>NC_090934.1:81487173-84080506 GCF_040938575.1 Ambystoma mexicanum
CGGGGGGGGGGGAGCCAAGGTGTCTAAGTAAAGGTCTATGGATGGTGAAGACAATGGACGTGAGGGAGCGAATGAGTGAGTGAGTGAGTGAGTGAGTGAGTGAGTGAGTGAGTGAGTGAGTGAGTGAATGAGTGAGTGCAAACGTGGTTGAAGGGAATCTTGGAATTTAAGAGAAAGGGTGTGAGTGAGTAGGTGAGCGTGTAAAAGAATAGAGCTCATTGGGTGGAGAATTTAAAGTGAATCACTCAGGTGGTGAGAGAAAGAGTGCAGGAATCTGATGGAAAAGAGAAACGTTGTGAGTGGTAGTGAGTGAGTTGAGTGAGTGAGTGAGTGAGTGAGTGAGTGAGTGAGTGAAGAGACTCAGATGGAGAAGGAAAAGGGTGCGAGTGAGTGGGGGACAGAAAGAGTAAGCTAGTGGGTGAGTGAATGAATGAGTGAATGTATGAGAGAGTGATTCCGATGGCGAATAGAACTGGTGTGAATGAATGAGTGTGGTAGTGAGAGAATTAGATTGGGATGGGGAAGTGATGAGTGAGTGAACGAGTAAGCGAGTGAGTGGAGCGATTTAGTAACTGACGAGAAAAGGTGTGAGTGAATGGAAGGACTCGGGTACTAAAGCGAGATGGTGTGAGTCAGTGAGTGAATGAGTGAGTGAGTGAGTTAATGAACACATCCAGCACAAACTGCGAACAGTGTGTCTAAAGGTACTTACTCTCCACTTCAGAGAGGTGAGGGCAGAGATTGAATAGAGCGGGAACTCATTATGACGAAACTATTGAGCTTATAGGACGCTCAAGCGAAAATGATCCGGGACTTGGTGAGGATTTGGAGGGGGTGAAGGATCTGGAGGTGGTGAGGATCTGTATGTGGTGAGAGTTTGCAGGTGATGAGGATTTTGAGGTGGTGAGGATCTGGAGATGGTGAGGATTAGGAGGTGATGAGGATTTGGAAGGTGATGAGGATTTGGAGATGGTGAGGATTGGGAGGTGATGAGGATTTCGAGCCGGTGAGTTTCTGGAGGTGGTGAGGGTTTGAGGTGGTGAGGGTTTGGGGTGGTGAGGATCTGGAAGTGGTGAGGTTCTGGAGGTGTTGAGGATTTCGAGGTGGTGAGGACTTGGAGGTGGTGAGGATATGGAGGTGGTGAGGATCTGGAAGTGGTGAGGGTTTGAGGTGGTGAGGATCTGAAGGTGGTGAGGATCTGGAAGTGTGAGGGTTTGGAGGTGGTGAGGATCTGAAGGTGGTGAGGATATGGAGGTGATGAGGGTTTCGAGGTGGTGAGGATTTCGAGGGTGGTGAGGATTTGGAGATGTGAGCATTTGAAGGTGATGAAGATTGGGATGTGGTGAGGGTCTGGAGGTGGTGAGGATTTGGAGGGTGTCAGGATGTGGGTATGGTGGAGGGGAGGCAGTGCATTATAATGGGAGATGAGTTTGCTAGCCACGGGGGAAGAGTTGAAGAGTTGAGATGGACAATACATCGCAGGTGGCAGAATGGTTGGGATGTGGGGCACTGGAAGGAAGATCCCTTTTCTTTTGGTTGAGTTGTGCATCAGAGCGTGCAGTGCCATCTAGTGAGGGCTGGTGGAGACTGCTAGAGGTGTGAACTCTGGGGTGAAGGAAAAGGAGTGAAGATTTAGGCATCATCGACAAAGAAGTGGCAGGCGAATCCGAAGGAGAAGAGCAATTTGTCCACAAGACGTGTAGAGCGCCCAGAAGAGGTGTAGAATGCCCAGGGGAGTTAAAGAGTGTAGGAGGAGGTTTAGACTGCCTAGAGGGAGTGTAGAGTGTAAGAGGAGGTGTAGTGTGCCGAGGGGAGGGAAAGAGTGTAAGAGGAGGTGTAGACAGGGGTGGACTGGGAACTAAAAGAGGCCCTGGAAATAACTACTGGGGACCAAAAGAGGCCCTGGAAATAATGTACAAAGTGGCCCCATATGACACATTTTCAGCAAGCCCAATGCTTTTCCTATGAGAAAATGTGGAAATGCCACACAAAAGAGGCCCAGGGTGCAGAGGCCCACCGGGAAATCTCCAGAGTTCCCTATAGGCCAGTCCATCCCTGGGTGTAGAGTGTCTAGAGGGGGTGTAGAGTGTAAGAGGAGGTGTAGGGTGCCTAGATGGAGTGTCGAGTGCCCAGGGGAAGTAAAGATTGTAAGAGGAGATGTAGAGTCACCAGAGGAGGTGTAGAGTATCCATAGGAGGTGTAGAGTGCCTAGGGGAGGTACAAAGTGTATGAGGGAGCGCATCGTGCCTAGAGGGGGTGTAGAGCGTAAGAGGAGGTGTAGAGTGCCCAGAGGAGATGTATAGTGCCCAGAGGAGGTGTAGAGTGCCTAGGGGAGTTGTAGAGTGCCCAGGAGAGGTGTAGAGTGCCCATGGAAGGTAAAGAGTGTAAGAGGAGGTGTAGAGTGCCTAGAGGTGTGTTGAGTGTAAATTGAGGTGTTGAGTGCCCAGAGGTGATGCAGAGTGCCCAGGGGAGATGTGGAGTGCTCAGAAGAGGTGCAGAGTGCCCAGGAGAGGCAAGGAGTGTAAGAGAAGGTGTAGAGTTCCCAGTGGAGGTAAATAGTGTAAGAGGAGGTGTAGAGTGCCTACAGGGGATGTAAAGTGTATGAAGAGGTGTAGAGTGCTCAGAGGAGATGTAGAGTGCCCAGAGGAGGTGTACAGTGCCCAGAAGAGGAGTAGAGTGCCCAGGGGAGGTAAAGGGGTGTAAAGAAAGGTGCAGAGTGCATAGAGGAGGTGTAGAGTGTAATAAGAGGTATAGAGTGCACAGAGGAGATGTAGAGTGCCCAGAGGAGGTGTAGAGTGCCCAGGGGAGGGCAAGAGTGTGAGAGGAGGTGTAGAGTGCCTAGAGGTGTGCAGAGTGTAAGAGGAGGTGTGGAGTGCACAGAGGAGATGTAGAATGTCCAGAGCAGGTGCAGAGTGCCCAGAGGAGATGTAGAGTGTTCAGATGAGGTGTAGAGTGCCTAGGGGGATGCAGAGTGTAGAAGGATGTGTAGAGTGCCCTGGGGAGGTCACGAATGTAAGAGGAAGTTTAGATTACCTAGAGGGGGTGTAGAGTGTAAAAAGAGGTGTGGAGTCCATAGATGGGTGTAGAGTGTAATAGGATGTGCAGAGTGCCTAGGGGAGGTCAAGAGGGTAAGAGGTGATGTAGAGTGCCTAGAGGTGTGCAGAGTGTAAGAGGAGGTGTGGAGTGCACAGAGGAGATGTAGAATGTCCAGAGCAGGTGCAGAGTGCCCAGAGGAGATGTAGAGTGCCCAGAGGAGGTGTAGAGTGCCCAGAGGAGGTGTAGCGTGCCTAGGGGGTTGAAGAGTGTAAGAGGATGTGAAGAGTGCCCGGGGAGGGCAAGAGTGTAAGAGGAGGTGTCAAGTGCCTAGAGGGGGTGTAGAGTGTAAGAACAGGTGTAGAGTGCCTAGGGGAGATGAGCAATGTAGGAGGAGGTGTAGGGTGCCATGAGGGGGTGTAGAGTTCCTAGAGGAGGTGACCAAGGTCTCGTTGTTCCCGGAGATTGAGTTAGAACAGTCACGTAGGATGCAACCCAAACAAGACCATTGTCTGAAAGCCGAGGTGAGAGCGGGAGTGAAGGAGAGCAAGGCGATCAACAATACCAAATGCAGATGAGGATGGAGATCTTCGCGTGGCGAGTAGTGTGATGCTGGACATGCTTTTGGAGGGACAGGGCCTCCTCGTGCTTATCCTGCCACTTCTCTGTTGGCATTTTCTGTGTGTTTTGTACACAGGAGTCCAGTTTGGACCCCTGGCATTGAGCTCTTCATTTTCACTTTTTCGTGAACAGTACCCATGTAATACACTTAGGGCACCCATGGATAGGGGTACACCCTTATACCCCTTGTGTATATTTTGGGGTGTGTGTGTGTTGCCCACAGACCAAGGTATGGGCTGGTGGCTGCTACATGCTGACTTGACAGCGGCTCTGGGTATTCTCCATTTATGGGATACCCAGGCCCTACCATAGGAATCAATGGATTCCTACACAAAGGCAAAAGGTCACTGTAGCCTCTTGGCTTCATTTGCCTGTACCCCTTGTTTCTCGAAGTCCTGCGAAGCTCTGGCTCTGTGGTCTTCCCCCAAATTTCTTCTGGGTGGAAGGGCCATATATGGCTCTGGGGCTGCCTCCTGCCAAACTGGCTGGAGCCTTCCCAGGGGCTGCTTGTTGTGGGTACACCCTTGGGATGGGACCTGCATGGATGTAAAGGGGAGTCCATTTGCATTCTGTGTTGTAGGTGTCTGGTTTTGGTTGTGTGACACCATGTCTGAGCCAGCCCTGACTGAAACTGGAATGAATGCAATGTGGTGCACAGAAAGGCTGGGAAGGTGTCTCCAATCCACATCCAGTGTTTTGGGTGTCTGGTTTTGGGTGAATGACCTGAATGCCTGTGAGCCTGATTGGGTGTTGCCTGCTTCAATGCACTTGTGTGTGATTGGCTGACTAAGATTAGCTCAGCTGAGTGACTTGGGAGATTTTTGTATAACAAAGGACCCTTCACTCACCTCCTATTCAGAAGCTGAAAGTCAAAACCGAAGCAAGAAGCTGAAGTCTGAAGAAGGATTTATCCTGGATTCCAGCTGGAGGACGAGGCTCTGCTGCTGCAACCCTTCAAGACATCCAAAGGCTGTGGTGCTGATTTAAGGACTGAACCAGGGAGGACATGGCTATGGGACCTCTTCCTGTAGTTAATAAGGAACATTGTGCAACTGCTGCTCTTCACCCGGAGTGTCCTGGAAGCCAGTGTTGTGTGCCTGCCATCCAGAGAAGGGATGTTCGTGGATTCAGAAGAGTAGTGCCTGGACAGCTTGAAGCCAAGACATCCATCTGTGTCACCTAGGGTCCAGAGGAGTATTTGTGACCGCTGGTAGCCGAGTTGTTGTGTATCACCCAGAAGAGGGCGTACACTGGCATAGTGCTGCCTGATACCTGGAGCTGCCAAAGATCCAAGTAACACAAGAAATATTCAAGTGGCACTACAGCCACAGCATCTGTCCACTTTTCTGTGCCAGAGAAGATCGAGGGTTGCTACCTGCAGAGAAGTGCCAGCCGGTGGGTTTCCCACCACCAAACCACGAAGAAAGTGTCCCAAGGATCCAGACTTGGTGATGGTCTGTAGTTCAGTCCAGTGCGCAAGTCAAAGTCACCAGAAGCCACCCTGTCATCCGAGCAGCGGCTGCAGCACCAAAGAACGAACGACCGCCCACCGCGAAATACCAAAACCTGTCACCTACTACTGCCACTGCACCCGTCACCACTGAATGTCATTGACGACCACCAAAGGACTTATCTTCTTCATCCAATCCTTGTTGATGGTCCACAGCAAGTTTCATCATAATGGGACAGCCAGAGCTGGTGTAACGACCCGACAGCGTAGACCATCGCAACAGACCTGCATTGCTGCCTTTCTGACACTACTTGGTTCCTTTCTCCTGCTCGACACTGATGTCCCATTGTTTCCTTTTTTCAAAGGGGGTCCATACTTGAGGGCCATCATTGAGAGAAACAGAGAAACTCTGCCACTTCACCGTGCAAGGTATCGAAGGTACTGTTATGAGGAAGAGCCAACCATGCAGCGGGTAGTAGTACAGACACCCCCCATCCAGTCTTTACAAGCAGCAATGAAGAAGTTAGAGAAATGAATATGAACCGTTTGACTGCAGTATTTACTGCAGAACTCGATTGAAGTGGATCTCCGTTTGTGTAGATATATATATATATATATATATATGTATCCTTTTTTTTATTTCTGTTTTGGTTACAAGTAAACCTTTTATACATCACAACATTTAAAACAAAATATTTAAAAACCTCACTTAATTATTCACATTCAGAAATTCATAATGTATTCTTATTTCTAGTATACTCTCCCCACTTTGTTAGATTATACATATGATCCGGTGATGTCTCAATTGAGGTCATTACAACCTTGGTGCTAAGTGCACCAACTTTACCACCATGGGTTAAACTACGTTTACACCATGGTGGATGGCGGATTTACCGCCCCATTCCAAGGTGAGTGGGGCGGTAAATCCCCATTTCCCATTTTCCCTTCCCCATTCCCATTTTTGCCCCATAGGGCATAATGGGAGTGGTGAAGGCGCTGATTACGCCGCCGTAAATTACGGCGGCGTAATTAGCACCATGGCGGGTTAGCGCCATGGACTTTAACGCCTGCCAAAAGCAGGCGTTAAAGTGGGAATCCGGTGTTAAGGGTTAACGCTGTCGTTAACCCTTAACGCCGGGGTTGTAATGACCTCCTTTATATTGCATACTACCTAGTCCTTATAAAAAATATGTACATCCTCAGTTGGAAATATTTCATAAACAAATCGTACCACAACTAGTGACAAGGACATTAAATTGCTAGCCATCATCCTATCCTAGATTAGCATGAATGAATGAGCACATGTTGCACACTGTTTAGTCTCTAGCCAAGTCATCCATCCCAACTTGTTAAAAGCTGTCCTGCAGCCTCAAAGTCACCCAGAGTGTTACAGTATCTACAGGCACAATGTTCTCCTTTTCAAACCTTTCCCAGACCCATCACCTCCAACCCGGGGCGGATATTGGGCCTCATTACGACCCAGGCGGTAAGTTACCGCCTGGGTCGTACCTTTACCACCATGGCGTAAACTACGTTCACGCCATGGTGGTTGGCAGACTTACCGCCCCATTCCGAGGTTGGCGGGGCGGTAAGTCCCCAATCCCCATTTACCCTTCCCCATTGCCATTTTTGCCCCATAGGGCATAATGGGAGTGGGGAAGGCGTTAATTACGCCACCGTAAATTACGGTGGCGTAATTAACAACAAGGTCCGAATCTAATTCTCATAGAGGTTGCTCTATATTTGTTACTAGGACACTATGGAATGGTCCCGTGCATCTTGGTGTTGGTGAACGAGGACAGGGTTGCCTAGGCAACAAATCCTCGTGTTGCCCACACCAAGATGGCCGCCACTGTCGAAGGGTGCCACGCATGTGCTGGCGTCCTTGACAACATATTTACACCCGAGGGTCCGATCGAGTAGCGATCGGGACCCTAGTCTGCATCGGGCACTCGCACTGAACAATAGGTAAGTTAGCGCACTGCTGACACTCTGTGAATTGGCCCGTCCCACTCTCGCCTTTAACATAGGGTACATGTATTTCAGCGGGCGTTACCGCGTGCATGCATGAAACGTATTAAGTTTGAAGTTTACTACAGAGGTGTCCGCATGGATTTATTACAGGGTTTTGACCTATTTATACTGAATTGTATAATTCTTTGATCCTGCCCACCTCGCTCTTCCCCGAGCATTTCGGGCACATACATTTCAGCGGATCTATCCGCGTGTGTGCTGCGTAGTATGCAGCGTTGGTAGTGGCATACAGATGAATACATACTGTCTGTCTCACATGGATTGGACCTGTTGATGCGGGATTGCGTGTCCTAGCGTACAGGTTAGCTCCCTTACAGTCCAGAGCACATGCATCCTCAGAGATGCTTCTCACTACTTGAACGTAGACTACTGTGTAGTCTGATTTCTTTCCTGTTGTTTCCCACAGTCAGGGGCGTTGCTATGGGGGGGCTAAGGGGGCTATAGCCCCTGATCTTTTGGTTTTAGCCCCGGATAGAATCTCAGGAGCTACAGCCAAAAGACTAGCTAGCCCCCAGTCCCAACAGTTCTGACATCAACTTAGCCCCGGGTCTTTTCCAGACCTAGCAACTCCCCTGCCCACAGTTTTGAGCAACTCTAGCCACATCCCTGCAGACCTTATTCCCTCCTCTCCGACTATCAGTCGGGTAAGTGCTGTTTGATTTACTAAGTTCTCTATATATGCAATCTGAATACACTTATATTCTATCCTCAGGGTTTTAAGAGGAGTTATATCTTTAATTGGGTAATTTTCGGTACTTTTCAGGTCCAGTGAATGACCTGGAGTCACTAGGAAATGGCAAAGAGGTCAGTGCCATATTGAACCTTGCATTTACCGATATCTACTGTTCAGTAGTTACCGTTGAGAAACAGACTGATGTACATTGTTTCACATTACCTTGTAGACATATTGCTGAAACAAGTTGTATTAAGCCTAGGAAGCTGAGTACGCTCAAGCCCTGAAGAAGGATTTTGTTCTTATCCGAAACATGTCGGCAAACTCTGGTTACCATCATCTGAATGTATTAGGGGATACAACCTTATGTGACTTTATCCATGTACCAACAATTTCTTACGAATTAGAAATGTACATGTGAATACAACATTACTGTTTCTTCATTTTATTATGAACAGAACCATTTATTGTGATGTAACATAATTCATTTTTGTGTGCTTAATTTCAATTTTTGGATTTGAAGGGCATCATGCCTCTTTAACTGTATGTAAATAGATTTTCTCTTTGAAATACAGACTCTTATGTGTGTTTCTTGTCTACCTTTTTGGTTCCAAAGCACACATATAATTGATCATATGTAACCAATCGATTGCATTTAACTAATCACCCAAGCACTAACACTGACTATACACTCGACTTATTAGTCTATCTTTTAGAATTTTTTTACACTTTCAATATAAGTGGGGTATTTACCCCTTAGGAGTGCACTAAAGGGGGTGCCAGTTAGCAATAACTGGCTTATGGTATATTACTAGGACATGTTGTCAGATATTTTGGTAAGACTCCTAGTTTGTTATTGACTGATGCACCCTATATTATTTTGTTGCATCATGGGTGTCTATGCAATCCCAGTCCCACAGAAGTGGCGTAGTTTTCTTCATATCAAGAAAGAAGGGTTGGTTTACACCCAGTTTTCCAGAATGCCATAACATTTGCACTCACACTTTCTTGAATGCTTTTGAGTTATTCTCCTTTAACATACAGTGTAAGTCTTCGTACATATCTTAATATATCTAAGCCAGCTCCCCACACATTGCAGCCAAACAGTGGAACTCCCTGCCGCCCACCCGGAGAGCTGAACCATCCTGCTGGACATTACGCACAGCCCTCAAAATCTGGCTGTTCGAATAGGCCAAGCCCACATCCTAACTATATCCCCTGCATATTGCATTACGTCTTGAATGTGTGTATCTGAACATGGCAATAGCGCTGTGATGCCCCCGGGCTGTTTGAGCGCTTTGCAAATGAAAAACATAAAATAAATAAATATTATCCCTTCCACTGGGGGATCCAGACGCTATTATCCTGTAGATATATATTATTAAAGCCTGCCACTTTACACGAGTTGAAAGTGAAATCAGACTAAATTCATAGCGGATAACACGAAACCCCAGTGGAAGGGATAATACTCTACGCCAGATTTGACCTTCAATTAAAGTAATTAGGTTATTTTTTTATTTCTTTTATTTTTAGATTTATTAAGCGCACTACAGTCCGAGGACATCGAGGCTCTGTTGCAAGAAAGTGTCTTAGTTACAGGTAAGAAGGCTTTGCTCAGGGATCTTATTTTCCAGGTAGAATGCAGTGCAGTTCATTACCACATGTTCCAGAAGACCCCCTAGCCTGAGAGCTAACCCCCACTCGAGACCTGAGCGTTGTACCCACATGAGCCCAGGAGCTGTTCTCTCTTCTGAGCATCCAAGTCTACTTTTTCTTGACCCCGGGTACTGTCTCCTTCCTAGCTTACATCCTTTCAAGTTCATGTGCTGCACGTTTAGGAGCTTACACGCCCTTTACTCCCTCGGCTTATGAAACACCCCAGTGGTCATGCCCCAGGCTATTCTCTGCTTTACTCCTGGAGTTTCCTGTACAGCAGATGGTTTTCAATCGCAGGGCACACAAAAGAGCTACGCAACCGCCGCCTCACACAAACCGGCCTAAACTCAACCCCTACAAAAGGGAGGATTTAATCTCGATCAGAAGCGGATCCGGACCCTCACAACATCCGATGACCAGTTGAACGGGGACCTGCTCTCAGGAACCGGGGAACCTGGATGGCTGCCACTTTACACTGGAACTGTACATCAAAAATCTCTCACAAAAAATGCTCCCGCTGTGTTGAATAAATCAGGCTTATAATGTCTTTCCTGACCTTCCTGCAAAGGACGCTGGCCAAGAAAGCTGGTGTGATGTACGATGAAAAGAACGCATGTGAGTGATGGTTCATTCATCGATAGTCTTCTTTTCTGAATTGTTTTTTCTCCGGAAAAAACGCATCAAAATGTTATTTTTGGGGGACCCCGCAAACCTCATTCTCCCCTGTTAATTTTACACTATTACCTACCTCCCGCCCCTTGTACACCCTTGACCACGCCCCCATATAGTCTTCACTGTGGAGAAAAACTTTAGGGGAACAAACCCTAGAAACAATGACTGTTGATGATTAAACATATATTTTATTCTATTTTTATGTGTTTATTTGTATGGCACCGGAAGCCCGCGGGCCTCGGGCTTGACAAAACGACACAGATAAACATCCGACATACATGGGGACAAGACACTTTATACCGTGAGTGATTTATGCAGCACAACTCAAAGGGGTCTTTTTTACAACAAAGCAGGATGCTGCTCTCCAGGAGCAAGCTAAGCAAATGAGGGTGTGAATGGGTTAACTTAAAGTGCCCCAAGTGCATAAGCAGGAGAATACTGATCTTCCCAGAATTCCCTACTGTAAGATGGCGTCTCGGGGTTATAGCGCTTAATGCGCTTCTTGATCCAATGTGCCTCCTACGGGGAGCATAGCCGCTTCTTGTAAGTCTCTATTCGATGGACATAGGGCCTCATTACAAGTACAGCAGTGTGGTAAAAATGGAGGTAAAGTGGCAGCAATTCCGTTACCACTGTGTTACCGCTGCATTAGTGCACCAACGTACTGCGGGTTATGCAGTAAGAGCTGGAGGAAAATCTTCCAATTTATCACCAAAAATCTGCAAAAAAATCCCCTCCACAAGTGGGGATCTACACCACCACTCCTGATCCCGTGGCAAGGCCGCCGGACCGAGTGGCGCTAATGGTAAACAAGTTTGTGACTAATTCCACAGATTTAGTGCCGCATCACCGCCACACTCGTGCCGAGGCTCATAGTGCTCTACTCGTTCTTCACAGATGTCCAACTGTTTCTCACCCCTTGCTAAGGGTTGTTACGAGACGGGGGTAATCTCACAATGTAGCCGCAGGCCGCCCTTCTGGGCCAGCAGTAAATACCTTGCATTACATTCTTGCCAGCAGGTGTTTTGTCCCCCCTTCCTCAGGGTTTTCCGCTGGGCTGTGATATTACCCACCCACTGCATGAGGCGGGGTTCTATAGAACGCCCCACACCCCCAGATAGAATTTCATGGAGCAGGTTGGCATCCCGGGCCCCCAGAGTTCCTCTAGGTCATGAAGGTGGGAGCAGCCATGTCACAATGGACTACACAAACAGCATATAGCCTGGGACATTCCGAATATTTCTTGAGACAGATTTAGAGAGTAAAAAATGGCGATGCTAGACTCCGACTGGATCAGAAGCCATGCGCAACAACGGCTCGGCTCTTAGCACTTGACACTGGCTACCAGAGGCCAATGCTCTAAGAAGAAGATATCCGAGCCACAGATTCTGAGACACGCAAATCACCCAAATGGACACCAGGGCCAAAAGTAGGAAACTAACTACAAGAAACATGATCGATGACAAGCAGAAGAGGAAAAGAGGTACCCAACTGACAGCCCAGAGGGCACACGAAAAAACAAACGCCCTACCTTCCATCACTAACAGCCCTGGGGTGACCAGGCATCTATCCACCAAAACTGCCACCCACACCAATCCCACACTCACTGACTGCTAGGAAACAGTATCCCACGCGGCGTCGCCACAGCCATTGTGCACTGCCTAGGACTGCTACTATGTGTTTGTGTCAAGAGCTGCAAGGATCCTTGTACCACTCCTCATCCCAACATACTTGATCGTGACAGTGATCTCATTCTCAGTTCCATGTCCTTTGTTAAACAGTAATTGAATAATGCCTCCTTTATATTTATATTGGCCTAAGCCTAGTCATGAGGAAAACTGCGTTTCAAAGTTCCGATTTTGGATTGACTTCGCTGCCATTTTAAGATTCATCCACCATTTTGATTTCTACTCGAGTGTTCTCTTTTCTAAAATGGTGGACTATGTTTTCAACTTGCAACCAAGCCTCCCGACCTTTTAGTTCTGTTAATGTTTAGACTGTCCAAGAGCCGACTGTTTTAGACTAGGTAACGAGGCCTTGCACTGCAAATGAACTGTTGTTTACGTTTTGTCTGCGCTCACAAGACTCATCCTTGAATACACACTTGGGACAATGTAAAGCAAACTACGAGCGTGGACACAGGCCGAATGCAATTGTAAAGGGATAGTAAATGATGCTTGTCGTAGGATTTGAGAACATACATTGTCATTGTGCCTCCACGGAAATACAAAGGTATGTAATCCCTTGTATAATATTGTATGATCCGTATGTGAACTAAGCACAAACTCTAGACGACAAATTATTAATGTGAAGAGAGGCTGGACAACATTACTCAAAATTGTATAAAAGCACAAATGTTTAGACGTCCCTCTCTCTCTCACCTTTCTCTGTCGGGCTGGTACACATTGCGGGGTGTTGAGAGCCAGATAGCTATCTGTGTTACTTTGTAAACTGTACAGTATTAAAAGATCTGTGAATCTTTTCAACCCGTGATTGGTGTATTTCCTTTGTGGTACTCAGCCTCGATATTTTCTTGTTCTTACAGATGGCACCCGAATAGGGACCCTCAAGATTGATGGCATCTCATTGAAAAGTTGACACGGCTATCGGACAGGGATCGGACGGTGAGAAAGGGGATCCCCTTCTTGGATGAGACGTGACACCTCAACAGTACTGCATGACCCGATCCCTGGACGGTGAGCATGCGGTCCGAGACGGCATCTTGACGAGGGTCCATATATCGAGGCGGGCAGTTTTGCCGAAATCACCAACCACTCGGGTCCTTTGTTGTCCTTAGTAATCCGATCGGACCTCCCTTAGTCCTTTGAATCAGGTGAGTTGTGCCCCAATTCCTAAGTATCCTGACGTTTGGTTGTAGTATTGTTCTCACGAGTGCAATTGTTGCCAGGTAACACCAGTAATCTGGCATGCCTGGGAAATTGTCTGCCTGTTTCAGGGCGTTATTCCGCAGAGACAGACAATCTTTGGAATTTGGCCATCCGGCACCACAGTTGGGGTCGCCGGCATGTACTATGTACTGTAAGTACGGCATTGGTAGCATAGTGTTCAACGATATTTGGCACAGACAAATTAGACATGCTTCCGAACTTCAGTGGCCAATCAATGGTAGCTTTGAGATTTCTCGTATAGAGTATTTAGAGTCTATATTGTTAAATAAAAAAGCTAGACCTGCAGCATTTGATATATTACAAAATTGGAAAAAAGAAGCTATGCAGCAGCTTAAAAGTAAAAAGAAATATGCGCGCCGACATATGTCAAACACCGAAAAGGCATTATTGTATGATCAGCAAAAACAGTCAGAGTCAGCTAGAAACATGGATAGGGCTTTTCGGCTTGGTATACAGAAAATATATCCGTCTAAAGATTTTCATGCATCAGATGAATTGATTGATAAGCTTTTAAATGAATGAAGGCCTGGTGCCACTGTCCAACCTCCTTATGTACTATTCCTGTTGTCTTACCTCTCCCTGCTGCCGTTCCTCCTCCCGTAGCAATTCCTGCTCCTCCTATTGCTCTTCCTATTGCTCCTCCTATTGTTCCACCTATTGCTCCTCCACCGCCAGTTGTTGCTCCATTTCCTATTATTGTTCCTCCGCCTGTACCTCCACCTTTGCCAGCTGTTGTGGTTCCGGTAGATTTGTCTTTTGCGCCAATTATAGCACCTTCATTGCCTGTTATACAGGATTTGTCTACACTTTCTTTTCCAAGCGGTTCTGCTCTGCTTGTAGTTGATAAGGCAGCGAGTGCTGAATCAAAAATTGTAACTCGTAATACAGTTTCTAAAGAGAGAAAGAGAGACGTGAATGCATGGGCTAGACAATGCATGGAGAAAGGTGAACAATCGGATGTTTTAGCTACACTCTCTAATCTAGAAAGTCTTCCCGCGCAAAATATCTTTATTGAAGGGATAGGAATATATTTGATTGTAATGTGGAACGGACTGAACGATGTAGATATCCCATAAGGGTTGAGGGATTTGAATGTTTTAATATACTCAAGAGATACTGCGGAGAAAGTATATAAGCACGTCGAGAGGGTTTTTGAGTTTAGAAGGGAGTTAGAAAGGTTACAGAATGATGAAATAGATGGTGATAGTTTTGATGCTATTTATGTACAGAAACGGTTCCTTCCTCTTTGTAAATCGATGAGTGAAGAAACACGAATTTGCACAAAAGATGCAGTTAGATGGATTTCAGACATGTCGATATCTCCAGTAGAAGTATATGACACGTATTGCCAGAAATGCAGAGGAAAGTGATACAGGTAATGGTAGAATACCTGCAGGATGAATGTATAAAAAGAAAGATTTGTTGTCCCGCAGAATTATTGAATATCTATAAGAGAGCTTTTTCATCTAACACTACTTCCACCGCGCTAGTGCTTGATTTAGCTCTGTTGCTTAGCAAGCGTTCGGAGTTGCCTGTTTCTCAGTTGCCTATGAGAGAGGTTCCTCCGACATTTGTTCCTAAAGTTGAGGTCCCGGCTAATGCCGCAATGGGTGCAGCCGCCTATGATATTGATGCACATTATATATCACAGTTTGTTCACGTCCCGTTCTCAAGACAGGAGGTGAATACTATTAGACAATCCATTCCAGATATTAGGAAGAATCTGACAGGGTTCGATAAGGAGATAGAATCTGCCCTGCAATCGTCAGTTTTCACTTTGGGTGATATAGATTTGTTATTTCCTGTGCTCCTACCTGCTAATTTATGGAAACAGATTAGGCCTATAGACGATGCAGCGGGGTTAGGTGACACATGGGATAGTTTGGTTAGGCAAAATAGAGAAAGAAAAGCTGGTGAGAGACCACCACAGGTGATACTGACTTTGCCTGATAGAATAGTGACAAAATTGAAAACTTTAACTCCTGAGAGAAGGATAGTTTGGGACAAACTTACTGCTTGTACCCAAGGAAAATCAGAAGGCGCTACCGAATTCTTTAATCGGTTTGAACAAGTATTTTCAGATTTTAGCGGACAAGATTTGAGCACCGAGTCCGGAAAATGATTATTCGTGGACAAATTTGTGCGTGGATTGTTACCTGATATCCAGTCACAAATTATGACTTCCGAGAGCGCTTGGCAAGTTATATGGCTCAGTATTATGAGAATAGAGTCAATAATGAGAAAGAAAGGATTGAAAAGAAAAAAGGAGATCTGAAAACTAAGGTTTTGTTGCAACAAATAGTTAAAGGACCTAGAGGGGGTAGTACACAGTTTCGGGGACAATATGTTCCACAAGGTAATGCGCTGTTGGGTCCTGTACACGCGAGCCAATGTGCTCATTGCAGACAAGAAGGTCATTGGCGAGCACAATGCCCGATCCTCCAGCAGAGGTCGAATAACACAAATGGTGTCATGGGTAGACGATCCAGAGGCCGCCCTGGGGTAGGGAGTCCTGGTAGAAGCCAGTTTTCTCAAAATTCTCAGTCTTTTTCGCAAGATAATCAGTAACCAAGTGTGGATAGCAGAAATATTTTTGATAATCCTTCTACTGCCTATCTTTCTGAAGATCTTCCCTTTGACGATATATTGTTTCACTAGTATTGCCCGAAGCAGGGTTTGGAACCAACGCCTATTCCCGTTAATCAGAAAGGTCCCTACATTGAAATGATGGTGGGGAATAGGAAGCATCTATTTTTGATAGATACAGTGGCACAGAAGTGTTCCATTGATCATTCACGGGTTCCAGACATTCCACTGTCAGGGCAGACTAATGTTTCTGTAGGGTTTTCTGGTACGCCAGTGGTTAGTCTGGTTTCTCTGCCGGTACCAATTTCACTGGGTCAATTTATGGATCACTGTCCATTTCTTTTGACTTTGAACTGTGAGAAGAATTTGTTGGGGTTGAATCTGTTGAAGGAATTAAATGTGGTAATTCATTGTTCTTCAGATGGAGTGCGTTTGACGATTTCACCACAGCAACCTTCTGCCTCACAGTTTCTGACTAGACCTTTGCCACCGGAATTTAGTGAAGTTCCGGAGTGTTTATGGGCGATTGATGACAATAAAGTTGGTGTTTTACAAATTGAGACGGTGAAGATCATTTTGAAACCATGAGTAAAGTTGCTACGAATTCCACAATATAAGATTTCAGTTGATGGCGGGCAAGCTTCGAAGTGTATAGTTTCTGATTTTGTACATCGTGGGGTAATTGAAGAAATTGCAGGAAGTTTGTGCAATAGTCCTATTTTACCAGTGTATAAGAAAGGGGATAATGCAATTCCTTTTCGTTTCATTATCGATTTATGTGCTATCGATAAGATTGTTGCTCCACAATTTCCAATTGTGCCTGATGTAATGTCGATATTAACGATATTCCAGCTTCTGCTACTCATTTTAGTGTTGTGGATCTTAAGAATGCCTTTTTTAGCATTCCTATACACAAGAATAGCAGATACTTGTTCAGGTTCACCCTACGGGGACGCTTGTTTACATTCACCCGTGCGCCACAAGGGTACACGGAAAGTCTAAGCATTTATAGTAGGGCTTTGAAAGAGCAGCTTGATACCCTTGAGTTGCCTACTACTTGTACATTGCTACAATATGTTGATGATATTCTTTTGGCTGCAGATTCAGAAAGTGCTTGCAAGGAAGGCACTGTGTTATTGCTTATTCATGTAGCAAAACATGGATATAAAGCTTCACTGAAAAAGTTTCAATATTGTCGACAGGAGGTTGCCTATTTAGGCTATCTCCTGTCAAAGGAGGGAAGAAGATTGACACCTGAACAAATTAAAATCATTTCTAGCATGTTTGTCCCAAATATGCAGAAGGAAGTCAGGGCCTTGATAGGAATTTCTTCTTACTGTACTTTTCGCTAGTGATCAAACCAATGTTGGCATTGACAAAGAAGAGCATTTCTTTGCCACTACCGTGGAAGTTGGAACACCAGAAGCTTTTGATCTGCTCAAGACTGCACTGTGTTCAGCACCAGTTTTGGGCACACCAAATTATGAAAAGGCCTTCGAGTTGTATGTGCATGAACATGATGGATGTGCTTTGGCTGTGTTAACGCAGGAACATGGAGGGAAGAATAGGCTGTGCGGTTACTTTTCCTCCACCCTTGATCCTGTTGCATGCACTCTGCCGAGATGTCTGAGAGCTGTCGCTGCTGCTGCTGCGTCTGTAAAGCAGAGCGAGGGTATGGTCCTAGGCCATGCTTTAACCTTGTTGGTACCTCACTCTGTAGACAATCTATTAAACAGAACGCAAACACAACATCTTACTTCCGCACGATTAACGAAATATGAATTGATCTTGTTTGCACCGCATATACAAATTAAAAGATGTTGTGTATTAAATCCAGCTGAATTGTTACCTCTCCCGCAAGATATTGCTTGCAGTGACGAAATGTCACATGACTGCCTTTTTACCACAGAACAAGAAACTAAAGGCAGGATTAATTTGAAAGATACACCTCTGAATGATCCACAAGGGGAGCTATTTTGCGATGGCTCCTGCTTCAAACTTCCGGATGGTATATCCACTGCTGCTTATGGCATCACTACACTAAGCACAATCGTGGAAACCAAGAGAATTTCGCATAACTCCGCACAGGCCGCAGAGATTATTGCACTGACTCGAGCTTGTGAACTTTCCGAAGGGCTTTGAGTGAATATATATACTGACAGGCAGTATGCTTTTGGGGTGGTTCACAACTTCGGTAGACTATGGGCAGAACGAGGTTTCTTGACCTCACATGGAACGAAGATCCAATAAGGCACCTTGATAGTTCAGCTACTCTCAGCGCTTGTACTTCCCACTCAGCTGGCAATTATGAAGTGTGCGGCACATCAGAAAATCATAGATGATGTAGGATAAGGGAACGCTTTTGATGACCAGATAGCTAAACAGACTGCTAGTGACCTCTACTCAGATATGTATACTACAAGGGAAGTCAGAAACATTTGTAATATAGATGAAGGGATTGATTCCATAAGGAATATTCAAGCAGATGCCACTCTAGAAGAAACTAAGAAATGGGCTGAGGGCTTGGCAAGGTTGGATGAAGACGGGTGTTGGGTGGATAATTTAGAGGAAAAATGGATGTTGCCAGATGCGTACGTTGTTATGATGATTTCAATGGCTCATGGTCCCATTGATATATGCGCTAGGAAAATCTTCAAAATGTTTTGAGGTCATACATTGCCATTGTGCCTCCACGGAAATACTGTAGACCACAAATTATTAAAGTGAAGAGAGGCTGGACAACATTACTCGAAATTGTATAAAAGCACAAATGTTTAGACGTCCCTCTCTCTCTCACCTCTCCCTGTCGGGCTGGTACACATTGCGGGCTGTTGAGAGCCAGCTGGCTATCTGTGTTACTTTGTAAACTGTGCAGTATTAAAAGATCTGTGAATCTTTTCAGCCCGTGATTGGTGTATTTCCTTTGTGGTACTCAGCCTCGATATTTTCTTGTTCTTATACTTTCTCAGCTAAATAGCCACCAGGCTGCATGGCGACATGCCATGCCGCATTCAACTAATGTATGGTGTGGACTCAGCCACTGACCCAAGAATGGTGATTTATGCAAGGTGCAAGACCTTTGCTGCATAAAGGAAGATTTGTAACTTTAATCCGTGGCTAAAAGATAACTCTCAATCTCTTGCACTGCCACCGACCCAACTTGATTCATGAACACTCCACATGCCTACTACAGATCAAGCACCTGCTAAACTCCACAAGTCTGCCACCCACACTTGCCACCTCACCATATGCCCACACTAACGTGCACATAAGCGACCGGCTCTGATGTGTTGAACACTTATTGCAAGCAAAATCCGAACACATACTGCTTGCAAAGAACACACAAATAAAAACACACGCAACACGCACACGCATACACACACATGCAGACACAAACCACACACGCATACACGCATACACACCCACATGAACATGAATGCACACACATCTACACGCACACATATACATACACGGACGCAAACAACACACACATGTAAACACACATGCACACATACATGCACACACAACACACACGCACACACATGCATGCACCCACATCTACACACACATAAACACACACATTCACAGACACATACACACAATCACACATACAACCATACACACCCACATGCTCATGCATGCACGCACATCTACACACACACATGTACACACCCAAAGACACAACACACACATGCCTGCACACACACATGCACACACAACAAACACACACACACATACACCCATGCATGCACACACATCTGCACACACACACACACACCGAGAAACACATGCTCAAACACACACACATGCAAACACACACACATGCACACACAAACACACGCAGGCAACCATAAAACATGCCCTACCTTACACAGTCAACCTAATAGCAATCTCTGCTTTTCACCTTCTTCCTTCACTAGCCCACCTACAACTGCACCTAGTTACTTGCAATGACCGTAGCTCCCAGAGGCCATACAAATGGAAAATGTAGCACTATCGCAAGAGCGAGCAAGTAACATATCATAGCTTTATGCTATCCTGTTACTCGCATTTCATACGTCCCTTTTTGTTTGCAAAAGACACATGTTGCAGGAAGCAATAAAGATTCAAATTCCTTCTAGCGCCTAGAAATGCGACTGCTCTACTTTTTCTTGCATCTGTTGTACAATGTTTCTATTAAAACCACTATGGTACCTATTGACATATGTATAGAAACCGACATTCTTAAATTACTTTTTGGCTTGGAAATGTATGTGTAACTAAAACTATCGCCTCTACACAGACAAGGCTCGGCGCATTAAGACAACTACACGGGGAATGTCTGCAATATAAAGAACATGACATAACATGCACAACCCTATGCTAGCATGTATTCAGCTAAACCATGGTCACCAGATAGGCTTCCATGACATACCCCATGAACCCCAGCCCTGCCATCCTTTCCAGGTGTCGTAATTCTATTCACTTTCTGTGTCTCATCCGGGCGTTAACGCGGTGCAACGTGTCGCAGAGAGCCTTGTGGAGCACCGCAGGATGGCCTGAGAAGGGTAGCTGAGGGGAGAGCCCAGCTTTCAGCCATCTTGCTGAACTGTTGGAGGCTGGCGGTGCCTCGAATAGTAGGAGGGAGAGCACCTCACACTCCTCCAGACCAGAAGCTGGCAGGATCCAGCGGGTTCGTGGATAATGGAGCAATATAGAATGCCTCACACTCCTCTAGACCAGAAGCAGGCAGGATCCAGCGGGTTCATGGATAATGGAGCAATATAGAGCCCCTCACACTCCTCCAGACCAGACACGGGCTGGACCCAGTGGGTTCATGGATAATGTAGTAATATAGAGCGCCTCACACACCTCCAGACCAGACGCGGGCAGGATCCAGCGGGTTCATGGATAATGGGGCAATATAGAGCACCTCACACTCCTCCAGACCAGAAGCGGGCAGGATCCAGCGTGTTCATGGATAATGGGGCAATATAGAATGCCTCACACACCTCCAGACCAGACGGGGGAAGGAATCAGTGGGTTCATGGATAATGGGAGAATATAGAGCACCTCACACTCCTCCAGTCCAGAAGCGGGCAGGACCCAGCAGGTTCATGGATAATGGGAGAATATAGAGCCCCTCACACTCCTCCAGACCAGACACGGGCAGGACCCAGTGGGTTCATGGATAATGTAGTAATCTAGAGCACCTCACACACCTCCAGACCAGACGCAGGCAGGATCCAGCGGGTTCATGGATAATGGGGCAATATAGAGCACCTCACACTCCTCCAGACCAGAAGCAGGCAGGATCCAGCAGGTTCATTGATAATGGAGCAATATAGAATGCCTCACACACCTCCAGATCAGACGCGGGCAGGATCCAGCGGGTTCATGGATAATGGGAGAATATAGAGCCCCTCACACTCCTCCAGACCAGACGCGGGCAGGACCCAGTGGGTTCATGGATAATGTAGTAATATAGAGCGCCTCACACACCTCCAGACTAGACGTGGGCAGGATCCAGCAGGTTCATGGATAATGGGGCAATATAGAGCACCTCACACTCCTCCAGACCAGAAGCGGGCAGGATCCAGCAGGTTCATGGATAATGGAGCAATATAGAATGCCTCACACACCTCCAGACCAGATGCAGGCAGGAACCAGCGGGTTCATGGATAATGGGAGAATATAGAGCACCTCACACTCCTCCAGACCAGAAGCAGGCAGGACCCAGCAGGTTCATGGATAATGGGAGAATATAGAGCGCCTCGCACTCCTCCACACCAGAAGTGGGCAGGACCCAGCGGGTTCATGGATAATGGAGCAATATAGAGCTCCTCACACTCCTACGGACCAGAAGCAGGCAGGATCCAGCGGGTTCATGGATAATGGAGCAACATAGAGCCCCTCACTCTCCTCCAGACCAGAATCGGGCAGGACCCAGCAGGTTCATGGAAATGGAGCAAGATAGAGCACCTCACACTCCTCCGGACCAGAAGCAGGCAGGACCCAGCGGGTTCATGGATAATGGAGCAATACAGAGCGCCTTACACTCCTCCAGGCCAGAAGCGGGCAGGATTCAGCGGGTTCCTGGATATTGGGGCAATATAGAGCGCATCACACTCCTCTAGACCAGAAGCGGGCAGGACCCACCAGGTTCAAGTATAATTGGGCAATATAGAGCACCTCACACTCCTCCAGACCAGAAGCGGCCAGGAACCAGCAGGTCCATGGATAATGGAGCAATATAGAGCCCCTCACTCTCTTCCAGACCAAAAGCGGTCAGGATCCAGCGGGTTTATGGATAATGGAGCAAGATAGAGCGCCTCACACTCCTCCGGACCAGAAGCAGGCAGGACCCAGTGGGTTCATGGATAATGGAGCAATACGGAGCGCATCACACTCCTCTAGGCCAGAAGCGGGCAGGACCCAGCGGGTCCATGGATAATGGAGCAATATAGAGCCTCTCACTTTCCTCCAGACCAGAAGCAGGCAGGATCCAGTGGGTTCATAGATAATGGAGCAAGATAGAGCACCTCACACTCCTTCGGACGAGAAGCAGACAGGACCCAGCAGGTTCATGGATAATGGAGCAATATAGAACGCCTCACAGTCCTCCAGACTAGGAGCGGGCAGGACCCAGCGGGTTCATGGATAATGGAGCAATATAGAGCGCCTCACAGTCCTCTAGACCAGACGCGGGCAGGACCCAGTGGGTTCACGGATAATGGAGCAATACAGAGCACCTCACACTCCTCCAGGCCAGAAGCGGGCAGGATCCAGCGGGTTCATGGATAATGGAGCAATATAGAGTGCCTCACACTCCTCTAGACCAGAAGCGGGCAGGACCCAGCAGGCTGATGGATAATGGAGCAATATAGAGCACCTCACACTCCTCTAGATCTGAAGCAGATGGGATCCAGCGGGTTCATGGATAATGGAGCAACTAGAGCCCCCTCACTCTCCTCCAGACCAGAAGTGGGCAGGATCTAGCGGGTTCATGGATAATGTAGCAATATAGAGCCCCTCACTCTCCTCCAGACCAGAAGCGAGCAGGATCTAGCGGGTTCATGGATAATGTAGCAATATAGAGCGCCTCACACTCCACCAGACCAAAGCGGGCAGGACCCAGCGGGTTCATGGATAACGGGGCAATATAGAGCACCTCACACTCCTCCAGACCAGAAGCGGGCAGGACCCAGCGGGTTCATGGATAATGGAGCAATATAGAGCGCCTCACACTCCTCTAGACCAGAAGCGGGTAGGACCCAGCGGGTTCATGGATAATGTAGCAATATAGGGCGCCTCACACTCCTCCAGACCAGAAGCGGGCAGGACCCAACGGGTTCATGGATAATGGGGCAATATAGAGCGCCTCTCAATCCTCCAGACCAGAAGCGGGAAAGACCGAGCGGGTTCATGGATAATGGAGCAATATAGAGTGCCTCACACTCCTCTGGAGCAGAAGCGGGCAGGATGAAGTGGGTTCATGGATAATTAGGCAATATAGAACCCCTCACACTCCTCCAGACCAGATGCGCGCAGGACCCAGCGCGTTCATGGCTAATGTAGCAACATAGAGCGCCTCACACTCCTCCAGGCCAGACGCGGGCAGGACCCAGTGGGTTCATGGATAATGGAGCAACATAGAGTGCCTCACACTCCTGCAGACCAGAAGCGGGCAGGATCCAGTATAGAGACCGGAGGCGGGCATGATCCAACGGGTTCATGGATAATGGAGCAATATAGAGCGCCTCACACTCCTCCAGATCAGAAGCGGGCAGGATCCAGTGGGTTCATGGATAATGGGGCAATATAGAGCGCCTCTCAATCCTCCAGACCAGAAGCGGGAAAGACCGAGCAGGTTCATGGATAATGGAGCAATATAGAGTGCCTCACACTCCTCTGGAGCAGAAGCGGGCAGGATCCAGTTGGTTCATGGATAATTAGGCAATATAGAGCCCCTCACACTCCTCCGGACCAGACGCGCGCAGGACCCAGCGGGTTCATGGCTAATGTAGCAACATAGAGCGCCTCACACTCCTCCAGGCCAGATGCGGGCAGGACCCAGTGGGTTCATGGATAATGGAGCAACATAGAGCGCCTCCAGACCAGAAGCAGGAAGGATCCAGTATAGAGACCGGAGACGGGCAGGATCCAGCGGGTTCATGGATAATGGAGCAATATAGAGCACCTCACACTCCTCCAGATCAGAAGCGGGCAGGATCCAGTGGGTTCATGGATAATGGGGCAATATAGAGCCCCTCACACTCCTCCAGACCGGAGGTGGGCAGGATCCAGCGGGTTCATGGATAATGGAGCAATATAGAGCGCCTCACACTCCTCCAGATCAGAAGTGGGCAGGATCCAGTGGGTTCATGGATAATGAGCAATATAGAGCGCCTCACACTCCTCCAGACCAGAAGCGGGCAAGATCCAGCGGGTTAATGGATAATGGAGCAATATAGAGCGCCTCACACTCCTCCAGCCCAGAAGCGGGCAGGATCCAGCGGGTTCATGGATAATGGAGCAATATAGAGCGCCTCATACTCCTCCAGACCAGAAGCAGGCAGGATCCAGCGGATTCATGGATAATGAGCAATATAGAGCCCCTCACACTCCTCCAGACCAGAAGCGGGCAGAACCCAGCGGGTCCATGGATAATGGAGCAATATAAAGCACCTCACACTCCTCCAGACCAGGAGTGGGCAGGACCTAGTGGGTTCATGGATAATGGGGCCATATAGAGCCCCTAACACTCCTCCAGACCAGACCCAGGCAGGATCCAGCCAGTTCATGGATAATTGAGCAATATAGAGTGCCTCACACTCCTCCTGACCAGAAGCGGGCAGGACCCAGCAGGTTCATGGATAATGGAGCAAGATAGAGCACCTCACACTCCTCCAGACCAGAAGCGGGCATGATCCAGCAGGTTCATGGATAATGGGGCAATATAGAGCGCCTCACACTCCTCCAGACCAGAAGCGGGCAGGATTCAGCGGGTCCATGGATAATGGGGGCATATAGAACCCCTCACACTCCTCCAGACCAGACGCGGCAGGATCCAGTGGGTTCATGGATAATGGAGCAAGATAGAGCGCCTCATGCTCCTCCGGACCAGAAGCGGGCAGGACCCAGCGGGTCCATGGATGATGGAGCAAGATAGAGCGCCTCACACTCCTCCGGACCAGAAGCGGGCAGGACCCAGCGGGTCCATGGATGATGGAGCAATATAGAGCGCCTCACACTCCTCAAGACCAGAAGTGGGCAGGTTACAGCGGGTTCATGGATAATGGGGCAATATAGAGCGCCTCACACTCCTCCAGACTAGAAGTGGGCAGAATACAGTGGGTTCATGGATAATGGAGCTATATAGAGCCCCTCACACTCCTCCAGACCGGAGGCGGGCAGGATCCAGCGGGTTCATGGATAATGGAGCAATATAGAGCGCCTCACACTCCTACAGATCAGAAGCGGGCAGGATCCAGTGGGTTCATGGATAATGAGCAATATAGAGCGCCTCACACTCCTCCAGACCAGAAGCGGGCAAGATCCAGCGGGTTAATGGATAATGGAGCAATATAGAGCGCCTCACACTCCTCCAGCCCAGAAGCGGGCAGGATCCAGCGGGTTCATGGATAATGGAGCAATATAGAGCGCCTCATACTCCTCCAGACCAGAAGCAGGCAGGATCCAGCGGATTCATGGATAATGAGCAATATAGAGCCCCTCACACTCCTCCAGACCAGAAGCGGGCAGAACCCAGCGGGTCCATGGATAATGGAGCAATATAAAGCACCTCACACTCCTCCAGACCAGGAGTGGGCAGGACCTAGTGGGTTCATGGATAATGGGGCCATATAGAGCCCCTAACACTCCTCCAGACCAGACCCAGGCAGGATCCAGCCAGTTCATGGATAATTGAGAAATAAAGAGTGCCTCACACTCCTCCTGACCAGAAGCGGGCAGGACCCAGCAGGTTCATGGATAGTGGGGCAATATAGAGCGCCTCACACTCCTCCAGACCAGAAGCGGGCAGGATTCAGCGGGTCCATGGATAATGGGGGCATATAGAGCCCCTCACACTCCTCCAGACCAGATGCGGGCAGGATCCAGTGGGTTCATGGATAATGGAGCAATACCGTAAACCGTATTCTGGTTCATCCTTCTGAGGTTGATAAAATCACTACCACTTTAGCGGTGTCACAATCAGCGCTTTAGGTGGGGTGAGAAATCGAGGGGGGGGGGGCTGCAGCGAGGGTGTGTGGCCTAAATTATGGCCGTGGCCTGAAGTGTCCCCAGCCCAGGACAATAAAAAAGAAAAGTTGACGATGACCTATTTTTTTCACTATTTCGCACTGGGGATCCATCCGAGCCCTGCCAGTGACACGCCAGTGGCGAATTGCTCTGTGCTGTTTCCTTGGAACCAGGGGTGTTGCTAGGCCTGGAAAAGAACCGGGGCTCCGCTAATGTCGGGACTGTCCGGACACGGGGCTAGCTATGACCTTTTGGTTGTAAACCCTGAGCTTCTATCCGGGGCTACAACCAAAAGACCCAGGGCTATAGCTCCCTCAGCCCCCCCACACTCAGCAACGCCTCTGAATGGAGCTCAATTCATTGAATTTAATTCAATATACTGTGTCAAGCGGTAAATTGAATTAAACTAATTGAATGTGGGTGTCATGGTTGTGAGAGTGTAAGTATGGGGTCTGGGGATGATCGGTGGTGGAGTTTCCACCTGCTGGGGGGGGGGGGAGGAGCCGCATGTTTCTGGTGAGCCATGGCTGACTGGTGGGGTCGGCAGTGAGGGGAGTGGTGCGGTCAGGTGTGGTAGGAGGTGTTTTGGATTCCCTCGGTGAGATGTCAGTGGGGCAGGCTGGGGCGGGTGAGTGGTAGGGCATGGTGTGGCTTTCATTGTGTAATGGCTTGGCAGGAGCCGTGTTGGCTGTATTACCAGTGTGATGCGCAGGCGTAGGGGGTGGAGACCTTGTCTGTAAGGTACCGGAGCCAAGGCTCATTGTTGTTGGCATGGCAGAGGGCCAGCGAGAGAGCGATGGGAGGAAAGGGGACAATAGTATTTTTGTAGCAGTGGTAGAGCACGAGAGCGGGCAGGAAGCGGCTTGGGGTATGAGGGTAGTGGGCAGCAGTACCAAACTGCGATGGAGAAGAGGTGGAACTCTTCTTACCTTGTTGGGGATTTTTAATAGAGCACATTGCAGAGGCTGTGAGATCAGCATCTTCAGCGTCTGGGGAATGGGTATTGTGAGGATTCCACGGAAGCCGCGCCAGCACTACCGAGCACGGACAGGCACAGACAGGAGGAATCCCTACATCTGGTTCCATGGTTCTGGGCCAGCACAGTGTGCCGGCCGTGGATGCTGCGTGGGGGCTGGTCGCAGCCTGGCCAGTCACGGGGCGGTGTGGAATGCTGTAGGAAACAGGGAAGAGCGGCGGCCATCTTTACACGGGCAGCGGGCCCGTTTTGCGGAATGGAAGCCACTTGGGTGTCCCTCACTCGTGGCGGTGAGCGGGCACCCAGCGGAGATGGTTGCAGCCAGAGGTTAGCCATCCATCTAGCCAGCTATCGGGCAGTTTCATGGATTCTCTGTTGTAGTTCTTGTTGTTTAACGTTCTCTACTGTTCCATCAACCACACTTGCCTTGTTGACATTTACTTAACGTGCACTTGGTACTGGAATAATGTATGGTACTGCCAAGTCATGAGCATGTCCCCTCCACACCTTCCCCTGTGTCTCCACGTCCCGCACTTAAAGAACTTAAGCCAAGCCATCGAGAAAGCCTTGTAATACAATATTTATGATATCAGTGGTGAGGCTGGGTCTTCCAGTGGAGAGGGGGAAGCAGAGAAAAGGAGTGCGAGCAGGTAGCAGCACTGGAAGGTGGCGGAACAGAGGGATGGGTTAGGGTACTGGAGCAAAGATTACGAGGCAGAGACGAGGCGGGCAGGGAGCAGCCGGATGGGGGATTAAGGACAGCTTGCAGACATTTGAAGAGGGATTGGTGCTGCGTGGGGAGCCAGCAGGTAAGGTGGCGGTGAGCAGAGTTGCGAGAGGAGCAAGGGCAGAGGTACAGAGTGGGAGTTGGGAAGTTCATCATTCTGTTAAAGGTGCTAAATGGGTAGCAATGGCACCCCAGGAAGAAACCAAGACAGTAGCTACATTGAGCAATCGTGAGAGTGGAGATAGATTAAGTAGGGGACATAATTTCAAAATGTTTAGCAGGTAAAGTCTTGCACAGGCACATTGGTGGGTATACATTGATGCAGTCCCTTACAAGTTTGTGGTGTCTTGAATGTTGGTGGGCGGTGACAAAAGCAGGTGGTTATTGGATAAGACTCGGGTGAACCTAGGGGTTGGGGACTCCCACCCGCTTCATGATGCCGTCCGCAAAAGGTGGTATTCAGAGGATAATCCAGGCTCCACAGTCCATCCCTGGCCTTGGTTCTTCTCCCCAACTCCCCCAATTCAGACCATGAACAATCAGGACATGACAAGGTTGTGTCACAGTGTGGACAATCTAACAGAACGATACATGGAGATCAAACTCTCTGCAAAGCCATGATAGCGGGCGTCGGGAGGGCACACAGTACTTATAAAGAGAATTGGTCCATTGGTATCACTGAGGCAGAATACGGGGAGCCCCAAATCCCTTACCCCGCAGAACATTGCATTTTTCTCAGACATATGACACATTCGTTTGACACCAGATGAAAGTCTTGTTGCCCCCAACAAGGTGCAGCATGGCCAGGATCCATATTCTATAGGAATAAATAGCTGACCAGGTTGAAATAGCATCAGCTTGTGGCTATGGTGGCCTGCCCAACTACTCTCAGGTGCTGACGTTGTAGGCCCAGGGCCCTCTCCCAAGAACAAGCTTTGTTCACACTCAGTGTACACCAGAAACTACTCCTATACCCCGCAGCCTACCCAGCAGGAGGATGAAAGGCAGGGGACAAGGGCAGAGTGAGAGGGCAGCTGAGGCGGAGATGGGAGAAGTGAAAGGGGAGAAGAGAGAAGTGAGAGTGGAGGAAGAGGAAGAAAAGGTGATAGCACAAGTGGAGGATGGAGGTATAGACACTGAAGTGGAGAAGAGAGAAATGCAGTGGTGTATGGTGCATTTTTGAACTGGGGGGAATTCATGTATGCGCCTAATATGAAGGAGCAGCCAAGTGCAGCGAGGTAGCTTTAACCAAATAGGAGTTAGGGGTAATTCCCCCCAAGAGAACAAGAGAAACAAATATAAAGTGATGAGCTAATGGTGCATTTCACAGCACTTTCTGTGAAAAATTGGGCAAAAGCCACACAGTTTGCAATCAATTTTGTATGGTAGCACAGGGGCAAACCCAGTAGATGCAAGTTGCTAACAGTGCACAAGACCATTTTCCAACACATCTTCTTACACCTTTGCCCACAACATATGCCAGTACATAAAATATTTCCATGCTGGCTGTTCTCATACATACCCATTCATGCTGCACCAATATATGCCAGTATTACCATATAAGGACTCCCAGCTAGTATAAAATGCCATGCCACAGAAAGAAAGTATATATCCAGACGGGCTTTACCAAGGTAGGCTAGTGTACCAAGTAATCACACTTCTGTTCACGTTTACCCTTGATGCAAAGTACACAAATGCCATAACACACAAACAATAGAATGGAACCACCAATGTAAGCCAGTCTAGTCACGTAATAACACTTATCATGTTTGCTTTACCCTTGATGTCATGTAAAAAGTAAAAAATACCATGCCACAGTGTGAAAGTGAATGGAGACTGACACCAGAGGCCAAGCTAGCCGTGTAATGAAACCTATCATGCTTGCTTCAACCTTGATGCCAAATAAAAAATGTCATGCCACATTCAGAAAGTAAAGGAAAAGGACACTACTAATGTAGGTCAGTCTAGCAACATAATGACAGTTATGTTTGCTGTACCCTTGATGTCGAGTAAAAATGTCATACCAAAATAAGATATATGCAGACTGAAACTAGTAGTGGCAGTTTGCATATACTTTCTTAATGTGGCATGACATATTTTACTTGGCGTTAAGGGTAAAGCAAACATGACAAGCGGTATTACATGGCTAGACTGGCCTACCTTCAATATAGGGCATTCCAGTCATGTAATAATGTGTGACAATCCCAGAAAGTGGTGGAGCGAAGAGGAGGAATGGTAAATATTGAGCAAGAGTGAGAGAAGAGTGAACAAGGAGAGAGGTGTGCAGGTGAAAATTAGAAGGCGAGAAGAGTGAAGTATCCTCCTGGTTACCCTCTACTCCTGAAGGAGGAGCCATGGTAATGGGCAAAATGAGAGGAAGCCAAGCTATTCAAGGGTTTAGAGCGTGGAAAGACGTCTAAGGTGGTGAAGTAAAAAGCTCAGGGAGGGCCCTGGCAGACTCAAGAATGAGGTCAGGCTTGCAGAACCCAGTGTCCAGTGCACAATGATGAGTCGGGCACCTGGAACTTGTCCAGGTGACCCAGAGCAACAGCCATGGTAATAACAGGTGTTTCACAAGGTGAGCACAACCTACGCGAGATCCTGACAAACAGGACATACAAAACGCCCTTACATAAGGACAAGGAAGAAGTGTGAGGCACTTGAAATTCCAAAAGTCTGAGTGACTTTTCCCACCAGGAAGGTGGAATCTTAAGGGGCGAGATGGAAGGTTCTGAGAAAGCCTGACAGGGTGCTAATTTAGTTTTGTCTATCCTACCCCTGCTGCTCAGTGGACCAAATCCCCTACGTTTTGTGTTGCCAGTAAAGCTCTTTTACTGTATTCCATGGTTTTGCGCTGTCTGTTGATCTCCGGCCGTGAGAGGGAGACGATGAGGACAGAAAAATAGCAAGCAGCCTGGCAGAAAATTGATTTCCTGACAAAACCCAGTACTTTACATGCGTATCCCTCTTTCATAGGGAGTCGGTGGAGCACTTTCAGACGCAGCTGGATGCGACATCTGCCGTGAATGAGACGCTTGTTCAGCGTGAAGGCACCGGCACTTTCTAAAGGAGCCTCGCAGAGGTGCAGCTCTCGAAGGACTCTGGTGCCCATGATTGCACAAAGGCAGGAGTTGGTGAGGTCGCAGAGGAGGGTTTAGTGTTGACATCTCCTACACCTGAAAGGGAAGAGCCGTGAGCGGCAGCTGGGATATTTGATGTCTCATGTGAAAAGATATTGGTCCTCATCATGAGTGCCGCCAACATGTCCGGCGGTATTACTGCCGGATCAGGGGTTGGGTGGTAAACATTATTCCACATTCACCATTGGGTTAATTGGACCCAATGGGGAGTTTTCAGCTCAATTACCGCCGGCGGTATTTCTGTGGGGTAATTGCAATGAAAATCAGCATTTTTCCAGCATGTTTACCACCAATTCTGAACTTGGGTTAAACACGCCATACTCATCATTGGGCGGATCCATAAATGCGGCTCTAAACCCGTTACCACCGCATTTAAGGGCTACCGCCCAACTCGTGATGATTTAGCAGAATGGGTCTGGATCTGTTGGAGAAGAGGTGGAGGAGAGCACTGGGGGAACCCAAGAGCAAATAGAAACATGTTGACAATATTAAAGGCACGTGTCATCTGACATACGGGAGGGATTAGCATCAAGAACTGGAGAAATTGGATCTAAGTGCTGAGAGACGCAGTCTAAAAGCAGAAATCCCTGCATTTAAGGAGGGGATCCAGCGGGCACATGTCGCTAGTGGAGAAATCTGGTAGTAAATGGCTTCTGATTCCTGATTGGACGGAGTGCTAGCTAACCATACATTACAGTAAACTATTAAAGTTGCTTCATTTTAAGAGAGTACATGATATCGACCTATTGATATGATATGATGTGGCATTTATAACGCGCCTGTGCATAAGTGTTTCTAGGCACACATTATGTTGGTTTAATGAATGTATATTGTTTGACTATGCACCACATTGCTACTCTAGGGACCTGGCGGATGCCGATGGATTGCTCTAGAAACCAAGGAAAGCCACAAACTCGATTGCTCATTCTGGACGTAGCGACGCTGCTCGAGATATTGATGTCAGCAGAGGAAGCAGCATTACCAGAAGTAACTTTAACACAAGTTCATATTACAGGGCCTGCGATAGTTATGGTTAAGTTGCTCAACCCATAGGAAGAGCACTTTTTGGGCGGCTTATAACTCAGCCCCCCTTTGACGAATCCTTACCAAACTTTGCAAAAAAAGTATATGGCCAGTCTGTATTTTTCTGGCAAGTTTGGTGAGGCATCATCAAGGGGGGGCAAAGTTGTAGGGGGGTCCCACAATTTCTGTTTTTTCCATAGATGCAATGGAATTTTTTTTGCTCACGTCTACAGCCCAAACCGCTTGACGGATTTTCACCAAATTTGATGCAAGAGCGGTGGCTTGGTCCCAAAAGCGTGCTTTTGTAAATTTGGTGTAAATCCGTCCAGTAGTTTTCTTTAAAACGGAAAAAAGAGTGTGGAACACAAATGGTGATATCTGGGTTCGGACTCACTTCCCAGTTCGCTCTGCGGACGGGCCTGCGATTGGCCCAGGGGCCGACGTGATGTCAGCGACATCAGGCACGCCTGGTGATTGGATGGTGAAAAGCGTGAAGTGCGTCACATTTTCTGAAACACCCGCCATGTTGTATCAGCGGACAACCACGACCGACGCGGACAGTGCGTTGGGGAAAAAGTCTGGGAAACACATTTTGGGCGATTTGGTGTTGGAAAGAAGGGCAAAAGTGTGTGAAAAAAAGTGTGCTATCTGGGTTCGGTCCATGGACTCACTACCCTGTGCTGCACGGACGGGCATCCGATTGGCCCAGGGGCTGACGTGATGTCAGCGGACATCAGGAACGCCTGGTGATGGCATGGTGAAAAGCGTGAGGTGCGTCACATTTTCTGAAACGCCTGCCATGTTGTATTAGCGGACAATCGCAACCGACGCGGACAGCGCAGTGGGGGAAAAAGTCTGGGAAACACATTTTGGGTCATTCGGTGTTGGAAAGAAGGGCTGGGAAGGTTGGGGAAGTGAAAAAAGATTATATGGGGCTCTTTGTATAGGTGGAAGAAGAGCGTACAGGCAGCAAGGCGGTCCGCAGACACCACAGTAGTCCCAGACAAACTCTTGGGCGGGCAGCTTGAGAAACACATTTGGTGAATGCAAGAGGGCTTGGTCAGAGTAGGGGAGTGAAATCTAGATAATATGGGGATATTTGCAAATGTGAAAAATAGGGTTCTCAGTCTATTTCAATGTCTGCAGATGTCATTTGAATTTGCAAGTTCAGGGCAATTTGTGGTGTGGTGGTTCTGGCCAGTGGCCAGATTCTTGGGTGCATGGCCGTATTATGCTGTGGCGGTTGTGGCCAGTGCCTAGATTCTTGGGTGCATGGCCGTATTATGCTGTGGCGGTTGTGGCCAGTGCCTAGATTCTTGGGTGCATGGCCGTATTATGCAGTGGCGGTTGTGGCCAGTGCCTAGATTCTTGCGTGCATGGCCGTATTATGCAGTGACGGTTGTGGCCAGTGCCTAGATTCTTGGGTGCATGGACGTATTATGCTGTGGCGGTTGTGGCCAGTGCCTAGATTCTTGGGTGCATGGCCGTATTATGCAGTGGCGGTTGTGGCAGTGCCTAGATTATTGGGTGCATGGCCGTATTATGCAGTGGCGGTTGTGGCCAGTGCCTAGATTATTGGGTGCATGGCCGTATTATGCAGTGGCGGTTGTGGCCAGTGCCTAGATTCTTGGGTGCAGCCGCTGTAACAACAGGTCTTCGTCTTTCCACATGTCAGGGATGTCTTTATGGGAGGGCAAAAGCGGCATATGCCGCTGCCCCCTACGCTTACAATATTTTTACAAAACCTAAATAAAACATGCCATGATATTGTCTAGTACAGTGTCTGCCACGGTTCTTAGCATCTTTCTTACAAATAAGGTCCGATCAGATGACTGAATCCTGCAAAGTGTTGCTGTTCACTGGCGCACACAAAACGTGCGCGTTCACTGGAGCACAATGTGTGTAGCGTTTTCACATTTCTTTGGGGAATACATTTATCACATGCAATAACCAAAGTTAAATGAATGTTAATTAAGCAATATACCCGCTGCACTGGGCTAGGTCGGCTGGTAATGGCCCTGGTACTATGACACCTGCTGCAGTGGGCTAGATCGGCTGTTAATAGCCCCAGTACTATAACACGCGGCACCGGTGCCATTACCCACTCATCCAGCCCGCCACCGTGGGAATTATTGCCCTGAGCTGTGTCCCGGAGTGCTAACAGTCTTTTTCTAAAAAAGGAGATGTACCTGCAGTACAACCAGTGACAGAAATAGAAGACTACCCCCAGGCAGTGCACGTCCTCTTTCTCTGTTATGCGAGAGGCGGGCCTGGGAGCAGAGGACGAGGATCAGGAAAATGTGGGACTGGGGAGGTGGTTAGGGGGTCTTGCCAGGGGTCAGAGCAGGCGGCCGAGGAGATGGGGAAGGGTGCATGGAGCGTGTAACATTACACCGTAAGATTCAGCCTGTGGCCCTGACAACCTGATTGGCTGTCGCCTTCTCCCTGGGTGCTAATACGTTTGAGTGATGCAAATGTTCAGAAGATAGCTCGGTGAGTCAAGCACTCATTGCAGAGATCTGTGTTCACAATCCTGATCAAAGTGCCATAGCAGTGCAGGGTAAATGCAGTAATTCCTCTCTCTGAGGTTATCGTCGCATCTACTCTGCTACAAGGCAACACACCAGCACCAGAAAACAGCGGCTGTAAAACACAACATAGCATTTCAGGTCTAGAACTCGGTCTCCTGTAAAAAAAAAACTGAGCCGCCATCATCGCAATGAAGATCAGAAAGCATGAGTATGGAATGGCGATCAGGCCGTCAAATCCTGGGCTTCGGCGCTGGAGTATCCAGGCTTTACCCGCGAACGATACTGGGATCCTGGACAAATAATCATATATCAACGCCTAGGACTGTTCTACCTTCTCGCATTCTGGTGGCATCGGCGGATCTTTCTTTTAATGCAGGCCACCTGGGTGGACAGGGAGAGAGCCAGCATCTCATGGGATCACATCCAATCGTGCTGATTTCACCCAAAAAACTGTTTCTTATTTCATGAATATCCATCGCCTATTCTCATGCGACCTTATCACACAGTTTACTCTTTTGGCCTGTATTTGAAGCTTCATTTATTTGTTTATTTATGCCTTTATATAGTGCACCTCACCCGAAGGCATCTAGGAAAGCACTAAGAGGCAGATGAGGGAGGGGTGGGGATATTCTCTATAAATATCTGTATTTAAATGTGGCCATGTTGCATTAATATGTGCGTTTTGCCCTTTCCAAGCCAGGGCTGCAAAACAGGTTATTTTAGTTCATGAAAGTCAAACATTTGCAAAAATGGCAACTTGTTCAACAGCGCGTGATGGAAAGATTGTGCTTAGCTTCTGAAATTGCAGATTTACTTATGTGTTTATATAAATATGTTCTAAAAAGCGAACTAGACCACAGGGCATCAGCGCTGTACAATTTGAACAGAATGCAGAACGTTCAAATACAAAACAGAATAATATAGACATAGGCGATAAATTAATAATTAAAACCTCAAATCATCTGACCGATTTGAAAACATAGCATCATAACAATTCCGGATGTCACACCTTATTTATAGGAAAAATGTCATCATTATTTCAAATATAATTATACAATCTTTAAAGCTTTTAAAAGCTTCCTTCAATTTCAGGTAATCGCTGACCAAACACAGGGCCTCATTCTGACCCGGGCGGTATGATAAAATAGGGCCGGTATCCGTGGATACCAGCACTTTACCGGACCGCTCGACTGCAGGTTTGCCGGTGGGGGACTTGGGTTCGTCCTACCAGCCAAAAAAGTCCTTGTTACCGCCACCGGCATTACCGGTGGCAGTAATGACAGAAAATCCCCTCATAGAGAACTGTTGGACTCCATGAATGGGGATTTACACTGTACCGCCGGCACTCATAATCCAGCGGCAATGCCGCCAGACCGTTAAAGGTAAGTACCAGATGCGGGTATTCTGGCGGCACTACCGGAATACTCAGAATGAGGCCTTTAGGGGGAGCATTCCATAGCTTTACCGCCATAGCGGTGAAGGATCGATTCATGGTGGCAGCGCGTTTAATAGTAGGCACCTAAAGACACAATGGGCCTCATTACGAGGTAGGAGGTAAGTAACGGTTCTTACCGGCATGGCGCAAATAACGTGTCCATGTAGTAGGCAGCCCGGTAATTGCGTGCAATTACACGTACGCGGGCACGAGCTTTGCGCCGTGCCGGTAAGGACACTACCGCCATGCAGTTAAAGTCCCCAGAAAGTCCCTTAGCGGCATCAAGGAAAGCGCTGATAGCACTTGCGCCATCCATGAATCCGGCATTAGCGGTGACCGTAAACAAGCGGAACCGGAAGTAGCGTCATCGCACAGGAACGGGAAAGAGCACAGCAGCCATCTTTAAAAACACAATGCATCACCAATGCTATCCCTCTCTTGGTCCCCCACAGGCTCACAACATGACAGTGAGGAGCAGGACTCTGCGACGCAGGCCCCAACACCAAAGAAGCAGGCCAAGGGCATGGAAGTAGGCACCAGGCCCAGCACATCGAGGGGCACTGAGAAATCTGGACTGCTGCAGAGGGCCAAAGCCACACATGTACCCGCGTTACCAAGGCGTGATAGGCCGGCCGACAATGTGGTAGCACCCACACCAGCCATTCCCACCACGCAGGAGCCAGTTGTAGAAGGATCACTGTCCGCCGCAAACAGCTCGATTGGCGAGGCAGCTGCCACGGCACCCATGTCGGACGTCGAGGAAACGTGCATAACACCCGTGGGACACCACACACCCAGCCCGCAGCAGTCAGCCCAAGACAGCCCACGCCCCACATCCAATGACAGCTGCCATGAGCTGCATGGTGGTGAGTTTGTGGCAGGGAGCTGGAGTCCCATTGAGTCATCACCTGATGGCGGACACATGACACAAGCTGCATCAAGAACCACCAAATGCAGGCCCAGAGACCATGGCATCAGCATCTTACGACAGCGCCAGGAGGAGCTGACTGCGCTGGTTGGCCAGCATGTGGGCGAGGGTGCCCTGGCGAAGGAGGAGTGCAGGGAACATGCCAAGGGCATTAAACAAGCTATCGAAACCAGCAACAACCGCAATTGCGACGAATTATCAGCTGTGAGGCCGGTCCTCACCCACATCGCAGATGCAATGGAGAGCCAGCGTCCTGCACAGGGACTGGACCAACCGAGCACCTCCTCCTCTGCCAGCTCCAGGCAGACCAGCCCCCTGCGCAGGTCTGTGCGGGCCATGCGGCGCACAAACTTGCAACCACCCAATGCTGGTAGAGGAGATGGGAAGTAGGGGGAGCCTGATGTTCGTGACTCGTGAACACTAATGCTGCACTGAAGTGCAAGCCATGTTTGGGGGAGTTGTGGAGGGAGGGGGAAAGGGTGTTTTGGGGAGTTGTGGGGTTAGGGGGGAAAGGGTGTTTGGGGGATTTTTGGGGGAGGGGGAAAGGGTATTTGGGGGATTTGTAGGGGGAGGGGGAAAGGGTGTTGGGGTGGAGGGTCCATGCACTTCATAATCTTATAATACTTAATACACCCGTTGTGTCATGAAAAATCACATGAGTGGACATTCTTCATTGTGTATGTGTGCTTTATTGCCGGACAGTGCACAGTGTTCTTTTCCCACAACACCCAGTGCCCTGAGTCCCACATCCATTGCATCATCTTCATCCATGTGTATTAGAAATATTGGTCTGTCACAGCACGTCCCACCTGTGCATCGCCACCAGCATGACGTGCAGCCCCATCTTCTCCCTCATCCTCCTCATCCTCAATCGCACCAGGTGGTTGCTGTTCAATGTCAGGGGGCAGAGGCACATTCCGTCTGATGCACATATTGTGCAGCATGACACATGCCATGGTGATCTTGGCCACCTTCTCATGCCCGTACAGGAGTGCCCCACCCGACCTGCTGAGGCAGCGAAACCGTGTCTTTAAAAGGCCAAAAGTCTGCTCAATTACCATACGGGTATGTGCACAATTGTAGTCCTCTTCGTGCCTGTTCTGTGGGTTCCGGACAGGGGTAAGGAGCCACCTCTTAAAGGGATAGCCAGCATCACCTGCATGGGTGCAACAATAGATATAAGTGATTACATCAAGTGGAACCAGTACCTAACACACACAAGTCAACTTTGATTTCTGGATGACATCCACATATCCGTACATGCATGGAGGTAATCAAAGCAACTGCAATGTGGGAAGGTGAGTGATGTAGTCCTTGCAAGTGTTCATGCACTGTGCATGCCTACGACAGTTGTTGCCATGAACTAGGTGATGTGCAGTCATTTGTATCCTTTGGTCCTGTCACCGTTGGAACCAGACTCCTAGTGATCTGCTATTCCAAACTTGATGTCCCCATGCTGGCATGCTGCACCTCTGTTGTGGTGTATGGGTGAGATTCCGTATATTAGCTTCAGGTGATGCCTTTGTATGCACTCAAGGTCGCATTTCTGTTGTGATGCTGTTCAGCGGACATTTGCATTGGCCATATTGGCAGCATGTGCTGCATTGTGTTGCAGAGGGTACGGTCTGATGATGTGCACTGTACATGTGGATGGATATGGCATGGTTGCAGTAATGGCTTATTGTCATTGTTGTGCAGCTTACGTCTTCCATATTGTTTTCATGTGTCAGGTTCAGTCTGGCCTGCCTTGGGGGACAGTGGTGTATTTCAGTATGGGCATTGTTTGGTCTGTCAACTGATCTCACGCAGTTGGAGTATACATCTCCCCCCCAAATCACACCCAGTTGGAGTATGCATCCCTCTCCCCAATCACACCCAGTTGGAGTATGCACCCCCCAATCACACCCAGTTGGAGTATGCATCTCCCCCCAAATCTACTCCCCACATCACACTGCCATGTGCTTGCCATGCAACTCACCGAGTAGCCAAGAACGTTGTCCGGCATGTCGCTCCATGTAGCGTGGTATCGTTGAGTTCCGCAGGACCATTGAATCATGGGTTGATCCGGGAAATCGGGCGCAACAATGTGTGATGATCTTGTTGGAGTCACATACGATTTGCACGTTGATGGAGTGGTATTGCTTTCGGTTTCGGTACACTGCCTCCATGGCATGTGGGACCACCAATTCCACATGGGTGCAGTCGAGGGCATTGGGGTGGTTGCCAGTGAATGGAAGCCAACTTTGGTATTAGAGATCTCCTGGGCAGTCCGTGGCAGGGATATGTGTTCACTTGTGTGCTTCAGGAGGGCATCGAGCATTTGGTTCAGCATGCGTGAGAATACTGGTTGTGATATGCCATGCATCTGCCCTACCGTGTGCTGGTAGGTGCCTCTGGCCAGGAAGTGGAGCACAGACACCACCTTCAGTAGAGGGGGATGGCGGTACGGATGTCTTTGAGGCTGGCGCTGTCCTTGTGTATCATGTCCACAATGGTGGTGATGGTGTCCCGGTCCAGACGATACAGGTTGTGGATCTGCTCAGGGGTTAGGTTGAATGGACTGGCTCTGATGCGAGGGATTGGGGGCTGTCTGCCTCATACCACTGGCTGCACTGGTGGGGCATGCTGTGCCTGTCTCGCCCTCCTTCTCCTCCTGCATCTCCTCTGTGCTGCCTGTTGTTGTTGTTGTTGTTGTTGCTGTTGCAATGCAATCATGTCCTCCAGCCCCAGGAGTGCTAATAGTATTGGAATTATTTTGGTGTCTGAATGGGTGTGGGAAGGGGTGTGGTGTGCTCCTTTTGTGCTGGTCCAGTCTACATTGCCTCCACCTGTGCTGATTGTGTGCACCTGTGGCAGTTGAGAACACTGCACATGGCCCTTTACGGGTGGTTCGCGATGGCGGTATTTCCGCCATGCCGGTATCTGCTTTTTGGGCCTGATTCATGCCGCTATTTGCATGTCCGTCTGACTTGTGATGTACTCCTATTTCCGCCATGCCTCTATTGACAGCACGAGGGGTTGCATGCCCGCGCCCATGCCGCTATTAGAGGCACCGTTCTTTGCGGTGCCGCTAATAGCGGGAGGCGGGTCGTAATAGACCGGAGCGGTTAGCGATGCCAGTAATCCTTTACCGGCATCGTTTTTCCCTTACCTCCTACCTCATAATGAGGCCCAATGACTCTCAATGACTGCCAAGCCTTCTCAAGCCCCTTGATATTTTTAATTTCACAGCCAGGTGATTGCAAGTATAGTGCTTTTTAGGCAAAACAAATTATCTTGAAAATGATCCTTTGCTCAATGGACAGCCAATGTAAATTCTTTAAAAATGGCAAAATGTAATCAAACTTCCTTGCCCCAGAGGCCAGTCGTGCCGCAGCATTGAAAGCTGATCTCAATGGTGCAAGTGCAGATTTAGGTCAACCCATTAATAAAGAGTTACTTAAATCCATTGAGGACTGGACCAATGAATAGACCAATGAGGGGAAGTGATTGGGCTTCAATCTGAGCTTCACATTTTACCAAACTGTTTGTTCCTGGGCAATGTGCTTTATCTCATAGTGCCAAACCTTCCAAATGTGCCTATACCAAAATGTGTTGAAATGGTAACCCCTAAGAGTGATTTATTTTCAGGGTACACACTTAAAAAAAGCCTCACTCATGGTTTGACTGGTCAAAATATTGCTTTATGTATATTAATAGTGAACATTGAAATATTGCACACTACAAAGTCAGTTGTTTCTTTGCTCACTGGCAACAACAGTCAAAAACAAAGATCCTCTCCTAAACTCAGTCTATGTTTGGAAATGCGCACCTTCCTGGTAGGCGCCGATCCGTACCCTCTGTAGATGCTATGCTATGTGAACCTTCCTGGTAGCAGCCGATCCGTACCCTCTGTAGATTCTATGTGCACCTTCCTGGCAGGCGCCGATCCGTACCCTCTGTAGATGCTATGCTATGTGCACCTTCCTGGTAGCCGCCGATCCATATCCCCTGTAGATGCTACGCTATGCGCACCTTCCTGGTAGCTGACGATACATATCCTCTGTAGATGCTATGCTTTTACGCACCTTCCTGATAGCCGCCAATCCGTATCCTCTGTAGATGGTATGCTATGCGCATCATCCTGGTAGCCGCTGAACTGTATCCTCTGTAAATGCTATGCGCACCTTCCTGGTAACCGCGGATCCATATTATCTGTAGATGCTATGCTATGAGCACCTTCCTGGTAGCCGCTGATCCATATCTTCTGTACATTCTATGCTATGCACACCTTCCTGGTAGCCTCTGATCCGTATCCTCTGTAGATGGCATGCTGTGCGCACCATCCTGGTAGCCGCTGATCCGTATTATCTGTAGATGCTATGCTATGCACACCTTCCTGGTAGCCGCTGATCCATATCTTCTGTACATTCTATGCTATGCACACCTTCCTGGTAGCCTCTGATCCGTATCCTCTGTAGATGGTATGCTGTGCGCACCATCCTGGTAGCCGCTGAACTGTATCCTCTGTAGATGCTATGCGCACCTTCCTGGTAGCCGCTGATCCATATCTTCTGTACATTCTATGCTATGCACACCTTCCTGGTAGCCTCTGATCCGTATCCTCTGTAGATGGTATGCTGTGCGCACCTTCCTCGTAACCGCTGATCCGTATTATCTGTAGATGCTATGCTATGCACACCTTCCTGGTAGCCACCAAACTGTATCCTCTGTAGATGCTATACTATGTGCACCTTCCTGGTAGCTGCAGATCTGTAGCCTCTGTAGATGCTATGTGCACCTTCCTTGTAGCCACCAATCCCTATCCTCTGTAGCTGCTACGCATACCTTCCCGGTAGCTTCCAATCTGTATCCTCTTTAGATACTATGCTATGCCCACCTTCCTGGTAGCTTTTGGTCTGTATCTTCTGTACATGCTATGCACACCTTCTTAGTAGCTTCTGATCGGTACCCTCTGTAGATGTTATGCTATGACACTGATCTGTATACTCTGTAGAATGTGCACCTTCCTGGTAGCCGCCGATCCATATCCTCTATAGATACTATGCTATGCACACCTTCCCGGCTGCTAATCTGTATACTCTGTATATGCCATGGTATGTGCACCTTCCTGGTAGCCACCAATCTGTATCCTCTGTAGATGCTCTGCTATGTGCACCTTCCTGGAAGCCGTTGATCCGTATCCTCTGAAGATGCTATGCTATGTGCACCTTCCTGGAAGCCGCTGATCCGTATCCTCTGAAGATGGTATGCTATGGGCACCTTCCTGGTAGCTTCCAATCTGTATCCTCTGTAGATGCTATGCTATGTGCACCTTCCTGGTAGGTTCCGATCCATCTCTCTGTAGATGCTATGTGCAACTTCCTAGTAGCCGCCAAGCCATATCCTCTGTAGATCCTATGCTATGCACCCCTTCCTGGTAGCTTCCGATCCGTATCCTCTGGAGATGCTCTGCGCACCTTCCTTGTAGCCGCTGATCTGTTTCGTCTGTAGATGCTATGCTATGCGCAAATTCCTGGTAGCTTCTGGTCTGTATCCTCTGTAGCTGCTATGATATGTGCACCTTCCTGGTAGCCGCCGATCTGTTTCGTCTGTAGATGCTTTGCTGTGCGCACCTTCCTGGTAGCTTTCCAATCCGTACCCTCTGTAGATGCTATGCTATGCGCACCTTTCTGGTAGCCGCCAATCTGTATACTCTGTAGATGCTATGCTATGTGCACCTTCCTGTTTGCTTTCCAATCCGTACCCTCTGTAGATGCTATGCTATGCAGATGTTCCTGGTAGCTTCCAATCCATATCCTATGTAGATGCTATGCTATATGCAGATTCCTGGAAGCCACTGATCTGTATCCTCTGTAGATGCTATGGTATGTGCACCTTCATGGTAGCCGCAAATACGTATCCTCTGTAGATGCTATGCTATACGCACCTTCCTTGTAGCTTCTGATCCCTATCCTCTGTAGACGCTATGCTATGCACACCTTCCTGGTAACTGCAGATCTGTATAATGTGTACATACTATGCTATGTGCAGCTGACAGGTAGTTTCCGGTCCATATCCTCTGTAAATGCTTAGCTATGTGCACCATCCTGGTAGCCGCTGATCCAGACCCTCAGTAGAAGCTATGCTATATGCACCTTCCTGGTAGCCGCTGATCTGTATCCTCAGTAGAAGCTATGCTATATGCACCTTCCTGGTAGCCGCTGATCTGTATCCTCAGTAGAAGCTATGCTATGTGCACCTTCCTGGTAGCCGCTGATCTGTATCCTCTGTAGATGCTATCTATGCACACCTTCCTGGTACCTTTTGATCTATATCCTCTATAGATGTTATGCACAGCTTCTTGGTAGTTGCCGATCCGTATCCTCTGTAGATGCTATGCTATGCACAACTTCTTGGTAGCTTCCGATCTGCATCCTCTGTAGATGCTATGCTATGCGGACGTTCCTGGAAGCCACTGATCTGTATCCTTTGTAAATGCTATGGTATGCGCACCTTCCTGGTAGCCGCCAATCCGTATCCTCTGTAGATGCTATGCTATGCATACCTTCCTTGTAGCTTTTGATCCCTATACTCTGTAGATGCTATTCTAGGCACATCTTCCTGGTAACTGCCGATCTGTGTACTCTGTAGATGCTATGCTATGTGCACCTTCCTGGTAGCCACCAATCTGTATACTCTGTAGATGCTATGCTTTGCGCAGTTTACTGGTAGCTTCTGGTATGTTTCTTCTGTAGCTGCTATGATATGTGCACCTTCCTGGTAGCTGCTGATCCGTAGCCTCTGTCGATGCTATGCTATGCTCACCTTTCTGGTTGCTGCCAATCTGTATAGTCTGTAGATGCTATGCTATGTGCACCTTACTTGTAGCCGCTGATCCATATCCTCTATAGATTCTATACAATGCGCACCTTCCTAGTAGTTTTTGATCTGTATCCTCTGTAGATGTTATGCTCACCTTCTTGGTAGTTGCCAATCCGTATCCGCTGTAGATGCTATGCTATGTGTCCCTTCCTGGTAGCCGCTGATCCGTATCCTCTGTGGATGCTATGCTATGTGCACCTTCCTGGTAGCTTCTAATCTGCATCCTCTGTAGATGCTATGCTATGCGGATGTTCCTGGTAGCTTCCAATCCATATCCTATGTAGATGCTATGCTATATGCAGATTCCTGGAAGCCACTGATCTGTTTCCTCTGTAGATGCTATGCTATGCGCACCTTCCTGGTAGCTGACGATACATATCCTCTGTAGATGCTATGCTATGCACACCTTCCTGGTAGCCGCTGATCCATATTCTCAGTAGAAGCTATGCTATGTGCACCTTCCTGGTAGCTGCTGATCTGTATCCTCTGTAGATGCTAGGCTATGCACACCTTCCTGGTAACTTTTGATCCCTATACTCTGTGGATGCTACGCTATGCGCACCTTCCTGGTAGCTGACGATACATATCCTCTGTAGATGCTATGCTTTTACGCACCTTCCTGATAGCCGCCAATCCGTATCCTCTGTAGATGCTATGCTATGCACACCTTCCTGGTAACTGCAGATCTGTATACTGTGTAGATACTATGCTATGTGCAGCTGGCAGGTAGTTTCTGGTCCGTTTCCTCTGTAGATGCTATTGTCATGATGCCTACCCCCAGAGCTCAAGGCCAGGCCCAGCACCCCCGGGAGCAGGCATCACGCCCCCGGGTAAAAGCCCAGCGGCCCTTTATAGGGGCTCTTTGGACTCTGTCCTGGCGCCTTTGGCTCATAAAGGAAAGTGTTTGGTGCACTTACCTGATGCAGACCATGCTGCATACTCACCTGAGGCAGACCATGCTGCATGAAGACCCAAGCCAAATGAGGCTTAGGAGGGACTATTTTACTGAAGGGACTATTTTGTTACTTGGGTGGGGCTGTGGAAGAATACTTACCTGGGACTTCTTCCAAGGCTATTTAAGCCATGCCCGGACAGCCACACGTGCTTCGCGTTGTTCTGCATCCCAGCAGCTGAACGCTCACCGTGTGTGCTCCTGCACCTGGACTCCAGCCACGGCACCGCCTCGAACCTGGAACACCTGTAAGGAAAGAAGAGAAGAGAAAGGTGAAAACCAAGAACTTATTCAAACTTCTTACCTGCATCCGGAATCTTCACGCCAGCATTCTTGAAGAAAGACTTCCATTTAAAAGCATTGCATTGCTCGCTGCAGCGCCGCGCTTCACTCACCTGTCCTCGAGACATCTCCCGGCTCCATCGCAGCTGTCAGCACCGGTCGCCACATCTCTGCACCTAGGGGAGAGAAGAAGAGACAAAAGGTGAGCAGAGGGAACACCGGAGGAAAGCCTAATTTACAGCCATAATACTTACCAGCTTTTCTTGGTGAACCATTCCACATTTCGGGTCGGCGCCGCTTCGTTGGCAGGTACCGCACCCTGGCCCCTATGGCGAAAGGACCAAAGACATTACTGGGGAATTATAAAGACATTTAGAGGGGTCGCCTTCATCACTAACTCACCTGATTTTACCATCGGCAATTTAACCCCTCAGCGCATCGCCTTCGTTCTGCACCTGAAATAAAGGACAATCACAGGTTAGGAAGACAACAAAAAAAGAGGCTCACACTTGAACTTTTGAATCTTCATACTTACGTCGTATCGCTCCGAAAAGTCAAGTGGATTTTGCCAGCGCCATTCTGAAAACCAGTGAAGTAACTGGACGAACGCGCGCCCCTGCACCAGAAGCAGGATGGAGAGTTCATCCTTCCAAACCATAAGGTGAGCTTAAACCGGGGGTTTTGGAGGAAGTCAGAGAAGAACGAAGGAGGAAAGGTGGGGAGCTGCACACTATTATGCAGACAGTTAATCCCCTTTCTCATCTGCAGAAGGATATTCCTACGGGCCAGACAAGCAAGATTTGGGGGTCCTGTTCAATTGGTGGTCCGAGTTCTGCGCATCACGCTTGAAGAGGCCACAGCAACCCAGACTAGACCAGCGCCTCCGTGGGAGCCAGGTGAGCGTTACAGCTATGCTATGCACACCTTCCTTGTAGCTTTTGATCCCTATACTCTGTGGATGCTATGCAATGCGCACCTTCCTGGTAGCTGACGATACATATCCTCTGTAGATGCTATGCTATGCACACCTTCCTGGTAACTGCAGATCTGTATACTGTGTAGATACTATGCTATGTGCAGCTGGCAGGTAGTTTCCGGTCTATTTCCTCTGTAGATGCTATGCTATGCACACCTTCCTTGTAGCTTTTGATCTGTATCTTCTGTAGATGCTATGATATGTGCACCTTCCTAGTAGCTGCTGGTCCGTACCCTCTGTAGATGCTATGCTATGTGCACCATCCTGGTAGCCGCTGATCCATATTCTCTGTAGATGCTAGGCTATGCGCACCTTCCTGGTAGCCACTGATACGTATCCTCTTTAGATGCTATGCTATGGGCACCTTCCTAGTGCTCTGAGCCATTTCCTCTGTAGATGCTATGCTATGCTATGCGCACCTTCCTGGAAGCCGAAGATCTGTACCACCTGTAGATGCTATGTCCTCCTACATGGTAGCCACCTATCGTATTCTCTTTCGATGCTATGCTATGCGCACCTTCCTTGTGGTGTCGGATCCGTATCCTCTGTAGATGCTATGCTATGCGCACCGGTTCCTAATGATTGTTTCGAATGCCAAAGTTTAGAATGGTAAAGTTTCGGAAAAAAAGCATTAAAAAAAGCATTTAAAAAAAATGTTGAAAAATGTCCCCTCAACCCCCGTTTTTTTAACCCTTTACACCCATTTTAGTAAAAAAATAACTTTCCCTACCAAAAAAAATCATTTTTTCGATGCATTTTTTTCAAAACTTTGGGCCTCATTACGACCCTGGTGCTAAGTGGTTATCGGCGCCATAAAAGGCTGCAGCGCCGTTCCGTTAAAGTAGGGACCCGCAAAGGGACCTTGCAGGCAATTACGGTACCGCAATTTGCGGTACCGTAATTGCCGCCTTCCCCATTCCCATTGAGCCCTATGGGGCAAAAATGGGAATGGGGAAGGGCCATGGGGAAATGGGGAAATACTGCCCTGCCAATCTTGGAATGGGGCGGTATTTACCCATTTCACCATGGCGGACTCGTTACAACACCGGCACCAACCATGGTGCGAATAGCGCCATGGTTTAGCGCCGGTGTTGTAATGAGAGCCTTTGTCATTCAACACTATGGGCCTCATTGCGAGTTTGGATGGCAGCCATGGTGCTATTATTCTAAGGTCGGAGGGACCAGTAATTCCCCATTCACCAGGGTCATTCCCCATTCCCATTTGAGCCCCCATAGGGATCAATGGGAATGGGGAAGGTGCTAATAACGGTACCGCAAATTGCGGTACCGTTATTAGCTATAGAGCCCTTTGCGGATCCTGGGCCTCATTACACGGTAGGCGGTAAGGGTTTACCGGTACCGGTATTTTACCGGTACCGGTAAATCCTTACCGCCTTACTACGAGGTCCCTTTGCGGGTTGGGGAATTTAACACCTGCTTTTTGCAGGCGTTAAAAACCAACCCGCAAAGGGACCAGTGGAGCTAATTACGGTACCGCAATTTGCGGTACCGTAATTAGCTCCTTCCCCATTCCCATTGAGCCCTATGGGGCAAAAATGGGAATGTGGAAGGGCAATGGTGGAAGGGGGAATTACCGCCCCGCCAACCTTGGAATGGGGCGGTAATTCCCCTTTCCACCAAGGCGGTGCCGGTATTTTACCGGCATGAACCATGGCGCTAATAGCGCCATGGTTCTCCGCCTACCGTGTAATGAGGCCCCCTGTCCTTAACGCCTGAAAAAAACAGGCGTTAAGGAAGGACACGCAAAAGGAACTCGTAGTAGGGCGGTAAGGGATTACCAGCACCGGTGCCCTTACCGGTGCCAGTAATCCCTTACCGCCCACCTTGTAAGGAGGCCCCAAGTCTCGAGGGCCAAGAAGATATAGGGCCTCATTACGAGCTCGGCGGTAGCCATGCCGCTATTGGCGGCATGACTGCCGCCGAAATCGCGTCTGGATCCGGGTTCCCAGAATGAGGAATTACCAGGCCATTCAGAGTTCGGAGGGCCTGGTCATTCCTCCTTCTAGGAACCCGGGCCCGGACCTTCCCCATTCCCATTTCAACCCCCATAGGGCTGAATGAGAATGGGAGAAGGAGCAAACAACGGGCCGATTACGAGCGGCCTGTTGTTTGTTCCCTCTTCCCCTCGCGGGACCCGCTGTGCACGTCTCGTGAAACAGGCAGTACGGGGTTGACGGCGCCAGCACCTTTACCGCCGTCGTTAACCCTGGACCGCCTTAGTTATAATGAGGCCCATAGGGCCTCATTACGAGGTAGGAGGTAACCATGGTGCTATTAGCAACATGTCTACCCCCTTACCGCATTCCGGGTCTGGGTTCCCAAAATAGGGACTTACCGGGTCATTCCAACCTTGGAGGACCCGGTAAGTCCCCATTCCAGGAACGATTCCCCATTCCCATTCAAGCCCCCATAGGGCTCAATGGGAATGGGGATGGAGCTAATAACGGTACCACAATTTGCAGTACCGTTATTAGCTCTGAAGTCCCTTAACGGGTCCCTTCCATAACGCCTGGTAAAACCAGGCATTAAGGAAGGGACCCACTAAGGGACCTCGGAATAGGGTGGTAACGGAGAACTGGCACTGGTGTCCTTATCTGTGCCGGTAATCCCTTACCACCTACCTCGTAATGAGGCCAATAGGCCTCATTACGCCCTGTGCGGAATGTGTTTAACAGCGCCGGTAATGGTGCAGGTGCCGTTAAACTCATTCCACACTATTACGAGGTTCCCTCGCGGGGCCCGATGTGGACGTCTAGTTTTACCAGATGTCCAGAGCGGGTCCCGCGAGGGGACCAGGGAGCTAAGAACAGGCCGGTCGTACTCGGCCCGTTGTTAGCTCTCGCACCCATTCCATTGAGCCCTATGGGAGCTCAAATGGGAGTGGGGAAGGTCCGGCCCGAGCGCCCTAAAGGAGGAATAACCGGGTCCTCCAAACTCAGAATGGCCCGGTAATTCCCCATTCAGGGAACCCGGACCCAGGGCCGATTTTGGAGGCAGCCATGCCCTTATTAAGGGCATGGCTGCCTCCAAAGTCGTAATGAGGCCCAGAGTGCCGATAGAGGAGTGGTAGATGGATTTTAGGGGAGTCAGGTGAGAGACAGGGGGCCTCATTACGCGGTAGGAGGTAGCCATGGTGCTATTAGCACCATGGCTACCCCTTTACCGCATTCTGGGTCCGGGTTCCCGAAATAGGGACTTAACGGGTCATTCCAACCTTGGAGGACCAGGTAAGTCCCCATTCCGGGAACCATTCCCCATTCCCATTCCAGCCCCCATAGGGCTCAATAGGAATGCCGATGGAGCTAATAACGGTACCGCAATTTGCGGTACCGTTATTAGCTCTGAAGTCCCTCAATGGGTCCCGTCCTTAACACCTGGTCAGACCAGGTGTTGAGGAAAGGACCCGCTAAGGGAGCACGGAATAGGGTGGTAAGGGATTACCGGCACCGGCATGGCATTTAAGCATCACTATTTTAAAACCCTACATGGCCTCCAGCTCTCCACATTATTTGAAACAACTGCTTGTAGTTCTATTTAAGTACCCACTGACAATCACGTGGTACTTCAGTCCGTGTGTTGACGTGTAACACATGGCACGTTGCATGCATCACACACAGGCGTGTTCGGTGCGAAACACATGGTACTTTAGTAATTAGCGCACTGACCTTTCTTTAATGTCCTGTGCATTTAATGGCAATACAAATGGAACTGTTGCTTAGCACCGTCACATATAATGATGCCGGCAAGGACATTTTACCGCAGAAATGATAGAACAAAGGCAACTGCACATATATATATATATAAGTTCCTTCCCTGCCAGGTGATGCGGCGTCGCATGTGTGTGCGCCAGAGATATAATTACGCATGGTTCAAATCAGGGAAACACTGGCACGTTTTAATATAATCAAGTTGAGAAAAAAAAAAGATAGAAATGAAATGAGAAGATATTGAGAAGTATTTAGATGAAGAGTTACTGGTAAGATCAGAGAGGTTTTGGCGTTCTAAGGAGAGGGTATGACAGACGCAGCCAATGGAGGCCTTTGATACATTCCAATAAGGACCGGTTTGTTCTGTGGGGCAGCGTGTGGGGGGAGGGGTGATTAAGAGGCACTTTTCTTGTAGAACCTTCCAACTAGCCATAAAAAAATGGAAGGCTTGTCAACCATTGAAAAGTGCTTATAAGTCGAGCCGGCCTGGATCCGTCTTGCCATCCCTAAATGAACCCCTCCCGGCAACCCTCTGCCCCACGTCCTTCCACGTGACCCCTCAATAGTCTCTCCATCTCCGTGTACCCATTTCCATGAACTCTATTATTTTTTGCAACAGGACTTTGTTGTTTAGCAGCTTGGTTTGTGCAACAGAAACTCCTCCCCGTTCACACACACACTGTACTGGACACACATACTCTTCTGGTCACACATACTGTACTAGACACACTGTACTGGATACATACTGTACTAGACACACACTGTACTGGACAAACATACTGTACTAGGCACACATACTGTACTAGACACACTGTACTGGATACATACTGTATTAGACACACACTGTACTGGACACACATACTGTGCTGGACACATACTGTACTAGACACACTGTACTGGATACATACTGTACTAGACACACACTGCACTGGACAAACATACTGTACTAGGCACACATACTGCACTAGACACACTGTACTGGATACATACTGTACTAGACACACACTGTACTGGACACACATACTGTGCTGGACACATACTGTACTAGTGACACACTGTACTGGACACACATACTCTTCTGGTCACACATACTGTACTAGACACACTGTACTGGATACATACTGTACTAGACACACACTGTACTGGACAAACATACTGTACTAGGCACACATACTGTACTAGACACACTGTACTGGATACATACTGTACTAGACACACACTGTACTGGACACACATACTGTGCTGGACACATACTGTACTAGACACACTGTACTGGATACATACTGTACTAGACACACACTGCACTGGACAAACATACTGTACTAGGCACACATACTGCACTAGACACACTGTACTGGATACATACTGTACTAGACACACACTGTACTGGACACACATACTGTGCTGGACACATACTGTACTAGTGACACACTGTACTGGACACACATACTCTTCTGGTCACACATACTGTACTAGACACACTGTACTGGATACATACTGTACTAGACACACGCTGTACTGGACAAACATACTGTACTAGGCACACATACTGCACTAGACACACTGTACTGGATACATACTGTACTAGACACACACTGTACTGGACACACATACTGTGCTGGACACATACTGTACTAGTGACACACTGTACTGGACACACATACTCTTCTGGTCACACATACTGTACTAGACACACTGTACTGGATACATACGATACTAGACACACACTGTACTGGACACACATACTGTACTGGAAAAACATACTGTGCTGGACACATACTGTCCTAGACACACACTGTACTGGGCACACATACTGTACTGGACACACATACTGTACTAGACATATACTGTACTGGACACATACTGTGCTAGGCACACATACTGTACTAGTGACACACTGTACTGGACACACATACTGCACTAGACACACTGTACTGGATACATACTGTACTAGACACACACTGTACTGGACACACATACTGTGCTGGACACATACTGTACTAGTGACACACTGTACTGGACACACATACTCTTCTGGTCACACATACTGTACTAGACACACTGTACTGGATACATACTGTACTAGACACACACTGTACTGGACAAACATACTGTACTAGGCACACATACTGTACTAGACACACTGTACTGGATACATACTGTACTAGACACACACTGTACTGGACACACATACTGTGCTGGACACATACTGTACTAGACACACTGTACTGGATACATACTGTACTAGACACACACTGCACTGGACAAACATACTGTACTAGGCACACATACTGCACTAGACACACTGTACTGGATACATACTGTACTAGACACACACTGTACTGGACACACATACTGTGCTGGACACATACTGTACTAGTGACACACTGTACTGGACACACATACTCTTCTGGTCACACATACTGTACTAGACACACTGTACTGGATACATACTGTACTAGACACACACTGTACTGGACAAACATACTGTACTAGGCACACATACTGCACTAGACACACTGTACTGGATACATACTGTACTAGACACACACTGTACTGGACACACATACTGTGCTGGACACATACTGTACTAGTGACACACTGTACTGGACACACATACTCTTCTGGTCACACATACTGTACTAGACACACTGTACTGGATACATACGATACTAGACACACACTGTACTGGACACACATACTGTACTGGAAAAACATACTGTGCTGGACACATACTGTCCTAGACACACACTGTACTGGGCACACATACTGTACTGGACACACATACTGTACTAGACATATACTGTACTGGACACATACTGTGCTAGGCACACATACTGTACTAGTGACACACTGTACTGGACACACATACTGCACTAGACACACTGTACTGGATACATACTGTACTAGACACACACTGTACTGGACACACATACTGTGCTGGACACATACTGTACTAGTGACACACTGTACTGGACACACATACTCTTCTGGTCACACATACTGTACTAGACACACTGTACTGGATACATACTGTACTAGACACACACTGTACTGGACAAACATACTGTACTAGGCACACATACTGTACTAGACACACTGTACTGGATACATACTGTACTAGACACACACTGTACTGGACACACATACTGTGCTGGACACATACTGTACTAGACACACTGTACTGGATACATACTGTACTAGACACACACTGCACTGGACAAACATACTGTACTAGGCACACATACTGCACTAGACACACTGTACTGGATACATACTGTACTAGACACACACTGTACTGGACACACATACTGTGCTGGACACATACTGTACTAGTGACACACTGTACTGGACACACATACTCTTCTGGTCACACATACTGTACTAGACACACTGTACTGGATACATACTGTACTAGACACACACTGTACTGGACAAACATACTGTACTAGGCACACATACTGCACTAGACACACTGTACTGGATACATACTGTACTAGACACACACTGTACTGGACACACATACTGTGCTGGACACATACTGTACTAGTGACACACTGTACTGGACACACATACTCTTCTGGTCACACATACTGTACTAGACACACTGTACTGGATACATACGATACTAGACACACACTGTACTGGACACACATACTGTACTGGAAAAACATACTGTGCTGGACACATACTGTCCTAGACACACACTGTACTGGGCACACATACTGTACTGGACACACATACTGTACTAGACATATACTGTACTGGACACATACTGTGCTAGGCACACATACTGTACTAGTGACACACTGTACTGGACACACATACTGCACTAGACACACTGTACTGGATACATACTGTACTAGACACACACTGTACTGGACACACATACTGTGCTGGACACATACTGTACTAGTGACACACTGTACTGGACACACATACTCTTCTGGTCACACATACTGTACTAGACACACTGTACTGGATACATACGATACTAGACACACACTGTACTGGACACACATACTGTACTGGAAAAACATACTGTGCTGGACACATACTGTCCTAGACACACACTGTACTGGGCACACATACTGTACTGGACACACATACTGTACTAGACATACACTGTACTGGACACATACTGTACTGGACACACATGCTGTACAGGACACACTTAGTGTACTGGACACACATACTGTACTAGACACATATACGGTACTGGAAACATACTCTACTGGACACACATACTGTACTAGACACACACTCCACTGGACACACACATTGTACTAGACACACACTGTACTGGACACACATACTGTACTGGACACATACTGTCCTAGACACACACATACTGGACTCATCTATTGTACTAGACACACACTGTACTGGACACACACTATACTGGACACACATACTGTACTTGGCACACATACTGTACTGGACACACACTATACTGGACACACATACTGTACTAGGCACACATACTGTAGTGGACACATACTGTACTAGACACACACTGTACTGGACACACATTTTTACTAGACACATACTGTACTAGACACACACTATACTTTACACATACTGTACTCGACACACATATTGTACTAGACACACATACTGTACTGGACACATATACTGTACTGGACACACATAATGTTATAGACACACACTCTACTGGACACACACAGTGAACTAGACACACAAACTGTACTGGTTACACATACTGTACTGGACACATACTGTCCTAGACACGCACTGTACTGGACACACATACTGCACTGGACACACATACTATACTAGACACACATACTGTACTAGACACACACTGTACTGGACAAATACTGTACTAGGCACACATACTGTTCTGGAGACACATACTTTTCTGGTCGCACATACTGTACTAGACACACTGTACTGGATACATACTGTACTAGACACACACCGTACTGGACACACATACTGTACTGGACAAACATACTGTGCTGGACACATACTGTCCTAGACATACACTGTACTGGACACACATACTGCACTAGACACACTGTACTGGATACATACTGTACTAGACACACACTCTACTGGACACATATACTGTGCTGGACACATTCTGTCCTAGTGACACACTGTACTGGACACACATACTCTTCTGGTTACACATACTGTACTAGACACACTGTACTGGATACATACGATACTAGACACACACTGTACTGGACACACATACTGTACTGGACACACATACTGCACTAGACACACTGTACTGGATACATACTGTACTAGACACACACTCTACTGGACACATATACTGTGCTGGACACATTCTGTCCTAGTGACACACTGTACTGGACACACATACTCTTCTGGTCACACATACTGTACTAGACACACTGTACTGGATACATACGATACTAGACACACACTGTACTGGACACACATACTGTACTGGACAAACATACTGTGCTGGACACATACTGTCCTAGACACACACTGTACTGGGAACACATACTGTACTGGACACACATACTGTACTAGACACACACTGTACTGGACATATACTGTACTAGGCACGCATACTGTACTGGACACACCTACTGTACTGGACACACATAGTGTACTGGACACACATACTGTACTAGACACACTGTACTGGTTAAATACTGTACTAGACACACACTGTACTGGACACACATACCGTACTGGACAAACATACGGTGCTGGACACATACTGTCCTAGACACACACTGTACTGGACACACATACTGTACTGGACACACATACTGTACTAGACACACACTGTACTGGACACATACTGTACTAGGCACACATACTGTACTGGACACACATACTGTACTGGACACACATAGTGTACTGGACACACATACTGTACTAGACACATGTACGGTACTGGACACATACTCTACTAGACACACATACTGTACTAGACACACACTCCACTGGACACACACATTGTACTAGACACACACTGTACTGGACACACATACTGTACTGGACACATACTGTCCTAGACACACACATACTGGACTCACCTAGTGTACTAGACACACACTGTACTGGACACACACTATACTGGACACACATACTGTACTAGACACACATACTGTACTAGACACACACTATACTCGACACATACTGTACTCGACACACATATTGTACTAGACACACATACTGTACTGGACACACATACTGTTATAGACACACACTCTACTGGACACACACAGTGAACTAGACACACAAACTGCACTGGACACACATACTATACTAGACACACATACTGTACTAGACACACACTGTACTGGACACATACTGCACTAGGCACACATACTGTTCTGGACACACATACTGTACTAGACATACCTACTGTACTAGACACACACTGTACTAGGCACATACTGTACTAGACACACTCTGTTCTGGACACACATACTGTACTAGACATACCTACTGTACTAGACACACACTGTACTGGACACACATACTGTACTAGACACACATACTGTACTAGACACACTGTACTGGACACATACTGTACTAGGCACACATACTGTTCTGGACACACATACTGTACTAGACATACCTACTGTACTAGACACACACTGTACTGGACACACATACTGTACTAGACATACCTACTGTACTGGACACACACTCTACTGGACACACACACTGGACTAGAGACATACCACTGTACTGGACACACATACAGTACTAGACACACACTGTACGGGGCACATACTTTACTAGACACACATACTGTACTAGACACACACTGTACTGGACACATACTGTACTAGGCACACATACTGTTCTGGACACACATACTGTACTAGACATACCTACTGTACTAGACACACACTGTACTGGGCACATACTGTACTTGGCACACATGCTGTACTGGACACACATACTCTACTAGACACACATACTGTACTGGACACACATACTGTACTGGACACATACTGTCCTAGACACACACTGTACTGGACACACATACTGTACTTGACACACATTCTGTACTAGACACACACTGTATTGGAGAGATACTGTACTAGACACACATACTGTACTGGAGACATACTGTACTAGACACACACTGTATTGGGCACATACTGTACTAGACACACACTGTACTGGACACACATACTGCACTGGACAAACACACTGTATTGGACACATACTGTCCTCGACACACACTGTACTGGACACACATACTGTACTAGACACACACTGTACTGGACACACATACTGTACTTGACACACATTCTGTACTAGACACACACTGTATTGGAGAGATACTGTACTTCACACACATAGTGTACTGGACACACATACTGTACTAGACACACACCGTATTGGGCACATACTGTACTAGACACACACTGTACTGGACACACATACTGCACTGGACAAACACACTGTATTGGACACATACTGTCCTCGACACACACTGTACTGGACACACATACTGTACTAGACACACATACTGTACTAGACACACACTGTATTGGACACATACTGTACTAGGCACACATACTGTTCTGGACACACATACTGTAATAGACATACCTACTGTACTAGACACACACTGTACTGGGCACATACTGTACTTGGCACACATACTGTCCTAGACACACACTGTACTGGACACACATACTGTACTGGACACACATACTGTACTAGAGACACACTGTACTGGACACATACTGTACTAGGCACACATACTGTACTGGACACACATAGTGTACTGGACACACATACTGTACTAGACACATATACGGTACTAGACACATACTCTACTGGACGCACATACTGTACTAGACACACACTCCACTGGACACACACATTGTACTAGACACACACTATACTGGACACACATATTGTACTAGACACACATACTGTACTGGACACATATACTGTACTGGACACACATACTGTTCTAGACACGCACTCTACTGGACACACACAGTGAACTAGACACACAAACTGTACTGGACACACAAACTGTACTGGTCACACATACTGTACTGGACACATACTGTCCTAGACACGCACTGTACTGGACACACATGCTGTACTGGACACACATACTATACTAGACACACATACTGTACTAGACACACACTGTACTGGACACATACTGTACTAGGCACACATGCTGTTCTGGACACATACTGTACTAGACAAACTGTACTGGATACATACTGTACTGGACACACATACTCTTCTGGTCACACATACTGTACTAGACACACTGTACTGGATACATACTGTACTAGACACACACTGTACTGGACACACATACTGTACTGGACAAACATACTGTGCTGGACACATACTGTCCTAGACATACACTGTACTGGACACACATACTGTACTAGACCCACACTACTGGACACATACTGTACTAGGCACACATACTGTACTGGACACACATACTGCACTAGACACACTGTACTAGATACATACTGTACTAGACACACACTGTACTGGACACACATACTGTGCTGGACACATACTGTCCTAGTGACACACTGTACTGGACACACATACTCTTCTGGTCACACATACTGTACTAGACACACTGTACTGGATACATACGATACTAGACACACACTGTACTGGACACACATACTGTAATGGACAAACATACTGTGCTGGACACATACTGTCCTAGACACACACTGTACTGGGCACACATACTGTACTGGACACACATACTGTACTAGACACACACTGTACTGGACACATACTGTACTAGGCACGCATACTGTACTGGACACACATACTCTTCTGGTCACACATACTGTACTAGACACACTGTACTGGATACATACGATACTCGACACACACTGTACTTGACACACATACTGTACTGGACAAACATACTGTGCTGGACACATACTGTCCTAGACACACACTGTACTGGGCACACATACTGTACTGGACACACATACTGTACTAGACACACACTGTACTGGACACATACTGTACTAGGCACACATACTGTACTGGACACACCTACTGTACTGGACACACATAGTGTACTGGACACACATACTGTACTAGACACACTGTACTGGTTAAATACTGTACTAGACACACACTGTACTGGACACACATACCGTACTGGACAAACATACGGTGCTGGACACATACTGTCCTAGACACACACTGTACTGGACACACATACTGTACTGGACACACATACTGTACTAGACACACACTGTACTGGACACATACTGTACTAGGCACACATACTGTACTGGACACACATACTGTACTGGACACACATAGTGTACTGGACACACATACTGTACTAGACACATGTACGGTACTGGACACATACTCTACTAGACACACATACTGTACTAGACACACACTCCACTGGACACACACATTGTACTAGACACACACTGTACTGGACACACATACTGTACTGGACACATACTGTCCTAGACACACACATACTGGACTCACCTAGTGTACTAGACACACACTGTACTGGACACACACTATACTGGACACACATACTGTACTAGACACACATACTGTACTAGACACACACTATACTCGACACATACTGTACTCGACACACATATTGTACTAGACACACATACTGTACTGGACACACATACTGTTATAGACACACACTCTACTGGACACACACAGTGAACTAGACACACAAACTGTACTGGACACACATACTGCACTGGACACACATACTATACTAGACATACCTACTGTACTAGACACACACTGTACTGGACACACATACTGTACTAGACATACCTACTGTACTAGACACACACTGTACTGGGCACATACTGTACTAGACACACTCTGTTCTGGACACACATACTGTACTAGACATACCTACTGTACTAGACACACACTGTACTGGACACACATACTGTACTAGACACACATACTGTACTAGACACACTGTACTGGACACATACTGTACTAGGCACACATACTGTTCTGGACACACATACTGTACTAGACATACCTACTGTACTAGACACACACTGTACTGGACACACATACTCTACTAGATACACATACTGTACTGGACACACACTCTACTGGACACACACACTGGACTAGAGACATACCACTGTACTGGACACACATACAGTACTAGACACACACTGTACTGGGCACATACTTTACTAGACACACATACTGTACTAGACACACACTGTACTGGACACATACTGTACTAGGCACACATACTGTTCTGGACACACATACTGTACTAGACATACCTACTGTACTAGACACACACTGTACTGGGCACATACTGTATTTGGCACACATGCTGTACTGGACACACATACTCTACTAGACACACATACTGTACTGGACACACATACTGTACTAGACACATATACTGTACTGGACACATACTCTACTGGACACACATACTGCACTAGACACACTGTACTGGACACATACTGTCCTAGACACACACTGTACTGGACACACATACTGTACTTGACACACATTCTGTACTAGACACACACTGTACTGGAGACATACTGTACTAGACATGCATACTGTACTTCACACACATAGTGTACTGGACACACATACTGTACTAGACACACACTGTATTGGGCACATACTGTACTAGACACACACTGTACTGGACACACATACTGGACTGGACAAACACACTGTATTGGACACATACTGTCCTCGACACACACTGTACTGGACACACATACTGTAATAGACATACCTACTGTACTAGACACACACTGTACTGGGCACATACTGTACTTGGCACACATACTGTCCTGGACACACACTGTACTGGACACACATACTGTACTGGACACACATACTGTACTAGAGACACACTGTACTGGACACATACTGTACTAGGCACACATACTGTACTGGACACACATAGTGTACTGGACACACATACTGTACTAGACACATATACGGTACTAGACACATACTCTACTGGACGCACATACTGTACTAGACACACACTCCACTGGACACACACATTGTACTAAACACACACTATACTGGACACACATATTGTACTAGACACACATACTGTACTGGACACATATACTGTACTGGACACACATACTGTTCTAGACACGCACTCTACTGGACACACACAGTGAACTAGACACACAAACTGTACTGGACACACAAACTGTACTGGTCACACATACTGTACTGGACACATACTGTCCTAGAGACGCACTGTACTGGACACACATGCTGTACTGGACACACATACTATACTAGACACACATACTGTACTAGACACACACTGTACTGGACACATACTGTACTAGGCACACATGCTGTTCTGGACACATACTGTACTAGACAAACTGTACTGGATACATACTGTACTGGACACACATACTCTTCTGGTCACACATACTGTACTAGACACACTGTACTGGATACATACTGTACTAGACACACACTGTACTGGACACACATACTGTACTGGACAAACATACTGTGCTGGACACATACTGTCCTAGACATACACTGTACTGGACACACATACTGTACTAGACCCACACTACTGGACACATACTGTACTAGGCACACATACTGTACTGGACACACATACTGCACTAGACACACTGTACTAGATACATACTGTACTAGACACACACTGTACTGGACACACATACTGTGCTGGACACATACTGTCCTAGTGACACACTGTACTGGACACACATACTCTTCTGGTCACACATACTGTACTAGACACACTGTACTGGATACATACGATACTAGACACACACTGTACTGGACACACATACTGTAATGGACAAACATACCGTGCTGGACACATACTGTCCTAGACACACACTGTACTGGGCACACATACTGTACTGGACACACATACTGTACTAGACACACACTGTACTGGACACATACTGTACTAGGCACGCATACTGTACTGGACACACATACTCTTCTGGTCACACATACTGTACTAGACACACTGTACTGGATACATACAATACTCGACACACACTGTACTTGACACACATACTGTACTGGACAAACATACTGTGCTGGACACATACTGTCCTAGACACACACTGTACTGGGCACACATACTGTACTGGACACACATACTGTACTAGACACACACTGTACTGGACACATACTGTACTAGGCACACATACTGTACTGGACACACCTACTGTACTGGACACACATAGTGTACTGGACACACATACTGTACTAGACACACTGTACTGGTTAAATACTGTACTAGACACACACTGTACTGGACACACATACTGTACTGGACAAACATAAGGTGCTGGACACATACTGTCCTAGACACACACTGTACTGGACACACATACTGTACTGGACACTCATACTCTACTAGACACACACTGTACTGGACACATACTGTAATAGGCACACATACTGTACTGGACACACATAGTGTACTGGACACACATACTGTACTAGACACACACTCCACTGGACACACACATTGTACTAGACACACACTGTACTGGACACACATACTGTACTGGACACATACTGTCCTAGACACACACATACTGGACTCACCTATTGTACTAGACACACACTGTACTGGACACACACTATACTGGACACACATACTGTACTAGGCACACATACTGTAGTGGACACATACTGTACTAGACACACACTGTACTGGACACACATATTGTACTAGACACACACTATACTTGACACATACTGTACTCGACACACATATTGTACTAGACACACATACTGTACTGGACACATATACTGTACTGGACACACATACTGTTATAGACACACACTCTACTGGACACACACAGTGAACTAAACACACAAACTGTACTGGACACACAAACTGTACTGGTCACACATACTGTACTGGACACATACTGTCCTAGACACGCACTGTACTGGACACACATACTATACTGGACACACATACTATACTAAACACACATACTGTACTAGACACACACTGTACTGGACACATACTGCACTAGGCACACATACTGTTCTGGACACACATACTGTACTAGACATACCTACTGTACTAGACACACACTGTACTGGGCACATACTGTACTAGACACACTCTGTACTGGACACACATACTGCACTGGACAAACACACTGTACTGGACACACACTGTTCTAGACACACACTGTACTGGACACACATTCTGTACTAGACACACACTGTACTGGACACATACTGTACTAGGCACACATACTGTTCTGGACACACATACTGTACTAGACATACCTACTGTACTAGACACACACTGTACTGGGCACATACTGTACTAGACACACTCTGTACTGGACACACATACTGCACTGGACAAACACACTGTACTGGACACACACTGTTCTAGACACACACTGTACTGGACACACATACTGTACTAGACACACATACTGTACTAGACACACACTGTACTGGACACATACTGTACTAGGCACACATGCTGTACTGGACACACATACTCTACTAGACACACATACTGTACTGGACACACATACTGTACTAGACACATATACTGTACTGGACACATACTCTACTGGACACACATACTATACTAGAGACATACCACTGTACTGGACACACATACTGTACTAGACACACACTGTACTGGACACATACTGTACTAGGCACACATACTGTTCTGGACACACATACTGTACTAGACATACCTACTGTACTAGACACACAATGTACTGGACACATACTGTACTAGGCACACATGCTGTACTGGACACACATACTCTACTAGACACACATACTGTACTAGACGCACACTCTACTGGACACACACACTGGACTAGAGACATACCACTGTACTGGACACACATACTGTACTAGACACACACTGTACTGGGCACATACTGTACTAGACACACACTGTACTGGACACACATACTGCACTGGACAAACACACTCTACTGGACACATACTGTCCTCGACACACACTGTACTGGACACACATACTGTACTAGACACACATAGTGTACTAGACACACACTGTACTGGACACATACTGTAGTTGGCACACATGCTGTAATGGACACACACTCTACTGGACACATATACTGTACTGGACACATACTCTACTAGACACATATACTGTACTAGACGCACACTCTACTGGACACGCACACTGTACTAGAGACATACCACTGTACTGGACACACACACTGTACTGGACACATACTGTCCTAGACACACACTGTACTGGACACACATATTGTACTGGACACACATACTGTAATAGACACACTGTACTGGACACATACTGTCCTAGAATCACACTGTACTGGACACACACACTGTACTGGACACACATTTTGTACCAGACACACACTATACTGGAAACATACTGTACTGGACACACATACTGTACTGGACACATATACAGTACTGGACACACATACTGTTCTAGACACACAATCTACTGGACACACACACTGAACAAGACACACAAACTGTACTGGACACACCAACTGTACTGGACACACATACTGTACTGGACACATACTGTTCTAGACACACACTGTACTGGGCACACATACTGTACTGGACACACATACTGCACTAGACACACTGTACTGGACACATACTGTACTAGACACACACTGTACTGGACACACATGCTGTACTGGACACATACTGTCCTAGACACACACTGTACTGGACACACATGCTGTACTGGACACACATACTGTACTAGACACACATTCTGTACTAGACACATACTGTAGTAGACATGCATACTGTACTTCACACACATAGTGTACTGGACACATACTGTACTAGACACACACTGTACTGGGCACATACTGTACTAGACCCACACTGTACTGGACACACATACTGCACTGGACAAACACACTGTACTGGGCACATACTGTCCTCGACACACACTGTACTGGACACACATACTGTACTAGACACACATACTGTACTAGACACATACTGTACTAGACACACACTGTGCTGGACACATACTGTACTAGGCACACATACTGTTCTGGACACACATACTGTACTAGACATACCTACTGTACTGGACACATACTCTACTTGACACACATACTGTACTAGACGCACACTCTACTGGACACACACACTGTACTAGAGACATACCACTGTACTGGACACACATACTGTACTGGAAACATACTGTCCTAACACACACTGTACTGGACACATACTGTCCTAGAAACACACTGTACTGGACACACACACTGTACTGGACACACATTTTGTACCAGACACACACTATACTGGAAACATACTGTACTGGACACACATACTGTACTGGACACATATACTGTACTGGACACACATACTGTTCTAGACACACAATCTACTGGACACACACACTGAACAAGACACACAAACTGTACCAGACACACCAACTGTACTGGACACACATACTGTACTGGACACATACTGTTCTAGACACACACTGTACTGAACACACATACTGTACTGGACACACATACTGCACTAGACACACTGTACTAGACACACACTGTACTGGACACATACTGTCCTAGACACATACTGTACTGGACACACATACTGTACTAGACACACACACTGTATTGGAGAGATACTGTACTAGACACACATACTGTACTGGACACATACTGTACTAGACACACACTGTACTGGGCACATACTGTACTAGGCACACACTGTACTGGACACACATACTGCACTGGACAAACAAACTGTACTGGACACATACTGTCCTCGACACACACTGTACTGGACACACATACTGTACTAGACACACATACTGTAGTAGACACACACTGTACTGGACACATACTGTACTAGGCACACATACTGTTCTGGACACACATACTGTACTAGACATACCTACTGTACTAGACACACACTGTACTGGGCACATACTGTACTTGGCACACATGCTGTACTGGACACACATACTCTACTAGACACATATACTGTACTGGACACATTCTCTACTGGACACACACACTGTACTAGACGCACACTCTACTGGACACACACACTGTACTAGAGACATACCACTGTACTGGACGCACATAATGTACTGGACACATACTGTCCTAGACACACACTGTACTGGACACACATACTGTACTGGACACACATACTGTACTAGACACACTGTACTGGACACATACTGTCCTAGAATCACACTGTACTGGACACACACACTGTACTGGACACACATTTGGTACCAGACAACACTATACTGAAACATACTGTACTGGACACACATACTGTACTGGACACACATACTGCACTAGACACACTGTACTGGACACATACTGCCCTAGACACACACTGTACTGGACACACACACTCAACTGGACACACATTTGGTACAAGACACACACTATACTGGAAACATACTGTACTGGACACACATACAGTACTGGTCACATATACTGTACTGGACACACATACTGTTCTAGACACACAATCTACTGGGCACACACACTGAACAAGACACACAAACTGTACCAGACACACCAACTGTACTGGACACACATACTGTACTGGACACATACTGTTCTAGACACACACTGTACTGGACACACATACTGTACTGGACACACATACTGCACTAGACACACTGTACTGAACACATACTGTACTAGACCCACACTGTATTGGAGAGATACTGTACTAGACACACATACTGTACTGGACACATACTGTACTAGACATGCATATTGTACTTCACACACATAGCGTACCGGACACACATACTGTACTAGACACACACTGTACTGGGCACATACTGTACTAGACACACACTGTACTGGACACACATACTGTAATAGACACACATACTGTACTAGACACATACTGTACTAGACACACACTGTGCTGGACACATACTGTACTAGGCACACATACTGTTCTGGACACACATACTGTACTAGACATACCTACTGTACTAGACACACACTGTACTGGGCACATACTGTACTTGGCACACATGCTGTACTGGACACACATACTCTACTAGACACACATACTGTACTGGACAAACATACTGTACTAGACACATATACTGTACTGGACACATACTCTACTAGACACACATACTGTACTAGACGCACACTCTACTGGACACACACACTGTACTAGAGACATACCACTGTACTGGACACACATACTGTACTGGACACATACTGTCCTAACACACACTGTACTGGACACACAGACTGTACTGGACACACATACTGTACTAGACACACAGTACTTGACACATACTGTCCTAGAATCACACTGTACTGGACACACAAACTGTACTGGACACACATTTTGTACCAGACACACACTATACTGGAAACATACTGTACTGGACACACATACTGTTCTAGAGACACAATCTACTGGACACACACACTGAACAAGACACACAAACTGTACTGGACACACAAACTGTACTGGACACACATACTGTACTGGACACATACTGTTCTAGACACACACTGTACTGGACACACATACTATACTGGACACACATACTGCACTAGACACACTGTACTGGACACATACTGTCCTAGACACACACTGTACTGGACACACATACTGTACTAGACACACACTGTATTAGAGAGAAACTGTACTAGACACACATACTGTACTGGACACACATACTGTACTAGACACACATACTGTACTGGACACACATACTGTACTAGACATGCATACTGTACTTCACACACATAGTGTACTGGATACACATACTGTACTAGACACATATATTGTACTGGACACATACTCTACTGGACACACATACTGTACTAATACTACATGGAGGTCAAGCCAACGGAAAGGCCAAAAATTGATTCAAAGGACATCATTCAACCATGTAGACAAGGAAAGAGGCTCCCCCAGCTGCCCAACAGATCATCACACATAAAACAAACAATTAATTTGCAATGTTATATTTATTTAATACAAATAGTCTAAAAAAGTATTAAATTGTCTAAAGCTCTAGTACAATTTACAAAATTGTATCTTACAGTTGACTAAAAAGGTGCATACTGTTTGAAATATTAATGTCAAATGGTGACTGCTGCGAAAGGTCGCAAGTCAGTTGATCACATGAAACCTAAGAATTAATCTGGTCATGCCGTGGGTGGTGCCCCAAGCGAGTGAAGGGAATCACTCAAGTGGGGGACCCCCAGTCGCTCTGACCAGACTAATTATATAAACAATCAAATAAGTATCAAAAATGCAGTCAAAATAATATTAAGTCCAGAAAACCAAACAAAGAAGGTTTCATTTCAATAATCAAATCAGGAACACAAAAGACCAAACTATGGAAAGAAATTATATTAAATTCCAAACAACAAAACAGTAAAGCACACACACTAAAATCTAACTATGGGATGCTGTGCGTCAACTACTAAGGTGTCATGAAGAAGGAAAAAACAAATAATAAATGTGAATGACATGGCACCATTGAAAAATAGCAGTTTCGATGGAAATAACACATCTAGCAAGACATGCAGGTGATGTCCATCTTCGTCAGGACAGAGCATTCCCTTGAATTTCATAGATTCTGGATTGTTCATCTGTGTTTTTTTCTGAGCGTACCCAGGTGTAGTTAAAAAACTTTTTTGCCTTCTATATGTTTACACATGTTTAAAAGTAAACACATTTTTCGCCTAAAGCAGGGTATGGAAGAGAAAAAAGAAGAAGAAGAAAGAAACACATCATGAATAGCATTTACATACTGATTAAAGAGTAGATGATCTATAAGTGCAGCCAGCGGGACCTCTCCCATGTCCATTGGTTTCAACAAGTCGTGTGACATTCAATGAAAAGAAGGGGGGGAGACAAGGTAATTACCATAATCTCGACCCTGTATGGGGGCTGATTCCGCAATCCTGTCAATAAGTCCAGGGGGTAACTGTGCATCCGCACCAAAAAGAGATCTCAAACAAATTGGATCTGCAACGCAAGGTATAAATATACAGTTAGAATTTTCAATTATCTTATAAAGTACATGGTAATAAAATGACTCAAGAAATTCCTCCAGAGAACAAGTGAGGCAAAGAAATCAAGTAGATTCATGCTGTCCGGTTGTACCATGGTCCCGATACAAAAGGGCCCAAAAGGAAAAGAGTCGGAAAACACAATCTAAGCTACAGTGTAAAGAACAATTGATGAAAGTAAGAAATAAGGGCTAAAGCAATCGCTGGATCTATAGGTGACTGAAACAATACCAGATCCAAAAGTTGTTAAAAAAGGATTGGTTGTCCAAATACAAACCACTTGTACATCAAATGTATGTAAGCTAGAGCTCAAATTTAAAACTAGATTCGGGCGGCTCACCTGGATGACCCAATTCAGAACTTTGAGAGCGTAGCATACAAGAAGACAACGCAGGTAGAGTTCAAAATTCCAGTATAATGGTAGTCTTAGTAAGAACACTGGATCCCACGGTCCACAGGGCTTGTAAGTTCCCCAGTTGGACAAAGGCGAACGTGACAAAACGAATCTGCATAAATAAGTAAATTAGTCAATAAATGAATAGATACTGTTTCTATGATCATGGTAGGGCTCCACGGTATAGAATGATTCCAGAGTACACAGGCGAATAAATCTTGAAAGTACCAATATAACTCACCCAACTGCATGGTCTAACTAGCATAAGAAAATAAATAAATAAATAAAGCAGCAAAACACTGCCATAGATTTGGCCGTCTACCGGTTGCCTACTCTCTAATTAGCCCCAAAGTGAACAACCGGATGATTGTAAACCACTGTTTATAGCTGATCCATTCTCCTAATTCTGAAAAGCACAGGCCGGTTTACTAAACCGTAAACGGCTGGTAGCCCGTCCATCTGTTTATTTAAGAATAGCCTGAAAGGCCGGAGCTTTAATCTAAACGATTCTTGCCTTGTTGCGAACTTTCAGGTGTTAAAGACTCCTTATCACAAGGAATCAAAGTTCAAGGCTCCCTCTAACAGTTGGCAACGAAAACAATGGAGAGGGGCATTAATCCAAAAAACAAATGAACACGGGACCAGCATGTTACCTGTCATTCGATCTGCGGCAATCGTGGATTGTGCACAAGCTCCGCGAAAATGGAAATCCCGGGCCGTCGTTCCTGCGACGTGGCCTGGATTAAATACGTGGCTACAGACGTAATGCGTATAGCCTCAGGCATTGGGCAGTGGTTGAAGTTGCTCGCAAGGCTGTAGGCTATTCGGGACGTATATTGTCTCTAGTGTGTTGAACAAATAAGCACCTCGCCTTCATTAAGTCACATGCACGTGTCCTGGAAATGAGCCGCGACAAAATTGCAACTCGGCATTGCAAAGCCAGACAAAAACAACAAAAGAAATAAATAAAACGCAGCCGGCCCGTCCGTGAAGTCCAACTGGGGAACTTACAAGCCCTGTGGACCGTGGGATCCAGTGTTCTTACTAAGACTACTATTATACTGGAATTTTGAACTCTACCTGTGTTGTCTTCTTGTATGCTACGCTCTCAAAGTTCTGAACATACACATTGGGTCATCCAGGTGAGCCGCCCGACTCTAGTTTTTCATTTTGAGCTCTAGATTACATACATTTGCTAGGGAGAATTCTCTGTTTAGGCTGAATTTCCTAACCTAGTGAGTCTCCCAGCAGCTTTGCTGGATTTCTGGAGTTTGTTTTTTTCCATCCTGCCAAGAGTGAGACTCTTTTTCTCCCACTCTTGGACATGTATGTGTGTAATTCCTTTGAAATGTCAATGTGTTCGATGGGCTATGGGGTCTTTTACTCCATAGGGTCTCATATGTTTTTCTATGTGTGTTACACCGCACCCTACGTGTCGTAACACGGGGGCGCCCTAGCGGGTCCCCCACCATAGACTCCATACCCGGGGACTGACTCCTGTCTCCCCGGGCATGTAAAGTCACCATTGGCTTTACTAGACCTAAATTTACTAAACAGAACTAGCACCAACCATCTTATTGTGGACGTACTAGTAGGGGTAATTCCATTACTCCTGGATCTGTTACTCGAGGGGGCACTGTCCCGTCCCCCCTCGTCGAGTTTTGGCTGGTGGCAGTGGAAACTACTTGTTATGTTCGAACCCCAGCATAACCCTATGGGATTCATCCCATTGTTGGAGATTGATACTTTTTCTCATTAATCTCTAACGTACCACTGATCTACTTATCATAAATAAGTTTATCGAGTGGTATTTTCTGCCAGAACTCGGTTTTAAAATGGCGTCTGTGTTCGTCTCTGTGACTCCTAAACCAAAGGTTGAGCCCTTTCTCCACTTTTGGCGGGCCTCGGTGCAGAGACCCTCCAAAGTGGTGCCATTCTGTCTGGGTTACCTCAGGGGTGTGGGAGGGGTTTTAGGCACCCTGGACCGAGTTGCCTTGCCAACTCAGGTCGCACTCTGGAGTGATTGGCCCAGGTGGTGAGCCTTCCCGCTCACCACTTAGCATGTGTTGATTGACAGCTAGGCTGAATGAATGGGGGTTTTCTGCATAAAAGCAGGGCTTTTGGGACTGGATCTTCAGAAGTCGCCACAGGACCTAAAGATCCGACGAGGGTAACGCTGAGCCGACCTGCACGACGACACCTCCGGTGGAGCCCTGCGGAACCGACTCACCACTTCCCGACGACAGAGGAGATCTCCCTGCCGGAGAGTCTCTTCCCCTGACTGGTGGGAACAACCAGTCCCCTTTGCTTTTTATTCGCCTCAGGACGCAGTGGTCGAATTGCCCGTGCAGAGCACCTCGGCAACCGGATAGCCACTACCCCTGTACCGCGACCAAAAGGTGGTGCCTTGTGACGGAGCACTCCGCGGCTGGTCTCTTCCCTGGTGGTGCACCGGACTTTACTTTCCTTCGACGACGAGATCATATCTACTCTTGGCCAAGACCCGACGTGCATCCACCACCAGGAACAACTGCCCCCGCCGGAGCTGCCCTCCACAACAAGGTACCGTGTCCGCCTGGCTTCCCTTTCGGTCGGCTCGAGTGAGGTGTCTTAATCCTCTCCGTTCCGCTGGGTCGCCTCCAAGCTTTGCTCATTCTTTGTTCTGAACTGGTTCGATCTGCCGCTAACAATTTGCTATAAAGACTTAAATGCATCTCCACTAGAGACTTGTTGGGACATCGCGCCTTGTCTCTCTCCGAGTGGGCCTGGCCTCTGAACTTTACCAATCTATTGTGATCCTTGCCTTCCTGTCTTGCATTTTGTCCGCATAGGATTGAACTGTGTTGATTTCATAACCTGCCGATCTTTTTCTCTCCCGTCCTATCTAATATTCGAGTGTCATCTAGGTTGAGGTATACACCTCTGTCTGAAAATAAGTGGTACCGGTAGAACCTAGAGTTGTCGATATCTTGCTAGGGGGATTGATCGTTTTCTACTCCGTAGAGTAATTGTGTTTGATTTGTTTGCAGTGATTTGCTTTAGTGTTTTCCAGCGATGTTGTGTTATAAATAAATAACTTACTACCTTTACACTAAGCCTCGTTGCGTGTTTGCTTGTCTTGCCGTGAAGTATTGCCCTATGTTGTATACTCCACATACTGACCGACTTTTCTTGAGAGAGGTCTGACTGCTCAGCCACAGCTACCAAGTGAATCTGTGTGGTGCAGACTGCTACCAAGTGGGTTCACCGCCAATGCCTGTAATCCTAAATCTTTTGCAGTGGTCCCAGAGGGAACTGCACAGGTTTCCGCCTAACAACATTTGATGTACAAGTGGTTTGTATTTGGACAACCAATCCTTTTTTAACAACTTTTGGATCTGGTATTTTTTCAGTCACCTATAGATCCAGCGATTGCTTTAGCCCTTATTTCTTACTTTCATCAATTGTTCTTTACACTGTAGCTTAGATTGTGTTTTCCGACTCTTTTCCTTTTGGGCCCTTTTGTATCGGGACCATGGTACAATCGGACAGCATGAATCTACTTGATTTCTTTGCCTCACTTGTTCTCTGGAGGAATTTCTTGAGTCATTTTATTACCATGTACTTTATAAGATAATTGAAAATTCTAACTGTATATTTATACCTTGCGTTGCAGATCCAATTTGTTTGAGATCTCTTTTTGGTGCGGATGCACAGTTACCCCCTGGACTTATTGACAGGATTGCGGAATCAGTCCCCATACAGGGTCGAGATTATGGTAATTACCTTGTCTCCCCCCCTTCTTTTCATTGAATGTCACACGACTTGTTGAAACCAATGGACATGGGAGAGGTCCCGCTGGCTGCACTTATAGATCATCTACTCTTTAATCAGTATGTAAATGCTATTCATGATGTGTTTCTTTCTTCTTCTTCTTTTTTCTCTTCCATACCCTGCTTTAGGCGAAAAATGTGTTTACTTTTAAACATGTGTAAACATATAGAAGGCAAAAAAGTTTTTTAACTACACCTGGGTACGCTCAGAAAAAAACACAGATGAACAATCCAGAATCTATGAAATTCAAGGGAATGCTCTGTCCTGACGAAGATGGACATCACCTGCATGTCTTGCTAGATGTGTTATTTCCATCGAAACTGCTATTTTTTCAATGGTGCCATGTCATTCACATTTATTATTTGTTTTCCTGTACCGGTAACACATACTGTACTAGACACACTGTACTGGACAGATACTGTACTAGACACACACTTTACTGGACACACATACTGTACTGGACACACACATACTGTACGGGACACATACTGTCCTAGACACACACTGTACTGGACACATACTGTACTGGACACACATAATGTACTAGGCACACATACTGTACTGGACACACATACTGTACTGGACACCCTCTGGCCCTGCACTTGTAAATAGAACTTGTCTTAACTCTTCCCCTCTGCCCCCTGCAAGTGCTCTTAAGTCGCCTGTGTGGCACGTGGTTTAACTTAGAGGGCAAAGGGCTTCCAAAGTGAGTATCAGAGGTGCCAATGAGATGTGTGAGAGGAGAGAGAGGAAGGTTGAAGAAAGTGGGAAATGGAAGGGGAGGATAGAAAAAAACAGCGACAGAAAGAGCAGGATGGAAAACACAGTGCTGTAAAGAAAATAAACAAAAGCAATTAAAATGACAGGGCGGACACCAATAAAAGGGTCCTGTTCTATCCTGGTTTAGGTCATATCTTTCTAATCAGACCTTTTCTGTCTCATGGGCGGGCAATACCTCCTCGTCTTTCCCTCTTGACCATGGGGTCCCCCAAGGGTCAGTCCTAGGCCCTTTCCTCTTTTCATGATATACTTCACAACTCACAGCTATTATCGCTTCCTTTGGTCTTTGTAATCACTTCTATGCAGATAATACTCATCCTTTTCTTTCTTTCTTTCTCTTCATTTACTCCTGAAATTCATCACACTGTTACTGCCTGTCTCACCGCTATTAAATCATGGATGTCCTCTCACTTTCTCACTCTTAATACAGGAAAGACTGAGGTCTTGTTTTTCCCGGCTAACACTCTTCCTCCCCATCCTTCACCCCCGTTCATATCTTTCCCTCCTGCTAGTCTTCCAATTTCCACTACTGCTCGTAATCTTGGTCTTCACTTGACTGTAAACGTTCCTTTTCTCATCATATTTCTCTCACTTCCCGTTCCTGTCGCTTCCACCATCATAATATACGGAAAGCTCGCTCTTTCCTCACTTTCCAGGCATCTAAACTTCGAATATCCTCACTGATTTTCTCGGCTTTTCTATTGTTACACTACTCTCTTTGGGCTCCCAAGTTCTCATCTCGCCACTCTCAAATCATGCTTTAATTCGTCTATTTGTTTATTATGTCTTCTCCCCTATCGTGACTCTATTACGTCGTCTCTTGCTACACTTGGCTGGCTCCCTTTTGGATTTGACTACTTAATTGTCTAATCACTTATATTGTACTGCACTTTCTTTTATAATGTTCAGCGCTTTGAATTAAGGCCTAAGAGGGAGGCATAAAAAAATGACAGGAGAAATGAGTAGGAATGCAGAAAGAAGGATGCCTATGGAGTGGGAAAGAGAGGAGGTGAAAGAGAGACCACTAGCTCACAAGGACTCTTAGTTCCTAGTCTGGGCGCTCCTTTACATTATTAAATTGCGGGAACATTAATAAGGCAATAAGGCCCGGATTGGGAGGCAGTACGGCGTGCTATTCTGCCTGAGTTTATCGTGCGTGCCTTTAACGATGATGGTGCGACATTACTACAAGAGACGGCCCAGCACTCCAGGCATTATTGCCATTAGCGCCCTGGAATAATGCCTACGGTAAAAATAAGATTTGGGCGCGGAATTCACGCTTTTTTCTGTCTCAAAAAATCCTCTATACACAAGATAGCTGCCATGGAAATAGCAGAGTGAGAGCTGTGTGTAAAGAGCATTGTCCCATTCTTGGGACCCGTAAGTGATGGGAAGGCCGTGGATCCAGGTGGCCAGTAGAAGAAATGGCAGGTAAGTGCACCTTCCTTACCTTCTATTTCATGGGGGCGAGGGTCTGAGGAGGGAAAGTGGGGGAGCACAACAGAGCAGGCAGCAGCTTGGTTGCTCAGCCCAACCCTAGTTCACTATTTCTGAGGCCTGGCACTGGCCACATAAATAGGTCACCCACGCGCCCCTGCCCTTCCAACATGCCTGTGTCCTGAGTTATAACTAGAGACAGCCCAAACCTGCCCAAAACACATGAAATCTTCTGGAACTCTCCCACTATTTCTAAATCTTCAGGTGATTTCTCCGACCTGCAGAGAGTTTTGAACGTCTGCGCTCATAAGAAATCTCCATTTTCTGCAGAAAACACTTCCCTGCAGATTTAGACTGCCGCTAATTCCGACACTGCGCCCGTTCACATCCCCAGCACTCGCAGCCCGGCGGCCACGTGCAAACGTGCAAAGCATTAGAAGGTGTGACCCAGTGGACCAAGCACAGCTGGCAGACGGAGTGTGGAATGGACGGTGGCCCACAGACCATTGCACAGGTGACCAGAACAGAGCAGAGCTGCCAGAACATTGATCAGAACTGTGGTCAGGGCCGGCCTTAGCTTTGGCAGCGCCCGGGCAAGTCAACCAACTACCCCAACACCCGAGTCCCGGCAGAGGTGGTGGAGGGACACATTTTCAGTTGCTCTGCTAAATAGAGCGCTGCCACAAAACCAACAGTGTCGCTCTATTTAATTAAGTGCTTAACTCAGTGATCCTATGAAGAAGAAGGGAGTTGATCACTTCAATAAAGCACAGCTGTCAAAACAGCATGGGGCTGCCTTTCAAAGGCTGCCTGTGCTGGTTCAGCACCTGCGCCCTATTGTTATAAAAATCACCCTGCTATGGGTGTGCCAGCAGGAAAGCGGGGAGCATTTAATTACAATAGGGCGCCTGACGCATCTTCACCCACCATGCCAGCTCGGGGAGCCCTTGAAAGACAACGTGGAGCTGGCATGGCAGGTAGGGTAATGTGGCGCCCAGGATTCTTGGTTTTATGAGAACCAAACTTGCTTGGCTTCCAGGTAAGTTCCTTGAAAGGTTCCCCTTTTGTCCTTGCATCAATATGCTAATGTCAATGTCTTTTTCCCCATAGGGGCCGGGGTACGGAATGCCGGGGAAAAGGCACCGACCCGAGATGCAATCCCTGTAGAAATCAGGTAAGTCTTGATGAGTGTTTTTTGGGTAATGTCTTTTCATTCGCTCATTGACGCTAATGTCTTTTTCCCCATAGGGTCCGGGGTCCGGAAACACCTGGATGCGGCGCAGACCCGAAATGAAGAGGGAATGACCCAACAGGTAAGTCTTAACATGGAGGTTTAGGTTTCCTCATTCCCTTCTCTCTCTCACCTTTGCTCTTGTCTTTTTCTCCCTAGGCGTGGAAGCGTGGCTGCGAATCCGGGTGAACGCTGCTGAACATGGAGGCGCCCTGTGAAGGTGAGTGGAATGCGGCGCTGCGGCGGTCGATGCGATGTGCTTTTAAATTGAGTGTCTTCCTTTGCAGGATCGTCGGCGAGCTGACTCCGGAATGCAGATCTTGCAGGTAAAGTCTTTTCCTTCTCCTATTCTTTCTTTCTCTTCCTTTGTAGGTGATCAGGATGCTGGCAGGCGTGGCAGAAGTCCGAATGCAGGAGCAAACACGGTGAGCGTCCAGCTGCTAGATGCAGAACAACGCGAAGCATGTGCTGCTCTTCGGGTGTGGTTTAAATAGCCTGTAAAGTAGTTCCAGGTATGTATCCTTCCACTCAGGTATGTATTCTTCCTCAGGCCACACCCGAATGATAAAGTAGTCCAAAAGATAAAGTAGTCCCATTCAGTCCTCAAGAGGGCCTGGATGTAGCAGCACGGTCTGCTTCAGGTAAGTGCACATTAAAACACTTACATGTCTTGCTTTATGAGCCTGGCGCCTAAGGCGCCAGGACTGGGATCCAGAATGAGCCTGGCGCCGAAGGCGCCAGGACTGCGTCCAAAAGACCCCAACTTGGGCCCGCTGAGACGTCCTTGGGGAAAATGATGTCTGCCTCTGGGGTTGCTGGGCTGGGCCTGGCTCCTTGGAGGTAGGCATCATGACAACAGGATTCACCGCCAGCATTTTCCTGGAGATGAATCCTCCACTTTACCCTCAAACATGGAATCGGGTGGTGCAGTAAAAAGTGATTTTAATTCCGTTACCACTAAAAAGAGTAAAAAGAGTGCCGGGAATGGAATTACTGCTACTTTTTACCACACCGCCAAACTCAAAATGAGCCCCCATATCCTCCTGCCGGGATAAGCTTCTCCTGACAAGAGACGGCTGCAAGTGAGGTTACAGCTGCAGGGAAAGCCTGGTGAGAGGTAGTGACAGTGTGAAGGCAATCACATCGCACTCCAAGAAGGACGCGTGCCTCGGAAAATAACCGCTTTTCCGCACATTGTTCCACGTGTGCCACCCACGCAACTACTCTGCCACAAACAATAGGGTAAGCTGAAAAAGATTACACTCGTCAAATTGCTCCTGAATGGGTTGCGCATCCCTGAAATAGCAATGGAGTAGTCGAGAGATGCCGCAAACCCAGCGGGAATTCAAAAGAAGACCCTGATATAACGGAACTAGCCCATTTCCTCGCAGGCCCATTTGCTTGAGTTATTTTTACACATTTTGCCGCAAAAGTGGGTTGGGGGTTAGGTTTAGGTGTATATCAAGTTCTGGGGATTGCCGGGGTGGTGACATGTGTAAAAAAATAAATGCATGCAAATAGGCCTCAACCACATTTTCTCATTAGAGGGGGGGACAGGATGGATCCCACAAAGTCAAGGGAACAAAGCAATGGCACTGACGCAGGTTCCTTGCCTGTTCCTGAGGATCTGCTTGTTTGTTTGTTTGTTTATTTATTTATATTGCGCGCCAGACCCAAAGGTATCAGGGTGTAGTGGTTACAAGCAGGCTACAAGCTTAGATAGCTATTTGCGGACACCAGCAGGACTGGTCTAGGTGGGGCAGCAGATCCTGCAAAGCTTCTGCAGGGTCCTTCCGTTCAGGCATTCCTTCCTCTTCGTGCTGCAGGAACTGCCCCAGCATTGAAAAGGGTAATGGTGCACACCCTCTCTCTTTATGGGAGATTTTTGAGCTGAGGGGGAAACTCAGCCTTCAATCCTACTGCGACATCCATTCAAACATTGCGGCGCCCCCTCCCCCCAATCTCTGGGGGCTGCCACACTCAAAGTTCACAGCTCGAGTCACCTTTTCACACTAGTGTCATCCAGGCAGATCCTGAGCGCACGAAGCAACACGCGTCAGTCTGGTAGTTTAGTTTAGTTTAGTTTAGTTTATTTCTTATATAGCACAACACACCGTAAGCCTCAGTGCGAGGACAAAACATACAACACAAAACATGCAATTTAAAAAATCAGGCAAAATGCTCAACTAATAATAGAGAACAAATGGAAAGAAAGCAAAACAAACTCCTAATTCCTAAAAATCATTAATATACATGGACATGTTGTACAAGTTTGATCAAAATTCAGAAACAGGGGTAAGTTACACTAATCACATCATGTGATGATACAGTCTGTGTTGCCCAGAGAGCACCACCTACTGATCCGTAGCCTCCGGAGCACTGTAAGGTCCCGAGATCTAATGCAAGATTGCCCTACTTGTTGATGGAACCAGGCCAGGACTTTGTTTTTAAATGCCTCCCTTGACCCGGGGTCCTTGGGCTTCTCCACCCACATTAGTGAGAATGATATTCCAAGGATTCACTATAAACCTTCTAAGGTGCGGGTCAACTATCCTCGCCATATGAGACTTTCTTGAGTGGATATCCTTCGAAATTGAGGGGTCAGGTAGACAATTAGGTGTAGTCTCTGAACTAAAGTAACTGGCAACTGTCGGAATGTTGTCAAAACAAGTATCAGCAACTGCGCTAAGAGCGGGCCGAGCTTCCTCTGCCTGCTGGGCCATCACATCCAGATCCTCCTTCATATCTACTGCTGGACCCAGGAACTCTTCAGGATTGATGAGCACATAACTGAATATAATCAGACCAGCAAGAGTTGTCCACCCTTGAAAAAAGTTACCGTGCACCCAGAGTTTCTCACCCGGACGACTCTAGCCCAGAGGATTAAGGGCTTGTCTGACCATGCCAATGAGCAGAATTAGATCAGTTTAGCAAGAGTTATCCACTTTGGAGGTGTGTACCATAGGAACTCTTGTGCCCATAGAGTCAACCCAGGCAGAGAAATCCACCATGTTGGTACAAGCATGAAGGTCACGTATGATGCGTTCCTTGATGTGCTGCCATCGTCCTGAGTTGGTAAAGTCCACGTCAGTCCTCCTCAGGTTCTTCAGAGATCTGCAGACGGTTTGGGGAAGGACAATCAATAGGAGACCAGAGCACCTAGGAACCACATAACTAACGCGTCCTCTGGGACTCGATCGATCATGTTAGAGGAAAGGACACCACGTCAAGCCTCACCGGATACCGACAGCCACTTCTGACACAGTGCCAGGTCGGGGCCTAGGGGGTAGATCATGTAGCTCACTTATAAGGTTACAACCAAGTCTTCCATATTGTCCACACAGAGCTGTTTCCTTGCCAACATGAATACAATCACATCGGCCAAGGAAAGCGCCCTGCAGGTCGCCATTTGTAGCACCTGCACCCACGGGAGCCTGCCCGGGTCTGACTGTAGTACACCAAACTGGATTTTAACAGGAAGCTTTGCAGAGTCTCTGCTTGGGTACAACATCTACTCCGGGGGTCAGCAACCTTTGGCTCCTCAGATATTTTAGGCTACACTGTGGGGGTCGCCGTGCGCTTTTTTGCAGAGAAATGTGTAAGTAAAAGAAAAACGAATTTGTGCAAATGGACCCACACTAATTTTCACGGGAAACGTCATAGAACCGATATAACTGATCGCTGTGGGATTTGACATGCTGGGCCAGCATATATATTTTTCGGGGTTTAGCCTTTAGTGGCAATCTTCTATCTCTATTCTCCAACCAAAGAGTGGAGGGTAGATGTCTCTCCTCCGCAGGTACCTCCCTCTTGAATTGTCTCCCTAACCCTCTCAGGCTTGAGCCGAATCTCCTTAAGTTCCGGAATCTCCTCAAGACCCTGCGTTTCTCCTTCTTCACTCTCCCCCTCCTGTTCTTCTGCCTCATTGACTGGCTGCCTGGTTCCCTTTGAGTACTAGAGGGCTCCAGCCCCCCCTGCCCAGTCACCCCTCCCCTGCACTTACCTGCATCCCCTGGCACTTGCCCTCTGGCCTCCCCTTAGCGTGTACATCTTCTCGCTTCCCCCTTTCCCCTTCCGGCCTTAGCCCTTGTTATTGTGCAGACTGCCCCCCCCGCCGTGCACTTCTTGTTCTGCACTTGCACGGTTCGAATGTCACAAGGCATAGTAGCACCGTTAGTGTATCTTTCTCCCTTGTCCCCCGCCCCTTTTATGTCTTGTGGCACCTTGAATCACCATATGTTGTATATGCGGTTTACAAATATCCAATAAATAGATACATTATTTTGCCTTTACATAATTGTCATGTTTTTTTGTGTGTAACATCTGTTCACCCTAGTCCTGGTTTCAAATGCCAGGCATGAGCTCTACGGTGATTTGGACACAAGCCACTCACACTTGGAAGCCATGGGCTGTAAAGAGTGCTATATAGAGTGCTGTAAAGAGTGCTATGGAAGTTGTAAGAGGATTCAATCCCGCACTACAGCTAAGTCCATGCCTAGTCCAGAATACTGAATGAAAACCCTTATTGATATATCTTTATGTCCAGTTCATGCGTTCTGGATGACTACCCCTATATAACACCCCTCTCTTGGAATCCCCCTGACCCCACTGAGCCAAGAAGTAGTTCTGTTTGCAAGTTTAAAAGGTTTATTTGATAATTTAAACAATAGATATATATTTCACACCTTATAATAAATTAATAATTGAATATCACACTTAATCTGATATGATAAAGATTAACAACAGAGAATCTGGCACTAGCACACTTCTTTATAATCACTAAGGAGTTGAGATGAAATGGATAAGGTAGCACACTGGTAAATAGGTACAGAAGTATAATGTGGTAGAGAATGCTTTATAGAGTTCAAATGGATGTAATGTTGAATGAAAATGCAATACAGAAAATACTCAATATGATTTCAACAAAACAATGGAATCACTTTTCTCTGGCAATCCCCTCCCCCCCTTGATGCAAGGCAAGGAAATGGAAGGAAAACACACAGTTCTCAGAAATGCAATCAAATGTGATTCAGTTCACCCCAGCAAGCTTACACTACAGAAAACAGATAGGAGTTTTGAAAACACAGGCAAAATGCTTCTATATGTGCTGGCAATGAATTGAAAATATGCTAAAATGCTTTTAATTCCCTGTAGAGGTTCAGGGTGAGTGGTATCTAGTTAATATTAGTCCAGGCTCACACTAGCAATGATGCAGGGATAGTTAGCAGGTTAAACGAATTTCTGGCAAATGGAAGGCAAGCAAAACTGCTGTCTTTTTACACGTGAAGAAATTTGCAAATCGCGGCAAAATTCGCGAATGCGTGTTCCGCGATTGCGGTAAAACTATAGGGGGTAGGAATGCGGTTCTAGGTTCGTAGTAAAGCCACGATTCTAAGCTTTCAGATGAAAGTCACTGCAAGTCTCTAAGACCAACGGTCGCGGAGATATGAGCGATTTTGTGAAGGTCGTTTTTCAGATTTGAAATTTTAAAAGCTCAAAATGACAAGTGACAGATTTTGCAGCTAGAATGACAGGTGACAGATTTGGAGCTATCAGGCAGTTCTACTTAGGTTAAATAGATTGAATTAGATGAATTTAAACTAAGAGCTTTGGTTTGGTACAGTTTTACTATGTACTCACACTATATTCTTGAATTAAATGGGCCTCGTCACGGATCTGGTCAGGGTCTTCTGCACTCGCCACGGACGGTCTCTGGGCACAGCGGTCTGGTCTTTGGAACTGCTCTCTCTCTCTGGTCTGGTCTCTAGTTTGGCTTTCTGGAGGTTGATGAATTTGAAGTCTGGATCTCTGGATGTTGTATGGTCCGGCAGAGTGTGTTGCAGCAAATGGAATTGAAGGTCCCTATCTGTCCTGTCTGTCTGCTTTTATGTGTTTTTAGAGTGGGTGTGTATGCAGCATCACTAGACCCTACCCCTCTCCACTTGCCATTGGTCAAGCTTCCATTTCTCACTTGATTGGCAAAGCTAAGTTTTGTCAGAGTGATGTCATCCATTTATGATCTCTTGAAACAACTCCCCTGTCATCTGTGCACCCAAATCTATATATGATCAAAATACATATTTCAGAGTTACACAGTTGTTTGAAATTACATATACATGGTGTGGCTGAATTTAGCCATGTCTCTGTCCAAATCTGTTGTTTCTAAGAGCTTGCATTCAGAAATGGCACATAATTGACTTTTTAACAGATTTTTCAATTTCTGACATTGACCCAACTTTACATACATGTGCGCAGGGAGTATGGACATTAACTGATGAAGTTTCAGATTTTTAACATGCACACATTTAGAGTAATATCCTCTTTTCCGCTAAAACCCCCCTGAACATACCACCGGTTCTAAAAACCTCTTAAACTGTGGGCAGAAAAATCACAAGAATTATGGTATCATTTATAAAATTTTCACATGTCCGCACCATGAGTTATTCATCTTTTTCTAAACAATATTCTGGCTACAAAGGGGTGTGGTTTCCCAGGTCACATGGTGGAAATACTGGTTTATCCAGTTCTGCCAAGCCAGCTTGCTCTCACAGGCAGTGCCCCTCCCAGCTTCTGCCAAGAGGAAGCTACATTTTACGACCGCTGTAATAAAACCTTTGCCTGAGTCAAGACAGGCTTTGTTCAGAGCTCCTGTATTCTGTGGGGCTCCCCTTAATTCAATTATCAGAGAGATGGCATATCCTTAGTGTGGCCAGCAAAAGGCAGATAGGCCTGGGAACACAGTTGTGACTCAAGTTTCACTCCTGATGGGGGTAGTTGCCAGGCAGAATCAAGTTCCTTAAGCCAGACTTTCAGCTAACTGTCATGTTTTTTGTTGCTTTTTAAATTAACTTGCAATTTTACACATGCAGCTAGAATGCTGATTCTAAGTGCAAAACTATGACATTTCAACAGTTACAAAGGCATGTGACACCAAACATAGGTCACTCATTTAATCTAAACATTTTCGATTTTAGTGTCTTTAATCCAGTGCAACTTAAACTGCTGACTCCATAGCAGTTTTTTTATAAGCATTGTTTTGGGCTCTTCATTTCCCAGATTTTGTAAGCACACAAAACTTCATTCTGCCAAATGTCTGCTGGTGTTCAGTGAATATTTTGCACATGTTGCAATGTTTGAAAATAGGCATTTTGAGCCTACCTTCAGAGAAACACAGGGTGGTTTTAAAACGCCGGCTTTTGGATAGTGGTGAGTACTGGTACTGCACCCATTTTTGGGATTTAAGAAATGAATTCCCCACAATTCTAGGTTGCATTTGGCAATCAGCATTGCCATTCCCAATGGTTTCAGACTACTGTGCGGGTAGTCCAATGGTGGTTTTAAAGCGCTTTGAAGCTAACCGGCGCTACTGTTTTTCCTTTGGCAACCCATTTCCCTCATGGCAACCCGGCCTTTCATTCTCGCACTGGTGGGTGGCAAGTGAGGCAACCATTTTGGTGTGCGCACAAACTGCGCAGCTTTCCTGGATTTCGGCGCACATGTGGGTTTTCCGCCATCTTGAATTTTCTAAGCCCACAGCACCAAATGTTGTAGCATGATAGCTTGCACGTGGGTCAAGACACCCAACAAGCCCCCCCACGCGACTGCACTTTGAATTTGAGTCGATGGGGAGTCGCGTGCACAAGGGTTTTGACCCACGCACCGGTCTGTCCGCATAATCTTCTTCCTACTCTGTAGATGGCACAGTTCAGCATCTTCTTCTCCATCCGGTACTGATCGATCGGTTCTCCTCGCCGGTCCTGATGGGAATATTGGGCGGTCCACTGGGCCCATTGGATCTTCGTTCCCGGTCTCCGGATCGCCCTCCTTGGCCCGTCTTCAGGTTTTCTTTCTCCTAGGACGACAAAGGAAGAGCGGCAATACCTACTCATAGACGTTTTTCCACCACTGTTGAGATAGTGGGGCAGCATATGCATTTCATCATAACGAAACATTACATTCTTATTTAGATAACAACAGCATAACTAAGAGACAGTTTAATGTAAATCACAATATTTTAGAGACTAGATGTGGTATATTTTATGATTGGAACTGAATTAGTCTGAGACAGTACCCGCTAGGATTCCAGAGGATTCCTCCAGTTGTTGTAGAGTGTGCCTGGGATGGCAACATTTCAACTGGTTTATGTGGACCCACTTGTCTTCCCCCGCTGCCAAAGGACCTTTGGGGATGTGGATTTTGTAGGCCACAGGGGAGATTTTGTCTATGATCTCAAAGGGTCCCTTCCATGTAGGCAAAAATTTGCGCTGCTTGGCCTGGTTCCTTTGGAAGTTGTATAGATAGACCCGGTCTCCCACCTGATATTCCTTCCTGGAAGTTTTCAGGTCATAATGGGTCTTCATGCTATCAGCCGATCTTTCTAGATTCCGCTGAGCGTAAGCAAAAGCATGTTGAAGGTGTTTCCTTAAATTCTCTACATACTCATGAGTAGTGGAGGCATTTATCAGTGTCTGCTCTTGGGTCCTGTAGAGCAAATGCTGAGGAAGCACCATCTTGCGCCCAGTCATCAACTCAAATGGTGACATTTTGGTTGCAGATGAAGGGGTAGATCTGATGGCCATTAGGACCAGAGGTAATCGGATATCCCAACTTGGCCCAGAATCTGCCACAAACTTCTTTAATATGCTCACAATTGTCCGGTTATATCTCTCTACTGCCCCAGAAGAAGCTGGTCTATAAGCAATATGCAGCTTTCTCTTGACCCCCAGTATCTCCCACATCTTTGTCATTACTTCACTGGTGAAGTGGCTACCTCTGTCTGACTCAATCCTTTGAGGTAGACCAAAATGGGAAAAGATGTGGTTAATCATCAAGGCAGCTGCAGTTTCTGCCTTGCAATTTGGGGCTGGGAGACATTCCACCCACTTGGTAAACAAGCATGTCACAGTCAACATGTACTTATTCCCCCTAGCCGAGCGAATCACAGGGCCTACAAAGTCGATTTGTAAATCTGACCATGGCAGTGTCATCCCCTCTTTTGGAGAGGCGCGCGGTGCGTGAGGGATGACGGCTGAAATTGTGCACACACAAGACAACCCTTCAAATATTGGTTGAGGTCCTGGCCCATGTGTGGCCAGTATGCAACCTCTCTTAAGATTTCCAGTGTTGTGTGAAACCCCCTATGACCGGCGGTGGCTGCATCATGGGCGTGACTTAACATCAGGCTCCGGAATGAGGTAGGAACCACCCACTGATCGTGGCCAGCTTTGGATTTCCTTACCAACAAACCGTCTTGGATCCGGAACATTTTTGGACATTTCATCAACACTCTTAGGTCCTCTTTCCCAATGTAATCGGTATCCGTCAGGGGAAAGTTCTCAGGGTCCTCAAGGTGCTGGTAAAATTTACCAATTATTGGATCCCCCTTCTGAGCGGTAATCAAATCAGCATCAGGGGTCTCCTTACTCCATTGTGCAATTGAAAGGTCGTTGTGAGCATTTGTCTGGGACCTAGTGATAGCAGTGACCTGGATTTCCCCCAACAGGGACTCAATCTCAATTAGATCCCCTTGGATGGCCCCGGTCTTGGCCAACTGATCAGCTAAGTCATTTCCAGTTTTGTCTGGTCCCTCTACTTTGGAATGACCCTTGATCTTTTTCCAGTAGATGGTCATCCCATTCGATGTGACCAGATCATCAATGTTTTGGATCAACTTCCCATGTTTCAAGGGTTTGTTGTTAGCACATAACATGCCTCTGGTTTTCCAATTAACCAGGTGCTCCACGAACCCGTTCCGTACATAATCCGAATCTGTGATTATGACCAGTTCGTGGAGTTGATGCTGGACAGCAGTGAGGATGGCCTGATGCACAGCCATCAATTCTGCCACCTGACTACTTCGGGGACCAATTTTGTATCCAGCGGAGGGTTCTGGGGACTCATTCACCCATGCGTTCCCTACGCCGGCCACCAGTTCTTTCTCCCCGTTGTTGTCAACATGGTAAGAGCATCCATCCACATACACAGTGGGCATTCCCTCACACTTGTCTTCTTCAAAGACTTTGTGTGGGGAATTAAGGTATGCCTCCATGTTGTCCTTGATTTTCAGACTTTCGTCCTCGAAACAGTTTTCTCTGGCACAATCATGCAAGTCAGCCAGACCTTGCGCGAGGGGACTCTTCTTGTTTTGGCCATATCTGACCTCCACAGGAAAGCCTTGCATTGACAGAATCCAGGAAGTAATTCGGGAATTACTCACATTTCCGGCCCGGATTCTGTCACTTTGGAGATATTGCAGAGGCTGGTGTGGAGTCTCCACTATGATGTGTTCCCCCTGGATAAACGGGCGGTAATTCTTCAATGCCCACACCGTTGCCAGGAGTGCCTTCTCACAATCGTTGAATTTTTCCTCCACAGGGGATAAAGTTTTGCTCGCATAGGAGATTACTTTATTGACCTTGTCATGCTTTTGATATAATACTGCCGTCAAGCACGTATTAGAGAACCCCGTCTCCAGGAAGAACTCCTTGTTTCTGACAGGGTAAGCTAGGCAAGGCGCTTGTGAGAGGCTTCTCTTGAGTTGTTTTACCGCCTCAGCTTGTTCTGGACCCCATTCCCACTTGACCCCCCCCTTCAGGAGATGAATCAGGGGTCTGGTGATCTCTGCGTAGCCCTCAATGAACTTTCTGCTGTAATTAGTCAGTCCAAGGAGGCTCCTTAGTTCCCGCAGAGTTGTGGGGTCTTTCAGTTTCTGAAGTGCTTCCACTTTCCTTTCCTGGGGACAGAGGCCCTGAGGAGTAATCTCATGCCCCAAGAAATTAACACGGGTTCTACACCACTGTGCTTTCTGAAAGGAAAGTTTTGCTCCGGCGGCCCTCAACTGCGTCAGAACATAACGGATCTCCGCTATGTGTTCCTCCACAGATGAACTTTTGATGAGGACATCATCTACATAAGCCAGGTTACCCCTTGCACCCAAGTCGGGCATGGCCTTGTGTAGAAAAATGTTGAATTCATTGCCGGAGTTAAGGTATCCGAAGGGAGTCCGGGTCCATGTGTACTGCTGGCCCCCAAAGGTAAAAGCCAGTTTGTATTGGTCCTCCCTGCTGACAGGCACGGTCCAGTATCCATTGGTCAGGTCTATTGCAGTGAATACCTGTGACCCCTGAATCTGGGCCAGCCCTTGGTCAATGTAGGGAAGAGGCCATCGGGAAGTATGGACCCGTTTGTTGAGCTCCCTGAGGTCGGCGCAGAGTCTCCACTGGCCGTTTGGCTTCAATATTCCCAGCACCGGATTATTGAAGGTGCTGTGGACTGGACGGATTATTCCCCGGGACTCAAGGTTCTTAATTATTTCGGTAAGGGACTCCATTGATGCGAGAGGCAAGCGATATTGCTTCACAAACACAGGAGTCATGCCAGGGTCCGTGGGGATTGTTGTTGTGTGGATGTCAGTGCGACCACAGTCATATGAGTCTACCGCAAAGAGATCTTGGAAATCCAAGAAAACTTGTTTCAACTTTTGCTTTTGTTCCAGAGTCACACAGGCATCAGCTAGGTTGACTCTCTCTTCCACCATCTGCCTGAAGCCTGGAAAGACTTCTGGTTTGGCTATCTCCGCGGCCTCCTCCAGCTGGGTGGAGAAGTCCCTGGTCAGAGTGCTGATTTGGACCGGAGGCTTCAGGTGGGAAAGGCAGCCCTCATGGACTTGGAAAATCACCTCATCCCTCCTGAAGTCACACGTCACATCTTCCTTACCATAGGGGCAGGAAGTGTACACCAGGAAGTTCCCCCCATGCCGGGTAAAGATCCTGTCTGGTGTTGCGTTGTCATCACTGTCACTGTCAAAACAGTCCTTGGGGATGGGTCCTAACAGTTCGTTACCTAAATCCATGGAAAAATGTCGGTCATCAACCGCCATTCCAATAATGGTGCCTGCGGCTAGAGTAATACTCTTTAAGTCGCTGTTATCCACCTCTATTGGAATGGTGTCATGTTCTAGGTTGACTAATGGAGTTGGGTTTACCCCCAACCCTTGCTGTTGGAGAGAAGCATTTAGATGTATGTAAGCATCAGGGTTTTTCAACTCTTGTCCCCTTTTAACTTTCACTTCCAGGGAGAATTGTCAGGTCCTTTCTGGGATGGTGACTTCCTCTTTAACCTGAATTTCAACTGCATAAGGTAGCAATTGAGCTGACCTAAATGCTTTTTCTGGATCATCAAAGCCCATGGGATTATCCGCTAATCGGGACCAGGCTTTGAAGTTTATTAGGTCCAAACTAATGGCAAAGCGATTGAGAATGTCACTGCCTAAGTAAAAGGCGGCAGGGACGTCTCGCACGACCCAACAATTGTGGACTATGCTCTTGTTGCCAATGGAGATTTTGAGCATACACCTGCTTGGCAGGAGATGTTTGGAATTAGGTGCTTCCAGGTCCATTTCCCATTTGTCTATCAGTTTGAAGGTGGGAATGGCTGGATCTTTTGGGAGTTGGCGAAACATGGCTTCGCTGATGAAGCTCTTACCGTTGTTCACACACACTCGAGCGAGAACAGAGTCCTTCCCATCATTTAACTGGACAGGGATGAACAACTGCTCTCCAATTTGCTGAATATCAGCCAGGCTCTGAGCTGATTTCACATCTGTCTGGACTATAGGAGTGGGAGTTTCAGATTGTGGATTAGTATAGAATTTCAGCGTGTTTTCATTCCAGTGTGGAATACCACCTTAAACTGGAAGGAAGATTGATTTTCAGAAATAGAGAGGACCCCCCATCACCAGTCTGTTGTCCTACTGCTATTACTGTCACATCTGGAATCTGGTTGTTCTGGAAGTGAAATTCTACTTGGTCAGATTTTTGTTCAACCATGTGGCAGGTGCCGTTTAAACTAACATGGTTGACGCTCTGTTTTAATTTTATTGGTCGGCTAGTCTGGGTCCAGAGGACCTTGTTTACGCAATCTATTAGGGGTGACAACCTTCTCAGGAGGTCATTCCCTAGTAAACAAGGGGTTCCCTCTGGGGTCACAACTATGACCGGGTGTTTCAACTTGTGTCGCCCGATCTTAATGTCCAAGTCTGCAGTCCCCTCAACGGGAATTTCCTTCCCGTCAAAGTTCTGCAGTTGTCCAGGAAGAGAGGTGAGAGGAATTCGGTAATTCCCTCCCCTTCCTGCATTCAGTTCGTCAAAGGCCCTTCTGGACAGAAGGGTAGCTTGAGATCCAGTGTCCACCACCGCTGAGATTGTACCCTGCCCCTGTACTTGTACCGGGGCATAATATCTTCCCTCCTTCTCCTCAAGGGGGCACAGATAATGTACATTTTTGGACAACTGGTGGGCTAATTTTCTGGTTTTGACCATGGCGAGAGAAGAGATTTGGGCAGAATTCTGTGGAGAGTCTTGGGAATCTGAAAGAAAAAGTTGGCAACTGGAGATCAGAGCCATTGTGGGTTCCCCTGGCTCCGGTTCTGGGCCGCCCCCCCCCTTTTTGGAGGCAGTCACCAGGATGGGTTTGAACCAGGGGATTTTCTTGCTGTTGGTTCTGGGATGAGATGGTGGGCGGCGGTAGCTCGGTCTCCACATCTCCCCAGTCTGGATTTGCATCCCTAGGGACCCATTTTTCTTTGGGAGGAGTTCCCCCCTCTCTGAAGGAGAAGATCCTTTTCCCAGGATCCTCTGAGGATCCCTCTCCCTCAAATTGGAAGATCTGTACCTCCTCCTCAAACTGAGTCTGTTTGTGTCTTTTGTTTCTCCTACCCCCCCTCTGCTCCTTAGGAGGCAGACTTTCAGGGGCAAGAGATTTTGTTTCCGGTTCCTGGGTTTCCAGGGGCTGTTTACAAGTGAGGAGGGAAGCTTCCTCCAAGGCTTTACACCCCCCTTCCCTTTGTGCCTCCTCCCTGGGAACCGGTGAGTTATCTGGGTGCTGCCCCCGTCATTGTTCTGGAGCACCAGGTCCAGAGTTGGGTGCGTTCTGCGCTGGCATGCCGATCTGAGGGTTCTGCTGAGCCCTCAGTATGTGACCCAGATCCCGCGCCATGTTTTGAACCTGGTACTCTAACTGGGAAACCCGCTCAGGCTGGTACGGGGCCCTGTTTTCTCCCCTGGGCTGATCCCGGGAAGGGTAACTATCCCTTCTTTGGTAGTACCCCTGGTTGGGAAGATTTGGGTACCCCTCCACCCTTGGCCTCCCCTCTCCCGGATTCAGTGGTCTGGGCTCAGGGAATTGGGGAAAGAAGGATGGATGGTTTTGGGGCTGAAAGTCGGGTGGATATCTGGGGAAAAAGTTCTGCCCAGGGTTTGGTAAATTTCTGCCCTCCTGTGGGAAGTTTGGAGGGAAGTTCCCTGGGTTAGGTGCTTGGCTGGATCCCCCCCCTTGGGCTGGAGGAGTCCACACATAACCCAGGATGGGTCGATTTCCCTTGTAACGGGGACTTACATAATCAGGAGAGCGAGGGACCCCATTTGTGGGGCTGCCTCCTTGGCTCCCTGTCTGTGACTGACCCGAGGACCTCCTGGGCCTAGCATTATTAGGTGCAGGTAGGTTTTTAGGCCCCCCCATCTCCAAATCCAAAACGGGGGTGACCTTTACCTCTGCCACCTTGGCAGCAGCAGGGGTGCTGTTGGCTTTGGGGTTTTTCTGGGCATTACTTTTGCTATCTACCGGTTTCTGCACCTCATAGATCCGGGTAGCCTGTTCAATGACCCAGTCTAAAGATCTTTTCTCGTGAAAATCCCTCACGAGCTGGGTCATGATATATTTGGGCAAGGCATGGAAAAACGTATTAATAAATTCTCTGCTATCCGTGCGCACCCTTCTTGTGGTCTGTGCAAAAGCACGCTTTAACTCCTGCACAAATTCTTGTGGGGCCTGATCCTCCCCACATTGCAAATTGTAGGCTGCCTTGCGAGCCTCTTGAGGATTTCTGTGAACAGAAAAATGTTTCAAGATGGCCGCCTTATAGGTGGACCATCTTAAATGATTTTGGTCCTCCAGCCCCGCAAAGAAACTGGAGTATTCCGGGGAGAAGGTCCACTTTACATATTGAATGCAGCTTTGGCTGTCCTTCAAATGGAAAGTCTCCATCATTTGCTCAAACAGCTCTAAGTGCTCCCAAACAGAATACTTAGCGTTCTTATGGTAAGGCGTGATGACGCTCCTGATTGCCTTAATCTGTTTTAAGGGGTCCTTAAGCAAGGCCCCTTTTGCCTTATTGGCCTTTTTGGTTCGGGTAACCCTTGTCCATTCGTCCTCGGACTCAGAGGCACTGCTCCCAGAGGTTCCCGTCTGTTCTTCCAGGTTTTCCCAGATTCTGCGAGCCTGGGAATGGCTGGCAGAATGTGGGGACCTGGTCTCCTGTGTCCTGCGCAGTTCAGAGGAGTCTTCAGATTCCTCCTTGCTGCCAGGATTTGATGGGTACCCCCTCCACTGACCTAACTGGGCAGAGGTTTTCAGGATGCCCTTAATGGGCCTATTCTCCCGGGGTTCCCCACTGAATTGCACCATGCTTGGGTGCCCATGCCCAGATGCCCGCCCATCCATTCCTGGGAGGTACTGGCCTATGAGCCCCATGCTTCTGGCTGGATAGTAATCTGCCATCCCTGTGGCCCGGTGCTCATGTGCGCCAGGGGACATGGGGGTGGCAGAGTCCAGGGACTGAGAGAGATAAAGGCCTCTGGTATTAGGGCTCCTGAGGTTATGCTCAGGAGTTTCCCTTTCCCAGCGAACCTCATCTCTATCCGCCCCTGCTCCCTGTTGCAATGCAAGAGCCTGCATTTGTGCCTTCAGTTCCTCAGTTAAGGCCTTACTAGACTTTATCAGTCTCTCCTGCATCGCTACCTGTTGTTGGAGCCTATCATTGTGTTGACAGAGGGCCTCATTTTTCCTCTGTGCTTCCTGGTTGGTCCTGGAGAACTGGGCCAGTCTTTGCTGCAGGAGGTTTACCTCCTGAGCTGTGTCCCTATTGGCCTGCTCCTTTCTTGCCAGAGCCTCTTCCACCCTCCTGGTGTGCTCTAACAAGTTCTGGTTTTCTTTTTGGAGGTCACCCAGCCCCTGGAGGGCCAGGTGATTTTCTTCCATTTTCCTTTTTAAATGGCAGACTTCCTGGCCTATGGCGTCTCTTTCCTGACTAAGAGCCTGCATTTGTGCCGCCAGGTCGTCCCTCTGCCTTTGGAAGGCACCAGCTTTCTGGCGCTCCTGGTCAAACTCTGTCTGGGTATCCAGGTCTTTCAGAATTAGTTTGTTGCTCTCTGCCTTCTCCCTATCTAGGTGGCTTTGCAGGGTGACTACCTGCTCAGCACATGCCCTATTGAAGTCTAACTGTTGCTCCAGCTTTTTCTGGCTCTACAGTAGGGAGTCCAAACCTTCTTGGTACTCCTTCTGCAAGGCCAGAAATCTGGTATCCTGTTCTGACTTTTCCTTTTGCAGCACATCAATATCCTCCTTTATTTTAGTGATGTACTGTCTGGTCTCATTTTCTGACTCCTGGCTTCTGTGCAGCCTTTGCTCAGAAGAGTCCAGATCAGATTGGGCCTTCTCTAACGCCATCTGTTGCCTTTTTGCCAGATCATGGCCTTCCGTGCATTTATCCTGCATGTCTCCCATATATAGGTACAGGTATGCTGCTATCCTGGCAATCTTATTGTGTTCCTCTTTGGCTTTAGGAGCCATATATAGTTCACTCAGGGCCACATGTAATGGACCCTGATCTCTCCATAGGTCTGACCCTGTTTCAGTGACCTGTTGCGTGATGGCCTGCAACCAGACTGTTTGGTCCTGGTGAGTCCACTCACCTCTCACAAATAACTTATGTAAGAAGTGCTCTCTGGCTATTTTCATGTCTACTAAGGTTGTCATTCTAGAGATTGGTCTCTGTCCTGACTTACAGAAGTTTGTATTTTATTTTTGCAGAACAGAACTTTTCTTGGAGTGTCCCTTTTGAGGAATGCTTCACAGCGTAATGCAGCGTGGTGATCCGACTGGATGTATGTATCCCGTCAGTTAGCACACTGTATTAAGCTGCACAAGTGGTATTCTAACCCAAACGTCCGGCCGAGCCCCCAATTTGTAAGAGGATTCAATCCCGCACTACAGCTAAATCCATGCCTAGTCCAGAATACTGAATGAAAACCCTTATTGATATATCTTTATGTCCAGTTCATGCGTTCTGGATGACTACCCCTATATAACACCCCTCTCTTGGAATCCCCCTGACCCCACTGAGCCAAGAAGTAGTTCTGTTTGCAAGTTTAAAAGGTTTATTTGATAATTTAAACAATAGATATATATATCACACCTTATAATAAATTAATAATTGAATATCACACTTAATCTGATATGATAAAGATTAACAACAGAGAATCTGGCACTAGCACACTTCTTTATAATCACTAAGGAGTTGAGATGAAATGGATAAGGTAGCACACTGGTAAATAGGTACAGAAGTATAATGTGGTAGAGAATGCTTTATAGAGTTCAAATGGATGTAATGTTGAATGAAAATGCAATACAGAAAATACTCAATATGATTTCAACAAAACAATGGAATCACTTTTCTCTGGCAATCCCCTCCCCCCCTTGATGCAAGGCAAGGAAATGGAAGGAAAACACACAGTTCTCAGAAATGCAATCAAATGTGATTCAGTTCACCCCAGCAAGCTTACACTACAGAAAACAGATAGGAGTTTTGAAAACACAGGCAAAATGCTTCTATATGTGCTGGCAATGAATTGAAAATATGCTAAAATGCTTTTAATTCCCTGTAGAGGTTCAGGGTGAGTGGTATCTAGTTAATATTAGTCCAGGCTCACACTAGCAATGATGCAGGGATAGTTAGCAGGTTAAACGAATTTCTGGCAAATGGAAGGCAAGCAAAACTGCTGTCTTTTTACACGTGAAGAAATTTGCAAATCGCGGCAAAATTCGTGAATGCGTGTTCTGCGATTGCGGTAAAACTATAGGGGGTAGGAATGCAGTTCTAGGTTCGTAGGAAAGCCACGATTCTAAGCTTTCAGATGAAAGTTACTGCAAGTCTCTAAGACCAACGGTCGCGGAGATATGAGCGATTTTGTGAAGGTCGTTTTTCAGATTTGAAATTTTAAAAGCTCAAAATGACAAGTGACAGATTTTGCAGCTAGAATGACAGGTGACAGATTTGGAGCTATCAGGCAGTTCTACTTAGGTTAAATAGATTGAATTAGATGAATTTAAACTAAGAGCTTTGGTTTGGTACAGTTTTACTATGTACTCACACTATATTCTTGAATTAAATGGGCCTCGTCACGGATCAGGTCAGGGTCTTCTGCACTCGCCACGGACGGTCTCTGGGCACAGCGGTCTGGTCTTTGGAACTGCTCTCTCTCTCTGGTCTGGTCTCTAGTTTGGCTTTCTGGAGGTTGATGAATTTGAAGTCTGGATCTCTGGATGTTGTATGGTCCGGCAGAGTGCGTTGCAGCAAATGGAATTGAAGGTCCCTATCTGTCCTGTCTGTCTGCTTTTATGTGTTTTTAGAGTCGGTGTGTATGCAGCATCACTAGACCCTACCCCTCTCCACTTGCCATTGGTCAAGCTTCCATTTCTCACTTGATTGGCGAAGCTAAGTTGTGTCAGAGTGATGTCATCCATTTATGATCTCTTGAAACAACTCCCCTGTCATCTGTGCACCCAAATCTATATATGATCAAAATACATATTTCAGAGTTACACAGTTGTTTGAAATTACATATACATGGTGTGGCTGAATTTAGCCATGTCTCTGTCCAAATCTGTTGTTTCTAAGAGCTTGCATTCTTACTCGAGATAACGGATCGCAAACTGTGCATCACCTGTGTTCTGGAAGCCTCCGTGCCTGTGCCTGGAGTAAGCGCTGGGAGTTTCCATCACTCGCGCACCCACCCGCAGGCAGTTTACAGGCAACTACTCGCTTCCTGGAGGAGGCGGAGTTTTGTGGCTCACGTGACCGCTCACGTGACATCCTCTGCCACAAAAGCAGAGACAGCGCACCCTCGCGGCGTTGAGCCCGATAGGAGTAGAGGGCGTCGGCTGTTGTGTGGCTGTTGGGCGCAGTGGGGTGCATCGGTAAGATTGGTCCTCGCCAAAGGAAGGAGGACTACCCACGGCTATCTGCCAACACTCTGTCCACTTCCACTGAGGGTCCAAGCACAGCCCCCGGCAGGCAGCTGCAGGAAGGTAAGAGGATAACATTGCGATTCACTCACATTGGTCCCATCCCTTACAGTGCTCACTAGTACGGAAGCGTACTATAGGGGTACACAGCAGCATTGACTAAAAGGCTTGCGGCTCTGGGTACCGGAAGTCTTCTTGAAAATCAAGCTAGTCCGCGCTGATAAACCAGTATTTGCGGACAATGGTCGGCTCTCCGGCCTCGAATCGCCCAACACTTAGGTCCTCGGCGGATCTGTACCCCGAAGTAGCCATTACAAATACTACAAGCTCACATGAAAATATTTTACAACTGACCCTGGGAGAGGGGACGGGAAATGGCTTAAGTGGAAGGGGAAGAGAAATCACTTGTCCTCACCTCCATCACCCCCCACATACTCCCACAACGTTACAAACTACGAGTCCATTAAAAGAAAATGAAATCTCCTCAACCGCAACCATCCAAGTGATCATGGAAGAAACGGGTTGTAGTAGGGACCCAGCGTCAGGTTGGTCCCCTAAGGATTCACTGCGGGCACCCTTGCCAAACCCGACCTCCCCAAATGTAATCACGCAGGCACCAAAAGACTCGGGTCCAGTCCCGGACGACATCAGGGGTTCCCCCAGGTTAACCCCTCCTCTAGACGTTAACCCCTTTGTCTTTGGCTCTTTAAACGCATCAAAGGGAGGCCAGCCTTATGCACAAGGTCAAGACAAAGGTTGGAAACCATTCGGAATCTCTTTGGCGAGCACCGCAATTTGCTCGGACCATTCGAGGGTTGACCCACATAACAAGGAGATTCACCAAGACCGTTACCATGACCTTCCTACGCCACGGTTCAGTTACCATCTATCTGACATTCGGGGGCTAAACACCACAGCCCCGGGGTACAAGGGTGCACCTCTCAACACAAGAGGGGGGCAATTTGCTTCAGTAAACAAATTCGCAGCGGGGGGACACTCCCAAAGATCCCACAAAGGAGTCTTCCCACAGCAAGCCCCATTCCCCAGCAAACGGCAAAGAAGACAACCTTCTCCTACAGACGAGGATCTTCTGTCTGTCCTGGCATCTACCCAAACAGAGGACACGCCAAAAAAGGACCCGCAAATCGACCCCGGAATGGTCACTGCTTTTGCCCTTGTAATGGCTCCTTTTATGAAACTTATAGAGTCGCAAAACGATCAGCTGCGGGACCACTCAACAACAATTGCTATGCTGTATTCCAAAATGATTTTTATTGAAGGTTTTGTTACAGCAATCCAGTTGAAACTGGAAACAAATGACGAACACACAATTGAAATTTTGAAAAGTATCATCGAGCCGATAATCAAGGAAAAGGAAATAAGGAGATCAGAAAGGCTAAGTGTTCTGCAAGGGGGAGTGGTGAGCCATGTGACGTACCTTGACATTCCGGCTCAAACTACAAAACTTCAGGGGGCACCGTCCCACTAGAGTCCTCTGGTTGAGTCCTCTCAATTACAATCTTCGGACGCTTCCACCAACACGGACAATAACGCGTGGGCGATCGTCCAAACAACAAAGGAAAATGATCCTGCATCTAAAGCAGGTCGTCCAGTGACCTCCACTGTAACAAACACCCAGCCGCAGGCGACAGTGGATTCATCCAAGGCTTCGGCTCCACCGGATAACACTAAATTGTTTGAGCTTTTTAGGAAACCTAAAACAGGCCTCTCCCCTGCAGACAGAGGTTACCTCAAAGTAAACAAGAAAGGAGAAAGAAACTACGGGAAGACCCCTACGTTGCTGAAAAATCCTATAGGACAAGGGTCTTTAAACACAAGGAAACCCCTAGTGAAATCAAAATTCGCAAGTGGTCTAACCCTTCCTAGGAATCTGTCTTTCCCCTCGCAACTTTCTTCCTATGAAAGACCAGCAAAAAACTCCAGCGATTCCTCTGTCTCCTCTCATAATGTGAGTCTAGACAAGTATCGTCGCTCGCTGGTCAGTGAGAGGGTGAACGACATCACAGACACTGCCCTTATGGACTTATCGGTTTATTCCGATATGAACTCCTCATGGGAGGAGAAGTCGGGAATAAACATATCCGACACAGAAAGTGGAACTGAGGACGAAGACTCCGAAGAACAAAACAAAAGTAGTGGTGTTGAAAACAAAGGGGTGTTGGAAGGCCAATTCAACGAACGGGGTGAGCGACAAGTAACCTTCAAAAAGCACTTACCACCACCAACGTCGGTCCCGAAAGCGGACTTAGTCAAAAAGTTCAAGTGGAAATCAAGAGTGTTCACTGGGAGAGAAGACAAGGTAGAGTCCCTGGAACAAGGCAGCAAGGTACCTCAGTCACCTAGCACCATGGACTTTGTCACACTGGAAGACAGGAGAAACCTTTCGGTCCTGAAACTTTCGGAAGGTAACATCCATAAAGGAGCTTGTATGGACACAATAAAGGGGACCAGAAGAACAGTTGCATGGGCAGAAAACATAGAGATGAAGCCAGCATCAGGACCTTCCAACCAGACAGCTTTCAAAGGGTCTGAATCACCTAACGCCCCCCCACACTATAGACTGCTTCTGGAAAGAATACTGGGCTACGAAGATAACCTGATTATGAACCGGGCCAACGTCATGAGACTCCTGCATTCCGTTGACAACCCTGATCTCCTAAAATCCAGGGACATAGACTGTATTGAATTTCACAACGAACAGCGTCACGATAGTGTGATTCTTCACACAGGAGACCGAATCACAAAAACCTCTCTGTTGGGGTTGGGTCCCAAACTCAATTTATGTGGGTTTGTGCTAAAAGAGTTAGAGGAGGGGTATAGTCTAGAATGTGCCAGCTCTAAAGATCTGAAATGCACATTAAACAACTCCTCCAAGCCCTCTACTGACACAAAAAAGGAACAATTGGGGAAAACTGGCAACAGCAACAGGGGTCCACGAAAGGGTGCCAATAAAAAAGAGCAAGTGCGCCACCTATCAGACAAAACTGGACCGTCCCAGGATAACAGCTCAGAGGACTGGAGTTGGCTAGCAGGAGCCTTATCTATCAAATCATAATGCCATCAGTGCCCCCGGAGTACCCAACTCAATTTTGTGTCAAAAGGGCTAAAAATTATGAGTTGGAACACAAGGGGCCATTCGCACCTCCTTGGAAATTCATTAGCACATTTGTCAACTTACGATGTCTTCTGCTTACAGGAGACCTGGCTGTGTGATCTCCCTCTCTTGGACAGTTTCGAGCTATTCCTAAATCCAGCAACAAAGGGCTCGAAAGGGAGACCGAGTGCTGGTCTCCTGGTAGGGGTCAAGCGCACCAGTGGCTTAAATGTGCTCTCATCTACTAACAGAAACCCGTGGATCCAACTAACCAGGATTTCTTCAAGGACAAAGTCTCCACAACAAACCCAAGTCTGGCAGCTCTTAATTTGCAATGTATACTGGGGCCCTAAGGCCCGAGCAGAAGACAAATTTATGGATGTTCTCATGAGAGCCATAGACGACGCAAGAACTGAGTGCCCTAACCTTGAAATCCTTCTATGTGGCGATTTCAATATGGAATGCTTCGACAAAAATCAGAAGAAGATTGAGGTCGTGCCCTTGTCCGCCTCTAAAAACATAACAAGAGGTGTCAACATGGAAAAGGAACTCTTAGCTAGGAACATCCACATGGTTAATGGGAACTTGTTGGGTGACCGAATGGCCGCACCGACCTGGAAACGGGGAAACCAAATGAGCACGCTGGACTACATCTTCGTATCAGAAACTCTCTACGGAAACCTAACATCAATGAAAGTGGTCTTCACGACCCAGAGTGACCACAACATTTTGGAGCTCGCAATCGAGACTTGGGACAAATCCTTCCTTATACCAGCTAAACATCTACCTGACCAGCCCCTAGAGATAGCTCCAGGGGGGAATAGACTGCGCATGGGAAGAAAAGAGACGAGCATGGCTTTGGATTCTCTAAGTAAGGTCAAAGGTTCGGAATTGATCGAATACGCTGAAGTATTGAAAACTTTTAGAACGAAGGTGGACAACAGGGGTAGTCACCAAATTACTCGGCATACGTATGACCACCAAGTAGCGTTAAAAAAAAAAGCTGTAAGGAAAGTCAGGAGGCAATTTCTAAAAACTAGGGCTCCAGTTGACCTACTCCTGTATAAGAAATTTAGAAACAACTATAGAAATTGGTTTATGCAACATAAACACCAACTGGTGCAACAAGACAGTGAGTCAATGTTAAAACTGCTATCATCTAAAAACATCTCAAGCATCTGGAAATTGTTTAATGAAATAAATACCCCTCCGGATTCCAAAATGGTGAATCCCATAGCAGCAACAGTATGGGAGACCCATTTTTGTAATCTTTACTCTAAGGGGTTAAACAGTGGTCCCCAAACACCTCTATCTGCCGATGAAGCCTGGGCCATCGACTTTGGGAAACAAGACATCATAGATCTAATTAAAAAATCAAAATCTTCAAGAGCTGCCGGTCCGGACGGTCTTACCAATGAGATCCTTAAAAAAGACCCGGAAAAATGGGCCTCTTTCATGCAGTCCTTGTTCAATGATATATTGAGACTAAAAAAGCTACCCAAATCATGGACGACGTCCATAATTGTGCCAATCTTCAAAAAGGGAGATAGGTCTGTGCCCACGAATTACAGACCAATCGCTCTCTTGGACGTCGTGGGAAAAATCTTTGCCGCGCTTCTATTGAAACACCTAAACGTCTGGAGTTGGTCGTCAAATCATTTGGACCATTGGCAATCAGGGTTTCGCAAGGGCATAGGTACATCCCTAAATGTCCTTATCATAAACACACTAAAATGCCTGGTTAAGGAGAAAAGATACAAAAACATCTACATTGCGTCCATAGACTTGGAACAGGCGTTCGACTCTGTCGACCGTTGCATTTTATGGCAAAAACTGAGGAAATGGGGTTGTCCGAACAACCTAAGAGAACACTTAGAAGCACTGCACACTGGGACAACTCTTAAAGTAAGGTTGGACAGACAGGGCAACCTTTCTAATAGTGTGAGGGCTATGAACGGGCTGAAACAGGGCTGTAGGTTGGCCCCAGCGGTATTTTGTCTCTTTATATCTGACATGCAGGAAGCCTTCGAAGCTGTGAGATGTTTCCCCCCTAAGATTGCGGGGACCCCTGTGGGAAGGTTACTGTTTGCGGATGACCTCCTGCTACTAGACCAAACTGCGGTGGGTCTTCAGCGCCAACTAAAGGCACTCGAGTTATACATCCAAGGTAACGGTCTCCGAATAAACCCAAAGAAGTCCCAGATCCTGAGGCTGGGTCCCAATATGACCGTTAAAAACCTCAGGTGGTTTTTGTCGGGGGAAGTGATACCAGTGGTTTCAACCATGGTTTACCTAGCAGTATCCTTAAACAACAGTATCCAAGACGGTCCTGGTATCGAAAGACTCAGAAGCAAAGTTACTAACTTAGCTTCTCAAGCCTTGTTAATTAAACGGCGATACTGTTCCTTCTCACTCCGACCACTGATTGAATTCTACAAACTAAAAGTCTCGCCCATCTTGACCTACGTGGCAGAGGCAAACTTTTTTCTGAATCAAGAGGTCTGGAGATTGTTGGAAGGTCTATTTTGGAAAAGAGTACTGGGCCTACCGGCATCGATCCCAATCGAATGTGTCCGCAAAGAACTGGGCTTATCTTCACTTTATGTATCCATGGTTTGGAAATCATTGACACTCCTTGACAAATGCTTGCATCCACAGGAAAGAAGTGGTTTCCAGGCCATCAACGAAGCCATGGCAAGAAAACTGATCCCGGCTCTATCTAAATGGCAGTCTATCTGTACAGATATTTTGAACCACATAGCCCTGGTACCTGAAAACCTTGTGCTAAACCCGCACACGGTAAAGAGGCGACTACTGGACTGGGATTGGATAGGTACCTTGGACAGACTTAGTGCCTTTCCATCAATAACCCAGGGCAAGGACGAGCACTATCAAAGAGGCACAGTGCTCCCGTATCTCGACAAATTTCCTTCAAGCACAGAAAGGGACAGATTCTTGAGATTCCGACTAAACCTCCTTCACACCAGAGAAGTCCTAGGGAGAAGAAATAAAAAGGAGATGCAACCTAGTCTGCTGTGCCATTACTGTGGGCTGGAGAATGAATCCCTACAACATCTGGTGATGAACTGTGTTACCTTATCTAGGCCCAGAGAAAAATGGTTAGGGCTGCACTTCCAAAATCTAACCACTCTATCCCTGCAAGACAGGTGGTCAATCTTAAGAAGGGGAGAAAAAGTATCCAGGACCCTGGCATTGTTGAACTTTGTGCGAGAAATACTCACAGGACTGGACACTTAGCCATACTTTGTTTCTTCTTTCTTGTCTTTTCTTTACGCTCATTATTTATTCTCCCCTTTCTATATATACAAAATTGATTTTTTACATTTTTCTTAACGATTTTTTTTTTTTCTCTTCTGTTGAAAGGAGATCTTGTTTAAAGTATGCATTTAAAGTTTTCTTGGAAACTAATTGATGCAATAAAAATAAAAAAATAAAAAACATACATGTGCGCAGGGAGTATGGACATTAACTGATGAAGTTTCAGATTTTTAACATGCACACATTTAGAGTAATATCCTCTTTTCCGCTAAAACCCCCCTGAACATACCACCGGTTCTAAAAACCTCTTAAACTGTGGGCAGAAAAATCACAAGAATTATGGTATCATTTATAAAATTTTCACATGTCCGCACCATGAGTTATTCATCTTTTTCTAAACAATATTCTGGCTACAAAGGGGTGTGGTTTCCCAGGTCACATGGTGGAAATACTGGTTTATCCAGTTCTGCCAAGCCAGCTTGCTCTCACAGGCAGTGCCCCTCCCAGCTTCTGCCAAGAGGAAGCTACATTTTACGACCGCTGTAATAAAACCTTTGCCTGAGTCAAGACAGGCTTTGTTCAGAGCTCCTGTATTCTGTGGGGCTCCCTTTAATTCAATTATCAGAGAGATGGCATATCCTTAGTGTGGCCAGCAAAAGGCAGATAGGCCTGGGAACACAGTTGTGACTCAAGTTTCACTCCTGATGGGGGTAGTTGCCAGGCAGAATCAAGTTCCTTAAGCCAGACTTTCAGCTAACTGTCATGTTTTTTGTTGCTTTTTAAATTAACTTGCAATTTTACACATGCAGCTAGAATGCTGATTCTAAGTGCAAAACTATGACATTTCAACAGTTACAAAGGCATGTGACACCAAACATAGGTCACTCATTTAATCTAAACATTTTCGATTTTAGTGTCTTTAATCCAGTGCAACTTAAACTGCTGACTCCATAGCAGTTTTGTTATAAGCATTGTTTTGGGCTCTTCATTTCCCAGATTTTGTAAGCACACAAAACTTCATTCTGCCAAATGTCTGCTGGTGTTCAGTGAATATTTTGCACATGTTGCAATGTTTGAAAATAGGCATTTTGAGCCTACCTTCAGAGAAACACAGGGTGGTTTTAAAACGCCGGCTTTTGGATAGTGGTGAGTACTGGTACTGCACCCATTTTTGGGATTTAAGAAATGAATTCCCCACAATTCTAGGTTGCATTTGGCAATCAGCATTGCCATTCCCAATGGTTTCAGACTACTGTGCGGGTAGTCCAATGGTGGTTTTAAAGCGCTTTGAAGCTAACCGGCGCTACTGTTTTTCCTTTGGCAACCCATTTCCCTCATGGCAACCCGGCCTTTCATTCTCGCACTGGTGGGTGGCAAGTGAGGCAACCATTTTGGTGTGCGCACAAACTGCGCAGCTTTCCTGGATTTCGGCGCACATGTGGGTTTTCTGCCATCTTGAATTTTCTAAGCCCACAGCACCAAATGTTGTAGCATGATAGCTTGCACGTGGGTCAAGACACCCAACAAAGTGGTCAAGATGTAACCGGTCAGTGGCTGCATCCCAGAAGCGGCTGTGAGTGTTCATGCGCCATTAGCATTTGCGGGTGCGCCTGCGCGCGTGCGATGGCGAATGTGCGCTCTGCTGGGCGCATTCCGCAGCTTCAATTGCGCACATAATGCAATGTAATGTAATGCGTCATTGTATAGCGCCTTTCACCATTGGTATGGTCACAATGCAATGTAGGTTGAACGCCCTCGAGAGGACCGTACTCCAAGGTATGGAAAATGTGAGTCAGTGCTAGTTTGCGTGTGTGCATTATAGCCAATAAGAAAATATTGTATACAGCGCTTAATAAATGCAGTAGGGCAGTGCATGGGGTAATCTTTTCCCTCTGGCACAGGTTTGCATCGTTGCAGGGCGGAATCAATCCTTCTTTCTTCTGCGGTTGAAAATGGAGAACTGCCATATTGAGGGACCTATTAGTGCAGCGCTAACAGGCGGGCGGAATCCAGCATTAAGCTCTGTATAGCATCTAGATATGTTCTCTGATCTTCAGCCTTAGTGAATGGTCACACAGTGAGATGGGAGGAATCAGGAGAAATCTCTACAGGCTTCAGCACCCTGATCTAAGCAAGATCCCAGTCCCTTCTAGGTTTCCTTGGCTCACGGTGGGTAGCTACGGCCGAGCAGCCAAGGCAGATTCCTCCAGAAGCGATGTGGGGCAACAGAAAGGCAGTATAACAATCTTTAGGTTAAAATAAAGGTGTGTTCACACAAGGTTATAGTTCTATGTGTACATTGCGAACTAAGCAGCTCAGCAGTTTTTTTGGTTTTTGTATTTGCTATTGGCACCTCCAGGTGTGCCTCAGGGTGCTAATAACAATAATGTCATGTTCTGCAGGCTTCACCGGCCCGGTAACTCCATCAGGGCATAGCGTTAAGGCCCTCGGGTCCCGGGCCGTTATAGGCCGGTGAAGCCTGCAGAGCGCTGTATTATTGCTAAATTCAGGAAAAACCGGGCACTTGGTGTACCCTGACCCCGAGAGGCTTGGGATCTCCTATGGGCACATCAATCACAATTGCAGGTGTGATGAAGCCCCTGCTTAGGCCTCATGATGGCGAAGTCGAGTACCCGGCATTGGAAACAGAAAAATCACAGTGGCATGCATCTGAGAGACAGTTTAGAAAATGTGACCTCATAGCATTTTTGCCTCAGATCACACAATGTGGCTTTGGGGAAGCCAGAGATGTCCTCAATCCTGACATTTGGCTGTTGACCTTACATTCCACAGTCAATAGTTTAAATGTAGAGTGCCTCTCCTCCCTTTGTTTCAGAGCCATTGTCCATGGATTGCAGCGAGATGGCGTAAATCCCGGAATTACCAAAGTTTAATGCAGCGGTAACGCTATTACCGCTGCATTTAAGGGTTGGCCCAATCACGAGTTGGGCGGAAAGTTGGAGTTCTACCTCCAGCTTTTTGCTGGGGGTAAAAATCTAATTTCCTTGCCCGCTTTCAGTGCTAATTGTGCAGGAGCTATCAGGGCCGAAAAAACCCATTGGGTGCAATGGACCCAATGGGGAATGGAGAGACTTACCGATACTTGTGATCCAGTGCTAATAGCGTCGGACCGCGTAGCAGTAACACAATTTGCATTGGCGGTATCCAATAAAAATGACTGCCGGGATACCGCCAACCTCGTTGTGAAACCCAATTATCACCAAAGGTAAAGCTCATAATCATGGCATGTTTTTTTGGCTGAGCAGTACCGCAACCACTAATTATCAACTCCTGTTAGTTACCAGGTACAGTGTTTGGGACAGGGATCTACATTTGGATACAACTCCCATCAGGCCTAGCCAGAAAAGTCAATGTTAAGTGATCGTAGGATTCACAGTCTAAAACATCTGAAGAGCCAAAAGTGTAGACCCCCGGTTTAGGAGATGAACCGGACAAAGCACTGCACCCTAACCATTGCACGCAGTATGTATCCTTCTGCATGTAAAGGAGTGCAATGGCAGATTGTGCCCTTATAGTGGTATAGGAGGCAATCAGGGCCGGCGCTAGGCGTGTGCAGCATGTGCGGCTGCACTTTTGCCTGCTAGGGCCAGTGGTCGAAGTGGGCCGGAGCGGTGCTCCTATACTTATTTTAATTAAGTTTTACCGTTCCTATACTTTTATTTTAAAAAGAAACCGTTCCGGAATGGTTTAGTTTTAAAATAAAAGTGTAGGAAGAAGTTGATACTTGGCCTATCAGTGCACTACACAGGACGTTTCCTTAAAGAGCAGGCACATGTTTTTTGGGGGGGGGGTTTGTGCATGGGAGGGGGCACGGCGATGGGGCCTGTGGGCAGCAGTGCAGGCCAGTAGGGAACATAGTTCCTCTACTTCTTTTCGTACACTTCGACCACTGGCTAGGGCCCTGCGCTAAGGGTGCCGTTGACTCCCCCTCTTGCAGGCAGCAGTGTGGGCCGTGTGCAGGGAGTACCTGAACTTGCTGCAGTGCACACTGAGCTCACGGGCAGCTCACACTGCAGCCTACAGGATGACTGGGAAGCTTGCTGAAATATCTTTTTCAAAAGCATTTGTTCTCCCTCGAGGTTTGGCTACCTTTTGTTTCTTATGATGAGGCCACTTGTCACCTGTCAACCTCCTGCTGCGACTCTGGAGGAACAAACGCCCCTCCCAGTGGCCCAATAGGTGCTTGCAGCCTCATAAGCACTGCTGATCACTTTCTTTCTTAAAGAAGAGCGTTTAAAGTGGGTGCAATTTACTATTGATGGCCTATTTAAGTGGGAGTTGTTGTGTTAAGAACTGCAAAGGGCATTTTATTTTGAAAGCACATGCAAAGCAGCGGTTAACTGCCTACAATCTGTGCCTTCCTCCAGCACAATTAAAAATATCGCACAAAACCGTTTTAGCTATTTGCCTTATTTCCACATGTTTATATTTACCACGCCAAAAAGCGTTTAATTAGAATGTAACATTTTCCTCACATGGTATAAGGAGCATGCAAGTGAGCCATGAATATTTACCAAGGATGTGACAAGAGAGGTTGTCATCCGGGAGACTGGAGGGGATATGTTCGCTGGTTCTGGCTCTGTACTGATTTTCAGGGCACAAGCCGATACATGTGGGTGGACAGCGTCGCCCACTTTTTTGAACGGGTAGATAGACGCAACCCCGGCTGTGTTTTGAGGTCGGCATTAAAAAAAAGCGTGCATGCTCAAGTGTTCAGCTACTAGGATATCACAGCAGGTTGTCATCTTTCCAGTGCAGACGCTTACCCACAAGAACACACAAAAGTGTCATTAAAGCGTACGTCTCTTGTTTGGACTTAGTTTTTTCCCGAATATGTCATTATAAATTGTTGGGCCTAAAGGCACCTTTTATACTTTGCTATGTATATATATATATTTTTTACCATGTTTTCATTGATGCCTACATACACAGTGGTCAATATCTTGTGATGTCACTTCCTGGGATGTCACTTCCTGTTATGTTATCAAATGCAAATTAAGCGACTCCGAACTTAATTTGACGCACATGGCCCCGCAAATCCTAGGGCCGCCCTGTTGGCAATGGCCTGTGGATGCGCAGGAATGTTTTCACAGACTTCCTCATTTTTATAGTACCTTCCCAATAATGTCAGTATATGTAAGCACTAACTAACCAAGGGTGGGAAACGGGCGAACGCCCATAAAACAAGATTTGGCTTTATTCATGCTTGTTTTTTTTTTCTTTAGCAGTTTTAGAAACCTTTTTTGTCAACTCATGGCACGGCAAATAATTCGTGTCGCTATTAATCACTGTAAAGGAAAAAAAATGTTGAAATTCGCAAAGCAATCAATAGTTTACCCCGGGGGTCGGGACTGTGTAACTAGCCTGTAGAGGCAGTTCTCAATAGTAACCGCTAGATGGTAGTCTCGCTCCACCACTGAAGCTTTCCTGCCCTTAAGCATAGCTGGCTGGTTGCACCCAGAGAGCGTGTCAGAGCCCTAGGAACCAGGCTGCAAGTGATGGGACTAGTAAGGAGACAGTGCCACCCCACAATTAACAGAACCTCTCTTACAGCCAAATAATTACAATAACAATAATAATGCAAAACAATCTTACATAACGTAAAGGCAATAGACAGTCCCCCAGTTATTTAAAAGTCTCATAAAGGCAGCCCAGGGCAAACTTTTGCCACACCGTGCACGGCCAGTGGCATAACACTGCCCCCTGAAATTATCCTTCTTGCACTTGCCCAACCTCCATGCCAGGGGCAGCAAAGAAACCTAAACATAGATCTCACACGGGAGGCCAGGGGAGTAACCAGCATTACAAGAGCAGGGGTGCGGGGAGGAGGGGAGGGGTTCGGGGTACGATAAAAAAAAAAGTCCTGCTTCTCCCTCCCCCCCCCCCTAATGCAGATCACGCAATCATACAGTGGTGGAAATGGAAAAAATGTGGTGGGGGTTCCCACAACACAAGGGCCGTGGGTGGGGGGGAGTTTGCGGGCCGTGGTTGTTGAGAAGAGAGTGACACGATGTGTACACACACGCACACACGAAATCCTCTGTAACTTTAGATGCGTTTATTTTATAAAGAGAGTTCCCTCGATACCATCGCTCCGATGCCGTCCTCTTCCCGTGTGTCCTTGAATTCCAGAATCACACGAAGAGAACGTCATCGAGAGCTGAGGGTTATGAAGGTTCTACTAACCTTCAACATCATAACATCTCCCTCCCTCAATGTTACAGAGAACAAAATAACTATATACACCAATTAAACAAATAAGATATCACACATAGTATAGAAGAGGTAAAGGATACACGTTGGTCTTCTCCTCGAGAGTCACAGTGAATCTAAACAGCATACGCTGAACTATCAGTATTAGTAATATACGAAATCCTTTCTGACATGTGGCACCCTTTTCCTGGGTTTCAAAACAGCAGTATCATTGTTCACCATGTCTCCCTGAGATATAGGTTTACATAATGGCGACACATCTTTTTTTGACACATCTCCACATTCCATCCTACTGCTAGAATTGGAACATTGTTTGACTTTTTCATTTGCCATAATAATGTCATTACATGACCATCTGCTCCCATCCTCTAATGTCACAGATTTTTTTGAACAACTCACAACCCTTTGTGGTGAACGATATTTGGACTCTCCCTTCATAACTCTTCTGGGCTCCTTCACTCGGATCCAATCCCCTTCCATTACTTTGCTTTCCTTCACATGTTTCTGACTGTCATAGTATTTTTTATACTTCTCCTGTTTATCCTTTACTCTTCTTACGACTGCTTCCATATCTATGCTCTTGTTCTTCTTCAGCGTCAACCAAGCTGGTCTTAGTCTATTGGTGGCAATTCTTCCCCTCATCATGGTGAACGGTTCCACTTCCGTTGTAGAATGTGGTGTAGCTTTATAAGTGATCAATGCCTCTTTGAGAGTCTCTTTCCAGGATAGATTGTTTGCTACTGCCAACTGAATGGTGTCCTTTATGAAGCGGTTCATTCTCTCCACTAACCCATTGCCCATGGGATGATACAAAGCTGTGGTCCTGTGTTTAATAGCTCTCTCTTTGAGGAACCTCTGCACATCTAGTGACATGAATTGTGCACCATTGTCCGATATTAACTCCTGAGGCTCACCCTCTCTATTAAAAATTTCCTCCAGAAATGTTTTTACTTTCATGGCAGACACTGACTCCTCTATGATGCCGCACTCTTCCACTTTGAGGTGTAATCAACCAAAACAATGATATAAACTTTGTGGGGTTCTAATATCTCATATGGACCTGATATATCAATGGCCAACTTTGTCCATACTGAGTCTGGTATTACTATGGGTTGTAATGGCGTGGCTCTGGTAATCTTCCCCTGGTCACTCACTGCACACGCGGAACACTCCTTTACAATGTTTTCCAACTCACTCCACATGTTAGGCCACCAGAATGTCTCTCTTACTCTCCTTTTTGTCAGATTTCTCCCTATGTGTCCTTCATGGGCAATTCCCATGATCCTTTCTCTTAAACTTGCAGGCGGAACAATGCGATCTCCACGATATATGCAAACCTCATCACATAACAATTCATCCTTCTTATTTTCCCAAGATGAAACTCCTTCGGTTACTTCCTTCCAATCGCTCTTTATCGCACTCCTTAACTGTTCCTGTTCCACATCCAACTTGGTAGCCTCAACCCACTCTTCTTTGGTGAAACTGGGATGTATTTGTGCTATCACACTGTCCATTTCCGCTTCCTCTACATTGACACCTTCATCAGTTGAGGAGCATGGCAAGCGAGAGAAACAATCAGCGACCTTGTTCGTTCTACCCGGGGTAAAACTAATGGTCAGGTTGTATTGCATTATGATTAATATCCACCTTCTAATCCGTGGAGAGGTTAAATGTGGATTTTTTGGATTAAGAATATGAATAAGTGGCTTATGATCCGTCTTAATCTCAATGGGAATTCCCCATATTAGCCCCTTGAAGTGCTCTAAAATCCACATCACAGCCAAAGCCTCTTTTTCTATCGTGGAATAATTTTTCTCTGCATCTCTTAATGTCCTAGAATCAAAAGCAATCGGAACGACAATCCCAATTTGAACCTGTTCCAGTACGCCTCCCAGACCCATGTTGCTTGCATCAACAGATATCATGGTCTTTGCACCACAGTCAAACATCTTCAAGGCGGGAGCTCTGTTTATCAAAAGTTTGATTGCCTCCAGTTCATTTCTGCATTCATCTGACCATTCAAACCTTATACCCTTTTTCATCAAGTTTCTCATGTGAGTTGTCTTATCAGCATAATGATCAATAAACTTCGAATAGTATTCAGTTAGACCCAACAAACTCCTCAGCTGGTCTTTGTTAGACGGTCCAGGAAGTTTGAGTATTGTGTCCACCAGAACTTCTTTAGGCTTTATTCCATCAGCATCAATACAATGACCAAGGTAGGTCACCTCACTTTTCTTTATTTTGCACTTTTCAATCTTCAGAGTAAGTCCCTTTTGTTGCAATATCTGCAATACTCCAAGAAGTTTGGCATCATGATCTTCCTCCGACATAGCTGATATCAAGATATCATCTTGGAAATAGTATACTCCACTTAAACCCCCAAATAGATGTTGCATCAATCTCTGGAAGACAGTGGCCGCTGATGCCAAGCCGAATGGCATTCTTTTAAAGCGAAAAGCACCCAAAGGTGTTATAAACGATGTGAGATGCTTTGATTCTTCCTCCAAAACAACCTGATGATATGCAGAGGATAAATCAAGTGTGGTAAAATACCTGGCAGGTTCCATGGTGGCGAGCATCTCTCCTATGTTGGGAAGAGGATGACGATCTACCCATATGTTGTTGTTGAGGTCACATAGGTCAACACACATACGGATCGATCCTTCCGGTTTTCTTACTATCACAATGGGGGAAAGCAACTCAGAGCTTTCTATGGGCTCAATAATGTCCTGGGAGCACAACTTTTCCAACTTTTTTTTTAAAGGTTCACGGGTGCCAACCGGTATATTTCTCACCTTATGTACTACGGGTTTTGCTCCCCTCTTCAGTATAATTCGATGTTTAAAACCTTTGAGCATACCTATATTGTTGTTAAAGATTTTTGGAAAACTTTGCACCAACCTGGCAGCAGAATCACAACAATTGTCCATGACACTCAAAATGGGATTGCTTTCCCCTGGATGAATTCTAATTTTCAAAGCAGCCTGTTCCCACCAGCCTACTATAGCAAGGCCTTCCCGGGCCACAAACAACTTGCAATAGGTTTGCCTCCCTTGAAAAGTCAATTGGACCCAAACATAGCCCACGATATCAATAGGAGACTTGCCATATGCAGTCGCTCTGACTTTGGTAGGGCATAGATCCTCTAGCTTCTTCTTTAGAATTCTCTGAAATGTGTCCTTGTCCACTATGGTATATGGGGATCCTGTGTCAACCATAACTCGTACGGCAATTCCATCAACAGTCATATACACCCATGGACCAACTGTTCCTCTCGTTGAGGATATAGTTAGAATTTGTATTTCTTCTGCACATTCAGTTGTTATTGCTACTACCCCGTCTGAATCAGGAGTCTCTTCAACAACTCTCACCCCCTCTTACCCCCGAGGTGGTACCTTTCAAGTGTTGGCGATAACCTCTGCCGCTATTTCCCATTGTAATAGCTCTCCCTCTCCCTCTGTTGCTTCGACACACTTTGCCAAAATGGCCCACTTGACCACACCTGAAACACTCAGCATTTCTCTGTTCTGCTTGAAACTCATGCCCAAATCAGATCTCACAATCCTCTTCACCATGGCTATTAGTGCCTCCTCATCTGTATTTGTCTCTCCACTGTGTACAGCTTGAACTGAATTCACACCCGAAAGTTCTTGCCTACTTTGTACCTCCTTCATACATTTATCTCCCAATTCAATAGACCGCGCAATTTCCAAAGTTTGATCCAAGGTTGGATTTTTTGCCTGCCAGAGTCTTTGTTGGATTTTGGGATCAGCTACATGTAGAACAATTTGGTCCCTTAAATATTCATCTGCTAGCCCAGTGAATTCACATGTAGCTATAAGTCCTCTCAATGCTGCAACATACATGTCAATAGATTCATTTTTAAGTTGCCTTCTGGTAAAAAACCTATACCTTTCTAAAACAACATTTGTTTTGTTTCCAAAGTGTTTGCTCAATTTCAATAACGCAGTGTCAAATTTTCTAGAACCAGATGCGGAATCTCCAGACCCGCCTCCACTATCACCATTTCCTGGTAGAGTTCGAAATATTCTCAAAGCTTCAGCCCCAATACAACTAAGTAGAGTGGCCTCCTTTAAATCATCATTACATTTTGCACCACCAATGGCCCTCATATAAACTTGAAAGTTGTCCAGCCATTGTTCCCAAGAAGAAACTGGGCTCCCAGGTTGGGCTAAAAACTTTTCTGGAGCCACAATACTTTGCATGTTGATGCGTTTAATGTTTATCTTCTGTAATAGTGGCCTGTCCTGCTATCACAATTACTGTAAACCTTCCTATATCAACCCTCTTATTTTTATGCAAAGTCCAGCATTTCCTTCTTTTTATATATTTTTCTTATTTTTATTTTTTTATTTTTTTTGATGACTCACCAAATGACTTTAATCAAGTGCAGCACCGAGATCGATCACCTGCATCAACTTTTAAGTATTAGGTTCACTCGTACTGGCTCTGCTGCTTAATGGTCTGTTCATTGCCTTCCTTCATGCGGAAACGTTGACAGAGCCTTTATTCCGTCCACTTTATAAACGAACTGGATACATTGTTGCTCCGTCCACCGCGTTTAGATGCACAAAATGGCGGCACGTATTGAGGTACTTTACTCACTCTCTGCTGCCCACGTCATTGCGTGCTTTGTGGCCATCATGCATAGTTTCCAATCCTGGCCGTTGCAGCGCGTGCAGGTTTCAAAACACGCAGCCGAAAACAAGTCTTTGGCGGTACAGTTTTTTTTGTTTTTTTGTACCTCTTTATATATCTAAGTCTTCAGTACCTTCATTCACAGTTGTAGGTTCTGGCCGACTGTTCCTTTGTTTATCTTTAGCCTCAGAGAACTCTCCAGCATAACCAGAACAGCGGCCTCCTCGTCGCCACTTGTTGAGAAGAGAGTGACACGTTGTGTACACACACACGCACACACAAAATCCTCTGTAACTTTAGATGCGTTTATTTTATAAAGAGAGTTCCCTCGATACCATCGCTCCGATGCCGTCCTCTTCCCGTGTGTCCTTGAATTCCAGAATCACACGAAGAGAACGTCATCGAGAGCTGAGGGTTATGAAGGTTCTACTAACCTTCAACATCATAACAGAGAGCGTGTCAGAGCCCTAGGAACCAGGCTGCAAGTGATGGGACTAGTAAGGAGACAGTGCCACCCCACAATTAGCAGAACCTCTCTTACAGCCAAATAATGACAATAACAACAATAATGCAAAACAATCTTACATAACGTAAAGGCAATAAACAGTCCCCCAGACATTTAAAAGTCTCATAAAGGCAGCCCAGGGCAAACTTCTGCCACGCCGTGCACGGCCAGTGGCATAACACTGCCCCCTGAAATTATCCTTCTTGCACTTGCCCAACCTCCATGCCAGGGGCAGCAAAGAAACCTAAACATAGATCTCACACGGGAGGCCAGGGGAGTAACTAGCATTGCAAGAGCAGGGGTGCGGGGAGGAGGGGAGGGGTTCGGGGTACGATAAAAAAAAAGTCCTGCTTCTCCCCCCCCCCCCCCCCCCAATTGCAGATCGCGCAATCATACAGTGGTGGAAATGGAAAAAATGTGGTGGGGGATCCCACAACACAAGGGCCGGGCGTGGGGGGGAGTTAGCGGGCCGTGGTCTAGAGGGGGCGGCACTCATAGTGGGCATCCAGCAATGCTGGAATACTTTAGAAAAAGAAAAAGAAAAACAAAAATGGAAAAAAAACGCATGCCTGCGACGGCAGCATTGCCTTTTACCGCGGCTTTGGCACTGGTGTGTAATGCACAATGCTCGCTACATGAATAATTGAAAGGAATCTGCATTACAGATTACACACCAGTGCCAAAGTCACGGGAAAAGTCGATGCTGCTGACGCGGGCGTATTTTTTTTATTTTATTTTTTAAATAATTCCACGTGGTTCATAGGCTTGGGCGGCTGACTCTGGCTGGATCCCGAGAGCCGGCTCCATATCTGGTGCCCAATGACCAGCGCTGTCCATATGGTCTCATTCACGCCCACCCCTGCCCCAATATACCTTTTTGGTAACATTAGTGGCAAATGACATTTAACACAGAACAAAAAAATAAATGAACTGCAAATCATTGCAGATGCAGGAAACGCATCGAATAGAGCTCTGTCCAGACACTCTCGGGCTAAATACATGCAAACCTCCTAATTTGCATATGGATTGCACCCACAGAAGTGACTTCACAGAAGAGGACTTCGCATCAGTCTTTCATCCTTGGAGGTACCATGGAAGTGACTTTAGAATAAGTTGCCATAAGTACGCCAAGTGGCAAATAACTTTGTGGTGCAAAATATCTAAATTGCACTATTATTATATATGGAGCAACTCTATAGTCAGGCTTTTTTTAAATAACAGCATGGTATATTAACATATTGGGCGCCCTGAGGCCCATGGTCATATGGCGCGTTATAAAAACAAAATAATAATAACATACGCTCTGAAGTAAAAAACATACAGAGCTGCAGATCTGCCCAGGATCACACACTTTTGTTAAATGGTGGAACTGGGATGTGGACAATTTAAGCAACTGAGCACATCTTCCCAGGTGAAGCTGATATAGATATTTATTAAGGTTTCCCTTTGCATTTCATGTGCTGAAATAATACTTTATTTGTAGCAATGCCTTGGAAGCAAAGCGCATTCCATAATAAACCATCCTTTCATAATTAGCTGTACATTATACACATCTTCAGAGAAATATGTTGAGCAATAAGAGTACGGCTTTAGTTGTATTCTCCCCATCCTGCATGCAAAGTCACAATAGCATCATGCAGATTAATGTGAGCCGAACAAATCCCCGTTGGGTAAAGCCATTTCACTTGGGTATTAAGCGTGTTATAAAAAAAAAAAGAATAAATAAAAAATGCAACATTAAGCACCCTTTCCTTCTGACTGCTGATCACTCCCTCCCATGCACATTTCTAAAGGGACAAAGGTCCCTGCTAATAGTCCCCCCTCCCTCCCATCAGTGCCTAATGGCGCACATGGAAATACTCTGTTGACAAAGAGAAACGTGACAGGCCCTCTGCTGCCCTGGGCTCTTTGGGACATTGTCCTCCCAGGGGGACACCTTTCCTGCTGGGCACCCTCATTGAGGTGCTGAATGGGAGAAGAGTCCAGAGGACAAAAGTCCTGGTCAGGCTCTCAAAAGAGCCTGTGCTGGGGCAGATTGCCCCTCCCCCACACCCACTCCCGCTCGGTACACCACTGTGTGAGGCCCATCTGCCCAACACCCCTCATCCAGGCACCTGGAACTCACCAAAGCGGTCCAGTAAAGCCCCATACACTGGACCAGTCATTTCTCAGCTCCCACAACAGTCCCGCCAAATGCCCCCGACCGATCTTCATTTACCACATGCTGTGCCTCATACCCCAGCCATTCCACAAAACACCACCTGCCATCACACCCCAGCCATTCCACAATACACCACCTGCCATCACACCCCAGCCATTCCACAATACACCACCTGCCATCACACCCCAGCCATTCCACAATTGTCAGAAAACGCTTCAGGTCTCGTGATAACCCTTCGGTTCTCTTGTCCTCTCGTAGACAGAAGCGTCTGTCGCGTTCGAATAACAGACAGGGGGCGGGGTTGAATTGTCCACGCGCCACTCGCGGTAGACGTTTTCGTCGGGAACTGCGTTCCCGACGCCTCACGTGGAAGTTACCATGGCGGTTACGACAGTGGGCGCGTCGTCTTCCACGTGATAGGGAACGTACTGGGTCACATGACCATCTTGTTGCCGGTAGTTCAGGTACTTAATGATCCGGCGCCCTTTTCTCGCTGCTTCTGATCACATCTTGACAGTGGCTTTTTCTTGCTTGGAGTTTTTGGTATTTTGATCTCGGATTACGTCTATTGGTTACGCTCACGGATATTCCTTACTTGCTCTAGAATCTTGACCTCGGATTGTTTTTGGATATTCTTGCCTAGCGATTTGGTTGAGTTGAATTCGGACCTTGAAGGTTGGGAGACCTCTTACCTTTTTCTTTCCTTCCTTCCTCTTTCCCTCCCTCTCTTTTCCTGTCCTTTCCTCCTGGGTGCTGTAAGGCGTCCTCGTGCCGGCGGGAATAGGCTAGGTGCTGGACTAGAGACTTCCTGAGCACCTTTTAGGCGTCCTCGTGCCGGCGGGAATAGGTTGATGCTGGACTAGAGACTTCCTTTGCACCTTGGGATTATTTGTGCCGTCGGGACAAGTGACGGAGTTCCATCACACAGTTTGCACAGAAAAAGGAGAAGGAGATTCACCAGACGACTACATCCAGGGAAACCAGGGTAAGAAACTTAACTTTCCTTACCATTCTCTGCATCTCACTATCTGGTACTGATTGTGTTTTCTTTTCTTATGGTCTCCAGATATCCACAGTTTTGAAGATTTTTCTTGCATGAAACACTTCTGGTTTTAACCCGTTTCCTGCAGGTTAGTCTGTTGATTATTGTTAACGTTTATAATGAGAGGGTATATTTGATTGCTAATCAGTGTAATATTCTGCAGTCGTTGAAAGGAACCTGGATGCTCCATCTATCGTGAAGCTTGCGGTCCGCTCAACTCTAACCATCCCAACGACTCTACACCATCTTCCGATCAATTAGTTTCTCAGTCTGTCCTTTCGTACCCCTGAGAATCCCATTGATAGGAAGAAATACATTCTTCACGACGGGTCAACACGGAACCGTGCTTCAGGAAACCTGACAGAATCAGAAGCCTTTATCATGGATGCCGCGAATGACCCGTTGGCCGTTTTGGTGCAGTTAGTGGCCGACCTACGTGCCGATATGACGGCAGCCCAGGCTGACACCCACCGACGCATTGACGAAATGCAGGCTGGTATCAGGGAAGTGGTTACAGGATCACCGTCTTTGGCCTCCGCTTCCACTTCAGGTCAGGCAGGGTCTTCGGCCAGACCAGATTCTACGCATGTGTACATGGCCGCTCAGTTCCCGCTTGCTCCCCCTGAAAGATTTACTGGGGATCCTAAATCCTTTCGGACTTTCATTAACCAATGTAGGTTACATTTCTTGTGTCGGCCTACCTCGTTTCCTGATGCGACTACTAAAGCCGCCTTTGTCTTGTCAAATCTCGGAGGTATGGCCGCTGTTTGGGCAAATCCTTTGTTGGAACAAGGCAGTCCGCTATTGTTCGACTGCAATGCATTGATTAGTGCTATGACGAGAGTTTTTGACACTCGCTACAAGACTCAGGCCACGGATCTGGAATTGTTAAATCTCCGTCAGGGGGATACTCCTTTGTTGTCATATTTGGCTAAGTTTAACCAGTTGGTTGCTGAAACCGGTTGGCCGGAAGATAAGAAGGCAGCCCTATTCTATAAAGGGTTGTCGGACTCATTGAAAGATACTATAGCCACGGTTCCGGTGGTTCCTACGTCCTTTCCCGATTTCTTGGATCTAGTACTCCAGATTGATGCCCGACGGGCCGAAAGAAAAGGGGAGAGGAGAGCAACCCCGGTCAATACTATCGTTTCCCCAGCTCCTGTTTCTGGCGTTGACGAACCTATGCAAATCGGGGCAGTTAGGGGCCCGTTATCAACGGAAGAAAGAGAAAATCGCAGACGGAACAATTTGTGCTTCTACTGCGGTTCCGCTAATCATCTACTCAGTGCGTGCCCAAAGAGACCCCGCAAGTCGGGAAACGCCAAGGCCCGGTCGTAGAAGGAACCCCTACGCCGAGCTCTTCCATGCAGGGTTCCTTATTGTCTACACCCTTCTATATTGACATTACGCTGGGTTATGACCAGGTTGCACCTTGGAGTTCTGCAGCTGTCCTTGACTCAGGGGCGACTGGTAACTACATTGATGCCCAATATGTTCAGAAATGGGGTATTCCCCTATTGTCAAAGAATGTCCCCGAGGTGGTGAATGCAGTTGACGGATCTACCCTTCTTTCTGGGCTTGTTACTGAACATACCATCCCTTTACTGTTAACCATTGGTGTTGAGCATTCGGAAACCATCACATTTGACGTCATTATGGCACCCCAATATAAACTAATCCTGGGTTTACCGTGGCTCAAGCTCCATAATCCGGTCATTAACTGGGAGACCGGGGCTATCGCTTTTAGCTCCCAGCAATGTCTTCGATCATGCAATCCAGTAGGGTCTATGTATGCAGCTCCTAGTCGGGCTTTGTTGGACTCTGTGGTCACCATTGGAGCAGTTGTTAACACCGTATTGCCTGTCGAATACTCAAGTTATAAGGATGTTTTTGATAAGGGGAAAGCGGAGATTCTGCCGCCTCATCGGCCCTACGATTGCCCGATTGTTCTCAAACCAAATGCTAAGACACCATCGGGACGTATTTATTCCCTTACCCAAAAGGAAGAAGCCGTCCTTAAAGAATATCTGGATAAAGCCCTTGAGCTTGGTTTTATTCGACCTTCTCACTCTCCATTTGCTTCGCCGCTGTTCTTTGTACCCAAGAAGGAGGGTGACTTAAGACCTTGTATTGATTATCGGGAGCTCAATGCAGGTACTATCCGAAATCAGTACCCGATTCCGTTAATTTCTGTCTTGCTGGATCAGTTAGGGTCTTCAGAATTTTTCACCAAACTGGATCTAAGGGGTGCTTACAACTTGGTCCGGATTCGTCGAGGGGATGAATGGAAAACCGCCCTCAAGACCAGATATGGCCTATTCGAGTATTTGGTGATGCCATTCGGGCTATGCAACGCCCCGGCCACATTCCAGAATTTCATCAACGATGTTCTTCGTGACATGATCGACAGGTTCGTGATCGTCTATCTAGATGATATACTCATCTACTCTCCATCTATGGAAGATCATGTGCGTCATGTTTCGGAAGTCTTACAACGCTTGCGGGAGCATCACCTTTTTGTCAAATTAGAAAAATGTGTATTCCATGCAAATCAGGTCGAGTTTCTTGGATATGACATCACCAGCAAAGGAGTGCAGATGAGTAGTAATAAGGTAAAAGCTGTCCTGAACTGGCCTGTACCTACTACAAGGAAGGAGTTGCAATCGTTTTTGGGGTTTTCTAACTTTTACAGGCGGTTCATTAGACAGTTCTCTTCTATTTCTGCACCTCTCACCGAATTGACCAGTAACAAGAAACCTTATTTATGGAACGATAACGCCCAAACTGCGCTTGAGTCTTTAAAGGCCGCATTCACTACTGCTCCTGTTTTGCTGCATCCTAATGTCAAACGTCCGTTCGTTGTCGAAGCAGATGCCTCGGATGTTGCGGTAGGAGCTATCCTGTCCCAGACATGCGCTGATACCGGGGAATTACATCCAGTCGCCTATCATTCACGCAAGCTAACGCCCTATGAGCGCAATTATACCGTAACCGAACGGGAATTGTTGGCTGTTAGGGACGCATTTACGGTCTGGCGACATCATCTTCTTGGTACGGAAGTACCGGTCCAGGTCTTTACTGATCACCGAAACCTGTTGGCCTTGCAGTCCTTGACTTGCACCACTGCGAGACATGCCCGCTGGCATGAATTCTTTTCTATGTACAACTTTACGTTGTCTTACCGCCCAGGTGTTCTAAATTCCAAAGCTGACGCTCTATCTAGAAGCTTGGGGAATGATGTTTCACATCCACAGGATGGGTCATTGGTATTACCAACACAAGTGGTCTGTAGTTGTGTTCTACAACCCACTTTGAAGTCAACGCTCCAGACCTGGGTTGATAAAGAGCCCGCTGAATTGGCAGAATATAACATGGATATTGTGCAGGGTCTTCCTTATGTCCAGGGTCGTGTCTTTATGCCTGATCAGGATACCCGGTGTGCAGCTATTGCCTTATGTCATGACGCTGCTATCGCAGCGCATCCTGGTTCACAGAAAACTCTCGAACTCCTCAAACGCTGGTGCTGGTGGCCTTCTATGCGAAGAGACGTCTCGCAATATATATCGACCTGCGCTATTTGTGCCCAATGTAAATCCCATTCTGCGAAACCTATGGGGTTACTACAGCCTTTGCCAGTGCCGGCCAGACCATGGGCTATGATTACCATGGATTTCGTGGTAGAGCTGCCTTCGGTCGATGGTTTTGATACCATATGGGTGGTGGTAGACAGTTTCTCTAAAATGTCTCTATTTGTTCCTTGCCAAGGTTTGCCATCCGCTGCTAAGCTGGCTGAGCTGTTCTTGCGACATGTCTTTAGGTTTTTTGGGTTACCTGAGATCGTGGTTTCTGACAGGGGGTCCCAGTTCACGTCACGTTTCTGGAGACATCTTATGTTCTCATTAGGGGTGGATGAACGGTGTTCCACAGCGTTCCATCCACAGACGGATGGTCAAACAGAGCGGGTGAACGCTACTATGGAGCAGTATCTCAGGTGTCTCATCCTTCAACATCAAGAATCCTGGTTAGCTGTTCTTCCATTAGCGGAATTCGCATATAATAATTCTAGCCATTCATCTACGGGAACGTCACCATTTTTTGCCTTATATGGGCAACACCCACGCACCCTACCTCTTGATTGGAAGCTACCTGCGGATTGCCCGGCAGTTCAATCTTGTATCCAAGATCTGTCTCTGGTTCATGCTAGGGTTCTGGAACACCTAGAGCAAGCTCAAGAGCAGGCAAAAAAGTACGCTGATCGGAATCGCCGTCCTTCACCCAATTACGTTCCGGGTTCGCGGGTATGGCTGTCCACGAAGAATTTACGCATTCCAGGACGATGATGCTTGTTGCCACGTTTTGTCGGTCCCTATGTTGTGAAGGATGTCTTGAGTCCATTGGTTGTCAAGTTAGACTTGCCGTGCTCTTGGAAGATACATCCGGTCTTTCATGTGTCCATGATTAAACCTTGTGTGGACTTTACCAGGATAGTGGCTTCTCCGTCTCCGATATTGGTTCAAGGGGTAGAGGAGTATGAAGTCAATTCTATTCTTGATTCTAAGGTTTCTCGTGGTACCAGGTATTTCTTAGTGGACTGGAAAGGTTACGGTCAGGAAGATCGGACATGGGAACCAGAGCGAAATGTGCATGCCCCATTGTTGGTGTCCCAGTTTCTGGCCTCTCGGGGGCATGGGGGTCCTTTGGGGGAGGATACTGTCAGAAAACGCTTCAGGTCTCGTGATAACCCTTCGTTTCTCTTGTCCTCTCGTAGACAGAAGCGTCTGTCGCGTTCGAATAACAGACAGGGGGCGGGGTTGAATTGTCCACGCGCCACTCGCGGTAGACGTTTTCGTCGGGAACTGCGTTCCCGACGCCTCACGTGGAAGTTACCATGGCGGTTACGACAGTGGGCACATCGTCTTCCACGTGATAGGGAACGTACTGGGTCACATGACCATCTTGTTGCCGGTAGTTCAGGTACTTAATGATCCGGCGCCCTTTTCTCGCTGCTTCTGATCACATCTTGACAGTGGCTTTTTCTTGCTTGGAGTTTTTGGTATTTTGATCTCGGATTACGTCTATTGGTTATGCTCACGGATATTCCTTACTTGCTCTAGAATCTTGACCTCGGATTGTTTTTGGATATTCTTGCCTAGCGATTTGGTTGAGTTGAATTCGGACCTTGAAGGTTGGGAGACCTCTTACCTTTTTCTTTCCTTCCTTCCTCTTTCCCTCCCTCTCTTTTCCTGTCCTTTCCTCCTGGGTGCTGTAAGGCGTCCTCGTGCCGGCGGGAATAGGCTAGGTGCTGGACTAGAGACTTCCTGAGCACCTTTTAGGCGTCCTCGTGCCGGCGGGAATAGGTTGATGCTGGACTAGAGACTTCCTTTGCACCTTGGGATTATTTGTGCCGTCGGGACAAGTGACGGAGTTCCATCACACAGTTTGCACAGAAAAAGGAGAAGGAGATTCACCAGACGACCACATCCAGGGAAACCAGGGTAAGAAACTTAACTTTCCTTACCATTCTCTGCATCTCACTATCTGGTACTGATTGTGTTTTCTTTTCTTATGGTCTCCAGATATCCACAGTTTTGAAGATTTTTCTTGCATGAAACACTTCTGGTTTTAACCCGTTTCCTGCAGGTTAGTCTGTTGATTATTGTTAACGTTTATAATGAGAGGGTATATTTGATTGCTAATCAGTGTAATATTCTGCAGTCGTTGAAAGGAACCTGGATGCTCCATCTATCGTGAAGCTTGCGGTCCGCTCAACTCTAACCATCCCAACGACTCTACACCATCTTCCGATCAATTAGTTTCTCAGTCTGTCCTTTCGTACCCCTGAGAATCCCATTGATAGGAAGAAATACATTCTTCACGACGGGTCAACACGGAACCGTGCTTCAGGAAACCTGACAACAATACACCACCTGCCATCACACCCCAGCCATTCCACAATACACCACCTGCCATCACACCCCAGCCATTCCACAAAATACCACCGGTCATCACACCCCAGCCATTCCACAATACACCACCTGCCATCACACCCCAGCCATTCCACAATACACCACCTGCCATCACACCCCAGCCATTCCACAATACACCACCTGCCATCACACCCCAGCCATTCCACAATACACCACCTGCCATCACACCCCAGGCATTCCACAATACACCACCTGCCATCACACCCCAGCCATTCCACAATACACCACCTCCCATCACACTCCAGACATTCCACAATACACCACCTCCCATCACACCCCAGCCATTCGACAATACACCACCCGCCATCAAACCTCAGCCATTCCACAATACACCACCTGCAATCCCACCCCAGCCATTCCACAATACACCACCTGCCCTCACACCCCAGCCATTCCACAATACACCACCAGTCATCACACCCCAGCCATTCCACAATACACCACCTGCCATCAGACCCCAGCCATTTCACAGTACCCCACCTGCCATCACACCCCAGCCATTCCACAATACACCACCTGCCATCACACCCCAGCCATTCCACAATACACCACCGGTCATCACACCCCAGCCATTCCTCAATACACCACCTGCCATCACACCCCAGCCATTCCACAATACACCACCTGCCCTCACACCCCAGCCATTCCACAATACACCACCTGCCATCACACTCCACCATTCCACAATACACTACCTGCTATCACACCCCAGCCATTCCACAATACACCACCTGCCCTCACACCCCAGCCATTCCACAATACACCACCCGCGATCACACTCCAGCCATTCCACAATACACCACCTGCCATCACACCCCAGCCATTCCACAATACACCACCGGTCATCACACCCCAGCCATTCCACAATACACCACCTGCCCTCACACCCCAGCCATTCCACAATACACCACCTGCCATCAGATCCCAGCCATTCCACAATACACCACCTGCCATCACACCCCAGCCATTCCACAATACACCACCTGCCATCACACCCCAGCCATTCCACAAAACACCACCGGTCATCACACCCCAGCCATTCCACAATACACCACCTGCCCTCACACCCCAGCCATTCCACAATACACCACCTGCCTTCACACCCCAGCCATTCCACAAAACACCACCTGCCATCACACCCCAGCCATTCCACAATACACCACCTGCCCTCACACCCCAACCATTCCACAATACACCACCTGCCATCACACCCCAGCCATTCCACAATACAACACCTCCCAACACACTCCAGCCATTCCACAATACACCACCTGCCATCACACCCCAGCCATTCCACAAAACACCACCTGCCATCACACCCCAGCCATTCCACAATACACCACCTGCCATCACACCCCAGCCATTCCACAATACACCACCGGTCATCACACCCCAGCCATTCCACAAAACACCAGCTGCCATCACACCCCAGCCATTCCACAATACACCACCGGTCATCACACCCCAGCCATTCCACAAAACACCACCTGCCATCACACCCCAGCCATTCCACAAAACACCACCTGCCATCAGACCCCAGCCATTCCACAATACACCACCTCCCATCACACCCCAGCCATTCCACAATACACCACCCGCCATCACACCCCAGCCATTCCACAATACACCACCTGCCCTCACAGCCCAGCCATTCCACAATACACCACCTCCCATCACACCCCAGCCATTCCACAATACACCACCTGCCCTCACACCCCAGCCATTCCACAATACACCACCTGCCCTCACACTCCAGCTATTCCACAATACAACACCTCCCAACACACCCCAGGCATTCCACAATACACCACCTGCCATCACACTCCAGCCATTCCACAATACACCACCTGCAATCCCACCCCAGCCATTCCACAATACACCACCTGCCATCACACCCCAGCCATTCCACAAAACACCACCTGCCATCACACCCCAGCCATTCCGCAATACACCAACTGCCATCACACCCCAGCCATTCCTCAATACACCACCTGACATCATACCCCAGGCATTCCACAATACACCACCTGCCATCACACTCCAGCCATTCCACAATACACCACCTGCAATCCCACCACAGCCATTCCACAATACACCACCTGCCATCACACCCCAGCCATTCCACAAAACACCACCTGCCATCACACCCCAGCCATTCCACAATACACCAACTGCCATCACACCCCAGCCATTCCTCAATACACCACCTGACATCACACCCCAGCCATTTCACAATACACCACCCGCCAGCACATCCAGCCATTCCTCAATACACCACCTGCCATCACACCCCAGCCATTCCACAATACACCACCTGCCACCACACCCCAGCCATTCCACAATACACCACCTGCCATCACACCCCAGCCATTCCACAAAACACCACCGGTCATCACACCCCAGCTATTCCACAATACACCAGCTGCCATCACACCCCAGCCATTCCACAATACACCACCTGCCATCTGTTAGGGAGAATTCTCTGTTTAGGCTGAATTTCCTAACCTAGTGAGTCCCCCAGCAGCTTTGCTGGATTTCTGGAGTTTGTTTTTTTCGATCCTGCCAAGAGTGGGACTCTTTTCTCCCGCTCTTGGACATGTATGTGTGTAATTCCTTTGATACGCCAATGTGTTCGATGGGCTATGGGGTCTTTTACTCCATAGGGTCTCATATGTTTTTCTATGTGTGTCACACTGCACCCTACGTGTCGTGACACGGGGGCACCCTAGCGGGTCCCCCCACCATACACTCTATACCCGGGGACCGACTACTGTCTCCCCGGGCATGTAAAGTCACCATTGGTTTTACTAGACCCAAATTTACTAACAGAACTAGTACCAACCATCTTATTATGGACGTACTAGTAGGGGTGATTCGATTACTCCTGGATCTGTTACTCGAGGGGGCACTGTCCCGTCCCCCCTCGACGAGTTTTGGCTCGTGGCAGTGGAAACTACTTGTTATGTTCGACCCCGGACATAACCCTATGGGATTCGTCCCATTGTTGGAGATTGATACTTTTTCTCATTAATCTCTAACGTACCACCGATCTACTTATCTTAAATAGGTTTATCGAGTGGTATTTTCTGCCAGAACTCGGTTTGTAAAATGGCGTCTGTGTTCGTCTCTGTGACTCCTAAACCAAAGGTTGAGCCCTTTGTTCCACTTTTGGCGGGCCTCTGGACAGAGACCCTCCAAAGTGGTGCCATTCTGTCTGGGATACCTCAGGGGTGTGGGAGGGGGTTTAGACACCCTGGACCGAGTTGCCTTGCCAACTCAGGTCGCACTCTGGAGTGATTGGCCCAGGTGGTGAGCCTTCCCGCTCACCACTTAGCATGTGTTGATTGACAGCTAGGCTGAATGAATGGGGGTCGTCTGCATAAAAGCAGGGCTTTTGGGACTGGATCTTCGGAAGTCGCCACAGGACCTAAAGAATCCGACGAGGGTAACGCTGAGCCGACCTGCACGACGACACCTCCGGTGGAGCCCTGCAGAACCGTCTCACAGTCTCCCGACGACAGAGGAGATCTCCCTGCCGGAGAGTCTCTTCCCCTGGCTGGTGGGAACAACCAGTCTCCCTTTTGCTTTTTGTTCGCCGCAGGACGCAGTGGTCGAATTGCCCGTGCAGAGCACCCGGCAACCGGAGAGCCACTACCCCTGTACCGTGACCGGAAAGTGGTGCCTTGTGACGGAGCACTCCGCGGCTGGTCTCTTCCCTGGTGGTGCACCGGACTTCCTTTTCTTCGACGACGAGATCATCTCTTCACTTAGCCAAGACCCATCGTGCATCCACCACCAGGAACAACTGCTCCCGCCGGAGCTGCCCTCCACAACAAGGTACCCTGTCCGCCTGGCTTCCCTTTTCAATCGGTCCGAGTGAGGTGTCTTAATCCTCTCCGTTCCGTGGGGTTGCCTCCAAGCTTTACTCAGTCTTTTGTTCTGAACTGGTTCTATCTGTCGTTAACATTTGCTACAAAGACTTGCCGGCATCATCCGTAGAGACTTTTTGGGACATCGTGCCTTGCCTCTCTCCGAGTGGGCCTGGCCTCTGAACTTTATGACCTATCGTGATTATTGCCTAACCGTCTTGCATTTTTATCCGCATCAGAGCGAACCGTGTTGATTTCGTTACCTGCCTTTCTTTTTCTCTCCCATCCTAACTAAATATTCGAGTGTCATCTGGGTTGAGGTATACACCTCTGTCTGAAAATAAGTGGTACCGGTAGAACCTAGAGTTGTCGATATTGTGTCCAGGGGGATTGATCGTTTTTCCATTACGCAGAGTAATTGTGTTTTGATTTGTTTGCCGTGATTTTGCTTTAGTGTTTTTCATAGACGTTCTGTTATAAATAAATAACTTACTACCTTTACACTAAGCCTCGTTGCGTGCTTGCTTGTCTTGCTGTGAAGAATTGCCCTATTTTGTATACTCCCTATACTGACCAACTTTTTCTTGAGAGAAGTCTGATGGCTCAGCCACAGCTACCAATTGAATCTGTGTGGTACAGACTGCTACCAAGTGGGTTCATCGCCAACACCTGTAGTCCTAAATCTTTTGCAGTGGTCCCAGAGGGAACTGCACAGGTTTCCGCCTAACACTGGTGTACAGCGGTGGGATTAGTATTGAGTATACAGTTTAGAGTGCTTTTCGACACTGTAGGACAACTAACCACAAAACTTTGCACAAAAAGCAACTTTAAAAAAAAAACATGTCTACGATGGAAATTTACAGCCAAGAGTCCTTGTCCAGTGAAAATACTGAGAGTCTGCGAGCTCTCTGCAGGCAAGAGAATCTTTCTGTAAGAGGCAAGAAGTTAGAACTGATAGAGAGATTGCTGGCGAACCAAAGTCTGGGTACTGGTTCAGAGGAACCAAACTCTCCAGCAACTGTAGATAACAGTAATGGTGATGATCTGAATCGTAATTCTGATAATAGCGATGAAGAGGCTGACGAGGACGGAGAGGCTAACGAAACTGTCTCCGCCGCCCCTCTAACCGCCTTACCAACTGTGCCTACGGGGCCCATATCAGGTCCCACAAGTAACCCTGCTTATTTTGAACTTGAAAAAATGAAGCTCGAATTAGAATATAAACGGTTCTTGGCTCAATCTGAACGAAACCAAGAGCTCGAGTTCAGACGGATGAATGCCCAGGCTGAGCAGAAGCAGGCTGAGTTAAGACTCAGAGAAATAGAACTTAATCACGAGTTAGAGATGAAAAAGTTGTCTATGGAAAATGCTTCTCTCTCCTCTGGTTCCTCTAGGAGCTCCAGTCCCAAAAGACCCCGGATGCCGAAGGAATTAGTGGGTATGTATGAACCGAGATTGGATGTGATGGATTGGTTGAAACTGTTTGAATACAATCATGGGCTCCAGGACATCTCCGGGAATGCGTTGCTTCCCTGGTTGTTCTCTAGGCTCCCTCCTGTTGCGACTGATGTGGTAATGGAGTTGGGGGAGGCGGATAAGACGGATTACGAAAGTGTGAAACTAGCTTTGATAGCTAGGTTCGGGAAGACCCCTTCCCAGTATCTTAAGAGGTTTAGAACCCTCAAAAAGCATGATGGTACCCCTTGGGCTACCTGGGTGAGTGAAGGGTTGAAAAACTTAGAGGGATGGATTAAGGGTTACAAAGTTGACACTTACAAGGGTATGCAAAATCTTTTTATGTTGGAGTCGATTTATGATGCCTGTTCTCCTGAGCTCAGACAGCACTTGGCTGATTCGAAGGAATTGGATTCCAGGGCTCTAGCTAAGGCTGCTGACTTGTGGGTCGCCAACAGGGCCACTCACAAGGATTCTGGGGCAACTCAGAAAAAGGATGAGGGAAAACAGCCTAAAAAAGACTCAAAAGAGAATTCGAATAACTCACATTCCAAAGAGGGCCCCAAACCAAACCAGAAGGGTAAGCCACCGGGAAAACCACAGCAGAATAGTGTGTCTTCTGGTGCCAAACCGGAAGGAGGTCAGAACAAGCCACCATTCCAGAAAGCATTCGGTAAATGCTTTGTTTGCGGCTCGACTGATCACGTGAAAGGAGATCCCAGATGTAAGGGTAAACCTTCAGGGGTCCAGCTTGTCTCCTTAGCCTTCGCTCCAGAGGAGGAAGTCCAAATGGCAAGTGGAAACTTTCTACTGCTAGCTGACGAACCCATTGGAGTCTCAGCCAGCGTTTCTTTAGTATCTCTGGGGTTGTGGGAACAACAGAATTTAGATGTCTATAATTCTATCCCCGATAATACTAAAGAGTATTATAAGGACAGTGTCCAGGTGAATGGTCAGGAGACTCCTGCCATTAGGGACACTGGGGCCAGCATAACTGTGGTGGATAAATCGTTTTTTCAGGCGGAGGATGTTGCTAAGGCACCCAAACGCCTCACCAAGTTAGCTGGAGGGCCTGTGCAGATGCTTCCCCAATTACCAGTTCTCATCCAGTGTAACGACATGACTGTAAAGATACCTGTCAGCATACAGAGTGAGGTACCAGGACGCGTACTGTTGGGTAACGATTTAAAAACTCTCTGAGTTGTATCGCATACTCCCAGACCTCCTAGTAAAGGGTTACAGGAGCTAACCAGACCTGCAAGAGAGAGGACCATGCGCGGTACTCTCGGGGAGATGATGAAGAAAGAAATCACTCCTGCTCCATTGGAAATGGCGGCCGCTGTCTCTAAGAAATCAGAAGCAAAAGGGAAACCTAAGACTTCTATACCGAAACCAGCAGCCCGCATTCCAATGCAGCCGACACGGACTTCCCCGCGGTTGTCCAACGTCACACCCGTAACTCCACCTCCAGCTGAGGCTGAGAGGGAGGTACAACCCTGTGTGGTGGAATTAGACTCTGAGGAAGAGGTAATGGAAGGCCAAGAACTCATTGGAGATCTGGATCCTGTTGACCATCCTGAGCTGCAGTCTTTACTGGCAGAAGGTGGACCTAGCAGGGCAGACTTCAGTAAGGGACAGAGAGAATGTCCAACTCTGGAAGGTCTTCGCCATCAGGCAGAAGCTCAGGCTGAAGGGCAAGAGCCTGGGAAACATAGGTTGCACTGGGAAGATGGCCTCTTCTACAGTGAACCGACCGAGTCTGCACCTGGAGACTACAAACGCCTTGTAGTACCCCAAGAGAACAGACCACAGTTCTTGCAGTTAGCCCACGAGATTCCTTTGGCTGGTCACTTGAGTTTCAAGAAGACTAAGGAAAGGCTCTCGCTCTACTTTTATTGGCCAAAGATTGGGGCCGAAGTAGAAAAACACTGCAGGAGCTGCCATACCTGCCAGCTCTCTGGTAAGGTTGGATCCAAGAATGTGGCACCGTTAGTGCCTCTCCCAGTTGTGGGAGTCCCATTTGAGAGAGTAGGGATTGATATCGTTGGTCCCCTTGATCCTCCAACCTCCTCAGGCAACAGGTTTATACTTGTTGTAGTAGACCATGCTACTAGGTATCCTGAGGCAATTCCTATGAGGACTGTTACGGCTCCGGCTGTGGCTAAGGCCCTCCTTGGTATTTTTACTAGGGTCGGGTTTCCTAAGGAAGTAATCTCTGACAGGGGGTCAAACTTTATGTCCCACTACATGAAAGCCATGTGGAAAACCTGCGGAGTAACATACAAGTTCTCAACGGCTTACCACCCACAAACCAATGGGTTGGTAGAACGGTTCAACCGAACCATAAGAGCATGATAGGTGCTCTAGAAGAACCCCTTAAACGTAAGTGGGACCTTCTATTGCCATGCCTTCTCTTTGCTTATAGAGAAGTCCCTCAGGAGGGAGTAGGTTACTCTCCCTTCGAACTACTCTATGGTCATCCCGTCAGAGGTCCATTGGCCCTGATTAAGGAGGGGTTGGAGAGTGCTCCTTCCCCCAAGCCAGTCAGAGTGACTGACTACGTGATAGGTCTCCGGAGGAGAATGTCGCACCTGATGACAGAAGCAAGCGATAACTTGAAAGCTGGACAAACATTGGTCAAGCACTGGCACGATCAAAAGGCTAACATGGTTGAGTTCGCTCAAGACCAGCTTGTTCTCGTTATGATCCCAACAAGGCAGAGGGCCTTGCAAGATAAATGGATGGGACCCTACCGAGTAGTGGGTAAACTCGGGGAGGTTAATTATCTGGTGGACTTGGGCAACCCCAAGGAGGCTCCGACAGTCTTCCACACCAACCGACTTAAAGCGTATGTCTCGAGACCTGATGTAGGAGTGTTGCTTCTAGCATCATCCGAGGAAAAAGAAGAGAGTGAAGCTCTTCCGGATCTCCTCAGAGGCTTAGCTTTAGATGCGAAAATTGAAGGAGTAAATCTCTCCTCCAATCTGACACCCGAGCAACAAGAGGAGTGCAAGTCTATGTTGAAACAGTTTGCCTCCCTGTTCTCGCTTTCACCAGGCTTGACCCCTTGGGGCCAGCACGACATACTCACTGGTGACTGTCTGCCTGTCAAAAGCAGAGGATACCGCATGTCAGAAAACGTATGAACCCACATCAAAGGTGAGGTCAGCAAGATGCTTGACCTCGGGGTAATAGAACCCTCTACTAGTCCATGGTCTAGCCCAGTTGTGTTAGTACCAAAGGCCGGATCTAAAGAACTTAGATTCTGCGTGGATTATAGGGCTCTTAACGCAGTCACCACGACTGATGCCCACCCTTTGCCAAGGACAGATGAGTTGGTGGACAAACTTGGCGCCACCAAGTTCCTCAGCACATTTGACTTGACGTCAGGCTATTGGCAAATAGCCCTGACCAACCATGCCAAGGAGAAAACTGCATTTTCTACCCCCGTTGGTCTATACCAGTTTACGGTAATGCCTTTCGGACTGAAGAATGCACCTGCTACGTTTCAACGGATGGTAAACCAGGTTCTGAATGGGATGGAGGACTTCTGCATGGCATACTTGGATGACATCGCAGTGTTCAGCAATTCCTGGGAAGAACATGTAATCCACCTGAGAGATGTTTTGCAGGCTCTTGGACGAGCCAATCTGACCATAAAGGCGAGTAAATGCCAAATTGGACAGAGTAAGGTAGTCTATCTTGGGCATGAGGTAGGCGGTGGAGAAATAAGGCCTTTGCTCAGTAAAATTGAAGCTGTGCAAAATTGGACAACACCGACTACTCAAACCCAGGTGAGAGCCTTCCTAGGCCTCACCGGGTATTACAGGAATTTCATAGAGAACTATGGGACCATAGCTTCTCCACTGAATGTCATCTCCTCGCCCAAATTTCCTAAAAAGGTTAAATGGAACGAGGAGTGCAATCAGGCTTTTGAAAACCTGAAGAAGGCTCTTTGCCAAGCCCCAGTACTCAGAGCTCCTGATTACCGCCAACACTTCATTGTGCAGACAGACGCTTCCAATGTAGGGATAGGTGCCGTACTCAGTCAACTGGATGGGAAAGGTAGGGAGCACCCCGTTTGCTTTATCAGCCGCAAGCTGAAGGATCCTGAAACAAGGTGGGCAACAATCGAAAGAGAGTGCTTTGCTATCGTGTGGGCTCTGAAGAAGTTTAGGCCGTACTTGTATGGTTCTACTTTTGTTATTCAGACTGACCACCAACCCTTGAGATGGTTAATGCAAATGAAAGGGGAAAACCCGAAACTACTGAGATGGTCGATCTGCCTGCAAGGGTTTGATTTCACCATTGAGCACAGGTCAGGGTGTCACCACCAAAATGCTGATGGTCTCTCTAGGATGTATGTCATCGACTAGAGCTATGAGATTCATCCAGGAGTGGATTAAATCCTCCTGTCCCTTAGTCTGGGGGGGGGCGAGTGTTAGGGAGAATTCTCTGTTTAGGCTGAATTTCCTAACCTAGTGAGTCCCCCAGCAGCTTTGCTGGATTTCTGGAGTTTGTTTTTTTCCATCCTGCCAAGAGTGGGACTCTTTTCTCCCGCTCTTGGACATGTATGTGTGTAATTCCTTTGATACGCCAATGTGTTAGATGGGCTATGGGGTCTTTTACTCCATAGGGTCTCATGTTTTTCTATGTGTGTCACACTGCACCCTACGTGTCGTGACACGGGGGCGCCCTAGCGGGTCCCCGCACCATAGACTCCATACCCGGGGACCGACTACTGTCTCCCCGGGCATGTAAAGTCACCATTGGCTTTACTAGACCCAAATTTACTAACAGAACTAGTACCAACCATCTTATTATGGACGTACTAGTAGGGGTGATTCGATTACTCCTGGATCTGTTACTCGAGGGGGCAGTGTTTTCGGTCTGTGTGTGCTCATCAGCCACAACATTCACATCAATCTTTATCTTCATCTCAATTGCTTTCTTCGCTGTCTTCTTGCATTGTCCTATGATTATTTTTATAATACAGAATCCTAGCAACACTAACACTAGTATTGGTCGTAACATTTTGAAGGCATGTTCCATCCATGTTGGAACCCACGAGAACAGAGACGAAAACCAATCTTCTTCTTCGGTTTCATCTACTTCTTCCACCATTTTCGTTTGCCGAACTGTCAGCATAGTTATTGCTTCTGTCAGGTTTCCATTCTCTTCATCATGTGATGTGTGAATGTACAGCAAGAAGGCCCGACCTTGACAGACACACCTCCTTCCATTGCTGTAATTAAGTCCATGACATACCTGTTCTGAAGGGCCATCAGCCTTATGGCTCTCAATTCTTCACTGATTGCATTGAATCCTTTTATTGTTGAATTAATAATCTGTAACAGCTCCCATCTGGTGATCTGCAGCCACTTGGTGTTCACACTGCAGTCTGGAATCCTGGCAGGAATATAGATGTAATTATCATTGCCGTCTTACTGAACAGCTTATGCTCATCTGTAATATGATCATAGGCCTATTCATTTTCCAGAGAAATAATTACGTTTCTTCATGTGCTCATCCATTTTTGGAAATTCATCGATATTGAGATCACTTTGAGGAATCACTAATGCTGGAACAACTACCATTACAATAGAGCATATTCCTCCCGAATTCATAGGCAACTGCATGTAAGCTCTGGATCCACAAGCCCAATATCGGTCCATCAGTACTGCAGTTCCACCATTTATTCCTGGGACCTTGATTGTCTGTCCACATCCGTTGTTCTCTCCAACCAGAACCATGCCTCCATTCTTGAAGCATGTTGTTGCATTCTTTAATGGTATTAAGGATACTGGTCCTGCTTCATTGTCGACCCATGTTAATAACTTAGAATACTTGGCCCATGATTCTAGGCATCTGTCATTTACTATTTGTTCTATGCCTACTGGTTCTTTCTTCAATAGGTGTGCAGTGCAAGATACTAGTCCTTCTTCCCATGCGGCATGGGTGGCAGCAAAACCATATACCAATAGCTGAGGTCTCGCCCAGAATCCTGGCTCTCCTGCTCTCCCATTCATGTCTGAGCAATCCATCCTCTTTATCTCAACAACTTTTATTCATTCTCCAATCTAGGCTGGATACATACTTTTTGTTGCTTGTCCGCCCCATCCCACTTGCCATCCTTTTTGTCTTCACATAAGTATCTTCATATGGAAATGTTCCTCTTGATCGCCATTGTAAAGTTGCCCATTTTCCTTCAAATTGCTCTCTTGCTGTTTATTTATTTAATTTATTTTACATTTTTAAAGCGCTCACACAGCTCGCGGGCATCGAGGCGCTGTTACAGGAATGGTTTGTTTTCTAATTGCGAAATTGTTTTTGTCTCAGTTGCGTATTTATAACGTGCTTAAACACCTGGAGGTTTCTAAGCAAGGGACCTGGGGATCGAACCTGCATTGCTTCGTGTCGTCTTGCTTCCAAGGCGCGCACGTGGCCGCTGAGCTATCCTCCCGGGCTGTACACGCTGCTAGATGACTGAGACATATTGCATCATGTGCAGTCATCTCTTTGGCAATACATGTTCTTTCGGCATTTATGGCGCAGGGAATGAAAGAACATACGTAGCAGCTTTCATCTGACATTCACTCTCCCACCTCCTTCATGTGCTGATACCATAGGTTATTTTTTAAGTGAGCCGAATTATCAACATTTGTATTTATGTCTGCATGGTTCTCCTCAACATACCTTTCAACTCGAAATAACCTCTTAGTTATATTGTAAATCAGGCTGTCTGTACCTTTAGTAGGGACAATAATGGATGTTTCTTTGATACCCTCCATATCTGTACTACCTCTTGCCACATTCTGAATTGCCATAATAATAAGGCGAAATATACAAATCATAATACCAACTCCTATCATCATCAACATTCCACATATTGGGCCTCATTAGGACCCTGGCGGCCGCGGAATGAGCAGTGCCGGTAAGGGACCGGCACCGTTCATTCCGGGCTGGCCTATTACGAGGTCTGCAGCGGGTCCCGCTCTGGAACGCCTGGTCAGACCAGGCATCCTTAGCGGGACCCGCTTAGAACAGGCCCGTCATTAACGGGACCATTGTTAGCATCTTCCCCATTCCCATTGAGCCCTATAGGGGCTCAAATGGGAACGGGGATGTACTGGGTTCGGGTCCCGTGAAAGGGATTTACCGGGCCCTCCAAGGTCGGAATGGCCCGGTAAGTCCCCTTTTGCGGGACCCGGACCTGGTACAGGGAATGGGGGTAGCCATGCCACTAAAAGCGGCATGGCTACCTCCATACTCGTAATGAGGCCCATTGATTTTCTGGATGGCAATGAATCTCTGAAATGTTGAAGCCTCTCCATTTCGTATTTACTTAAATATGCAAATGTGATATCTGCTTTTCAATCACTTTTATATCAGAAACTAGGGTATTTTTGCAGTTATCACTCTCCAGGCAATACAGTTATTCTTGGGGTCTTCCAGATACGTGATAATACGTATTCCCCTTTGTATTAGGGCTGTATAAGTCTGCAATATGTAGGAAACAAAAGACACACGTCTGTATACTAGTGTAATAATAGGTATCATAAACGAGGGACGATATTCTTCTTTCTTCTTCAAATTCCAGACTCTTCTCACATTTGTTAGGGAGAATTCTCTGTTTAGGCTGAATTTCCTAACCTAGTGAGTCCCCCAGCAGCTTTGCTGGATTTCTGGAGTTTGTTTTTTTCCATCCTGCCAAGAGTGAGACTCTTTTCTCCCACTCTTGGACATGTATGTGTGTAATTCCTTTGATATGTCAATGTGTTCGATGGGCTATGGGGTCTTTTACTCCATAGGGTCTCATATGTTTTTCTATGTGTGTCACACTGCACCCTACGTGTCGTGACACGGGGGCGCCCTTGCGGGTCCCCCCACCATAGACTCCATACCCGGGGACTGACTACTGTCTCCCCGGGCATGTAAAGTCACCATTGGCTTTACTAGACCTAAATTTGCTAACAGAACTAGTACCAACCATCTTATTATGGACGTGCTAGTAGGGGTAATTCGATTACTCCTGGATCTGTTACTCGAGGGGGCACTGTCCCGTCCCCCCTCGTCGAGTTTTGGCTGGTGGCAGTGGAAACTACTTGTTATGTTCGACCCCGAACATAACCCTATGGGATTCGTCCCATTGTTGGAGATTAATACTTTTTCTCATTAATCTCTAGCGTACCACCGATCTACTTAAATAAGTTTATCGAGTGGTATTTTCTGCCAGAACTCGGTTTGTAAAATGGCGTCTGTGTTCGTCTCTGTGACTCCTAAACCAAAGGTTGAGCCCTTTGTTCCACTTTTGGCGGGCCTCTGGACAGAGACCCTCCAAAGTGGTGCCATTCTGTCTGGGTTACCTCAGGGGTGTGGGAGGGGGTTTAGACACCCTGGACCGAGTTGCCTTGCCAACTCAGGTCGCACTCTGGAGTGATTGGCCCAGGTGGTGAGCCTTCCCGCTCACCACTTAGCATGTGTTGATTGACAGCTAGGCTGAATGAATGGGGGTCGTCTGCATAAAAGCAGGGCTTTTGGGACTGGATCTTCAGAAGTCGCCACAGGACCTAAAGAATCCGAAGAGGGTAACGCTGAGCCGACCTGCACGACGACACCTCCGGTGGAGCCCTGCAGAACCGTCTCACAGTCTCCCGACGACAGAGGAGATCTCCCTGCCGGAGAGTCTCTTCCCCTGGCTGGTGGGAACAACCAGTCTCCTTTTGCTTTTTATTCGCCGCAGGACGCAGTGGTCGAATTGCCGTGCAGAGCACCCGGCAACCGGATAGCCACTACCCCTGTACCGCGACCGAAAGGTGGTGCCTTGTGACGGAGCACTCCGCGGCTGGTCTCTTCCCTGGTGGTGCACCGGACTTCCTTTTCTTCGACGACAAGATCATCTTTTCTCTTAGCCAAGACCCATCGTGCATCCACCACCAGGAACAACTGCCCCCGCCGGAGCTGCCCTCCACAACAAGGTACCGTGTCCGCCTGGCTTCCCTTTTCGATCGGTCCGAGCGAGGTGTCTTAATCCTCTCCGTTCCGTTGGGTTGCCTCCAAGCTTTACTCATTCTTTGTTGTGAACTGGTTCTATCTGTCGTTAAACATTTGCTACAAAGACTTGAAGGCATCATCCATAGAGACTTTTTGGGACATCGTGCCTTGCCTCTCTCCGAGTGGGCCTGGCCTCTGAACTTTATGACCTATCGTGATTATTGCCTTCCCGCCTTGCATTTTATCCGCCTCAGTGTGAACCGTGTTGATTTCATTACCTGCCTATCTTTTCTCTCCCATCCTAACTAATATTCGAGTGTCATCTAGGTTGAGGTATACACCTCTGTCTGAAAATAAGTGGTACCGGTAGAACCTAGAGTTGTCAATATTGTGTTCAGGGGGATTGATCGTTTTCCATTACGCAGAGTAATTGTGTTTTGATTTGTTTGCCGTGATTTGCTTTAGTGTTTTTCATAGACATTCTGTTATAAATAAATAACTTACTATCTTTACACTAAGCCTCGTTGCGTGTTTGCTTGCCTTGCTGTGAAGAATTGCCCTATCTTGTATACTCCCTATACTGACCAACTTTTCTTGAGAGAAGTCTGACTGCTCAGCCACAGCTACCAATTGAATCTGTGTGGTACAGACTGCTACCAAGTGGGTTCATCGCCAACACCTGTAGTCCTAAATCTTTTGCAGTGGTCCCAGAGGGAACTGCACAGGTTTCCGCCTAACACTGGTGTACAGCGGTGGGATTAGTATCGAGTATACAGTTTAGAGTGCTTTTCGACGCTGTAGGACAACTAACCACAAAACTTTGCACAAAAAGCAACTTTCAAAAAACATGTCTACGATGGAAATTTACAGCCAAGAATCCTTGTCAGGTGAAAATACTGAGAGTCTGCGAGCTCTCTGTAGGCAAGAGAATCTTTCTGTAAGAGGCAAGAAGTTAGAACTGATAGAGAGATTGCTGGCGAACCAAAGTCTGGGTACTGGTTCAGAGGAACCAAACTCTCCAGCAACTGTAGATAACAGTAATGGTGTTGATCTGAATCGTAATTCTGATAATAGCGATGAAGAGGCTGACGAGGACGGAGAGGCTAACGAAACTGTCTCCGCCGCTCCTCTACCTGCCTTACCAACTGTGCCTACGGGGCCCATAGCAGGTCCCACAAGTAACCCTGCTTATTTTGAACTTGAAAAAATGAAGCTCGAATTAGAATATAAACGGTTCTTGGCTCAATCTGAACGAAACCAAGAGCTCGAGTTCAGACGGATGAATGCCTAGGCTGAGCAGAAGCAAGCTGAGTTAAGACTCAGAGAAATAGAACTTAATCACGAGTTAGAGATGAAAAAGTTGTCTATGGAAAATGCTTCTCTCTCCTCTGGTTCCTCTAGGAGCTCCAGTCCCAAAAGACCCCGGATGCCGAAGGAATTAGTGGGTATGTATGAACCGAGATTGGATGTGTTGGATTGGTTGAAACTGTTTGAATACAATCATGGGCTCCAGGACATCACCGGGAATGCGTTGCTTCCCTGGTTGTTCTCTAGGCTCCCTCCTGTTGTGACTGATGTGGTAATGGAGTTGGGGGAGGCGGATAAGACGGATTACGAAAGTGTGAAACTAGCTTTGATAGCTAGGTTCGGGAAGACCCCTTCCCAGTATCTTAAGAGGTTTAGAACCCTCAAAAAGCATGATGGTACCCCTTGGGCTACCTGGGTGAGTGAAGGGTTGAAAAAGTTAGAGGGATGGATTAAGGGTTACAAAGTTGACACTTACGAGGGTATGCGAAATCTTTTTATGTTGGAGTCGATTTATGATGCCTGTTCTCCTGAGCTCAGACAGCACTTGGCTGATTCGAAGGAATTGGATTCCAGGGCTCTAGCTAAGGCTGCTGACTTGTGGGTTGCCAACAGGGCCACTCACAAGGATTCTGGGGCAACTCAGAAAAAGGATGAGAGAAAACAGCCTAAAAAAGGCTCAAAAGAGAATTCAAATAACTCACATTCCAAAGAGGGCCCCAAACAAAACCAGAAGGGTAAGCCACCGGGAAAACCACAGCAGAATAGTGTGTCTTCTGGTGCCAAACCGGAAGGAGGTCAGAACAAGCCACCATTCCAGAAAGCATTCGGTAAATGCTTTGTTTGCGGCTCGACTGATCACGTGAAAGGAGATCCCAGATGTAAGGGTAAACCTTCAGGGGTCCAGCTTGTCTCCTTAGCCTTCGCTCCAGAGGAGGAAGTCCAAATGGCAAGTGGAAACTTTCTACTGCTAGCTGACGAACCCATTGTCCAGGTGAATGGTCAGGAGACTCCTGCCATTAGGGACACTGGGGCCAGCATAACTGTGGTGGATAAATCGTTTTTTCAGGCTGAGGATGTTGCTAAGGCACCCAAACGCCTCACCAAGTTAGCTGGAGGGCCTGTGCAGATGCTTACCCAATTACCAGTTCTCATCCAGTGTAACGACATGACTGTAAAGATACCTGTCAGCATACAGAGTGAGGTACCAGGACGCGTACTGTTGGGTAACGATTTGAAAACTCTCGGAGTTGCATCGCATACTCCCAGACCTCCTAGTAAACGGTTACAGGAGCTAACCAGACCTGCAAGAGAGAGGACCATGCGCGGTACTCTCGGGGAGATGGTGAAGAAAGAAATCACTCCTGCTCCATTGGAAATGGCGGCCGCTGTCTCTAAGAAATCAGAAGCAAAAGGGAAACCTAAGACTTCTATCCCGAAACCAGCAGCCCGCATTCCAATGCAGCCGAAACGGACTTCCCCGCGGTTGTCCAACGTCACACCCGTAACTCCACCTCCAGCTGAGGCTGAGAGGGAGGTACAACCCTGTGTGGTGGAATTAGACTCTGAGGAAGAGCTAATGGAAGGCCAAGAACTCATTGGAGATCTGGATCCTGTTGACCATCCTGAGCTGCAGTCTTTACTGGCAGAAGGTGGACCCAGCAGGGCAGACTTCAGTAAGGGACAGAGAGAATGTCCAACTCTGGAAGGTCTTCGCCATCAGACAGAATGTCATGATCTCTGCTTCCAAAAGGTCAGGGTTTTCCCAACTCCCTTGGAAGCAGATCCATAACCCAGGTTCCGAGTGCCAACCAGTCCCAATTGGGACCTTTTGGACCCAGTCCTGGCGCCAGTGGCACCAGGCTCATAAATATGCCCAGTCCCAGCGCTGGAAGCGCCGGGCTCATAATGCTTGGGTGGACTTACCTGCAGCAGACCATGCTGCTTACTTGCCTGCCAGTTGAGCCTCTGATCCTCTTCTGTTTGGAACTACTTTTCCTGTTGGGTGGGGCAGGAGCCACTCCCTAGATTCAGAACACTGGAACTCTTCTGGAAAGCAGGAACTCTTTTCTTACCTAGGCGTGGCTGTGGAAGGAGGCACCTAAGCACTACAGGAGGCTATTTAAACCACACCCGATGGATGAATCTTGCTTTGCGTTATTCTGCATCCTCTGCAGCAGAACGCTCATCGTGTCTTCTGCATCTGATCCTGGGCCTAAGGGAAAAGGCTTACCATCCTGAATCCAGTCTTCAGCAACACCTATAAAGACAAGAAAGAACAGGTTAGCATTACGGTCTTCAGTGACAGCTCTTCACTTACCTGGTCCATCGGCTGTCACCAACGCCTCGCGCTGCATTCCGGCATCTGAAAGACAAAGGCTTACCTACTCTTCGTGCGCTCCGGAGGTCTTCACTCTGCATTCCGGCATCTGAAAGACAAAAGCTTACCAATTCTTCGCACGCTCCGGAGGCCTTCGGCGCTGCATCCCGCATCTGAAAGACAAAACAAGGTGCGTTTAAAGACATTGGGGAACTTTAATACTCACGTGCCATTACTCCTTTCCACATCTAACCCAGTGGGTATTCCGGCACCCTGCAGCCGCTCCGAACTTGTACCTGCAAAATAAAAAGACAGTTAGAGCGCATCGGGAAGCAGGCAACAAGCGCTTACTCACGTGCTTCCAGGCGCTTCTATTCATCACACGGGCTCCATTTTCAACTCACTTCAGCCCGTCATCCGCCATCGCCGGAACCCTGCAAAACAAGAGACATCATTACTAAAGACTTTAAAGACATTAGAATTACTCGAAACTTACCGTTCGTGCAGTAAACGATGGACAGCAGTCCTCTGAAGTCAAGAGGCCTGCTCCCCTTATCCAGTGAAGAAACTGGTTACAGCACCCTGCCCCGAGGCAGATGGAGAGCACGGCGTTCACTTACCTAAGGTGAGAGCGTTAACCTTTGGGGTTCTACAGGAGAAGAGAAAGGGAAGAAGAGAGAGACATTCGATAACCCAGTTCCTTAATCCATATTTTCTATCTGCAGACATCTTACCCTTCGAGTCAGACATACAGTGCACAGAGGTCCAGCCCAAAGGGCCAGCCGTGTGTTGCACGTCACCTTTGAAGATACGGCATACGCCCAGTCAAGACGGGCGCCTCTACGGGAATCAGGTGAGCGTTACAGAACGCAAAGCCTACCACAAAACTCCCGTCCAGGCGCTATGGACACCTCGGATACCGACCAGCTAGCCCAGTTACTTGGGGAACTAAGGGCAGAAGTGCATGCAGCCCGTCAGGAAACGAACGCTCTAAGAAGGGAACTGATTATTTCCAAGGAGCGAACAGATGATCTCGCTAGACAATTGCTACAGTCACAAGCCGGACAGACCCCGTTACCCGCACCTGTGGGAAATCTTCCTTCTACATCCTCTATGAATCCAGTGCAGATCAACCTACCTGGGAATGTACCTCTGGCCCCGCCCGAACGATTTTCTGGTGACCCAAAGAGGTTTGCAGTATTTATCAATCAGTGCCGGTTACATTTCTTATGCCGGCCAGCAGCCTTTCCAACTGATCAAGCTAAGGTAGCTTTCGTGCTTTCGTACCTTAGTGGCAATGCGGCAGACTGGTCGATCCCTCTAGTAAATCAAGATGATCCGGTCCTCCATGATTTTCAAGCTTTTCAGCTCAGTATGGAAAAACTGTTCGCAAGACATTCACAGGGGCAGGCCTTGGACAATGAGCTTCTTTCGTTGCGACAAGGTAATCAAGACCTTTTGGCTTATATTGCGTCTTTCAACAGACTGATAGTGGAAACTCAATGGCCTGAGGACAAAAGGATTACGCTGTTTTATAGAGGTCTACGTGGAGAGCTCAAAGATGTGTTAGCCCAAGTAGTGAATCCCCCACAAGATTGTTCGCACTATATAGACTTAGTCGTTCAAATAGATCACAGACTGCAGAACAGGAAGGCCGATCGTTCCAAGTTTGATGCTCGAGTATTTTCCAAACCGCCAACTCCTTCCAAAGGAGTAGACTCCGAGGAACCCATGCAAATAGGGGTCTGAAAGGTCCTCTAACACAAAAGGAGCGGGAAAGGAGAAAACAGTTGCAATTATGCCTCTATTGCGGAAACTCAGGGCACTTTCTTCGAGACTGTCCGGTGAAACCTGCCAAGAAGGCAGTAGGAGCTGCAGTTACCAAAGTTACAAACTCTGAGCAGGGAAACGACCTCGCCCGACAAGAATAGAGGTCCTCTTGCCGAGCGTGAAAACCAGTTCCGTGACCTCGCATTTCGTGATACCTATGGTCCTCATTAGCCCTGATAATCCGGATCGATTACATGCAATTGAAGCTTACGTCGACAACGGTGCCATCGGCAATTATGTGGATCATGAAATGGTTTTGAGGATGAATCTAACTCTTTGTCCCAAGGCTGTAAAGGACGTCATTACTACGGTGGATGGTACGGAGATAGCCTCCGGGCCAGTGACGCATACCACTCAAGAAGTGACGCTAGTAAGTCAAGATGGACACCATGGGAAGATCGTGTTCGATGTGATCAAGGCCCCTCAGTTTCATATTATTCTAGGAATACCTTGGTTAGAGAAACACAATCCTCTGATCGATTGGCGAGCAAGAACGGTCCAGTTTGCAGAATGTGTCTCTACTTGTCACCCTCCACCTGGTGTTGCACTGGCAGCAATTTCTTCAGAGACTCCCCAGTTACCTCCCGAATACCTAGAATACCAAGATGTTTTTCGGAAGGATCAGGCTAACTCTCTACCTCCTCATAGGTCTTATGACTGCCAGATAGACCTGATACCTGGATCTACTCCTCCTTGTAGTAGAATTTATGCCCTCACCGAGCCTGAGAACCTTCACCTTCGACAATACCTGGATCAATACCTGGCAAATGGGTTTATTCGTCCTTCCAAGTCCCCTGCTTCTTCAGCTTTGTTCTTCGTTCCAAAAAAGGAAGGAGACCTTAGAACTTGTATAGATTATCGCTCCCTGAACCAGATCACCGTTAAGAATAGATATCCGTTACCTTTGATCCCTGAACTCCTGGACCAAGTCAGAAAAGCATGCATATATACAAAGCTGGATCTTAGAGGGGCTTACCACTTGGTACGATTAAAGGAGGGCGATGAATGGAAGACGGCCTTCCGCACCAAGTATGGGCTATTTGAATATCAGGTCATGCCCTTTGGACTTTGCAATGCCCCGGCCGCCTTTCAATATTTTATGAACGATGTCCTCAGAGAGCTCATAGATGTGTGTGTTGTTGTTTACATTGACGACATCCTCGTTTATTCTTCATCGGAATCTGAACATCGGAAACACGTGAAAATGGTCCTCGAAAGATTGCGTCAACACAAACTTTTCGCTAAGTTGGAAAAATGTGTTTTCAACGTGACTGAAGTTGAATTCTTGGGATTCATATTATCACCTGGCGGAGTGCGTATGGATTCAAAGAAGGTCGATGCAGTTCTCAAATGGCCATCACCATCCTCCGTAAAAGGTGTGCAAAGCATGTTAGGCTTCGCTAACTTTTACCGCAGGTTTATCCCCGAATTCTCTCGAATAGTCAAGCCCATCACTGCCTTGTTAAAGAAAAACAAACGTTTTGAATGGTCTACCGAGGCGGAACAAGCTTTCCAGGATTTGAAGACTAAATTTATCTCTGCACCAATCTTAAAACACCCTCGCCCCGAACTCCCCTACATCGTGGAAACTGATGCTTCAAGCCTTGCCATGGGGGCAGTTCTATCACAAAAGGACCCGGTAACCAATCAGTTGCATCCCGTGGCATTTTGGTCCCGCAAATTCTCGCCTCCTTAAATCAATTACACGATTACTGACAAGGAACTTCTGGCTATCAAGTCTGCCTTTAAGGCTTGGCAGCATTATCTGCTGGGGGCCCGACACACCGTTACTGTGATTACGGATCACCGAAACCTGCAATATTTGAAAACCGCAAAAGCCCAATCCTCTAGACAACTCCGTTGGGCATTATTCTTTGCCGAGTTTGACTTCATAATTACCTATCGACCTGGTACAAAGAACGGTAAAGCTGATGCCCTTTCTCGGATGGGAGTGGAAGAACACTTGATCAACCCTAAACCTGTACCAATCATTCCCGAACAAAGAATTCTGGGTGTAATCGCCACAGAATCCATAGAGGAAGTTAAGGATAAAGCCAGGCAACTTGTAACTCCAGCAGACATACAGAATTGGCATCTGCAGGGAAAGGACTTTGCAGTAAAGGACAATTTATTGTATTTCAAAGAACGATTATACCTACCCAGCACAGATTTACAGAAAAAAGTAATCTCTTGTTATCACGATTCTTTAATGGAAGGACATCCCGGTATGGCCAAGACCTCAGAAAAGATCAAGCGCTACTTCTGGTGGCCGTCTTGGAAAAAAGATATCAGAGACTTTATAATGTCTTGTGGAGTATGCGCCCAAAACAAGAGTCAAAAGGAAAGACCAGCAGGCCTCTTACGCCCTATTGACATCCCACCTCGCCCTTGGCATACGCTTTCTATGGACTTCATCACCGATCTACCTCCATGCTCCGGATACAATACGATTCTAGTAATCGTGGACTTATTCTCCAAGATGGCGCATTTCATTCCGCTCAAAGGCTTGCCAACAGCAGCAACTCTGGCCCGAGAATTTCTCGAAAACATCGTCCGACTGCACGGTTTTCCTTCGGTTCTAATTTCGGATCGAGGTAGTCAATTTATTTCTCATTTTTGGCGAAGTTGCTGTCGGTCGGCTCAAATTGATGTGAGACTATCGACCAGTCACCACCCTCAGACCGACGGACAAACCGAGAGGACCAATCAAACTCTGGAACAGTATTTACGCTGCATGCTGCAACAAACTGAAAAAACTTGGAAAGACATCCTTTGGATAGCCGAATATGCCTACAATAACTCAGTCCATTCGGGAACTGGGAAAACCCCGTTTTTTCTTTTGTACGGCAGTCACCCTCGAACCTCGGAGTTGGATCCCGTCCAAGATCTTGAAACACCAGCAGTAGACTACCTGCATTCTACAATCACCCAAGCCTTTAAGGAAGCTGTTTCTCACCTTCAAAGGGCTAAAGAACAATACAAGAAAGGAGCAGATCAACATCGGAAGGAAGCCCCTCAATATCAAGTAGGGGATCAAGTCTGGTTATCCACCAAGTATCTACCTCTAAAAGGGCCACGCACATTCAACCCAAGATACCTTGGTCCCTATTCCATCACTACCATAGTAAACCCAGTAGCGGTCAAGTTGGACTTGCCCCCGCACATGAAGATACATCCGGTCTTCCACGTCTCTCTATTAAAACCCGTGCAACCTCAAACCCGACTAACTAAAGCTCCAAAACCTATCCTAGTTGATGGAGAACTCGAGTTTGAAGTCAAAAGCATTCTGGACTCCAAGATCTCCAAATCTAAAATATTTTACCTAATTGACTGGAAAGGCTACGGCCCCCAAGAGAGATCCTGGGAACCTGCTGAATATGTCCACGCTCCTCGCCTAATCAAAAGATTTCACCGAACATTTCCTGACAAGCCAAAACCCCCGGAGAAGCCCGGTTTGGGAGGGGCCTTGAGGGGGGGTACTGTCATGATCTCTGCTTCCAAAAGGTCAGGGTTTTCCCAACTCCCTTGGAAGCAGATCCATAACCCAGGTTCCGAGTGCCAACCAGTCCCAATTGGGACCTTTTGGACCCAGTCCTGGCGCCAGTGGCACCAGGCTCATAAATATGCCCAGTCCCAGCGCTGGAAGCGCCGGGCTCATAATGCTTGGGTGGACTTACCTGCAGCAGACCATGCTGCTTACTTGCCTGCCAGTTGAGCCTCTGATCCTCTTCTGTTTGGAACTACTTTTCCTGTTGGGTGGGGCAGGAGCCACTCCCTAGATTCAGAACACTGGAACGCTTCTGGAAAGCAGGAACTCTTTTCTTACCTAGGCGTGGCTGTGGAAGGAGACACCTAAGCACTACAGGAGGCTATTTAAACCACACCCGATGGATGAATCTTGCTTTGCGTTATTCTGCATCCTCTGCAGCAGAACGCTCATCGTGTCTTCTGCATCTGATCCTGGGCCTAAGGGAAAAGGCTTACCATCCTGAATCCAGTCTTCAGCAACACCTATAAAGACAAGAAAGAACAGGTTAGCATTACGGTCTTCAGTGACAGCTCTTCACTTACCTGGTCCATCGGCTGTCACCAACGCCTCGCGCTGCATTCCGGCATCTGAAAGACAAAGGCTTACCTACTCTTCGTGCGCTCCGGAGGTCTTTCAATCTGCATTCCGGCATCTGAAAGACAAAAGCTTACCAACTCTTCGCACGCTCCGGAGGCCTTCGGCGCTGCATCCCGCATCTGAAAGACAAAACAAGGTGCGTTTAAAGACATTGGGGAACTTTAATACTCACGTGCCATTACTCCTTTCCACATCTAACCCAGTGGGTATTCCGGCACCCTGCAGCCGCTCCGAACTTGTACCTGCAAAATAAAAAGACAGTTAGAGCGCATCGGGAAGCAGGCAACAAGCGCTTACTCACGTGCTTCCAGGCGCTTCTATTCATCACACGGGCTCCATTTTCAACTCACTTCAGCCCGTCATCCGCCATCGCCGGAACCCTGCAAAACAAGAGACATCATTACTAAAGACTTTAAAGACATTAGAATTACTCGAAACTTACCGTTCGTGCAGTAAACGATGGACAGCAGTCCTCTGAAGTCAAGAGGCCTGCTCCCCTTATCCAGTGAAGAAACTGGTTACAGCACCCTGCCCCGAGGCAGATGGAGAGCACGGCGTTCACTTACCTAAGGTGAGAGCGTTAACCTTTGGGGTTCTACAGGAGAAGAGAAAGGGAAGAAGAGAGAGACATTCGATAACCCAGTTCCTTAATCCATATTTTCTATCTGCAGACATCTTACCCTTCGAGTCAGACATACAGTGCACAGAGGTCCAGCCCAAAGAGCCAGCCGTGTGTTGCACATCACCTTTGAAGATACGGCATACGCCCAGTCAAGACCGGCGCCTCTACGGGAATCAGGTGAGCGTTACACAGAAGCTCAGGCTGAAGGGCAAGAGCCTGGGAAACATAGGTTGCACTGGGAAGATGACCTCTTCTACAGTGAACCGACCGAGTCTGCACCTGGAGACTACAAACGCCTTGTAGTACCCCAGGAGAACAGACCACAGTTTTTGCAGTTAGCCCACGAGATCCCTTTGGCTGGTCACTTGAGTTTCAAGAAGACTAAGGAAAGGCTCTCGCTCTACTTTTATTGGCCAAAGATGGGGGCCGAAGTAGAATAACACTGCAGGAGCTGCCATACCTGCCAGATCTCTGGTAAGGTTGGATCCAAGAATGTGACACCGTTAGTGCCTCTCCCAGTTGTGGGAGTCCCATTTGAGAGAGTAGGGATTGATATCGTTGGTCCCCTTGATCCTCCAACCTCCTCAGGCAACAGGTTTATACTTGTTGTAGTAGACCATGCTACTAGGTATCCTGAGGCAATTCCTATGAGGACTGTTACGGCTCCGGCTGTGGCTAAGGCCCTCCTTGGTATTTTTACTAGGGTCGGGTTTCCTAAGGAAGTAATCTCTGACAGGGGGTCAAACTTTATGTCCCACTACATGAAAGCCATGTGGAAAACCTGCGGAGTAACTTACAAGTTCTCAACGGCTTACCACCCACAAACCAATGGGTTGGTAGAACGGTTCAACCGAACCATGAAGAGCATGATAGGTGCTCTAGAAGAACCCCTTAAACGTAAGTGGGACCTTCTATTGCCATGCCTTCTCTTTGCTTATAGAGAAGTCCCTCAGGAGGGAGTAGGTTACTCTCCCTTCGAACTACTCTATGGTCATCCCGTCAGAGGTCCATTGGCCCTGATTAAGGAGGGGTTGGAGAGTGCTCCTTCCCCCAAGCCAGTCAGAGTGACTGACTACGTGATAGGTCTCCGGAGGAGAATGTCACACCTGATGACAGAAGCAAGCGATAACTTGAAAGCTGGACAAGCATTGGTCAAGCACTGGCACGATCAAAAGGCTAACATGGTTCAGTTCGCTCAAGACCAGCTCGTTCTCGTTATGATCCCAACAAGGCAGAGGGCCTTGCAAGATAAATGGATGGGACCCTACCGAGTAGTGGGTAAACTCGGAGAGGTTAACTATCTGGTGGACTTGGGCAACCCCAAGGAGGCTCCGACAGTCTTCCACACCAACCGACTTAAAGCGTATGTCTCGAGACCTGATGTAGGAGCGTTGCTTCTAGCATCATCTGAGGAGGAAGAAGAAGAGAGTGAAGCTCTTCCGGATCTCCTCAGAGGCTTACCTTTAGATGAAAAAATTGAAGGAGTAAATCTCTCCTCCAATCTGACACCCGAGCAACAAGAGGAGTGCAAGTCTATGTTGAATCAGTTTGCCTCGCTGTTCTCGCTTTCACCAGGCTTGACCCCTTGGGGCCAGCACGACATACTCACTGGTGACTGTCTGCCTGTCAAAAGCAGAGGATACCGCATGTCAGAAAACGTACGAACCCACATCAAAGGTGAGGTCAGCAAGATGCTTTACCTCGGGGTAATAGAACCCTCTACTAGTCCATGGTCTAGCCCAGTTGTGTTAGTACCAAAGGCCAGATCTAAAGAACTTAGATTCTGCGTGGATTATAGAGCTCTTAACGCAGTCACCACGACTGATGCCCACCCTTTGCCAAGAACAGATGAGTTGGTGGATAAACTTGGCGCCGCCAAGTTCCTCAGCACATTTGACTTGACGTCAGGCTATTGGCAAATAGCCCTGACCAACCATGCCAAGGAGAAAACTGCATTTTCTACCCCCGTTGGTTTATACCAGTTTACGGTAATGCCTTTCGGACTAAAGAATGCACCTGCTACGTTTCAACGGATGGTAAACCAGGTTCTGAATGGGATGGAGGACTTCTGCATGGCATACTTGGATGACATCGCAGTGTTCAGCAATTCCTGGGAGGAACATGTAATCCACCTGAGAGATGTTTTGCAGGCTCTTGGACGAGCCAATCTGACCATAAAGGCGAGTAAATGCCAAATTGGACAGAGTAAGGTAGTCTATCTTGGGCATGAGGTAGGCGGTGGAGAAATAAGGCCTTTGCTCAGTAAAATTGAAGCTGTGCAAAATTGGACAACACCGACTACTCAAACCCAGGTGAGAGCCTTCCTAGGCCTCACCGGGTATTACAGGAATTTCATAGAGAACTATGGGACCATAGCTTCTCCACTGAATGTCATCTCCTCGCCCTAATTTCCTAAAAAGGTTAAATGGAACGAGGAGTGCAATCAGGCTTTTGAAAACCTGAAAAGGCTCTTTGCCAAACCCCAATACTCAGAGCTCCAACACTTCATTGTGCAGACAGACGCTTCCAATGTAGGGATAGGTGCCGTACTCAGTCAGCTGGATGGGAAAGGTAGGGAGCACCCCGTTTGCTTCATCAGCCGCAAGCTGAAGGATCCTGAAACAAGGTGGGCAACAATCGAAAGAGAATGCTTTGCTATCGTGTGGGCTCTGAAGAAGTTTAGGCCGTACTTGTATGGTTCTACTTTTGTTATTCAGACTGACCACCAACCCTTGAGATGGTTAATGCAAATGAAAGGGGAAAACCCAAAACTACTGAGATGGTCGATCTGCCTGCAAGGGTTTGATTTCACCATTGAACACAGGTCAGGGTGTCACCACCAAAATGCTGATGGTCTCTCTAGGATGTATGTCATCGACTAGAGGTATGAGATTCATCCAGGAGTGGATTAAATCCTCCTGTCCCTGGGGGGGCGAGTGTTAGGGAGAATTCTCTGTTTAGGCTGAATTTCCTAACCTAGTGAGTCCCCCAGCAGCTTTGCTGGATTTCTGGAGTTTGTTTTTTTCCATCCTGCCAAGAGTGAGACTCTTTTCTCCCACTCTTGGACATGTATGTGTGTAATTCCTTTGATATGTCAATGTGTTCGATGGGCTATGGGGTCTTTTACTCCATAGGGTCTCATATGTTTTTCTATGTGTGTCACACTGCACCCTACGTGTCATGACACGGGGGCGCCCTAGCGGGTCCCCCCACCATAGACTCCATACCCGGGGACTGACTACTGTCTCCCCGGGCATGTAAAGTCACCATTGGCTTTACCAGACCTAAATTTGCTAACAGAACTAGTACCAACCATCTTATTATGGACGTGCTAGTAGGGGTAATTCGATTACTCCTGGATCTGTTACTCGAGGGGGCACTGTCCCGTCCCCCCTCGTCGAGTTTTGGCTGGTGGCAGTGGAAACTACTTGTTATGTTCGACCCCAAACATAACCCTATGGGATTCGTCCCATTGTTGGAGATTAATACTTTTTCTCATTAATCTCTAGCGTACCACCGATCTACTTATCTTAAATAAGTTTATCGAGTGGTATTTTCTGCCAGAACTCGGTTTGTAAAATGGCGTCTGTGTTCGTCTCTGTGACTCCTAAACCAAAGGTTGAGCCCTTTGTTCCACTTTTGGCGGGCCTCTGGACAGAGACCCTCCAAAGTGGTGCCATTCTGTCTGGGTTACCTCAGGGGTGTGGGAGGGGGTTTAGACACCCTGGACCTGGTTGCCTTGCCAACTCAGGTCGCACTCTGGAGTGATTGGCCCAGGTGGTGAGCCTTCCCGCTCACCACTTAGCATGTGTTGATTGACAGCTAGGCTGAATGAATGGGGGTCGTCTGCATAAAAGCAGGGCTTTTGGGACTGGATCTTCAGAAGTCGCCACAGGACCTAAAGAATCCTACGAGGGTAACGCTGAGCCGACCTGCACGACGACACCTCTGGTGGAGCCCTGCAGAACCATCTCACAGTCTCCCGACGACAGAGGAGATCTCCCTGCCGGAGAGTCTCTTCCCCTGGCTGGTGGGAACAACCAGTCTCCTTTTGCTTTTTATTCGCCGCAGGACGCAGTGGTCGAATTGCCGTGCAGAGCACCCGGCAACCGGATAGCCACTACCCCTGTACCGCGACCGAAAGGTGGTGCCTTGTGACGGAGCACTCCGCGGCTGGTCTCTTCCCTGGTGGTGCACCGGACTTCCTTTTCTTCGACGACAAGATCATCTTTTCTCTTAGCCAAGACCCATCGTGCATCCACCACCAGGAACAGCTGCCCCCGCCGGAGCTGCCCTCCACAACAAGGTACCGTGTCCGCCTGGCTTCCCTTTTCGATCGGTCCGAGCGAGGTGTCTTAATCCTCTCCGTTCCGTTGGGTTGCCTCCAAGCTTTACTCATTCTTTGTTCTGAACTGGTTCTATCTGTCGTTAAACATTTGCTACAAAGACTTGAAGGCATCATCCATAGAGACTTTTTGAGACATCGTGCCTTGCCTCTCTCCGAGTGGGCCTGGCCTCTGAACTTTATGACCTATCGTGATTATTGCCTTCCCGCCTTGCATTTTATCCGCCTCAGTGTGAACCGTGTTGATTTCATTACCTGCCTATCTTTTCTCTCCCATCCTAACTAATATTCGAGTGTCATCTAGGTTGAGGTATACTCCTCTGTCTGAAAATAAGTGGTACCGGTAGAACCTAGAGTTGTCAATATTGTGTTCAGGGGGATTTATCGTTTTCCATTACGCAGAGTAATTGTGTTTTGATTTGTTTGCCGTGATTTGCTTTAGTGTTTTTCATAGACGTTCTGTTATAAATAAATAACTTACTATCTTTACACTAAGCCTCGTTGCGTGTTTGCTTGCCTTGCTGTGAAGAATTGCCCTATCTTGTATACTCCCTATACTGACCAACTTTTCTTGAGAGAAGTCTGACTGCTCAGCCACAGCTACCAATTGAATCTGTGTGGTACAGACTGCTACCAAGTGGTTTCATCGCCAACACCTGTAGTCCTAAATCTTTTGCAGTGGTCCCAGAGGGAACTGCACAGGTTTCCGCCTAACAACATTAATCCTTGAAACCTGTCTGAACAGAGTTCCAAGGTAGCAACAAGTCTATTTTCTTCTTGTCAAGTTTTGAGAAACTCTGGTCTTTAGTTGATTCTTGAAGAACGATGGACCCTAATCTATGGTGCTTGTGTGCACTTCATTTTTATTATTCTCGTTTCTAGCCATCAGGCGAGTCTGCATGCGTGGAACTTCTTCTTTTACTTCGTTTGGATGAGTCTGCACACGTGGAACTACTTCTCTTGCTTCACTGTGGATATCTTCGAGAAGGGTCGTTATTTCGCCTTTATAGGGGTTGATGCCATGTAGATGTAGCCACGCTCTTCGGCCCCTTCAATTTGACAGCAGTGGGGCTAGCTTCCTCTACCTTGTGTGGCACTTCAAAGCCAGGCGCACTCCAGGTGTGTATATGTTTGTGCACTAGCACCTGGTCGCCTGGGTACACCGTTGGAGGTTTCATTGCAACTTGTTTTTGACTCCTCCTTTCTGTTCTTGATCTGTTGAGACATGAAAGAAACACTTGTAATCATTGTTGTTCAGTAATCATGCATTTTGTCGCCTAATGCCTTCGCTACACTGTGGGCATTAGTTCTTACCCTAGTTGGAGGAGTAAGTGGGATTCTCATACAGCGTTCAGTCACCAACTCATGAGATGGTGATCTGAACTAGGATGATTTCTCAGGGAATACAAGGCCAGGGGCAGGCAATGTAGCCATCCCTTTTTCCTCTGGAACTCGGTGCGCAGAGTCACATGCAAGAAAAGTTGGTTGGCAGGTCCCCTTTTGACAACATTCCTGTCCAGTCCCCGCAGGTGCCCCATGGATGGAAGGCAAACTGGTCGGTTGAGGGAGAGTCGATGACGGAGGACTTGAGCTGAGTCAGGGATGTAAGTAGAATAATGAAAGTGGCAAAAATAGAGGGGGGGTAGTTGTGTTGTAAACAATAAGTGTAAAAAGTAACATTATTTTCTGGGGAAATTATAAAGAAAAGTAGATACCCTGATTCCTGGTTTAAAGGGGACAGAAGGATATTAAGGATTTCTGAGGCAAGCCTGTAGAGGAGAGCATATCACACTCTAAAATGGAGTGAAACAGAGAAGGGATACATTTAATAAGATAGTAAAGGAAGGCGTACGCAGTAAAAAAAAATAAAACTTGCACATGTATGGGGTTATAAAACTGGTAATATAAATCTTTTGTTGTATCTAGAATGATGAATTTAAAACGATCGTAAAAATTAAACAGATGGTGAATAATTTAGACCAAGAGTTTGACGTCCATCAGAAAGGGGAAAAATCAAAGGAAAGTAATATATAAGAAGAGACTCTTAACATACTAATTACAAGAACGATATGATAAAATGTGATATAAAGTATAAATGAAGAATGAAACAGAATATCATCGCATATATTTTTATTTAAAAAAGGGAGCTGTTACAATATATCCTTATTGGGATTAAAAACAGTGATTGATGGTGTCTGCGCCAATTGATCATGGTATATTTGATCAAATAAAGAATCAAATAAAACAACGGGTAAGTATTGATGATCAAAATTGATCTGTCATCATGGTGAATACACCTATATTACATTTATGTAAGACATTACCAAGATACACATAGAAGATAAGGAAATATCATTTGGAATGGGTTTGAGGCACGACCAATAAGACACTTTTAATGCCGTGGCCTCAGGAGGGTTCGCTCTCAAAAGATGTATTGCAGCATATGACGACATATTTGCAAGCAACATATAAGGGAAAAAAGTTCCTAAAAAAGCTGGCCATTTTAGAGCTTTGGAAAATGTACCAGAGTGAGAAAGAAGATTCAGCCTATTGGGAGTGGATGCTCAATCAGCATAATGGAGAGGAGAAAATGCCTTTGGCTCCCATATCCCCTCCTGAAGAGTAGATTGCAGATACAGAGGAGAAGGCATTTTACTCTTTGAAGGAAGTAAAAGCAGCGGCGGGTATGTTAATCCAACGTATGTGCCCCCCACTGATACTGGCTTTGAGGTTGATGCGGAAGAGAGTAAGACCAGTGAACGCAAAGATACATCAACACACGATAAAAGTGAACAGCATGATGGGAGGAAGGGCAGACAAGAAATACGAATGGAGATAGAGAAAGAAGCCGGGAAACAGAAAGAAATAAAGGATAAAGCTAAGGGAATAACAATAGCACAGAATGAATGGATGGGAGGACAAATATTGCTTAACCTAGACAATAAGGACATTGATGGGGTTCAAGAAAGAGAGGAGAAAGAAGAGCTGGAGTAGAAAGAGAAGGAAGAAGAAAGAGCATACAAAGAAGAGAGGGATACAGAATGCAAGCGTAGGGAAGATTGAAGACAAGATGAGGTAACAAAAGAAAAGTAGAGATTAGAAGAGTAGAACAAGAAGAGAAAGAAGCCCAAAGAATGGAAGTACATAGGTTGCAACAAAGGCAAGAGGAAGATGAATTAAAAGAAATGAGGGGAAGAGAAGAAGAAATGAACAAGAGCACAGGATTAAAAGACGATGACATAGAATATTTATGCCATAGGAGCATAGTGCCGATTGACGCACAAGAAAGACTGGAGGAAGAGAGGATCACAACAGCCCCGTCGGGAGCTGCAGGGAATGCAGAGCTCAGCATGGGCTGGTGGGCAGGATACAGAAGACATAGAGCAGAGACTTGGAAAGTTATATAGGAAAATGAGGGACAGAGGTAGGTACAGAACCCACGAGAAAGGATTGTAGGTAAATATGATTATGAACAGAGATTTTCACAATTCCCATTATTGGAGAAGGGGGAGGATGACCACAATATATACCCTGGCCACAGGTGGATTAAGACAATTTAAGGTTTAAATTGCAGAGTTTATCTTCCAGTACGGGAAAATGGATTTATGAGTTAGAAAGGATGACATCAGGAATGATGTTAGATATAGGCAATGTAAAGAGCTGCTAGCAGCTATCCTAGGGGAGAGAGCTGATGACATTTGGAAACAAGCAGGATACACAGGTGTGACTGCACAAAACATGACACACGATGGAGTACCATTTAATAATTGCAGAGCAGATGTATGGCAAGCGCTCAGAGTGCAATATCCCAATACATCAGCTATGGGTGCGATCATGACTAGGAAGATGGGCAATGATGAAGACCCTGTTGCCTTTATTCAAGATATTCAGGACAAATGGTGGCAGGAGACTCACGACCCGTGGGATAAAACAGTAGCATTATTTTATCACATGTTGTGTCAGGGCTGCCGGAGCCAGTGCAACAGCAATTGAAAAAACAGGTGGGAATGAAAATTCAGCCATGGCCAGAAATACAATTGATAATCATGCATCACTGACGATTAATGCAGGAGAAAAATAAGAAGAAAGCTGAGAGCAGAAAGCAGGAGGAAGGAAAGTTATTTCAGAAGAAGTTGTCCAAAATAGGCATTGAGGGAGCGGTATTGACAAGTAATGAACGAGGGGTGACACAGGAGACACAGTCAGGGCAGAAAAATAACGCAGGATATCCCTCAGACCAGAGTGGGTACAATCTTTGGCCAAGTGGAAGACGGAATGAGCCTAGTGGAGTAGGACAAGGTGGATTTGAAGACTCTCAATGAAGAGGAGGGTTTAATGGTGGACAGTCACAACAATGTTGGAATTGTGGAAGAATGGGACACATAGCTAGGACATGCAGGAGCAGAGGAGGCATGCAACAGAATTGGCAAGCTCCAAGAGGGGGGATGGGTTATGCTCCACAAAATAATGCATAACCACAGGAATATTATGCCCAAAATCACACGTATGCTCAGACATATGCACCACAATCCCAACAAATGCAGCCAGCATTGCTGCAAATGCAATCGCTGCAAGGGCAACCACAGCAGGCACCCATGCAAACACAACAGGCCCAACCGCAGCAAGCACTGATACAGCAGGCTATGGTACTACAATGAAACATGACTCCAGGAGTCTAACAGGAACCTGCACCAAAATTGGGGATTGTGACTGTGATAGGAGGAAATATTTTCACAGGTATGGGGATGAATTTATATCCACAATAGGACAGCCCACAGAGTGACCTGATGTGTTCAGAACGATCGGTAACACCATACTCCTAAGAGGAACCAAGGGTCAGGGTAATGATAGGAGGCAAGACATTCTAATTTCTGGTAGACACTGGAGCCACGCATTCTTATGTCCGCAAGGGAAAATACCCAATGTCAGGTAATGCCATGGATGCGCAGGGATTCTCTGGGGTGATGACTTTAATTCCTTTTACAGACAAATTGCCAATCTCTATGGAAGAGCACAGCATGTCAATGCCATTATTATATTCTAGGCAGATGCAAGTTAACATATTGGCACGTGACTTAATGACAAAGCTTAACATGATGATATATTTGAATGACAAAGGGATAGTGTGTTCTACTCCAGGGATACACTATATGAATGTGGGAGAGTTTATATTAGCCTTTGCAGGCCAGAAAGCATTATGAGGAGTTCCTTTAGACCCAGAAGAATGTTTGTATGGAGTGACCATCCTATTATCATGGTTACCCAGACTGGCAGGTAAAATATTGAGAATACCTGATGAATTCTTATTTAGACCAGAGATTCCCATGGACAATGAGGAAGGACAGATCATTCCCTTAGAATTAGAAGCAGCAGTGGCCAGAGAAGAAAGGGTGATGCTTAATGGGACAGATGATGAAGGACAGGATGGAGGACAGTGATGGCCCTCAGTAGAGGATACAGGTTGACAGATTTGACAGACAAAGAATTGTTTTGAGATGACTACTCTGACGATGAACTAGTGTTTTTATAAGTATCACTTATTGGATCGAAGTACAGAATATAGAAATACTGCAGAGAATGGCATTAGTAAGGAGAAGACCATCATTCTTTCAGGAAGACTTAGATAAAGTGCCAGACGTTTTATGGACCATAAGCCCATATGCTGTGGCACTATTAAAAGAGATAGGTGCAGTTACAATTAAACTAAAACCAGGAGCTCTTTTATCATGAGAAAAGCAATATCCCAAGTCTAGGGAGGCGGACTGAGGTATATTTGAGACCATTTCCGCTTTAGTACAGCAGGCAACATTGGTGCCAACAGATTCATCATGAAACACGTGTGTCTATCCAGTGAAGACATCAACTGGGGTGTCATGGGGATTTATTCAGGTCCATTGCCCCCTAAACAATAAACTCAAAGCTGAGTTTCCTTTAGTTCCAAATCCTGTGACAATATTGTGTAATATTCCATCTAAGGCCCAATATTTCACAGTTATCGATTAGAAAAATGCAATTTTGTTGATTCCCCTTCATGAAGATTCACAGTATTTAACTTTCTTTTTGTATAGAAATACGCTCCTGAAACATACTCGTTTTACCCAAGGGTACTGTGAGTCGCCTTTGATCTTTAACAGAGTCCCTGTTAGATGGACCTGGGTAATGTCCAACTCAAAAGTGCAATAATTCAGAATGTAGATGACATGTTTGGTGTGCAGTGTGATAGAAGAAACACTCATGACCATACTCTCAGGGAAAGGATACAAGGTAGATAAAGAGAAATTACAATATTGTCAAGAAGAAGTCTTGTACATAGGACAGTTGATCTCTCATGAAGGGAGACAAGTGACACCTGAAAGAGCAGAAGCAATCATGAAAACCATAGCACCTACAACAATGAGGGAAATGCGACAAGTTCTAGGCTTTGCAATCATTGCAGCGCCTGGGTTTTTGAGTACAGCACATACATCGATCACTTTTTAAGTGACTCAAAGAAGCACAGGTAGATAAGAGCAAAATAACATGGACAAACGAGATGACTAAAGGGTTTGAAGAATTAAAAAAGGCAATCAGTGCAGCCGTTGTGTTGGGGATCCTAGACTACAATGAAGAATTTTATTTATTCTCCCATTCAAATGGAGAAGACGTGACAGAAGTTCTTTCACAGAAGACGACATTAGGACATGGCCACAAACCACTGGCTTATTATAGTGGCATTTTAGATCCAGTTATGAAGGGACATTATCCCCGTGAACAATCTTTAGCTGCTACTGCATTCGCAATTGAAAAATGCTTCAAGTATAATGATGGGGTGTCCAATAATGTTATTTGTAGAGCATGCATTATTTGCGATTTTAGAGAAGCCCAAAAGTACATTAACTACACAAAGAGCACTGGGGTATGAGGTAATAATTTCCAACCCTGTGATTATAATTGTTAGATGTAAGACAGTAAATCCAGCAACGCTTATAGCAGAACTAGTAGGGGAGGATGACTATGTACATGATTTCAAAAAATATACTGTGCCTCATTACGACCCAGGCGGTAAGTTACAAGGTGAGTGGGGCGGTAAATCCCCATTTCCCATTTTACCCTTCCCCATTCCCATTTTTGCCCCATAGGGCATAATGGGAGTGGGGAAGGTGCTAATTACGCCACCGTCAATTACGGTGGCGTAATTAGCACCATGGTCCCTTAACGCCATGGATTTTAACGCCTGCAAAAAGCAGGCGTTAAACTCACCATGGCGCAAAGGGACCTCGGAATCAGGCGTTAAGGGTCGGCGCCGTTTACGGCGCCGTTAACCCCTTAACGCCTCATTCGTAATGAGGCCCACTGAGTGTTATGATGATATTCCCCAAGCTGGAGAAAATGCCCTCGGGAGGGGGGAAATGGTTTTTATTAATTGTTCATCAAAGATTGACCAGGTAACTAGGGAAAAGCATACAGGAGTAGCGGTAGTGCTACTGAATAGAGAAGGTGAATTTGAGTCGGTAAAAAGAATGAGATTGTCTTCGAATTATTCAGCACAGGCTGCAGAATTAGTGCGGCTCATCGAAGTTCTGCAGATATTTGAGGGTGAGGAAGTGACGATGTACTCAGACTCCGCCTATATGAGTCCAACCGTACATGCAGGTTTGTCATGCTGGAAAGGATGGGCTTCCTCAGCGCAGTTGGCTTTACAGTGCAACATGTGGCCCTATTGGCTAGACTTATAGAAGCACAAAGTCTCCCAGTCATAAAATGCTCAGCGCATTCTAAAGAACAGACGTCATTTCCCACTGAAGTGAAGCCGCAGTCTATTATCCACCGACATCTAGTTTCGAAATAGAAGATGGTAAACAGTTGACAGGACGATGCATGTTAGCAAAGGAGGACTTTACCATGCTGTCCATTGTCCAGTTAATTGAAATACAAGGTTGAGTTCCACAAGAAGAACAGGATTTATGGAAAAAGTGGGGGTGTTCTCTATCCTCCACTGAGGCAATTTGGAGACAGGATATCACTAGAAAGCCAGTTATGCCTCTAACATTATTGAGAGTAGTGCTGAAGTTGCTTCACTACCCAGCACAGATGACTCGAGAGAGTCTATCTGAAACAATTGCAGTAGAATGGTTCTTACCCAATCTTCTAGAATATGTGGCACAGTTCATTGTAAATTGCATAGTGTGCCAGAAATGTACTGCCGGGTAAACTTTGCAAACAGTAAGAGGAGTAATTCCTAGGCCCAATAGCCACTTTCAACATCTACATATATATTATGTGGATATGCTGCAGATATGCAATGGCTACAGATATAACCTGGTCATAGAATGTCCTTTTTATAGATGGATAGCGGCAGGTCCATGCACACACCCTGATGTCCCATGCGCTGCCAAGTTTCTTGTATGCAAGGTGTTCCCAAGGTGGGGGGTGTATGAGGTCTTGCGGTCTAACAATGGACTGCACTTTGTAAACTAGTTATTTGAGCAGATATTACTTTTATTAGGCATAAAACATATGTTTTCTTCTGCTTATCACCCACAGGCGAATGGCGTCTGGGAGAGATTAAACAGATTGTTAAAGGAGCGCATGGCCAAGTTGAAAATGACTTTGAAAAAGGGATATCTATATTGTACTCCCCTTGCCTTGTATGCCCTGAGAAATCAGCCTGGTTCAGATCACCATCTGACTGCTCATGAGTTGGTGATTGGATGCTGTATGAGAACCCCACTTACTTCTCCAACTAGGGTAAGAACTGATACACACAGTGTAGCGAAGGCACTATGTGATGAGATGCATGATTATCTAACTACAATGACTGCAAGTGTGTCTTTCATGTCTCAACAGATCAAGAACAGAAGAGAGGAGTCAAAAAGAAGTGATAAAGACAATCAACCTCTTCAAACAGAAGATTTGCTGAAACCCCCAAGTCTGTATCCAGAAGACCAGGTGCTAGTACAAAATTTCATACACACCTGGAGTGTGCCTGGCTTTGAGGACACACACGAAGTCGAAGAAGTTAGTCCCACCATTGTAAAACTAAAGACATGTGTAAAAACCTCAGAATTACTCGAGGAATGAAAGCTCTTGGACGCAGGAAGGGAATGATACACACTTAGACCTTTAGTTAGAATATAATTTACTCTTTACAATCCCTTTATTCATACTCCATAAACATACATAAAACAATAGAGTAAATGCAACTTGTTGTACATATATTAAACGGCCCACGGTAGCTGCTGTGTAGTTATTTTTAAATTGCTAAACTCATAGGTAGCGCACTTTTTCGGCAGCTTATGACTTTGCTCCCCCTGGACTAATCCTCACCAAACTTTGCAAAAGAAGTATATGGCCCGCTCTGAAGTCTTTCGCCTCCTTTGGTGAGGTTTCATGAAGGAGGGGAAAAGTTATAGTGGGGTCCCAAAACGATTTCTTTTCCATAAACTAAATGGGGAAAACTTTGCGCACGCCTACAGGCAGAATGGCTGGAGAATGGATTTGCACCAAATTTGCGGCAGGAGCGGGAGCTTGGGTCAGAAAGTGTGCTTTTGTGTGTTTAGTGAAAACTGGACCAGTACTTTTGTTGCAAAGGACTGAAATGTACGTCCCAAAAAATCAAAAAATGTGTGATATCTGGGTCCGCTCCACTGACCCATTTCCCTGTTCGCTGCGTGGACAGGGTTCCATATGTTAATATCCCTGCAAAAATATCGGCATACAAAAATATCGCCATATTTGTGCGTGATATTATGGCATGGAACCCTGCAACCCCCATATTATTTTAAAAGGAGCGGGGGGCACGCCCGCCACCCCCGCTCCCAAAAAACCCTAATATTATCCCCACTAAAAATATAACCTATGGCCGTTCCTGACGACCATATATACGGCGATATTTTTGGTGGGGATAATATTACCTGGTACCGCGGACAGAAGTGTCATTGGCTTGGGGTACGGCGTGCTGTCAGAGAACTTTGGACGCGGCCGGTGGTTGGCTGGAGGGAAGCATGCACTGTGTCAACATTTTTAGGCAAATGCCGCTGCGGTGTAGCGGAGGACAGTGCGCCGGCGGAAGGGTCTGCAAAATGTACCGTACGCCATGTGTTGGCGACAAGAAGGGAGAAAAAGGGTGGGGGAGTGAGAAGTGGTTCATGTGATATATGTAAAAAGGTAGAAAAAACCAGAGGAGTGGCTGCAGCATTCGTGCGTACCTAGACAGGCGACTACTTTGTGTGGTGATTGGAGGCAGCAGTCATAACGGCCCAAGAGCTTCTGCCGCGACTTGTTTGCAGTGACCTTATTCAGTGGAAGTGGTGGCAGGTGATTTTCACAAGGGGAGTGAATTGCACATGACATAGGTTGAGTGGGAGCGTGGGTGGCTGTGCTCTGTGGATAGATAGCGGTAATTGGGCACATGGTGGCATGCATGGGTGCATGAAGTTGCGGTGGGTCTGTTGAAGGATTAGACTATTGGGTGCATGGCAGAAGGCCTTAGACCATAGGGCATGCAGTCAAGAGCCTAGGGCTTGAGCACACCCACCGCAGTAATGCATTTTTGACGCTGCATCAGTTAGAGGGTGGTGACATGTACAGAATGGGTGTGGAGCATATTTTAGACGCAATAGAGCAGCAGAAGTGAGCTGACATGCGTGTATGTTTGGTTTCACAGCTCAGGTGACTGTTAGAACATGATAACGTTTTTGATGTGTGGTTGGAGATGGTGCAGTGAAATGTCATCCAGTGTGGGTACTGGGTGCAGTGAAAGCTGCAGGCCATAGGCCATGTACTCCAGAGCCTAGGGCTTGAGCACACCCACGGCAGTAATACATTTTTGACTCTGCATCAGTTAGAGGGTGGTGACATGTACAAAATGGGTGTGGAGCATATTTTAGACGCTATAGAGCAGCAGAAGTGAGCTGTCATGTGTGTATGTTTGGTTTCGCAGGTCAGGTTACTGTTAGAATATGGTAAAGTGGTTAGAGATGGAGCAGTGAAAGGTCACGCAGTGTGGGTACTGGGTGCAGTGTTTGCATAGTGTTAGTATGGTCGCGGGTATGGTTGAAGAGCAGCTAATATGTGCTTGGATAGTGTGCTGTGTGCAGATTGCTTGGCGTATGGACAATGTTGTGAACATTTTGTGGTTAGGTTGGCAGTGACACAATACTTTTTGAGTGGAAGTGGGTAAGACAATAGTATGTGAATGAAAGGGCCTATGGGTGCCGGAGACAGTGTAATGCTTGTATATTATGGTAACTGCTGCATTTAACGCTGTGCATATCCATTGCGGTGTGGAGGTTGAGTAGGAGTGCTGGTGCCAGTGGTGCATATGTGCATATGGTAGTTGGTGACATGCTGACATGCATGGTTGCATTACGGTGCGGGAAAAGTGTGCAAGGAGCACACCAACTGCAGTAATATAGGTTTGATAGTGCATCAGGCACAGGGTGGTGATCTTTGGGGAATGGGTGTGGAGCATGTTGTAGACGTGCTACAGCAGCACAAGTGATTTACAAAGTGTGTACTGCGGATTCCATGGTTGTGGTGATAGTTGCAACATGCTACAGTATTTGGTGCACGGTAGGAGATGGTGCACTAAGAAGTTGTGTAGTGTGGCCACAGGGTGCAGTGTTTACGTAATGTGAATATGGAAGAGAGTATGGATGAACTGCAGCTTATATGTGCTTGGTTACTCTGCTGTGTGCAGATTTATTGAAGTAGGCCCAATGTTGTGAAGCTGTTGTGGATAGGTTGCCAGTGACACAATATTTTATGAATGGTAGTGGGTAGGGGTGGTGCAGGCAGTGGTATGTTTGTGGATGCTGCTAATTGTGACATGTTTTCGTGAATGGGTGTTTTATGGTGTAGTTGAGTTGGGTAGAAGTACTGATATGTATGGTACGTTTGTGCATAATGTTAGGGGCTCCCATGGTCGCATGCATTGATCCATAGTGTGGTGGTGAGTGTGGAAAGGATCTTTGTGGATGCTTCAATCGTGCATTCTTTAGCAGAAGTTTCTGGTGGAGGGGCGTTGGAATCAAATCGAACGTGTACTGGGAGTGTTTAACAGTAAATATGGAGTGGTGTACACAAGTGATAGTGTGCAATGTAGACGTTTTGTATGTGATTGCTGCATGCGCGTTTGAAAATGTTACAGCAACCAATGGGACAGTGCTGCAAAAATGCCTGTGCAAAGGGAAGAAGTACTGTGTGTGCTTTACTGGGCCCTGCCCCTCAGTGTAGATGGGAACGCGCACGTGCCACATGCTGCCATTATGAGCATGGTGGACATGCAAATGGAATTGTGAGAAATAAGCAATTAGGTGTTTAGGGTGTGGTTGACCGGAAGGGGCGTTAGCATTTTGTCCCAATACAGTGTTGTGAGTTTGCTGGAGATGGAGAGACGCACAGTGCTTATTGTCAGTGATACCTTTGGGCGCCATCTGCACAGGTGTTGTGTGCAAAGAGGCATTGCTGGTAATTTTGGGTTGGAACGAGTGGGCGCTTTCTGGGGCTGTCAGGGTGACTGCATTTTTGGCAGCATGGTTCGCTTTTGCAGATATGTGGCGTCCATCACGAATGTTGACTTTGCCGTGGTGCACTATGGAAGTTTACATTTGAGTTACATGTCATGTGGACAGTTACTCCGTCACCTGAAGACGTTGCTGAACACAGAGATGCAGATTTTTCCGACTGCCAAGGTCGTTTTCTCATACATAACACCAAGCGGAGTATGGGTCCATGACGGTGTAATTTGTCCCCAGCCAGAGGTCGGAAGGTGTGTTATAAACAGAATTATGCGTGAATTTATGCAGACAGCTGGCATGTTCTCCACCCACTATGAGATCATGAGGTTGCAAACTATGCAGTGGTTCCGTAGAAATGGTGTTTATTTGAGCACCATTGGCAATGCCGTTTTCTTTTACACTGTGCAAGAAGCATTGACCAGAATGTGGTAGAAATGTGAGGAGAGGCAAACAGAAATGCATATACAGAGAAAAAACAAAAAAGCTGCTTGCACGCACGTAAAAAAACAAAAACCTTTATACATCTATGAATGAAGAACCAATCCTCTACCCAGATTGATATTTCTTACCCCGCCAACCCCAGGGCCCCCAACCCCACACCCCCTCACTATCACAAAAAGGTAGCGTATTCCATGGTTCTTTCGGGATTACATGTGTCACATCCTGGGTGGCCATGCGGATGTCTGAGGATGGAGAAATTGTGCATACTTTTACTGAAATTTGTAGTGGACATGCTTTGGAAGGGCACGACACTTGTACTGTAAATATGTAACGGTACATTTGAAGTGTTGTACAGGAGTGACAGTGTTGAATGATGGCGGCTTTGATGCGATTGGTGGATGCGTGTGTGCCTGTTTATGTGTAACCCAAAGAGATAGTGCTGCAGAGAAAATAGTGCAAAGGGAAGAAGGACTCCTTCAGCTTGACAGGGGTACAGCCCTTGCGGTACTTTGGAAGGCGCACGTGCCGGAATCTGCCCTTCGCACCATGTTGCCCAATTGACATGGCACTGTGGGGATTAGCCAATCGGGTACTGTGGGTGTGGTTAACAGGAAGGGGCAGTGAAACTGCTGTACATTATACTCTGCGTAGTGAGAGTGGGTGACATGGTGAAACGTATTGTGTTGACTGTAGGTGATCCCTTTATCATAGATCTGCACAACTATGCCCTGGAAAGACACTTTGACAGCATTTTTGGTTTGGAAGGAATGGACGCATTGTGGAACTCTGTGTATGAGTGCAATTTCACCGATATGCAGGCACTTTGCAAAGACCTAGCCCCTTTTCAAGCAGTAGATCTTATCGTCATCCACTACGGCGGCATGCATATGGGTTACTTGGCTTGCTTAGATTTGTTCCGTAGACTGAGGAGATTGCTGGATGTCGTGAAGATGCTGTTTTTTCACCACCAAGGTACTTTTCTCATCCATAATACCACGAAGAGTATGGGCCACTGCTCATGGATGGTGTTCCAAGCCAGACGCAGGAAGGTGTCTCATCAACAGAAGCATGTGTACTTTTTTGTCTGCTTGTGCAATGTTCTTCTGCAACAATGACCTCATTAGTTGTGGAAATGCAGAGTTTTTCCAAGAAAATGGCATTTTGTTGTCACCCATTGGCAATGCAGTTTTGTTTGCCCGTCTACACGATGCAGTGAAAAGTTTACTGTACTAATGTGAGCACAAGAAAACACAAAAGCAAATAAAAACTGAAAAAAGGTGTTTCTGTAGAAACATCAAAAAAAAAAAAAAAGAAGGCTCTTGTAAGCGCCACCCCTCACTACAATCTCCCCCTACCTTGGTTGCAAGTTATTCCCGCAAGCAGCACCAAAGCCACATCTGCCGATTTTGCAGGTGGCGGTCATGGAAATGGGACTGTGGGGATTGTCCAATCAGGTGCTTAGAGTGTGCAGCAATAGGAAGAAGGGCACATGCCACATTCAGCGCTTCTCACCATGCTGGCCTATGTAAATGGGACTGTAAGGATTGTCCTTTTAGGTGCTCAGGGTGTGCATCACAGAAAAGCGTACCAATAGGACAAAGGACTCCTCCAGCTTTACTGGGGCGCGGCCCTTGCACTACTTGGGAAAAAGCACGTGCCACATTCTGCGCTTCTCACCATGCTGGCCAATGGAAATGGGACTATGGCCTTTTGACCAATCAGGTGCTAAGGCTGTACGTCACAGGAAAGAGCACTAATAGGGAAAATGACTCCTCCTGCTACACTGGGGTGCAGCCCTCACGCTAATTGGGGAAAGGCACGTGCCACATTCTGCTCTTCTCACCATGGTGGCCAATGGAAATGGGAATATGGTCTTTGGCCAATCAGGTGCTCAGGGTGTACGTCACAGGAAAGGGCGGCAATCATTTCTTCCATTACTTTGTGTAGGACGGCTGGCAAACATGGCAGGATGCACAGTTTTCATCCGAGGTGATGCCTTTGTGGAAGATGTGGATGTGTATGCCCTCCAAAAAGGCTTTTTGGCAATTTCAGTTTGGAGGGAGTGGAGGCTTTGTGGCGCAGTGTAGAAGTGTGCTTTTTCAGCTGAGTGCTTGTAGAATGTCAAAGCATGGCCACTTCCGGACCTGTACATATTGTGGTTGTGCACTTTGGAGCCTTCTTTTTGGGTTCCAGCCCTGCTCCCGTGTGTACTGTCAACTGAAGAAGATGATGAAAGCAGTGCAGCACATCTTTCCCACTGCCAAGGTCCTTTTCTCATGTATTCCCCCTGAGAATAGTGTGGAAATATTCCAATGATTCCTTTCGCCAGCCAGAGGTCAGAAGGGGTCTCATCAACAGAAGCATGTGTGACTTCTTAGGTGCTGCTGGGATGTTCTCCTTTGAGAATGACAACATTTGTTCTCGATATATGCACCTTTTCAAAGGAAATGGCATGTCTTTGTCGACCAGTGGCAATGACATTTTCTTTCACAATCTACAGGCTGCAGTGAAGGCCCTATTGTACGAATGTGAGCTGACGTTGAAAACACAGAAATACTTGTAAAAACCGCAAAAAAGGTGTTTCCATGGAAGCACCTTAAAAAAAAAGCTCTTTTAAGAGCCGCCACAACTAATGACGTCCCCTACCCTAGTTGAAAGTTATTCTCCCACTTCCGTGCACGCACAGAACAAAACGTCAGCGACTATCGCGATAGTTGCAAGGTGGCACGTGTTAGATATACCCCTTTTGCAGACGATGCCCATACAAATGGGCCTGTACAGGCTATGGGATTGGTCAATAAGGTCTGTAGGTGTGGTATGTACACACAAACTGTGGTACATGGTGTATTTTTTGACAGAAATGCAGACGGTGCGGGTATAGCTATATGTTTCACGAGCCACAGCGTGCAGGTTTTAGGGGAGTTCACAATACATTGGCTGAAAGTGAATGGAAAACAATGTACAGTGGCTGCTCATTTTGGAATCTATCACATGGCTGTGTAGTGCTAGGCAGTCCCTACAATGAAGTGACTGATTTTGGTTTGTCTGTGTGACACTTTGGTGAAAACACAATCATTCCGATATTATTGTTGCTCATTGTGGAGGGAAAATTGCACAGCATGTTACACAAGTTTCAGTGCCGTTTGCAATGAAGGCGGCACTTGCCTAGGTCATGCGTTTGTTTCCGATCTCTTGCATAACTTTCTATCGCGTTATGCAGACACTGATGTGGATACATCATTTTCAATTTGGTCCGCAAATGGAGAAAGCGCGGTACATTGCGAAGAAGTGTATTTGTGCCTTTGTACAACATGTGCCAATGGTGTACTTCACACATGTGAATATGACGTTTCACAGCATGAACAGTTTTCCCCAGCTATACCAGTCATTTTACTAGGCCTGCCATCCCGATTTCTGCACACCCCATCTAAATTGCCTTGTTGACCTTCTTGGTAGTAGTGAAACATTTTTGTAGTAAGTGTTGCGCATTGACACTCTTGAATACGCTCTGCAACACGTAAAGAAACCTCTTTCTACAGCGACCCCTTTCTAACCTATTGAACTACAATGTTTTGCACAGGGCCATGCCTCCCACCCTGCATCTGTTCATTGGCAATTCCATCGTTCCTCTCTAAAAGGTGCTTTCCTTATTTCCCTTTTTTTCTTTCCCAGTTAATTTCCATTTATTATGGTATTTTGACACATGCCACAGAAGGAAACGGCAGGAAAGGCCCAGTACAGAAGGGGCAGCACTTGCATCGATATTATAGGGAACGTGCCGAGAGACGGAATTAATGGGTGGCCCTCACCTACATAGGCGCCAATCATTGTCATGTTCCCGGAAGGACCCTTCCCACGCACTTCCAAGTGCCTTCCCTCTGTAGTGTAGCGCGTTGCAGTACATGCACAATACAATGCCCTTTGCTGAGTAAGGGTCTGTAGAGCGGCATAGGTTCTGCAAGGATGTTTTAGAGCTCCGCTGCCCTGCAGGAGTGCCCCTCTTGTTGCCTGCAGCAGTTGTGGCAAATGCTGTACACGAAATTACCCTACGTAATTGTTGGAAGGGTGGTAGACTGCCCACTGGTCTCTTGTGCTTTCATTTCAGTTGTCGTCACATGCAGTACAAAAACTTCATGCTACACCATTTGTTTTAGGGTTAGCATTCCCGGAGATGCATCCATTGTGGAATACAAGAATGTTAAGAACAACGCAAAACACAGCTTCATTACGTGGAACAGGAAGCCATTTATTCTGTGTGGCACATGCAGCTACAGTACTTTTCTAACCACCACTAAGATTGTTTGCACTCTGCATATTGTACTGTTTGCTTACTTGCCTTTACATGCACTGGTATGTGCGTGACCAAGTCGCAGCAGGTGTGTGTTTTTGCAGACTCACTACAAACTGTCCCACCTGTAGTTACATGTTTTCTTCAACTGTACGACCCGCAGGTGACCTCTTGACACTTTCCGTCACACTGCTCAGTGCAGACACGTTGTGTCTGTTTCACGGGTCATGGAAAAGCAAGGAGCACATCAATCAAATGAATGCGACATTTAACACGCCCACGTTACACTGCAGGTTGCTGTTCCTTGCTTAACAGTGGGCGTCATTCAGTCAGGCGTGCTTTAGCCAGCAATTGGAAGGTTTGCAGAGCCACCCACATAGTCGGCAGGAGTACTTGAAATGTGGTAGCCTACTGTATGAATCCATAGGACTGGCGACAGGGGCGGTGTTACCAGCACACATTGCATGACCTATGCATGGGTAGGTGTGTAACGGATACATGTCCGCTTCCACAACTACTTAAAAGTGCATTCAAAGATGCGGTCATGCAGCCACTAATGGAGTCCTACTGATACTTGCAGTGTGATTGCACATATGCTGACCAGGTGCAGTCTAGCTAGGAAACATCCATATTGCTCATCTGTATTCATCTCGGCTAGAACTGTGAGGCACAGATTCACCATGCAATTTTAACACAAAAAGAGAAACTACTCAAACACTCACCAACATTTCCCATGTACATCTATAATTGCTAAAATACACCAACACTATTCGGAAAAGGAAGGGGTAGCGTAAATGGATACATACACCAGACAATTTGGCCTTTTCACACGTTAATCATGAGGGCAGCCAAGGAATCAGTAACAAACCGTTGTTAATGGGACGTTATGGTTCTGTTGCAGTTCCAAACAGTTATCATCTTTACAGAAAAAACTATGGTAAAGCAACGTTGTGGTTACAGTGCCCTACTAAAAACCTATGAAATTCACTAACAAAAACATTGTTAAATGGACGTTATGGTTACAGGTGAAACCAAAAAAAAAACGAAATTCGCCAGTTATGGTAAGCTAAGCAACCATAACTCGCGCCACCAGTGTGCACTGCAAAGACTAACACCCATGAGATCAAAGATGCCACCACAAATCGCATTGATGACATCACTGATGACATCACATATGCATTTACTTTTCATAGAAAGCCTCCATAAGGGATTGTTATTGTAATGGTGGCAGAAAGCTATCAAAGATCATATCATTGGAAGAACTATCATGAGATAAGTAGTTCATTGAGCATTGCATTGCTATACACATCTTGTATTACATACTTCCTTGCAGTACATGATCCAACTCATGTGGAAACGTAGGCATTGTCTGCACCACGTCCCATTGAAGTGTAATCTTGAAAATCTTGCCATGTTACATAGTGAAATCATTAATTTTTTCATTTTAGAGTTTTGGGTACTGTGAAACATGTAAGCGGTCTACCATTGCCTTAATAATTACTTAATTGCACTACTGCACAGAAAACATGAAGACACCACAATGCATACAGACATGAGCATATACAGGGAAATTACAGTAGGCAAACAAGGAGCAGTATTATCGGAAAGTGTTCATAACATAACTGATTACCTACATGCACAGAAATGTTTGCTGTGTTTTACACTTTCTACTTCCCCTATATGTATATGTATCATATGATGTGAGTGAACCCTGAGGAAAGTAGTGCAAGAACATATTAGAAGGGTGCCGTGGACAAGGATAGCACCTTTTAAATTGTTACTTCCTGACTGATAGTGAAGAAAAGCGCCTGGCCTACTTATGTCAGTGAACAAAAAAGGGGTAGCCACACATGTTGATTTGTGAAGGCATCTCTGTTGATCTCTTGGGTGTTAGTCCTTGCAGTGCACACTGGTGGCGCGAGTTATGGTTGCTTAACTTACCATAACTGGCAAACTTCGGTGGGCTTTCGTTTTTACCTGTAACCATAACGTCCCTGTAACAACGTTTTTCCATAGAATTTCATAGGTTTTTGCTAGTGCGACTTAAACATAACGTCACTTTAACAATGTTTTTGTTAGTGAATATATAGATAAATATAGGGGGTCATTCCAAGGTTGGATGTAAGTAACTGTCCTTACCGGCATGGAGCAAATACTGTGTCCGTGTAGGTTAGAACCCGCTAATAGAGGGCTAATACGACCTCGCGGGCACAAGCTTTGCGCCATACCGATAATGACATTACCGGCATGCCGCTAAAGTCCCGACAATGGACCTCAGCGGCATCAATTAGAGCACAGTTTGCACTACTGGCATGAATCAAGATGGCATTAGCAGCCACAGCTATGAGCGGTCACCGCTAATAACGGTCACCGTAAATAAGTGGAACTGGAAGTAGCGTCATAGCACAGGAAGGGGAACGAGCATGGCGGCCATCTTTAAAAACACAATCCATTGCCATCCTCAGCAGCCAGGACTTGTAGGACATTGCTGTGTGTGAAATCCAATCCACAACAACACTACAATGCCTCAGGCTGTGAAAAGTGCGCCTCCCGCCAGCGCAAGGAGTGCTTTAATGAAGACGAATTAACCATGCTCGCGGAGACCCTGGCAGAAAATGCTGATGTCGTGTTTGCCCTGAGCCTGGAGAGGGAGGCTGTAATCTGTAAGAAGGAGATCTGGGCACTAGTGGCGCAAAAAGTAAGCGCGGTTGGCAATACCCACCGTACAACCAAGGACTGCAGGAAGAGGTGGGATGACTTGTGCCTGCGAGTCCGCAACATCCTCTCGGCTAACAGGAGGCAGGCCATGGCAACTGGCGGAGGAGCATGCTTTCCCATAAAGCTGTCCCAGTGGGAGGACATATGTGCAAGCCTGATCGGCATGGAGGCCATTGAAGGCGTGAGAGACATGGAGTGTAGCGCAACATCATCGGCGGAAGGAGGTGAGTGTCCTAAGAAAACACTGTAATGCAGAGTCTGATGATAGTGCACCAATATGTCTGTCTTAACAGGCAAGCCATGGCCCAATACACACACATTCCCAGCATAGTTGTCGTACGCAGCACAGACACATGCAGATGCCTGCAGCAAGGCAATGCCATACCTGTAACGCTCACCTGATTCCCGTAGAGGCGCCGGTCTTGACTGGGCGTATACCGTATCTTCAAAGGTGATGTGTAACACACGGCTGGCTCTTTGGGCTGGACCTCTGTGCACTGTATGTCTGACTTGAAGGGTAAGATGTCTGCAGATAGAAAATATGGGATTAAGGAACTGGGTTATTGAATGTCTCTCTCTTCTTCCCTTTCTCTTCTCCTGTAGAACCCCAAAGGTTAACGCTCTCACCTTAGGTAAGTGAACGCTGTGCTCTCCATCTGCCTCGGGGCAGGGTGCTGTAACCAGTTTCTTCACTGGATAAGGGGAGCATGCCTCTTGACTTCAGAGGACTGCTGTCCGTCGTTTACTGCACGAACGGTAAGTTTCGAGTAATTCCAATGTCTTTAAAGTCTTTAGTAATGATGTCTCTTGTTTTGCAGGGTTCCGGCGATGGCGGATGACGGGCTGAAGTGAGTTGAAAATGGAGCCCGTGTGATGAATAGAAGCGCCTGGAAGCACGTAAGTAAGCGCTTGCTGCCTGCTTCACGATGCGCTCTAACTGTCTCTTTATTTTGCAGGTACAAGTTCGGAGCGGCTGCCGGGTGCCGGAATACCCACTGGGTTAGATGTGGAAAGGAGTATTGGCACGTGAGTATTAAAGTTCCCCAATGTCTTTAAACGCACCTTGTTTTGTCTTTCAGATGCGGGATGCAGCGCCGAAGGCCTCCGGAGCGTGCGAAGAGTTGGTAAGCTTTTGTCTTTCAGATGCCGGAATTCAGGGTGAAGACCTCCGGAGCGCACGAAGAGTAGGTAAGCCTTTGTCTTTCAGATGCCGGAATGCAGCGCGAGGCGTTGGTGACAGCCGATGGACCAGGTAAGTGAAGAGCTGTCACTGAAGACCGTAATGCTAACCTGTTCTTTCTTGTCTTTATAGGTGTTGCTGAAGACTGGATTCAGAATGGTAAGCCTTTTCCCTTAGGCCCAGGATCAGATGCAGAAGACACGATGAGCGTTCTGCTGCAGAGGATGCAGAATAACGCAAAGCAAGATTCATCCATCGGGTGTGGTTTAAATAGCCTCCTGTAGTGCTTAGGTGTCTCCTTCCACAGCCACGCCTAGGTAAGAAAAGAGTTCCTGCTTTCCAGAAGAGTTCCAGTGTTCTGAATCTAGGGAGTGGCTCCTGCCCCACCCAACAGGAAAAGTAGTTCCAAACAGAAGAGGATCAGAGGCTCAACTGGCAGGCAAGTAAGCAGCATGGTCTGCTGCAGGTAAGTCCACCCAAGCATTATGAGCCCGGCGCTTCCAGCGCTGGGACTGGGCATATTTATGAGCCTGGTGCCACTGGCGCCAGGACTGGGTCCAAAAGGTCCCAATTGGGACTGGTTGGTACTTGGAACCTGGGTTATGGATCTGCTTCCAAGGGAGTTGGGAAAACCCTGACCTTTTGGAAGCAGAGATCATGACAGTACCCCCCCTCAAGGCCCCTCCCAAACCGGGCTTCTCCGGGGGTTTTGGCTTGTCAGGAAATGTTCGGTGAAATCTTTTGATTAAGCGAGGAGCGTGGACATATTCAGCAGGTTCCCAGGATCTCTCTTGGGGGCCGTAGCCTTTCCAGTCAATTAGGTAAAATAGTTTAGATTTGGAGATCTTGGAGTCCAGAATGCTTTTGACTTCAAACTCGAGTTCTCCATCAACTAGGATAGGTTTTGGAGATTTAGTTAGTCGGGTTTGAGGTTGCATGGGTTTTAATAGAGAGACGTGGAAGACCGGATGTATCTTCATGTGCGGGGGCAAGTCCAACTTGACCGCTACTGGGTTTACTATGGTAGTGATGGAATAGGGACCAAGGTATCTTGGGTTGAATGTGCGTGGCCCTTTTAGAGGTAGATACTTGGTGGATAACCAGACTTGATCCCCTACTTGATATTGAGGGGCTTCCTTCCGATGTTGATCTGCTCCTTTCTTGTATTGTTCTTTAGCCCTTTGAAGGTGAGAAACAGCTTCCTTAAAGGCTTGGGTGATTGTAGAATGCAGGTAGTCTACTGCTGGTGTTTCAAGATCTTGGAGGGGATCCAACTCCGAGGTTCGAGGGTGACTGCCGTACAAAAGAAAAAACGGGGTTTTCCCAGTTCCCGAATGGACAGAGTTATTGTAGGCATATTCGACTATCCAAAGGATGTCTTTCCAAGTTTTTTCAGTTTGTTGCAGCATGCAGCGTAAATACTGTTCCAGAGTTTGATTGGTCCTCTCGGTTTGTCCGTCGGTCTGAGGGTGGTGACTGGTCGATAGTCTCACATCAATTTGAGCCGACCGACAGCAACTTCGCCAAAAATGAGAAATAAATTGACTACCTCGATCCGAAATTAGAACCGAAGGAAAACCGTGCAGTCGGACGATGTTTTCGAGAAATTCTCGGGCCAGAGTTGCTGCTGTTGGCAAGCCTTTGAGCAGAATGAAATGCGCCATCTTGGAGAATAAGTCCACGATTACTAGAATCGTATTGTATCCGGAGCATGGAGGTAGATCGGTGATGAAGTCCATAGAAAGCGTATGCCAAGGGCGAGGTGGGATGTCAATAGGGCGTAAGAGGCCTGCTGGTCTTTCCTTTTGACTCTTGTTTTGGGCGCATACTCCACAGGACATTATAAAGTCTCTGATATCTTTTTTCCAAGACGGCCACCAGAAGTAGCGCTTGATCTTTTCTGAGGTCTTGGCCATACCGGGATGTCCTTCCATTAAAGAATCGTGATAACAAGAGATTACTTTTTTCTGTAAATCTGTGCTGGGTAGGTATAATCGTTCTTGGAAATACAATAAGTTGTCCTTTACTGCAAAGTCCTTTCCCTGCAGATGCCAATTCTGTATGTCTGCTGGAGTTACAAGTTGCCTGGCTTTATCCTTAACTTCCTCAATGGATTCTGTGGCGATTACACCCAGAATTCTTTGTTCGGGAATGATTGGTACAGGTTTAGGGTTGATCAAGTGTTCTTCCACTCCCATCCGAGAAAGGGCATCAGCTTTACCCTTCTTTGTACCAGGTCGATAGGTAATTATGAAGTCAAAATCGGCAAAGAATAATGCCCAACGGAGTTGTCTAGAGGATTGTGCTTTTGCGGTTTTCAAATATTGCAGGTTTCGGTGATCCGTAATCACAGTAACGGTGTGTCGGGCCCCCAGCAGATAATGCCGCCAAGCCTTAAAGGCAGACTTGATAGCCAGAAGTTCCTTGTCAGTAATCGTGTAACTGATTTCAGGAGGCGAGAATTTGCAGGACCAAAATGCCACGGGATGCAACTGATTGGTTACCGGGTCCTTTTGTGATAGAACTGCCCCCATGGCAAGGCTTGAAGCATCAGTTTCCACGATGTAGGGGAGTTCGGGGCGAGGGTGTTTTAAGATTGGTGCAGAGATAAATTTAGTCTTCAAATCCTGGAAAGCTTGTTCCGCCTCAGTAGACCATTCAAAACGTTTGTTTTTCTTTAACAAGGCAGTGATGGGCTGGACTATTCGAGAGAATTCGGGGATAAACCTGCGGTAAAAGTTAGCGAAGCCTAACATGCTTTGCACACCTTTTACGGAGGATGGTGATGGCCATTTGAGAACTGCATCGACCTTCTTTGAATCCATACGCACTCCGCCAGGTGATAATATGAATCCCAAGAATTCAACTTCAGTCACGTTGAAAACACATTTTTCCAACTTAGCGAAAAGTTTGTGTTGACACAATCTTTCGAGGACCATTTTCACGTGTTTCCGATGTTCAGATTCCGATGAAGAATAAACGAGGATGTCGTCAATGTAAACAACAACACACACATCTATGAGCTCTCTGAGGACATCGTTCATAAAATATTGAAAGGCGGCCGGGGCATTGCAAAGTTCGAAGGGCATGACCTGATATTCAAATAGCCCATACTTGGTGCGGAAGGCCGTCTTCCATTCATCGCCCTCTTTTACTCGTACCAAGTGGTAAGCTCCTCTAAGATCCAGCTTTGTATATATGCATGCTTTTCTGACTTGGTCCAGGAGTTCAGGGATCAAAGGTAACGGATATCTATTCTTAACGGTGATCTGGTTCAGGGAGCGATAATCTATACAAGTTCTAAGGTCTCCTTCCTTTTTTGGAACGAAGAACAAAGCTGAAGAAGCAGGGGACTTGGAAGGACGAATAAACCCATTTGCCAGGTATTGATCCAGGTATTGTCGAAGGTGAAGGTTCTCAGGCTCGGTGAGGGCATACATTCTACTACAAGGAGGAGTAGATCCAGGTATCAGGTCTATCTGGCAGTCATAAGACCTATGAGGAGGTAGAGAGTTAGCCTGATCCTTCCGGAAAACATCTTGGTATTCTAGGTATTCGGGAGGTAACTGGGGAGTCTCTGAAGAAATTGCTGCCAGTGCAACACCAGGTGGAGGGTGACAAGTAGAGACACATTCTGGAAACTGGACCGTTCTTGCTCGCCAATCGATCAGAGGATTGTGTTTCTCTAACCAAGGTATTCCTAGAATAATCTGAAACTGAGGGGCCTTGATCACATCGAACACGATCTTCTCATGGTGTCCATCTTGACTTACTAGCGTCACTTCTTGAGTGGTATGCGTTACTGGCCCGGAGGCTATCTCCGTACCATCCACCGTAGTAATGACGTCCTTTACAGCCTTGGGACAAAGAGTTAGATTCATCCTCAAAACCATTTCATGATCCACATAATTGCCGATGGCACCGCTGTCGACGTAAGCTTCAATTGCATGTAATCGATCCGGATTATCAGGGCTAATGAGGACCATAGGTATCACGAAATGCGAGGTCACGGAACTGGTTTTCACGCTCGGCAAGAGGACCTCTATTCTTGTTGGGCGAGGTCGTTTCCCTGCTCAGAGTTTGTGACTTTGGTAACTGCAGCTCCTACTGCCTTCTTGGCAGGTTTCACCGAACAGTCTCGAAGAAAGTGCCCTGAGTTTCCGCAATAGAGGCATAATTGCAACTGTTTTCTCCTTTCCCGCTCCTTTTGTGTTAGAGGACCTTTCAGACCCCCTATTTGCATGGGTTCCCCGGAATCTACTCCTTTGGAAGGAGTTGGCGGTTTGGAAAATACTCGAGCATCAAACTTGGAACGATCGGCCTTCCTGTTCTGCAGTCTGTGACCTATTTGAACGACTAAGTCTATATAGTCCGAACAATTTTGTGGGGGATTCACTACTTGGGCTAACACATCTTTGAGCTCTCCACGTAGACCTCTATAAAACAGCATAATCCTTTTGTCCTCAGGCCATTGAGTTTCCACTATCAGTCTGTTGAAAGACGCAATATAAGCCAAAAGGTCTTGATTACCTTGTCGCAACGAAAGAAGCTCATTGTCCAAGGCCTGCCCCTGTGAATGTCTTGCGAACAGTTTTTCCATACTGAGATGCAACCGACACTGATTTATAAATACTGCAAACCTCTTTGGGTCACCAGAAAATCGTTCGGGCGGAGCCAGAGGTACATTCCCAGGTAGGTTGATCTGCACTGGATTCATAGAGGATGTAGAAGGAAGATTTGCCCCAGATGCGGGTAACGGGGTCTGTCCGGCTTGTGACTGTAGCAATTGTCTAGCGAGATCATCTGTTCGCTCCTTGGAAATAATCAGTTCCCTTCTTAGGGCGTTCATTTCCTGACGGGCTGCATGTACATCTGCCCTTAGTTCCCCAAGTAACTGGGCTAGCTGGTCGGTATCCGAGGTTTCCATAGCGCCTGGATGGGAGTTTTGTGGTAGGCTTTGCGTTCTGTAACGCTCACCTGATTCCCGTAGAGGCGCCGGTCTTGACTGGGCGTATACCGTATCTTCAAAGGTGATGTGTAACACACGGCTGGCTCTTTGGGCTGGACCTCTGTGCACTGTATGTCTGACTCGAAGGGTAAGATGTCTGCAGATAGAAAATATGGAATTAAGGAACTGGGTTATTGAATGTCTCTCTCTTCTTCCCTTTCTCTTCTCCTGTAGAACCCCAAAGGTTAACGCTCTCACCTTAGGTAAGTGAACGCCGTGCTCTCCATCTGCCTCGGGGCAGGGTGCTGTAACCAGTTTCTTCACTGGATAAGGGGAGCAGGCCTCTTGACTTCAGAGGACTGCTGTCCGTCGTTTACTGCACGAACGGTAAGTTTCGAGTAATTCCAATGTCTTTAAAGTCTTTAGTAATGATGTCTCTTGTTTTGCAGGGTTCCGGCGATGGCGGATGACGGGCTGAAGTTAGTTGAAAATGGAGCCCGTGTGATGAATAGAAGCGCCTGGAAGCACGTAAGTAAGCGCTTGTTGCCTGCTTCACGATGCGCTCTAACTGTCTCTTTATTTTGCAGGTACAAGTTCGGAGCGGCTGCAGGGTGCCGGAATACCCACTGGGTTAGATGTGGAAAGGAGTATTGGCACGTGAGTTTTAAAGTTCCCCAATGTCTTTAAACGCACCTTGTTTTGTCTTTCAGATGCGGGATGCAGCGCCGAAGGCCTCCGGAGCGTGCAAAGAGTTGGTAAGCTTTTGTCTTTCAGATGCCGGAATGCAGGGTGAAGACCTCCGGAGCGCACGAAGAGTAGGTAAGCCTTTGTCTTTCAGATGCCGGAATGCAGCGCGAGGCGTTGGTGACAGCCGATGGACCAGGTAAGTGAAGAGCTGTCACTGAAGACCGTAATGCTAACCTGTTCTTTCTTGTCTTTATAGGTGTTGCTGAAGACTGGATTCAGAATGGTAAGCCTTTTCCCTTAGGCCCAGGATCAGATGCAGAAGACACGATGAGCGTTCTGCTGCAGAGGATGCAGAATAACGCAAAGCAAGATTCATCCATCGGGTGTGGTTTAAATAGCCTCCTGTAGTGCTTAGGTGTCTCCTTCCACAGCCACGCCTAGGTAAGAAAAGAGTTCCTGCTTTCCAGAAGAGTTCCAGTGTTCTGAATCTAGGGAGTGGCTCCTGCCCCACCCAACAGGAAAAGTAGTTCCAAACAGAAGAGGATCAGAGGCTCAACTGGCAGGCAAGTAAGCAGCATGGTCTGCTGCAGGTAAGTCCACCCAAGCATTATGAGCCCGGCGCTTCCAGCGCTGGGACTGGGCATATTTATGAGCCTGGTGCCACTGGCGCCAGGACTGGGTCCAAAAGGTCCCAATTGGGACTGGTTGGTACTCGGAACCTGGGATATGGATCTGCTTCCAAGGGAGTTGGGAAAACCCTGACCTTTTGGAAGCAGAGATCATGACAATACCTTACACAAACCACACTAAGATGTTAATGGCATAAATCACACTGCATGCAGGGCACAACAAATATGCATGTCACAAACCATACGTCTGCCCCAACATGAGTGACCCCGACGTATGCCTGCATTACCCACCCATATAGCAAGCAACGTGATCATCCAAACTCAACTGCCTATTACCCTCTATTGTGTAGATGAGGAATTATACAAATGTATGCATGATGCTTATCAAACCATCAGTCATGCCGTCCCTCTCTTCGACTCCCACAGGCTCAGACCATGACAGCGAGGCACGGGACTCACCCCCACAGCCAACCACGCCCCGGAAGAGGGCCCGGGATGAGAGCAACAGGCCTTCGATCTCAAAAGCCCAACACAAGGCTCGCCATGCACCACAGCGGAAACCACCTCCAGATGCCACGGCAATGGTGCCGTCAAGGGCCATCGAGACAGAACCCGAAACTCCATTCACACTGGCACAGGACACAGCTGAAGCTCCACACTCAGCAGAGTCCAGTTCAGTCAGGGAGGTAGCAGCCACAGCACCCCTGGCTGAGGAGGAGGAGGCACAGGAAGAGGTGTGGGTGCCCGGGGAGGACGACTCCTCCGAACTGCCTCTCACACCAATTCCAGCACCATCCCCCCAGATCACATTGGTAGACTCCGACCACGCCACCACCCTGGAGCAGTCTGGGAGGAGTACAACCAAGGGGCCATGAGTCCCATAGGGGAGCCCATAGAAATTGTGCATGACAACCAAGCACCCTCCACCTCCACAGGTGTACTGGCGGGGGTGCAGCGGCAGGAGGAGCTAACTGCCCTGGTGTGACAATATGTAAGTGACAATGCCCAAGCAAGGCAGGAGTGGCGCAAAAACACTGCCTCTCTTGGCAATATCATTGCTGATAACACCGCCTACCTGGGCAAGATCTTTGCCAAAAACACAAGTAGACTGTATGAGGAGGTATCAGCCCTGCGGCAGGTCCTCGGCCGCATTGCTGATGCAATGGAGGCTGAGCGCCCGGCCCCCCAAATGGAGCAGGTGGCCACCCCATCGTCCTCCAGTTCAACACAGACAGCCCACTCCGCAGGTCGTCGCGCACCCTGCGCCTGCCGGACATGCCGCCACCAGGTCCAGGGAGTGGCAGGAAGTAGACTGGCCAGCCTGATTAAGGCAATAGACACTTGTTGGGACATGTGTGGGGGAGTTGTGGGGGGAGCCAGAGGGGGGTGAGGGTGTGAGGGGGAGTTGTGGGGGGAGGGGAAAGGATGTGAGGGTGGTGGAGGGTTAGTGCACTTTCATATTCATTGGACATTTCAATGCACCTGTTGTGTTAAAAAAATGACTTGAGTGGACATTCATCATTGCGCATGTCTCATTTATTCATATACAGTGCATAGTGTACATGTACGCCCACACCCAGTGCCCTCTGTCGAACTATCATGTCACCCTCTGCAGCCATGTGTGTCAGAAATGTTGTGCAATCACCGACTGACGCACAGCACATCCCTCCTGTGCAACGGCACCGCGATGATGTGCAGCCACATCTTCTTCATCCCTTTCATCAGGACCAGGTGGTAGCAGTTCAATGTCAGGGGGCAAAGGCACGTTCCGTCAGATACACATGTTGTGCAGCATGACACATGCCATGATGATCTTGGCCACCTTCTCATGCCTGTAGAAGAGTGCCCCACCTGACCGGCTAAGGCAGCGAAACCGTGCCTTCAACAGGCTGTAGGTCTGCTCAATGACCACAAGGGTACGGGTGTGGGATCGATTGTAGTCCTCCTCGTGCCTGTTCTGTGGGTTTCGGACAGGGGGGAGGAGCCACGGTTTCTAAGGATAGCCACTGTCACCTGCATGGGAGGCAAGACAAGGTATATGTCTGTCGATTCATGATGGACAGCTGTACTAGTCATACATGCCTGCAGATTACCGTTGGTCACATGCACATGTCCCTGGTTGTATGCCTGCCATTTTTAGGCCCTCAATGTGTCCTGTGCCATGGAAAAATGGTGTGGGTTGCATCTTCAAGATGATACACGGTGTGCACTGCCGTCTTGTTGCTCATGCATTGTGTTCGTGTCAAATTTGTGATGTGTTGTGTTCTGTATGATTTTCTTACTGGGAGCGTTGGCAGTAGGCTCTGCAATATTAGACATTCAGCGCTGATTTTTCCCATGGTGACATGCAGCATTCCTGTGGTTGTGGCGGCTCTGTGACGCACAGTGGATTCCCTTGGTGGTTCAGTTCAATGCACTCCCGTGGATGCTTGTCCTGTGTGGGGATTTGCTGGAGACAGCAACATAGTGCATATACACTGCATGTTGCTGGATGGTGGTACGGAGGGTGAGGTCCGCTGATGAGTGGTGCACGTGTTGTGGGATGTGAGGTGGTTTACTGTTAGTCATATTGTGATAGATGTCGACCTTACTTCATTAAAATGGGATTTGGGTGTCATGTTCTGTTTGGGATGCTTTGAGGCACAGTGTTTGGTGATGTGCACATCGTGCTGTCACATCAACATTGACACCATGGTGGTGTGTGCATCTCTCCCCCCATTTCACTGCCATGTGCCTGTCAGGCACCGTAATTAACGGTGCCTCTAATAGCAGCATGGTCGCGGGCACGCGGCCCATCATACCGGCAATACCGGCATGTCGCAAATGGGAAGAAATCATAAGTCAGGCGGACAAGCAAATACCGGCATCATGAAGGTGCAAATAGGGGATACCGGCATGCCGGTAATACCGGCATCGTAAACCAACCGTAAAATGCTATGTGCAATGTTCCCAACTGCCATAGGTGCACACAATCAGCACAGGTGGAGGCAATGGAGTCTGGGTGAGTACAAAAGGAGCATACTTACACCCCACAGTCCATGGGGTGCCCGTGGGGACCCGACACAACTTTCTTCAAAGATACACCTGCTGACCGTCTCATGGTTTATCTGCTCTCCACAGGAAACTCTGCGATCTTTTGGCTAACGGTGAAAGACATCAAAAACCGAGAGCCTGGATCTGAAACCATCCGCACCGCTACCACAAAGTGCAGTAGCACCTGGAGCGTTCCAAGTGCCGAATAGGATAACAAAATAAATTATCTCAAGCTCAAATAACTGGACAGACTCAAAGAATATGGCAAAATACTACTTTATTATCAGTACAATAAAGTAGGTGTGCTCAAGCACCTTGAAGCATCCCATGTCCTAGATGGGATTACCAATAATGATCTCAGACCAAAATAACCATACAGACTCAAAGAATATGGCAAAGTACTACTTTATTCTCGGCATAAAATAAAGTAGGGCAATCTGGCAAACAACAAACTGTAGTACACGCACTCACACTTCAATTTTGATTACACAAAGGCTTTATACCTCGATATGCGTCATCTATGACATCATCCTACGTGGCAAATTGTAATTCCTATTGAATGGAGGGATTGGTTAAGGGAACATATGTGTCTATATATCATATAAGTACAAGTAATATTACTGGATGCCCCTTATCACGCCTTGAACCACCTCTAAACATGTATAATACAGATTATAGTAGAATAACAGCAGCGGGTTGGGCTGTGCAACATTGTATAGTGTGTTGCTACATAGATTCTCTGATTGGTTGGTATTTTCTCCCAGCGTAGGACTTATGACTCGTCAGCAGCACTTAAGCAAAAGAGTGCAACATCAGACTACTACCCACTTGCCCAATTAATCCATCATCTCTCATCGGTCAGGCCCCAAGCCAAGGCTTCTTCTTTATAGTTCACCTTGCAGCCTGTTCTCTGTTCTGGGACTTTCAAGGGAGTGTAGGTACACCATTATCATAATCTGGAGCTTAATGAATAGCCCCTGTTTTCGACTTCTGAATCAGGTTTGAGGAAACCATGATTTTGTCCATTTCGACCTTTTATTTACTGCTATTTGATTTAATTGAGCTGGGTATCATTACTCCTCTTGGCATCTGGACACTTGCTCCCTCCACCTTGCATGGGATTTTTGCATCTTTGTCCAATACTTGGCTCTTGCAGATGGTTTCTTTTTTGCTTAATCTAAGAGAAATACGTCTTACATACATGGCCTATACTCTTGACTCCCTTTTTGCCTTGCAATTATTCCTTGAAGTAGTATCCTTGATCCCAGGTCAATAGACTCCTCTTTATTCCTCACACAAAGCTGTTTTTCAGCATCTCCTGCCTCTGAAGCCTGGTCTGTCTCTGGGGTAGCTTGATTGATTTCAACATGAGTCCGATGTCCATCTTTCCATCATGGCCGCCTTAGCCACGTTATGTTTTCCTCTGCTGCTAGCATCTATATGTCTCAACTACCATGCGTTTCGGCGCCAATACATTCACTTCATCTCTCCTCCTTTATTTCTTTGGGGCAAATGATTTCTTCATCTTCGATTCCATGTTTCTCTCATTACTCTAGTTACATATTCATTCTTTAAGTATTTGCATATTGTTTCATTGTGTCTTTGTGCCGTCACTCTGCACTCATCCAATTTCACTTACAGCTCTTCGATGTCCAATGTTGTGTGCAGACATCCTTCCACCCTTTCAGTGGAGGGGCAGATTTGATACAGTTGTCAGAATGCATATCATCTTTCATACACTCGATGCAGTATTGGGATAATACCTGGTGTCCCACATAAAGCTCTTCCCCAGTTGTTCCAATATGATGAAGGTGAGGGGGAGGGAGCTAGGGATGACGTGTCTGTCTGCTCCTCTACATAGGGAAACCTTGCAAGCAAACAGATTGTAGCTCACACACTTTCAGCACATTTTCATTACGCAAAAGGCTTTATACCTTCGATTTACGTCAGCTATGACATCCTCCTACTTGGTAAATAGTCAAAATCTATCGGGCGGATGGATTGGTTAAGGGAACATATATACCTATATTTCATGTAAGTGTTAGTATCATCTTTGGCTGCCCCTTATCTGGTAGGCACGCCTTGACCAACCTCTAGCTACGTAAAATATGAAAACAGCATAATAACAGCAGTGGATAGGCTTATGCAACAATATATGGTCCACCATTACATAGGCCCTCATGATTGGTTGGCACTCTCTTCCAACCTTGGACATTCAGCTAATTAGCAGAACACCCGCAACAAAACCCAGGTGCAGGTGAACAACGTCAGGCAACTGCCTTCCTTAGCTAATTAGCCTACCATCTCTCATCAGTTAGGCCCTAAACCAAGACTTCATCTCTGTAGTCAACCTTGCTAACTGTCCTCTTACTCTGAACTTTAAAGGGAGTGAAGGTACATTGCTATCTTCGTCTGGAGCTCAGTTTATTTTTTTATTTTTTTATTTGTATGGTATATGGTTTAAAAATAAAACCTTTCACCAATTTTCATAAAAAAGATTTCCAGAAAAAAACGTCAAAATACGTATATCCAGTACAATTGTCCAGAAAATAAAACAGATGAATTGTCCTAGCCAGTTTCGTATCAATCCCTGAAAGGCGTGATTTTACAAATGTTCCAGCAAATCAAATATTTCCTTTATGAAATGTATCAGGGCCAATGATAATTCAGAGGAGTCCAGACTCTTCAAGATGCTTAAGCATATTATTTTCCATTCTTTGAGTGTGGCGTCCATCTCTTCTTGCAGTGCAGAACTTTTTTAATAGAATTCTTGCCTGTGAGTATAGGTTCACCACTTTGCTTATTAAATTGACCAACCTGGGAGCATCGAAGGGTACTTGTATTTAGACACATGGCTAGATGCATCATTGAACTCACCTTGAGTACGTTATCTGCATTGAGGTGACAGCTGGTCAAATCTTTGCCTTTTTTCGGTAGTGCGATTATCAAGACGATCAACATTTTTGCATTTCTTTTCAAGCCATTGTCCTTAATGTAAGTCAATAACGCATCCAATTGACGTTGTAGCCCAATGGGTGTTTGATCCACCAGGACAAGATCATCCGCATAGAGTAATCTGCCCACCAGCTCGCCTGCGATTTTTGGAGGGAAGCACCATCCTGTACTTAGGGCCTGATACTCATCTGATAGAAAGAGGTTAAACAAAGCAGGTGCCAATGCCCAACCTTCCTTTACGCCTTTCGATGTTGCAATTGGTTCAGACAGGGTGCCACTGATGTCTAAACTAACTCTCAAAGATGTCCCCGTATAGATTTCTTTAACAGCATCCAATAGGTTACCTGGGCATGTCCATTGCTCTAGTTTTGTCCATAGCTTTGTTCTGTCCACAGCGTCGAAGGCTTGGGCCTGATCTATGAAGGCCAGATAGATTTTTAAGTTGGATTTCATTTTTTCCTGTACTCGGCCCTTAAGAATGTTTATCAGGAAAACATTTAGGGCAGTGCCCACACCTTTCAGAAATCTAGCCTATCTAATATCGTTGATCTTAACAGCGGCACTCCACTGTGTAAGCGCCCGTAAAATAAGGGGCGCACAGATCTTTCCCGCTACATCTAGTAGCGCTATCGGCCTAAAGTTTGTGGGCAGCGTTCGGTCCCTTTCCTAAAATGGGGACAATTATAGCCTTTTTCCTTGACAGCGGGACCTTCTTCACCTTTTTAATGTGATCGAACAAAGTCCAAAGGAAGGAGGCCCACAACTCAGGGTTTTCTTTGAGTGTCACATTCGACATGCCGTCAGGTCCAGGTGCCCTCGAGTTACTAGCCTTATGGATCAATTCTAAAGTATCTTCTCTAGTTGTGTTGAAGGTCCATCCAGAAGTACTCTGATTTATGGATGTTTGAGAGGGACATTCTAGATCATGAAGCAAAGACGTGAAGTGTTCACTCCAGGCACTTGATGACACTGCATTTATCAGGAGGGCTTCCTGGGGTGCATTGACACCATTTATAGCCTGCCAGATTTCACTTGTGTTTTTTGTGGCAATGTTTGTTAAAACAATTTCAGAGTCATGTTGTAACATCTCGTGCTTCCGACCCTTAATCCAGTTGTGGTATTCTTGTTTTAATTTTTTTGCCCCTGGCGGCTGCCGTTGGACAATTCGCCTTTTTTAGGCGTCTTAAATTGTCGCTTAAAGTCCTTTTCTTAGAGACCACCAGTTAGTCATAGGTGTGCTTTGGGCAAAAAGAGCACCTTTTGTTATTTTTTCTTTGTTCCATAAAGTCTTACAGGAGAGTGGGATAGTCAAAATAATTATCCAACGGATCTGGTTCAGTGTCTTAAATTGTGCGTTAAGTCTATCAATCAAGATTGCGATTCTCCCTGGATTAAGGAATAATCGATTTCTTCCAGGGCGTACTCCCAATCTCGCTAGGTAAATTTCCTTCAATCCTTCGTTCATGCGTGAACATGTACGTTTTCAGATGTTATGGTCACTTTGTAAGGCTTCTATTACCTCCAGGTCTTTCACATGTTTCTGCATATTATTGGAGGCAAAGATGTAATCTAAGATTTTGCCTCCAGTAGCATACAGGGATCGGACCAAGTTTCTCTCGGTTCGCAAATCTCAATCGTAGGAACCTGAATGTATGGATTAGGTTTTTCCACAGTTAATACGTTCTAATTCACTGACAATTTAAGAGCTGTTAAGAGGCCTGACATAGGCTGGGCCTTTGTCTCATTCGTAGCTGGATTAAGATGAACCGAATAGCCAGATAAGAGCGGTGCACTTCTAAGGCAGGTTTCTGGCATACAAATCAGGTCGAAGATTTCTCGGGCCAAAGTCATCTGGGGAACAGGTGGATAAAGTCTTGTGTGTTCCAGCTACCAAATAAGTAATTCTTCCCATCAGTTTTCCTGGTTATTATAATCTTTTAGTGTCTAAAACTAGAGCCTCGGCCAACCAGCTCCAGTTTTGGTCGTCCCTTAATTGGGCTTTGGCAGGTTCCACTTTAGCCTCCCTCGACACTTTCGCTCGAATCATCGCTGTGAAGGTTACTGATAACTTTCCTTTACCAGCGCTATGCTCGTTTTTCAAAGCTTTGGGGCTTTGCGGTTTATACTGTCTTTTCCCATCGCCCGCATTGAAGCTTCTTTTATCTGTGTACAGCGTTTGGTCTCCTCTTTTCTGACTAATTTCTTCTTTCCTTCGTAATCCGGAGCTATTAAGCTCTCTGAGATCGAAGCCCATCCTCAAAAGCTGTGGTGCCTCATATAGTATCAGCTTTTTGGACAATTCAGATGGAAGATGCAAAATGACCATATCCAAACGGCCTTCTTCAGGGAAGTCAATGATTTTTACGTCATTGGTTGTTATTGACTTCAATGATGATAAATGGTGTAACAATCTGAGCACGTTTACTCGATTCATTATTAGGCTGTCTTTAATTTGCATGATTCGTTCAAGTGATAACGTAGGCCCTTCCGAGTCACCCCCTTTTGACTTGCCACTAAGGGTTTTAGAACCGAGGGCTTGACCTTTGGTAGCTGTTGTACTTGACGGTGTTTGATTCTTCTTTCTTCCATAGTCATTCAATCCTGTGAGTAGCTCCTTTCTTTGGGCCGTGTTACAAGTCCGGCGGCAACCGTGCCGGTAAAACCCAGCGGGTTGCCGCCAGACTTGCAAGTTTTACCAGCGCTTGGCTTGCCGGAAACACTGGGGGATTACAACCCCAGCATTCTGGGAAGTCTGGCGGTGTTAATTGTTAATCCCCATTCCCATTTGAGTCCCATAAGACTCATGGTGCTTCCGTGTAACTCTGCGGGCGGGTGCCGTTCTGCCCGCCAGGTCTGACCCTGGCAGGCGGGACAACACCCGCCCACAGACTCGTAGTGTGCCAATCCGGTAACAACGGTGCTGGTAGGCTTACCAGCACCGTTGTTACCGGACCGGCACACTTGTAATGAGGCCCATTGTCTCTTAAATCGTTTTTTACTGGTTACTTACAGGTGGTAAGGATTTTGCTGCTCGCTCTAGCTGGTAGCTCCTGTCTTTTCTGCGAGCCTGATTTTTCGCCATTGTAGGCTCTATAGTCTAGGATCCCTTTTTCATAAAGCATGGTAGTGTCACGAGCCTCGGGCTCGGTAAGTTGATCGCCCATAGCCTTTTCTTCAGTATCTTGGGTACTTACTGGGCATTATTTTCTTTTTTGAGCCACCATTTCAAAGGATTGTTCCGCTGCCCCCCCAGCCACCCATGAGATTTCCCTGGAGTTCGTACGATATTGTCTGCGTCTGTTGCCTTCCAATGCCACCAAACCATCGTCCATTTCTGGCTCCGACCTCCTGCTATTTTCGGTGCGAGTGCCTCGGGTGTATCCAGCAGGCAACGGGCGAGTTCTCATGGCACCCACCGGCTGTTCGCCCTCCAGCTCAAGAGCGATAATTGAGGAGTTTTCATCCACCATCTCTGCGTCAATGGGCGGATCCCTTTTGCTCTGTAGTACAGTTTCGTCATCAAATTCATAAGATCATCCATTGATTCTGTAATAGATGCTGGGGGCGAAGGGCAGGTTACTGATTTTTTGCAGGGCGGTGCCTGTCACTGAGTCATGCACCACCCTGATGGTTTGAGTGAGGGGGCACACTATTCAGTACAACCTTTCCTTGGGAGGCAGGTAAAGTTCAATTTCTCACAAATGATTTGCCTTCGTTTGATTGAACTTTCTTGCTCTTAGATATTTTTTGCATTGCTGCTGTCTGATTGGGATTCTTGGCCTTCAATGCTTTCTCTTGTGTCCAAGTTATTATGGGCTTTGAAGGTCAGATGTCCTCTCCTTCCCTCCCTAGAACTGGTTTCTTAGTAAATATTTGATAGTCTTGATTAGAAGGCAAGACCTCTCCTCTTAACCTAGGCATAGGAGGGGTGGAGCAGAGTTTTCTGGCTCATGTACCGCGCTGCTTGTGTTTAGGTCTTTCTCGCTGCTTCTCCCTTGATCCATTTTCGTTATCGAGACGAATAACTTCTTGTTCGGTTATAGGCCCAAGTTGTTTGCCTGCAACCCTTCATTCATTATTTGTCAGGGGTAGCAGATCACTTTTCACAGAGCCATTCCTCACATTCGTTTCCAGGATAATATTGCCCCCCCCCCCCCGTCCCCCTGCTCTTGGCCAAGTCAGCGCTCTGTCATCTTTATAAATACTGATTCCTGATTCTTTCAGAGTTCTGAAAAGAACTGGCCTGTAGTACATAACTCTCCATGCGGCGTTTATCCTTTTCCTCCATTATAGGATCTAGGCTACTGTGAAGGATTCTTGTAGTGTGTATTGCACTTGAATCGAAATGGTTCTGCAGGGCTGTCACAACACCCTCCACAAATATAACCTTGGAGTGCAGCATAGCCAGGACTCTAGTGTTGCCCTTAATTTTCTCACTCAGGGTCTCATGAAGTGTCATAAATGGTGCTAAAGTAAGGGCTAAAGTTGGTATCATATTGGTATCAAAACCCTGATTACTACCAGTTGTGATGTTATTTACCAGCACCATTTCAGAGTCCAATTTCACTGGGTTTCGTAAGCGTCGATTTATTTAGATTCCTTGGTTTTTCTCCCTCAATTGCATCCAGAAAATCTCAGTCACTGGTTGAAGACAGGCGAGGTCTTTTAGTAGAAAGCTTATTGTGAGTACACTGTGATTGAGTTAAGTGCTCCCGTGTCAATGAATCGATCAACAGACAATCTGAATTCTGCATGTTGGATTTTTCAGGGTCTTTCTGTTTTTCTTTGGTAGGCCACACCAAGTTTGAAGCGTCTAGATTGCTTAGGCGTGTTAGCGAGCCATTTTCTATTAGTGAGGGTACACTAGGCGTACACCGAATCGGCCGTTGCTCAATTTGGCCTAGAACACCTGCTTCCAACTTACCCAGGTTCTCTAGGAGCTCAGCATCTGGTATTTCTTCTTTGAGCCTCTTTTGAGTAGTTGCATGTAATGGGGTCTTGAGTGCTGAGTTAGTCGCTTTCCGAACTACATTAGAAGTCCTCTTCTTGTAGTGAAAGTTCTGATTAACCAGTAAATCTCCCGATGGCAAGCCTGTGGGGTTCCAAATTGATCTCCGGAAGCGACCCTTTTGAAAGAGGAAATTGGGACTTTTAGTTGGATTCAGAGTAAGCGAGGGGGCAGAGCCGTCGAACCGAGGCTCTAGGGTCTTACCACATTTGTCTGTTAGTTGTTTTTCCATAGGACCGCACAACGTCCTAGGGCTTTCCCCCCAAAACTGACTGTACTAGTTGCAGGGGTAATCTTGGGTTCGTCAAGATCTTTCGAAGTTTTTCTGTACTCGCCCATAGCTATAGGGTTCCAGATGTTCCCCCTTGTTTGAGTATTAAACAGCTCATCAACCAGCGTCCTGTTTGAGGAAAGACCAAAACCTGTGAGGGGGTGGGGGGGGCTGTGATAACCTTCAACCGCTGCTCAGTCCTTGGAGACTCCCCCACCCGGTTTGGCAAAGACACTCTGCGCACAGTGTCAAACCTCCTCATGTTCGTTCGGGTCTGTTTGGTGGATGTCATCTTCTAAGCCCTGAGTGGTCCCTTTAAAAGAAGGCCAAATCCCCCGAATGAAAGTCCATGGCCCCGTTCTCTGTTGCACTCAGGGCATTTTGCGGGTGATCCACCAACACCCCGAGCTCCCCCGACTCCACATCCTCAGCCCTGGCAACAGAAGCCATCCTAGCATTCCTGTCAGATTCTGCGCTGGTATGTGGGCAAGGAGAGACATTCTCTCCACAAGGAGCGTTGAGCACTTTTTCCGCTGTCCCCTCCTTGTCCCCTGTTGTCTCATGACACATTCCGAGGTTGTCCAGAGAAAGAGCCGTGCTGGCAGTAACCGTCACGTCAATATAAAAAGGACAGGAACTCAGGTCAGGGCTAACACACTTGTGAACAGGAGGGTCACCATCCACAGGGCTCCGACCAGTACAAGCAATGTCAAAAGCATACGCATTGGCAGAGGTCACGCCATCTCCTTCCATAATCACCTCTTGCCCCAGCCGACAAACATCCTTAAGGAGCATAGTGAGGTGAGGGGGTAGGACCTCATGGGGATTCCGGGTAGACGGCTCGTCTCCCATGTAGAGCACAGGGACTCGCTCCAATCGCCTCCTGCCGCAGCGAGGTTGTTTTGCTGCAGAGCTCCTCCTCCTCACAGTAGAGCTAGTGGAAAGACAAGTACTGCCGTTACTGCTACTGATACTGGAGCTTAATGAATAGGCCTTGTCTTCTGGTCTTGGACCACATGTGCGGAGACCATGATTTTATCTATTCTGTCCTTTCATTTAGTGCTATGCGATTCAATTATGCTGGGTGCTATTCCTGTCCTTTGCCTCTGGAGACTTGGTTGCTCCATCTTGCATATGCGTTTTGCATCTTTAATTTTACAATACTTGGCACTCGCAAATAATCCACCATTTGCTTAATCTAAGAGAAGTATGTCTTACGCACATGGCTTATCCTCGTCGACTCCATTTGTGCCTTGCAGTTGCTTCTTGCAGCAATATCCTTGATCCTGAGCCAAGCAAATATCCTTTCTTCTTACACAGATCTGTACTCCAGTGCCTGCCTGTTCTGCAGCCTGGGTCTTTCTCCTCGAGGCTTCTCACTTACCATTATACGATGCCGACATCCATTTTCTCTATATGGCTGCTTTACTTGCGTTATATTTCTTACTTCTATGGTTTTTCTTCATCTTCGTATATATGTTAGTTCGTCACTTCAGTCACATCTTCATTCTTTCGATATCCGTGTATCAGTTCAGTGCATCCGCGTATCTTCTCTTCATGATGTCACTTTGCATCTGTCAGACTTTACTCATAGTCCTTCCATGTGCAGTGGTGGCTGCAGACTTCCTTCTACCACACAGTTTGTGGGTACATTTGATACGGCTGTCTCAGTGCATAACGTCTCTCCTATCTTCGATGTGGTATTGGAATGGTACCAGGTGCCGTGCATGATATGATATGATATAAGTCATTTATAACGTGCCTGTACACAAGTGCTTTCTTGCTGTTCTTCCAGTATGCCGGAAGTGAGGGGTTGGGCTCCATACACCAGGACCAAAGCAAACACGGGACAATATACAAGGAAGAACCGACAATAAACCTACTCAACACCCCAGAGATCACCCGAAAACAAACTAACTACTCCTTCTCGTCTCCACACCCTCACACCTCTCACAAACTGCACACGCCCAAAGGGCTAGTGAAACAACCCACCAAAAACCTTGCAAACAGTAAAACCCTCTCTAATCATACTACAAACCCAATACCTACAAACAACATAGACACTGGACGCCATCCTTACGGACGCAACAAGTCCAGTGTACATAAAGCACATCCAGAAAACTCACACACACAGACGCCAATTCTTCCAGGTTCTGCAAGCGTCAACAGATGCGCGCACACTCTATCCTAGCCCACTCTCCCTCAATAACCAACCCTACACACTTTTCTTACAGAGCCATGTGAGCGCCTGGAAGCCATGCAAATGGTAGCGCGTGGGGTATAACATACACCTTAAAATCCATTCAGAATAACTGGATTCATGCAGTGGCTTCAGACAGGTTAAACGAGAAGCTGAAGGGTATGTGGTTGGTTCAGGTGATGGTGGATGAAGCAGGGGAGTGTTGGCCCCATGAGCAAGTCGCTGAACTTGTGAGATGCTGTGACCAGTCTCTGGAAATCCATGAGACTCTAATATCCCTCCAGCAAACGGAGAGACTGGATTCTGCACCCCTTATGGCTGTACGTCAGAAGAGTGCGATGGGACTGTGGAAATGAAGGGGTTCACCGGGGAGTCCAGGCTCCTGTAAAGGGCTGTCGTCCACACGATGCACCTTGCGTGCACTCCTAGGCCCACAGCCTGAACCTTGTGTTGGAGGATTCCATGCCGAGCTCGAGGGCTGCGCTCTCTTTCTTTGGGAGTTTGGAAACGTTGTACACTTTCATTCAAGGTCATACACTGCTAGAAAAGGTACTAAAGTTACTCGGGCAGCCAGTTCTTGCACTAAAAAAGTCTTAAAGAAATGGAGGCTACCACAACGTGCAGCCAAATAACCATTCAAGCAGGAGGCTTATGAAAAGCCCTGCAGTCTTTTCACACTGTGTTCTGGTTGGGTAGCTAAGGCCACTTTAGAAACCCATAAAGAAAGCGAGAAAGGGACTGCAGAGGGCCAGACAGGATCTCTATTCTGCCAATCCTTCCATAAACAGTCTACAGGCTGCCACCCGGGGCCTGCGGGGGGGAGGGAGGGCTACCATCACTCCTTTACAGAGCCGGAGAAGGAGTGTGCTGCAGAGCACACCCAAGGGCCAGGAATCAGAAACGGAAAAGTGAGTGTCGAGATTGATGGCAACCCGGCTGACAAACACGCCTTCTGTAAAGCAGCACGTGAGGAAGGACCAGAAAGAGGTGCTGGCAACACACTGTCCAGATTAAATGACCGTTTCTCTCAGGATAGTGCTTCTTTGCTCAGTGGAGTTGCACATGTCCCGCCACAGCGGGGTGCTTCAAGAAGTCAGGGCCTCAGGAGAGCTGCAGACTTCTGCAAGGTTTCCCGCGCTGGACCAGCGACTGAGATGATGATGATGATGATGATGAGACAGGCTGGCATATTTCAGGAGACTCTCTGATCTACTGCAGAACTTCCTGCATGCCTGAATCAACCACCTGCTACCACCTACAGTGCCATCACTACTGCTTACAGTGCCATCACTCCCGCCTACAGTGTCATCACTACTGCTTACAGTGCCATCACTCCCGCTTACAGTGCCATCACTCCCGCCTACAGTGTCATCACTACTGCTTACAGTGCCATCACTCCCGCTTACAGTGCCATCACTCCCGCTTACAGTGCCATCATTCACGCTTACAGTGCCATCACTCTCGCTTACAGTGCCATCATTCACGCTTTCAGTGCCATCACTACCGCATACAGTGCCATCACTCCTGCTTACAGTGCCATCATTCACGCTTACAGTGCCATCACTCCCGCTTACAGTGCCATCATTCACGCTTACAGTGCCATCACTCCCGCTGACAGTGCCATCACTCCCGCTTACAGTACCATCATTCCCGCTTACAGTGCCATCACTCCCGCTTACAGTGCCATCAATACTGCTTTTAGTGCCATCACTGCCAATTACAGAGCCATCACTACCGTATACAGTGCCATCACTCCCGCTTACAGTGCCATCACTCCTGCTTACAGTACCATAATTCCCGCTTACAGCGCCATCACTCCCGCTTACAGCGCCATCACTCCCGCTTACAGTGCCATCACTACCGTGTATAGTGCCATCACTGCCAATTACAGTGCCATCACTACCGTATACAGTGCCATCACTACCGCTTATAGTGCCATCACTGCCAATTACAGTGCCATGACTACCGCATACAGTGCCATCACTACCGCTTACAGTGCCATCACTACCACTCACAGTGCCATCACTACCGCTTAGAGTATCATCACTGCCAATTACAGTGCCATCACTACTGCATACAGTGCCATCACTACTGCTTACAGTGCCATCACTCCCGCTTACAGTGCCATCACTGCCGCTTATAGTGCCATCACTGCCAATTACAGTGCCATCACTACCGTATATAGTGCCATCACTACCGCTTATAGTGCCATCACTGCCAATTACAGTGCCATGACTACCGCATACAGTGCCATCACTACCGCTTACAGTGCCACCACTACCACTCACAGTGCCATCACTACCGCTTAGAGTATCATCACTGCCAATTACAGTGCCATCACTACTGCATACAGTGCCATCACTACTGCTTACAGTGCCATCACTACCGCTCACAGTGCCATCACTACCGCTTACAGTGCCATCACTACCACATACAGTGCCATCACTCCCGCTTACAGGGCCATCACTGCCGCATACAGTGCCATCACTGCCGCATACAGTGCCATCACTCCCGCTTACAGTGCCATCACTGCCAATTACAGTGCCATCACTACCGTATACAGTGCCATCACTACCGCTTACAGTGCCATCACTGCCAATTACAGTGCCATCACTGCCAATTACAGTGCCATCACTCCCGCTTACAGCACCATCACTCCCTCTTACAGGGCCATCACTCCCGCTTACAGTTCCAGCACTCCCGCTTGCAGTGCCATCACTGCCAATTACAGTGCCATCACTACCGCTTATAGTGCCATCGCTACCGCATACAGTGCCATCACTACCACATACAGTGCCATCACTACCGCTTACAGTACCATCACTACCACTCACAGTGCCATCACTACCGCTTACAGTGCCATCACTACCGCATACAGTGCCATCACTGCAAATTACAGTGCCATCACTCCCGCTTACAGTGCCATCACTCCCGCTTACAGGACCATCACTCCCGCTTACAGTGCCATCACTCCCGCTTACAGTGCCATCACTGCCAATTACAGTGCCATCACTCCTGCTTACAGTGCCATCACTCCCGCTTACAGGACAAGCACTCCTGCTTACAGGCCATCACTCCTGCTTACAGTGCCATCACTACCGCTTATAGTGCCATCCCTCCTGCTTACAGTGCCATCACTGCCGCTTACAGTACCAACACTCCTGCTTACAGTGCCATCACTCCTGCTTACAGTGCCATCACTACCGCATACAGTGCCATCACTCCCGCCTACGGTGCCATCACTACCGCTTACAGTACCATCACTTACAGTACCAACACTACTGTTTACAGTGCCATCACTCCTGCTTACAGTGCCATCACTACCGCATACAGTGCCATCACTCCTGTTTACAGTGCCATCACTACCACTTACAGTGCCATCAATACCGTTGACAGTGCCATCACAACCGCATACAGTGCCATCACTCCCGCTTACAGTGCCATCACTCCCACCTACAGTGTGATCACTCCTGCTTACAGTGCCATCACTCCCACTCACAGTGCCATCACTATCACTATCGCTTACAATGCCATCATTACCGTTTGCAGTGCCATCACTGCCAATTACAGTGCCATCACTACCGTATACAGTGCCATCATTCCCGCTTACAGTGCCATCACTCCCACTTACAGTACCATCATTCCCGCTTACAGCACCATCATTCCAGCTTACAGCGCCATCACTCCCGCTTACAGTGCCATCACTACCGCTTATAGTGCCATCACTGCCAATTACAGTGCCATCACTACCGTATACAGTGCCATCACTACCGCTTACAATGCCATCACTGCTAATTACAGTGCCATGACTATCGCATACAGTGCCATCACTATCGCTTACAGTGCCATCACTACCACTTACAGTGCCATCACTACCGCTTAGAGTATCATCACTGCCAATTACAGTGCAATCACTACCGCATACAGTGCCATCACTATCGCTCACAGTGCCATCACTACCACTCACAGTGCCATCACTACCGCATACAGTGCCATCACTACTGCATACAGTGCCACCACTCCCGCTTACAGTGCCATCACTGCTAATTACAGTGCCATCACTACCGCATAAAGTGCCATCAGTCCCACTTACAGTGCCATCACTCCCGCTTACAGACCATCACTCCCGCTTACAGTGCCATCACTCCCACTTACAGTACCATCACTGCCAATTACAGTGCCATCACTACCGTATACAGTGCCATCACTACTGCTTACAGTGCCATCACTGCCAATTACAGTGCCATTACTACCGCACACAGTGCCATCACTACCGCTTACAGTGCCATCACTACCACTCACAGTGCCATCACTACCACTTAGAGTGTCATCACTGCCAATTACAGTGCCATCACTACCACGTACAGTGCCATCACTGCCAATTACAGGCCATGACTTCCGCTTACAGTGCCATCACTACCGCTTACAGTGCCATCACTGCCAATTACAGTGCCATGACTACCGCATACAGTGCCATCACTACCGCTTACAGTTCCATCACTACCACTCACAGTGCCATCACTACCGCTTAGAGTATCATCGCTGCCAATTACAGTGACATCACTCCCGCTTACAGTGCCATCACTACCAATTACAGTGCCATCACTACCGCATACAGTGCCATCACTCCCGCTTACAGTGCCATCACTCGCGCTTACAGGACCATCACTCCCGCTTACAGTGCCATCACTCCCACTTACAGTGCCATCACTGCCAATTACAGTGCCATCACTACCGTATACAGTGCCATCACTACTGCTTACAGTGGCATCACTGCCAATTACAGTGCCATCACTACCGCATACAGTGCCATCACTCCCGCTTACAGTGCCATCACTCCCACTTACAGTACCATCACGGCCAATTACAGTGCCATCACTACCGTATACAGTGCCATCACTACCGCTTACAGTGCCATCACTGCCAATTACAGTGCCATAACTACCGCACACAGTGCCATCACTACCGCTTACAGTGCCATGACTACCACTCACAGTGCCATCACTACCACTTAGAGTGTCATCACTGCCAATTACAGTGCCATAACTAGCACGTACAGTGCCATCACTGCCAATTACAGGCCATGACTTCTGCTTACAGTGCCATCACTACCGCTTACAGTGCCATCACTGCCAATTACAGTGCCATGACGACCGCATACAGTGCCATCACTACCGCTTACAGTGCCATCACTACCACTCACAGTGCCATCACTACCGCTTAGAGTATCATCGCTGCCAAATACAGTGCCATCACTACCGCATACAGTGCCATCACTACTGCTTACAGTGCCATCCCTACCACTCACAGTGCCATAACTACCGCTTATAGTGCCATCACTCCCGCATACAGTGCCATCACTCCCGCTTACAGTGCCATCACTGCCAATTACAGTACCATCACTACCGCATACAGTGCCATCACTCCCGCTTACAGTGCCATCACTCCCGCTTACAGTGCCATCACTCCCACTTACAGTGCCATCACTGCCAATTACAGTGCCATCACTACCGTATACAGTGCCATCACTACTGCTTACAGTGGCATCACTGCCAATTACAGTGCCATCACTACCGCATACAGTGCCATCACTACCGCTTACAGTGCAATCACTACCACTTAGAGTGTCATCACTGCCAATTACAGTGCCATCACTACCGCATACAGTGCCATCACTACTGCTTACAGTGCCATCACTACCACTCACAGTGCCATCACTACCGCTTACAGTGCCATCACTACTGCATACAGTGCCATCACTCCCGCTTACAGTGCCATCACTGCAAATTACAGTGCCATCACTACCGCATACAGTGCCATCACTCCTGCTTACAGTGCCATCACTCCCGCTTACAGTGCCATCTCTCCCGCTTACAGTGCCCTCACTCCCGCTTACAGAGCCATCACTGCCAATTACAGTGCCATCACTACCGCATACAATGCCATCACTCCCGCTTACAGTGCCATCACTCCCGCTTACAGGACCAGCACTCCCGCTTACAGTGCCATCACTCCTGCTTACAGTGCCATCACTACCGCTTATAGTGCCATCACTCCTGCTTACAGTGCCATCACTGCCGCTTACAGTACCAACACTCCTGCTTACAGTGCCATCACTCCTGCTTACAGTGCCATCACAACCGCATACAATGCCATCACTCCCACCTACGGTGCCATCACTACCGCTTACAGTACCATCACCTACAGTACCAACACTACTGCTTACAGTGCCATCACTCCTGCTTACAGTGCCATCACTACCGCATACAGTGTTATCACTCCCGCTACAGTCCCATCCCTACCACTGACAGTGCCATCACTCCCGCTTACAGTGCCATCACTATCACTATCGCTTACAGTGCCATCAATACCGCTTACAGTCCCATCACTCCCGCTTACAATGCCATCACTACCGCTTACAGTGCCATCACTCCCGCTTACAGTACCATCACTACCACTTACAGTGCCATCACTACCACTTACAGTGCCATCACTCCCGCTTACAGTGCCATCACTACCACTTACAGTGTCATTACTCCTGCTTACAGTGCCATCAATGCCGGTTACAGTTTCATCACTACCGCGTACAGTGCCATAACTACCGCTTACAGTGCCATCACTATCCTTACAGTTTCATCACTACCGCTTACAGTCTCATCGCTACTATTTACAGGGCCATCGCTACTGCTTACAGTGTCATCATTCCCACCTACAGTGCCATTACTACCGCTTACAGTGTCATCACTCCCAGCTACAGTGTCATCACTACCACTTACAGTGCCATCAGTACCGCTTACAGTTTCTTCATCACTACCGCTTACAGTGCCATCACTACCGCTTACAGTGCCCTCACTCCCGCTTACAGTGCCCTCACTCCCGCTTACAGAGCCATCACTGCCAATTACAGTGCCATCACTACCGCATACAGTGCCATCACTCCCGCTTACAGGACCAGCACTCCCGCTTACAGTGCCATCACTCCTGCTTACAGTGCCATCACTACCGCTTATGGTGCCATCACTCCTGCTTACAGTGCCATCACTGCCGCTTACAGTACCAACACTCTTGCTTACAGTGCCATCACTCCTGCTTACAGTGTCATCACAACCGCTTACAGTGCCATCACTCCTGCCTACGGTGCTATCACTACCGCTTACAGTACCATCACTTACAGTACCAACACTACTGCTTACAGTGCCATCACTCCTGCTTACAGTGCCATCACTACCGCATACAGTGCCATCACTCCTGTTTACAGTGCCATCACTACCACTTACAGCGTCATCAATACCGTTTACAGTGCCATCACTACCGCATACAGTGCCATCACTCCCGCTTACAGTGCCATCACTCCCACTTACAGTGCCATCACTATCACTATCGCTTACAATGCCATCAATACCGTTTGCAGTGCCATCACTGCCAATTCCAGTGCCATCACTACCGCATACAGTGCCATCACTCCCGCTTACAGGACCATCACTCCTGCTTACAGTGCCATCAATCCCGCTTACAGTGCCATCACTCCCACTTACAGTGCCGTCACCCCCGCATACAGTGCCATCACTCCTGCTTACAGTGCCAACACTCCCGCTTACAGTGCCATCACTCCTGCTTACAGTGCCATCACTCCCGCTTACAGTGCCATCACTATCGCTTATAGTGCCATCACTCCTGCCTACAGTGCCATCACTCCAGCTTACAGTGCCATCACTCCCACTTACAGCACCATCACTATCACTATCGCTTACAGTGCCATCACTACCGCTTACAGTACCATCACTGCTGCTTACAGTACCCTCACTACCTCTTACAGTGCCATCACTACTGCTTACAGTGTCATTACTCCAGCTTACTGTGCCATCACTTCTGCTTACAGTGGCATCACAATTACTATCGCTTACAGTGCCATCACTATCACTATCGCTTACAGTGCCATCACTCCGGCTTACAATGTCATCACTACCGCTTACAGTGCCATCACTCCCGCTTACAGTACCATCACTACCACTTACAGTGCCATCACTACCACTTACAGTGTCATTACTCCTGCTTACAGTGCCATCACTACCACTTACAGTGCCATCAATACCGGTTACAGTTTCATCACTACCGCGTACAGAGCAATAACTAACGCTTACAGTGCCATCACTATGCTTACAGTTTCATCACTACCACTTACAGTCTCATCGCTACTATTTACAGGGCCATCGCTACTGCTTACAGTGTCATCATTCCCACCTACAGTGCCATTACTACCGCTTACAGTGTCATCACTCCCAGCTACAGTGTCATCACTACCACTTACAGTGCCATCAGTACCGCTTGCAGTTTCTTCATCACTACCGCTTACAGTGCCATCACTACTGCTTACAGTGCCATCACTACCCTTACAGTTTCATCACTCCGGCTTACAGTGCCATCACTACCGCTTACAGTGTCATCACTCCTTCTTACAGTGTCATCACTACTGCCACCAGTATCATTACTCCCGCCTACAGTGCCACCCCTCCCGCCTACAGTGCCATCCTGTCTACAGTGTCATCTCTCACTCCTACAGTGCCATCACTACCGCTTACAGTGCCATCACTACCGCTTACAGTCTCTTCACTACCGCTTACAGTTTCAACATTACAGCTTACAGTGTCATCACTCCTGCTTACAGTGCAATCACTACTGCTTAGTGTCATCAGTACCTCTTACAGTGCCATCACTACTGCTTATAGTGTCATCACTACTGCTTACAGTTTTATCACTACCGCATCACTACCTCTTAGTGTCATCAGTGCCGCCTACAGTGCCATCACTACCACTTACAGTGCCATCTCTCCCGCTTACAGTGCCATCACTACCACTTACAGTGCCATCACTACCGCTCACAATGCCATCACTACCGCTCACAGTTCCATCACCATCGCTTACAGTTTCATCACTACTGCTTACTGTGCCATCACTACCACTTAGTGTCATCACTAATGCTTACAGTGCCATCACCACTGCTTACAGTCTCATCACTACCGCTTACAGTGCCATCACAACATTTAAAGTGCCATCACTATGCTTACAGTTTCATCACGTTCACTTACAGTGTCATCACTCCCACTTAAAGTGTCATCACTACTGCTTACAGTGACATCACTACTGCTTACAGTGTCATCACTACTGCCTACAGTGCCATCACTCCCGCTTACAGTGTCATCACTACTGCCTACAGTGCCATCACTCCCGCTTACAGTGCCACTTACAATGCCATCACTCCCGCTTACAGTGCCATCACTACCACTTACAGTGTCATCACTACTGCTTACAGTGTCATCACTCCTGCTTACAGTGCCATCACTCCTGCTTACAGTGCCACTTACAGTGCCATCACTTCCGCTTACAGTGCCATCACTACCACTTACAGTACCATCACTCCCACCTACTGTGCTATCACTTTTGCTAAAAGTGCAATCGCTCCCGCTTACAGTGTCATCACTACTGGGTACAGTACCATCACTACTGCTTACAGTACCATCACTACCGCATACAGTGCCATCACTCCCGCTTACAGTTTCATCACTACCGCTTACAGTGCCATCACTACCGCTGACAATTTGTCACTTCCGCTTACAGGCCATCACTACCCCTTACAGTTTCATCACTTCTGACTACAGTGCCATCACTCCCGCTTACAGTCTCATCACTACTGCTTACAGTTTCATCAATTTCGCTTACAGTGTCATCACTCCTTCTTACAGTGTCATCACTAATGCTTACAGTGTCATCACTCCTGCTTCCAGTGCCATCACTCCTGCGTACAGTTCCATCACTCCTGCTTACAGTCCCATCACTACCACTTACAGTGCCATCACGCCTTCTTACAGTGTCATCACTCCTGCTTACAGTGCCATAATTACCACTTACAGTGCCATCACTCCCGCTTACAGTGCCATCACTCCTGCTTACAGTACCATCACTACCACTTACAGTTTCATCACTACCGCTTACAGTGCCATCACTACCACTTACAGTGTCATTACTCCTGCTTACAGTGCCATCGCTACCACTTACAGTGAAATCAATACCGGTTACAGTTTCATCACTATCGCGTACAGTGCCATAACTACCGCTTACAGTGCCATCGCTACGTTTACAGTTTCATCACTACCGCTTACAGTCTCATCACTACTGTTTGCAGGGCCATCGCTCCTGCTTACAGTGTCATCACTCCCACCTACAGTGCCATTACTCCCGCTTTCAGTCTCATCACTACCGCTTACAGTTTCAACACTAAAGCTTACAGTGTCATCACTCCTGCTTACAGTGCAATCACTACTGCTTAGTGTCATCAGTACCTCTTACATTGCATCACTACTGCTTATAGTGTCATCACTACTGCTTACATTTTCATCACTACCGCATCACTACCTCTTAGTGTCATCAGTGCCCCCTACAGTGCCATCACTACCACTTACAGTCTCATCACTACCGCTTACAGTGCCATCACTACTGCTTAGTGTCATCAGTACCGCTTACAGTTTCATCACTCCCACTTACAGTCCCATCACTACTGCTCACATTGCCATCGTTCCTGCTCGCAGCGCCATCCTCCCACTCGCAGCGCCATCACTCCAACTCACAGTGCCATCACTACCGCTCACAGTGCCATCACTATCGCTTACAGTTTCATCACTACCGCTTACTATGCCATCACTACCACTTGCAATGTCATCACAACTGCTTACAGTGCCATCACCACTGCTGAGTCTCATAACTACCGCTTACAGTGCCATCACAACATTTACAGTGCCATCAGTATGCTTACAGTCCCATTACTACCGCTTACAGTGCCATTACTATCGCTTACAGTGCCATCACAACATTTACAGTGCCATCACTATGCTTACAGTTTCATCACTTTCGCTTACAGTGCCATCACTACCACTTAGTGTCATCAGTACCTCTTACAGTGTCATCACTACTGCTTACAGTTTCATCACTACCGCTTACAGTACCATCACTACCTCTTACAGTGTCATCACTACTGCTTACAGTGTCATCACTACCGCCTACAGTGCCATCACTCCCGCTTACAGTGCCACTTACAGAGCCATCACTCCCGCTTACAGTGCCATCACTACCACTTACAGTGTTATCACTACTGCTTAAAGTGACATCACTCCCGCTTACAGTGTCATCACTCCTGCTTACAGGGCCATCACTCCTGCTTACAGTGCCAATTACAGTGCCATCACTCCCGCTTACAGTGCCATCACTACCACTTACAGTGCCATCACTCCCACCTACAGTGCCATCACTTTCGCTTAAAGTGCAATCACTCCCGCTTACAGTGTCATCACTACTGTTAGGCGGAAACCTGTGCAGTTCCCTCTGGGACCACTGCAAAAGATTTAGGACTACAGGTGTTTGGCAGTCAACCCACTTGGTAGCAGTCTGTACCACACAGATTCACTTGGTAGCTGTGGCTGTGCAGTCAGACTTCCCTCAAGAAGAGTTACGCAGTATGTGGAGTATACAATATAGGGCAATTCTTCACAGTAAGACAAGCAAACACGCAACGAGACTTAGTGTAAAGATATTAAGGTATTTATTTATAACGGAACATCTATGGAAAACATTTAGGCACTATCACGGCAAACACTTCAATCACAATTACTCTACGAAGAGAAAACGATCAATCCCTCTAACAATATTTCGACAAGTCTAGGTTCTACCAGCATCACTTCTTTGCAGACAGAGGTGTATGCCTCAACCTAGATGGCACTCTAATATTAGTTAGGACGGGAGAGAAAGAAAATAAGCAGGTTACGAAATCAACACAGTTCAATACTTCACGGGAAAAATGCAAGGCAAGAAGCCACGAACCACAATAGATCATAAAGTTCAGAGGCCAGGCCCACTGGGAGAGAGGCAAGGCGATATGTCCCAAGAAGTCTCTAGTGGAAATGCGTTCGAGTCTTTGTAGCAAATTGTTATCGGCAGATTGAACCAGTTCAGAACAATACGTGAGAAAGCTTGGAGGCGACCCAACGGAAAGGAGAGGATTAAGACACCTCACTCGAACCGATCGAAAGGGAAGCAAGGCGGACACGGTACCTTGTTTGTGGAGAGACAGCTCCGGCAGGGGCAGTTGTTCCTGGTGGTTGATGCACGTTGGGTCTTTGCCAAGAGTAGAGATGATCTCGTCGTCGAAGAAAAGTGAAGTCCGGTGCACCACCAGGGAAGAGACCAGCCGCGGAGTGCTCCGTCACAAGGCACCACCTTTTGGTCGCGGTACAGGGGTAGTGGCTATCCGGTTGCCAAGGTGCTCTGCACAGGCAATTCGACCACAGCGTCCTGAGGCGAAGAAAAAGCAAAGGGGACTGGTTGTTCCCACCAGTCAGGGGAAGAGACTCTCCGGCAGGGAGATCTCCTCTGTCGTCGGGAAGTGGTGAGTCGGCTCCGCAGGGCTCCACCGGAGGTGTCGTCGTGCAGGTCGGCTCAGCGTTACCCTCATCGGATTCTTAGGTCCTGTGGCGACTTCTGAAGATCCAGTCCCAAAAGCCCTGCTTTTATGCAGAAAATCCCCATTCATTCAGCCTAGCTGTCAATCAACACGTGCTAAGTGGTGAGCGGGGAGGCTCACCACTTGGGCTAATCACTCCAGAGTGCGACCGGAGTTGGCAAGGCAACTTGGTCCAGGGTGCCTAAACCCCCTCCCACACCCCTGTGGTAACCCAGGCAGAATGGCACCACTTTGGAGGGTCTCTGTACAGAGGCCCGCCAAAAGTGGAACAAAGGGCTCAACCTTTGGTTTCGGAGTCACAGAGACGAACACAGACGCGATTTTACAAACCAAGTTCTGGCAGAAAATACCATCCGATAAACTTATTTAAGATAAGTAGACCGGTGGTTTGTTAGAGATTAACGAGAAGAAGTATCAATCTCCAACAATGGGACGAATCCCATAGGGTTATGTTCGGGATCGAACATAACAAGTAGTTTCCACTGCCACCAGCCAAAAATCGACGAGGGGGGACGGGACAGTGCCCCCTCGAGTAACAGATCCAGGAGTAATCGAATTACCCCTACTAGTACGTCCACAATAAGATGGTTTGTACTAGTCCTGTTAGTAAATTTAGGTCTAGTAAAGCCAATGGTGACTTTACATGCCCGGGGAGACAGTAGTCAGTCCCCGGGTATGGAGTCTATGGTGGAGGTCCGCTAGCACGCCCCAGTGTTACGGCACGTAGGGTGCAGTGTAACACACATAGAAAAACATATGAGACCCTATGGAGTAAAAGACCCCATAGCCCATAGAACACATTGACATTCAAGGGAATTAACACACATTCATGTCCAAGAGTGGGAGAAAAAGAGTCTCACTCTTGGCAGGATGGAAAAAACAAACTCCAGAAATCCAGCAAAGCTGCTGGGGGACTCACTAGGTTAGGAAATTCAGCCTAAACAGAGAATTCTCCCTAACACTGCCCCCCCCCCCTCAGACTAAGGGACAGGAGGATTTAATCCACTCCTGGATGAATCTCATACCTCTAGTCGATGACATACATCCTAGAGAGACCATCAGCATTTTGGTGGTGACATCCTGACCTGTGCTCAATGGTGAAATCAAACCCTTGCAGGCAGATCGACCATCTCAATAGTTTTGGGTTTTCCCCTTTCATTTGCATTAACCATCTCAAGGGTTGGTGGTCAGTCTGAATGACAAAAGTAGAACCATACAAGTACGGCCTAAACTTCTTCAGATCCCACACAATAGCAAAGCACTCTCTTTCGATTGTTGCCCACCTTGTTTCAGGACCCTTCAGCTTGCGGCTGATGAAGCAAACGGGGTGCTCCCTACCTTTCCCATCCAGTAGACTGAGTACGGCACCTATCCCTACATTTGAAGCATCTGTCTGCACAATGAAGTGTTGGCGGTAATCAGGAGCTCTGAGTACTGGGGCTTGGCAAAGAGCCTTTTTCAGGTTTTCAAAAGCCTGATTGCACTCCTCGTTCCATTTAACTTTTTTTAGGAAATTTGGGCGAGGAGATGACATTCAGTGGAGAAGCTATGGTCCCATAGTTCTCTATGAAATTCCTGTAATACCCAGTGAGGCCTAGGAAGGCTCTCACTTGGGTTTGAGTAGTAGGTGTTGTCCAATTTTGCACAGCTTCAATCTTACTGAGCAAAGGCCTTATTTCTCCACCTCCTACCTCATGTCCAAGATAGACTACCTTACTCTGTCCAATTTGGCATTTACTCGCCTTTATGGTCAGATTGGCTCGTCCAAGAGCCTGCAAAACATCTCTCCGGTGGGTTACATGTTCTTCCCAGGAATTGCTGAACACTGCGATGTCATCCAAGTATGCCATGCAGAAGTCCTGCATCCCATTCAGAACCTGGTTTACCATCCGTTGAAACGTAGCAGGTGCATTCTTCAATCCGAAAGGCATTACCTTAAACTGGTATAAGCCAACAGTGGTAGAAAATGCAGCTTTCTCCTTGGCATGGTCTGTCAGGGCTATTTGCCAATAGCCTGACGTCAAGTTGAATGTGCTGAGGAACTTGGCGGCGCCAAGTTTATCCACCAACTCATCTGTTCTTGGCAAAGGGTGGGCATCAGTCTTGGTGACTGCATTAAGAGCTCTATAATCCATGCAGAATCTAAGCTCTTTAGATCCGGCCTTTGGTACTAACACAACTGGGCTAGACCATGGACTAGTAGAGGGCTCTATTACCCCGAGATCAAGCATCTTGCTGACCTCACCTTTGATGTGGGTTCATACGTTTTCTGACATTCTGTATCCTCTTCTTTTGACTGGCAGACAGTCACCAGTGAGTATGTCGTGCTGGCCCTAAGGGGTCAAGCCTGGAGAAAGCGAGAACAGAGAGGCAAACTGATTCAACATAGATTTGCACTCTTCTTGTTGCTCGGGTGTCAGATTGGAGGAGAGATTTACTCCTTCAATTTTTTCATCTAAAGGTAAGCCTCTGAGGAGATCCGGAAGAGCTTCACTCTCTTCTTCTTCCTCGGATGACGCTAGAAGCAACGCTCCTACATCAGGTCGTGAGACATACGCTTTGAGGCGGTTGGTGTGGAAGACTGTCGGAGCCTCCTTGGGGTTGCCCAAGTCCACCAGATAGCTAACCTCTCTGAGTTTACCCACAACTCGGAAGGGTCCCATCCACTTATCTTGCAAGGCCATCTGCCTTGTTGGGATCATAACGAGAATGAGCTGGTCTTGAGCGAACTCAACCATGTTAGCCTTTTGATCGTGCCAGTGCTTGATCAATGCTTGTCCAGCTTTCAAGTTATTGCTTGCTTCCGTCATCATGTGCGACATTCTCCTCCGGAGACCTATCACGTAGTCAGTCACTCTGACCGGCTTGGGGGAAGGAGCACTCTCCAACCCCTCCTTAATCAGGGCCAATGGACCACTGACGGGATGACCATAGAGAAGTTCAAAGGGAGAGTAACCTACTCCCTCCTGAGGGACTTCTCTATAAGCAAAGAGAAGGCATGGCAGTAGAAGGTCCCACTTCCGGTTAAGGGGTTCTTCTAAAGCACCTATCATGCTCTTCATGGTTCGGTTGAACCGTTCTACCAACCCATTCGTTTGTGGGTGGTAAGCTGTTGAGAACGTGTAAGTAACTCCACAGGTTTTCCACATGGCTTTCATGTAGTGGGACATAAAGTTTGACCCCCTGTCAGAGATTACTTCCTTAGGAAATCCGACCCTAGTAGAAATACCAAGGAGGGCCTTAGCCACAGCCGGGGCTGTAACAGTCCTCATAGGAATTGCCTCAGGATACCTAGTAGCATGGTCTACTACAACAAGTATAAACCTGTTGCCTGAGGAGGTTGGAGGATCAAGGGGACCAACGATGTCAATCCCTACTCTCTCAAACGGGACTCCCACAACTGGGAGAGGCACTAGAGGTCCAATGTGTAGGTGGACACCACGGTAATAAGATACTTTAATATAGGTAATGTTTGTTTGGATAAATTGTTTGAATCAATGTTTTGACCTGGAGCTACCAGTCTGTAATAGATCCTATGGCATCCGAATCGCACTAAACAGATTTGAAGAAAAAGTAAGGTAATAATACCGTACTTAAGACTGGTGCTCATTGAGCACCAGTCTTAAGTACGGTATTATTACCTTACTTTTTCTTCAAAAGAGGCACTAGAGGTGCCACATTCTTGGAGCCAACCTTACCAGAGGTCTGGCAGGTGTGGCAGCTCCTGCAGTATTTTTCTACTTTGGCCCCCATCTTTGGCCAATAGAAGTAGAGAGAGAGCCTTTCCTTAGTCTTCTTGAAACTCAAGTGACCAGCCAAAGGAATCTCGTAGGCTAACTGCAAGAACTGTGGTCTGTTCTCTTGGGGTACTTCAAGTCATTTGTAGTCTCCAGGTGCAGACTCGGTCGGTTCACTGTAGAAGAGGCCATCTTCCCAGTGCAACCTGTGTTTCCCAGGCTCTTGCCCTTCAGCCTGAGCTTCTGCCTGGTGGCGAAGACCTTCCAGAGTTGGACATTCTCTCTGTCCCTTACTGAAGTCTGCCCTGCTGGGTCCACCTTCTGCCAGTAAAGAGTGCAGCTCAGGATGGTCAACAGGATCCAGATCTCCAATGAGTTCCTGGCCTTCCATTAGCTCTTCCTCAGAGTCTAATTCTACCACACAGGGTTGTACCTCCCTCTCAGCCTCAGCTGGAGGTGGAGTTACGGGTGTAACTTTGGACAACCGCGGGGAAGTCCGTGTTGGCTGCACTGAAATGCTGGCTGCGGGTTTCGGGATAGAAGGCTTAGGTTTCCCTTTCGCTTCTGTTTTCTTGGAGACAGCTGCCGACAATTTCAGTGGAGCAGGAGTGATTTCCTTCTTCATCATCTCCTGGAGAGTACCGCGCATGGTCCTCTCTCTTGCGGGTCTGGTTAGCTCCTGTAACCGTTTACTAGGAGGTCTGGGAGTATGCGATACAACTCCGAGAGTTTTCAAATCATTATCCAACAGTACGCGTCCTGGTACCTCACTCTGTATGCTGACAGGTATCTTTACAGTCATGTCGTTACACTGGATGAGAACTGGTAATTGGGGAAGCATCTGCACAGGCCCTCCACCTAACTTGGTGAGGCGTTTGGGTGCCTTAGCAACATCCTCAGCCTGAAAAAACAATGTATCCACCACAGTTATGCTGGCCCCAGTGTCCCTAATGGCAGGAGTCTCCTGACCGTTCACCTGGACACTGTCCTTATAATACTCTTTAGTATTATCGGGGATAGAATTATAGAAATCTAAATTCTGTTGTTCCCACAACCCCAGAGATACTAAAGAAACGCTGGCTGAGACTCCAATGGGTTCGTCAGCTAGCAGTTGAAAGTTTCCACTTGCTATTTGGACTTCCTCCTCTGGAGCGAAGGCTAAGGAGACAAGCTGGACACCTGAAGGTTTACCCTTACATCTGAGATCTCCTTTCACGTGGTCAGGCGAGCCACAAACAAAGAATTTACCGAACGCTTTTTGGAATGGTGGCTTGTTCTGACCTCCTTCGGTTTTGGCACCAGAAGACACACTATTCTGCTGTGGTTTTCCCGGTGGCTTACACCCTTCTGATTTTGTTTGGGGCCCTCTTTGGAATTTGAGTTTTTCAAATTCTCTTTTGAGTCTTTTTTAGGCTGTTTTCCCTCATCCTTTTTCTGAGTTGCTCCAGAATCCTTATGAGTAGCCCTGTTGGCAACCTATAAGTCAGCAGCCTTAGCTAGCCTCCGGGAATCCAATTCCTTCGAATCAGCCAAGTGCTGTCTGAGCTCAGGAGAACAGGCATCATAAATCGACTCCAACATAAAAAGATTCTTCATACCCTCATAAGTGTTCACTTTGTAACCCTTAATCCATCCCTCTAAGTTTTTCAACCCTTCACTCACCCAGGTAGCCCAAGGGGTACCATCATGCTTTTTGAGGGTGCTAAACCTCTTAAGATACTGTGAAGGGGTCTTCCCAAATCTAGCTATCAAAGCTAGTTTCACACTTTCGTAATTCGCTTTATCCACCTCGCCCAACTCCATTACCACATCAGTCGCAACAGGAGGGAGCCTAGAGAACAACCAGGGAAGTAACTCATTCCCAGTGATGTCCTGGAGCCCATGATTGTACTTAAACAGTTTTAACCAATCCAACACATCCAACCTCGGTTCATACATACCCACTAATTCCTTCGGCATCCGGGGTCTTTTGGGACTGGAGCTCCTAGAGGAACCAGAGGAGAGAGAAGCATTTTCGATAGACAACTTTTTCATCTCTAACTCGTGATTAAGTTCTATTTCCCTGAGTCTTAACTCAGCTTGCTTCTGTTCAGCCTGGGCATTCATCCGTCTGAACTCGAGCTCTTGGTTTCGTTCAGATTGAGCAAAGAACCGTTTGTATTCTAATTCGAGCTTCAGTTTTTCAAGTTCAAAATAAGCAGGGTTACTTGTGGGACCTGGTATGGGCCCCGTAAGCACAGCGGGTAAGGCAGGTAGAGGAGCAGGGGAGACAGTTTCATTCGCCTCTCCGTCCTCCTCAGCCTCTTCAACGCTATCATCAGAATTACGATTCAGATCAACACCATCACTGTTATCTACATTTGCTGGAGAAATTGGTTCCTCTGAACCAGTACCCAGACTTTGGTTCGCCAGCAATCTCTCTATTAATTCTAACTTCTTGCCTCTTACAGAAAGATTCTCTTGCCTACAGAGAGCTCGCAAACTCTCAGTATTTTCACCTGACAAGGATTCTTGACTGTAAGTTTTCATCGTAGACATGTTTTTGAAAGTTGCTTTTTAGTGCTAAGTTTTGTGGTTAGTTATCCTAAAGTGTCGAAAAGCACTCTAAACTGTATACTAGATACAAATCCCACCGCTGTACACCAGTGTTAGGCGGAAACCTGTGCAGTTCCCTCTGGGACCACTGCAAAAGATTTAGGACTACAGGTGTTTGGCAGTTGTTAGGGAGAATTCTCTGTTTAGGCTGAATTTCCTAACCTAGTGAGTCCCCCAGCAGCTTTGCTGGATTTTTGGAGTTTGTTTTTTTCCATCCTGCCAAGAGTGAGACTCTTTTCTCCCACTCTTGGACATGTATGTGTGTAATTCCTTTGAAATGTCAATGTGTTCGATGGGCTATGGGGTCTTTTACTCCATAGGGTCTCATATGTTTTTCTATGTGTGTTACACCGCACCCTACGTGTCGTAACACGGGGGCGCCCAAGCGGGTCCCCCACCATAGACTCCATACCCGGGGACTGACTACTATCTCCCCGGGCATGTAAAGTCACCATTGGCTTTACTAGACCTAAATTTACTAACAGAACTAGTACCAACCATCTTATTGTGGACGTACTAGTAGGGGTAATTCGATTACTCCTGGATCTGTTACTCGAGGGGGCACTGTCCCGTCCCCCCTCGTCGAGTTTTGGCTGGTGGCAGTGGAAACTACTTGTTATGTTCGACCCCGAACATAACCCTCTGGGATTCGTCCCATTGTTGGAGATTGATACTTTTTCTCATTAATTTCTGACGTACCACCGATCTACTTATCTTAAATAAGTTTATCGAGTGGTATTTTCTGCCAGAACTCGGTTTTTAAAATGGTGTCTGTGTTCGTCTCTGTGACTCCTAAACCAAAGGTCGAGCCCTTTTTTCCACTTTTGGCGGGCTCTGTACAGAGACCCTCCAAAGTGGTGCCATTCTGTCTGGGTTACCACAGGGGTGTGGGAGGGGGTTTAGGCACCCTGGACCGAGTTGCCTTGCCAACTCCGGTCGCACTCTGGAGTGATTGGCCCAGGTGGTGAGCCTTCCCGCTCACCACTTAGCATGTGTTGATTGACAGCTAGGCTGAATGAATGGGGGTCTTCTGCATAAAAGCAGGGCTTTTGGGACTGGATCTTCAGAAGTCGCCACAGGACCTAAGAATCCGACGAGGGTAACGCTGAGCCGACCTGCAACGACGACACCTCCGGTGGAGCCCTGCTGAGCCGACTCACCACTTCCCGACGACAGAGGAGATCTCCCTGCCGGAGAGTCTCTTCCCCTGACTGGTGGGAACAACCAGGCCCCTTTTCTTTTTATTCGCCTCAGGACGCAGTGGTCGAATTGCACGTGCAGAGCACCTCGGCAACCGGATAGCCACTACCCCTGTACCGCAACCAAAAGGTGGTGCCTTGTGACGGAGCACTCTGCGGCTGGTCTCTTCCCTGGTGGTGCACCGGACTTCACTTTTCTTCGACGACGAGATCATCTCTACTCTTGGCAAAGACCCGACGTGCATCCACCAGCAGGAACAACTGCCCCCGCCGGAGTTGTCTCTCCACAAACAAGGTACCGTGTCCGCCTGGCTTCCCTTTCGATCGGTTCGACTGAGGTGTCTTACTCCTCTCCTTTCCGTTGGGTCGCCTCCAAGCTTTCTCACGTATTGTTCTGAACTGGTTCAATCTGCCGATAACAATTTGCTACAAAGACTCGAACGCATTTCCACTAGAGACTTTTTGGGACATATCGCCTTCCCTCTCTCCGAGTGGGCCTGGCCTCTGAACTTTATGATCTATTGTGGTTCGTGCCTTCTTGCCTTGCATTTTTCCCGTGAAGTATTGAACTGTGTTGATTTTGTAACCTGCTTATTTTCTTTCTCTCCCGTCCTAACTAATATTAGAGTGCCATCTAGGTTGAGGCATACACCTCTGTCTGCAAATAAGTGATGCTGGCAGAACCTAGACTTGTCGAAATATTGTTAGAGGGATTGATCGTTTTCTCTTCGTAGAGTAATTGTGATTGAAGTGTTTGCTGTGATAGTGCCAAAGTGTTTTCCATAGATGGTCCGTTATAAATTCATACCTTAATATCTTTACACTAAGCCTCGTTGCGTGTTTGCTTGTCTTGCTGTGAAGAATTGCCCTATTTTGTATACTCCACATACTGCTCAACTTTTCTTGAGAGAAGTCTGACTGCTCAGCCACAGCTACCAAGTGAATCTGTGTGGTACAGACTGCTACCAAGTGGGTTCACCGCTAACGCCTGTAGTCCTAAATCTTTTGCAGTGGTCCCAGAGGGAACTGCACAGGTTTCCGCCTAACAGCAGTAAACCCACTTGGTAGCAGTCTGTACCACACAGATTCACTTGGTAGCTGTGGCTGAGCAGTCAGACTTCCCTCAAGAAGAGTTAAGCAGTATGTGGAGTATACAATATAGGGCAATTCTTCACAGTAAGACAAGCAAACACGCAACGAGACTTAGTGTAAAGATATTAAGGTATGAATTTATAACGGACCATCTATGGAAAACACTTTGGCACTATCACAGCAAACACTTCAATCACAATTACTCTACGAAGAGAAAACGATCAATCCCTCTAACAATATTTCGACAAGTCTAGGTTCTGCCAGCATCACTTATTTGCAGACAGAGGTGTATGCCTCAACCTAGATGGCACTCTAATATTAGTTAGGACGGGAGAGAAAGAAAATAAGCAGGTTACGAAATCAACACAGTTCAATACTTCACGGGAAAAATGCAAGGCAAGAAGGCACGAACCACAATAGATCATAAAGTTCAGAGGCCAGGCCCACTCGGAGAGAGGGAAGGCGATATGTCCCAAAAAGTCTCTAGTGGAAATGCGTTCGAGTCTTTGTAGCAAATTGTTATCGGCAGATTGAACCAGTTCAGAACAATACGTGAGAAAGCTTGGAGGCGACCCAACGGAAAGGAGAGGAGTAAGACACCTCAGTCGAACCGATCGAAAGGGAAGCCAGGCGGACACGGTACCTTGTTTGTGGAGAGACAACTCCGGCGGGGGCAGTTGTTCCTGCTGGTGGATGCACGTCGGGTCTTTGCCAAGAGTAGAGATGATCTCGTCGTCGAAGAAAAGTGAAGTCCGGTGCACCACCAGGGAAGAGACCAGCCGCGGAGTGCTCCGTCACAAGGCAGCACCTTTTGGTCACGGTACAGGGGTAGTGGCTATCCTGTTGCCGAGGTGCTCTGCACGGGCAATTCGACCACTGCGTCCTGAGGTGAAGAAAAAGCAAAGGGGACTGGTTGTTCCCACCAGTCAGGGGAAGAGACTCTCCCGCAGGGAGATCTCCTCTGTCGTCGGGAAGTGGTGAGTCGGTTCCGAAGGGCTCCACCGGAGGTGTCGTCGTGCAGGTCGGCTCAGCGTTACCCTCGTCGGATTCTTAGGTCCTGTGGCGACTTCTGAAGATCCAGTCCCAAAAGCCCTGCTTTTATGCAGAAAACCCCCATTCATTCAGCCTAGCTGTCAATCAACACGTGCTAAGTGGTGAGCGGGGAGGCTCACCACTTGGGCCAATCACTCCAGAGTGCGACCGGAGTTGGCAAGGCAACTCGGTCCAGGGTGCCTAAACCCCCTCTCACACCCCTGTGGTAACCCAGACAGAATGGCACCACTTTGGAGGGTCTCTGTACAGAGGCCCGCCAAAAGTGGAACAAAGGGCTCAACCTTTGGTTTCAGAGTCACAGAGACGAACACAGACGCCATTTTACAAACCAAGTTCTGGCAGAAAATACCATCCGATAAACTTATTTAAGATAAGTAGACCGGTGGTACGTTAGAGATTAACGAGAAAAAGTATCAATCTCCAACAATGGGACGAATCCCATAGGGTTATGTTCGGGGTCGAACATAACAAGTAGTTTCCACTGCCACCAGCCAAAACTCGACGAGGGGGGACGGGACAGTGCCCCCTCGAGTAACAGATCCAGGAGTAATCGAATTACCCCTACTAGTACGTCCACAATAAGATGGTTGTATAGTCCTGTTAGTAAATTTAGGTCTAGTAAAGCCAAAGGTGACTTTACATGCCCGGGGAGACAGTAGTCAGTCCCCGGGTATGGAGTCTATTGTGGAGGTCCGCTAGGATGCCCCAGTGTTACGGCACGTAGGGTGCGGTGTAACACACATAGAAAAACATATGAGACCCTATGGAGTAAAAGACCCCATAGCCCATAGAACACATTGACATTCAAAGGAATTAACACACATTCATGTCCAAGAGTGGGAGAAAAAGAGTCTCACTCTTGGCAGGATGGAAAAAACAAACTCCAGAAATCCAGCAAAGCTGCTGGGGGACTCACTAGGTTAGGAAATTCAGCCTAAACAGAGAATTCTCCCTAACAACTACCGCTTACAGTACCATCACTACTGCTTACAGTACCATCACTACCAGATACAGTGCCATCACTCCCGCTTACAGTTTCATCACTACCGCTCACAGTGCCATCACTACCGCTCACAGTGCCATCACTACCGCTGACAGTTCCACTTAGAGTGCCATCACTCCCTCTTGTTAGGGAGAATTCTCTGTTTAGGCTGAATTTTCTAACCTAGTAAGTCCCCCACTGGCTTTGCTGGATTCCTGGAGTTTGGTTTTCCATCCTGCCAAGAGTGAGACTCTTTTCCTCCCACTCTTGGACATGAATGTGTGTAATTCCTTTGAATGTCAATGTGTTCTATGGGCTATGGGGTCTTTTACTCCATAGGGTCTCATATGTTTTTCTATGTGTGTTACACCGCACCCTACGTGTCGTAACACGGGGGTGCCCTAGCGGGTCCCCCACCATAGACTCCATACCCGGTGACTGACTACTGTCTCCCCGGGCATGTAAAGTCACCATTGGCTTTACTAGACCTACATTTACTAACAGAACTAGTACCAACCATCTTATTGTGGACATGCTAGTAGGGGTAATTCGATTACTCCTGGGTCTGTTACTCGAGGGGGCACTGTCCCGTCCCCCCTCGTCGAGTTTTGGCTGGTGGCAGTGGAAACTACTTGTTATGTTCGACCCCGAACATAACCCTATGGGATTCATCCCATTGTTGGAGATTGATACTTTTCCTCGTTAATCTCTAACGTACCACCGGTCTCCTTATCTTAAATAAGTTTATCGGATGGTACTTTCTGCCAGAACTCGGTTTTTAAAATGGCGTCTGTGTTCGTCTCTGTGACTCCTAAACCAAAGGTTGAGCCCTTTGTTCCACTTTTGGCGGGCCTCTGTACAGAGACCCTCCAAAGTGGTGCCATTCTGTCTGGGTTACCACAGGGGTGTGGGAGGGGGTTTAGGCACCCTGGACCAAGTTGCCTTGCCAACTCCGGTCGCACTCTGGAGTGAGTGGCCCAAGTGGTGAGCCTCCCCGCTCCCCACTTAGCGAGTGTTGTTTGACACCTAGGCTGAATGAATGGGGGTTTTCTGCATAAAAGCAGGGCTTTTGGGACTGGATCTTCAGAAGTCGCCACAGGACCTAAGAATCCAACGAGGGTAACGCTGAGCCGACCTGCAACGACGACACCTCCGGTGGAGCCCTGCTGAGCCGACTCACCACTTCCCGACGACAGAGGAGATCTCCCTGCCGGAGAGTCTCTTCCCCTGAGTGGTGGGAACAACCAGTCACCTTTGCTTTTTCTTCGCCTCAGGACGCGGTGGTCGAATTGCCCGTGCAGAGCACCTCGGCAACCAGATAGCCACTACCCCTGTACCGCGACCAAAAGGTGGTGCCTTGTGACGGAGCACTCCGCGGCTGGTCTCTTCCCTGGTGGTGCACCGGACTTCACTTTCCTTCGACGACGAGATCATCTCTACTCTTGGCCAAGACCCGACGTGCATCCACCACCAGGAACAACTGCCCCCGCCGGAGCTGCCCTCCACAACAAGGTACCGTGTCCGCCTGGCTTCCCTTCCGTTCGGTTCGAGCGAGGTGTCTTAATCCTCTCCGTTCCGCTGGGTCGCCTCCAAGCTTTGCTCATTCTTTGTTCTGAACTGGTTCAATCTGCCGATAACAATTTGCTATAAAGACTTGAATGCATCTCCACTAGAGACTTTTTGGGACATCGCGCCTTGCCTCTCTCCGAGTGGGCCTGGCCTCCGAACTTTATGATCTATTGTGATTCTTGCCTTCCTGCCTTGCATTTTATCCGCGTAGGATTGAACTGTGTTGATTTCATAACCTGCCTATCTTTTTCTCTCCCTTCCTAACTAATATTCGAGTGTCATCTGGGTTGAGGTATACACCTCTGTCTGAAAATAAGTGGTACCGGTAGCGCCTAGAGTTGTCGATATTGCTAGGGGGATTGATCGTCTACTTCGTAGAGTAATTGTGTTTGATTTGTTTGCAGTGATTTGCCTTAGTGTTTTCCATAGATGTTCTGTTATAAATAAATGCCTTAATATCTTTACACTAAGCCTCGTTGCGTGTTTGCTTGTCTTGCTGTGAAGTATTGCCCTATTTTGTATACTCCACATACTGCTCAACTTTTCTTGAGAGAAGTCTGACTGCTCAGCCAAAGCTACCAAGTGAATCTGTGTGGTACAGACTGCTACCAAGTGGGTTCACCGCCAACGCCTGTAGTCCTAAATCTTTTGCAGTGGTCCCAGAGGGAACTGCACAGGTTTCCGCCTAACAGCAGTAAACCCACTTGGTAGCAGTCTGTAACACACAGATTCACTTGGTAGCTGTGGCTGAGCAGTCAGACTTCCCTCAAGAAGAGTTAAGCAGTATGTGGAGTATACAATATAGGGCAATTCTTCACAATAAGACAAGCAAACACGCAACAGACTTAGTGTAAAGATATTAAGGTATTTATTTATAACGGAACATCTATGGAAAACACTTTGGCACTATCACAGCAAACACTTCAATCACAATTACTCTACGAAGAGAAAACGATCAATCCCTCTAACAATATTTTGACAAGTCTAGGTTCTGCCAGCATCACTTATTTGCAGACAGAGGTGTATGCCTCAACCTAGATGGCACTCTAATATTAGTTAGGACGGGAGAGAAAGAAAATAAGCAGGTTACGAAATCAACACAGTTCAATACTTCACAGGAAAAATGCAAGGCAAGAAGGCACGAACCACAATAGATCATAAAGTTCAGAGGCCAGGCCCACTCGGAGAGAGGCAAGGCGATATGTCCCAAAAAGTCTCTAGTGGAAATGCGTTCGAGTCTTTGTAGCAAATTGTTATCGGCAGATTGAACCAGTTCAGAACAATACGTGAGAAAGCTTGGAGGCAACTCAACGGAAAGGAGAGGGTTAAGACACCTCACTCGAACCGATCGAAAGGGAAGCCAGGCGGACACGGTACCTTGTTTGTGGAGAGACAGCTCCGGCGGGGGCAGTTGTTCCTGGTGGTGGATGCACGTCGGGTCTTTGCCAAGAGTAGAGATGATCTCGTCGTCGAAGAAAAGTGAAGTCCGGTGCACCACCAGGGAAGAGACCAGCCGCGGAGTGCTCCGTCACAAGGCAGCACCTTTTGGTCACGGTACAGGGGTAGTGGCTATCCGGTTGCCGAGATGCTCTGCACGGGCAATTCGACCACTGCGTCCTGAGGTGAAGAAAAAGCAAAGGGGACTGGTTGTTCCCACCAGTCAGGGGAAGAGACTCTCCCGCAGGGAGATCTCCTCTGTCGTCGGGAAGTGGTCTTAATCCTCGCCTTTCCGTTGGGTAGCCTCCAAGCTTTTTCTAGCGTGTTGTTCTGAACTGGTTCAATCTGGCGATAACAATTTGCTACAAAGACTCGAACGCATTTCCACTAGATACTTTTTGGACATTTCGCCTTGCCTCTCTCCGAGTGGGCCTGGCCTCTGAACTTTATGATCTATTGTGGTTCTTGCCTTCGTGCCTTGCATTTTATCTGTGAAGTATTGAACTGTGTTGATTTCGTAACCTGCCTATTTTTCTCTCCCGTCCTAACTAATATTAGAGTGCCATCTAGGTTGAGGTATACACCTCTGTCTGAAAATAAGTGATACCGGTAGAACCTAGACTTGTCGAAATATTGTTAGGGGGATTGATCGTTTTCTTCTGCTTAGAATTATTGTAATTGAAGTGTTTGCCGTGATAGTGCCATAGTGTTTTCTATAGATGTTCCGTTATAAATAAATACCTTAATATCTTTACACTGAAGCCTTCTTGCGTGTTTGCTTGTCTTACTGTGAAGAATTGTCCTATATTGTATACTCCACATACTGCTTAACTCTTCTTGAGAGAAGTCGGACTGCTCAGCCACAGCTACCAAGTGAATCTGTGTGGTACAGACTGCTACCAAGTGGGTTCACTGCCAAACACCTGTAGTCCTAAATCTTTTGCAGTGGTCCCAGAGGGAACTGCACAGGTTTCCGCCTAACACTGCTTACAGTGCCATCACTAGCAGTTACAGTGTCATCACTACTGCTTAAAGTGACATCACTCCCGCTTACAGTGTCATCACTCCTGCTTACAGTGCCATAACTCCTGCTTACAGTGCCACTTACAGTGCCATCACTCCCGCTTACATTGCCATCACTACCACTTACAGTGCCATCACTCCCACCTACAGTGCCATCACTTTCGCTTTAAGTGCAATCACTCCCGCTTACAGTTTCATCACTACCGCTCACAGTGCCATCACTACTGCTCACAGTGCCAGCACTACCGCTGACAGTTTTGTCACTTTCGCTTACAGTGTCATCACTCCTCTTACAGTGTCATCACTACTGCTTACAGTGTCATCATTCCTGCTTCCAGTGCCATCACTCCCGCGTACAGTTCCATCTCTCCCGCTTACAGTTCCATCACTACTGCACACAGATTCATCACTTTCGCTTACAGTGTCATCACTCCTTCTTACAGAGTCATCACTACTGCTTACAGTGTCATCACTCCTGCTTCCAGTGCCATCACTCCCGTGTACAGTTCCATCACTGTCGCTTACAGTCCCATCACTACCACTTACAGTGCCATCACACCTTCTTACAGTGTCATCACTACTGCTTACAGTGTCATCACTCCTGCTTACAGTGCCATCACTCCCGCTTACAGTGCCATCACTACCGCTTACAGTGCCATCATTCCCGCTTACAGTACCATCACTACCACTTACAGTGCCATCACTACTGCTTACAGTGCCATCACTACGGCTTACAGTGTCATTACTCCTGCTTACAGTGCCATCACTACCACTTACAGTGCCATCAATACCGGTTACAGTTTCATCACTACCACATACAGTGCCATAACTACCGCTTACAGTGCCATCTCTACGCTTACAGTTTCATCACTACCGCTTACAGTCTCATCGCTACTGTTTACAGGGCCATCGCTACTGCTTACAGTGCCACTTACAGTGCCATCACTCCCACTTACAGTGCCATCACTACCAGTTACAGTGTCATCACTACTGCTTATAGTGACATCACTCCCGCTTACAGTGTCATCACTCCTGCTTACAGTGCCATCACTCCTGCTTACAGTGCCACTTACAGTGCCATAACTCCCGCTTACAGTGCCATCACTACCACTTACAGTGCCATCACTCCCACCTACAGTGCCATCACTTTCGCATAAAGTGCAATCACTCCTGCTTACAGTTTCATCACTACCGCTCACAGTGCCATCACTACTGCTCACAGTGCCATCACTACCACTTACAGTGTTATCACTACTGCTTAAAGTGACATCACTCCCGCTTACAGTGTCATCACTCCTGCTTACAGTGCCATCACTCCTGCTTACAGTGCCAATTACAGTGCCATCACTCCCGCTTACAGTGTCATCACTACCACTTACAGTGCCATCACTCCCACCTACAGTGCCATCACTTTCGCTTAAAGTGCAATCACTCCCGCTTACAGTATCATCACTACCGCTTACAGTACCATCACTACTGCTTACAGTACCATCACTACCAGATACAGTGCCATCACTCCCGCTTACAGTTTCATCACTACCGCTCACAGTGCCATCACTACCGCTCACAGTGCCATCACTACTGCTGACAGTGCCACTTACAGTGCCATCACTCCCGCTTACAGTGCCATCACTACCAGTTACAGTGTCATCACTACTGCTTAAAGTGACATCACTCCCACTTACAGTGTCATCACTCCTGCTTACAGTGCCACTTACAGTGCCATCACTCCCGCTTACAGTGCCATCACTACCGCTCACAGTGCCATCACTATTGCTCACAGTGCCATCACTACCGCTGACAGTTTTGTCACTTTCGCTTACAGTGTCATCACTCCTCTTACAGTGTCATCACTACTGCTTACAGTGTCATCATTCCTGCTTCCAGTGCCATCACTCCCGCTTACAGTTCATCTCTCCTGCTCACAGATTCATCACTTTCGCTTACAGTGTCATCACTCCTTCTTACAGTGTCATCACTACTGCTTACAGTGTCATCACTCCTGCTTCCAGTGCCATCACTCCCGTGTACAGTTCCTTCACTCCCGCTTACAGTCCCATCGCTACCACTTACAGTGCCATCACTCCTTCTTACAGTGTCATCACTACTGCTTACAGTGTTATCAATCCTGCTTACAGTGCCTTCACTCCCGCTTACAGTGCCATCACTACCGCTTACAGTGCCATCATTCCCGCTTACAGTACCATCACTACCACTTACAGTGCCATCACTACCGCTTACAGTGCCATCACTACCGCTTACAGTGTCATTACTCCTGCTTACAGTGCCATCACTACCACTTACAGTGACATCAATACCGGTTACAGTTTCATTACTACCACGTACAGTGTCATAACTACCGCTTACAGTGCCATCTCTACGCTTACAGTATCATCACTACCGCTTACAGTCTCATCGCTACTGTTTACAGGGCCATCACTACTGCTTACAGTGCCACTTACAGTGCCATCACTCCCGCTTACAGTGCCATCACTACCAGTTACAGTGTCATCACTACTGCTTAAAGTGACATCACTCCCGCTTACAGTGTCATCACTCCCGCTTACAGTGCCATCACTCCTGCTTACAGTGCCATAACTCCCGCTTACAGTGCCATCACTACCACTTACAGTGCCATCACTCCCACCTACAGTGCCATCACTTTCGCTTAAAGTGCAATCACTCCCGCTTACAGTTTCATCACTACCGCTCACAGTGCCATCACTACTGCTCACACTGCCATCACTACCACTGACAGTTTTGTCACTTTCGCTTACAGTGTCATCACTCCTCTTACAGTGTCATCACTACTGCTTACAGTGTCATCATTCCTGCTTCCAGTGCCATCACTCCCGCGTACAATTCCATCACTCCCGCTTACAGTTCCATCACTACTGCTCAGAGATTCATCACTTTCGCTTACAGTGTCATCACTCCTTCTTACAGTGTCATCACTACTGCTTACAGTGTCATCACTCCCGCTTACAGTGCCATGACTCCCGCTTACAGTGCCATCACTACCGCTTACAGTGTCATCATTCCTGCTTACAGTACCATCACTACCACTTACAGTGCCATCACTACCACTTACAGTGCCATCACTACCGCTTACAGTGTCATTACTGCTGCTTACAGTGCCATCACTACCACTTACAGTGCCATCAATACCGGTTACAGTTTCATCACTACCACGTACAGTGCCATAACTACCGCTTACAGTGCCATCTCTACGCTTACAGTTTCATCACTACCGCTTACAGTCTCATCGCTACTGTTTACAGGGCCATCGCTACTGCTTACAGTGTCATCACTCCCGTCTACAGTGCCATTACTACCGCTTACAGTGTCATCACTCCCAGCTACAGTGTCATCACTACCACTTACAGTGCCATCAGTACCGTTTACAGTTTCTTCATCACTACCGCTTGCAGTGCCATCACTACTGCTTACAGTGCCATCACTACGCTTACAGTTTCATCACTCTGGCTTACAGTGCCATCACTCCCGCCTACAGTGCCATCACTACCGCTTACATAGTCATCACTCCTTCTTACAGTGTCATCACTACTGCCTACAGTATCATTACTCCCGCCTACAGTGCCATCACTCCCGCCTACAGTGCCATCCTGTCTACAGTGTCATCTCTCATGCCTACAGTGCCATCACTACCGCTTACAGTGCCATCACTACGCTTACAGTTTCATCACTCCGGCTTAAAGTGCCATCACTCCCGCCTACAGTGCCATCACTACCGCTTACAGTGTCATCACTCCTTCTTACAGTGTCATCACTACTGCCTACAGTATCATTACTCCCGCCTACAGTGCCATCACTCCCGCCTACAGTGCCATCCCGTCTACAGTGTCATCTCTCACGCCTACAGTGCCATCACTACCGCTTACAGTGCCATCACTACCGCTTACAGTCTCATCACTACCGCTTACAGTTTCAACACTACAGCTTACAGTGTCATCACTCCTGCTTACAGTGCAATCACTACTGCTTAGTGTCATCAGTACCTCTTACAGTGCCATCACTACTGCTTATAGTGTCATCACTACTGCTAACAGTTAAATCACTACCGCATCACTACATCTTAGTGTCATTAGTGCTGTCTACAGTGCCATCACTACTGCTTACAGTCTCATCACTACCGCTTACAGTGCCATCACTACCGCTTAGTGTCATCAGTACCGCTTACAGTTTCATCACCACCACTTACAGTGCCATCTCTCCCGCTTACAGTGCCATCACTACCACTTACAGTTTCATCACTCCCACTTACAGTCCCATCACTACCGCTCACATTGCCATCGCTCCCGCTCGCAGTGCCATCGCTCCCACTCACAGTGCCATCACTACAGCTCACAGTGCCATCACTATCGCTTACAGTTTCATCACTACTGCTTACAGTGCCATCACTACCACTTACAGTGTCATCACTACCGCTTACAGTGCCATCACAACATTTACAGTGCCATCACTATGCTTACAGTCCCATTACTACCGCTTACATTGCCATCACAACGTTTACAGTGCCATCACTATGCTTACAGTCCCATTACTACCGCTTACAGTGCCATCACAACATTTACAGTGCCATCACTACGCATACAGTTTCATTCCTTTTGCTTACATGCCCTCACTACCCCTTACAGTTTCAACACTTCCGACTACAGTGTCATCACTACTGCTTACAGTGTCAGCACTCCTGCTTCCAGTGCCATCACTCCCACGTACAGTTCCATCACTACCGCTTACAGTGCCATCACTACCACTTACAGTGTCATTAATCCTGCTTACAGTGCCATCACTACCACTTACAGTGCCATCACTCCCACTTACAGTGCCATCACTACCGCTTACAGTGCCATCACTACCACTTACAGTGTCATTACTCCTGCTTACAGTGCCATCACTACCACTTACAGTGCCATCAAAATCAGTTACAGTTTTATCACTACCGCGTACAGTGCCATAACTACCGCTTACAGTGCCATCACTATGCATACAGTTTCATCACTTTTGCTTACATGCCATCACTACCCCTTACAGTTTCAACACTTCCGACTACAGTGTCATCACTACTGCTTACAGTGTCTTCACTACTGCTTACAGTGTCATCACTCCTGCTTACAGTGCCATCACTCCCACTTACAGTGCCATCACTACCACTTACAGTGTCATTACTCCTGCTTACAGTGTCATCACTACCACTTACAGTGCCATCACTACCGCTTACAGTGCCATCACTACCACTTACAGTGTCATTACTCCTGCTTACAGTGCCATCACTACCACTTACAGTGCCATCAATATCAGTTACAGTTTTATCACTACCGCGTACAGTGCCATAACTACGGCTTACAGTGCCATCATTACGCTTACAGTTTCATCACTACCGCTTACAGTCTCATCGCTACTGTTTACAGGGCCATCGCTACTGCTTACAGTGTAATCACTCCCACCTACAGTGCCATTACTCCCGCTTACAGCGTCATCACTCCCAGCTACAGTGTCATCACTACCACTTACAGTGCCATTAGTACCGCATACAGTTTCTTCCTCACTACTGCTTACAGTGCCATCACTACGCTTAGTTTCATCACTCTGGCTTACAGTGCCATCACTCCCACCTACAGTGCCATCACTGCCGCTTACAGTGTCATCACTCCTTCTTACAGTGTCATCACTACTGCCTACAGTATCATTACTCCCGCCTACAGTGCCATCACTCCCGCCTACAGTGCCATCCCGTCTACAGTGTCATCTCTCATGCCTATAGTCTCATCACTACCGCTTACAGTTTCAACCCTACAGCTTACAGTGTCATCACTCCTTCTTACATTGCAATCACTGCTGCTCAGTGTCATCAGTACCTCTTACAGTGCCATCACTACTGCTTATAGTGTCATCACTACTGCTTACAGTTAAATCACTACCGCATCACTACCTCTTAGTGTCATCAGTGCCGCCTACAGTGCCATCACTACTGCTTAAAGTCTCATCACTACCGCTTACAGTGCCATCACTACCGCTTAGTGCCATCAGTACCGCTTAGTTTCATCACCACCACTTACAGTGCCATCTCTCCCGTCTACAGTGCCATCACTACCACTTACAGTTTCATCTCTCCCACACACAGTCCCATCACTACCGCTCACATTGCCATCACTCCCGCTCGCAGTGCCATCGCTCCCACTCACAGTGCCATCACTACCGCTCACAGTGCCATCACTATCACTTACAGTTTCATAACTACCACTTACAGTGCCATCACAACATTTAAAGTGCCATCACTACGTGAACCGTCCCATTACTACCGCTTACAGTGCCATCACAACATTTACAGTGCCATCACAACGCTTACAGTTTCATCACTTTCGCTTACAGTGTCATCACTCCTGCTTACAGTGCCATCACTACCACTTAGTGTCATCCGTACCTCTTACAGTGTAATCACTACCGCTTACAGTTTCATCACTACCGCTTACAGTACCATCACTACCGCTTACAGTACCATCACTACTGCTTACAGTGACATCCCTACTGCTTACAGTGTCATCACTACAGCCTACAGTGCCATCACTCCTGCTTACAGTGCCACTTACAGTGCCATCACACCCGCTTACAGTGCCATCACTACCACTTACAGTGTCATCACTACTGCTTAAAGGACATCACTCCCGCTTACAGTGTCATCACTCCTGCTTACAATGCCATCACTCCTGCTTGCAGTGCCACTTACAATACCATCACTCCCGCTTACAGTGCCATCACTACCACTTACAGTGCCATCTCTCCCACCTACAGTGCCATCACTTTCGCTTAAAATGCAAACACTCCCGCTTACAGTGTTATCACTACCGCTTACAGTATCATCACTACCGCTTACAGTACCATCACTACCGCATACAGTGCCATCACTCCTGCTTACAGTTTCATCACTAAAGCTCACAGTGCCATCACTCACGCTTACAGTACCATCACTACCACTTACAGTGCAATCACTACCGCTTACAGTGGCATCACTACCACTTACACTGTCCTTACTCCTGCTTACAGTTTCATCACTACTGCTCACAGTGCCATCAGTACTGGTTACAGTTTCATCACTACCGCGTACAGTGCCATAACTACCGCTTACAATGCCATCACTATGCTTACAGTTTCATAACTACTGCTTACAGTCTCATCGCTACTGTTTACAGGGCCATCGCTACTGCTCACAGTGTCATCACTCCCGCCTACAGTGTCATCACTACCGCTTACAGTGCCATCACTTCTGCTTACAGTGCCATCACTACACTTACAGTTTCATCACTCCGGCTTACCGTGCCATCACTCCCGCCTACAGTGCCATCACTACTGCTTACAGTGTCATCACTCATTCTTACAGTGTCATCACTACTGCCTACAGTATCATTACTCCCGCCTACAGTGCCATCACTCCCGCCTACAGTGCCATCCCGTCTACAGTGTCATTTCTCACACCTACAGTGCCATCACTACCGCTTACAGTGCCATCACTACCGCTTACAGTTTCAACACTACAGCTTACAGTTTCATCACTCCTGCTTACAGTGCAATCACTACTGCTTAGTGTCATCAGTACCTCTTACAGTGCCATCACTACTGCTTATAGTGTCATCACTACTGCTTACAGTTAAATCCCTACCGCATCACTACCTCTTAGTGTCGTCAGTGCCGCCTACAATGCCATCACTACTACTTACAGTCTCATCACTACCGCTTACAGTGCCATCACTACTGCTTAGTGTCATCAGTACTGCTTACAGTGCCATCACTACCACTTACAGTTTCATCTCTCCCACTTACAGTCCCATTACTACCGTTCACATTGCCATCGCTCCCACTCGCAGTGCCATCACTATCGCTTACAGTTTCATCACTACCGTTTACAGGTCCATCACTACCACTCACAGTGTCATCACTACCGCTTACAGTGCCATCACCCCTGCTTACAGTCTCATAACTACCACTTACAGTGCCATCACAACATTTACAGTGCCATCACTACTGCTTAGTGTCATCAGTACCTCTTACAGTGCCATCACTACTGCTTATAGTGTCATCACTACTGCTTACAGTTAAATCCCTACCGCATCACTACCTCTTAGTGTCGTCAGTGCCGCCTACAATGCCATCACTACTACTTACAGTCTCATCACTACCGCTTACAGTGCCATCACTACTGCTTAGTGTCATCAGTACTGCTTACAGTGCCATCACTACCACTTACAGTTTCATCTGTCCCACTTACAGTCCCATTACTACCGTTCACATGGCCATCGCTCCCGCTCGCAGTGCCATCACTATCGCTTACAGTTTCATCACTACCGTTTACAGGTCCATCACTACCACTCACAGTGTCATCACTTTCGCTTACAGTGTAATCACTCCTGCTTACAGTGCCATTACTTCCACATAGTGTCATCAGTACCTCTTACAGTGTAATCACTACCGCTTACAGTTTCATCACTACTGCTTACAGTACCATCACTACCGCTTACAGTACCATCACTACTGCTTACAGTGCCATCACTACCACATACAGTGCCATCACTACCGCTTACAGTGCCATCACAACCACTTACAGTTTCATCACTACCGTTTACAGTGCCATCACTACCACTTACAGTGTCATCACTACCGCTTACAGTGCCATCACCCCTGCTTACAGTCTCATAACTACCACTTACAGTGCATTCACAACGCTTACAGTTTCATCACTTTCGCTTACAGTGTCATCACTCCTGCTTACAGTGCCATTACTTCCACTTAGTGTCATCAGTACCTCTTACAGTGTAATCACTACCGCTTACAGTTTCATCACTACCGCTTACAGTACCATCACTACACAGTACCATAACTACTGCTTACAGTGACATCCCTACTGCTTACAGTGTCATCACTACCGCCTACAGTGCCATCACTCCCGCTTACAGTGCCACTTAAAGTGCCATCACTCCCGCTTACAGTGCCATCACTACCACTTACAGTGTCATCACTACTGCTTAAAGGGACACCACTCCCGCTTACAGTGTCATCACTCCTGCTTACAGTGCCACCACTTACAGTGCCATCACTGCCGCTTACAGTGCCATCACTACCACTTACAGTGCCATCACTCCCACCTACAGTGCCATCACTTTCGCTTAAAGTGCAATCACTCCCGCTTACAGTGTCATCACTACCACTTACAGTACCATCACTACTGCTTACAGTACCATCACTACCGCATACAGTGCCATCACTCCTGCTTACAGTTTTGTCACTTCTGCTTACAGGCCATCACTACCCCTTACAGTTTCATCACTTCCGACTACAGTGCCATCACTGCCGCTTACAGTCTAATCTCTACTGCTTACAGTTTCATCACTTTCGCTTACAGTCTCATCACTCCCTCTCACATTGTCATCACTACTGCTTACAGTGTCATCACTCCTGCTTCCAGTGCCATCCCTCCTGCGTACAATTCCATCACTCCCGCTTTCAGTCCTATCACTACCACTTACAGTGCCATCACTCCTTCTTACAGTGTCATCACTCCTTCTTACAGTGTCATCAGTCCTGCTTACAGTGCCATCACCCTCGCTTACAGTGCCATCACTACCGCTTACAGTGCCATCACTCCCGCTTACAGTACCATCATTCACGCTTACAGTGCCATCACTACCACTTACAGTACCATCACTACCACTTACAGTGCCATCACTACCACTTACAGTGTCATTACTCCTGCTTACAGTGCCATCAATACCGGTTACAGTTTTATCACTACTGCGTACAATGCCATAACTACCGCTTACAGTGCCATCACTACGCTTACAGTTTCATCACTACCGCTTACAGTCTCATCGCTACTGTTTACAGGGCCATCACTACTGCTTACAGGGCCATCACTCCCGCCTACAGTGCCATTACTCCCGCTTACAGTGTCATCACTCCCAGCTACAGTGTCATCACTACCACTTAGAGCGCCATCAGTACCGCTTACAGTTTCTTCATCACTACCGCTTACAGTGCCATCACTACTGCTTACAGTGCCATCACTACACTTACAGTTTCGTCACTCTGGCTTACAGTGCCATCACTCCCGCCTACATTGCCATCACTACCGTTTACAGTGTCATCACTCCTTCTTACAGTGTCATCTCTACTGCCTACAGTATCATTACTCCTTCCTACAGTGCCATCACTCCCGCCTACAGTGCCATCCCGTCTACAGTGTCATCTCTCATGACTACAGTCTCATCACTACCGCTTACAGTTTCAACACTACAGCTTACAGTGTCATCACTACTGCTTACAGTTAAATCACTACTGCATCACTACCTCTTAGTGTCATCAGTACTGCTTACAGTTTCATCTCTCCCACACACAGTCCCATCACTACCGCTCACATTGCCATCACTCCCGCTCGCAGTGCCATCGCTCCCACTCACAGTACCATCACTACCGCTCACAGTGCCATCACTAAAGCTTACAGTTTCATCACTACTGCTTACAGTGCCATCACTACCACTTACAGTGTCATCACTACCGCTTACAGTGCCATCACCACTGCTTACAGTCTCATAACTACCGCTTACAGTGCCATCACAACATTTACAGTGCCATCACTACGCTTACAGTCCCATTACTACCGCTTACATTGCCATCACAACATTTACAGTGCCATCACTATGCTTACAGTTTCATCACTTTTGCTTACAGTGTCATCACTACCGCTTACAGTACCATCACTACTGCTTACAGTACCATCACTACTGCTTACAGTGCCATCACTACCACTTACAGTGTCATCACTACTGCATAAAGGGATATCACTCCTGCTTACAGTGTCATCACTTCTGCTTACAGTGCCATCACTCCTGCTTGCTGTGCCACTTACAGTGCCATCACTCCCGCTTACAGTGTCATCACTACCGCTTAGAGTACCATCACTACCGCTTACAGTACCATCACTACTGCATACAGTGCCATCACTCCCGCTTACAGTTTCATCACTACTGCTCACAGTGCCATCACTCCCGCTTACAGTAGCATCACTACCGCTTACAGTGCCATCACTACCACTTACAGTGCCATCAATACCGGTTACATTTTCATCACTACCGCATACAGTGCCATAACTACCGCTTACAGTGCCATCTCTACGCTTACAGTTTCATCACTACCGCTTACAGTCTCTTCGCTACTGTTTACAAGGCCATCACTACTGCTTACAGTGTCATCACTCCCACCTACAGTGCCATTACTGCTGCTTACAGTCTCATCACTACCACTTACAGTGTCATCACTACCACTTACAGTGCCATCACTACTGCTTACAGTGTCATCACTACACTTACAGTTTCATCACTCCGGCTTACAGTGCCATCACCCCCGCCTACAGTGCCATCACTACCGCTTACTGTGTCATCACTCCTTCTTACATTGTCATCACTACTGCCTACAGTGCCATCACTCCCACTGACAGTGCCATCACTCCCGCCTACAGTGCCATCACTACCGCTTACAGTGTCATCACTCCTTCTTACAGTGTCATCACTATTGCCTACAGTATCATTACTCCTGCCTACAGTGCCATCACTCCTTCTTACAGTGCCATCACTCCCGTCTATACAGTCTCATCACTACTGCTTACAGTTTCAACACTACAGCTTACATTGTCATCACTACTGCCTACAGTGCAATCACTACTGCTTAGTGTCATCAGTACCTTTTACAGTGCCATCACTACTGCTTATAGTGTCATCACTACCGCTTATAGTGCCATGACTACTGCTTAGTGTCATCAGTTCCGCTTACAGTTTCATCACTACCACCTACAGTTTCATCACTACCGCTTATAGTACCATCACTACCGCTTACAGTGTCATCACTCCCACCGACAGTGCCATCACTCCCGCCTACAGTGCCATCACTACCGCTTACAGTGTCATCACTCCTTCTTACAGTGTCATCACTATTGCCTACAGTATCATTTCTCATGGCTACAGTGCCATCACTACCGCTTACATTGCCATCACTACCGCTTACAGTCTCATCACTACTGCTTACAGTTTCAACACTACAGCTTACAGTGTCATCACTCCTGCTTACAGTGCAATCACTACTGCTTAGTGTCATCAGTACCTTCTACAGTGCCATCACTACTGCTTATAGTGTCATCACTACCGCTTATAGTGCCATGACTACTGCTTAGTGTCATCAGTTCCGCTTACAGTTTCATCACTACCACCTAATGTTTCATCACTACCGCTTACAGTACCATCACTACCGCTTACAGTGTCATCACTACCACTTACAGTGTCATCACTACCGCTTACAGTGCCATCACCACTGCTTACAGTCTCATAACTACCGCTTACAGTGCCATCACAACATTTACATTGCCATCACTACGCGTACCGTCCCATTACTACCGCTTACATTGCCATCACAACATTTACAGTGCCATCACTACGCTTACAGTTTCATCACTTTCGCTTACAGTGTCATCACTCCTGCTTACAGTGCCATTACTACCACTTAGTGTCATCAGTACCTCTTACAGTGTAATCACTACTGCTTACAGTTTCATCACTACCGCTTACAGTACCATCACTACCGCGTACAGTGACATCACTACTGCTTACAGTGACATCACTACGGCCTACAGTGCCATCACTCCCACTTACAGTGCCATCACTCCCGCTTACAGTGCCATCACTACCACTTACAGTGTCATCACTACTGCTTAAAGGGACATCACTCCCGCTTACAGTGTCATCACTCCTGCTTACAGTGCCATGACTCCTGCTTACAGTGCCACTTACAGTGTCATCACTACCACTTACAGTGTTATCACTACCGCTTACAGTACCATCACTACCGCTTACAGTGTCATCACTACTGCTTACAGTGACATCCCTACTGCTTACAGTAACATCACTACCGCTTACAGTGTCATCACTACCACTTACAGTGTCATCACTACCGCTTACAGTACCATCACTACATCTTACAGTGTCATCACTACCACTTACAGTGTCATCACTACTGCTTACAGTACCATCACTACCGCTTACAGTGTCATCACTACCACTTACAGTGTAATCACTACTGCTTACAGTTTCATCACTACCGCTTACAGTACCATCACTACCGCTTACAGTGTCATCACTACCGCTTACAGTGCCATCACTCCCGCTTACAGTGCTATCACTAACACTTACAGTGCCATCACTCCCACTTACAGTGCCATCACTTTCGCTTAAAGTGCAATCACTCCCGCTTACAGTACCATCACTACCGCTTACAGTGCCATCACTACTGCTGACAGTGTCATCACTACCGCTTACAGTGTCATCACTACCACTTACAGTGTAATCACTACTGCTTACAGTTTCATCACTACCGCTTACAGTACCATCACTACCACTTACAGTGTCATCACTACCGCTTACAGTGCCATCACCACTGCTTACAGTCTCATAACTACCGCTTACAGTGCCATCACAACATTTACAGTGCCTTCACTACGCGTACCGTCCCATTACTACCGCTTACATTGCCATCACAACATTTACAGTGCCATCACTACGCTTACAGTTTCATCACTTTCGCTTACAGTGTCATCACTCCTGCTGACAGTGCCATTACTACCACTTAGTGTCACCAGTACCTCTTACAGTTTCATCACTACCGCTTACAGTACCATCACTACCGCTTACAGTGACATCACTAATGCTTACAGTGTCATCACTACCGCCTACAGTGCCATCACTCCCGCTTACAGTGCCACTTACAGTGCCATCACTCCCGCTTACAGTGCCATCACTACCACTTACAGTGTCATCACTACTGCTTAAAGGGACATCACTACCGCTTACAGTGTCATCACTCCTGCTTACAGTGCCATGACTCATGCTTACAGTGCCACTTACAGTGCCATCACTCCCACCTACAGTGCCATCACTTTCGCTTAAAGGGTAATCACTCCCACTTACAGTGTCATCACTACCGCTTACAGTACCATCACTACTGCTTACAGTGCCATCACTACCGCATACAGTGCCATCACTACCGCTTACAGTGCCACTTACAGTGCCATCACTCCTGCTTACAGTGCCATCACTACCACGTACAGTGCCATAACTAGCGCTTACAGTGCCATCTCTACGCATACAGTTTCATCACTACCGCTTACAGTCTCATCGCTACTGTTTACAGGGCCATCGCTACTGCTTACAGTGTCATCACTCCCGTCTACAGTGCCATTACTACCACTTACAGTGTCATCACTCCCAGCTACAGTGTCATCACTACCACTTACAGTGCCATCAGTACCGCTTACAGTTTCTTCATCACTACCGCTTGCAGTGCCATCACTACTGCTTACAGTGCCATCACTACGCTTACAGTGTCATCACTACTGCCTACAGTATCATTACTCCCGCCTACAGTGCCATCACTCCCGCCTACAGTGCCATCCTGTCTACAGTGTCATCTCTCACGCCTACAGTGCCATCACTACCGCTTACAGTGCCATCACTACGCTTACAGTTTCATCACTCCGGCTTAAAGTGCCATCACTCCCGCCTACAGTGCCATCACTACCGCTTATAGTGTCATCACTCCTTCTTACAGTGTCATCACTACTGCCTACAGTATCATTACTCCCGCCTACAGTGCCATCACTCCCGCCTACAGTGCCATCCCGTCTACAGTGTCATCTCTCACGCCTACAGTGCCATCACTACCGCTTACAGTGCCATCACTACTGCTTTCAGTCTCATCACTACCGCTTACAGTTTCAACACTACAGCTTACAGTGTCATCACTCCTGCTTACAGTGCAATCACTACTGCTTAGTGTCATCAGTACCTCTTACAGTGCCATCACTACTGCTTATAGTGTCATCACTACCGCATCACTACCTCTTAGTGTCATCAGTGCTGTCTACAGTGCCATCACTACTGCTTACAGTCTCATCACTACCGCTTACAGTGCCATCACTACCGCTTAGTGTCATCAGTACCGCTTACAGTTTCATCACCACCACTGACAGTGCCATCTCTCCCGCTTACAGTGCCATCACTACCACTTACAGTTTCATCACTCCCACTCACAGTGCCATCACTACAGCTCACAGTGCCATCACTATCGCTTACAGTTTCATCACTACTGCTTACAGTGCCATCACTACCACTTACAGTGTCATCACTACCGCTTACAGTGCCATCACAACATTTACAGTGCCATCACTATGCTTACAGTCCCATTACTACCGCTTACATTGCCATCACAACATTTACAGTGCCATCACTATGCATACAGTTTCATCACTTTTGCTTACATGCCCTCACTACCCCTTACAGTTTCAACACTTCCAACTACAGTGTCATCACTACTGCTTACTGTGTCAGCACTCCTGCTTCCAGTGCCATCACTCCCACATACAGTTCCATCACTACCGCTTACAGTGCCATCACTACCACTTACAGTGTCATTACTCCTGCTTACAATGCCATCACTACCACTTACAGTGCCATCAATATCAGTTACAGTTTTATCACTACCGCGTACAGTGCCATCACTTCCACTTACAGTGCCATCACTCCTTCTTACAGTGTCTTCACTACTGCTTACAGTGTCATCACTCCTGCTTACAGTGCCATCACTACCACTTACAGTGCCATCAATATCAGTTACAGTTTTATCACTACCGCGTACAGTGCCATAACTACCGCTTACAGTGCCATCACTATGCATACAGTTTCATCACTTTTGCTTACATGCCATCACTACCCCTTACAGTTTCAACACTTCCGACTACAGTGTCATCACTACTGCTTACAGTGTCTTCACTACTGCTTACAGTGTCATCACTCCTGTTAACAGTGCCATCACTCCCACTTACAGTGCCATCACTCCCACTTACAGTGCCATCACTACCGCTTACAGTGCCATCACTACCACTTACAGTGTCATTATTCCTGCTTACAGTGCCATCACTACCACTTACAGTTTCATCACTACTGCTTAAAGGGACATCACTCCCGCTTACAGTGTCATCACTCCTGCTTACAGTGCCATGACTCCTGCTTACAGTGCCACTTACAGTGTCATCACTACCACTTACAGTGTTATCACTACCGCTTACAGTACCATCACTACCGCTTACAGTGTCATCACTACTGCTTACAGTGACATCCCTACTGCTTACAGTAACATCACTACCGCTTACAGTGTCATCACTACCACTTACAGTGTCATCACTACCGCTTACAGTACCATCACTACATCTTACAGTGTCATCACTACCACTTACAGTGTCATCACTACTGCTTACAGTACCATCACTACCGCTTACAGTGTCATCACTACCACTTACAGTGTAATCACTACTGCTTACAGTTTCATCACTACCGCTTACAGTACCATCACTACCGCTTACAGTGTCATCACTACCGCTTACAGTGCCATCACTCCCGCTTACAGTGCTATCACTAACACTTACAGTGCCATCACTCCCACTTACAGTGCCATCACTTTCGCTTAAAGTGCAATCACTCCCGCTTACAGTACCATCACTACCGCTTACAGTGCCATCACTACTGCTGACAGTGTCATCACTACCGCTTACAGTGTCATCACTACCACTTACAGTGTAATCACTACTGCTTACAGTTTCATCACTACCGCTTACAGTACCATCACTACCACTTACAGTGTCATCACTACCGCTTACAGTGCCATCACCACTGCTTACAGTCTCATAACTACCGCTTACAGTGCCATCACAACATTTACAGTGCCTTCACTACGCGTACCGTCCCATTACTACCGCTTACATTGCCATCACAGCATTTACAGTGCCATCACTACGCTTACAGTTTCATCACTTTCGCTTACAGTGTCATCACTCCTGCTGACAGTGCCATTACTACCACTTAGTGTCACCAGTACCTCTTACAGTTTCATCACTACCGCTTACAGTACCATCACTACCGCTTACAGTGACATCACTAATGCTTACAGTGTCATCACTACCGCCTACAGTGCCATCACTCCCGCTTACAGTGCCACTTACAGTGCCATCACTCCCGCTTACAGTGCCATCACTACCACTTACAGTGTCATCACTACTGCTTAAAGGGACATCACTACCGCTTACAGTGTCATCACTCCTGCTTACAGTGCCATGACTCATGCTTACAGTGCCACTTACAGTGCCATCACTCCCACCTACAGTGCCATCACTTTCGCTTAAAGGGTAATCACTCCCACTTACAGTGTCATCACTACCGCTTACAGTACCATCACTACTGCTTACAGTGCCATCACTACCGCATACAGTGCCATCACTACCGCTTACAGTGCCACTTACAGTGCCATCACTCCTGCTTACAGTGCCATCACTACCACGTACAGTGCCATAACTAGCGCTTACAGTGCCATCTCTACGCATACAGTTTCATCACTACCGCTTACAGTCTCATCGCTACTGTTTACAGGGCCATCGCTACTGCTTACAGTGTCATCACTCCCGTCTACAGTGCCATTACTACCACTTACAGTGTCATCACTCCCAGCTACAGTGTCATCACTACCACTTACAGTGCCATCAGTACCGCTTACAGTTTCTTCATCACTACCGCTTGCAGTGCCATCACTACTGCTTACAGTGCCATCACTACGCTTACAGTGTCATCACTACTGCCTACAGTATCATTACTCCCGCCTACAGTGCCATCACTCCCGCCTACAGTGCCATCCTGTCTACAGTGTCATCTCTCACGCCTACAGTGCCATCACTACCGCTTACAGTGCCATCACTACGCTTACAGTTTCATCACTCCGGCTTAAAGTGCCATCACTCCCGCCTACAGTGCCATCACTACCGCTTACAGTGTCATCACTCCTTCTTACAGTGTCATCACTACTGCCTACAGTATCATTACTCCCGCCTACAGTGCCATCACTCCCGCCTACAGTGCCATCCCGTCTACAGTGTCATCTCTCACGCCTACAGTGCCATCACTACCGCTTACAGTGCCATCACTACTGCTTTCAGTCTCATCACTACCGCTTACAGTTTCAACACTACAGCTTACAGTGTCATCACTCCTGCTTACAGTGCAATCACTACTGCTTAGTGTCATCAGTACCTCTTACAGTGCCATCACTACTGCTTATAGTGTCATCACTACCGCATCACTACCTCTTAGTGTCATCAGTGCTGTCTACAGTGCCATCACTACTGCTTACAGTCTCATCACTACCGCTTACAGTGCCATCACTACCGCTTAGTGTCATCAGTACCGCTTACAGTTTCATCACCACCACTGACAGTGCCATCTCTCCCGCTTACAGTGCCATCACTACCACTTACAGTTTCATCACTCCCACTCACAGTGCCATCACTACAGCTCACAGTGCCATCACTATCGCTTACAGTTTCATCACTACTGCTTACAGTGCCATCACTACCACTTACAGTGTCATCACTACCGCTTACAGTGCCATCACAACATTTACAGTGCCATCACTATGCTTACAGTCCCATTACTACCGCTTACATTGCCATCACAACATTTACAGTGCCATCACTATGCATACAGTTTCATCACTTTTGCTTACATGCCCTCACTACCCCTTACAGTTTCAACACTTCCAACTACAGTGTCATCACTACTGCTTACTGTGTCAGCACTCCTGCTTCCAGTGCCATCACTCCCACATACAGTTCCATCACTACCGCTTACAGTGCCATCACTACCACTTACAGTGTCATTACTCCTGCTTACAATGCCATCACTACCACTTACAGTGCCATCAATATCAGTTACAGTTTTATCACTACCGCGTACAGTGCCATCACTTCCACTTACAGTGCCATCACTCCTTCTTACAGTGTCTTCACTACTGCTTACAGTGTCATCACTCCTGCTTACAGTGCCATCACTACCACTTACAGTGCCATCAATATCAGTTACAGTTTTATCACTACCGCGTACAGTGCCATAACTACCGCTTACAGTGCCATCACTATGCATACAGTTTCATCACTTTTGCTTACATGCCATCACTACCCCTTACAGTTTCAACACTTCCGACTACAGTGTCATCACTACTGCTTACAGTGTCTTCACTACTGCTTACAGTGTCATCACTCCTGTTAACAGTGCCATCACTCCCACTTACAGTGCCATCACTCCCACTTACAGTGCCATCACTACCGCTTACAGTGCCATCACTACCACTTACAGTGTCATTACTCCTGCTTACAGTGCCATCACTACCACTTACAGTGCCATCAATATCAGTTACAGTTTTATCACTACTGCGTACAGTGCCATAACTACGGCTTACAGTGCCATCACTACGCTTACAGTTTCATCGCTACCGCTTACAGTCTCATCGCTACTGTTTACAGGGCCATCGCTACTGCTTACAGTGTAATCACTCCCACCTACAGTGCCATTACTCCCGCTTACAGTGTCATCACTCCCAGCTACAGTGTCATCACTACCACTTACAGTGGGCCTCATTACGACCCTGGCGGTAAGGGGTTTACGCAAGCGTTAGCTGCGCCGACCCCTTACCGCCAATTACGAGTTCCCATAGCGCCATGGTGATTTTTACGGCTGCTTTTAGCAGCCGTAGAAATCCATGGCGCTAAGGGACCTTCGTGTTAATTACGCCACCGTAATTTACGGTGGCGTAATTAACGCCTTCCCCACTCCCATTGAGCCCTATGGGGCCGAAATGGGAATGGGGAAGGGTAAATGGGTCAATGGGGACTTACCGCCCGCCAACCTCGGAATGGGGCGGTAAGTCCGCCATCCGCCATGGCGTAAACGGACTTTACGCCATGGCGGTAATGTCCGGCCCTGGTGGAAAAAATCCGCCAGGGTCGTAATGAGGCCCAGTGCCATCAATACCGCTTACAGTTTCTTCATCACTACCGCTTACAGTGCCATCAGTACCGCTTACAGTTTCTTCATCACTACTGCTTACAGTGCCATCACTACGCTTACAGTTTCATCACTCTGGCTTACAGTGCCATCACTCCCACCTACAGTGCCATCACTGCCGCTTACAGTGTCATCACTCCTTCTTACAGTGTTATTACTACTGCCTACAGTATCATTACTCCCGCTTACAGTGCCATCACTACCGCTTACAGTGTCATCACTCCTTACAGTGTCATCACTACTGCCTACAGTATCATTACTCCCGCCTACAGTGCCATCACTCCCGCCTACAGTGCCATCCCGTCTACAGTCTCATCTCTCATGCCTATAGTCTCATCGCTACCGCTTACAGTTTCAACCCTACAGCTTACAGTGTCATCACTCCTTCTTACATTGCAATCACTGCTGCTCAGTGTCATCAGTACCTCTTACAGTGCCATCACTACTGCTTATCGTGTCATCACTACTGCTTACAGTTAAATCACTACCGCATCACTACCTCTTAGTGTCATCAGTGCCGCCTTCAGTGCCATCACTACTGCTTAAAGTCTCATCACTACCGCTTACAGTGCCATCACTACCGCTTAGTGCCATCAGTACCGCTTAGTTTCATCACCACCACTTACAGTGCCATCTCTCCCGTCTATAGTGCCATCACTACCACTTACAGTTTCATCTCTCCCACACACAGTCCCATCACTACCGCTCACATTGCCATCACTCCCGCTCGCAGTGCCATCGCTCCCACTCACAGTGCCATCACTACCGCTCACAGTGCCATCACTATCGCTTACAGTTTCATCACTACCGCTTACAGTGCCATCACTACCACTTACAGTGTCATCACTACCGCTTACAGTGCCATCACCACTGCTTACAGTCTCATAACTACCGCTTAAAGTGCCATCACAACATTTAAAGTGTCATCACTACGTGAACCGTCCCATTACTACCGCTTACATTGCCATCACAACATTTACAGTGCCATCACTACGCTTACAGTTGCATCACTTTCGCTTACAGTGTCATCACTCCTGCTTACAGTGCCATCACTCCCGCCTACAGTGCCATCACTACCGCTTACAGTGTCATCACTCCTTCTTACAGTGTCATCACTACTGCCTACAGTATCATTACTCCCGCCTACAGTGCCATCACTCCCGCCTACAGTGCCATCCCGTCTACAGTGTCATCTCTCACGCCTACAGTGTCATCACTACCACTTACAGTGCCATCAGTACCGCTTACAGTTTCTTCATCACTACCGCTTGCAGTGCCATCACTACTGCTTACAGTGCCATCACTACGCTTACAGTGTCATCACTACTGCCTACAGTATCATTACTCCCGCCTACAGTGCCATCACTCCCGCCTACAGTGCCATCCTGTCTACAGTGTCATCTCTCACGCCTACAGTGCCATCACTACCGCTTACAGTGCCATCACTACGCTTACAGTTTCATCACTCCGGCTTAAAGTGCCATCACTCCCGCCTACAGTGCCATCACTACCGCTTACAGTGTCATCACTCCTTCTTACAGTGTCATCACTACTGCCTACAGTATCATTACTCCCGCCTACAGTGCCATCACTCCCGCCTACAGTGCCATCCCGTCTACAGTGTCATCTCTCACGCCTACAGTGCCATCACTACCGCTTACAGTGCCATCACTACTGCTTTCAGTCTCATCACTACCGCTTACAGTTTCAACACTACAGCTTACAGTGTCATCACTCCTGCTTACAGTGCAATCACTACTGCTTAGTGTCATCAGTACCTCTTACAGTGCCATCACTACTGCTTATAGTGTCATCACTACCGCATCACTACCTCTTAGTGTCATCAGTGCTGTCTACAGTGCCATCACTACTGCTTACAGTCTCATCACTACCGCTTACAGTGACATCACTACCGCTTAGTGTCATCAGTACCGCTTACAGTTTCATCACCACTGACAGTGCCATCTCTCCCGCTTACAGTGCCATCACTACCACTTACAGTTTCATCACTCCCACTCACAGTGCCATCACTACAGCTCACAGTGCCATCACTATCGCTTACAGTTTCATCACTACTGCTTACAGTGCCATCACTACCACTTACAGTGTCATCACTACCGCTTACAGTGCCATCACAACATTTACAGTGCCATCACTATGCTTACAGTCCCATTACTACCGCTTACATTGCCATCACAACATTTACAGTGCCATCACTATGCATACAGTTTCATCACTTTTGCTTACATGCCCTCACTACCCCTTACAGTTTCAACACTTCCAACTACAGTGTCATCACTACTGCTTACTGTGTCAGCACTCCTGCTTCCAGTGCCATCACTCCCACATACAGTTCCATCACTACCGCTTACAGTGCCATCACTACCACTTACAGTGTCATTACTCCTGCTTACAATGCCATCACTACCACTTACAGTGCCATCAATATCAGTTACAGTTTTATCACTACCGCGTACAGTGCCATCACTTCCACTTACAGTGCCATCACTCCTTCTTACAGTGTCTTCACTACTGCTTACAGTGTCATCACTCCTGCTTACAGTGCCATCACTACCACTTACAGTGCCATCAATATCAGTTACAGTTTTATCACTACCGCGTACAGTGCCATAACTACCGCTTACAGTGCCATCACTATGCATACAGTTTCATCACTTTTGCTTACATGCCATCACTACCCCTTACAGTTTCAACACTTCCGACTACAGTGTCATCACTACTGCTTACAGTGTCTTCACTACTGCTTACAGTGTCATCACTCCTGTTAACAGTGCCATCACTCCCACTTACAGTGCCATCACTCCCACTTACAGTGCCATCACTACCGCTTACAGTGCCATCACTACCACTTACAGTGTCATTACTCCTGCTTACAGTGCCATCACTACCACTTACAGTGCCATCAATATCAGTTACAGTTTTATCACTACTGCGTACAGTGCCATAACTACGGCTTACAGTGCCATCACTACGCTTACAGTTTCATCGCTACCGCTTACAGTCTCATCGCTACTGTTTACAGGGCCATCGCTACTGCTTACAGTGTAATCACTCCCACCTACAGTGCCATTACTCCCGCTTACAGTGTCATCACTCCCAGCTACAGTGTCATCACTACCACTTACAGTGGGCCTCATTACAACCCTGGCGGTAAGGGGTTTACGCCAGCGTTAGCTGCGCCGACCCCTTACCGCCAATTACGAGTTCCCATAGCGCCATGGTGATTTTTACGGCTGCTTTTAGCAGCCGTAGAAATCCATGGCGCTAAGGGACCTTCGTGTTAATTACGCCACCGTAATTTACGGTGGCGTAATTAACGCCTTCCCCACTCCCATTGAGCCCTATGGGGCCGAAATGGGAATGGGGAAGAGTAAATGGGTCAATGGGGACTTACCGCCCGCCAACCTCGGAATGGGGCGGTAAGTCCGCCATCCGCCATGGCGTAAACAGACTTTACGCCATGGCGGTAATGTCCGGCCCTGGTGGAAAAAATCCGCCAGGGTCGTAATGAGGCCCAGTGCCATCAATACCGCTTACAGTTTCTTCATCACTACCGCTTACAGTGCCATCAGTACCGCTTACAGTTTCTTCATCACTACTGCTTACAGTGCCATCACTACGCTTACAGTTTCATCACTCTGGCTTACAGTGCCATCACTCCCACCTACAGTGCCATCACTGCCGCTTACAGTGTCATCACTCCTTCTTACAGTGTTATTACTACTGCCTACAGTATCATTACTCCCGCTTACAGTGCCATCACTACCGCTTACAGTGTCATCACTCCTTACAGTGTCATCACTACTGCCTACAGTATCATTACTCCCGCCTACAGTGCCATCACTCCCGCCTACAGTGCCATCCCGTCTACAGTCTCATCTCTCATGCCTATAGTCTCATCGCTACCGCTTACAGTTTCAACCCTACAGCTTACAGTGTCATCACTCCTTCTTACATTGCAATCACTGCTGCTCAGTGTCATCAGTACCTCTTACAGTGCCATCACTACTGCTTATCGTGTCATCACTACTGCTTACAGTTAAATCACTACCGCATCACAACTCTTAGTGTCATCAGTGCCGCCTACAGTGCCATCACTACTGCTTAAAGTCTCATCACTACCGCTTACAGTGCCATCACTACCGCTTAGTGCCATCAGTACCGCTTAGTTTCATCACCACCACTTACAGTGCCATCTCTCCCGTCTATAGTGCCATCACTACCACTTACAGTTTCATCTCTCCCACACACAGTCCCATCACTACCGCTCACATTGCCATCACTCCCGCTCGCAGTGCCATCGCTCCCACTCACAGTGCCATCACTACCGCTCACAGTGCCATCACTATCGCTTACAGTTTCATCACTACCGCTTACAGTGCCATCACTACCACTTACAGTGTCATCACTACCGCTTACAGTGCCATCACCACTGCTTACAGTCTCATAACTACCGCTTACAGTGCCATCACAACATTTAAAGTGTCATCACTAGGTGAACCGTCCCATTACTACCGCTTACATTGCCATCACAACATTTACAGTGCCATCACTATGCTTACAGTTGCATCACTTTCGCTTACAGTGTCATCACTCCTGCTTACAGTGCCATCACTACCACTTAGTGTCATCCGTACCTCTTACAATGTAATCACTACCGCTTACAGTTTCATCACTACCGCTTACAGTACCATCACTACCGCTTACAGTACCATCACTACTGCTTACAGTGACATCACTACTGCTTACAGTGTCATCACTACAACCTACAGTGCCATCACTCCTGCTTACAGTGCCTCTTACAGTGCCATCACACCCGCTTACAGTGCCATCACTACCACTTACAGTGCCATCAATATCAGTTACAGTTTTATCACTACTGCGCACAGTGCCATAACTACGGCTTACAGTGCCATCACTACGCTTACAGTTTCATCGCTACCGCTTACAGTCTCATTGCTACTGTTTACAGGGCCATCGCTACTGCTTACAGTGTAATCACTCCCACCTACCGTGCCATTACTCCCGCTTACAGTGTCATCACTCCCAGCTACAGTGTCATCACTACCACTTACAGTGCCATCAGTACCGCTTACAGTTTCTTCATCACTACCGCTTACAGTGCCATCAGTACCGCTTACAGTTTCTTCATCACTACTGCTTACAGTGCCATCACTACGCTTACAGTTTCATCACTCTGGCTTACAGTGCCATCACTCCCACCTACAGTGCCATCACTGCCGCTTACAGTGTCATCACTCCTTCTTACAGTGTCATCACTACTGCCTACAGTATCATTACTCCCGCCTACAGTGCCATCACTCCCGCCTACTGTGCCATCACGTCTACAGTCTCATCTCTCATGCCTATAGTCTCATCGCTACCGCTTACAGTTTCAACCCTACAGCTTACAGTGTCATCACTCCTTCTTACATTGCAATCACTGCTGCTCAGTGTCATCAGTACCTCTTACAGTGCCATCACTACTGCTTATCGTGTCATCACTACTGCTTACAGTTAAATCACTACCGCATCACTACCTCTTAGTGTCATCAGTGCCGCCTACAGTGCCATCACTACTGCTTAAAGTCTCATCACTACCGCTTACAGTGCCATCACTACCGCTTAGTGCCATCAGTACCGCTTAGTTTCATCACCACCACTTACAGTGCCATCTCTCCCGTCTATAGTGCCATCACTACCACTTACAGTTTCATCTCTCCCACACACAGTCCCATCACTACCGCTCACATTGCCATCACTCCCGCTCGCAGTGCCATCGCTCCCACTCACAGTGCCATCACTACCGCTCACAGTGCCATCACTATCGCTTACAGTTTCATCACTACCGCTTACAGTGCCATCAATACCACTTACAGTGTCATCACTACCGCTTACAGTGCCATCACCACTGCTTACAGTCTCATAACTACCGCTTAAAGTGCCATCACAACATTTAAAGTGTCATCACTACGTGAACCGTCCCATTACTACCGCTTACATTGCCATCACAACATTTACAGTGCCATCACTACGCTTACAGTTGCATCACTTTCGCTTACAGTGTCATCACTCCTGCTTACAGTGCCATCACTACCACTTAGTGTCATCCGTACCTCTTACAGTGTAATCACTACCGCTTACAGTTTCATCACTACCGCTTACAGTACCATCACTACCGCTTACAGTACCATCACTACTGCTTACAGTGACATCACTACTGCTTACAGTGTCATCACTACAGCCTACAGTGCCATCACTCCTGCTTACAGTGCCACTTACAGTGCCATCACACCCGCTTACAGTGCCATCACTACCACTTACAGTGCCATCAATATCAGTTACAGTTTTATCACTACCGCGTACAGTGCCATAACTACCGCTTACAGTGCCATCACTATGCATACAGTTTCATCACTTTTGCTTACATGCCATCACTACCCCTTACAGTTTCAACACTTCCGACTACAGTGTCATCACTACTGCTTACAGTGTCTTCACTACTGCTTACAGTGTCATCACTCCTGCTTACAGTGCCATCACTCCCACTTACAGTGCCATCACTACCACTTACAGTGCCATCACTACCGCTTACAGTGCCATCACTACCACTTACAGTGTCATTACTCCTGCTTACAGTGCCATCACTACCACTTACAGTGCCATCAATATCAGTTACAGTTTTATCACTACCGTGTACAGTGCCATAACTACGGCTTACAGTGCCATCACTACGCTTGCAGTTTCATCGCTACCGCTTACAGTCTCATCGCTAGTGTTTACAGGGCCATCGCTACTGCTTACAGTGTAATCACTCCCACCTACAGTGCCATTACTTCCGCTTACAGTGTCATCACTCCCAGCTACAGTGTCATCACTACCACTTACAGTGCCATCAGTACCGCTTACAGTTTCTTCATCACTACCGCTTACAGTGCCATCAGTACCGCTTACAGTTTCTTCATCACTACTGCTTACAGTGCCATCACTACGCTTACAGTTTCATCACTCTGGCTTACAGTGCCATCACTCCCACCTACAGTGCCATCACTGCCGCTTACAGTGTCATCACTCCTTCTTACAGTGTTATCACTACTGCCTACAGTATCATTACTCCCGCCTACAGTGCCATCACTACCGCTTACAGTGTCATCACTCCTTCTTACAGTGTCATCACTACTGCCTACAGTATCATTACTCCCGCCTACAGTGCCATCACTCCCGCCTACAGTGCCATCCCGTCTACAGTGTCATCTCTCATGCCTATAGTCTCATTGCTGCCGCTTACAGTTTCAACCCTACAGCTTACAGTGTCATCACTCCTTCTTACATTGCAATCACTGCTGCTCAGTGTCATCAGTACCTCTTACAGTGCCATCACTACTGCTTATCGTGTCATCACTACTGCTTACAGTTAAATCACTACCGCATCACTACCTCTTAGTGTCATCAGTGCCGCCTACAGTGCCATCACTACTGCTTAAAGTCTCATCACTACCGCTTACAGTGCCATCACTACCGCTTAGTGCCATCAGTACCGCTTAGTTTCATCACCACCACTTACAGTGCCATCTCTCCCGTCTACAGTGCCATCACTACCACTTACAGTTTCATCTCTCCCACACACGGTCCCATCACTACCGCTCAAATTGCCATCACTCCCGCTCGCAGTGCCATCGCTCCCACTCACAGTGCCATCACTACCGCTCACAGTGCCATCACTATCGCTTACAGTTTCATCACTACCGCTTACAGTGCCATCACTACCACTTACAGTGTCATCACTACCGCTTACAGTGCCATCACCACTGCTTACAGTCTCATAACTACCGCTTACAGTGCCATCACAACATTTAAAGTGCCATCACTACGCGAACCGTCCCATTACTACCGCTTACATTGCCATCACAACATTTACAGTGCCATCACTACGCTTACAGTGTCATCACTTTCGCTTACAGTGTCATCACCCCTGCTTACAGTGCCATCACTACCACTTAGTGTCATCCGTACCTCTTACAGTGTAATCACTACTGCTTACAGTTTCATCACTACCGCTTACAGTACCATCATTACCGCTTACAGTACCATCACTACTGCTTACAGTGACATCACTACTGCTTACAGTGTCATCACTACAGCCTACAGTGCCATCACTCCTGCTTACAGTGCCACTTACAGTGCCATCACACCCGCTTACAGTGCCATCACTACCACTTACAGTGTCATCACTACTGCTTAAAGGACATCACTCCCGCTTACAGTGTCATCACTCCTGCTTACAGTGCCATCACTCCTGCTTGCAGTGCCACTTACAGTACCATCACTCCCGCTTACAGTGCCATCACTACCACTTACAGTGCCATCTCTCCCACCTACAGTGCCATCACTTTCGCTTAAAATGCAAACACTCCGCTTACAGTGTCATCACTTCCGCTTACAGTATCATCACTACCGCTTACAGTACCATCACTACCGCATACAGTGCCATCACTCCTGCTTACAGTTTCATCACTACTGCTCACAGTGCCATCACTCCCGCTTACAGTACCATCACTACCACTTACAGTGCCATCACTACCGCTTACAGTGGCATCACTACCACTTACACTGTCCTTACTCCTGCTTACAGTGCCATCACTACCACTTACAGTGCCATCAGTACTGGTTACAGTTTCATCACTACCGCGTACAGTGCCATAACTACCGCTTACAGTGCCATCACTATGCTTACAGTTTCATAACTTCTGCTTACAGTCTCATCGCTACTGTTTACAGGGCCATCGCTACTGCTCACAGTGTCATCACTCCCGCCTACAGTGCCATTACTACCACTTACAGTGTCATCACTCCCAGCTACAGTGTCATCACTACCACTTACAGTGCCATCAGTACCGCTTACAGTTTCTTCATCACTACCGCTTGCAGTGCCATCACTACTGCTTACAGTGCCATCACTACGCTTACAGTGTCATCACTACTGCCTACAGTATCATTACTCCCGCCTACAGTGCCATCACTCCCGCCTACAGTGCCATCCTGTCTACAGTGTCATCTCTCACGCCTACAGTGCCATCACTACCGCTTACAGTGCCATCACTACGCTTACAGTTTCATCACTCCGGCTTAAAGTGCCATCACTCCCGCCTACAGTGCCATCACTACCGCTTACAGTGTCATCACTCCTTCTTACAGTGTCATCACTACTGCCTACAGTATCATTACTCCCGCCTACAGTGCCATCACTCCCGCCTACAGTGCCATCCCGTCTACAGTGTCATCTCTCACGCCTACAGTGCCATCACTACCGCTTACAGTGCCATCACTACTGCTTTCAGTCTCATCACTACCGCTTACAGTTTCAACACTACAGCTTACAGTGTCATCACTCCTGCTTACAGTGCAATCACTACTGCTTAGTGTCATCAGTACCTCTTACAGTGCCATCACTACTGCTTATAGTGTCATCACTACCGCATCACTACCTCTTAGTGTCATCAGTGCTGTCTACAGTGCCATCACTACTGCTTACAGTCTCATCACTACCGCTTACAGTGCCATCACTACCGCTTAGTGTCATCAGTACCGCTTACAGTTTCATCACCACCACTGACAGTGCCATCTCTCCCGCTTACAGTGCCATCACTACCACTTACAGTTTCATCACTCCCACTCACAGTGCCATCACTACAGCTCACAGTGCCATCACTATCGCTTACAGTTTCATCACTACTGCTTACAGTGCCATCACTACCACTTACAGTGTCATCACTACCGCTTACAGTGCCATCACAACATTTACAGTGCCATCACTATGCTTACAGTCCCATTACTACCGCTTACATTGCCATCACAACATTTACAGTGCCATCACTATGCATACAGTTTCATCACTTTTGCTTACATGCCCTCACTACCCCTTACAGTTTCAACACTTCCAACTACAGTGTCATCACTACTGCTTACTGTGTCAGCACTCCTGCTTCCAGTGCCATCACTCCCACATACAGTTCCATCACTACCGCTTACAGTGCCATCACTACCACTTACAGTGTCATTACTCCTGCTTACAATGCCATCACTACCACTTACAGTGCCATCAATATCAGTTACAGTTTTATCACTACCGCGTACAGTGCCATCACTTCCACTTACAGTGCCATCACTCCTTCTTACAGTGTCTTCACTACTGCTTACAGTGTCATCACTCCTGCTTACAGTGCCATCACTACCACTTACAGTGCCATCAATATCAGTTACAGTTTTATCACTACCGCGTACAGTGCCATAACTACCGCTTACAGTGCCATCACTATGCATACAGTTTCATCACTTTTGCTTACATGCCATCACTACCCCTTACAGTTTCAACACTTCCGACTACAGTGTCATCACTACTGCTTACAGTGTCTTCACTACTGCTTACAGTGTCATCACTCCTGTTAACAGTGCCATCACTCCCACTTACAGTGCCATCACTCCCACTTACAGTGCCATCACTACCGCTTACAGTGCCATCACTACCACTTACAGTGTCATTATTCCTGCTTACAGTGCCATCACTACCACTTACAGTTTCATCACTACTGCTTAAAGGGACATCACTCCCGCTTACAGTGTCATCACTCCTGCTTACAGTGCCATGACTCCTGCTTACAGTGCCACTTACAGTGTCATCACTACCACTTACAGTGTTATCACTACCGCTTACAGTACCATCACTACCGCTTACAGTGTCATCACTACTGCTTACAGTGACATCCCTACTGCTTACAGTAACATCACTACCGCTTACAGTGTCATCACTACCACTTACAGTGTCATCACTACCGCTTACAGTACCATCACTACATCTTACAGTGTCATCACTACCACTTACAGTGTCATCACTACTGCTTACAGTACCATCACTACCGCTTACAGTGTCATCACTACCACTTACAGTGTAATCACTACTGCTTACAGTTTCATCACTACCGCTTACAGTACCATCACTACCGCTTACAGTGTCATCACTACCGCTTACAGTGCCATCACTCCCGCTTACAGTGCTATCACTAACACTTACAGTGCCATCACTCCCACTTACAGTGCCATCACTTTCGCTTAAAGTGCAATCACTCCCGCTTACAGTACCATCACTACCGCTTACAGTGCCATCACTACTGCTGACAGTGTCATCACTACCGCTTACAGTGTCATCACTACCACTTACAGTGTAATCACTACTGCTTACAGTTTCATCACTACCGCTTACAGTACCATCACTACCACTTACAGTGTCATCACTACCGCTTACAGTGCCATCACCACTGCTTACAGTCTCATAACTACCGCTTACAGTGCCATCACAACATTTACAGTGCCTTCACTACGCGTACCGTCCCATTACTACCGCTTACATTGCCATCACAGCATTTACAGTGCCATCACTACGCTTACAGTTTCATCACTTTCGCTTACAGTGTCATCACTCCTGCTGACAGTGCCATTACTACCACTTAGTGTCACCAGTACCTCTTACAGTTTCATCACTACCGCTTACAGTACCATCACTACCGCTTACAGTGACATCACTAATGCTTACAGTGTCATCACTACCGCCTACAGTGCCATCACTCCCGCTTACAGTGCCACTTACAGTGCCATCACTCCCGCTTACAGTGCCATCACTACCACTTACAGTGTCATCACTACTGCTTAAAGGGACATCACTACCGCTTACAGTGTCATCACTCCTGCTTACAGTGCCATGACTCATGCTTACAGTGCCACTTACAGTGCCATCACTCCCACCTACAGTGCCATCACTTTCGCTTAAAGGGTAATCACTCCCACTTACAGTGTCATCACTACCGCTTACAGTACCATCACTACTGCTTACAGTGCCATCACTACCGCATACAGTGCCATCACTACCGCTTACAGTGCCACTTACAGTGCCATCACTCCTGCTTACAGTGCCATCACTACCACGTACAGTGCCATAACTAGCGCTTACAGTGCCATCTCTACGCATACAGTTTCATCACTACCGCTTACAGTCTCATCGCTACTGTTTACAGGGCCATCGCTACTGCTTACAGTGTCATCACTCCCGTCTACAGTGCCATTACTACCACTTACAGTGTCATCACTCCCAGCTACAGTGTCATCACTACCACTTACAGTGCCATCAGTACCGCTTACAGTTTCTTCATCACTACCGCTTGCAGTGCCATCACTACTGCTTACAGTGCCATCACTACGCTTACAGTGTCATCACTACTGCCTACAGTATCATTACTCCCGCCTACAGTGCCATCACTCCCGCCTACAGTGCCATCCTGTCTACAGTGTCATCTCTCACGCCTACAGTGCCATCACTACCGCTTACAGTGCCATCACTACGCTTACAGTTTCATCACTCCGGCTTAAAGTGCCATCACTCCCGCCTACAGTGCCATCACTACCGCTTACAGTGTCATCACTCCTTCTTACAGTGTCATCACTACTGCCTACAGTATCATTACTCCCGCCTACAGTGCCATCACTCCCGCCTACAGTGCCATCCCGTCTACAGTGTCATCTCTCACGCCTACAGTGCCATCACTACCGCTTACAGTGCCATCACTACTGCTTTCAGTCTCATCACTACCGCTTACAGTTTCAACACTACAGCTTACAGTGTCATCACTCCTGCTTACAGTGCAATCACTACTGCTTAGTGTCATCAGTACCTCTTACAGTGCCATCACTACTGCTTATAGTGTCATCACTACCGCATCACTACCTCTTAGTGTCATCAGTGCTGTCTACAGTGCCATCACTACTGCTTACAGTCTCATCACTACCGCTTACAGTGCCATCACTACCGCTTAGTGTCATCAGTACCGCTTACAGTTTCATCACCACCACTGACAGTGCCATCTCTCCCGCTTACAGTGCCATCACTACCACTTACAGTTTCATCACTCCCACTCACAGTGCCATCACTACAGCTCACAGTGCCATCACTATCGCTTACAGTTTCATCACTACTGCTTACAGTGCCATCACTACCACTTACAGTGTCATCACTACCGCTTACAGTGCCATCACAACATTTACAGTGCCATCACTATGCTTACAGTCCCATTACTACCGCTTACATTGCCATCACAACATTTACAGTGCCATCACTATGCATACAGTTTCATCACTTTTGCTTACATGCCCTCACTACCCCTTACAGTTTCAACACTTCCAACTACAGTGTCATCACTACTGCTTACTGTGTCAGCACTCCTGCTTCCAGTGCCATCACTCCCACATACAGTTCCATCACTACCGCTTACAGTGCCATCACTACCACTTACAGTGTCATTACTCCTGCTTACAATGCCATCACTACCACTTACAGTGCCATCAATATCAGTTACAGTTTTATCACTACCGCGTACAGTGCCATCACTTCCACTTACAGTGCCATCACTCCTTCTTACAGTGTCTTCACTACTGCTTACAGTGTCATCACTCCTGCTTACAGTGCCATCACTACCACTTACAGTGCCATCAATATCAGTTACAGTTTTATCACTACCGCGTACAGTGCCATAACTACCGCTTACAGTGCCATCACTATGCATACAGTTTCATCACTTTTGCTTACATGCCATCACTACCCCTTACAGTTTCAACACTTCCGACTACAGTGTCATCACTACTGCTTACAGTGTCTTCACTACTGCTTACAGTGTCATCACTCCTGTTAACAGTGCCATCACTCCCACTTACAGTGCCATCACTCCCACTTACAGTGCCATCACTACCGCTTACAGTGCCATCACTACCACTTACAGTGTCATTACTCCTGCTTACAGTGCCATCACTACCACTTACAGTGCCATCAATATCAGTTACAGTTTTATCACTACTGCGTACAGTGCCATAATTACGGCTTACAGTGCCATCACTACGCTTACAGTTTCATCGCTACCGCTTACAGTCTCATCGCTACTGTTTACAGGGCCATCGCTACTGCTTACAGTGTAATCACTCCCACCTACAGTGCCATTACTCCCGCTTACAGTGTCATCACTCCCAGCTACAGTGTCATCACTACCACTTACAGTGGGCCTCATTACGACCCTGGCGGTAAGGGGTTTACGCCAGCGTTAGCTGCGCCGACCCCTTACCGCCAATTACGAGTTCCCATAGCGCCATGGTGATTTTTACGGCTGCTTTTAGCAGCCGTAGAAATCCATGGCGCTAAGGGACCTTCGTGTTAATTACGCCACCGTAATTTACGGTGGCGTAATTAACGCCTTCCCCACTCCCATTGAGCCCTATGGGGCCGAAATGGGAATGGGGAAGGGTAAATGGGTCAATGGGGACTTACCGCCCGCCAACCTCGGAATGGGGCGGTAAGTCCGCCATCCGCCATGGCGTAAACGGACTTTACGCCATGGCGGTAATGTCCGGCCCTGGTGGAAAAAATCCGCCAGGGTCGTAATGAGGCCCAGTGCCATCAATACCGCTTACAGTTTCTTCATCACTACCGCTTACAGTGCCATCAGTACCGCTTACAGTTTCTTCATCACTACTGCTTACAGTGCCATCACTACGCTTACAGTTTCATCACTCTGGCTTACAGTGCCATCACTCCCACCTACAGTGCCATCACTGCCGCTTACAGTGTCATCACTCCTTCTTACAGTGTTATTACTACTGCCTACAGTATCATTACTCCCGCTTACAGTGCCATCACTACCGCTTACAGTGTCATCACTCCTTACAGTGTCATCACTACTGCCTACAGTATCATTACTCCCGCCTACAGTGCCATCACTCCCGCCTACAGTGCCATCCCGTCTACAGTCTCATCTCTCATGCCTATAGTCTCATCGCTACCGCTTACAGTTTCAACCCTACAGCTTACAGTGTCATCACTCCTTCTTACATTGCAATCACTGCTGCTCAGTGTCATCAGTACCTCTTACAGTGCCATCACTACTGCTTATCGTGTCATCACTACTGCTTACAGTTAAATCACTACCGCATCACTACCTCTTAGTGTCATCAGTGCCGCCTTCAGTGCCATCACTACTGCTTAAAGTCTCATCACTACCGCTTACAGTGCCATCACTACCGCTTAGTGCCATCAGTACCGCTTAGTTTCATCACCACCACTTACAGTGCCATCTCTCCCGTCTATAGTGCCATCACTACCACTTACAGTTTCATCTCTCCCACACACAGTCCCATCACTACCGCTCACATTGCCATCACTCCCGCTCGCAGTGCCATCGCTCCCACTCACAGTGCCATCACTACCGCTCACAGTGCCATCACTATCGCTTACAGTTTCATCACTACCGCTTACAGTGCCATCACTACCACTTACAGTGTCATCACTACCGCTTACAGTGCCATCACCACTGCTTACAGTCTCATAACTACCGCTTAAAGTGCCATCACAACATTTAAAGTGTCATCACTACGTGAACCGTCCCATTACTACCGCTTACATTGCCATCACAACATTTACAGTGCCATCACTACGCTTACAGTTGCATCACTTTCGCTTACAGTGTCATCACTCCTGCTTACAGTGCCATCACTCCCGCCTACAGTGCCATCACTACCGCTTACAGTGTCATCACTCCTTCTTACAGTGTCATCACTACTGCCTACAGTATCATTACTCCCGCCTACAGTGCCATCACTCCCGCCTACAGTGCCATCCCGTCTACAGTGTCATCTCTCACGCCTACAGTGTCATCACTACCACTTACAGTGCCATCAGTACCGCTTACAGTTTCTTCATCACTACCGCTTGCAGTGCCATCACTACTGCTTACAGTGCCATCACTACGCTTACAGTGTCATCACTACTGCCTACAGTATCATTACTCCCGCCTACAGTGCCATCACTCCCGCCTACAGTGCCATCCTGTCTACAGTGTCATCTCTCACGCCTACAGTGCCATCACTACCGCTTACAGTGCCATCACTACGCTTACAGTTTCATCACTCCGGCTTAAAGTGCCATCACTCCCGCCTACAGTGCCATCACTACCGCTTACAGTGTCATCACTCCTTCTTACAGTGTCATCACTACTGCCTACAGTATCATTACTCCCGCCTACAGTGCCATCACTCCCGCCTACAGTGCCATCCCGTCTACAGTGTCATCTCTCACGCCTACAGTGCCATCACTACCGCTTACAGTGCCATCACTACTGCTTTCAGTCTCATCACTACCGCTTACAGTTTCAACACTACAGCTTACAGTGTCATCACTCCTGCTTACAGTGCAATCACTACTGCTTAGTGTCATCAGTACCTCTTACAGTGCCATCACTACTGCTTATAGTGTCATCACTACCGCATCACTACCTCTTAGTGTCATCAGTGCTGTCTACAGTGCCATCACTACTGCTTACAGTCTCATCACTACCGCTTACAGTGACATCACTACCGCTTAGTGTCATCAGTACCGCTTACAGTTTCATCACCACTGACAGTGCCATCTCTCCCGCTTACAGTGCCATCACTACCACTTACAGTTTCATCACTCCCACTCACAGTGCCATCACTACAGCTCACAGTGCCATCACTATCGCTTACAGTTTCATCACTACTGCTTACAGTGCCATCACTACCACTTACAGTGTCATCACTACCGCTTACAGTGCCATCACAACATTTACAGTGCCATCACTATGCTTACAGTCCCATTACTACCGCTTACATTGCCATCACAACATTTACAGTGCCATCACTATGCATACAGTTTCATCACTTTTGCTTACATGCCCTCACTACCCCTTACAGTTTCAACACTTCCAACTACAGTGTCATCACTACTGCTTACTGTGTCAGCACTCCTGCTTCCAGTGCCATCACTCCCACATACAGTTCCATCACTACCGCTTACAGTGCCATCACTACCACTTACAGTGTCATTACTCCTGCTTACAATGCCATCACTACCACTTACAGTGCCATCAATATCAGTTACAGTTTTATCACTACCGCGTACAGTGCCATCACTTCCACTTACAGTGCCATCACTCCTTCTTACAGTGTCTTCACTACTGCTTACAGTGTCATCACTCCTGCTTACAGTGCCATCACTACCACTTACAGTGCCATCAATATCAGTTACAGTTTTATCACTACCGCGTACAGTGCCATAACTACCGCTTACAGTGCCATCACTATGCATACAGTTTCATCACTTTTGCTTACATGCCATCACTACCCCTTACAGTTTCAACACTTCCGACTACAGTGTCATCACTACTGCTTACAGTGTCTTCACTACTGCTTACAGTGTCATCACTCCTGTTAACAGTGCCATCACTCCCACTTACAGTGCCATCACTCCCACTTACAGTGCCATCACTACCGCTTACAGTGCCATCACTACCACTTACAGTGTCATTACTCCTGCTTACAGTGCCATCACTACCACTTACAGTGCCATCAATATCAGTTACAGTTGTATCACTACTGCGTACAGTGCCATAACTACGGCTTACAGTGCCATCACTACGCTTACAGTTTCATCGCTACCGCTTACAGTCTCATCGCTACTGTTTACAGGGCCATCGCTACTGCTTACAGTGTAATCACTCCCACCTACAGTGCCATTACTCCCGCTTACAGTGTCATCACTCCCAGCTTCATCACTACTGCTTACAGTGCCATCACTACGCTTACAGTTTCATCACTCTGGCTTACAGTGCCATCACTCCCACCTACAGTGCCATCACTGCCGCTTACAGTGTCATCACTCCTTCTTACAGTGTTATTACTACTGCCTACAGTATCATTACTCCCGCTTACAGTGCCATCACTACCGCTTACAGTGTCATCACTCCTTACAGTGTCATCACTACTGCCTACAGTATCATTACTCCCGCCTACAGTGCCATCACTCCCGCCTACAGTGCCATCCCGTCTACAGTCTCATCTCTCATGCCTATAGTCTCATCGCTACCGCTTACAGTTTCAACCCTACAGCTTACAGTGTCATCACTCCTTCTTACATTGCAATCACTGCTGCTCAGTGTCATCAGTACCTCTTACAGTGCCATCACTACTGCTTATCGTGTCATCACTACTGCTTACAGTTAAATCACTACCGCATCACTACCTCTTAGTGTCATCAGTGCCGCCTACAGTGCCATCACTACTGCTTAAAGTCTCATCACTACCGCTTACAGTGCCATCACTACCGCTTAGTGCCATCAGTACCGCTTAGTTTCATCACCACCACTTACAGTGCCATCTCTCCCGTCTATAGTGCCATCACTACCACTTACAGTTTCATCTCTCCCACACACAGTCCCATCACTACCGCTCACATTGCCATCACTCCCGCTCGCAGTGCCATCGCTCCCACTCACAGTGCCATCACTACCGCTCACAGTGCCATCACTATCGCTTACAGTTTCATCACTACCGCTTACAGTGCCATCACAACATTTAAAGTGTCATCACTACGTGAACCGTCCCATTACTACCGCTTACATTGCCATCACAACATTTACAGTGCCATCACTATGCTTACAGTTGCATCACTTTCGCTTACAGTGTCATCACTCCTGCTTACAGTGCCATCACTACCACTTAGTGTCATCCGTACCTCTTACAATGTAATCACTACCGCTTACAGTTTCATCACTACCGCTTACAGTACCATCACTACCGCTTACAGTACCATCACTACTGCTTACAGTGACATCACTACTGCTTACAGTGTCATCACTACAACCTACAGTGCCATCACTCCTGCTTACAGTGCCTCTTACAGTGCCATCACACCCGCTTACAGTGCCATCACTACCACTTACAGTGCCATCAATATCAGTTACAGTTTTATCACTACTGCGCACAGTGCCATAACTACGGCTTACAGTGCCATCACTACGCTTACAGTTTCATCGCTACCGCTTACAGTCTCATTGCTACTGTTTACAGGGCCATCGCTACTGCTTACAGTGTAATCACTCCCACCTACCGTGCCATTACTCCCGCTTACAGTGTCATCACTCCCAGCTACAGTGTCATCACTACCACTTACAGTGCCATCAGTACCGCTTACAGTTTCTTCATCACTACCGCTTACAGTGCCATCAGTACCGCTTACAGTTTCTTCATCACTACTGCTTACAGTGCCATCACTACGCTTACAGTTTCATCACTCTGGCTTACAGTGCCATCACTCCCACCTACAGTGCCATCACTGCCGCTTACAGTGTCATCACTCCTTCTTACAGTGTCATCACTACTGCCTACAGTATCATTACTCCCGCCTACAGTGCCATCACTCCCGCCTACAGTGCCATCACGTCTACAGTCTCATCTCTCATGCCTATAGTCTCATCGCTACCGCTTACAGTTTCAACCCTACAGCTTACAGTGTCATCACTCCTTCTTACATTGCAATCACTGCTGCTCAGTGTCATCAGTACCTCTTACAGTGCCATCACTACTGCTTATCGTGTCATCACTACTGCTTACAGTTAAATCACTACCGCATCACTACCTCTTAGTGTCATCAGTGCCGCCTACAGTGCCATCACTACTGCTTAAAGTCTCATCACTACCGCTTACAGTGCCATCACTACCGCTTAGTGCCATCAGTACCGCTTAGTTTCATCACCACCACTTACAGTGCCATCTCTCCCGTCTATAGTGCCATCACTACCACTTACAGTTTCATCTCTCCCACACACAGTCCCATCACTACCGCTCACATTGCCATCACTCCCGCTCGCAGTGCCATCGCTCCCACTCACAGTGCCATCACTACCGCTCACAGTGCCATCACTATCGCTTACAGTTTCATCACTACCGCTTACAGTGCCATCAATACCACTTACAGTGTCATCACTACCGCTTACAGTGCCATCACCACTGCTTACAGTCTCATAACTACCGCTTAAAGTGCCATCACAACATTTAAAGTGTCATCACTACGTGAACCGTCCCATTACTACCGCTTACATTGCCATCACAACATTTACAGTGCCATCACTACGCTTACAGTTGCATCACTTTCGCTTACAGTGTCATCACTCCTGCTTACAGTGCCATCACTACCACTTAGTGTCATCCGTACCTCTTACAGTGTAATCACTACCGCTTACAGTTTCATCACTACCGCTTACAGTACCATCACTACCGCTTACAGTACCATCACTACTGCTTACAGTGACATCACTACTGCTTACAGTGTCATCACTACAGCCTACAGTGCCATCACTCCTGCTTACAGTGCCACTTACAGTGCCATCACACCCGCTTACAGTGCCATCACTACCACTTACAGTGCCATCAATATCAGTTACAGTTTTATCACTACCGCGTACAGTGCCATAACTACCGCTTACAGTGCCATCACTATGCATACAGTTTCATCACTTTTGCTTACATGCCATCACTACCCCTTACAGTTTCAACACTTCCGACTACAGTGTCATCACTACTGCTTACAGTGTCTTCACTACTGCTTACAGTGTCATCACTCCTGCTTACAGTGCCATCACTCCCACTTGCAGTGCCATCACTACCACTTACAGTGCCATCACTACCGCTTACAGTGCCATCACTACCACTTACAGTGTCATTACTCCTGCTTACAGTGCCATCACTACCACTTACAGTGCCATCAATATCAGTTACAGTTTTATCACTACCGTGTACAGTGCCATAACTACGGCTTACAGTGCCATCACTACGCTTGCAGTTTCATCGCTACCGCTTACAGTCTCATCGCTAGTGTTTACAGGGCCATCGCTACTGCTTACAGTGTAATCACTCCCACCTACAGTGCCATTACTTCCGCTTACAGTGTCATCACTCCCAGCTACAGTGTCATCACTACCACTTACAGTGCCATCAGTACCGCTTACAGTTTCTTCATCACTACCGCTTACAGTGCCATCAGTACCACTTACAGTTTCTTCATCACTACTGCTTACAGTGCCATCACTACGCTTACAGTTTCATCACTCTGGCTTACAGTGCCATCACTCCCACCTACAGTGCCATCACTGCCGCTTACAGTGTCATCACTCCTTCTTACAGTGTTATCACTACTGCCTACAGTATCATTACTCCCGCCTACAGTGCCATCACTACCGCTTACAGTGTCATCACTCCTTCTTACAGTGTCATCACTACTGCCTACAGTATCATTACTCCCGCCTACAGTGCCATCACTCCCGCCTACAGTGCCATCCCGTCTACAGTGTCATCTCTCATGCCTATAGTCTCATTGCTGCCGCTTACAGTTTCAACCCTACAGCTTACAGTGTCATCACTCCTTCTTACATTGCAATCACTGCTGCTCAGTGTCATCAGTACCTCTTACAGTGCCATCACTACTGCTTATCGTGTCATCACTACTGCTTACAGTTAAATCACTACCGCATCACTACCTCTTAGTGTCATCAGTGCCGCCTACAGTGCCATCACTACTGCTTAAAGTCTCATCACTACCGCTTACAGTGCCATCACTACCGCTTAGTGCCATCAGTACCGCTTAGTTTCATCACCACCACTTACAGTGCCATCTCTCCCGTCTACAGTGCCATCACTACCACTTACAGTTTCATCTCTCCCACACACGGTCCCATCACTACCGCTCAAATTGCCATCACTCCCGCTCGCAGTGCCATCGCTCCCACTCACAGTGCCATCACTACCGCTCACAGTGCCATCACTATCGCTTACAGTTTCATCACTACCGCTTACAGTGCCATCACTACCACTTACAGTGTCATCACTACCGCTTACAGTGCCATCACCACTGCTTACAGTCTCATAACTACCGCTTACAGTGCCATCACAACATTTAAAGTGCCATCACTACGCGAACCGTCCCATTACTACCGCTTACATTGCCATCACAACATTTACAGTGCCATCACTACGCTTACAGTGTCATCACTTTCGCTTACAGTGTCATCACCCCTGCTTACAGTGCCATCACTACCACTTAGTGTCATCCGTACCTCTTACAGTGTAATCACTACTGCTTACAGTTTCATCACTACCGCTTACAGTACCATCATTACCGCTTACAGTACCATCACTACTGCTTACAGTGACATCACTACTGCTTACAGTGTCATCACTACAGCCTACAGTGCCATCACTCCTGCTTACAGTGCCACTTACAGTGCCATCACACCCGCTTACAGTGCCATCACTACCACTTACAGTGTCATCACTACTGCTTAAAGGACATCACTCCCGCTTACAGTGTCATCACTCCTGCTTACAGTGCCATCACTCCTGCTTGCAGTGCCACTTACAGTACCATCACTCCCGCTTACAGTGCCATCACTACCACTTACAGTGCCATCTCTCCCACCTACAGTGCCATCACTTTCGCTTAAAATGCAAACACTCCGCTTACAGTGTCATCACTTCCGCTTACAGTATCATCACTACCGCTTACAGTACCATCACTACCGCATACAGTGCCATCACTCCTGCTTACAGTTTCATCACTACTGCTCACAGTGCCATCACTCCCGCTTACAGTACCATCACTACCACTTACAGTGCCATCACTACCGCTTACAGTGGCATCACTACCACTTACACTGTCCTTACTCCTGCTTACAGTGCCATCACTACCACTTACAGTGCCATCAGTACTGGTTACAGTTTCATCACTACCGCGTACAGTGCCATAACTACCGCTTACAGTGCCATCACTATGCTTACAGTTTCATAACTTCTGCTTACAGTCTCATCGCTACTGTTTACAGGGCCATCGCTACTGCTCACAGTGTCATCACTCCCGCCTACAGTGCCATTACTACCGCTTACAGTGTCATCACTCCCAGCTACAGTGCCATCACTTCTGCTTACAGTGCCATCACTACACTTACAGTTTCATCACTCCGGCTTACCGTGCCATCACTCCCGCCTACAGTGCCATCACTACCGCTTACAGTGTCATCACTCCTTCTTACAGTGTCATCACTACTGCCTACAGTATCATTACTCCCGCCTACAGTGCCATCACTCCCGCCTACAGTGCCATCCCGTCTACAGTGTCATTTCTCACGCCTCCAGTGCCATCACTACCGCTTACAGTGCCATCACTACCGCTTACAGTTTCAACACTACAGCTTACAGTGTCATCACTCCTGCTTACAGTGCAATCACTACTGCTTAGTGTCATCAGTACCTCTTACAGTGCCATCACTACTGCTTATAGTGTCATCACTACTGCTTACAGTTAAATCCCTACCGCATCACTACCTCTTAGTGTCGTCAGTGTCGCCTACAATGCCATCACTACTACTTACAGTCTCATCACTACCGCTTACAGTGCCATCACTACTGCTTAGTGTCATCAGTACTGCTTACAGTGCCATCACTACTACTTACAGTTTCATCTCTCCCACTTACAGTCCCATTACTACCGTTCACATTGCCATCGCTCCCGCTTGCAGTGCCATCACTATCGCTTACAGTTTCATCACTACCGTTTACAGGTCCATCACTACCGCTTACAGTACCATCACTACTGCTTCCAGTGACATCACTACTGCTTACAGTGTCATCACTACAGCCTACAGTGCCATCACTCCTGCTTACAGTGTCACTTACAGTGCCATCACATCCGCTTACAGTGCCATCACCCCTGCGTACAGTCTCATAACTACCACTTACAGTGCCATCACAACATTTACAGTTTCATCACTTTCGCCTACAGTGTCATCACTCCTGCTTACAGTGCCATTACTTCCACTTAGTGTCATCAGTACCTCTTACAGTGTAATCACTACCGCTTACAGTTTTATCACTACTGCTTACAGTACCATCACTACGGCCTACAGTGCCATCACTCCCACTTACAGTGCCACTTACAGTGCCATCACTCCCGCTTACAGTACAATCACTACCGCTTACAGTGTCATCACTACTGCTTAAAGGGACATCACTACCGCTTACAGTGTCATCACTCCTGCTTACAGTGCCATGACTCCTGCTTACAGTGCCACTTACAGTGTCATCACTACCACTTACAGTGTCATCACTACTGCTTACAGTACCATCACTACCGCTTACAGTGTCATCACTACCACTTACAGTGTTATCACTACCGCTTACAGTACCATCACTACCGCTTACAGTGTCATCACTACTGCTTACAGTGACATCCCTACTGCTTACAGTACCATCACTACCGCTTACAGTGTCATCACTACCACTTACAGTGTCATCACTACCGCTTACAGTACCATCACTACATCTTACAGTGCAATCACTACCACTTACAGTGTCATCACTACTGCTTACAGTACCATCACTACCGCTTACAGTGTCATCACTACCACTTACAGTGTAATCACTACTGCTTACAGTTTCATCACTACCGCTTACAGTACCATCACTACCGCTTACAGTGTCATCACTACCGCTTACAGTGCCATCACTCCCGCTTACAGTGCTATCACTACCACTTACAGTGCCATCACTCCCACTTACAGTGCCATCACGTTCGCTTAAAGTGCAATCACTCCCGCTTACAGTACCATCACTACCGCTTACAGTACCATCACTACTGCTGACAGTGTCATCACTACCGCTTACAGTGTCATCACTACCACTTACAGTGTAATCACTACTGCTTACAGTTTCATCACTACCGCTTACAGTACCATCACTACCACTTACAGTGTCATCACTACCACTTACAGTGCCATCACCACTGCTTACAGTCTCATAACTACCGCTTACAGTGCCATCACAACATTTACAGTGCCTTCACTACGCGTACCGTCCCATTACTATCGCTTACATTGCCATCACAACATTTACAGTGCCATCACTACGCTTACAGTTTCATCACTTTCGCTTACAGTGTCATCACTCCTGCTTACAGTGCCATTACTACCACTTAGTGTCACCAGTACCTCTTACAGTTTCATCACTACCGCTTACAGTACCATCACTACCGCTTACAGTCTCATCACTACCGCTTACAGTTTCAACACTACAGCTTACAGTGTCATCACTCCTGCTTACAGTGCAATCACTACTGCTTAGTGTCATCAGTACCTCTTACAGTGCCATCACTACTGCTTATAGTGTCATCACTACCGCATCACTACCTCTTAGTGTCATCAGTGCTGTCTACAGTGCCATCACTACTGGTTACAGTCTCATCACTACCGCTTACAGTGCCATCACTACTGCGTAGTGTCATCAGTACCGCTTACAGTTTCATCACCACCACTGACAGTGCCATCTCTCCCGCTTACAGTGCCATCACTACCACTTACAGTTTCATCACTCCCACTCACAGTGCCATCACTACAGCTCACAGTGCCATCACTATCGCTTACAGTTTCATCACTACTGCTTACAGTGCCATCACTACCACTTACAGTGTCATCACTACCGCTTACAGTGCCATCACAACATTTACAGTGCCATCACTATGCTTACAGTCCCATTACTACCGCTTACATTGCCATCACAACATTTACAGTGCCATCACTACGCATACAGTTTCATCACTTTTGCTTACATGCCCTCACTACCCCTTACAGTTTCAACACTTCCAACGACAGTGTCATCACTACTGCTTACTGTGTCAGCACTCCTGCTTCCAGTGCCATCACTCCCACATACAGTTCCATCACTACCGCTTACAGTGCCATCACTACCACTTACAGTGTCATTACTCCTGCTTACAATGCCATCACTACCACTTACAGTGCCATCAATATCAGTTACAGTTTTATCACTACCGCGTACAGTGCCATCACTTCCACTTACAGTGCCATCACTCCTTCTTACAGTGTCTTCACTACTGCTTACAGTGTCATCACTCCTGCTTACAGTGCCATCACTCCCACTTACAGTGCCATCACTACCGCTTACAGTGCCATCACTACCACTTACAGTGTCATTACTCCTGCTTACAGTGCCATCACTACCACTTACAGTGCCATCAATATCAGTTACAGTTTTATCACTACCGCGTACAGAGCCATAACTACCGCTTACAGTGCCATCACTATGCATACAGTTTCATCACTTTTGCTTACATGCCATCACTACCCCTTACAGTTTCAACACTTCCGAATACAGTGTCATCACTACTGCTTACAGTGTCTTCACTACTGCTTACAGTGTCATCACTCCTGCTTACAGTGCCATCACTCCCACGTACAGTGCCATCACTCCTGCTTACAGTGCCATCACTACCACTTACAGTGCCATCACTCCCACCTACAGTGCCATCACTTTTGCTTAAAGTGCAATCACTCCCCCTTACAGTGTCATCCCTACTGCTTACAGTACCATCACTACCGCTTACAGTGTCATCACTACCACTTACAGTGTCATCACTACCGCTTACAGTACCATCACTACATCTTACAGTGTCATCACTACCACTTACAGTGTCATCACTACTGCTTACAGTACCATCACTACCGCTTACAGTGTCATCACTACCACTTACAGTGTAATCACTACTGCTTACAGTTTCATCACTACCGCTTACAGTACCATCACTACCGCTTACAGTGTCATCACTACCGCTTACAGTGCCATCACTCCCGCTTACAGTGCTATCACTACCACTTACAGTGCCATCACTCCCACTTACAGTGCCATCACTTTCGCTTAAAGTGCAATCACTCCCGCTTACAGTACCATCACTACCGCTTGCAGTACCATCACTACTGCTGACAGTGTCATCACTACCGCTTACAGTGTCATCACTACCACTTACAGTGTAATCACTACTGCTTACAGTTTCATCACTACCGCTTACAGTACCATCACTACCACTCACAGTGTCAACACTACCACTTACAGTGCCATCACCACTGCTTACAGTCTCATAACTACCGCTTACAGTGCCATCACAACATTTACAGTGCCTTCACTACGCGTACCGTCCCATTACTACCGCTTACATTGCCATCACAACATTTACAGTGCCATCACTACGCTTACAGTTTCATCACGTTCGCTTACAGTGTCATCACTCCTGCTTACAGTGCCATTACTACCACTTAGTGTCACCAGTACCTCTTACAGTTTCATCACTACCGCTTACAGTACCATCACTACCGCTTACAGTGACATCACTACTGCTTACAGTGTCATCACTACCGCCTACAGTGCCATCACTCCCGCTTACAGTGCCACTTACAGTGCCATCACTCCCGCTTACAGTGCCATCACTACCACTTACTGTGTCATCACTACTGCTTAAAGGGACATCACTACCGCTTACAGTGTCATCACTCCTGCTTACAGTGCCATGACTCATGCTTACAGTGCCACTTACAGTGCCATCACTCCCACCTACAGTGCCATCACTTTCGCTTAAACGGTAATCACTCCCACTTACAGTGTCATCACTACCGCTTACAGTACCATCACTACTGCTTACAGTGCCATCACTACCGCATACAGTGCCATCACTCCTGCTTACAGTGCCACGTACAGTGCCATCACTCCTGCTTACAGTGCCATCACTACCACTTACAGTGCCATCACTCCCACCTACAGTGCCATCACTTTTGCTTAAAGGGCAATCACTCCCCCTTACAGTGTCATCACTAACGCTTACAGTACCATCACTACCGCTTACAGTGTCATTACTACTGCTTAAAGGGACATCACTCCCGCTTACAGTACCATCACTACCGCTTGCAGTACCATCACTACTGCTGACAGTGTCATCACTACCGCTTACAGTGTCATCACTACCACTTACAGTGTAATCACTACTGCTTACAGTTTCATCACTACCGCTTACAGTACCATCACTACCACTTACAGTGTCATCACTACCACTTACAGTGCCATCACCACTGCTTACAGTCTCATAACTACCTCTTACAGTGCCATCACAACATTTACAGTGCCTTCACTACGCGTACCGTCCCATTACTACCGCTTACATTGCCATCACAACATTTACAGTGCCATCACTACGCTTACAGTTTCATCACTTTCGCTTACAGTGTCATCACTCCTGCTTACAGTGCCATTACTACCACTTAGTGTCACCAGTACCTCTTACAGTTTCATCACTACCGCTTACAGTACCATCACTACCGCTTACAGTCTCATCACTACCGCTTACAGTTTCAACACTACAGCTTACAGTGTCATCACTCCTGCTTACAGTGCAATCACTGCTGCTTAGTGTCATCAGTACCTCTTACAGTGCCATCACTACTGCTTATAGTGTCATCACTACCGCATCACTACCTCTTAGTGTCATCAGTGCTGTCTACAGTGCCATCACTACTGCTTACAGTCTCATCACTACCGCTTACAGTGCCATCACTACCGCGTAGTGTCATCAGTACCGCTTACAGTTTCATCACCACCACTGACAGTGCCATCTCTCCCGCTTACAGTGCCATCACTACCACTTACAGTTTCATCACTCCCACTCACAGTGCCATCACTACAGCTCACAGTGCCATCACTATCGCTTACAGTTTCATCACTACTGCTTACAGTGCCATCACTACCACTTACAGTGTCATCACTACCGCTTACAGTGCCATCACAACATTTACAGTGCCATCACTATGCTTACAGTCCCATTACTACCGCTTACATTGCCATCACAACATTTACAGTGCCATCACTACGCATACAGTTTCATCACTTTTGCTTACATGCCCTCACTACCCCTTACAGTGTCATTACTCCTGCTTACAATGCCATCACTACCACTTACAGTGCCATCAATATCAGTTACAGTTTTATCACTACCGCGTACAGTGCCATCACTTCCACTTACAGTGCCATCACTCCTTCTTACAGTGTCTTCACTACTGCTTACAGTGTCATCACTCCTGCTTACAGTGCCATCACACCCACTTACAGTGCCATCACTACCGCTTACAGTGCCATCACTACCACTTACAGTGTCATTACTCCTGCTTACAGTGCCATCACTACCACTTACAGTGCCATCAATATCAGTTACAGTTTTATCACTACCGCGTACAGTGCCATAACTACTGCTTACAGTGCCATCACTACTGCTTACAGTTTCAACACTTCCGACTACAGTGTCATCACTACTGCTTACAGTGTCTTCACTACTGCTTACAGTGTCATCACTCCTGCTTACAGTGCCATCACTCACACTTACAGTGCCATCACTCCCACTTACAGTGCCATCACTACCACTTACAGTGTCATTACTCCTGCTTACAGTGCCATCACTACCACTTACAGTGCCATCAATATCAGTTACAGTTTTATCACTACTGCGTACAGTGCCATAACTACGGCTTACAGTGCCATCACTACGCTTATAGTTTCATCGCTACCGCTTACAGTCTCATCGCTACTGTTTACAGGGCCATCGCTACTGCTTACAGTGTAATCACTCCCACCTACAGTGCCATTACTCCCGCTTACAGTGTCATCACTCCCAGCTACAGTGTCATCACTACCACTTACAGTGCCATCAGTACCGCTTACAGTTTCTTCATCACTACCGCTTACAGTGCCATCAGTACCGCTTACAGTTTCTTCATCACTACTGCTTACAGTGCCATCACTACGCTTACAGTTTCATCACTCTGGCTTACAGTGCCATCACTCCCACCTACAGTGCCATCACTGCCGCTTACAGTGTCATCACTCCTTCTTACAGTGTTATTACTACTGCCTACAGTATCATTACACCCGCTTAGAGTGCCATCACTACCGCTTACAGTGTCATCACTCCTTCTTACAGTGTCATCACTACTGCCTACAGTATCATTACTCCCGCCTACAGTGCCATCACTCCCGCCTACAGTGCCATCCCGTCTACAGTCTCATCTCTCATGCCTATAGTCTCATCGCTACCGCTTACAGTTTCAACCCTACAGCTTACAGTGTCATCACTCCTTCTTACATTGCAATCACTGCTGCTCAGTGTCATCAGTACCTCTTACAGTGCCATCACTACTGCTTATCGTGTCATCACTACTGCTTACAGTTAAATCACTACCGCATCACTACCTCTTAGTGTCATCAGTGCCGCCTACAGTGCCATCACTACTGCTTAAAGTCTCATCACTACTGCTTACAGTGCCATCACTACCGCTTAGTGCCATCAGTACCGCTTAGTTTCATCACCACCACTTACAGTGCCATCTCTCCCGTCTATAGTGCCATCACTACCACTTACAGTTTCATCTCTCCCACACACAGTCCCATCACTACCGCTCACATTGCCATCACTCCCGCTCGCAGTGCCATCGCTCCCACTCACAGTGCCATCACTACCGCTCACAGTGCCATCACTATCGCTTACAGTTTCATCACTACCGCTTACAGTGCCATCACTACCACTTACAGTGTCATCACTACCGCTTACAGTGCCATCACCACTGCTTACAGTCTCATAACTACCGCTTACAGTGCCATCACAACATTTAAAGTGTCATCACTACGTGAACCGTCTCATTACTACCGCTTACATTGCCATCACAACATTTACAGTGCCATCACTACGCTTACAGTTGCATCACTTTCGCTTACAGTGTCATCACTCCTGCTTACAGTGCCATCACTACCACTTAGTGTCATCCGTACCTCTTACAGTGTAATCACTACCGCTTACAGTTTCATCACTACCGCTTACAGTACCATCACTACCGCTTACAGTACCATCACTACTGCTTACAGTGACATCACTACTGCTTACAGTGTCATCACTACAACCTACAGTGCCATCACTCCTGCTTACAGTGCCACTTACAGTGCCATCACACCCGCTTACAGTGCCATCACTACCACTTACAGTGCCATCAATATCAGTTACAGTTTTATCACTACTGCGTACAGTGCCATAACTACGGCTTACAGTGCCATCACTACGCTTACAGTTTCATCGCTACCGCTTACAGTCTCATCGCTACTGTTTACAGGGCCATCGCTACTGCTTACAGTGTAATCACTCCCACCTACAGTGCCATTACTCCTGCTTACAGTGTCATCACTCCCAGCTACAGTGTCATCACTACCACTTACAGTGCCATCAGTACCGCTTACAGTTTCTTCATCACTACCGCTTACAGTGCCATCAGTACCGCTTACAGTTTCTTCATCACTACTGCTTACAGTGCCATCACTACGCTTACAGTTTCATCACTCTGGCTTACAGTGCCATCACTCCCACCTACAGTGCCATCACTGCCGCTTACAGTGTCATCACTCCTTCTTACAGTGTTATTACTACTGCCTACAGTATCATTACTCCCGCCTACAGTGCCATCACTACCGCTTACAGTGTCATCACTCCTTCTTACAGTGTCATCACTACTGCCTACAGTATCATTACTCCCGCCTACAGTGGCATCACTCCCGCCTACAGTGCCATCACGTCTACAGTCTCATCTCTCATGCCTAAAGTCTCATCGCTACCGCTTACAGTTTCAACCCTACAGCTTACAGTGTCATCACTCCTTCTTACATTGCAATCACTGCTGCTCAGTGTCATCAGTACCTCTTACAGTGCCATCACTACTGCTTATCGTGTCATCACTACTGCTTACAGTTAAATCACTACCGCATCACTACCTCTTAGTGTCATCAGTGCCGCCTACAGTGCCATCACTACTGCTTAAAGTCTCATCACTACCGTTTACAGTGCCATCACTACTGCTTAGTGCCATCAGTACCGCTTAGTTTCATCAGCACCACTTACAGTGCCATCTCTCCCGTCTATAGTGCCATCACTACCACTTACAGTTTCATCTCTCCCACACACAGTCCCATCACTACCGCTCACATTGCCATCACTCCCGCTCGCAGTGCCATCGCTCCCACTCACAGTGCCATCACTACCGCTCACAGTGCCATCACTATCGCTTACAGTTTCATCACTACCGCTTACAGTGCCATCACTACCACTTACAATGTCATCACTACCGCTTACAGTGCCATCACCACTGCTTACAGTCTCATAACTACCGCTTACAGTGCCATCACAACATTTAAAGTGTCATCACTACGTGAACCGTCCCATTACTACCGCTTACATTGCCATCACAACATTTACAGTGCCATCACTACGCTTACAGTTGCATCACTTTCGCTTACAGTGTCATCACTCCTGCTTACAGTGCCATCACTACCACTTAGTGTCATCCGTACCTCTTACAGTGTAATCACTACCGCTTACAGTTTCATCACTACCGCTTACAGTACCATCACTACTGCTTACAGTACCATCACTACTGTTTACAGTGACATCACTACTGCTTACAGTGTCATCACTACAACCTACAGTGCCATCACTCCTGCTTACAGTGCCACTTACAGTGCCATCCCACCCGCTTACAGTGCCATCACTACCACTTACAGTGCCATCAATATCAGTTACAGTTTTATCACTACTGCGTACAGTGCCATAACTACGGCTTACAGTGCCATCACTACGCTTACAGTTTCATCGCTACCGCTTACAGTCTCATCGCTACTGTTTACAGGGCCATCGCTACTGCTTACAGTGTAATCACTCCCACCTACAGTGCCATTACTCCCGCTTACAGTGTCATCACTCCCAGCTACAGTGTCATCACTACCACTTACAGTGCCATCAGTACCGCTTACAGTTTCTTCATCACTACCGCTTACAGTGCCATCAGTACCGCTTACAGTTTCTTCATCACTACTGCTTACAGTGCCATCACTACGCTTACAGTTTCATCACTCTGGCTTACAGTGCCATCACTCCCACCTACAGTGCCATCACTGCCGCTTACAGTGTCATCACTCCTTCTTACAGTGTTATTACTACTGCCTACAGTATCATTACTCCCGCCTACAGTGCCATCACTACCGCTTACAGTGTCATCACTCCTTCTTACAGTGTCATCACTACTGCCTACAGTATCATTACTCCCACCTACAGTGCCATCACTCCCGCCTACAGTGCCATCACGTCTACAGTCTCATCTCTCATGCCTATAGTTTCATCGCTACCGCTTACAGTTTCAACCCTACAGCTTACAGTGTCATCACTCCTTCTTACATTGCAATCACTGCTGCTCAGTGTCATCAGTACCTCTTACAGTGCCATCACTACTGCTTACAGTTAAATCACTACCGCATCACTACCTCTTAGTGTCATCAGTGCCGCCTACAGTGCCATCACTACTGCTTAAAGTCTCATCACTACCGCTTACAGTGCCATCACTACCGCTTAGTGCCATCAGTACCGCTTAGTTTCATCACCACAACTTACAGTGCCATCTCTCCCGTCTATAGTGCCATCACTACCACTTACAGTTTCATCTCTCCCACACACAGTCCCATCACTACCGCGCACATTGCCATCACTCCCGCTCGCAGTGCCATCGCTCCCACTCACAGTGCCATCACTACCGCTCACAGTGCCATCACTATCGCTTACAGTTTCATCACTACCGCTTACAGTGCCATCACTACCACTTACAGTGTCATCACTACCGCTTACAGTGCCATCACCACTGCTTACAGTCTCATAACTACCGCTTAAAGTGCCATCACAACATTTAAAGTGTCATCACTACGTGAACCGTCCCATTACTACCGCTTACATTGCCATCACAACATTTACAGTGCCATCACTACGCTTACAGTTGCATCACTTTCGCTTACAGTGTCCTCACTCCTGCTTACAGTGCCATCACTACCACTTAGTGTCATCCGTACCTCTTACAGTTTCATCACTACCGCTTACAGTTTCATCACTACCGCTTACAGTACCATCACTACCGCTTACAGTACCATCACTACTGCTTACAGTGACATCACTACTGCTTACAGTGTCATCACTACAGCCTACAGTGCCATCACTCCTGCTTACAGTGCCACTTACAGTGCCATCACACCCGCTTACAGTGCCATCACTACCACTTACAGTGCCATCAATATCAGTTACAGTTTTATCACTACCGCGTACAGTGCCATAACTACCGCTTACAGTGCCATCACTATGCATACAGTTTCATCACTTTTGCTTACATGCCATCACTACCCCTTACAGTTTCAACACTTCCGACTACAGTGTCATCACTACTGCTTACAGTGTCTTCACTACTGCTTACAGTGTCATCACTCCTGCTTACAGTGCCATCACTCCCACTTACAGTGCCATCACTACCACTTACAGTGCCATCACTACCGCTTACAGTGCCATCACTACCACTTACAGTGTCATTACTCCTGCTTACAGTGCCATCACTACCACTTACAGTGCCATCAATATCAGTTACAGTTTTATCACTACCGCTTACAGTGCCATCACTCCCGCTTACAGTACCATCATTCACGCTTACAGTGCCATCACTACCACTTACAGTACCATCACTACCACTTACAGTGCCATCACTACCACTTACAGTGTCATTACTCCTGCTTACAGTGCCATCAATACCGGTTACAGTTTTATCACTACTGCGTACAATGCCATAACTACCGCTTACAGTGCCATCACTACGCTTACAGTTTCATCACTACCGCTTACAGTCTCATCGCTACTGTTTACAGGGCCATCACTACTGCTTACAGGGCCATCACTCCCGCCTACAGTGCCATTACTCCTGCTTACAGTGTCATCACTCCCAGCTACAGTGTCATCACTACCACTTAGAGTGCCATCAGTACCGCTTACAGTTTCTTCATCACTACCGCTTACAGTGCCATCACTACTGCTTACAGTGCCATCACTACACTTACAGTTTCGTCACTCTGGCTTACAGTGCCATCACTCCCGCCTACAGTGCCATCACTACCGTTTACAGTGTCATCACTCCTTCTTACAGTGTCATCTCTACTGCCTACAGTATCATTACTCCTTCCTACAGTGCCATCACTCCCGCCTACAGTGCCATCCCGTCTACAGTGTCATCTCTCATGACTACAGTCTCATCACTACCGTTTACAGTTTCAACACTACAGCTTAAAGTGTCATCACTACTGCTTACAGTTAAATCACTACTGCATCACTACCTCTTAGTGTCATCAGTACCGCTTACAGTTTCATCTCTCCCACACACAGTCCCATCACTACCGCTCATATTGCCATCACTCCCGCTCGCAGTGCCATCGCTCTCACTCACAGTGCCATCACTACCGCTCACAGTGCCATCACTAAAGCTTACAGTTTCATCACTACTGCTTACAGTGCCATCACTACCACTTACAGTGTCATCACTACCGCTTACAGTGCCATCACCACTGCTTACAGTCTCAAAACTACCGCTTACAGTGCCATCACAACATTTACAGTGCCATCACTACGCTTACAGTCCCATTACTACCACTTACATTGCCATCACAACATTTACAGTGCCATCACTATGCTTACAGTTTCATCACTTTTGCTTACAGTGTCATCACTACCGCTTACAGTACCATCACTACTGCTTACAGTACCATCACTACTGCTTACAGTGCCATCACTACCACTTACAGTGTCATCACTACTGCATAAAGGGATATCACTCCTGCTTACAGTGTCATCACTCCTGCTTACAGTTTCATCACTACCGCTTACAGTACCATCACTACCGCTTACAGTGACATCACTACTGCTTACAGTGACATCACTACTGCTTACAGTGACATCACTACGGCCTACAGTGCCATCACTCCCACTTACAGTGCCACTTACAGTGCCATCACTACCGCTTACAGTGTCATTACTACTGCTTAAAGGGACATCACTCCCGCTTACAGTGTCATCACTCCTGCTTACAGTGCCATGACTCCTGCTTACAGTGCCACTTACAGTGTCATCACTACCACTTACAGTGTCATCACTACTGCTTACAGTACCATCACTACCGCTTACAGTGTCATCACTACCACTTACAGTGTTATCACTACCGCTTACAGTACCATCACTACCGCTTACAGTGTCATCACTACTGCTTACAGTGACATCCCTACTGCTTACAGTACCATCACTACCGCTTATAGTGTCATCACTACCACTTACAGTGTCATCACTACTGCTTACAGTACCATCACTACATCTTACAGTGTCATCACTACCACTTACAGTGTCATCACTACTGCTTACAGTACCATCACTACCGCTTACAGTGTCATCACTACCACTTACAGTGTAATCACTACTGCTTACAGTTTCCTCACTACCGCTTACAGTGCCATCACTCCCGCTTACAGTGCTATCACTACCACTTACAGTGCCATCACTCCCACTTACAGTGCCATCACTTTCGCTTAAAGTGCAATCACTCCCGCTTACAGTACCATCACTACCGCTTACAGTACCATCACTACTGCTGACAGTGTCATCACTACCGCTTACAGTGTCATCACTACCACTTACAGTGTAATCACTACTGCTTACAGTTTCATCACCACTGCTTACAGTCTCATAACTACCGCTTACAGTGCCATCACAACATTTACAGTGCCTTCACTACGCGTACCGTCCCATTACTACCGCTTACATTGCCATCACAACATTTACAGTGCCATCACTACGCTTACAGTTTCATCACTTTCGCTTACAGTGTCATCACTCCTGCTTACAGTGCCATTACTACCACTTAGTGTCACCAGTACCTCTTACAGTTTCATCACTACCGCTTACAGTACCATCACTACCGCTTACAGTCTCATCACTACCGCTTACAGTTTCAACACTACAGCTTACAGTGTCATCACTCCTGCTTACAGTGCAATCACTACTGCTTAGTGTCATCAGTACCTCTTACAGTGCCATCACTACTGCTTATAGTGTCATCACTACCGCATCACTACCTCTTAGTGTCATCAGTGCTGTCTACAGTGCCATCACTACTGCTTACAGTCTCATCACTACCGCTTACAGTGCCATCACTACCGCGTAGTGTCATCAGTACCGCTTACAGTTTCATCACCACCACTGACAGTGCCATCTCTCCCGCTTACAGTGCCATCACTACCACTTACAGTTTCATCACTCCCACTCACAGTGCCATCACTACAGCTCACAGTGCCATCACTATCGCTTACAGTTTCATCACTACTGCTTACAGTGCCATCACTACCACTTACAGTGTCATCACTACCGCTTACAGTGCCATCACAACATTTACAGTGCCATCACTATGCTTACAGTCCCATTACTACCGCTTACATTGCCATCACAACATTTACAGTGCCATCACTACGCATACAGTTTCATCACTTTTGCTTACATGCCCTCACTACCCCTTACAGTTTCAACACTTCCAACTACAGTGTCATCACTACTGCTTACTGTGTCAGCACTCCTGCTTCCAGTGCCATCACTCCCACATACAGTTCCATCACTACCGCTTACAGTGCCATCACTACCACTTACAGTGTCATTACTCCTGCTTACAATGCTATCACTACCACTTACAGTGCCATCAATATCAGTTACAGTTTTATCACTACCGCGTACAGTGCCATCACTTCCACTTACAGTGCAATCACTCCTTCTTACAGTGTCTTCACTACTGCTTACAGTGTCATCACTCCTGCTTACAGTGCCATCACTCCCACTTACAGTGCCATCACTACCGCTTACAGTGCCATCACTACCACTTACAGTGTCATTACTCCTGCTTACTGTGCCATCACTACCACTTACAGTGCGCCATCAATATCAGTTACAGTTTTATCACTACCGCGTACAGTGCCATAACTACCGCTTACAGTGCCATCACTATGCATACAGTTTCATGACTTTTGCTTACATGCCATCACTACCCCTTACAGTTTCAACACTTCCGACTACAGTGTCATCACTACTGCTTACAGTGTCTTCACTACTGCTTACAGTGTCATCACTCCTGCTTACAGTGCCATCACTCCCACGTACAGTGCCATCACTCCTGCTTACAGTGCCATCACTACCACTTACAGTGCCATCACTCCCACCTACAGTGCCATCACTTTTGCTTAAAGTGCAATCACTCCCCCTTACAGTGTCATCCCTACTGCTTACAGTACCATCACTACCGCTTACAGTGTCATCACTACCACTTACAGTGTCATCACTACCGCTTACAGTACCATCACTACATCTTACAGTGTCATCACTACCACTTACAGTGTCATCACTACTGCTTACAGTACCATCACTACCGCTTACAGTGTCATCACTACCACTTACAGTGTAATCACTACTGATTACAGTTTCATCACTACCGCTTACAGTACCATCACTACCGCTTACAGTGTCATCACTACCGCTTACAGTGCCATCACTCCCGCTTACAGTGCTATCACTACCACTTACAGTGCCATCACTCCCACTTACAGTGCCATCATTTTCGCTTAAAGTGCAATCACTCCCGCTTACAGTACCATCACTACCGCTTGCAGTACCATCACTACTGCTGACAGTGTCATCACTACCGCTTACAGTGTCATCACTACCACTTACAGTGTAATCACTACTGCTTACAGTTTCATCACTACCGCTTACAGTACCATCACTACCACTCACAGTGTCATCACTACCACTTACAGTGCCATCACCACTGCTTACAGTCTCATAACTACCGCTTACAGTGCCATCACAACATTTACAGTGCCTTCACTACGCGTACCGTCCCATTACTACCGCTTACATTGCCATCACAACATTTACAGTGCCATCACTACGCTTACAGTTTCATCACGTTCGCTTACAGTGTCATCACTCCTGCTTACAGTGCCATTACTACCACTTAGTGTCACCAGTACCTCTTACAGTTTCATCACTACCGCTTACAGTACCATCACTACCGCTTACAGTGACATCACTACTGCTTACAGTGTCATCACTACCGCCTACAGTGCCATCACTCCCGCTTACAGTGCCACTTACAGTGCCATCACTCCCGCTTACAGTGCCATCACTACCACTTACTGTGTCATCACTACTGCTTAAAGGGACATCACTACCGCTTACAGTGTCATCACTCCTGCTTACAGTGCCATGACTCATGCTTACAGTGCCACTTACAGTGCCATCACTCCCACCTACAGTGCCATCACTTTCGCTTAAACGGTAATCACTCCCACTTACAGTGTCATCACTACCGCTTACAGTACCATCACTACTGCTTACAGTGCCATCACTACCGCATACAGTGCCATCACTCCTGCTTACAGTGCCACGTACAGTGCCATCACTCCTGCTTACAGTGCCATCACATCCACTTACAGTGCCATCACTCCCACCTACAGTGCCATCACTTTTGCTTAAAGTGCAATCACTCCCCCTTACAGTGTCATCACTAACGCTTACAGTACCATCACTACCGCTTACAGTGTCATTACTACTGCTTAAAGGGACATCACTCCCGCTTACAGTGTGATCACTCCGGCTTACAGTGCCATGACTCCTGCTTACAGTGCCACTTACAGTGTCATCACTACCACTTACAGTGTCATCACTACCTCTTACAGTACCATCACTACCGCTTACAGTGTCATCACTACCACTTACAGTGTTATCACTACCGCTTACAGTACCATCACTACCGCTTACAGTGTCATCACTACTGCTTACAGTGACATCCCTACTGCTTACAGTACCATCACTACCGCTTACAGTGTCATCACTACCACTTACAGTGTCATCACTACCGCTTACAGTACCATCACTACATCTTACAGTGTCATCACTACCACTTACAGTGTCATCACTACTGCTTACAGTACCATCACTACCGCTTACAGTGTCATCACTACCACTTACAGTGTAATCACTACTGCTTACAGTTTCATCACTACCGCTTACAGTACCATCACTACCGCTTACAGTGTCATCACTACCGCTTACAGTGCCATCACTCCCGCTTACAGTGCTATCACTACCACTTACAGTGCCATCACTCCCACTTACAGTGCCATCACTTTCGCTTAAAGTGCAATCACTCCCGCTTACAGTACCATCACTACCGCTTGCAGTACCATCACTACTGCTGACAGTGTCATCACTACCGCTTACAGTGTCATCACTACCACTTACAGTGTAATCACTACTGCTTACAGTTTCATCACTACCGCTTACAGTACCATCAGTACCACTTACAGTGTCATCACTACCACTTACAGTGCCATCACCACTGCGTACAGTCTCATAACTACCGCTTACAGTGCCATCACAACATTTACAGTGCCTTCACTACGCGTACCGTCCCATTACTACCGCTTACATTGCCATCACAACATTTACAGTGCCATCACTACGCTTACAGTTTCATCACTTTCGCTTACAGTGTCATCACTCCTGCTTACAGTGCCATTACTACCACTTAGTGTCACCAGTACCTCTTACAGGTTCATCACTACCGCTTACAGTACCATCACTACCGCTTACAGTCTCATCACTACCGCTTACAGTTTCAACACTACAGCTTACAGTGTCATCACTCCTGCTTACAGTGCAATCACTACTGCTTAGTGTCATCAGTACCTCTTACAGTGCCATCACTACTGCTTATAGTGTCATCACTACCGCATCACTACCTCTTAGTGTCATCAGTGCTGTCTACAGTGCCATCACTACTGCTTACAGTCTCATCACTACCGCTTACAGTGCCATCACTACCGCGTAGTGTCATCAGTACCGCTTACAGTTTCATCACCACCACTGACAGTGCCATCTCTCCCGCTTACAGTGCCATCACTACCACTTACAGTTTCATCACTCCCACTCACAGTGCCATCACTACAGCTCACAGTGCCATCACTATCGCTTACAGTTTCATCACTACTGCTTACAGTGCCATCACTACCACTTACAGTGTCATCACTACCGCTTACAGTGCCATCACAACATTTACAGTGCCATCACTATGCTTACAGTCCCATTACTACCGCTTACATTGCCATCACAACATTTACAGTGCCATCACTACGCATACAGTTTCATCACTTTTGCTTACATGCCCTCACTACCCCTTACAGTGTCATTACTCCTGCTTACAATGCCATCACTACCACTTACAGTGCCATCAATATCAGTTACAGTTTTATCACTACCGCGTACAGTGCCATCACTTCCACTTACAGTGCCATCACTCCTTCTTACAGTGTCTTCACTACTGCTTACAGTGTCATCACTCCTGCTTACAGTGCCATCACTCCCACTTACAGTGCCATCACTACCGCTTACAGTGCTATCACTACCACTTACAGTGTCATTACTCCTGCTTACAGTGCCATCACTACCACTTACAGTGCCATCAATATCCGTTACAGTTTCATCACTACCGCGTACAGTGCCATAACTACCGCTTACAGTGCCATCACTACTGCTTACAGTTTCAACACTTCCGACTACAGTGTCATCACTACTGCTTACAGTGTCTTCACTACTGCTTACAGTGTCATCACTCCTGCTTACAGTGCCCTCACTCCCACTTACAGTGCCCTCACTCCCACTTACAGTGCCATCACTACCGCTTACAGTGCCATCACTACCACTTACAGTGTCATTACTCCTGCTTACAGTGCCATCACTACCACTTACAGTGCCATCAATATCAGTTACAGTTTTATCACTACTGCGTACAGTGCCATAACTACGGCTTACAGTGCCATCACTATGCTTATAGTTTCATCGCTACCGCTTACAGTCTCATCGCTACTGTTTACAGGGCCATCGCTACTGCTTACAGTGTAATCACTCCCACCTACAGTGCCATTACTCCCGCTTACAGTGTCATCACTCCCAGCTACAGTGTCATCACTACCACTTACAGTGCCATCAGTACCGCTTACAGTTTCTTCATCACTACCGCTTACAGTGCCATCAGTACCGCTTACAGTTTCTTCATCACTACTGCTTACAGTGCCATCACTACGCTTACAGTTTCATCACTCTGGCTTACAGTGCCATCACTCCCACCTACAGTGCCATCACTGCCTCTTACAGTGTCATCACTCCTTCTTACAGTGTTATTACTACTGCCTACAGTATCATTACTCCCGCTTACAGTGCCATCACTACCGCTTACAGTGTCATCACTCCTTCTTACAGTGTCATCACTACTGCCTACAGTATCATTACTCCCGCCTACAGTGCCATCCCGTCTACAGTCTCATCTCTCATGCCTATAGTCTCATCGCTACCGCTTACAGTTTCAACCCTACAGCTTACAGTGTCATCACTCCTTCTTACATTGCAATCACTGCTGCTCAGTGTCATCAGTACCTCTTACAGTGCCATCACTACTGCTTATCGTGTCATCACTACTGCTTACAGTTAAATCACTACCGCATCACTACCTCTTAGTGTTATCAGTGCCGCCTACAGTGCCATCACTACTGCTTAAAGTCTCATCACTACTGCTTACAGTGCCATCACTACCGCTTAGTGCCATCAGTACCGCTTAGTTTCATCACCACCACTTACAGTGCCATCTCTCCCGTCTATAGTGCCATCACTACCACTTACAGTTTCATCTCTCCCACACACAGTCCCATCACTACCGCTCACATTGCCATCATTCCCGCTCGCAGTGCCATCGCTCCCACTCACAGTGCCATCACTACCGCTCACAGTGCCATCACTATCGCTTACAGTTTCATCACTACCGCTTACAGTGCCATCACTACCACTTACAGTGTCATCACTACCGCTTACAGTGCCATCACCACTGCTTACAGTCTCATAACTACCGCTTACAGTGCCATCACAACATTTAAAGTGTCATCACTACGTGAACCGTCCCATTACTACCGCTTACATTGCCATCACAACATTTACAGTGCCATCACTACGCTTACAGTTGCATCACTTTCGCTTACAGTGTCATCACTCCTGCTTACAGTGCCATCACTACCACTTAGTGTCATCCGTACCTCTTACAGTGTAATCACTACCGCTTACAGTTTCATCACTACCGCTTACAGTACCATCACTACCGCTTACAGTACCATCACTACTGCTTACAGTGACATCACTACTGCTTACAGTGTCATCACTACAACCTACAGTGCCATCACTCCTGCTTACAGTGCCACTTACAGTGCCATCACACCCGCTTACAGTGCCATCACTACCACTTACAGTGCCATCAATATCAGTTACAGTTTTATCACTACTGCGTACAGTGCCATAACTACGGCTTACAGTGCCATCACTACGCTTACAGTTTCATCGCTACCGCTTACAGTCTCATCGCTACTGTTTACAGGGCCATCGCTACTGCTTACAGTGTAATCACTCCCACCTACAGTGCCATTACTCCCGCTTACAGTGTCATCACTCCCAGCTACAGTGTCATCACTACCACTTACAGTGCCATCAGTACCGCTTACAGTTTCTTCATCACTACCGCTTACAGTGCCATCAGTACCGCTTACAGTTTCTTCATCACTACTGCTTACAGTGCCATCACTACGCTTACAGTTTCATCACTCTGGCTTACAGTGCCATCACCGCCACCTACAGTGCCATCACTGCCGCTTACAGTGTCATCACTCCTTCTTACAATGTTATTACTACTGCCTACAGTATCATTACTCCCGCTTACAGTGTCATCACTCCTTCTTACAGTGTCATCACTACTGCCTACAGTATCATTACTCCCGCCTACAGTGCCATCACTCCCGCCTACAGTGCCATCACGTCTACAGTCTCATCTCTCATGCCTATAGTCTCATCGCTACCGCTTACAGTTTCAACCCTACAGCTTACAGTGTCATCACTCCTTCTTACATTGCAATCACTGCTGCTCAGTGTCATCAGTACCTCTTACAGTGCCATCACTACTGCTTATCGTGTCATCACTACTGCTTACAGTTAAATCACTACCGCATCACTACCTCTTAGTGTCATCAGTGCCGCCTACAGTGCCATCACTACTGCTTAAAGTCTCATCACTACCGTTTACAGTGCCATCACTACCGCTTAGTGCCATCAGTACCGCTTAGTTTCATCACCACCACTTACAGTGCCATCTCTCCCGTCTATAGTGCCATCACTACCACTTACAGTTTCATCTCTCCCACACACAGTGCCATCGCTCCCACTCACAGTGCCATCACTACCGCTCACGGTGCCATCACTATCGCTTACAGTTTCATCACTACCGCTTACAGTGCCATCACTACCACTTACAGTGTCATCACTACCGCTTACAGTGCCATCACCACTGCTTACAGTCTCATAACTACCGCTTACAGTGCCATCACAACATTTAAAGTGTCATCACTACGTGAACCGTCCCATTACTACCGCTTACATTGCCATCACAACATTTACAGTGCCATCACTACGCTTACAGTTGCATCACTTTCGCTTACAGTGTCATCACTCCTGCTTACAGTGCCATCACTACCACTTAGTGTCATCCGTACCTCTTACAGTGTAATCACTACCGCTTACAGTTTCATCACTACCGCTTACAGTACCATCACTACCGCTTACAGTACCATCACTACTGTTTACAGTGACATCACTACTGCTTACAGTGTCATCACTACAACCTACAGTGCCATCACTCCTGCTTACAGTGCCACTTACAGTGCCATCACACCCGCTTACAGTGCCATCACTACCACTTACAGTGCCATCAATATCAGTTACAGTTTTATCACTACTGCGTACAGTGCCATAACTACGGCTTACAGTGCCATCACTACGCTTACAGTTTCATCGCTACCGCTTACAGTCTCATCGCTACTGTTTACAGGGCCATCGCTACTGCTTACAGTGTAATCACTCCCACCTACAGTGCCATTACTCCCGCTTACAGTGTCATCACTCCCAGCTACAGTGTGATCACTACCACTTACAGTGCCATCAGTACCGCTTACAGTTTCTTCATCACTACCGCTTACAGTGCCATCAGTACCGCTTACAGTTTCTTCATCACTACTGCTTACAGTGCCATCACTACGCTTACAGTTTCATCACTCTGGCTTACAGTGCCATCACTCCCACCTACAGTGCCATCACTGCCGCTTACAGTGTCATCACTCCTTCTTACAGTGTTATTACTACTGCCTACAGTATCATTACTCCCGCCTACAGTGCCATCACTACCGCTTACAGTGTCATCACTCCTTCTTACAGTGTCATCACTACTGCCTACAGTATCATTACTCCCGCCTACAGTGCCATCACTCCCGCCTACAGTGCCATCACGTCTACAGTCTCATCTCTCATGCCTATAGTCTCATCGCTACCGCTTACAGTTTCAACCCTACAGCTTACAGTGTCATCACTCCTTCTTACATTGCAATCACTGCTGCTCAGTGTCATCAGTACCTCTTACAGTGCCATCACTACTGCTTACAGTTAAATCACTACCGCATCACTACCTCTTAGTGTCATCAGTGCCGCCTACAGTGCCATCACTACTGCTTAAAGTCTCATCACTACCGCTTACAGTGCCATCTCTCCCGTCTATAGTGCCATCACTACCACTTACAGTTTCGTCTCTCCCACACACAGTCCCATCACTACCGCTCACATTGCCATCACTCCCGCTCGCAGTGCCATCGCTCCCACTCACAGTGCCATCACTACCGCTCACAGTGCCATCACTATCGCTTACAGTTTCATCACTACCGCTTACAGTGCCATCACTACCACTTACAGTGTCATCACTACCGCTTACAGTGCCATCACCACTGCTTACAGTCTCATAACTACCGCTTAAAGTGCCATCACAACATTTAAAGTGTCATCACTACGTGAACCGTCCCATTACTACCGCTTACATTGCCATCACAACATTTACAGTGCCATCACTACGCTTACAGTTGCATCACTTTCGCTTACAGTGTCATCACTCCTGCTTACAGTGCCATCACTACCACTTAGTGTCATCCGTACCTCTTACAGTGTAATCACTACCGCTTACAGTTTCATCACTACCGCTTACAGTACCATCACTACCGCTTACAGTACCATCACTACTGCTTACAGTGACATCACTACTGCTTACAGTGTCATCACTACAGCCTACAGTGCCATCACTCCTGCTTACAGTGCCACTTACAGTGCCATCACACCCGCTTACAGTGCCATCACTACCACTTACAGTGCCATCAATATCAGTTACAGTTTTATCACTACCGCGTACAGTGCCATAACTACCGCTTACAGTGCCATCACTATGCATACAGTTTCATCACTTTTGCTTACATGCCATCACTACCCCTTACAGTTTCAACACTTCCGACTACAGTGTCATCACTACTGCTTACAGTGTCTTCACTACTGCTTACAGTGTCATCACTCCTGCTTACAGTGCCATCACTCCCACTTACAGTGCCATCACTACCACTTACAGTGCCATCACTACCGCTTACAGTGCCATCACTACCACTTACAGTGTCATTACTCCTGCTTACAGTGCCATCACTACCACTTACAGTGCCATCAATATCAGTTACAGTTTTATCACTACCGCGACAGTGCCATAACTACGGCTTACAGTGCAATCACTAGGCTTGCAGTTTCATCGCTACCGCTTACAGTCTCATCGCTACTGTTTACAGGGCCATCGCTACTGCTTACAGTGTAATCACTCCCACCTACAGTGCCATTACTTCCGCTTACAGTGTCATCACTCCCAGCTACAGTGTCATCACTACCACTTACAGTGCCATCAGTACCGCTTACAGTTTCTTCATCACTACCGCTTACAGTGCCATCAGTACCGCTTACAGTTTCTTCATCACTACTGCTTACAGTGCCATCACTACGCTTACAGTTTCATCACTCTGGCTTACAGTGCCATCACTCCCACCTACAGTGCCATCACTGCCGCTTACAGTGTCATCACTCCTTCTTACAGTGTTATCACTACTGCCTACAGTATCATTACTCCCGCCTACAGTGCCATCACTACCGCTTACAGTGTCATCACTCCTTCTTACAGTGTCATCACTACTGCCTACAGTATCATTACTCCCGCCTACAGTGCCATCACTCCCGCCTACAGTGCCATCCCGTCTACAGTGTCATCTCTCATGCCTATAGTCTCATCGCTGCCGCTTACAGTTTCAACCCTACAGCTTACAGTGTCATCACTCCTTCTTACATTGCAATCACTGCTGCTCAGTGTCATCAGTACCTCTTACAGTGCCATCACTACTGCTTATCGTGTCATCACTACTGCTTACAGTTAAATCACTACCGCATCACTACCTCTTAGTGTCATCAGTGCCGCCTACAGTGCCATCACTACTGCTTAAAGTCTCATCACTACCGCTTACAGTGCCATCACTCCCGCTTAGTGCCATCAGTACCGCTTAGTTTCATCACCACCACTTACAGTGCCATCTCTCCCGTCTACAGTGCCATCACTACCACTTACAGTTTCATCTCTCCCACACACAGTCCCATCACTACCGCTCAAATTGCCATCACTCCCGCTCGCAGTGCCATCGCTCCCACTCACAGTGCCATCACTACCGCTCACAGTGCCATCACTATCGCTTACAGTTTCATCACTACCGCTTACAGTGCCATCACTACCACTTACAGTGTCATCACTACCGCTTACAGTGCCATCACCACTGCTTACAGTCTCATAACTACCGCTTACAGTGCCATCACAACATTTAAAGTGCCATCACTACACAAACCGTCCCATTACTACCGCTTACATTGCCATCACAACATTTACAGTGCCATCACTACGCTTACAGTGTCATCACTTTCGCTTACAGTGTCATCACCCCTGCTTACAGTGCCATCACTACCACTTAGTGTCATCCGTACCTCTTACAGTGTAATCACTACCGCTTACAGTTTCATCACTACCGCTTACAGTACCATCACTACCGCTTACAGTACCATCACTACTGCTTACAGTGACATCACTACTGCTTACAGTGTCATCACTACAGCCTACAGTGCCATCACTCCTGCTTACAGTGCCACTTACAGTGCCATCACACCCGCTTACAGTGCCATCACTACCGCTTACAGTGTCATCACTCCTTCTTACAGTGTCATCACTACTGCCTACAGTATCATTACTCCCGCCTACAGTGCCATCACTCCCGCCTACAGTGCCATCACGTCTACAGTCTCATCTCTCATGCCTATAGTCTCATCGCTACCGCTTACAGTTTCAACCCTACAGCTTACAGTGTCATCACTCCTTCTTACATTGCAATCACTGCTGCTCAGTGTCATCAGTACCTCTTACAGTGCCATCACTACTGCTTATCGTGTCATCACTACTGCTTACAGTTAAATCACTACCGCATCACTACCTCTTAGTGTCATCAGTGCCGCCTACAGTGCCATCACTACTGCTTAAAGGACATCACTCCCGCTTACAGTGTCATCACTCCTGCTTACAGTGCCATCACTCCTGCTTGCAGTTCCACTTACAGTACCATCACTCCCGCTTACAGTGCCATCACTACCACTTACAGTGCCATCTCTCCCACCTACAGTGCCTTCACTTTCGCTTAAAATGCAAACACTCCCGCTTACAGTGTCATCACTACCGCTTACAGTATCATCACTACCGCTTACAGTACCATCACTACCGCATACAGTGCCATCACTCCTGCTTACAGTTTCATCACTACTGCTCACAGTGCCATCACTCCCGCTTACAGTACCATCACTACCACTTACAGTGCCATCACTACCGCTTACAGTGGCATCACTACCACTTACACTGTCCTTACTCCTGCTTACAGTGCCATCACTACCACTTACAGTGCCATCAGTACCGGTTACAGTTTCATCACTACCGCGTACAGTGCCATAACTACCGCTTACAGTGCCATCACTATGCTTACAGTTTCATAACTTCTGCTTACAGTCTCATCGCTACTGTTTACAGGGCCATCGCTACTGCTCACAGTGTCATCACTCCCGCCTACAGTGCCATTACTACCGCTTACAGTGTCATCACTCCCAGCTACAGTGCCATCACTTCTGCTTACAGTGCCATCACTACACTTACAGTTTCATCACTCCGGCTTACCGTGCCATCACTCCCGCCTACAGTGCCATCACTACCGCTTACAGTGTCATCACTCCTTCTTACAGTGTCATCACTACTGCCTACAGTATCATTACTCCCGCCTACAGTGCCATCACTCCCACCTACAGTGCCATCCCGTCTACAGTGTCATTGCTCACGCCTACAGTGCCATCACTACCGCTTACAGTGCCATCACTACCGCTTACAGTTTCAACACTACAGCTTACAGTGTCATCACTCCTGCTTACAGTGCAATCACTACTGCTTAGTGTCATCAGTACCTCTTACAGTGCCATCACTACTGCTTATAGTGCCATCACTACTGCTTACAGTTAAATCCCTACCGCATCACTACCTCTTAGTGTCGTCAGTGTCGCCTACAATGCCATCACTACTACTTACAGTCTCATCACTACCGCTTACAGTGCCATCACTACTGCTTAGTGTCATCAGTACTGCTTACAGTGCCATCACTACCACTTACAGTTTCATCTCTCCCACTTACAGTCCCATTACTACCGTTCACATTGCCATCGCTCCCGCTCGCAGTGCCATCACTATTGCTTACAGTTTCATCACTACCGTTTACAGGTCCATCACTACCACTCACAGTGTCATCACTACCGCTTACAGTGCCATCACCCCTGCTTACAGTCTCATAACTACCACTTACAGTGCCATCACAACATTTACAGTTTCATCACTTTCGCCTACAGTGTCATCACTCCTGCTTACAGTGCCATTACTTCCACTTAGTGTCATCAGTACCTCTTACAGTGTAATCACTACCGCTTACAGTTTTATCACTACTGCTTACAGTACCATCACTACCGCTTACAGTACCATCACTACTGCTTACAGTGTCATCACTACCACATACAGTGCCATCACTACCGCTTACAGTGCCATCACAACCGCTTACAGTTTCATCACTACCGTTTACAGTGCCATCACTACCACTTACAGTGTCATCACTACCGCTTACAGTGCCATCACCCCTGCTTACAGTCTCATAACTACCACTTACAGTTTCATCACTTTCGCTTACAGTGTCATCACTCCTGCTTACAGGGCCATTACTTCCACTTAGTGTCATCAGTACCTCTTACAGTGTAATCACTACCGCTTACAGTTTCATCACTACCGCTTACAGTACCATCACTACACAGTACTATAACTACTGCTTACCGTGACATCCCTACTGCTTACAGTGTCATCACTACCGCCTACAGTGCCATCACTCCCGCTTACAGTGCCACTTAAAGTGCCATCACTCCCGCTTACAGTGCCATCACTACCACTTACAGTGTCATCACTACTGCTTAAAGGGACACCACTCCCACTTACAGTGTCATCACTCCTGCTTACAGTGCCACCACTTGCAGTGCCATCACTGCCGCTTACAGTGCCATCACTACCACATACAGTGCCATCACTCCCACCTACAGTGCCATCACTTTCGCTTAAAGTGCAATCACTCCCGCTTACAGTGTCATCACTACCGCTTACAGTACCATCACTACTGCTTACAGTACCATCACTACCGCATACAGTGCCATCACTCCTGCTTACAGTTTTGTCACTTCCGCTTACAGGCCATCACTACCCCTTACAGTTTCATCACTTCCGACTACAGTGCCATCACTGCCGCTTACAGTCTAATCTCTACTGCTTACAGTTTCATCACTTTCGCTTACAGTCTCATCACTCCTTCTCACATTGTCATCACTACTGCTTACAGTGTCATCACTCCTGCTTCCAGTGCCATCACTCCCGCATACAATTCCATCACTCCCGCTTACAGTCCCATCACTACCACTTACAGTGCCATCACTCCTTCTTACAGTGTCATCACTCCTTCTTACAGTGTCATCACTCCTGCTTACAGTACCATCATTCACGCTTACAGTGCCATCACTACCACTTACAGTACCATCACTACCACTTACAGTGCCATCACTACCACTTACAGTGCCATCACTACCACTTACAGTGTCATTACTCCTGCTTACAGTGCCATCAATACCGGTTACAGTTTTATCACTACTGCGTACAATGCCATAACTACCGCTTACAGTGCCATCACTACGCTTACAGTTTCATCACTACCGCTTACAGTCTCATCGCTACTGTTTACAGGGCCATCACTACTGCTTACAGGGCCATCACTCCCGCCTACAGTGCCATTACTCCTGCTTACAGTGTCATCACTCCCAGCTACAGTGTCATCACTACCACTTAGAGTGCCATCAGTACCGCTTACAGTTTCTTCATCACTACCGCTTACAGTGCCATCACTACTGCTTACAGTGCCATCACTACACTTACAGTTTCGTCACTCTGGCTTACAGTGCCATCACTCCCGCCTACAGTGCCATCACTACCGTTTACAGTGTCATCACTCCTTCTTACAGTGTCATCTCTACTGCCTACAGTATCATTACTCCTTCCTACAGTGCCATCACTCCCGCCTACAGTGCCATCCCGTCTACAGTGTCATCTCTCATGACTACAGTCTCATCACTACCGCTTACAGTTTCAACACTACAGCTTAAAGTGTCATCACTACTGCTTACAGTTAAATCACTACTGCATCACTACCTCTTAGTGTCATCAGTACCGCTTACAGTTTCATCTCTCCCACACACAGTCCCATCACTACCGCTCACATTGCCATCACTCCCGCTCGCAGTGCCATCGCTCCCACTCACAGTGCCATCACTACCGCTCACAGTGCCATCACTAAAGCTTACAGTTTCATCACTACTGCTTACAGTGCCATCACTACCACTTACAGTGTCATCACTACCGCTTACAGTGCCATCACCACTGCTTACAGTCTCATAACTACCGCTTACAGTGCCATCACAACATTTACAGTGCCATCACTACGCTTACAGTCCCATTACTACCGTTTACATTGCCATCACAACATTTACAGTGCCATCACTATGCTTACAGTTTCATCACTTTTGCTTACAGTGTCATCACTACCGCTTACAGTACCATCACTACTGCTTACAGTACCATCACTACTGCTTACAGTGCCATCACTACCACTTACAGTGTCATCACTACTGCATAAAGGGATATCACTCCTGCTTACAGTGTCATCACTCCTGCTTACAGTTTCATCACTACCGCTTACAGTACCATCACTACCGCTTACATTGACATCACTACTGCTTACAGTGACATCACTACGGCCTACAGTGCCATAACTCCCACTTACAGTGCCACTTACAGTGCCATCACTCCCGCTTACAGTGCCATCACTACCATGTACAGTACCATCACTACCACTTACAGTGCCATCACTACCACTTACAGTGTCATTACTCCTGCTTACAGTGCCATCAATACCGGTTACAGTACCATCATTCTCGCTTACAGTGCCATCACTACCACTTACAGTTTCATCACTTTCGCTTACAGTGTCATCACTCCTGCTTACAGTTTCATCACTACCGCTTACAGTACCATCACTACCGCTTACATTGACATCACTACTGCTTACAGTGACATCACTACGGCCTACAGTGCCATAACTCCCACTTACAGTGCCACTTACAGTGCCATCACTCCTGCTTACAGTGCCATCACTACCACTTACAGTGTCATCACTACTGCTTAAAGGGACATCACTCCCGCTTACAGTGTCATCACTCCTGCTTACAGTGCCATGACTCCTGCTTACAGTGCCACTTACAGTGTCATCACTACCACTTACAGTGTCATCACTACTGCTTACAGTACCATCACTACCGCTTACAGTGTCATCACTACCACTTACAGTGTTATCACTACCGCTTACAGTACCATCACTACCGCTTACAGTGTCATCACTACTGCTTACAGTGACATCCCTACTGCTTACAGTACCATCACTACCGCTTACAGTGTCATCACTACCACTTACAGTGTCATCACTACCGCTTACAGTACCATCACTACATCTTACAGTGTCATCACTACCACTTACAGTGTCATCACTACTGCTTACAGTACCATCACTACCGCTTACAGTGTCATCACTACCACTTACAATGTAATCACTACTGCTTACAGTTTCATCACTACCGCTTACAGTACCATCACTACCGCTTACAGTGTCATCACTACCCCTTACAGTGCCATCACTCCCGCTTACAGTGCTATCACTACCAGTACAGTGCCATCACTCCCACTTACAGTGCCATCACTTTCTCTTAAAGTGCAATCACTCCCGCTTACAGTACCATCACTACCGCTTGCAGTACCATCACTACTGCTGACAGTGTCATCACTACCGCTTACAGTGTCATCACTACCACTTACAGTGTAATCACTACTGCTTACAGTTTCATCACTACCGCTTACAGTACCATCACTACCACTCACAGTGTCATCACTACCACTTACAGTGCCATCACCACTGCTTACAGTCTCATAACTACCGCTTACAGTGCCATCACAACATTTACAGTGCCTTCACTACGCGTACCGTCCCATTACTACCGCTTACATTGCCATCACAACATTTACAGTGCCATCACTATGCTTACAGTTTCATCACGTTCGCTTACAGTGTCATCACTCCTGCTTACAGTGCCATTACTACCACTTAGTGTCACCAGTACCTCTTACAGTTTCATCACTACCGCTTACAGTACCATCACTACCGCTTACAGTGACATCACTACTGCTTACAGTGTCATCACTACCGCCTACAGTGCCATCACTCCCGCTTACAGTGCCACTTACAGTGCCATCACTCCCGCTTACAGTGCCATCACTACCACTTACTGTGTCATCACTACTGCTTAAAGGGACATCACTACCGCTTACAGTGTCATCACTCCTGCTTACAGTGCCATGACTCATGCTTACAGTTCCACTTACAGTGCCATCACTCCCACCTACAGTGCCCTCACTTTCGCTTAAACGGTAATCACTCCCACTTACAGTGTCATCACTACCGCTTACAGTACCATCACTACTGCTTACAGTGCCATCACTACCGCATACAGTGCCATCACTCCTGCTTACAGTGCCACGTACAGTGCCATCACTCTTGATTACAGTGCCATCACTACCACTTACAGTGCCATCACTCCCACCTACAGTGCCATCACTTTTGCTTAAAGTGCAATCACACCCCCTTACAGTGTCATCACTAACGCTTACAGTACCATCACTACCGCTTACAGTGTCATTACTACTGCTTAAAGGGACATCACTCCCGCTTACAGTGTGATCACTCCTGCTTACAGTGCCATGACTCCTGCTTACAGTGCCACTTACAGTGTCATCACTACCACTTACAGTGTCATCACTACTGCTTACAGTACCATCACTACCGCTTACAGTGTCATCACTACCACTTACAGTGTTATCACTACCGCTTACAGTACCATCACTACCGCTTACAGTGTCATCACTACTGCTTACAGTGACATCCCTACTGCTTACAGTACCATCACTACCGCTTACAGTGTCATCACTACCACTTACAGTGTCATCACTACCGCTTACAGTACCATCACTACATCTTACAGTGTCATCACTACCACTTACAGTGTCATCACTACTGCTTACAGTACCATCACTACCGCTTACAGTGTCATCACTACCACTTACAGTGTAATCACTACTGCTTACAGTTTCATCACTACCGCTTACAGTACCATCACTACCGCTTACAGTGTCATCACTACCGCTTACAGTGCCATCACTCCCGCTTACAGTGCTATCACTACCACTTACAGTGCCATCACTCCCACTTACAGTGCCATCACTTTCGCTTAAAGTGCAATCACTCCCGCTTACAGTACCATCACTACCGCTTGCAGTACCATCACTACTGCTGACAGTGTCATCACTACCGCTTACAGTGTCATCACTACCACTTACAGTGTAATTACTACTGCTTACAGTTTCATCACTACCGCTTACAGTACCATCACTACCACTCACAGTGTCATCACTACCACTTACAGTGCCATCACCACTGCTTACAGTCTCATAACTACCGCTTACAGTGCCATCACAACATTTACAGTGCCTTCACTACGCGTACCGTCCCATTACTACCGCTTACATTGCCATCACAACATTTACAGTGCCATCACTACGCTTACAGTTTCATCACGTTCGCTTACAGTGTCATCACTCCTGCTTACAGTGCCATTACTACCACTTAGTGTCACCAGTACCTCTTACAGTTTCATCACTACCGCTTACAGTACCATCACTACCGCTTACAGTGACATCACTACTGCTTACAGTGTCATCACTACCGCCTACAGTGGCATCACTCCCGCTTACAGTGCCACTTACAGTGCCATCACTCCCGCTTACAGTGCCATCACTACCACTTACTGTGTCATCCCGTCTACAGTGTCATCTCTCATGACTACAGTCTCATCACTACCGCTTACAGTTTCAACACTACAGCTTAAAGTGTCATCACTACTGCTTACAGTTAAATCACTACTGCATCACTACCTCTTAGTGTCATCAGTACCGCTTACAGTTTCATCTCTCCCACACACAGTCCCATCACTACCGCTCACATTGCCATCACTCCCGCTCGCAGTGCCATCGCTCCCACTCACAGTGCCATCACTACCGCTCACAGTGCCATCACTAAAGCTTACAGTTTCATCACTACTGCTTACAGTGCCATCACTACCACTTACAGTGTCATCACTACCGCTTACAGTGCCATCACCACTGCTTACAGTCTCATAACTACCGCTTACAGTGCCATCACAACATTTACAGTGCCATCACTACGCTTACAGTCCCATTACTACCGTTTACATTGCCATCACAACATTTACAGTGCCATCACTATGCTTACAGTTTCATCACTTTTGCTTACAGTGTCATCACTACCGCTTACAGTACCATCACTACTGCTTACAGTACCATCACTACTGCTTACAGTGCCATCACTACCACTTACAGTGTCATCACTACTGCATAAAGGGATATCACTCCTGCTTACAGTGTCATCACTCCTGCTTACAGTTTCATCACTACCGCTTACAGTACCATCACTACCGCTTACATTGACATCACTACTGCTTACAGTGACATCACTACGGCCTACAGTGCCATAACTCCCACTTACAGTGCCACTTACAGTGCCATCACTCCCGCTTACAGTGCCATCACTACCATGTACAGTACCATCACTACCACTTACAGTGCCATCACTACCACTTACAGTGTCATTACTCCTGCTTACAGTGCCATCAATACCGGTTACAGTACCATCATTCTCGCTTACAGTGCCATCACTACCACTTACAGTTTCATCACTTTCGCTTACAGTGTCATCACTCCTGCTTACAGTTTCATCACTACCGCTTACAGTACCATCACTACCGCTTACATTGACATCACTACTGCTTACAGTGACATCACTACGGCCTACAGTGCCATAACTCCCACTTACAGTGCCACTTACAGTGCCATCACTCCTGCTTACAGTGCCATCACTACCACTTACAGTGTCATCACTACTGCTTAAAGGGACATCACTCCCGCTTACAGTGTCATCACTCCTGCTTACAGTGCCATGACTCCTGCTTACAGTGCCACTTACAGTGTCATCACTACCACTTACAGTGTCATCACTACTGCTTACAGTACCATCACTACCGCTTACAGTGTCATCACTACCACTTACAGTGTTATCACTACCGCTTACAGTACCATCACTACCGCTTACAGTGTCATCACTACTGCTTACAGTGACATCCCTACTGCTTACAGTACCATCACTACCGCTTACAGTGTCATCACTACCACTTACAGTGTCATCACTACCGCTTACAGTACCATCACTACATCTTACAGTGTCATCACTACCACTTACAGTGTCATCACTACTGCTTACAGTACCATCACTACCGCTTACAGTGTCATCACTACCACTTACAATGTAATCACTACTGCTTACAGTTTCATCACTACCGCTTACAGTACCATCACTACCGCTTACAGTGTCATCACTACCCCTTACAGTGCCATCACTCCCGCTTACAGTGCTATCACTACCAGTACAGTGCCATCACTCCCACTTACAGTGCCATCACTTTCTCTTAAAGTGCAATCACTCCCGCTTACAGTACCATCACTACCGCTTGCAGTACCATCACTACTGCTGACAGTGTCATCACTACCGCTTACAGTGTCATCACTACCACTTACAGTGTAATCACTACTGCTTACAGTTTCATCACTACCGCTTACAGTACCATCACTACCACTCACAGTGTCATCACTACCACTTACAGTGCCATCACCACTGCTTACAGTCTCATAACTACCGCTTACAGTGCCATCACAACATTTACAGTGCCTTCACTACGCGTACCGTCCCATTACTACCGCTTACATTGCCATCACAACATTTACAGTGCCATCACTATGCTTACAGTTTCATCACGTTCGCTTACAGTGTCATCACTCCTGCTTACAGTGCCATTACTACCACTTAGTGTCACCAGTACCTCTTACAGTTTCATCACTACCGCTTACAGTACCATCACTACCGCTTACAGTGACATCACTACTGCTTACAGTGTCATCACTACCGCCTACAGTGCCATCACTCCCGCTTACAGTGCCACTTACAGTGCCATCACTCCCGCTTACAGTGCCATCACTACCACTTACTGTGTCATCACTACTGCTTAAAGGGACATCACTACCGCTTACAGTGTCATCACTCCTGCTTACAGTGCCATGACTCATGCTTACAGTTCCACTTACAGTGCCATCACTCCCACCTACAGTGCCCTCACTTTCGCTTAAACGGTAATCACTCCCACTTACAGTGTCATCACTACCGCTTACAGTACCATCACTACTGCTTACAGTGCCATCACTACCGCATACAGTGCCATCACTCCTGCTTACAGTGCCACGTACAGTGCCATCACTCTTGATTACAGTGCCATCACTACCACTTACAGTGCCATCACTCCCACCTACAGTGCCATCACTTTTGCTTAAAGTGCAATCACACCCCCTTACAGTGTCATCACTAACGCTTACAGTACCATCACTACCGCTTACAGTGTCATTACTACTGCTTAAAGGGACATCACTCCCGCTTACAGTGTGATCACTCCTGCTTACAGTGCCATGACTCCTGCTTACAGTGCCACTTACAGTGTCATCACTACCACTTACAGTGTCATCACTACTGCTTACAGTACCATCACTACCGCTTACAGTGTCATCACTACCACTTACAGTGTTATCACTACCGCTTACAGTACCATCACTACCGCTTACAGTGTCATCACTACTGCTTACAGTGACATCCCTACTGCTTACAGTACCATCACTACCGCTTACAGTGTCATCACTACCACTTACAGTGTCATCACTACCGCTTACAGTACCATCACTACATCTTACAGTGTCATCACTACCACTTACAGTGTCATCACTACTGCTTACAGTACCATCACTACCGCTTACAGTGTCATCACTACCACTTACAGTGTAATCACTACTGCTTACAGTTTCATCACTACCGCTTACAGTACCATCACTACCGCTTACAGTGTCATCACTACCGCTTACAGTGCCATCACTCCCGCTTACAGTGCTATCACTACCACTTACAGTGCCATCACTCCCACTTACAGTGCCATCACTTTCGCTTAAAGTGCAATCACTCCCGCTTACAGTACCATCACTACCGCTTGCAGTACCATCACTACTGCTGACAGTGTCATCACTACCGCTTACAGTGTCATCACTACCACTTACAGTGTAATTACTACTGCTTACAGTTTCATCACTACCGCTTACAGTACCATCACTACCACTCACAGTGTCATCACTACCACTTACAGTGCCATCACCACTGCTTACAGTCTCATAACTACCGCTTACAGTGCCATCACAACATTTACAGTGCCTTCACTACGCGTACCGTCCCATTACTACCGCTTACATTGCCATCACAACATTTACAGTGCCATCACTACGCTTACAGTTTCATCACGTTCGCTTACAGTGTCATCACTCCTGCTTACAGTGCCATTACTACCACTTAGTGTCACCAGTACCTCTTACAGTTTCATCACTACCGCTTACAGTACCATCACTACCGCTTACAGTGACATCACTACTGCTTACAGTGTCATCACTACCGCCTACAGTGGCATCACTCCCGCTTACAGTGCCACTTACAGTGCCATCACTCCCGCTTACAGTGCCATCACTACCACTTACTGTGTCATCACTACTGCTTAAAGGGACATCACTACCGCTTACAGTGTCATCACTCCTGCTTACAGTGCCATGACTCATGCTTACAGTGCCACTTACAGTGCCATCACTCCCACCTACAGTGCCATCACTTTCGCTTACAGTACCATCACTACTGCTTACAGTGCCATCACTACCGCATACAGTGCCATCACTCCTGCTTACAGTGCCACGTACAGTGCCATCACTCCTGCTTACAGTGCCATCACTACCACTTACAGTGCCATCACTTTCGCTTAAACGGTAATCACTCCCACTTACAGTGTCATCACTACCGCTTACAGTACCATCACTACTGCTTACAGTGCCATCACTACCGCATACAGTGCCATCACTCCTGCTTACAGTGCCACGTACAGTGCCATCACTCCTGCTTACAGTGCCATCACTCCCACCTACAGTGCCATCACTTTTGCTTAAAGTGCAATCACTCCCCCTTACAGTGTCATCACTAACGCTTACAGTACCATCACTACCGCTTACAGTGTCATTACTACTGCTTAAAGGGACATCACTCCCGCTTACAGTGTGATCACTCCTGCTTACAGTGCCATGACTCCTGCTTACAGTGCCACTTACAGTGTCATCACTACCACTTACAGTGTCATCACTACCGCTTACAGTACCATCACTACCGCTTACAGTGTCATCACTACCACTTACAGTGTTATCACTACCGCTTACAGTTCCATCACTACCGCTTACAGTGTCATCACTACTGCTTACAGTGACATCCCTACTGCTTACAGTACCATCACTACCGCTTACAGTGCCATCACTCCCGCTTACAGTGCTATCACTACCACTTACAGTGCCATCACTCCCACTTACAGTGCCATCACTTTCGCTTAAAGTGCAATCACTCCCGCTTACAGTACCATCACTACCGCTTACAGTACCATCACTACTGCTCACAGTGTCATCACTACCGCTTACAGTGTCATCACTACCACTTACAGTGTAATCACTACTGCTTACAGTTTCATCACTACCGCTTACAGTACCATCACTACCACTTACAGTGTCATCACTACCACTTACAGTGCCATCACCACTGCTTACAGTCTCATAACTACCGCTTACAGTGCCATCACAACATTTACAGTGCCTTCACTACGCGTACCGTCCCATTACTACCGCTTACATTGCCATCACAACATTTACAGTGCCATCACTACGCTTACAGTTTCATCACTTTCGCTTACAGTGTCATCACTCCTGCTTACAGTGCCATTACTACCACTTAGTGTCACCAGTACCTCTTACAGTTTCATCACTACCGCTTACAGTACCATCACTACCGCTTACCGTGACATCACTACTGCTTACAGTGTCATCACTACCGCCTACAGTGCCATCACTCCCGCTTACAGTGCCACTTACAGTGCCATCACTCCTGCTTACAGTGCCATCACTACCAATTACTGTGTCATCACTACTGCTTAAAGGGACATCACTACCGCTTACAGTGTCATCACTCCTGCTTACAGTGCCATGACTCATGCTTACAGTGCCACTTACAGTGCCATCACTCCCACCTACAGTGCCATCACTTTCGCTTAAAGGGTAATCACTCCCACTTACAGTGTCATCACTACCGCTTACAGTACCATCACTACTGCTTACAGTGCCATCACTACCGCATACAGTGCCATCACTCCTGCTTACAGTGCCACTTACAGTGCCATCACTCCTGCTTACAGTGCCATCACTACCACTTACAGTGCCATCACTCCCACCTACAGTGCCATCACTTTTGCTTAAAGTGCAATCACTCCCCCTTACAGTGTCATCACTAACGCTTACAGTACCATCACTACCGCTTACAGTGTCATTACTACTGCTTAAAGGGACATCACTCCCGCTTACAGTGTCATCACTCCTGCTTACAGTGCCATCACTCCTGCTTACAGTGCCACTTACAGTGCCATCACTCCCACCTACAGTGCCATCACTTTTGCTTAAAGTGCAATCACTCCCCCTTACAGTGTCATCACTAACGCTTACAGTACCATCACTACCGCTTACAATGTCATTACTACTGCTTAAAGGGACATCACTCCCGCTTACAGTGTCATCACTCCTGCTTCCAGTGCCATCACTCCCACGTACAATTCCATCACTCCCGCTTACAGTCCCATCACTACCACTTACAGTGCCATCACTCCTTCTTACAGTGTCATCACTCCTTCTTACAGTGTCATCACTCCTGCTTACAGTGCCATCACCCTCGCTTACAGTGCCATCACTACCGCTTACAGTGCCATCACTCCCGCTTACAGTACCATCATTCACGCTTACAGTGCCATCACTACCGCTTACAGTGCCATCACTACCACTTACCATCACTACCACTTACAGTGCCATCACTACCACTTACAGTGTCATTACTCCTGCTTACAGTGCCATCAATACCGGTTACAGTTTTATCACTACTGCGTACAATGCCATAACTACCGCTTACAGTGCCATCACTACGCTTACAGTTTCATCACTACCGCTTACAGTCTCATCGCTACTGTTTACAGGGCCATCACTACTGCTTACAGGGCCATCACTCCCGCCTACAGTGCCATTACTCCTGCTTACAGTGTCATCACTCCCAGCTACAGTGCCATCACTCCTGCTTACAGTGCCACGTACAGTGCCATCACTCCTGCTTACAGTGCCATCACTACCACTTACAGTGCCATCACTCCCACCTACAGTGCCATCACTTTTGCTTACAGTGCAATCACTCCCCCTTACAGTGTCATCACTAACGCTTACAGTACCATCACTACCGCTTACAGTGTCATTACTACTGCTTAAAGGGACATCACTCCCGCTTACAGTGTGATCACTCCTGCTTACAGTGCCATGACTCCTGCTTACAGTGCCACTTACAGTGTCATCACTACCACTTACAGTGTCATCACTACCGCTTACAGTACCATCACTACTGCTTACAGTGTCATCACTACCACTTACAGTGTTATCACTACCGCTTACAGTACCATCACTACCGCTTACAGTGTCATCACTACTGCTTACAGTGACATCCCTACTGCTTACAGTACCATCACTACCGCTTACAGTGCCATCACTCCCGCTTACAGTGCTATCACTACCACTTACAGTGCCATCACTCCCACTTACAGTGCCATCACTTTCGCTTAAAGTGCAATCACTCCCGCTTACAGTACCATCACTACCGCTTACAGTACCATCACTACTGCTGACAGTGTCATCACTACCGCTTACAGTGTCATCACTACCACTTACAGTGTAATCACTACTGCTTACAGTTTCATCACTACCGCTTACAGTACCATCACTACCACTTACAGTGTCATCACTACCACTTACAGTGCCATCACCACTGCTTACAGTCTCATAACTACCGCTTACAGTGCCATCACAACATTTACAGTGCCTTCACTACGCGTACCGTCCCATTACTACCGCTTACATTGCCATCACAACATTTACAGTGCCATCACTACGCTTACAGTTTCATCACTTTCGCTTACAGTGTCATCACTCCTGCTTACAGTGCCATTACTACCACTTAGTGTCACCAGTACCTCTTACAGTTTCATCACTACCGCTTACAGTACCATCACTACCGCTTACCGTGACATCACTACTGCTTACAGTGTCATCACTACCGCCTACAGTGCCATCACTCCCGCTTACAGTGCCACTTACAGTGCCATCACTCCCGCTTACAGTGCCATCACTACCAATTACTGTGTCATCACTACTGCTTAAAGGGACATCACTACCGCTTACAGTGTCATCACTCCTTCTTACAGTGCCATGACTCATGCTTACAGTGCCACTTACAGTGCCATCACTCCCACCTACAGTGCCATCACTTTCGCTTAAAGGGTAATCACTCCCACTTACAGTGTCATCACTACCGCTTACAGTACCATCACTACTGCTTACAGTGCCATCACTACCGCATACAGTGCCATCACTCCTGCTTACAGTGCCACTTACAGTGCCATCACTCCTGCTTACAGTGCCATCACTACCACTTACAGTGCCATCACTCCCACCTACAGTGCCATCACTTTTGCTTAAAGTGCAATCACTCCCCCTTACAGTGTCATCACTAACGCTTACAGTACCATCACTACCGCTTACAGTGTCATTACTACTGCTTAAAGGGACATCACTCCCGCTTACAGTGTCATCACTCCTGCTTACAGTGCCATCACTCCTGCTTACAGTGCCACTTACAGTGCCATCACTCCCACCTACAGTGCCATCACTTTTGCTTAAAGTGCAATCACTCCCCCTTACAGTGTCATCACTAACGCTTACAGTACCATCACTACCGCTTACAGTGTCATTACTACTGCTTAAAGGGACATCACTCCCGCTTACAGTGTCATCACTCCTGCTTCCAGTGCCATCACTCCCACGTACAATTCCATCACTCCCGCTTACAGTCCCATCACTACCACTTACAGTGCCATCACTCCTTCTTACAGTGTCATCACTCCTTCTTACAGTGTCATCACTCCTGCTTACAGTGCCATCACCCTCGCTTACAGTGCCATCACTACCGCTTACAGTGCCATCACTCCCGCTTACAGTACCATCATTCACGCTTACAGTGCCATCACTACCGCTTACAGTGCCATCACTACCACTTACAGTACCATCACTACCACTTACAGTGCCATCACTACCACTTACAGTGTCATTACTCCTGCTTACAGTGCCATCAATACCGGTTACAGTTTTATCACTACTGCGTACAATGCCATAACTACCGCTTACAGTGCCATCACTACGCTTACAGTTTCATCACTACCGCTTACAGTCTCATCGCTACTGTTTACAGGGCCATCACTACTGCTTACAGGGCCATCACTCCCGCCTACAGTGCCATTACTCCTGCTTACAGTGTCATCACTCCCAGCTACAGTGTCATCACTACCAGCTACAGTGTCATCACTACCACTTAGAGTGCCATCAGTACCGCTTACAGTTTCTTCATCACTACCGCTTACAGTGCCATCACTACTGCTTACAGTGCCATCACTACACTTACAGTTTCGTCACTCTGGCTTACAGTGCCATCACTCCTGCCTACAGTGCCATCACTACCGTTTACAGTGTCATCACTCCTTCTTACAGTGTCATCTCTACTGCCTACAGTATCATTACTCCTTCCTACAGTGCCATCACTCCCGCCTACAGTGCCATCCCGTCTACAGTGTCATCTCTCATGACTACAGTCTCATCACTACCGCTTACAGTTTCAACACTACAGCTTACAGTGTCATCACTACTGCTTACAGTTAAATCACTACTGCATCACTACCTCTTAGTGTCATCAGTACCGCTTACAGTTTCATCTCTCCCACACACAGTCCCATCACTACCGCTCACATTGCCATCACTCCCGCTCGCAGTGCCATCGCTCCCACTCACAGTGCCATCACTACCGCTCACAGTGCCATCACTAAAGCTTACAGTTTCATCACTACTGCTTACAGTGCCATCACTACCGCTTACAGTGCCATCACCACTGCTTACAGTCTCATAACTACCGCTTACAGTGCCATCACAACATTTACAGTGCCATCACTACGCTTACAGTCCCATTACTACCGCTTACATTGCCATCACAACATTTACAGTGCCATCACTATGCTTACAGTTTCATCACTTTTGCTTACAGTGTCATCACTACCGCTTACAGTACCATCACTACTGCTTACAGTACCATCACTACTGCTTACAGTGCCATCACTACCACTTACAGTGTCATCACTACTGCATAAAGGGATATCACTCCTGCTTACAGTGTCATCACTCCTGCTTACAGTTTCATCACTACCGCTTACAGTAACATCACTACCGCTTACAGTGACATCACTACTGCTTACAGTGACATCACTAAGGCCTACAGTACCATCACTCCCACTTACAGTGCCACTTACAGTGCCATCACTCCCGCTTACAGTGCCATCACTACCACTTACAGTGTCATCACTACTGCTTAAAGGGACATCACTCCCGCTTACAGTGTCATCACTCCTGCTTACAGTGCCATGACTCCTGCTTACAGTGCCACTTACAGTGTCATCACTACCACTTACAGTGTCATCACTACCGCTTACAGTACCATCACTACTGCTTACAGTGTCTGCACTACCACTTACAGTGTTATCACTACCGCTTACAGTACCATCACTACCGCTTACAGTGTCATCACTACTGCTTACAGTGACATCCCTACTGCTTACAGTACCATCACTACCGCTTACAGTGTCATCACTACCACTTACAGTGTCATCACTACCGCTTACAGTACCATCACTACATCTTACAGTGTCATCACTACCACTTACAGTGTCATCACTACTGCTTACAGTACCATCACTACCGCTTACAGTGTCATCACTACCATTTACAGTGTAATCACTACTGCTTACAGTGTCATCACTACCGCTTACAGTGCCATCACTCCCGCTTACAGTGCTATCACTACCACTTACAGTGCCATCACTCCCACTTACAGTGCCATCACTTTCGCTTAAAGTGCAATCACTCCCGCTTACAGTACCATCACTACCGCTTACAGTACCATCACTACTGCTGACAGTGTCATCACTACCGCTTACAGTGTCATCACTACCGCTTACAGTACCATCACTACCACTTACAGTGTCATCACTCCTGCTTACAGTGCCATGACTCCTGCTTACAGTGCCACTTACAGTGTCAGCACTACCACTTACAGTGTCATCACTACCGCTTACAGTACCATCACTACCGCTTACAGTGTCTGCACTACCACTTACAGTGTTATCACTACCGCTTACAGTACCATCACTACCGCTTACAGTGTCATCACTACTGCTTACAGTGACATCCCTACTGCTTACAGTACCATCACTACCGCTTACAGTGTCATCACTACCACTTACAGTGTCATCACTACCGCTTACAGTACCATCACTACATCTTACAGTGTCATCACTACCACTTACAGTGTCATCACTACTGCTTACAGTACCATCACTACCGCTTACAGTGTCATCACTACCACTTACAGTGTAATCACTACTGCTTACAGTTTCATCACTACCGCTTACAGTACCATCACTACCGCTTACAGTGTCATCACTACCGCTTACAGTGCCATCACTCCCGCTTACAGTGCTATCACTACCACTTACAGTGCCATCACTCCCACTTACAGTGCCATCACTTTCGCTTAAAGTGCAATCACTCCCGCTTACAGTACCATCACTACCGCTTACAGTACCATCACTACTGCTGACAGTGTCATCACTACCGCTTACAGTGTCATCACTACCACTTACAGTGTAATCACTACTGCTTACAGTTTCATCACTACCGCTTACAGTACCATCACTACCACTTACAGTGTCATCACTACCACTTACAGTGCCATCACCACTGCTTACAGTCTCATAACTACCGCTTACAGTGCCATCACAACATTTACAGTGCCTTCACTACGCGTACCGTCCCATTACTACCGCTTACATTGCCATCACAACATTTACAGTGCCATCACTACGCTTACAGTTTCATCACTTTCGCTTACAGTGTCATCACTCCTGCTTACAGTGCCATTACTACCACTTACTGTGTCATCACTACTGCTTAAAGGGACATCACTACCGCTTACAGTGTCATCACTCCCACCTACAGTGCCATCACTTTCGCTTAAAGGGTAATCACTCCCACTTACAGTGTCATCACTACCGCTTACAGTACCATCACTACTGCTTACAGTGCCATCACTACCGCATACAGTGCCATCACTCCTGCTTACAGTGCCACTTACAGTGCCATCACTCCTGCTTACAGTGCCATCACTACCACTTACAGTGCCATCACTCCCACCTACAGTGCCATCACTTTTGCTTAAAGTGCAATCACTCCCCCTTACAGTGTCATCACTAACGCTTACAGTACCATCACTACCGCTTACAGTGTCATTACTACTGCTTAAAGGGACATCACTCCCGCTTACAGTGTCATCACTCCTGCTTACAGTGCCATCACTCCTGCTTACAGTGCCACTTACAGTGCCATCACTCCCGCTTACAGTGCCATCACTGCCACTTACAGTGCCATCACTACAGCCTACAGTTTCATCACTCCCGCTTACAGTGCCATCACTCCCGCTTACATTGCCATCATTACCACTTACAGTGTCATCACTCCTGCTTACAGTGCCACAAATACCGCCTACAGTTCCATCACTACCGCTCACAGTGCCATCAGGAAGGTGCTTGTTGTGTTCCTTACATTGCCCATCACAAGTACAAGGGTGGAACGGTCCTTTTCCAAACTTGCCCTTTTGAAAACCAACACAACTCTGTTCCATAAAGTGGCAGGTAGAACTTGAGGGCCTGGCAGTGATGCGGGGTGGTGGGGGGAGGTCAGTGACAGGGCTCGTGACAAGCAGTGGAGCTGAAGGCGTTCGAGGAGTAACGTGGATTATAATTGTACCAATTAACAGAGAAGAGGGAATTCAGACAGATGCGTGTGAGCACTTTATATTTGCTGACAGGTTGGGGCCGGGGATGGGAGGCGATACCATTTGATGCTTTTTCATTTTGGCAGTTTATTGCAACCAACTCAGATTTACCAGTATTTACCTTCAAACTTCCCACGCTTCGAAACTTCTTTGAATATTGAAAACTATAGTTAAGAACCAAACTTAAATGCACATAATACATACCACATAGGTGTCCCTATTGGAATATACTATGTTCTAAATGCTATGTAGACAGAGAGACAGAAACCTCATATGCATTGCATTCTTACTTCACTGAATCCGGACTCCCCAGATGCAATAGTGCAGCTCGTTTATTCACGCACATGATAATTGGCTGCGCGCACCAACATATATTAAAAAACACGACAAAAAGAAAGCTTGAAAGACATACAAACAGAAATATCATGGAGACAAAAATACAACCACAAACATGAACATTTCAGGATAACAACAATTGTGCAGAATTCGCATGTGTCAATCTTGTGCCATCACTCACTCATTGGCCTCCAAGACGAAAACACTGTCTAACAGAGGTCTTGTAATCTGAGATGAACTCCTGTGAGAGAGACTCATGTATAAAACATCGAAAAGGGAGAGCAAACATCCTTTCCTGGGAAACAATTAATACACTGAAACTAGTTGTCTGGCGGAGTCTGAATAAAGCAATGAACTGGAACTAGTTGTCTGGCGGAGTCTGAATAAAGCAATGAACTGGAAATAGTTATCTGGCAGAGTCTGAATAAAGGAATGAAACGAAACTAGTTTCTGGCAGAGTCTGAATAAAGCAATTAACTCAAACTAGTTGTCTGGTGAAGTCTGAATAAAGCAACAAACTAAAACTAGTTGTCTGGCAGAATCTGAATAAAGGAATTAAATTAAACTAGATGTCTGGCGCAGTCTGAATAAAGCAATAAACTGAAACTAGTTGTCTGGCGGAGTCTGAATAAAGCAATGAACTGAAACTAGTTGTCTGGCGGAGTCTGAATAAAGCAATGAACTGCAAACTAGTTATCTGGCGGAGTCTGAATAAAGCAATGAACTGAAACTAGTCTGGCAGAGTCTGAATAAAGCAATGAAGTGAAACTAGTTGTCTGGCGGAGTCTGAATAAAGCAATGAACTGAAACTAGTTGTCTGGCGGAGTCTGAATAAAGCAATGAACTGAAACTAGTCTGGCAGAGTCTGAATAAAGCAATGAACTGAAACTAGTTGTCTGGCGGAGTCTGAATAAAGCAATGAACTGAAACTAGTTGTCTGGCGGAGTCTGAATAAACAAATGAACTGCAAACTAGTTGTCTGGCGGAGTCTGAATAAAGCAATGGACTGCAAACTAGTTGTCTGGCGGAGTCTGAATAAAGCAATGGACTGCAAACTAGTTGTCTGGCGGAGTCTGAATTGAACTGGAGTCTCCCAGCCCTTTAAGACGAGGTAGAAATACTCTTGAGATGGATGGGGATGCAGAAGTTAGTCAAACATCAATAATCAAAACGACTCAGGTAGTTGGCAAAAGGATAACTGTTTTAATATCAATTATCTAAAACAGGCAGTACAACGGACATCAACGGACATCTCAGCATAAATGCATTTTTAAAAAAGCATTCTTTTATAGCAAACAATCATCATTGATGACGTTAACCTACATATTACTAACGTCATCCTACGTGGCAAACCACAAAAACCTAGTGGCAAATGTGATAGGCTGTTAAGGAACCTCTAAGTATATGATCCATACTTGTCTAAATTAGTGGAAGAAAGTGATTTGTTTCTTAACATCAGGTGGGGCAACTAAGCCCTCCCCTTAAACAGGTATCTATGAACGTCACTAAATACACAACGTCCCATTGGTTACACAAACTATAGGACCATTAATCATGCAGCCCCCTACAATTGGTTGGCACTCTAACCTCCGTCTGTACTTTTACACCTATGTTAGCAGCATGCAGGCTGGACTTCCAGGTGCTGGTGAGCTAGTCTCCAACCAGAGCTTCCCACCAATTAGCATTTTATCCATCATCACCTTAGTGGTCTGCTGTCAATTAAGGCTTTGAACTTGTCCTTGGAGTGTTCTTTTGCTCTGGATAATTCAGGGGAGTGAAGGCACACTCTGCCTTCATGCGTAGCTGTGAGCATTGTGTTCGTCCAACTTCATACTGCCACGTGACTGAAGACTACAAAATCGAGCCCTAGTGTATTTAAAATACTATTTTCTAATAGACCTTTGACGTCTTCCTTGCTTTTGCCCATGTCTTCTGAACAAGAGTTACGTTCTTTCACACGATTTGTATTGAATGTCTGCTCACCCCAGCCTAATAAGACCTTGACTTCTTGGCTCATCCAGTCTCACCTTTCTGAGATCTGCTTCTGTAATTCAGTAGCTTTTTTAGCTGCAACCCACTGGTAAAGAGGCCTTCCTTCTCTGGTCCAGCTCTGCTATAGTACGTAGTGGAAACATCCATTCTTTACTTGCTTCAATATATATATGTATGTTGGCGCATGCCGCAATCTACTCACTATAAGCTAGCCTCAAGAATACTTCATCTGCTTGTGTTTCTTTGTATATGTACACGTGTAAAATAACTTGATATCTTCCTCGTTTCTGCAGCACAAGTTTCTTCATCTTGTTCGCAAGATGTCACTTATCTTTGATACTTTCTTGATACCTTATATAGGATATCTGCATTCTGTTGTCTCTGCATCTCTTCTATGTACATTAGCTTGGCTCTGTATGACATCACCATTCTTCTCTTTCATTTATTGGTTCTGCTTCTTCCGGGATTTCATTCAAATGGCCATCGTACTGTCTCGTATGCAAGTATGGCATTCTCAATAGAAACCTTGCTTGCAGGAGTCTCCTTGATATCTGTATTTTCTCTGGTACCGCACGTGTCTCATACTCTGGTTCCCAACATATAGGCAATATGGGCAAGGTGGTTGAGGTGGGGGTACTTGGCTCCTTCTCTACAGAATAAAGCAATGAACTGAAAACTAGTTGTCTGGTGGAGTCTGAATAAAGCAATGAACTGAAACTAGTTGTCTGGCGGAGTCTGAACAAAGGAATTTACTGAAACTAGTTGTCTGCAGAGTCTGAATAAAGCAATGGACTGATACTAGTTGTCTGGCAGAGTCTGAATAAAGCAATGAACTGAAATGAGTTGTCTGGCGGAGTTTGAATAAAGCAATGAAATGGAACTAGTTGTCTGGCGGAGTCTGAATAAAGCAATGGCCTGAAACTAGTTGTCTGGCGGAGTCTGAATAAGCAATGGACAGAAACTAGTTGTCTGGCGGAGTCTGAATAAAGCAATGAACTGAAACTAGTTGCCTGGCAGAGTCTGAATAAAGGAATGAAATGAAACTAGTTTCTGGCAGAGTTTGAATAAAGCAATTAACTCAAACTAGTTGTCTGGTGAAGTCTGAATAAAGCACCAAACTAAAACTTGTTGTCTGGCGGAATCTGAATAAAGGAATTAAATTAAACTAGTTGTCTGGCGGAGTCTGAATAAAGCAATGAACTGAAACTAGTTGTCTGACAGAGTCTGAATAAAGCAATGAACTGAAACTAGTCTGGCGGAGTCTGAATAAAGCAATGGACTGGAACTAGTTGTCTGGCGGAGTCTGAATAAAGCAATGGACTGAAACTACTTGTCTTTCAGAGTCTGAATAAAGCAATGAACTGAAACTAGTTGTCTGGCGGAGTTTGAATAAAGCAAATGAACTGAAACTAGTTGTCTGGCGGAATCTGAATAAAGGAATTAAATGAAACTAGTTGTCTGGCGGAGTCTGAATAAAGCAATGAACTGAAACTAGTTGTCTGGCGGAATCTGAATAAAGGAATTAAATGAAACTAGTTGTCTGGCGGAGTCTGAATACAGCAATGAACTGAAACTAGTTGTCTGGCAGAGTCTGAATAAAGCAATGAACTGGAACTAGTTGTCTGGCAGCATGTGAATAAAGCAATGGACTTAAACTAGTTGTCTGGCAGAGTCTGAATACATCGATGAACTGAAACTAGTTGTCTGGCGGAGTCTGAATAAAGCAATGAACTGGAAATAGTTGTCTGGCGGAGTCTCCATAAAACATGCAGGACGAGGGGATGCCAGAGGCAGATTCTGGGATCCGTACCATCCAGGTTCCTACTACCACCAGGGCCCGAGGTTCCGGCAGCTCAGGTGGCTGCCATTCAGGAGGCAAATTAACCACTGCCCCTGCCCATTGTTAATCTATGAGGCATTGAACTCTCAGACGATCAATACTCTGTACAGCGCATCACCAATGCTTGCTCCCCCCCACCAGGCATCTATCTGCCGTTCACTGCAGCATCCCAACCTAAGCACCACCGCAACACTGCAGCTAAATTGTTGTCACCTATTGCTACAGCACTTTTTGTGAACCACAAATGTCAGATTCTAGTCCTGCCAATCATTGTCCCGCAAATGCAATGCAGTGTTACTAGTCGCCCCAATATCAACACAAGACCCAAGAAAGCCAGCACCTCCAAAGGCCTACTCTGCCTTCTCCAGTACCAGCAGCATTCCCAGGTCACGTGCAACTCTAGCAAAGCATGCAAGCACAATACACCCCTACCCCTGTCTTACTCCGAGTGCCCCCACAGGACTTGCTCCCATTCACTCGTCCACCTAACACGCCTACCATGAAGTAACTTACCCCTTAGTAATTTATGGAAACCACAGTGAGGCTTCCACCCATTGCTAATGGTAAGACCTTCACCCGCCACCCCCCCCCTTCTGCTATGACAGGCGAGGAGCCAAGCCAAAGACCCCCCACTTATTACCCAGGCAGAGTGCCCCTAGGGAAACCCCACATCCGCAACCAGCACTCTCAGGAATGTGCCTACCATCCATCAAAGCTGAAAACATGTAACGGGCAATGCTGGTTGTTAGTGACCGCCGCGATATGCTAATTTCTGTCGACATCACATCCCATTGCATTTGTTGATGAGTCCCCCCACTTACATTTTTAGGACTCGGCCCCTGCGTGATCTCTAACACTCCAGGTTTTTCTGAATACCTCTAGTGTGGTGATCAGAGAGAGCAGCTATTTTCTTGTATTTTATAGAAACTTGATAAGGCGCAACTACGACCAGTAAAGGTTTCAATGCGCTAGCAGTGTGCTGGGGTTTCCCTTACATTCGCCCAAACGTTCACTGGTAAACCCGGCGGAGAAGGAAGGCTTTACTCACAGGGGTGGTGGTGTGGGGTGCATTTACAGGCCCTAAACAGAAGTCCCTGTCACCTGAAAAGCTGCATTAAACATTGCCACCAAAAACGGCTGTGCTTTGATTTCCCTGGCACATGTGTGACAAGCATTTGAACATTTCACCAAGAACGGCTCTGAGTTTGCTTTTGTTTCATCTGAATAACAAGAAGTTATGCCCTGCATTCAAAAATTGCCCTGCGTTTGTTTTCCTTGCATTTGAATAACAAGAAGTTACACACTGTATTCAAAACAGCCCTGCGTTGGCTTTTCTTTCATCTGAATACCAAAACGTTATGCACTACATCCAAAAATGGCTTTGTCTTACTGCTAATTCACATGCACATGTGGGGCAAGGATTTCAACATTACAACCCAACACAGCTTTTGTTTTTCCCTTTCATGTGAACAGCAGCGATCTAAAACACTGAAAATTGAAAAAAACGGCATGGCTTTTGCTTTTATTCCATGTCAAATCAAAGAACCCTGTGCAGTGGGCCTACCCCTCCCTGTCAATGGACCAACAGAAAATGCAAACTCACTCAAAAAGGACAAATTAAAGAATCCCATAACCTACAGAACAGCATTTCAAACATTAGATGAAAAACGGCATACACACGTGTGTAATAAAGAAATATGACTTTTAAAAGCCACTGTGAAAGGATAGGTTTGCTCCAGCAGAAAATGTCAGTGAAATATGGTGTGGGTGGGGTGTTAACTAAAGCCATGTACATTACGTTTTCCCCCACAAGACTTCAATCACCTTGGAAGAGGCTCAGAATACCAGTAAAACACATTTTTGGGCTCAGACACAAAACTCAATTGAAAGCTTTGCTTTCCACTGGAAGTCGCACCTATAAGTGAACTATTCCGCAATGACATGTGATGTGACTGAGGGCGGTATAATTCCCTGCTCTTCCAGACTTGAAGGCAGTACTAGCAGGGAGGACAAAGAAAGCAAGTGTAGGTACAACTTGACTAGGAAGTGTGAGTTCCTCCTGCATTCACTACCGAGGACAAACAGACAAACTTCAAAGGGTATAATAAAAATCTCTGGTCACCGGCTGAGTCAGGGGAAGATCATTGGCTGTGGGGGATGAAGCACCGCCCTCCCATATGTGTCAGATCCTCCAAATTGACATTAAAGGATTCATTCATTTTAGGCATTTTTCACAGCACTCAGAATAAGAAGTAATTTCGTGTTCTGCTATTTTTCCATGTTATTTCCAGGCGGTTGTTTAGAGACTAAGTGCATGTTCCTAGGACTTTGTGGACTGAAAGGGCCGGTAAAGACTCATTTCTGGCTGATCCCATGATGTGACAAGCATGAGATTTGATAGTAAGATGGAAAATGAGATGATTAGGAACATGCTTAATCATTTGCAGAGTTATAAATGTTATATATTTTGTGAAAAGGACAAACATGGCCAAAGGGCCATGCTACCTTGCACAGAGTTGGCGATTGGCTTACCTAATTCCCTATGACTAAATGAAACCGCATATCTATCTCTTATGGCGGTGGCTAGTATAAATATGAAGTTAGGAAACATAACTCAGTTTTGCTAAAAAGTTGACCTGAGAAGAAAGCACTGTAATACATGCCAAACAGACAGATTGTGCTCCATCCTCTTGAACCAATGATGACAGGGGGTGGAGAGAGGAATGGTAAGATGTCCTATCCCAGGGTAGGCGTAATTCTAGAGTACTCCCCCTAGATTGTAAAGTGAATGATGTCAGTTGGGCTATATAAGGGGGTCTGTACTAGACAGAGAGACAAGAATCCGGGGATACAGGAGAAGGAGGACGGAGAGGAGGCAGCTGAACCATACCAAAGAGAGTGCAAAGACAAGACCCTTGTCTAGCTGTCCAGAGTGTCCTGAGATCCAGCTCGCTGTACAGAATCCCATCCATGAGAGAGCAGCGACCAGGCCCTTTGCCCTAGCTGTCCAGAGTGTCCAGAGTGTCCTCAGAACCAGCTGGCTTTCCAGAATACCAAACCAAGGCTTATTTTGTAAGTAGCAAATAACCCCAGCCCTAAATTGCATAATCTTTTCCTTTTTGCAAAATAACCCTATTGAAAATCCCATTGTAAATCCCATTGAAAATCCATTTGAAAGTCCCAAATTACCAGCATAATTCATTCACCTTTCCTTAGAAGAATCTCTATTAGCCTGTGTATGTTAGCGTATTCCTTTGATACATTTTTCTGCTGTTTGTATAAGTCCTTAGTATCATTTTGAAATAAATCAATTAATTCCCCCCATTGAAATTCACGTTCAAAATTGTTGCCATTCGAAATCAACAATCTTATTGAGTTTTTTTATTAATTATTCTAGTCATTAAAGTATAACCTCAACAAAGTTAGTCTCTGTGTGACTGAAAACCGAAGTTACCCGTGTATTGTGTGCATTACCCCATGAACTCTTAAGTTGCATCTGTCCTGTTAAAAAAAGAAAAAAGAACATAGTCCCCTTGAGAGCAATCCCTTTTGCTAGCATCTTACCTGAAATGTGCTTCTGTCCTTGTCCTTGAAAACCGATTTCCGATTTTGAAAGCTAAATGCTTTCCTTAGCTACCTGTCATTGTAAATCCTGTGTAAAATGAATTTCCATTTGCCGTTTGTATTTTTTTCCTTTTGCATTTGCTTTCTCCCCAAAATCTATTTTCCTACCTCATTTCCACCTTGTTCTGTGTACTGATTAGTAGTCTCTAAGCTCAAGTGTAGCAACATGAATTTCTTTTATTCTGTCGCACAGCAGTTGTGAGTGGCCATGTAATAATAATCAAAGTCTGATTCTGCCGTTTTGCTCCAAAAATGGGTTTTCACTTTCTTTTCTGGCTTTCCATCTTGGGCTAGTGGGTTTTAATCCAAATCCAACTTTTCTGTCTCTATCCTTTACTCCGTGCCACTGCCTTCCATTCCAAGGAATTAAGTTAGCTGATGTTTGGGGGCACGTGTTGCAGGTGGAGTGCTAAACCTTGATGCTATCACTTGATTAAAAACTGTTCTTTTTCCTGTTTTGCCATTAAATATCTGTGTAAACTATGATAGGATATCTGAAACTAATAGTTCTGTAGGAATCATAAATATCTTATTGATACACACCGGCCTGGCTCCTAGTCCATTGTGACACAGGGTGTTTGTGAAGGTTGGATGCGAGATGGGTTGGAGGCCTACTGAAATAAAATAACCTGTGGTTTATTAAAAATAAAAGCGCTTTATTGTATGCCACATTAATTGTTGGGGATTGTCAGAACCCTGGCAAGTGTTGGTGTGATGGTAGGGAAAAGAGCCCCTATGTTGGGTTATGGAGGGAGGAGGGGGCCTTTGCAGCACCCAACGGGGTTCTCAAGACGTGTTCTCCACCCCTTTAGCAGGTCGTGTGGCCAGGGGTGGAGAACAGCCAAGAGACTACATTTCCCAGCGGCCCCGGCGGCGGAACACATGAGAACCGCGCCCACGCGAGGACGCATGCGCGAGCCGAGCCCCACGAGCGCTGCTCGCAATCCTGACCGGCAACCTGAGCTGACGTGCATCCGACGAGCTCCTGTCGGCAAGCGTCTGCGGGGCACCAGCCCGCCTGAAACCATACCCCAGGCCCCGCGTCACACTTAAGATAAGTACCGCAGGGGGGCGCTGTTGGACGCCGAGCAAGATGGCCGCCTGATACGTGTGCTCCGAGGCGAGCGGACCTCCACATCCTGATTTCGGAGGTTTCTACGGATTGCAGCCGGGCGCGGAGCACACGACTTTTCCCCCGCTGCTTCTGGGATCCTGGGGATCTGATCCCGCTTTGAATCGGAGCCGGGAAGTGTATCCCCGACTCCACGCCGCCCATCCCCCTTCCTGCGGCGCACCTTCGCGCCTGAAATCCAGCCCCGGCGGAGGGTGGTCGTTCCCGCCGGGGGCCTGCTGCGCTCCTCCTCGCGCTCCTCCTCGCATCCGCCGGGCATCGGTGGCTGCGGGCGCGCCTCGACCTCCCTGGCGGCGGGGTCGTAGGAACCCTGGGACCGTGACCCGTCGGCCAGGCCGTTGGTCCTGCTGACTTGCTGCTCCCGGGTCCCTGGAGGGACGTCAGCCCTGCCTGCATCCGCTGCCTGCCTGCGCTGCATCGGGGCCTTCCTGCCGCCCCCGCGGCTCCGCATCCCGTGGTGAGGACCCGGGGCTCCCTCTTCCCCCCGACAGCACACGCCGCGCTGCTGGAGCGGCGCGGCCCTCAGGTACGTGCTGCTGGGGTACCTCGCTCCTTGCTGGCCGCTCCTCTTTCCTGTGGCGGCCCCGCGGAAGGCGCACAAACTCTCCCTCCATTTGTGCGCGGCTGGGGGGGCCGTGCCTTTATTCTCGCTGTTCCTGGCCTGCCTCTCCCCCCCCGGCCTGGTGTATCGCCGAGGGATCTCCTTTCTTCTCCTGTGGGGCCCGGCGGGGGGGTTGTGGAGACCCTTCCCCCCCGGCTTGCGCGCGCCTCGCTGCTGGAGCGCTGCGGCCTCCTGAGGTGCGCGGGGAGGGCTTCGTGGACTGTTGACCCTGGACACCTGCTTCCCTGCCTTGTGACTCTGGGGTCGCCGCTCTCTGGTGGCGTTGTTGGAGGCCCACGGTCGGTGGCGTCTGGATCCGCCGGGGGGGCCCTGACTCTCGTGGCTCCCTGTCCTGCGGCCCGGCGGCCTCTTCCCCCGCTGGGAAGCCACTGGGCCCCCACTGCCCTCGCACGGCTGGAATCCCACGTCCTGAGCGTCCCCACCGTTCACCGGGGGCTTGTTTCTCCTCGCCTTGAAGCTGCTGTCCCTACACCCGGATTGTTACTTGGCGAAAGGGTGCCGCTAACATCGCTGCTTCCTACTCTCCATCTTTGGGCACCCCCGCCCTCAAGGCCTCCTGCCGCCGCTTTCGGCGCCCTCCCAGTCGGGCTGTAGCCTTGCGGCCTACACTTCGGGACCGCTCCCCGCCCCCCTCTCGCTCACGCACCTTACATGGAGTATCGGCTCTCGCGGCCTGGGATCTCCCTGTCTCCTACTTGGGGCTGCTAGCGATCCCCCCCTTCTTTACCCCACACTACCATCACTCTTGTCAAAATGACTAAGGGAGGCGCGAGGAAACAAAGCTCCATTAACATGTTTGCGAAGGCGGCTGCGAGAGCTCCGGAGGACCCTACTGAGCAGCCACCTGTTGCGTCATCGTCCGCGGTGACACCTGAACCCCAAAACATGATGGACTTCATCAGGGAGGGCTTCACCGCCCTACACTCAAAACTGGATGACATGAACGGTACAATATCCTCGATCAAGGCCCACATGGAGAGGACTGATGGTCGCGTGTCTGAGGTCGAGACACGGGTCGGCTCTGCCGAGGAGGCATTGGGGGCACTGCGCTCTGAGTTTGTCGCTCTCTCCGGCCGAGTCCTCGAGGTGGAGAAGAAGAACGAAGACCTGGAATCCCGCTCGAGGCGCAATAACCTGCGCATAATTGGGGTCCCTGAGGACGAAGTCCATGAGCCAATGGAGGACTTTGTTGAGCACACGTTAATGACGCTTCTGGACTCACCCAAGCTCTCCCCTCATTTTGCTATCGAGCGTGCACACCGTGCCCTTTCCGCCAAACCCAAGCCTGGGGCTCCACCCCGCCCCATCATCGCTCGAGTCCTGAACTACCGGGACCGGGACGCCCTACTCAGAGCCGCGAGGGTCAAGGGCGAGCTACTACTGGGGGGAGCGAGAATTCATCTTTACCCCGACTACTCGACTACCGTCCAGCGGGAACGTAAGACTTTCCAAGCTGTGAAGCGCAGGCTACGAGATCATTCCATCAAATATGCCATGCTCTACCCAGCTAAACTGCGCATAGAACATGCTAACCAGGTGTTCTTTTTCACGATCCCGGAGGAGGCTTCCAAATTTATGGATGAACACTTTCCAGGTTGACTTCCCCCTTCTATCTACAGTCTCGCAGCTTTCCACTCTGGGCCGTCTGGGGGGCGGCCGGGCCCGGCCTTCCCCCTGTACTGATGCCGCATTTATCCTTTTTCCCGGATTCGACTTGTTCAAGATTTTCCTCTTATCTCAATTATGTGCTATACTGCTAAATGTAAAATGCCTTTCTCAAGTTGTATAAGTTATTGCAGTTGCACCTCGAGCTATACTGGTTCCGCTGCAGCCCGGAGCGCTGCGGTCAGCACGGCCTACAGGCCCCCAGGCGATGATGCCGCAGGTTTGGTTTTGGCTGAAGGGGTTTGGGATTGTCATTCCTCTGTTTGGGAGGGGGATGTGGGTGGGGGTGGGTCATGTTAGGGGTGTTATTGTTAGAAAATCGGCAATGGCAGCGAAGGCGGACCGTGGCGCAGCATACACCCACTGGTCCTGGTCACCTTTTTCAACTCTCCCACTACCACATCTATGACTGAGGGGGACTTAACCTTTATGAGTTGGAATGTACGGGGGTTGGGGAATTATAGAAAGATGAGACAACTCCAGCTGCTGGCCGAGCGCCATGGGTCCAAGATCCTCTTTTTGCAGGAGACACACGCTAGATCAGCCCAATGCGTCCGATTTGCCAGGACCTGGGGCTCCCATAGATTCTTCACCGACTACTCGACTCAAAGTCGTGGGGTCATGACTCTCATTCATAAGAGTCTCCGGTTCACTCTCTTCTCCTCACACGTTGACCCCCTGGGCAGGTATGTTCTGTTACACGCTACACTTCAAGGGAGGGAGGTGGTTTTATTGAATATTTATGGCCCCAATCTCGATGACCCGGAGTTCTACAGACAGATCACGTCTCTCCTAGATGGCTTCCCCCTTGTACCAATTCTCTGGGGGGGTGACTTCAACACTATCTTCGATGTAGCCCTTGATAGATCTGGGTCCAAGCCCCGTCATCTTTCCAGGGCAGCCTATGCTGCATTATCATCCCTGCCCCGGTTGGCCATGGTGGATGCATGGAGATTCTTCTACCCCGATTCCCGCATTTACTCATTCTATTCCTCAGTCCACGACTCATACTCCCGCATTGACCGCTGGGTGATCTCCAATGTCTTGGTCAAGGACGTGAAACAACTAATGATTCTACCCAGAACCTTGTCCGACCACTCTCCAGTGACCATCACCGTGAGTTGGGCCCCTGATCCTGGTCGGTCTCGCTGCTGGAGATTGAAACCTCTAGCCCTGCTCGACCCAGAGTTCCACTCCGAGCTCGAGGACTCAATCGTGGAGTTCTTCGAGTTGAACACGGGCTCGGTATCATCGCTTGCCACACTGTGGGAATCTTTTAAGGCCTATGTCAGGGGGATTGCACTCTCCAAGGAAAACGGGGTTCTTAAGTCAATTCGGAGAGACATAGCCTTGAGTGAAGCTAGGTTGTCGTCACTGGAGGCTGCATGTTCACTCGATTCTACCACGGGTAACCTAGCTGCCATAGGGGAGGAGCTGGACACGTTTCGTTCTCTAGCCGACCGTGAACAGAAGTTTCTGGATAACCCAGGCATCGCACGGAAATACGGCGAGGGCGAACGCCCTGGCCGCTTCCTCGCGAGGTTGATCCGACACGAGACAGGTTCCCCACACATTCCCGGGATTGAGAGACCGGACGGCTCTCTGGCTGTTTCCTCCCGGGACGTCAACACGGAATTTTTCAACTTTTACGGGTCCCTATACTCCAACTCAGACGAGGTGTCAGTGGAGGAGATTGACTCTTTTCTCGACTCCCTTCCGTTGTCAACATTGTCCCCTGAGGTCTCGGGCTCTCTCGACTCTCCGATTACACGGGAGGAGCTCTCCGACGCTATCGATTCCCTAGCCTCCGGGAAGGCTCCCGGGTCGGATGGCATCCCAGTTGAATTTTATAAGTCCTATAAGGCACTTCTCCTTCCCCACTTGTTGGCGGTGTGGGAGGAGTCGGTGGAGACAGGCGTGTTCCCCCCCTCACTGCGTGAGGCCACGATCACTGTATTGTTAAAGACTGGTAAACCCCCTTCGCGTTGTGGTTCGTACCGTCCACTCTCCCTCATAAACTGCGACGCCAAAATATACGCAAAAGCCCTGGCCCTAAGGTTAGCTCCCATCCTTCCATCCATCATTCACCCTGATCAAGCGGGCTTTGTTCCGGGGCGGTCCACCTCCTTGAACCTGAGGCGCATATTCAACATAATTGACAGAATTAGCCCAGAGACCTCGGCTGTGGCGGCCACGTTGGATATGCAAAAGGCCTTCGATTCGGTATCATGGCAATTCCTCTGGCGGGTTCTCGAAAACTGTAAATTTGGTCCCTCCTTTCTCTCTTGGGTCAGGCTACTCTATTCGCTTCCTGTGGCTAGAGTCCGCACGGGCGACCACTGTTCTCCTCTCTTTGGGATCGCCAGGGGAACAAGGCAGGGGTGTCCATTTTCTCCCTTGGTTTTTGCGGTTGCCATGGAGCCGTTTGCGGACATGCTTCGTCACCGCCATGCTCACAGAGGCCTCCGTTCTGCCGGGGAGGCAGACATAGTTTCCCTATACGCGGACGACGCGTTGCTGTTCATCCGCTCCCCATCTCTTAACTTGTCTCCGGTCCTTGAGGATATCATCTACTTTGGTCGGGTCTCGGGCCTCAGGGTGAACTGCTCGAAATCCACCCTCTTCCCACTCACGGAGTGCACTCTTCCCCCTCCTGACACTCTGGGATTCACTTGGGCCCAATCTGCATTCACCTACCTGGGAGTAGAGGTGACGCGTCAACGGGCACTGACCCTCGAAGAGAACTTTCGGAAGTACCTTTCACATCTGTCCGTTAAGGTTGCAGCCTGGGACAAGCTCCCGATTTCTCTTGCGGGCAGAATGGGTCTACTGAAGATGGTGGTGCTACCTCAGTTGCTCTACAGGTTTGCCAATGTACCCTTGTGGCCAGGCGCAGACTTTTTCCGAGACTTGACTCGCACAATTACCTCCTTCCTATGGCACTCGGGGGCGGTTCGACTTAAATATGAGACCTTGTCCACCTCCATGGCTAAGGGGGGCTTTGGGGCTCCTGATTTTCTCAGATATTGGTTGGTATCTCAAATTCAATATGTCTCTTATTGGTTCGACACAACTGACCCCCCCCCTCATGTCCGGCTCGAGAGGTTGGCGGTCTGTGACCGCGAAATCCACTCCTTACTTATTCAACCCGCTCCTCAGGTACTGGACTCACAGAGTCCGGTCGCCTGCACATCCCTGGCATTAGCCAAAACATGGAAACAGCTCGGAATAACCCAGGCTTTCCACGGCAACCTTCCCCTCTGGAACTTCCTCCCGGGGGTTCCTCAGGTTGCACCATCTACCGTTCGTCGCTGGGCCGAGGCAGGCTACGAGCTGTTGCGTGACGTGTTTGACCAGGGCACATTCATCGAGTGGGTTGATCTCCCCCTACCCTTGAGAAGTGACCGGAGTATCTGGCTCCAATACGCGTCTCTCCGAAGGACCCTTAAGCGCAACTATCAAACATTCCCTGCGTTACCACCAGACGACCCGGCCATTGAGGAGTTCACTTCCCCTTCACCCATGAAAGGCAAAATCTCCAGGTTATACTCCATGCTACAGTCCAGATCCTTCCCAGGATTTGCTAAACTTAGGGGGTCTTGGGAGGAAGACTTGGGGGTAGAGATATCGGACGATCGCTGGGCACATTTATGCGACCGCACTCACCGGGTGTCCTTTAACTCCCGATTTAAGCTCATTCAGTTTAAAGTGTTGCACAGGTTCCACTACACCCCGGCCAGGCTGCATCGCATGTCCAGCGAGCGCTCGTCTAGCTGCCCCCGCTGCGGGCATGTTGATGCGGACTACATCCACATGATCTGGTCCTGCCCCCGCCTCTCACAGTTTTGGGGTATGGTTTGTTCAACGGTTTCCGCTATGCTCGACCACCCCATCGATCCTTCCCCTGCATTGTGCCTTTTTCACGACCTCCCGGGCCTTCCTCGAAACTCCAGGAAGCTGGCCGTCCTCTGCATGCTCTTAGCGGTTCGGTCCATCTTGCTCCGCTGGCTTCACCCCACTCCCCCCACGCATGCCCAATGGCTGAGGGCGGTCACTTGGGCCTCTGACACTGAGGAAACTTGGGCACACATGCAACCCACTCACTCCAGGCCTAGGGACGTCTGGCTTAGGTTCCGTTCCTACATGTCCGACCTCGTCACCTCTCCGGTGGCCTCCCCGCCTGCTCCTTCTCACTAGTCTGGCATATTCCTGGTGGATCCCCCACCACCCCCCCCTTCTCACTGGTCTGAGAGCTTCTCCCGTATCGTTGGGTTTAACTACTTTCCCTCATATGTGGATTGAATCTCTGTGCCCGTATCATATTGTATGTAATCGTTATGTGACCATATCATGAACTGTAATGCTAATCTATATTTGCTGGGCGCTGTTCGCCTGTTGTTATGCTGCCATGCTGCCTAATAATAAAAAGAAGTTTAAAAAAAAAAGATAAGTACCGCAAGGTGTCACGCTCTGCGGCTAATTGCATGGAAGAGAAATTTTACAAACTAACAAGAAAAACAAGTCGCGTGCAAAGCGAAACTAACTCTTGGGGCAAACAATTAACCCTGCATGGGTAGTGCTTGCATAACTACCGCATGCACCGTGGGGGGCATTGCATGGTACTGACTACTAAGACCCGTATGGGGAAAACGAAAGACACGGCCCGCTAGATCTCGAAACTTTTAACCCATTAAGGGTAGAACGAGCGCACATGTCCATTCTGACGATCCTTGTTTGTTTTTAGTGAAGGACGACTCCGCGGAACGGAGCAGAAACAGGACAGACGGCAGTCGCCGCAGAGCACCAGAAAACGAAGTCCGAGTTTATATTTCTTGTAACTTTAAAAGACAGAGTGAGCTTAGCACAGAATTACCCCTCACATGAAGCAATGTGAGGAATGCTATTTACTACATGAAGTAATGTGGGAAATGTTTATTTCTACATGATGTATGTGGGGATTTTGCATGCAGTAACCTGGGATATGTTTAGTAGGTGTTTGTGAATAACCTAAGCAATCTCACAGGCCCTGCAGAAGCAGTCGGTTAAACTGGTTGGAGCTCCAGCACAAAGGCTCCCGAGTTTACCTGATGTGGTAAAGAGCTTTGGAGTGACAAGTCACAACTCCACTCAAAGGAAGCAGGAGCCAAGGAGCATGTTACCCTAATTCCCCCTTCCCTATCCACAACTCCTTCCTCTACCTCTTTCCGGTGATCCTAAAAACCCTCAACCTATCCAGTCCACGGACCCTAACCCTCTTTCCCCGAAGGGTCGCGGAAGCCTGCGATGGTGTAATCTCCAGGCCCCAAGACCTAACGGGAAGGGAGGCGTTTGTGCTGCCTCTGCGCCAGAAGAAGAAGACTGAAGGCTTTGACAGAATTGCGAGCCCACGTGTAAATCAGGCGCCCAGGCAGTACAACCATGGCAGATGTAGTTACACTCCTTCAGGAATTGAAGGCGGAATTGTCCGCAACCAGACAGGATTACCAGAATCTGGCGGGTCAGGTCCATACTTTAACAATCCAAAGCCAAGCCCAAGCAACGCCACTTCCAACCCCAAGAGTGTCATCCCCAATTCCAGTACAGGTGCAGGTGTCCACAGAACCGCCAATACCACTTGCGGCCCCAGAGAGATACCATGGAGATCCTCAGAACTTTAACCAGTTTATAATGCAATGTCAACTGCATTTCTTAACCAAACCAGCGGTTTTTCGGACAGCCCAAGCGCGCACCGCATTTGTCATTTCCTACCTTACAGGCGATGCGGCCTCGTGGGCCACTCCCTTGGTCCGAAAGGACGACGGACTGCTCTACGATTGGGATATGTTTCTCGAGGAGTTTGGCAAAATCTTCAATCGTAGGGCAGCAAATCTAGTGAAGGATCGTGAACTATTGACACTAAAACAAGGCAACAGAGAACTGGTTACTTACGTCACGGCCTTTAATCGACTGGCTATGGAAACCGATTGGCCTCAGGAAAAAAGGATGGCTTTGTTCTATCAGGGGCTAAGGGAAGATTTAAAAGACCTAGTAGCACAGGTAGATCCACAACCTGAGACCTGTTCTACAATGATCGATTTAGCTCTTAGATTGGACCAAAGACAAAATGAGCGGAGACAAGACCGGCGCAGGTGGGAGAACAAGCCTCTAGTTAGGCTCGATCAACAAAAGACCCCAAAGACATCGGAAAGAGGAACAGACGAACCAATGCAGATCGGAACTGTGCGTGGGCCCCTGTCTAAAGAGGAGAAAGAGAAGAGGCGAAGAGAGAAACTGTGTCTATATTGTGGCAAGGCCGGCCACTTTGTGCGGGAATGTACAAACAAGCCTGTTAAGGGAAGTCCTTCGGGAAACGAGACCGCTCGCCCATGAGGGTGGCAAGGACGAGCAAAGTTGAAGACACCCCCGAATTTCTAGCGAACGTGCAACATAGCCAGGCAGGTCATGTTTTGATAGCAGGTCATCTCGGATGGGAAGAAAGGCGGACACCAGTGTCATTGATGGTGGATTCAGGGGCCACAGGGAATTTCGTGGATCGCCAGGTGGCCTTGAAGATGGGTATTCATTGTGTGATAAATCCCGTCCAGAAGAAGTCAAATCGGTGGATGGTTCGCAGTTGGTTTCAGGACCAATCACACAGCAAACACTACCTTTACACTTGAGTTGTGGAGTAACACATCAGGAAACGATCCGCTTTGACGTAATAGCAGCTCCCCAGTTCGGGTTTATTTTGGGGTTGACTTGGCTGCGGCAGCACAACCCGACCATAGATTGGAGTACTGGGATACTGGAATTTAATTCCACTCACTGTCACGCGAACTGTGGAGCATCAGAGAAGGTAACTCATTGTGTTGGAGGAAGTTCAGAAACCGACCTGCCTATGGAGTATGAAGCATATCGGGACGTCTTTAGCAAAGCCGCGGCCGAGACCCTACCCCCACACCGGCCTTTCGACTGCCGAATTGATCTAGTGGAAGGAGCAGTATTGCCCTGCAGTCGAATATATGCACTTACGGAAGCAGAAGAAAAACATCTGAAAGAATACATCGAAAATAACTTGGCTAATGGGTTTATTAGACATTCCAAATCCCCGGTTTCCTCGCCCCTGTTTTTCGTGCCAAAGAAAACAGGGGATCTAAGAACATGCATTGACTACAGGGCAATTAACAAGATAACAATAAAAAATCGGTACCCCCTGCCTTTAATACCAGTGTTACTAGATCAGGTACGCGGATCCACAATTTACACCAAGCTAGATCTCCGTGGGGCATACCATCTGGTACGGGTAAAACAAGGCGACGAGTGGAAGACAGCATTCCGTACGAAATTTGGCCTGTATGAATATCAGGTAATGCCCTTCGGGCTCTGCAATGCGCCAGCAGCGTTTCAACATTTTCTAGACGAGGTTTTGCATGATTACATCGATGTATTTGCAGTAGTGTACATCGACGATATACTAATCTACTCACGAGACCCAAAAGAACACCAGAGTCATGTCAAGGCCGTTCTGCAAAGGCTACGGGAACATCATTTGTACGCCAAACTAGAGAAATGTGAATTCCATCAAACAACAGTAGAATTCTTGGGATTTATTCTGTCTCCTCAAGGGGTCACTATGGACGAAAAGAAGGTGCAATCTATTCTAAACTGGCCCTCTCCTGGTTCAGTGAAAGACATTCAAACAGTCTTAGGATTTGCCAACTTCTATCGCCGTTTTATCGATGGTTTCGCTAGGAAGGTGCAACCGATGACACGACTATTACGGAAAGGAGTTCCGTTCCTGTGGGACGAGAAGGCAGAGGAAGGTTTCCAAGCATTGAAAGCAGCATTTACCACCGCGCCAGTTCTGCGACATCCGGATCCAGCCAAGCCATACATAGTGGAAACTGACGCTTCCAGTTATGCAGTTGGGGCAATATTGTCGCAGAGAGATGAAGATGGTCAGTTGCATCCAGTTGCCTTTTACTCCCGGATGTTGTTGCCAGCCGAACAAAACTATGCAATAGCAGACAAGGAGCTACTGGCTATCAAGACAGCCTTCGACGAATGGCGCCATTACTTAATGGGAGCTCGACACACTGTCACGATATATACAGACCACCGGAACTTGCAGTTTTTGAAATCGGCCAAAGCATTGAGTCCAAGACAGCTACGGTGGGCAATGCAATTTTCGGAATATGATTTTGTGGTAACATACCGTCCGGGTATGGAAAATCGGAAAGCTGACATACTGTCACGGTACCCAGAACCTAGTCCAGATTCCAGTCAATCAGAACTCGTGCCAAAGACAATATTGGATCCAAGTCGTGTCATAGGAAGCATAGCTGTGGATACTATCTTTGAAGACATCAGAAAGGCCATGTCGGCACAGGAATTAGTGCATTGGACAGCCGGAGACAAAAACAAAACCGTGAAAGACGGACTACCTTTCTTTAAATCAGCGTTGTACCTCCCAACAGTGCCTCTTCGTCAACAGGCCATTCGATGGTGCCATGATTCACCTTTCGTGGGACATCCAGGAAAGAAAAAAACTATAGAATTACTCCTCCGGCATTTCTGGTGGCCAGGGTTGAGTCAGGAAGTTCAACAACACATCGCCAAATGTGACACCTGCTTGAGAAATAAATCGGAGCGTCAGAAACCAGCGGGAGTTTTACAACCACTCCCAACACCACCCACCCCATGGCATACCGTGTCAATGGATCTGATAGTGGAACTACCACAAAGTCAAGGCTACAATGCCATCTTGGTTGTAGTGGATTATCTCACCAAAATGGCACACTTCATCCCCTGCCAAGGAACCCCCTCGGCTAGTACAGTGGCAGACTTGTTTTTACAACACATAATCCGGTTACATGGTGTACCTTATAGTGTGATCTCGGATCGAGGACCACAATTCACGTCAAGGTTCTGGCAGGCCTTTTGCAAATCAGTGGGAATGGAAATAAGGCTTTCAACCAGCTATCACCCGGAGACAGACGGCCAAACAGAACGCTTGAACCAGTCGTTAGAGCAATACCTTCGTTGTCTGACACAAGGTTTAGAGAACGATTGGGCAAAAGTAATATGGCTGGCAGAACTGGCATATAATAACGCATTTCACACTTCAACGAAAACCTCGCCCTTCTACAGTGTGTATGGGCATCATCCTCGCTTTCAGCCGGTGCCTCAATACGAGTATCCAGAGGTACCAGCAGTAGATACAAAGAAAGAACAGCTAGAAGTCATCTGGCAACAGGTACGAGACAATTTGGATAAAGCCAAACAGGCATACAAACTACAAGCAGACAAGAAAAGGCGTCCCAGCCCACAATACCGGATAGGGGACAGGGTTTGGCTGTCAACACGGAATCTTCGATTACAGGGGTCACCTACGTTCAAACCTCGATTCATTGGCCCATTTAAAATCACAGCTCTGATTGGACCAGTAGCAGCAAAACTGGATCTACCAGCAAATATGAAACTACACCCAGTATTTCACGTTGCTCTGCTCAAACCAGCCCCGTCTTTCATTCCCCCCAAGAAACCCCCACCTGTCCTGATCGAAGGGTACCCCGAATTCGAGGTCCGGGCTATCCTGGACTCACGTATAAGGCAAGGTACACTTTGGTATCTGGTGGATTGGGTGGGGTATGGTCCTGAGGATAGGTCCTGGGAACCAGCGTCTAATATACATGCTCCTCGGCTCCTCCGCCAATTCCATCGAAGAAGTCCTTCTAAACCTGGGCCCACCGGAGGGAGGGGAGGTACTGTCAGAACCCTGGCAAGTGTTGGTGTGATGGTAGGGAAAAGAGCCCCTATGTTGGGTTATGGAGGGAGGAGGGGGCCTTTGCAGCACCCAACGGGGTTCTCAAGACGTGTTCTCCACCCCTTTAGCAGGTCGTGTGGCATGGGGTGGAGAACAGCCAAGAGACTACATTTCCCAGCGGCCCCGGCGGCGGAACACATGAGAACCGCGCCCACGCGAGGACGCATGCGCGAGCCGAGCCCCACGAGCGCTGCTCGCAATCCTGACCGGCAACCTGAGCTGACGTGCATCCGACGAGCTCCTGTCGGCAAGCGTCTGCGGGGCACCAGCCCGCCTGAAACCATACCCCAGGCCCCGCGTCACACTTAAGATAAGTACCGCAAGGTGTCACGCTCTGCGGCTAATTGCATGGAAGAGAAATTTTACAAACTAACAAGAAAAACAAGTCGCGTGCAAAGCGAAACTAACTCTTGGGGCAAACAATTAACCCTGCATGGGTAGTGCTTGCATAACTACCGCATGCACCGTGGGGGGCATTGCATGGTACTGACTACTAAGACCCGTATGGGGAAAACGAAAGACACGGCCCGCTAGATCTCGAAACTATTAACCCATTAAGGGTAGAACGAGCGCACATGTCCATTCTGACGATCCTTGTTTGTTTTTAGTGAAGGACGACTCCGCGGAACGGAGCAGAAACAGGACAGACGGCAGTCGCCGCAGAGCACCAGAAAACGAAGCTAAGTCCGAGTTTATATTTCTTGTAACTTTAAAAGACAGAGTGAGCTTAGCACAGAATTACCCCTCACATGAAGCAATGTGAGGAATGCTATTTACTACATGAAGTAATGTGGGAAATGTTTATTTCTACATGATGTATGTGGGGATTTTGCATGCAGTAACCTGGGATATGTTTAGTAGGTGTTTGTGAATAACCTAAGCAATCTCACAGGCCCTGCAGAAGCAGTCGGTCAAACTGGTTGGAGCTCCAGCACAAAGGCTCCCGAGTTTACCTGATGTGGTAAAGAGCTTTGGAGTGACAAGTCACAACTCCACTCAAAGGAAGCAGGAGCCAAGGAGCATGTTACCCTAATTCCCCCTTCCCTATCCACAACTCCTTCCTCTACCTCTTTCCGGTGATCCTAAAAACCCTCAACCTATCCAGTCCACGGACCCTAACCCTCTTTCCCCGAAGGGTCGCGGAAGCCTGCGATGGTGTAATCTCCAGGCCCCAAGACCTAACGGGAAGGGAGGCGTTTGTGCTGCCTCTGCGCCAGAAGAAGAAGACTGAAGGCTCTGACAGGGATGGAGTCCCTAGCTGGAGTGTGCCGTGTGATAAAACCGTGACAGCAGAGAGTGGTTTAAGTCACACATTGCACACACAGAAACAAACCAAGGAAAGACAATTAAACATATCCAATGCATACATAATTCTCGAATAGGTGTCTGTACATCAGGCCTGTCCAGTCCTAAAATATGGTGCAGCTCCCATTCTCTGTTGTGCTAATTCCTCTCTTAAGGTGCCCCATGGTGTCTGCCTGTTTTGATAACCTCTTATTTGTTGCCTGGTTCACTCATGAGCCCTGGTAGTTTCACAGAAAAGTCAAATAAAGGAGAAGCCACAACAACTGGTGGTTGGGGAGATTCCCTGAGGACGACTATCCAAAATACTTCCCCCAGTTTAAGCAAGCAAATTTATGCTACCCAATACAAGTTAAATATTCGGGTGGGAGGCTTGGTAAGATAGCTTAATATGTGGCAGGGTCAGGGATATAACCCAGTCAGTATGTTAATGTTAATGGATATTTATACCGTGCACTATCACCACTGTAGTGGTCCGCTGGTGCTCTGGCTGATCTGAAAGAAAGGGGGGTAGGTTCGGGCGCGTTAGTAGGGCAAAGTTTGGAGAGAGAGCAAGGGAGCTGTGATGTGCTGTTGGCAGCTTCAGTTCAGTTAAATGCTGTTCACTGAGCTTTTTGGTTTGGTATCTGATCGAAATCCGGTGTGTGCTGTTGGGTAAGGCTCTGTGTGGTGTGTTTGTTGTTGCGTGCAGGGACCCCTCTTAGCTTGGGGTAGGCGGACTTCAAGGGTATTGACAGAACCTGCCCTACCCAGCAGGTGGTATGAGGGAGCTGAGAGGGACTCCAGTGCCTGCCACCCTAGAATGCTTTCTGATGCATGAATGCCTTGGCATGGCTGTCCCGACTGAAATGCCTACTCGCCTCTGTCCTGACCAGGTCCCTTGTTTTTCTATTGCAGTATTGGCACTAACACTCCCAGAAGACACCACCTCACGGCAGCAAAAACCCGGACCCGAGTCACCCATGTCCCAGCGAGTAAAGACAGTAGAATCTTAGCTGCCTGATCTGCTTAGGACGGGTCACTGACACGCAGCCCACAGAAAACAGGCAGAACACAGAGAGACAAGCAAAGGACCACTTACAAGTTCAGGATGCCAGTAGAGCAGCTGTTTAACCCAGAAACATTCACCACACTATCAAAGACTAAAAAGGGAGCACGGCTGGAGACCCGGGAGAAGCATCAACCCCTTGACGAGGCATTTAAGCCAGAGGTTTGTTCAGAGACATAGGTCACCATGGAGACCAAAAGGAACTGGGAGTGGTGTTGGAAGCAGGTGGAGGCTTGGCTATAAAAGTCCAGCCAGTACAGAGGAAGTAGAAAGGAGTCCTGGTGAGATCAGAAGAGACCAGCGAGGAGGGAGCGGAAAATGGAGACGAGTTTGGGAGAGACTGTGGGCGATGTTGCATGCCACCCCTCCTGGGGAACATGGTACCTCCCAAGGATCTGTATATGGTCACATGGTGGCAACCATGTGACCAAGTTAATAAAAAGAACGAGCCGTTTCCAGCTCGAGGGGTCGATCAGAAGCGGACCCTGTGTCGTTCTTTCAGGCACCATACTGGTGCCACACCGCATGCAGGAGGCCCAAGGACGGGGCCCTGCACGAGGATGGTGCCCCTGCTGGTCAACATTGTCCCCCTTGTGTGTCATGGCCATGTGATCATGGCTGGCTGTGCAACTCCGGCCGTCCCCAGAGCCGGGGCTGCCGTGAGCTGGTCGCCCGATTGCAAGAGCAGTAGCCGGATTGAGGAGGAAGCTCTGAGGGTGGTCCAGGGCCCTGTGTGCGTTTATACGGGCCACCAGGTGCCGGCACGTATGAGGCAGCGTCGTCCGCATAGGCGGCGGGGATGGCCACACAAAATGCCCTAGGCCCCATGCTGTACAAAGTACGGCACGATGGAGGGCCTGGGTGGTTAGGCGTGGGGTGGGGGAGACAACCGGTGTGAAAAACAAGGGGAAGGGGAGCCAAAGCGGCGCCCCCACCCCCGGCGTTGCCCAGGAGGAACATAGCACAAACGGGGGGAAAGGTGTGAGAAAAGCAACAGGGGGCAGGAGGAAGGCCAGCCCCCCAGAGGTACAACAAATGCCAGGGGGGTATAAGTACCCCAGCAGAAACCAAGGAAAGCACAACCAGGTAAGGAGCTCACCTCATTCGGGTAAGCCTCCAGGGCCTGGAAAAGGGGGAGAAGGAAACGTTTTGCCACCCAACCCACCCAACAAAAGGCAAAGAGTAAGAAAGAAGGAAGAGCCGGAACGCCGAGTACTCTCTTCGGTACACGGTAGAAAGTCATAGGCGGCGGCACGTGTCCAGGAACGGATGCCCCAGGGTAACGAAGTCTAGCCGAGGAGAAGGCTGGGCATCCACTACCCCTGGACAGGATGTGCCCAAAAGCGAGTTGGTGTCATTTGTTGGTTATTGTGATAATTGTTTTGGTGTTATTTTCTGTAGAAAATAAACAAGCCTACGGCCTATAATTTTTCCACGAACAGAAACCTGTCTGTCATGTTATTTCCATTTTCCAGGGTATTAGGAACTAGAGCAAAGGGGAGCCCACACTACTCAGCCTAAAGAACTGCCGAGAGCTCCTGCAACCCTGCAGGAGGTGGATGTAGGTGTGCCCATGCTCGCACCACCCCGGCCGCGGCCCTCATAACTGGGAGTGCTTGTGCGGCCTGGGTCGGTGTGTGCCTGCCCCCCTTGCCGTGTGAGCCACAACATCAGCAGAGGCAATGGTGCGCCCGCAGCAGCCGCGGGTGAATGGGGGCACCGGGATCGGAGCTCGAAAAATAAAAAAGCAAAATGTAATGGGCGGCTCGAAAAGAACAAAAGATGTGGGCGTGGCCTAAGTGATACGAGCCGCGTCAGTGAGAAAAAAAAGGGAAAATAAACATTTTTGAAACAGAGGCCGGTGCGCCCGAATAGGACAAAGGAGTGGGCGTGGCCTATGAGAACAACAAAAAAAAAAACAACAGACAACGGAGGCCCACGGCAGCCCCGCAAAGCAAAATAGATAAGGGGGCATGGCTTATTACCATTCGGGCCTGTAGTGATGAAACAAACGGATGTGGGACTGGCCACGATGTGAGGCTCTGGTCCCTGTAAGGAGTCGCTGCATCCATGCCTTCCAGAGTATTGGCTGGAGCAGGGGAGTTGCTAGGTCTGGAAAAGACCCGGGGCTAAGCTGATGTCGGAACTGTTGGGACTGGGGGCTAGATAGTCTTTTGGCTGTAGCTCCTGAGATTCTATCCGGGGCTACAACCAAAAGATCAGGGGCTATAGCCCCCTTAGCCCCCCCCTAGCAACGCCCCTGGGCTGGGGGAAGAGAAATATCAGGGCAGTCATCGCTGCATGGTGTTATCCACGATAGGGACACCCCGACTGCATGTCATCCAACATCCCTGAAGGAAATGACCAGGGAGTGCATCCAATCATCAAGTCCAAGCTGCTCCAGGTTTTGGGAATCCTCCACCGTCAGGAAAGCAAGAAGGAGAACAGCAAGTGGGGGTTGCAGCTCTAGTGAGTGCTTGTGCGCCCTCCCACGCCACAGACACTCCTGCCTGGGGGAGCGGAAATGGCTATGTGGCCCAGAGACCCTGTCACTGGTGTCTGCCTGTCAGCAGCCCCTGGTTGGAAGGGGAAGTAAAAGGAGTGGCTTGTCATCCCGCCACCAGTACCCTGCAACGGTGAGCCTACACCATCCATGAACAAGGCCGATGTGGCCCCTGGTGCTCCCAGGTGCAGTTTTGCCGGCCCTGAACTCTCATCTGGCCCGGCATCCAGCCACGATTGTGTTCTGCTGGATAGAGACGGGGCTGAGGTTGTCCCTGGTACCCCCAGGTGTGGCCTTACCCCTCCAGGAACCCCGAACTGTCCTGAAAAGTTCTCGATGGAGGTCGGACTGGTGGCCCGCGGACCTGGACTGGCCCAGCCGAAATATTGTGTGATACTGTGTTATTGCATTTGGGGGTGCGGGATGCCAGCGATGGGTGATGGTGTTGTGTCAGGGGTGCAAGATCCCCTCGTCCAGGTTAATAAAGGGGTGCCTGGATGTGGAATGTTAACGTGTCACCAGGAACTCACCAACCCAGACCGTCACCCCGTGGACACCCTGGCCCCCAAGAGTGTGAAGACTAGTGGGAGTTGTGATCCTAGTATTATTGTGTGCAGTGTGCTATGATTTTACATTTTGTTTTGTTGTTACGAAAAAGGAGGAGTGTTGCATGTCAGCCCTCCTGGGGGACATGGTACCTCCCAAGGATCTGTGTATGGTCACATGGAGGTAACTATGTGACCAAGTTAATTAAAAAAACTAGCCGCTTCCAGCTCAGGAGTCGATCAGAAGCTGACTCCGGTTTCGTTCTTTCAGGCACCATGCTGGTGGCACACAGCGTGCAGGAGTCCCAGGACGGGGCCCTGCATGAGGACGGTGCCCCTGCTGGGTAACACTGTCCCCCTGGTGTGTCCTGGCCATGTTATCATGGCGGGCTGGGCAACACCGGCCTGGGTGTCCCCAGAGCCGGGGCTGCAGTGAGCTGGGCGCCCCAGCCCACGTGTCTGTCTCCGGAGATCCGGAGTTTTCAGGGTGATCCCTGCCTGGTTCTGGCTGTGTAGACACAGCCCAATGGTGTCTGTCGGGTGCCCCCGACATCAGCTGTGGCCCGCTCCGGTTATCCGGGAGCGGGCCACCACAGGCGAGTTGCGAGAATGTGCAGGTAAGGTGTTGGGTTTGCAGAGGGTAGTAACACTTGTGTAGTTTGTTGTGTGGTGTATGAGAGGGTGAGTGTGTTGGCAGTAGAATAAATGGACCCTTCCTAGGCACTTCATGTCCTCTGCATTCCCACTCACCTCCTAGCTGTTGCTGCTTTCTGAATGTGTGCTGTTTCAGGAATGCTACTGTACATCACTTTGGCACCATATGTGACTATTACATCACCTTTTCACACATTGGGCCTCATTACGACCCAGGCGGTAAATTACCGCCTGGGCCGTGACTTTACCACCATGGCGTAAACTGCGTTTACGCCATGGTGGTTGGCGGACTTACCGCCCCATTCCGACCTTGGCGGGGCGGTAAGTCCCCAATCCCCATTTACCCTTCCCCATTCTCATTTTTGCCCCATACGGCATAATGGGAGTGGGGAAGGCGTTAATTACGCTGCCGAAAACCCCTTACCGCCTGGGTCCTAATGAGGCCCATTGTGTTTCTTGTATTAAAGCATTCATACTACTACACTTGAGTTCCCTCTGCAATCAAACTAGGACAATGCACTTAAGCATTTCTGCATTGATTCACGCCCCCCCCCTTCCTTATTTAAGCAATTCCGTGTGTATAGTATCTTTGCTTGGCCTGGAACCCCGCTCACTGCGCTTCTTCAGGGCAACACATGCAGTTTCACTTGCACCCATGTCAGTTTTCACGCAAAGTCACTTGCACTCACCGCTCTATACGCGTCCAAGAGCATCAGGACCGTGTGGCAGATTCTCCTTCGGTCCCCTCCTGTTTGGACCCTCACCCCTTTCCCCACATGGATCAATCTTTCACACAGCCACCACTTAATGCTGTCCCCCCAGAACTTTGATGGGATGTGAAGAGGGACACAAAGCTTTTTGGTGTTGTTTAGTTATGTATCCACCCATTGACTGCCCATTGGCATTCTAATCCATAGGGTCATTCCCACCCACTTCCTGGCCCTGCACTCCAAAACCACTTACTCCTGGGATCTCTTTGAGCTAGATTTATCAAGCAGTAATGTCAAACTTGGTGCTCTAAGTGCCCGCTAGTTTTATTTCCAAGCAGTGTTCTGAATGTTAATGGGTTAAATGGAGCTCTCAATGCGCTACTGTAATACAAATGTCTTATCCAAGCATGCCGGCGGCCACTTCAGTTATACACAGTATCTGTTTCATCTCACTGAAGCCGTGTTGAAAACAAGCATTGGAAAAGCCAGCCGTTTTGGCTTGTGTATACGGATAAGATTGCCATTTTCCAGGCACTAGCTATTTTATGTGAAATTTGGAGCTGCTACCATTAATGAACAGATAGTATATTTGTGGCAGTGCCTACCAAATGCCTGTTCCTGTCTTACAAAAGCCAATGCTATTGGCATTGCCAATGCGTGTTACTGCATTCCTCTTCTGAGCCAGCTGTGCTGAGTTTACAAGCATCCACTCAGTCACAAACACATGCCCCGCCCCTACCTTCCCTAGAACCCCCCTTCCTGGTTTCATCTCCTCCTCCACTCTTCCTTTTTCCATTTCTTCACCGACCATTGTGTGGCTAGTCCAGGAAGGGCTGCAACAGGCCACTTTCTGGCCAAGCTTACAAGCTCTGTGACCACTCTGGTGGAAATCTGGCTCAGTATAAAAGCTTATTTAACATATCTGCTAATTTTACTCCCACACTACTCGCGGGTGTCTGCAACAGGCACTCAACCCACTGAGGTATCCCACTAGCATGCAATGTGCATTTGGTGTCAGCATTTCGGGAGTCTGCTGGCGTAACTGAAAGTTGCTTTCTTAGCAGGATGTGGCGGCTGCAGTGGAATGAAGCTCAGTGCCGCGGTGTCTGCGGCGAAAGAGAAGGGAGTAATAAGCAGAAATCAAGAAAAAATATAATTAGAGCGCAAGACGAAAGTGGGTGAGCAGAAAGGAGGCCCACTCGTAGAAAAACAGAACACCCAGATAACCTAGCAGATTAATGCACCTGCTTCAAGGATCTTTGCACAACCTTTCATCCCTCTGAGCTTGATATAATGAGAACTATTTATTTGGGTTTTAGTAAAAAACCTTTTACTCACAATGAGAGACCACATTACCGTAGCCTTGACATCTTTGCTTTGGCTTCCAGAGGAGGAGAGAATTTACAATATCTGATATAGAGACTACCCACGTTCTCTGCATCGCTGCGACAGATTGCCACCTGCAAGGGCGAGGAAGTCCTAGCTTTATTTATTTTAATTGAAAAACATGGTGTGGGTAATTCTGTTTCTGAAAAAGGAGGTTTGCTGATCAGACTCCTTTTCATAAATGTTACATACCAAAATGATAGTTCACCCATGTGATTTTGCTGAGACAGCCTCCAGGAGCTCTCAGCGCCAGTCCTGTTGTGGCACAGGGCAGGTTCAAAGTTCACATGTGTATTCTCAACACTTGCATGGGTCCCAAGGTTCCTGCCGGTAGCGATGGCTTTTTAATCTTCTGCACCTCTGTTTTCAAACTTAATAATTGTATGCCTGAGTCAGCCTGGTGGTACATAACACTTTAAATGTTTTGTGGGTCTGGTTGTGGCATGTTGACTACAAACTGTGCACAGTTATATCATCACAGCAATTTGGTATTGCACTAGTGTCAGCTCTGTGAGCAGGGCTCGGCTTTGACAGGATAGATGTTTGTTATTGTGTGGTCTGACTGTTCCCATTACAGCCATGAGGAACAATGGACAGGATGCTGCCTCTTTGATCCTGCAGAGGAAGGACAACACATTTCTCCTAGGGCACAGGAACATCCCCCAGAATGTCTCCTGGGAACCTCTGCTTCAAAGGCAGCGCTGACAAAGCAGTGCCACTCTCACACCAAGGTGCTGATCACTGAAGCCCCTTTCAGCAGGCATGGAAAAGGGGTGCAGTTAAAATAGCCAGGAGAGAGAGGAGAGATGAGAGAAGGGTTCCAGCATCTGGGTTTCTGTTAGGTTTCTATACCTCTTCCTGCCCCTCTCCCCCCATTTGCTGCAGGCAAGTGGCTCTGGGTGTGATGTCATGAGGCAAAGAGTGCTTGTTACAATAGCCTGGATTGGACCCCTTACAGCAGGCTTGCCTTGGCCCAATCGCCTGTGCCATTTTGCCCTCATAAGGAAGAGATTATGACTAATCAGTTTCCGTGCACTAGTAGCACAGTGATGAATACCGGTTTCTAAACCATTGTTAGGGAGAATTCTCTGTTTAGGCTGAATTTCCTTACCTAGTGAGTCCCCCAGCAGCTTTGCTGGATTTCTGGAGTTTGTGTTTTTCCATCCTGCCAAGAGTGAGACTCTTTTTCTCCCACTCTTGGACATGTATGTGTGTAATTCCTTTGAAATGTCAATGTGTTCGATGGGCTATGGGGTCTTTTACTCCATAGGGTCTCATATGTTTTTCTATGTGTGTTACACCGCACCCTACGTGCCGTAGCACTGGGGCGTCCTAGCGGACACCCACCATAGACTCCATACCCGGGGACTGACTACGGTCTCCCCGGGCATGTAAAGTCACCATTGGCTTTACTAGACCTAAATTTACTAACAGAACTAGTACAAACCATCTTATTGTGGACGTACTAGTAGGGGTATTTCGATTACTCCTGGATCTGTTACTCGAGGGGGCACTGTCCCGTCCCCCCTCGTCGATTTTTGGCTGGTGGCAGTGGAAACTACTTGTTATGTTCGATCCCGAACATAACCCTATGGGATTCGTCCCATTGTTGGAGATTGATACTTTTCCTCGTTAATCTCTAACGTACCACCGGTCTACTTATCTTAAATAAGTTTATCGGATGGTATTTTCTGCCAGAACTCGGTTTTTAAAATGGCGTCTGTGTTCGTCTCTGTGACTCCTAAACCAAAGGTTGAGCCCTTTGTTCCACTTTTGGCGGGCCTCTGTACAGAGACCCTCCAAAGTGGTGCCATTCTGTCTGGGTTACCACAGGGGTTTGGGAGGGGGTTTAGGCACTCTGGACTGAGTTGCCTTGCCAACTCCAGTCGCACTCTGGTGTGATTGGCCCAAGTGGTGAGCCACCCCGCTCACCACTTAGCGTGTTTTGATTGACAGCTAGGCTGAATGAATGGGGGTTTTCTGCATAAAAGCAGGGCTTTTGGGACTGGGTCTTCAGAAGTCGCCACAGGACCTAAGAATCCGACGAGGGTAAAGCTGAGCCGACCTGCAACGACGACACCTCCGGTGGAGCCCTGCTGAACCGACTCACCACTTCCCGACGACAGAGGAGATCTCCCTGCCGGAGAGTCTCTTCCCCCTGACTGGTGGGAACAAACAGTCCCCTTTGCTTTTTCTTCGCTCCAGGACACAGTGGTCGAATTGCCCGTGCAGAGCACCTCGGCAACCGGATAGCCACTACCCCTGTACCGCAACCAAAAGGTGGTGCCTTGTGACGTAGCACTCCGCGGCTGGTCTCTTCCCTGGTGGTGCAACGATCTTCAGCTTTCCTTCGACGACAAGATCATCTCTTCTCTTGGCAAAGACCCATTGTGCATCCACCACCAGGAACAACTGCCCCCGCCGGAGCTGTCTCTCCACAAACAAGGTACCGTGTCCGCCTGGCTTCCCTTTCTGCCGGATCGAGTGAGGTGTCTTATTCCTCGCCTTTCCATTGGGTCGCCTCCAAGCTTTCTCTAACTTGCTGTTCTGAACTGGTCCAATCTTTCCATAACAATTTGCGATAAAGACTGGAAGCGCATTTCCACTGAGACACTTTATGGGACATATCGCCTTGCCTCTCTCCGAGTGGGCCTGGCCTCTGGACTTTGTGATCTGCAGTAGACCCTGCCTTACTTGCCTTGCATTTGTCCGTAAAGTAGTGGTACCGAGTTGATTTCATAACCTGCCTTATTTTTCTCTCCCGTCCTAACGAATACTAGAGTGCCATCTAGGTTAAAGCATACACCTCTGTCTGCAAATAAGTGATGCCGGTGAACCTAGACTTGTCGAACTATTGTTAGGGGGATTGGCCTTTTTCTTCGTATAAGTAATTGTGATTGAAGTTGTTTGCCGTATTAGTGCCAGAGTGTTTTCCATAGATGTGTTGTTATAAATAAATACCTTTATATCTTTACACCAAAGCCTTGTTCCGTGTTTGCTTGTTCTACTGTGTAGATTGCCCTATTTTGTATACTCCACATACTGCCTAACTCTTCTTGAGGGAAGTCTGACTGCTCAGCCACAGCTACCAAGTGAATCTGTGTGGTACAGACTGCTACCAAGTGGGTTTACTGCCAAACACCTGTAGTCCTAAATCTTTTGCAGTGGTCCCAGAGGGAACTGCACAGGTTTCCGCCTAACAACCATCAATCATCTCCACACCTCTAGTACACGAGAACAGATCTGAACAGAATGGAATACAAGTGAATTATAAACCCCCTTGTCCAATTTTTGTTAATTGGGATGGAACGGCAGGCTTATCTCCACAAGGTCATGGATCGTTGGTTAGTTGCAACACAGCGAAAATACAATTATTACCCAATGATAAAAGGGACTCTCCAGTCAGGTTGTATAAAAATATCCACTTTATTATTACTGCAACAGACAGTTCTAGCACACTACAAATATGACCCACCCTGTAAAGGAACACAGAGGACAGACAGTTTTATGAAGGAAAGGGATGCACTCTGGATACTGACAGGAGGGTAGTTGGTAAAGTAATCAGTCTTACTGTTCAAGGTTATTCGGTTCTAGCACCAAGGGGGCAAATAGTTTTAACTGTCTCTATGGGCCTTCGGAGAAGGACCAGGGGGGCAGAACCACAATGTACCTGGTGCTAAAGAGATTATTGGTGCTTGACAGCGTCAAGGTGGTTCCAGGGTGCTTTGCCGCCCTTGAGACAGAGTTAGTGGTGGGAGATAGCTGCGGGTATCCCTGCCGCAGGCAGTTCAGCAAGCAAAGCTGGGTGGACAGCTGCAGGCTGGCCGGCGCAGTGGCTTGGGGCCAAGAATCATTGTCTCTGTGCTGGTTGGCAGATCTGGAATTCTGGTTGAGGCGTCTCGGACGGCTCTGATGACTGCGGTGTGACAACAGTCAGCAGTGCAGCCGGATGCGGTTCGAGGGCTCTACTGTTTCGAAAATGTCCTTAAAAGATGGCCTCTGGTTGATGCTTGTGTGGCACGCCTCCTAGCTTCTTCGCAGGGCTTGTGGCATCCTTGCAAGGCAGACGGGCCAAATATTAGGAGAATGTTGGCAGGCAACAGCCTTGTCCTTTGTCCAGAGACTCCCCGGCACTGCCCACCTGGGAAGCTTTCTGTCAGAACCTAGCAGGGCACGCTGCGTGCCGGCTGGGTACAGGTTCTGAAGCTGCTGGACGGGTCCTCTGAGTCCAGCATCTCCCTCTGTTCCTTGGGAGATGTTTAGGGGAGGGATCTTGCTTCCCTCTTGGAAATCCTGGCCTTCCTTCACTGACGGAAGATGTAAAGTAGACTGTACCTTCAGCCCAGGTACAAATGGGTCCTTCTTCTTGTTCCTCAGCCCTCTCTTATAGCCAAATGGGTCCCAATGATTGGTGCAGACTAAGCCCACCTTAATGAACCAATCCTGGGTCCCCACCAACAATCTTCTGTTATGCATGAGGTCAGGACCAGATTGCACTGCAACAGGACACACAAGGGGTGAAAACGTATACCTAAGTCCCACCCATTTTCTTGTCTGTTCTAGATCAAAGTGTCTCTCTGGTTAACTGAGCCCTCTGTGACTCTTGATTAAAGCGTAGGTCTCCCTTAAAGTTTGTGATGGGAGCAGACTTCTTGTCTCACCCAAATCACATACTTCTCCCCTCTGAAAAGAGTCAGCTCTGCAGGGGTTTGCCTACGGTAAATAGTGGACTCAGACATGCAATTCACTGCCTTTCATACAGAGGGGTGGGAAGTAGCTTCGCATTGACACATTGCATACAAAGGGGTGTTAGCCCTGCCTTTCCTGTTGTCTGTCCGGCAACCAAGCCCCCTCAGCAGGCTTGCCTCAATTATCTCTCATTCGGGAAAGCAGATCCATGGAGCCTTTGATATTTAAATTAGGCTGCCCACGGCTGGAGAAAGGCGTTCCTTCCCCCTTCTTGAGATGCTTTGATGTACCCGTGGCTGTCACATTCCAGCTGAATATGAAAGACGAAGAGGGGGCCTGTGGGGTGTGTCTTCCTGGAGTACACGTGACTATGCATTTCGTGCGGAAAGCAGATGAAATATGTGCGGAATGACCTCACACATTTCACTCTCCCTGTGCGGATGGTGGAATTTCTCACCCGCTAATTCTTTGATTAATCTATGGACCATCAAGAGAAGTATTTATCTGGAACTCTGTAGGACATACAGTCTATTCCAAAGTCATCTGACTTAGACACAAAGACCAAAGCTTCCAAGACAAAGAGGAGCTATCCCCCTATCCATCAACAGTGGGGGTGGCACAGCTGTTGGGCACAGGCCTCCCTGATGGCTATGCACTGGAATCAGGATCCCACTCACGGGATGAGAAGTGCCCCCTTTAGGTACCAGGCAACTTCCTGGAGTGGAAGCATAGTGCTATGCACTCACCTTGTCCGTGAAGACCCTAGATTGGGCCTCCCAGCTCTGGGCCTTGTTTCCTGCATTGAAATGCTTGTGACTGACATTGCCTGACTGGGCCAAGCTTCTTGGTGGCACGTACCATTGCTGCTTGGACCGCACAATGTGTTGGGGACAGTTAATCAGCTCACCAACCTGGTACCAAATCACTGCTTCCAGAAGCTACCAGAAGATGGGATCAATGCTTTTGAACCCCATAAGACAGTAATAAAGGTAGTGTGACAAGGCCCATTTGCCCAGATCCACTTTTGGCACCATAACGACCTTTACTTCCCCTTGTTTACCTTTTTGTCCAGGATGCTGCCTCTTTGATCCCCATAAGGAAGGTAACACCCTCCACCCAGGGCAGAGGAACCCTCACCATGAGATTTCCTGGGAATAATTTGTAATTCAAAGGCAGCATTGACTTAACAAAACCACTCCACCACTAGGGTGCTTGCCACTGGAGTCTCTTTGAAGTGAGCAGGCACGGGAAGGAGGTGCAGGTAGATTAGCCAGAAGGGAGAGGTGAGATGAGAGAGGGGCTCCACTGCATTTCTGTTAGGGCTCTCTACAACTTCCGGTTCCCACCAGTTCCTCCAGGTCAAGCCACTCTGGGTATGATGTTAGAAAACAAAGGGATCAGACCCCTACAGCAGTCTTTCCCCTGTGACATGTTGCCTTTATAAGGAGAGGGGCACCCCTCATTCTTTGATTTATCTTTGGTTACATAGTTAAAGGCTTGCAACCCACACTTGCTTCTCGGTTTCACGACTCTTGATGCAGCATCCGAGCGCATAGTGCTGCTGACATCAGGTGGTTGCTAGGAGAACCGGAAGTCCCGTTTTTTCTGGGACAGTCCCGGAATATGAAAATACTGTGGGATGGAAGTAAGGGGTGGATGGGTGGGCGGCTGCTTGGGGAGGCCAGAGGTTGCAGGGGGACAGGCTTTGAGGGGGCTAGTCATTCTTTCGTATTGAAAGTTTGGTCACCCTAGTCAGTGTCTGTGTCAACTTCGTAGAAGCCAGGCAGAGGTCAGCAAGTTTCCTTCAAAGAATGCCTGCTTCTAAAATGGTGCGGGTATCGCGAGAGGTTAGACTCGTCCGAGGTTTCTATGCCAACCTGTAATAAGTTGTCTGGCTAAGATGGCAGTGCGCACATACATCACAGTAGCCTTCACTGGCTATAGGAATTTGGAATCTGGACGCTCAGGTGTAGTGCAAGAGGGAGGCAGGTGGCAACAGTGGCAGCAAAAGCCATTGTATTGTGCTGGTGGATGTCCAGCCACCTGCTGAGATGCAGCCTACTCCCAGAATCCAGTGCCAGGTATTGATGTGCCCAGACTCCAGCATAGGATAGCGGTGGCAATGATGGCTCACATTAGGGAAATATCTGCAAAACAGTTTGGCTGAAACGCCCTGAGACAACTATGGACAGGAAGGACATTTCTGTTCACGGGGGAGAACCTCACTGCTGTTGTTTCCCACCTTAGCAAGAACATGAGTCTACCATTGATGCTGTATAGGAGGGTTTGAAACCACAAAGCCGCGGAGTCTCCCCATTCACAAGGCCTTGAGCAGTGCCCTGGTTCCAGATTGGAGGGATGGCGATAAGCCGGTCCTGTCATGTTTTCTGGAAAGAGACCTTTCCTGGAAAGGTTCAAAGCAGAAGATTTGCCAGTGGTCAGTATGGACTCTTTGGCATGTAACCTGTCCACAGAGACTCTGATCCTATCAGAGGAGCCCTGTCCTCCGACCCCTATGCATTTCCAGCGATCCATGTCTCCATTCCTGCCAAGGAGTTTGCAGCATCCATGGCACAGTCTCCAAGAAAGGACTTTTGAAGGCTACTGAAGGCTATTTAACAGGATGCAGACTTGTCTCTGCGACTGCTGGTTATGGACCAATTGACTCAGGTCTCATCAGACCTGGCATTTGGGGGTCTGCAGGCATCTGCACTGCCTTCAGGTTCAGCTCTGGCAACTATGCTCAACATCTGGATGTGACTTCAGACTGACTCGGATCAAAAGAGTGCCCACTTCATGTTTCCTTCACAGGTTTGCAGGTTTTGAAGCTCAGAAGGAGGAGTTGAAGAAGAAATCCACAGATGATTGAAAGTGGGGTCAAGATGCCGAATGTTCGCCCAACGGGGTTCATTCCTACGCACTGGTGGTTGCATATAGGCCTCCTTTTTCGGGGTAGGACTTATGGTTCAGGGGCCTTGAACAGCCTGGACCTGACCCCAAGGTTTGAAGCCTTGATTATCCCATCAACAGGGATCTTCAAAATCCAGCCCTCCCCTAATTTCCAATGGGGGATCACCCAGCGATGTCCCCGTTAATGGTACAACTATAATCCGAACTGGTTCTACACCTCCTGGTCCTCAGCACCCGATGTGAGCTTGCATTACCTTACTCACCTGTTGTGGTTAAGTGCGTGCACTGTGGCACTCTGTTCTGCCTTTTCGTTGTTGCTTTCGGGTGACTCCCGCTTATGCCTTTCTTTTCAGCTGTTTGCTCTTTCTACTCAGCTGTTTTCGCATGGATGGTTATATGCTATTATATCTGACTTGTGGAAATAGGAAAGCTGTGAATAAATACAAAAACATGACCATCTTTGTGTTAATCTCCTTTATGATACTCACGTTGTGTCCGTTGGAGTACAGATCCACTAGTGCCACTATATTGGCCCTTCTGGTTCCTCTTACAAGTAGTGGCCCTGCTAGAACCACTGCCCCGTCCTCCAGTGGTAGATGGGTATCAAACGCTACATTATGGGACTGCCTTTGGGCGCTAGCATTTTCTCACTTTGCATGCAATCAGCAAAGCGTTTGTTGTGTTTCTGGATCTCCCCATCTTTGTTGGGCCACCAATAGGCGGGTGCCTATGCGTTTGGTATTCTATACCCCCACACACCCTTTGTGCACAAGCGTTAATATATTGAGGTGGCTCCTGTCTGTAGGTATAACTCTGCCCCATCTCATTACTTTCTCCCATCCAAAGATAATGAGTATTTGACTCTTTTGCCGGCAATGACAGCCCTCATCCTCACCCTTCACCTGCCAGCCATGCATGGTGAAACCTTTCACCATCTGGAGAGTCTCATCCTCCTGGGAACGCAGCTACCATTAATCTCTCTTGATGCACGTGGCTATAACAAACACTTCATCCATGCGTTCTCCTACCCCTTCAATTCCCTCAGAACTCTCAATTAGAATCTGTGCAGTGTCTCCACCACATATCCAACCATACAGTCCAATCCCTGTAGAATGGTCGCCTGCCTGACAATCCTACGTCATCCCCCATCGATCCCCCCTTGGACCTAAAATTAGCCACCAGGATTTTATGATGAGGTTTGGCCTTCAATTAACTCCCTCACAAATATACTTTAACCTCTGCGTCACTCCCCTACCCAACTACTGCACATGCAATGCTTTTCCAATTTGATTCTAAATTTGCAAGGGTACAGCACTTACGCCTGGCTCGTCTGCATTCGTAAATACCCCGGTTTGGAAACCCTCTTCAAAGTTGTCCAGGGCACGAGAAGTGGTTATTTCCTCCTTCATTTTGGTGAACACCTGCCACATTCATTTCTCCAGTCATATTTCACACTCATCCTTGTTTCCTTATGCAAGCCTGCCACCTTGTCTGCGGACGTCTCTTCAAACTTTGCATACAATTCTATCACACTAAGGAGGGGTCCCAATTCTGCCCTATTTTCCAGTTGGGGGATGTTAATTATAGCTCCTCCTGCATTATTCTTGGGCCTGATACCCTCTTGTGAGCGATACTCATGCATAAAATAATCTACCTTGGTTTTTCTAAACTTACTTTTTTCTAGACAAACTATCAAGCTAGCATCCCTTAACCTAGACACCACATCCCTAACCTTTTTGTCAAGTTCAGCCTTGCTTGATCCTCTTATTTATTTATGTACTTATTTATTTAGATTTATAAAGCGCCCAGAGGCCCAGAGGCATTGTGGCGCTGTTACAGAATGTTTGCTTCATACAGGTTATGACAAATGTTTCAGAGGCAGTGAATACAGATTAGTACAGACACAGACATTTCTTAGGCAGAGATACAGATTTAAAAATAGGTTAGATGACAGAGTTGGTGGGGTGTTCCGGGGTTACATAGGAACGTATAAGGCTCATATAAGGCTTTCATGCAGGTAACATCTTGTGCCTGTAATTCTTCTAAAAAGTGTGAAGATTAGTTTCTGGATGACAATGCCAGCGGAACTATTTAAACAAATAGAATTGTTTTTCATCGAAAGGGACCCACTGGTGCTCTAAAGGCTGTGCTGTCCATTGACCATAGACTGAGTTTGTTAAAATGCTATGCCTACTTTAATTCAATTGTGGTGAACATATGGAGCATTCTCGCCCGCATCAGTTCAGCTATGTTTAACATAGGGAAACATTCTGTCACTACACTCTTCTTTTTCTGAAGTCTATGCATAACCTCACTTATCCATTTGGTTTCCACACCGCAGCAAAGGGGCTCAACCATTCTGGCACATCAGTTGTCTCATTTGATGATCTCTTTTTGCATTATCTTGTATTCCTTCCTCATCTCTCCCCTTTGAGCAATTGGATCTTTCTAACTTTCACAAAAATGCGTATGTCCCCCCTTTTTAGTTTTATATTCGGGGCGAAATCCATGCAGGCATCCTATACTGCGGATAATTGTTCTGGGAACACACATTTTAATGGTATCACCTTCCTGGCAAATTGTGCTACACATTCACCCCATGTGCTGAGTGGCTTATCTCCATATGTGTTTGCTTCAACAGCCGCTTCTTTCAGTATACATCACTTAAATGAATGTTCCCATGTGTTCCTCTTTAGTAGGGTGTAGTCCGCACCACTGTCAATTAACAGTGACTTTACTGACTACTATTAACTGTGATGTTTGCATAGGGCTTTTTCTTTAACCTGGAATTGCGTACTTCACTGACTGAAAGATCAACACCACTCTCTTCATTATCATGGTTCCTGGGTTTTTATACTTTCTATACCCTTCATCCCTTTCTGAAATTATGGTGACGCATGGTAAGATGTCCTTTGCTGCCACACTCATTACATGTGACAATGAACGACAAACAATCATCGTCGTTCACCAATAATTGTTGACTGGCCCAACGCAAGCAGCGTCTTCTTCCTTTGTGCTCTTCTTTTAGCAATCTCCCTTTGACATTTGCCCTTATTCTATTCTTCAACAGTATCTTATCGCCAATCTGGTTGAATGCTTTGGCAACATTGTTGGCCTCCAGGGTTTTTCCTGATGTGGCTGGCATCCACAATCAATTCCTTAATGCAATTCTGTGTATGTTCCACCCTCCTCAGAATCTGGATTGGCGTGTCTAATGTTGTAGCTTCCTTGGTGAAGAGTTCTTTGCTCACCTCCTCTTGGCACCTCATCATCAGCTAGTCCCTCATGTGCTCATCATTTACCAGGCCCAATTTGCAGTCCACCACCAGACCCCTAGAAATCTGGACAAACTCCTCCACCGACTCTCCATTACCCTGATCTCTGGTTTAGAGGTGGTCACATTCTAGTGTTCAGTTGTTCTTGGTTGGACAATAAGTGGTAAGCTTCCTAATGCTCTTCTCGAATGTGTTGGCATTGTAGCCTTCACCTCAGTGTATGTCAGGTAGGTACGCTATGCCCCAATGATGTAGGAGAGTACTCCTTCATCCCACTTATTAGGCAGGACCCTACAATCCAATCCATACTTCATGAGTCCCTTCTTACAGGCCTGCCATTTCATGGGCGGGTCCCCCGAAGTGGATAAAAAGAGGGATGGACCCGAAACATTGGACATCCCCACTGTGTCTTGGTGCAGCGTCCCTCTTCCCGTGAATACCAGCAGAGTTTCATGCGTGTTTAGTCCCACAATTTACGTGTTTCCGGGTCACAAAGGTGTTCTACCCTGGCAGTGCATAGTTATTTCCTGGTAATGTCACAATGGAAGCTCAGGTCAGCAGGCTTTATTGGCAATAATGTGTCACAGTACACAGTTTGAAGGGCAAACAGTGAATAATACTCTCTTCCACATGTTGGTGTATCCAGACTATCTCTAGACACCCCCAGATTTTAGGGCCTCCTGTAAGTGCCTTGCCCCACCCCCAGCTTGTGAGGGGCGCTTAACTGTTTCATTGGGAGCACACACAGCTCTGCTGTGCAGTCTGGCCACATTATCTGCAGGGCACCACTGGAGCTCACGCGTGGTTTACTGGCTGTGGACTGTGGCATGCCACGGACTGAGACCACAGCATCATGTACAAAGATTCTGTCAGGTTTCTCCCACAGCCCAGTGGGTTCTTAGAAATACCCAGAACATTGTGCCACCTGCAGCAAGGGTGGGTCCCCAGACCTGGCTCCTTAAACCTTTTTAGGGAGGATAGTTCAGCTTTCTTGGGCATGCCCTCTACATCATTGAGAGCAAGGGCATGTTCCAACAGCCAGGGTTTCGCCAATGAGTCTCCATACCCAGGGACAGTGCTGCAGAATCACGGTACAGACTTCTGTACATTTGTGCATGTGCCTTTAGAGACCCCTTGCAGCTCATTACGAGCACCGCTGCGCAGAAGAGAATGGTGCTAATGGAATTGCTGCCACTTTTCCCACTCCGCCACACTACGAGAATGTCCCTCCATCATCATGCTGCAGGTAAATCCTCCCACTTTCCACCGGGAATCGGCAAAATAGGTATTTCTGGCCATGGTAATTCTGCCAAAAATGTCCCATAGAGTCCAATGGCCTCTCAAAAAATGGGGATTAACTCCCCCATTGCCACTTGAAATCTGGCATTAATTCAGCCGGACCAAGTGGCAGTAACGATAATTCCGTTGGGCGGTATTCCATTGGATTTACTGCCAGAATACCACCAACTCGCCCAACTCATAATGAGCCCCAAGGTGGTGAAAGGTACCGCATAGCTCTGCAAATCTTCAATATTCAATCAGCTCGATATATCCTTAGGGCACTCATTTCTAATCAATGAGTTCAGCAGATACCTCGGGGCGTGGCTTCAGGCCATCATCAACTGCGGTCACTGCAGTCCCTGAGATCAGGATCACTCTGCCTGCACCGTGGCCTGTGGGTGGCCATGATCAAGCGCAGTGGAGCTTTCCACATTCACCACAGGGCGTGGCCTTCTCCCATGCCTTGTATGCATTTCACCATGACCATGCACACCTGTCTACTCACACAGTGTTGGAGGGCGATGGCCACCATAGAGTCTGGTCACTCACCCATCAGCACCCTTGCCAGCCCACAGGAGTAAATAGTGCTGTCACCCGCAAAAACAAAGCCCTCCCCCCTTTGACCCACCTTGGCAACTCAAACGTTTGACAGGTATGTCCATGGCATGCACCTATGGTCCAGGAACACTTCCCCTGCACATAATTATAATTGTTCTTTTATAACGCGAGTGGTTTCTAAGCGCGGGATCGGGATTCAAACCTGTGTTGCGTTGCTTTGTCTTGTTTCCAAGACTAACACGTTGCCCCTGAGCTATCCTTCCTCCAATCGCTGCACAATCTCTGCACCTTTAGGCGTTTATAATGTCAGTAAAGATGCCAACTGCAAGGTCATACGTGACATCATGTGATATCCATAAATGGTGCATTTCAATGGCTTCTAGGTTTTGCATTAAAGCAGTGAGATGTGTCTTTTCAGTTTTTCCAGGTGTAGAAATTCTATTTAACAAAAGGTGGAAACAGCACCTCAGTAAGTTGAACTTTGATTTAAAAAGATGATTGGGGAAGCTTATACATAAATGTATACCTTTCTATATATGTTTAAGACATATATATATATATATAACTATGGGTTCCTGGGAAGCCTCTGAGGTATGGACGGAACAAAATCATGAATCAACTGAAAATGTGGTCATTTGGCTCAGGTACATAGACGATCTGTTTATAATCTGGAAGGGGACCGAACATGGATGGGTCGAATTTGTGAAGCTGTTGAATCAAAATGAGCACAACCTTAGGTTCACTGAAACCCACAGCTTCTCGTTTATCACCTTCTTGGATGTGAACCTACGGGTAGTGGAGCAATCGCTTACGTGTGATCTACACAGAAAACCAACAGGGTCAAACACGCCACTTCATGCCAAAAGTGGACATCCGAAGAGTTTAATTTGGAGTGTACCCTACGGCGAATTCGTAAGAATAAGAAGAAACAGCTCTACTCTGGACACATATGATGCAGAGAGTAAAATGACAGCTAGAGGATTCTTACAACAATGTTATCCAAAGAAAGTCATCGAAAGAGCGTACCTAAGAGCTAGAAGTCACGACAGACAAATTCTCCTGGCGGATAAAGAAAAGACAACGCTGAAAGAGAATGAAGAGACACGTCTCATCCTAACGTATGATAGTAGAACAGCAGAAGTAAAACGAGTGTTGCAGAGACATTGGAAATTGCTCACTATAGACAAGGACATTGGAAAGTCACTAAAGAAACATCCAGATATTAGCTTTAGAAGAAACATTTCGATTAAAGACAGGTTAGTTCACAGTTTTATGGATAAAGAAATACTCGATGATGCAAGCTCCTGGCTGAAGAATCGGAAGAAAGGTTTCCACAAATGCACAAGGTGCAATAAGTGCAAGTTTGCAAAAAACGTTGCTACTTTCGAGCACCCAGTAACAGGGGCAACTGTGCACATCAATGAAAAAATCACGTGCGACACTGAATACGTGGTATACATTTTGTCATGTAAGTGCAACAAGTGGTACGTGGGAAGCACCAAGTGCAAATTGAAAACAAGGGTGCAACAACATGTCAGGGCTATACACAACAAAGATGCAAACTATCCAATGGCCAAACACTTTACTGAATGCCATGAGAACAATATGGACAGTTTTGCATTCTTCGGAATCCATGCCATTGAAAACGGCCCTAGAGGAGGAGACCGAGAAAAAAAGCTACGACAACAAGAAACTCGTTGTATTCTAGATTTCGAAACACTGATTAGAAGTGATTTCATTAACTGGATTCCATTAAGTTTGAATCCAGATTTGTTGCAAATTTTTAACTATATGTTTATCACATGTGTTTCGGTGATGGGTATTTGTGTGCTTTTTGTTGAGAGCCACGATTGTGGATTGTTGTATATTTTTAAAACATTTGGACCAGTATGAACTGACACACCATGTAGGCTGGTGACATGTAAGTAACAATAATTGGGGTAATTTCTAAAAATTAATCTGATCCGAGGTTGCTAATAGACCTTTGTAAGCACTAAGCACTTTATGGACAATGAAAGTCTTTATGCACGTAAGCACCTGGCACCTTGACAAACTGCAGGCACTATGCACTTTATTTGACGAATGTCGAATGCACTATGCACTTTACATTAAGGCATACGACACTTTAAATAAAGGGAACAAGGTACTTTATGGAAACTACATAGTACCACATTACTCGGATCATGTGGAATATTACCCAAAATAAGCTGCAGGCACTATGCACTTTATTTTATAAATGGCCAATGCATGCACTTTACATTAAGGCATAAAACACTTTAAATAAAGGGAATTAGGTATTTTATGGTAACTACATAGTACCACACTACTCGGATCACGTGGAAACCAAATCATAAATCTGACATTTGCAGGACTAGTGTAAAGTGTGCCTGAAAAGAGACCATACCACTAAGAAGCCACTAATAGCTCATGAAGGATATTACTGGGTATTATGAAAGTCTGTAATGATTATTTAATCACTGACTTCTCATGAACCAAACAAAGGGGAAAAAAATACATTACAGGAACCAAGGCTGTCTTAAGATGGCCGCCGGCACACAATCAACTAGTTACAAACAGATAAAACCCTTGTTTGTTTCCACTAAATGTCGATCCACATGTCCTGTTTCTATGCCTACAGTTATGCCTCTTTGTATTTAAACACTATGGTGATAGGATACTGGTGTTGTGAGCAAGCGGAGAGTAACGCTGCGAAACGCGTCGACATTTTGTTGGGAAAGCCGAGATGCAAGACGGCTTATATATGTTTATGCCAACTTTTAACCAATAAAGAGGTTATAAAGATATGCTGGTAGCGATCTAATTTCTGAAGCATCATCTGAAGGCGAGTGCTCCTCGAATGACTGACGGCAAGTCAGTTTCATGCATAACATATATATATATATATATATATATATATATATATATATATATATATATATATATATATATATATATATACATATAGCCATCAGGAGGATGACTTTATCATGGTTGATCATAATTATGTGATTATGCAAACAGAACTACAAAACGTGCAAGAAAAGTATGGGGAATGTAGTCATCTATCTTAATTGGATGCTGTTGGTTGTGTCCTTTATTTTATCACCATGATTAAGCTGTGGCACAAGGCGATAGGTCAGTTGATACCGGGTTGTGGCATGGACTCGGTTTTTGCACTTGAAATTGCCTGAAATAAAATCCGCTTTGCATCAACTGGAGAGTTTGTAAGCTTATGCCCACTAATACCCAAAAGACTTGCCAACAAAAGTTATGCGTTGGAGCAGTTTCACTCTGTGATCAACATAATCACCTTCAGAGTGAACTCTGGCAGCAGGTGGTGCTTACAGAGATGTGAACGGCACTTAGTCTACGCTTCTTAAGGCTTTATCTGTGTATATAAATGGCAAAATGTGTTTGTGGCGGGATTTGGGGCAAAGCGTTGTTCCTTATACAATTCCACACTGTTTCACCAATCTGCACAAAATGTTGCATTGTTTCCTGTTAGGACCCTCCGGACATTACTGGCTACATGACAGTTGGACACCCCACCCCGTTCCCCGGATTTCAGCACAAGTCAACATTTGTTTGTGGGTTTGTGGGTTTTGGCTTGGTGAAGCGTTGTTCCTTATACAATTCCACACTGTTTCACCAATCTGCACAAATGTTTGCATAGTTACCTGTTAGGATGCTCTGGGCATTACTGGCAACATGACATTTGGACACCCCACCCCTTTTCCCTGATTTCTGCACCTTCACACATGAGACGGTTGTCTGAAATCGGCAATATGTCAATGTGGTCATAGAAGGACCGGTTCCAACAGAAGGAACAAAACTCAAAGTCCAGGCCCTAGGATCCATGGTTTCCAAGATATTTCCACTCCAATGCACCGCAATGAACTGCACCACGCCAGGGTGAGGCAACAGGTGGGCAGAGAGCACATCAGGTTCCAGTATGCAGCAGCTCCCCACCTCTCGCCTCCCCCAACGTCTGCTCTCGGGTATGTCAGCCAGCCACACGTGCCCATTCTCAGTGCAGTTTACTTCAGGGTACAAAGCACATCAAGTGATAAGCGATCGGAACAGCGACCTACAGCATCAGTGTTATCATGTCTGTCTACAGAATCCGTTGGGGAACAGGTACTTCTGCTAGTAATATATATAATCCCTGAAAAAAAATGAAGTGCAGTTATGTTGAACCTTCTGTAATAAGAACGTTAGACACTCAGTGAAAAAAAACGTAGATAAAATGACCTTATAGTGCAGCACAAACATAAAAAACCGACAAATCCACCAGTTTAGATTCCTTAAGCAACCGTAAATTGGCCACAGTCATCCATGGACTGCTTGTGACATGACAAATAGCCTCTTGATAGTGACCTTGCAGTCCATTTGACTCTGTTTTCTGTTGACCCTCAAACCAAAAGGGAAGCTTTTTTCCCTCATGTTCTGAAGGAGCTCTGGTTACATGCATGTAATCTGTGATGCCATGTGTCAAATAGACAGGCGTAGACCTTGCCAGAGATCCAGCTCTCTAGTCCCGCAGACCCACCTACAGACCCACAGACCTAGCTTAGTCCTGATTCTGAGACGGGAGACCCGGCTCTGGGTCTCCAGGGCCATCACAGATCCAGCTGCAGGTCTGTCAACACCTCTTTGGGCCAATAGACCTGATCGGACCTGCCTAAGGATCTTCAAACCCCACCTCCCTACTGACTGACCTGGCTCTAGATCCTCATGTCCTGCTTTGACCCAGCTCCAGGTCTACTCACCTGCCTCTAAGACCTCTTACCTTGGCCCCCAGCTCCCTGACCTGAACCAGGTCTGGCTACATCCAGACACCAGGTCCTATCAAAAGCCTTAAAAACAGCCATTGTTCCACCAGTCATCTCAGTGTCACCCGATATGCCCACTGTGTTTCAGCCATGCCCCATCTACTTCAAAGACATGTGGTGTGGCCATTGGGCATGAAATGTACCCAGGGGACACTCTCCCTGAGGCATGACCAAAAGGTATGCCTAACTCCACCAAAAACATCTACCTGCCTACAGCCATGTTCATTGGCCAGTTTGACTGAATCATAGCTTGTGGCCACCTCAACGGATCCAGAAAGCCAATTTGGCATGTCATGTGCCCATTGGCCACTTTGCCTTGGAAATGTCATTTGATCATGTACCAGGCCCATCTAACACACACAATGTGCAAAATGGGTACGGCCTGCACCCAGTGACCCAGTCCAACGCCGCCGTGTGCTCCTCTGGGTCTATGGAAACCAAAATAGAGCCAGCTTTGGGTCTACAGCCCCATTCCAGGCCTGCGCAGATCCCGTTCCAACCTGGCTCAGGTCCACGTGCCCTGCTTAGGGTCAGCAGAACCAACACAAACATGAGGTCACCCCAATCTAATGTGTAAAAGCATAGGACCAATGGGGGTAAAAAAACAGCAAACAAAAAGAGTCCTATGCATATCAGTCTGGACAGTCAAAAAGCCACAGGCAGTAGGAAGAACATGTTTGTTGCATAATTGCCATGAAACCATTGAATGAAATAGAATACATGTGACTGGTTAAAAAAACTTTCAAAATATCCATAAAAATCAAACAAAGCACACAATATACAACCCTACCCATGCATAACCCATACTGTGGGGTACATTTATCAACCCAGCAGAACTTCCCCTATATCACCAAACTGCAGTTACAAGAAAAATGGCTGCGCTGGCTCTGCGGAGCACATATGGGGTGAGATGGAACCTGGAACACCCCGAGAATGACTGCAAGTGTTTTTTTCATGTGCACCAAAGAAAATAATTAAAAGGCAGTGCTGCTATGCTGCCAGCTGAAAACTTCCCACTGAAAAAGACAATATTCTGTGTTTAAAATGACTGCGCACTGATGCGATTTCCATCTTTTCAACATTACACAGTTTGGTTCCAGTAAGACACATCTATGTTCATCCATATTCAGGTTGTACACCAGCAAAGGAGGGCAGTCCTCCCTGAAAAGCATTATGTATCAAGTACATTTTGGAAATAGCAGAGAAATTCACTCCAGGCCGTATGGCAAAGGTTTTCCTTTTGCAACAAAATAACACAGGGAAACTCTTCACAAGAAACTCTCTCTCTCTCTCTCTCTCTTTGCTTATGTCAGTTTCAAAGAACCCTTGGGTTGAACAGATTCCTGTGTATTAGAAATTGACTAGGGCTATGGAAATGTTCAGAATAACCATTCAAGGAAAAACTGCATTTGTAAAGTGACATCCAAGAGAAATTAACCCATGTGTAAAATGGTGCTTTTGCCAAGCAGGAAAATGCCTTTTGAAAGTGAAATGTTAAAATGATGCCCTGTGCTTGCACAGAAATGTGATGGAAGATGGGGATTTGCTCTAAAATATACATGATATGTACTCCCAAAAAGACGTGGTTTCTGTTTAAAGAAAGGGGGGAAAAATTAAAAAAGAAACCACTTTGAGACCAGCAGAACAGGTTTGGCAGGCACTGGCTTCAAAGGACCCTGTCTCCCATGGGTGCAGAATTACCTCCCCCAAGTGGACCAGCCCCTGGGCACATGAAAGGGGCCAAGGTGTGGGATATGGCGACCTCGTCAGACTTCCTGGCATTTCTCCAGCCAGGAACAATGGATCAGGGGTACTGGCCTTGTCACGGGCAAGTGTGAATTCCTGGTGATACCTCTCTTCAGCTGCATCTGCCAAAATGAAAGGTTGCTATGGTAGCCCTGCTGCCCAGAGCTGACACAGTGGGGGTAGGATGACTGGGGAAATCTTAAGGACCGCCCTCCACTGACAGATGCCATCAATTTGATTTAAAGTACTTTTTGATATCTAAGTATTTATTTCAGTAACCTAAAAAAAAAACAGTAATGTGAAATTATCACCATTTAAATTTCATTTTTGCGCCATTAAAATAAGACCTTGTAGGTTCTTCTGACATGTGGTGGATGCCAATGCTAGGAATTTGTCATTTCTGGGGAGAGTGTACATGGTATGGTTTGGAAAATCTATGATAATATGCCCGGTGGTAATATGTATATATGTAGACAATTGTAGAATTTTAGGTGAGAGGCTTTCCATGGAAATGGCGAAAGATTGCCAGAATGATTAAACAATATCGCACAAACTTGGCATTTGAACAGAAATGTCTCTTGTGAAATATGGAATCTTCCTATCTAATTTTCCTGATGATGACATTTGTAAATATAAGTGTTTGCTCCATAACTGATTTTGGCAAAAGTAATTTTTGGTAGAACAAAACACATTGTAAAAAACACACACACTAAAGTTGAGTCACTTCCTTCAGTCCAATCTGCTGACAGGGAGGCAGCGACATCCACAGGCTGACCTATCCGATTCTTAGATGTAGGTCTAGCTTAGTTCTGCCCACATCGTAAAAATCCTCTGATGTCATCCGGCCTTTATAAGGAGGAAGCTTAGGGGGGAGTCAGGACATTCAAAAATCCAAGATCCAAAAATCCAACTCAACACCCAGAGATCCAGACATCCAATATTCACCCTGCAAGATTCCAGATTCCAGTGCCAGACCAGGGGTAGCTGATAAAAGATCCAACCAGAACCTCTTACCTAGGCTGAACCTCTAATCCAGAATTAAACCCTACAAAAATCCCAATAATTCAGGGAAAAAGGGAGAAGGCTGCAGAACCCTTTTGGGATTATCCGGCTTTGCACAGCTACCTGCTTTGCCCAGCTACCTGCATTGCCCAGCTGATGCGCCCCGCTGTCTACTGAGACCAGACTCAGTAGAAATACCAAATGGAATACAAAGTGACGCAAGTCTGACATTGCTTGCTGGCCAATATTTACAACCACCTCTTATGTGTGACAATCTGTGGCTCTTCAGTCAGACCGGTGTGGGTAACTATCACCCAGCCCAAAGGCACACACATGCCAACACCACGGTGCACCCCAAGCCCCACCACGCAGAACACAACCAGCGTGAGGGAGAACAAGGTGCATTCAATCTTACCAGCGTCCTGTTCTAAATATAGGAGTTGCGCTTCCTGAATATAGGACTTGCACTTCAATGGGTTTTCATGCACAAAAGTGCACACAGTCACCTAATAAAGATACTGCATGTCACATCAGGCAAGGACCTCAAGGATCTCAAAAGTCTGAAAAGATCTCAAACGATCACACCATTGGTTTACCAAACGCAACAAGAGATGGAGGTTTCTCTTACCGCGCTCTTGAAGGATAACAGGGTTCCCCTCTAATAAGTGTCCGAGCATTGTGAACGCCCTGCACGGGACGGCGCTGGAGAAACCAAATTACCACTGTGCGGCAGCGTTCCCAGTCGGTCCACCCAACTGCAACAGGTAGAAAACGGAATGCATAAGTGAAATGACATTCCCTGTCAGGCTCTCATTTGCCGTCAGTCAAGGAAAATGTGGCTGTTGGGCCGTGAATGGTACTCACCATTTCTGCACTGAAAGGTGAATAAATGTCCAACGGCACGTGGTGGCCTTTTCGCACACGAAGTGCACCCGAAAGATGCAAATCAGTATTGGTGACAGCTCATGAGGAGTGCCGACAAGCGTAACGGCATCACGTGTGCTTGAAAAGCAGCCTGTGAGCTCTGTCTGTCATAAGCCCATTGAACACTGCTGAACAGCAGCCGCCATCTTTAAAGGGAGTACTAATCCATGTGAACTCAAGTACTAGAGCTCTGATGAGTGAAAAAAAAATAAAAGCAAATAAATGTGAGAAAGTTCTGCATGTAGTGCAAGATGTTATGTTAAAGGTACTTATTTAGCGCACCATCACCAACGGAATAGGTCCCCAGGCGCTCTGGTGGATCTGTAAACAGGAAGCAGGGCGGGTAGGGTTAGTCAGGAGGAGGGGAGTAGGAGAGTTGGAGAAGTGATGTGCTGTTGGCAGCTTCAGCTCGGTATACGCCGAGTGCTGGGCTTTGGTGCAAGTATCGGATCGGGCGAGACCTCGAGTGCTGTAGGTGCTGTTTATGTGTTGTTGATGCGGTGTGGTAAAGTGCGTGCGGATTGCTGTGAGAGAAATGGTTTTGTGACTTTTGTGTGGGTTAAGTATGCAGAAAATTGAGGGTTGGATTAGTGGGGTCTGTATCCTGGTTCAGATACTTCTGGTTCTGTTTGAGCTGTATCCCTTTGGGTGGGGTTGTTGCTGGTTCCTTATGGGCCATCTCGCAAGTGGCGGTACAATTCCGTTTAGCAGTATTTCAGCGGAGTTATCACTGAAATACTGCCAAACTTCTAATGAGGCACAATGTGTGGATTCTACTTTACGCCAGGACAGTTAGTAGACTAACCCACTAGTAGAGCACCTATGCAAGACCTAAAAAGGAGAATGCGTGGGTGAAAAATCACCCTCAATCCGGTGCGTGATCAAACACAATGTTCCAGTGCACCAATCAATAAAGAACGAAAACGTGCACACGCGCCGTCCCATCGACAATGCAGACAATCGTAAACCTTCATTGAGGCCACATTCATGGGTCCTCAATAGATGAATCAATTTCAATAGGCGAGTTTCCATAGAGAAACCTTCTAGCTCAGGCTTCAGCTGGTCTAAAACCAAGCAAATGAAATGGCTGGGCCCATGATGGTGTTCCAACGGCGCACAGAGGACATTATTCCTGATTCTGCTGCCGTGCTTGCAAATCCTCCCCGACACCTTCCCAGCTGTCAAGCCAATATAAATAAGGTTGCACCGATCCTTAATGGCGTAAATAACATTGGTGGAGTTACAGTTTGAGAATGTATTAAATGTCCAATGGAATGAACCATGGACAAACTCCCTGGTGGCGGTGCTAAGCATGCAGACACTACAATTCCCACGGTGGGTGATGGCCAGCTAAAGCAGCTACCGGGTATGCCCAGGCAGCTACAATTGTATTCTGAACTGTTTTGTCTATGTCATGTCTATGTCTATGTATTTCTAGAGCGCCAAAGCCCTCAGGCATCCAGGCGCTACATTGAACAAGAAACGAACATTTGGGGCTAAAAGCGCATCTCTGTTGGCAAATCTAGCTCTTTCTGCAGCACGTTTCACTGTTTTCCAGGGCTATCCCCTCTCAGTAAGTCCGGGGTGTCGGGGTGTGAGTTATTGGGCCTGTTCTGCGTAGTCCTACCTTTTCCCAGACTTAGACCGGGGTTAGATACTGTCACCAATATTTACTGTATTCGGTGTGTTTCTGTATTTTGCTTTCTCTATGCATAGTATATTTTTTGGTTAGGTCTGATTGACGTATGGGTTATGCATGGGTAGGGTTGTATATTGTGTACTTTGTTTTATTTTTATGGCTGTTCTGATGCGTTTTATTAACCAGTTTCATGTATTCTATTCGTTCAATGATTGCACAGAAATTCCTGCAATAGAAATGTTCTTCACACTACCTGTGGCTTTTTTGACTGTTCAGGGTGCTATGCATCAGTTTCTCTGTTATTACAACGGCAGTATCTTTTGCAATGGGTTTTTTACCGAAAACATTTCAGTAAAAAAACGAATCGAAATGTGTATTTCTTATATTGGGGATCCGCCAACCACCCACCCCTATTCATTTAACATTATTCCCTACCCCTTATATACCCTTACTCACTACCCCATATATTTTTCAATTCGTTTTTTCAGGAAATAAAATTCTGGAAAAAAAAGTCTGTCAATGTAACAACGTTGTTCAATGCACAGGACTCTTTTTGTTTGCAGAATCGGTAGAGCAGCCACAGCCTGGCTCCGGCCTGTTCCAGATCAGCAGTGGGTCCTGGTCCAGCATGGCCTGGATCAGGATCCACAGGTTTTTCCAACAAAAGGGTTGCTTTATAATGGGGCATTTTCCACACCTCCCAGTCCCCCTGATCCTGCCACACTTTGGGCCTTGCATTTTGCCTATTTTTATTTCCACTGCGAAATCCATGAACAATCGTGACTTCTGGCTCAAAATTGTTTAGTATAACCCACACCAACCAGAATGGCTGCCTTTCAGGTTGGGTTGTATTCAAATCTGCAGACCCAGCCAAGTCCCCAGACCCCAGACCCAAATGGCCAACATATTCTTTTAGGATGTGTTTAAAAAAAGCAATAAGCATTTACACCGGATCAAGTGAAGATTGGAAGTGGCACCAGGTGCAGACTTCTTGTGCTGGTTTGGTGTAAACTCGCCTAGCAGTTATTACTGATGGTCGAGAGCGAAAACTCTCCAGGGAGTACTCATGAGAAATGGGAAATTGCAAATTGCCCACCCTGGGTGTGAGTGCATGAATCGCTCCAAAATAAATTTAGTCATATTTGTAATTTTACGTGAAAATGTAATCCACCTTTGTCAAACAGCACCAAAGTTATAAGCATACGGGAAAGGGCTCTTTTTATGGTAACCATGACCTCAGAGTCGCTATGGCTGGTTCTGTAATACTACGAATCGGCAGTGGTCAATGGTGACTCAGTACTTATGGGTAAGCTGTACACATCATGGGACATGCACTTCCAGATCTCTCCCTCTTCTATGCACGGTCCAGCCTTGATCTAGAATGCTGAATGTCGAATGCGTATCAGGGTGAATTTTTGCTTGCTGGCTCTATAATACTACAGAGTCGGCAGCATCAATGTTGACTCTACTCATGGTTAAGCTGGAAATACCATGGGACAAGCACTTCCAGATCTCCCCCTCTTCTATGCAGCATCCAGCCTTTATCTTGAATGCTGAATGTCAACTGCGTATCAGGGTGAATTCATGCTAGCTGGTTCTGTAATTCTACAGAGTCGTCAGTGGTCAATGTTGGATCTACTTACGGTTAAGCTGGACACACCATCGGACGAGCACTTCCAAATCATCCCCCTCTTCTATGCAGGATCCAGCCTTGATCTTGAATGATGAATATCGAATGCTTATCAGGGTGAATTCTTGCTAGCTGGCTCTATAATACTACCGAGTCGGCAGTGGTCAATGTTGACTGTACCTATGGTTAAGCTGGACACACTGAGCACTTCCAGATCATCCCCTCTTCTAAGCAGTATCCAGCCTTGATCTAGAATGCTGAATGTCAGCTGCCTATCAGGGTGATTTCTTGCTAGCTTGCTCTATAATACTTCAGAGTCTGCAGTGATCAATGTTGACTGTTCTTATGGTTAAGCTGGACACACCATGAGATGAGCACTTCCAGATCTCCCCCTCTTCTATGCAGCATCCAGCCTTCATCTAGAATGCTGAATGTCAGCTGCGTATCAGGGTGATTGCTTGCTAGCTGGCTCTATAATACTACAGTCTGTAGTGATCAATGTTGACTGTTCTTATGGTTAAGCTGGACACACCATGGGATGAGCACTTCCTGATCTCCCCCTGTTCTATGCAGCATACAGCCTTGATATAGAATGCTGAATGTCAGCTGCCTATCAGGGTGATTGCTTGATAGCTTGCTCTATAATACTACAGAGTCTGCAGTGATCAATGTTGACTGTTCTTATGGTTAAGCTTGACACACCATGGGATGAGCACTTCCAGATCTCCCACTCTTCTATGCAGGATCCAGCCTTGATCTTGAATGATGAATATCGAATGCGTATCAGAGTGAATTCATGCTAGCTGGTTCTATAATACTACAGAGTCGGCAGTGGTCAATGTTGACTGTTCTTATGGTTAAGCTGGACACACCATGGGACGAGCACTTCCAGATTTTCCCTCTTCTATGCAGGATCCAGCCGTGATCTTGAATGATGAATATCGAATGTGTATCAGGGTGATTGCTTGCTAGCTGGTTCTGTAATTCTACAGAATCGTCAGTGGTCAATGTTGGATCTCTTATGGTTAACCTGGACACACCATGGGACAAGCACTTCCAGATCTCCCCCTCTTCTATGCAGGATCCAGCCTTTATCCTGAATGTTGAATATTGAATGTGTCTCAGGGTGATTGCTTGCTAGCTGGCTCTATAATACTAAAGATTCGGCAGTGGTCAATTTTGATTGTACTTGTGGTTAAGCTGGACACACCATGGGACAAGCATATCCCGATCTCCCCCTCTTCTATGCACAAAATCCAGCCTTTATCTTAAATGCTGAATATCAATTGCGTATCAGGGTGAATTCTTGCTAGCTGGCTCTATATTACTACAGAGTTGGCAGTGGTCAATATATACTGGTTTATGGTTAAGCTGGACACCCCATGGGACGAGCACTTCCAGATCCCCCCCTCTTCTATGCAGGATCCAGCCTTGATCTGAAATGCTGACTATCTTCTGTGTACTGGAGTGAATGCTTGCAAAAGCCAACTCTCTGATGGCGTGAGAACAGGAGCAGTTCCAGTTTCCTTTACAGTTTCCTGTGGTTTTGGCTAACGTATATAAAACATCTTCATCGAGCTAGCAAATTCACAGTCGAGAGCACCGATATCCTGTGTATCTGACCGCCGAGCCCTGAAACCACAACACTGTTCTTTCCATCTCTGTTCATGTATGCAACAGATATAACTTTTGAAAGAATCCCTCCATCCCCCTCATAAGTCAGTAGCAATATAAATAACAGGTTCCCTTCATGGCCGATTCCTCCAGGTTTGTGTTATGTTATTTCATGGTACTTGTACTGCAGCCATCACGACCCTAGTAGTCTTACAGCACCTAGCCCTGTCCAACTATTTATCATACGGCGACTACGCCAGGGGGTTGCCAGACCTTGGTTTGCAGATAAGGAACTGTAAGGTTTGGAGAGGCGGGGGGCGTGGCTAACCGCCATGTAGAGCGGACGTGTCTCCTGAGAGCTCCGCGCTGATGTGCCATGATAAGCTGTTTTAAGTGATTTTAAAGTGCTCCGGAACCCTACAAGTTGCACCATCCACCGCAGAACCTCCTCAGCAACTTTTGCACCGTCTCCCAGGCGAAGAAGAGACGGCTAACACCTCTATCCGGCGAGCGAAGAGGGTCGCCGAGCGGATTCAAAATGGCGGCTCCCGCGCCCTGATCCCTCGAGAGGCCGGAGCGCACTATCACCACTGGCGATGCTGCCCGCCGGTGGGAGGAGAAGATCCTGAGCTGCCGACTTGCGCCGGACTCGGAGGAGGGGACCGAACAGCTGCACTCATCGATCGAGAGGACCGACCCGGACACCCCTGCCGGACTGCGCACTGCCCGCTGCGCGCGACCGGGCTTAGGTGTGCCCTGGATAGTCGAGAGGGCCCCCGGCGTGTGCGGTGGCCGACCGGTACTGCAGAGGTAAGCGGACGCGGTGGAGGACCACCCCAGATGCCTACATTGGAGGCAGGGTGAGGGGAGCCTATTCTACCCCCTGCGCCAGACTTTGCCGCTTGTGGCAACGCAAGAACTTGGGCTTGCCTCCCCGAGGCGTTGAGACCCCCGCTGTCTTCCTTCCCCCCCCTGCCTGCTGATCCTTCACCGGGGGGAGGTGTGGGCGAAAACACTAGGCCCCTGCCTGCAGACTGATGCTCCGGCGGACCGCGAGGCCCACTCCCAGGGCCCCCATCACTTCACAGCCGACGGCAGAGGGGGCCGTCCACGCCTGCTTGAACTGAGATACCCTTTGTTTCCCGAAATTGGCCTGCTACCCCGCTGCTTCTTATTATCGCCCTGTCGGCCCTGTGACGGGAACGAGAGGTTCCCCTGCTGCTAGCTGCTTCTCGATTGCGCCCCCCGCATTTTCGGTGAGGGGAGGCCCTGTCTTGACGACATGTCCGGCAGGAGCGGCAGGCCCAAGCAGCAGCGCCAGACCACGATGGACACCTTCGCAGCCTGTGAATCCCCGAATCCTGAGGGCACAAACAAAGCGGCCTCGGACGCTCAATCTAACCCCATGGCAGCCGCGGCTTCAGAGCCTAGTAACACCCAGATACTCGAAGCCATCAAGCTTTTCCAGGCAACAATGGAAAACAAAATAGATGCCATTGCCACAGACCTGGGCCTCCTGCGTCAAGATGTCCGCTCCCTGGCCGGCAGGACTGAGGCGCTTGAAACACAAGTCCGGGAAAACACTGAATCCAAAACTCACCTTCTTCGAGACGTCGACGAGCTTCAACAAAGGGTCAAGAACTTGGAGGACAGAGCCGAGGAGGCAGAGGGAGGGCTCGCCAGAACAATATACGCCTCCTCGGTCTGCCAGAGGGTTCCGAAGGCTCCAACCCCACTAATTACATAGAGAACCTCCTGCTACAAGAGGTGGGAGCTGGCAAACTCTCCCAGGGCTTCACCATCGAGAGGGCCCACAGATCCCTGGCTAAGAAACCACCGCCGGGGGCCCCAACCAGGCCGGTGATAGCGAAAGTTCTCAACTACAGGGATCGTGAGGTCATTCCGGCCTTTTCCCGAGCTGGTGGCCAAATCCAACGGGACTCTGCTAAAATCGCCATATACCCTGATTACACCTTTCAGGTCCAAATGAACAGAGCGCAGTTCATACATACCAAGGCCAGATTGAAAACCGCCGGGCTGCGTTATATGCTCCGGTATCCTTCTAGACTTAAAGTACTGCATAACAACAAATCGCACTTATTCGACACTCCGGCCCAGGCCAGGGACTGGATGGATGGATTACAGATCCCTGATATTGAGGAAAGGAAACGGAGACCGAGATAACGATCTTCCTGTCATTCTGGGGGGAACTTTACTTGTTTAAACTGCTACACAGCTGAATGGATCCTCCTCGCGGAGACCCGCAGTCCAAGTTCACTCCACCCACTGATTGTTTCCTTTTTTTTGGGTACATATACCCGCCCGTAGGGCACCTGGAGACCAATGCACGGTCCAACGGAGCAGAAACGGGACAGTCATAACGAGGGTAACCTCGCTGGGCCAGTTCTATGTTTGGAGTTTTCACAGTTAAGAAGGGAGGGTGGGAATAGGGGAGTTTTTGCACAAGTTGGGGACGTACACTGGGACATATCGAGACCATGGGAACAATTCACATGCAACGTAGCACCTCCTAGATCCCAAGCTCCGCCCGTTACACACAATAAACCACACTACGCCTATGGCTGACACAATAAGGGTCGTTACCTGGAACGTCAGGGGCCTGAACAGCTTTGTTAAACAACGGCGGGTCCATGCCTACCTGAAAAGATGCAAGGTCAGAATCGCCATGCTGCAGGAAACCCACTTAACTCCCAAGAAACTGGAAGCTCTGGCAAAAACTTGGCGTGGTACCCTAATAGGTTGGACTTACTCCTCCTACGCCAGAGGGGTTCTGATTTGGCTTGCCCCTACTGTTCCTTTCAAACTCACTAGCACTAAAACAGACAACGAGGGTTGGATGGTGGTGGTGTACGGCTCCATAGATGGCAAAGAGGTATGCTTGGTAAGTACTTACACACCCAACCATGACGCGACTGCCTTCTTCCATTCCCTTCACACGCGACTCAGCCCGTATGTGGACAGAATTGTGATATGGGGGGGTGACCACAACTGTACCCTTGACCCTCTACTTGACAGATCCAATAACAAACACGATCGACCCTCCCCTCCAGCTAAAATACTTTCCAAACTAATCCAACAGTTGCAACTCAGTGACCTATGGAGGGCCCAGCACCCTGAGCAACGTGAGTATTCCTTTTACTCCCCACCTCACGCTGTACACACCAGGCTGGACTACATCTTTCTCAGCCTAACGCAACAGTCCATGTTTGTTGATGCGCGCTACCTACCTAGGGTGCTGTCGGATCACTCTCCCCTTCTGGTAACCGGGGAGGTGTTCCCGTCCACACCCCCTATACCCACATGGAGGCTGAGGGCTGAGGCCCTACTTGACTCTGCATTCAAGGAACGCATAAAAGATAGCACTGAGGAATATTGGCAAAATAATCTGCATAGCGTTAGACACTTGAGCACAACTTGGAAAGCATATAAGGTGGTCATGAGGGGCGAGATGATTGCAGCAGTTGCGGGAGCTCAGAGATCTATTACATCCTCGCTTGAGCGCGCAGAAAGGGACCTGAGTACGCTCGAAGGTAGGGCTGACCCATCCCCTGACAACTTACAAAAAATGGCCGAACATAGGCAAACCTGCCTAACTCATTGGGAATCCCTCAGTAAACTGAGTTACGCCAAGCACACAGAGAGAATCCATGCTCTGGGAGACAAGCCCGGGAAACTCTTAGCTTGACTCTATAAAAGGGAGACCCCAGGCCACCCATCTGCCACATACTCACTCCTGACGGCATGGCCGTACATACCCAACAAGAAATCAATTCGGTCTTTACCGACTTCTATCGTAACCTGTACGCCGAAGCCCCGCCCCCCTCTGACACCAGGATCGAAGACGCCCTTGACGTCATCGACCTACCTAAACTAGATTTGCAATTGGCTGAGACCCTTGACGAGCCCGTCACCCCCGACGAGGTCAGGGTGGTAATAAGATCGCTACCAGCTGGGAAAACCCCGGGTTCGGATGGGCTCCCAGGGGAATTTTACAAAACCTACGAGGAAACTCTTGCCCCAATATTGGCCCATGTCTTTAATGAGGCCTTTGAGCGTGGTACCCTCCCGGACTCCATGAATGAGGCCGTGATTATACCCTTGCTTAAACCGGGGAGGGACGGGGCAGATTGTGGTTCATACAGGCCCCTCTATATGCTTAATGTTGACTGTAAGATCCTTACTGCCCTGCTTCCGAATAGACTGCGCAGAGTTATCCCTCTGTTGATCCATCAAGACCAAACGGGATACGTCCCGGGGTGCTCCATCACCGAGAACCTGCGCAGGCTGCATCATGTCATCTATAGCACTGAGGGAAGGCTGCAGAAACTTGCAGTGGCGTCACTTGACGCCACCAAAGCTTTTGATTCTGTGAGGTTGGACTGGCTGTATGCCACCATGGCCAAAATGGGGATGGGCCCTGTATTCCTAAAGTGGACCCAGCTAGTTTACGCCAGCCCCACTGCGAGAGTACGCACCAATAAAACCTATTCTGCTAAATGGTCCCTACACAGGGGCACCCGCCAGGGGTGCACTCTGTCCCCCATGTTATACATCCTTGCCGCTGAACCAGTGGCGGCCTACCTGAGACAGGAATATGGGGAGGGAGGCATTAAGATAGACGGGGTGACCCACCTCATCTCTATGTACGCTGACGACACCCTATTGTACCTACGGGACCCTGAGGTCCTCCTTCCCTACATCCTGAAACCCTGGACTGCTTCCACAAGCTCACTGGAATCCAGATCAATAGGAGCAAATCTTGCCTTTACCCCCTCGCAGCACTTTACACCGATGAATACAGATCCCTCCCCCCTCTAGATCTCGAATGGCAGGCTACTTCTTTCAAATACTTGGGGATAACTATACACCGCAACCCAGCCACAGAACACATCCTTAATACCGTAAAGGCCAAAGACTCTCTCACGAAATCCATGGAGTTCTGGGGCCAGCTCCCTCTTTCGATGGCCGGGAGGGCTGGTCTCCTTAAAATGGTCACCCTTCCCCGCCTACTACATAACTTCACTAACGTCCCCTTCAACATCCCCCCCTCATTTTTCAAAGAACTCAACAAACTCTGTAGGGGCTTCATTTGGCAGGGAGGTAGGCACAGGGTGGCGTTGGAGACTCTCCAAAGACCATACGAGAGGGGCGGACTTAAGATCCCCAACTTTGAGCTGTACTTCCTCGCCAGCCAGCTGAGACATGTCACGCAATGGATGGCCGATGAGAGCACAACAGACACTCGCCTCCTTCAGCCGGCCCTCCACCGGTTGTTACTCAGAGACATACTGTGGGCTGAGGAGGGTTCTACGAGACACTGCCCTTACCTCGGCAAGCTCGGGATCCGGCTTTGGAAAAGGGCCTGCAAACTGGTTGGGTCGGACGACCCGTTCTCCCCACAGATCACTATCGCTGCACTCATGGTTAATCACTCTTGGGGGCATGTTGAAACACGTACACAATGGGAGCCCCTCGGGGTGGCCACGCTTGGGGACTTGATTTAAGAACAGGAAATCCTAACCTTTTCGGAACTCTGTGAGACCACGGGCCTCCCGGCAGGACAGTTCCTGTTGCACAGGGTGGTTGTGCAGGCCTTGTGCAGGAGATGGCCGGTCGCTGCTGACCTGACTGAGGAGAATGAATGCATCGAAATTATACTGAACTCTGCTGAGGGGGGCCACAAAACCTCACGAATCTACGAAGCCCTGTTGTGGGGTACGACCAGGGGAGACCTCAAATGCAGGAGTAAGTGGGAAACTGAACTGGGCCTTGTTTTTGAAGACAAAGATTGGGGTGATATAACCCACTATCATAAGAAGGTTTCCAGGAACGCCCGCTTGCAGCTTATTCAACTGTATATCACCAATAGAGCGTACCTCACACCTGAAGCCATATCAAGATTCACAGGTGCTGGAACCCAATCATGCCCCAAATGCAGTGAACCCAGAGCGGGAATGACTCACATGTTCTGGGCTGCCCAGTAATCAGGGAGTTCTGGTCACAAGTGAAGGACAGAGTGGCTGGCGCAGACATCGTAGTTGAGGTGGACGAGCCTACGGCCTGCATCCTTGGCAGATATAGGCGAAACAGAAAGAACAAACCCCTATCCAAGCTCACTGACCTTATATACATTACAGCCAAAAGACGTATCGCCGTGGAGTGGAAAAGCCCCAGAGGTCCACACATGCCCCTATGGTGGGGAGATCTCACGAAGTGGATCATAGCTGAAACCGCAGCATGGGAAACGGCTATCCATGTGCAAAGACTGGATTCCAGCGAGAAACTACACCGTTGGGTGGCCCTGACGTTGCCCTTGCTCCACCCTGAGGCGGATGATACGGAGCAGAGAGAGTTGGCCGGATACGGGCACGGACTAGAGAGGAACAGTGAACTAACCGTGGTCTTGGGGGGGGGGGGAGAGGGATGGGGGATTTGGGTCGTTTTCTTGATATGCTTAACCAATCGCCAATGATGTTTTTCTTTACTCTTTGTCTATCTCATGTTATTAAAACAATAAACAAATAAATAAAAAAAAAGGTTTGGAGAGGCGGTGATGGGAGAAGATGAGGAGATGGTGAAGAGGGAGATTCCAATAAGACAAACAAAGTTTGATGGCAGAGACAAAAGAGATGAGGACGATGGCTTATGGTTGTGGCTTTAGGGATGCGTGTTCAATAACTGACGGAAGGTATTGGTACACATGAAAAGAGGAACCAACTATGTGCATCTCAGTTTTATTGGGATGGCAGCACCTAAACCAGCCAAAGCAAGGTACTAGATGATGTTGTTGACTGGTTGTGTGATGGACTTCAGGTGTGCTCAAGTGGCCCCTAATATTGTGGAGTCTTTCACCATCCCAGTTTCTAAGAACCCCCTGCTACTGTATCAGGGGAGAGAACTGGGTTTGCCAAGCCAGCTGACAGATGTGTCTGCGCCAAGGATTATGCCTGGGTCACACACGGGTAGACGTTTATCATTAAGGCCAGCACTGTGGGAAAAACTAATGATTTTGCACCTTCATGGACTTGTGGGACAGGTGAGGACTAAGGGTCCATCAGCCCTGCTACTTACTGCGGTGCTGGGATTTGAAGCTATTCTCAACTTGCTTTGTAGTCGGGGGACACAATACCCTGATTTTCTGTCTGTTTTCACCCCGTTTGGTTTTCAAAGGAGACAAGGGTTGTCAAAGCCAACCATTTTGGCTTTTGTATAGGCAGGGGACCTACATTTTCCAGGCATTACCATAATGGTACTACTTGCCCATAAGATGACAAAAGCTGGCACATTATACTAGTACCTATCATATTATGGCAGTGCCTGGGAAATGTCTATTTTTATGGCTATTCAAGAGCCAATACTGCTGGCTTTACCAAAGCTCGCTTGTAATAGGAATTTAGTGCAAGGAACAGATGCCAGGACATGCTGCTTATATCAAGTAGTTGAAGGCACAATTGAACAAGGTAGTTTCATTCCATCAGGAGATGGTTTAGATGGTTTATTGGTGCAATTAAGCCATTGCCTTTTAGAAGGCTGCTCAGAAAGCACATAGCTTGACTCAAATAGATCTCAGGAGGATGCAAGCTGGGCATAGAATTGCAGGTAGTGATTGAGAATGTCCATGGGGACCAGCATGTCCATGATCAGTCAGTTGGTGGGTCAGTAACCAAACAACGTCCACCCACTGTGTGTCCCTCTTCACTTCTCATCTCCCTCCTACATTCAGTCCCTGCGACAATAGTGTTGCTTGCAGGCAGCTCTTACAGTGCCGCCTAATAGCCCAACCTAAAAAAGGAGGCAACAAAGGAAAAACAAACTTCCAAAGGTGGCAGCCGAGTGGCCGACGCTTGGTGCACTCAGGAGCACATATTGCCATGAAGCCCTGCATCCTGGTTGGCTGCAGATAGTAGCCATTATTATTACCCAATGTATTGGTACTCCATGTATAGACATCAGAAGAATGAAAGTGAATTAAACTTGATGTAATGGAGTTTGGCCTCATGTCAGAAGCATGTGAATAACCGCTGAGTCTCTAAACTGAAACTTGATTTCCCAAAATGTCAAGTTTAAAGAAAAAGACTGCCATGGGATGATTGCCCTGTGGGCAATACTTTCTCTTTATGTTGCTTCTATGGCACACCAAAGACGAAAACTAGGTTTATTAAAATGTGTACGGCAAAGTGGGAGATGAGTGGCATGGAGACCAAACAGGCATCTAAGGGTTGGAGGCTAAGAGACTCAAATGCAAATAAAACAGGAGGCGAAAATAAAAGAATGAGGATCTAAATACTTGCATAGGGGAATGGTCTATAGAGAAAGGTGATTCATTGAAAAGAAAAGTATTTCATTTTCTTTTAAATGACAAGGATGTGGTGCTATGAATCCCCCATGGCAGAGAGTTCCAGAGGTATGGTGCCAGGACTTGAAAGGAGCAGCACAGTTGCGGCCGGTCACAGTGCTAGGTCAGTCTAGCCAATGAGAATGCTTCACTTTTCACGTTTTCTTTACCTGTGCATCAAGGGGAAGGCAAACACATGATAAGTTTATTACATATAATGTAAGCCAGCATAGCCAGTTTATAAAACATATGTTTGCTGTCATGTTTGATGCACATTTAATGTGCATCAAGGGTAATGCAAACATAAGTGTTATCACAGGCCTGCATTCAATATAGGCCAGTATAGCCAGGTAGTAGCACTTACCATCTTTGCTTTACCCTTGATGCACATAATCCGGGCATCAAGGATAAAAAAATACATGATGAGTGTTATTACATGGCTAGACTGGCTTACATTGGTGGCTACAGTCTATTCCTTGTGTGGCATGTCATTTTTGTAGCGTAAAAGGGAACATAAGTGTGATTGTGTGATCCACTGGCTTATCTTGGAATAGCCAATCTGGATATACTTTCTGTGGCATGGTATTTATTTTTTACTGGCTGGGAGGCCTTATATGGTAATACTAGCATATATTGGTGCAGCATGCATGGGCATGTATGTGCACAGCTAGAATCAACCTGTTGTACATACTGGCATATGTTGTGGGAAAAGGCACCATGAAAATGTGTTTAAAAAAAGTCCTGTGCAATGTTGGTAACTTGCATTAATTGTGTTTTTTCATTTACTACCATACAAAACTGATTACAAGCGGCCTGGCTTTTTACCCAATTTCCCACAGAATGTGCTGTACAATGCACTATTTTAACCCATCATTGAAAGCATTTTCTCGGGGGGAGAATCACCCAGGTCCCGCCTACTTTACTTCAGGCTTCATTGCTGCGCTTGGTCACTCTGGCATATTAAGCGCATACATGTACACCCGTCCAGTTGAAAAAATCACCCGCCGCCACTGGCTCAGCAGCCGAATGTCTATAATAGGGTACCATAGATAACATCTTGTCTACTGATCTTAACAAACGAGCTGGTGTGTACCAAAGGTTCATCTCTTCAATGTAGTGTGCAACATCCCTATGAAGAAATGAGTACATATGGGCCATTGCAGGGGACTCAATCCAACTTCCTATTGAATGTATTATTAACACTTAAGGACCTGCCAATACATTCAGTTAAACAAATAAAGCATGTTGAGGAGGCTTGCTGTACCTTCTAGTTAAAACACATTAGAGGCAGTGAGGAGACCCGCCTCCTTTCACCCCTTCAAGCACACGAGGGCAGTGGGAACATGCTGTACCATTGACTGAAAGGCGCTGTGAGTAGTGAGGGACCTGCTCCAACTTGCTTCACTGCCCCATTGGAACGCATAAAAGATATGATATGATAAGTCATTTATAACGCGCCTGTACACATGTGATTCTAGGGCCGATACAAGCAGCATCATCCACCTCCCAATTGAAAAGCCTCCGGGTGAGGTAAGGACCTTCCCCTTCTCCTCAGCGGCGTGTCTTTGCAGGCAGATGATCCAGGGCCCCTTGAATGGGCAGCAGGATCTCTAGCTAGTTTATACCCCCAGTCCCTGATCTTGACACAACCCTCCTTGAAACCAAGAAAACCTTCAGAAAATGAAGATAATGAGAACGGGAGTTACCGTGGTCCATCCCAGCGCTTGTACAAATTCGAGAGAGCGCCTTCTCAACCTTGATCTCCTTTGTTTCCTAATTTTTACTACTGAAGGTCACGACTCCCTAACTTCAAACTTAAAGATATTTATCTGAATAATGAAAAATGTAATTTATGGGTTAAATATGGAAGATTCAATTGCAATCTCTGGGGGATAGGTCAGGGGCAACGTGCTCGCCTTGGATGCAAGACGACATGGAGCAACACAGGTTTGATCCCCAGGTCTGCGCTTAGAAACCTCCGGGTATTAAGCGCGTTATAAATAACCTATCATGTCATATCACTGCTAGCCACTGGTTGCTGAGAAATGTAGCTACTTATTTCCATGTGCGTGACAGCCCATAGCACACACCACCCTACCTATAGGAGCAGATGCTAAGGCAGGTCTGGGTAAATAAACTGACATGTCTGCGGACGCCACCTCTGTCAGATGACAGCCCAAGGTATGGCAGGAGCTAAACATTATCTAGTGCTGTGAACGTGCAACAGAAGCTAAGGCACACACAATGGCCATACAATTGAGCTCCATTGAATTTTCAGAAATGCTGTTGTCCATGAGTCTGAGTCAAGGGTCAAGCGAAAGTAGCCTGCGGGGTGGAGCCTGAGCAGAGTGTACTCTCCTACTCGCTCTGCACCAAAATCTTCCACCTTCCTGCTCCTCCTAACACTTCCTATCCTTTTCTCTCCGACCGCCCATGTGCTCCACGTTGTCACTAAGCAACGCCGAAGTGGTCTACAGGATACCATATACCAACATTTTGCAAACAAATGAAGAACTAAGAGTCCAGTTAGCATTCCTCATAGTCTCTGAGACTTGTCGACATTATTCTCCTATGCTCTGATCATTGCTGCGCTTCTCCTGAAGAATATCACCCATCAAACTCTTCAAAGCAAGATTGATCCTCAGTCCCTCGCAGCCGACGTGTCAGAGGGCACTGAGGTTCACCAGCGTTAGAACGTCCATCCCTTTCTTCAACCGCCTCCTCTGGGCTTCAAACGGAATCCATTCTTGGAGCATATGCAAGGATTTGCTTCTGGTCTGTTGCCTCATTTCAGGTTGCTCCGTAGTTCCTCTATTCTCTTACAAAGAAAACTTTTCCATGATCCAAACCCTACTGTCACAGTGAGTGTTTTGTTTTTATCAGTTCTCTGCAACTACAGAGGGAGCACCTTTATTTGGATAGCGTGTCTCTTTCTTTGTGGGTCAACCTTACTTTGATCAAATCACTTGGGTATATGTCAAATGTCAAGAGCTTCTGCTGCTTGTTTTAGCTGCATGTCTGCTTGGTTTGTTTCTTCTTCAAGAGTCACATAAGGGATTTCACTGACAAGTCAGTATCTTCTCAGAGACAATAAGGGTGGAATTAACTGGAGGGGGCTCTCCTGCCTCTTATCAAAGGAAACCTAGGCATAGCTGTGACTAAGTTGGATGTCTGCCGGTGGGCTGCAACGTACTCCAATACTGTGAGTTGGGGGTTCTTGTGAGAGGGTTCATTTTATGATCCTATTCACTCTCTTCACTTGCCCAATGTCCTGTGGGTAATAGGCACACTCCTGAAGTTGCTTGATTTTCCACTCTTCTACAAAGGTTACCATATCAAGCAATACTAGTTAAGATTTGTTGTCGGTAACTAGTTATTTGCACAAGTCTCCTCTTCGGAAGATGTCTCTCAGGATTTTAATCATAGTCCTTCTCATCATGTAGGAAATTAAATGGAATTCCGTCTCCTTGGACGCATAGTCTACCGTCTACCGTCACCATAGAGGCGACTGTGTTCCATCTGATACAGTGAGCCAATTAATGCAGGCTTATCTTCTTTCTTTCTTGTTGCTAGTGGTGCATGTACTGCAATCGACAACTGCTCTCTCTACATTGTCACCCATTCAAGGCTACAGGTATGCTTCTTTTCTCATGTGAAAGTTAGGGGGGAGAACCAGGTGTTCGTCTTGGGGCTTGACAATGACAACAGGTCTATCTGTAAGCAGAGAGATGGCCTTGACCTCCTCGAATAAACCACATGTTCAGTAACAGAGACTTTAAAGTCCATCAGCTGGTATGGCCCAATGGTTATGGGCAGGCCTCTTTTATGGAACCATCCTTCTATTACTTCTAGATTTTACTCCTCCAATGCCTTCATCACAGTTCATCCCTTTCATTCCTTTTCACTCAAGTTGTCAGCTTTGCCACTGACAACATCCCCCAGGGAAGCTAATGCACAGTCTTTAGAAATCCCATCGGCTGTGGTTCTCTGACATCGAATCAGCCCAATTGTTCTTCCACCTAGGAACATGTTCAGCTATAAACATATACTCTTACAGCTTTGAAGCCAGGCTTGTGAGTCACGATGTGAAAGATCTGGTGCCTCCAGATGGAGCATGTGCACCAAGGGCTTGTGATCGGTCAAGAAATGGAATCTTTGTCCTCTTGCGTAAATGCAGGTCAACATTTCTCTTTCCATCACTGAGTAGTTCCTTCCTGGCTCTGAAAAGGTATTGTCGATGATTTGTCCATTGACTTTTCTTATCTTGGTCATGGACACCCTTTTTTCATATGCTCTGGTGTCCAGCATGGGTTCAAACGTGTGAACGCATGATTCATTCACTATATGTGACATCACTTCAGGTAAATCATTGTCTCTGTTCCCAAATGAACTCAACCTCCCTTTTCAGTAAATAGCATATGTATTTATTTTTCTCAGAGAGGTTGTGTGCAAACTTAGTTTTGTACTTTGGCAATCTAAAAACCAACTTCAGTTGCTCCTTGGAGTTGGGAGCTGGGGACGGGGGTTTGATTGCATTTAGTGGGTGTAACCTGTGGCTAATCCCATTACTAGAGATGGTGTAGTTCAGGTATTCTACATGGTCATAAACCTATATTTTACTTTGTGCAGGCAGATTCCCACACATTGTGACCCGTCCAATGTTGTCTTCAATGCTTTATTGTAGTGCATTTGACTTCCATGTATATCATGATGTCATCCTGGAAATGCAAGACATTTCAGACATCAGACAGTAAATGTTCCATCATCCCACAGAACAGAGAGGCCACCGAGGGGATGGCAAACTGCTGTGCAAATATATTATTATATACAAAGCGCAGTAATGAAGGCAGTTAGGAACTTGAACTCCTCAGATAACCTGATTTTATTATATGACTTGCACATATAAAACTTGGTCAGAATGGCAGCCTTGTTTAACATAAGTATACATTTGGAGATGCTAGACAGGGGTAAATATCAATCATTTCTCTGAGATTTCAGAGATCCACACATAGTCGCAATTCATATGAATTGGCTTTCTTTGTTAAAACCATTGGGCTTAACCATGGTGAGCATCAACAGGCTCTATAGACTCTCTGTCTGCAAATTATGAAACAAGACCTTGAGATATTGCCTGGCCATTGCAGATAAAGGCCTGACCTTACTATGGGTGACCACAGCTCAGCTGTGCAGATTTAGCTTGTGGATAAGCTTCTTTATACATCCTACTCCTTTTTAGAGCACCTCCTTGTACTGTTCAGGGATATCTTTATGAGTTTCCGCATCTAAGCTCACCCCTTGAAGCTGGGGTCCAAGACTATCTTGAGATTTCTTTGCTCATTCCAGTCTAGGATAGCTTTTCCGTGCTTCACCAAGTAGACTTTTCCTGACGATGTCACCCTTTTAATTCAGTGGTGCAATATCTGTAGGCAGGAGATCAGTAGAAATGCCACCAAACACCCTGAGTTTAAAGTTCACTTTATTCACTCCAACGGTGTACGTATTTACTGTGCTCTTGTGCAATACATCCAAGGGAATCAAACAGATCTCTGATTGGTGATGACTAATCCAGAATCTGCTATCAGTCGGCCCTCATTCCAATCCACTCTCAATATCCTGATGAGGATTGGCCACTGGGCACGGTTCACAGTCTGTTTCCATGTTTGTTATCATTGTCTCTGCTCCTTCTTACAGTGAAATCTTCCTCTAGCGCAGTCCCCTTTTGACCCTATCGTGTTCAACACGCTTTGGCAAAGTGGCCAACTCGTGAACCTGCTACTCCTGGTTTCTTATGGGACACACGTGATCATTGCTGATGTAGAGTTTGCTCTCACAGTGTTGGAAGGAAGTCCTTCTCACTTCTTGTTCCTCTTGTAAAACACTATTGATATTTATAAAGCGCCTACAGCTAAGCGTTATCGTTCAGAACAAGCAGTGCTCACCTAGCAGTGACTACGTAAACAGAAGTGTTTTAAGTCTCTTTCTGAAGTCAAGAAGATTTTTTGACTTTCTGAGTTCTTTGGGGAGTTAGTCCTAGTGCTTAATGACAAGCACCTGAAAGGACCTCTCTGTTGCTCTCAATCGTTTGACTCTAATGCTGGATAAGAGGAAATCTGAAAGGATCTGAGAGTGTGGGAGGAGAGCAACGATGGGATTTGCTTTGAAGATGGCTAGGCCCTGTTTTCTGGAGGGCCTTAAATACTAGATTCAGAGCCTTGAATGTAATTCTAGCTGACACAGATGGCCAATGTAGTTTCCTGAGGGCAGGTGAAAGGTGCGTTCTTCGCGAGGCACCTGTGACTGCTCGGGCGGCTGTGTTTTGCATCACTTGAACCCGATTTAGGACGCATTTGGGTGCACCAAGTAGTAGTGTGTTACAATAATGTAACCGAGAGGTAATAACTGCTCGGGCTATGGTAGCCAGATGACGTTCCGGCCTAATACGCCCAAGAATCATTACGCGAACATGTGCGCCGCCAATTATTTACATGCTGGCACACAGTCAGGAGAGAGTCTAGGTAGACCCCTAGGTTTTTTAACCACTGATTGAACATTTAACATTTGTTTTGTCTAAGCATAATTTCACTGGGGAGTGTAAAGAATTTGCGCTCCATTAAGTACTCATAGATTCTGTTTTAGGCACGTGTAGTATGGTTCAGTGGCAGCTCGCTTGGCTTGGAAGCAAGACGACGCAGAGCAACACAGGTGCAAATCCTGGGTCTGCGCGTTCTAAAGTTTTTTCGCTTAGATCTTCCTGCTTCTTTGCAGAGCTGGCTGCCTTCAGGGGGAAGCTGAAGATTAGTTGCATATCATCCACATAGTCCTGGTAAAATGACCTTCTGAGATCATTGCATTCATTTCATCCCTTTTCAAGGCAGCCGCTGATTCCTTCGTGCATGCCCGCGCTGATTCCTTCTTGCATGCTGTCGTCTCTTCTCCTGCCCGCGCTGATTCCTTCTTGCATGCTGTCGTCTCTTCTCCTGCCCGCGCTGATTCCTTCTTGCATGCTGTCGTCTCTTCTCCTGCCCGCGCTGATTCCTTCTTGCATGCTGTCGTCTCTTCTCCTGCCCGCGCTGATTCCTTCTTGCATGCTGTCGTCTCTTCACCTGCCCGCGCTGATTCCTTCTTGCATGCTGTCGTCTCTTCTCTTGCCCGCGCTGATTCCTTCTTGCATGCTGTCGTCTCTTCACCTGCCCGCGCTGATTCCTTCTTGCATGCTGTCGTCTCTTCACCTGCCCGCGCTGATTCCTTCTTGCATGCTGTCGTCTCTTCACCTGCCCGCGCTGATTCCTTCTTGCATGCTGTCGTCTCTTCTCCTGCCCGCGCTGATTCCTTCTTGCATGCGGTCGTCTCTTCACCTGCCCGTGCTGATTCCTTCTTGCATGCTGTCGTCTCTTCACCTGCCCGCGCTGATTCCTTCTTGCATGCTGTCGTCTCTTCACCTGCCCGCGCTGATTCCTTCTTGCATGCTGTCGTCTCTTCTCTTGCCCGCGCTGATTCCTTCTTGTATGCTGTCGTCTCTTCACCTGCCCGCGCTGATTCCTTCTTGCATGCTGTCGTCTCTTCTCTTGCCCGCGCTGATTCCTTCTTGCATGATGTCGTCTCTTCACCTGCCCGCGCTGATTCCTTCTTGCATGCTGTCGTCTCTTCACCTGCCCGCGCTGATTCCTTCTTGCATGCTGTCCTCTCTTCACCTGCCCGCGCTGATTCCTACTTGCATGCTGTCGTCTCTTCACCTGCCCGCGCTGATTCCTTCTTGCATGCTGTCCTCTCTTCACCTGCCCGCGCTGATTCCTTCTTGCATGCTGTCGTCTCTTCACCTGCCCGCGCTGATTCCTTCTTGCATGCTGTCGTCTCTTCACCTGCCCGCGCTGATTCCTTCTTGCATGCTGTCGTCTCTTCACCTGCCCACGCTGATTCCTTCTTGCATGCTGTCGTCTCTTCACCTGCCCTCGCTGATTCCTTTGTGCATGCTGTCGTCTCTTCACCTGCCCGCGCTGATTCCTTCTTGCATGCTGTCGTCTCTTCACCTGCCAGCGCTGATTCCTTCTTGCCTGCTGTCGTCTCTTCACCTGCCCGCGCAGATTCCTTCTTGCATGCTGTCGTCTCTTCACCTGCCCGCGCTGATTCCTTCTTGCATGCTGTCGTCTCTTCACCTGCCCGCGCTGATTCCTTCTTGCATGCTGTCGTCTCTTCTCTTGCCCGCGCTGATTCCTTCTTGCATGCTGTCGTCTCTTCACCTGCCCGAGCTGATTCCTTCTTGCATGCTGTCGTCTCTTCACCTGCCCACGCTGATTCCTTCTTGCATGCTGTCGTCTCTTCACCTGCCCGCGCTGATTCCTTCTTGCATGCTGTCGTCTCTTCACCTGCCCGCGCTGATTCCTTCTTGCATGCTGTCCTCTCTTCACCTGCCCGCGCTGATTCCTACTTGCATGCTGTCGTCTCTTCACCTGCCCGCGCTGATTCCTTCTTGCATGCTGTCGTCTCTTCACCTGCCCGCGCTGATTCCTTCTTGCATGCTGTCGTCTCTTCACCTGCCCGCGCTGATTCCTTCTTGCATGCTGTCGTCTCTTCACCTGCCCGCGCTGATTCCTTCTTGCATGCTGTCGTCTCTTCACCTGCCCGCGCTGATTCCTTCTTGCATGCTGTCGTCTCTTCACCTGCCCACGCTGATTCCTTCTTGCATGCTGTCGTCTCTTCACCTGCCCTCGCTGATTCCTTTGTGCATGCTGTCGTCTCTTCACCTGCCCGCGCTGATTCCTTCTTGCATGCTGTCGTCTCTTCACCTGCCCTCGCTGATTCCTTCTTGCCTGCTGTCGTCTCTTCACCTGCCCGCGCAGATTCCTTCTTGCATGCTGTCGTCTCTTCACCTGCCCGCGCTGATTCCTTCTTGCCTGCTGTCGTCTCTTCACCTGCCCGTGCTGATTCCTTCTTGCATGCTGTCATCTCTTCACCTGCCCGCGCTGATTCCTTCTTGCATGCTGTGATCTCTTCACCTGCCCGCGCTGATTCCTTCTTGCATGCTGTCGTCTCTTCACCTGCCCGCGCTGATTCCTTCTTGCCTGCTGTCGTCTCTTCACCTGCCCAAGCTGATTCCTTCTTGCATGCTGTCATCTCTTCACCTGCCCGCGCTGATTCCTTCTTGCATGCTGTGATCTCTTCACCTGCCCGCGCTGATTCCTTCTTGCATGCTGTCGTCTCTTCACCTGCCCGCGCTGATTCCTTCTTGCATGCTGTCGTCTCTTCACCTGCCCGGCCAATGGTGAGCTCTTCTTCCAATCATTGTTATCCAGCATGTATTTACTGTGTATGTACTTTCCTTGGATCCTGGCGCGGTTTCTATGGCGACTGGCATGTCTTCAATCATGGCACCTGTCAGGTCCTTGAAATTACCAGCCACTGCCAGTTCACAGATACTAATCATACATCAATCCTCTGACTCGTGTGCGCTTTGGGTCCTGGCATTTTCCATGTCCAGAAAGTGCTTGCTCGGTCTCCTTTGGGCTTCTTCAAATAATATTTAATCATCTTCTCCATTGGGTACTGGCACTTTATTCAGCCCAAAAATACCCTCACTTCATTCAGCCCAAAAATACCCTCTCATCCTCGAAACCTAGAGCTTTTGGCAACACCCCCCATTAGCTGCATGGGAAGGGGCAGTGCTTTAAGTGGGGCGCAGCCTGCCGGGGCCTAAACTATTTGAGCGACGCTGTGGCTGGCTGGCATTTCTGTCAGTCACAGCTGCCTGCAGGAAATGCACAGCATTTTAAAACTGTAACTTCCTCTGGTGACCTCTTGCCAGGGTCACCAGAGGAAGTTAGAGTCCCAGGCCAGCCCTGATAAAAGGGTGAGCAGCTTGCACCATTTTGGCTTTGTTTACCTGTTTTACACACCAGATTCCAAGCTTCTGCTGCCACCGACGACCACCAAGAACGCAGGACGCACCGACGAGAAGGAGAAGCCATGCATCCACGGTAAGTGACTACTTCCTCACTGTTGCTGTTGCCGTTTCCACTGGTCGAGCTAAACTTCTCACTTCAGTGTGTTCGCCTCGACCAGCTGAAACTGTGACAGACACATCTGATGCTCTCTTCCCTCGCTTTCTTTATTTCTTTCCTTCATTTTTTCCCTTTTCTTTATGCTCTCTGTCCCCTCGCCTTTCTGCCCGCCCCCTGCATTGCACAGTCCCCTGTAAAATTGTCTCGGGCACCAATGAAAAAGTGCCCAACGGTTGAGAGAGAAAGGGGTATCCCGTCCGGATCTTTCATCACCCTTGTCCTTTACCTGCCTGCTGGCCAATTTGCAAAGGTGAGCAGCATAGACACGCCCCCTTTCTGTGGTGCACCAATGGAGAGTTTTGGGCAAAGTGTGATGCAAATTTAAAGAATATTTATTCAGCAACACTGGTCAAAACTACTTGCCGAAGAGTGAATTAACTCATCAAACTGGCCCAAATTGGATAAAAAAAGTGGGCCACTTTGACCCAAAAAACAGCCACACGCCAGCATTTTGTGTTTTTGGTTCACCCATGGGCCTACTGCCCTACAGGCCAGTCCGAGTCTGCCTGTGGCTGTTCCAAACTGCTTGCAAAAACGTTCCTTTTGTGTTTCGTGACTCGGGGTGAACTTAAAATACAGCGTGACCTCTCAGTGGCAAATTTGGTTGCCCTTCTGCCCTCAGTTCGAGCTCTGTTCAGTTTGCCCCTCAACGCCCTGTTCTGCCCCCATTGCCAGGTTCTGCCTGATTTGCACCTCAGTGCAGATATCGGCCCCCATTTCACCATCAAAAGAAATCTCTGCCCTTATATGCCTATCGGCTGTAGCCTGCAAGACTTCTAAGTGTTCCAAATTCACTTGCCTCCTAGTGCCCAGTTATGCCAAGATGTAGCCCTCTGTGCAAAGTGTGCCCCCATCTGGCCCTTAGTGCACATTGCAGCCCCTGTGCGGCTCTCAATACCGAAGTGCACCTCATTTGGCTCTTTGTGCCGAGTTCTGGCCCCTTTTGGCTCTCTGTGCTGGGTTATTCGTCCATTTTGTTGTATGCTGAGATCTACCTACATGTTGCCCTCAGTAGTGAAATCTGCCACCTTTTGCCTCTCAGTCCAGTTTTGCCCCATTTGCCCCTCAGTGTCAGGTTCTGTGCCCACTGCCCTTCAGCACCAGTTCTACCTCCATCTGCCCCCAAGTTACCAGTTCTGCCCTATTGGCTCCTCGGTGCCAGCTCTGTTCTCATTTGGCACTCATGGACCAGTTCTGAACCACCCACCTCTCGTGGCAAGTTCTGTTGCCCTTTTACCCTCAGTCCGAGGTCTGTCGCATTAGTCCCTCAGTGCCGTGTTCTGCCCCCATCTTTACCCCAGTGTCAGGTTGTGCCCCTATTTGCCTCTCAGTGCAGTTCTCTGCCCCCATTTCACCATCAACACTAAGCTCTGCCCTTAGTTGACTGCCTGCAAGTTGTTCCCAGCGTTGCACTCATTGCCTCCAACGCGGACTCACTGATTAGGCTTTGCCAACCAGCAACAAGAATGTATGGCAAGCAGCTTGGTCTAGGATAAATATAAGTTGAAGTGAGCATTGTGCTGTGCATTGGGTTATAAAGAGATGTAGAATTTCATTCTCAGCTGCTGTGCTCATGCACTAAAATGGATTTAATAAGTGATTGCTGCCATCTCAGTGCCTCTGAAATCATTATTGCGCTGGGGATATCCAACCTTGCTGTTGCCGATACAAATGTTGTTGACTTTGAAGAAAAGGCCCTCGCAAGTCTACCAATGATGTGGGCACTTGAGAAAGCCTTCCATGTGTGGGGATATGGTCCCTCTGAAAACCTATTTTTCTCTCCTATCATATTGAATGCTAGAAAGTGTTCAGATATAACTGTTAGTACATAGTCCAAATAAACATAGGGCCTCATTACAACCATGGCGGTCCGGGAACTACAGTACCGATAAGCATGCCGGTACTGTAGTTCCCGGACCACCATACTACGTGGTCTGCTTGCGGGTGACGTTTCACCCGCCAGATTTTTCCTGGCGGGTGCAACGGCATCCGCGAGCAGAGCATGTCGGATGCACCGGCAAAACTCTGAATGTGCGGTGCATCCGACGTCCCCATCCCCAATCAACCCTTTGGGGCAGAATGGGTATCGGGATGCCCTTGATTCCGGCACCCGCAAATGGAAAATTACCAGGTCCGCCGAGCTCGGCATTACCCGGTTCTTGCCCATTCGCAGGTGCCGGAAAAAATGCAACTCCGGCGGCAGCCGTGCCGTTTGGCTACCGCCAGAGTTGTAATGAGGCCCATAATGTTGAATGAATCTTCAAGATGGGTCTCGACAGTAGGTACACATCTTGTCCTCCCCAGTTAAGGGGCCAATAAATAAATAATGACATTGAGCTTTGATTTCTTATACTTTAAGGCATGTAGCAAGCAGTCTGGGTTACGGTATGTACTTAGTAATGTAGGCCATACCATTTTTACATGTTCATCTTTAGGCCACGCCTATCAATTATTAGGCCACGCCCATCATGCAAGCCTTGCCCCAAATAAGCCCCCCCCCTCAATTTCTCACCCCACTTAAAGCACTGGCAGGGGCATAGGGTGGGTAGGGTCTGAGCGGGCAAGGCCCACCCAAAATCTGTAAATACCCACTCAGCAGAGCTATGTGGGCATTTACAGATATTATATCACTGCGGGGGGGGGGGCAACTACATGATCTTCAGGCCCCATGTGTTAGCCAATCCTGACTACGCCTCTGTGCACGGGGCAAGCCAATCCTGACTACGCCTCTGTGCACGGGGCATGTTAACCTTCTGAGGTAAGCCATGCCCAGTGATTTCAATGGGTGCTGGGTGATTGCCCTCCAGTCAGGGTCAAAATAATTGCCAATTGATTCGTCAACTACACTCTTTTCAGATCAGAAAAAGTTTTCCTCATCTAGAATTATTAGAAAAAGTAATGTTATATATCATGAATCCAAATTAAATATCTCATGTTTTTGGTTATAAAACGTCCACTCTAGCAACACATTGTTTGGCACTGGTGTGATATGTTTCGGGGAGGTCTAGGCCTTCACCAAATGCACTCAGCTTTACAAATAAAACAAACAAAAGACATATGGTTTGCATTCACTCGATCTAAAAGGGCATTATTGACGAATATGAATTGAAAAAAGTATTTACCTCACGGACTGTAACACAGCACATGTGTGGGGCTCAGGCCAGTGTGAAACCTGAGCCACGTGGCATGGCAAATGTTGTATTGCTCAGCAAGTAGAAACCCACAGTGAGCACAGAGCACGCCGTCATCGCGCACTCAACTGCATGACGCATGGGATGCGCAGGCGCTGAGCAGCTTATGTTATGTTGTTATGTTATGTTATCGGTACTTGTATAGCGCACCGTCACCAACGGAATTGGTCCCCAGGCGCTCTGGCGGATCTGTAAACAAGAAGAATGGGGTAGGGTTAGTCGGGAGGAGGGGAGAAGGAGAGTGGGAGATGTGGTGTGCTGTTGGCAGCTTCAGCTCGGTATACACCGAGTGCTGGGCTTTGGTGCTGGTATCGGATCGGATGAAGGCCTCGAGTGCTGTGGATGAAGTTTATGTGTTGATGCGGTGTGGTAAAGTGCGTGCGGATTGCTGGGAGAGAGATGGTTGTGTGGTTTTGTGTGGGTTTAAGTATGCAGAAGATTGAGGGTTGGGTTAGTAGGGTCTGTATCCAGGTTCAGGTACTTATGATTCCGTTAGAGTTGTATACCTGTGGGTTCGGATGTTGCTGGTTCCTGGTGGCCGACTCGATTTGGTGGTGTTGCGCTGATCCAACTGTATCCTATTGAGTATAGTTTGGATCGGTGGGTGCGTCTGAACCTAATCTTCAGGTGTGGTACTGGGTGGGTGATATCTATTCTTAGATGATCTAGTGTGACCCTGGTTGGTTAAGGCTTTAAGTGGTTCAGGGTTGCGATCATGTTGAAGTGTTGTCCTAATGGATCCGTCTTGGTGAGCGTGTGTATTAGACGTTCGTATCCTTCTGTCGTGACTGAATCTTAGATTTCCGTGGGGTGAACATCCTTATTGCCAAAAAGACAAGACTGTGTGATTACTCCACGCTAAAATCAAAACGCCCTACTTTCAAACAAGATGTACCCATGCAACTATGAACATCATTGCACTGATTCAATGAAAAAGCAGGACAGGCGTGCGGCAGGCTGCGACTACACACGCTCATGATTGTCACAACATGACTTGGCATGTGAATTACACATTGAGAGGGCACCGGCTAAAAAGGGCAAAATCCCTGATCCATACAGATAATTCTCACACAAACGGTTGCACACTTATGCTAGGATACAGGTCAGCACACCTTACACGATTACATTAATTAACTAAATACCATCTTCTTCAAAAGGTGCATTACGAAAACATGTTCTCTTATGCGGCGAGGTGGAGTAAGGAATCGGACACAAGGATATTGCATTCCAGTGCTTTATTTATTAAACAATAAGAAAGAAAAAAGGACCTAACTCTCGCTACTTTTCTTAGGTTATCCCTACCTGGTCTAAACTCGGGTGGTCATTGTCCGGATGAGGGTGAAAAGGAAGTGTATTCGTCCTCTGTCCAAAACCTACTCTAACCCTACCACTAAGTAACACAATAGTTCATCCTCTAAGAAGAAGATATACTGCCAGGAGAATAGCCCCCTTCTCCTGGTAAACCCGTTCAGTCTTTTCCAGTCTTTTGCTTTAGTTTCTGATTCAAAGGGTTTTGAAAATGACTTCTGATTCAAAGGGTTTTTAAAATGGCTGCTTTCTCCTGACCCATTCAGTAATCTTCAAAGGTCTTTTGAAGACTACTGGATGGGTCAGGAGAAGGGAGCCATTTTCAAAACCCTTTGAATCAGAAGCCATTTTCAAAACCCTGTGAATCAGAAACTAACCCCTTTGGCAAAGGGGTTTAAAGAACAGTTCCAACTTTCCCAAAGTCCTTCTTGACCTTTTCCCACACTGAGAGTTCTCTCTAAACAGCTCTGGTTGTCTGTTGTTCCCTATACTGCTGTTAATGTAATCCCTGTGATGAGGGTGAGTAATCCTGAGGCATTCTTGACTTGTATTAATTTCACTGTCACTACTGTGACAAGGAAGATCATTCTTACACTGGTATTACCCAAATTGTTCAAACACAATTCTTCGAATGCCCGAATTGACCGAATTTCAGGGGTCCGAATTGACCTTTGCACAATTGTCCATATATATATATATATTGGAAATCAAGGAGGAAAAGGCAAACCGCACTCCCGCAGGCACAAAAACTAGTGCCAGGTTCAGAAAAAGTCGGACAAAACACAACGGACACAGTAGAAAGAATACTGGTGTCTTTAATGTTTACAAAAGGATTTAAAAAATGCATCATGCAAAACCGAATGCACAACACACAAGCAGCACATAGAAAACAAAACAACAGCAGGACACCTAGGGGCAGGTGCCTGAAAACAATATATATATATATATATATATATATATATATATATATATATATATATATATATATATATATATATATATATATATATATCAGTGATATAAAATCAGTGATGTCATCAATGACATTTGTGATGTCATCTTTGATGTCCTGGGTTTTAGGCTTAGCAATGCACGTAGGTGGTGCGAGTTATGGTTGCTTAGCTTAGCATAATTGGGGAATGTGTAGTGTTTTTTGGTTTCAATGTGAAGTGTAACATCCCTTTAACAAAGTTTTTTTTACTGAATGGACATGATAGTATTTTATTTTATTTTAGTATTTGTATAGGGCGCTGCAAACCGTGGGCATCCCGTAGCACCCAAAGAGGCAGAGGGTTTCTGAAAATGTACTTTTCTCTTACACAAAAATTTTCAACGTAGAAAAAGGACACAAAGACATTATAAGCATTAATAAATAAATATGGAAACCTAAACGTGTGAAATGGAAACGACGCATTTAATAACCATGTAGAATGAAATGGATGGTACCATTAAAAAAAGGATGCCTCCATCGTAATTACTTCACAGAAACTCTGCAGCCTAGACTGACAGTGGACGCACGCAGTAGGACGAAGGGAAATAACATCAAAATAGTAAGTGAAGGTCATTTTTTATATGTGCATGTGGTGCAGAAATAATAATGCCTTTCTGTTGTTTTGACATAGAAATGACGAGTACTTCGGAGTGGTTGGAAGAGTACTTTCCGCATGGGGAAATGTCGGAAGATAGCGATAACAATGGTACACAGCACTCTGCATATGCAAAGTAATGGCCAGTATTTTATGGACATTAATAGATATATACTTATTTTTTACAGACCAGGAAAGAAAAGAAGAAAGGGCAACAAACGACACAGAAGAAGACAGGCTGAAAAAGGATTGAACTGAAAATGGAGACACTGAATGAGAATTTTAAAAGTTTAAGGGAATTTGTGGAGGACTGTGTGAGAGGAAAAGTATGTTAACACTGTCCCACCTGTACCTGCCCCCCTTCTCCATTCCCTAGTTAACCATCCCCAAACCTTCAAGTAGAAAATAGACGTTTTGACAAACCATCCGTCCCTTCTTCCCCTCATAACCAGCCCGTGTTGAATCCTATTTTCCCCTATATTTGTGTCAGTATCTGCTTCCCCCGGTATTTCTTTGGAATGAAGTGCGTGTGCGTGTTTGGAATGTTTATGTATAGTAGTTGTAGTTAAAGAGTTTGAGTAGTAATTAATTTTTTTTAAAGACTTCAAATGTTCGCGAACAGCGCGCCTGTTCAACCTATCTGTAAGGAATGGAATGTAAATGTTGTAATGGCACTACACCTACCCGTACTAATGTGAACTAAGATGGAATTGATGTTTGACAGCATCATCTGTGCAAGTTGTGCATAAAGAAACAGAAAGCGGCGTCCTGTACCACTTACAAACGACATAAAACATGTTCGTAGAACACACCAGATGTCCGGGATTGTCTGTAAATGAACAAAATGAGAACGTGTTAAGGAACTATACCTGTCCGTATTGTCCGCAGCCAAGATGGTACCGTCCGTAGAACAGGCGCGGTGGCCGGCATGTTCGTAGCCAAACAAAATGGAGTTGTCCTAAGGACACTGGACCTGTCCGTACAGTGAGCATATCTTGTACGCACATGCGCAGTACAACCATAAGTACAGCGAACATCACGCCTGTCCCTAACTGTCCGTCTCACTTGTGTCGCACTTTGAATTAGTTTGAGAACCCGAACACTGTCCGTAGGACACATGCACGCATGCGCACGTTTGTTACTCTGCATTTGCTGTCCAGCGGACACCCATTCCTATCGCAGATGTGTTCAGGATGTCATCATGTGACAGCACCCATGCTGAGCGTGTGGCCTAATTTGCGCAGTTTGTGTGCTTCCGCAACAGTACAAAAGAACTTATACACACAAGGCAAATGATTGTACAGTATTAAAAGATCATTTCACATATCGCAGACAATAGCTTACCTGTGGACATGGTGTGTAAAAATTTTGGAACGCTTTTCAGTGATGAAGATGGTGATGAGGCACATCCCTCCACCCCTATAAATGGCCACACCCACGAGCTCATTGTGCTTCTGGCTATAGCAGATTGAGTTGTGCTGCCTTTACTGCTGTAGTGACCAATAGGAAAAATTATTGTTATGGCATCCATGGCTACTGTCGCTTCATTAGCCTCAGCAACACCCCAAAACCCTCCACCACCACCACCTCCCCAAGGGCCTGCAGAGGGATATAAGGGTGAGGATGTAGAGATCAAGGAAGAGGAGGAAGAAGAGAATGAGGTGGAGGAACTGTGCACTACAAGCATACGCCGGGAGTCGTGGGTGTGGCGGTTGTTTTCCGTTTGTGAGAATGTACCAAAAGCATGTGCAAACTGGGTCAGGTGTAACCAGTGCCAGTTGGTGCTGAGTCACGGGAGACCTGGTGTGTACAGCTTTGGTATTACAACCATGATGCGCCTCCTAACTTCGTTCCACAGCGCAGATGTTCGCAAGGTGGTGCCATGTGAAGAACGTAGTAGATTAAGTTCCTCCACAGCATCCTCCGTGTCCGATCGTCTCACCACAAGAGACACTCCTGTGGGAGAGCACCTCCCTCCAGCTGCCTCACAAGCCATTTGAAATGCTATTGACCCTTATCTTTCAAAGGTGACAATAGTGTGTATGTATTGTGACGCAGTACTCTGCAAGGGGGAGAGTTTTGGAAGTGCTTTTGAGGCTATGGTCACAGAGCATCAGAATAACTGCTTCCTACCCAAGTAAAGATCACCCTATAGCTTTCTCTCTCCACCTGCCCCTTCTTATCCCCGTGGTTTGTGTCCCTTCCTTACCCTTCTTTGCCCTCCTCTCCTAGTGTGTCGTGTGGCCAAAAGCAGGAAAGTGGAAAACAATACAAATTTAAAACAAATGGCTCTTTTCAGAGCCGCCTTTCTCAGTTTAACAGTAGAATTAGCAAGTGACCATTGTAGGCCCCCGCGCATTTTTGAAAAAGTCTGCGGACAGTCGTAGGAAACAGAAATGGAGGGTGCATGCGGAGTAAAACCAATGGACTTTACGCTGCGAGTAAGTGGTGGCTCTGAAAAGAGCCTTTGGTAGTGGTGTGTCTGCTTCAAAAACTGATATTGAAAAAGGGTACCTGGTTACTGCCTTGCTCTGCCCAGGTGGGTACAATAATATCAAAACAACGAATGAGCAAGGTCAGGGGGATCTATCTGCTATGGAACGACCACTGCTAAATCCCAAGGTGGGTCACCCCATGTGTGGGTGGACACAGAATTATCACAAATTCTGTTTTACTGCTATAAAGTTTTATTTTTACGTGCAGTTTGTGTGGTAATATACTGTTGTTTTTAAAAAAAAACACATAGGACATTCAACATTCAGGACATACAGAGTGTAGTATCTGGTTTGAAACAATCAAGTAGTTAATAATTGATAGAGTCTAATTTTTATATTTGTTCATCCTCTATGGGCTCCTTGGGAAGGAGGCTAGAGAATTTAGTGGAATCATCAACAGATGGGTAGCTCATTTGGTGTGGGCACTATACAGAGTTGAGCAACAACATATAACATGTCAACACGACAGTGTTTCGGCCATTTTTCGTGGAGCTAGGTGAGCTCTGGTAGTGTAGGCCTTCATCAGGACGGGAGTGTCTTTGAGGTGAGGAATATCCTTTGCGGTCGAATCCGAGGAGCACGGTGGCTCAGATTTCAAAGTGGGAGAATCCACTTCCACAGGATGGAGTCCTTATCTTGTGCAAGAAGCGCATCGTACCTCTTGCGAGTGCGCAGTGCTTCCGTGACAATTCCTACGGCGGTCTGCAATGCACTGCACATCTATGTTTGCATTCCATAAGAGGGCAATGATTGCATTGTAATCATTGATATATTTTGATTCTTCCCTTCTTTTTATGTAATACATGTTTTTAGGTGATTTACTTTTAATACTATGTCGAACTGAAGACATGAAGTTGTTTACTTCACCTGTTTCTGTAACTGGTCTAGGGAAACCAAAAATGCATTTGGTGTAGTATTTACCTTTGTTTTTGTATTTGCGGTGACAATATTTGCCACATTTGTGTCTTTGAAATTGTAAAATCTGCCCATGCAGCTCACTATGTGTCTGTTGTGAAGGGATTTCACAAGTGACATATTTTTGGATAAACTGCAAAACAGTGCTATCACTGTTGTGACTAAATTTCGGTGCACCTTTGATCCATAACAGCATGTGAATATGTGGTGCTTCTCTCACTTGATATTCTTTTCTCCAAAGGAAGTGTTGCACTTCTCCAAGGGGAGGAACAGTTCTATTGCAAATAAAGTGTAGCATGGCAATGAAACGATGATGGAAATATCTTGACACATTCACTGGATCTAGAGAGCAAAGTTCTCCAGCTGTTAATATATCTATGTTGTTTTTGTTGCTGTTTGCTATGCGTAGGAACTCTTCCCATGCATATTCTGCACAACTTAGCGTAACAAACCAAGTCGGTGGCCCCAGGTTTCTGATCATACAACGCATGTCTCCATGCCATCGGAACAGTATTCCTTTGTACCATGCATGTTTGCAAACAAATTTGTTATACTTGATTGTAAAACCTCATCTTTTTCTTGTACTTTTTGTATTAACTGAGTAGCTGACATATTTTGAAAGTGAGTTCCAGATTTAAGAATGTGTGCAACTCCGTAACATAGTGTTGCTAGTTCACTTTCATAGAGTAGGTGGAATATGTATTCCACATTTTGTCTAAATCTGGGATCTTGCGAATACATTCGTAATGAGCGGTATTCTGATGCCCCAATCTGAGTGGGTCTATCATCGTATCTTCCACCTTTGCCAGTAGGAAATAGCAGTGAAAAAGCGCGTGCTTCTATACTTTTTTCCCATATACTCATTGGTGATCCTTTGGTTTGTCGCATTTGGTAGGTTTCTAGTGCATCATCTATGCTTTCATTGGAATGCAATGGATGGATTGTGTTATGGTCCAAAAGAGTGGATACTGTACCAGAAGTTCGAATTGTCCAGTTTCTGATGGCTCTTGAATAATTTCAGTTGTTTCCCTTAAGCTTTCATCAATGTTTATTTCCTTGTAGCACTCATTATTGTCTTTTAAATATTGCAATCCTTGTCTAATTTTGTGTAAATCCACGAATTGTTGCCATTTTTTTGTCCTTTGTTGGTACTACATTTACCAAGACTATTAAAGAATGCTCTATTGAACGTTCCACTCCTAGAGTGTGTACATTTTCCGTTAGACCTAATGGCAAATAAACTACTTTGCCACGAATGCCTTTCACCAATTCAGAGGAAGGTAATTTTGCTGTTTTTGGATGAAGCGTATAATTGCTTGAAATGGTTGAACTGTTTGAATTATTATGCTCTCATACAGATTGAGCTGTTGCAAGATTTTTGGTAATGGAAACATTTCTAAATTATTTGTAATAGCACGTGAAGGAGTGTAGTACAGTAACTGCAACATATTAGGCGTTCAGTTAGTTCATATTTATTTTCTGCTAAAAGGTAGAGAGCTAATTCAAACCACTTAGAGTCTTCATTGTCTTCTATTTTGTATGCTATGTCCACATTTTTTGTGTTCCTTTTGTAAAACGTTCTGCGGCAACACACACACACACATGGTTTGGAACTTCCGTTGATGACCTTTTAAATTTTACTATTTCTTTTCTGTATGTGTGTAATAGAAGGTTGCTATGTGCAGAATTGTTGCTACTATGTTCTAAAACTGGTGCATTTTGTAAGTTGCTCTCACTTCCAAAATACTTTCTCTGAATACGGTCAATTTCTTCTTGTAAGTATTTGGGTGTACCATGCAGAAGAGTGGTATTTAAATTGCCTAATTCTGAAGCTGGTCTTTTTGCATAGTATATTTTATACACTAGATTTGTTACATTGGAATGATGTATTGCTGTCCTTTTGATATCATGGAAGGTGCTTTTGCAAATACGCCCAGAAATGCAGGCTAATGAATGTCCTTTTAGTCCTGTTTATTTCCGCACTGGACAAATATCCATATTTTGCAGCACTTTCATTTTACTTTTGTCTTTACCTTTTACATATTGATTGAGGAAATGACGTAAAGATTTGAAAGCTTTGTTTGGAATGGCACACATTGATGTGCACGGCCATTTGTATACTGGACGGTGTGGTTCTGCTGAATCGAGAGTTAATTCTGAGTTTTCAGGGGATACTTTTGTAAGCAGTGTTTCTTGTTCCATGATGGTAGTATTGATTATCTCCCAACCCTCGACCACTGCCATAAATAGCAATTGTGTTTGTTTGATTTTGTTTGTATGCTTCTTCATTAAAATATGGCTCTGTGGTTGTTGTGTGACTCCATTCACCACCACAAACATGTAAGAAATTATTTTTGTTCACATTCCGTTTATTGCCGAGTTTCTTTTGTAGTTTGGTACTTAGTTTTGTTAGTGTTTTCATCCTATTTAACATTAATATGAACAACTTCCTTTTGAGAAGGATTGCACTGTCCACGAGAGCTTGTAGGAATAACTTTCTACGGTAGGTTTTAAGGGGTGAGGATGATTTCGGTCCTCTTCTTAGTAGATTCTGAAGGACTCTGTGATGAAACATTTTTGCTAAAATACTTTTTTTTTACTATGGGTTCTTCTTACACCATCAGGATAATTAGGAACATTGTTAGCTGTGCTGGTAGCCATTTTTTGACATTTTTGTGTTTTACGACACTTTTTGATTCAGGAGGTAAAGTTTCGGTAGTTGAGACTTCCTTTATTTTGCTAACCACCTGCATTCGCTGGTTTGTACCAACATTCTCTACAAACTCTACAACAGGTGGATGCTTACATTGGGCACCTTTATTTTTATTTGCTCTACTTCTGCGTTCCTTTCTGTGGAGTTGCTTTTTGGTAGGCATTCTTTGATGTCTGTTGAAAAAAAAAGTATACTTTGGTCTGTTGTGCAATGTATGTGTGCAGTGTGCATGTGTGCATGTGTGCATAAGTCTGATGGGGAAGCTCTTTGTCATGGTGTGTCAACGTGAATTGAACGCTTGCAATGATTTGGTAAGGCTACTTTACTGTTTGTATACTACTACAATGTGCTTCAGATGAGAGTTCAAAGTGGGCTACTTGTGACAAGAACCATTATTAATAACCAAAATGCCATAAACTTGCTACAGCAACTTATTTTCACAATATAACCTTCTAAGGATTACGTATGTTGTTTGAGTACCAAACACACAGGGATTTGTCAGCCATTCTGCCTGTTAATATTTGTTCAATAAATGGATATTTGTAGGTAGAATGGTTTAGAAATCAATGCTTGCTTTGGTGCCCAAAATAAACAAATAACCCACGCAGCCTCTTTGAGGAGTAGTTACATTATAAAAGCTGTACTGTACTTACTTTTTTTTGCAAGATGACCAGGTTTCTTCGGATATGTCGTCTGCAGTGTAGATCCTGCTGATTCTCAGGAGAGTAGTCTTCACTGTGATTCAAAAAAAAAAATCTATTACTTTGTGTGTTTGCAGCAGTGATGATACTGCACACATTAATTGTGCTTCTTTCGTCAGAGCATTCACCTTTCATATTTCAACCCAGTGCACATGCACATTTCACTTCACTCTGTGCAGTCTTTGCATGGTACTTGCAATATGGTACTTGAAAGTCCTTCAAAATAGCTAAAAGTTTTAAGGGTATGGAAATGCCTTGTTGTTTACAAGGTTTACTATGTATAGGAGAGAGGTTTGTAAGCGATAGGGCATAGTACTAGATGGGGAAACATTTTCTACTTGTAAATTAAAAGCACGATGCCGAGAAATCGGGGGACCCCCAGAAGGAAATGTCACCACTGCAATCGGGAGCGCTTACTATTCTCATACGATCACATTTCAAGTAGCATTACTGTAGGCCGTACAGAGTACACAACTCTGACATTTTCACATACAAAATTGAGTTCCGCCCTAAATAGGCATGCTTGCAACGTATGTACAAGTTATGCGGAAGACAGTAAGCAGTCGTGCGGTTTGTGAATGACAAATCGGACATCTTGCACTTAAAAGGGGGAGCGTTGTTATGTATTCCCTATGCACATTTAGTGGCATTATTTTGTCTAAATTAAATCATAAGGGGTCCACATGTTCTCTGATTAAAATATACATACCTTTACCCTATACTCATGCATGTGCACATGCATGGATTTGTACGTAGAAATTCGCAATACTTGCACAGTAGCTTGTGAAGTAGGTGCTTTGCAATGATATGCGACTTCCATTCAGAATCATCGGCAGTAATTTTGAAGTGCGCAATGTTGATGACGGAGTTAGAATTAGCGATGTTCAATGTGATTTTTGCATGGTTGTGTGACTGCTTAGTTGTGTCCAATGAGGGACTCACTTTGGTACCGCTGTAGGAAGGGTGGAAGGACTGGGTAAGAGTTACGTGCTGCACATAGGCAACGCTTGTCCGCAGGTAGGGCGTGTCACATATGGGTTTCTACAGCAAATCCTGCATGGAAATGCGACTGTAGGCATCAGCCAATCAGATGTTCATATTACTCTTTTGTGTCAAAAGATGGTGCGCACACTGAAGATGGCAGAGGTGGAGAGGGTCAGGGTTTTGGTGCTTGGAGACATTTTTGTGCATGGTTTACAACACTATGCCGTGAGTAGGCATGTGGCACACCATTTCGATTTGAGAGGAGTGGAGGTGGTGTGGAGCGCTGACACTTATGTAAATGCTGCGGCAATTCTGCAAGTTTGTAGAGACATGCGTACAATGACCACTCCTCATGCGGTAATTTTGCAGTACGGTGCATGCCATTTGGGATACGTGAGTTCACGTACTTTGTTGGCAGATTTGGCACAGTTGGTTGAAGAACTCATGACCATCTTCCCAACAACGAAAGTCATTTTTTCTTCTTTACTCCCTAGAGTAAAATGGAACAACAATTCTGTTTTCTGTCCAGATCAAAGTATCGGGAGGTGTATCATCAATCGCGGCATGCCTGCATTCATGCTACGAGCTGGTATTTATTTTGCAGCCACGATAACATTGCTCCAAGCAATGCAGATTACTTTGAAGGAGATGGTGTTGCGCTATCTTCTTTGGGAAATGCGATGTTCTTTTGGAACGTAAGGCTTGCTTTAGAGAAGGTTCTGTAATGTTTGCAGGAGTAAAGCAAGGACAGAAAAGACAAAAAATAAAATAAAATACCAGATGTGTGTACGGTATCTGGCCAAAAATAAAAAAAAACGGCTCTTTTCAAAGCCTCCCTTAAAGGGGAAAAAGGGGAATAGTACTTTAATGTACCGTCGTCACGCTCTAATCCCGTACATGTCCGCGAACATGGCGGTAGTTTGGAGCCAGCACATATCACGAAGGGGGATTCAGGGGTGGGGACGCATGCAAATGAGAATGAGCGGAGGTAGGGATTGGTCGATAAAGTTCAGTAGGTGTGTTCTGACTGACGTAATTTAGTAAGACCGTCTTCTCCCTCACAGGAGACCACACAGCCATGACCTTCCATGCTCAAAAACAGATTATCTGGATTTTGGGAGACTCATGGATACATTGGTTGAAGGTGCATGCAGAAAGCTGCAGTTTATCTGCAAATCTCGGATTTCCTCATGTGGAAGTGCACTGGCATGGCTTGCGTGGCATGAGATGGCTGGACTTGGTACCTCTCTGTGTTACTTTACAGACAGAGCGTCCTCCAGATATACTGACCATTCATTGCGGAGGAAACAGTTTAGGCCATGTATCTGGAATTTCTTTGCAATTTGCAATGAAGGAAGGACACGCAAAGCTCATGGAGTTGTTTCCAAATTGTCAAATACTTTTTTCCCGTATTGCACACAGACAAATATGGCTGCGTTCTTCTGCGTTTGGTCCACAAATGGAGAAAGTGAGATGCAATGTGAATAAGGCTGTGTGTGCCTTTTTAAGAGATGTTGGCATGTCTTCTTTCCACAATGAAAACATTTTGTTTCGCAGCACTTTTATTTTCCGCAGAGATGGAGTCCACCTCACATACGCTGGCAATCAGATATTTCTTTGCAATGTTCAAAATGCATTGCAACCTCTTTTGCAATCACACTAACCTATCTGACAATCCGTTTTCACCAATCCACATTTTCTGACCCACCCAACACACCACGGAAAGGCTCTTTTCAGAGCCGTCACTTACTCCCAGCGTACACTTCATTGTGTTTGCTCTGCTTGCACCCTCCCTTTTTTCCCCTACGACTGTCCGCAAACTTTTTCAGAACTCCGCGGGGGTCTACGACCGTCACTTCATAGTTCTATTGTTATACTGAGAAAGGCAGCTCTGAAAAGAGCCTTTTCTGTAATTTTTGTTGTTTTTACGTTTATTGCTTAACAGCACACGGCACACTAGGAGAAGAGGCCAAAGGAGGGTAAGGAAGGGACCGCAGCTACTGGGATAGGAAATGGCAAGTGAACAGAGAAAGATATAGGGTGAGCTTTATTTAGGTAAGGAGCAGATCTTCTGGTGCTCTGTGACTGCAGCCTCAAAAGCACTTTGAAAACTCTCCCCCCTGCAGAGTACTGCGTCACAATACGTGCACACTACTGTCACCTTTGAAAGGTAAGGGTCAACAGCATAGCAAATGGCTTGAGAGGCAGCTGGAGGGAGGCGCTCCTCCACAGGAGTGTCTCTTGTGGTGGGAGGATCGAACACAGAGGATGCTGTGGAGGAACTCAATCGACTACGCTCTTCACATGGCACCATCTTGCGAATGTCCGCAGTGTGGAACGAAGTTAGGTGTCGCTTCATGGTTGTCGTACCAAAACTGTATGCACCAAATCTCCCGCAACTCAGCATCACCTCGCACTGGTTACACTTCACCAGGTTCGCACGTGCTTTTGGTACGTTCCCAGAAACGGAAAACAACCGCCACACCCACGAATCCCGGCGAGTGCTCCTAGTGCAGAGTTCCTCCACTTCATTCTCTTCCTCCTCTTCTTCCTCAGTCTCTACATCCTCACCCATATATTTCTCTGCAGGCCCTTGGTGAGGTGGTGGTGGTGGCGGGTTTGGGGGTGGTGCAGAGGCTAATGACCCAACAGCAGCCATGGAAGCCATACCGATTAGTTTCCTTTTGGTCACTACAGCAGTAAAGGCAACACACCTCAATCTGCTATAGCTAGAAGGACAATGAAGATGCGCTCGGGGATGTGGCCATTTGTAGGGGTGGAGGGGCGTGCCTCGTGACCGTCTTCATCCCTGCAAAGTGGTACAAAAATTTTACACAGCAAGTCCTTAGGTCAGCTATTGTCTGGGATATGTGAAATTACATTTTTACACTCTACAATACTTTGCCTTGTGTCTACAAGTTCTTTTGTACTGTTGCGCAAGCACACCAACCACGCAAATTAGTCCACACACTCAGCGTGGGTGCGGTCACATGATGACGTCCTCAACACATCCGCGCCAGTAATGGAAGTCCCCTGGACAGCAAATGCAGAGTATCATACGTGAGCATGCCACAAGGGTCCTACGGACAGTGTTCGGGTTCTCAAAGTAATTCAAAGTGCGACACAAGTGAGACGGACAGTTAGGGACAGGCGCGATGTTCGCTATACTTACATTTGTACTGCGCATGTGCATGCATGCTATGTTCACTGTACGGACAGTTCCAGTGTCCTTAGGACAACTCCATTTTGTTTGCCTACGAACTTGCCGGCCACTGCGCCTGTTCTACGAACTGCACCATTTTGGCTGCGCCCAATACGGACAGGTATACTGTCCTTCACACACTCCCATTTTGCTCATTTACACCCATTCCGAATATCTGGTGTGTTCTACGAACATGTATCATCTCGTTTCCAAGCGGTACAGCGAGGTATAATATCCTTTGGACACCCCTTTCTGTTTATGTACGCACAATTTCAACAGATGGTGCAGTCAAACAACAAATCCGTCTTAATTGACATTAGTAAGGATAGGTGTACTGCCTTTACAGCACCCACATTCCATTCCTTGCGGATAGGTTTTTTTAAAAAAAAACATTTTTTACACAAACTCTTTCTCTACAACTACTGTACAAAAACATTCAAAACACACACACACTCACACACATCATTCTAAAGAAATACCGGGGGAAGCAGACACTTAAACAAATATGGGGGAATTAGGATTCAACACGGGCTGGTTATGAGGGGAAGATTTGTGAGGGGAAGAAGGGATGGATATTTCGTCAAAACGTCTATTTTCCTCTTGAAGGTTTGGGGATGGGTCACTAGAGAATGGAGAAGCAGGACAGGTGCCGGTGAGGGCAATGATAACAAACTTTTCCTCTCACACAGTCCTCCACAAACTCCCGTAAACTTTTAAAATTCTCATTCAATATGTTCATTTTCTTCTCTATCCTTTTTATCCTGTCTTCTTCTGTCTCGTTTGTTGCCCTTTCTTCTTTTCTTTCCTGGTCTGTCGAAATAAAAACACATAAGTTAAATGCCTATAAAATACTGGTCATTATTTTGCATATGCAGAGCAATGTGTACCATTATTGTCGCTGTCTTCAGACATTTCAGTATTCAGGAAATACTCCTCCAGCCACTCCAAAGTACTAGCCATTTCTGAGTCAAAACAACAGAAATAAATTATTATTTCTGCACCACATACCAAAAAAAACCTCACCCATATAAAAAATGACCTGCACTCACTCTTTTGCTGTAATCTCCCTTCGTCCTACTGCGTCTGTCCACTGTCGTTCCAGGCTGCCGAGTTTCTGTGAAGCGATTACGCTGGAGGCATCTTTTTTTTATGGTACCATCCACTTCATTCTACGTGGTTATTAATGTGTCGTTTTCTTCTCCCATCTTCAGGTTTCCATATTTACTTATTATGGTAAGCTAAGCAACCATAACTCACACCATCTACGTGCATTGTTAAGACTAACACCCAGGACATCAAAGATGACATCACATGTGAACGTAATGTCACTGAAAATTCCCTACCTAAAAGGGGCTATTTCTATTATGTTGCTAGCAAGATGTCCGGGGTGATTGTCTAATGTTAAATATGTAATAACTAGCTATCAAATCAAGACTTAATACACACTTGTGCTAGTACAAACAATACATATGAAGATCTAATGCATATAAATGAGAGGCACATACAGGGAAACTGAAATAAGGAAGAAAGAAACAGCATTATCAGAAAGTTTATCTTCCTGAATACAAATTAATTGTGTGTTTGAGGCCTGCTAATGCCCCATGCATGTGCATCATAAGCTCAGACCTGACCCTAAGGAAAGTACTTTAAGAACACACGACAAGGGTAACGTTTTCATCTACAGCACCTTTAAAAAATTTATATTGTGATTGTCAGTGAATAAAACCACCTGGCCTACATTTTTAAATGCACCAAAATAAGTGAGGCAGACATGTGATGTCATCAGTGATGTCATAAATGATATTTGTGATGTCATCTTTGATGTCCTGGGTGTTAGTCTTAGCAATGCACGTAGATGGTGCGAGTTATGGTTGCTTAGCTTACCATAATGGGGGAATGTGCAGTGGTTTTTGGTTTCACTGTGAAGTATAACATTCCTTTAGTGACATTTTTTTACTGAATATACACATATATGTATGGCAGGGAACGAAAAGAAAGGGGCTAAACAAGTGATGTTGTCATTGATGTCATCATTGACATTTGAGATGACATCTTTCATGGTCTGGGTGTTAGTGTTAGCAGTGTACAGGGGTGGTGGCAGGTTTGGGGGGCTTAGTTTACCATAACTGTCGAATTTCAGGGGTTTTTCGGTTTTAATTTGAAGCATAAACGGGAGGTGGAAAGTATTTTTTTAGTGAAGTGTACAGGTTTTTGTTAGGGCAACTTAACCATAACGTCCCCTCAACAAAGTTTTTTTTTAAGTATATATATATATAAAAACTTTGTTGAGGGGACGTTATGGTTAAGTTGCCCTAACAAAAACCTGTACACTTCACTAAAAAAATACTTTCCACCTCCCCTTTATGCTTCAAATTCAAATTAAAAACAAATATATATATATACTAAAAAAAACTTTGTTGAGGGGACGTTATGGTTAAGTTGCGCTACTAAAACCCTGTGAAATTCACTAAAAAAAATTGTATAAACGTGACATAATACAACGTCACATTATAGTTCCAAGTAAAACCAAAAAACCACTGAAATTCGCCAGTTATGGTAGCCTAGGCAACCATAACTGCCCGCACCACTGTGCACTGCTAACACTAACATCCAGGACATCAAAGATGACATCACAAATGTCATTGGTGACATCACTGATGACATCACATGTGTATTTACCTTACAGACAAGGGGTTGTGAATGAAAGTTTGGCAAAAATGTATCAGAGATTATCGGGACATGTGTAATAAACTGTATACTTCATCACGCAATGTAGTGTTCTAAACAAAATTCCTTTACAGTGTTCTTTTCTAGTACAGGAACCTACTGATACAGAAATGTAGGTATAGATTGCAGCATACACCACAAAGGTGCTATGTTTGTATTTTCCAAAGTTGTATAATAAAACGGTGAAGGCTTCAGTATGAGACTTTTCTCGTCTGTAAAATGTACTAAGTTGGTAATAATTCATCACATACTACATATTTCTAGTAATACCCACAAAACATAAATGGAGTACAATGCATGCAAATATGAGGCTTATATGTGGAGAGAAAAGTAAGCAAACAGGAGGCAGTGTCATTAGCAACTGTGCATAATCTACATGATTGTATGCACGCACAAAAATGATAGCTGTGCTGCAGGCCTGCCTCTTCCCCTATATATGTACATCATAAGATGGGATTGAAATGTAAGGAAAGTATTGTAAGAACATGTGAGAATAGCAATATCTATAAATGTAATACCTTTTGAAAGTTAAGTTTCTGACTGTCAGTAAATAAAACCACCTTGCCTAGATATGGCAGTGAAGAGAAACGAAGGGACTCATCAGTGATGTCATCAATGACATTTGTGATGTCATCTTTGATGTCCTGGGTATTAGTGCTAGCAGTGCACAGTGGTGTGGGCAGTTATGGTTGCCTAGGCTACCATAACTGGTGAATTTCAGGGGTTTTTCGGTTTTACTTGGAACTATCTTGGGAGGATAGTTCAGGGGCAACGTGCTCGCCTTGGTTGCAAGACCACATGGAGCACCACAGGTTCGATCCCTGGGTCCGTGCTTAGAAACCTCTGGGTATTAAGCGCATTATAAATAACCCATCATCATATAATGTGACGTTTGTATTATCGTTTGTATTATGTCACGTTTATAAAAAAATAATTGTGAATTTCACATGTTTTTAGTAGCTCAACTTAACCATAACGTCCCCTTAACAATGTTTTTGTTAAGTGAATTGTACGGGTTTTTAATAGGACAATATAAGTATAAGGTCTTGTTAAGAAAATAATTGTGTACTGCATGTCACAGATTTTCAGGAGACCAACGTAACCATAACGTCCCTTTACCAAAGGTCGTTTGGTAAACAGTATACACCTTGCGAAAAATGCCACATGAAGGTATGCTGGCATACTGCCCCGTGACATGTCCCAGAATCAGTACACACTTAACTGTACGATATATACCTCGTGGGCAGTGTGGAAATACATTTTATAATCATGTACGAATGTCCACCTCCAACATTTTCCGTACACAATGCCAACATGTATTGGTATGCAGCGATTAGCAATGCACTACACATTATATATCGGTAGCAAAGGTTTTATTCCTCCCTATGAAACACCAGCAGTGGTGTGATGTTAAAGCATAAGAAACAGTTGCGCTATGCTGCACATAACAAACTGATAAAATTTGTCACTGCACATCCACCAACCCATATTACCGTTTGTTGCCTTTTTGCTCATTGCCGTTCGCAAATTCCCTTATTACCTGCCGTGCAAAAAAAGAAAGGCGCCCGCAAATTAAGGAAATAAGGTGTTAATAACAGCCTTTCACATTGTAAGGGAAAAAAATCAATTTTTCATACACTCCACGCACTGCATATCTCTCAGTAAAGTACATAGGCTAAATAATCTTTGCCAGTAATAGTCTAAATTAGCAAACCAGTAGCATGTGCTACTAAAAAGTATGCTTACTTGTTGTAATCCGAAGCGGCTTTGGCAGTTTAGATTACAAAACAAAATCCTCTTTCAATATGTCCGCCATAGAAAAGTAAGGCGGTTATTGCATACATAGGCCCTCTTCCCTTTCCATGGTAGGCTGCACAAAGCACAAGTACGTGACGCAACACTTGTAAATAAACATACAGCGACATACAACCTAATAACTTACATTTTGAAATAATACAGTGGAATATAAAAGAAAACATGAACATTATAGAATTTGCAAAGTAGGTTTATTTAACAACAAACTAGTCCATCTGAGTAAGCCCATTTTCAGTACATTGACAACACTGCTTGTAAGGGTGGCAGAGGAAATGGTGACAAATGGGAACATGTTGTTTTTCTGGCATACAAAATTATTTAACTCTTCCTTGAAGCAGTCGCTTTGTTTCCACAGTTATTTCCCAGAAGTCGTCATGACCTGGAGCTTACACCACCATAAATGAAGTGACGTTGCTCCGAATAGTGAGTTCAGCGTACGGAAAATCGGGTTTACAGACTCATTCCACATAATTATTATGGACAGGCAACCGCTCACCAGCAGTTGCATTTGCCGTCCGAAGAAGTCCTCACTCGGCATTTGAAAACCATGGCAGCCACAGTATGGCATGATATACCTATGGGGGAAAAGGTAAAGAAAGTAAGTGTCAATAACCAACCTATACCAATTTATTTTTTTAAAAGACACAGAAAATGTGCAAAGTACAACACAAACTTACGTGTTCAAACATTATATGTTAGTAAAATGTTACTAATTTCCAGGAGAACCTATAGTAGCAGGCTACAAACAGCCACATTTTGCATGCACTGTAAGTAGAGTCGCCAACTCTTTGATAGTCTGTCACAGGACACTTGCCCACAAGGCGGTCATGACGTCGCCACATTCACTTGTCCTGCCCATTTTTAAATGTCATTTTTTGTAATGGCTCTTAATTCCTGGCTTAATTGAAATGCAAATGGTTTGTCCTTGGGAGGTAATAATCATGTTTTTTAACTACAAACATGCCCATCACGACCCCAGGAACAAATCATTACCATTTCAATGAAGCCAGTTGTCAGAGCGTTGCAGTTCCAACTGTAGACTCAAAAGGATCCAAGGCTGCAGAGCCGCCGCCGGACAAAAAAAGCAGCAGGCGGCAGTGCCGTGCTGTGTTCATGGCCCCTTCAGTTTGCAGAGTGGTTATGCTGGAGGCAGGTTGGTCCGACGCAAGTCGGCACAAACTGCATCCCACACAGCCACTCTGCAAAGAGCAAGACGGAGCACCTAATTGCGGGACAATCGCCCGAAATCCAGGACAGTTTGCCACCCTAGCCGTAAGAGTAAAAAAATAGCAAGTACACAGGAAGAGGATAAATGGTTTATGAAATTTAATATAAAGGACAATTTTAAAAAATTGCGTCTCCTGATTGCAAAGAATACCAAAAAAACGTGCAATGTTACACCCAAAGCTACGTGGACAAAGTTGCTGTTTCAAATAAAAAATAATAATGCTAAAAATGGATGAGTGCACTCATAAACTACAAATGTGCAACCAGCGCAATCTTCAACGTTACAGAAAAAATGTAACAGTGCATAAAGGTAATACGGCAGGTACATTAGCACAATTAGATGTGCAGTAATGGTACAATAAAGCGCGGTTCGCTGTACAGTGTGCAAAAATAAACGTACATAATATTTACTGCCTCATTCTGTTTGTGCAAGTTACACGCCAATATGTTCGCAGCGAAGAGTCTTTGTGTATTGATATTGCAAGTCCCCTACAAACCTTTTAAAACATAACCTTATCAATTGCTATTTTTTTCGTCCCTTTCATTCCGTGAATTGCTAGTAACTTTCGCTTTCAGTCAAGGTCAAAAAACAATTGCCCCTTATACATTCACTCGGATGCGCGGGCGTATTGAGCGGTCAACCAAAAAAGCAACTCATCTGGCCTTCACTGAGAAACCAAATACATTCTTTCTTTGAAGCAACATATTGCAATCCAATTATGAGAACTGCTACTCGCATACACCTCCAGAAGCGCTGTTTCCTGCAAACACTGCAGATGGTGGCCTTAGTTTTGTAAACTAACTACGCCAGTCTGACTGCAATTTAATTTAAAAAACATTGTAACTCACACGCCGTAATTCGTCGTGGTACAGTGAGCAGAAGCTTGCATTTAAACGTATCACTTTGGTGACAACAAAGTTGCACTTTTTCAGTTTGTGCTTCCACATCCCATTGTGGCCCCCTCAAACGTGTCCTTCTGAAATACTATTACATCAATGTGACAAGTCCAATGCTGTCTTCTTTTACATGAGTTTCTGGCGATATGCGCCTGCACTAAAACATGAATAAAAGATAGGGGAGCCACAGAAGAAAGCTGACATATTTCACACTGTTCTACAAGCAATCAGAGAAAGAGCCACATGTTTGCGGTCACAAACATTTTCCCCCAATCACTTTAAGGTGAAAAAAGACGTTTTGAGAACCCTTGCCCCTTATAACTTTCGTCCCCGCAAACAGCAACTGCACCATAATAACACAGCCATTAACGTGCTTGTCTAATATGCTGCAGTGGTTTTGGGCTGGACCTACACATTTGGATATGTGCGCACAAACATTTGAATGTATACGTGTACATTGCCTTATAACTGCACTGCTGATAAGGTCGTTTCTGGGTGCTTGGCCTTCGGCCATGCATCCAACACTATACACCCTCCCCAGAACCATCTAACATGCTAGCCTATACTACGGGTGTATGCATTGCTGTAACATGATGTGGTGGTTCTGGACAGGTCCTTGGGTTTTAGAAGTATTGTATATCGCCTACAGTCTGCAGCCATGCCATGCAGCCAAAACTCTACATCCTGCCCACAACCACCGCAGTGATACACAGTGGTAGGGGTGTATTGATAGGAGTGGTATGCTTCACCTCATCTCGCCACAGACTGCATGCCTAGCTGTATGTCCATAGATATTGCAATGTTTTGGTGTGCACTGGCTTATACCTCGAGCCCTTATAACTTTGTTTTTGGGAGCATGGCCTTCAGCCAAGCACTCAACACAGCAAACACTCCCCACAACCATATAATCCATAATCAATAGTACAGGTGTATCTATTAGTACGGTACCATGGTTGTGACATGCTGCAGTGGTTGTGGCCAGGGCCTACAGTTTTGGAAGTATGGCCTTCGGCCTACGGCCTTCGGCCATGCATCCAAGACTCTAGGCCCTGCCCACAACCACCGCAGCATGTCACAACCATGGTACCGTACTAATCAATAAGAGACCCATAGGAAAATGGAATGTACCCGTGCGCAAAGTTTTTCCCCCATTCACTCTGCAAAGTTTGGTGAGGATTCGTCCCGGGGGGAGCGGAGTTATGAGCCGCCCAAAAAGTGCTCTTCCTATGGAAACAGCAACTTAACCATAACTGCATGGCCACTACTGTGGCAGTGTAATGTATATATATACCCTGGGAATCCAACTTTATGATGGCAACAATGGACGTGGTGTCTTTGTACACGTCAATCGACCATAACTTTGGCAAAAAAGCATGCGAGAAATATTTGAACACCAGATCTCTCAATTATCTAGAACACACGCAAATGATCATAGCTATGATCGACCTCTGTCTTACCAATAATATCTTTGTCTTTAATGAAGAATATTTCAGGCAAATACAGGGCACGGCTATGGGCACAACTTTTGCCCCATCTTATGCCAACTTGACTATGGGTGCCTGGGAAGCTGATGAAATATGGACAGAACAAAATCATGAACAAACCGAAAATGTGGTTATCTGGCTCCGATATATAGATGACCTATTTGTAATCTGGAAAGGGACTGAAAATGCCTGGTGTGATTTTGTGAAATTATTGAATCAAAATGAAAATAATCTCAGATTCACAGAAACCCACAGAAACCCACAGTTATTCATTTATAACTTTCTTGGATGTAAATTTAAGAATAGTGGAACAAAATCTAACGTGTGAATTACACAGAAAACCTACGGGATCTAACACGCCACTACATGCCAAGAGTGGGCATCCAAAGAGTTTAATCTGGAGTATACCGTATGGAGAGTTTGTAAGAATAAGAAGAAACAGCACAACTCTCAAAACATATGATGAAGAAAGCAAAATCACGGCGAGAGGTTTTCAACAACAATGTTACCCCAAAAGAGTCATCGAAAGAGCATATTTAAAAGCTAGAAGTCATGATAGACTTAAACTCTTGGTTGACAAAGAAGAAGAAATCACGAATAAACAAATTGAGGAAGTGCGCCTCATACTAACGTATGACAGCCAAACAACAGAGGTCAAACGGGTGTTACAGAAACATTGGAAAGTTTTAACCATCGACAAGGATATCGGGGGTTTGCTTAAAAAATATCCAGACATTAGTTATAGAAGAAACATTTCAATTAAAGATAAATTGGTCCATAGTTTTATGGGTAAAGAGGAAGCCAAAGATGCAAGTGCCTGGTTGAGTAATCGGAAGAAAGGTTTTTATAAAAGCACAAGATGCAATATATGCAAATTTGCTATGAATTGCGCTACCTTTAAACATCCAGTAACAAGTTCGACCGAAAATATTAATGAAAAAATCACCTGTGACACTGAATACGTAGTTTACGTCTTATTGTGCGAATGCAAAAAGTGGTATGTTGGAAGTACCAAATGCAAACTGAAGATAAGGGTCCAGCAACATGTTAGAGCCATACAAAACAAAGATGCGAACTATCCTATGGCAAAACATTTTTCTGAATGCCATGAAAGCAATATGAAGAGTTTTGCTTTCTTTGGAATCTGTGCAATTGAGAATGGCCCTAGAGGGGGGTGATCGCGAAAAAAGGCTCAGACAACAAGAAACCCGCTGCATTTTAGATTTTGAAACCAAACAGCCAAAAGGGCACAATATAGATGAAGAACTGTACACTTTTTTAGGGCACTAATACAAGCATCGTTTCCTTATATAAGAACACTTGGCACCTCTTACCTATAAAGATTGACTTATGCAAATTAGTGATTTCATGAATTGGGTTTAACTAAGTGTAAATCCATGAATTGTTGCGTATTTTTTTGAAAAGCACTTTTATAGTATGTTGTTAATTGGGTTTAAAGGCACTCTATTTTAGATTTCACCACGTAGGTGTAGTTTTAACTATTGATTATTGTATTTTTAAATTAAACATTGCCACAGACTATTGATAATTATGAGAAAATGGGAGTTGCAACTCAGTCCAAAAAATTGAACTAGATTTTCACACTCAACAGAAGTTTTAGCACTAAGCACTTTATGAAAATTAGAGGCTGAAATACACTAAAGCACTAGGCACTTTAGTGAGCTGCTAGCACTAGTCACTTTATAATGCATTATGCACTTTATGTGTGTAGAAAAGGTACATTCTCATTTTAAAGAATGGGAAAAGGTTGCTGTTAGATTTACGGTAACTCGGTTCAGCATAGTATGTTCAATGTAGGACCTTTGTTAAAATCAAAATAATGCTTTAATCATGAGGACAATTTACTTTGAGGTTAGCATTCATGTCGACTTGATCACTTGATCGCGATTTATGTCACTCAAATGTATAGGGACTAAAAACCCTTTAAAGATGTCCGACAGCATTTTAAACAACGTTAAGTCCCATCTTCTATGTTTACTGGAGTAGAACTCCCCTGTCCCATTTCTATGTCTGTAGGCACATGTTTGTATTTAAACAATCTGGTGGTGGCAAAATGGTGTTGTGAGCAAGCGGCAAGTAATGCTGCGAAACGCGTCGATTTTCTTGGGAAGAATGAAAGATGTATTTTAACAAATAAAGAAGCCTTTAATGGAACGCTGGTAACCGTCTACTCTTTGAAGCCTGGTATGAAGGAGAGTGCTCCTTAAATGACTGACAACAAGCCAGTTTCTTTGAAAATATATATATATATATATATATATATATATATATACATATATATATATATATATATAGGGTTTGAGTTTGGGGTTGCAGGGGGTTTCCCCCCGCATATATGTAACAATTCAAAATTCGGTCAATTGTGCAAAGGTCAATTGTAATTCGAGCAATTGTAGTTCGAACAATACGTATACAACCTTTTCTCTTTGGCTTTGTTTAGTATTATCACTGTGATGAGGGAGATATTGCTCCCGAGTGTTTCTTCTCTTTGGCTTCTCAAAGTATTATCACTGTAATGAGGGAGATTACCTTTGAGTGTTTTTTTCTCTATGGCTTTGCTACTATTATCACTGTATTGAAGGAGATTATTCCCAAGTGTTTTTGTTTTCGATTGTCTTAATATTATCACTGTAATGAGGGAGATTACTCCCAAGTGTTTCTTCTCTTTGACTTCTCTCAGTGTTACTACAGTAACGAGGGAGATTACTCCCAAGTATTTTTTCTCTTTGGCTTTGCTTACTATCATCACTGTAATGAGGGAGATTACTCCTGAGTGTTTCTCCTCTTTGGCTTCTCTTAATATTATCACTGTAACGAGGGAGATTAGTCCCAAGTGTTTCTTCTCTTCGGCTTATCTTCATAGTATCACTGTAATGAGGGAGATTACTCCTCAGTGTTTTATCTCTTTGGCTTCTCTTAATATTATTACTGTGACAAGAGAGATTACTCCTGAGTGTTTCTTCTATGCGGCTTCTCTTAATATTATCACTGTAACGAGGGAGATTACTCCTGAGTGTTTATTCTCTTTGGCTTTGCTTAGTATTATCACTGTAATGAGGGAGATTACTCCAGCGTGTTTTTTCTCTTTGGCTTCACTCAGTATTATCACTGTGACGAGGGAGAGCACTCCCGTACTTCTCTTGACTTTCAAATGAGTCACTACCGTGACGAGGTAGAGCACTCTGTACTTCTCTTGGCTTTCAACTTCAAAGGGATCATTACTGTGATGAGGATATGCAACACTGATGGGATTATATCCTGGCCCCCTCACGGGTCTCCTGCTCTGACCGTTATCTTCTGTCTTGAGGGTGAGCATCAACAGGTCTTCCTGTAGGGTGCATGCCTCTTCTCTCCACCGCGGGACTTCTGTGGCTTGATCAATGTCTTCTTCCTGGTACTATGCATCTTCCTTTGAGTCCTTGGCTTTATCAGCATTTATGGATCAGCCAGTCCACCCTCCATGGGTCATTCCACTGCCTTGAGTTCTTCTTCCTCGATCCGGTTTGGCAGCTTGCCACCCCGTTACTCATAGGGTTGGAATAGGACACTCTCCGTCTGTGATTCTCCCAGCTCTCAGTGCTGGTTTCACTGCTTCTCTGTATTCGAATCTCCCAGGCTCCTTCTCCATCTCTGAAGGTTTGTCCTTTCTTGCTTTTGATCGTGTACAGCAGGTCCCTCACCAGCATGAACACACAGTCTTTCTTTTGTCTTTGTGGATTAATCTCATTCTTCTTTCCTTTTTCTTTGTCTCAGTATGGTTGCCTGCCAACCAAGCAGCACTCTGTATGGTTTCTCAATGTTTCCTCTTCTCAGTACTTTAAAAGAGTGTAAGTGTGAATGGTGCAGTATCACAATAACAAAACGAGACTTGAGGGGCTGATACCTTCGAAGGGTGAGAGGGTATAAGGATGTCCTGTAAGAGGATATGAGGGATTTCCATAAAGGAAAGGCAGTCCTTATCCCCAAGCGGAGGGGGTATCTCCCTATGCGGTCCTCTTGCTTATTACCACCCCTATGGGGACTATTGGGTATGGGCCTCACCTACCGGGCCTCATAGGAAAGGGCTCCTCACAGAGGCAAAGTGATGAGAACCCGTGAATCGTCACACTTAGCCATTGTCTAGACATTACAATTTAATTTTTCAATTCATCTATTTACAACATTTAGAAATACATCCATTAGAATATATCAAAAGTAAATGAATTGCATATATTTGTATTACAGTTATTGTACAAATGACAGAACTGCTGACATATGTTTCATGTCCTTTCATTTCTCTTAACAGTTCATCAGGGCAACAGCTTGTTAATTGACAAAATTACATATCATCATTTGCCTATGTGTAGCAATGCACTGCAAGGCAAAGAAAATTACAGTATTGCCTACGAACATTAATTCATGAATGTAAAAGGGGTGCTGGGCAAAATTCAGTGGAAAATATCTATTAGTAATATATACCTCTGCAATCCCAAAATAACTGGGAGAACTTTGGTGTGAGTATAACATGACAATGAATATTATCAATTATGTTCAATATTTTAGATTTAATGCTGTAAAACAACAAAGTGAAATGGTTTCAGCAAACATTGGATAAAGTTGATACAAATGGTCAATATCCTGAGGAATATTCTATATTCAGATATGGGAAAAGAAACATGTTGATGGTGGCATGCAATGTACCTTCAAAGTAGCATCAGAACAGAAATGGCCAATTATCTAGTAAAAGAATTAATGATTATGGACTGTAGACCAAATATATTCTTTAAAAGATCAAATAGAATAACTCAAGATTATATATAGGCTTCCTAGTGCACTTGATGTTGCCTATTCTCTTAGCCTTTATAAAAGTGTCAGGGTTCCAATCCAAAAAGCCCATTGTGGTCTCAGATCTTCTCCCTCACGTCTTGAACATTCTATATACAGAAGGAAGCAGCCCCGTGCTCCCAGCAACTCCGCTATTATCTCAGAATCTTTGGGAGTTAAACGCCATTTGCAAAGGCCTCAGGCTACACTTTCATCTAGGAGCGTTCGTTCTTTCAGAGATCACTATGGGTTGCCTTGGAAACGCTGGCTACCATTGCACAGACGTATGCCTCCTGGATTACGGCGGTGCATTGTGCGTGCTGTCAGCTGTTCGTGATATAAACTCCACCCACTCTGCACGGCGCCGCTTATGAATTTGTTCTGAAAGCTGCTTTACGTTTTGTTACCCTAGATTCCTGGTTTCTTGACTCCATGGTCTGTCCTTTGGATTTCCTGCTCTGTCTCCTGATTTGGCTCGAATTTGGTTTCTCTGGCTGATTCGGAACGCTTAACGGACTGGTACGGTGTCAGGGCTGGCTGGAGTAGTAATCAGAAAGAGTATGTACATAGAATTAACATTGTGGTTGCCCAAGTTAAGTTGGAGAGAAAGAAACTTAATCTGATTGGTTTAAGGAACAATAGTATGTTTGGTTTGTCTGATTGGTGGATAGGATAATGGGTTGGATTCTAGGGAGGTGAGCAAGATTCTAAACTGCCTTTCATCCAAAGTAATTCAGTGGCTGGTTGTACATAAGTTAAGCTCCTTAAGTGAGGCCTTTCAGAGGCCACTCATGTCCCCCTGCACCCCCACCCCCCAGCAGTGAGGGGCACCTGCCAGCAGGCCCCCACTCATGTCCCCCTGCCCCCCACCCCCCAGCAGTGAGGGGCACCTGCCAGCAGGCCCCCACTCATGTCCCCCTGCACCCCCACCCCCCAGAAGTGAGGGGCACCTGCCAGCAGGCCCCCACTCATTTCCCCCTTCACCCCCACCCCCCAGCAGTGAGGGGCACCTGCCAGCAGGCTCCCACTCATGTCCCCCTGCACCCCCACCCCCCAGCAGTGAGGGGCACCTGCCAGCAGGCCCCCACTCATGTCCCACTCATGTCCCCCACCCACTCACCCACCCAGCAGTGACATGCCCATCTCATGACACAAACCAAAAGTCAACTATGTACATCAACACATGTCTGTCACACACACACACACACACACACAGGTTGCCATTGATTGATTAAACCCACATGTCAACAATGAGTGAATCCCACACATAAGTAAAAGATCAACATGTATTAACATGAAAACCAATTGAAAGTACTTAATGCATAAAATAATGGCAAACATGAAATGAAATGCATGTCCAAATAAACTCCCCAGCAGTGAGGGGCACCTGTCAGCAGGCTCCCACTCATGTCCCCCTGCACCCCCACCCCCCAGCAGTGAGGGGCACCTGCCAGCAGGCCCCCACTCATGTCCCCCTGCACCCCACCCCCCAGCAGTGAGGGGCACCTGCCAGCAGGCCCCCACTCATGTCCCACACATGTCCCCCAGCACCCCCACCCCCCAGCAGTGAGGGGCACCTGCCAGCAGGCCCCCACTCATGTCCCACTCATGTACCCCACCCACTCACCCACCCAGCAGTGACATGCCCATCTCATGACACAAACCAAAAGTCAACTATGTACATCAACACATGTCCGTCACGTACACACACACACAGGTTGCCATTGATTGAGTAAACCCACATGTCAACAATGAGTGAATCCCACACATTGAAGTAAAAGATCAAAATGTATTAACATGAAAACCAATTGAAAGTACTTAAAGCATAAAATAATGGCAAACATGGAATGAAATGCATGTCCAAATAAAAAATAAAAAAATCCTCAAAAAAACCCAAGTAATCCAAAAGAAAAATGGCCAAAACTCTCTGTCCACAAAACCAAATCCAAATGAAACGCAAAAAGGTAAATCCATTGATCCATGGTGAAATTAAATTAAAATGTCCAAATAAATCCAACGTCCAGCTATGTACAATACAATTTTCAAGGGTCCATGAGCCCAACGAAACAAATGAAACCTATCTAATAACCTACCTAACAAAAAAACTATTTACAAAAGTGTGGGACATAGTCCAAAAGCTCCCAAAAAAAAAAAAAAAAGGAAACCTAACACTATAAACTATTTACAATGGCGACGGGCAAGTCCTGCGGCTCACTCATTGATGTTTTCGGCCAGGGCGTCATCGAACTCCATGTCTATTTGCTGGAGGCGGTCCTCTGTCCTGGCCCCGAGGTCTCGCAAGGAGGCACTCATGGCCTGTTCCAACTCCCTGCAAGTCGCCTGGAGGCACTCTGCCCGCCTCAATGCCTGACGCATGGAGAACTCCGCCCTGACCATGGTGAGCCGCGCCTTTTCCGCCCGCTGCCGCTCCGCAGCTATACGCTGGCCCAACCGCAGTCACACGGAAGACACATCCATTCCAGGGTCCTCGTGCCCTCTGGCCGATGCCTCCCCCCCTGATGTCGATGGCCCGAGCCATCATTGCTCCCACCTAGAGTCTGCTCCTGCTGCTGCTGCTGCTACTGTCCATGTGCCCTGTCCGATGATGCCTGCACATCCTCCATCAGCTGGTCTCCAGTTGTGGTGTCCACCCCTGCTGGACCACCGACTCCCGACTGTGGCAGGGATGGGATCTCCACCAAGCTGGCTGTGTTGGTCAGGCCAGGTCCACAGGGGGCCCTGGTGGAATCTGGGCCGGAAGACGGCAGGAAGAACGACTGGCCCATAGTCTCCACAGAGGAGCAGAAGTCCTCCAGAGTGCGCGTCACATGTAGGAACCCACCAACCAGGGCCCCTCCCAACAATGCCACGTCGCGATGCTGCTCTTCGTGATGGCGTGCGTTCTCTGCCCAGGAAGAACGCACGTCATCACGAATGTCACACGTGCGCAACGCGACACCAATCAGGACGGAGCCCATACATTCATGGGACCCCTCGTCCGCAGGTAGTGGAGAGGCAGATGACATGGCACTCTCCCCTACCTGCGGACGGACCTGGGACGGGGCATCACTGCTGGTGCATGGTGGTGCAGTCACAGGGACATGCACAGGCCCCTCCGCGGTGACCTGTGCTGCCTCCTGACCCTGGCCCTGGACTGCACCACTTGCACCAGTGGTAGTACCCCCACCAGGCCCCATGTGCGGCTCAGTAGCGGCTCCTCCTACTCTGTGGAGACCACCAACCTGGATGTCTCCGTACCGTCTTCCGCTGTTGCAAGCCCCTGTGGGGGCTCACCCGGCCCTTCCGCCACAGCCATAGTGGCAGACACGGCACCAGCCCCCTCACTCCCGGCTGATGGCAAGTCCTGGGAGGGTGGCTGGGCCTTGCGTCGCTGCCCAGTGGAGGCATCCCCGCCGCTTGGCTCCACAGCGCCGTCTCCGCCCTCTTCTTCACTTGACGCTGCGTAGAGGGAGACATAGAACACAAGCATCAGGGTACAGTACAATATTCCCCTAGACAGGAAGCAATAACACATGAGTGGCAGTGTCTAACGTCACTTCCATCCTGTCCCTCCACAACACATGGGTGAATGCACGCAACACACATGCATAAACAGGCATGGCGCCTGCAATCAACATCAGCATCCATGTACAAGGGCCTCTATTAATCAAAATATTGCCTTTAAATTCACATGCATCATTGCTCACACTGATCCCATGTACACACATCACCGGAGGGTCATGCATCATGCCTTGTACACCACAGACACAGTGGATAGACACAGTGCATACAACGGTGACCGCACTGCATGAGTGAATATACACATCATCACGGACATGTGTCATGAATCCATGGCGTATCGAAGTCACAGACACACTTCTCAGACACACGCACATGTGCACCATACATGTACATGACAGCAGCACCCATCCCTCACACCCCCACTATGTGCAAGAACAGACACTGGCATGCTTTCATGTGTGCATTTGCCATACAGCTCCCCATGTAGCATTGGAACTCATGCATCAACCATGTGGTTTGCACATTACTGGTCTCACATGCATGACCATGATGTCCCTGCACACACACATCCATACATGGCACATGTCACACATGCAGGCAAGTATCAGACTACCAGCACACTGCAACATGCCCTGTCTCACAGACCAATGCTTGGCCACTTACCGCTCAACTCCAGACGGGTCTTCCTCCAAAGGATCTGGGCGTGGAGCGCTGGGCATACGTGTTCCAGGACCCTCATCTGGATGTCACTCATGCTGACCCAGCCCCCCTCCGCGAGGCGCCGGGCCTTGTGGAGGGTCCTGGACCTGAAGTCCTCCCAGCGCTTCTTGACGTGCTTGATGTCGCGGGTTGCCACCCCCTCCGCGTTGATGGCAGCCACTACGTCGTCCCAGATCCTCTCCCGTCCTTCCTTGTTGGCGCGTGACGTTCCGGAGAGGGCATCATAATGCCCCAGGACATGCTCCACCAGGGCACCAACTTCCTTCACACTGAAGCTGGTGGCCCTCTGCCTCTCTGGCTGGGGGTCGCCAGTGGTCTCAGATGGTGTTTGCCCCGATATAGCGACCCCCGAGGCAGGCGTGGGTGGGCAACTGGGTCCTGGGGCTGGGCTGTGGAGTGATGGTATCCCAGTCAGGAGTCTTCTGTTCCAGCAGGGGTGGGCACAGCAACTGGAACCCTGGCTGACGTGCAGGCACCAAATAGCAGGGCACGTGGGCTGCAGGCAGTCAGGCAGCAGCAGATTGCAGGTGGGAGCGTGCTTGGGGCTCTGGGGGGCAGTAATTCAGCCTTCTGGGCAGGAGCGTGGTCTTCCGTGTGTTTTCGCGTGACCAGCTTGATACGGAGTGATTTGGCACGTGAAAAAAATGCACGTCAGCGTGTAATTGGAGGAAAGACCCTTAGCGCGTAAGCGCGTCAGCACACGTACGTGTTTTCATTGGACCAAAGGCCCTTAGCGCGTAAGCGCTTCTCTGACATTACGCGCGCGGGCGTTTCCCTCGTGATGTGGGCATAGTGGTTCAGCGCGCGTGAAAAAACTGCACGTCCGCGTGTGAATGCATGTAATCTGAGGAAAGGGCCTACGCGTGTAAGTGACGTGACCCGCGCAGGCGTTTCCCTCAGCACGGGTCAAAAGTGAGCGGGCCAGCAGTTCGCTGTACGTGCCTTTCATGGAGACCGACGTGTGTAGCTGCTTCGTGTTGTTTCGCGCACCATCACATCTTCACAGCGATCGAGGACGTATCTCTTCTTTTGGCAGGGGTATTGGCTACACGTGTTTTTCATTATCACGCTAGTCAGACAGTGAGTCGCGCATGCTATTTTTCCCACTGCGGGTGCCCCTTTGTATCGCACCCGTTTTCGAGGTCATAGTAGCCTGCATGTCCCACGCGTACGCGTTTTTTGTGTTACTGGGTGCTACCGCGTACTGTGTGAGGTTGATTCCACGCACGTAGGCTGCAGGGTTGCGTGCATAGTTTTACTGCAGTTTTGGTGTGCCTGAGCATAGTCTGACCCGTACCTACATCACCGGGGTCATCCTTGCAGGTGCAGGGGGGCTGTTAACATCTGACACAAGTCAGCCCTTTGGTCGTCCCTCCACCTGCCACTCCCTTGGCCCAATCCACCAGTCCCACTGGCCATATTGATCAGGGTGGCATCAGCCAGCCAGGGTCTGCGCCACAATCCAAGAGGAGGAAGGTTGCACCTGCAGCACAGGCTGGGACCCCACACACAGCCACGACCTCCTGCACGTCGAGGAAGAAGCCTTTCTGCAACCAGGAACTGGACTTCCTTGTGGGCTACGTGCGGAAACACAGCCGTGACATGCTAATGGGTGCTAATTGTCACACTACGGCTGTCCACCATGATACCCACTGGAAGCAAGTTGCGGGACATGTGAGTGTATTCGGCCATGAGGTGCGCACGGCGCAAGAGTGCAAAAAGCGTTGGAATGACCTCAAATGCAGCGCTAAGGCTAAGCGTGCCTCAAATTACAACTTGACTCTGGAGACTGGCGGTGGGCCTGCACCGGAGGAGGAAGACCTCACTCCGCATGAGTCACTCGTTGCGGAGTTCATACCATCTGAATTGGTCGAAGGAGTGGGAGAGATGCCGGACTTTGATGCCCAGTCCGGTGAGTGTTGATGCGTGTTTGTCGAGGACGTGTGTGTTTTACTTGTGTAATGTGTTGTGAATGACTGCCACTACATGTCACGTGTACATGGTTATGATGTGTGAGTAATGCAATGCTTCCCTGATGCAAGTCTACTCTGCTGGATGGTTGACATGTGGAGCAGACAGGGACTGTCCACATCACCACTTTTGCACCGTAGTCACATGCTGGTTACCAGTATGCCCCTCTGGTCCATGTTCCAGCTCACTGGCACTTCTGCATGTAGCGTGGGGTGAGCTTCCTCTCAGCCCAGGAACTATGCATAGCATGACTGACGTGCATGTGTCCTCTGCCTGCAAGGGGGTAGCCAATGTAGGTATGCTCCCTTGCCTCCTCAACCCCCTGCTCTGCACCCCAATTCCATCTTAGCACTGGTCTGCTACAATATTGCCGTTGGTTACTTCCCTGGTCATGCCTCCTGTGTACATGCTAACATCCAGCGGCCAATCTGCCAGACATATCCTTTGTGGTACTTCCTTAGTACTTGATGCAGGGTGTCTCACTTGGACTGTGCAGAGGTCAGATGCCCCGCAGGGACATGAGTGCCCATTCATGCTCCATGTGCATTCCACGCATGCCCATATGTGTCCATGACTGGATGATCACTGTTACACAAGTCCATGATGACCCAAATTGCATGGCATTTCATCTGCCTTCCCGTGTCAACTGTGGCTCAGTACTGCGTTGCACACATGTTTAGGGTCTGACAATCTGTGAGGGTCACAGGCCTCAGTCTGTTTAATGGCCAATGACTCTGTCCAACTGGTGTCGTTTCTTCTTCACACGTGGGTGGACTCCAGAGGTTTCATCATGTGTCCTGCTTACTGTCCCATCATCATTTGCAGTGTTGCCACTTGACTCACATGAAGCTGTTGATGCTAGTCAACACTGCCTGTCAATACACAGGTCTATGGTCAGCCTTTTGATACCATGCTAGGCATCCCTGCTTTTGCACTTGGGTGGAGGGGTGCTTTGCTTGTAGATATGCTACCCATTGAATGCATATTGCACGTGATGCCTGAAGTTGACCTTGCACTGCCTTCACATTTTCTGACACACACCATGGAGTCCTTGTACATGTAGGTAGTGAGTAACATACATATTTGCTGCACTGCATAGACCCACTTCAATACAGACTTCCACCTTTCAACAGGTCTGATCACAGAAGCAATTCCAAGTTGACCCAGCATGCATGCCAGGTTCTATTTTGTGTGTCACATGTCTGCCTGATGTGTTTGTTGTCGGTGTGTGTGTGTGTGTTGTGTGCTTCGAACATGTGTAGTGACCTTTTTTCTCTCTATTTTTCAGATGATGACGCAATGGAGCCGGAGGATGGTGTTGTCATGCCAGGCACAGGGTTGTTATCACTACATCAACCCAGCACAAGTGGGGGTATTGGGGTTGTAGGCCACGAAAACCCCTAAGTGCTACAGTCCATCTTGTCTCTGGCTGCCTATGAGTCCAGCCTGAAGAACACTCTGACGACCATGTCGAGTTGGATGAGCATCAGGTCCATATGTCAGGGGTGAGTGATTCTGATGTGGACACTCTCTGTCCGTGACACCTGCACTGAGGGGTCAGACAGTCTTGGAACCTCCGCCCGTGGTGGATCGGGACGCAGGGTCACTCTCCACACCAGTCACTGATGTGCCTGGGACATCTCGTCGGCGGGGGCATGTAGTCGTGCAGCCGCTGGAGGTGCCAACACAACGAGGACACACGGTCCTTGGGTCCCGCAGGGGTCAAGCCCAGCAACGTGGACGCCGCGCGCAACCACAGTATACTGAGTGGGAGCAAGACATGACTGCCAATTCTGAACGGCAGGGGGCAGCAATGGAGAACATCGCTGAGAGCATGGAGCGTGTGGCCCAATCTGTGCTCCCCCATGCTAGGCAGGTGCTTCTCCAGCAGCAGGCAGCACGGTCCACGGCCCGCTCGCTCAGGCTGGGCATGGCGGCCTCAGACAGGGCACGCCAGGCCGAAATGTCGTCTCTGCGTCAAGCAATTGCTGCTCACGCAGAGGCACACATGAAGGCCCTGGAGCAGGCAGAGGAGAGGTTTGCACAGCTTGAGCGTACCATCTCGGCTGAGCTACATGCTTGCCGGGAGGTGCAGCGGTTGTCCACCCAGGCCTTGCAGGAGGAACTCCATGTTACACATGCTACCTTGGAGGAGGAAGCATGTGTATAACGGGAGGTTCTGCATGCTGACGAGGGGCAAGCTGCGGCTAGGTGTGGTCATGCTCCTGTGCCACGTCCTCCTTTCCAGGAAGAGCCAGACTCAGACGACCATCTATCTCCCACATAGGTTGGGCTGTGCAGGCGTTGAGCACATGGAGGTTTTTTTTTTTTTGCTCAGCATCATCGCATGTGGGTGTTGAGCACCCTGTACCACCCCACCCCTGTCCTGGGTGTCTCCCCCCCGGGTCGTATGTGGCCATTTTTGATTTTTCTTTTAGTTTAGTTAGTTAAGTTTCTGTTTGATAGTTAGTTTAAATAGGTAAAGTAGGTTTTATCAGGGTGGTAAGGTTGTGACAGTTGACTGTCTCTTTGTCATCATCGATTGTCACCTGGTATGTGCCAGGCCTGTGTGCACTCCGCAGGGTTGGGAGTTTAGGTGAAAAATCTGCCCACAAGCTGGGAAAAGGATTCCTCGCCACGTGCCCTATACCCTCCCATGGGCAACGCCTGTGTCTGTGGTTGGGGATGTGGGGGCACCACCATGTCCACCGGTACGCCCTGCCGTGTTGCAACATTGTGCAGGACACATGCTGCCACAATGATCCTGCACACTACTGGGGGTGCATAGAGTAGCTGCCCGCCAGAGCGGTCAAGGGAGCGGAAGCGTGACTTGAGCACTCCGAATGTGCGCTCCACTTTGGCCCTGGTTGCAATATGGGCCGCGTTGTATCTTACCTGGGGTGGTGTGGTGGGGTGGGGTTCCGGATTGGCGTCATCATGTGGTTGCTCAGAGGGTAGGCACTGTCCCCTGGAGAGGTGATAATGGTTGTCATTATTGGGGTTTGTGTATTTGTGTGTGTGTGTGTGTGTGTGTGACATGCATGCATGTGCACAGGCATTTGTACTCACCTAGGAGCCATGTGTCGCCATGCTGCCCAGCTTCCAGGGCCCGGCTCAGGGCGGACATTCTGTATATGAAACTGTGATGGGTCGAGCCAGGGTAGTTTGCATAGACAGAGGTGATGAGTCCATTTGCATCGCATACCACCTGTACGTTGATGGAATGCCAGTGTTTGCGGTTTTGGTAGATGTGCTCAGTGGCCCTAGGTGGACGCAGGGCCACATGGGTGCAATCTATGGCACCGAGCACTTTAGGTAAGTGTTCCACCCTGTAAAAGTCCTGGACAACGGCCTGCCTTTCTGCGGATGTTCTGGGCATGTATATGTGCCTGCGGACTGAGGGGCGCGCTGTCATGATTGCCAATACCTGGTGTAGGCAGCGTGACTGCGTGGCCTGTGAGACCCCACCCACTATGGCAGTAGTCCGCTGAAAAGAGCCAGTGGCCAAAAAATGCAGGACATTGAGCACCTTCTCCAAGGGGCTCAATGCTTGGGAGCAGAGGGTGGTGGATGTTAGGTCATCTTCCCACTCCCTGACCAGGTCTAGGATGATTTGGGGTGGAAACCTATACCTGCCATAGACCTAGTCGTCAGGCATCCCAAAAAAGCTTGTCGGTGGTGAAAGAATGCATGCCCTGGCTATTCTCCTCCTCCTGCGGTGTCCCACGATCAGTGCTGCAACAAATGGGGCATTCATCGTAGCTGTATATACGTGTTTGTTGTTTGTGCGCACTTTTATGCTGTGCGCGGGGACGCTTCCGCCTGCCTTCGTGTGGCGGACGCGTTGACGCCTGTGTGCGTCTTTTGCCGTGCACGGGTTTCCCGTATTCGAATCCATGAATATGGGTTGTTTGCGTGCGTGTGGGCGTTCCGTGTAGTTCCCTGCAGTACTTCCCCAGTTACGCCTTCTTTTTCACACGTGTGCCCGCGTGCGCCATGCATGGATTTGGCGCACAACCAGTCGGAAAGTAGCACAGCGCCTCCCTTGAATTGCACGCATGCGTGTGCGCTTGCTTTCTCACGCTTGAGCCTCCTTGCGCCTGCTTGCGCTGGGATTTTCGGCGCACGTTTGTTCCATGAATCGGCCCCTAAATGTTTTATGTTCATCGTATGAATACTAATGAATGCTGAATAAAGAAAATGCTGGCAATTGAGAAGGTGTCAAAGTGTAGAAATAACATCAAATACAAACGTTCCTCAAAAGGGAATGACCACTAGGTTGAGAGAATAGATTGTTTAATCCAAATGACCATTTCCCTATGCCAGATGTCCTACCTGTAGGATATTGTGCACATACAATATCATGACATGGACAGTACTCAATAGTACATTAACTATTTAGCTGAATACTAAATAGCTTGACAAGTGTTTATCTGAAGGGGAGCATGAGGCCGATGGGTTGTTATATTGCTCCCCGTGTTCATTATCACTCAGGGACGTCAGTTGGGGATCACTGGTGTTCCTTGCTACCCTGGGGTCTCTCTTGCTAACCCTAAACAAAAAATATTAACAAAAGAACATTTTTCTTTTTAGATGTAAGCTCCTGGGCTGTGGCTCGTTGTTTCTGGAGTGGCTGGCATTCTTGTTCAGGCCTCTTAAAAAAAGACATGGGGTTCCACCTTGAGCAGTGGCCAGAAATAAGAATAGGACTAACAAATAATTTGTCTTATTGGAATTCTATAGAATATTTGCTAGACTCATTAAAGGTTTATTTCAGACACACCTCAGTGGGCGAGTCGCTGATTTAGTCTGTTCTTAAACACCTCAACTCAGCCTTTCATCCTTCAGAGGTCAATAAATGAGTACCAACACAAGTTGGGTGATATTGTATGCACATTTGTTCTATGTAAAGCGCTTCTCATTTGTCCTTGGAAATCTGCTTGCATTCACAGTAATTTGGCCATATGGGCTTATACACACCGATCTTAACGATACATATGGCGATCCATTCTGTTATGAAATGTATATCACATTACAGTGATATCTTCATCATATTTTTCGTAGTGTACTTAGGAACAATGCTGTGTGATGCCACTTCCTGCTTTGTCACAGGGTGAAAGGTCATGTTGCATCGCTTCCTGTGATGTTACTTCCTGTGATGTCATCAGAGGTCAAGGGTCGTATGATGTCACTTCCGCTACCCCTGCCATTCTGATGAAATGACGTCTCTGTCAACACTTCGCCCTTATCTTCAGAATGCAAGGCAGGCGCTACATGTATGAGAGGATGCTGCATTTGCAACGCCCGTGCTACGCCTCGTGGCAGGTTTCCCAGCAGAGGAAATAGGCACGAGGAGGAAGATCAGACGGAAAGTGCACATCCCTCCATCCTTGCAGCTCACAGGGAAACAAGCAATGGTTTCTGGCTGCACTCGTGTGTCCTCGAGGGAGTTCAGGTCAAGAGGTGAGCGATAGCCCCATCTGGCGCCAGGTGTACAAGCAGCACCCCCTGGAATCCCTGGAATCCTCTTTGCGATACATTTCTTTGTGACTGAGTCACAGTGACTCCCTCCTCTCGATGGGACAGGGGTCCCCAGGAAGGTGGCATCTGAATGCAAAGGCAGGGCTGGAGGTGTGTTATCCACCTGTAGATTGCAATACGGCTCACCTGCAAAGCTGCCTCATCAATAGTCATGGGGTGGTCCTCGCTGCACGCCGCTGCTTTGCCACGCACAGCAGGGATGCGTTCTGAACAGGACACAGGCCTTGCCCGATGAAAGCACTGCCATCAGTCCAGTCTGTGTATGTGGCCCCAGATGTTGGGATCACTGTCAGCACACTCAGAGCACTCCCCTCTCGAATTCCTCTGCCCCCCAGGGAGACTCAAACTTCTGAACAGGAGGGTCACCCAGAGAGTCTGGTATGCTCGGATCAGGGCCAGTCCAATGCTGCAGAGCCTGACCTAAGAGTGACTCTTCCCAAACCTTATGGGCTCTAAGAAGTCGCTCGACTTTTGGGAAATGTGTCAATGGCATCCTATGTCATCCTATATCCCTCTGCCCCTTGCCTTTTCCATCCCATTAAATGATGCGGGTCCCTATGGCTTTCTCTTTGCCTCTCACTCGTCATCACTCCATCCAAAGGCACCGGTAGATGCAGGGCCCTGGATCGCCCTCTGTCCACACAGGAGGGGCGTCTCCTCTCTCAAGAAACAACAGCAATGCTTCCCTTGGTGTCAGACCGTCATTTCAACTTGAATCCTTTCATTCGGATGCATTTCACACACACCAGTATTTATACATCAGCAGTAGCGTAGATGGGCAGTTCTCAAACCAGTGCATCCCAGAAATACGAGCGAGGCTGACACAAACCAGGGGAATCTCCACGCTACAGACAGCACCAAATCACTAGGCCGAATGACTCCATAGAAAGGAACCTACGCCAATGAACCACATATTAATCACAGATTTAAGAATGAATCGAAGAAGTCATTTTAGGCAAGATGTGCACTGCACAGAGATTTTTAAAAAATGCGTGTCACCGAAAAATTATTCCTTCAGTCAAATTTACAGAGTTGCAACCTGGTTATAATTTTAGGTGAATTCTTTGTCCCGTACCATTTGTCTGTTCATTTGTGTTCTTGTGCGCCCAGATGCTCGTGGGTTCCCGGCACGCTATAAATAAATAAATAAATACAAAATAAATTAAATTCCTCATCACAAATTGCAATGTTATTTTTAATTTAGCATTTAAGTACCGCACATAATGTGAAATTGGATGGCATTAAACCATTGCATGGGAAGTTAAGACTATTTACCCAAGTTTTTGAGATGTAAACAATATGTATGAAAATAATTCAATAATAACACTACGCCTTAGGTTCTGATCGTAAAAGAAAACATTGTGGTAGAAAATACATGAGCGTGACGTCAGGTGGAAGCACGTGATGACGATATGTAGATGATAGGTAACCATGGGAACAGGAACATAATTCATAAGGAAGCATTGCACAAGTCACGGATCATGCACGTACAGTCAACCATTAAAAGTTGTTAATCGCAATGTTGGGCTCCAACATAGGATGAATGTACATTGGAATAATTGAATAACATTATATTACACACTTTAATTTCTATATGTATTAATATGTATTGTTATTAAGTACGTACGCACGCCCAGGCCACCCAGGGCCAGTGCGTCATTGGAGAGCAATTTGCGCACAATCGTGCATCATGTAAGTAAGACCATGTATGCATGTTCATGCACACTATCGCGACATCATGTGCCCATGGGCAACAATGTCACATGCAGGCGCCTATGTGGGCATTAAAAAATGCATACAAAAAAAGTGGGCAAATGAATTTCGCTATTCTTTCCGGACGCTGGCAGACTCCCGGCAGAACGCCCCCGGGCTGCGCGAATGACCATTATAACACGTCTAAGATCAGTATATCCCTGAAGCAGTATAAGGTACCATCGGTGCCATCTTAAAATGAAGAAGGTCAGCCTACAATTGCTCTGCTCATTTTTTTTTTATAGTATCTACGTAATGGTACAGACCCACATTAGGAATGAAGCAGTTCCAATCTGAGGCCTAGGGGTCCTTTTCTCGTGTCTCCTACCCACTACCACTCATCCAGGTACAGGTCAGTTGTGCCATGGCTCTCAAATAAGCAGATATAGTCATCTTTCCATTAGAAACACAGTGAAGTAAATGAAGCAAGAGCTGAGTTGGAGCAGTCTGCTGCAGTCCTGTGTTCTGACCACATCGTTGTTTGCAGGAAGTGACTATTAGCACCTAAAACCTGCGGAGCGGAGTTGTGAGCTGAGTTGGAGCAGTCTGCTGCAGTCCTGTGTTCTGACCACATCGTTGTTTGCAGGAAGTGACTATTAGCACCTAAAACCCGCGGAGCGGAGTTGTGAGCTGAGTTGGAGCAGTCTGCTGCAGTCCGCTGCTTACGCGGAGCCGCAGCAGGATGGACCCTGATGTGAGACCGTGCCGAGCTACCCCTATCTGGCTGTCCCCTCCGTGGAAAAAACAAAGAACAAAGTCCGATTCGACCGCGAAATCGACAAGAGAAGGTGCCAGACAAAAGTGCTTTGGGCAGGTCTTACAACCGTCAGCAGCCCGAGTGCATCTGCCTTCGGAGGGAGAGGGAAAGGTGAGTGATTTTGTCTCCGTTAACCCTCACACTCCACCTGTTTCCATGACCGAAATCTCTGATCTTTGTGCTCCCAATTCTTGGCCGGAGAGGCCACAGTATGGGTCTAGCGAGCATAGTGCCATGACCACACCTGGGGGTAGTTCAAACGGGGTCTCACCCCCCCCCTGGGAAAACTTAAGACACCCGAGAAAACACAAGCTGACCAAGATGCCGACAAAGAGGTCGACTCGGTCGCATCTACTCCCTCCATACCTTCTGAGTCTGAGCCCCCCGCACAGTCCCCAGGGAGACTAAAACTCCCGGACCCAAAGCTCCTCATCTCCGTCGTGAGTTCGGAGTCTGCCGTGAGGCCGGAGGACGCCACCGAAGAGTGTCTGCAGTTCGCCAGAGATGTGAGGACAAACGGGGAAAACACGACGGGAGATAAGGCCCTGCACGCAATCAAGACCCATGGTGTGGTGGGGCAAAGGGATACAACTCACCCGAAGGAGGTGACAATGGACCCCGAAAGGGGAAACGACCGAGCGAGCACCAGAGAACCAACCCAAGCCAGTGAACCAAGCCAAACCCCGGGGGTCCCCCCTCATGCAAACACAAGTTGGCTGATCGCCGTTACAAATCCAGAAAAAGGAGAAAGAGCCAGGGGGGAAAATCAAAATCCCCCGCTCAGCACTCCGCAAAAGGAAGGTCCACTCGGCAGACCCAAGGCTACTCAGGTAATGGCAATGATTCATACAAACCCTGGTGGATCGTCCCCCATCTTAAAACAAGCTAAAAAAGCAATCAAAAGGTCTAAAAGACGATCAAACGAACGCAAGCGCCTCTCGGAGACGAGCAGCAGCGAAACGGATTCAGACCTAAACATGGACTTAACCAGGGATCAAGAAGCTCAGCTGGGATCTGACGAGGGGTCGGATGTGGCAGTGATATAAGTGGACTCTGACACTGAAACTGCCGAATTGTCGGTCCCGATAAAGAAACTAAAGAACTCGAACGTAGAAAACCTGGAAAAGGGGGGAACTATAAGTCCAACTAATCATACCCTCTTAAACCTAGGAAGAAAGAGGATACTGCAAGACACCAAAAAAACTGCCTACAAAAGAGCGAAGTCCGTCTCAGAGACGATAGACCTAAAGGGTAAAAAAGAACGATCCAAAAGAGAGGCTCTCTCAAAGGGGCTCCCTAACCCCTTAAACCAAAACTCTTTAAAAGCCTTCTTTACACGCCACCAAAAAAGAAATAGTCAAACAGAAGATGAAGTATCGGACGCTGATATTCTGGAAGCTGTAGGGGACCTCCCACAAGCCGCTAATTTGCGCAAACCTGACCTGTATTTAAACCACATCCAGAGTCAGGAGCAGCTAAACGAAAAAGCAAAAGCCCAAAACCCAAAAGATAGGGCAAAGTCACTTAAAATCGATACAACAGAAGAGAGAATGAACAAAGACGAGAGGGGAAACCTGATGGAGCCGCCACTTAGTCACCCCACTTCACCTCGAAAGAAACCTGATCAAGAGATGACAAGCCTTACAGAAGACCCTAGTACGGGTATAGAGGAGAGTAAGGAACCAGAAAGGCAAAATACCAACGACCCAATCCCTGGGAAAAATCAAGAAGTTGACAGGGAGCAGCGGGTGGCCTGGACTCGACCACACTTGATGCTGGTTTCTCCAACCAAACAAGCCCCAGAGATAAGGGACTCGTCCAAAACCCTCTGGGACCAGGTTCTAGCGAACAAAGGGCGAAGAAACCCAACCATGCTAATCAATAACGGCCACAGTCCGAGCCGAGACTCCCTGTACAGTGACCTTCCGGCAACTACACGAAGAAAAGAACAAATCTTGGCCTCTCCGAAAAAGAGACGCTTAAGTGATATAGCGGCAGCAATGCAAAAGGAGTCGCCGAGCAAAAAGCCTGACATGATTGCGATCATGTCTGCTATGACGATCGTGCTGGCCCCATTTTGCAAACTATACGAGGCGATAAAAGAAGAGGTGAAAGACAACACCGCTATTCTATCTAACATGATGACCAAAATGTCCAACGTCGAAAGCTTTATCTCAGCCATAGAAAACCGTGCCACCTCTCCTCATTGCAACTGCAAAAGTAAAATCATTAGACTTGAGAAAAAGATAGAAATTATGGAACAAATAAACAACGAGCTGAGGGTTCAAATAAACAGCCAAAAACCACTACCCCAGGTATCACAGCCGTACCAGAAGGGCACAAGAAACTCCATATCAATGCTGTTTCCGTGGAAAGAGTTACCCATCACAAACAATAACGTAGTCAAAAGGCCTGACGAAATCCAATACCAGACAGTGGATCTAAGTAGTCCACCCAAAGAGGCAAGCCTGCTCAGAGCCCTAACAAACATCACAAAAGACAGGGCAAAGCCGCAAGAAAGGGAAATCCGTAATACTCAATATAGATCGGCAAATGAGGCGTCCTCTCCCAAATCACCTTAAACGGTAGATGAATTTATGGCAAACTCTGACCTAATAAACATATCGGTCTACGAGGAAAACAAGCAAACTGAGAAAAGCAGAGACACAGAGCAGATCGGGCAAACTGCAGGAGTAGACATACACCCACAGGCCCAAAATGGAGACAACAGAAGGGCGGAAAAGGAAAATGGAAGTAAAGACGCCACAGCGACACCGCAGCAAAATCGGGTTGTCCGCGACCCAAAGGAGAGACCTCAGACATCTCCAGACAAGGCAAGCATTGAGCCCAAAACACGCAGAGAAAAAAACAGCCCAGTGAAACAAAGAGCCCAAAGAGGCGTAAGGGTTGACCAAAAAACAAATAAAGACGAGCTAAGAGTGTTCAAGCTAGAGCAAAGAAAGCCAGAGAGCGGCCACCTTATTTTGAATAGATCCACGGTTATGAAGATTATGAAGCAAACAACAACTCTAAACAAAATCCAACCGGAAGAAGTGGTGTTAGTGGAACCATACCACAGGGAGAAAAGGGCTCAATCCTACGTCCACATCAAAGCAATAGGTATAGAGCGGATTGACCAAGTGGCATACGAGGAACTAAAGTCGTTGGACTTCACTTGGACAGCGATAACAAAATCAAGGGAGTCAGCTTCCCCGAGTAAGAAAAAGGCAGATACCGTCGCTACATCAACACACTATAAATCAAGGACGGAAGAGCTGTACCGCCAAATTCGAAGGCAAGAGGCAGCCAAGAATGACGGACACCGAAGGGCCTACCACGACCATCGTTGGGATAAGGATTCAAAGAATACCACAAGAAAGAGATACCACGACTCTCCTGCCGAAACCCGGCAGTGCTACAGAAGAGAACAGCGGGACAGGGTTTATAGTCGTGTAGAAGGTAGCCCGCCACGTGGAAGAAAGATGGAGCAACGGAACGAGGTAGACATTGAGCCAAGGAGGAGAGACGGAAAAAGCAGCCCACAAGAGCTCAGAGACGTCGCTAAAGCTGCTAATCAAGAACTAGGCCCCTGGAAATGGTTCAGCCAAAAATGGAACAAAAACAGAAAATAGCAACGACCAGGGCCATTCAGCGTTGGCGATTCAAAACTATGCAGCGACGAGGAGCGGCCAGAAAAGGAGGCCTTCACATTGTGCTCGTGGAACACAAGAGGGCACGCCCACCTGACGAAGGTCGGCGAGACAAACCTGGGGATTTATGACATGATCTGCCTCCAAGAGACATGGCTGATGGCCAAACCGGCTTTGGACGGCTATACAGTCGAAATCTCAGCAGCAGTAAGAGGCTTACAAGGCAGACCATCGTCTGGCCTCTTGGTGGCGATTAAATCGGGCCAAGGCCTATCGGCTCCAATCAAATGGAAGGAGGCATATGAAGTACTGGTGGTGCTGACTTCATGGCAAAAGACAAGTAACAGAAGTGAAACCAGGCAAATAAGAACTGTAGCAATTGTTAACTGCTACTGGAACCCTCAACGGATGTCCACGAAAATATTCTGTAACAACATGAGAAGCGCTATCGACAAACTGTATGAGAACTTTGACCTGATTGACATTATAATATGCAGCGACTTCAACGCAAAATGCTTTGACCCAAGGCCCCTCGGTTCGGCAAGTGAAAAAGTAACCAGGTTAAAAGAAGCAGCTTTCGAGCGAGGTAAAGCCTGGGTACAAGTCATCAAAGCAAGAAATATCCAAGACGTCGCCAATCTTTTTCCTTCACAGGTAAATCTCCCTACATGGGAACGAAATTCGGCAAACGCAACCCTCGACTACATCTTTATCTCAGACGGTCTCATAGCAGACATCAACAGCTTCACAGTCATAAAAACTGAACACAGTGACCATAATCTACTCACCTGTGTATGGCAAGGCAGTAGACAACAAAAAGAAACTTATGGTACGGCGCTCGACCTAAACCCCCAAAGAACAAGGCTGAAGATAAGCGAAGTGGACGTCGCCAAAATCAAGCAAGGTTGGGTCGAAAATGTACACAAAATGCAGGAGTTAAACCGGATGGAACGGCCTAACTATCTGCCTTTGCTATTGGCCTACGAGACGAAGTCTAAAAAGTCCTCCAAGCCACCGGGGGCTGAAAGACATGCCTTTAACAAAGCCCTGGTAGACAAAAGAAAAGAGGTTCACAATCGAAGAAGAATAGCGAAAAAAACAAACGCTGCTGCCGATTGGGAGATATTGAAGCAAGTATCTAAAGCATACAAAAACTGGTTAAAACAGCAGAGAGCTTACCAACTACAACTAGACGCTGAGCTGATGATGTCCAAATTACAGACAAAAAAATCCAGCGATTTTTGGGGCCTCATAAAAGATATGTCAAACGTCCCTGGCTCAGCTCAGACAAACGCGGTCGCCGAATCAAGCTGGATCACATACCTGACCGCAGAATTTAAGAGTCCAGACAGTAAAGTGTTTCCGGAGACCAAACGGTCGAATTCATCTTGGGTTGATGTATCTGATTCCAGCGACATAGAAGCATCAATCAACAAACTTAAAACATCAAGAGCCCCAGGTCCCGATAGCCTCACGAATATGGACCTCAAGCGGTACCCAAAAAAATGGTCAGAACTGATCAGTGAAATTTTCAAAGAGTGCGGCAGAAAAAAGATGATCCCCAAAACATGGAACAACGTGGTCATTGTCCCGGTGTACAAAAAGGGAGCCCGCAACGAGCCCGTCAGCTACAGACCCATCGCTCTCCTTGACATTATAGGCAAGATCTTTGCAACGCATCTATTGGCCCACTTCAAATCGTGGGAACAAAACAGCCCGTCGAAATACTTCCTACAAACAAGCTTCCAAAAAAACGGGAGTACTACGATCAATATCTTAATCTTCAACATTTTGAAAGCCAAGGTAAAGGAAGGGGCGCCCAGGATCTTTCTAGCCTTCGCGGACCTATCGAAGGCCTTCGATAAGATTGATCGTAACAGGTTATGGTCGAAACTCCATCACTGGCATTGCCCGGACGAGGTGCTGGAGCCAATAAAAGCCCTCCACGAGAAGACGAAAATCAGGGTCAAATTGAATCACCAAGGGACTCTATCTGAAGAGATTGAAGTTCATAGAGGCGTAAAACAGGGTTGTCCATTGGCCCCCGCCCTATTCATTGCATTTTTGGGAGATTACGGCCAGATAGAAAGTAAAATCAGGTAATTCCCCCCTAAAATAGGGAATACAGAGATCCCGCGATTGCTGTACGCAGACGATGTCATACTAATTGACCAAACTCCAGTCGGTCTCCAGCGCAAAATTACAAACCTGGCAAAGTATATCAGCGAAAACAACCTGGAGATCAACGAGTCCAAAACCAAGATTCTGGTCTTCGAAAAAAATAATAAAAGAACTAAACAACACACATGGTTTCTTGAGCACACCGAAATCGAAACTGTTAAAACCTTTAAATACCTAGGTGTTCTGCTGGACTGTTCTGGAGGAGACTTGGCTTGGCAACTTCAACTATGGGAGAAAACCAAACGGCTGACCGCCCAAGTAAGAGCTGTGGACAGAAAATATGGCAAATTTTCACTCACGCCAGCCATAACCTTCTATAAAACAAAGGTGGTCCCGTCAATAGTATACGGCGCCGAGTCATCTCTGTGCTTACCTCGGCAGCTATGGTCCAAACTAGAGGGTTACGTGTGGAAAACGGTCCTCGGTTTACCCAAATCCACCGCCATGCCAGCAATTAGGCGAGAACTGGGCCTAGTTTCCCTGGCGTCCATGGTGGACCAAAGCGCGATGAGGCTATTTAGAAAAATCATCATGTCTGACACCCTGCAAATATATGAAACCTTGAGGAAAGAAAAAGAGCAAGGTAAATGTACCGCCTTGACCAACTGGGCGAAGAAAAGGGAAAACGATCTAGCCCAAATAGCCTGCTCCGAACAAGACCTGAAGGAAAATCCAGGCCGCATCAAGCGCAAAATGGAAGATTGGGATTGGATCACCACAGTGGAAAAGGCGACTAAAAACAAACTTTTATCCAACCTACCGCCCACGTTTAACAAATTAAAGAAGCCACTAAACTATTGCCTAAAATTCCCTGATAAAAAATTGAGAACCTTACTTCTGAAAGCCAGATTGAACCTACTCCCGACACGGGAAATTATGGCCATTCGTGACCCAAATACCGTCAAGACTTGCCGCCTCTGCAAAGACCAGACTACGATCGAATCTGTCAAACACCTAGTGATCGACTGCCCTACGACCAGGGAAAACAGAATAGCCTACCTGCGCCCTCTGATCGAGAACGCCTGGATCTTGGAGCCCGACGAGTGGTGGGATAGACTAATCGCAGGAGAGAAAACGAATTGGGCAGTGGCAATGGCCAAGCTAATTGAACTAGCGATGAAAGAAATAAACTCCCAAGGAACTCCAGTGCATCCACAGCAAACGACAGATTCTCTTTCTTCACCCTCCACCGTAAGTCGCAACGCACGAGAGGTGTCTCTGGAGTAAGCATCCGTTGGAGAATAACCTGCGGTGGCGTTGCGTGAAGCCTTTCCCTCCATAATCGAAGAAAGAGGACAAACTTTCACAACTTTTGATAAAACTCAGTTCCTTAAAAACGGAGTCAATATTTCAATAAAAATTTTTTTTTTTAAAAATGAAGCAAGACATGTTCTCACTCGCCTCTAGGTACAGCATCCATGTACAGGACAGTAGCCCCCCCCCCCTTTAATATGCTGCTTAGGGGGCAGTTCAGCCATAAGAGCTGGCACAGAGGAATTCCATTGGAGGCAGCTTAAGGTAGGGATGAGTAAACCCCTTCTCTACACCCCACTTTATATGTACAGTACCCATTTGTCTCATGCTACTTCAGTTAAATACACTTTCCTTACACTACTAAAGTGTTTATCAACTTATAGGAGAGTGCATCCGCCCAACAGATGCCAGTAGGTTTCTGGAAGAAGTTCCCTTGCTAGCGCTAAGGAGCGAAACATGTCAGACAGGCCGCTCCATCAAACGAAGAAGCTGTAATGGATTCAGTTACATTTACACTGTGTCTGAAAGCTGTGGCTCTAGCATACAGATGCATGAGCTGTAATGACTAATCTGTTTGTAGCAATCATAATGTGCCAACGACTGCTACCAATCCTGTAGCCCCTGTAACTAAGCTCCTGCAAGTAATAGCGCCACAATGCCCCTGGGCTGTCTGCGCGCTATATAAATATAAATCAATAAATAAATAAATAAATAAACACATGCAAGGATGCTTGGCACAACATGTGAGAAGATTGGAAACAGGCAGATGATGTACGCTGGTGCACTCAGCAGCTACTGGCGCATAATATTTTGCGTCAAATGTGAAAATAAACTTTGTTTTTCAATGTAAGGGTGATTCGAAATGAAATTAGAGTTTGTCACCAAGAGAAGAATTGTTGTTCCATGAGATTTTTCCAGACCCAGTGATTTTCCTTGGTTTTCCTGCACATTTGTTAGCATGTGTCAGTTGCCCACTCGCCTTTTTAGTTTTGGCTATTCGCGTCAGCTATAAGCCGGAAACTATTCCATTAGAGGGCAGCAATGGAGAAATGGCATATGAGGAGGGAAGCAGAGCTTCTAGGTGTTGTTTGGTTATTTACCCACCCATTGACTGCTCATGGCCATGCTAATCCTTATGGCCATGCCCACCCACTTCCTGCCCCTCCCTGCCCCAAACACATCCTCCTGAGATCTCTTTGAGCTGGCTTTATCAAGCCTCGCCATCAAACTGTCTGCCCAAAGTAGCCTGTGTTTTTTCAAAGCAGCCTTCTGAGAGTTAATGGGTCTCATTACAAGGTGGCCGGTAAGGGTTAACGGGCACCGATAAGGAGACCGGTGCCGGTAAACCCTTCCCGCCCTATTCCGAGGTCCCTTAGCGGGAGCCGCTAAGGTACCAGGGAGCTAATAACGGGCCCGCTATTAGGACTCCATCCCCATTCCCATTGAGCCCTATGGGGGCTCGAATGGGAATGGGGAAAGGTTCTCGGAATGGGGATTTACCGGGTCCTCCAAGGTTGGAATGACCCGGTAAGTCCCTATTTCGAGAACCCGGAGTGCGGTAAGGGGCTAGCCATGGTGCTAATAGCACCATGGCTACCTCCTACCTCGTAATGAGGCCCAATGACTTAATTCGAGCTGTAAGCATGCTACAGGTGTAACACAAATGTCAACCAGGTCTACCTTCAACGGAGTTATAAGCACTATGCATGTCCTTCTCGGAAGTCCTTTTAAACACAAGCATTGGCAAAGCCAACAGTTTCGGCTTGTGTATAAGTAGTAGTCATTTGCCAGGCACTGCTATTATATGCCCAGGGACTCGCACCATTTTGCAGCTGCTACTATCAATGGCCAGTTAATACCACTACGGCAGTGCCTGGCAAATGCCTTTCCCATGCCTACACAAAAGCCAAAACTGTTGGCATTGCCAATGCGTGTTTTGTTGTGTGATTGACCCTCATCTCTCACAACCTTTACATTGAAGCACACTGGTTTATATTGCAATGGAGAGTTTTTTCATAGGCAAGTTCATGGCACAGATCATGACATCATGTATGCCATGACATAACATGTCATGGCATATGTCAATATGTGAGAATATGGGTGGGAAAAAGTCAGGCACATCTTGCATGTGACTGACTCTTCACCAACCCTACTGACCTAAAAAAGAAACCGTCCTGTTGAGAAATCTACCACTTGACAAATGTCAAAGTCCTACCAATTTCACCAACAGATCGCACACCTATTTTTTATTTATTTATTATTTTTATTGCTATTGTTTTGATTTAACCTTGACAAAAAGAACAAATAAAAGCATAAGTAAATCAGAACATACATTAACAAATAATGAGCATAACTAGTAAAATCGGAATTATTTACATTTGGTGATAAGAAAAAAAAAAGAAAAGAAAACATTAAGAAATGAGAACACAGAGGCATATACAAAAGGTATCAAGCAAAAACTCAATGTTTAGAATAAGATACATTAGCATCGCATGAATCATGAGCCATGGCCAATAGAATCAATGAGCAGACACATTTTGATGCTTCGGCTCTATAAATTCAGACTTTTGATGAAACCCGAAAGTTCTAATCCCTCATCAATATAATGAACGCAGAGGCAAGGCTTCCATACCCACTCTTCATTATAGATTATACATTTCACATTCATGGGCGTGAGAAATTTTGCTCTTAAGCTCTCAAGTGACACACACTCAAGAACTAAGTGCCTTAAGGTCTCCAGTTTCTTATTGCAAAACCTGCAGTACGCTGCTTCTACCGGAATTAGTAACCTCCTTGCTTCAATGTCCCTGGTGGGAAGCACGTTCCTCCGTGCCCTGAGTAGAATGCCTCTATAGAATCTGTTTGGGAATTGGAGCAGAATCTTTGTTAAAGAGCCTCTACATCTGTGCTCATGATTCAAATGGCTCAGAGACAGGTTAGCATGAAAATCCTCGATGGACTGAGTCCAATCAAAGTCAAATAAGGCTCGTTTGACCTTCACAGGTTTCATTATCAAGGTCTCCAAAGTCACACCAATTGCATCAAGGACCCGTTCCGATCTGTCCCTTAAGGAGATGAGTGCCAGAGAGGAGTTCAAATTTCTTCCCATTAGATGGTATTTGGGATTGGAGCCTTGATTTTTGAATAAAGGGAAAGACAAGCTCATTGTACCCGTGCCCACAAGGAAACAATCCCCAATTCAAAGCAGATAGCCGATATGGGTACCGCATTCGGGACCCCCAGTATTCACCTCCAAATACGCCCCTCAATTCTGTTGAGAGTGTTAAATAGTTAGTCAGACTTTAGTTCTAGGCCGTAGATCAGTTTGGGGACGATTTTACCTTCAAAAAACATCACGACAGGTTTGAGAGAACTTTTTCCAAATGTTCTATCAATCCTAACAATCTGTGCTTCCAACAGTTTCACCTTTTGTAGCAGAGGCTCAATGACTACCCTAGAGCATTGGTAAGCCGAAAAGTTGAAGCCCAGCTATCGAACAGACTCTGAGAGCTGAAGGGGGATGCTACCAACTTTGCCAACAGGCCTGTTGGTCTTCACCCTCGCTTTTCTGAAGGATTGATGAATAACCCATTATCTGTGGCATATGTCTTGAAGTTATTAAGAGACCTTTGTAACCCCACCTTAGTAAGATCAAAAGTCAGGAGGTCATCTGCATAGGCAATCCATACAATTTTCTCCTTGCCTATCTTTGGTGCAACAAGCCCTTCCTTCATAAGCGAGAGTGCGGCACCTGAGAGATATTGGTTGAAGAGCCAGGGGTCTCACACCTATCGCACCATACCCCCTCAGGCAGATTCGCCCACAAAGGAGCATATGAAACTTTCCAAAATGAACTTCCTGAGAGATGTCTCCTAGGTTGTGGACTTTCACTATGCCTGACATTACCCCAGCCCTACTAATCTCCACTAACTGCTGTGGAGTCTTCAAGAGTCCCACAGTCCTTTCTCATAGGCGCAAACCCTGCTCACCTCCTCAGCAAACTCAAACAAATGCACTTTAACCTGAAAAATTATCAAGAATTCTGCCAGACAGTGTATAATTCCCTACAGGTTTGCAGGCTGCACTCTGCCGCTGTCTCTGTTGCACTGGCCTCAAATGAGACCAAGTACTGGGTCATGACTAAATGGTTTTTACAGGCAGAATTCACTGAACATCTAGTCAAAGCCGAGGATCAGGGCCCCCTTAATCGTGATACATCATGACATGAAATATTTCATTGCATATCATGGCATGACCTGTCTACAGCACTAGCCCTACCCATAGGGTGTCAGAGTGCCTTACAAAATTAAATTCAAAGGGTAGGAGGTGATAGAGAAGTTAAAATGTTTTCAGAACAGGATGGGAAGATGCGGATAGGCAAAAAACTGCAGGGGTGGGTGTCTGGCTGGTTAGGTGAGGGTAAAGATGGAGGTATTGAGGCTTTTGTGGCAGGTGATTTTGGAAGGTGTGTCATGGCTGTGGGGTAAGAGGGTGTTCGAGTCTCTGGGTGGCCATGGGGTGAAGGCTTGTTTTTGGGGGCAGGTTAGCTTTGCAGAGTGGAATGTGTAGGAGATTTCGGTTGGCCTGTCCGGTGTCTGTGTGGGTGATGAGTTTCTCTGTGTTTTGAAGTAGCGTGGGCTTTTGAGGTGGCTGCCTTGTACGCAATGCAGATTATCTGGGGTATTGGTAGCCAGTCGAGTTGGGAGAGAACTGGGATGAGGCGTTAGTGTTTGGGTAGGTGTGTAGAATGAGTCATGCTGCTGTGGTGTGTATGGCTTGGAAGGGGGCAAGACTGTTGGTGGGTCCAGTGAGCATTTCCGTCGTCCAGCTTGGACTGAATTGAACTGGGGGAAGAATGTGTCTTATCTTGCATATGAGGTGGAGCCATAGGTTTGATTGGGTGTCTCTGCGGTGTGTGAATAATAGGTGGGGGGTTCAATGGTGAAGCGTAGGGACTTGACTGGTGCGAGAAAGGTATGTGTGGGTTGTCTATGGTGAGTTCTTTGAACCTGGGGGTGAGGTTGGGTTAAGGAGGTATTCTGTTTTGGATGGGCTGAGTTTGTGGACATGCGTGGCCATCCAGGTGGTTGTGGTGGTGGAGAGACCGTTTTTGAGGGTATTGAGTTGGGAGTGGGACGATAATTGTATGTATATTTGGGTATTGTTTGCATGTCGGTGAATGTGGATGTTGTGGTTGCTAAGAGTCTGTCTAACAGATTCAACAAACAGGTCAAGAGGTGGGAGATAGGGAGACTTCTTAGAGTACCCCGCATGTGACCGAGGTGGGGTCTGATTGATAGGAGAGGGATGGAGACAAAGTCTGTCCTGTCAGTGAGGAAGGAGGGAAACCAGTTGAGAATAATTCCTGCCAGTTTCATTGTGCAAGAAAGGATGTTTAGGAGGAGCTTGCGGTTAATAGTGTTGAAAGTTGCAGAGAGGTCAAGGAGGACTGGAAAGGCTGTGTGTTCTTTGTCAGAAATATTGTGAAGGTCATCCAGTGTGTGAAGTGTGGCAGTTCTGGAGCTGTGTCCAGGGCTTAAACCAGATTAGAAGGGGTTGAGGAGGTTTCTTGTAGTAATTTGCTGGTTGAGTGGGCTTATGACAAAGTGTTCCATGTTACTGATGAAGTAAGGCAGGATTGTAAGGGGAACGGTAGTTCTCAGGAAAAGTGGGATCGAGGGGTTGCTTCTTGGGGAGGGGGAGATTAGACTGGTTTTCTGTGTGGTGGGGATGGTGCCGTGGGAGAGACATGAGTTGATTGTGTTGACCCAGTGTGGAGTCAAGGTTGTGATGCAGTCAGATGAGTCCTGGGCTCGGCGTGCACCGTCCAGGAACTAGGCTGGTTTAGTTTAGGCTGTGAGTATGACAAGGGTGTTTTGGTCGGTGGGTAAAATGTGTCTCATGTGTGGGAGGGTTTGAGAGTGGGGATGGAAGAGGGACACTGGAGGAGAGGCCTTCTCTGATGTTAGGTATTTTGGATTGGAAGTCGTGCATGAGGGAGGTGCCTACGGAGGTAGATGGGGAATAGTGGTTTGGAGAATGACTTGATGATGTTAACACGCTTCTGTGTGTGATTGGGTGCGAAGTAGAGATCCTGGAGTTTTGAGGCTGCTTTGGGACTGCGTATGGCCGTATTGTATTGGGAGTGACTGTCTTTGAGGGCTTTCTAGATGTGGAGGTGCACAGGTTTTTTGTCTAGGCTCTTTCCAGGTGTCTGGGTTCCTGCTGGCTGGTGAGGAAGGAATTTCTGAGCAATGCCTTTTTTGATGGTTGTGGGTTTTCTGTATTGTTAAGGGGATCTATTTAGTCAAGTGCTTAGGTGATTGTAGTGTTGTAGTGACTGAGAAGTGAGGTGGGGTGGGTGTAGAGGGAGGATGGTATGAGTGGTGTGAGATATGTGTTTGTGATGTTTTTGATTTGTTAAACTTGGGTGCAGGCATGTGGTAGGTGGTGGGGTGATGCGTGGCAGAGTGAGCATGAAGGGAATTGCAAAGTGGTCCGACCACAGTGCCCAGATTCAATTATGAACAGAAACCAAGAAATCAGAAGTTCAAGGGTTTGCCAGCTGCGGGTGTGGGTGTGGTGATGTGTTGGGCAAGATTGTACAGGAGAGTGGACTGAGGAACTATTTAGTATGTGGTTATTGTCCATGTGGTTGGTACCTGGGTTCAAATCAGCCAGGTAGATGTTTGGGTAGCGGGAACCGTGTTGCTAGTAAGGAGGTTGGACTCAGTGTAGAAATTGGAGTTCTGTGTTGGATGGTGGTAAATGAGGTGGGGGAATGAGCGGTGTGGGTGTGATGGAGGGGAGCAGCTGAGAGAAAGGGCTTCAAAAGATGTGTGTAATGGGTGCACAAGGTTTCTGGGTGCGGGTGAATCTTTCTAAATGATGCAACGTCACCACCTCTTTAGTGCGGGCAGTCATTTGATGTAGCATGAACTGTCATGACATGAGCTATCATGACATGTCATAGCATGGCATATGACATAGCATGAGTATCATTCCATGTCATGACATGCCATGATCTGCCACATCACTATCAGTGTATCAATTGCACATGTAACTACCTTCTTGCCAGGCAAAGCTACCCGATTTATACAGGTCTTAGAACTAGTGCAATGAAAGGATGTATGCGATTCTAAGTGCTAGTAAAATGTTATGTTAATTTATTTTATATAGCGCACGATCGCCACAAAGGTATTTGGCGCTGCTCATTAGAACAGAAGACTTTAGTTTAAAAGAGATAGGGCTTCAGGGCCCGACAAAAGGCGAGACAGCGTTTCACAACTTCCTCAAAGGATCTATTAGTAGCCAGGCCCAACGGGCCAGTGTACTAATACCAAGAACCCCCTCACTGGCTGGGACCTACGTCACTATGGGCCCCGGGGCATTACCTGAAGCGTTAATGCCCCCCAGCGCGGAGCTTATTGCTAAATAATGAGAGGCCTATGAACAGAGGCAGAGCCAGCCACCAGGGGTCTTACGGGACACCTTCTAAGGGTGCTCTGAGTGATCACCCAATGTCCCTTAGGGGTGTCCACAAGCATCAGCTTAACTATTTCATTAACGACACTCATTAACTGAGGGCCCACATTGCCTTGTACCACCATACAGGCAGAGGATACCTTAGTAAGCGCAAGCTTGGCCACACAACAGAAATCGGTATGTTGTGTAGCAAAACACAACTGAGGGCTAAGAACGCCCACAAACCACTGCCTACTTTTCCCACCTAACCTGAATATCGGGATGTTGATGGTGGCACAGCAGGCAGGAGAGCTGGCACCTGGCATTCTTAGACAGTATTTGCATAAGGTGCAGATTATAAATTCTGGGATACAAGTGAGTGAGCCTAAAATCCAGGACTGTCTGATTACTGATTACGTCACACCTCCTGATTTGGGATAACTCGAGCTTGCTGTGAACTGCCCTCGAGGTCATATTTATTTTTAAGATACAAAGGAGGCAGAGCCAAGAGAAGCCTGTGTCAGAAAGTCACATCATTTTTGACACAGTCTTGCAACTTGTTCCTGTGCTTCACATGAAAGAAATGCACAATGTCACGAAAAGTGACCATGTTTTTCTGCATTTAAAAAGCTGGTTGTCCAACTCCAGGCCTCAAGGGCCAAATCCATGTTGGGTTTTCAGGATAACCCTCATTGATACTCATGAGATACATTTGCATACAATGACTCTAAATGTATGCAATGTTTTCCTCAGGAATATTATTGAGGGTTATCCTGAAAATATGTCAGGCTTCCAGCCCTCGAGGAATGGAGTTGGACAATGTTTCAGAGTTTAAAAAACATAAAATTACTTTGCAGGAAGCAGATTGAAAACCCAGGTGAATCTTTGAGATGCATGCTTAATGGCAGTGCTAATAATTGTAATAGACTCATCATTAATAGTCAACAGAAGCAGCAACTGGTCATCAACTCGGGGCTCTCCCACATTATGCAAGTCTATGCAAAAAGGACGAGCATACTCGTCCTTGGCACTTAAGGGGTTAAGCACTGATGGAGGCATCTGCTGCAGCCCAGTATTACAGCCTGGGGCAAAAACATAGTAATTGTTCCCAAAATGTGGTGGGTTGAATGCTGCCAGCTCAGGCTGTGGCCTTCTAACTGCTCTGCCAAGGAGTATTTAAACAAAGGCCTGTGGTTAGTGCCACACCTGAGAGTAATGGTGCAGAAACATTACACCCCATGTGCTTAGTAACACATGTCATCTAATCTGGGTGTTGGTTGGCAGCACGTGCAGCTGTGAAAGGAAATAGCATTTTACCGTGGCGAACGTACTGAGACTGCACCCTTACCCTGCAAGGAGAGCCTATGGCTGCTTTGTAAAGTATCAGTACTGTAACCGGTCCCAGAGGTAAGGGGTGTACCAGCCCCTTGTACTCCCTAAAAATACTCCCAAAAAAAGTAAAATAGTGAGTAAAAATACGTCCCTCGTCCATAAAAATAGGGAAGAGGCACACAAGGTACCTATCCCCCCTGCTTACACCCACACAGCTTTGTGTGGACTAGTGGTGTACGTAATGCCACCGGAAGAAACTATTACTGCCTGATCTAAAGAGCCGTAAAATGAATCTTTTAATGTGCATAAATAACTAGGTGCAAAGAAATATTTATTGCAAAAACATTTCTGTTTTACAGCTAAAACATATTTTTATTCACTGATAAAATACTGTCATCGGGAATAGGACTTACTTTTTTACTCCCTTAAACATCATTTGACTCCCAACTTTAAAAAATAGGGAGTAAAATACTCCCACTTCAAAATCGTATCTGGAGCAATGGCTATATTGGAGGCCTACGCAGGTGAAGGCCTCCCTTCACCTTGCGCAGTAAAGTGCATTAAGTATTGAGTGCCGAAAGCACTGTATTCGTTGAATGTCAGTCAAAGTTTGCAAGACGCAAACAAGGGTGGCCTCAAGTGTTTTGTAACCGGCACCTTAGCTGTTTTTTAGCAGGTGATGCTCTGGCCAAGAGATGTGTGTTTTTAGCGGGTTAGGCTCTGGCCTAGAGGCGTGTGTTTTTAGCGGGTGAGGCTCTGGCCTAGAGGGGTGTGTTTTTAGCGGGTGAGGCTCTGGCCGTGAGGCGTGTGTTTTTAGCGGGTTAGGCTCTGGCCTAGAGGCGTGTGTTTTTAGCGGGTGAGGCTCTGGCCTAGAGGGGTGTGTTTTTAGCGGGTGAGGCTCTGGCCGTGAGGCGTGTGTTTTTAGCAGGTGAGGCTCTGGCCCAGAGGCGTGTGTTTTTAGCAGGTGAGGCTCTGGCTTAGACGCTTGTGTTTTTAGCAGGTGACGCTCTGGACTAGAGGCGTGTGTTTTTAGCGGGTGAGGCTCTGGCTTAGACGCTTGTGTTTTTAGCAGGTGACGCTCTGGCCTAGAGGCGCGTGTTTTTAGCGGGTGAGGCTCTGGCTTAGATGCTTGTGTTTTTAGCAGGTGACGCTCTGGCTTAGACGCTTGTGTTTTTAGCAGGTGACGCTCTGGCCTAGAGGCGTGTGTTTTTAGCAGGTGACGCTCTGGCTTAGACGCTTGTGTTTTTAGCAGGTGAGGCTCTGGCATAGACGCTTGTGTTTTTAGCGGGTGAGGCTCTGGCCTAGAGGCGTGTGTTTTTAGCAGGTGAGGCTCTGGCCAAGAGGCGTGTGTTTTTAGCGGGTGAGGCTCTGGCCTAGAGGCGTGTGTTTTTAGCGGGTGAGGCTCTGGCCTAGAGGCGTGTGTTTTTAGTGGGTGAGGCTCTGGCCTAGAGGTGTGTTTTTTTAGCAGGTGAGGCTCTGGCTTAGACGCTTGTGTTTTTAGCAGGTGACGCTCTGGCCTAGAGGCGTGTGTTTTTAGCGGGTGAGGCTCTGGCCTAGAGGCGTGTGTTTTTAGTGGGTGAGGCTCTGGCCTAGAGGCGTGTGTTTTTAGCGGGTGAGGCTCTGGCCTATAGGCGTGTGTTTTTAGTGGGTGAGGCTCTGGCCTAGAGGCGTGTGTTTTTAGCAGGTGAGGCTCTGGCTTAGACGCTTGTGTTTTTAGCAGGTGACGCTCTGGCCTAGAGGCGTGTGTTTTTAGCGGGTGAGGCTCTGGCTTAGACGCTTGTGTTTTTAGCAGGTGACGCTATGGCCTAGACGCGTGTGTTCTGTCAGTCCTGGCTGTAAACTCCAGACGAGCTACAGCCAGGCGTTTGGCCCGAGCTGGATCGTGCCTGGCCTGGCTACCGCACTTGTAGGAAGGCGTGCATAAACTGCCACCTTTTGAGACGGTGGGGGACATACATAGGATGAGCAGGTTTAAAAAGTAAAAATCCGGGACAGGGCAACTAACATGAAAGTGTCTGTCATTGCACTACACACTTCAGTGGCGTCTGGAGGACAAGGGGGTTTAAGTGTTACTGCTCAAATAAACACATATTGCAATTAATTTATCACACACTAACACTACCTTAAGTTGTAAAATGCAGAATTTCTTCTGCGCGAGATTGTGCATTCCTGGCTGCCAGCTATGAAGACATACCACCAAAAACCGGGACCACTGCAGCTTCCAATGGAAACAAGCTTGACAAAGGTGGACAGACCACCAAATACCAGGACAGTCCCAGCAAAACCGGGACGTCTCGTCACCCTAGACATACGGGAGTCGAGTTCAGGCTAACCAGACCATTATTTTTCTGTCCAAAGAGTAACATCAGTGTCAAGACGCAGGAGGGAAGGTGTGGCACTACTCACAGCTCCTGGCTTTACACATGCATATGAGCAGGAGGGAAGGTGTGGCAGTACTCACAGTTCCTGGCTCTCGGCGTGCATATGAGCAGGAGGGAAGGTGTGGCACTACTCACAGCTCCTGGCTCTTGGCGTGCATATGAGCAGGAGGGAAGGTGTGGCACTACTCACAGCTCCTGGCTTTACACATGCATATGAGCAGGAGGGAAGGTGTCGCACTACTCACAGCTCCTGGCTTTACACATGCATATGAGCAGGAGGGAAGGTGTGGCTCTACTCACAGCTCCTGGCTCTCGGCGTGCATATGAGCAGGAGGGAAGGTGTGGCACTACTCACAGCTCCTGGCTCTCGGCGTGCATATGAGCAGGAGGGAAGGTGTGGCACTACTCACAGCTCCTGGCTCTCGACGTGCATATGAGCAGGAGGGAAGGTGTGGCACTACTCACAGCTCCTGGCTTTACACATGCATATGAGCAGGAGGGAAGGTGTCGCACTACTCACAGCTCCTGGCTTTACACATGCATATGAGCAGGAGGGAAGGTGTGGCTCTACTCACAGCTCCTGGCTCTCGGCGTGCATATGAGCAGGAGGGAAGGTGTGGCACTACTCACAGCTCCTGGCTCTCGGCGTGCATATGAGCAGGAGGGAAGGTGTGGCTCTACTCACAGCTCCTGGCTCTCGGCGTGCATATGAGCAGGAGGGAAGGTGTGGCACTACTCACAGCTCCTGGCTCTCGTGTGGCTCTACTCACAGCTCCTGGCTCTCGGCGTGCATATGAGCAGGAGGGAAGGTGTGGCTCTACTCACAGCTCCTGGCTCTCGGCGTGCATATGAGCAGGAGGGAAGGTGTGGCACTACTCACAGCTCCTGGCTCTCGTGTGGCTCTACTCACAGCTCCTGGCTCTCGGCGTGCATATGAGCAGGAGGGAAGGTGTGGCTCTACTCACAGCTCCTGGCTCTCGGCGTGCATATGAGCAGGAGGGAAGGTGTGGCACTACTCACAGCTCCTGGCTCTCGGCGTGCATATGAGCAGGAGGGAAGGTGTGGCACTACTCACAGCTCCTGGCTCTCGGCGTGCATATGAGCAGGAGGGAAGGTGTGGCACTACTCACAGCTCTTGGCTCTCGGCGTGCATATGAGCAGGAGGGAAGGTGTGGCAGTACTCACAGTTTCTGGCTTTACACATGCATATGAGCAGGAGGCAAGGTGTGGCAGTACTCACAGTTCCTGGCTCTCGGCGTGCATATGAGAAGGAGGGAAGGTGTGGCACTACTCACAGCTCCTGGCTCTCGGCGTGCATATGAGCAGGAGGGAAGGTGTGGCACTACTCACAGCTCCTGGCTCTCGACGTGCATATGAGCAGGAGGGAAGGTGTGGCACTACTCACAGCTCCTGGCTTTACACATGCATATGAGCAGGAGGGAAGGTGTGGCACTACTCACAGCTCCTGGCTTTACACATGCATATGAGCAGGAGGGAAGGTGTCGCACTACTCACAGCTCCTGGCTTTACACATGCATATGAGCAGGAGGGAAGATGTCGCAGTACTCACAGCTCCTGGCTTTACACATGCATATGAGCAGGAGGGAAGGTGTGGCTCTACTCACAGCTCCTGGCTCTCGGCGTGCATATGAGCAGGAGGGAAGGTGTGGCACTACTCACAGCTCCTGGCTCTCGGCGTGCATATGAGCAGGAGGGAAGGTGTGGCTCTACTCACAGCTCCTGGCTCTCGGCGTGCATATGAGCAGGAGGGAAGGTGTGGCACTACTCACAGCTCCTGGCTCTCGTGTGGCTCTACTCACAGCTCCTGGCTCTCGGCGTGCATATGAGCAGGAGGGAAGGTGTGGCTCTACTCACAGCTCCTGGCTCTCGGCGTGCATATGAGCAGGAGGGAAGGTGTGGCACTACTCACAGCTCCTGGCTCTCGGCGTGCATATGAGCAGGAGGGAAGGTGTGGCTCTACTCACAGCTCCTGGCTCTCGGCGTGCATATGAGCAGGAGGGAAGGTGTGGCACTACTCACAGCTCCTGGCTCTCGTGTGGCTCTACTCACAGCTCCTGGCTCTCGGCGTGCATATGAGCAGGAGGGAAGGTGTGGCTCTACTCACAGCTCCTGGCTCTCGGGGTGCATATGAGCAGGAGGGAAGGTGTGGCACTACTCACAGCTCCTGGCTCTCGGCGTGCAAATGAGCAGGAGGGAAGGTGTGGCACTACTCACAGCATCTGGCTCCCGGCGTGCATATGAGCAGGAGGGAAGGTGTGGCACTACTCACAGCTCCTGGCTCTCGGCGTGCATATGAGCAGGAGGGAAGGTGTGGCTCTACTCACAGCTCCTGGCTCTCGGCATGCATATGAGCAGGAGGGAAGGTGTGGCTCTACTCACAGCTCCTGGCTTTCGGCGTGCATATGAGCAGGAGGGAAGGTGTGGCTCTACTCACAGCTCCTGGCGTTCGGCGTGCATATGAGCAGGAGGGAAGGTGTGGCACTACTCACAGCTCCTGGCTGTTGTCATGCATATGAGCAGGAGGGAAGGTGTGGCACTACTCACAGCTCCTGGCTCTCGTGTGCATATGAGCAGGAGGGAAGGTGTGGTACTACTCACAGCTCCTGGCTCTCGGCGTGCATATGAGCAGGAGGGAAGGTGTGGCACTACTCACAGCTCCTGGTTCTCGATGTGCATATGAGCAGGAGGGAAGGTGTGGCTCTACTCACAGCTCCTGGCTCTCGGGGTGCATATGAGCAGGAGGGAAGGTGTGGCAGTACTCACAGTTTCTGGCTTTACACATGCATATGAGCAGGAGGCAAGGTGTGGCAGTACTCACAGTTCCTGGCTCTCGGCGTGCATATGAGAAGGAGGGAAGGTGTGGCACTACTCACAGCTCCTGGCTCTCGGCGTGCATATGAGCAGGAGGGAAGGTGTGGCACTACTCACAGCTCCTGGCTTTCGACGTGCATATGAGCAGGAGGGAAGGTGTGGCTCTACTCACAGCTTCTGGCTCTCGGCGTGCATATGAGCAGGAGGGAAGGTGTGGCACTACTCACGGCTCCTGGCTCTCGGCGTGCATATGAGCAGGAGGGAAGGTGTGGCACTACTCACAGCTCTTGGCTCTCGGCGTGCATATGAGCAGGAGGGAAGGTGTGGCAGTACTCACAGTTTCTGGCTTTATACATGCATATGAGCAGGAGGGAAGGTGTGGCAGTACTCACAGTTACTGGCTTTCGACATGCAGATGAGCAGGAGGGAAGGTGTGGCTCTATTCACAGCTCCTGGCTCTCGGCATGCCTATGAGCAGGAGGGAAGGTGTGGCACTACTCACAGCTCCTGGCTTTACACATCCATATGAGCAGGAGGGAAGGTGTGGCACTACTCACAGCTCCGGGTTTTACACATGCATATGAGCAGGAGGGAAGGTGTCGCAGTACTCACAGCTCCTGGCTCTCGGCGTGCATATGAGCAGGAGGGAAGGTGTGGCACTACTCACGGCTCCTGGCTCTCGGCGTGCATATGAGCAGGAGGGAAGGTGTGGCACTACTCACAGCTCCTGGCTCTCGGCGTGCATATGAGCAGGAGGGAAGGTGTGGCAGTACTCACAGTTCCTGGCTTTCCACATGCATATGAGCACAAATAAAGATGAAAAGGAGACGAAATATCAAAGCCAGTGTTTTATTCTGATCTAGACATGAAATGGATTTATTCTGTCAGAAAGCTGAAAATACCTTACACTTTTAAAATTCAAATATCTGACAAAAAGACACTTGTCTCATTACGAGTATGGCGGTGTGGGAAATAATTGGCAGTATCGCAATTACCACCACTTTTTCTGCCCGTCATACTACGAGTATGGCCCTGGAGTGGGGGATTTACCTCCAGCATCATGCTTGAGGTAAATCCTCCAACTTTCTGCCCCAAATCGGCAAAATCGCCAGAAATACCACAGCGGTAATTCCACTGTAGATGTGTATACATAACATTTACTTATATTCATAATTAATTATTCATGATCATCTTTGGATAGTTAACTATTTTAACGTCGTTCCATTGTGACGGCCTACTAGTTTCGGCAGTCCACCATTGTGAAATTGACACGGGTGACTGCCTTCTTCAGGGCCAATAAAATATAGTTAAGGAGTGGCAAGACTTTTCGTTAACTCTCTTGCTGACTAAGGTATTACCCACTCAGTAAATGAAAAGTCAGGTAGATCGTTTCTGCATTGAAGGAGACAATATCCAAGTAAAACCACCCAGCGGGATAATATGCTGGAAATCCTAATGAAGTAATGTACCATAATGTAATGTAATGTAAGTTATGTTATGTTGATTTATACCGTGCACCGTTACCACCCAGAGGCAGACACCAGGCACTCACGTGGCTCTGCAAGAAAGAGGACAGGGTTGGTGAGTGAGGGTAGAGTGATAGGATAGGTCCAGAACCAGGGGAAACTGGCGTGTGTGTGTGTGTTGGCTTGCAGATGGTTGGTTGCGTGCACTGGCTTGCATTGGTACAGGTGAGGCGCAATGCCTGGATTGTGTCCTATGTGATTGCCTGCTATGTTGGGGTGTGTCTGTATGGTTTATGTGTAGATTGGCTGGTATTTAAGGTTGTAGTTGTGCAAACTGGCTTGGTGTTTCCATATGGGTATGGTCCAATGTCAGAGATTGTTTGTTGTATGCGAGTCTTACTTATGTTGGATGTGTGTTTGTGTATTATTTGGCTAGCCCAGTGGGCGTGTATAGTGCTTGGCTGGTGTGTAGGAGGGGGGCAGGAGTGGCGTGGTTAGTACTTTGTCTACTCTCCAAGTTCTTCTAGGTGACAAATCTACGCAATTCTATCTAATGTGATTTATGATTAATCTTCACAATACTATCTAGTGATCTGCATGATTAATTACACAATCTTACTGTAACTCGTGGGTGATCTTTACAGATCTGTCTAAGTGTGACGCATGGCTAATGTTCACAAATCTAAGTGTGACGTGTGGTTAATCTTCATAGTTCTAAGTGTGATGCATGGCTAGACTTCACAATTCTACCTAAGTTTGACGCTTGGCTAGTCGTTGAAATTGTTAAATGCAGAATATTGCTATTTTACATAATTAGTCTAGATGCAAAATATGGCTACCATACACAATTTACACAATTTGGCAAAGTGCAGAATATTGCTACCTTACACATATAGGCGAAATGCAGAATATGGCTACCTTACACAGTTAGGTAAAGTGCAAAATGTGGTTACCTTACACAATTAGGCTAAATGCGCGATATGACTACCTTAAAAGGTTAGGCTGAATGCAATATATGGCTACCTTAAAGAGTTAGGCTAAAAGCAGAATATGGCTACCTTACACAGTTAGGCTAAATGTGGCATATGGCTACCCTGCACAGTTCGGCTAAATGCAGAATATGGCTACCTTACACAATTAGGCTAAATGCGAGATATGACCACCTTAAAAGGTTAGGCTGAATGCGATATATGGCTACCTTAAACAGTTAGGCTAAAAGCAGAATATGGCTACTTTACACAGTTAGGCTAAATTTGGCATCTGGCTACCTTGCACAGTTCGGCTAAATGCAGAATATGGCTGCCATACTCAGTTAGGCTAAATGCAACATATTTCTTCCTTAGAAAGTTAGGCTAAATTCAGAATATAGCTCCTTTACACAGTTAGGCTAAATGCAGAATCTGGCACCTTACGCAATTAGGATAAATGCAGAATAAGGCTACCTAACACAGTTAGGCTAAATGTGTCATGTTGCTACCTTACACATTTAGGCTAAATGCAGAATATGGCTACCTTACACATTTAGGCTAAATGCAGAATATGGCTACCATACACAATTAGACTAAATGCAAGATATGACTACTTTGAAAAGTTAGGCTAAATGCAATCTATGGCTACCTCACACGGTTAGTCTAAAAGCATAAAATGGCTACCTTACAAAGTTAGACTAAGTGCAGAATATGGCTACCATAATCAGGCTAAATGCAACATATTTCTTCCTTTCAAAGTTAGGCTAAATGCATAATCTGGCTACCTTACACAGTTAGACTAAATGCAGAATATGGCTACCTTGCACAGCTAGGCTAAATGCAGAACATAGCTACCATACTCAATTAGGCTAAATGCAGAATCTGGCACTTTAAACATTTAGGCTAAAAGCAGAATATGACTACCTTACACAGTTAGGCTAAATGTGCCATTTGCTACCTTACACATTTAGGCTAAAATGCAGAATATGGCTACCTTGCTCAGTTAGGCTAAATACAGAATATGGCTACCTTACACAATTAGGCTAAATGTGAGATATGACTACCTTAAAAGGTTAGGCTGAATGCGATATATGGCTACCTTACACAGTTAGGCTAAAAGCAGAACATGGCTACCATACTCACTTAGGCTAAATGCAACACTTTTGTTCCTTATAAAGTTAGGCTTAATGCAGAATCTGGCACCTTACGCAGTTAGGATAATTTCAGAATAAGGCTACCTAACACAGTTAGGCTAAATGCAGAATCTGGCTACCTTATACAGTTAGGCTAAATGCAGAATATGGCTACCTTACGTAGTTAGACTAAATGCAGAATAAGGCTACCTTACACAGTTAGGCTAAATGTATCATGTTGCTACCTTACACATTTAGGCTAAATGCAGAATATGGCTACCTTACTCAGTTAGGCTAAATGCAGAATATGGCTACCATACACAATTAGACTAAATGCGAGATATGACTACTTTGAAAAGTTAGGCTAAATGCGATCTATGGCTACCTCACACGATTAGTCTAAAAGCAGAAAATGGCTACCTTACAAAGTTAGACTAAATGCAGAATATGGCTACCATAATCAGGCTAAATTCAACATATTTCTTCCTTACAAAGTTAGGCTAAATGCAGAATATGGCTACTTTACACAGTTAGGCTAAATGCAGAATCTGGCACCTTGCGCAGTTAGGCTAAATGCAGAATATAGCTACCTTACATATTTAGTTAATGTTAAAGGATATTTGTACCGCGCATTATCACTGCCGCAGTGGTCCCCTGGCGCTCTGGCGGCTCTGAAAAAGGGAAGGTGGGTGGAGTTAGTGGGAATAAGCGGGAAAAGTGCAAGAGAGCAGTGGTGTGCTGTTGGCGGCCTCAGCCCGGTGGGTACGTTGGCTGGGCTTGGGGTGTTTTACGGTCGGTAGTCGTCGTGTGCTGTGATAATATCAGTTCTTCAAATAAGGTGGCAGCAGGCTGAACTGTGACACTAAGAGCCATCCCTCTCTCACGTCGGAGTGCGTCCCGGCCCCCTAACCCAGGTATTCATATAGCCCAGGCTGGAGGCTAAACACAGGTAAGCCCTGCTGTCTAATATTCTGGCTACTGTGGTGTCATAAAGCAAGAATGGCTATCTACCTGTCTCCCTCTGGAAGTGCTCTAGATGTTCCCTGCCCTACTCCTTCCCCAGGAGTCTCAGTATGAATGCCTGGTTTAATGGTGCCAAAATCAGTCACTTTGGTTCATCCTGTCCTTAGGTGCTCCTTTTCTCTCCTCTCCCTTGATCTTACTACTGCTACTCTCACTCTCCATCTCCCCGAACTCTGTCTCTGCTCTTCTTTTTCACCCATCTTTTTTCCTTTCTATACTCTACTCTTCTCTTTCCACTCTATATACTTCTCCCCTCTCCACTCTACTCCCTACTCTTCACCCCGCTCCTCAGCCCCGCTCTCCTTTATCTACACCTGTGCCCTAATCTTGCCACACTCACTCTGCCTATTTCTTCTAGCTAACTCCCCCCTTTCTGCATCACGCTGCCCTCACCAGTACTCCCACTACTGTCTTGCACTCTCTACACACACCGTCACACCATACTATCTCTATTACTGTCAATCTCTCTCACTCCCTTGCACTTTCCCTCCCTCCCTCTCTCTCTCTATTTTTCCTTACCTTTCACACGCACCTTACACACGCACATCCTTCCACACACTACTTTACATACAATTGGCACCACTCTCTCTCACCATCAATACCTCACCTGTACTCTGCTCTTACTCTGACGGGTCTCTCAGTCCACCTCCACACCTCCTGCTCTCACCCCTACAATGCACGCTCTGTCTTCCATCCACTGCCCTTATACACTGTTCACTTCCTGATTCTCACTGCCACCCCTTCCATTGGTTCTAGCACTCACCTGACTCTGTGGCCAATATGTGCCCTTTTTCACCCCATGGGGTGGGTTACACAGGTTCATGACTTTAAAAACTCCTCTGAGCCCCCCATTTTCAGTCTTGGTTTGCACGGTAGTAGCCGGATGCTCAGGTAGCTCATTATCCATGTGGCTTTGCTTAGGTGCCGTTGCCAATTTGGTTTGCTTTCTCACACCTGGCTCACCTGGCTCACATCTGCCAAATGTGTCCAAGGTCTTGGTGGGCCTCCTGTCAAGGGGGTGGCCCTCTATTTATAGTATGCCCAGGAGAGCTGGAAACGTTGGGCACTCCTCTGCTGTGGGGAGCGCGGTTAATTTAACATGTGCCCAGGCCTGGTGGTGATTGATGGCCACCTCAGGGGATGCAGTGCTCATGGCACTCCCCTCACTGTCAGGGGAGCACTTATAGGACTGGCAGCGGCAGTGTACGAGGCACTGAGCGGAGTGCCTGCAAACCGTCTTGAAGGGTTTTCCGTTATCCCTGCGTCGCTTCAATCGCACCAGCACAGATTACATTTTATTTTCTTAGAGGAAAAGAACCCTCGCTTGACTTTAAACTTTATTTTCTTAGAGGAAAAGAACCCTCGCTTGACTTTCAATTTTATTTTCTTAGAGGAAAAGAACCCTCGCTTGACTTTAAACTTTATTTTCTTAGAGGAAAAGAACCCTCGCTTGACTTTAAATTTTATTTTCTTAGAGGAAAAGAACCCTCGCTTGACCATGCACGAGGGTCCTTTACTCTATTCTTTTTCCATCTCCTGATCCCTGGCGTGGCTTAACACACCAGGGATCCTTTCTCTTTTTTTTTTGTATTATTCCCCCCATGGAGGTTACATGCTCCTCCCCTTTGAACTAGCCTCAGTCCTGAGGATATCCGTGGCCTGTTCTATGAATTTATCAAGCCATGATTTTGATGGACATGCCACCATTTGCCACTGTGTAACCTAAATTTCAGGTCTCTCCCCTAGTACCCCTGAACTCCCAGCAACCTGCTCTAAAAGGGATGAATGGAAGACAGAGAGTAACGGGTAATGGGAACCTCATACTGGACACTGGTGAATCATACATTAATTTCATAATGCGTCTGCTCTCTCTGGTTGTACGACGGAGAGCAGCTGGGGCCTCATCTAGGTTTTCCTCCTGGCCCAGCATTGTACACTGTGCCAAGTCAGGGTCCCTATCATCGAGTAGAGGAATAGGTAAGGGTTCCTCTACCATGTACAGCATACTAGGGGCGATTGGGACAGGCTCGGGAACCACCTCTGATGGAACATTCTCAGGATGGGTGTCATGCTTCCTCGTTCTTGGCAACTCTTTGATCGTGTTTCCCCCTTTGAAACACCTTTGGGTGTTTTCCCATCCCAAGATGGCGTATACACGTCTGAATCGCGTGATGAGATCATCACACATACGTGCCTCCAGTATTCCGGCTGCCCGGAAATAAGAAGCTCTCAGGTTTTTCTCTCCTTGCGTTGCAATTGCTTTCATTGCTATACGCTAGTTTCCTGTTTTTAATCTCGCCCGGCGACTCTGCACCTGTGAAAGCTCTTTATACTTTTCCTTCTCTTGGATTCTTGCTCGCCCTCCTGGGTTCCATGACGCCTCCCTGCGGGGTTGCCAGCTGCCTCTCCTTCTCCCTCACGGGTTTGCCCGTGTCTGCTTTTCTGTTCTGAATTCCCCCAGACTCTTACGGCAGTTCTGTTTTCTCCCACTTTATCGCCTGTTCCTTGCGGCTCATTCCGCTCTGCTTTGCTGCCTTCTCGCCGCTTCGGCTCTGGCTGCTATCGTTGTCTTATCTTACCTTGAGCTCTCCCTTGGGTTCATCCATTGCTACTTTCTAGTGCATACTGGGAAGAGGAGTTCACTGCTACTCATCCTAGGGAACTCCTCCTGCTACTAAGTGCATCCTGTGAATCGTTTGCAAGTTGTCTTTGTATCAAAAAGGTGTGTAATTCAGATTCAATTTCGTAAGCATAAAAGGTGCAGTACCAGAGCAGCTCAATGACACCATTTTTGTTTCCGGGGGAAATTGTGTCATTACTGTGACGAATACGAGAAATGTGTCACTTCTACCTTGTGGTGACCCACCCCCTTGTAGGTTAGGGGTTTGGGAAAGTGGGGCTTCACTGGGAGTGACCCCTTTAGGGGACAAGGACTCCCATTCCCATGAGAAACTCCCTATACACAAGGTATTGTCTGCCTAGATGGGAAAAAGATATACTGACAATACATCCATGTTTTTAGCTCAAGGTAATGCTGACAATACATCGATGTACTTGGCTTAAAGGAATGCTGAACTTTCTACATGCTTGACAACCTGTGGTGAACAATACGCCCCCTCTCATTACAGAGGTGGGGAAACCACACGCAGAAGTGAGGCAACGACGTGAGTACGTCGGCGAGGGGCGTAGCCATGCTGAACAACAGAGCCTGCTGTGGCGCAGAGACCAACACAGAAGAGAGGTGCTGCCATCCAGATACACAGACGTGTAGGACCTAAGAAGTCAAGGCCGGCCAAAGCAAACTTACCTGGAGGCATGACAACATAGAGGACATGGTGGGACCGGTGCCCGCAAAATGACGCTGAAACCAGGAACCGAGGGAGGAGTGAAGAGAATGACGAGAGAACGTCAAGATGAGCGGAGTCCGAAAAATGCTTGTATCCAGACCAGCCACTGCGGCTGAAGCGATACACGCTCACTGGACCAGTCTCTCTTTGCTGACGATACATGGGTAGCCCAGATGACAGGGAGGTGGAGAGAAAAGAGCGAGTGGGGAAGAAGGGAGGATTGTCCGAACCCCATACCAAGGTCACAGATGCCCAGAGAGAGAGAGACTGAATGAGAGAAGCAGAAGGGTTATGGGAGCCCAAGAAACCGGAATAGGATAAACCTCCAGAAGGGTCAGAGAAATGCACCGGAGCTAAGAGAGCAACAAGAAGAGAGGGGTTACTGATACCCCAGGAAGTAAGTATGTCACTGGGGCAGAGAAACCCAGGGGAGGCAGAGGGCCCAGTAAGTCAAGCGCAGAACAGATACAAAGGGAGCACATAGGATCCCAACATCTGAACTGAGAGTTGAAAGAAACAAATAGAAAAGGGGATCACCAATATCCTAGAAGTACAAGTGAAAGAACAGGGTTGTGGAGACCCGAGAAATCCCAGCAGTTTAAACCTCCCAACAAGTCACGGGGCCCTGAGAACTAAGAGAACCAGATGGAAAGATGGGCTGCCCACATTCCAGAGGGATAACACTGGAGATTGGGCCGGAGGAAACCAACAGAGCCACAGGGATCAATACGCGTTGTGAGGGGATGCATGGAGGTGCCCTGCCTCAGGTCAGAAGGAATAGATATTTAAGAGAGACATTGCAACCAAGGATCCAAAGGTGTCACTAGGACCCAGAAGCAATTCTAAGAACAGATACCATTGGAACATGGAGACACCCAATACTTCAAGTGGGCAAGTGGTGGATTTGGCTCTGGGAAAATGTCCCTCAATCTAAAGAAATTTGGGCACTTGGGTTTTGCTGAAACTTGAGGCATTTTGTTGTTGAAATTTGGGGAAACATTAAGGCACTTTTGATAGACTGACGAGAGTTGTTGTCTTTGAGAAGACCTGTTGTTTACTTCTAATCATTGGATTCAGACCGTGGAGGGAATTCTGGAACAACCAGAGACACTTTTGGGGAGAACCAAGATTGCAGTGCACTCCACCTATTTTCTTTTACTTCTGCTAAGAGATAGTTCCAGTTTAGTGGATACGTTTGGACAGAGGATTACTTTGATTTTGGACTATTGACCAGCACCTTCTTTTAGTTTCATAGGAAGGACACTCTGCCTTAGCAATAGGGTCAGTGAGGCATTTTATTTTTAAGTTGAATAAAGTTACTTCAAACCTATGTCCCCTGGTCAGAGTCCTTCATCTGGCTTGCCACATATGGTGTCAGGATTGGGTTTTGAAGGACCCGACAGAGTCAGACCCATGGCCAGATCGCATAGCCAACCCCATCAAACATCTTCCACCAATAGGACACTGGGGTATAAAACCATCCTTTGGGGCAACCCCCAAATGGCTTACCCTGGAGAAACAATGGCCTTCACGCCTCTCTGCGAAACTCCCAATTGATTCAGCGGATGAAGAAGAGCTTAAGACCCTTCTCTCTGAATTTTGTTTTTATAAATTCCTGACCCCAGAATCAAAATGGCGTCACTCAAGACACTCCTGAAGAGGATCATTGAAAATCAAGCCCGGACCAATCAACATCACCAGGAGAGCCTTGGTCGAATATGGCCGAAGTCATCGGGGTGTTTCACACAAGGTCTAACAACGATACTACAAGGAAGAAGAACTATCTGCCTTTTTTACCGATTTCAAAATGTTAGACGCCCGTACCAATGGGACGAGACCCTTTACGTTTGCTATATGGGCCTTTTACTGAGGGAAAAATTACAACTATCCTATCAGAACATTGATCCCCTGGGAACCGCCTCTTTTCAAGAGATAAGAACTGCCCTTATTGAAAGGGTGGGACAAACCGATAGATTATTCCAAATGAAGATTCGAAACATTGTATTGCTTCCCAACAAAATCTCAATGGAGTTAGCCAATGGTTAGAGAAGAAGACCCTACCGGAGATATTAGAGGCAGTAGCGCTGGAGCTGTTTATTAATGCTCTAGTGACAAAATACAGGAAATCCAGTAGAGCCCAGAAAGGAGCTTAAGCCATCCAGTAGAGTCTCTTCTGTCAAAGCATATAGGAGCCATGAAAACCCCTTTCGTATTAGACCCAACCCAAAGGAAGAGACTTATCTGGAGACCTTTGTCTCTCTGAGTGGCAAATCAAAGGATAACCCCCGGGGCAAAGAGAATGAAGCCTATGTCCTCTGGTCCGAGTCCTTGTTCTGGCTATCCACACGACCCATTCTGAATGTGATCACTGACTCAAGTTCATGTTTGAATCATTTGCTATGTGGAGTGGTTGTGAACTACGGGAGTAAATGGGCCACTGCATTATTCATTCTTCATCAGTCCTTTGGAACTTTTAAAGCTTTTAAAGTTTGGCCCCTACCACTTTATTATGTGTTTATGTGGGGATAGCGTGATTTTCGTCTTGCAAATTACATTTGTGCTTGACTTTCATTACTTGCTGTTAGTATGGTCAATCACATGATTGTATCCCTGCCTATGTTCGCGCCTAGATACACTTGTGTACAGGTGTGTTATAAATGCCACATCATATCATATGTATTCCTTTGATCTGTTTTCTCAGTGTTCTGTATACTGCTTGTCATCATTTCATTGTTTGCACCGATTCATTAATGTGTGTAAGGTGCTCTGGCATAAAGCACTATGGAAGTAAATAAAAGTAGCAGGTATGCAGCTAGCCTTCACAGATACTGAGGTTTGACAGTGACCTCCATGGCTGGAATATCTTTTAGACTATTGAAAGGTAGCCCAACTTACAGGGGTACACCTTAAACACAGGTACCCCTAATCATGCTCACACCAGAGTAAATGCACCCCTCTAGGGAGTTAAGGCCACGAGTCTTCATCTTGCAAGGATAACAAACTTTAATCTGTACAAAGATGAGGATGGGGTGGCAGAGGACTCTGCCCACTTCCCCCCTCCAGCGTTCTGTCTTCCATGGCTAGCTCCTGCAGACTGCTGGCAAGCAGGGGCATTTATATACGCTTCAACATGGTCACTGGATACTGGCATAGCTCATCCAAAACTGTCCTTCTTGCCACACAAGGGATTCTGCAGTCACCCTTCTTGCATGGCCAGGGTTCCATTTGGGACAGGCTACTTAACCTAATGCTAGCCTATGCGAAAATACATCGTAGCTCTTGTTTAGCATCATTTTCTATATTATAAACAGTTAAATATAAACACACCTTCCCGCCATACTCTCAACACTTCACCCAATATTCTTATATTTTATCTGATCCAGTAATTCTCCTAAAAAACCTTGTTTCCTTAGTACTCTGTATGTTGTGCATTGAATCTTTTAGTCTCCATTTAGAATACATGGGCTTTTGACAGACAGCCAACAGCTGCTGAGTTACCTTGTGCTCTCTGCCAGCCTTAGCCTTGGTGACACAATGCCTGTAGTCTATTTTTAGCACAGGCTTCATTCACTGGGCGTCATTCCGAGGTGGGCGGTAAGGCGTTACTGACACCGGTAAGGATGCCGGTGCCGGTAACCCCTTATTGCCATATTCTGAGGTTCCCTAACGGGACCCGCTGACAACGTCTGGTCAGACCAGACGTCCTTAGCGGGTCCCGTTAGGGGACCAGGGAGAAAATAACGGGCCCGCTATTTGCGGGCCCGTTATTAGCGCCTTCCCCATTCCCATTGAGCCCTATGGGGGCTCGAATGGGAATGGGGAATGGTATTCGGCATGGGGACTTAGTGTGTCCACATAGGTTGGAATGTCCCGGTAAGTCCCCATTCTGCCTACCGGGACCTGGACCCGAGTTTGCAGGCAGCCATGGTGGTTATAGCACCATGGCTACCTCCAAACTCGGAATGACCCCGACTGTGCTTTGAGAAAAGCGAACTATAATTTAACAGTTTTACAAATATATTCAGCTAAATATTTATTTGCACCTTATATTTAAATACTAACTATCTTCACTTAGTGACCCTCCTCCCCCCTGGAGTCTTATAGTGCTCAGAAAACAGTTAAGAGAAGTCTTGCCCAATTCTAAAGTGCTTGGGAAGTTTGGGAATGAAGGAAGGCGCTAGCTCCTTCCCAACATTCCCCTCTTTCGTTACTTCTACAGTAACAAACTCATCCCCACCCGACATATTTACAACCCCAGAAATATTAGTTTGAGTTTAGCTGTTTATTTTATGGCAAGGTGTTTAAGATTCCCCAATTCATACCATCATTTTTGCACTATTAGGGACTATACGAACACATCATCGGAGACCCAATTGGCACGTGCAGATGAGAACTAAGAAGAACACGATCACAGGCACCACTGGTTTTACTACTGCCCCCAGCCATGATGGGACCCAATCAAAGGCAATCGATAGCCAATCTGTGTTCGGAACTCCACCTTTTTCTTCATTTGAACACCTAGATTTTGCACCGCCTTCATAACGTGGGATAGTGACCCATTCTCAGCATCCTCTGGGGGTATAAAAGTGCAGCAGCTGCTTGTACCCCAGGAGCCAAAAAAGATAAAAAAGAAAGTCTCTGCTGTGCTAAAAGGCTGATACTCATCAGGTATTCCTCTGAGCAGTGTGGAACAGTCTTTTGAGACTGTTTGATCTCTTCTTTCTGCCGTTGAAATAGTACTTTTTCTGGCAGCATACCAAATTCTTGTGTGATCTGCAAGTTTCTTTCTGCTTCTTTAGGTGCTAGAGTGGCCGTTAGCACCTTGACAGGCCTTTCTTCTCCCTTTAGGTGTTTTTCCAGGATTACTAGTAGCACTGGGTGCAGGGTGGCCAGTGAACGCTTGCCCCTCCAAGATGGTAGGAGGTGCAGGTAGGATTGTTGGCAACAAACCCAGAAGTAATCCATTACTGCTGCTGTACCTTTCCATCATACTAGGGATCACAAGAGTGTGGTTGCACTGTGTGTTGCGCCACCAGGAACATTGAGTCTATGGCTCTATGTATTTGCACTGGCTTCTTCATTGTTGCAATCCATGTCAGCCTTGTGATGAGTTGGGACCATATTTGCGCACACATAGTCTCTATTTGGGATATTGCTTCTCCACTGTACTCGATCAGTCCATCTGCCGGGCACGTCACTGTGGTGCCCTGCCATTTGTCATTTTCATTTGAGTAACCTCCCAATGAGAAATATGGTCTTTGTAGACACTGGTGGTATTTTGTGTTGCCATTGCATAATGCTGGGTCTAGATTAATGCTCCTCAACTGCATGCTGTGTGCTTGGAATGTGCCCTTTATCCCTCATAGTGCAAGATGTACCAGGCATTGTGCCTCTGCAATTGGGATTGGATGTGGAACTAAAACCTTAGGAGCTCCTGATGTGTGCGGTATAAGTGCACACACGTGAACTGTTGCTTTCATTGATTATATTCCTTCCTGCAATGCGCATATAAGAGTACAAGCTATTGGAGGATTATGATTATTCGATATCAGAAATGTCATCAAAGCCCACCCCTTTATAAAAATCATACGTCAGTCGTACCTTCTGTTTCATTCGTCTAAGAAAGCTTGTAGGGGTGGCCGGCAAAAAGTGAGCCATTTTGTATTTCCTTTTTTATAGACATATTCACATTATTTTACAACTGTCCACCCCCACGCCCTTTATATGGCCACCCTATAAAACAGACATACCTTCATCTACTCCAACAACCACAACCAGTGTCATACAAAACAACAGGTATCTTGTCTTTCCATCTAATGCCATTCCATCACATTTTTTCCATCAAAAAACTTTGCATCTAATGCATTTTTTGGGGGGGTAAAGGGTTCTATTTTGTTTAGGTTCATTATAAAGGGTAAACAACGGGATTTGGGGGAGACCCGCCCCAACCCCCAAACAAAACACAACCATTTCTTTAAAAAAATGCATTAGAAGCAAAGTTTTTAGATGGAAAAAAATTTGATGGAATGGCATTAGATGGAAAGACCATAAACCAAAACAACATAGTACTAAAAAGTGGCACTACATAATTTCTAAAACAAATGTAATGTATTTTAACTTTATCCCTACATAACAGAGAGGTCAGTCAGCCATCTTTGATTATTCCTGGAGAGGAGAAAAAAGGTTATCAAGAAAGAGAGAGAGAAACATAGGGAAAGAGAAGGAAAGGGAAACAAAGAGAAAGAGAGAGAAAGGAAGAGAAAGAGGGAGAGAGAGGAAGAGAGAAAGAGAGAGAGAGGGAGAGAGAGAGAGAGAGAGAGAGAGAGAGAGGGAAAGAAAGGAAGAGAGGGAGAGAAAGAGAGGGAGAGGGAAAGATGGAGACCCGTTTTTCCACCAGGGCCGACCGGGTTCTGGACCTTCAAAAAATGTAAAAATAAAAAAATGAAAAGAAAAAACAATAACAAATGAAAAAAGAAAGAAAAAATCAGGTATGTGCCACTGCACACCACCCTGGCACGGATCCTAAAAAATGTCTCTTCTTTGGCTATGCCCTTTACTAAACTTTGCCTTGTCTCAGGTGCTCTTCCGACATCTGAGAGATGCACCCAATATCTAACTCCTTCACACGGACGGTGAGAGGAGTACAGAACACCACCTCATATGGACCGTTAAACCTGGGGTTAATCAATTCCCAAGATAATAATGGTCCAGTTGTAATATGGGCAATGCTGTGTATGGAACTATGGTCTTGCTTTCTACAGGGTTGGTCACTATTTCCCCCCCCCTTTACTGTGCCCCACTACCGCCCTTGTGTGCCTCCATCCCGTCCCCTGGTCAATTATTTATGACCCATCAACATATAATATGTCTCCTTCCGTCAATGCATGAGCCATTCATCAGAGTGGAAAAATAAATAAAACTCCTGTATGTAATCCGGGGTTGCTGAAACAGGGGCCGTGAAAATAACTTAAGTCCTCAAATTGTCTAGTCATTTTGTCAGTCCATTCAAATGTACTTTTAAGTCTCTGTCCTTCCCTGAGACTTTGTAACAGTGGCCTTGGTTAGACTGCATAGTCTAGGATCCATGCCCTACAATAATTACATAAGCCCAAATAACTGCTACATTTCCTACATAGTACTGAGCCTAGGGGCGGTGCGTACTGCCGCCGCCCTATCTGATAATATTTTTATCTGTTTACAAAAAATGAGCTGTCCCAAGTATAGTCCCTCCTGCTGGCAGTACTGTAGCTTCTTTGTATCTGCCTTGTACCCTTTGTGAGCCAGCAATTACAATAATGCAACAGAATCCCTCCTGCACTGATGTTCATTTTCACTACATACCAACCGATCATCCACATACTGTATGATTGTGCTAAGCATCTGGCTTCAATGTAATCTGTACTGGGGTCACATCTCTCAGTAACCCAACAGACAGTGGGAGGTCCATACCAGACGGTAACAGCCCACTGCCCAAGTTGATAGTGAAACAGGACGTTATCTTATGGGACGGCCCCCCCTCCAATCATCTTTGCCAACGCCCTAGTGTTATTTCGTGTGGGCGTGTCACATAGAGCCACTGAGATCCAGACACGCATTTTATTTCGAACCTCTGAGGCTGGGTTGACTTTGTGTGGAGCACTGGAAATGCAAAACAGCAATTTCTACTTTAAAATTTTGTATTTTTAAATCTTACATCGCAGGTTTACTCTACCCAATGATAAGGTTTCTTTGTTTCTGGTCCCACTTTAAGAATCCTTGCACCGTTTGGTCCTTCATATTGTCAGATGTATTGCTCTGATGATAAGATGGTTCAAATAACAAACATTCATTTGGGAGTTAAATTAGGATCCCATGTTTGTCTTTTCTGTGGGAAAGAAACACTCAGCTTGATTTTTGACACTCCTAAACTCTCTAGGTTTATCAAGCCGCACAATCAAACTATAGCTCGAAGTGCCTGCCAGTGTTTTTTTTTAAAGTAGTCTTCTGAAAGTTAATGGGGCTCATTGCAAGTTGGCTGGTGTGCTAATAACATGCTGGCATTAAAGTATACTGGCACGTCCTTCCACCGCTTTACCAGCAAAAAATCGCTGGTATTACAACACCGATAATACCGGCACCTGTACTACCGGCAAAGTACCCCCTGAAGCCCTAAGGGACTTCATGGAATGGGGACTAATGCTGCATACCGGCACTCATAATCCAATAAACATTCCACCGGACCGAGTGCTGGTATTGGTAATAGTTTGCTGGTATCCTGGCAGATTTACTGCCAGGATACCAGCATACTTGTAATAAGCCCCAATTACTTCACTGGAGCTGTAAAAGCACCATTGGTGTAATACAAATGTCTTAACCTGGTCTGCCATCAACCACTCGATTTAGAAGTGCTATGCGTGTCCTACACTAAAGCCCTGTTAAAAACCAGCATTGGCAAAGTCAACAGTTTTGGCTTGTGTATACGTATTAGGCATTTGCCAGCCACTGCTATGATATGCCCAGTTACTCGCACCATTTTGCAGCTGCTACCATCAATGGGCAGTTAAGGCCACTATGGCAGCGCATGGCAAGTGCCTTTGCCATGCCTACCCAAACTGATGGCATTGACAATGCTTGTTTACTGTCACTGCCATCTAATGAAGAGGTCTATAGGGCTTCAAAAGTGAATTCATTCTACCCTGTCAGCCTAACATTCTAATACAATGCATCAAAACTTGGGACTACAAGGCATCAAACCTTTCTTTAGACCAAATAAACAAACAAAGGTATTTGAACTAGAGAGCAATCTTCTTTGAATGGGTTTGACAGAGTAAACTTGGGATTATTTTATGGATAGGGAAGAGGCCCAGATTTGATGAAGTGCTGGGTGTGGTAGCCTCTGATGGATTGATTATTAATTATGTGCTTATACACAAGAGGCGGAGTGGGGGAGTTGGGAGGGTCCCAGTTCTGCCCTTCTTACCTGTATCTGGCGGTAAATGTCATCTACCACTTGTTATCACCCCATACCTGCCGTGAACTTTTCTGGACAGTGTTCTCTTTACTCCTTTCAAGGACTACATCACCCAGATGTCCTTGTGGTGGAGGGGGGAACGAGCAACCCAACAGCGAGAGAGCCGCAGTGAACAATCGGACCACAGAGCGATACGCACTGCTGAGCTGCAGCCAGGAAGCTCCACACCGCACGCTTAGGAACTTGCAGAGTGTGTTTGTCTCGGGTTGCCGCTGTTTCAGAATTACGGTGGACACACCCTTAAGGATCACATTCCTAAAAACTTTGAGAGAGACTATGTTTGTCATTGGACATCATTGCTGAATTCGGGAGGACCCGCGTTGGAGGGAGACAGGGCTTCAGAAATGTTTTAAAGCCTTTCACCTGTATGACATGAACAAGCTAGCGAATGGCCAGAGGGTACCAGGTGGGTGCCGGGACCAATGGGAGGGGGGAGGAGCATGAAAGCAGACACGGGAAATGGGGCAGTGTGGTGGGTTGTTCAGATGAGGTCAAGGGAAAAGGACTGAGAGATGAGGCGGAGGAAGGACCATGCAGCAGAAAGTGGGGAAAGATTATAGTAAGGCGAGGGATTGGTTGGTGAGAGAAAGTGGTACATGGGTGTGAAAGTGAGTGTATGGTGGGAGACGGTGAGTGAGTGACACTAAGTATTGCATAGTAATTGAAGCTGAGTAAGAGTGAAAGGAGGGTGTAATGTAATGGGAGGATGGAGTACTAGATAGTAGGAGTGGAGCATGGTGAGTAATAGGGTGCAGAGTGGAGAGTAGTAGTGGGGGGAGGTGGAGAGAGAAGAGTAGAGGGGTGTAGAGTAGTACAGAGTAGAGGAAAGGGTAGTAGAGTGGAGAGGGGATAGTAGGGGAGTGTAGATTAATAGAGTATAGAGGGAAGAGGTGTAGAGGGGAGAGTAAAGGAGTGTAGAGTAATAGACTGTAGAGGAAAGAGTAGTATTGGGGAGAGGTGGAGAAGGGAGAGGAGTGGAGAGTAGTAGAGTGGGGAGGTTGGGAGGGGACAGTAGATGAGTATAGAATAGTAGAGTGTAGAGGGAAGAGTAGTAGAGTGGAGAGGGGACCGGTGGAGGAGGAAGAGCAGAGGAGTGGAGAGTAGAGGAGTGGAGAGTAGTAGAGGGGAGAGTAGTAGAGTGGAGAGTTGGGGAGGGAACAGTATAGGAGCATAGAGTAGTAGAGTGTAGAGTGAAATGGGGAGAGTAGAGGAGTGGAGAGTAGAGTGGAGAGGGAAAAGTAGTAGAGTGGAGAGGGGATAGTAGAGGAGTGTAGAGTATTAGAGTGTAGAGCAGAGATTTGTATAGTGGAGGGGGAGAGATAGGGGAGAGTAGAGTAGTGTAGAGTAGTAGCGTATAGAGGGAAGTGTAGTAGAGTGTGGAGTGGAGAGGAGTGGAGAGTAGTAGACTGTAGAGCAGAGATCAGTAGAGTGAAGAGGGTAGAGCTGGATAGGGGAGAGTAGTGGAGTATAGAGTAGTAGAGTGTAGAGCAGAGAATAGTAGAGTGGAGCGTGGAGGTGGGAGATGGATAGGGGAGATTAGAGTAGTAGAGGGACGATTCGTAGAGTGTAGAGGGGAGATTAGAGGAGTGTAGAGTAGCAGAGTGTAGAGCAGAGATTAGTAGAGTGGAGAGGGGAGAGATGGATAGGGGTAGTAGAGTATAGAGGGAAGTGTAGTGGAGTGTGGAGAGGAGAGAAGTATAGAGTAGTAGAGTGTAGAGCAGAGATTAGTAGAGTGAAGAGGGTAGAGATGGATTTCGGGAGAGTAGAGGAGTATAGAGTAGTAGAGTGTAGAGGGGATAGGTGGAGAAGGGAGAGTAGATGCGTGTAGAGTTGGAGTGGAGAGTGGAGAGGGGGAGATGGATAGGGGAGATTAGAGTAGTAGAGGGACGATTAGTAGAGTGTAGAGGGGAGAGTAGAGGAGTGTAGAGTAGCAGAGTGTAGAGCAGAGATTAGTAGAGTGGAGAGGGGAGAGATGGATAGGGGGAGTAGAGTAGTGTAGAGTAGTAGAGTATAGAGGGAAGTGTAGTAGAGTGTAGAGGCGAGAGTAGAGGAGTGTAGAGTAGTAGAGTATAGAGCAGAGATTAGCAGAGTGCAGAGGGGAGAGATGGATAGGGGAGAGTAGAGGAGTCAAGAGTAGTAGAGTGTAGAGAGAAGAGTAGTGGAGTGAAGAGGTGAGAGGGGAGAGGTGGAGAAGAGTGAGTAGAGGAGTGGAGAGTAGATGAGTGGAGAGTAGTAGAGTGTAGAGGGGAGAGTAGTAGAGTGGAGGGGAGAGGCAGGGAGGGGAGAGTAGAGGAGTATAGAGTAGTAGAGTGTAGAGCAGAGATTAGTACAGTGGAAAGAGGAGAGATGGATAGGGGAGAGATGGATAGGGGAGAGTAGAGGAGTCTAGAGTGTAGAGGGAAGAGTAGTAGAGTGAAGAGGGGAGAGGTGGAGAAGGGAGAGTAGTGGAGTGGAGAGTAGTAGAGTGTAGAGGGAAGAGTAGTAGAGTGTAGAGCGGAGATTAGTAGAGTGGAGAGAGGAGAGATGGATAGGGGAGAGTAGAGGAGTCTAGAGTAGTAGAATTGTGAGGGAAGAGTAGTAGAATGAAGAGGGGAGAAGTGGAGAAGGGAGAGTAGTGGAGTGTAGAGTAGAGGAGTGGAGAGTAGAGGAGTGGAGAGTATAGGAGTGGAGAATAGTAGAGTGTAGAGTGGAGAGTAGGAGAATGGAGCTGGGAGAGGTGGGGAGGGGAGAGTAGAGGAGTGTAGAGGAATAGAGTGTAGAGGGAAGAGAAGTAAACTGGAGAGGGGAGAGGTGTTATGGGGAGGGTAAGGGGGTGAAGAGTAGTAGAGTGTAAAGGGGAGAATAGTAGAGTAGAGAGGGGAGTGGAGGAGAGGGGACAGTAGGGGACTGTAGAGTAGTAGAGTGTAGAGGGGAGAGTAGTAGAGTGGAGAGGGAAGAGTAGAGGAGTGTAGAGTAGTACAGTGTAGAGGAAACGGTAGTAGAGTGGAGAGGGAAGAATAATAGAGTGGAGAGTAGGAGAGTGGGGAGTGGAGGTGGGAGATGGATAGGGGAGATCAGAGTAGTAGAGGGACGATTCGTAGAGTGTAGAGGGGAGAGTAGAGGAGTGTAGAGTAGCAGAGTGTAGAGCATAGATTAGTAGAGTGGAGCGGGAAGAGATGGATAGGGGTAGTAGAGTATAGAGGGAAGTGTAGTAGAGTGTGGAGAGGAGAGAAGTGTAGAGTAGTAGAGTGTAGAGCAGAGATTAGTAGAGTGAAGAGGGTAGAGATGGATTTCGGGAGAGTAGAGGAGTATAGAGTAGTAGAGTGTAGAGGGGATAGGTGGAGAAGGGAGAGTAGATGCGTGTAGAGTAGGTGTGGAGAGTGGAGAGGGGGAGATGGATAGGGGAGATTAGAGTAGTAGAGGGACGATTAGTAGAGTGTAGAGGGTAGAGGAGTGTAGAGTAGCAGAGTCTAGGGCAGAGATTAGTAGAGTGGAGAGATGGATAGGGGGAGTAGAGTAGTGTAGAGTAGTAGAGTATAGAGGGAAGTGTAGTAGAGTGTAGAGGCAAGAGTAGAGGAGTGTAGAGTAGTAGAGTATAGAGCAGAGATTAGCAGAGTGCAGAGGGGAGAGATGGATAGGGGAGAGTAGAGGAGTCTAGAGTAGTAGAGTGTAGAGAGAAGAGTAGTAGAGTGAAGAGGTGAGAGGGGAGAGGTGGAGAAGAGTGAGTAGAGGAGTGGAGAGTAGATGAGTGGAGAGTAGTAGAGTGTAGACGGGAGAGTAGTAGAGTGGAGGGGAGAGGCAGGGAGAGTAGAGGAGTCTAGAGTAGTAGAGTGTAGAGGGAAGAGTAGTAGAGTGAAGAGGGGAGAGGTGGAGAAGGGAGAGTAGAGGAGTGGAGAGTAGGAGAGTGTAGAGGGAAGAGTAGTAGAGTGTAGAGCGGAGATTAGTAGAGTGGAGAGAGGAGAGATGGATAGGGGAGAGTAGAGGAGTCTAGAGTAGTAGAATTGTGAGGGAAGAGTAGTAGAGTGAAGAGGGGAGAAGTGGAGAAGGGAGAGTAGTGGAGTGCAGAGTAGAGGAGTGGAGAGTAGAGGAGTGGAGAGTATAGGAGTGGAGAATAGTAGAGTGTAGATTGGAGAGTAGCAGAATGGAGCTGGGAGAGGTGGGGAGGGGAGAGTAGAGGAGTGTAGAGGAATAGAGTGTAGAGGGAAGAGAAGTAAACTGGAGAGTGGAGAGGTGTTGAGGGGAGAGTAAGGGGGTGAAGAGTAGTAGAGTGTAGAGGCAAGAGTAGTAGAGTGGAGGGGGGTGGAGAGAGGAGAGTAGGGGAGTGTAGAGCAGTAGAGTGTAAAGGGGAGAATAGTAGAGTAGAGAGGGGAGTGGAGGAGAGGGGACAGTAGGGGACTGGAGAGTAGTAGAGTGTAGAGGGGAGAGTAGTAGAGTGGAGAGGGAAGAGTAGAGGAGTGTAGAGTAGTACAGTGTAAAGGAAACGGTAGTAGAGTGGAGAGGGAAGAATAATAGAATGGAGAGTAGGAGAGTGGGGAGTGAGGCAGGGTAGTAGTAGATGGAAGAAAATCGAAGGGACAGAAAGATGAAGAGAGAAGGAGAGAGCAAAGCGAGGAGAGTAGAAGGAAGGGAAAGGATGGATAGAGCATCATGGTGAGGTGTGCAAGAGTGTGAGAGGGAAAGACCAATTGAGTCCTTGGTGATTGAAAGTCACCACTTCCTGGGATGAATTCTTGTGGTAATCCAGGTCAGGATCCACCCAGATATTCATGGAGGAAGCACAGGAGATGCAGTGATTGCCTGTAGGCCCTTTCTAGTAGCCAGTCAGAACCTGGGTGGCAGAGGTTAATCTCTAGTGGACACTTTGGGATTTAGGGACGCCAGGGCTAGGGAAGGCAAAGCCCACGGGAGATAGAGCGGGATGGCCCTTAGTGAGACCCGAGTCGAGGATTGGTGTGTTCTTGGGGCCATCTGAGAGGGGGAGACAAGAACTATTGATTCACAGAAAGGGCTCCTTCAAGTGTGAGAGTCGTAGTCACCCATTTCCCCTTCCATAGTATGTTGACCGGTAGGCTGAGAGACGCTTCAAACCTCACTGTAACATGCTCCGGTGCTGTGCTCAGTGGCCTGCTGGGACTTTTACTCATTACGGCAGGGACGTCCAGGCCAAGGTGTTTGTTGATTGGTCAGGGCAGGCACCAATGTCGCTGCTCATTTCTCCAGAGGCCTACCCTGCTTTCTCCCACACGCCCCACACTCTTCTGACACAGGGAACCCAGCCACAGGCCAAAAAGAAACTGGACCTCGCCCCAAATGACACAACTCACCAGTTCTTCGGTTTCAGAGTGACACTGCAACACTGCGGGGAAGGTGGGGGGGTCCTTTGTGATGGAACAAGGAGCAGAAAAGCTAAAAGGTGTCATGTGGATTCATCAAAGTGCACCCCCTTAGCCTAAGTGGGCGCTACGGCTGCAGGAAGGTAATGAGAGAATGCTGGCAGTGAAAGAAGGGGTCGGGGTAGGGGTATAGTATGGGCAGTCCAATAACATCTCAATCTCTGGAACGGTCTCTGTCCGAGTTCCTTACAAAGCTGTGTGCAGCAGATAAACAACAGTGTGAGAAAATTATGCCTACATAGTTATGCAGCTAGTTCCAAAATCTTCGATAAGATATAAGTTTTGTCCATGTCGGCGTCCTTTGGTTGTCTGGTCATTCCTTGACCTTCTTAGGATGCAGGGGCTCTTCATGTAGGAGGGATAGCTCGGCTAGTTAAAGCCTGGCCATGTACCCTGAGTGTCTTGCTCTGCCGCCTGTGCCACCAGCTTTCAATATCAATGTAACCTGATGGACAGCACTGCTGTACAAGTCTAAACCTGACCCAGCAGTGTAACCAGAATGATAGCTCCGCTCACAGAGTCGCAGTCCATAATATCAATGTAACCTGAGAGACGGCACTGCTGTACAAGTCTACACCTGACCCAGCAGTGTAGAGGAGGTCCCAGATATGACCCACACCCCTGCCCCCATTGCGAGTTGCCAGTAAGGTACTCGCCGTGGTATGTAACGTACGAGGAGCAGCTGAACCAACAAAGGGCTGCAATGGGCCGCTGCCCTGTGTACATTAGAAGATCAATACCTGTTGAAATGCCCATAACCAGGCAACCCTGGGCAGCACGGTACCCAATCAGACAACCGTACCTGCCATTGGTACGAAACGACGAGTATTTACAGACTGTCCATGGGGAAACCCCCGAAGGCCTTAATGGAAGGCCAATGGAAATAGACTAAGGGCCTAGGCAGCCCCGAGAACAACCAGAAGTGGCTACTGAAAGCTACGCATGCCAGTACCGACAACTGCAAGGATAATTGTAATGGAGAAGGGGAGAGACATTGTGAAAAACGTATGAGAATGGTGCCATGAGACAAGACGGAAGCAACCGCCTTATTGAACGTGTATAAATAAGCTTGAAACGCAAGAAGCTAACTAATCGATACCGCCTGCAATGCTTAAGTAGAAGAACAGAGCGGCATGCGCCAACTATATATGTCTACCTCAATACAGCAAAATGTACACGTGCAACTCCATTTTGTATAAACAGAAGTACTCCCAGGCGGCCAAGGCCTGGCTGGCCAAGTGTCATATCCAAGCCCAAGCGGAGGAAAAGAGCGGGATCGAAACTTAACAAAGGATGGCTCATGTCGGGGAAATCGAGGTCAACCAGAGAAGGGGAGGTGAGCATGAGCTCACGAGGCTCCAACTTCAGAGCACGCCAGCCCGCCCGTGAAGGTCAAGATAAGAGAGGTCCATGCAGGTGGCCAAGCGAACCCAGAATCAAATGCATGAAAAGACTGAGAACTGAAGCAGATTCACAGGGAACAAGCACGTGACCAGACAGGCGCGAAGATTTACCACCGCCTGATGTCATCCAGAACCCGAGGATACCATAACTTTTCCTGATAAGAGACTACAGATCCGAGGCCATACCCAGCCAACTAATTGACACATAGCCCTAAAACACTGATTGATGGAAGGGAGGAAGGGTGAATCTTGGGACACTAGGCACCTGGGTGTCTATTCTGCATGCTGCCACTTAAAGTGCAGATTTATGTTTTGGGGTGTAACATGCCCAATCACAATGGACCATGTAATCTAGGGTCCTATAGAAACTGTAACCAATAGGACGTCGTACTTTCAGTGACGTCAATCACGTGTGTTGTAGAGGGATGGGCGTAGACGCCCACCCGATAAGAGTTATCCAATCCGTATGCTTTATTTTCATATACAGATATAACCCCTATACTTAAGTTACCTTTCCCAACCAATTGTATTGCATGATGATTTTTTGTAGCATTAGACGTCCATGATGACAAAGTTTGCCCATAAAAGAGGCTGTTGTACTGAAGTTCGAGGAAGTCGGGTCGAGACAGGTGGTCGAGATGCTGCTGATTTCCATAAGATGATGTATGTATTATTAAACAGACTTCCCTTTGCCAACTTACTGAGTCCCTAGTATTGATTTGTGCTGGAGTATGTAAGTCCTGCACCCTGTTCTCACACGGTGCAGCTACTTGTATTACACGTTTTTGGGGGTTGAGTACTGATCAATGGGCCCGTCAGTAATTTCCTCTCCCCGAGAACACTTGGTAGCGTGAGGATGGTTTAGGCCATCCATTATTGATAATCGATTAATATAGTCATAAGACACCCTTAGACCGACGGCACAAAGTAACTCTGGATCTTCGGTTACATCGCAAGTCCTTTCGTTATTCCAGCTGAGTAGGCCGAGAAGCTTCCCGTGGACAGTGATAGTGTATTTACTCCCAAAAAATCTGCAGTGGGTCTGAAGGAACCCGCTTTTCCAAGCATAACCCTTTTCATTCCCACGGGAACTGGATCGGACAAAAACCATAAAGCGGGAAGAGGAAGGGGCGGTGATCCCAGAGATCCAGAGAGGAAAAGAGACGATCGGTGAGTGAAACAACGAAACTCGTTACCTTGGCAAATGACTCATAGGCATTAGAGCAAGTGGGGGAAAGGTAACGGAGGGTGGCAGAGAAAGATAAATTAGTTAGAGGTAGAGAAGATGGTATATATATAGTGGATTAATGACTCGAGTATAAAAGGAAGACATATATAATGGAATACCGGGAGGGCACCCGAGACTAAAAACTGTAAGGAATACCGGTAGGGCACCCGAGACTAAAAACTGTAAGGAATACCGGGAGGGCACCCGAGACTAAAAACTGTAAGGAATACCGGGAGGGCACCCGAGACTAAAAACTGTAAGGAATAGCGGGGGCGCACCCGAGACTAAAAACTGTAAGGAATACCGGGGGCACCCGAGATTAAAAACTGTAAAGAATACCGGGGGGGCACCCGAGAGAAAACTGTAAATTCGCCTTGTTCCTGAGCTTTAAAGAGTGGTCAGAAGGAACTTGAACCCAGAGCCCACAGAGACGGGGACGCTAGGCTACGATGACGTTTCAAGACATCATAAAGGGGTAGTTGAAATCCCATGACGGGGTAATAATTAGAAGGCAGGTATACGTTGACCAGCTGGTGTCTGTCTAGTCTGTCAAGCGTCTGTCATACATGTTCTGTGTATGCTGAATGTGGAATAATTGCGATATTAAATGATGGCAATGCATTTTGGTTTTCACGATTCTGTAAATGAGAGGGAATCGCCACTGAATTGATGTGTCTCGGGTAAAACTGTTGGTGTAAAAAGTTTGCGGAAAAGTTGGATTGGAGCTTGCGTATGGGGTGCTCGCTCATAATAGTGTAAAATTGACACACTGTGTGATCATTGTTGGTGAACGGAAGAAGTTACCCCACTTGCACACTTGTGCAAGCAATTGCCAAAACATCCAGCAAAGCTGAAGAAATTAAGGGCACCGCAAATAAAATGTTTATGCCGTGGCCCCAGAATGGGTCATTGTCTAAGGCTGTCTAACAGCACATGACCACGTTCCTACATGCCACATATAGCGGGAAGAAACTCGAGAAGCGCCTTGCCGTTCTCGAGCTTTGGAAAATGTTTGAACAAGTAAAGGAAGAAGAACCTCCCGCAGACTGAATATTAAATGTATGTACAGAGAGCAGTGAGACGCCTACTGCGCCACCTGCCCCGCCGGAACCAGTTGTTGAGGGAAGTAAGTCGGAAGGCCTTTACCCACTAAGAGAACTTAAGGCAGCCACAGGTTATAGCAACCCTGCATACGAGTCACCGGCGTGTAGCAGTGACGAGACGAAAGAGAAGGAATAGGAAATTGACTCGGCCTCCACGATCCCGTGGGACAAAGAGAGGCGAGATGAGGAAAGGAAGGACCAGGCACAAACGAGTGCACCTCTCGATAGAGAGAGAGAGGGAAAGAAGCGGAAAGGAACCGATGAGGTAACATTTGCAAAGGACGAATGGATGGGAGGGCAGATACTATTGAAATTAGATGGAAAAGGAAGTGATGACGCAAGGCCGAGGGAACGGTCTGTTGAGGCGCAAAGTAAGGAAAAGAAGAAAGAAATGGCTATGAGAGACGAGAGGGCAAGAAAAAAGGATAGGTTGAGGCGAGACCAACTATATCGCGAAGAGCAGGGTATAACGCTCCGTCACACGCAATATGCAGCCTATGAAAAGTGCAGGCAGAACATGCTAAAGTTGGAGGTAGAAAGGAGGGAAAGTGAAGAAGAGAGAAGATGAGGAAAGTAGAAGGGCAAAATAATGTAGAAACGAACGGATGAGGGAAGTAGATAAGGCTAGAGAAGAGGCGAAGAAGCAAAGAGAAATGGATGAGGAAGCAGAGCGTAAGCGCAGGCAAAGGGCGCGAGATTTTGAATATTTGCAGCCGGAAGTGAAAAAACCCAATCCTGTTGTAGACTGGGAAGACATAGAAGAGTTCTTTCCAGCAAGTTATGCAGTACCAGGTACAAGCGGGACAATTATTGATGATGACTTCGACACCAGAAGCTTCGGGGAAGCGATTGATAAAATATATGATGAAATGGGACTGGAACGAATCTCCCAAGAGGGAAGGGAAGATGAGCGCTTAGAGAGCACTCAGTTATATGACACTGAGGATGTCACCCAAAGTAGTGGGAGTAGGGGATGTTCCCTAGATAGACTAGAAGATAGGCAGAACGAAGATGATGCAAGAAGTTGTGCAAACTGGGAGTATTCAGAGTCTGATTCCGAAGGGGAAACGGAAGAAACTGTGCATGGCGAAGGGAGACGGTGCCAAAAGGAGCACCCAGGGAACCAAGAGGTACGATGGTCAGATGCTAGAGGGTCCACAAGTAGGACACCGAAGTCCGCTGGACAGTCCAGCCGACACAAAGAGATACCTCACGGTTAGAGGGGGGCATCTGCCCCTGCCTATGCGGACAGGCTAAGAGCGTTACCAGGCAGGTGGCAAGGCGAAAACGCCACCCTGGGAAAAGACCAGAAAGATAGAGAGGACTGCGCATTCCAATTCCCACTGCTAGAGAAAGGGGGAGTAAGACTGCAATATATTCCATGGCCACACATGGACTGAGATAATCTCAAAAATAAGCTTCCAATGTTGACATCGGGAGCCAGGAAGTGGATACATGAGCTAGAAAAAATGACAGGGGCGTCACCCTAGCCATAGGGGACATCAAGGGTCTCCTAATTGCTATACTCGGAGAAAGAGCAGACGATGTGTGGAAAAGGGCAGGCTACCCTAGGGTAACCATAACTAACACCTCTCATGATGGAGCACCGTTCAATAACTGTAGAGCAGCAGTATGGAAAGCGCTACGTATGCTATATCCAGACACATCCGATATGGGAGCTATAATGACTCGAAAAATGAAGGAGTCGGAGGATCCGTTGCTTTATATCCAGAATTTTCAAGACGCGTGGGTGCTTGAAACGCATGAGTCTTGGACGAAATCTATCCCTGTATTCTATCATATACTGTGCCAAGGGTTACCAGAACCGGTGCAAAAACAACTCAAAGAATTGGTAGGAATAGAAGCTAAACCGTGGGCCGAAATCCAGTTGACAATTGCTCATTATTGTAGGCTGTTGCAAGAAAAGAATCGAAAGAAAGAGGCAACGCGTAAGGGAGAAGAGGAAAAGCTAGTGCAAAGGAAGCTCTCGAAGTATGCGCTAGAGGGAGCCAAGCTAACAAGCCCAGCCAATTCGAGTGTGCAATGTGCCACTAACCCGCCGCAGAACAATAAGGGTAACGCGGGATATTATCCGAGAGGAAGGGGATTTGGAGGAAGAGGATGGCAGGGTAATCAGGGAGGCTTTAGAGGTAACCAAGGAGGTTTTCAAAATGTTCAAGGTGGTATCCAGAGCGCACCAATGGGCAGTCCAGCTATGCCAGATGGATAGATGGCCTGACCACCGCCAGTGTGTTGGCTGTGTGGAGTGACAGGACATGGGGCACGCATGTGCAGAAGCCATGGCATGTGGCAGAACAATCAAGGGATGGGGGCAGGCACGGTGAATCAACCGGCTACCCCACAACAGGGCAATGCACAAAACTATAGCGTTCAGCAGCAGGCAGCTGGCTTGCAGCAAGGTGCACAGCAAGTGGTCCAACCATTGAACATGGGAAATGTACCACAGGGGCAACCCCAGCAGGCACCGCCGCCGGTACCACAAGGAATGAACAATGGGGAGTTCCGCAAACTTATAGTGGGCCGAACCTATACATAAAATAGGACAGCTCACAGGAAACTCGGATGTGCTCTATCCTATCGGTGACACCAGACCCTAATAGGGAACGGAAGGTAAATGTCACCATAGGGGGAAAAGAGTATTCCTTCTTAGTTGACAAAGGCGCGACGCGGTCGTGCATAAGAGAAGGAAAGTTTTCCTTGTCCGGCGATGCAATAGACACGCAGAGTTTCACTGGAGCTCATAGTAGAGTTCCCTTACAGACACTCTCCCGGTCTCAGTGGGAGAGCATGAAATGAATGTGCCTTTACTGTACTCCCGTCAGTCCCCAGTAAACATCATGGGTCGAGATCTAAAAGGCTGATTATGTCAATCTCATTTACTGAGGATGGCATAGTGTGCTCCACGCCAGGAATGCATTATTCCAACGCATGCGAAATGATCAGAGCATACTCGGGACGTGCAGCTATGAGAGCTTTACCGCTGGAGCCAGAGGTCTTCGGATATGGCGTACAAGTGCTTATGGCGGGATTGCCCGGCCTCAAAGGCAAAACTATGAGGACCCTGGACGAGTTTCTTTTTAGACCAAGGATACCCATGCATGAAGAAGAGGGACAAATATTTCCTTTGGAGATCCAGTTTGCCGCAGTAAAGGGGAAGGTGGTTTTAGTGGAAGGATATGATGACGAACGCAATGGTGCGCTGTTATCGCCATTGAAGAAGAGTATCGAGTGACTGATGTCACAGATGATGATCTGTTCGAAGAGCACCCTGACTTAGAGGAGACACGGGTGGAAGTAAGTCTCATATTCTGGGTCAAAATGATCAAACGAGAAGTGCCACAGTGAATGATGCTAGTGATGGCACGACCAGAATACTTTGAGGAGGACATGGCCCAGGTGCCAGTCACAGTATGGACAAAAGGGCCTTATGACGTAGGACTCCTGAAGGGGGCAGGAGAGGTGAAGATTAAACTCAAGCCTGGAGCGATCCTACCAAGAGCGTGGCAATACCCCATGTCCAGAGAAGCGGATGAGGGGATTGCGAAGACAATCTCTGCCATGATGGAGCAAGGCATTCTGGTTACGTCAGAATCACCTTTCAACACAGTGATTTATCCTGTCAAGAAATCGAAGGGAGGGTCTTGACGTTTAATCCAGGATTTACGAGCATTGAACGACATAGTCGAAGCCGAGTTCCCTCTAGTCCTTAATCCATCCACCATTTTGTGCAACATACCCACGGAGGCAAAATATTTCACGGTAATCAATTTGAAGAATGCATTTTTCTCGATTCCATTGCACCGTGACTCACAAGACCTGACATCATTTACTTTCAGACAAATGCGCCTGAAAAGTACAAGGCTGCCACAGGGGTATTATGAATCTCCGTCCATTTTTAACAGAGTCCTGCAAATGGACCTAAGCAACATTGCGGTAGACAGTGTTGTATTGCAGTATATAGATGACATTCTGATCTGCAGCACCACTAAAGAGCAATGCCAACACAACTCTGTTCAGCTATTGACCATATTAGCTAAGAAGGGATACAAGGTGGACAAGGACAAGTTGCAATACTGCCAACAGGAGGTGTTATACATAGGGCAACTAATCTCACATGAAGGGAAAAAGGTAACACCAGAGAGGGCTGAAGCTATCATGAACACGGCTAAGCCGCCCACAGTAAAACAAATGCAGAGCTTCTTAGGCCTATGCAATTATGTCAGAGCATGGGTTTTCAATTACAGCTCATACACCAAGCCCTTGCTCCAGGCCTTAAAGAAAGCTCAGGCAGGCAACAGAGGGAAACATTGAATGGACTGAAGAAATGGAAAAGGGGTTTGCAGAGCTAAAGGGGGCAATTTGTAAGGCCCCAGTTCTCAGGATCCCCAATTATGCAGAGGAATTCTATCTCTTCTCTCATACCGATGGCAATTTTATGACGGCAGTGCTCGCTCAGCGAACATCGCTGGGGTACAAGCCCCTAGCGTACTACAGTGGGAGCTTGGACCCGGTCATGAGGGGCCACTTCCCATGCGAGCAAAATTTATCAGCCGCCGCGTTTGCCATCGAGAAGGCATCATCCATTGTGATGGGATGCTCCATGACATTATATGTTGAGCACTCATTATTTGACATATTGGAGAAGCCAAAAGGCACATTGACTTCACAGAGAGCATCCGCATATGAGGTGATTATCTCAAATCCATCGATCAAAATAGTGCGATGCAAAACTGTGAACCCTGCTATGTTTATTGCTGAGCCAGTCACAGAGGGAGAACCTGTGCATGACTGCGCCAATTATGAAGAGTTTTATGATGAGTTCCCCAGAGTAAGAGAGAATGCTCTGCCAGGCGGAGAAGTCGTCTTCATTGACGGGTCATCGAGAATTGACCAAGAAGACGGGCAACGGTATGCAGGCGTGGCCGTGATCAAACACATGGCAAATTGAGAGTTCCAAGTACTTGTCAGTGCACAAATACCATCCCACTATTCGGCACAGGCTGCAGAACTAGTGGCATTGATACTCGTCATTGAGAATCACACAGACCAGGAAGTAACAGTGTACAGTGACTCCGCCTATGTGACGTCCACTGTGCACGCAGGCCTGGCACGATGGAAAAGGAGGGGCTACCTCCGAGCAGACGGCACACCAGTGCAACATGCAGCCTTGTTGGACAGGCTGATAAAAGCGCTACAGCTCCCAGTGTGCATCGCGGTCGTCAAGTGCACCGCTCACACCAAGGGAACAGATTTCATTTCACGTGGAAACCATGAAGCGGACACGGAAGTCAAGCGCATGGCATCCAAGGGTGAGACAATCATGGACGTGGAGGTTGCACGTACCCATGAATGAATGATGATAGCCCGAGCCACTCCAGAAGCCTATAGCAATATGGGGCAGACACAGTTAATGGAACTCCAGGGGGAGGCACATCAGGGTGAGAAGAATTTATGGAAGCGTCAAGGGTGTTCTTTAAACCCCTCTGATGGGTTATGGAGGCAGGACAGCACTGGTAAACCAGTAATGCCCGTCACCCTTCTAAAGGTAGCGTTAGAACAGCTCTACTACCCTTTCCATATGTCAAAAGAAAATCTTGCGGCAACGCTCTCAGAGGACTGGTTCATGCCGAATCTAGCGGAGCATGTTGCATTCTTTATGGTCAATTGCATAATTTGCCAGCAATTCACCTCTGGGCACACATTGAAAGTGATGAGAGGAATCATTCCCAGACCTGAAGGGCCTTTCCAGCACTTGCATATTGACTATGTCGATATGATTCAGGTTTGTAATGGGTACAGGTATTTAATTGTCGTGGTGTGTCCATTCTCTAGATGGATAGAAGCAGGGCCCTGTACACACCCTGACGCTGCCTGTGCTGCAAAATTCCTGGTGAGGGAGGTTTTCCCCAGGTGGGGGGTGTGTGTGGTTATAAGGTCAGACAATGGGCCCCATTTCGTAAACTCAGTATTTGAGCAGATTAGTTTGTTGCTTGGTATAAAGCACAAGTTCTCGTCAGCGTATCACCCAGAAGGAAATGGCATATGTGAACGGCTTAACGGCCTGTTGAAAGAAAGGATAGCCAAATTGAAGCTCACATTAAAGAAGGGATGGCTGCACTACCTACCACTGGCATTACATGCGCTTCGGAACCAGCCAGGCTCTGACCATCACCTCACGCCGGACGAAATTATCACTGGTAGAAGAATGAGAACCCCTCTTACCCCCCGAGATAGGCCTAGATGTGATGCCCAGCCTGCTAGGGAGGTTTTAAGTGATGAAAAGAAGAATTACCTTGACTGCCTTTTAATTCTAGTACATCTGTCATTTCAGGCCACCTGCAGCGACGGCGTAAAGGGAACAGCACATCACAAACCACAACAGACAGTGCTGAGACAGGCGCAGCACACAGTCTTTGTGCGTCACTCACCTTCCCTGGTGACAGCGTTTTGGTGAGGAACTTTACGAGGAAGAAATGGGATGCACCATGATTTAATGGCCCTTTCATCGTAGAGGACTGCACCCCGTCTGCTGTCAAGCTCCAAGGAAGAAGAGCCTGGATCTTCCTGAATGACGTCAAGCCCTTTATAGGAGAAGGCACTCCTTCTACATCTACTGCCGAGGAATCCGCAGACAACGGAGAAGAACCTCAGCACGTGGAGACAAGATTTATGGCGAGGAAGAAGGACACATGAGCAGACAAGTTACAAGAACTAGAAAAAAAATATATAAAAGTGAGACTTTCAAAACAAGACAGTTCTTCAAACCAAGTGAAAGATGATAAAGGGACAATTGAATGAACATTCAATGTAGCCAACAAAGAACTTTTGTGAAAAATCTTGTCCACACTGAACCTTTCCTATAGGCATAAAAAAGACAATAAGAAGCAAGCAAACACCCTGTGCAGCCAAAGGTGCAGGGTAAATGAAGAAAAACACGTATTCATATCAGCAAAAGCGTTAAGCTCATGAACATTTAAAAGCCACACAAAGCATTGAAAAACCTAAGACTCTGGTAAGCAACAAAACCGGTCATTCCTGAGACCTGAAACTGTTATCCTGAAGGACCCAGCATAAAGACTTTGTTCACGATCACATGGTTCATCCCAGCAGAAGCCTCAAGTGGGCTGTGCTCACCTATTTTCAACTAGTTGTATTGTCCTATCCATCAATTATAGGCAGAGAAGCCAGCATTACTGAATTCATTCAAGACCCTGCAAACTAGAAGGTAATCAGGCAACTATTGACTGTCATCGCAGAGGTCTTCGCCGAGTTGCCTGAGCACAGTGACTCAAAGACCAATGCTTCCGCCTCAAGCAGTCATTGACGAAGTGATCTACACGTTATTCTTTCGAATCATTGACTAGTGCCCAACACTGGTCGGGAGGACCACAGATACACTGACTTTCATCAGAGATCCCCGAAACAATCATTTTCTAAACCAGATATGGAGTAAAATAAATAATGTGGTAGCAGACCACGCAGCAAGAAGATGCAAGACCTGTACAAAACAACAGAAAGACTTGTGATCGGGACCCAACAAAACAAAGCAAATGCCCCTGTCCCCTGAAGAAACGCAGCTCGCTCACAATGTTCTGATTGGACTGGTCACAGACTTTCCTGAAATGGTGGGAAGGCCCTCTGGTGTCGACGTTGCAACCTTCCTCAGAAATCCAGGCAATTTATTACACATGAAGACTCTTCTCCACGGAATCATGCTCCAGGTAGAACTGACCAACTTTCAGCAAGAATTCCTCAGGAGTCTCCAGTGAAACTTTCCGCCGAGGGACAGATCGGGGAGATAAGCAAAGAAACTGTTCACAACACCAAAAAATCTTGTGATTGAGACTCTGCAAAATGAATAAATGTCCCTGTCCCCTGAGGACAGCCTACTAGCCCACTATGTTCCCTTCGACTTGGTAAATGACTTTACAGAAATGGTACGGAGACCTGCCGAGGTCGACGCCCTCACCTTCCTCAGAGACCCTACCAACGCGAGAAAGATAGGAACACTCATCTATAGCATACAGCTACAAATGGAACTGTCCAGCTTTCAGAGGGAGTTTCTGAGAGAATTCCAGTGAAATTAGTCGGCGAGGGACAGATCGAGAAGGCAAGGACTGATTACACTGCAAAAAAGACTGGTGACCTAAGCGACAGAGAACCAGAGCAAATGTCATTATCACCTGAAGATAGCAGAATTGCCTTCATAGTCTTCTTTTACCTCATCGAGAACTTTCCAGAGCTAGTGGGTAGACCCATCACTGTCGACGTGCACACGTTTCTCTGTGATCCAGCAAAAAAATGCACAACTCAACAGACTCCTGAGAGCCATTGCATCACAATTAAGAAGCAATTATGGCCATCCGCTGCTGAGGCAATACTTAGAAAGGAGAGATCCAAGATAAAACTCTTTAGAATCCCCAGCCGGGGGCAGAGCAAGGAAACAAAGACACAGTTGTTCATCCTCCCAACGTAGAACGAATCAAAAGGGGTTAACTACATCTTGAACTTCTTTTCCTATTTTTCTTATTTTCCTCTGTTTTTCATCATCATCCCGCAGTGGAGTAAATGGGGGGGAGAGAGACTATTCAGCAACTCGACCTCGAAGAACCAAGCGAAAGGAGCAGAGCCACGAACGTCACTGCTGCGTTTACCTTTTTCAACCTTTTTCTTATTTTTTCCTACCTCCTCACATGTTCACTGTTATTTTTATTTTTGTTTTTATTTTTTCAATGGTTTATCTATGCATGATATGCAGCGAAGCCATCCTTTTTATGGTGTCACTGCAAGCAAATTCCTGCATGTCCTCAGGCCCAAGACGAATTGGGAAGGTGCCCTGGGAATGCGTTGTATACACAAATGCTTGAAGAATGTGATGTGCTAAAAAACGGTAGTCTAACCTTTTTCCATAGTCTGGCAAAGGATCTGTACTCCATAACTAGAGACTTCCATCATCACTCACAAGAGGGGGGACATTAAACTGCACCCGCCACTTTAGTGTTTGCTGAACTTTTAAGTAACGAAAATCAAGATAAGAAAATAAATAAACTATTGACTATGGACTTGTTCGAGATGGGGGCCCAAAACAGTAATTTAGTTGTGCCACCAGTGGATGGGCGCCCCCGGTTTCCTGGAAGGAGATGCTGTAAGATGTCTTTCAAGGCCGTCATATGTATATGCATAGTGATTGTTGTAGTATTTTTGTCTCTAACTGTCAGAACTGCCTTTTTATTGGTGCACGAAGCATCCCAATGTCCATGCATCCACCAGGTAATGAGCGTCTGGGCCCCACAAAGGCACCCAGACCTCATATTGTCATCCCTGTTCCAAGAAAAATTGATGATAAAGCAAATGATTTACAGTTGAATTTAATTAGCAGTGATATGGATGCACCTGAAATTATGAATGACGAGAAAAGCTGGAGACAGGGTCAGCAGGGAATGAATGACAACATAGCACTGTCCACAGCACGCACCCACACACGAGTGCACACAAGCAAGGGCAAGTGTCAATGGCTGTGAGACCCCAGGCCGAACCGACAGAAAACAAAAAGATACCTGTGAAACGAACAGCTCCAGAGAACAGAGAACCAAGCGAGCAACAAGACAGAGATGGCATGACAAAATCCCTCAAGAGAACAGAGGAAGCTACGAAAGAACTTACTGAGAAAACACATGCGGTAGTCGTGTATGTGTTTCTACTCGTACTTAGAGCAAAGAAGCTACACAAAGAGCTGAGCAAGACAACCACCACAACTGTGATAACAAGTATGCCAGCTCCAACGCCAGAAGTAACTACCGAGCCTGCGACACCGCCACATGTAGGAAGGATGATGAGCCACATGTGAAAGGAGGTCTACGAGAGAATGCACGAGGGAAGAAGAAGAAACTCAAGACCCCCCCATAGTACTGCAGGGCAGGAAATGAAACCTGCCCCTCCAAGGATAATACCCGAGAAACTACCTGAACGAAAGAGCAGTACAGACACATTCAGAGACATAGTGTTGGCCAACTACAGAAAAACGTTAAGAATCAAGAGAAGCCCATATGAAACGGACAATGAACTAAACGACTACTTGGACAGCACAGGCCATCTTGGAAACAACATATGGTACCAGCACATGAAGGAAGTTGGACAAAGACAATCAGAAGGAGAATGTTTCGTCTGTGCACTCCTGCCATACAGCATGGGAAAGTCCAAGATCTTCATGGCTCTAGAAGAAGATGTCCCCACAGCGCACTGTATGTCACACGTAGCTATGTGCAACATCAGAGGACAATTCATGGGAAGAGATGCCTCATTGATATGGGCCAACGAAAAGGACTACCCTGATGAAGACGGATTTGTCCAGGACATCAAAACAAGAAACAGGGCGCACACCAAGAATCACGTTATTAGATATGAAAACCCTGACGTCAATGGATCAGGAATAAGGTGGGAAATAAACACAAGACTGAATATCCAAGGAAAAACGGCAGAAGAAGCTCAAATATGAAGGAACCGGGGACAAATGCAGATCTGGGGATCAGTAGTTTCCCCCAACGGATGGGAGGAAGGAGTCATAATCTGCCGAGCTTGGATGGTCCTTGGAGCCTGCAAGGAAGCAGTAGAAAACTCACAGAGGTTATGTAAACCTCTATGGCCGAAGTTGGTGAAGCTGTTAACATGGGTCGAAGACAGGGGAGGGCCCCTGAAAATAGTACCGTTGGAGAACCCGAAACTGTGCTTCAGAAGTAATGGCACAAGGAAAATGGGGGGAAATCAAAACTGTGGACGAATATATGAGGCACCAGGAATGTCACAAGGAACCGCAGTCCTGATGGACTGCTATTGGGCGTGTGGATCCAAAGCATACATAAGACTGCCAAGAAATTGGGGGGGCATTTGTACATTGGTCACTGTCCATGTTCCCACACTGGTGATTCCAAAAAACGATCTGAATCTGGACAGCTTCCCGAAAGCAGATGCTCATCTGAGAAGGAGGAGATCCGCAGAACTGATATCCAGAATGAAGAGCGAAAACTACTTTTCTGCCAAATCAGAAGAAGCATTCTATGCGATTCCATACGAACACAGGCTGTTCAGCCTCACTTCAACAGTATTCACCACAATGCTCCTGCCACACATCCAAATTGGAGTGAATGCTAAATGGTTGCAGATAACCAGATGGGAGTTACTGTAGACCATCAACACCACAATAAAAGGATTCAATGCGATCAAAGAAGAGCTGAGAGCGGTTAGACTGATGACCCTCCAGAACAGATATGTGCTTGACATGATCAGAGCAATGGATGGAGGTGTTTGTGTAAAAGTCGGAGAATCATGTTGCACATTTATACCATCGCATGATGAGGGAAATGGAACCCTCACAGAGGCTATAAGCATGTTGACAATAAAAAACCAGAGGACTGATGAAACGGATGAAGTGGATGATGACAGTTGGTTTGGGAACCTTTTCTCATGGGTCCCGCAATGGATGGCCGATATATTCAAGTTTCTGGGAGCCTTGCTAGCAATGGTGCTGTTAGGAGTCTGTGTTATCAAGATAATCATCACACAGTGCCAGAAAACTGCAAAGAAGGCCATTGGGATGAAAACTATGGTCGATGTCGCACCAGGCTGGAAGCCAAGAGACCTGACAGATGAGGAAATAAAGGACTTCGTGAAGGCCAGTGAATTTGCACCAGAGGGAACAAAATTCACTTATCCCAAGAAACAAACAAGGTATGTATGCAAATGGATTTACTGCAGTCCAAATGGACAATGCCAGTTGATGACCTGGAACAAAGATGAGCATGTGAAAACAGCAGGAAGCTTGAAAGGGGTGATAAAGATATGGACACCAAAATTGCATAATTTCACGACTTCTTGTGTAAACCCAGGAGACGATGAGCAAGATGCTGAGGAATCAAAGAAACTGAATATAAAGGAGGAAGTAGGAGTGGTCGATGAACCGACCAGAGGGGGGAGTGTAGAGGAGGTCCCAGATATGACCCGCACCCCTGCCCCCCATTGCGAGTTGCCAGTAAGGTACTCGCCATGGTATGTGACGTATGAGGAGCAGCTGAACCAACAAAGGGCTGCAATGGGCCGCTGCCCTGTGTACATTAGAAGATCAATACCTGTTGAAATGCCCATAACCAGGCAACCCTGGGCAGCACGGTACCCAATCAGACAACCGTACCTGCCATTGGTACGAAACGACAAGTATTTACAGACTGCCCACGAGGAAACCCCAAAGGCCTTAATGGAAGGCCAATGGAAATAGACTAAGGGCCTAGGCAGCCCCGAGAACAACCAGAAGTGGCTACTGAAAGCTACGCATGCCAGTACCAAAAACTGCGAGGATAATTGTAATGGACGAAGGGGAGAGACACTGTGAAAAACGTATGAGAATGGTGCCATGAGACAAGACGGAAGCAACGGCCTTATTGAACGTGTGTAAATAAGCTTGAAACGCAAGAAGCTAAGTAATCGATACCGCCTGCAATGCTTAAGTAGAAGAACAGAGCGGCATGCGCCAACTATATATGTCTACCTCAATACAGCACAATGTACACGTGCAACTCCATTTTGTATAAACATAAGTACTCCCAGGCAGCCAAGGCCTGGCTGGCCAAGTGTCATATCCAGGCCCAAGCGGAGGAAAGAGCGGGATTGAAACTTAACAAAGGATGGCTCATGTCAGGGAAATCGAGGTCAACCAGAGAAGGGGAGGTGAGCATGAGCTCACGAGGCTCCAACTTCAGAGCACGCCAGCCCGCCCGTGAAGGTCAAGATAAGAGAGGCCCATGCAGGTGGCCAAGCGAACACAGAATCAAATTCATGAAAAGACTGAGAACTGAAGCAGATTCATGGGGAACAAGCACGTGACCAGCCAGGCGCGAAGATGTACCACCGCCTGATGTCGTCCAGAACCCGAGGATGCCATAACTTTTCCTGATAAGAGACTACAGATCCGAGGCCATACCCAGCCAACTAATTGACACATAGCCCTAAAACACTGATTGATGGAAGGGAGGAAGGGTGAATCTTGGGACACTAGGCACCTGGGCACCTGGGTGTCTATTCTGCATGCTCCTTCTTAAAGTGCAGATTTATGTTTTGGGGTGTAACATGCCCAATCACAATGGACCATGTAATCTAGGGTCCTATAGAAACTGTAACCAATAGGACGTCATACTTTCAGTGACGTCAATCACGTGTGTTGTAGAGGGATGGGTGTAGACGCCCACCCGATAAGAGTTATCCAATCCGTATGCTTTATTTTCATATACAGATGTAACCCCTATACTTAAGTTACCTTTCCCAACCAATTGTATTGCATGATGATTTTTTGTAGAATTAGACGTCAACGAAGACGAAGTTTGCCCATAAAAGAGGCTGTTGTACTGAAGTTCGAGGAAGTCGGGGCGAGACAGGTGGTCGAGATGCTGCTGATTTCCATAAGCTGATGCATGTATTATTAAACGGACTTCCATTTGCCAACTTACTGAGTCCCTAGTATTGATTTGTGCTGGAGTATGTAAGTCCTGCACCCTGTCCTCACATGGTGCAGCTACTTGTATCACAAGTTTTTGGGGCTTGAGTACTGACCAATGGGCCCGTCAGTAATTTCCTCTCCCCGAGAACACTTGGTAGCGTGAGGATGGTTTCGGCCATCGATTATTGATAAACGATAAATATAGTCATAAAACACACTTAGACCGACGGCGCGAAGTAACTCTGGATCTTCAGTTACATCGCGAGTCCTTTCGTTATTCCGGCTGAGTAGGCCGAGAAGCTTCCCTTGGACAGTGATAGTGTATTTACCCCCAAAAAATCTGCAGTGGGTCTGAAGGAACCCACTTTTCCAAGCATAACCCTTTTCATTCCCACGGGAAGCGGATCGGACAAAAACCATAAAGCGGGAAGAGGAAGGGGCGGTGATCCCAGAGATCCAGAGAGGAAAAGAGACGATCGGTGAGTGAAACAACGAAACTCGTTACCTTGGCAAATGACTCATAGGCATTAGAGCAAGTGGGGGAAAGGTAACGGAGGGTGGCAGAGAAAGATAAATTAGTTAGAGGTAGAGAAGACGATATATATATATAGTGGATTAATGACTCGAGTATAAAAGGAAGACATATATAATGGAATACCGGGAGGGCACCCAAGACTAAAAACTGTAAGGAATACCGGTAGGGCACCCAAGACTAAAAACTGTAAGGAATACCGGGAGGGCACCCGAGACTAAAAACTGTAAGCAATACCGGGGGGGCACCCGAGACTAAAAACTGTAAGGAATACCGAGGGGCACCCGAGATTAAAAACTGTAAAGAATACCGGGGGGCACCCGAGAGAAAACTGTAAATTCGCCTTGTTCCTGCACTTTAAAGAGTGGTCAGAAGGAACTTGAACCCAGAGCCCACAGAGACGGGGACGCTAGGCTACGATGACGTTTCAAGACATCATAAAGGGGTAGTTGAAATCCCATGACGGGGTAATAATTAGAAGGCAGGTATACGTTGACCAGCTGGTGTCTGTCTAGTCTGTCAAGCGTCTGTCATACATGTTCTGTGTATGCTGAATGTGGAATTATTGTGATATTAAATGATGGCAATGCATTTTGGTTTTCGCGATTCTGTAAATGAGAGGGAATCGCCACTGAATTGATGTGTCTCGAGCAAAACTGTTGGTGTAAAAAGTTTGTGGAAACGTTGGATTGGAGCTTGCGTATGTGGTGCTCGCTCATAATAGTGTAAAATTGACACACTGTGTGATCATTGTTGGTGAATGGAAGAAGTTACCCCACTTGCACACTTGTGCAAGCAATTGCCAAAATTCTTGTCGCAAAAAGTAAACTTTTAATAGCAAACGATGCCAAACAAAGCAATGTACAAGTCCGCTTTTTTGGCTGACGCGTTTCGAGGTATGTATCTCTTCTTCTTGAGCCTTACGGACTGCCAAGAGAATATCTTCAAAAGGACATGTAAGTCTTGTGTTCATTCAGAAATAATATACAGTCTTTGAAACTGATAAATTTAATACATTTCAAGGTATCGTATTCAGAGAGCCACTATAGATGCATGATTCGATTCAATCTGCTCAAATACAATCCTTTAATCATGGAGCCATCTGGATGTGACCCTATTTACTTGCCAGAAGCCACTCAATGGCCAATCTAGCTGAGTTATTCAAAGATAGGTCCACATGACCTGGATATCACCATTATTGGATCCCATAGACCCAGTGGGTTTAGACAATATAAGTCAGTATTACTCACCAATGTTTCGTATCAGGACCTTCATAATTTATATGTTCAATTGAACTGTCAGAAATAGCCAACACCTACAAGCAAAAAAGGCCTTTTAAATGATTTTAGATTATACAGCATCGTCTACATATGCTTCACAAGCAACCGTCAGAATCTAGCTTTGTATATAGTGTTAATAGACTCGAGAAATGCCGTAGGTACAACGACAGAGAAAATGAATTATAATGAAATATAGATTGGTCCTCTCTCACCTCTGCGGTTGTTTTCTTTGTTGTTGTGCATTCGACTAGTGTATTATGAATGGGAGGATATCGTTCTGCCGATCAACGTGAATCACAGCATAGTTGAAACACTCATGATACCTATCACCCAATACTGTAAAGGATATTGGTGTATGTTGTTAGAATAAGTTTGCCTAACTGCACACTATAGCCAGTTCTCATAAATAAATGTCAGTGATTCCCATCTAACTACGATCGTGTAACTCACCCCTATGTGCTGGTAACCGCTGCTACAACGTCTGGTGTAGTCAATGGCGTCCATCTCCCTGGCAATAGCACTCGCTGTGCGATCCGATCACCCATTGTCAGTCAATACTGTAAAGGATATTGGCATATGATGTAATAACAAGTTGTCCCAACTCCACTCTATGGCCAGTTCTCACATACAGATCCGTGTTGTCCATCTAAATGCGACCATATAACTCACCCCTGCAAGCTGCTGACCGCTGCTACAATTAGTGGAGTATTCAATAGCGTCTGACCTCGGCAACAGCACTCGCTGTATGCTTGTGACTCCCGACTTCTTTGATTGGCATGTGGATTTTGCAGTGCTAGTACATCGATGAGGACTTACTGTGATGCCTTCCCCCAGCCTGGTCTCCATCTTGGAGTGGTGTCCTTAACACAAATAAATGATGACTAATCCCTAATCCCCGTGCAGTTACTTCCAAAAGGAGTTCTTCCAAAAGATGTCTGACATCCCCTATAAACTCATAGTCTACTCAATCTGAAGTATAGGCACAGAATAGGCAACAGTAAGCGAAAAAGACATTTTTCTAAAAATTTGAATTATTTGTGAAAAATAATTAGAAAGAAGGCTGATTATTGAAAACAGGAATTTTAGGGGATAATGACTACCCCGTTCATTCCATTGAAATAGCTCATGTTAACTTAACGGGTCGACATCCAGATGGCTCGCTTGTATCTAACCAAGATACCTCAGGTTTTTCTTGCTTCAATGGGCTCAAGCCGTGTTTAACACTCAGGTATTCATCATTATGGCTCGGGCTGCACACTGAGTGGTTCCCCTTGTCAAATGCATCCCCAAGTATCGTCATGTACTTTTCATTCAATTCTGTTCACTTGTGCATATCAAGAGACCAATTGGTAGCTTTTCTTATGTGAACTAGATATCAAGTGCTATAAGTGTATACATTATGTGCACTACAATTGTACATTTATACACAAATATGCATCTGGTTGTTCATGTTTGCAGTCTCTCTCCAACGTGTGATTAATGAGACAATTTCTTCCCAGATAAATATGAGGATGCCACATAGATGAATGTCAGTCAGATAATAAAAATTCAGGTAGTTCCACAAAGATGACAGGTGATTTATAGAGCAAGTAAAAGACACCTGCAGTGTCCAGTAAGACCATGGATGAGTGCACTTTAAACAATTACATCAAGCTAATAAACATTATATGAAACAGTTCAGGGAGCAGTCCTCATTCAAACCCTTTGGCGAGACCGTGTCCAATAAGTTGATCCAGTACATTTCTCTTTGTAAAAGAAGAGATCGCTAGTTGCCCCCCCCCTCTGTGGGCGTTTTTATAACTTCCAATATTTGAAATTTCAATAGGCCAATGGTGTTTTATTGCTCCGAGATGTGTCTAGCCACCTGAGATCTAGGGTTGTTACATATTATGTTCGATTTGTGCTCCATCCATCGTTCTTTGACAGGTCTCGTTGTCTGTCCAATGTAGAGCTTCCTACAGGGGCATTTTATAGCATAAATCACACCTGAGGCGAGGCAGGATCGCAAAATCCCTCAGCTTGATCTTTTTGCCGGGTTGTGGATGGGAGATTGTATCTCCTTTTATAACGTTGTTGCAATGAGTGCAGCAAAAACATGGGACTTATACGATGTAAGAACACAGGGGGAACCTTTTTTTCATATAATATGGGATTGCACCGATACTCTGTTACTGGAGAGTGACCCTGGGCAGATTGGCTACAATTATGGGGGAGGCTATGCCTCATGAACCAAAATAAGTGTTGTTGGCGATTTGGGGGGAAACATCCTATTCTCACTTTGGGAAACTGTTTTTGTCTACCGCAATTATTTTAATGAAATGCATATTGTCATGATGTTGAGAAAACCAGAAAATCCAAATAGAGCAAGTGGGTCGCAGATATGCATGTTTGCATGTCACTTGAAAAAGAATCTACAACGCTAGGTTGTGCCCAATGAAATCGCAGAAAATATTGGGCAAGTGGGAAGCTGCCAATGGCTGCTCTAATCAAATTTTTCATCCAAGAAAGGGATAGTCAATTCCTTCTATTATCTAGCCTACCTAATGCGTTTGTTTGTCGAACTGCTAATTGATGATCAGTGTTTTAATTTGTTATACGTTTAAAATCCATCAAATGTGTTATACAAAAAAAGCAACATTTCTGCCATTCAGTGGTTTCGCTGCCTTCTGATTCTATGTGACCCTTCTTGAAGCACTACAACTAAAATGAATCGAATGTATGCTTCTAAGTTAAAGGAAGATTAGGCACTGCCATTCTACAAATAGAAAAGTAGGAGGACCCTTTTCCGCAGAGACTTTGAACATTGTTTTGGGTGAATAACTTCACTGCCATCCTCTTTAAAGGGAATATTTCCCACCAAGACAAATGGGTGTGGCAAGGCTTTCTTCTCCTTCAATTTCCTCCAATGAGAAATTTGCGAGAAACAACCCCCACCTTCAAACTGGATTTCAGCGACCTCTCTGACCTCCCACCCTCCATACCACTAAAGAGGATATCTGTAGGCCTTGTAGTGCAAGGTAGATCAAAGACAAATATAAAAAATAAAATCTATATAAAATTATCAGAAGGGGAAGCCAAGGGAAAGGAAGCAGTCTAGTAAGAGAACCAGACCATTGAGGGACTTGGTCTCCTGCAACAGAAGGGGTCCCCACCCAGAGAGTTGCACTTAGGGGCATCTTTCTCCACTAACCCCTCCTCCCTCTCTGCAATTGTTGTATTGAGCAGGCTTGGTCTAAAAGAATGAACTCTCTTCTGGAACCTTAGCTTGCAGGTCCCATGCCAAGGACATAAGGAATAGCCTCTTAAAGGGATAGGCAAAGAGCTTGCAAAGCTTGAAGGGTCATGGTAGGGAAATGTACCCAGATGCAGAAGACCACCAGGTCACATGGGCACACCATGCGGCTTGGAGCTTATCAGTCATTTGAGTTATTGCTTTCTTCTTAACTGGTGCCCACTCGTATATAGGGAGCTCGACAGAGTGCAGGCCAATCCACAGTCAACTCCAATCCACAGTCAAGGTCAATCAATCACAGTCATGGCATCAAAACAAAGGTAGCTAGAGCATCAGAGCTGGCAACTGGAGGTGAAAAACACAAGGGAGCTCACATTCACAAGAGCCATAATGTGAATGGAAGACATATAAACCTTGAGAAAGGCTTTAACGCCTTTCAAATACGTCACAACTCATTTTCAAGCATTTGTAAGGCGGAGTGGAGGCGAGGTACGCAACTTGCATTTCTGCTGCTCTCTTCCCCTCCGCCATAAAATTGCTCCAGCATCTGTGCCCATATGGATTTTCATGGCAGTGCACATGCTGGAGAACCTTATGGATTCCGCCAGGTTTAGGCATCAGCGTAAAATAGACAGACTCCATAGTGAGCCATTATACACATTCCCTGCCAATGCGAGCATGGCAGTGAGCGTGTACAGTTACAATTAAACCCTCCTTGACAAGCTCGCATGTCGGGCAGGGCGTAATTGTATTTAAGAACACTGCATGTCAGGGAGGGCTTAATTTCAATTGTGAACACCTCTTACCATGCGTGCATAGCTGGCGGCACTCACAATGAAAAGTAAACGCTGCCTGGCATGCCAGCATGTACTGCAGAGAGCAAATATGACAGGGAAAAAGCAGAGTACACGCTTGAACGCTGCCTTTTGCCCTTTACATTTGCACCCCACATTGCAAATGAGGAGAATGTAGCAGTGGAGACCAGGCTATGCCTCAGTGCAAACGAGCCAGGTCCCCGACGTCAAATTACGTCTGAGAGCAAAATGAGCTCCTGAGTCTCAACAAATAAGAAAATGCGCCCTCTCAGTGAAGTCTACGTGGGCGCTCAGTTCAGGCTGTGGCTAAAGGGGACACCAAGGCTGTGCTCATGTTCTTCCCTTTCCAACAAACTACAGAACATAAAGCAATATATCTGCACACCAACCTCCATCTAAGTCTTATCAGCTTGAGTTGATCGAAGACCAAAAGTCGACAGCTGTTTATTATGGAAGGATGTTGTCATAGAAAAGCAGCCCTGTCCCTAGGTACAGTAAACATTATGATACCCCAAAACAACCAGAAGATTTTAGGTCAACAAAAGGGACACTGTGGCATGTCCCTGAAGAGATTTGTTCTCAAGGCTGTCTTGGATTGTCCAGTGTGAGCCAATCCACATGGGAGGCCGAAGAGACAGACATTTGGAGTTACATTCAAGGGCTGTCCGCTATCACAAGTCTACAAAAGTGAAGCCATCTGATGAAATAGTCCAGGTTATGGTCCTGTCTCTTGCGCAACCATTCATATACACAAAGAGTCTTCAGCCCATCATGTCCATTTCACAAAATCCAAGAGCTGAAGCTGCTTCAGTCAAAACTCTAATGCCGGAGAGGTGGGATTTTCTTCCATTTACCGACATGGACTTGGCTCACCTCTCCCAGCACGTTTTAACTCCCAATCCAATCACTGAATTCCAAATTGGGCCTCCACCCTAGGCTCAAGTCAATGTGGTCAAATCAGGATGGAATGTTCTTTCCAGAGTCCTTCTCTTCCTCTTAGAGCCTCTAGGTGGAAGTAAAGGATGATGACTTGATATGAGACTCTTGAACCTCCAGGACATGGTCTTGTAGCGGGAGCCAGCGGAGAATCTTGCGCCACATTTTCAGCAGATCTGTCCGGAAACGTTTGACAGAGAAGCAGTAGATCACAGGGTCAATGCAACTGTTGAGACTTAGTAAAGCAACATTGATCCTGTGCATGACATCCAAAGTAGAAGGTGACCTGCAAACTGGCGAGGAAGGACGATTGACCAGCCAAGCCGCAATGGTGAGATGGTACGGAGCAATACAGATTAGAAACACAAGTAGCATACCAAGGACCATGGCTTTGGCTAACCTGCGGTGGGCACTGCGGGAGCGGCTCTGCGGTGAAGATAGGGACTTAATAATTGAGATGTAGGACGCCAACACAATCAAGAAAGACGCAACAGTGTAGACGATGGTCGCATAGCAATAGCCTTCGCTGTCGGAGTATTGCTCAAAACACTTGGTCACCGAGAGATTGTTTTGGAAGCTCTGCTGCTCCAACAGGGATGGAAGGGCACAACAGAGCCACACAAGCCATGTTGCGAGGCTGATGGCTAGTGCCCCCTGCCGCGTGTTCAAGAGCAGCCTTGACTTGGACATTTCAATGGTGTAATACCTGTTGATGCTAATCAGGGTCATGAAGGTGATGGCACTGTACGTGGCCAAGTAGTACGTGGCTCCAGACAACCTGCACAAGATCTCCGACACCACCGAGCCATTTAACGCGGGCCAGTCGCCTCCTCGGAAGTAGTAATAGATCCAAAGCGGCAAGGTGAGGTTGAAGAGAATGTCTGAAATTGTCAGGTTGATCAGATATATCCGTATGGCTTTCTTAATCTTCCCGTTGTGGAAGAACACCACCAAGGCAATGGCGTTTCCTGGAAGGCCAACACAAAGGACCATGGAGTACACCATTGGCAAAAAGAAGAACTGCGTTGGGTCGCCAACGTCGCATGGTTCCACCTCACTGCCGGTGCCATTTTGTCCGTCGGAGCTGTTCATCTTTCTGTAAGAGGAAAGAAGAAAAAAGAAATCAATGGTCATTGAGAAATATACTTTTGGATTTGCTATTATGTATGTATGTATTCAGAAGTACAGGAGGCCCTCGACGGAGAACGAACACGGTCAAATAACCTGTGCTATAGGTTAGTTCCCACTCAGGACATTGATGGTATCTGCTGAGGGGCTCTTTTTGTTGGTGGTCGCAAAACCCACGAGGAGCCAGACCCTTAGATATGATATGATAGGTTATGAATACCCAGAGGTTTCTAGGCGCGGACCCGGGGATCAAACCTGTGTTGCTCCGTGTCGTCTTGCTTCCACGGCGAGCATGTTGCCCCTGAGCTATCCCCCCGAGACATATGTATGAGCCCCAATGCTTCACGGAACCAATTCTGCAATGATATACCCTTATTGATGTCCACTCACAAAGCTATTTGGTGTTGATGTAATTTAGCATCGTTTAGGGAATTTATAACATTAGAAGATGAACATGGGAGGTCCCTGAGGGATTGCATAACATTTGGCGATGGAGCTCCTTATCAGGATAACAGCCCTTTAGATTAATCAGCATAATTAGTATCTTATTCACTTTCTTTTATTCATTTCATTTTTCTGTAATCGAATTTTCAGGAGGTTCCAACATTTGTTGAAGTTGGGTAGCCAGGATTTGTCTGCTCTTACTCAGGGCAAACCCATTCAGAACATCCATTCTAATTTTGGGGGGGCAACCCAATCACTGGAGATCGCTGTCTTCACACTTTCACTAAAGATGTGGATTCCTTACGGAAATCCAGGTAACATTCGGGTAGCCAATCAGACATGTGTTGGCTCCGCAGCCCTCGTTGTTCAAAGGCCAGGAGAAGCCATGACCATATATGGCAACACAGAGGTCCAATCAATAGCAGGGAATGAAGTGTAGCCGTGTAACTCTATTTCCTCTACTGGTTGCTCTTAGATCCCTGGCAAGTTGGCACCTTGCCCCACCCCTGTTCTTAGCTCCCCACTCCCTTGTTCTTCCCCCTGTGATTGTAAAGTGCTCTGTTGCTTCTGGAACCTAGGTCTACGTTCAATAAATACCCTTATAATACACATAATTATCTTTTTTTTTTTAAATATATAATGTCATTAAGAGTTCTTGTATAGCGACCCTCTGCCACTTATGGTGGACTCCCTGCAGGTGGCTCTGTAAGTACGAGGGGGGTCTTTAGTGGGACCATGGGAGAGGCAGATGCAAAACCTATAGCGTTGATGGGTGCTGGCTGGATGTGCCTGGTTCCTGTTTGACAATCTGCTTTCTATGAGTTTGGCGGAGAGACTTGAGAGTTTGTTATCCATAGGGAAGAGCCACAGATCAGATAGACTTCATCACTTTTGGTCTGATCTGGGAGAGTGTGATAGAGCGTACTCATGGCTTGATTAGTGTTGATGTGCTAATGGCTACGTCTGTGGCTGCCATCGGTGGGGGAATTGTATGTGTAGCGTAAGGTGGTAGGAAGTCTAAGATGGGAGTCAGTTAGTCAAGGGGAATTAGAAGGACGCCTTACAAGGCAAACCATCCAGCAGCCCTGCACTCCGACTAATGGACTCTTGTGACAGGTCCCATTTCACTAGCCCGCATTGTCACTGTCGTTCTCTCTCGCTTGCTCTCTCTCTTTCCATTACTCTCTCACTTGCTCTCTCTCTCTCTGTTTCTCTCCCTTCCCCTATCCCTCTCTGTCTCTCTCTGTCTCTGTCTCTCTCTCTCTCTCTCTCTCTCTCTATCTCTCTCTCTCTCTACCTATCCCTCTCTCTCTCTCTCTCTACCTATCCCTCTCTCTCTCTCTACCTATCCCTCTCTCTCTACCTATCCCTCTCTCTCTCTCTCTACCTATCTCTCTCTCTCTCTTTCTCTCTCTCTACCTATCCCTCTCTCTCTCTCTCTCTCTCTCTATCTCTCTCTCTCTCTCCCTATCCCTCTCTCTCTCTTTCTCCCTCTCTACCTATCCCTCTCTCTATCTATCTCTCTCTCTCTCTCTCTCTCTCTGTCTCTCTCTCTCTCTCTCTCTCTCTCTCTACCTATCTCTCTCTATCTCTCTCTACATATCCCTCTCTCTATCTCTCTCTCTCTCTACCTATCCCTCTCTCTCTCTTTCTCTCTCTTTCTCTCTCTCTCTCTGTCTCTCTCTCTCTCTATCTACCTATCCCTCTCTCTCTCTCTCTCTGTCAAATAGATACATTGTGCCCAATGAAAAGAAACAAGCATCATCAAGTTAGCAGATGAGGGAGGGAAAGGAGTGCAGTGTGGAAACTCTACTCATCACCATACGCTACATGTTAGAGGTTAATGAGGCAAGAAGTTTTGGGTCAGAGAGATGGCTTCTTGAAATTTGAGGACCGCATGGACCCATTTTACCTTCCTTTGTATGTTGGTTGGAAGTCTGAGAGACCCTCAAACCTCACTGCTGTGCCCAGTGGCCTGCTGGGATTTTTGCCTGTTAGGCCGTGTCATTCGGGGGAGGGGGTGCCAGGTGTTTGTCAGGTAGTCAAGACATTTCCCCCACAGATCTACACTTCTTTCTCCCATAAGCCCCAAACTCTCCACACAGCCACAGGCCAAAATGAAAATGCCCCGCGACCCCACCGGTCACTGCTCACAGGTTCTGAAGCCGCACCAAGAGGTCAGTTTCAGAAGATACTTCAGGTGTCCGGTCAAATGTTTGAATCAAAGGGATCGAATGACCTTTTGATCAACAGTAAAAGGACCGAAAAATAGGATCACATTTTTTATTTTATTTATTTATTTATATATTTCTTTGGTTTGCATGTATAAAAAACTTTTTTATAAAAGCAAAACGGGGGGTTAGGGGGATCACCCCTAAAAAAAAAAAATTCTATCCTTTTTTTCGAACCTTTTACTGTCGAAAAAAAGGCATTCGAGACTTTTGTTTTCGAACATTTGACCTATAACCGATACTTCATCCCTGCCGCAGATTCTTTCCGGTTTCTCTAACCAGCGAAGCCAAAACAAGTATGATGCAAGGTTCCATGCACAGGAAACAGGGGGTCTTTGTGGCACCCTAATCCTCCTAGGCAAAGGGCCTCCTTTCAGGCAACACATTACAGGGTCCTGTCCACATTGATGGCCTTATGCAGGATAAAGATTGGTGAACAAGTCAGTATAAAGCAACATGTTTGCTGCATCTTTCCAGCGGTGCAGTCCAAGGTGTTCAACCTCTCAATCCAGCCACAGAACTCACAACTGAATGCAACAGCGTCAAAAAGCACTTCACAGACATAATAGACACCATCAGACTTTTCCAATCATAACATAGAACTCGCCCGTATCCCTCTATGAGGGACCTCAAGGTGCAGTGAGTTCAGGATCATCACCCGGGAAGAACTGCCCAGCACCCCTACATCCCTCAAAGCACATTCCTACCAGTGAAGATGACACTCTCCCCGCCATTATCAACAAATCCACTGTAGGAGCAGCACTCATACCAGTCCTCTACACCCACAGTGCCTCCCTCAGTCAAGGCGCATTCCACTACATTTTTAAGAGTGGCCAAATGGTCCCCTTGCAGAAACCATCCAAAGGCGACCGAGATGGCCTAGCCAGTGTAGCCCCAAAACACCTTTCATGGGCAAGATAATTGAAAAAATGGCCTTCTGACCACCACACAAGAAGATCACCCATCCTAGCCAATCGCATGGGGCTCGGCGGCATGGTCCTGATGTGGTCCACCTCGTAAGTCACAAATAGAACTAAGAGCTCCCAATGCTGACCTGCAATAATAATAATAATGTATTTCTTATACAGCGCTACACGCCCATAGGTCTCGGGGCGCTGAAATAACAGAAGAGAATATTATCCTGGGGCCTCCCTCTGGAACAGCCTCCCTGCCTCTCTGAAACTTGAGCAGAACCATCTCCGGTTCCGGACGCACCTCAAGACCTTCCTCTTTGCTTCTGCTTTCTCTCCTCCTCTCCCCTGCTGATCTCCTGGTGGAATCTGAAACTGCACGGGTTACCTGGCTACCCTCTGATCTAGGGCCCAGGTCCACCCCCACCAGTTGCACTCCTGCACTGCCCCCCCCTGGCAACCCTTGCACTTGGGACTGTTTCTGTATCCCTACAGCCCCTACTAGCACTTGACACCTGATGTCTGCACTTACCCTTGCACTTGCCACCAGCTGCCTGCACTTTTATTTATTGTCTTTATTTATTTTACTGTTATCCTATGTACTGCACTGCCCCCTCCCCTTTCCCCCTGCACTTGTGCAATCTCAATGTCACTTGGCCTAGTAGGATTGTTGTCTGTGTCTTCCCTCTGATTCCCCTCCTTGCCTCGTCGCACCTTGAAACACTTGTGTATAGGCGCATTATAAATGCCATCTCATCTCATATCATATCCCACTGAGTGGTACTCAATTTATCGACCTTGGAAGGATTAATGGCTGAGTTGAACCTGCAGGGATTCGAACTTGCCACAGCTGAGTGCGCACAGATATCAGGGGCGAGCACTTAGCTCAATGTGCTATCTAACCGACCAACCCGTGGCATCCCGCATGGTTCCATCCTCTACACAGCCATAGTCAACCTCTCCATGGAGTTACTGGGGCAACTTCTCCCTGGTTGGACTTTAAGATCCACCAATACACAGATGATTCAGAGCGTTTCCTGACCGGCCATTGAGTCATCGACATCACCATCTCCATTCATGTACATCAGCCGTCTCGCTGAGGCTGAATCCCCAGGAGCTCATCCTACTGGCAAACGCCACCAAGCAAGCTCTAGTCTAGAAATTGAACTGGCAATTTCCCACCCCCAACTGACGCCCTACATGAAATCACAAAGTTCCACCATTCACTGTGACCTCTCTTTTGAGCTTGGCACCAGGTATCACCCTGCTGTGGAATCAAACACTTTATTGCACGGATTTCAGAACAGCCCCTTGACCCAGATGATGGCCACTCCCTCCTAGCAGGTGTGCCAGCAGCTACCTGGGTGCGCCTAGAAGCCGTCAAGCACACCACAGCATTCACCGTCGCAGGTCCTCAGAGGTTTAACCAGATCACTTGCACCGTCAAGGAATTGCACATGCCCCTTGCAGGCCGGCATCCTCTTTAAAACAGCCTCCATCCCCTACAACACACTGGCGACCGAGGCAACATCATACCTGGCCGTAAGGCTCCCCATCCCGGAGGTCGCATTCCACCGGAAACAACAACAGGCGTTACCTAGAAACCAAGAAGTGCAAGAAAGAGAAAACGGCCCTTTTCCTGCAACACGCCAGGACTTCAGAAGAAAGGACCTCTATCAGTGAGGCTGCCACCCTTCCTCCTGCACTTCAGGACGAAGACCGAGAATACTGGTTTCCAAAGACCACTGCACTGTATGCTGAATAACAGATCCCATCCCCTATCTATTATGGCCCTGGAGGCGGTCACGGGCACAGCACCATGTTGGTGTGCCGGGGTCACCCAGACTTATAGGTGTCGCAGGGAGGGCCCTGTGAGGCTGTGGGGAAACAACCTAGACGCTGGAGCATCCTGGATGGTGGGTGCCTGGGCTGCACCCAGGGCATCAGGCTTGTCTGGGGTACCCAGACCAGCAGTGACCTGCAGGGCCATGATCACACTGTGTGGGCCTACCCCTATATATTCTGGGCCCGGCGCGCGGCCGGCCTCACTGGTGCAAGGAGCCCAGCACCCTCTTGGTGTGCCAGGGTCACTCGGGTTTACAGGTGTTGCAGGGCAGGACCCTGTGAGGCTGTGGGGACACAGCCTGGGTGCCGGAGCTACTCGGATGCCGGCGGCATCCTGGATGGTGAGTGCCTGGGCTGGCCCAAGGCACCAGGCTGGTCTGGGGGCCCAGACCAGCAGGGATCTGCAAGGCCGTGATCCCACGGCGTGGGCCCGCAGGCCAGGGCTGCAGGATCCTGATCACACGGTGTAGGCCTACATGCCCAGAATGAGAGACAGAAACAACAGATGTTCCATGGTTGGAATATGCAGCCGTTCTGCTGCACGTGCCTGCAATTGCTCCTTTTAATTAGCTTGTCATGGCCCATCTTAAAAGGGCTACACACGTGGCAGGGACACATTTCATTAAAAGGGCAATACATTTGAGAGGGTCAGATATCACACTATTCTTACCCAAGGGAGCCTCTTAATCACCCTCCTTTCACTTTTTAACTTTTTCCTTCCCTCTCCCCATTTACTAATAGCCTTCCGTTGCTAGCCGGCTAGGTGTGTGCTGTACAAATCTTGTGCATGCACACACACATGGTTATTGCCCCCCCCTTCTACTGAAGCCAGGACCCTAGACAGCAGAGCCATGGTAGCTTGAGTACTAAAAATATCGGGTAGCTGCGCCTCATCTCTATCGCCTGCACCACTTGGAGGACCCCCCCTCCAGATGGGTTCACTCTCACTGGGGACCCCTGGTATTGATGATACTGGACAGCAACAAACTGGTCCATAGGCTCCCTGGGGTTCAGTGCCCTGGGAGAGTGGATGCAGTGGATGCTCAAGCTCTACACAGCAATTCAAGCTTCTCACACTGCCTGTCCAGGCACACCAATCTCCTTACACTGTCTCTCCAGGTCCACCAATCTCCTCACACTGTCTCTCCAGGTCCACCAATCTCCTTACACTGTCTCTCCAGGTCCACCAATCTCCTCACACTGCCTCTCCAGGTCCACCAATCTCCTTACACTGTCTCTCCAGGTCCACCAATCTCCTCACACTGTCTCTCCAGGTCCACCAATCTCCTTACACTGTCTCTCCAGGTCCACCAATCTCTTCACACTGCCTGTCCAGGCACACCAATCTCCTTACACTGTCTCTCCAGGTCCACCAATCTCCTCACACTGTCTCTCCAGGTCGACCAATCTCCTTACACTGTCTCTCCAGGTCCACCAATCTCCTCACACTATCTCTCCAGGTCCACCAATCTCCTCACACTGTCTCTCCAGGTCCACCAATCTCCTTACACTGTCTCTCCAGGTCCACCAATCTCCTCACACTGTCTCTCCAGGTCCACCAATCTCCTTACACTGTCTCTCCAGGTCCACCAATCTCCTCACACTATCTCTCCAGGTCCACCAATCTCCCCAACTGTCTCTCCAGGTCCACCAATCTCCTTACACTGTCTCTCCAGGTCCACCAATCTCCTCACACTGTCTCTCCAGGTCCACCAATCTCCTTACACTATCTCTCCAGGTACACCAATCTCCTCACACTATCTCTCCAGGTCCACCAATCTCCTCACACTGTCTCTCCAGGTCCACCAATCTCCTCACACTGCCTCTCCAGGTCCACCAATCTCCTCACACTGTCTCTCCAGGTCCACCAATCTCCTCACACTATCTCTCCAGGTCCACCAATCTCCTCACACTGTCTGTCCAAGTACACCAATCTCCTCGCACTGTCTCCCCAGGTACACCAATCTCTTCACACTGCCTGTCCAGGCACACCAATCTCCTCACAATGCCTGTCCAGGTACACCAATCTCCTCACACTGTCTTTCCAGCTACACCAATCTTCTCACACTGCCTGTCCAGGTATGCCAATCTCCTCACACTGTCTCTCCGGGTACACCAATCTCTTCACTCTGCCTGTCCAGGACCACCAGTCTCCTCACACTGTCTCTCCAGATCCACCAATCTCCTCACACTGCCTGTCCAGGATGCCAATCTCATCACACTGTCTCTCCAGGTACACCAATCTCCTCACATTGCCTGTCCAGGTATGCCAATCTCCTCACACTGTCTCTCTGGGTACACCAATCCCCTCACACTGCCTGTCCAGATACACCAATCTCCTCACACTGCCTGTCCAGGTACACCAGTCTCCTCACGCGGCCTGTCCAGGTGCACCAATCTCCTCAGACTGCTTGTTCAGGTACTTCAAGCTCCTCACACTGCCCAGGTACAACCATTTCCTCACCCTGCCTGTCCAGGTACACCAATCTCATCACACTGTCTGTCCAGCCACAATAATCTCCTCACACTGTCTCTCCGGGTACACAAACCTCCTCACACTGCCTGTCCAGGTACACCAATCTCCCCACACTGTCTGTCCAGGCACACCAATCTCCTCACACTGTCTCTCCAGGTACACCAATCTCCTCGCACTGCCTGTCAAGGTACACCAATCTCCTCACACTGCCTGTCCAGGTACCTCAACCTTCTCACGCTGTCTTTCCAGGTAAGCACATTTCCTCACACTGTCTGTACAGGTACCTCAAGCTTCTCACACAGCCTATACAGGTACCTCAAGCTTCTCACACTGTCTCTCCACGTACACCAATCTCCTAACACTGTCTCTCCAAGTAAGCACATTTCCTCACACTGCCTGTACAGGTACCGCAAGCTTCTCACACTGTCTCTCGGGGTACACCAATCTCCTCACACTATCTGTCTAGGTACCTTGAGCTCGTCACACTGTCTCTTCAGGAACACTAATCTTCTCACAATGTCTCTCCAGGTACCTCAAGCATCTCACACTGCCTGTACAGGTACTGCAAGCTTCTCACACTGTCTCCCAGGTACACCAATCTCCTCATACTATCTTTCTAGGTAATTTGAGCTCATCACACTGCCTCTCCAGGTACCTCTAGCTCGACACACTGTCTCTCCAAGTACACCAATCTCCTCACACTTTCTGTCTAGGTACCTTGAGCTCATCACACTGTCTCTCCAGGTACACCAATCTCATCACACTGCCTGTTCGGGTACACCCGTCTCCTCACACTGTCTCTCCAGATACACCAATCTCCTCACACTGCCTGTCCAGGTACACCAATCTCCTCACACTGTCTGTCCAGGCACACCTATCTCCTCACACTGTCTCTCCAGGTACACAAATCTCCTCACACTGCCTGTCCAGGTACACCAATCTCCCCACACTGTCTGTCCAGGCACACCAATCTCCTCACACTGTCCCACCAGGTACACCAATCTCCTTACACTGCCTGTCCAGGTACACCAATCTCCTCACACTGTCTCCCCAGGTACACCACTCCCCTCACACTGCCTACCCAGGTACACCAATCCCCTCACACGGCCTGTCCAGGTACCTCAACCTTCTCACACTGTCTCTCCAGGTACCTTGAGCTCCTCACACTATCTCTCCAGGTAAGCAAATGTCCTCACACTGCCTGTACAGGTACCTCTGGCTTCTCACACTGTCTCTCCAGGTACATCAATCTCCTCACATTGTCTCTCCAGGTAAGCCAATCTCTTCACACAGCCTATACAGGTACCTCAAGCTTCTCACACTGTCTCTCCAGGTACACCAAGCTTCTCACACTGTCTCTCCAGGTACACCAATCTCCTCACACTGTCTCTCCAGGTAAGCACATTTCCTCACACTGCCTGTACAGGTACCGTAAGCTTCTCACACTGTCTCTCCGGGTACACCAATCTCCTCACACTATCAGTCTAGGTACCTTGAGCTCATCAACCTGTCTCTCCAGGTACCTCTAGCTCGTCACACTGTCTCTTCAGGAACACTAATCTTCTCATACTGTCTCCCCAGGTACACCACTCTCCTAACACTGCCTGTCCATGTACACCACTCTCCTCACACTGCCTGTCCAGGTACACCAATCTCCTCACAGTGTCTCTCCAGGTACACCAATCTGCTTGCACAGTCTCTCCAGGTACACCAATCTCTTCAAACTGTCTCTCCAGGTATCTCAAGCTCCTCACACTGTCTCTCAGGTACCCCAGGCTCCTCACACTGTCTCTCCAGGCACATCAATCTCCTCACACAGTCTCTCCGGGTACCTCGAGCTCCTCACACTGTCTCGCCAGGTAAGCCAATTTCCTCACACTGCCTATACAGGTACCTCAAACTTCTCACACTGTCTCTCCAGGTACACCAATCTGCTTGCACAGTCTCTCCAGGTACACCAATCTCTTCACACTGTCTCTCCAGGTATCTCAAGCTCCTCACACTGTCTCTCAGGTACCCCAGGCTCCTCACACTGTCTCTCCAGGCACATCAATCTCCTCACACAGTCTCTCCCGGTACCTCAAACTCCTCACAATGTCTCTCCAGGTACCTCAATCATCTCACACTGCCTGTACAGGTACTGCAAGCTTCTCACACTGTCCAGGTACAACAATCTCCTCACACTGCCTGTCCAGGTACACCAATCTCATCACACTGTCTGTCCAGCCACACCAATCTCCTCACACTGTCTCTCCAGGTACACAAATCTCCTCACACTGCCTGTCCAGGTACACCAATCTCCCCACATTGTCTGTCCAGGCACACCAATCTCCTCACACTGTCCCTCCAGGTACAACAATCTCCTTACACTGCCTGTCCAGGTACACCAATCTCCTCACACTGTCTCCCCAGGTACACCACTCCCCTCACACTGCCTACCCAGGTACACCAATCCCCTCACACTGCCTGTCCAGGTACCTCAACATTCTCACACTGTCTCTCCAGGTACCTTGAGCTCCTCACACTATCTCTCCAGGTAAGCAAATGTCCTCACACTGCCTGTACAGGTACCTCTGGCTTCTCACACTGTCTCTCCAGGTACATCAATCTCCTCACATTGTCTCTCCAGGTACACCAATCTCCTCACACTGCCTGTCCAGGTACCTCAACCTTCTCACACTGTCTCTCCAGATACCTTGAGCTCCTCACACTATCTCTCCAGGTAAGCAAATGTCCTCACACTGCCTGTACAGGTACCTCTGGCTTCTCACACTGTCTCTCCAGGTACATCAATCTCCTCACATTGTCTCTCCAGGTAAGCCAATCTCTTCACACAGCCTATACAGGTACCTCAAGCTTCTCACACTGTCTCTCCAGGTACACCAAGCTTCAGACACTGTCTCTCCAGGTACACCAATCGCCTCACACTGTCTCTCCAGGTAAGCACATTTCCTCACACTGCCTGTACAGGTACCGCAAGCTTCTCACACTGTCTCTCCGGGTACACCAATCTCCTCACACTATCTGTCTAGGTACCTTGAGCTCATCAACCTGTCTCTCCAGGTACCTCTAGCTCGTCACACTGTCTCTTCAGGAACACTAATCTTCTCATACTGTCTCCCCAGGTACACCACTCTCCTAACACTGCCTGTCCATGTACACCACTCTCCTCACACTGCCTGTCCAGGTACACCAATCTCCTCACACTGAATGTCCAGGTACCCTGACCTCCTCACACTGTCTCTCCGGGTACCTCAAGCTCCTCACACTGTCTCTCCAGGTAAGCCAATTTCCTCACACTGCCTATACAGGTACCTCAAACTTCTCACACTGTCTCTCCAGGTACACCAATCTGCTCGCACTGTCTCTCCAGGTACACCAATCTCTTCACACTGTCTCTCCAGGTATCTCAAGCTCCTCACACTGTCTCTCAGGTACCCCAGGCTCCTCACACTGTCTCTCCAGGCACATCAATCTCCTCACACAGTCTCTCCCGGTACCTCAAACTCCTCACAATGTCTCTCCAGGTACCTCAAGCATCTCACACTGCCTGTACAGGTACTGCAAGCTTCTCACACTGTCTCCCAGGTACACCAATCTCCTCATACTATCTTTCTAGGTAATTTGAGCTCATCACACTGCCTCTCCAGGTACCTCTAGCTCGACACACTGTCTCTCCAAGTACACCAATCTCCTCACACTTTCTGTCTAGGTACCTTGAGCTCATCACACTGTCTCTCCAGGTACACCAATCTCATCACACTGCCTGTTCGGGTACACCCGTCTCCTCACACTGTCTCTCCAGATACACCAATCTCCTCACACTGCCTGTCCAGGTACACCAATCTCCTCACACTGTCTGTCCAGGCACACCTATCTCCTCACACTGTCTCTCCAGGTATACCAATCTCCTCGCACTGCCTGTCCAGGTACACCAATCTCCTCACACTGTCTCTTCAGGTACATCAATCTCTTTGCACTGCCTGTCCACGTACACCAATCTCCTCACACAGTCTCCCCAGGTATACCATTCTCCACACACTACCTGCCCAGGTACACCAATCTCCTCACACTGCCCGTACAGGTACTTCAAGCTTCTGACACTGTCTGGGTACACAAATCTCCTCACACTGCCTGCTCAGGTACACCAATCTCCTCACACTGCCTTATCAAGTACCTCGACCTTCTCATACTGTTTCTCCAGGTAAGCCAATTTCTTCACACTGCCTGTACAGGTACCTCAAGCTTCTCACACTGTCTCTCCAGGTATATCAATCTCCTTACACTGTCTCTCCAGGTAAGCCAATCTCCTCACACTGTCTTTCCAGGTACACCAATCCCATCACACTGCCTGTCCAGGTACACCAGTCTCCTCACACTGTCTCTCCAGATACACCAATCTCCTCACACTGCATGTCCAGGTACACCAATCTCCTCACACTGTCTGTCCAGGCACACCAATCTCCTCACACTGTCTCTCCAGGTACATCAATCTCTTTGCACTGCCTGTCCAGGCACACCAATCTCCTCACATATTCTCCCCAGGTATACCACTCTCCTCACACTGCCTGCCCAGGTACACCAATCTCCTCACACTGCCTGTCCAGGTACTTCAAGCTTCTCACACTGCCTGGGTACACAAATCTCCTCACACTGCCTGCCTAGGTACACCAATCTCCTCACACTGCCTGTCCAGGCACACCAATCTCCTCACATATTCTCCCCAGGTATACCACTCTCCTCACACTGCCTGCCCAGGTACACCAATCTCCTCACACTGCCTGTCCAGGTACTTCAAGCTTCTCACACTGCCTGGGTACACAAATCTCCTCACACTGCCTGCCTAGGTACACCAATCTCCTCACACTGTCTCTCCAGGTAAGCACATTTCCTCACACTGCCTGTACAGGTACCGCAAGCTTCTCACACTGTCTCTCCGGGTACACCAATCTCCTCACACTATCTGTCTAGGTACCTTGAGCTCATCAACCTGTCTCTCCAGGTACCTCTAGCTCGTCACACTGTCTCTTCAGGAACACTAATCTTCTCATACTGTCTCCCCAGGTACACCACTCTCCTAACACTGCCTGTCCATGTACACCACTCTCCTCACACTGCCTGTCCAGGTACACCAATCTCCTCACAGTGAATGTCCAGGTACCCTGACCTCCTCACACTGTCTCTCCGGGTACCTCAAGCTCCTCACACTGTCTCTCCAGGTAAGCCAATTTCCTCACACTGCCTATACAGGTACCTCAAACTTCTCACACTGTCTCTCCAGGTACACCAATCTGCTTGCACTGTCTCTCCAGGTACACCAATCTCTTCACACTGTCTCTCCAGGTATCTCAAGCTCCTCACACTGTCTCTCAGGTACCCCAGGCTCCTCACACTGTCTCTCCAGGCACATCAATCTCCTCACACAGTCTCTCCCGGTACCTCAAACTCCTCACAATGTCTCTCCAGGTACCTCAATCATCTCACACTGCCTGTACAGGTACTGCAAGCTTCTCACACTGTCTCCCAGGTACACCAATCTCCTCATACTATCTTTCTAGGTAATTTGAGCTCATCACACTGCCTCTCCAGGTACCTCTAGCTCGACACACTGTCTCTCCAAGTACACCAATCTCCTCACACTTTCTGTCTAGGTACCTTGAGCTCATCACACTGTCTCTCCAGGTACACCAATCTCATCACATTGCTTGTTCAGGTACTTCAAGCTTCTCACACTGTCCAGGTACAACAATCTCCTCACACTGCCTGTCCAGGTACACCAATCTCATCACACTGTCTGTCCAGCCACACCAATCTCCTCACACTGTCTCTCCAGGTACACAAATCTCCTCACACTGCCTGTCCAGGTACACCAATCTCCCCACATTGTCTGTCCAGGCACACCAATCTCCTCACACTGTCCCTCCAGGTACAACAATCTCCTTACACTGCCTGTCCAGGTACACCAATCTCCTCACACTGTCTCCCCAGGTACACCACTCCCCTCACACTGCCTACCCAGGTACACCAATCCCCTCACACTGCCTGTCCAGGTACCTCAACATTCTCACACTGTCTCTCCAGGTACCTTGAGCTCCTCACACTATCTCTCCAGGTAAGCAAATGTCCTCACACTGCCTGTACAGGTACCTCTGGCTTCTCACACTGTCTCTCCAGGTACATCAATCTCCTCACATTGTCTCTCCAGGTACACCAATCTCCTCACACTGCCTGTCCAGGTACCTCAACCTTCTCACACTGTCTCTCCAGACACCTTGAGCTCCTCACACTATCTCTCCAGGTAAGCAAATGTCCTCACACTGCCTGTACAGGTACCTCTGGCTTCTCACACTGTCTCTCCAGGTACATCAATCTCCTCACATTGTCTCTCCAGGTAAGCCAATCTCTTCACACAGCCTATACAGGTACCTCAAGCTTCTCACACTGTCTCTCCAGGTAAACCAAGCTTCAGACACTGTCTCTCCAGGTACACCAATCTCCTCACACTGTCTCTCCAGGTAAGCACATTTCCTCACACTGCCTGTACAGGTACCGCAAGCTTCTCACACTGTCTCTCCGGGTACACCAATCTCCTCACACTATCTGTCTAGGTACCTTGAGCTCATCAACCTGTCTCTCCAGGTACCTCTAGCTCGTCACACTGTCTCTTCAGGAACACTAATCTTCTCATACTGTCTCCCCAGGTACACCACTCTCCTAACACTGCCTGTCCATGTACACCACTCTCCTCACACTGCCTGTCCAGGTACACCAATCTCCTCACACTGAATGTCCAGGTACCCTGACCTCCTCACACTGTCTCTCCGGGTACCTCAAGCTCCTCACACTGTCTCTCCAGGTAAGCCAATTTCCTCACACTGCCTATACAGGTACCTCAAACTTCTCACACTGTCTCTCCAGGTACACCAATCTGCTCGCACTGTCTCTCCAGGTACACCAATCTCTTCACACTGTCTCTCCAGGTATCTCAAGCTCCTCACACTGTCTCTCAGGTACCCCAGGCTCCTCACACTGTCTCTCCAGGCACATCAATCTCCTCACACAGTCTCTCCCGGTACCTCAAACTCCTCACAATGTCTCTCCAGGTACCTCAAGCATCTCACACTGCCTGTACAGGTACTGCAAGCTTCTCACACTGTCTCCCAGGTACACCAATCTCCTCATACTATCTTTCTAGGTAATTTGAGCTCATCACACTGCCTCTCCAGGTACCTCTAGCTCGACACACTGTCTCTCCAAGTACACCAATCTCCTCACACTTTCTGTCTAGGTACCTTGAGCTCATCACACTGTCTCTCCAGGTACACCAATCTCATCACACTGCCTGTTCGGGTACACCCGTCTCCTCACACTGTCTCTCCAGATACACCAATCTCCTCACACTGCCTGTCCAGGTACACCAATCTCCTCACACTGTCTGTCCAGGCACACCTATCTCCTCACACTGTCTCTCCAGGTATACCAATCTCCTCGCACTGCCTGTCCAGGTACACCAATCTCCTCACACTGTCTCTTCAGGTACATCAATCTCTTTGCACTGCCTGTCCACGTACACCAATCTCCTCACACAGTCTCCCCAGGTATACCATTCTCCACACACTGCCTGCCCAGGTACACCAATCTCCTCACACTGCCCGTACAGGTACTTCAAGCTTCTGACACTGTCTGGGTACACAAATCTCCTCACACTGCCTGCTCAGGTACACCAATCTCCTCACACTGCCTTATCAGGTACCTCGACCTTCTCATACTGTTTCTCCAGGTAAGCCAATTTCTTCACACTGCCTGTACAGGTACCTCAAGCTTCTCACACTGTCTCTCCAGGTACATCAATCTCCTTACACTGTCTCTCCAGGTAAGCCAATCTCCTCACACTGTCTTTCCAGGTACACCAATCCCATCACACTGCCTGTCCAGGTACACCAGTCTCCTCACACTGTCTCTCCAGATACACCAATCTCCTCACACTGCATGTCCAGGTACACCAATCTCCTCACATTGTCTGTCCAGGCACACCAATCTCCTCACACTGTCTCTCCAGGTACATCAATCTCTTTGCACTGCCTGTCCAGGCACACCAATCTCCTCACATATTCTCCCCAGGTATACCACTCTCCTCACACTGCCTGCCCAGGTACACCAATCTCCTCACACTGCCTGTCCAGGTACTTCAAGCTTCTCACACTGCCTGGGTACACAAATCTCCTCACACTGCCTGCCTAGGTACACCAATCTCCTCACACTGCCTGTCCAGGTACACCAATCTCTTCACACTGCCTGTCCAGGAACACCAATCTCCTCACACTGTCTGCCCAGGCACACCAATCTCCTTACACTGCCTGTCCAGGTACACCAATCACTTCACACTGCTTGTCCAGGTACTTCAAGCTTCTCAAACTGTCCAGGTACACCAATATCCTCACAATGCCTGTCCAGGTACACCAATCTCCTCACACTGTCTGTCCAGCTACACCAATCTTCTCACACTGCCTGTCCAGGTATGCCAATCTCCTCACACTGTCTCTCCGGGTGCACCAATCTCCTCACACTGCCTGTCCAGGTACACCAGTCTCCTCACACTGTCTCTCCAGATACACCAATCTCCTCACACTGCCTGTCCAGGAACACCAATCTCCTCACACTGTCTGTCCAGGCACATCAATCTCCTCACAGTCTCTCTAGGTACACAAATCTCCTCACACTGCCTGTCCAGGTACACCAATCTCCCCACACTGTCTCTCCAGGTACACCAATCTCCTCACACTGTCTCTCCAGGTACACCAATCTCCTCACACTGCCTGTCCAGGTACACCAAACTCCTCACACTGTCTCTCCAGGTACACCACACTCCTCACACTGCCTGCCCAGGTACACCAATCTCCTCACACTGCCTGTCCAGGTACACCAATCTGCTCACACTGCCTGTCCAGGTACCTCAACCTTCTCACACTGTCTCTCCAGGTACCTCAATCTCCTTACACTGTCTCTCCAGGTAAGCAAATTTCCTCACACTGCCTGTACAGGTACCGCAAGCTTCTCACACTGTCTCTCCAGGTACACCAATCTCCTCACACTATCTGTCTAAGTACCATGAGCTCATCACACTGTCTCTCCAGGTACCTCTAGCTCCTCACACTGTCTCTCCAGGAACACGAATATTCTCATACTGTCTGTCCAGGTACACCAATCTCCTCACACTGCCTGTCCAGGTACTTCAAGCGTCTCACACTGTCTGGGTACACCACTCTCCTCACACTGCCTATCCAGGTACACCAATCTCCTCACACTATATGTCCAGGTACCTGACCTCCTCACACTGTCTCTCCGGGTACCTCAAGCTCCTCACACTGTCTCTCCAGGTAAGCCAATTTCCTCACACTGCCTATACAAGTACCTCAAACTTCTCACACTGTCTCTCCAGGTACACCAATCTTCTCACACTGTCTCTCCAGGTACACCAATCTCCTCACACTGTCTCTCCAGGTACCTCAAGCACCTCACAGTGTCTCTCAGGTACCTCAAGCACCTCGCACTGACTGTACAGGTACCACAAGCTTCTCAAACTGTCTCTCCAGGTACACCAATCTCCTCACACTGTCTCTCCCGGTACCTCAAACTCCTCACAATGTCTCTCAAGGTACCTCAAGCTCCTCCCAATACCTGTAAAGGTACCGCAAGCTTCTCACACTGTCTCCCAAGTACACCAATCTCCTCACGCTATCTTTCTAGGTACCTTGAGCTCATCATACTGTCTCTGCAGGTACCTCTAGCTCATCACACTGTCTATCCAGGTACACCAATCTCCTCACACTATCTGTCTAGGTACCTTGAGCTCATCATACTGTCTCTGCAGGTACCTCTAGCTCATCACACTGTCTCTCCAGGTACACCAATCTCATCACACTGCCTGTCCAGGTACACCAATCTCCTCACGCTGCATGTCCAGGTACACCAATCTCCTCACACTGTCTGTCCAGGCACATCAATCTCTTCGCACTGCCTGCCCAGGTACACCAAGCTCCTCACACTGCCCGTCCAGGTACTTCAAGCTTCTCACACTGTCTGGGTACACAAATCCCCTCACACTGCCTGCCCAGGTACACTAATCTCCCCACACTGCCTGCCCAGGTACACCAATCTCCTCACACTGCTTGTTCAGGTACTTCAAGCTTCTCACACTGTCCAGGTACACCAATCACCTCACACTGCCTGTCCAGGTACACCAATCTCCTCACACTGTCTGCCCAGGCACACCAATCTCCTCACACTGTCTCTCTAGGTACACAGATCTCCTCACACTGCCTGTCCAGGTACACCAATCTCCCCACACTGTCTGTCCAGGCACACCAATCTCCTCACACTGTCTCTCCAGGTACACCAATCTCCTCACACTGCCTGTCCAGGTACACCAATCTCCTCACACTGCCTCCCCAGGTACACCAATCTCCTCACACTGCCTGCCCAGGTACACCAATCTCCTCATACTGACCGTCCAGGTACTTCAAGCTTCTCACGCTGTCTGGGTACACCAAGCTCCTCACACTGCCTGTCCAGGTACACCAATCTCCTCACACTGCCTGTCCAGGTACCTCAACCTTCTCAAACAGTCTCTCCAGGTACCTCGAGCTCCTCACACTGTCTCTCCGGGTAAGCAAATTCTTCACACTGCCTGTACAGGAACCTCGAGCTTCTCACACTGTCTCTCCAGGCACATCAATCTCCTCACACTGTCTCTCCAGGTAAGCCAATCTCCTCACACTGCCTATACAGGTACCTCAAACTTCTCACACTGTCTCTCCAGGTACACCAATCTCCTCACACTGTCTCTCCAGGTAAGCAAATTTAGTCACACTGCCTGCACAGGTACCGCAAGCTTCTCACACTGTCTCTCCAGGTAAGCCAATCTCCTCCCACAATGTTTGTCCAGGTACCTCGAGCTCCACACACAGTCTCTCCAGGCACACCAATCTCCTCACACTGTCTGTCCAGGTACCTCAAGTTTCTCACACTGTCTGTGCAAGTACGCCAATCTCCTGACACTGTCTGTCTAGGTACCTCGACCTCCTCACACTGTCTCTCCATGTACACCAATATTCTCACACTGTCTGTCTAGGTACCTCGACTTCCTCACACTGTCTCTCCAGGTACACCAATATTCTCACACTGTCTGTTCAGGTACCTGAATCTCATTACACTATCTGTCCAGGCCTAAAAGCTACTCGTGTTGTCCGTCCAGCTACCTCAATCTCCTCCCATTAACTGCACATGTTCCCCAGGCTCCTTACATTGTCCGTCGTTATACGCCAGACCCCACACACTGTCTATCCTTGTGACCCACGCCCCTCACACAGCACATCCAGCTACCCAGGCTGCTCACACTGCCTGTACATGGGCCCACGCAGCACCCAGGCTGCTCACACTGCCTGTACATGGGCCCCACGCCCCTCACACAGCACATCCAGCTACCCAGGCTGCTCACACTGCCTGTACATGGGCCCCACGCCCCTCACACAGCACATCGAGCTACCCAGGCTGCTCACACTGCCTGTACGTGGGCCCCACGCCCCTCACACAGCACATCCCGCTACCCAGGCTGCTCACACTGCCTGTACATGGGCCCCACGCCCCTCACACAGCACATCCAGCTACCCAGGCTGCTCACACTGCCTGTACATGGGCCCACGCAGCACCCAGGCTGCTCACACTGCCTGTACATGGGCCCCACGCCCCTCACACAGCACATCCAGCTACCCAGGCTGCTCACACTGCCTGTACATGGGCCCCACGCCCCTCACACAGCACATCGAGCTACCCAGGCTGCTCACACTGCCTGTACGTGGGCCCCACGCCCCTCACACAGCACATCCCGCTACCCAGGCTGCTCACACTGCCTGTACATGGGCCCCACGCCCCTCACACAGCACATCCAGCTACCCAGGCTGCTCACACTGCCTGTACATGGGCCCCACGCCCCTCACACAGCACATCCATGTATACAGGCTACTCACACTGCCTCTACACCATGTACCCAGGCTCAGGGGTGTTGCTAGGTCTGGAAAAAACCCGGGGCTACGCTGATGTCGGGACTGTCGAGACTCGGGGCTAGCTAGCTGACGTAAATAAGGTATTGCCGCTCAGGTACTTATGTATTTACGTTTATTGTTGAAGTTCAGTTATCACACCAGGTTACACGAGACACGAAGGGACGACAGGAAAATACACCGGCTCCCCACACCCCTGCAGCTACCTCTCTCACTCAAGCTCCAGCTGTCACTCCCAGTATAGCGCTGCAGACCCATTCACGTCACAATCACCTGCACGCACATCAGACACGCGCCCAACCCCATGCACGCGATTATGACACTACTAGCCTTTTGGTTGTAGCTCCTGAGATTCTAACCGGGGCTACAACCAAAAGATCAGGGGCTATAGCCCGCTTAGCCCCCCCCCCCCCCAGCAACGCCTCTGCCCAGGCTACTCATACTGCCTGTACATGTGCCCCACGCACCTAACATGGTCCATTCACATTCCCAGGCGCTCCCACTATCTGTCAGTGCACCCCAATCTCCTCACACTACCTGTTCTTGTCCCCCATTAGTGGAGTAAGGACCTGTGGATTGGACGTCTTAATGGGCATTGGGGGGTGACATAGGGTGGGGCTACTGTAACAGAAATAAAATGGTCGACAATAGGTTGATCAAAATTATAACTATTTAATCATGAAGAGCTCCTCTGGGAGAAGGAAAAGGGATTTGCGCCGTATGGGGAGTGGGACAATATGCCTTGTTTGGTTATGGGGGCTTCTCGTGGGGTGCAAAGGGGGGAGAACGAGGAAGCTGGATACCTCCACAAGCTAGAGGATGCTGGGTCGATGGAGAGCGAGGGAAGATCCCTCAGTCACACCCGCTTAGCCCCCGCCGTGGGGCAAAGGGCACTCAAAGGTAACTCCATAAAGCCATTCGTCCTTTGAGGCACCCTGGCTCCAGAAAGATTCGCCTGCCCGCCCCCATACCCGCCCATTCCCCACTATTCCTAGCAGACCGGTAGCCCCAGGGCCAGTCAAGATTTCCGTTCCGGAAGGCATCTGCTTAATAATAATGCCCTTTTATTAAAGACTGGAAGGACAGCTGCCTCGCCAAGCAAGTCCGAGGGCCAGGAAGCAGCCCGCATCGGACCCCTTAAGGGAACCCGCAAGAGAAACTCACCATGACAGGAAGTGGGGAACTCTTTCACTTCCCCTGGCAACACCGAGGACAAACCAGACACCGCCAACAGTGCAGAGTTTGCTATGCAGGCTATGCAAAGAGCTCAGAGACACAGGCTGTGGGGAACTCAACCTGAGCCCTCATGATCAGGCAGCGACACCAAAGAAGGGTGAGGTTAAAATGTTGACAGACAAACCCTCACAGAGCAGCCCCAGACCAGCAGGGATGACAGCCAAACCCTCACAGAGCAGCCCCAGACCATCAGGGATGACAGACAAACCCTCACAGAGCAGCCCCAGACCATCAGGGATGACAGACAACCCCTCACAGAGCAGCCCCAGACCATTAGGGATGACAGACAAACCCTCACAGAGCAGCCCCAGACCAGCAGGGATGACAGACAAACCCTCACAGAGCAGCTCCAGACCATCAAGGATGACAGACAACCCCTCACAGAGCAGCCCCAGACCATTAGGGATGACACATAACCTCACAGAGCAGCCCCAGACCATCAGGGATGACAGCCAAACCCTCACAGAGCAGCCCCAGACTATCAGGGATGAAATACAAAACCTCACAGAGCAGCCCCAGACCATCGAGGATTGTCAGACGAAACCTCACAGAGCAGCAGCCCCAGACCATCAGGGATGATAGACAAAACCCTCAGAGAGCAGCCCTAGACCATCAGCGGTGACAGACAAAACCTCACAGAGCAGCCCCAGACCATCAGGGATGGCATACAAACCCTCACAGAGCAGCCCCAGACCATCCCATCAGAGATGACAGGCAAACCCTCACAGAGCTGCCCCAGACCATCAGGGATGACAGACAAAACCTCACAGAGCAGCCCCAGACAATCGGGGACTGTCAGACAAAACCTCACAGAGCAGCCCCAGACCATCAGGAATGGCAGTCAAACCCTCATAGAGCAGCTACAGACCATCAGGGACGACAGACAAAACCTCACAGAGCAGCCCCAGACCATCAGGGATGACAGACAAACCCTCCCAGAGTAGCCCCAGACCATCGAGGATTGTCAGCCAAAACCTCACAGAGCAGCCCCAGACCATCAGGGATGGCAGACAAACCCTCACAGAGCAGCCCCAGACTATCAGGGATGAAATACAAAACCTCACAGAGCAGCCCCAGACCATCGAGGATTGTCAGACAAAACCTCACAGAGCAGCAGCCCCAGACCATCAGGGATGATAGACAAAACCCTCAGAGAGCAGCCCTAGACCATCAGCGGTGACAGACAAAACCTCACAGAGCAGCCCCAGACCATCAGGGATGGCATACAAACCCTCACAGAGCAGCCCCAGACCATCCCATCAGAGATGACAGGCAAACCCTCACAGAGCTGCCCCAGACCATCAGGGATGACAGACAAAACCTCACAGAGCAGCCCCAGACAATCGGGGACTGTCAGACAAAACCTCACAGAGCAGCCCCAGACCATCAGGAATGGCAGTCAAACCCTCATAGAGCAGCTACAGACCATCAGGGATGACAGACAAAACCTCACAGAGCAGCCCCAGACCATCAGGGATGACAGACAAAACCTCACAGAGCAGCCCAGACCATCAGGAATGGCAGTCAAACCCTCACAGAGCAGCCCCAGACCATCAGGGATGACAGACAAAACCTCACAGAGCAGCCCCAGACCATCAGGAATGGCAGTCAAACCCTCATAGAGCAGCTACAGACCATCAGGGATGACAGACAAAACCTCACAGAGCAGCCCCAGACCATCAGGGATGACAGACAAAACCTCACAGAGCAGCCCCAGACCATCAGGAATGGCAGTCAAACCCTCACAGAGCAGCCCCAGACCATCAGGGGTGACAGAGAAAACCTCACAGAGCAGCCCCAGACAATCATGGGAAAACAGACAAACCCTCTCAGAGCAGCCGTAGACCATCAGGGATGACATTCAAAACCTCACAGAGCAGCCCCAGACCATCGAGGATTGTCAGACAAAACCTCACAGAGGAGCCCCAGACCATCAGGGATGACAGACAAAACCTCACAGAGCAGCCCCAGACCATCGAGGATTGTCAGACAAAACCTCATAGAGCAACAGCGACAGACCATCAGGGATGACAGACAAAACCTCACAGAGCAGCCCCAGACCATCAGGGATTACAGACAAACTCTCACAGAGCATCCCCAGACCATCATTGACAGACACCCCCTCAAAGAGCAGCCCCAGACCATCAGGGTTGACAAACACGGCCTCACAGAGAAGCCCCAAACCACCAGGGATGACAGACAAAACCTCATAGAGCAGACCCAGACCATCAGGGATGACAGACAAAACCTCACAGAGCAGCACCAGACCATCAGGGATGACAGACAGAACCTCCCAGAGCAGCCCCAGACCATCAGAGATGACAGACAAAACTCCCGGAGCAGCCCCAGACCATCAGAGATGACAGAAAAAACCTCACAGAGTAGCCCAAGACCGTTGGGGATTGACAGACAAACCCTCACTGAGCAGTCCCAGACCATCAGAGATAACAGACAAACCCTCACAGAGCAGCCCCAGACCATCGAGGATTGTTAGACATAGCCTCACAGAGCAGCAGCGGCAGACCATTAGGGATGACAGACAAAACATCACAGAGCAGCCCCAGACCATCAGGGATGACAGACAAAACCTCACAGAGCAGCCCCTGACCATCGAGGATTGTTAGACATAGCCTCACAGAGCAGCAGTGGCAGACCATCAGGAATGACAGGCAAAACCTCACTGAGCAGCCCCAGACCATCAGGGTTGACAAACACAGCCTCACAGAGCAGCCCCAGACCACCAGGGATGACAGACAAAACCTCATAGAGCAGACCCAGACCATCAGGGATGACAGACAAAACCTCACAGAGCAGCCCCAGACCATCAGGGATGACAGACAAAACCTCCCAGAGCAGCCCTAGACCATCAGAGATGACAGACAAAACCTCCTGGAGCAGCCCCAGACCATCAGAGATGACAGAAAAAAACCTCACAGAGTAGCCCCAGACCGTTGGGGATTGACAGACAAACCCTCACGGAGCAGTCCCAGACCATCAGAGATGACAGACAAACCCTCACAGAGCAGCCCCAGACCATCGAGGATTGTTAGACATAGCTTCACAGAGCAGCAGCGGCAGACCATCGGGGATGACAGACAAAACATCACAGAGCAGCCCCAGACCATCAGGGATGACAGACAAAACCTCACAGAGCAGCCCCTGACCATCGAGGATTGTTAGACATAAATTCACAGAGCAGCAGCGTCAGACCATCAGGGATGACAGACAAAACATCACAGAGCAGCCCCAGACCATCAGGGATGACAGACAAAACCTCACAGAGCAGCAGCGCCAGACCATCAGGGATGACACACAAAACATCACAGAGCAGCCCCAGACCATCAGGGATGACAGACAAAACCTCACAGAGCAGCCCCAGACCATCAGGGATGACAGAAAAACAACCCTCACAGGGCAGCCCCAGACCATCAGAGATGACGGACAAAACCTCACAGAGCAGCCCCAGACCATCGAGGATTGTCAGACATAACCTCACAGAGCAGCCCAAGACCATCAGGGATGGCAGTCAAACCCTCACAGAGCAGCCCCAGACCATCAGGGATGACAGACAAATCCTGCCAGAGCAGCCCCAGACCATCGAGGATTGCCAGACAAAACGTCACAGAGCAGCAGCGCCAGACCATCAGGGATGACAGACAAAACCTCACAGAACATCCCAGACCATCAGGGATGACAGACAAAACCTCAAAGAGAAGCCCCAGACCATCGGGGATGACTGAGACACCCTCACAGAGCAGCAGCCCCAGACTATCAGGGATGACAGACAAAACCTCACAGAGCAGCCCCAGACCATCGGGGATGAAGTCAAAAACTCACAGAGCAGCCCCAGACCATCAGGGATTGACAGAAAAAACCTCACAGAGCAGCCCCAGACCTTCAGGGATGACAGACAAAACCTCACAGAGTAGCCACAGACCATCAGGGATGACAGACAAACCCTCCCAGAGCAGCCCCAGACCATCGAGGATTGTCAGGCAAAACCTCACAGAGCAGCAGCTCCTGACCATCAGGGATGACAGACCAAACCTCACAAAGCAGCCCCAGACCATCAGGGATTGACAGACAAAACCTCACAGAGCAGCCCCAGACCATCAGGTATTGACAAACAAGGGATGACAGCCCCAGACCATCGGGTATTGACAGACAAGCCCTCACGAAGCAGCCCCAGACCATCGGGTATTGACAGACAAGCCTTCACGGAGCAGCCCCAGACCATCAGGGATTGTCACTGAGAGCAACAATCATTTCAAAGGGGTGATAGGCCTTTTGAAGGGTCAGACGAACCCACAGGGTCCATATCAGACTCAGGTGAGACTATGAAAGTCAGCCAATCCAAAACCATCTCGGGTTCATTCACTCAGCTGCAGACCAGTGGTAGAGCCAGCGGGTGGGGGTGCAGGTGGGGTGGTGTCTGGCGTTCTGAGCATCAGCCCATATATTTTAAAAAACACACCCTCTGAGTGGCGTGCTGTGCCACACAGGACAGCGTTCCACTCACAGGTGTTTGTTTTCATTTCATCACTTGCTGGCACTCAGTCAGTGCACTGAATGAGTGCCGACCCTTCTGATATTAAAAAAAAAAACTTTAAGTGGTGTGCCACACAGAACAGCGCACCACTCACAGGTTTTTAAAAAATCAACAGTTTCTGAGAGCCCGCCAGTGCTGCTGAAAAAGAAAATTGTGAGTGGCACGCCATCCTGTGCGGCGCAGCATGCCACTCACAGGGTTGCCATAGCAACTGCATTGGTGTTGATGCCCATGTGGCAGCATGCCTTGGGGTTTCAAGTACTTCTGGTGCATGCAGGTGCCACGTGTCCTGTCCTGCCCCTTCCCCAGAAGTGTGTGTTTGAATGTAATGCATCATGTGTGTGCGCAGGTCCAGTGGAGTGATTCTGTAGCTCTGCATGCATGTGTATGTATCAGGGTTCAAAATTGAGTGGAGCTGGGAGCTATTTAGCTCCTGCTTTGGAAGCCTGTTTAGCATAACACCAGTAGGTACCAGGAGCTACATTTGGCTCCCCAGCCCAACCGATGCCAAACAAACACACCTATGTGATTTTAACATTAGGATACATGTATAGGACATTTAAAGCATAAGGGGTCACATATAATGGAAACAGTTATCTTGCATGGAACTTCGAGTGTGTGTGTGTGTGTGTGTGTGTGTGTGTGTGTGGGTGTGTTTGTGTGTGTGTGTGTGTGTGTGTGTGTGTGTGTGTGTGTGTGTGTGTGTGTGTGTGTGTGTGTGTGTGTGCATGTGTTTGTAGCATCTCTGCAAGGAATTTACCATATGGTAGCTCACTGTAAATCCCTTGCCGAGACGGTTGGCACAGATGGGTTGTGTGTCAACATCCTCATGCGTGTGATTTCAAGAAAACTTTACTGACATTGATAGGTCACCTATCTATGCCAGTAATGGTCGCTTTAAATGACATGCATGAGGCTGCTGCCACAACCTATCTATGCCAGCAATGGTCAATGTAAATCACATTCATGAGCCTGCTGCCGCAACCTATCTATGCCAGCAATGGTCAGTGTAAATCACATGCATGAGGATGCTGCCACAACCTATTTATGCCAGCAATGGGCAGTGTAAATCATGCGTAAATGACATGCATGTGGCTGCTGCCACAACCTATCTATGCTAGAAATGGTCAGTGTAAATCACATGCATGAGGCTGCTGCCACAACCTATCTATGCCAGCAATGGTCAGTGTAAATCATGCGTAAATGACACTTGTGAGGCTTCTGCCACAACCAATCTGTGGCAGCAATAGTCAGTGTAAATGACATGTATGAGGCTGCTGCCACAACCTATCTATGCCAGCAATGGTGGGTGTAAATCACATGCATGAGGCTGCTGCCACAACCTATCTATGCCAGCAATGGTCAGTGTAAATGACATGTATGAGGCTGCTGCCACAACCTATCTATGCCAGCAATGGGCAGTGTAAATCATGTGTAAATGGCATGCATGAGGCCGCTGCCACAACCTATCTATTCCAGCAATGGTCAGTGTAAATTACATGCATGAGTCTGCTGCCACAACCTAACTATGCCAGCAATGGTCATTAAAAATCACATGTAAATGACATGCATGAGGCTGCTCCCACAACCTATCTATACCAGCAATGGGCAGTTTAAATCAAACGTCAGTTTAAATCAAACAGATAAAACGGTTCACTGCTTCATGCTGACCAAGATGCTCAAATGGAAAGAACATTCAGGAAAAAGGCTGAGGTGGCATGTGGTAGAATCACAGGATTCATTAGAAGGCAAGTGGCACACTGCGCAAAACATTGACTATCGTCATGGAGAGTAAATTTGCTGGCACTCTGGCCCATGCTAGCAAACTATTGGGGCTACGAGGCAAAATGGATCATACATGGATATGTGGACTTTCAATTTAGAGCAAAATGAGGGTTCCAAAGGCAGGTCCTCCCCACCCCCACTGCATTAGTAGCCGATATAGGCGAGATCTCACAAGTACACTGTGGCAGCAAAAGAACTCAAAGCACACACACAGATGTGATCGATTGAACCAGTGGTGAGATGCAGATGTAAAGCCCCCTAACATGATGCCTTACAAAAGTTAGAGTGTGTTAGAGAAAACATCTGCTTCGAGCTGAACCCATCGGAAAAGGAAGCTCTGGACTTGCCACACAAAAAAGCATGAAGAACAACAAGGAAAGCAGGAGTCAGAAAGGGATAATGACAGACTTTCATCAATCCTGTAGGCTTCCATTATTTCCCTGACAGGTCCTACGTGTCTTCATTAATGCAAGGGTGGGTCGCACTCAGGGGAATGAGGTCCAATCATAATGGAATAGCACAGCTGACCAGCAGTGGGCTCTCTGTGACCAGGAGCCCTTGAAGTTCCACAGTCCGCACTTTGCTCCTGTGGGAGGGAGGTGGATTACACCACACCCGGAAAGGACAGGTACATCTCCAATCCCTAAGGCCATATGAATCTGAAAAGGCTTGTGTGCCTGGGATAAGAGAACAATCTCTGAAGCCCATATCACGGGAGGCCTAGCAATTGGTCTCCCAAAAACTGCTTGTAGTCATTTATCTTGAATGCTTCAAGAATCAAGCCATTTCCCCCAAGCATGAACGTGATTCTCCACACTTATCTTTGTCATAGCTCTAGCACTATCTGAAATGTCGCCAGGCCTAGTACAATAATCGCTTGTTTGTCTCATCTCCTACCCCCCGCCCCTCCTCCTTATCTCTGTCATAGCTCTAGCACTATCTGAAATGTCGCCAGGCCTAGTACGATAGTGACTTTTCACATTCTTATTGTCTCAAGGCCTTGCAAGAATGTCATTGTATTTTCCCTTGCTCCCTCCCTTACCTTGACGCGCTTTGAAAGACACTGGGCCACATTACAAGAATGGAGGTAATGAAAAAAGGAAGGCGGTATGGCCATTACCGGCATGGGGGTTTGCGCGTGCTTGCGCACTCGTGATCACCCGCTATTAGCGGCCTCATACGAACACAGACCCGCTAGTACCTCATGCCGGTAATGACCCCGTTTTTACCACGCTCCTCGTAATGAGGCCCATTGTGTATAGGCACCATACAAATAATCTATCAATCAATCAATCAAACACAGAGTGGTGATGCTCTGCACGATCTGCGGCATGACTCACAACCTAATTTCCAATCTAAACAACCCGCTCCCGAAAAAGTGCCTTAGCATTCTTGGGTCTATTTACACAATGGCCATTTAAGCCCTAAACTGCCATATACTTGCATAGTAGCCTGGCAGTCTTATATGCACTTACCAAAGGGGACCTTAGAAAGGTGATTTACAGGAAATGCTATACAACCTCTTTCATTTTTTCTATTTTACATTTTATAAAATGTTGTTTTTCTAAAGCACTTGCAACACTAAAGCCCAATTCAAAATGCAAGATTACAGGAGGAAGCAAGGAAGGGAATGGAATCCCAGGCCTACCTGCTGAACAGGACAGGTGCTCCTTATAAGCTGCTTGGACCTTCCTAAAATTGGGCTGGAGGCAGAGATGCAGTGGCAGCGAGTCCCATTGGGAGTGGCCTGGATGGGGAAGAGCTCTTCCGCCAAAATGCATGTATTGTTGTCCCCATGAAGCCAGTATGTTTTGAGTGGTCGAGATCACTTGCCGGAGAGCTGCAACTTTCTTGTATGTTGTGTTCTTTTCCAACAGGACCATTTATTAACCTTTGTTACTTGATATAGTTTAGAATTTTGAATGTATAGCCTGCTAATTGCTTAATTATTATATTTATTTTAAGTAACACTTAGGTAGTTCAGTAAGATAACAGGACAGCACAAACCCTATTTCAAAGATTGTGCATGTCACACACTCTTCGTGAGTATCATTTGTGTATTTAAAAGTAAAGCACCCTGGGGCCCTCGACTGAGTCATCCGTGCTACTGGAGATTTCCCTCAGAGTGTGAGAAAAAAAATGATGATTTTATTAACGACGGTTGGGCTAATGTTAGGTACCACTTCTCAGAAGTAGGCACTGTGTGCAGGAAAGCAGGCAATGCGGCAAAACCGAAACCCAGAGGTAAAACATCATAGAATGACTAAGCGTCTCGAGCAGTAAAAAGGAAACGTATTCGTAGGCAAGTTTTAAATGATGGTAGCTATTGATATCTCAGTTATCCGCTGTGCTCAGCAAAGCGAGTGACTCATCTTGTCATAGTTGACAAAATGAGTACCATTGAGTTGGGTGCAGACAATTTAGTTTCTTTTATGGGTATTGAAATGGTCAATATTGAATTTCCAAGGTCTCCTTTCTATCTTCTATATCTACACCCATACCTCCCATGACCAGGCTCCTGGCACTGCCAATTATAACAGGAAGAGAACCCCTGTGACCGGCCCAGGATCTCCTTCTGAGATGTGCTGCTCTAAGACCAACATGCATCTCCAGTTATGACACGGGTGCAAAGACAGCTCACCTGCCCGTCCGACCCCCTTTAAGGCTTCTCCTCCCTGATGACTGCTCTGGATGAAGCCAAGTGTAGCTTCTTGGTCAGACCCCAGCCTGATTTTGATGAAGGCATTTGTCAGCCTCCATATGTGCCTGTGACAGCTCGGCCATAATCCATTCCAGAACGTCAGCAGGAAATAGGATGAAGATTTAATGGGATTTCCGGATCTAAACTAATTTTTTTCATAACAGAATACAGCTTTTTTCATCCCTGAAGGCGCTTGTAAAGACAAAATTGCTCAGGTTGTCAATCAGACAAGAGGGAGTCCAGAACGGACTTCTGCACTCTTGCTTGGCAGACATCCAGTAGCAAGCCAGGGGGTACAATTCTGGATGAGTGCATGGATTTCCCCAGGGTTGCAGGAGCGTACTCTGTTAAGTGTGGGGACATCAGGATTGAGATGGTATAATCCAACGCAGATTATAAAGATTGCTTTCAGGAAACCATTTCCAGGCGTAAAGTACACTATTGCCCAATCACAAATGTGGCAAGTGGATCACATAAGGCTGGAGAAAGAACAAAAGGTGGAGCCAAAGAACCTTGTACCGAAAAATTGTAAAAATTCCATACATTTCCTTAGAGGACTTTACCGCTGAGACAAAGGGGGTCCTTATGAGTTGGGCAGTATTCAGTAAAAGTGGCAGTAACTAAATCACTGCCACATTTACTTACCGTTCTGATGTATTATAAGTCAGCGGTAATACCCTCAACAGTAATTCCGCCAACAGTAATTCCACTGACTGCAACAAAATCGGTAGAATTACCGTCGAGAACAAAAAAGCTGTATTACTGTTGCATTACAAGTTGGGACGTGGTGGTGATACTGAAGAAATTCAGCATTAATTTCACCGAAAACACAGCACAGTTACCTCCATTTTTTAGGTGGAGGTAAATGCAGACAGATGCCACAAATGAAGCCACAGGTGCACCCAATCCACTCAAGAGGGCTACGCAAGGCACACATCTTCCCAAAACACACTTTCCAACACCATGCTGCCACTAGCCATTGCAACCTGGGATATGCAGCTGCTCACATTGCGCATAGGCCTACAGTGGCAGGAAAATCAGCCCAGGGCACAGGGTACAGAGAGGAGAAGGAGGAGACTCCATGGAAGGCAAGCGCCCATACCCAGGGTCAGACCCTCACGGACATCCAGCTGGTAACTCTGTACTGGCTCAACAGGGAGACCATAAGTGAGCTGCTCACCATAATCCAGGGGGTCATTGGGAGCAGGATTAACATCAGGACAGCTGTGCCCCCACTGCTAAAGCTAGTGTCCATCCTGCAATTCCAGGGAACTGGCACCTTTCAGCACTCTGTGGCCATGCTGCACAGCATGTGGCAGGCAACCTTTTCAATCGTGCTTAGACCGGTGCTGGAACCCATCCTGCGCCATGTTTCATCGTATATCTCTCTGCCCACCACCCCGGCACATGAGCATGCCATGAAGGCATGGTTTTATGCTGTGGCACACATGCCAAACGTCATTGTAGCCCTGCACTGCACCCATGTGGCATTAGTGGCCCCACAGGCACATGAAGCGGTGTACCGCAACAGGAAGTACTACCACTCTCTGAATGTCCAGGTGACTTGCTATCCAGACCTCTACATCACACATTGCTGTGTGCCTGCTTTCCTGGTTCCACCCACGAAACAGTGAATCAACTCATTAGTACAAGATACAAAGAGGGGCACAGAGGACAATGGACATGATTAGTTGGCATGAACAAGTGCCATCACACAATGTCAATGTGCTGCAATACAGAAAAGCATAGTTTCTGACCCACAACGCCTCCAGAAGAAAAAACATAATACTGGGAGTTACAGCTGGCGTGCAGAGCAACAGAGGTCAATGGTACCCGGGGGGCTCCCACGTTGATAACGCAGGTGGAGAGGCAAGCTGGCTACCATGGTACTATCCTTGACTCCAGCAAACAAAGTAACCAGCGGGTTCAGCACAGCCAGTGAGTCGGAGGAAGCTGAGATCAAACCAAACTGTTTTAAGTCGAAGGTTGTGAGTATCAACATTTTTAACGCAATGAGGAGGGCTTGTGTGTATGTTTGAACTTTAAGGAAAGCTCAGTGTTGGTCCAGATGCAGAGGTGTCTGGCGCCACATGGGCGCTCATTCAAAATGATCTCACCGGGACCTGTTTTTGACACTACAACAACCAGAAGGCCCTAGGAAAGGATGGTGTGAGGTGTCAAAGTGGCCCTACAGGTGTCACATCAAATCCCTTGTACAATCAAAAGTCTCTGACCCATTGCTAGAGGAAAGCTAGGGGAAGGGAATCCTGCTTTCCACTACGATTGTGAACTGTGATAATTGGTAAATGTGAACCCGACAGAGGGAAGCCGAAAGAAAGCAGAAAAGAAGAAATCCTGCTTTCTGATAAAACTGAGCAATACATGAACTGCGTAGAAGAAAAGCTGTAGTGAACCCGATGTAGAGAGGCCCTTTTTTCAAGAAAGAATCTGAGCCTGGCAGAGGGAGATCCCAGGGGTGAAAAGCAATCGCCCAGATAACTTTTCATTGTTTGTTACTTCCACTCAGCAAATGTTCGATTGCAAGAGACCTTTGCAGGAAAGAGACTTAGCCTTTGAAGGGTTTTTGAGGTCATAGAACTGAACTGTGAACCTTGTGCTGTCAAGGCCCAGGAGTGTGCTGTGCTCGAGAGTCCCACCTTGTCCCGTGCTTCAAATGTGGTGAAGGGAGACCCAGCCGTGCCATCCTGGCGTATCATTTGGTGAACACTGCTTTCTTTTCTGGTAAACATTATCCCACACTCTTATTTTGTAACTAGTAGTAAGGATTGCCAATATGTTTTTTTAGTATAGGCCCTTTTTATTTCACAAGACGCCACTAGGACTGCCTTATTATTATTTGATGGTCGTAGCTTGCTCCCATCTTAGATTTAGGTTTAGATTAGGTGTTTATCTCACCCATTATAAAGTTCAATAAACACCCTTGAACTGTGATCACTTGTGTCTATCTTTACTGTTGCCACCATGAGTTCCTTATATATGGTGTCAGGAGTTGGACGTGACTCAATTGAAACAAATTAGGGAACCCTACAATTTCATAAACTTAGTCAACAAACTTCTAACCCTTCTGTCGGAAAAGAGGGATGATTCCTACTGATTTGGTTCTGATACCCCCTCCAGTTTCTTCTCTTTCTTTGTGAAGAGATAAGCGCAAGCTCCTCCAGAGGCCACTTTGCCTGCTTGATAAACAAGCCAGGCAGTATGGACCCTGTGGAGCCAACCCTCCCAAACAAGGAAAAATCCTTACGGCGAAAAAAAAACGGATTCTGCTGATGTGGTTTCAGAATAGGATGGTCCGTTATTGAGTATAGGCAGGGGCAAACTCAGGAGGACAGAACAATGGTTTGACAAAACCTTTACTCACCAGACTTGATCCAGAAATATGTGATGGAAAGTGCTAGACAATGGAAGCAGTCAATAGAATAATCAAGCAAGTAAAGAGGAAATGGGGGGGTGCAGCAGCACAGAACCACGAACAGCAAGATGATAAGTGGAGGTAAGCAGGAGGACAGGCAGCTGCATGATGGCAAGCGGGTGGAAACAAGGAGAGGAAAGCAGCGGTCCGGCAGCAGGAGGATTGCTGGAGAAAGGAGCATGGAATTCACAGAAAAGGTGGTGAAAACAGGAAGGAAAGCCCAACGAAACACTCAGCAGTGTCTTACCCACGGAATGAAGGGTTGTAACAGTCAGAGCGATGAGAAGGAAACTGAATATACGCAAGGCGGCCATCTTGGATAAAAACTAGACCGCTGATGTCCATTAGGTGGAAGACGTGATGGAACATCAGCTACACCACCAGCGTCTCCATATGCTCCAGCCTCCAGTAATGAGGGTATGGCCCTTCCAAATCTGGGGACCTCTGGGTTTTCCTGGATGTCGCCTATGGAATAAGCCAGATAAGCCAGGGTGCATGGATGTCTCGTGTAGGTTCCCAAATCCTTTCTGCTCCTGAGAAGGCCTTCCATTGAACCAAATATTCTAGTGTGCCATGTCTATATCTAGAGTCTGAGTCGTGACACTTCATTCCTCCTCAGGTTCTTCAACCTTCCCTTTGCCCTGCCCCTTGCTCTTTCGTAGGTAGGTACCATGAAGACAGATCTTTAGGAGGGGGGTATGGAAGAGCGGATGAATCCTCATTAATCTATGAGGTAGTTTTAGTTGGTAGGCTAAGGGATTTACCATGGAGCTGATTTAAAAAGGTCCAATGTAAAGTGGAGAGAACTTGGTGGGACGTACCCATCTAGGTAGGTTCTTAGCTGATAACCACACCTTAGTACCTATGTCCCAAGAAGGTTTCTTTCTCCTGCCTCGGTCGGCCACTTTTTGCTTCTTTCTAGGTTTTGAAGAGCTTCCTTGTGGGTACGGGACAGGGTCTCCAGAAGAATATCCACTGATGGTATCTTAGAAGAAGGAAACACTGAAGTCGGATGGTGTTTGGGATGGTATCAATAGGTGCAGAACAAGGGACTTGCACCGGTTGCAGTGTGTCTGGTGTTGTTATAGGCAAACTCAGCTAATGGTAATAGGTCCCACCAATTGTCCTTTTCTTGATTACTGAAGCAACACAGATCTTGCTCCAGCGTGGCATTTAGTCTCTCTGTCTGCCCATTGCTTTGTGGGTGATAACCTGATGATAAGGCACGGTGGATACCGAGTTGTTTACACAGGGTAGACCAAATGACTGGGGTAAATTGGGAGCCACTATTGGACACAATAGTGTGTGGAAAGCCATGTAATCTGACAATGTCTTTGAGAAACACTGAGGCCGTCACTGAAGCTCAAGGAAGTCCTACTAAGGGTGAGAAATGGGCTAGTTTACTTAATGAGTCAACCGTTGCCATTAAGGTTGTATGTCCCTATGAAGGCAGGAGATCAACAACGAAGTCTGTTGAGACTTGTTGCCATGTTCCTGTGGGAGGAGGTTCTTGTTGTAACAAACCCATGAGTTTGGCTGTCGAATACTTATTCTGTGCACAACACGGACATGTGGAAACATATTCTCACACATCCTTGTTCACAGAGTACCACCAGAAATAATGTGTAACCAAATCAAAGGTGGCTGCTTGTCCCTTATGATCTGCGGTCTGTTGATCATGGCACCATGACATTGCCAACACTTGTAGCTCTTTTTTAGGCAGATACAAACTCTTGTTTTGAAAAAGACGCCCTTGCTCGAAACAAAGGGATGGGTCAAATGATTGAGATGTACCGGCCTCAAATTCTCTGGTGGCTTGTCTGACATCTTGCAGGAAGGAATTAACCTCTTCTATGAAGCTTTTTCCTGCTAGAATCCTTTCATAGCCCTGTTATTTACCACAGTCTTCGCTAAATCTTTGAGACAAGGCCTCTGCCAGGATGTTCTCCCTTCCTGGTATATATGTAATCACAAAATCAAATTGTGAAACAAAATAAGCCCATGTGGAACTCCATCTGCTGGAGGATTCAGAGATTTTGATGGTCCGTGCGGACTACAAGTGAAAACGTAGCTCCCTGCAAAAGATGACGCCCTTCTTCACATGCCTGGTGAATGGCCAGCAGCTCCTTTTCAAGAACGGAATAGTCCCTCTCACTAGGTGTGAGTGTCCGTGAGTAATACGCCATGGGGTGTTCCATACCATTGTCTCCTTTGTGTAGAGGAATGGCTCCCAGTGTGTCCCCGGATGCATCTGTCTCGACTCCAACGGGAGTCGTTTGATCAGGCTGTTGAAGAATGGGAGCCGAACAAAAGGCTGTGACTGGTAGGATGATGCCGCAGAATGGATGGATAAACTTCCTGTAAAAGTTTGCAAATCACAGAAACCGCTGGACTTCCTTGACGGACCTGAGGTCAGGCCTTTGTATGATGGACTGGGTCTTCCTAGGATCCATTTGCACTCCTTCTGAGAGGATAAATCCCAGATAGTAGACTATAGAAGACTCAAAGACGCACTTGTTCGGCTTGGCAAGCAATCTATGTTGTCGAAGACGAAGCAAGACTTCCGTGACATACCATCTATGTTCTATAAGGTAAAAGGAGTACACCAGGATGTAATCTACTACACCACCACAGAGGAGAACAGGATATCCGTGAATATCTTATCCATGGACCTCTGGAAAACTGCCGGGGCATTAACCATACCAAACGGCATGACTTGATATCACATAGTGGCACAGGGGAGTCCGGAATACTGTCTTCTATTTGTCTCCTGGTCTGATTCAGAGAAGATGATAGGCTCCACGGAGGTCGGGTTTAGTGAATAATTTGGCACCCTGAACAGCCTCGAGAACATCCTTAATCAGGGGCATGGGGTATCTGTCTCGAATAGTAAGACTGGTGAGTCTGCGATAATCTATACAGGGCCTCAACTCCTTCGAATCCTTCTTGGGGATGAAGAAAAGGGAGGCACCTTCAGCAGATTTGGATTCACAGAATAGTTCAGGTAATCTCTCAGAGCTCCCTTTTCTGGTAAGGATAATGGGAACATCCTGCCAAACAGTACTGTAGTGTCACGTAGTAGATCAATGGCACCGTCTTCCATGCGATGCAGAGGTAATTCTCTTGGGGTCACAGCCTCAACGATGTCTTGAAAGCCTTAATAGTGTTTAGGTATAGAGAACACAACAGATGAGGACAAAGGAACAGTATCACCTGCTTGTGAGTCTTTTGGCCTTCTCGGTCAGGCAAAAATGAGAGGAATATGGTGACTGGAACTAAATGGTATTCAGAGTCCAGTCAATACTCAGGTTATGACTTTGTAACCATGGATCCGTGGAATCACCGGAAAATGGGCAGCATGTATAAGGTCAAAAGATATATCCTCTTCATGATGAAACATGGAAACATGTATTGTGCAGTTATCCTGTACAATAGGACCCAAGGTTAATGGCGAGCCATCTACCCCTTGTTAGGCGGAAACCTGTGCAGTTCCCTCTGGGACCACTGCAAAAGATTTAGGACTACAGGTGTTTGGCAGTAAGCCCACTTGGTAGCAGTCTGCACCACACAGATTCACTGTTGGTAGCTGTGGCTGAGCAGTCAGACCTCTCTCAAGAAGAGTTAAGCAGTGTGTGGAGTATACAAAATAGGGCAATTCTTCACAGTAAGACAAGCAAACACGCAACGAGGCTCAGTGTAAAGATATGAAGGTATTTATTTATAACGAAACATCTATCAAAAACACTATGGCACTATCACGGCAAACAAATCAAACACAATTACTCTACGAAGAAGAAACGATCAATCCCCCTAGCAATATTTCGACAAGTCTAGGTTTTACCGGTACCACTTATTTACAGACAGAGGTGTATGCCTCAACCTAGATGGCACTCTAATATTAGTTAGGACGGGAGAGAAAAATAGGCAGGTTATGAAATCAACACAGTTCAATACTTCACGGCAAAAATGCAAGGCAAGAAGGCGAGAACCACAATAGATCATAAAGTTCAGAGGCCAGGCCCACTCGGAGAGAGGCAAGGCGATATGTCCCAAAAGTCTCTAGTGGAAATGTGTTCGAGTCTTTGTAGCAAATTGTTATCGGCAGATTGAACCAGTTCAGAACAATACGTGAGAAAGCTTGGAGGCGACCCAACGGAAAGGAGAGGATTAAGACACCTCACTCGAACCGATCGAAAGGGAAGCCAGGCGTACCTTGTTGTGGAGGGCAGCTCCGGCGGGGGCAGTTGTTCCTGGTGGTGGATGCACGTCGGGTCTTTGCCAAGAGTAGAGATGTTCTCGTCGTCGAAGAAAAGTGAAGTCCAGTGCACCACCAGGGAAGAGACCAGCCGCTGAGTGCTCCGTCACAAGGCACCACCTTTTGGTCGCGGTACAGGGGTAGTGGCTATCCGGTTGCTGAGGTGCTCTGCACGGGCAATTCGACCACTGCGTCCTGAGGTGAATAAAAAGCAAAGGGGACTGGTTGTTCCCACCAGTCAGGGGAAGAGACTCTCCGTCAGGGAGATCTCCTCTGTCGTCGGGAAGTGGTGAGTCGGTTCCGCAGGGCTCCACCGGAGGTGTCGTCGTGCAGGTCAGCTCAGCGTTACCCTCGTCGGATTCTTAGGTCCTGTGGCGACTTCTGAAGATCCAGTCCCAAAAGCCCTGCTTTTATGCAGAAAACCCCCATTCATTCAGCCTAGCTGTCAATCAACATATGCTAAGTGGTGAGCGGGAGGCTCACCACTTGGGCCAATCACTCCAGAGTGCGACCGGAGTTGGCAAGGCAACTCGGTCCAGGGTGCCTAAACCCCCTCCCACACCCCTGTGGTAACCCAGACAGAATGGCACCACTTTGGAGGGTCTCTGTACAGAGCCCGCCAAAAGTGGAACAAAGGGCTCAATCTTTGGTTTAGGAGTCACAGAGACGAACACAGACGCCATTTTACAAAACCGAGTTCTGGCAGAAAATACCATCCGATGAACTTATTTAAGATAAGTAGACCGGTGGTACGTTAGAGATTAACGAGGAAAAGTATCAATCTCCAACAATGGGACGAATCCCATAGGGTTATGTTTGGGGTCGAACATAACAAGTAGTTTCCACTGCCACCAGCCAAAACTCGACGAGGGGGGACGGGACAGTGCCCCCTCGAGTAACAGATCCAGGAGTAATCAAATTACCCCTACTAGTACGTCCACAATAAGATGGTTTGTACTAGTTCTGTTAGTAAATTTAGGTCTAGTAAAGCCAATGGTGACTTTACATGCCCGGGGAGACCGTAGTCAGTCCCCGGGTATGGAGTCTATGGTGGGTGTCCGCTAGGACGCCCCAGTGCTACGGCACGTAGGGTGCGGTGTAACACACATAGAAAAACATATGAGAGCCTATGGAGTAAAAGACCCCATAGCCCATAGAACACATTGACATTCAAAGGAATTACACACCTACATGTCCAAGAGCGGGAGAAAAAGAGTCCCACTCTTGGCAGGATGGAAAAAACAAACTCCAGAAATCCAGCAAAGCTGCTGGGGGACTCACTAGGTTAGGAAATTCAGCCTAAACAGAGAATTCTCCCTAACACTCGCCCCCCCCAGACTAAGGGACAGGAGGATTTAATCCACTCCTGGATGAATCTCATACCTCTAGTCGATGACATACATCCTAGAGAGACCATCAGCATTTTGGTGGTGACACCCTGACCTGTGCTCAATGGTGAAATCAAACCCTTGCAGGCAGATCGACCATCTCAATAGTTTTGGGTTTTCCCCTTTCATTTGCATTAACCATCTCAAGGGTTGGTGGTCAGTCTGAATGACAAAAGTAGAACCATACAAGTACGGCCTAAACTTCTTCAGAGCCCACACGATAGCAAAGCACTCTCTTTCGATTGTTGCCCACCTTGTTTCAGGATCCTTCAGCTTGCGGCTGATGAAGCAAACGGGGTGCTCCCTACCTTTCCCATCCAGTTGACTGAGTACGGCACCTATTCCTACATTTAAAGCATCTGTCTGCACAATGAAGTGTTGGCGGTAATCAGGAGCTCTGAGTACTGGGGCTTGGCAAAGAGCCTTTTTCAGGTTTTCAAAAGCCTGATTGCACTCCTCGTTCCATCTAACCTTCTTAGGAAATTTGGGCGAGGAGATGACATTCAGTGGAGAAGCTATGGTCCCATAGTTCTCTATGAAATTCCTGTAATACCCAGTGAGGCCTAGGAAGGCTCTCACTTGGGTTTGAGTAGTCGGTGTTGTCCAATTTTGCACAGCTTCAATCTTACTGAGCAAAGGCCTAATTTCTCCACCTCCTACCTCATGTCCAAGATAGACTACCTTACTCTGTCCAATTTGGCATTTACTCTCCTTTATGGTCAGATTGGCTTGTCCAAGAGCCTGCAAAACATCTCTCAGGTGGGTTACATGTTCTTCCCAGGAATTGCTGAACACTGCGATGTCATCCAAGTATGCCATGCAGAAGTCCTTCATCCCATTCAGAACCTGGTTTACCATCCGTTGAAACGTAGCAGGTGCATTCTTCAATCCGAAAGGCATTACCTTAAACTGGTATAAGCCAACGGGGGTAGAAAATGCAGTTTTCTCCTTGGCATGGTCTGTCAAGGCTATTTGCCAATAGCCTGACGTCAAGTCACATGTGCTGAGGAACTTGGCGGCGCCAAGTTTATCCACCAACTCATCTGTTCTTGGCAAAGGGTGGGCATCAGTCTTGGTGACTGCATTAAGAGCTCTATAATCCACGCAGAATCTAAGTTCTTTAGATCCGGCCTTTGGTACTAACACAACGGGGCTAGACCATGGACTAGTAGAGGGCTCTATTACCCCGAGATCAAGCATCTTGCTGACCTCACCTTTGATGTGGGTTTGTACGTTCTCTGACATTCGGTATCCTCTGCTTTTGAATGGCAAACAGTCACCAGTAAGTATGTCGTGCTGGCCCCACGGGGTCAAGCCTGGTGAAAGCGAGAACAGAGAGGCAAACAGATTCAACATAGATTTGCACTCTTCTTGTTGCTCGGGTGTCAGATTGGAGGAGAGATTTACTCCTTCAATTTTTTCATCTAAAGGTAAGCCTCTGAGGAGATTCGGAAGAGCTTCACTCTCTTCTTCTTCCTCGGATGATGCTAGAAGCAACGCTCCTACATCAGGTCGTGAGACATACGCTTTAAGTCGGTTGGTGTGAAAGACTGTCGGATCCTCCTTGGGATTGCCCAAGTCCACCAGATAGTTGACCTCTCTGAGTTTACCCACAACTCTGAAGGGTCCCATCCACTTGTCTTGCAAGGCCCTCTGCCTTGTAGGGATCATAACGAGAACGAGCTGGTCTTGAGCGAACTCAACCATGTTAGCCTTTTGATCGTGCCAGTGCTTGACCAATGCTTGTCCAGCTTTCAAGTTATCGCTTGCTTCCGTCATCATGTGCGACATTCTCCTCCGGAGACCTATCACGTAGTCAGTCACTCTGACTGGCTTGGGGGAAGGAGCACTCTCCAACCCCTCCTTAATCAGGGCCAATGGACCTCTGACGGGATGACCATAGAGAAGTTCTAAGGGAGAGTAACCTACTCCCTCCTGAGGGACTTCTCTATAAGCAAAGAGAAGGCATGGCAGTAGAAGGTCCCACTTACGCTTAAGGGGTTCTTCTAAAGCACCTATCATGCTCTTCATGGTTCGGTTGAACCGTTCTACCAACCCATTGGTTTGTGGGTGGTACGCTGTCGAGAACTTGTAAGTAACTCCACAGGTTTTCCACATGGCTTTCATCTAGTGGGACATAAAGTTTGACCCCCTTTCAGAGATTACTTCCTTAGGAAACCCGACCCTGGTAAAAATACAAAGGAGGGCCTTAGCCACAGCCGAAGCTGTAACAGTGCTCATAGGAATTGCCTCAGGATACCTAGTAGCATGGTCTACTACAACAAGTATAAACCTGTTGCCTGAGGAGGTTGGAGGATCAAGGGGACCAACAATGTCAACCCTACTCTCTCAAACGGGACTCCCACAACTGGGAGAGGCACTAAAGGTGCCATATTCTTGCAGCCAACCTTACCAGAGGTCTGGCAGGTGTGGCAGCTCTTGCAGTGTTTTTCTACTTCGGCTCCCATCTTTGGCCAATAGAAGTAGAGCGAAAGCCTTTCCTTAGTCTTCTTGAAACTCAAGTGACCAGCCAAAGGAATCTCGTGGGCTAACTGCAAGAACTGTGGTCTGTTCTCTTGGAGTACTACAAGTCGTTTGTAGTCTCCAGGTGCAGACTCGGTCGGTTCACTGTAGAAGAGGCCATCTTCCCAGTGCAACCTGTATTTCCCAGGCTCTTGCCCTTCAGCCTGAGCTTCTGCCTGGTTGCAAAGACCTTCCAGAGTTGGACATTCCCTCTGTCCCTTACTTAAGTCTGCCCTGCTGGGTCCACCTTCTGCCAGTAAAGACTGCAGCTCAGGATGGTCAACAGGATCCAGATCTCCAATGAGTTCCTGGCCTTCCATTAGCTCTTCCTCAGAGTCGAATTCTACCACACAGGGTTGTACCTCCCTCTCAGCCTCGGCTGGAGGTGGAGTTACGGGTGTAACTTTGGACAACCGCGGGGAAGTCCGTGTTGGCTGCACTGGAATGCTGGCTGCTGGTTTCGGGATAGAAGTCTCAGGTTTCCCTTTCGCTTCTGATTTCTTGGAGACAGCGGCCGACAATTCCAGTGGAGCAGGAGTGATTTCTTTCTTCATCATCTCCTGGAGAGTGCCGCGCATGGTCCTCTCTCTTGCGGGTCTGGTTAGCTCCTGTAACCGTTTACTAGGAGGTCTGGGAGTATGCGATACAACTCCGAGAGTTTTCAAATCGTTACCCAACAGTACGCGTCCTGGTACCTCACTCTGTATGCTGACAGGTATCTTCACAGTCATGTCGTTACAATGGATGAGAACTGGTAATTGGGGAAGCATCTGCACAGGCCCTCCAGCTAACTTGGTGAGGCGTTTGGGTGCCTTAGCAACATCCTCAGCCTGAAAAAACGATTTATCCACCACAGTTATGCTGGCCCCAGTGTCCCTAATGGCAGGAGTCTCCTGACCATTCACCTGGACACTGTCCTTATAATACTCTTTAGTATTATCGGGGATAGAATTATAGACATCTAAATTCTGTTGTTCCCACAACCCCAGAGATACTAAAGAAACACTGGCTGAGACTCCAATGGGTTCGTCAGCTAGCAGTAGAAAGTTTCCACTTGCCATTTGGACTTCCTCCTCTGGAGCGAAGGCTAAGGAGACAAGCTGGACCCCTGAAGGTTTACCCTTACATCTGGGATCTCCTTTCACGTGGTCAGTCGAGCCACAAACAAAGCATTTACCGAATTCTTTCTGGAATGGTGGCTTGTTCTGACCTCCTTCCGGTTTGGCACCAGAAGACACACTATTCTGCTGTGGTTTTCCTTGTGGCTTACCCTTCTGGTTTTGTTTGGGGCCCTCTTTGGAATTTGAGTTATTAGAATTCTCTTTTGAGTCTTTTTTAGGCTGTTTTCCCTCATCCTTTTTCTGAGTTGCCCCAGAATCCTTATGAGTAGCCCTGTTGGCAACCCATAAGTCAGCAGCCCTAGCCAGCTTCCGGGAATCCAATTCCTTCGAATCGGCCAAGTGCTGTCTGAGCTCAGGAGAACAGGCATCATAAATAGACTCCAACATAAAAAGATTCCTCATACCCTCATAAATGTTCACTTTGTAACCTTTAATCCATCCCTCTAAGTTTTTCAACCCTTCACTCACCCAGGTAGCCCAAGGGGTACCATCATGCTTTTTGAGGGTTCTAAACCTCTTAAGATACTGGGAAGGGGTCTTCCCGAATCTAGCTATCAAAGCTAGTTTCACACTTTTGTAATCCGTCTTATCCGCCTCCCCCAACTCCATTACCACATCAGTCGCAACAGGAGGGAGCCTAGAGAACAACCAGGGAAGTAAATCATTCCCGGTGATGTCCTGGAGCCCATGATTGTACTCAAACAGTTTCAACCAATCCAACACATCCAATCTCGGTTCATACATACCCACTAATTCCTTCGGCATCCGGGGTCTTTTGGGGCTGGAGCTTCTAGAGGAACCAGAGGAGAGAGAAGCATTTTCCATAGACAACTTTTTCATCTCTAACTCGTGATTAAGTTCTATTTCCCTGAGTCTTAACTCAGCTTGCTTCTGCTCAGCCTGGGCATTCATCCGTCTGAACTCGAGCTCTTGGTTTCGTTCAGATTGAGCCAAGAACCGTTTGTATTCTAATTCAAGCTTCATTTTTTCAAGTTCAAAATAAGCAGGGTTACTTGTGGGACCTGGTATGGGCCCCGTAGGCACAGCTGGTAAGGCAGGTAGAGGAGCAGCAGAGATAGTTTCGTTAGCCTCTCCTTCCTCTTCAGTCTCTTCATCACTATCATCAGAATTATGATTTAGATCAACACCATCACTATTATCTACATTTGCTGGAATAATTGATTCCTCTGAACCAGTACCCAGACTTTGGTTCGCCAGCAATCTCTCTATTAGTTCTAACTTCTTGCCTCTTACAGGAAGGTTCTCTTGCCTACAGAGAGCTCGCAAACTCTCAGTATTTTCACCTGACAAGGACTCTTGACTGTAAGTTTCCATCGTAGACTTGTTTTTTGAAAGTTGCTTTTTAGTGCTAAGTTTTGTGGTTAGTTATCCTAAAGTGTCGAAAAGCACTCTAAACTGTATACTCGATACAAATCCCACCGCTGCACACCAGTGTTAGGCGGAAACCTGTGCAGTTCCCTCTGGGACCACTGCAAAAGATTTAGGACTACAGGTGTTTGACAGTAAACCCACTTGGTAGCAGTCTGCACCACACAGATTCACTGTTGGTAGCTGTGGCTGAGCAGTCAGACCTCTCTCAAGAAGAGTTAAGCAGTATGTGGAGTATACAAAATAGGGCAATTCTTCACAGTAAGACAAGCAAACACGCAACGAGGCTCAGTGTAAAGATATTAAGGTATTTATTTATAATGAAACATCTATCAAAAACACTATGGCACTATCACGGCAAACAAATCAAACACAATTACTCTACGAAGAAGAAACGATCAATCCCCCTAGCAATATTTCGACAAGTCTAGGTTTTACCGGCACCACTTATTTACAGACAGAGGTGTATGCCTCAACCTAGATGGCACTCTAATATTAGTTAGGACGGGAGAGAAAAATAGGCGGGTTATGAAATCAACACAGTTCAATACTTCACGGGAAAAATGCAAGGCAAGAAGGCGAGAACCACAATAGATCATAAAGTTCAGAGGCCAGGCCCACTCGGAGAGAGGCAAGGCGATATGTCCCAAAAGTCTCTAGTGGAAATGCGTTCGAGTCTTTGTAGCAAATTGTTATCGGCAGATTGAACCAGTTCAGAACAATACGTGAGAAAGCTTGGAGGCGACCCAACGGAAAGGAGAGGATTAAGACACCTCACTCGAACCGATCGAAAGGGAAGCCAGGAGGACACGGTACCTTGTTGTGGAGGGCAGCTCCGGCGGGGGCAGTTGTTCCTGGTGGTGGATGCACGTCGGGTCTTTGCCAAGAGTAGAGATGTTCTCATCCTCGAAGAAAAGTGAAGTCCGGTGCACCACCAGGGAAGAGACCAGCCGCGGAGTGCTCCGTCACAAGGCACCACCTTTTGGTCGTGGTACACGGGTAGTGGCTATCCGGTTGCCGAGGTGCTCTGCACGGGCAATTCGACCACTGCGTCCTGAGGCGAATAAAAAGCAAAGGGGACTGGTTGTTCCCACCAGTCAGGGGAAGAGACTCTCCGGCAGGGAGATCGCCTCTGTCGTCGGGAAGTGGTGAGTCGGTTCCGCAGGGCTCCACCGGAGGTGTCGTCGTGCAGGTCGGCTCAGCGTTACCCTCGTCGGATTCTTAGGTCCTGTGGCGACTTCTGAAGATCCAGTCCCAAAAGCCCTGCTTTTATGCAGAAAACCCCCATTCATTCAGCCTAGCTGTCAATCAACACATGCTAAGTGGTGAGCGAGGAGGCTCACCACTTGGGCCAATCACTCCAGAGTGCGACCGGAGTTGGCAAGGCAACTCGGTCCAGGGTGCCTAAACCCCCTCCCACACCCCTGTGGTAACCCAGACAGAATGGCACCACTTTGGAGGGTCTCTGTACAGAGCCCGCCAAAAGTGGAACAAAGGGCTCAACCTTTGGTGTAACGCTCACCTGATTCCCGTAGAGGCGCCGGTCTTGACTGGGCGTATACCGTATCTTCAAAGGTGATGTGTAACACACGGCTGGCTCTTTGGGCTGGACCTCTGTGCACTGTATGTCTGACTCGAAGGGTAAGATGTCTGCAGATAGAAAATATGGGATTAAGGAACTGGGTTATTGAATGTCTCTCTCTTCTTCCCTTTCTCTTCTCCTGTAGAACCCCAAAGGTTAACGCTCTCACCTTAGGTAAGTGAACGCCGTGCCCTCCATCTGCCTCGGGGCAGGGTGCTGTAACCAGTTTCTTCACTGGATAAGGGGAGCAGGCCTCTTGACTTCAGAGGACTGCTGTCCGTCGTTTACTGCACGAACGGTAAGTTTCGAGTAATTCTAATGTCTTTAAAGTCTTTAGTAATGATGTCTCTTGTTTTGCAGGGTTCCGGCGATGGCGGATGACGGGCTGAAGTGAGTTGAAAATGGAGCCCGTGTGATGAATAGAAGCGCCTGGAAGCACGTAAGTAAGCGCTTGTTGCCTGCTTCACGATGCGCTCTAACTGTCTTTTTATTTTGCAGGTACAAGTTCGGAGCGGCTGCAGGGTGCCGGAATACCCACTGGGTTAGATGTGGAAAGGAATAATGGCACGTGAGTATTAAAGTTCCCCAATGGCTTTAAACGCACCTTGTTTTGTCTTTCAGATGCGGGATGCAGCGCCGAAGGCCTCCAGAGCGTGCGAAGAGTTGGTAAGCTTTTGTCTTTCAGATGCCGGAATGCAGTGTGAAGACCTCCGGAGCGCACGAAGAGTAGGTAAGCCTTTGTCTTTCAGATGCCGGAATGCAGCGCGTGGCGTTGGTGACAGCCGATGGACCAGGTAAGTGAAGAGCTGTCACTGAAGACCGTAATGCTAACCTGTTCTTTCTTGTCTTTATAGGTGTTGCTGAAGACTGGATTCGGGATGGTAAGCCTTTTCCCTTAGGCCCAGGATCAGATGCAGAAGACACGATGAGCGTTCTGCTGCAGAGGATGCAGAATAACGCAAAGCAAGATTCATCCATCGGGTGTGGTTTAAATAGCCTCCTGTAGTGCTTAGGTGTCTCCTTCCACAGCCACGCCTAGGTAAGAAAAGAGTTCCTGCTTTCCAGAAGAGTTCCAGTGTTCTGAATCTAGGGAGTGGCTCCTGCCCCACCCAACAGGAAAAGTAGTTCCAAACAGAAGAGGATCCGAGGCTCAACTGGCAGGCAAGTAAGCAGCATGGTCTGCTGCAGGTAAGTCCACCCAAGCATTATGAGCCCGGCGCTTCCAGCGCTGGGACTGGGCATATTTATGAGCCTGGTGCCACTGGCGCCAGGACTGGGTCCAAAAGGTCCCAATTGGGACTGGTTGGCACTCGGAACCTGGGTTATGGATCTGCTTCCAAGGGAGTTGGGAAAACCCTGACCTTTTGGAAGCAGAGATCATGACAGTACCCCCCCTCAAGGCCCCTCCCAAACCGGGCTTCTCCGGGGGTTTTGGCTTGTCAGGAAATGTTCGGTGAAATCTTTTGATTAGGCGAGGAGCGTGGACATATTCAGCAGGTTCCCAGGATCTCTCTTGGGGGCCGTAGCCTTTCCAGTCAATTAGGTAAAATAGTTTAGATTTGGAGATCTTGGAGTCCAGAATGCTTTTGACTTCAAACTCGAGTTCTCCATCAACTAGGATAGGTTTTGGAGAATTAGTTAGTCGGGTTTGAGGTTGCACGGGTTTTAATAGAGAGACGTGGAACACCGGATGTATCTTCATGTGCGGGGGCAAGTCCAACTTGACCGCTACTGGGTTTACTATGGTAGTGATGGAATAGGGACCAAGGTATCTTGGGTTGAATGTGCGTGGCCCTTTTAGAGGTAGATACTTGGTGGATAACCAGACTTGATCCCCTACTTGATATTGAGGGGCTTCCTTCCGATGTTGATCTGCTCCTTTCTTGTATTGTTCTTTAGCCCTTTGAAGGTGAGAAACAGCTTCCTTAAAGGCTTGGGTGATTGTAGAATGCAGGTAGTCTACTGCTGGTGTTTCAAGATCTTGGAGGGGATCCAACTCCGAGGTTCGAGGGTGACTGCCGTACAAAAGAAAAAACAGGGTTTTCCCAGTTCCCGAATAGACAGAGTTATTGTAGGCATATTCGGCTATCCAAAGGATGTCTTTCCAAGTTTTTTCAGTTTGTTGCAGCATGCAGCGTAAATACTGTTCCAGAGTTTGATTGGTCCTCGTGGTTTGTCCGTCGGTCTGAGGGTGGTGACTGGTCGATAGTCTCACATCAATTTGAGCCGACCGACAGCAACTTCGCCAAAAATGAGAAATAAATTGACTACCTCGATCCGAAATTAGAACCAAAGGAAAACCGTGCAGTCGTACGATGTTTTCGAGAAATTCTCGGGCTAGAGTTGCTGCTGTTGGCAAGCCTTTGAGCGGAATGAAATGCGCCATCTTGGAGAATAAGTCCACGATTACTAGAATCGTATTGTATCCGGAGCATGGAGGTAGATCGGTGATGAAGTCCATAGAAAGCGTATGCCAAGGGCGAGGTGGGATGTCAATAGGGCGTAAGAGTCCTGCTGGTCTTTCCTTTTGACTCTTGTTTTGGGCGCATACTCCACAGGACATTATAAAGTCTCTGATATCTTTTTTCCAAGACGGCCACCAGAAGTAGCGCTTGATCTTTTCTGAGGTCTTGGCCATACCGGGATGTCCTTCCATTAAAGAATCGTGATAACAAGAGATTACTTTTTTCTGTAAATCTGTGCTGGGTAGGTATAATCGTTCTTGGAAATACAATAAGTTGTCCTTTACTGCAAAGTCCTTTCCCTGCAGATGCCAATTCTGTATGTCTGCTGGAGTTACAAGTTGCCTGGCTTTATCCTTAACTTCCTCTATGGATTCTGTGGCGTTTACACCCAGAATTCTTTGTTCGGGAATGATTGGTACAGGTTTAGGGTTGATCAAGTGTTCTTCCACTCCCATCCGAGAAAGGGCATCAGCTTTACCGTTCTTTGTACCAGGTCGATAGGTAATTATGAAGTCAAACTCGGCAAAGAATAATGCCCAACAGAGTTGTCTAGAGGATTGGGCTTTTGCGTTTTTCAAATATTGCAGGTTTCGGTGATCCGTAATCACAGTAACAGTGTGTCGGGCCCCCAGCAGATAATGCCGCCAAGCCTTAAAGGCAGACTTGATAGCCAGAAGTTCCTTGTCAGTAATCGTGTAATTGATTTCAGGAGGTGAGAATTTGCGGGACCAAAATGCCACGGGATGCAACTGATTGGTTACCGGGTCCTTTTGTGATAGAACTGCCCCCATGGCAAGGCTTGAAGCATCAGTTTCCACGATGTAGGGGAGTTTGGGGCGAGGGTGTTTTAAGATTGGTGCAGAGATAAATTTAGTCTTCAAATCCTGGAAAGCTTGTTCCGCCTCGGTAGACCATTCAAAACGTTTGTTTTTCTTTAACAAGGCAGTGATGGGCTGGACTATTCGAGAGAATTCGGGGATAAACCTGCGGTAAAAGTTAGCGAAGCCTAACATGCTTTGCACACCTTTTACGGAGGATGGTGATGGCCATTTGAGAACTGCATCGACCTTCTTTGAATCCATACGCACTCTGCCAGGTGATAATATGAATCCCAAGAATTCAACTTCAGTCATGTTGAAAACACATTTTTCCAACTTAGCGAAAAGTTTGTGTTGACGCAATCTTTCGAGGACCATTTTCACGTGTTTCCGATGTTCAGATTCCGATGAAGAATAAACGAGGATGTCGTCAATGTAAACAACAACACACACATCTATGAGCTCTCTGAGGACATCGTTCATAAAATATTGAAAGGCGGCCGGGGCATTGCAAAGTCCGAAGGGCATGACCTGATATTCAAATAGCCCATACTTGGTGCGGAAGGCCGTCTTCCATTCATCGCCCTCTTTTACTCGTACCAAGTGGTAAGCTCCTCTAAGATCCAGCTTTGTATATATGCATGCTTTTCTGACTTGGTCCAGGAGTTCAGGGATCAAAGGTAACGGATATCTATTCTTAACGGTGATCTGGTTCAGGGAGCGATAATCTATACAAGTTCTAAGGTCTCCTTCCTTTTTTGGAACGAAGAACAAAGCTGAAGAAGCAGGGGACTTGGAAGGACGAATAAACCCATTTGCCAGGTATTGATCCAGGTATTGTCGAAGATGAAGGTTCTCAGGCTCGGTGAGGGCATAAATTCTACTACAAGGAGGAGTAGATCCAGGTATCAGGTCTATCTGGCAGTCATAAGACCTATGAGGAGGTAGAGAGTTAGCCTGATCCTTCCGGAAAACATCTTGGTATTCTAGGTATTCGGGAGGTAACTGGGGAGTCTCTGAAGAAATTGCTGCCAGTGCAACACCAGGTAGAGGGTGACAAGTAGAGACACATTCTGGAAACTGGACCGTTCTTGCTCGCCAATCGATCAGAGGATTGTGTTTCTCTAACCAAGGTATTCCTAGAATAATCTGAAACTGAGGGGCCTTGATCACATCGAACACGATCTTCTCATGGTGTCCATCTTGACTTACTAGCGTCACTTCTTGAGTGGTATGCGTTACTGGCCCGGAGGCTATCTCCGTACCATCCACCGTAGTAATGACGTCCTTTACAGCCTTGGGACAAAGAGTTAGATTCATCCTCAAAACCATTTCATGATCCACATAATTGCTGATGGCACCGCTGTCGACGTAAGCTTCAATTGCATGTAATCGATCCGGATTATCAGGGCTAATGAGGACCATAGGTATCACGAAATGCGAGGTCACAGAACTGGTTTTCACGCTCGGCAAGAGGACCTCTATTCTTGTCGGGCGAGGTCGTTTCCCTGCTCAGAGTTTGTAACTTTGGTAACTGCAGCTCCTACTGCCTTCTTGGCAGGTTTCACCGGACAGTCTCGAAGAAAGTGCCCTGAGTTTCCGCAATGGAGGCATAATTGCAACTGTTTTCTCCTTTCCCGCTCCTTTTGTGTTAGAGGACCTTTCAGACCCCCTATTTGCATGGGTTCCCCGGAGTCTACTCCTTTGGAAGGAGTTGGCGGTTTGGAAAATACTCGAGCATCAAACTTGGAACGATCGGCCTTCCTGTTCTGCAGTCTGTGATCTATTTGAACAACTAAGTCTATATAGTCCGAACAATCTTGTGGGGGATTCACTACTTGGGCTAACACATCTTTGAGCTCTCCACGTAGACCTCTATAAAACAGCGTAATCCTTTTGTCCTCAGGCCATTGAGTTTCCACTATCAGTCTGTTGAAAGACGCAATATAAGCCAAAAGGTCTTGATTACCTTGTCGCAACGAAAGAAGCTCATTGTCCAAGGCCTGCCCCTGTGAATGTCTTGCGAACAGTTTTTCCATACTGAGCTGAAAAGCTTGAAAATCATGGAGGACCGGATCATCTTGATTTACTAGAGGGATCGACCAGTCTGCCGCATTGCCACTAAGGTACGAAAGCACGAAAGCTACTTTAGCTTGATCAGTTGGAAAGGCTGCTGGCCGGCATAAGAAATGCAACCGGCACTGATTGATAAATACTGCAAACCTCTTTGGGTCACCAGAAAATCGTTCGGGCGGAGCCAGAGGTACATTCCCAGGTAGGTTGATCTGCACTGGATTCATAGAGGATGTAGAAGGAAGATTTCCCCCAGATGCGGGTAACGGGGTCTGTCCGGCTTGTGACTGTAGCAATTGTCTAGCGAGATCATCTGTTCGCTCCTTGGAAATAATCAGTTCCCTTCTTAGAGCGTTCGTTTCCTGACGGGCTGCATGCACTTCTGCCCTTAGTTCCCCAAGTAACTGGGCTAGCTGGTCGGTATCCGAGGTTTCCATAGCGCCTGGACGGGAGTTTTGTGGTAGGCTTTGCGTTCTGTAACGCTCACCTGATTCCCGTAGAGGCGCCGGTCTTGACTGGGCGTATACCGTATCTTCAAAGGTGATGTGTAACACACGGCTGGCTCTTTGGGCTGGACCTCTGTGCACTGTATGTCTGACTCGAAGGGTAAGATGTCTGCAGATAGAAAATATGGGATTAAGGAACTGGGTTATTGAATGTCTCTCTCTTCTTCCCTTTCTCTTCTCCTGTAGAACCCCAAAGGTTAACGCTCTCACCATAGCACGTAAGTAAGCGCTTGGTGCCTGCTTCACGATGCGCTCTAACTGTCTTTTTATTTTGCAGGTACAAGTTCGGAGCGGCTGCAGGGTGCCGGAATACCCACTGGGTTAGATGTGGAAAGGAATAATGGCACGTGAGTATTAAAGTTCCCCAATGTCTTTAAACGCACCTTGTTTTGTCTTTCAGATGCGGGATGCAGCGCCGAAGGCCTCCGGAGCGTGCGAAGAGTTGGTAAGCTTTTGTCTTTCAGGTGCCGGAATGCAGTGTGAAGACCTCCGGAGCGCACGAAGAGTAGGTAAGCCTTTGTCTTTCAGATGCCGGAATGCAGCGCGAGGCGTTGGTGACAGCCGATGGACCAGGTAAGTGAAGAGCTGTCACTGAAGACGGTAATGCTAACCTGTTCTTTCTTGTCTTTATAGGTGTTGCTGAAGACTGGATTCAGGATGGTAAGCCTTTTCCCTTAGGCCCAGGATCAGATGCAGAAGACACGATGAGCGTTCTGCTGCAGAGGATGCAGAATAACGCAAAGCAAGATTCATCCATCGGGTGTGGTTTAAATAGCCTCCTGTAGTGCTTAGGTGTCTCCTTCCACAGCCACGCCTAGGTAAGAAAAGAGTTCCTGCTTTCCAGAAGAGTTCCAGTGTTCTGAATCTAGGGAGTGGCTCCTGCCCCACCCAACAGGAAAAGTAGTTCCAAACAGAAGAGGATCCGAGGCTCAACTGGCAGGCAAGTAAGCAGCATGGTCTGCTGCAGGTAAGTCCACCCAAGCATTATGAGCCCGGCGCTTCCAGCGCTGGGACTGGGCATATTTATGAGCCTGGTGCCACTGGCGCCAGGACTGGGTCCAAAAGGTCCCAATTGGGACTGGTTGGCACTCGGAACCTGGGTTATGGATCTGCTTCCAAGGGAGTTGGGAAAACCCTGACCTTTTGGAAGCAGAGATCATGACAGTACCCCCCCTCAAGGCCCCTCCCAAACCGGGCTTCTCCGGGGGTTTGGCTTGTCAGGAAATGTTCGGTGAAATCTTTTGATTAGGCGAGGAGCGTGGACATATTCAGCAGGTTCCCAGGATCTCTCTTGGGGGCCGTAGCCTTTCCAGTCAATTAGGTAAAATAGTTTAGATTTGGAGATCTTGGAGTCCAGAATGCTTTTGACTTCAAACTCGAGTTCTCCATCAACTAGGATAGGTTTTGGAGATTTAGTTAGTCGGGTTTGAGGTTGCACGGGTTTTAATAGAGAGACGTGGAACACCGGATGTATCTTCATGTGCGGGGGCAAGTCCAACTTGACCGCTACTGGGTTTACTATGGTAGTGATGGAATAGGGACCAAGGTATCTTGGGTTGAATGTGCGTGGCCCTTTTAGAGGTAGATACTTGGTGGATAACCAGACTTGATCCCCTACTTGATATTGAGGGGCTTCCTTCCGATGTTGATCTGCTCCTTTCTTGTATTGTTTTTTAGCCCTTTGAAGGTGAGAAACAGCTTCCTTAAAGGCTTGGGTGATTGTAGAATGCAGGTAGTCTACTGCTGGTGTTTCAAGATCTTGGAGGGGATCCAACTCCGAGGTTCGAGGGTGACTGCCGTACAAAAGAAAAAACGGGGTTTTCCCAGTTCCCGAATAGACAGAGTTATTGTAGGCATATTCGGCTATCCAAAGGATGTCTTTCCAAGTTTTTTCAGTTTGTTGCAGCATGCAGCGTAAATACTGTTCCAGAGTTTGATTGGTCCTCGTGGTTTGTCCGTCGGTCTGAGGGTGGTGACTGGTCGATAGTCTCACATCAATTTGAGCCGACCGACAGCAACTTCGCCAAAAATGAGAAATAAATTGACTACCTCGATCCGAAATTAGAACCAAAGGAAAACCGTGCAGTCGGACGATGTTTTCGAGAAATTCTCGGGCCAGAGTTGCTGCTGTTGGCAAGCCTTTGAGCGGAATGAAATGCGCCATCTTGGAGAATAAGTCCACGATTACTAGAATCGTATTGTATCCGGAGCATGGAGGTAGATCGGTGATGAAGTCCATAGAAAGCGTATGCCAAGGGCGAGGTGGGATGTCAATAGGGCGTAAGAGGCCTGCTGGTCTTTCCTTTTGACTCTTGTTTTGGGCGCATACTCCACAGGACATTATAAAGTCTCTGATATCTTTTTTCCAAGACGGCCACCAGAAGTAGCGCTTGATCTTTTCTGAGGTCTTGGCCATACCGGGATGTCCTTCCATTAAAGAATCGTGATAACAAGAGATTACTTTTTTCTGTAAATCTGTGCTGGGTAGGTATAATCGTTCTTGGAAATACAATAAGTTGTCCTTTACTGCAAAGTCCTTTCCCTGCAGATGCCAATTCTGTATGTCTGCTGGAGTTACAAGTTGCCTGGCTTTATCCTTAACTTCCTCTATGGATTCTGTGGCGTTTACACCCAGAATTCTTTGTTCGGGAATGATTGGTACAGGTTTAGGGTTGATCAAGTGTTCTTCCACTCCCATCTGAGAAAGGGCATCAGCTTTACCGTTCTTTGTACCAGGTCGATAGGTAATTATGAAGTCAAACTCGGCAAAGAATAATGCCCAACAGAGTTGTCTAGAGGATTGGGCTTTTGCGTTTTTCAAATATTGCAGGTTTCGGTGATCCGTAATCACAGTAACGGTGTGTCGGGCCCCCAGCAGATAATGCCGCCAAGCCTTAAAGGCAGACTTGATAGCCAGAAGTTCCTTGTCAGTAATCGTGTAATTGATTTCAGGAGGTGAGAATTTGCGGGACCAAAATGCCACGGGATGCAACTGATTGGTTACCGGGTCCTTTTGTGATAGAACTGCCCCCATGGCAAGGCTTGAAGCATCAGTTTCCACGATGTAGGGGAGTTCGGGGCGAGGGTGTTTTAAGATTGGTGCAGAGATAAATTTAGTCTTCAAATCCTGGAAAGCTTGTTCCGCCTCGGTAGACCATTCAAAACGTTTGTTTTTCTTTAACAAGGCAGTGGTGGGCTGGACTATTCGAGAGAATTCGGGGATAAACCTGCGGTAAAAGTTAGCGAAGCCTAACATGCTTTGCACACCTTTTACGGAGGATGGTGATGGCCATTTGAGAACTGCATCGACCTTCTTTGAATCCATACGCACTCCGCCAGGTGATAATATGAATCCCAAGAATTCAACTTCAGTCACGTTGAAAACACATTTTTCCAACTTAGCGAAAAGTTTGTGTTGACGCAATCTTTCGAGGACCATTTTCAAGTGTTTCCGATGTTCAGATTCCGATGAAGAATAAACGAGGATGTCGTCAATGTAAACAACAACACACACATCTATGAGCTCTCTGAGGACATCGTTCATAAAATATTGAAAGGCGGCCGGGGCATTGCAAAGTCCGAAGGGCATGACCTGATATTCAAATAGCCCATACTTGGTGCGGAAGGCCGTCTTCCATTCATCGCCCTCTTTTACTCGTACCAAGTGGTAAGCTCCTCTAAGATCCAGCTTTGTATATATGCATGCTTTTCTGACTTGGTCCAGGAGTTCAGGGATCAAAGGTAACGGATATCTATTCTTAACGGTGATCTGGTTCAGGGAGCGATAATCTATACAAGTTCTAAGGTCTCCTTCCTTTTTTGGAACGAAGAACAAAGCTGAAGAAGCAGTGGACTTGGAAGGACGAATAAACCCATTTGCCAGGTATTGATCCAGGTATTGTCGAAGGTGAAGGTTCTCAGGCTCGGTGAGGGCATAAATTCTACTACAAGGAGGAGTAGATCCAGGTATCAGGTCTATCTGGCAGTCATAAGACCTATGAGGAGGTAGAGAGTTAGCCTGATCCTTCCGGAAAACATCTTGGTATTCTAGGTATTCGGGAGGTAACTGGGGAGTCTCTGAAGAAATTGCTGCCAGTGCAACACCAGGTGGAGGGTGACAAGTAGAGACACATTCTGGAAACTGGACCGTTCTTGCTCGCCAATCGATCAGAGGATTGTGTTTCTCTAACCAAGGTATTCCTAGAATAATCTGAAACTGAGGGGCCTTGATCACATCGAACACGATCTTCTCATGGTGTCCATCTTGACTTACTAGCGTCACTTCTTGAGTGGTATGCGTTACTGGCCCGGAGGCTATCTCCGTACCATCCACCGTAGTAATGACGTCCTTTACAGCCTTGGGACAAAGAGTTAGATTCATCCTCAAAACCATTTCATGATCCACATAATTGCTGATGGCACCGCTGTCGACGTAAGCTTCAATTGCATGTAATCGATCCGGATTATCAGGGCTAATGAGGACCATAGGTATCACGAAATGCGAGGTCACAGAACTGGTTTTCACGCTCGGCAAGAGGACCTCTATTCTTGTCGGGCGAGGTCGTTTCCCTGCTCAGAGTTTGTAACTTTGGTAACTGCAGCTCCTACTGCCTTCTTGGCAGGTTTCACCGGACAGTCTCGAAGAAAGTGCCCTGAGTTTCCGCAATGGAGGCATAATTGCAACTGTTTTCTCCTTTCCCGCTCCTTTTGTGTTAGAGGACCTTTCAGACCCCCCATTTGCATGGGTTCCCCGGAGTCTACTCCTTTGGAAGGAGTTGGCGGTTTGGAAAATACTCGAGCATCAAACTTGGAACGATCAGCCTTCCTGTTCTGCAGTCTGTGATCTATTTGAACAACTAAGTCTATATAGTCCGAACAATCTTGTGGGGGATTCACTACTTAGGCTAACACATCTTTGAGCTCTCCACATAGACCTCTATAAAACAGCGTAATCCTTTTGTCCTCAGGCCATTGAGTTTCCACTATCAGTCTGTTGAAAGACGCAATATAAGCCAAAAGGTCTTGATTACCTTGTCGCAACGAAAGAAGCTCATTGTCCAAGGCCTGCCCCTGTGAATGTCTTGCGAACAGTTTTTCCATACTGAGCTGAAAAGCTTGAAAATCATGGAGGACCGGATCATCTTGATTTACTAGAGGGATCGACCAGTCTGCCGCATTGCCACTAAGGTACGAAAGCACGAAAGCTACTTTAGCTTGATCAGTTGGAAAGGCTGCTGGCCGGCATAAGAAATGCAACCGGCACTGATTGATAAATACTGCAAACCTCTTTGGGTCACCAGAAAATTGTTCGGGCGGAGCCAGAGGTACATTCCCAGGTAGGTTGATCTGCACTGGATTCATAGAGGATGTAGAAGGAAGATTTCCCCCAGATGCGGGTAACGGGGTCTGTCCGGCTTGTGACTGTAGCAATTGTCTAGCGAGATCATCTGTTCGCTCCTTGGAAATAATCAGTTCCCTTCTTAGAGAGTTCGTTTCCTGGCGGGCTGCATGCACTTCTGCCCTTAGTTCCCCAAGTAACTGGGCTAGCTGGTCGGTATCCGAGGTTTCCATAGCGCCTGGACGGGAGTTTTGTGGTAGGCTTTGCGTTCTGTAACGCTCACCTGATTCCCGTAGAGGCGCCGGTCTTGACTGGGCGTATACCGTATCTTCAAAGGTGATGTGTAACACACGGCTGGCTCTTTGGGCTGGACCTCTGTGCACTGTATGTCTGACTCGAAGGGTAAGATGTCTGCAGATAGAAAATATGGGATTAAGGAACTGGGTTATTGAATGTCTCTCTCTTCTTCGCTTTCTCTTCTCCTGTAGAACCCCAAAGGTTAACGCTCTCACCTTAGGTAAGTGAACGCTGTGCCCTCCATCTGCCTCGGGGCAGGGTGCTGTAACCAGTTTCTTCACTGGATAAGGGGAGCAGGCCTCTTGACTTCAGAGGACTGCTGTCCGTCGTTTACTGCACGAACGGTAAGTTTCGAGTAATTCTAATGTCTTTAAAGTCTTTAGTAATGATGTCTCTTGTTTTGCAGGGTTCCGGCGATGGCGGATGACGGGCTGAAGTGAGTTGAAAATGGAGCCCGTGTGATGAATAGAAGCGCCTGGAAGCACGTAAGTAAGCGCTTGTTGCCTGCTTCACGATGCGCTCTAACTGTCTTTTTATTTTGCAGGTACAAGTTCGGAGCGGCTGCAGGGTGCCGGAATACCCACTGGGTTAGATGTGGAAAGGAATAATGGCACGTGAGTATTAAAGTTCCCCAATGTCTTTAAACGCACCTTGTTTTGTCTTTCAGATGCGGGATGCAGCGCCGAAGGCCTCCGGAGCGTGCGAAGAGTTGGTAAGCTTTTGTCTTTCAGATGCCGGAATGCAGTGTGAAGACCTCCGGAGCGCACGAAGAGTAGGTAAGCCTTTGTCTTTCAGATGCCGGAATGCAGCGCGAGGCGTTGGTGACAGCCGATGGACCAGGTAAGTGAAGAGCTGTCACTGAAGACCGTAATGCTAACCTGTTCTTTCTTGTCTTTATAGGTGTTGCTGAAGACTGGATTCAGGATGGTAAGCCTTTTCCCTTAGGCCCAGGATCAGATGCAGAAGACACGATGAGCGTTCTGCTGCAGAGGATGCAGAATAACGCAAAGCAAGATTCATCCATCGGGTGTGGTTTAAATAGCCTCCTGTAGTGCTTAGGTGTCTCCTTCCACAGCCACGCCTAGGTAAGAAAAGAGTTCCTGCTTTCCAGAAGAGTTCCAGTGTTCTGAATCTAGGGAGTGGCTCCTGCCCCACCCAACAGGAAAAGTAGTTCCAAACAGAAGAGGATCCGAGGCTCAACTGGCAGGCAAGTAAGCAGCATGGTCTGCTGCAGGTAAGTCCACCCAAGCATTATGAGCCCGGCGCTTCCAGCGCTGGGACTGGGCATATTTATGAGCCTGGTGCCACTGGCGCCAGGACTGGGTCCAAAAGGTTCCAATTGGGACTGGTTGGCACTCGGAACCTGGGTTATGGATCTGCTTCCAAGGGAGTTGGGAAAACCCTGACCTTTTGGAAGCAGAGATCATGACATTTGGTTTAGGAGTCACAGAGACGAACACAGACGCCATTTTACAAAACCGAGTTCTGGCAGAAAATACCATCCGATGAACTTATTTAAGATAAGTAGACCGGTGGTACGTTAGAGATTGACGAGGAAAAGTATCAATCTCCAACAATGGGACGAATCCCATAGGGTTATGTTCGGGGTCGAACATAACAAGTAGTTTCCACTGCCACCAGCCAAAACTCGACGAGGGGGGACGGGACAGTGCAGATGTTTATTAGATCCCCAGTACATATAGAGACCTTGGTCTCTTTGCTTCTTTCTTTCCGCAGGAGTCAGAGGACCTCTAGCCACCCCTAACTGCATTGGCTCATCCGTCACAGGCTTCTCTGCCTGAAAGGAAATAGGAGGAGCTGTAGTTTGAAAACCCCATGTCTTCCTTCGTTCGGTTGTTCTTTCCGCCAGATGGAATTCAATTTGTAATGAAAGAGAAATCAATTCCTGGAAAGGGGCTGTTCTAACAATCCAGGCTAATCCATCACTTATCTTCTCAAGCAGCCCTCTCCGGAATATGGTCTGTTGTGCTGTCTCCGGCCAACCAGCTTCGGTGGCCATCTTCTGAAAGACTGAAACATAAGTCTGGCCGTCTGAGAACTCGTACCGCCAGAAAGTTCTCAAAGGAGGAAAAAAGAACCTCAACTCTCTCAAAACACTCTTTAAACAGGCATACAAAGTGGCTGTCGTCGTTTAAGGCAGGATCTGATGTAGTAACCATGAGTGTTGCCCATGCCAAGGCGTCACCCACCAGACTGGAAATCAAGAAGACAACCCTTGCCCTGTCGGATTCATAAGACCTGGAGCGAAAGGTATAGAATACATGACAAGCATCCAGGAACTCCTTCAGACGTCATGGAGCACCGTCATATTTCCAAAATGGGAATCCTAGAGGTGGGAGGTCTCCTCTTTGGTCATCTCAAAATACAGCCTGTTCCCTCAGGCGATTCTTCTTGTAGCTCACCCTACTTCTTCCTTTGTCTCGGCACACGTTTCTTCTCTTTCTTTGTGAAGAGATAAGGGCGAGCTCCTCCAGAGGCCACTTTGCCTTGTTGATAAAGAAGCCAAGCAATATGGACCCTGTGAAGCCAACCCTCCCAAACAGGGAGAAAGCCTTATGGAGAAAGAAACCCTGATTCTGCCGATTTGGTTTCAGAATAGGAAGGTCCGTTTTAGAGTGTAGGCAGTAGCCAACTCAGGAGGACAGAACGATGGAATATTGGTTTGACAAAATCTTTACTCTCCAGACTTGATCCAGAAATACGTCATGCAAAGGCATGGACAATGGAAGCAGTCTATGGAAGCAGTCAACGGATGATCAAGCAAATAAAGAGGAAAAGGTGGGGGTGCAGACAAGTGGAGGTAAGCAGGAGGACAGGCAGCTGCAGGACGGCGAGCGGGAGAAAGCAAGGAGAGGAAAGCAGTGGTCCGGCAGCGGGAGGATTGCTGGAGGAGGGTGTAACCGGTGAGCCTTGATCCGCCAGGTGAGCTAATGGCGACATAAAACGTTACAATAACCAAGGCCTTTTATGTCCCATCCAAGTCGTTCAACTATTTAATGGTATTTAAACTTATTTGTTTATTCTAAAACATGAATTTTGTATCCATACAAAAACAGGCCATATTTACTTAAAATACAAATCATCCATACACATTCAGGGGCCTTTGTTAGGGCCGTCATACACATTTCTGTTCCAAACAGTGAATCTTCATTGCAATTTCAGACACAAAAGAAAACCAACGTATGCGGTTGAGATCTATACACAACATAAATCACTCCTATCAATGTAAATTAGGTAGACCCTGGCAATATCCAGAGATGTTTCTAAATTTTGTTTTTTCGTATAAGACCTGCCCTATTTTTGCAGTGTCAGTTGTTGCTGTCTTTATAGCCGATACGGTGTGTTTGGGCCGTCTCTTAAACCAACTGTGGTTCCACAATTGCGCAGCCTTCATCAGAACGGATTCAGTTTCTTTGGCGCTCCCAGAAAGTGTGTTTTGTGTCTTCTAGTAGTAGCCCAGCATCACCCGGGGTGATGTAACAGGGATTTGTGTGCCCCCAGATCCACCTGGGGTCATGGGAGGGGGTATTACTGTGCACATGGCATCAGTGCCTCATTTCAGTGTTTGTCTCCACTTTCCCGTGCTGGAGCGGGGAGTACAAGACTTCAATAGGGTGCTGTTGCAACACTAGCAAGGGGCAGCTGCCCAATGCTAGTCTGACATCAGCACCCTATTGTAATGGCATGCGCCCTGCTCCCGTGCTGGAATGCCCAGTGCCAGCATGTGGGAGGGGCACGTTTCCTTTCAATAGGGCGCATTCACCGCTACACAGGCTTGCAGGAGACCTTGAATGATTTCCCCAACTGCCGGGGCAGGGGGGCACAGATTACAATGATCCTACAATTGAATTAGCTGTCCCTTTAGGCTATGTGCTTTTTCTCTCAGAATCAGATTCAAGGGACTGGAGGGGGAGTTGCTGGTAGAGCTAAGAGAGCTTTTCATCTGTTTGAGGTGCCATGCATTTGCAATGACTGTGAAATTGTACACCTCAAGTTTACCCCTAATCATAATACTTGTATAAACTCCATTTTGCTTTATCACCCACCCTGGGAACATTTCGAAAAATTCACATTGCCACCTTAACTTGCTGAAACAGATAATACCTTTCCTATCAGAGCAAAACTGCATTCCTCGGGCTGTCATTCCTCCCAGAATTGACTACTGTAATGGACTTTTAGAGGCATCAGAACGAATTGCATTCAGATCCTACAAGTCCGTATTGCAAACAATGTGCCTCGCAACTCTCCCATTCCTGAAATAAGGAAAGAGCTGCACTGGCTTCCAGTAGCAGCTCGGGTGCACTTTAGGATACCCATTTGCGCTTGTAAGTGTGTGCGTGGTAATGAACCTGCTTATCTTTCGGACAGGCTGATCAGATATATGAGCCCAAAAGTACGTTACGGTCTCCAGGTGCTCGGGTGCTCTCAAGTCCTAGAGCCAGACGTGCCTTGGCCAATGGAAGACACTTCGCAACCCCGGGCACCTGCAGCCTAGAATACCCTGCCGCTGACTCTTCGGCAGGATTTTAACCTACGTCAAATTCGAAAGCACCCTTAGACTTTTTTGTTTGAATAAATGTTTCCATGCTCTGCATTTACCCATTCCTCTGCCTCTCCTGTGTTTCATGTTTTGTGTTAGTCTCTATGTGCGCCCTGATGCCTGCAGGTCTTTGGTGCGTTATGAACAAATAAATAAACAAACAAATAAAGCAACACACACAGCAATACAAAATCCCACACAACAGGCATCGAACAACTCAATTCTACACTACTAGAACCAAATTGCATACACCCTGGCTTATGCGCCCTAACCCCACAGGTACTCGATGCTCCCACCTGGACAAATGCTTCTATGCCCTTGACACACTCCACCTAGAAACAGAGCAACACATGGCACCCGACTACTCACAAACTACACGCATCAACAGAGCAGGAAAGCTACCTTGCAATTCCCCTCTCGCCACACTAACCCAACTCCTCCTTTCCCTCCAGATCCACCAGAGCGCCTACAGACCATGAAAAGGACAGCGGTGTGTGGCCTAAACCCCAACACGACACATATGTCACTGGTCTATCTCCTGAGATTGATCCCAACCCCAGAAACTCTTTGCTAATCACTGGGTCACTCAATTTCATCTTTCCTGTCTGCTAGTAAATCTGCCCTGTACTTCTCTCCCAAGATCTCTAAGGCACGCCACACTCCACCTGTGGTCCTGTCCAACCAACCTCTTTCAGCGGTCCCCCATCTCCTCTATTCTTTCCACTTTTAGCTCCCTCTCCCCACCCTCACCCTACGAACTGGCAGCCACTGCCCTGCAAACCACCCCATGCTGTGCTCCAGGGGACCCTAGTGCTACGCAAACAATAAAGGCAGTGGCACCGCTTACCTGTTCCTTCTTCTCCTTGTTCTTTACCCTCTAACTTGAAATATGCCCCTTTCCTGCCTGCTTCAAGACAGCCACGTGCTACCTATCCTCAAAAAGCCCTCTGCTGGTCTCTGACAGTCTCACTACATCCCCTGAAAGTCTACAACTTTGGTTCCTCATTGAGAGCGATTCAACACTTCAACACCGCGGCCGCTAGACAGCTCAATCTTCTTAACAACAGAAAAATCCTCCACCACTCAACACATCCCTCAACCAAAAACCCTTATTCCCACCTGGCACACGGTTGCCTTGACCATTGCTCCAGCCGACTACTGGTGCCCGCCTGTACTAGTGTGTCCCTGCAACAAATCTATTGATTATACTACTGGTACTCCCCTGTTCTCCTCCCACCACTGCCCACAGACTCCAATTTGGCTGGTTCTCTATGCAGCACTGTCCCCTTTTTAAGTTTGCTCTACTCGTTAGTTGGGCTATTAGGTGTCGCTTGCAACACCTATAAGCCGAAACTATTGCATTGGAGTACAGATAGGGAGGAACGGCATATGAGGGGGGACACAGAGTCTGTAGGTGTTGTTTGGTTATTTGCCCACCCATTACCTGTCCATGGCCATGCTAATCCCTATTTCAATACCCACCCATTCCTGCCTCTGCCCCACCCAAAACACCTCCTGGTGGGAACTCTTTGAGCTCGCTTTAATCAAGCCTTACCATCAGGTTTTGCAATCAAAGTGCCTGCCAGTGTTTGCTCAAAGCAGTCTTATGGGCGTTAATAACTTAATTGGAGCTGTCCACATGCTACTGGTGTAATAGAAATGTCTTAACCAGGTCTGCCTTCAGCCACTCGATTTATACCTTCACTGAAGTCCTGTTAAAAACAAGCGTTGGCAAAGCCAACAGTTTTGGCTTGTGTATAACTATTAGGCATGTGCCAGGTACTGCTATTAGATGCTTCAGTATTCTCACCATTTTGCACCTGCTACCCACAATGGGTAGTTAATGCCCCTACGGCTGTGCATGGCAAGTGCCTTTCCCATGCTTAAACAAATGTCCAAACTGTAGGCACTGCCAATGCTTGTTTGTAAATCCATGTATTCTACAGCCGCCCTTATCTAGCTTCCTCTATCACCCGCTTCTCACACACTTTGCTCCTCTATCACCCTCTATCACCCACTTCTCACACACTTTGCTCCTCTATCACCCTCGATCACCCACTTCTCACACACTTTGTTCCGGCACCCTAGTCTGTCTGCCTCTACCCCGCCCCCTACCCGCACTTCCTCATGCTTCTGCTGCCTTCCTTGCCTTCTTCCACTGGAATGCCCTCCTACTGAGAGCCTGCATTGTGCCACTACTTGCATCCAAATCCAGCCAGCCCTGAAACTTCATCCCTCCCTCCAAAGGGTCCCTACAGCTAAGCGTGTATAGTGCCACTTCGAGGATAGCCTATCCTATGCTTTGCAATGTATATATTTCTACATACATGGCATGGCCACCCACCCGCACGCATCTTCTATCATACACTACTATAAGACATATTGCACAACACCTCTGCCATAAGAATGCAGCTATCCCCCACGACATTAATTCGGTCTCGCAGCACACATAATGAGTCTCCTGCACTCGCATACTCTCCAGACTACCTCGCAGCACCCATCGACATGGGTAGCCAGCTGGGACTTCGCAACCCCGACCTAACTTCGTATTGCCTAAACCGCACACACGCATTCTAAACTCCTCTGACGAATTTTCCATACATAGTTTCCGGTTCCCAAGGGCGTTCACCTACAGTGCTTTAATGCCATACCAATGGCAAAAGGCGCTATACAAATGACAATTGCATTACATACATTTCTAACTGTCTTTGCATACACTACAGAGCCTATTTTGTCTGTATGTGGTGTCCTGAGGGAAGTTCCCATTATCACCCTCCCCGTCCACCAACTGCCCCACAACGTACTCAGCCCGTCTGGGCAGCCCCCTGAAAGAGATGGCTCCAGGTACTGCTGCTATGCTCAGGTACAGGGTTTCTGCCGGAAACGCTACCCTTTTCTTTCATTCGTTCATTCATTCAGCCAGTCAGATAGCACAGCGAGTAGAGCGCTCGCTTTGACATCCGTGCAGAGCCCTCAGCATTTCATCCTTCCGAGGTCGATAAATGAGCACCACACACCGTGGGTAATAATAAGCAGCGCTCAGATGCCTGAGGGTTCGTAGCGCTATATAAATGCTAAATTATTATTATTAAAAATGTTTATTAAATATAAAAACAAAATACAAAAATATATGGCTGGCTGGTTTCTATCAGTACAGCAGCCATGAAAATATTGTGAACGTACCATGAGGAAAAAGGCCAGGAACATGTTGTTTCGAGCAAGACATTTCTTTTTTTTCTCACCTGTGACAGACAAGGAGACTAAAGCAGTGGGATAGCCAAATGCAAAGATACCCGAACACGCTTTTGTCTCACCACTCAACGTATGTGTGGGCATTATGGCATGAAGCCAGAGAAGCAGAATGTCTCGCCTAATTAGGCACCTTGGATGTCCACAGAAGACAGACTGACCTAAATTCTCTTGCGGTCATACTGAATAAAAGGAGACAGCAAAAGCAGCACACAGCAGACTGGGAAGAGCGTACATACACGCACCCAGATACACAGCAGACATGTATGCACACCCACACAGTCAGTGAAGTGCAGACACACACGCACCCACAAACACAGCAGACATGTATGCACACCCACACAGATAATGAAGTGCAGACACACACGCAACCACATACACTGCAGACATGTATGCACACCCACACAGACAGTGAAGTGCAGACACACACGCACCCATACACTGCAGCCATGTAAGCACACCCACACAGTCAATGAAGTGCAGACACACACGCCCCCACATACACAGCAGACATGTATGCACACCCACACAGATAATGAAGTGCAGACACACACGCAACCACATACACTGCAGACATGTATGCACACCCACACAGACAGTGAAGTGCAGACACACGCGCACCCACATCCACATACACAGCAGACATGTATGCACACCCACACAGACAGTGAAGTGCAGATATACAGTCACAGGAGGCCGCGAAGCACACAGACAAATGCACACCCATGCATGCGTGGACACACATACACACATTCAGTGGCGGCGCACAACATTTGTGGGCCCTCCTGTGAGCCATGCTGAGGGCCGTCCTCCCTCCCCGCAACTCCCTTGTCTACAAATCACAGGTCGCGCCAAACTCTGTGTCGGCCTAGAGTACCACGCGTGCGCAATACACACCATTATCATGCTGCTGCAGGGGCATGCCACACACTGCACTAGGAGAAAGATATACATATGCATAAGCCGGTGCGATAACACAGCGAGTAGAGCGCTCGCTTTGACATCTGTGCAGGTTCGAATCCCGGCAGGGCCAAACTCAGCCTTTCATCCTTCCGAGGTCGATAAATGAGCACCACACACCGTGGGTAATAATAAGCAGCACTCAGATGCCTGAGGGTTCGTAGCACTATATAAATGCTAAATTATTATTATTATTATTATTATTATTATTATTATGTGTTTTCATGCATTATACAACATACTTTCTGAGACAATTTGGCTAAAAAACCAGGGCATTTGCAAATGTTTTGTAGTACAGCACCTATCAAAAAATCCAATACATGCAAGTCATGTACAGTGCACAGGAACATTAAGGTTTTAATTAATTGAATGTTTCGCTATTCAAAATGCCATGCCACAATTAAAAGATGTCCAACTAGCTGCACAATGTAGACCAGTCTAGACACTAATGAACATATTACAGTAAAACATGCCATGCCACATTAAGACATACCTAGACTGGCTGCACCAAAATGCCAGTCGAAGCAATGACACTTATCGTGGATAATTTATCACAGAAGCCCAGAAAAATATACAATGCCACAGTAAGAAATGACTAGACTGGCTGCACCCAAATGCCAGTGTAGCCAGGTAATTAAACTAAGCAGGACTGCTTTATCAGAGATGTCAAGTAAATAAAAAGTCAAGCCAAAGAAATGGCTAGACTGGCTGCACCAACATGCCAGTCTAGCCACTAATAACCGCAATGTTGCAAATCCATATGTATCGAGTGCAGTTAATTATGGATGGGATATGTTACTTTTGGTGTTACAGTTGTTTTGAATGTATACATATTAAATCTTCACGCACATAGAAAGATTCAATATTAAAACTGTAAATGCAACATTAACACAAAACTACAAAACGGGGTGCTTTGTAAAAAACACATGGAAGCTGGGAGTCTTGCAAAATGCATGTTGACTTTTAAACTGACTTTCTCAGATTTTCAGATGGCAGATATATTTGTAAATCAGTCATTTTAATCTCTGTGGTTAGCTGCTGCAGATGAATTTTAAGTAGCAGGGACATTCTTGACGGAAAGAAGAATGAGACATATAGCAAGAAGGTCAGCGTACGAACAGGACAAGGTTTATGATTTTACAGTTCCGCAAGGGAACAGATGTAATCTCGCTCATTGTATTGAAGTCGCTAGAGGGGGTTGGTCATTTGTTTGGTGGTCATAAAAATGAGGGCTGATACCAGGGTGTCCGGTGACAAATTGTTTTTACAGGCGATCAGAGGCAGTATGTTCTAGAGTTGTGATCACATAAATTAGTAGGTTTTAAGAAGTGCCAGGAGTCTGGGGTAGTTGAGATTGCAATCAGTAGTTCAAAGAAGATCCTGCTTATTTAGGCCTTTCTCTATTTGCTAACATATATAAGCGGCCCATGTGCAATCACACTTAAAGTAAAAGGCCTTAGGCCGGTTATTGCTAGCAATGAATCATGTTTTCAATACCAATGCTTAACTATTTACTGACATCATGGACTACTACGGATGAATCCTAAAGGAGAGGTGTGTTCTGAATATTGTCTAAAGACGTCTATCAAGATAAGACTGACCAATGAAAATGGAAGAATTGGGAACCAGTGAGATTTCTTTGAAGAGGTTTTTGTCCAATCATATTTGGGGGGTGGATAAAGTATCTGGGAATGTTTTCATTGTTGCAAAAAAGTATATAATATGCCAACTGATGTTGTATTGTTCAGACTTGGGATAGTTTGGCCCTGCAACACCATCTAACCTCTCCCCAGAGCTTTGCACAATAAACTTGCTTTATGTGCAATGGTGTACTCACTTCTAAAGTGTATCAGAAGGGAAGCGCCGAGAGCTTTAATGGAACAATGGACCCCTGCGCTGGTCTTGTACAATCTTCTATGGTGTGTCCTGCTTTCTGGTCAAGGGTTCATGTGGGATAATGCTCCAACTGGTCCTGTGCGGTAGAAATTGTATGCAAGTGGAGAACCTTATTTGTGTTGGTGCTGGATTTCAATTATTCATACCACTTTTGGTAGGGTGTGTAGCAAGGTCAAAAAGAAAGTAGTAGATAAATATATATAGTCTGTGCTACTTATTGATTGCTTGCAGAGTTATTTTTATTTGAATGAGGTTGCCAGAGTTTTGGCTGAGCAGCAAAGGTGGGGCTCACATAGCAAAAAGCCAACACGTGTTTCAACCATCAGGTCTTTATCAAGGCGTCAGAAAGTTAGATCTAACTTTCTGTCATGATTCCTGCCCCTCATGTCCCCAGCCCTCCAAGATGTCAGGCTGGAGCCAGGCCACAATCACCTACAAGGCCCTCAAGGGCCTCTCCATCCCTCCAAAGACCCACTTGGAGTCAGACTTGGCGCTTGTGGTACCAGACTCACTGACTCCCATAGGATAACATTGGGTATTAGCCTTGTAGTGCATTGATGGGGACAGGATGGATGCCCCCACATATTTCCGTTCCCAGAACTGCATGTGCAGTCTAGTCTTTTGGGTGTGGTTCAGCCCAGAGACACCTGGGATACCCAGAGAATATTTAAGCCACACCCAGGCTGAGGAACATGCTCTGTGTTTTCTGCACCTGCAGCATGACACTCACCGTGTTCGGATCGGTCTCCAGTAGGACTGCATCTTTAGTCTGTGCTCAGCTCCTGCAAGAACAAGAACACCGTTAGGAACAGCCTTACCTTGCAGCGCTTCTGCCCATCATTCATCGCTCCTTCTGTTCTGCGGGCATCTTCGGCGGTGTCATTCCCATCCCGGCACGCGGCTCCCTAAGGAAAAGGGAAAAGAACAGAAAAAAGGCATTAGTAAGCATTCTGCAAATATTCGCTTATTTTTAAATACTGTACGAGCTTCAAACGCTTACCTGAATCCCAGCCGCTCTGGGGGGAACTCTGTCTCCGGAACTTCTCATCCATCTGCAAGAGGGAAAAGACACTCCAGGTTAGCGTGGAAACATCTAGAGGCGCCGCATACCGCGCTTACTCACAGCATTTGTTCTTCATAACCGGCATCCACGCTGAAAAAGTTGCGGCACCTAACAGACACAGGAAAAGAACTCAGTTCAATACAAATATGAAAGTGGTGCATCGCGCATCGCGCTCTCACTCACCTTCAGCGCTACTCATCTCAGCAGCACGCCGCCATCCCCGGAACGCCGGCCATCATCTAAGGAAGGAAAAGAACAAAGTTAGAGAACTGTTCAAAAGACTCATTATACTTACCTGTCGGACTCTTGCCAGTGAAGTAACTAGGCAGCAACGAGCCCGCATCAATCAACGCGCCCCTGCGCTGAAAGCAGGACGGAGAGCACACTATCCAAGAAAACAAGGTGAGCTGTGGATCAAAGGGAAGGGTTGGACCCCGGGGAAGAAGGGGTTCAAGCACACAGAGACAATAGGGAGTTAAACTCTACCAATCAGGTGTTTCAGGCCCAGTCTCCAGTCGAATAGCCTCCAGGGAAGGGTTCGAGGTAGTAAGAGGTCAGAACAGGCTGAGTGACGTCCCCGTGGATACCAGGTGAGCGTTACAGAACACAACGCCTCACATCAAAATCCATCTGGGCGTCATGGAAACGTCAGAAACCGACCAGTTAGCCCACATGTTGGGGCAGCTACGTTCCGAAGTACATGCGGCCAGGCAGGAGACCAACACCCTGAGGAGAGAGCTGATAGTAGCCAAAGAGCACACTGATGATTTAAGCTGGCAACTTCTCGAGTCACAAGCAGGGCATGCACCAATTGCCGGGAAGCGTGCCCTCGATGCTAGCGCCATCAGCCAATCCTGTTCAGACAACCCTTCCTGGGGCAGTTCCCTTGGCCCCACCCGAACGATTTACGGGGGATCCCAAGAGGTTTGCAACGTTCATGAACCAGTGCCGCCTGCACTTCCTTTGTAGGCCAGGGGCCTTTCCGAATGACCAATCACGGGTTGCTTTTGTGCTATCCTACCTGAGTGGTAGCGCCACGGACTGGTCTGTACCATTTGTGGCCCAAGATGATCCTTTGCTGCATGACTTCAGAGGCTTTCAGCAGGAGATGGAAAAGCTGTTTGCCCGTCGTACTCATGGGCAGGCATTAGACAATGAACGTCTGTCCCTACGCCAAGGGAATCAAGACCTATTAACGTACATAGCCACGTTCAATAGACACGTAGTTGAAGCAGAATGGCCAGTGGAGAAGAGAACCACGTTATTTCATTGGGGGTTTTGGGGGGAGCTCAAGGATGTTCTCGCACAAGTAGTGAACCTCCCGAAAGACTGCTCAGAATTCATTGACCTTGTTGTTCAACTGGATCATAGGTTGCAGGACCGAAGAGCAGATCGAACCAGACCGGACCCTCGCCCTATGTATGTGCGTTCAAAGGACAATACTGCCCGAACAACGGAAGGTTCAGGAGAACCAATGCAAATCGGGGGGGTCAGATCCCCCTTGACTAAAGCGGAAAAGGATAAAAGGAGAAAGCAGCAGTTATGTCTGTACTGTGGAAGGTCAGGTCATTTCCTTAAAGAGTGCCCAGTGAAGCCACCGAGGAGGACGGTAGGGGCCACGGACAAGGAAGATACCATTAAGGAATCGGAAAACTCCCCAGCCTGGCAAGTGTAGGGGTCCACTTGTCGAGCGAAGAAAGTGAACTACAGACATCCCATTTTGCACTATCTGTGGTCTTAATCAATCACCAACAACCATCTCGGATGCACGCAGTAAGAGCGTACATAGACAGTGGAGCCGTTGGGAATTACATCGACCAGGATCCTGCGGCAAAGATGGGGCTTCCGTTACGCCCTAAATCAACCACCGACACTGTTACCACGGTTTATGGCACGGAAATAGCTTCTGATCCAGTATCCCAATGCACTGCAGCTTTAACCCTTCTGTGCCAGGATGGACACCAAGAATCTATTGTTTTTGACCTCATTAAGGCACCACAGTTCTAGTTGATTTTGGGAATGCCATGGTTGGTAGCTCACAATCCTTGAATCGATTGGCGAGCAAAAGAATTGGCCTTTCCCAAGACCTGCACCCACACATGTTATCGCCAAGAGAAACAACCAATAGACACCAGAACCTCGCCGCTTGTGACTGTGGCAATCGGCACCCTACCAAGTGATTGCCAGGACTTTCAAGATGTCTTTCAGAAAGAACAGGCTAATACCCTGTCACCGCATAGACCATACGATTGATTGCCAAATCGACCTGATACCCCGCGCACAAATCCCTTGTGGGCAAATTTACACACTCACGGAACCATAAAACCAGCACCTGAAGACCTATCTTGACCAATACCTGGCCAGCGTGTTCATCTGTCCCTCGAAATCTCCAACAGCCAGTCCTCTATTCTTCGTACCGAAAAAGGAGGGGGCCTTGAGAACGTGCATCGACTATCGCGCACTGAACCAGATTACTGTAAAAAACTGCTACACCCTGGCACTGATACCTGAATTGCTTGATCAAGTCAAAGATGCCCAAATCTACACAAAACTAGACCTGAGGGGGGCATTACACCTTGTTTGCGTAAAACAGGGGGACGAATGGAAAACCGCTTTTCGCACCAAATACGGCTTGTACGAATATCAAGTAATGCCCTTTAGCCTTTGCAACGCGCCTGCTGCATTTCAATACCTCATGAAAGATGTCCTACGGGAATTGATTGATGTCTGTGCTCTAGTGTACATCGACGATATCCTACTATATTCTGAATCAAAGCAGGACCATGTTAAACACGTCCGATTCGTATTGGAGAAACTCCGTCAACACCAGCTCTATGCCAAGTTCGAAAAGTGCTCATTCCACGTCTCCGAGGTGGAATTCCTGGGCTTTATTCTCAGCCCAAATGAAATCCGAATGGATGTACACAAGGTAGATGCTATCCTGAACTGGCCATCCCCAAATTTATTCAAGGGGGTTCAAAGTATGCTGGGTTTTGCAAACTTCTACCGCCGGTTCATCTCAGGATTTTTCGCAAATCGTGCATCCCATCATGTCATAACAAAAAGTTTCAGTGGACAACAGAAGCCGAGCAGGATTTCCAGGAACTCAAAGCAAGATTCACATCTGCCCCAATCTTACGCCACCCTCGCCCTGATCTCCCATACCTGGTGGAAACGGATGCCTCAAGCATGGCTATGGGAGCCGTCCTCTCACAAAAGGACCCAGAAACGGGCCAGTTACACCCTGTTGCCTTCTGGTCGCGTAAATTCACACCCCCTGAACTCAATTACGCTATCACAGACAAAGAACTCCTGGCCATTAAGTCAGCCTTTAAGGCATGGCGGCACTACCTCTTGGGCGCCAGACACACAATCACTGTAATAACTGACCACCGGAAACTCCAGTACCTAAAAACGGCAAAGTCCCAATCCTCACGACAACTACGTTGGGCTCTTTTTTTTTGCTGAATATGATTACGTGATTACATTTCGACCAGGGGTGAAAAACGGGAAGGCCGATGCCCTTTCCCGTATGGGGGTCGAAGAGCAAGGGTATCAGACCCCTGACCCAATAGCAATCATCCCGAGTGACAAGCTCCTAGGAATCACAGCAACCATAACTCAGAAAGAATTACATGAAGAAATCCAAAGCCTGATGAGTCCGGAGCAATTACAAGCGTGGAGTGCACAAGGAGAACATTACATGATAATAGATCAGTTGCCCTACTTCAGGAATCGTTTATTCTTACCAAACCAAGAACTACGAGAACAAGTCATGTCCGGTTATCATGATTCCTTGATCGAGGGCCACCCCGGAATCGCTAAAACGCTAGCCAAGGTAAAACGAAATTATTGGTGGCCCACGTGGCATAAAGACAATATCCAATTCATCCTATATTGTGGAGTGTGTGCTCAAAACAAGTCATCCAAGCAGAAACCGGCTGGGCTATTACAACCATTGGAAATCCCACCAGCACCCTGGCACACGTTGCCCCTCGATTCTATTACTGACTTACCACCCAGTCAAGGGTTAAGCACTATTCTTGTGGTCGTGGACCTATTTTCAAAAATGGCACATTTCATTCCTCTTAAGGGGCTCCCAAATGCTTCCACTCTGGCAAAGGTATTTCTTGAAGGCATCGTACGGCTCCATGGGTTTCCTTCAGTTTTGGTCGCAGACCAAGGTACTCATTCGTATCTAACTTCTGGAGAAAATGCTGCTCTATGGCCCAGATCGACATCCGGCTATCCACCAGTCACCATCCCCAAACGGATGGTCAAACTGAGAGGACAAATTAGACGCTCGAGCAGTATCTGCGTTGCATGTTACACCAAGCTGAAGGAGGCTGGTTCGACCTATTATGGATAGCTGAATATGCTTATAATAATTCCCTACACACCAGCACTGGGTAGACACCTTTTTATAGCATGTATGGCAGGCACCCACGTACTTCTGAGTTGGACGTTCCTACAACCTTGGAAATGGCAGCAGTCAAAACCTTGCACACAACCATTTCTCAAACCTTTAAAAGGGCAGCTGAACACCTACTTCAAGCTTAGAATCGCCAAAAGAAGTTTGCTGATCAACACCGAGCAAAGGCCCCCAACTACCAAATGGGAGACAAAGTCTGGCTGGCGTCCAAACACGTGTCCATTAAAGGAACCCGAACTTTCCGTCCAAGATACCTGGGTCCATTCACTGTCACCTCTGTAATAAATCCTGTGGCGGTCAGACTAGCTTTGCCGTCAAACATGCAGATTCATCCTGTGTTCTATGTGTCTATCCTTAAACCTGTTCAACCTGGGACCCGGGTAGCAACGCCACCGCAGCCAGTAGTAGTTTCTGGGGAGCCAGAATTCGAAGTCAAGGACATCCTAGATTCAAAGTACGTCAGATCCAAATTATACTACTTAGTAGACTGGAAGGGGTATGGTCCACAAGACAGGACATGGGAGCCTTGTGAGTACATCCATGCACCTCGCTTGCTTAGACGATTTCATCAAAACCATCCAACCAAAACAGGAGCAGACAGAAGAGCCACCTTGAGAGGGGTCTTGGGGGGGAGTGCTGTCAGGATTCCTGCCCCTCATGTCCCCAGCCTTCCAAGATGTCAGGCTGGAGCCAGGCCACGATCACCTACATGGCCCTCAAGAGCCTCTCCATCCCTCCAAAGACCCACTTGGAGTCAGACTTGGCGCTTGTGGTACCAGACTCACTCACTCCCATAGGATAACATTGGGGAATGGACTTGTAGTGCATTGATGGGGACAAGATGGATGCCCCCACATATTTTGGTTCCCAGAACTGCATGTGCAGTCTAGTCTTTTGGGTGTGGTTCAGCCCAGAGACACCTGGGATACCCAGAGACTATTTAAGCCATGCCCAGGCTGAGAAACATGCTTTGTGTTTTTTGCACCTGCAGCGTGACACTCACTGTGTTCGGATCGGTCTCCAGTAGGACTGCATCTTTCTTCTGCGCTCAGCTACTGCAAGAACAAGAACACCATTAAGAACAGCCTTACCTTGCGGCGCTTCTGCCCATCATTCATCGCTCCTTCTGTTCTGCGGGCATCTTCGGCGGTGTCATTCCCATCCCGGCATGCGGCTTCCTAAGGAAAAGGGAAAAGAACAGAAAAAAGGCATTAGTAAGCATTCTGCAAATCTTCGCTTATTTTTAAATACTGTACGAGCTTCAAACGCTTACCTGAATCCCAGCCACTCTGGGGGAACTCTGTCTCCGGAACTTCTCATCCATCTGCAAGAGGGAAAAGACACTCCAGGTTAGCGTGGAAACATCTAGAGGCACCGCATACCGCGCTTCCTCACCGCATTTGTTCTTCATAACCAGCATCCACGCTGAAAACGTCGCGGCACCTAAAAGACACAGGAAAAGAACTCAGTTCAATACAAATACGAAAGGGGTGCATCGCGCATCGCGCTCTCACTCACCTTCAGCGCTACTCATCTCAGCAGCACGCCGCCATCCCCGGACGCCGGCCATCATCTAAGGAAGGAAAGGAACGAAGTTAGAGAACTGTTCAAAATACTCATTATACTTACCTGTCGGACTCTTGCCAGTGAAGTAACTAGGCAGCAACGAGCCCGCATCAATCAACGCGCCCCTGCGCTGAAAGCAGGACAGAGAGCACACTATCCAAGAAAACAAGGTGAGCTGTGGATCAAAGGGAAGGGTTGGACCCCGGGGAAGAAGGGGTTCAAGCACACAGAGATAATAGGGAGTTAAACTCTACCAATCCTGTGTTTCAGGCCCAGTCTCCAGTCAAATAGCCTCCAGGGAAGGGTTTGAGGTCGTAAGAGGTCAGAACAGGCTGAGTGACGTCCCCGTGGATACCAGGTGAGCGTTACACTTTCTGAACGCCTTTATAAAGACCTGATATTGTGGATGCCATGTTGGATGCCATATTCTTTAAAGGTCCGGCTGCTCTGTGGAGCTTGGTGCCAAGGTCCAGCTCTGCGGAACAACTTGACGAAGCACCACATTGGAGCATCTGGGGTTCAAGTGAGTACACATTTGGGGGTGTAAAGCAAGGGGGAAGTAGGGGTAAAAAATGGGTTGTTTCTTTGATTTTAGTTTATTTGTTGTTAAGTTCAACACTTGGAGTGTGGGTGTGAAATGAGTTGAGGTTGCAGGTTTGGAAAAGTGGATGTTTCTGATAGACCGATATAACTGTTCTGTGTTGTAAGTCCCTTGTATATATGTTTTGCCTCGTTTGTTATTTTAGAGGTGTGAGGGGGTACCTTAACCCACACGCCCAGTGTGAAGCTTGTCCTTTTACCCTTTAGCTTGCTTGTCCGGTTGGCTGGAGCCCCCACCTAAAGGTGGGGTGGCATCTTATGGTAAATCCAACCCGAGATACCTTTCTGAAGTAGACATTGACATTCTTTTGTATTTGCCGTGCGGGCGGAGCCCCTCACCTCGATTCTCTTGGTTAATCGAAATAGGGAAGGGAAACTTCCTGTAGTCAGGAAAAGACGGCTTTGTAGTAGAGAAAATCAAACCGGTGCTGTAGTGGAAAGCATTGTGCCCCTCCTATGCTCGAGTGATGGGGATATCTACGAAATATTGGCTGGCAAGTATTTTTGATAAGAGGCTGTCTTCTGTGTATGAGTGAGAAGTAGTATTGGGGTAAATAGTGAAGTGAGGTATAGACAAGTACAGTGAATGAGTGTGAAGTGCGACCAAAGGTAAAAATGGAGCTCTTGGGTGAAAAATATTTTGTGCCAAAGGTTTGGCTCGGTATCAGACTTTTGTGCAATCATTGTTTGATAACTTGGGTTGGAGTATGGAGACTCCGTTGAATCATTTATGCATGCCAGGCCATAAGGCAAACGTTTTTAAATATCATAGAGATTGGTTGTGGGAGAGCAAGGGGAAAATTATAAATTCTTGGCCTATTGAGGGATCCCATAACACGGGGATATTGGAGAGCCTGCATACCTTTTTAACTACAAAGCACAAGGGCTCAAAGTTAGAGAAGCAGTTAAACATCTTGGAATTATGGAGGATGTATACAAAAAGAAGGAAGGGCAATAATGTTGAAATTGGGGGGGAGGGCCAAAAAGGAGGGTGCAGGAATTTCTTCTGCACCACCCCCACAAGGGTGCTATCCTTTATCACCCCCTGAGAGGTACACAGACCCTGAGTTCATACCATCGTTTTCCCCAGCAGCTACTCCAGTGGTTGCAAGACGGACACAGGTAACGCCTCCGTCAGTTACAATTTCTAAGCACTGAGATTTTGAAGAAAGTGGAAGGGTAACTCCTTCAATGGTTGAGGTGGATATGGAGAACAGGGATGCTGCCATGGGTACAGGGGCTGAGCAGGGAGGATGGGAGATGGCACCTTAAGGTAGTGCTGATTATGCTTCCATGACTGTATAAGGGTTAGGGGAAGTAGTTGCCGGAGTAGACAATGAAGGAGAGGAATGGGATGTCGAGCAAGGAGAGCAGCGTTTAGGCACCGTACCTCCCGCTCAGTAGTAGCGAGAGAAAGCACACGATGAAGTCATAGGACTTGCAAGGGTATTTGCATGTATGTAGAGAGGCAGATGTACACGTCATCTCTCGTGCCTGCCCCTTCACCTCCGTCGTACTGGAAGAAATCCAAGAGAGCAGTATGTGTGACACGAGGTATCGTCCCAATACTGAATCGAAGATACGAGAGATGTTATGCACTCAGACAACCATATCAAATGTACCGTCGCACTGATGTGGTGGAAGGATATATGCATGCGCCACTGAACATAGAGAGCTACAAGTGAAATTAGACCAGGGCAAAGTGATGTCATCAAGAGAAGACACTGGGACAAACTGGGACACACTGAAACGATATGCGATCACTTCAAGAAAAGAGATGTAACTGAAGTCACAAGAGAAACATGTATGCAGAGATGAAGAAATCATATATAATAAGTGAGAAGAGAATCAGTAAATGTATATGCGAAGAAATGCAAGGTAGATGAGACATATAGAAGATTGCTGCAGGAGAAAATACGAAGTGGGTAAAGCAGCCTTGATAGAAAGATGGACATCGGTTTTGTATAATAGTCGGTTAAGAAGCCTTGAAGGGTGAGATCAAAACTGCAGAGCTGACAGGTGCTGGAAAACAGCTTATTGTGAGGAACAAATAACATTTGTTAGGAATAGGATCAAGGATGCCACATCAGGAGGCAACTGCAAGGCACAAGGGGAGTCAAAGACAATAAGCTACAAACGCAGGATATATTTTTCTTAGATTAAGTGAAGGAGAAAACATTTGCAAGAGCCAAGTATTGGACATTTAAAGATGCAAAAACCATGTGTAATACAGACCAACCAAGTCTCTAGAGGCCAAGAGGAGTAATAGCACCCAGCCTAATTGAATTAAATAGCACTAAATAAAAGGTTGAAATTGACAAAATCATGGTCTCCTCACACGTGGTGCAAGACTCTAAAACAAGGCCTATTCATTAAGCTTTATCTGAAGATAGCGACGTACCTAAACTCCCTTAAAAGTCCCAAGGAACAGAACAGTCAGCAAGGTCAACTATAGAGAAGACGCCTTGGCTCAGGGCCTAACCGATGAGAGCTGGTAGGATATTTGACCAAAGAGGGCAGTGGTCTGATGATGTTGGCCGCACCTGGGTTTCGTTTTGCTCATGTGCTGCTAACAAGCTGAATGTGCAAGGTTGGGAGAGAACGCCATCCAATCATGTGGGCCTATGAAACAGTGTACTTTACATTGTTGCAGGGACCAATCCGTTGCTGTGATTCTGCTATTCTGTATTATACCTAGTAAGATTTGGTTAAAGGTATCTTACCTGACAGGTAGCAGCCAATTATGTTACTAGCATGCACATAAAATATAAGTGTACATGTTCCCTTAACCAATCCCTCCTTTCAATAAGTTTTTACTATTTGCCACGTAGGATGACGTCATAGCTGATGTTCATCAAGATATACAGCCTTTGTATAATCAAAATGAAGTTCAGAGTGTGTGAGCTGCAATCTGTTTGTTCACCAGGTTTCCCTACTTTATTTGAGCTGATAATGAAGTAGTACTTTGCCATATTCTTTGAGTCTGTCCGGTAATTTGATTCTGAGATTGTTTATTGGTAATTCCATCTAACACTACTGCACAAGTAATGAGAGGGGAACGATGGGGAAAGCCCCAATAAAATCAGGCATAACTCAGTTTCCATTGCTCCAGACGGGTCTGGGAAGGGCGTATTATATCCTGTCGTCACACCTGGACCAGAATAACGTGATGAAGACACTTCCTTTGCCCACTGCATTGGCAGGGAAGTGGATTTATGCATTGGAGAAGCACACTGCCGGTGTCATGTTGGCCATAGGGGACACGAAGAGCTAATTCACGACCCTAATCGGGGAGTGGTCAGACAAGCTTTGGGGTATTCGGGAGTTCAGCTGGATACAAATACCCATGATGGAGCAGCTTTTAATCATAATCTTAGGGCACAGGTATGCAGGGCCTTGAGGATTATGTATCACGATACACCTGATATCAATTCAATTCTAGGTCAGACAATGAAACTGGATGATTATCCTGGCGCACACATCCAGTTAATTCAGCAGATTGGGATGGCAGAAACGGGAGAAGGGTGGGACAAGAATGTGGTGATTTTTTACCACATGCTAAAGAAGGGACTTCCTAAAGAAGTGCAGCATGATTTAGATAAAGTAGTAGGGTTGGAGGCCAAGAGTTGGCTGGAAATTCAGGCACACATCGTGCATTTTTGCAAGAGAGACAGGAAAAAGAACGAGAGAATGCAGAGGATGCACAAAAAGCAGAGACTAAGCTTGTTTTAAAGCAATTGGCAAATATTTGTTTAGAAGGGGCAGTAATCACAAATTCTATGGAGGGACAGCAGGGGCAACCGGGACACAGTGAGCCGGGTATGACGCAGGGCTGGGTAGACTGATATGTTCCCGGTCCAAGGACAATGAGAGGGTTTCTGAGGGGCCGAGGAAGATTTCCATGGGGAAGTGGGTCATTTGGCAGGGTCGGAGGAATGGGTCCCCGGTTTAATGGGCCAACAGGAAATACTTTTGAGGATTTTATTGGATTCAGTGTCTGTCGTGTGGAAGGTTGGGACGCGTGTCACTGGGTTGTCATGAATGACCACAGTACCTTAACATTGGAGCACAACAGATACAGGTCCGACCCCACCATATACCCCAGGCTCTGTACAATTGCAGCAGCCACAGGATGAACAGAACCCAGTAACCGGGACTGCACAGACCTTCGGGATCCCACTGACCATGCCAGCACAAGCATCAGTGCAGACATAGGACAAGAATCCTACACTGCACTAGAGCAAGTGTTTTCGGGGGGAAATCCTTTTTCTCTCCCAGGTGCTAATATGTACCAGGAGTAGGACAGCCCACGGGAATCTCTGATGTGTCCAGTCCTGTCCATTACCACAAATCCAGAAGAGGAACCCCAGATAGGTGTGCAGGTAGGTGACCAAATGTTTTCATTCATGGTTGACAAAGGAGCTACCAAGTCTTGTATCAAGGAAGGTGATTTCAAAATGATCGACACACAGGAAATCTCTCGAGCTGTCCTTTTGGTTCTTTATACTGAAGATCTTTGTATCTAGGTGGGTAATGTGGGAGACCAGAAGGTGTCTCACCCGCTAGTCCCTGGGGATCTCTCTCTCAGGTGGCCAGGGCACGGTCATCGCCTTTGGATCCAGACCCTGGGGGTGGACCAGTGCAGGAGGAACAACTGGGTGAGGGGTCTTTGGGGAGTGGGAGTGGGACACCTGATGGCAAGATGCGGCACCCCCCCCATAACACCTTTGCTCCATCCTACCAGGTGGGGTACCTGGGATCTCTAACCCCCCCCCCCCTCTTCCCTACATGAACACTTCCACACAGACAGCCCGCTTTGGAAGAAAACAGACTCATACTTGAGCATTGTATCTGAAATGTCCCACTACTATGGTCAGGCAAAGTCAGACAATGGGCCTCATTACGACCCAGGCGGTAAGTTACCGCCTGGGCCGTGACTTTACCGCCATGGCGTAAACTACGTTTACGCCATGGCGGAATGGGGATTTACCGCCCCATTCCGACCTTGGCGGGGCGGTAAATCCCCATGTCCCATTTACCCTTCCCCATTCCCATTTTTGCCCCATAGGGCATAATGGGAGTGGGGAAGGCGTTAATTACGCCACCGTAAATTACGGTGGCGTAATTAACTCCATGGTCCCTTAGCGCCATGGATTTTAACACCTGCTAAAAGCAGGTGTTAAATCCGCCATGGCGCTAAGGGACCTCCTAATCAGGCGGTAAGGGTCGGCGCTGTTTACGGCGCCGTAAACCCCTTACCGCCTGGGTCGTAATGAGGCCCAATTACTTTTAACAGCTCACACCTGATTTCCATTAAGCTTCCCCACACAAATAAAAGGCGGAGCATGATGAGAGCACACTCTGAGTGGGGCAAAGCACACAAAGGAACAGCGTTTTCAAGAAGGGGGAGCAAGGAGGGAGATACCCTTGACCTTTCCGGCAAGAAACCGTTACTTTCCCGAAACCTTCAGATTAAAAGGCATAAGGCCAGGAAACCAGACTGAAGAATCCTGCATTGTAAGTCAGAGATACCCAGTGCCCTCCTGCATGGCTAGTCGAGTCAGGGAGGAGCCGCAGCCGCTGTTGTACCGTCCTAGGCTCCAGGACCAAAGTGACAGAGAGATCAGCACAGCTGGTGAGTTAGGGAGACCGATGCAAGACCGGTCTGTGTTGAAGTCAAGGTTGCAAGCGGCAACATTGTATGAAGAGCGCAAGAGCGTAGAATATTAAGGTGTGTGATGAAAGACGCGAGTAAAGCTCAATTGCCGATAGATGTTTGAAATTGAATATGAATCAGAGAAGTACGAGACGAAGTAACAGATTGGTCCGGCACCGTGGGTGTGCTCAATCGTAGGTCTCTGTATGATGTACACAGCCAAGAAGTGGCAGAAATAAAAGCAATAAAGTGATACTTATAGATGGAGTGAATCAAAGTGGTCCTGCGAGGGTTTAAGAAAAATCCATTGCACAATCAAAAGTCTTTGAATTTTGATAACAAAAAGAAAACAAACAAAGGGAGATTATAAGGTCCGAGCCCGATCGAGGAAGACCCATGGTCTGACCCCGATCGAGGGAGACAAATTGTGAACTTGTGTTTAAGGGGGTCCAAGCATGACTGAGGGAAACCTGTGTTGAACAGTAAACCCGAGAACTTGTGGATGTGAAAATCCTGATGAGAAAGAAACTTTGGTACTTGTTTGTTACGCCAGACACTCTGCAATAAGAGACTTTTATTGGGAAAGAGACTTTGGCGCAGAAGGCCCAGATACCTATGGTTTGAACTGCATCCTTGTGGCAGAGAAGCCAGAGTGTGTGCAAATCTCGAGTGTGCCACCTTGTCCCATGCTGAAAACGTGGGGAAGGGAGGCCATCTGCTCATCTATCCTGACATATCGTTTCTTGAACAATTATCTTTTGCATACATCGTTTTCCCACACCATTTGCATTTAGAAGTAAGGATTGTCAATAGGTTTATTAGTATAGGCCCTTTTATTTTGACAGGGACTCCACTAGGACTGCGTTATTATTGGATGGGCATAGCTTGCTCCCATCCTTAGATTTAGGGTTAGATTGGCATTCAATCAACCGATTAAAGTTCAATAAACACTCTTGTACTGTGATCACTTGTGTCTGCCCTCACTGTTTGATACCATGCCTTCCTTGCAGTAATCAAAATGTATCAGCCACTTTGTTGTATTGTACTGACACCCCAATAAATCTTTTTAGAAGGGTCATCCTGAGCAAGTTGCGGATTTCGATTACCTTCATGGAGGAAGGTATTGTATGCTCGGATGCAGGAGTGTTTCCTGTTAGGAAAGCAGCACGTTTTCAGACCTATTGTAGTGGCAGCGCGATTAGGGGGGTTCCCCTGCATGCAGCGTTGTTTCTTTATGGGTTGTTGGTTTTGCTGAGTTGGGTCGCAGGGATCAGAAATCAGGCCTGGTGAGTATCATTTGAGTTTTTATTTCGGCCTGATGTGCCGCAGGAAGGAAGGAAGGAAATGCCAGAGAGAGCTATCACAGTTCAAAATATGCCTCAGTCAGTCACAGTGAAACAAATTATATTTTTCATGATCGTGCCACATATGAGGGAGAAGAGGAAGAGAGGGTGAATGGGAAATAGGATGGCCTGTAGGGGGATGGGAGATTTTTTGTTGATGGGTCTTCCACCATCAGCCAGGAGATGGATGAGAGGCAATACGGGTGCAGCTCTCATGGGTATTGTGAATGGGGAGTACCGGGTCAGACTGAAGAGACGGTTGCCTTCTCATTACTCTGCACAACCAGTGGAACTGTGGGTACTTGTAGAGGTGCTATAAATGTGTAAGGGGAAGGCAGTCACTGTTTATTCTGACTCCACGTATGTCACCTCCATGTCTATTCTGGGTAATCAAGATGGCAGAGAAGAGAGTTTAGGAGGTCTGCTGGTTTCCCTGTCCAGCATGCTGTGCTGCTACCCCAGCTGATTGAAGCATTAACCTTGCCAGCAGAGATAGGTCTAATGAAGTGCACTGCCCGTACAAACCACACTAATTCAATAGCTCTCAGAAATGATGCCGCAGACAAAGCAGCGAAGGAAGCAGCATTTTTCCTTTCACATATTCCTAGAAAAAGGAAATCGTGTCCCAACAGGTATAGTTATCAGCCCCATACACCGCTGTCTCTGTGCGCCAAATAACAGAAATACAAGTGAAAGCCTCTAGAGAAGAACAGGAGCTCTGGAAAAAGAGAGGATTTGTTCTCTCAACCACAGATTTGCTTAGGAGACAGGAAGTGACGGGGTAGGTAGTAATGTCTGTAGAGATGTTTCTGGCGTTCCTAGGGTATTTATCCAGAGTGAGGTGGGGGTAGCAGATGCACAACATCTAGTGCACTGAGCCCTGTGCGGGGTCGAGGGCAGTTTAAAGGGCAGTCAATTACAGCATCAATCATACCAAGTGACAATGACTGTTCAGTGGCTGAGCGTGCAGAACACACAAATATTAGGTGTATTCAAAGAGTCGAATTGATCTTGGAAGGAGCTTCTAAAAATCGATGACAGCAAGGGGTGAAGCGTTGCAGAGCTGGAGGAATGAGGCGATTCTCAGAAGGGGTGGCACAAATAAACCAAGAGTGTGGGACAGTATGGAAAATCATTTGCAGCATCGCACATGGCTCAAAGAGCCCGAAAAACCTGTTAAGATACAGACACTTACCAATTTTTCTCTATGTTTTAAGGGCAATGGCACAGTGCCCACTGGCACAAACGGGAACTGCAGTTGCATGCTACGCATCACTGATTTGGCTGGATGCACGGTTGCTCTTCTAGACAGCTTTTGGACCTGTGGACAGAATGCGTACAGGCAGTTGCCGCCAGCCTGGCAAGAGGTGTACAGTCTCTCTACCCTTCATGTGCCATTCTCATGATCCCTGAATAGCACCTGATTTTGGCCCGTCCAATGCCCGAAATCGCACCTGTGCCCCTTGCTTTCCCTTCACTACTGTATATGGACAAACCAGAGACTATGTTGGGTGGTGAAAATCCCAGACAATTACAATGTAGGAAAAGGTCCAACTACCTCTCAGGAGCATCATCACAGGCCTTAACAGACATTACTGATCAATATCGTCTGTTTAGCCACACTGAGACCTTCTTTACCTTGCTCCTGGCAACTGGCACCCAAGCAGTGGCCAATGTCAAATGGCTCCAGGTGGCCAGTTATGAACTATTATTGCCTTCCTTCAACTGAAAGTGATCATGGAAACTGAGGCTGAGATCACCGACGACTCATGGATTGATTCTTTATTCTCGTGGGTACCTCCTTCGTTGAGCCTTGGTGGGAAGATTCTGATGCCTATTTTTGTCTTTTTACTTATTCTTTTTTGTTCCTGCCAACTGATCCTATTTTGTTGCTTTGCCCAGTTACCAACAGTTGCTGCCATGCTCACCGTAACCCTGACCAAGGCTAGGGCCACCACCACCACTTCACCCCAGATGGGTACTCAAACTGAAGGTGCCTTGTGTCCTCCACCAAACTGGCATGCTTGTGTGGAGCAGCAGGTAGATTGCGGGAATGGTGGGGGGTTGAGTTGGGTTGGTTCAGCGGAGGTGTATGCCCATATTGAGACCAGAGTGAGAGTGAGGATGTTCCTCAAGAAGATGATTGTGATTTGTTCGTTAAGTATTAACTAAAGGGGGGGAATGTCGAGGTGGTCAGGAAGGGTCCCCATTATTACGAGGGATTCATGTTGCGCGCACCATATTGATGACAGGTGGATGGCAGCACATTGGGAAAATATGTGCAAATCCATATGTATTGAGTGCAGTTAATTATGGATGGGGGTTACTTTTAATGTTACAGTTGTTTAGAATGTATGCATATTAGATCTTCACACATGTAGAAAGATACAAAATTAAAACAAACTGCAAATGCAACATAAACACAATCTACACACGGGGTGCTTTGTAAAAAACATGGTAGTTGGGACTCTCTTCCAAACTGCATGTTGACTTTTAAACTGACTTTCTCAGGTTTTTGGATGTCAGACAAGTGTGTATATCAGTCATTTTAATCTCTGTGGTTAGCTGCTGCACATGAATTTTAAGTAGATGGGACATTCGTGACGGCAAGAGGAATGAGTCCTCTAGTAGCTAGGTCAGCTTACAAACAGGAAAAGATTTATGATTTAACAGTCCTGCAAGGGAACAGTGTTAAGATGGATTTCTGAACTCTGACCTGGTGGGCAGAGGTTCAGGAGGCCAGCCTAGTATCTTGGAACAGGGTAATCTTCTGGACAAGCCAGACCAATCAAGGTAGATTGGCGGCGGTCAAGACTAGGCCTCAGGAGGGGTGAGTGTGACTGAAAGACCTCAATGAGCACACAGAGTAAGGACACTTACAAATCACTCCCAGTCAGGTGTAGATATATTAAAAATACATATACATTTATTTCAAGGCCTTTGAGTTTCAAACACAAAAATCAAATCACAGTAATACTATTTAGACCAACACAATACTATCAAAATACATATATACAAGACCAATGGGGTCTAAAGGGTTAAAGCACCAAGTGGGTACACAACCTAAAAGGGGAAGGAAACAGGCAGTGCAAATAGGCTTTAGCCCCTTTCTACATCCAACGCACTCCTAACTAAGAGGCAGTCCGGTCCCTAAGAAGAGAGGAGCCTAATGCTCAAAAGTACAGGCAATGCAAGTGCACGCGGTATTTCCAATGGGCAAAACAGTGTCTCTTCAGGGGTCTCTAACAGCTCAGGAAGGTGGGTGAGGCGATGAAGAATAGGTTCCCACTATTCGAGGAGGGTCTCCACTTGAGGGCAGAGTCGATTCCAAGAGTTTGGAATAGTTCACTAGTTTGCACTATCAGTAGAAAGGAGAGGGACCCCAGGGGCCACTCGTGTGTAAAAATGGATGGAGGCGCTAGAGGCCACCGGCTAGGGTTGTGATTACTCACCGACCCCCGGCGCACTCCGGACCAAACTTCGGCAGTCGAGTCCACTTCGGTTGCAGGTTCAAGTGCAGCAATTTGGCGGCTCTGTGGCTTTCAGCGACGAAGATACAGCGATGATTTCCAAACAGGACAGTGGCGATTTCTCTGCTCCTGGTGGATGGATCAGGCCAGTTTCACTGCAGCAGGCTTCAGGGGCAAGAGGGGCACAAAGGCAGCGCACCTGCAAAGCTTGTCACCACGGCTGGGTGACACGGTAACCACGTATGCTCCGGTTCTGGTGCACTCGTCTCACTTCAGACCTGGGAACGCCAAGTGTACGGAATTCGGTGTGAGGGTGCCGTGAACACAGAACTAGCAGTATACCAAGTTTCGAGGCCCTCCTCGAAACGGCGGCGGAGACAGAGAAAAGGTCCTGCGTAAGCTGGTCAGCCCACTGGTTGGCCAGGGACACTTCCGAGAAGGCTTACTTGCAGGTTTTAGTGAAGGTGCCGAGAATAGTTGGTCCCACTATTCCAATGGGTCGAAGCATCTTCACAGACCTTCTAGGATGAGCAGATGCAGAGGGGTCCCACAGGACGACAGCGGGCTCAGGGTGCCAAATCATCCAGCGGGTCACCAGCGGTTCCTCGACTCGGCTTCTTAGCTTCAGGATACTTGGATCCTATCCTTTTTTCAGTGAGAACTCCAGAGATCGACATGGTATGGCTGTTTGGGGGCTTCTCTTATCCAGAATCTCCTTTGCGCCAAAACGAAGAGGACCCAATGGGCGATCTGATCACATTCAGGCATACCATACGTGGACCAATCACAGACCACAGTGGTCCCAGGCATTCACAGCACTCCAGACTATCTGGCACCCAGGATGTGTATTGGGGACAGACACCCCAGCCCACATCCTGGAGGCACACACACAAGGCATGCAGAAGCCCGCAAAAGCTTGTCGTTTTATGGGAAAATGCATGCCCAAATAAGGACTGACCCGGGTCGGCTCAACCTAGGGAAGGCGAAGGGGCAAGATGGCCAAAAGACAGGACAAAGAACCTTGTGACATGGCCATTTTGAAGCCAGGCAACCTATTCATGCCAAACGCGGTAATCGCGGTTTACCTGGCAGGAAAGGGTTAAAATTAAATGAAAAGATAAGCTGCCACCAGCCCTCTCCGTGACACATATGCACATCTCCTACAAAATCCTTTGAGAGTATCTAGGGCCTTTGGAAATGACTAAGAGACCCAAGTGTACTGTACTGGAAGTTACACTGTACACTTCATACATGTTACAGAAAAATTGCAACATTGGAAAGGGACCAAGGGATACAAACTCTCCCAGTACTGACTGTCTTAAGGGCATGTCAGTTTCCCCATAAAAAGTGAGCAAAAGCCCAGAGGAGTGCAGCATAAGGCCTGGCTCCCCTGGCAAAGTCAGACTATGTTGTTTAACAGCAGCAAAAAGTTGGGGGAGCACAACTGGAGGGAAAATTATCTTTCCTAACAAACAGATGTTATTTCTCTCATTGTATTGAAGTCACTAGAGGGGGTTGGGCATTTGTTTGGTGCTAATAAAAATGAGGCCCGAGGCCAGGGTGTCAGGTGGTTAATTGTTTTTACAGGTCATCAGAGGCTGTATGTTCTGGAGTTGTGGTCGCATAAATTAGTAGTTCTTCAGAGGCACCAGGAATCTGAGGTAGTTGAGATTGCAATCAGTAGTTCAAAGAAGATCCTGTTTATTTAGGCTTTCCTCTATTTGCTAAAATACGGCAGCAGGACCATGTGCAAGCATACTTAAAGTTAAAGGCCTTAGCCCAGTTATTGCTGGCAATGAATTATGTTTTCAATACCAATGTTTAATCATGTACTGATGTCATGGCCTACTACGGACGAATCCTAAAGAAGAGCTGTGTTCTGAATGTGAACTGAAAATGACTATCAAGATAAGACTGGCCAATGAAAATGGAAGAATCGGGGAGAGATTGAATTTCTTTGAAGAGTTTTTGTCCAATCAAATTTGGGGGGGTTTGTAATAGAGTATCTGGGAGTGTTTTAATTGTTGCAAAAAAGAATACAAGATACCAACTGATATTGTATTGTTGAGACTTGGGTTAGTTTGGTCCTGCAACACCATCTAACCGCTCCCCAGTGCTTTGTCCAATAAACCTGCTTCATTTACAGTTGTGTACTCTCTTCTTAAGTGGTGAGCCTGTTTGTTAAGGTGATTAAAGAGTCAATCTCCACATAGCCTGGACATGTATGACCATTTCGATTTAATGCACAACCCCCACCCTGCTGTGCACCACCACACCCCCTCCCATGTCCCTGCTCCCTTCCACGTCCCCTCTCCCTTCAACTTCCTACTCCAACTCTCAAAATCAGGTCCTCAACCCACAATTACCTCCACGTTCTTCTTCCTCCTCCCAGTACTTACGTATGAGACACATTGCCTCATACACAAATACTGAGACGAGGAAGAGTAGGGCTATGAGTAAAGAAGATTACAGGTAACTAAGCCAGGCATTACCTCCATGTCCCTCTACCTTGTCCCAGTACTTGTGTATGAGGCACGTCCCAGTACTTGTGTATGAGGCAATGTGCTTCATACACAGGTACTGGGACGAGGAAGAGCAGGGCTATCAGTAATGAAGATTACCAATAAGTAATCCAGGCATTAAACACAAGCACACACCATTCACCATACAAACACACATGCACACCCAGCCACCCATACACTTAAATGTGCAAAACCCACATAGGAGCGCTAGGATCGACATTAGAGAATATTTCACGTCACTTGAGGTGGCAGAGCACACTCAGTCACACTCGCGAAAGAGCAAGACCAAGCTACTGCAATTGATCCCCAAACGACTCCCCCCACCCCACCCCCCGGAGTAGATGTAAGCATGCTGGATGGAGGAGACCTGGCCGATTCCTTATGAAGCCACTCACAGGGCAGCAAAGCAGCCTTCACGGAAACAAGGGAAATTGTATTTTTGGGCAATCTGTTGTTTATTGGCGGGGGGTGGGGGGGTAACCTGTGGATGTTTTAAATATAGCTAAAGCTAAAAGCGGACAAGGTGCCGGGCTCAGGAATTCCATTCAGCACAGACTGGAGGCGGACATGGGACTGCATATAGAAAGCCTGTTCTGCAAAGCCAGTCCAGTCAATGCACACCAAATCGAAGGGCAATACTTTCACTTGTCCACCCATTGCATGCACCCACTTAGATTGATCAATTCAAGGGCCATAAGAATTGCTGAACAGCTCGAAGAAGAGCACAGGGCACCGTCCATAGTTTACTTTTACTCGGAGTCTGTAAAACACAGGTACTATTTACAACCAGGCGACTTTCATAAAATGGGATATAACCGCAGCCAAGTGGCACCCCGGTTACCCGGACCCTCAGTGGAAAACAACTGGAGCTCGCCTGGTTGTTAGGAGGGACGCCCGCGGGTGAATGGCCCACGGGTGAATGGCGCTAGAACTGCCCATTTTAAACAGCATAGCCCTCAACAATTTATGTCGCAAAGGCGGGTGAAAAACACCAGATTATTTTTTTGGGCGGGGGGGGGGTGAGAGGCCCATTGAAATGAATGGACATGCAGGAGGATTGGCAGGTGAGTCCGCTGTTTACAAGGTGGGTGACACCAGCCAAAAGCGTGTGAGTTGAGAGCTATGGTGACACAGACAGGAAACGCGAGTGGCACTGACAACTAGGCCTTGCTGGCAGGGGGGCCCTGTTGTCACGTCAGGAACGAGCCATGTGGCCGTGCTGAGTCATGTGTTATGGGTCACGTGCATGAGTATGTGACCTAGGTTAATAAAGGTGCTGAGCTGGCGGATTGTGACGTCAGTAACGAGCCACGCGGCCCCACGTGCTGAGTCACGTGTTATGGGTCACGTGCATGAGCATGTGACCCAGGTTTATAAAGGTGGTGAGCGGGCGGAAGGAGCCTAATACTTGCGTAGAGCCGTGGACTGGTTATTGCAACCTGGGCTGCCTCTTGGACAATGGGCCCACCGTGCCCCCCTGCACGACAGGCCATCCTCAACAACGTGGGGTCGACGTCCCCCGACCCCTACATACCCTGCTGCGTATTCTTCCAAGGCCCTTATAACGTGACGAGAGTGCTCTCATGGAACACTCGAGGAGGGCACTCACATTACTTGGACTCTGAAGGCCTGTGGGGTCAGATCAGTAGACTTGGGGAGGGACTCACTAATCTGTGACGGAAGAAATCATTTAGAGTGTGGCAACTCAGGGGGCACTAAGCCGCCCAAAGGGAGGGATGCTTCTGAGTGACATGGCGGACCAGCCCCAAGACTGGCAGTCTTGCTGCATTACAGTGAGAGACTCCATACATGGGACAGAGGGTGGACGTCTCATCATGCTTTGCTAATGTTTTTTTATTTTTTTTATGAATTGGGAGTGAATGAATGGGAAGTTTTTGGGATAGTGAAGATGCGAAAAAATTTAAATAAGTGAATGTTTTATTTTAAAAAGCCTGCGATGTAGACTGGATTATAAAAAAAAGTTTAAATAGCGTTGAAAGTTTTATTTTTAAAAAGCCTGTGATTTAGTCTGTATTATAAATAAGCATACATTAAAAAATATGGGCTCATTTCGTGGAGTTTTTTTGCACCGTTCAAAGTGACTTGCCACTGCTGAGAAGTGACTTTGCACTGCCGACACAACCCTGATTCATGGAACTGCAAAGTGTATTTTTGCAGTGCAAAGTCAGTGTAAGTGGTCATTTTTGCAGTACATAATAACTTTGCACTGCAAAAATACACTTTGCACAGTTCCATGAATATGGGGTTGTGTCGGCAGTGCAAAGTCACTTTTCAGCAGTGCAAAGTCACTTTGGACCGGGCAAAATTTCCAGAAATCGGGCCCTATATATTTTAGATAGCATGAGTAAATGTACGAGTGACTGTGTAAGCAAGGAAGTGCGTAAAAGAGTGAACAACCAACAATTGTGTGAGCTATAGCATAAGCGAGTGAATGAATGAGTTCATGAGCAAGTGAGTTAATAATCGAGTCAGAAAGTGAGCAGATGCACATGTGAGCAATCGAGTGATTGAGTAAGCAAGCAAGAGGGTGTGAAAGGACTTCACCCATTGGTATTATCCACAGATCCATGGGCTGCTACTCTGCATTAAGCCCCCCGAGCAAGTGGATCCACAGACGACCCCGAATGCACAAGAAACATTTCCGGTATGTATAGCCCCGCACTGTAAACTGAATGATCTCTAGACAAGTCCTGGTGAGCAGGGCCGTTTCTAGAAGTGGGAGAAGTGGGCAGCTGCCTTGGGCGCAAGTGTGAAAGGGCACTGCAAAGGCAGCTGTAAATCAGTCTCCAGATTGTGTATTTACCTGAAACCCTAATCGGACAGGAGCAGAAGACAAGGCGAGGCTGACCTGTCTGTTTAAATCTCCCACAAGACTCCCCACACTCTTCGGGCAGCATAGACTCGTGCCTCTAGGTTATATGTGGTTTTACCGACAGAAATTCAGAGTGGTGCATTTCATCATGATCAAAATACCGGAATACAACTAATGTTTTTATTTTTTTTATTTGGGGAGTCCCCCACTCATGCCCATCAATGTGCAATCCTTATAACACCACCCCAACCCCATCCCGACCCATTTTATCCCCTTACTCCACTAACCTATATATATTTATTTAAATATTTTCGGTGTTTTTCTGTATTATTGTTCGCAATGAAATGTACCACTCTGAAATGTTTTCGGTAAATTGACTGGGTACCATGCTTTTACCATGTCAAACATGTCTACTATGTGAAACATCGGCACCTCTGTCAGTCTAAATGTACCTTGACTTAATTGTAGCTTTGCAGTCCTTGGCTATAGACCATTAGCCCCCCAGGGAGAGGCTTGCCAGAGCTGAGGGGAGTGGAGGGGTGGGAGGTGAAGGGGAGAGGGTGGGCAGGCGCTAAAACGCCAAATGGGACCGATATGGGAACAATATCAAATCAGACTAAAGAGAAACCAAAGTGAAAGGGTGAGACAGGTTTGAAGGGCAGAGGGAGGTTAACGGGAGATGGGGTGATAGACAGGACGAGGTTAGAGAAGAGAAGGAAAGGCACAGATCATGAAAACTGGGAAATAAAGTGCAAGAGAATGAAATAAAAGTAAAGGGATAAAGGAAAAAGGAGAAGCAACGGGTGGAAACAAAGACAAAAATGAGGGCGAAACAAGCGTCACATAAGAAAGTCGAAGGAGATGGGAGTACGAGCAAAGGAAAGCAGGATAGAGGGTAAGAGTAAAGGAGAGCAGAAGGACGGGGGCAAAGAGCAAAGGAAAGCAGAAGGAGAGGGCAATGAGCAAAGGAAAGCAGAAGGCGAGGAGGCAAGAGAAAGCAGAAGGAGAGACAGCAAAGAGCAATGGAAAGCAGGAGGAGAGGGGGCAAATAGCAAAGTATAGGAGAGGGGACCAAGAGCAAAGGAAAGCAGAAGGAGAGCTGAGCAAAGGAAAGCAGAATAAGAGGGGGCAAAGAGCACAGGAAATGAGAAGGAGATGGGAGTACGAGCAAAGGAAAGCAGGATAGAGGGTAAGAGTAAAGGAGAGCAGAAGGAGGGGGGCAAAGAGCAAAGGAAAGCAGAAGGAGAGGGCAATGAGCAAAGGAAAGCAGAAGGCGAGGAGGCAAGAGAAAGCAGAAGGAGAGGCAGCAAAGAGCAATGGAAAGCAGGAGGAGAGGGGGCAAATAGCAAAGTAAAGGAGAGGGGACCAAGAGCAAAGGAAAGCAGAAGGAGAGCTGAGCAAAGGAAAGCAGAATAAGAGGGGGCAAAGAGCACAGGAAATGAGAAGGAGATGGAAGTACGAGCAAAGGAAAGCAGGATAGAGGGTAAGAGTAAAGGAAATCAGAAGGAGAGGGGCAAAGTGCAAAGGAAAGCAGAAGGAGAGGAAGTAAACGAAAGCAGAAGAAGAGGGATCAAAGAAAGAAGGAGCGGAGGCGAAAGAAAGCAGAAGCAGAGGGGCAAAGAGCAAAAGACAGCAGAAGTACGGGGCAAGGAAAAAAGGAAAGCAGAAAGTGAGGGGGAAAATAGAGAGTGAATGCTGCAGAATGTAGGAAAGTGCTTCTAAGAAGGTGCTGTAGAGGGGGTCCAGGAAACAGTGGGCAGTGGGCGGTGTAAGAGAGAAAAAATGCAGCAGAAAATAAGGAAGTGCCGCATAAGGAGACCAGGAAAGAGCGGCAGTAGGTAGTGAAAGGCGGAGAGAACGCTGCATAATGTAAAAAGTGCTTCTAAGAAAGTGCTATAGAAAGACACCAGGAAAGAGTGAGTAGTAGAGGGTGAAAGGGGGAGAGAAAGTGCTCCTAGAAAGGTGCTGTAGAAGGATTCCAGTGAAGGGTGGATAAAGAAAGACGGAGAAAACGCTGCAGAAAGTAAGAAAGTGCTGAAGAAGGGGACCAGGGAAGAGAGGGCAGTGGGCAGAGAAAGAGGGGTGAAAAACTTCAGAAAGTAAGAAAGTGCTGTATAACGTAAGAAGGTGCTGTAGAAGGGGACCAGGTAAGAGAGGGCAGTGGGCAGAGAAAAAGGAGAAAACGACTTCAGAAAGTAAGAAAGTGCTGAAGAAGGGAACCAGGGAAGAGGGGGCAGTGGGCAGAGAAAGAGGGCGGAAAAGACTTCAGAACGTAAGAAAGTGCTGCAGAGGGGGACCAAGGAAGAGAGGGAGAGGGGGCAAAGAGCAAAAGACAGCAGAAGGACAGGGGGGAAGGAGTAAAGGGAAGTAGAAGGTGAGGGGGCAAAGATCAAAGAAAAGCAGAAGTAGAGGGAGCAAAGGAAAGCAGAAGAAGAGGGATCAAAGGAAGAAAGAGCAGGCAAAAGACAGCAGAAGAACGGGGGCAAGTAGTAAAGGGAAGCATGGGGTGAGGAGGCAAAAAGTAAATGAAAGCAGAAGGATAGGGGGCAAGGAGCAAAGGAAAGCAGAAGGAGAGGGTGTGCAGTAAAGGAGAAGGAGAGGGGGCTCATATCAAAGGAAAGCAGAAGGAGAGGGCAAAGAGCAAAGGAAAGGAGAACGAGAGAGGGCCAAGAGCAAAGGAAAGCAGAAGGAGCAAAGGAAAGCAGGAGAGGGGGGCAAAGAGCAAAGGAAAGCAGAAGGAGCGGGGTCAAAGGACGAAAGAGAGCAGGCAAAAGACAGCAGAAGGACGGGGGCAAGGAGTAAAGGGAAGCATGGGGTGAGGGGGAAAAGATTAAAGGAAAGCAGAAGGATAGGGGGCAAGGAGCAAAGGAAAGCAGAAGGAGAGTGTGTAAAGTAAAGGAGAAGGAGAGGGGACACATATCAAAGGAAAGCAGAAGGAGAGGGCAAAGAGCAAAGGAAGTGAGGACGAGAGAGGGCCAAGAGCAAAGGAAAGGAGAAGGAGCAAAGGAAAGCAGGAGAGGGGGGGCAAAGAGCAAAGGAAAGCAGAAGGAGAGGGCAGCAAAGAGCAAAGGAAAGCAGGAGAGGGAGCAAAGGAAAGCAGAAGGAGAGAGGGGTCAAAGAGAAAAGGAACACAGAAAGTGAGGGGCAAAGAGCAAAAGAAAGCAGAAGAATGGGGGGAAAGAGCAAAGGGATTGAGAGGGGGCAAAGGGAAGCAGAAGAAGGGCAAAAGAAAGCAAAAGGAAGGGACAAAGAGCTAATGAAAGCAGAAGGAGAGGGGGCAAAAGAGCAAAGGAAAGCAGAAGGAGAGGGGGCAAAGAGCAAAGGAAAGTAGAACAGAGGGGGGAACTAGCAAAATACAGCATGAAAGGAGGCAAAGGGAAGCAGAAGGTGGGGGGCAATGAGCAACAGAAAGCAGAAGGAGAGGGGGTAAAGAGCAAAGGAAAGCAGTAGGCGAGAGGGCAAAGAGCAGAAGAAAGCAGGAGGAGAGAGGGCAAAGAGTAAAGGAAAGCAGAAGTATAGGGGCAAGGAGCAAAGGAAAGCAGAAGGAGAGGGTGTAAAGTAAAGGAGAAGGAGAGGGGACTCATCAAAGGAAAGCAGAAGGTTGAGGGTAAAGAGCAAAGGAAAGCAGAACGAGAGGAGTCCAAAGAAAGCAGAAGGAGAGAGGGCAACGAGCAAAGGAAAGGAGAAGGAGAAGGAGCAAAGGAAAGCAGGAGAGGGTGGCAAAGAGCAAAGGAAAGCAGGAGAGGGGAGCAAAGAGAAAAGGAAAGCACAAGGCGAGGGGAGAAAAGGAAAACAGAAGGAGAGGGAGCAAAGGAAAGCAGAAGGAGAGAGGTCAAACAGAAAAGGAACGAATGCAGAAAGTGAGGGGTCAAAGAGCAAAGGAAAGCAGAAGGACAGGGTAAAAGAGCAAAGGGATTGAGAGGGGGCAAAGGGAAGCAGGAGGAGAAGGGCAAAGGAGAGCAGAAGGAGAGGGGCAAAGAGCAAAGGAAAGTAGAACAGAGGGGGCAAATAGCAAAATACAGCAGGACAGGGGGCAAAGAGCAAAGGGAAGCAGAAGGAGAGGGGGCAAAGAGCAAAAGAAAGCAGGAGGAGAGGGGGCGAAGAGTAAAGGAAAGCAGAAGTATAGGGGGCAAGGAGCAAAGGAAAGCAGAAGGAGAGGGGCAAAGAGCAAAGGGAAGCAGGAGGCGCAACGCCAAAGATCAAAAGAAAGCAGCAGGAGACGGGGCAAAGGGACTGAGAGGGGCAAAGGAAAGCAGAAGGAGAAGTGCAAAGGAAAGCAAAAGGAGAGGAGCAAAGATATAAGGAATGCAGAAGGAGAGACGGCAAAAGAGCAAAGGAAAGCAGAAGGAGGGGGCAAAGAGCAAAGGAAACTAGAAGGATAGGGGGTGAGAGCAAAGGAAAACAGAAGGCGAGGGGCAAAGAGCTAAGAAAAGGAGAAGGAGAGAGGGCAGAGGAAAGGAGAAGGAGGGGGCAAAGAGGAGAAGGGGCAAAAGAAAACAGAAGTAGAGGGGCAAAGTGCATAGGAAAGCATAAGGAGAGGGGAAAAGAGCAAAGAAAAGGAGAAGGAGAGGGGCAACGGAAAGCAAAAGTAGAGGGGGCAAAAGAGCAAAGGAAAGCAGAAGGATAGGGGGCCAAGAGCAAAGGAAGGCAAAAGGAGAGGGGGGAGAGAGCAAAGGAAAGCAGAAGGAGAGGGGGCACAGAGCAAAGAAAGCAGAAGGACGGGGGAAAGAGCAAAGCGACTTAGAGGGGGCAAAGGAAAGCAAAAGGAGAGGCGCAAAGAGCCAAGGAAAGCAGAAGGAGAGGGGGCAAAGAGCAAAGGAAAGTAGGAGAGGGGCAAAGAGCGAAGGAAAAGAGGTAAAGAGCAAAGTAAAGCAGAAAGACAGGGGGCAAAGGAAAGGAGGAGGAAGGGCAAAGAGCAAAGTAAAGAAGTGGATTGTGGGGGAGGGTTGGAATCTAATACAAGACCTGGAGAGAAGGTGGGAGCACACCTGCAGAATGTGAGAAAGTGCTGTAGAAGGGAATCACAAAAAAAGTGGGCAGTGGATAGAGAAAATGCTGCAGAATGTAGGAAAGTGCTTCTAAGAAGGTGCTGTAGAGGGGGTCCAGGAAACAGTGGGCAGTGGGCGGGGTAAGAGGGAAAAAAGGCAGCGGAAAATAAGAAAGTGCTGCAGAAGGAGACCAGGCAAGAGCGGCAGTAGGTAGTGAAAGGCGGAGAGAACGCTGCATAATGTAAAAAGTGCTTCTAAGAAAGTGCTATAGAAAGACACCAGGAAAGAGTGAGTAGTAGAGGGTGAAAGGGGAGAGAAAGTGCTCCTAGGAAGGTGCTGTAGAAGGATTCCAGTCTAGAGTGGATAAAGAAAGAGGGAGAAAACGCTGCAGAAAGTAAGAAAGTGCTGTAGAAGGGGGCCAGGGAAGAGGGGTCAGTGGGCAGAGAAAGAGGGGTGAAAACGACTTCAGAACGTAAGAAAGTGCTGTAGAAGGGGAACAGGGAAGAGATGGCAGTGGGCAGCGAAAAAGGGTGGAAAAAACTTCAGAACGTATGAAAGTGCTGTATGAGGGAACCAGGGAAGGGAGGGCAGTGGGCAGAGAAAGGGGAGGGAATGACTTCAGAACGTAAGAAAGTGCTGTATGAGGGAACCAGGGAAGGGAGGGCAGTGGGCAGAGAAAGGGGAGGGAATGACTTCAGAACGTAGGAAAGTGCTGTAGAAGGGACCAGGGAAGAAAGGGCAGTGGGCAGAGAAAGAGAGGGGGGGGGGTTAGAACGTAAGAAAGTGCTGTAGAAGGGGAACAGGGAAGAGAGGGCAGTGGGCAGCGAAAAAGGGTGGAAAAAAACTTCAGAACGTATGAAAGTGCTGTATGAGGGAACCAGGGAAGGGAGGGCAGTGGGCAGAGAAAGGGGAGGGAATGACTTCAGAACGTAAGAAAGTGCTGTATGAGGGAACCAGGGAAGGGAGGGCAGTGGGCAGAGAAAGGGGAGGGAATGACTTCAGAACGTAGGAAAGTGCTGTAGAAGGGACCAGGGAAGAAAGGGCAGTGGGCAGAGAAAGAGAGGGGGGGGGTTAGAACGTAAGAAAGTGCTGTAGAAGGGGAACAGGGAAGAGAGGGCAGTGGGCAGCGAAAAAGGGTGGAAAAAAACTTCAGAACGTATGAAAGTGCTGTAGAAGGGGAACAGGGAAGAGGGGGCAGTGGGCAGAGAAAGAGGGGGGAAAGACTTCAGAACGTAAGAAAGTGCTGTATGAGGGAACCAGGGAAGGGAGGGCAGTGGGCAGGGAAAGGGGAGGGAATGACTTCAGAACGTAGGAAAGTGCTGTAGAAGGGACCAGGGAAGAAAGGGCAGTGGGCAGAGAAAGAGAGGGGGGGTTAGAACGTAAGAAAGTGCTGTAGAAGGGGACCAGGGAAGAGAAGGCAGTGGGCAGAGAAAGAGGGGGAAAAGACTTCAAAACGTAAGAACGTGCTGTAGAAGGGCAACAGGGAAGAGGGGGCAGTGGGCAGAGAAAGAGGGGGGAAAGACTTCAGAACGTAAGAAAGTGCTGTATGAGGGAACCAGGGAAGGGAGGGCAGTGGGCAGAGAAAGGGGAGGGAATGACTTCAGAACGTAGGAAAGTGCTGTAGAAGGGACCAGGGAAGAAAGGGCAGTGGGCAGAGAAAGAGAGGGGGGGGGGGGTTAGAACGTAAGAAAGTGCTGTAGAAGGGGACCAGGGAAGAGAAGGCAGTGGGCAGCGAAAAAGGGTGGAAAAAACTTCAGAACGTAAGAAAGTGCTGTAGAAGGGCAACAGGGAAGAGGGGGCAGTGGGCAGAGAAAGAGGGGGGAAAGACTTCAGAACGTAAGAACGTGCTGTAGGAGGGAACCTGGGAATGGAGGGCAGTGGGCAGAGAAAGAGGGGAAAAGACTCACTTCAAAGCGTAAGAAAATGCTGTAGAAGGGGAACAAGGAAGAGAGGGCAGAGAAAGAGGGGGAAAACTTCCGAACATAAGAAAGTGCCGTGGAAGGGGATGAGGAGAGAGCGGGGAGTAGGCAGAGGAAGAAGAAGAAGGGGGCAGAAAGGAGTGGGTAGTAGATTCAGAAGACAGGAGCGCGAGAGAGAGGAGGGAAGTAAATGTGTACAGCCAGACTGGTACAGAGTGCCCCAGAAAGATACCAAAGGAGAGGTGTGCAGGGGGTGATGGCTGCCAGCCAGAGAGAAAAGGGAAGAAATGTCCAGGGAGAGCGGTGAAATGCCCCCTACAGACTGGCAGTGCCCGTGCCGAGGGGCATAGTTGGCCTGCACGCGTTGGCGCGCATTTTCGTTATTTGCCCTGGGCAGTGGTCACCCTGTGTCCTATGCAGACGAGGGCGGGGCAGAGCAGCACGATGGCTACAGCGGGTCTCGGCTGAAGGCCGGCGCATGGACGCCCACATCATGAGAGTGCCAGGAAGAGGGTCCGGCGAGGCTTACCTGCTGCCCCAGCTCGCTCCCACTCAGCGCCTCGCCTCCGTCCGCTGTGTGGGCCCTCTCCACATGCCACCCTCTTCAGGTGCCAGCGTGCCGCCGCTACCCGTGGGAGGACAACTCCCGTGTCGCTCTCAGCAGCCTGGGCCCTTCCGTGCAGAGGAGCAGGCCACACAGCTGCTGGTATCATGGGGTTTCCTGTGTTACTTGCACGTGTGCACGCGGGTGGGTGGCCGTGCGAAGTGGGAGGGGAGGAAGGGCCTCATCTCAACTGACAATACAATGCCCAGCCAGGGCGGGGTGTGCTCTGGGCACCCCCTCACTCCACTGTGGGGACTGCCTCTTGCAAGAGGTCTCCTGCAGTGTGGGACCCGTGAAGTACAAACAATTGTGTGCATAATATACAACCTACGGTGCCCCCCAACTGTTCATTCTAAGGACATTCCAAATCAGAACGCAGTTCAGTGCTCCCCCCACCCCCCCCCCCCCCTATAAAGGACAAGACTCCAGACCCAGTGTTTCCTTGTGTGGTGGCGGAGTTCCCCCAGAATACCACTCGGCGATTATAACATAAATCAACAGTTGGGCTGCCCCCCCTATGGATATATAAGGCTGTTCCGCATTATTGATGACAAGTAGTATATGGGACACATGGAATAATAATATACAACAAAGATTACTGGTGTAACCTTATACGTCTCTCACCACAATCTTAATATAAACGGCCACTTTGTGAAATCGATGCGGGCTGTAATTATGTATTACAGACGCTTTATGACATCATCTGCAATAACTTATTACAGCTAATGATAATGGTGTGTTATTTATATAGCGCCTTAACCCAAAGCGCTTTACAGAGCACATATTTACATACAATATCACCCGACCGAAATTGGTACTCATTTCTCGACCTCAGAAGGATGAAAGGCTGAGTTGGCCTTGCCGGGATTCGAACCTGCGACAGTTGTTTTATGACTTCACAGCAGCTACTGCCAGGGCCAGCACCTAGGATTGAAGGCTACATCAGCTGCGCGTGAAGGAATATCGAGCCCTGTCCATGTGAATAGGGCCCCCTGGGCTACTCTTAATCGCTTTCCAAATGAACACTCATCTGGGGGCTTAAAGGCTTTGCTGCGATGGGAAGGGGCCCTCAGGCTATCCGTGGTCCAATGCACGTGCCAGGGTGTTGATGACACTTAAGATCTATTGTCCATGTTTCTTTGTTAATATGTGGCCAGCCCACACTGTCACCTACAGGGCTTCGAGGCGCATGTCAGCGTTGGTGCTTATTCCTGAGCTGTTGCTTGGGAGTTCTCATACCTTAATGTACGCGCGACCCCCTGGGGCTTTCCCCAATGGGACATGGGTGGGAGCTGATCTTATCTGGGGAGGCAGGGCGGGGTTAAGCCAGCATTTAGGAGCGAGGGTGCAGAGAGGTACACCTCCTCTGCTGAGGTGCCTAGACTTGGGCGTGGATAATCTCTTTTGGGGGTGCATCCCGGAGCTGTGGGTCTTCAGCAATCATATATACGCCCCACTTCGATGAGGGCTTATCCCACTTTACTCTGGATCTCACTAGAGCAGGGGTCTGTAACCTCTGCATCCACAGAGGCTTTGGACTACCGCTCCCATGATCCCTCGCCACTGGGTACACGGTCTAGTGCAGATGGGTGTTGTAGTTGAAAACATCTGGATAAGCAAAGGTTGCAGACTCGCCACTAGAACACAGCTCGCTGCACGCAGACCCCACGGCCATCACTCTGGTCCGGGTCTGGTGGGGAACATTAAAAAGAACACCACAGTCAGAAATATAAAGGACATTCGTGTATGTTTCATGTTTCGATCTCACTGGGCTTCATCAGGAGGTGTGCATGCAACAGTCACGTGCAGTTAACCTGCCACGACAGAGGTACAATGCACGCCTTGGGATGCACTTGCCTGTGCAATATCTCTTTTTTCCTCACCAAAGCAAAACGTTCAGTTTCAAAAAACGTGGAAACCCACCAATTCGCACAAACAAATTATATTTTCACAATTGTAAACATTTTCTTGCCACACATCGATTCGTTTTATCTTATGTTTCAGGGAGAAGGCATATATTTTCACAGATTTGTCTGGCATATTCAGTTTTCTGGACCTCTCTCTAGTTTGTTGCCTTATTTCAGCATTGTCATTTCTTGTCCAAGGCTGGGTCCGCGTTTTGGGGGTGGGGGGCGTCGGTGGGGTGGCACGAGCGTCATTGCCTCAGACGCCCCCTCTCCTATGAGCTGCCTGACCAGACAACGGTGACGTCAAGGGTCACAGAAAGTTCATGTTGTTCCGGGAGGCGGATTGGGAGAGGTCAGAGTGCCATCCTCCGCCATATGCCAAAAAGCCGGATGTGGGAAGGATGGCTCTGAGTACCATCTGCCACCCCCAAGCCCCCCACCCCCGGATGCCAAGACAATAGGCGCCGTTTTGAGAACGTGTTATAATGAACGCTGAACACCTCCAGGCCCCTCCAATATGGCCAGATTATATTTTCAATAAACTTTCACATCTACAGAAAAGTGGCAAAGTTAAACACAAGACACATTATTGTTAAAGCCAGTAGGTCTGACGTTTTCAGCGTAGAGCGTTTAACATGTGGTTTATGAGGGCACGCCCATGTGGGTTTGTGCGAAGAATACAGGTGCTTTTTTCCTCGTTTCAGCAGAGAGCCTAGGAATGAAGGGTCACCGAGTCTGAAATCACCCCTGCCCCCACCCATGGCGACACGCTGTTAGCACTTCTCTGGAGAGTTGCCCTACTTTGACGAGGCAGTACCGACTCTGCCCAGCAGTGCTGCTACTGGGCAGTCCCATCAAAGAGGCCAAGGTTTGAAAGGGTCTGCATCCGGTGTGATGCACAAGCACACTTCAATGGTGTAGACCAGGGCACGCGTCCTCAAACAGTCCTGGGCCCTTTATAAGTGAGAGGGGCAGTATATGCATCATAAGTGTGAGGCACTACAAGGCCTCATCACGAGTTCGGCGGTATTCCGGCGGTAAGTCTGCTGGTATAGCTCAAGCGGTATTACTGTTGCTGCCATTTGGTCCCGTGGATTTACCACGGGATTACAGGTGGTGGTAGGAAGTGTAAATGCCATTGCAGATTTTTGGCAGCATGACCACCGGCGGAATTACGGTGTTGTAATTCTGATGATTTTTGGAGGTAGAGTGGAGGATCTACGGTAGCTCCTCCACTTAACCTCCAAAAATAGACGAAATTACCACCCGGTAGTTATACCATAGTTTGGCAGTGTGGGACAAATGGAGGTAACAGAATCACCTCCACTGTTCTCTGTACCGCCAAACTCGTAATGAGGCCCTCCCTTGTAAGTGAACTGGCCTATAAGCAGAGTTTAGCATCTACCCTTACATAGGGTTTATTTTTCAGCATTTTTAAAGCGCTCACACAGCCCAGGGGCATCAGGCACCGTTACATGAATATGTTGTAGTTGCGTTTTCATAACGCGATTAATACCCAGAGATTTCTAAGGGCAGACCTGGGGATCGAACCTGTGTTGCTGCGTGTTGTCCTGTTTCTAAGGCAAGCACGTTGCCACTGAGCTATCCTCCCAGGACAAGCTCAGAGGCCAGTTAAGAAAATCACGTTAAATTGGTAAACAAAACAGTACGGAGGAGGATTCTGGGGCTTGCCCAAAGCACCACCATGGAGGCGATAGGTTTGGAGCTAGGCCCCACTGCTATTAATACCTGCGTGCTTATAAGAAAGGGCTACTTTGCATTAGAGCAATGATACAGCCAACACACCCATTGTTAAAACGATTATGCGCGGTTATGAATGGTAAAGCAATATGACGTCAACAGAGTGGTATTATTCACACCGATCTCCACCTTAAGTACAAATATTTGTTCTGGGTCACCCTTAGGGGTCCCAATGAAAGTCCAGAGGGGCCACATGCATTTTAAAATGTAAGCAGATTGACTCTTGCTGAGGCCTCCAGATAAGGTGTGTACAAGGCCTTTTTACGCATGGAAATCTTGTAAATACGACAGCTTTATTATTTTCCTGTGTACATTTACACACAGGTTTAGAGCAGAGGGCAGTGCAAAGGTCAGGTTACTTGACAGAAACCAGAAGGCTTCTTTTGATTTTCATCTACATGGATGTAATTGCAAGCCACCTCTGAAACAGAATGTATTTCTCTGAAGCCTTTCAAAAAAAGAAACTGCACACTGTGATAAAAGGAATGGTTTCTTTCCATTCAGCTTCAGAAGCACTGTGCATATTTTCCTAGAATTTTAGCATTGTATGATTAATAAGATGCAAAACTAAGTATCAATTGAGAATCAATATTTTGTAGCTAATGATGCTTTTTAAAAAAAAAATGTTTGCGGTGAAAGCAAACCAGTATTGCACAGTTGTATTTTTCAGAGTTCCGGTGCTCTGTGCATAATCATGCAGAGGCAGCTCATTTTTACACTTATAATTTAATTTACACTCTAATTATAAAAACAGTGTGTAAAATGATAACTGTGCACAGTATAGTTTACATCCATTCAACCTTGCAGTCAAAGGGGTACATTACTATAAATGGTCAGTGGCAGCAGAGTCTTTGCTCAAGTATGAGTGATTGTCATTACACCAATCACAGGTGTTCTAGCCTCTCAAATCTTCAAGACTAAAATTAAAACATCTAAAACCTAACTCTCCAGGAAGTGCAAGCGCTGTTCATAAACAAACAAAGGAAAGTTACATTGGTAATTGAAATAGAAACTCAGCAAAACCTGTCCCATTGATAATCCAGATAGGTATTTAAATGTATATAGCGCTTCATAAATGGTTCGTCCAACCTCTAGCTACTGTGATTATTATACCTCAGTCGATACTCAGTTAACCGACCTCTGAAGGATGTCAGCCAATAAGATAGCTCAGCCGGTTGAGTGCTCATTGCTGTAATCTATGCATGATCTGTAGGTTGTAGGTTCGAATCCCGGCAAGGCCAACTCAGTCTTCCATCCTTTCGAGGTCGATAAAGGAGTACCAACTTTGGTTTGGTGATTATTGTGATAAATATGTTCTATGTACAGCGCTTTGCCAAAAGCGCTATATAAATAACCAGTTGACCATTAGATTAGATATGGAATTTAGCATGGAGTCTGTGCCTCTCTGCACTGTTGTATCATAACATTGGCATACCATTAGGTAGTAATAGCTCCAGGAAATGAGGACTTTCATTAGACATCAAAAGACAATTCTGTTATCGAACCTCCAAACAGACAATAAAATTCATGTTTGCTTTACTATGTAATTGGCTAGGTTTTTGTGTTTTCAACATTTAAATATATAGAGGAGAGATCAAATGGCCAGACATTAGAGAAATTATGAAAGGTGTATTCTGTCAATGCAGAAAGCTGCCGCATAGTAATGATGTCCATATAGTTTTGGCACACGTCGGCTGGATGTGACCTACATTTTACTCTCTTGCAAAGGAGAAAAGTCATTTTTACTCTCTTAAAATCACATTTACTCTCAAAGTTTAAAAATAGGGAGTAAAATACTCCCACCTCAAAATCTTATCTGGAGCAATGCTCTTGCTTATCATTTCCTATTTAAAGCAGCCACCCTTTAATCCTTTTTCTATAGTAAAAACAAGCATCTTAATCCCTGTTTAAAGAGTCTTGGCACCCACACACCCCTGACATCCTCGGAGGCCCCCAGTTTGAAGACCACTGCATTAGCAACTAACACAGATACTTGTGAAAGATATTTCCATGTAATACGCTGGAAGCCAAGTTGGGGGCTTGGGTTTTTGCAGTTGAGGTGCAAATTCATTTTGGGGTTGCAGTCTGGAGTATGCAAGCCATTTGGAAAGCCTTTAGGACTTTGCAAGGTTGCACCATTAACTTCTAAGTGCTCAGAGATACCTGCTTCTGCATCCATCGCCAACCTGCAGAAGAACGGATCTTTTCAGGGGAATTAACCTACTTCCCACCCTGGCTGTGGTCGGTTCCTGGTATGATATTGTGCCGACTAAGCCAGTCATCGCGAGACTCACAGACCTATCCTGGCGCTAGGCCCATTCTCGAGCAACCTATAGGAATTCTATGTCAAGACTGAAGGCTCGGATTATGCTTTCTCTACATCTTTACTGTTCAGCAGCAAAGAAAAAACAATATGAAAACAACAATACAAAACTAATAAAAAACTACAATAACCATGAAGTTTTTAAGTTTTGTAGTCCATCTCCATTGGTCTTCAAACTGACCATGTGATTTAAGTAACCAATCAAAAAACAGTCCTCAAATAAAAGCTCTTGTCCTCTTTCTATTCCTCCTCTTTCTTTGCTGCTCAACAGTGAGTTAAGTACTTTTTTCGGTTTATTTAGTCTGAAGTGTTGTGTAGGTGAATTGACAATTTATAACTTTCGTGTGACACGCGCGTGCTTTCTTTATTCAGGCGGAGCATATCCGCTACGAGTAGGCGGCTCTAGGGAGTTGCGGCCGCGACGGGGCTGGTGCACCGGCGGCCGCAGCTCCTCCGATCCGTCAGAGAGGGCACTGCATAACGGAAGGGAGAGCGCGACGGGACCGCGTAGTTCCGGGGGTCGCTCCTTCGCTTTTCATTCCGAATTCGAACTGCTTCAGGTGTTTACACGAGTGGGTATTGCTCCAGTGAAAGAGCAATCTTTTATTGCTCATTTGATCTCAAACAGCACGCATCGTACGAACGTAGCGTCCTGTTCAAGAGCTCAACAGCGCCCCTGCAGGCTATCAGCTGATACTGCACCTTCTACGGGCACAGTCCCAGGTAAAACCTGTAATTTGATATTATCATTATATCTGTGACATAATCAGAACCAGGGAAGATATTTTTCAAATACTTTACGATTTGACTCTCTGTACTGAGAGAGTTTGGAGGCCCCTGGTATATATATATATATATATATATATATATATATATATATATATATATATATATATATATATATATATATATATATATATATATATATATAATAGTCATAACATACACATTTCTCATAACTCCCCAGGGCCTGAGAATTATGAGTTCTTCCAGTGATGAGTGGAAGGCTAGTGTTTGCCAAAAGAGGAGCCACTCAGACATGACTGATGTCTTCCATAAAGCCCTGGGGGCTTCACTGGGACATAATCCTCAGCAAACAACGCTGATGGAGGATTGGCTCCGATTCTCTCAGGGCCTGGAGGAGGTCAAGGGCCTTAAGGCACGGATGAAATCCAAAGGGGGCAGTAAATCAGCCCGTAGGGCGGAAGAAGCCCACACCCACCCGGGCTCCCCACCGAAGAAGAAAGGTGGTAAAAAGAAGAGAAAGGGTAAGACGGTGCCTAGCAGGGGACGAGAATCATCTTCCGATACCTCAGATGAGGGTGAGAATGATTGGGAGGAATATCCTGAAGAGGAGGAAGTGTTATCGATATCCTCATCAGGAGAGGAAAGCCATGAGGCATCAAAGAAAAGAAAGAAGGAGGAGGCTGAGGATGGTGCGGATGATGAGGATTTCGATCCGGAAGCACTGATCCATCCCAGATCGTCAGAATGGGTACCACCCAAAAGAATTACGGCATATTTAAAGAAACGCCTGAGGGCACCGCTGGCCAAAGAGGCTAGAAGCAAGATGAGGGCGGAATGCCCCAGACCACTCCTCCCTGAAGGTGCAGCCGATACACCTGTTATAGATGAAAAAATGATAACTTTTATGAGCAAGTTTTCAAAAGATGTGAGGAAGGGTCTTGATAGATCCTGGCGATCATGCCAGGATAAGATGCTTGCCATTACAGGACCCCTCACAAAGATTCTCCAAATGGGAGAAGAAGCAAAAGCAAAAGGGGAACCGATTGACCCAGCTATTCTTATCGGATGGGCCCAAAGGGCGATATGCATGTTGGGGAATTCTAATCATGCTATAATCACTGAAAGGAGGAGATCTTTTTTAGTAAAGATCGATCCTAAATTAAGTGAATTAGCTTCCTCAGAGTCAGTCACATCGGCGAAAGGAAAGTTGTTTGGGGACTCTTTCATCAAAGAGCTCACCAAATTTGTAAATTCTTACGCAGCCTTGGATAAGGCGCAGGCATCTCTTAAGAGAGTTTTCGGGAGGCAGATTTTTGGACGGGCCAGCAGAGGCAGGGGTCGCTCGGCTGGCTGCTTCCAATTCAATCGATCCTTTCAAGACAGAGCAAGTTGGCGTGATCAGGAAGAATGCAGACAAACGCCTTTCTACCCATCGAGGAGTAGGGGAAGAGGCAGAATCTGGCGAGGGGAGCGTCAACAGAATAACCCAGGTGAGAATACCTTCCCCACATTCAATTACCCCAGAGGTAGGGGGGAGAACTGTTCAATTTTTACAAAATTGGTTGAACATATCGGGGGATCCCTGGGTACTTCAGACGGCGCAAGGTTTTTATATAGATTTGATAGAAACACCTCATCAAAGAGTACCGCCAAAATGTTTAGAGATGAACAAGGAAGACAGGGCCTTGCTGGAAAGAGAATTACGGGATTTGGTAAACAAAAGAGCTATACGACCCGCTACAGGTCAGGTAGGAGGTTACATAAGCAATATGTTCATAGTGAAAGGAAGACACAAGACGAGACCAATCATAAATCTGAGAGGCCTAAACAGTTTCGTAGTGTATAGACATTTCAAGATGGAAGGGATACATCTGTTGAGAGATACCCTTATTCAGGGAGATTGGTTCGCCAGAATAGATTTGAAAGATGCATACCTGACTATTCCCATAGCAGAAGAACACTGCAGGTTTCTGAGGTTCATCTGGGGGAGTATGATATGGGAATTTCGGTGTCTGCCGTTCGGCCTGGCATCGGCACCTTGGTGTTTCACCAAAATGATGAAACCTGTAGTATCTCATCTCAGAGCTCAAGGGATAAGGCTGATAATTTATTTAGACGACATATGTCTGATGTGTCAAGAGAAGGAAACGTTAATAGAACAGGTTCAGATAACTATAGAGGTGTTAGAGAGTTTGGGCTTCCTGATAAATTGGGAGAAGTCCAATGTAGCACCCGTCCAGTCAATAGAGTTTCTGGGTTTCATAGTGGATTTGTTACAGGGAACTCTCAGTTTACCCATTCACAAAGTGAACGACATCAAGAAACAGTTGGGACATACTCTAGCGAAGGGAGAACTATCGTTGAGGGACATCGCGAGATTGGTGGGCCGTCTGGCAGCATCAATTCAAGCGATATTTCCAGGGCCCCTGCATTACAGAGCACTCCAGAGGCTGAAGATCTCTCACCTCAGGAGGGGTGATTCTTACAAATTAAAAGTGAATATTTCGCAGGAGGTGAGAGAGGAGCTAGAATGGTGGCTCATTCATATGGATGCATGGAACGGGAGAGCCATATTTGGTTCATCCCCGGACCTTATTATCAAATCCGACGCCAGCAGATGGGGCTGGGGAGCCCGATGCGGGAACCTGTCCACAGGGGGCAGGTGGTCAGAACAGGAGACAAGGCTCCACATAAACTGTCTGGAGTTGTTGGCGGGGTCCTTTGAAGTGAGATGCTGGACCCAGGAGAAAGCACAATGTTGCATGCTGTTAAAGATGGACAATGTCTCCGCAGTCAGGTACATCAACAGACTGGGGGGGACGAAATCCAGGTTATTGGCAGAACTGGCGAAAGATTTTTGGGAACTCTGTCTGGAAAGAAGAGTCTCAGTGACGGCAGAATATCTGCCGGGTCAGATGAACGAAGTGGCCGATTGGAACTCGAGATACCTCAGAGACGCCAGCGATTGGAAGCTGGACGAGGTAGTGTTCCGGAAAATTATGACACGATGGGGTCCTTGCCAGATCGATCTGTTCGCATCGAGGCTAAACAAACAGCTTCCTCGGTTCTTCAGCTGGAGACCGGACCCGGAAGCAGAGGCGACAGATGCCTTCCTTCAATCATGGGAACAACAGACGAATTACGCATTTCCTCCTTTCTCCATGATAGCGAGGACGCTAGCGCAGGTGAGACACCAAAAAGCATCCATAATTCGGATTACGCCGGACTGGAAGGGGCAGGCGTGGTTTCCCAGTCTACTGGAACTGACATATCACAACCCGGTAGTTCTACCAGACACAGAATTTATCATTCGAGCCCCCAGAGATCGCAGTCTTCCGCTAGTGAGGTCAGGAGGACTCAGACTAATAGCATGGGCGATTTCAGGAGATCTTGGGCTAGGCCAGGACTATCGAATTAGGCTGAAAGCATCATTAACGAATCATGGGCCCCAGGGACTCACAAGGCTTATAGATCAGCTTGGGATAGATGGGATAGCTGGTGCTTGGAAAGGAATATTCATCCCGATAGAGCAGATTTAGTTCATGTGGCCAATTTTTTAGCTCAGATGGCAGCGCAGGGTAAGGCTTACAGGACTATCAACACAGCCAGGTCTGCAATATCTGCGGGGGCTCCCTAGAGTAGAGGGCGTAGCGATTGGTGAACATCCTTTGATCTGTAGATTGTTAAAGGGAGTAAGGATGTTAAAACCCCCTAGCGTTAAGTATAATCAGTTGTGGGATGTAGATAAAGTCTTGAAACTATTTTTATCTTGGCCGGATAATCAAGAGTTGTCACGGAAAGCGATTTCAGGCAAGTTATCTATGCTTTTATGTCTTTTAGCATTCAAAAGATCCTCTGATGTTAGAGCTCTGGAAGTTAACAGGAAGAGTAGATCTCCGAACTGAGTGACTTTCCTTATAACAAAGAGGACCAAAACAGGTTTGAGATCTATTTCCTATGAGTCTTTTCCAACCCAACCAAAATTGTGTGCAGTCAGATGCATAGAGGCTTATGAAGAGATGACGAGGGAGGTTAGGCCCCCGGGAGTGTCACAATTATTGATAGCGATTTGTAGACCTTATAAGGCGGTTACACCGGCCACCATTGCTAGATGGCTTAGATGGGTGATGGTCAAAGCGGGCATAGATGTGGAGAGATATGGTGCCCACTCCTCTAGAGGAGCGATGGCTACTAAAGCATATAATATAGGAGCCAGAGTAGAGGATATTATGAGGGCTGCAGATTGGTCGAATGAATCGACATTTAAAACTTTCTATTTTAAAACCATGGAAAGTGCGACATCGTTGGTGGTAGGTAAGCTTTGAACAAGCATAATCCGAGCCTCCGGTCTTGACATAGAATTCAGATTTTAAACACATTTGTTACTGAAAGTCATAATTCTATTAAAGACACAAAGGCAAAGGATTATCCCACCCTATCAATCATATGAATGTAAAGTTGATATTTATCATGTGTTTATGTGTTATTCATACTGTTTATGAGAAAATATTCGTATTAGTTTTATTGAAGTTATAGTTTATTGTACTTATGTATACGATTGTCCCACCCGTTCTTCGGTCTATAGTCACCTTTCTAAATTTATGTTTCTGTAGGATTGGTGACAGATAACAAGCAATCCGGGATCTGAATCAGGATGCAGATGGAGTTTCGAAGAAGTACTGAACACATCCTCGCAGGACCAAAGAAAGAGGAGGAATAGAAAGAGGACAAGAGCTTTTATTTGAAGACTGTTTTTTGATTGGTTACTTAAATCACATGGTCAGTTTGAAGACCAATGGAGATGGACTACAAAACCTAAAAACTTCATGGTTATTGTAGTTTTTTATTAGTTTTGTATTGTTGTTTTCATATTGTTTTTTCTTTGCTGCTGAACAGTAAAGATGTAGAGAAAGCATAATCCTTCGCCTCCGTGTCTTTAATAGAATTATGACTTTCAGTAACGAATGTGTTGAAAATCTGAAGTACTTGCTAGATTCCGGTTGATTATCCATTACGATTTAAAAAGAAATGGCTGTGGATGCCAACTGCCTAGTGTGATTGGATTGTTCAGGCGCGGCTGCAGTCTTTGAGTGCTACACCAATATTATCTTAATGTAGTAATACAAAAGTGTAGATTCCAGATGACAAGTGACAAGATGGTTTTAGATATTGTTTTGAGTGTTGATATATTGTGATGTATTGTGTTGTGTATACATATATGAATTATGTTGTATTATAGTGTGAAAAGTTTGTTGATAAACTGTAACACACTGTAATAAAAAAATACAAACTATAAAAAAGTGAAACTGGACACTATATCCTCATATGTGACAGGGGCATTAAATCCCTTATAGTGAGAGGGTCCTGGTAACCCCTATAAAGGGTCAGGGCAATTGATCTCTTGTAAGGGGATGGGGCACTTCATGCATGGGGCTCATTAAGTATTTGGTGGTAATTCGGCTCTGAATCTGCTGAATTGCCACCAAACCTGATTATTAATTTAGCATTAGAAGTGCTGGTAGGGCAGTGATCATCCCCATTTTCAGAGTCCACAGGACTCCATTGAGATTTCGTCAGACTGGCTGACAGTGGTAATTCTGCCGATGTTGGCGGTAAAGTGGAGAAAAAGCGCTAGAACTACGGTGACCAGATTAAAAAAAAACCAAAAAACGAGACAGGCCATAGACGTAGACGTAGGACTAAAGTAAACGCAAATAGAACTGTTGTCCTACTTCTATGTCGCTGGCCTGTTGCATGGGCGGGGGTGTGTGCTCACAGGCACACTCCTCTCATTGGAGGAGAGCGGCTGGGGAGGGGGATGGGGAGGAAATGGGGGGGGTGAAAAGCATTCACGGCCCCATTCACACGCATGAAGAGTTGCGCCGGGCCCAATTTCGGGATTTCGAAATCGGGTCCCGGCAAAAACTGGGACCGTAGCCACCTACCCTTTAAATCCCGGGACGAGGTTTATAAAATTGATAAACTCCCGGGGCCCCGGGACGGAGGTCGATCTCCCGGGACTGTCCCAGGAAAACCGGGATGTCTGGTCACCCTACCTAGAACCCCTATGGAGGACTGGCCACTTTTCGCATGGAGGGAAAGCACAGCATAGGGACCCATGGCGTAGCGGCCGGGGCCCATCCCGCAGTGTCCCACAACCCCCACTGACATTGTGATTTTGATGCTCGAAAACACGTGTGGATCAAAACACAAAAAATATAATTAAGTGTTGTTTAACCCAGCAAATAATTTTTTATGTAAACAACACGAACTGTGAAGAAATACAACTCACCGTATCCTGGCAATAACTCAAAGTGCTTGGGAATGTGTTTAAAATAATATTGAGAATAATTTGGAAGACAGTTAATCCATAATGGGACAATATGCAAAAGGTCATGCCTCACATTTTTTTATTTAATTGGTTATTTATAACACGCTTAATACCCCAGGGATCGAGCTTGCGTTGCTCCGCATCGTCTTGCATCCAAGGCGAGCACGTTGCCCCTGAGTTATCCTCCCGGCGCTTATTGGCAATGCTGGATACACAGCAGCTGCTTTCAGCTCCTGCTCATCAAATCCTTATTTTCATCCGAGAGCAACTCAATATTGCTTCTCAAGGTGCCCCTGCACCAGTCTATTCCCGTGCATATTCCCTGCTTTAAAAAGACGAACAGTATTTCTTCAGTTTCTATGCAAAGCTGTGGGAATGTCCAATAAAATGCATGCTCCCTCGCCATGCCGTCACCAAACCCACATAGACACTTGTTGATCACTCACCCAGATTCAAACAGCTTTCCAGAAGTCTAGCGCATTACAGTGCAGACAATTAAAGATGCTTTCTTTTAAATAGGTGCTTTCCTCTGAATAAACCTACTCTGACATGGCCATGGAAGTGCCTCATATTGTGCAGGCATTCCGAATTAAAGAAGCACACCTTTTAAATATGGGGGCACAGAAGTAAGCAACCAGAGTCTGATGGATGTTACAGTGGGACACATTTGCTTGTCTCCTTCCTTAATCCCGTCACTTATCTCTTTAGTAGTAGGTTGTCATTTATACAGCGCCTTTATCCCATTAGTATGGCATCAATGCGCTTGTGATGGGAACGCCCTCTGCGGACCGAAATCCAAGGTATGGGAAAATTGTCAGCAGGATTAGAATGAGTGTGTGCATTTGGCCAGGATAGGCAGCTGGCCGAGCTCCAGAAAGCGACCCATGATAGAGAGGCATGTGGATGGGCGCAGAGAGGTGGTCAGGCGAGTACAAGAGACTCGCTGCATTCTCATGCCATAGGTGTTGTGCTTTGTGTTTTAGTCTGGTGTATGGATGCGAAACTCGGGATCGAAGTGTACAAAAAGAAGTAATGGAACTATGTTCCCTGCTGGCTGCCCCAGTTCTTCACAAACCCCATCGCCGCACCCCCCACCTGCAATCCAAACCCCCAAACAAACACACCTGCTGTTTAAGGGAATGTTCAGTGCAGTATACTGAAGTGCAAGTATCAACTTCTTCCTACACTTTTATTTTATTAAAAGTAAACCATTCCGAAACGGTTTCTTATAAAAATAATAGTATAGGAACAGTAAAACGTGAAAAAAAAAAGTTAAAGAGCACTGCTACCAACTGCTCCAGCCCTTTTGACCACTGGGCGTGTTATTATGTGTCCAGCTAGACCAAATTCTTTGTCGTAGGTCGGCGCTGCATTACGATGCATGCGGTTGGGTAGCCGCGCCTGTGGCAGATGTCCACCTGAGTGGTGCGTGAATACGTGCCTTGAGGCTCAGATGGAGCTTTGTCTTTGATGTAGCTGTGTGACCAGATCGTCTGTATAATAGGCAACCCTCATAAATCCTCTAAGTGCAATAGACAGGCTACCCTCATAAATCCTCTAAGTGCAATAGACAGGCTACCCTCATAAATCCTCTAAGTGCAATAGACAGGCTATCCTAATACATGTTCTAAGTCTAATACACAGGCTACCCTCATAAATAGTCAAGTGCTATAAATAGTCTGTCCTCTTGTACCTTCTAGGTGCGATAGACAGGTTATCCCCATAAATCCTCTGAGTGCTATGGACAGGATACCATCAGAAATGTTCTAAGTGCAATACCAAGGCTACCCGCATATATATCTTCTTTGGCAATGTATTGGCTAACTCGTACATTTCCGAGCACACTACAGGATATGGCCAGCCAACGTAGTTTATGAGCAACCTTGCATCTGTAAGCTGGCTCCCAGGGTGAGAAGAGGTCCAAGTTTGCCTTTAGCCATTGTGTCCTCGCATCTGTTCTTTCACTGAATTCCTGGAAAAAATAAGCTACGCCAAACCCAAGTTTGGTTATACGCATACGAATAGCCACATGCAAGGCACTGCTATAATATCCCCGGGTACTCATCCCATTTTTTACCGTTTGGCATGTTATGGCCAGATAGTACCATTACAGTGTTGCATGTGAAATGCGTATCCCTGGCCACGCACAAGACAACACAATCCTGTTGAAAACCACAATTATCTAGGATAATGGCATTTTTGTAAGTTTGATTGGAAAAAACCACTCATGCCAGCTTCATGTAACCCTCGGTCACGGGAATGAAAGAATGGATCCCCAGCGCGAGAGATCAGGAAAAAAAATTAGAGTAAGGGACCCTTGTGCATGTACACGCAAAGATCCCTTTACTCGAAAATGGGAACTAAAAAAACATGGTTGGTGCGAGCAGAACGACTGTCATAATGGTGAAACCCTGCAACAGGGATAGAGGCACTCTGCTCTGTGCCCTGACACCGCCGTGGCCGGGCCTTTATATTGCCACTCCCCTGATTTGCAGGGGAATCCCTGTAAGCATTGCCAGCCCCCAGGTGGCATCCCATCACCTGTGCCCCGGGCACCTTTAATGACTGGCGCTCCCCACAGTAGGGGTAGCGCCAAAAATGTGCTTTTAGCCTTCTGGGGGCTGAACTTAAATTAAGGGCCACCTCTTTCAGGTGGCCCACCTGAACTAGGCCATACATGCAGACGTGGCCCAGGTGGAGTGAGCAGTGTGGGACCCCCACACATTGCCTCTGAGTGCTTGGCTGCATCTGACATACGCAGCCCATATAAAGACTTTGGGGCCCACACACTTCTGCTGCGGCTGCCTTTCACTGTCTATGGCCATCCCTACAAAGACTTTGGGGGTCCCCCGCACTGTTGCTGCAACTTCCTGCCGCGTACTGCTACAAGAGCCACCACTGAAAAGCGCAGGAGGAAAAAGGAACCCGAGAGCAGCAGCAAGAACCTTGAGACAACCCTGACCAGGTTGTAAGGTCTTTATGAATAGTTTTTAATACAGTGCACTGTATAGACATTGTACATATTTTTCAAGGAATCTTTTTACATTTTTTGTGTTTTAGTTTTTAGCAACACCACTGCTTCCAAGTAACTTAAGTTGTATATAGTGTCCTTTGTTATGCCCCTTTTGTAAAATAAAATACATCACAAAACCCTGCTGGTGTACTGGAAGAGGATATGTAAGCTTTTACCAACTAAAAAAGAACCGTACACCAGCATTGCTTTGTCTGACATTCCATTTGGGCTCCAGTTATTCTAACCTTGTGTTTTCTCCTTAGGGGTATTTGGAGAACCTGCCTGTCCTAACCTCTTGATCTTCCCTATACATGCCACTTTCATAGTGAGGTACACCGGGGTGATCCTGTAGGCGGGGGTTGGAGTCAGGTAAGAGGCGGGTCAAGTTATAAGTGATGGTTTAAGCAGTATATTGTGTGCCTGCCTACACCGGTCTCCAATAAGGTGCGTTGGAAGATCACCCTGCTACATTTGCTGGAGGCACTGCTAAGATCACCTTTGGTGTGCCTATACTCTCCCTATCCTACCTACTTACCTTGTACCTACCTGTTTCCCTTCCTGGGGTAGTGTATAGTTTGCTAGCGTAAGTTTGTTTATTTCGCAATCAGTTTCTTTGTGCAAGTTTTGGATAGGGATTTGTATACAGTATATTTGCCACCTTATCTGACAGATGGGTACCTTCCTCAAGGATCAGCCTCAGCTAGCAAGCTGGGCTGAGGGTTTAGGGATTAAGTCCGACCATTGCTTTATCATGGGTAACGTCCCTTGGAGCATACTCTACACCAGGTGCTCAGGTTGACAGAGTCCCTCACCGGCCAGGTTAAATGCCTGGGTAAAGCCCCTGGCCTAGCAGGAACCAGTATCCTGGACTGCTACAGGCCTAAGGAAGTCGATCTTGAGACATTGCCTCTTACCATCCATGGGGGAGACCAATAGTGTCCTATCCTCTCTGGGCATTGAACACATTGAGCTTAGGGCCCTTTAGGAATGTGCATGTAATGGATGGGTTCACACAGAACAACTCCAAGTCCAAATAACCGAACCAACTCAAGAAGATGGCAAAGTACTGTTTTATTAACAATTATCTAAAACAGGAAGTTACAACGAACATCAACAGAATGTACGCTCGATTTCTCTCAGCGATCTTTTCACACAACATTGACTTTATACTAAAAATACATCATATGTGATGTCATACTACGTGGCAATAATGAAAAACCTACTAGGGATCTGGAGGGGAACATCTAGGTATATCTTCTATCAGAACTAGGATTGTAATTGTCTGCCCACTGTCAGGTGGACAACATATGCCTACATCTAAAACATGTCATCTTCAGAAACATTAGCTACATGGTTTCTCATTGGTCTTCAAACTATAAGGTTCTTCGTTATATAGACCACTATAATTGGTTGGCACGCTTGTGCTATGTCTGGAACATTCGGTTCACTTAGCAGCACATAAGCCCAGACCCAGGTGCAAGTAGATGGACCTGGCTCTACCTCCCCAACCAATTAGCCCAGAATCTCTCATCACCCATGCCTTCTGCCATGAAGACTGTCTTTGAACTTGGCCTTGCGAAGTATCCATGTCTCTGAGAATATATGGGAGTGCAGGCACTCACTATCGTGTTCTAGGACTCCAAGTTCAAACTCTATTTTCATCCTTGGCTCACGTGACAAGAGAGCATGATTCGGTCCATTTTGCAGGTTTTAAATGTCTTAAATGAATTAAACTTGGAACTCTAAGTGTTCTTTCTTTGCACCTTAACAAGAGATGATTCATCCTTGCACGTTCGCTCCTTTTCTGAATAGATAACCGACCTTAGCTGCTTCTGTCTTGACTTCAGGCCAAACTGCCTTGCCATGCAGCTCCACGATTCAGCCTATTCTTGCTGCAACATCGTTTTTCTTCTTCCCTCTTCATCGGTCCTGGCTCACTAAGATTAATTAGACCTATGATCAGCTTCTATACAATGGTGGATTTGCCTACATTCTATTCACTACATATAGCCAGCTTCTATGATAACTCAGTCTACTTGCGTTTCAGCATCTGTACAATTATTGAACGATTGATTCTCTGCAGCACTTTGTGCACATGTAATCTTCTTTAACATATTTAAAAGTTCACTTGATTCTTTACTTCGTCATTAGTTTCTGTAGGATCTATACATCCTCTTCAGCGAGTATCCTTAGACATCATTCATACTCTTATGACGTCACAGCTTCTTTCTTTGCTCTTTTTTATATTCCTTCAGGGAGTTACTCCCTCAGTCCCTTTGGGGATACATTCGATATGGTTGTCTCAATGGGTATCTTCTTTCGAACATACGTTGTGGTATTGGCACAACTGCTGGTGTCAAACGTGGCACGATCTCAGGCCTCCAACATATGGGATGTAGGGTGGCGGGGATTCCTGCAGAAGCATGCAGCTGCTCCTCTACAACATGGTCAGGCTTTCAGGCTGGTGCACCAGTCACACCATCTGTGCTTAGCCCAAATCCTGCCTTGGTCAGCGCTGGGCCCCGTCTACCTGCTGCGCCCAGTGTAGACGCATCATGGCTGCGCCCGTTAGCACCCCTATCTTACCAGGGCCTAGACTGCGTGCTACACCAGAAGATAGAGGCGCTGAACTGATCGCTTCCTCCATGGTGGATGCTTTCTAGGAAGTGTTACACAAGGTCATCGTAAACACCATATGAGCATGGCCTTCGTGTCCGCCGAAGACCCTTCTCGGGGGAGAAACCAACCCAGACTGGTGAAGAGGAATACCAACTTTGAGGGAACAGATCAACCAGATGATACATGACTGGAGAGATACAGACCGAGAGAAGAGGAGTTGCATCATTGAGAGTCCGCACGGTCATGCATTGAGAGCCACACGTCCAGACCCCACAGAGAAGGAAATTATGTAAACACTGGATAGAGTGTTTGGAGCCACTGTGTCTTGTGCCAAGCTGATGGTGAAGTACTACGCTACCCGCCTCCAACAGGGTGAGCGTCTCTCCGAATACCTGGCCAGGACCGAGACGATTCTTCCGCTGGCTTTTCAATGGAAGGGGATTGAGCCGAACAGCCTGAACCTACTCAGGCTGCAACAGGTCATGTGCTGAGCCAAATCGCTGCCGCTGTTACTTCTGCAGCTAGGACTCCGAGAACAAACCCAAAAACCACCACCCTTTGATGAACTGGTCCAAGAGGTGCGTACTCTGGAGGACGAGATAGTGTACAGTTTACCGAGTCAACTGGTGTCTCCATATGCTGCCCCAGAGTATGATGTGAGACATCAAGTGGAGGAGTTCCACCAAACCATCCAGGCGATGCAGCTACCAGAGGGTGCAGGCCAAACCACCGCCTGTAATGGCACCCAGGCCACCAGAGCACAGAAGAGGCTCTATACTGCCATCCTGAGAGAGAAAACACCAGCTCTTCCGGTGCGCTCAAGAGCCACGGCAGTCCCAAGTGCACCAATGGCATACCACACAGCTCCAGCCATGCCAATTCTGCCATAGGTGTGGACAGGAGGGCCATCAGATTACAACCATGTCGCGGCAAGGTTCCAGGCCTTGAATAGTCCAACAGACGCGATGGTGGGAAGCGAGGACCAGGAAGCAGAGCTCCTAAATCCTCAATACTACTACACTCTGACCGAGTAGAGGCAACAACCAACAAGTCTGTGACACCAGACAGGCCCAAGGCTGCAGTGACACCACTGGTGGGCAAGTCATCTGGGAACCAGCATTCACCCAGGCCAGCTAGTCAACCCGAGAAGGATATCATCTGTAGTCAAACTACCAGCAAGCGCAGTACCCAGACATCATGGGCAATAACTGGTGGGCTAGTAGGACAACCTGCCACCGTGACTATTGCCATTGCTGGTCGACAGATACAAGGGCTTCTGGATAGCAGCTCACAGGTGACCATCGTTTATGAGCCATTGTACACAAAACACCTGGTGCATATCCCATTGGAGCCCTTGGCCAGGCTGAACCTTCTTGACATGGGAGACAACCCTTGCAAATATCTAGGGTACATCTGGGACAGACTGCAGTTTCCACGCAATGTAGCTGGAGTCAGCGCTTTTATCAATACACTGGCTCTGGTCTGCAGCAGTTGGAGTGAAGATCTCACAACACCTGTGGTGATTGGCATCAATTCCTCAATGTTTGACGCACTGGCTGCCTTATGTCAGGAGAAGGCTGGGCCATGATATGCCAGCACGTTGTCCATGCACCCCATGTGCCAACAGGTATACTTGCAGAGAGAGTTTCCGGTCCAGAGCTTCACCTGATGGACCCATTGGAAAAGTTTGCACCACCCGGTTCGGGCTGATGACTATCCCGGCACACACCACTGTTATAGTTCCTGGCAAAGTGTGACTCAGCGGGGTGCAACGACCAAGACATCTGGTGATAGAGGCACCAGAATGTGGAGAGCTCCTAGGGGGTTTACTGGTACAGGGGGTCCTGGTGACAACAAATGGACTGGTACAGGGGACCCTGGTTACAACGGATGGAAGGGACCTGAAGACCATCAAGGTACTGGTCACTGATGTGACCAATAGGACCATCCGTGTACCAGGATGCACCATCATCACACACTTCCACCTGGCTGCATCTGTTGCCCCAACAAGTGTCACCACCAGCTCATCTGAGGCGGTGTTGGACCCAAAAACCTTGGACTTTGGAAACCCCCCAAATTCGGAGCGAGACAAGGACCACCTGAGGGAGCAGCTCGCCCTGTGCGCCGCGGCATTCTCCACAAACCCCTGAGACATTGGCAAGACCCATAGAGTTGAACATCGAATCTGGGTGTCTGAGGACACTCCCTTCTGGGAACGGTCACGACAACTGGCCCCAGGAGACTTGGAGGATGTACTCTGCCATCTGAATGATCTTCTGCAGGCATGGATTATCTAGGAGTCCAGGAGCCCCTACGCTTCTCCCATTGACGTTACCTGGAAGAAAAATGGGGATGTCCAGATGTGCATCGACTACCGTCAACTCAACACCTGCACTATTCCTGACCAGTACACCACACCCCAGATGGATAAGGCATTGGACTGCCTGACTGGGAGTTAGTGGTTTTCGGTCCTGAACTTGCAGAGTGGCTACTACCAAATCCTGATGCATCCGGCGGATCACGAGAAGATAGCTTCCTCATCTGTCCCTGAGGATTTTACGAGTTCGGCAGGATGCCTCAGAGTATCACTGGTGTGCCAGTGACTTTCCAGCGCCTTATGGAGAAGATCGTCATTGACATGAACCTCCTGGAGGTACTGGTGTATCTAGATGACATCATTGTGTTCAGAAGGACCCTGGATGAACACACAGGAGGTTCATGAAGGTGCTGGATCACCTGCGGAAGGTCATTGTGGACAAGTGACAGGTTTGCCCGACAAGCGTCAAGTACATTAGACACATCATCTCCGTGGATGGCACCGCTGTGGATCCAGCAAAGATAGATGCCATCCTCACCTGGCCAATACCTCAAATCTTCAAGGAGTTTCAGAGTTTCCGGGTATCTGTAATTACTACAGGAGGTTCGTTGTGGGATATGCCAACATCTCCCGACCACTTGTGGACCTCACCAAAGAGTACCCACTTACACAGAGGAGCTGGAAGAACACTGCCAACTATGCGGACAATCTATATCACCCACAGGAGCCCTTCGGTGAGCATTGGACTGACCAATGCCCCCAGGCCTTTGAGTTCAAGTGGACTCTCACCACAGCACCAGTTCTGGCCTATGCAGATCTGCAGTTACCTTACATCCTGCATGTGGACGTGAGTCTGGAGGGATTGGGAGCTGTTCTCTACCAGGAGACCAACAGTGAGACGAGACAGGTCGCTTCATACAGCAGAAAGGAATTACCCAGTTCACAAGTTGGAATTTTTGGCATTGAAGTGGGCCATTACAGAGAAGTTCCAGGATTACCTCTATGGCACCACCTTCACGGTGAGGACAGACAACAAACCCCTTAAATATGTGTTGAAGTCGGCGAATCTGGATGCTACTGGATACCGTTGGCTCGCCGCACTGTCCACATTCATCTTCAGTCTACAGTACAGACCTGGGTGCACCATCATAGATACTGATGCCCTCTCTCAGAGGCCTCATGCTCAGCCGGATGATACAGCTGGATCATGGAAGGAGTTGTCTTCAGCAGATGTCAGAGCTATCTGCCAGGCTACAAGTTAGCAGGAACCAGATAGAGCCACGATTGTGGATTGCTTAGAATCCTCATCTGAGGCGGTGTCGCCGTCTACTGCAACATTATCAGTCTGAGGCGTCTGACCCAAGATGAGATCTGTAGGTCGCAGCTAGCGGATCCTGGCATTGCTCTGCTCCTGAAAGCCAAGACCACAGGAGCGGACGTGTCCAGAGACATCCTTCATGATGCTGAACAACCTGCAATGCTTAAGGAGTGGAAGACGCTTGTGCAGAAAGGTGGAACCCTATATAAGGAAAGCAGTGTCGGAGACCGGCTACTGTATCGTCTGGCGCTGTGACAGAGATTCTTCTGAGCTGTACTGTATGCTCTCCACGACCAGCATGGACATCTTGGCAGTGACAGAACCTTCAAGGTTTTTCTGGCCCAGAATAGCAGCAGATGTCGAGTATTATTACCAGCACAGCGCCAGGTGTGTCACCAGGAAGACTGCGGCTCATCCTTCAGCCTATCTTCATCATCTTAAGAGTTCCGGGCCCATGGACCTCGTCTGCATCGACTTCCTCAAGCTGGAGATGGACAGGTGAGGAGTACATCCTGGTGGTGACAGACCACTTCACTCGGTATGCGCAGGCATTTCCCACCAAAGATCAGAGTGCCACCACCATTGCCCACGTATTTTGGGAAAAATACTTTGTGCACTATGACTGCGACTGGCTGGCCAGGATTCATTCCCGTCAGACTTTGAATTGACACTCCAAGCAAATGCTGGAGCTGGTTGGCATCAAGAAGAACCATACAACTCCATAACGCCCTCAGGGGGATGCCCAAGTGGAGAGGTTTAATCATACCATCTTGGCTATCTTTGGCACCCTGAGGCCAGAGGAGAAGAATAGATGGAGTCATCATGTGGCCATCCTGACCCATCCACTCAACTGTACGAAGAATGATGCCACCGAGTTTACAACATATTTCATGATGTTTAGAAGGGACACCTGTAGACCTGTGTTTTTAGTGTCCGCAGACAGAACAGGCCGTGAGAATTACATAACCTATGTTAAACAGCTTAAGCGTTAACTGGAGCAATCATATCAGCTCACCCAGGCTGCCGCAGAGAAGACAGCAGAAGGAACAAATGCTGATACGACGCCAAGTTCAGGTTTCACGCTCTTCAACCTGGCGATCATGTGTTGATCTGCAGCCTGGGAAAGAGAGGACGCAACAAGCTAGGCAAAATGTGGGAGTCTCAGCCTTTCATCATAGAGCACCCTGCCTACCGACTGCGAGTGGAAGGACGGTCAAGTATATCAAGACCTTCCACCGGAACCACCTGCTCCCAGTCGGGGATGGATGAGGTTGAACTTACACCGGAGGTGACCGATGAAGAACCGGCCAAGGGGCTTGTGATGAGACAGCAGTGAATCTGCGCTGAAAGGCCAAAAGAAGATCCTTTGAAGGTTCAATCCCTGGAAGATTTTCCAGCTACCAAGGCCGAGAAAACATCAGGAGGTCAGCCGGGGAAGCCAGTGAAGATGCTGAGGGTGATCAGTTTGGCGTCTACCCAGACCCATGGTTAGATCAGACACTTGTGTGGGTCCCTACACCCACAGAGCCAGATCCCACTCCTAGCAAACCTGAACCCATTGCAGGTTGTTCCCAATCCTGCTCCAATTGCCCCTGCTATGGTGGACGTGGCACAGAAACCCTTACTCATTTCTCCACTGGAAGATAGGGTCCTGACATGGAGCAGAGTATTCTGCCAAGTCCGGGGGAAAACCTACATGAGGCCCGGCTATTCTCTGTTGGACCACCAGGGAGAGCAGACTTCTTACCAAATTAACATATGATAAACCAGGGGTCCAGTGTGAGGTACCAGTCCATCCCTCTCAGTCTTCTGTCCCTCCTTCTCTAGAGCAGGTTCCTGGGAGTTCAGGGGTACTGTGGGAGGTGCCTGAGATTCAGGGTACTGGGTGGCATCCGGTAGCCTATCGTAAATCATGGCTGGATAAATTCATCGATCAGGCCAAAGCTATGCTCAGGGCTGAGGATAGTTCAAAAGGGGGGAAGCATGTAACCCCCGGTCGGGGGAATGAAAGAAAGGAACCCCGGCGTGTGAAGTTGTGCTGGGGATCCCAAAAATGAAAAAGAGAAAATTGGATCCCCGGCACGAGAGCCGCGCCCCAGGGATCAGGACATTTTTTTAAACTAGAGTAAGGGGGTATCAGGTAATATTATCCCCATATATATGGTCACCGTAAATAATATCGCCGGGAAAACGTTGCAGCGATATTATATGGGTGACCATATATGTGGCGATAGGGGCAAACATTTTTTATTTTTTTTAAATGTAAAAAAAAAAAAAATGTTTTGGGGTTTGCGGGGGTGTCCCCCGCATGTTCCATGCAATAATGTCGCCACAAAAAACGGCCATTTTTCTGCGATATTTTTGCATGGCAAGATTTTTGTGCCGACATTATTACATGGAACCAGTAAGGGACCCTTGTGTGTGTGCACGCGAGGGTCGCTTTACTCTGAAATTGGAAAAAAAGGAAAATGTTGACAGCGCAACAGCGCCAGCAGCTCGCCTTTCATAGCAGTGAAACCCTGCCACAGGGTTAGAGGCGCTCACGCTGTGGCCCATGCCTTTATGGAAGCACTCATTAATGGCTGGCACACCCCATAGCTGGGGTGCACCCAAAATGCAGTTTTAGCCTTCTGGCAGCTGAACCTAAATCAAGGGCTACCCCCTTTCAGGTTGCCCACCTGAAGTTCCTGGCCCATACTGGAAGAGGATAAGTAAGCGTTTGCCAACTAAAAAAGAACCGTACACCAGCATTCCTTTGTCCGACTTTCCTTTTGTGCTACAGTTACAATAACCTTGTGTTTTCTCCTTAGGGGTATTTGGAGAATCTGCCTGTCCTACCCTCTTGATCTTCCCTACCCATACCACTTTCATAGTGAGGTACACCGGGGTGATCCTGAAGGCAGGAGTTGGAGTCAGGTAAGAGGCGGGTCAAGTTATAAGGGTAGGGTTTAAGCTGTATATTGTGTGCCCTCCTACACCTGTCTCCTAATAAGGTGCTTTTGAACATCACCCCGCTACATTCCCACCATGAAGGAGTATTTCAGACTAGTTCTTCAGGCCAATACAACACTTGGTCATGTTCACCCCTCCATCACTGCACAAGGGCGGTGCACTGTGGGGTTCTAAAACAGCGGTCTTGAAACTGTGGGGCTGGTCCCATGGTGGGCGGGGCAGCTAAACGGTTATTGCATGTGGTGGGACCTAGAAACATTGTTTTACTCAAGGAAGGGGGCTCAACATCAAAGTGTGTGAATACCAGTGCTCTAAAGTTATCCACACACTTCCATGATATGATATGGCATTTATAACGCGCCTATACACAAATGTTTCTAGGCACGACGAGGCAAGGGGAGGGAACAAAGGGAGGACAGACAATGATCTTACTAGGCCAGGTGTCATTCAGATCGCGCAAGTGCATGGGAAGGGGGGAAAGGAAGAGTGCAAGGGGGAAAGGGAGAGGGGAAAGTGCAGTACATGGGAAGTGGAATAAATAAGATAAATAAAAACACATAAAAACAGGCAAGTGCAAGGAAGTGCGGACAAAGTGCTGGAAACGGGACTGAAGGGATACAGAAAACAGTCCCCAAGTGCAGAGGTTGCCAGGGAGGCAGTGCAGTTGGGCAGTTGACAGGGCCTCGGCCAGAGATCAGAAAGGTTGGCCAGGTAACCAGTGCAATTTCAGTCAGGAGTTCAGCAAGGGAGGGGAGGAGAGAAAGCAGAAGCAAAGAGGAAGGTTTTGAGGTGTTTCCGGAACCGGAGGTGGTTCTCCTCGAGTTTCAGGGAGGCAGGAAGGCTGTTCCAGAGAGAGGCCCCTGCCGAAGAGAGTAATCTGCCACCAACTCGTTGCTTGGAGAAGCGACTGACCCTGAGGGAGTTGGAGGCAGATGAGCGAAGAGCTCGTGAAGGAAGGTATTTAGGAAGAGAGAGTTGAAGGTATTTCGGGCCCATACCCCAGAAGGCCTTGTGTACAATGCAGAGGGTTTTGAATTTAATTCTTGCAGCCACTGGGAGCCAGTGCAGAGATTTCAGTCCTGGAGAGATACGATCCCTGGGCTTGAGCAGTCTTGTTCTGGATACGTTGCAGAGGGCGGAGAGTGGAGGCAGGAAGATTTAGATAGAGGCTGTTACAGTAGTCCAGCTCGGAGAGGACCAGGGCTCTGGAGACAGTGAGCTTCTGGGGGAAGGATAGAAAAGGAAGAATACCTCTAAGGAGGTGCAGCTGGTAGTGTGACTTCTTAGAGACGTCAGAGATGTGAGGAGAAAAGGAGAATGTCTCTAAGGAGGTGTGCTTGAGGGGAAAGGAAGTGACTCTGCAGAAACTCAAACGCAGGTGAATTGCTGTAAAAAAACAACATACGTGTGTAGGGCGGGGTGGGGAGTTCCAACTAGTTGCAAGTCTGGGGGTGGGAGGGGCAGATTTAAGGGTTGGGAATAGACTGGGGGCACAGATGTAGCGATGAGAAATGCAGGTCAGGCATTCCGAGAAGGAACGTGGGTAAATGTATTTATTTATTTATTTATATTTATATAGCGCGCAAGCAGCCCAGGGGCATTGAGGCGCTGTTACTTGCAAGAACTTAGTTACACATGTACAGGCATGGTATGTGGGGTAATGTGGGGTTGAGGGGAGAGTCACAAGTTGGAATGGAATCCAGGTGCAAGGGGGGAGGGGGTGCACCGACCAATACAATACTACTGCACTGTGTTCCTGGAAGGAAGCTTGATCCCACTCCCACCGTCCCAGATATCAGCTAGTGTGCCCTTGCCCACTCCCCCCCATCAGCATGCACCTACTAGGCAGCTGCATATCCCTGGGTAACCACAATAAAGCTACCATTCTACAACCCCACACACCCCCTCTCCCCCAGGAACATCACCACCCTCCAGTATGACCCTAGACCCAGCAGTGGACTGGCCCATAGGGCAACTGGGAAAAGAAAAGAGGATCCAAAGATAGGAGCCCTCCCGTCCCCTGCACACTATTATAAATCCATCAACAGATGGTTCATCAAAGTCAAATAAACTAGTAGTTATAACTCAAAAGTATATAAGTTTTATGAATAACAAAGATGTTCATTCATCTGGTAAAAAAACAAAGAAATTTTAATTGTAGTCACAATTAATTCACCATTAAAACTTAAAATGCAAAAGCCAAATTAGCTGTCAACAGAATATGATGGTAAGCAATGATAATCCATGTATACAGTTCAAAGGTGGCTGACGCGTTTCGGGAAAGCATCCCTTCTTCTTGAGCCAAGTGGTTTAAACTGGAAAACAAACATAAATGAAGACTGTATCAATCCTGTATTCTTCCCATAAACATCATGTATCTACAGAGGAATAACAAGTTATACATAGCATTGCCAATTAGTCGTATACGTGTTGCTATATCTTTCTGAGCACAATTCAAAAGACATTCTAGCATGAGAGTCGAAGTTGTTCTAGTATTTCAAGGCCTCTACTGCAGCCAGTGTGCACTGGTATACTCACTACACGTCCCAAATCAATCAGTTAAGAAACCATCTAGTTATTAATGCAACTCTCCATTTTATTGTTTAGAGTTAGCATACCTTGAATGTATAGAAAGTAAAGTTCGTATTTTCCCTTGGAAATGGTAAATGGTGTGTTCCACTTCGGTTAGAAGAAGTGTTCCTCTCCTGAGTGTGGAGCACCTAAAGTGAAGAAATGGGAAATATATCCTGACTTAAATTCCTGTGATGTAGTAAATCCTGTTTAATCTCCAAAATGCGTGGTTAATAAAACTATAGGTCCCTTACAGCATGTAATATCAAATCTTTTGGAATATAAAACTGCAAAACAAAAATGCAGAACAAAATTATACTGCTACGTCAGAAGAAATCGCCATAAATAGTGAAATGGTTTACCTCTCAAGTTGAGAGGTTTGAAGAAAATGAGAGGGCTATGGCTCGTTGCTTAGAAAACCTGGCGTGCCAGGCGTTGTCAACACAGGATCAACTGGGATATTCTTTGCAGAGAAAAATATGAAAATAAAAAGATAGAGGAGTGAGCTCTGTTCCCAAAGACCTTCTTGGGGCTATGTAAAGGAGTAAATACACAAATGCCTACCCTAACTCCTGCTTACCTCCGCAGTGTTAATGTGGAAATCCACAATCATGGATAAAAAATGTTCGTTCTTCTCTGTGCTTCTCCCTGAGGCCGCGCGTGCTCCAAACAGATGGATGCGTGCCTCGTTCGTGCTGCGGTGGGTTTCCTCATAACCCTGGCAACCCTCTTAGTTGTCGGAAAATACAACGCATACTGAGACCATCTCTGTCTGTATGCGTGTTCCTAAACATAGAAGATGGACTATTCTGAGTCTCTATGTGCAAGGTGCTATCTTAGAGGTGTGTGTATAGGCGCCATCTTGGAATATCCAAAAAGCTCATTAATAAGCTTACATCGACGTGCTAATATTGTTAGTTAGATCTAATCTTATTGTAAGATAAAGTAAAAGTAATGAATAATCAACTGTGTAACCATGTTTGTTATGAGAGTGGATATGGTGAGTAAAAGAGCTGGGGGAGGTGGTAGAGATGTTCCTTGATGCACGTGTATGACAATTACACTCTGGCCACAGTAGACATCCTGCTATATGAATCGTATGGGTCTTTTGTATACATGTATGTACATAAAATAAACATGTAAAGTACTCATAGATAAGGTCTTAATTGTGAACAGTGGGCCGGTCAACACACCCCGGACTAAATCCATTTTAACAGTTGTTCCACTGTCAAGAACAGTATGTGGCATTTGTTCCGTCTCATGTAGAACATTTTCTACTCTCTTTTAACATTTTTAACAGCTTAATCTCCCCAGTGGACCAAGCAATTGCCTCTTTGGTGTTTTTTTATATGAGTGTGCCCCAATTCAAACAAGATTTTACAAAGATGGGAAGAAAATGTAAAATTATACATTCAACATAATCAAACAAAAATAAAGAATAAAGGTCTGTCATCCGTCAGATAATCAGATAAACACCTCAGGGAAAACTCTTCTTTAAGACCTTGTGGATTTAATGTATCAAGGAGGTGTATCCAAATCTTTTCTCTGCGTGAGAGAATTGATTGATAGTCTCCCCCTCTGTGTGGTTTCTTGACTACCTCCAAAATCTGGAATTTTATCTGGGCTACTGTATGATGGTATTCTGTGAAGTGTCTTGCCAATGGAGATTTTATATTTTTACATCTGATGTTCGATTTGTGTTCGGTTATTCTTTCACCGCTCTTGTAGTTTGACCCACATACAGTTTACCACAAGGGCATTTAATTGCATAAATAACCCCTGTTGACATGCAGGTAGCGTAATATCGTAATTTGTGTTTCTTGCCCCGGAAATAATATCTAATTACTACATAGAATTTAGAAAATTGACTTTTCATACAAAACAGAAGGTAGTGCGCCTACTAATCCCTTTCTTTTCACAGTTTGTTGTATCACTGGCTCCATCCAGTGTGGCACAATTTGTAGACAACACCCAGTCTCACTGACCTACTCATTAATAACATGTCCTTTTCACGAATAAATCAATTTACTGACAAACATGCCTCAACATTAGCTTTTGATTTTGAAGAAGCCAAACGGATTCTGTCACTAATTAAGGATACTGAAAAATCCTTATAGAGTAAAGTCAGTCCAGACCGCCTCATATTCCAACTGGAAAACCTCATTAGGAAGGAAATCTCGCAGAAACTACATGCGAGTACATTAGTGGAATACTTCAAATCCAAAAGGATCCCAAGGGGATTGAGGGTCTACCTCAGACCCACATTGTGTAATGAAAATAAAGCCTTCATTGAAAAGTGGGACTGTATTCTGAACAAATGTTCCCTGGACCTCATCTTGTTAACGATAGAGGAACTATCAAAATCCTTAACCTCTATAGACACAGAAATAGTGAATTTAAAAACTCAACTAAATGAATTCAAATCATCTGAAGAATTATCACAATTGTTAGTAGATATCAATGAAAAATTTGCCTTGTACAAGTCAGATATAGAACAAAGAAAACTAAGGAAGTTCAAAAGGGACACTTTCGACTATATGAATGACATTGTACACAATTGGCAGGAGTATTACCACCATCGGAACCTCAACAGAACAAGACCTAGGAATCTAGACTCATCAAATTCTGGCAACGATAGCAGCGCGAGTAGCATAGGGGAACCAACACAACTAGGTACTAAGAGTTCAACCTCTGACACAGGTAGAAGACCAACACCATCACCAAACGGAGGGTCTCTTTCCCCAGTACCAGCAGTAACAACGCCAACTACAGGCTCTCCAAGACCAAACGACACTGGGGCTTTTTTAGGCCTATGCGACAAATCAAGAGAAAAATGAGGAGAGGGCAAGGCAAAACTAAAAAAGCAGAACAGATGAGTGAAAACCTGGTAGTTAACATCTCTAAGAAAACTCTTACCAGTGGCCAACTTGAGATGTTGAATCCTTTATTCCGACAAATAACCACTTTATTTGAGGAGAAAATTTGCCTGGATAGGCTATTAAGAAAGCTGAGACTCAAAATATTTTTTGAGTCAGATGAGAATCTGTAAACTCGACACTCTGAGGGTGAAACATTAGAAATACGTCCAAAGAGTAATTTCGATCCACATGTACAGAACTCAATCTTGAATCTTTTTGAGTAGAATGTCCTTACAGATTTGAAACGTATCAATTATCAAATATCAACACCTATCAACGTAAAGAAGTGCCAATTAGATCATGTGGAAGCATTGGCAAAAGATGAGGCTCTGACCATAAAACCTGCCGATAAAGGAGTTGCAATTGTTGTGATGGACACGGATTACTACACAAAAAAATGCCTGATTCTACTCAATGATGCCAGTACATATACCAAACTGAATGGGGATCCAATCATGAAAATAAAGTCACTCATTGAAAATATAGTGGAGGAAGCCCTGGAAAACGAATGGATAAGTAGTAAAACGAGCGCATTTCTAATTAATCATCATCCAATCACGCCAGTGTTCTATGGATTGCCGAAGATCCACAAAAATCAAAGTGACCCCCCACCAAGACCCATAGTAGCTGGCACTGACAGCATTTTCGACCCACTGTCCATATATATTGACCGGTTACTTCAACCACTCATCCAGGAAATCCCAACGTACCTTAAGGACACTACAGACTTTTTAAACTGCATTCAAGAAATTAGAGCATTAAGTTCAGAGTGCATACTGTTCAGTATGGATGTGTGCAGTTTGTACACTTCCATCCCACATGAGGAAGGAATCCAAGCAGTGGAATGGCTGCTATTGAATTCACAAGCAACGAGAGGTGATCCACAATTGATTGTGAATGAACAATAACTATTTCAGATTTCAAGGTAATTTCTATCTTCAAGTCACGGGAACATCTATGGGGTCAGCAATGGCCCCCGTGTACAAGAATACCTTCATGTACAGATTTGAACACATACATTTACTGGAGAATACGGACTGGTCAGATAAAATATTAATATGGAAACGATTTATCGATGATATTTTTTGGGATTTGGTGCAGCACCAAAGAAGAATTGGCCACTTTTTTCAACTTTTTGAATTCAGTACATCAAAGAATTAAATTCACAATGGAAGTAGGAACACCATCTCTACATTTCCTAGATGTGTGCCTGGAGATCAAAAACAATCAAATTGAGACCAATGTCTACCACAAACCAACCGACCTCAATAACTTATTACATTTTTCTAGCTTTCTTCCGAAGTCAATGCTGGGTAGCTTACCCTATAGCCAAATTCTGAGATTGAAAAGGATTGTTTTGGATCCAGCGGGACTTGATGTCGAATGCACCAAATTGTTCGACAAGTTTGCAAAGAGGGGCTACCCACACTCTGTTTTAGAGGAAGCCAAGGAGAGATCATCCAGTGTGAGCAAGGAACAACTACTCACACCAAAGATTAAGAACATAGAGACACCATTACTCTACATTTCGAAGTATTCTCGGCAGAGTTTTCAAGTAGGGAGAGCAATCAAAAAACACTGGGGAATTCTCCATAGTGACCCACTACTCGAAAAACTATTTGCCAAGTCCCCAATGATGGTCTTTAAAAGAGGCCAAAATTTGAGAGACAAACTAGTAAGAGCGGAGAGACCCCCTAAAGAAAAACAAACATTGCTCCCACTGCAATAATGTAATCCAGGGTGAAAGTGTAACACATCCCCAGTCGGGCAAGAAACACAAATTACGAGATTACGCTACCTGCATGTCAACAGAGGTTATTTATGCAATTAAATGCCCTTGTGGTAAACTGTATGTGGGTCAAACTACAAGAGCGGTGAAAGAAAGAATAACCGAACACAAATCGAACATCAGATGTAAAAATATAAAATCTCCATTGGCAAGACACTTCACAGAATACCATCATACAGTAGCCCAGATTAAATTCCAGATTTTGGAGGTAGTCAAGAAACCACACAGAGGGGGAGACTATCAATCAATTCTCTCACACAGGGAAAAGTTTTGGATACACCTCCTTGATACATTAAATCCACAAGGTCTTAATGAAGAGTTTTCCCTGAGGTGTTTTATCTGATTATCTGACGGATGACAGACCTTTATTCTTTATTTTTGTTTGATTATGTTGAATGTATAATTTTGCATTTTCTTCCCATCTTTGTAAAATCTCGTTTGAATTGGGGCACACTCATATAAAAAAACACCCCAGAGGCAATTGCTTGGTCCACTGGGGATATTAAGCTGTTAAAAATGTTAAAAGAGAGTAAAAAATGTTCTACATGAGACGGAACAAATGCCACATAATGTTCTTGACAGTGGAACAACTGTTAAAATGGATTTAGTCCGGGGTGTGTTGACCGGCCCACTGTTCACAATTAAGACCTTATCTATGAGTACTTTACATGTTTATTTTATGTACATACATGTATACAAAAGACCCATAAGATTCATGTAGCAGGATGTCTACTGTGGGCAGAGTGTAATTCTCATACACGTGCATCAAGGCAAATCTCTACCACCTCCCCCAGCTCTTTTACTCACCATATCCACTCTCATAACAAACATGGTTACACCGTTGATTATTCATTACTTTTACTTCATTTTACAATAACATTAGATCTAACTAACAATAGTAGCACGTTGATGTAAGCTTATTAATGAGCTTTTTGGATGTTCCAAGATGGCGCCCATACACACACACCTCTAAGATAGCACCTTGCGCATAGAGACTCAGAATAGTCTGTCTTCTATGTTTATGAACACGCATACAGACAGAGATGGTCTCAGTATGCGTTGTATTTGCCGACAACTAAGAGGGCGCCAGGGTTACGAGGAAACCCACCGCAGCACGAACGAGGAGCGCATCCATCTGTTTGGAGCATGTGCGGCCTCAGGGAGAAGCACAGAGAAGAATTAACATTTTTTATCCACGATTGTGGATTTCCACATTAACACTGCGGAGGTAAGCAGGAGTTAGGGTAGACATTTGTGTATTTACTCCTTTACATAGCCCCAAGAAGGTCTTTGGGAACAGAGCTCACTCCTCTATCATTTTATTTTCATATTTTTCTCTGCATAGAATATCCCAGTTGATCCTGTGTTGACAACGCCTGGCACGCCAGGTTTTCTAAGCAACGAGCCATAGCCCTCTCATTTTCTTCAAACCTCTCAACTTGAGAGGTAAGCCATTTCACTATTTATGGCGATTTCTTCTGACGTAGCAGTATAATTTTGTTCTGCATTTTTGTTTTGCAGTTTTATATTCCAAAAGATTTGATATTACATGCTGTAAAGGACCTATAGTTTTATTAACCACGCATTTTGGAGATTAAACAGGATTTACTACATCACAGGAATTTAAGTCAGGATATATTTCCCATTTCTTCACTTTAGGTGCTCCACACTCAGGAGAGGAACACTTCTTCTAACCGAAGTGGAACACACCATTTACCATTTCCAAGGGAAAATACGAACTTTACTTTCTATACATTCAAGGTATGCTAACTCTAAACAATAAAATGGAGAGTTGCATTTATAACTAGATGGTTTCTTAACTGATTGATTTGGGACGTGTAGTGAGTATACCAGTGCACACTGGCTGCAGTAGAGGCCTTGAAATACTAGAACAACTTCGACTCTCATGCTAGAATGTCTTTTGAATTGTGCTCAGAATGATATAGCAACACATATACGACTAATTGGCAATGATATGTATAACTTGTTATTCCTCTGTAGATACATGATGTTTATGGGAATAATACAGGATTGATACAGTCTTCATTTATGTTTGTTTTCCAGTTTAAACCACTTGGCTCAGGATGAAGGGATGCTTTCCCGAAACGCGTCAGCCACCTTTGAACTGTATACATGGATTATCATTGCTTACCATCATATTCTGTTGACAGCTAATTTGGCTTTTGCATTTTAAGTTTTAATGGTGAATTCATTGTGACTACAATTAAAATTTCTTTGTTTTTTTACCAGATGAATGAACATCTTTGTTATTTATAAAACGTATATACTTTTGAGTTATACCTACTAGTTTATTTGACTTTGATGAACCATCTGTTGATGGATTTATAATAGAGTGCAGGGTACGGAAGGGCTCCTATCTTTGGATCCCCTTTTCTTTTCCTACGTATATGTTGCAGTGATCCTGTGCCAGGGTCACGTTTCCTCCCCCGCACCTGGAAATAATATCTAATTACTACATAGAATTTAGAAAATTGACTTTTCATACAAAACAGAAGGTAGTGCGCCTACTAATCCCTTTCTTTTCTATAGGGCAACTGGGCCCTTCAATGCTCCTAGACCCAGCGGTAGCCTTACAAGGCCCTTAGACCCAGTGACGGACTGGTCTATAGGGACACTGGGCCATTCAATGCCCCTAGACCTAGTGGAGGACTGGCCTACAGGGGCATCCAAGCCCTCCTAGATCCAGTGGTGAACGCGCCTAAAGGGACTCAGGGCCTCACAAGGCCCTTAGACATTTTGTTTTTAAATACATTTTATTATTTTTAAAACAACAAACACGCCAAACATGACAACTTTTGGGACATGCATAATCAATATCAGACCATCACATTATACAGTCTTGTTGTCTGTCCTCCCCCCTCCCTCCCCGCAAACTCGAGCCGTTTAAACCGCAACATCTACATGAATATTTCCAGGAATCTCTGCGTTTGTTGACTCATCTGAGTCTTCTGTTTCATGATTGACCTGGTGGGGATTTGCCATCGCGGCCACCAGCTGCCTCCAGGCTAACAGGGGGCCCACTTCCTCCTCTCCCCCCCTGGTGGCAGCTTCAAACCATACCGCAGTTTCTGCTTCCGCCCATCTCAACAGGTCCGCCCAGCATATCTCCACCCTGGGCCTGTGGACCGCTTTCCAGCCCATTGCGATTCTGCGCTTGGCCAAAATATAGGCCAGGCCTTCATCTTACTTATATGCTTTGAATGACGTGGACTGGGAAAATTCCCAAGCATGCAGGCCCAAGCCGACCCTACGTCCAGCACCACTCCCCCACCAGCCATTTTCGTCTTTATTTCTTCCCAGAATCTATGCACCTCAGGGCAAGCCCAGAACATGTGCAGTAACCATGCCTCCTCCTCTCCGTACCTGGGGCATTTTTGTATAGCCGAGCCTCCAAACCTAGCCATTGTACTGGGGGTCAGATAAGCTCTATGGGTGACATACAACTGGATCTGCTGGAGTCTCGCATTCCTGGACACCTTTTTGCGGTACCTCTGGGCACTATCCCACTGTCCCTCTGTCTTGGGTTCTCCCACCTCCTCCTCCCAGTCATGCCTCAATTGGAGCAGCTCCTCCCCCACCTTTGCCCTCAGGAGCTCCTAGATATTTCATGCCCACCCTCCGAGACATCATACATCGTTTCTAGGGAGGCATCAGGTTCTTCCGCTAGCACCGTCTCCGGCCACCTCTCCGTCACCCGTTTCATTAGCCTGGTGTAGGTTAGGAATTGGCCTCTATGCACCCCCGTCTCCTCCTGCAGCCTCTGAAATCCCAACGCCTCCCCTTCTTGCCATATGGGCCAGAGGGTGGCCAAGCCGACTGGTTCCCAGTATCTGCAGACCGCTTCAAACAATTGGGGATCATCCCCGCTTAGCACGGCCAGTGGGACCTGCTGAGAAAGCGGGTCTGGGTCACCCGCCGTTCTCCATGTCCTACGCCAGACCTCCCAGCCCAGCTTCAATAGTCTCCCCCTCCTCGCTATTTTAGTTTTATGCAGCCATACTGTCTCCCTCAAAAAGTATGGGGCTGATTCACCTTGCAAAAGCCTAGCTTCTGCCGAGTCTTCCGCAGACAACCACCTAGCCACATACAACAGCTGTCCCGCCAGGTAATACAGTTCAAAATTCGGTAAATTTACGCCCCCCTTATCACATGTTTTCTATAGTTTCCACAGGGCCACCCTATTGCTGGAGTTGCCCCATATGAATCCTCTGCACATGCCATGAAGTCTCACAAAAAAGCGTCTAGGGATCAAGAACAGGACATTCACAAAAAAGTGCAAGAGTCTGGGCAAGACCACCATTTTGAGCAGAGCTGCTCTCCCCATCATGGCTAGGGGTAGTCTAGACCAGAACACCATGCTATTCATAAGGCCCTTAGACATAGTGTTGGGCTGCCCTACAAGGACACAGGGCCTTCCACTACTCCTAGGCCGTTTGGAGAACTGCCCTACAGAGGCTTCCACGGCCTCTAGAACCAGTGCTGAACTGGCCTGCAGGTATTCAGGGCCTTACAAGGCCATTCGACCCAGTGGTGGGCTCACCTTCAGGGACACTAAGCCTTCCAATGCCCCTAGACCAATTGGAGAACTGGCCTACAGGGGCTTCCAAGGCCTCTATACCCAGTGGTGGACTGGCCTACAGTGACATTGGGCCTTCCAATACGCCTAGGCCCAGTGGAGGACTGGCCTACATGGACACAGGGGCTTCCAAGGCCCCTAGACCCCGTGGAGGACTGGCCTACAGGGAACTCTGTAGCCTACCCAAGGGTCCTCTTCTGAGTGTATGTCTTAGGTTTCTCTTTTCCAGCTCAGGTATTCCTGCACCTATCGCCTCACCCCTCACATCCCATGGAAGCAAATAATAGGCGCTAAACCTTCGAGTGGGTTATTCCTCACTCTTAAATGCTTGTCATTTAACAATTTTTCCTTGGAAGAATCCTACCCCCCAAAATACACTCTTGGGTTGGGCTTGCTCGCATGGTGAAATATGGGGCCACTTCCAGGGTCACCTATTGTTCCTTGTCCACCCCTGCCTAGAGCCCACCCGCTCAACCCATTGCCCAGCCACCTCCATCTCGAACTTCTCGATGGTTCCATTGTCGATGCCCCCACACTTGTAGATGAGGTGGAGGGTGGTGGTGGACTTGCCGGTGTCCACATTGCCGATGACCACGATGCTCATGTGGATCTTCTCCTTTCCCACCGAGCCGGAGGTCGCTGCGGGTGTCTGCTCGGCTTTGCGGTGACTCCAAAAGCAAAGTGAACCACAAGAGCCGCACAGTGGATTTACATATCCACCACCACCACCGTTGGTTCTGCCCACAAATCTGTAGCCAGCTTCCCCCTTCCCATTCAGATATCAAGGCAAACCTTTGCAGAGCCTTCAAAGCAATCGCATTCTGAAGAGTGGGGGAGGGGGCCATGCCATTCACACCTCACAGAAATGGGCCAATACTGCAGTGAATGACACAGGTGGCAGAGAGATGAAGAGGGAGAAGCAGGCAAATAATGAGAAGAGGTGGAAGGACTGAAGATAAAAAGAGATCTTGGTCAGGTCAGTGATCGAAGTGAGTGGGAGCGGTCGGGAACGGTGTCCCGCTACATTTCTTTCTTTTCTGTTTAGTATTCCCCTTTTTTACGATCATATTCACAATTCTACATAGAGGATTTCTCCATTCATGTCCCTGTGCAAGTGTAAAGTTGAAATAGGAGCCTTAGTCACTTAGGCTATTGCAACCCTGGCTGCAACACCTTGTCACATGTTGCACTAGGCTTCCTCCTACCCTCTCCCCTGCCAAGACCACAGTAGCACTACTTTTTTCAGTACACTTCTACCACTGGGTCACTTGGAAAATGTGAGGAAGGAGAGAAGGCAAGATGGGGCAGGAGAGCAAACAAAGGGATTGAGGAAGAGAAGGAGAGATTAGAGCTAAAGGGATAACAAGAAGGGGAGATGAAAGAGCTGAGAAAGAAGTAGAGATTGTGCTGCACTAACTTCCACATATTTTGCAAATCAGCTGCAATCAAGAGGAATTAAGAACATTTAGTTAAAAAGGGGACACTTGGGTATGATGGTGTGAATATTTATAAAACCTAAGGAAAATGCTGCCACATTAGTTGTATCATAATTTTAAAACCCTTTTGCCTCCTCCGCCAGTGGTTGGCAAGTTGAGAGCTGCAATCCATGACCATCTGTGCTTGATAGGCAGGAAAGCACTGCCTTCTTTCCTAGTAAGTCCTTTACCTCTGGTGCAGAAAGAGTTACTGATTCTCAAACAGTCACACTAGCAATGGTACGAGGAATGATTTCTCTGGATTTTTAAGCAGGGACGTCATTTGGGGCTCGCACAAGGTCTCCCTCGCTACCCTTAAAAAAACACAAAATGTTTTCTTTTTTATTGAAGCTCCTGGGCTGTGGCAAGTGGCTCTTGAGAGGCTGGCTTTTTTGTTCAGGCCTCTTCAAGAACAGGGGGTTCTACAAGTGTAACACTTTGCGCAGTGAGCCTAAATAGGAAAGAATAGGAATAACAAATAAAGTATCTTTCTGGGAGTCTATACAATAATTGCTAGACTCATTAAAGGTTTATTTCAGGCACAATTCAGGGGGCAAGTCACTGATTTAGTCTGTTCTTTAACACCTCAAATTCACAATGCAGACAAAATGTTCCAAAAAGCATTTAGAGTAAAATAAGCATCCATTTCGGACTATGTATTTTGCTTTCCCCAAGTTGCAGTTGTAGCATTTTTTTCTGCCATTGTCTCTGTTACGATCATCACAACACATTCCATCTCGGTGTCCTCGTTCACTTGGCAAAATCCTTGTGTGTAAATTTTGTGTACAGTGTAGAATTGTTTGACCATAGCATATAAAGTGGCCCTTGATTTCATTGTGCCACAATTAATGTTTTGTTGTATTGTGTATATCTTTCCCATCTCCCTGGCATACCGTTCAGGATGTTTGTTTGCATGTATGAGGTAACGAGTTCCCAGAGTATGAAATGCCGTGTGAGTGCGCTGCTTTCCCTGCGCTACTCTAAATTCTTTAATACACAGTTATGAAGCCTCCCAATGGTATCTATTTTGCCAACCTCTGAAGCTTGAGAAGTAGATCCATGCAGGCTTGACATGTGGCCAACTTTGCACCAGACAAGCAGATGAACTGGCCTGCTGTTAAATCTCAGTTACCAGTTTAATGGTATTCACTACAGAGTGTAATTTGCTTTCTGACGTTGAGATCATTCAGACATGTAATTGCTCATTTTACTACAGCCGGTAAGATAGTTCAGTGGATTTGCGCTCTCTGCTGCAATTTGTGTGTGATCTGCAGGTTGCAGGTTTGAATCACGGCAAGGCAAACTCAGCCTTTCATCGATCTGAGGTTGATAAATGAGTACTAATACAGGTTGGGTGATAGTGTGTATATTTGGTCTATATAAAGTACTTAAGCGTAAGCTCTATATAATAACACATCATTATCATTTGGCCTTGGACGCATGCTTGTGTTCACAATCATTTGGTAATGTGGGCCTGTACACACTGATATTAACGATACATATGGTGATCAATTCTTGTATGAGATGCATATCACATTACAGTGATATCGTAACCATATTTTTTGTAGTGTATTTAGGAACAATGCTATGTGATGCCCCTTCCTGTTTGGTCAAGGGGTGGTCATATTCCATCGCTTCCTGTGATGTCACTTCAGGGTGGTGTCAAATGACATCACTTCCTGTGATGTCATGAAAGGTCAAGGGTTGTGTGATGTCACTTCCGCTACCCCTGGCATTTTGGTGAAATTACGTCCCTGGCTTTAAGGCTTATGTAGAAAGTGGTTACAAGCCTTCCATCATGTCTTATTGTTGTAGCAGAAATGGAAAACAATTTGTGCTGAAGGAGTTTTCTATTCCTGTCACACACGTCTCCATGCTGATCTTTGAAGGCCTAAGAAAGCCCATCAGTCACACAGGGCATACTGTAAATAAAACCGAGGGGGAGGCAGGGTGAGCAAAATAAAAAAGATAATTTTTCAGGGGGATCTGCAGCCCTCTAGCAGCATTCCCAATCTGAAAAAATCTAAACCATTAGCTAGACCTGCAGAGGAAAATGCTTGTGAGTGGAGAAATAATGCATGTCAGTGTTCAGAGCATTGGTTTCATCAGCACTATTTAGTGTTAAATAGCTCAGTCTGCCAGGCCTGGGTCGCTGAGTTAAGTTAATGTATGGCTTCGGATCCCAGGAGCAGCAGGGCCGACTCTGCAAGACTATCATTTGTGGTAGCTTTTTACTTAGCGACAAAAACCTGGGATGAGTTCACAAAATACATACCTGCTGTCAGAAGCATCTCTATAAAAGCGACCTGCAGGAATGGACGAACCCCTTGGCTCTCACACCAACAGAAGCAGAGAAAATTAAATGCCTTCCTGCCCCCCTCAGCCCCAGCCCAGTCCGCCACTGGCCAGATAGATCGGGAAACACCGGTTCTGAGTGACAATATGATGACATACCATACTCCCGAGCACCTCAGAAAAGGTTTGAGGCCCATAACACAGACGGCCGAAGAGAGAGAGGATCCTCTGTACTGTGCGCATAGAAAAGCTTGTGACATGGGGAAAACACGCAAGTGGGCAGGTGGATTCAAGTAGCGCCCCTAATCCTAATGAGAGTTTTTGGACTGAAATGAAGAGACACAGAAAAAGAAAGTCACAATCACAGTTTGTGTAAGACCCAACCAAGCAGCTTAAGGCTATACAAGAGTTTATGAACCCCCCCAACCCCGTTAACATAAAAAATGCAAAGTATTCTTGTTTGGATCATTTAGAACTGTACAAACAGATGATGGCATCATTTAATTGAAGAGTGATCAATAACAGATTTTGTAAAAGTGATGTTTTCGCCCAAGTTTTTCTAGTTTCTTTGCCAGGCTTCAAAATCAAATTATTAGAAATGGTCCTCTTACAAGGCAGCCATTTTGAAATATTTTTGTACTAATTGAAATCCACAAGAAACCTGCAAAGCAGCGTGCAACTTAAAGTGTGCTGCGGATCAATCTCCTAGGGAGCTTGCAGAAGAACTCAAGCATGCATTTCTCTGGGCCTTGATAACGAAAGTTGAGATTTCAAAACTACATTCTTTCATGCCCTTCCAAAATATGTATTGACTCAGATTACTCACAATTTCGACATTTCAAGAACTCTGGAATTGATCATCACACAGGCTACATGGAGCTACATGGAGCTATGAAGTACTGAACCCAGCAACTCCCAAAAATAAAGAAAAATATCTATTCTTCTGCTGTCTAGGATTTTAACAGACAGAGAAGACCCTCTTTTCAGAGCCAGCTGAGTAGTCCTGCAAAACACTGTTCCCACAAAAACAGAGACTCATATCAGTCCAGGGTATTTACGCTCAAGGCCTATCCTGGGATACAAGTAAGTTTCTCCTTCAAAGAGAAATACTGAGAAGCCAGAATGTGGTTCTCAGGGAAATCTAAATCAGAATGTCCCAGGAAGAGAAGAAGCAAACTACCACCCCCTAGGACCAAATACCAAGAGAATTACCCTCCAATAGGTTCCAGGATAACGGTTCCATGTGTTAATATCCCCGCAAAAATATCGCAATACAAAAATATTGCCATATTATTGCGCACTATTGAGCCATGGACCCTGCGGGGGACACCCCCGCAACTCCCGCTCCCACAAATGATCCCCCCAAAAAACATTGCCTATGGTGAGACAAACGGCCATATGTACAGCGATATTTTTGGTGGGGATAATATGTAGGGATACCAGGACAACCGATCCAAGTACCAGGATGAGTGGAGATCCAATAATGCACACAACAGTTTCTCAGAACTAGCAGAAATACTCCTCTAGAAGAGATAGCTATGACCAGAGAAGACACCCTAATCCAGAGAGTGGAAAAAGATGTTCACAGTGTGACGGACCTGTCAAGCTATTGACCGAGAGCATTGGCCAAATCATGAGATTCCATAAGGGAAATCATGGTCCTAGAGCTCATAGAAACCTTGGCCAGAATTAATCAACCAGTCACGGTGGACAACAAGAGGAAATAGTCCCAATTAGAAATACACAAGAAGAAGAGTAAAGAGGGGCGGTGACAGAAAAGATATGCTAAGCCCTAGAGCAATCACCTTTTACCTCTTGCAAAAATACCCCTGAGATTGCTGAAAAATTGGAAAGGGCCAATGGTAAACCCTTTTTATTCCTTAAAATCAAACAGGAAAAAATATTTTAAAAAGTGACATTTTGTGAAGAGATCGAACCCAGCATTTCTTGATTCCCAAATGTAAGTTCTCCTCCAAAAGAGCAGACAATTAGAGTTAAAAGAAGCGAGCTAAAGAACATGACTCAAATGAGAGTAACAAAGAACCCCCTTAGACACGAGACTCAAGAAGAATTCAACAAAAATTCCAAAACATAAAGATTTGCATTCAAATCTTCATAGGCATCATGGTCCAAGGGGTAGTGGTAAATTGGAACACGCAGAAAATGGGGGAGGGGGTGGAAGGCCCATCCCATTTGTAATTTCCAAATGAGACTTAATTCCTATAGGGTCCGTTATTAATTCCCATGACTGTGACACTAAGGAGAATCTCCTTCAGGAGTCAGGGGGGCTTGCCAAGGTGGAGCTTTTGAGTTTATGGAGTTCCAAATATATGCCAAATGCAGTCCAAATTATCCACTAACTCACACTTTCTCTGCAAGTAGGAGATGAAAGGTTTTTCGCTTCTATTCAAGTTCAAGGAGAGTGTGACATGCCGGCTCTCATAGATACGGAGTCTTAGGCGACCTTGATATCTTGAAGACGTCTTGAGACTTTCAAACAAGGGAGATGGAAAGTCATAGTATTACCCTCAAACTCCTCCTTGGAGAGTTGCACAACAGGAAAGAGATCCCGGTAGATGCGGTTACTGAGATCGAAATCAAAATAGGGTGACATAGGCTCAACCAACCAGTGATAGTCATGGCTTCACAGAGCATACCTGTTGTACTGAGAAACAATGTACTTTGGAGGCTTTTGCCTCTGATAGAACATGTGAACCGGGTCCTCTGGTCCCAGACTCACTGCCCATTTGAAATAAACAGACATGCCAACTATGTCCATTTTAATGCCACTTGCCATCTGATTGAATAATACCCTGACTGAGTGGACATTCCTTTTCAGAACACTCAAGTCCCAGACATCCTTATCGTACCTGTGAAAGAACATGATGAAAACAAAGGGACTCCAACAGAAACTTTGATAACAGTTGGTTCTCCACTTCGGAGGGAAATACCCTGAAACTGTAGCCACGTTAGGCCTCCCCTGATGATCAATTTCAACTGGAAGCTACCTCTGGAGATAAAATCAGCAGTTTAACTCCACTGCAGAGGAAAGCAGAACTTATTTTCTTCCCTATTCAACTCAATGAAAGTAAGGAACCAGTTCTCTCCAAAGTTTGCTTAGCTCAAGAAAGACGTTTCATCAACTAAAGATTGCTCAGGAAATTAGAGAAGGATCAGAGAATGCCAACATTTCATCTAATAGATAAATGGGAATCTGGACTTAATGCGATGAATTCAAAATATATGATTACTAGCAGGTGCATGCTGCAGATCCCAATTGCAAATATAAAGAATAAACCAAATTGTTGGGTTTTGAGAGATGTCATTTCTGATATTCATATCAGAATTTAGACACTAATTTGATTTGCAATTAATTTGGTTCTTATTGATAACAAAGTCTGGTCCGGAAATGAGGGAATCCTGATGCAGTTCAATGACCTAAAAAAGCCATTTAGGTTAGTTCAATTGCTGCCTTATGCTGGTGCATCTCAAATTAAAGAAGTCACTACTCCAGGAAACACACGACAATAAACATTGCCAATGAAGATCAGAAAGGGACAGACCTTGTTCAATGAACATACATGCTATATTTTTCAATATTAGTCTTCAGCAACACGGCCTGTCGCTGCATCCAATCCCATTAGAATCTCAAAAAAGACACCGTCCAATTATTGTTTGATATTAATGATCCCCAAAGTGTCATTCTATCCCTAAATACCTCCATTGGAAATACTGTTGATTCCAAGCACTGTTCCATGGATTTAGCAAATCCTATCATTGCTCCCATGCCTGAAGTTTGTTATTCCAATATTGATGATAACATGGCAGAAACTCTGTATAGCCCACACGTGTGGGGCTTTTTATGGTGTACTCCCTGTGTCCTTCTGGAGTGGAGGACGTTACCTGTGAGATGCTGGAAGATGAGATAGTATTCAAAGTCACCAGTAATTACCTCAACACTAAGGAATCAATTACCCAGTTTGAGGGGTCAGTAATGTGAGGCACGCAACTGCTTGTAGTTTTATCATTATTTTACATGTTATATTAAACCGAAAATGCAAAGAAAACCTAACTAAGCCTACACTACGAGAGAGTTCCCTACCTAGTCTAGGGTGTAAGGGGAAATCTAGCATACTCAAAAACAAAAAAACAATCAACACAGTACACAAACAACATAAATAAAAGATTACCAAATAACCAGTGTCTTGGATGACGTCTACCTGTCCTGGGTAGATCTCGTTCCCCCAGGAATCCCCAAATGTCAATTTCTCCCAAGGAAAAATAAAGTCTTGAATCAGTTCTTGAAAAGTTCCAAAAAAACAACTGTTCACTCAAATAATAATCCGCTGGTAACAGTTCCTTCTTCGTTTGGTGAAAAAATTCCCTTTCCAAGTTCCACAATGAAAACTACACCAATGGTAATCCAGGATAACCTCCTTCCAGGATAAGTTGGATAAAGTTCAAATCAAAGTACCTATTCTGCTTTAATAACAACTCTTCTTTTGTGACCTCTGCAGCACCTTGAATACAATTTGTCAGGATGCTTCTTCTTAGGGGGTTGCTCTTTCCTTGGCAATCCCCTTCTGCCAATGATACTGTAAAAACAGACTCCTTTCCCACACAGTCTACTACTGCTTCATCTACATTCAAATAAAAGTGTTCCGACAAGATTATAGACAAGCACATTTCTTCGGCTGCTACTTGATATTTAGAAAATATTTTACGCAATTTAGACAAGGCTCTTTGACCTCTACAGTTTGGCAAGGCAGTCTTCTTTCTTGTACTATGAGAAAGGGCCGCCTCTTTGCCTTTCTGATCGGTCTTGCAGCTACCACAAAAATAGTCTTGGCTTCTGCTTCTCTCTCAAATGTAACAGTCTCTGCTTCACAGATATTATGATTAGTTCTTTTAACAAGCACCCAGCTCCCTTCCCCAGCTTTATGTTTACCTTCTTGTTTCCAGTAGTTACCCCAAAGCTGTATTGCCACTCTTCCAGCCTTGGATAACCTGGTCACCCTTGTATCAGAGAGCTTTGGTTTTATAAAAGTGTCAACAACTTTAAAAAACGGTTTTCAGATTTTTCTTGGGCTGGCTTAACCTTAGGAAGTCTTGCTGTACTGGCTTGGGTAATGCTTGTTCTTCTCGTGACTTCAGGAACTTCTACAAATGCTAAATAATTGTTCTGAATGTTACAAGAGGCAGGTTTCTTTATAGGAGCAAATATATGTACACGCAATCTCTCTTGAATGACAAACATTCAATTATAGGTGTGCATTCCCTTTTGTTGTGTGCCAAAGTGAATCGGGAAACACAGTTTCATACACGCAACCTCACTTGACACTTTGGGAAAGAGTCAACAGCTACTTCTTAAATGCTTACCAGCAAAGTTCTCCTTCTTAATAGGAGACACGCGACTGCTCTGGTAATAGTTTAAATGCAACAATGGGAAAAATAAAAACTTTCTTTCTATGCAATCACTTTAACTTGTGTAGATTAAGCATGTGATACAATTCCCTTTGTTATAGTGACTTTCCACAACTGCAAACAACTCTACTTGCTTTTACTTGCACGCAAACCTCAATTCAACTGGTTAAAGTTACCGGCAAGGAGTCACATGTGCTTTGGAGTATGGCGCTTCTTTCACCGACTCAAAAGTCACAGCAGTTGCGGGTTGCTTCCACTGCCTGACTTTCATCTGCTGCGGGCACTCTAGGGACCCACATCCCTCTGCAGCACGGGTGTCTCAGATCCGGCCTCAACAGTGGAGAATCTTCCTTTCTCCAGCTACATTTGGCTTGCTTCTGCAGACAGGCCTCAGGTGGATGCACAATGTCGGCTCTGCATTCACAGCAATTAGGCGCATCTGGAAAGACTGCTAGATTCTCCCACTCTCTTCCAATACAGTCACAGCCAAACAGGGTTTGTGAGCACAGGACCAACTCAGAGCCTGCAGGTGGAATCTGTTCTTCCTTCGCTCTGTCGTCTCTTCTCTGGTCACACTTCCTAGTGAACTGGCAGCCTCATGCTCTGGTTCTTCTTCTGCTGCCGAACTTCCAACTCATGCTCCAGTTTCTTTCTACTGTCCTTCTGGCTGCATCCTTTTATGCCCCTCAGATGGGTTAAATGGCTTCAGGTGTAGAACCTTAGAGTTAATCGCCTGACCCTGCCAACAGTTGTTAGGCCAGCCTGCCTGTCCTTGACCTCTACATGCCTCTTCAGCCCTCTTCTTCGTCACAGTCCCTGAGGGATTATGGGACATGTAGTCCATTTTAGGAATATTCTGTGTTCGTACTTCTTTAGATTGGCAAAAGGCCATCAGCAGGGCAGGCTTACGGGGAAAGTTAAAAAGGGGTTCCTCCCATTCTTCCTGGTCCAATTCCCCCCTCGCCCCATCTGATCCTCCTGCAGTACACCACCCCCAGGGTCGGGATCAGAGTGTGCGTGCCTTCCCCAGGCCACATTAGAAGGGTCCCAGACCAGGTTCCTGGGAGGGAATCCCTTCGGATTCTCCACGCCAGGTAGACACCGTAAGCAAAGACCTCACTACTCAAATAGAAGATACCTCCGAAATATTTCGAGGCTTGCTTAAGTATGGCTGATGCCCGTAAAACAGAAGAGCAAAAGCAATGTAGACAGATATTTTGGGATTTTTAGAAAGTTTTCACTGTTGATTCATAAGATTGTGGGCATACGTCCTTTCATTATCCATTCATACATACAGACCATAATAAGGCCACAGTATTTTTAAGACAATACTGGTTAACTCTAGCATCCGTGGATTCACTAGATATTAAGAATTTAGAATCCCATGGGATTATTCAACCAATCCACAACACATGTATGAATCCAGTACTAGAAATATTGAAATCCAATGGACAAAGAAGACTTTGTGCAGACCTTAGGGAATTGAATAAGAGGGTGCATATATGTGTATATTGTATTTACTACTAATAATTGTAATGCACATATCCCGAAAATGGGAACCTGGCAGAACCTTCATCTAGGCACAGATGGAAATTAAACATGGACTGCTTGCTTGGGAAAAACTCATACCACAGAAGCCTCTTCCTTATATTGACCAGGGCCCTGCACAGATCTAGGATTGAAAAGTATATACTGCCCCCGATTTGACTAATAGATATTGGACGGCCAAGAGGCGTAATCCTCACAAGAAGGTGGTTAAGGGTCTACTGAAATTGAAGCACCCCACAAACGTACGTGAATTACACAGTCACTTAGGATTGACTAACTACAGTCCTAAATTTCCCCCGTGGAGATCAAATAAAATGAATGCAAGAAATTGCTCCTGGTCACAGTATAGGCATTGAAAAACATATGTTCTCTGATCCATGGGAGCATACAATAGTGGAGACCTCTCAGCAGCATCTAAAATACTTGCAAAATGACTGCATACAAACTCGGAATGTCTCTAATTCAAGGATTACCTCCTAGATTTTCTTAATGCAGCGTTGCCCTGTAGAAATTAGTTATGGTCGTAATAAAGAGTCCAATAGCAAAAGGATAAGCCGATCTACCGATAATATGGAGGCATATCTAGCTTCTCCTTCCCTCGTAAGGTCTGTGATGAGAACACCCATCATTGAATGCCCATAGTGTATGTGGATGCATATTGCTACTATATTAAATACAAAATAAAAAATTAGTAGCCGACGCAGGTAATGAATGGGTGAGTAACATCCCTTAATCATCAGCAGGTTATCAAATTGGTCCACGGAATAGCCAGGTGGCCATATATAAATCTGTCTTTACTGCCATAAATCACAAGCTCCGAGAACTTATAACCAATTCAGAATATGTCTGAAATGGATTTATTGAGCACATAATAAACTGGAAAGCCAGAGGTTTGTTTTCTGCAAACAACAAACCCTTGAAACAAGGGAGGTTAATCCAAACATCAAATGATTTAGTGACATCAAACAACATGAGCCTACTTTGGAAAAAAGTGAAGGGGCACTCAAAACTGAATGGCCAGTTCACCACTAGCCCCACCCTTTTCCCATCCATCAGAACCACACTCACCCAGAGTCGCACACTGCCACTCACCACACACTTCCCTACACACAAACTAGAGCTCTCAGGCATTCCGGAATACACCCCATCCACCCTAAATCGTTCACCCTCATTCTTGAACCTACCATACACGCTGCAAAATCTTTTCACCTCAACCCTTCCACTCTAAGCTTACACTCGGACCGACCCAACGCCACCACGGTGCTCCACACACCCTCCAGCGATATCAGGTAATAATATCCGCAACAAAAATATCACCGTAAATATGGCCGTTTGGTTTGCCATAGGCGATATTTTGATTGGGGATATTATGTGGGAGCGGGGGTTGCGGGGGTGTCCCCCGCACATTAAAAAGTGATGCTGGGGTTGCGGGGGTGTCCCCCCCAGGGTCCATTGTGAATTTCGCCGCAAAAATATGGCGATATCTTTGTATGGCGATATTTTTGCGGCGAAATTATCACATGGAACCCTCCAACCTAGAGGAGTACTCGGGCAAAACCAAGCTTCGCCCACTCCCTGCCCCTTAACCACCCTGCCGACCCCCTACTTATTTCCAATCCTTCTTTCCCACCCACATTTCAAGAGAACTCACAGCCTCTCAGCATCCATCCTCCAACTTTCAGACCAGAGGAGCCCTCTGGTGCTCCCAGAACCAACCGAACCCTGTACCTGTCTCAGCAACTTCTGCCCTTCACACCATCCCAGTCGGAAGGCCTTCCTCCACCCGCAGCTTCTCACCACCCAGCATCCAACTCTCAGAGTAGCCCTATGGCATTCCAAAAAACAATGCCCACTGCCAGCACAACCCTTGTGCCTACATTCGGGGACACACTCTCAACTTCTTCCGCCCGTCCCTCTGCCCCACAGCCAGAACCCTAGGGACTGCTTCGCATCACACTCCATCTACCTGTCATACGAGGGGACCACAGCCTCACCCCAATTCTCCCACAACCCTCCATCCTCACACCCTCCCACACACAATTCTGACCCACCCCCCACCCCACCTCCAAGAAATCTCATGGTCCTATGACAAAGCCCAATCCAATCCCACCCATCCCCTCGCCTCACCTCACCGACCCCCACCTCCGGAGCGAATTTCAATTCCCCCAACCCATCCGCACTCCCTTGACAAACATGGCTCTTGCTCTACCCCCCGCCCCCGACAGCCCATCAACTCTATCACACCGAACACTACCGGACGACCACCCCTGGCCACATCTTTCCCTTCTCTCAGCATGGCATGGCTTGTCCTTTTCCAGAACATCGCCTCAACCCCCTTCCCTGCAGATTCCCCACCCTATTGAACACACCTTCAGCACCCAGACACACTAAACTCAGCAGTAGAGCCCCTCTCACATGCCTCACAAAGCATGCATTGCTCCACCCACCTCACCTTTCCTAGCTCTATCACGTCCCCTCTGTCAACCATGCCTCCCTCTTCCCACCTTGAACACAATTTTTGCCCCTTCCTAAACAGACATCTCCTCCGCTCCGATCCCCCGGGCATAAATCCGTAACAGCACCAAGCCAGACACATATGAACAACCCAGCTACTCTCACCACCACCCACACAAACCTCCAAGTCATACGCTACCAACCTATCCACCCATCCCATGCCATGCCATGCCACTCCTCTCCAGAAGACCTGCGACTGCCCACCCTCTCGTCCTGGTCCCGAACCACCTCCCGCCTTCTACGAACCAACCAACAGTATCCTCCCCCCTCACCCACTCTGACCATTCACCCTTTCCCTGCCACCACCATCAACCCACCAGCCACACTGACCAACCCATTCCTGCCATCCACGGACACCCAGGAAAACACCACCCCCACAACTCCCCACAAAGTCACTTGCCTCCTTTTCAATATCCACTCCGTGGCCAAAAAACAGACAGCATCTATGATCTAACCTACGACAATCCTGATATCATCATCACGGTCATCACGGAAACTTGTTCTCTGAAGACTTCAAACCAATCTCACATGAAGCATTCCCACGAGTCACCCACACCAGACCCTCTAAAGGGGTTTAGCCATCTACCACAAAACACACATCTCTATCGCCTTCACCAAAGCACAATCCTGCCCAGCTACATGCAAATCCCTTCATGTCAAACTCTCTCTCCTGCCCACTCTCGCATAGCTTCCTACTCGTCTACAGGCCCCCCTGATATAACAAACGTTTTGCCAACAGCCCATGTGACTCACTACCGGCCACATTAGTTGACATACCCAACAACTACATGACTCAACCCCCGGTTAACAGTCTAGAGGCCCTCAACTTTACCCAGTATTTCACAGGACCCAGGCACACTGCTGGCCATATCCGTGACACCATTTTCAGCTCCTCTGACCTTATTTCCACATCCACCCCTAAACCCCTCATTTGGACAGACCACTCAGCCACACCTTTCACACGCCTCGCTTCATCCGACCTACCATGGATTCCTCCATCCCTACATCATAGTTCAGGTGCTGGAACAAGGTCAAGGTACTACCTGACCAGGCCGAAGTGCTGCCATGCGCCGCCCTCTCCTCACTTCCAGCCACAGATCGACCTGTACCCATAAAGCTTTTTAACTCCTGGCTAATTGACTCACTCCTTCCTCTAACCACCTCCAGATTCACTCCACTCCACATAGGACCTACCTCCAAATGGTTCACCCCACTCCTGAAGACTCTCAAAACCCATAACTACTCCCTCAAGAGCAAATGGTGAGCATCCAGAACCCTGCAAAGCAAATCGGTGTTCGCCCATCATCATGGAAATTACAAATCCGAGATCCGAAAGGCCAAAAAAGCCTACTACAGTAAAAGAATCCTGAACTGCAATAGCAGCAGCAAAGAGCTCCACAGGATCATAACAGAATCCCTGAATTCTTCCTGCACCGCCAGCCCGACTGCCTCCTCACAACCACTCTGCAACTCCCTCTCTGAACATTTCCCACAAAGCAGCAGTAGACAGGACGGCCACCGTCAACACCAGACCACCTAACTCCCACCCTACAAGAATCAACCCTCCGGCCCTCTGAAAACCATTAGCTCTGCTCTGTCAACCGTCTCGAGCAAGGAGTTTGTCAAACTACTATGCGACAGCTAACCCTCCGGCTCCCCTCTTGTACTCGACTCTTGTACCGCCTCTCTCCTCAAAGAAATCTTCACCACCACTTGTGCAGGAGAACTGGTGAGGTCCATCCTTATTGACTCCCTGTTATGCTGGAGCTAAAACATGGCGCTGGTGCGCAGTGTATTCGGGGAGCACTCAGAGCCATAATGGATATTTACTTCATGCCGCAGTGAAAAGGTGTACTTATTTCGCTGAGAGCTGAATTTACTTTGCTGAAGAAAACATGCTTTCCAAACCTGGTATGCAGTCAAGGACATTCTGCTGGGAAAGCTGGCTTTGTTGTGCCTTGTTATGAGTTATGGGACTGTTTTCCGTGGCTCTTGTTTTTAGAGGAGGGAAGCACTTTGCTCCTTGAGGTTACTGTCGGTTGACACAGCTGGCAACCAACGGTTGCCCATCAATGCGCAAGTGCATTTGCCAGAAGGTTCGAGAAATTACCACCCCTTTTTGAGGAGTGCATATATGCGGAACCGCTCAATGGTCAGACGGGACAAGTACAAAGACCTCAGTCGGAGGGGGAACGCTTCCGTCCGGCATACCTGTGGGCTGTTGTGCTCTCGGCCTGGCTGTAATCAGGGTCTTCCAGCTGCTTCTGGCGAGATGAGGGATTCAGTTACGCCCACGGTGATGTATTTTCTTTTGAATTCTCTGTCTTTTCTGTGATTTATTTCTGTGTTATCACTTGTTGCTTCCAAGCTTTGAATGAATAGCCGTATAAGTGCTCATTATTTTCTAAGAGTGCGTGTGGTTGTAAGTCATTGCGTCGTCTACCTGCGTTTAAAGTATTGGCTCTGCAATTGCATCGGTGATTAATGACTGTCCATGCACTCTGGGCGAGCAATACACTCCCTCACCTCTGGTAAATTCCCAGATCCCTTCAAAACCGTGCATGTCAAACCTCTTAAAAAAGCGTCCCCATCAAGTACAGGCCCATTTCAAATACCAGATTCTTGATAAAGCTCACCGACCGCACTGTATACTCATTTTAGTGGAATACAACAATCTCCTAGACCCCACGTAATCAGGTTTCCAGCTGCACCATAGAACAGCAACTACACTGATCGTCTGCAGTGACCTCAAAGTCACTGCAGACTCAGAAGGATGCGCAGCACTTGTTCTTCTTGACCTCTCGGCAGCACTGACACAGTTTGTAAAGACTGGAGGGGGTTTCTCTATAAGGTAGCTGTGGGCGAGCAATCAAGGCCGAAGCTCTCAGGGGGTGATGCAGGCTGGTTGTTAAGTACAGTGTTGTCCCTACCCGAGCAACAAAGGAATGTCCACACATTATTTATATAAAGAGCTGTGTTATCACTAACATAAAGTTCAAGTTATATACATACACAATAACACGCTTTGTGCTCAGGTAATAGTATAATGATACATATGTGTGGTACCACACTTAGTTATCAACTCCTTTAAAATGCATCAACTGCGGACAGTTCAAATAGCATACGATTCAAATAATGCGTATCGCATAGGGCATGGGAGAGAAGACAATTTGAGTTTAACAATGGCACGGTACGGTGCTTTGCTAGCGCAACACCATTCTGTGTGAAGATCCCCCCCACCTGGGCAACCTGTAAACAAATTTAATAGCAAGCCCAGTCCATAAACAGTTAGCAGAGTCTTGTTTCCTTCTACAATTGCTCTACTACCCCAATGTACCTGGTTTAGCTCGACTGATCCCTCTTGAGTGAACTACCTTTAAGGCAGGAGCCACGAGTCGTTGAGATTCCATGAAGAAAAGGTGAACACGGTCATTGGGACAGCAGCTTCGGTCTGTGTGGTGCTCATCAACGATCGGTCGTGGGCGTCCTGCGAAGAGGAGGCGTGCAGTGCACCTCGACAACAGTTCCTTGCTGCAAAGAGTCAACAAAGAACGTATGCCCAGCAGGGGTGTCGGGTTTTCATCAGCATCTTTGAGGACTTTGGGTGGTGGGAAAACCACCTGCAGATTCTCCTTGGTTATGATATGATATGGCATTTGTAACGCGCCTATACACAAGTGTTTCAAGGCGCGACAAGGCAGGGAGGGGGGAACAAAGGGAAGACAGACAACGATGCTACTAGGCCAGGTGTCATTCAGATCGCGCAAGTGCATGGGTGGAGGGAAGGGAAGAGTGCAAGGGGAAAGGGAGGGGGGAAAGGGCAGTACAGGGTAGTGGAACAACAAATAAATAATAGGGCCAGACTGGTGGCAAGTGCAAGGTAAGTGCAAACAAGTGCTGGTAAAGGGGGGCTGTAGGGATACAGAGAAAGTCCCGCAGTGCAGGGGTTGCCAGTACAGGGAGGCAGTGCAAGTGGAGAGCGGCCAAGTTGCAGGTTGAGTGCAGTTTCAGTAAGAATTTAGCAGGGGAGAAGGCAGAAGCAAAGAGGAAGGTTTTGAGGTGCTTCTGGAACCAAAGATGGTTCTCAGCGAGCATGACTTTCTCTGGTTGGACAAAGCGGTCGATGGGAGTCCTTGATTCAAATGGGTCTTAGGCAATGGAGCGTTGCGGCTCCGGTCAACAAAGTTACAGCGTTACCTCGGAACCCCAGTCGACGGGGATGGACTTCAATGTCCAGACACTAGACGTACCCATCTCCGGTCAGCAGCCTTTCGAGGACTGATTTCCAGGGAGACTTGGTGAAGATTGGCTGGTGCCTGATGGTCCCTCATTGCTTGGGAAGAGGGCTCCTAGCCAGGTCCTCTCCTGGATCAGTTCTTGGAGACACAACAGCTTTTAGATTGGCGAAGGAAAGCAGCAGCAATTCTTCTCTTCCAGCTGAGCTTCAAGGTTAAGCATCAAGTTTCAACTTCATCTTCTGAAAGATTTCCATCAGTGAGAGGTCCCCAGATATACTGTTCCGTCTCTCATTCCCTCTGCTGGGGCACAATCAGGCAACCAATCATTCAGAAGGGCAGACAGGCAGGCAGGCAGCCAATCAGGCTCACATTGCATTCAGGCCATTCACTTCCCTCCAGACACTCACAACACTGAATGTGGATTCGGACAAGCACTCAGCCTTTCAGCACACCACACTGCATTCATACATACCAGTTTCTGGCAGGGCTGTGTCATTCATTGTGTCACACACTAGAAACCAGACGCCCATAATATGAAATGTATATTGGTCACACACTCCATTCACCAGGACCCACACCAAGGGTGTACCCACAACATACAGTCACTGGGAAGGCTCCAGCAGGTTTGGCCTGTACTTCCTCCACAATACCACATATCGAACTTCCACCCAACAGCCAGTCAGGGCTTCCAGGACTTAGGGAAAACAAGGTAACAGTTGATAGAAAGCAAGAGGCTACAGGGGCCATCATGTCTCCTATCAGGAATCAACTGATTCCAATGGCAGGGCCTGAGTATCCCAAAATGCTGGATACTCAGAGCAGCTGTCAATTTCAGCATGGAGCTGCCACCAGCTCATACCCTGCTCTGTGGGTCACACACACAGGTGCCCAAAAGGTTTAGTTACGTGAACTGTATTTCTCCAGAATTAGAATTGGTATCTTAAATAGATTCACATGCTTGAATATTCCCCATCATCAGACTGGGAATCCTCAGTGATTTAAATAATAATTAAAATAATATATATACATTATTTCCATAGAAATACAATGTAGATTGCCCTTTATGGCCTATGAGCCATTCACCTGTCTAGTCCCTCCACCTCACTTTGGTCCTTATGGCCCTAACCAATGAGGTGGGAGGGTTTAAGCTCCACCCCCGGCTGATTGAGCCATAGAAGACTACAGGAAGGATGGCTGCGGGAAGAGGGAGCAGCCTCTCAGGGGAGGTGGGTGGGCACATGTGAATCTATGAAACATAGCAATGCTGGAGAAATACAGTTACAGGTAAGTAACTAAAACTTCTCCAGTATTGAAGCCTTCATAGATTCAGATGCTTGAATAGAATACCAAGGAGGTAGGCCATGCCCATATCATAAGTACATTCTGCAAATCCTTCTACTCGCCTTACTATACTAACAAGTAACAAGTTACATTACCAGGGAAGGCGGGAAGAGAAGGCCGCTCCTACCTTATGCAAAGTGATGGGGAAGAACCGCTTGTCCCACTGCCGACTCTTTGCTGGACTCTTCTGCCAGGCAGTAATGTTTGGCGAACGTATGCAGAATGCTCAAGGTTGCAGCTCTGCAGATGTCTTTCAAAGGTACTCCAGCGTGGAAAGCAACCGAAGCTGCCCTCCCTCCAGTGGAGTGAACTGAGCAGTCTAGACTGTGGATTGTCTTTTGACTGATGGCAGTGGGTGATACATTGGGAAACCCAACGTTCCAAACTTTGCTTTGAAATGTGCCGTCCTTTAGTCCAGCCAGCAAATGTGACGAAGAGTCTAGTCGAGGAGCGGAATTCTTTAGTTCTCTGGATGTATGATTTTAGGACCCTTGCAACATCGAGTGAGTGGAAGGACCTCTCCGCATCGGAAGAGTGATTCATGAAAAAGGTAGAAAGTACGATGCGCTCGGTGAGTGTCATTTCTGACAGTACTTTGGGTAAAAACTTTGGGTGTGTCCTTAGTATGACACTGTCTCTTAGAAAAAAGGTCAAAGGAGGCTCTGAATACAGGGCTTGCAGCTTGCTTATCCTCCTGACTGACGTGATAGCTACTAAGAAAGCTGCTTTCCAGGATAAAAATGTTAAGCCACACCTGTGATTTGGTTCGTACGGTGGCTCCATGAGGGCTGCTAGAACCGTGTTCCGGCTCCATGTAGGAACTGGTGTAGGAGTTAGCGGGAAAGTATGCATCAATCATTTAAAAAATATTTTGATAGCCGGTCTGGTCAGTAAAGATTGTTGACCTGGGTTAGTCGTGTATGCTGATATGGCGGACAAATGCACCTTGATGGATGAAAGGGAAAGCCTGGTTTACGCTAGGTGCAACAGATACGGTAATATTTGCTCGATGGATGCAGAGAGCGGGTTCACTGAAGATGTTTCGCACCACTTGGTAAAACAGGTCCTTTTCCGAATGTAGGTTTGTTGATGTAGGCGGGGCCCTAGAGGCCTTAATTACGTCCCAGCACTCTGAAGGAATATTTAGATCAATTAGTTTTTGCTGCCCAGGAACCATGCATGCAGTGACAGGCTCACTGGATCGTGGTGGAGCACCTTCTGAACTTGTTGCGTTAAGAGGCTATTATGAACTTTGAGGCGAACCAGAGGGCATCGAGACAGGTGATGCAGGGTTGGATACCAAACATGGCGAGCCCAATCTGGTGCTATCAGGATCATCGAGCAGGCCTGTTCTTTCAGTCTGCGTAGCTCTCTTGCCATGAGTGGGATACGAGGGAAGGCATAAAGGAATTTGCCCATCCAGTCCACAGAGAAGGCGCCCCCCCATTGAGAGGTGCTCCGGATACCTGGAGGCGAACCTGTGGCATTTTATTTTTTGGCGTTGGTGGAAAAAAGGTCGATCTGTGGACTTCCCCACATGTGGAAAATACGCTGGTTTCTGCTTCTCCCAGCTCCCACTCGTGGGAAGCTGAAAAATCTCTGCTTAACTTGTCTGCCGTGACATTGTCCACTCCCGGTAGGTGTTCTGCCTTGATGTGTACCTTTTGATGCAAAGCCCAGGTCCATAGCTTTTGAACCTCTTGCAATAGCAATTGCGACCTTGTTCCCCCTGGTTTGTTTGTGTAGTGCATCGCGGTCGTGTTGTCTGTTTGAATGGTCACAGCCTGCCCTGCCAGCACTGGCAGGAAGGCTTTCAGCGCCCATCGATTTGACCTGAGCGCTAACACATTTATGTGTAGCTGCGATTCTTGGGTTGACCAAGTGCCTTTGGTTTGTAGATCTACTAAAGGCGCTCCCCAGCCCGATAACGAGGCATCCGTCCTGAGGAGAAGGGTTGGCGTTGGAGTCTGGAAAGGCCTTCCCCGTAGCAGGTTCTGAGGTAAGCTCCACCATCGGAGGGCTTTGTCAAAGGCTGCTGGTAATTGTATGGTATTTTCCCATGAGTCGATTGCCTGCTTCCATTGGTGGTCCGGGGTCTCTTGGATTGGCCTCATGTGCAGCCTGCAGTTTGGTATGAGGAATATGCACAAGGACATCATGCTCAGAAGAGATACGAGTGCGCGAACCGTGGTCGCACCGTTGCTTTGAAAACATGAAGACCGATGAGTTAGGGCCAATATTCTGTCAGCCGACGGTCTTACTCTGGGTATGCTAGTGTTGATTTCTGCCCCCAGAAACAGCACTGCCTTGTTGGGAATGTGGCAGGTTTTCTCTTCATTTATCAAAAACCCTAACTCCTTCAAGAGTTTTGTTGTCTCCTCCACTGCGGTGCACACCAGTCTGAGTGAGCTGGCCCTTATGAGCCAATCATCTAAATATGGGAAGACATCCGTCGCTGACCTTCTGAGGTATGCTGCCACCGGTGCCAGGCACTTGGTAAACACTCTTGGTGCTGATTTTAGGCCGAACAGAAGGACACGGAACTGAAAATGTAACTCCCCTACAGCAAACCTGAGGAATTGCCTGTGGGCAAGATGAATGGGAATGTGGAAATATGCGCCCCCCAAGTCGAGGTTGGCCGGGAAGTCATGTTGGTTGAGCCACAGGAGAACGTTTTGAAGAGAAGTCATCTTGAATTTGATGCGTTTGATAAACTTGTTGAGAGCTCTCCATAATCGATCTCCACTAACCGTTCTTTTTCTTCACCAGGAAGAACCTGGAGTAGCAGCCTCTTCCCCTTTGTCGGTATGGTACCGGCTCTATAGCTGCTTTTAGGAGTAGCTTGTGAACCTCCAGCATGACCTGCTTCTGATGATACACTTTGCATGGAACGGGGGCAAGGAACGGAGGTTGGTCCAGGAATTGGATGGTGTGACCTTCCCGGACCACCTGTAGCACCAACTTGTCTAATGTGATTTTTAGCCAATGCTGATAAAAACGGCTTACTCTCCCGCCCACCGGGCAGACTGGTAGGAGAGCTTCTTGGAGAATTATGAGGCGGTGAAAACTGCCTTTGAGGAGATCTTTCCATCAGTGTAGAGGAACGATGCCTCCGTCTCTGACGCCTATTGAATTTGTCAATGATCCTCTGCATCGAAAGCATGAGTTCTGGATCATATGGGTCTGTGGGTTTCCCTGAAGTGGGATGCTAGAGAGGACTGTTCTCCTTGGGAGTGATAGTCGGTTGCTCAGGAAATAGTTTGGAATCCGAGAAAGCCTCCTGTAGGATGTCAGGAAGTTCTGCCTTTTCTTTTAAAGTAAATAGTTGAACTCCAATTGGTAGAATGAGGTCTTCTGGTGTATGTAGGCCTGTGTCCATTGGTCCGAACGACTCGCTTTCCTTGGAGGGCGTGTCAGGGATATCCGTGGACGGTGCCTTGGACTTGTTTTTCTCCGTTGACGAGAAGTCAGTAGTCATAGACGGTACCTTCGTCGGCAACAGTGTGGACTTTGTCGACAAGGGTTTCGTGAACGAAGAAGGCTTTGTGAATAACGAGGGCTTTGTGACAACGAGGGCATAGTGGATGGATGGTGCTCCTTGACCATCGACGATAGCTTGCTTGGAAGTGGCCGATTTTGACGACGAAGACTTAGTTGTGGATGACAAGGTTTGAAGACACGTCGTTGACGTCTTGGGTTTCGTCGACAGTTTACTCGTCGACACGCTTCCATCGCTGGTGCCGCTCATAGATGGTGTTTTCGATGACGACTGCCCCCCTGGAATTTTTGAAAACGTCTACTTACCTTTGGAGGAGGTTTCTCGTCAGGGTGCTTTTTCTTTTGTTTTCAAGATCCAAGGGATGGAGATAGAGATGGCAATTCCATCTTTTTCTTGCTCCTATGTGAGGCAGAGGAGGCTTCTTACCACAGAGAAGGCCCTTCTTTTTGAAGTTTGCCTCTCTGAAGGTTTCAAAGACAGTACAGGGGCTATCTTAGCTGTTTCTTCTTCAGAAGACTGTCCTCTAGATTCCAAATGTAGAAGGAGTCTTCTATGTCTGTTCACATTTGTGAATTTCATGTGGATAGAGACAGTAAATGCACTGCTCACGAGGGTCTTTCATGTAGACCAGCTTCTTCTTGCATTTAACAGTCCCTGAAAAGGGAAGGCTTCTTGATGGTAGATTCCTCCGACATGGTGTGAAGAGAGGATCCACTCGACAAATTCTGAGTGAAAACAAGTGTTTTCTGGGCCCAGAAACACTCTACAGGGAGAGCTTGATCAGAAGATTAAGATAAAGCTGTTTTTGAGAAACAATAATTAAGCTAACAGCAAAGAAAAACGGAAAAGCTCAGAGAGCTGTGGATTCCCTCCATTCTGTTAGACTGCGGTGGAAAATCTGAAGATGAAAGCCGGGGGCAGAACTTAAACCCTGCCACCTCATTGGTTAGGGCCTTAAGGACCAAAGTGAGGTGGAGGGACTATGCAAGTGAATGGCTCATAGGCCGTAAGGGGCAATCTACATTGTATGTCTATGGAAATAATGTATATATATTAAAAAATGTTATTTAAATCACTGAGGATTCCCAGTCTGACAACGGGGAATATTCAAGCATCTGAATCTATGAAAGATCCAATGCTGGAGAAATATACACTGGGGGTACAGGGTTGTACCCCCACCCATGGGTGCCATAAGGGTATTCCAAGGATCCGTTCACCACAACCAAAAAGAGGAAGAGCTGCACTGGACTCCTGTGCAGAAACACACATGACAAATGAGTACAGGACAGGGAGGCCCTGTCCCTCCAATTCAGGTCCAGCATCGCACAATTAACCACGGGATTCAGCCCTCAACTGGATTGCTTCCCACTGCATGCCCAGTCACACCCCTTTATTCAACCTTTACATGACCCCTATGCCCAGGATCATCCACTCACACAACCTCACTTGCTATAACTATGCTAATGACGCACAAATCCTCTTGAGAATTCCTATATCAACCTCCAACCCTAGTATCATGTCTCACTGACATTGACCGCTGGATGACAACTATCCCTCTCCTTCTGAACCCAGGGAAAACAGAGATGGTATGTAGCAAAACAACTCTATTCCCCCAATCGTCTCCCTGGCCATCCTCCTCCACCCTAACACTCTGAACACCACCACTGTAAAACCTCAGCTGCACAGTGGACTCAGACCCAACTCTGTCGCACCACGTAGCATCCAAATCCTGTCATTCGACCTTAGGCTCATGAAGCGCATCTTCCCTTACCTCACCTACCACAACAGACTGGCTGCCATTATGATATGATATGATATGGTATTTGTAACGCGCCTATACACAAGTGTTTCAAGGCGCGACGAGGCAGGGAGGGGGGGGAAACAAGGGGAAGACAGACAAACGATCCTAATAGGCCAGGTGTCATTCAGATCGCGTAAGTGCAGAGGTAAGGGGAAAAGGAGAAAGTGCAAGGGGAGGAGGTGGGGGGGAAAGTGCAGTACAAGGTAAGTAGCGTTAAAAAGAAAATAATAAATAAAAAGGGCCAGCTGGTGGCAAGTGCGAGGTAAGTGCAGAGCAAGTGCTGGGAAGGGGGCTGTAGGGATACAGTGACAGTCCCACAGTGCAGGGGGAGCCAGGGAGGCAGTGCAAGTGGAGAGTGGTTGGGCCCTGGACCGAGGTCGCTGAGAGTGGCCCAGATGCAGGTTTAGTGCAGAATTCAGTGGGGAGTTAAGCAGGTTTAGCAGGGGAGAGGGAGAGAGAAGGCAGAAGCGAAGAGGAAGGTTTTGAGGTGCTTCCGGAACCGGAGATGGTTCTCCTCAAGTTTCAGGGAGGCAGGAAGACTGTTCCAGAGGGAGGCCCCTGCTGCGGAGAGAGATCTACCCCCAGCTCGTTGCTTCGAGAAGCGGCTGACCATGAGGGAGTTGGAGACGGATGAGCGAAGGGCTCGTGAAGGAAGATATTTAGGAAGAGAGAGTTGAAGGTATTTAGGCCCCTATGTCCATTGTCATGTTCAGACTAGACTATGCGAACTCCCTCCCACAAAAATAAAGCAGGTTGACCTTGTATCCAAACACAATCTGACTCTCACAAGGTAAATGCTTCGAAGCTCAACTCAGTAGAAAAGTGCATCAACAAACAAATGACTTCAACCAAAATAATCCTTGTATCCAACTGTTGGTTTTTCAGGTAAACCATTTACAGTGTTCTGTGTCAAAAGCAGTCTCTTAAAAGGATTACAAATGTCTTGTTCCTAATACGCGCATCAGGATGACAAAACAAACGTTTGTTCCACAAGACTGGTTGGAATGCAACAAAGAAGAAGTCTCTCCTAGTATTTCAGCATGGTAAACAAAACGTATTTTCTAATACTCTGGTTGGGCTGAGGAAATGGAAACTCTTTACTACTTTTCAGGATGACTAAACAAATGTCTTTTCCACACCAGGGATTCAAGTATGGCAAAAGGCAAGTCTTTTTCAAAGCTTCTTGTTCACAAAATGTTTAATTGAAACAAGAACGGAATATGGCCAAGTCACTCTTCAACACACCAGTTCAAAGTGAGTTTCCCAGTATACTCTCATGCCAGGAAACCTCTCAACTGAAAACTCTGGATATCCTGCTCTCCTGCCAGGAATATCCCCTTTTGGTTCACATACATTTCCTGGTGTACTCTCCTGCCAAGTATCTTATCCAAAATGTTTCTCTAGTGGATATCCTTATCAGGCTTCTCCGCAACAGTCACAATATCCTTAGGTATCACACAATCATGGTTCTTCACTAGCACAATTTAGTGCACTTCAGGTTTTACTTGTGCCAATTCCCCCCCCCCCATAGTGACATCCAATATGTGAGGGCTTGTTCAAGCTCTGTCAACCTTTCTTCAATCTCTCTTGGCAATGCTTGTTCCAGGTTTCTCCCAACGGACATCTCTGGGAGAGAAATAGGAGGCACAATTTGTACAATTCGCCTAACCCCTCTCTTTTGGTTCTTGGCAATGTTGATTCCTAGTTTCCCCAACCAACAGGAGAACTGCACCATATTCACCTTTTCCTTTGTTCTATTTGGTCGGTAGCCAAAAATTCTTTAAAAATGCCTTCTAGCGTGTTCACATATCCCGGGGCCCCTTTCACTGCTAGGCTGACTCACCAGTTCCATGCAGCTGCTGAGATGTGCTTGCGAGAGGCCAGCTTCCCCTTCTGGGTTAAGTCTCATTAGGTCTGTGTCGGTTCTCCTGTCCATCGATCCAAAAGCCTGTGCAGCTATGCAGGACTGCGTCTCCTCATGCAGCAGGGCTGTGCCCAGTCTGCTTTCACTCTTTCAGAGTTCCTCGCTTCTAAACGCCGCCAACCTGCTTCTGGCAACTCTCGTTCTCCCCACGTCCGTTCATCGGATTCCTCTGCCACCAGTCATGCTTCCCGCTCTGCGCACTCTTCTTTTCACTTTCCTTCTTCGTTCCACTTGCTGCAGATGATCTGGGAATTAAAGGTCCCACGCAGCCGATTAGGTTTATGACAACTAGGCTACACATTATTCTTAAGGTCCCATTTCCTCCACATGAACTCCTTGCTCCTCTTCCTCGTCCCAGTACATGAGGCTTTCTGGGACTTGGTGTTTTTAATTGTTGAACAGTTGCATTAAAACACAATTACCAAAACATATTCTAGGTTCATCATACACACATGAAGACTGAATAGGTGGTTGCTGTTTCACAATCAGCTGGTTTTGAAGGGTAGCAAGCAATCAAAAACTGCAGAATTAAGGCATATTCCCCACAATAAAAAGAAGTATACCCCTTATCTCCTTGTGGAGTCACCAGTCTCCCCCGACGGCCATCTCCTTTCATGTGACACACTCATATTCACGGTACCCGTTCATTGCATCGAATACAAAGCATCGATAGACCATACCATTGAAAAATATATCGAAAAAAACATCAAATGCATTTTTTTTAAATGGTAAAGGGTTTAGTTTAGTAAAAATGTGTTTTAATGTTTTTAAAAAAAGGGAGGTTGGGGGGAACACCCATTAAAAAAGTGCATTAAATGGTTTTTTCGATGCTTTTTTTTTTCAATGGTATGGTTGTCGATGGAATCACTAGGAACCATAATACCACCTCCAATGTCGGGATAAGTAGCAGCTGCCTTCCCCTGGCCACACGGGACAAGACTTTAGACTGGGTATCAACATTTTAATTCAGCAGGGTGGTGGGTCACAGGGGTCTGCAACCTTTGGCTCTGCAGATGTTTTGGACTACAACTCCTATCATCTCTAGTCACCATAGTCAATTGTAAGGTATCATGGGAGTTGTAGTCCAAAACATCTGCAGAGCCAAAGGTTGCAGACCCCTGGAAGAAAGCGTTAATACCACTGGTCTAAGGTGAGGCACCATAGGAATCGTAGTCACATGTGGGAAGCCGTAGGGTACAGGCATACGTCTTCAAATGGTGAGACGGAAGTCATAGGGGAATAGGCATTTTGAATTAAAAGGCTGAGTACCACAAACCGCTTCTTCTTAATCAAAAAACCTGTACAGATGCAGGTTTGGAAGATGGAATCAATTTGTCTTCCACAAGAAACCTCCACATGTGCATTTGATTTGCTCTCGTCTTCTAAGCGTGTGCTGCAAGGAAAAACACATACCCCAAAAATTACTTTTTATTGGGATGCAAAATTAACAAAATTATAAACCGCATAGAAAAATACACAAGGATGAGCAAGGTTTTCTTTCGACGCTTGTAACTAGAAAAGACAAAGCAGTGCAGATCTCGAGATGCAAGCGTCATCCACGAGAATCAGTATTGTGTCAACAGTCCTCAAGATGGCTTCCAACGCATTCCAGAGAATGCAATGCTTTTATATTGCATCTAACACTAGGTTCATCCGGCTCCACAAGTTCACGCTTTGGCTAGATATGGAATCATGTGAGAATGGGATTTATTGGAGGTCAAACGATTTGCTTCAATGGGGAAAAAATTAGATTTAAAGGCCTACGTACATAGCCCAGGGACATGTCAAAATAACACAGCTAGGCTTGAACTGGGGACCTCCGAGGTAACCTGGGGTACACCCTGATGCATTCCCATATCAGGCCGATACTAGTGCCCCCTGCCTCCCCCCATTACTTTACAGGGAGTACCGAAACAAAACAAAAAAAAGATGATTTGGAGTATCTATACACCAAACAAATTAGCAAAGGCAGAGTTGGAGAAAGAAATAGAATACAGAAGTGTCGCACACAGAAGGCAGCAGCCCAGGGGTGCTTCTCTGGCATCCACATGTATAAAAGGATTGGACCAGAGTACATTAAACTGCTTGCTTGCAGACTTTACAGAAAACGTGCTTTTGGTGACTGATCCCCAACACAGTCCTTCCGCCTGCTCTTTTTTATCATAGATTTTCTTTTGCAAAGCCTAGATAAACTTCTCGGGAGGCAGCATGTACACATACGAGGGCGGTGACAGCATGCAAAAAAATAAATAAAAATAAAACTAGGTGAACACAGCTACCATGAATTCGCATCCTTTCTTATATGATTAACAAAGGGCCTAGATATTCCAAGAGACAGAAATCTTTAGCCAGACATAGAAAATAAAATGTGCCAGATTGAGCGTGGCGTCCACCGACAAAGTTATGCGGGTACACTTATTTCAATTGCATAAGCAGCACCCTGCCACAGGGGGGAGCGCTTCTGTTCCTGCGGCCTGAAGTGGACTGAAAGTATAGATGATGGCCAAAACACCAGTGTGTATTTTCAACTTCTGAAAGTCTTTTTAGTAGTAGTAGTAAAATCTACTCAATAAGGTTACCCTGATCCAAAACCTTTACCAACCATGAGTCAGTATGAGTGGCATCCAAGGGGCAACAACAGAAAAGCAGAAATATGGACATCATAAAACGTTTCATATATTGGTCCTGGACAATATCGCAGAGCGAGCAAGCTTACCATTCCAGAAGAGTTTATTTTAAGCAAGCCCGTTTTTTTCCATACTGGCAAGGACGGATAACATGTGTTACAACATGGACTGGGTGAACTACTTGGACCAGAGCTTGCAATCGTTAGCAATTACAGAACTGTGATTGAGAAATATTTGCCCCAGGACCCTAGGTTATCAGAAGCCGGTCTTTCACATTTCGATAGGCCACGGGCAGTACCATGGGATAGTCTTCCAGCAACCGGAAAGCGTTCACCCCGAGCCTCATGGAGAAATTAACTGGTGTTCCATGCGGTAGGAAGTGATGTCACAGGAAGGCAGGCTGCCCGCTCCATGGATGCGTCATTCAAACTTGGGCTTGTCTTTTCGTCCCCTGCCCCGGATATTCAGGAGCAGAAGCAGGCCGAGACATACTGTGGCTGGGGCGCACATAGCCAGGGGTTCCTTCAGCATAATTAAGGTGTAGATGGCACCTATGGAAATGGAGTAGAAAGAGGGAAAGATTAGGGAACCTCATTTTATGCAATGGCGGAGGAAAGAAACTGTACGGCAGACAGTCAAATTCACAAAGGCAACATCAATCAAGCTTTATTTGGAAAATAGATTTAATGAAGCATATAAAAGCAACAAGTTACTCAAATAATCTGAACACTACAATGTAATTTGTTGCATACAAAGTATTTAATAACACGCAAGTGTAAATTCAATATCATTTCAACAGGCTTTACAATAGCACTATTCAATTTTGACATACATTCAAGATTGGTGCTTATGGTGAACTAAGGAGATAAACACAAGATAAATAACAGCATTGCTCAATGGATAAGCCCTACCTACTGGAACTAAAAGGTCACAATTCTTTTTACAAGAGCTGTAGTAAATTCTTGGACTAGCATATACAGAAGAAAGAGCCACTGGATAACAGTAAGATATTAAAAGGAAGCCTGGCACAAAATGACCAGAGCAACAGTACTTGCAAAAGCAAGAGTGAAGCTGGAGCCTGGGACGAATCCAAGGATAGTCACTTTTCTTCAACATTCAACCATCACGCCAGTCGTTAAAACCCGACGCGACCAAAAGGATTTCTTTAATATTCCTAATTTTAACACTCAGCTGCCACATCAGTCAGGCTACATGGGAAAGAGAATACCACTAACCAGTTGATGTAATACTGGGACGAGGAGGACACAGAAGGAGGCACAGAACTGCGGTCAACATTCTAGTTGTTTTGTGTTAGCCGAAAGCAATCAGGGGATGAAAAAAGAACGACAACTAGATGGTAATTGGAAGTAGTAGCAGCAGTAGCGGTAGTCTGGAGAGATTGGAGAAGTGGCTGGAGCAATTGGGGAAGTCCTGCAAGTGGACAACGGAAGGGAAGCCGACGAAGTAATGGAAAAGAGGTGCCCGAAATTCCCACAAGTAACGGATGCTACAGGAGGCACTGGAGGCTTCACAGAGTGCCCTGACTGCCGACTCGGTGAATAACAACAAGGACAGACTGTGAAGGACTAAAGAAACCATGGTTGCTGCAGAGACAGTGGCCCTCATTACAAGTGTTCCGGTCCGGAAACAACGGTGCCGTTAGGCTTACTGGCACCTTTGTACCCGGACTGGCAAACTACGAGTTCTGTGGGCGGCCGAAACAGCACCCACCCGCAGACTTTCACTGAAACACCAGCACCGTCAATGACAATGACGGTGCCGGTGTTTCAGTGGTCCCCACTCCCATAGAGTCCTATGGGACTCATAGGAATGGGGAAAACAGTTACCGGTGCCTGACTTACCGGCAGCCGGGGTTGTAATACCCCGGTGTTACCGGCAAGCCAGGCACCAGTAATTGTTTACGGGTCTGGCGGCAGCCTGCTGGTTTTACCAGCATGGCTACCGCCGTACTCTTAATGAGGGACAGTGGCTTTCCCACGGCACGGGAAACATTTGTGTGCAAAGCTGGCTGCAACTTCTAGGCGAGCCGGGAGGACAGCTTCGGGGCTTGAGAAGCTCTCGCCAACACAATGCAAGCCTGTGCCTGCAGACTGTGGATGTGTGGTGTGTAGAACGGGAGAGGTTGCCACGCCGCTTCACGTTACAACCTGCAAATTCCCTGCAGGATTAAAGGGGGAAGTCAGGAGAACCAAGATTTCACCAGCTGGGGTCAGCAGCACCAGTCTGGTGAAAGCGTGAAACCATCTTAGAAATGGCTCTTGTGGCAGTCAACCAAAGAGCTGATAAGTAAACCATACTACAACGGATCTTCTGCTGAAAAACTGGTACCGGTTGAGGAATATATTATACGAGTACCTGAATACATTATAGTAAAGCGAATGGAAATAAGATAAGATGCGTGGCACATAACCCAACAAAACTCTACAAATAAAGGGGGGTTTGGGGAGACTAGTGAAAACCAAACCACAGGAGAAACAAAAGAAAGGGAGTAACGGACGTGATGTAAAATAAGTTGGTTAAATAACACCCCCACTCTTCTTCCTCCCAGTGATTCTGGAAATTAATGCTGTCAATACTTGGCAGGAGTAGTAAACCAAGTCTGCCTGAATCAGGAAAAGGCTATTAAGCAATTGCTTACACATAAACGACAAGTATAAAGACCAAAGATGTGGATTTTCCCCATTGGCATTACAGGACTCTATCTAGGGGAAGGAACAAGTTACTTACCTGTAACTGTTCTCCCGCATCGGGTCTGGCATGGATTCACATGCTCATGAATATTCCCAGTCGTCAGGCTGGGAATTCTCGGTAAAAGAAAGTTTCACTTATCAACTATATTTCACATGTAAACCAATCACTGTCCTCTGGGTCATACTGCCCCCATTCAATAACAGTCTCTCCCTAAGCCTCTCCTCTAGCAGCCAAGCACGTAAAGTGGCAGTATGACCAAGAAGAGTCACAGATTTGCAAGAGCAAGGGTTTGCATGTGAATCCATGCCAGACCCATGCTGGAGAACAATAGTTAGAGGTAAGTAACTTGTTCCTTCTCCAGGATGGGTTCTGGCATGGATTCACATGCTCATGAATAACAAATACATAGCAGTACAAAATTACACAACCACGGGAGTTGCAAGACTCAACAGAAGCAATCGACTCTTACCTCTGGAACAGATTCACCTCAAGCAAACAGGTTGCGTAGCACTGCTTTGCCGATTCTTTGACTCCTCCCTGGAATTCCTGTCAATGCTGTAGAACTTTGTGAAGGTGTGCATGGACCTCCACGTAGCAGCCCTGCAGATTAAAGCAATGTCACACCAGACAGGAATGCCCTCGTCACAGTGATCGCTCTGGTGGAGTGAGCCCTCGTGCAGCCGTCCGTTTACCAACCGATGACAGTGCGTGATGCAGCTGGAAAGCCACCTTGAGATGGAATCCTTGGACGACTCCCCCCATGGTTCGCAGGACCAAAGGTCACAAACAGTTGAAAAGTCTTCAGAAAACTTTGTGCGTGCCATGTACAACCTCAGGGTGTAGGCAACGTCCAGCGAGTGCAAGGTCCTTTCAGGCAGTGGCAAAGGCTTCAGGGAAAAACACTATTAACACCAAAGGCTCATTGAGGTGGCATTCCGACAGTACTGTTGGCATGAAAGATGGGCACGTCCGCAGAACCACCCTCAATTTGTGTAAAGTCAGATATGGCTGCTTGCAGGTGGGCCTGTATCTCTCCCCCCCCACTCTCCTGGCACAGATGAGTGGTTTTTGTGAATGGGGACATGGAAGTAGGCATCCTCCAGGTCCAGCGACGTAAAGAAGTCTTTTTCCAGTTGGCCGAGCACGTGCTGCAACAGGACCCTCCTGAATTTTTGGGACTCTGGTCCTCTACAAAGTATCTGGTATGGACTCGGGAGCCCCAGAGTCGTTGGGGAACCAGCTCTATCGCCCCTTTTTGTAGCGTGGGCCAAACCTCTTCCAATAGTTGAGGGGGGTGCTGCTCCTGCATGGCCACCATAGGGATCCACAGACACCCGTGTTGAAACTCCAGGGTGTGTCCTTGAACGAGAGGGAGGCCCCGACATCCTGGCCTGTTCGGGCCTGCTTTGGCACCGGCGTCCTGCCTGGCGGGCAACAGCGGCACTAGCATCTTCCACCGTAGGCTAGGGAACGGCCTCTGTAGTTGTGGATCATGAAGGTTGGCGGTACAATGAGGAAAAACCTTTTGACGACCTGCTCAACTTTCCTTTGGAGGAGAAAAAGGAAGAGCAGTGCTGTTGGAGCGTGCCCAGGGAACTGATTGTCTCTGTATCCGCCTTGATGGCCTGCATGAACTCGATGACCTGTCCAAAAAGGTTCTCTCTTATGTCCAACACCTTCACCTGGACCTCCTAGTGGAAATTCATGGCCTTCCACCAGCCCTGGTGATGAAGGCAGACACCGCTCCCCATCTGCCCAACCCCTGTGTCGGCAATGTCTAACGGCAGTGTGATGGCATGATCCGACGCCACCTCTCCCTCCTGGAAGAGGGCAATCGCCTCCATCCTCTTGTCATTGGGGGAGGAACTATAGAATTGGGCAAAACTTGTACGACAGCTCCCTGTCGTACCTGGCCAGATCGCCAGTACATTGACCGTCGTGATGGTGGACGCCGCGGTATAAAAGACCTTCTTTCCCATTGCATAAATCTTCTTCCCCCTCGCAGTCCGGGGGTACAGAAGTTGACGAGGAAAGGTTAGCCAACCGTTTCCTTGCAGCCACCAAAACCACTGAATCCGGCAATGGGTGTGGATTACGGCACCCAGTACTTCTCCAGCCTATCCCATTTGGCCAGAGCCGTGCAAGGGTTCTTCAAGGGTTCCCACACGTCGTCCAAAAGGGGCACTGCCATGATGGTCTTATTCTTGGCTTTGCGCCTCTGATACAGGAAAACCCCCTTCTTCGTTTCCTCTGGCACACGCTAATAAGCTCAGAGGCTTTGGCGACCATGGAATGGAACAACCCCACCTCATCCGGTGGAGAAGCCCTCGGCTGCGGGGACCAGCCACCCACTGTGATGATGTCATCAGTCATCACCATGGCCATATGCGTCCCCAGGTCCATCGGGGCTGAGGGCACCCAACGCGGATGCTGAAATAGGGACATCGGATGATGCTTCCTCTTCTATGCCCGAGGTTGATCGGGGTCTGTTGGGGGGGGCATAGGGGCCAGTTGCTGCAATGCTCAGGCTTCCTGTACAGAGGGCTTTGTGGTTTACATCAGTCACTGTATACGGTTTTGGCATGCTTGTTCCTTGAATAGAGCTTTATGCCACAGTAAGTGCACCCCGCCGCACTGAGAAGGAAGAAAATCTTTGAGGCTGCAGGCATAAAACGTAGACAGCAATGCACCCAACAGTCTATAAATCATGTTTTATCATGAGTGGCAAAGGGAAGCAGACCATCATTGATGAGGGCACAGCCAGTCAGGATTCAGCCTTTTCAAAATGGCAGACGTTAGGCTATAATGAACATAGAACAAAACAACCCCTTTTACTAAATTACACACATCAGGGTTCTGAGAATAGTCAAAGTGAACTATCATATTTTATTCATATAAAATGTATTCTTTTGTTTATAAAACAGTATTATGGAAAAATGTATTCCATTTTCATATGTCTGCGCGCACACACGCTCAACATATGACATGCATTACTCACTGTAATAGCATTTCTGATGATTGTATCTGCTTAGATGCACATGCTGTGTATATGGTCTGACATCCAGTGGTAACCGCAGAGTATCTTGTCTTTCGGGGACCGAAAGGGGACGTCGGGATAGGCGTGTCTGTAACACTATCCCTATCTTGATGTGTAGTGTACCCAAAATCCCTCACGCGCCGAGGTACTGCCGATTGTATTTTTTCTGCCATGAGGGAGCCCAAGGCTATAGTGAGTGAGTACATAAAGAGAGAAAGTACTAAGACGTGTATTTTTTCTGCCATGAGGGAGCCCAAGGCTATAGTGAGTGAGTACATAAAGAGAGAAAGTACTAAGACGTCTATGTTCCTTCCACCCGAGCGGGTTGGTAGGGAGGGGGTAAATGTGAATCTAAGCAGATACAATAATCAGACATGCTATTACGGTGAGTAATGCATGTCTTCTGATGCTTGTTAATCTGCTCAGAATCACATGCTGTGCATAGACTAGCGAGCAGTACCTGGAGTTGGAGGTGGGTTGTGAGAAGGAACAGTAGAGAAAGGATGTCTTAGTACTGATTACCCCAACTGAGAATCAGACCTAGAATGAGTGTCTAGCAATAGTGTTTTGTAAAGGTGTGTACAGAACTCCAGGTTGCCGCTTTGCAAATGGACTCAAGGGGAACATTTGCAATGAATGCTATGGATGCCCCGGTGCCTCGAGTAGAATGTGCTCTAGGCTTGAAGGGCAGTTCTCCCTTAGCAAGAGTGTAACATAGTGTGATGCATTTGACAATCCACCTTGAGAAAGCCGATTTAGAGACAGGATCTCCTTCTCTACCAGCTGCCACTGAAACAAAGAACTGTTTAGTCTTCCTCAGGTAGTTTAGTTCTTTCCAGGTAGAACATGACTGCCCTGCGCACATCCAGTATGTGTAGGCTTCTTTCGGCCATGTTAGTAGGGTTCTGGAAGAAAGTGGGTAGTTGGATTGATTGGTTCACATGGAACTTTGAGATTAATTTAGGCGCAAATCTGCGATGTGTGCGCAGAGCTACCGTATCTTTGTGGACTGTAACAAAGGGGTCTAGAACAGAAAGAGCCTGTAGTTCGCTAACCCCTCTGATAGAAGTGATAGCCACTAGGAAGGCTGTTTTATAAGTCAGGTCTTTCAGACTTGCTTTATGCATAGGCTCAAAAGGAGCTCCCATGAGCCTGGTCAAAACCACCTTCAGATCCCACCCAGGGGCTGGGTGAGAAATGGGAGGATAAATCTTCTTAACCCCTTCCATAAAGGCTTTAATCACAAGTATTTTCCACTGCGACACCTTTTGTTGTGACGTGGTGTAGGCTGACAGAGCAGCCAGATGAACCTTTAGGGAATTGAAGACTAACCCAGTGTCCAACAGATGGGTTAGATACAGCACAATGTGTGCGGGTGAGCAATCGATGGGATTGATGCCCTTGGAATTGCACCAGATGACAAAACGTTTCCATTTGCTGGCATAGCAATAACGTGTATTCGGTTTTCTCGCTTCCCCAAGTATGTCCATGCACCTCTGAGGGAGTTGCAGGTGTCCAAACTCTATGATCTCAGGAGCCAAGCTGCTAAATTCAGGGTTTGTGGGAATGGGTGTAGGGTCTTCCCCCTGTCCTGAGACAACATGTTGTACGGGCAGGGTAGTTTTACTGGTGGGGAGAGGGACATTTCTATCAGGTGAGCGAACCAGGGTTGGCGGGCCCACATGGGGGCCACCAGTATCATGGTAACTGGTTCCTGGTGCATCTTGTGCACTATCTTGGTGAGAAGGGGAGTCGGGGGGGTGGGGGGGGGGGGGGGGAAGTGTAGACACATTTCCCCGACCATGTTAGCCAGAGACCGTTCCCTTGGATTTGTTCTGGGGGTACCTGGAGGCGTAGTCTAGGCATTGGGCGTTCTCCTGAGTTGCGAACAAGTCGATCTCTGGGAAGCCCCATTCTGGAAGACATTGGATACAATGTCTTCGTGTAGCCGCCATTCGTATTCTTCTGGCAGAGGAAAATCTCTGCTGAGTAAGTCTGCCAGAAGATTGAGTTCACCTGGGACAACAAAAACATCTTGTGTTTGATAGCCCATATCCAAATGTTTTGGGACAGCTTGGATAGCCCTGGAGAGTGTGTGCCCCCCTGTTTGTTCAGGTAATACATTGCTGTAGTGCTGTCCGTTAGAATCAGCACCGTCTTCCCTTGCAGCTGCATCTGAAAGGCCTTCAGTGCTTTGAACACCGCTAATAGCTCCAGTAAGTTTATATGGTTGGACGCTACTTGAGGAGACCACACTTCGTGCGCTGTCTGCTGAAGCAGGTTAGGCCCCCTCCCCCCCCCCCACCCTGTGAGAGATGCGTCTGTCGTGAGAGTGGCTTCCACTGCAGGGGTGGTGAAGTTCTTCCCCTTCAAGAGGTTTTCTCTTGACCACCACTCAAGAGAGAGAACGAGGGCTGGCGAGACAACTATCAGATCTTCCCATTGTCCGCTGGCCTGACACCACTGGCTGTTGTGCCACTCTTGCATGGGACGCATGCGCAGCCACGCGTGGGGAACCAAGTATATGCATGATGCCATCATTCCTAGCAAGCGCATGGCTTTGCGCACCGTCACCTCCCGACTCGCTACATATTGAGGGATCTGAAAAAGCATGTTCTGAACCCTCTCGTTGGAGGGGAAGACGAGACAGTCCTTTGTCTGAATTAGAGCTCCCAGAAATTGTTTTATTTGACTGGGGACTAAACTGGATTTCTTTTCGTTGATTGAGAAACCCAGACTGAACAGGAGGTCTACTGTTTTTTGGGTGTTCGAAAAACAAACATTGAACGAATCCCCCGTAATGAGCCAGTGGGCAAGGGAAGGGTAAACTGGGACTGATAGTCTGCGCAGGTGTGCCGCTGCTGCTGCCACTGCCAGGACTTTGGTAAACACCCTCGGTGCCGAGGCGATGCCGAAGAGGAGTACCTTGAACTGGTAATGCCTGTCCTGGATCATGAACCTCTGGTATTTTCTGTGCACCGGCAACATTGAAATATGAAAATATGCATCTTTCATGTCCAATGTTGCCATGTAATCCCTCTTTGTTTCAGCAATGGAATCACCTCCTGCAGTGTTACCATGCGAAACTTCTGGGGTTTTATAAACTTGTTCGCTGGGCGCAGATCTAGAACAGGACGCATGGTGAGATCCTTTTTGGGGTACAAGGAAGTACACTGAACAAATACTCTTGTTTACCTGAAGAATAGGGACGGCTTCTATGGCGTCCTTTCCCAGCAGCGCTTCCACCTCTTGGTTCAGGATCTCCAGATGGTCCGGTGAAAGGCGTCGTGAGCGCGGCGGTCTGAATTGTGGAGGTCGGGCGAATTCCACGCAGTAACCGTGGGCAACCGTCTTTATGACCCACTGGTCTGAAGTTATTCCCTCCCATGAGGAAAGATGTTAATCGCCCCCCGACCGGGGTGACATGGGAGGGAACCTGGATTTGGTGGTCATTTCCTTGCCAGGTTCCCTCCCATTCCCACCCATGCCTTGTTTCTGACCCTTTGCTGGGTAGTATGCCGCGTTTCCAGAAGTCTGTCCTGAGTTGAAGTTTCTCGTGCCGTAGTTGTTTTGCCCAGCACGGGCTTGACCTCGAAAGGACCGCCGAGAGTTATTACCCCTCTGGGTGGAAGGCTTCTGTGTAATCTGTTGCAGAGACTTTAAGTCTCATGCTCGTTCTTGGCTGTTTCCAAAGCCTCATCCACCGCCTTCCCGAAGGGATTAGAGTCCTCGCTTGTTGATGAGGGAGGCTTGAGTTCCCGGTTTAAAACCAGACATACACAGCCAAGCGTGTCTTTTCAGCAGGGTCCCTTAGGCCAGAAACCTGCCTGCAGTTTCCGCATTGTCGAGAGCGTTCTTGATCACATGCTGGTTAACTTGTCTTCCCTCCATTACAAATGGAGAGAAGCTTTGATTTTGCGGGTTCCCGAACCTCCTGGAGCAAGTTCCATTGGGCGTCAGCATAGCTTGCCAATAGTGTAGTATTATTAGCAATCCACGTAGTGTATGCGGCTGACGTGACACGTTTGCCAAGGGCATATAGTCGCTTTGATTCCTTGTCCGGCGGGGAGTCCCCCGTGGCAAGGGGTACCCCTGCCCTTTTCCAAGTGGTAGTAACTACCAATGAATCTGGGATGGCGTGCCCTCTGATGTACATAGGGTCGGAAGGGGAAGGCCGAAATACTTTTTCGACTCTTGGGATCACTGCCCAGGTTTGAGCTGGTGATAACAATGAGGGAGTCACCCTTCTCTTCACAGAGTTGAGGAGGGGTATGGACTGGCAAGATGGAGGATTCTCCTTAAGGATATTCTCCACAAAATCCTACGCAGGCACCACCTCCTGAGTGGAAATTCTGAAGTATTCAGCTGCTTTTTTCAACATGGAGTTGAATGCCATTTGGTCATCCACAGGGGAGCCCCGGCGAGCCGGGGTGGACGGAGGAGAATCCAAGCACAAAGCATCAGAGTCCTGATCTTGCTGGTCCATGGGTCTTGACCTTCCTGCTGGGTTCCTCTCAGTTGTCCATAGTATCCTGTTGTTCTTCCTCATAACTTTGAAGACATATATACATATAGACACATATAGGGACACATATAAATGTCTCTATATGTGTCCATGTGGACAACGTCTTTCTGCTGGAAGGCTTGAGACTAATCTTCAATCTGGAGATTAGGGTCCATTCGAGCCCTTTTCGGCGGAGGTGGTCAGAAAACCCGATAATCCTCCCCAGCCGATCCATACACCCTGCAAACATCTCTGTAGTCCATTTAGAGGACCCAAACGGGCCTGCGGGTGGAGAAATGACATTTTCCGCTCTACGGCGTCGAAAAGAGTCCTTTAGTGTGTCGGAGAGAGGCTCCTGGCTATCTTCGTAAGCGTAGGAATCGGGATCCCAATCCGCATCTGAAACTTTTTGTGCGGCTTGTCCCATAACTTTGGGCGGAACCGGAGTAAGACCCACCGCCGCTGTAATTCTTTCGATGCTGTCTTCGATAGTCGCCGAATCGGCGTGAGACAAAGGTTCAGATAGTTTACCGGCAGGTAAACTACCTTCCGCGGCGCTAGAGGGCCTAGCGATCGGTTTTTCGGGCAGAGGCCTTGCCGTAGTTGTCGGGCCTACCGCTGCCTTTGAGACCGTCGAAGCGCCGGACTTCCGCGCTTCAACGTTTGCAGTTTTTGGAGTAGCGCCCTTGTTTGATTTGGATCTTGCCCAGTCGCAAGAAGCTGATGCGGATGCGGGGAAGGCTTTGGATCAGAACGATCCGAGGAGACCGGCGAAGTTCGGCGGCCCTGTTGGCGCTTTCACCTTTTTCGACGAAGATGTCGAAACCGGTATAGGGGTTGTGTGCTTAGTGCGATGCGCTTGTACGCCCCAGTCGCCGGGTGTTGTCCCTGTAGCGAGACCAGAGTCAGGCCTTAAAGGGTCAGGGACGGGCATGGCAGACCTAGAAGCATCCTCCTCAAGGTCTATAACATCCGCAACGGATGTTTGGTCATCCGAAGTACCCCTGTCACTCTCAGCAGGTGTGGCGGTGGGGGAATGGGGTTCCACCCGCGACATACCGTACGCAGCCCAACGCTTCACACGGCACTCCTTAAGGGTTTTAGGCCGAAGGAGTTTGTAAGCCGCACACCGTTTTTCGTCGTGCTCTGGGGGGAGACAGGCGTTACACGTCCTGTGTTTGTCCTTCCAGGATATCTAGAATCTAAAGGGAGTCCTTTCCATAGCTAAAGGGAAGGATGACCAGACCAGAAGGGAAAAGAGGGGAAAGGAGGAAAGACATACCGACAATATGGCCACCCTGACCCCACTCTCCCTACTGTATAGGTCGGCCAGAAGGCTCAACCACGTGGAAAATCCATCCGCCAGATCTTAGGTGCCGAAATCCACAGCTGTAGACTTCATCGAAGATGTTCTTGTAGTTGAAGCGACTTAACAGGGAATATCCGACAATTCGGTGAGATAAACAATGTCTCTAGTAAGAGCTCCACTATAGGGCGACCAGTTATCTGGGAGGAAGAAACAATCTGAGGTCCGCGGCGCGTGAGGGATTTTGGGTACACTACACGTCACGATAGGGATAGTGTTACGGACACGCCTATGCCGACGTCCCCTTTCGGTCCCCGAAAGACAAAATGCAATACTCCGCGGTTACCACTCGATGTCGGACCATATGCACAGCATGTGATTCTAAGCAGATTAACAAGCATCAGAAACAACATTTATAGTGTGCACGAAGTGATATTAGAAAGGTCACCACGGTCACTGAACAATCCAATACATAAAGCATTCAAAACATTTTTTTTAAAAACAGACTCTTCTATCCATCACTTCAAAAAAGTCACCCAGAACCCAGTTTCAGCCTTTTTTCAATATTTAACATGATACAGAACATTTGGGCGACAGCTCATTGTGAACGGCACTTAAATAAATGCAGTTCATCTGGAACTTGCACGCTCTTATTTAAGTAACTTAATTATGACTCAAACTTGTTAATAAGAATAGTATTCTGTGATCATGAAGTATTTTGAGGTTTTCATCCAGTGATAAAGGAGGAGTTGCCTTCTGCTGGCCCATAACTAAGCCCCAAAGGACTGCAGGAGTTGATCAATCACCTTAGGGGCAATCATTTCTGGTGTGCAGCAGAGGCAAGCTTATGGTTGGATTTAGCACAATGCAATCTTAATGGACGCTACAACCCATTGTACTTCTTTGTGTAAACTCACCCTCGCTTTTCCTTCATTTAGGCACCTGGACTTTCCCACTTTGCTCCGGATAGGCTCCGGATAGGCTGGCCCCGCAGTGGATCAAGCAACACATTGTACATCCCTCCCTCAGCGCTGGCTCCTACAGGGTCCTAAAGGAGCTGGAGGACTCCTGCAGACTGCAGGTCCACTTGTCCCATTCAGGAGCAGGCGAGAGGTGAGGTTCCTTGACCTTTTGAGGAGCAGAAGAGTCGGCAAGGGCACAAAAGGGTTTCCATTGCGGAGGATTGGTAGAAGTTCTGTGGGAGAAGTCGGGAGGGAAAGTAATAAAGTTGGGAATAAAAGCGGTGGTGAAAGGAGCAGGCAGAAAGAGCTAGGGAAGAGGAGACTGGACAGTACTTCCACCAAATATCTCCCAAATGTAGGATCCCCACCTAAGTGGTTAGCAGAAAATAGAGGCAATAGCACGAGTACTTGGAGGAGTCAGCACAGCTTGAAGTGTGAAGGAGAGGGTGCAAACGAAGGATTTGTCCGTCCATGCCAAAGAGAAGAGGAGAGTATCTTTATAGGCAAGTAGAAGATGGGTTCTTGAGTCAACTGAATAGGTGGTGTTGCATTTGCATCTTGATGTGGTGGTGCTTCTGGGAGGTGTGGTGGCGAGAGGTCATCCAGGATTGAGGGAAAGCATAGAGAGGGAAGGTTTGAGCAGGAAAGCAGTGGTCGAAGTGGGCGCAGAGAGTTGGGTTGTTGGAGAAAGCCTGTTTAGTGGAGGCAGGGAGCTGGTAGGAAGGCAGGATCAAGAGAAAGAAAGGACCAGACTTTGGTGAGGCATGGGGCCAGCGACACTGGTTTGAATTTTCGTTTAGAGGTGTTGGCAATAGGAAGGGAGAGAGTGCAGGAGGAAAAACAATAATCAATTGAAGGATAAACTGGTCGGAACGTGGGGGTGGGGAGTCAGGGGCAATACAGAGATTATCGGAGGTAAGAGGAGAGGAAGGCCGGGTCAAGGGAGGGAAAGGGAGATTAAGGAGCAGTCAGAGATGAGGGAGTCTATCTCAAGTTGATTGGTGGGGGAGATTTTGGGGGGAGGGGAGGCTGAAGTCACCCTGAACCCTGCTGGGACTTCGGTGCGTATGCAATCCAGGGGGTTGTCTGGATCTGCCAAGATGTAGGCCTGGGGCACGGTCCCAGATATCCTGAGAAGGTGGGAACACAGGGTACGTGCAGGGCTCTGGGGAGGCTTTTCCTTAGTGGAACGCACATCATCCACTTCCCCACCCAACGAGCACGCTTCGGGTTCCTAGATACATGGGATGATGTATCCTGGGCCAGGTAAGAAGACAAGGAGCAGGAACCAGACTGAGGCAGGTAAGTAAGTAACAGGAACAGGATGCTTTAGTCTTTTTAGTTACAGCTTAACAGTATGGAGGTGGGAGAGAAGGTAGCATGCATCCACTCTGGACCCCGTCTCATCTGTAAGTCCCTAACTGACACTCTCGGAACCTCCAGGCGTTCAGGGTTCCACATACCTCGCAGCATTCTGACAGGCCTCTCACTGCAAACACTCTAGTCACAACAAGCAGCATGGATGTAAATAAGTTTAGACAGCAGAAGCTACCACCTTCCCAACCAGACATTGTTTTTTGCAGGCGAGGCCCTTGTGCTAAAAGCAATGACTGGGTGGCAAGAGGCAGAAGCTACCCCTCCCCGCCCAGTCATTGTTTTTAGCAGGCGAGGCCCTGGTGAAAGACAGGCCGGCAGGTGGATAGCGAGAGAGATGAAGGGGAGGAGTTGAAATACAGTGTTGTTTATTGGCATGACAAGTGGGGCAAATATTGGCAAGGAAAATACATAAATATTCATTTCCTTCGGTAGCGACAGATTTGGTTTTTAGATGCTTTCTAAAGTCCATATTGCTCGATACTCTGGGTGCGCACGCCTCGGGTGGCATGCACCCCTTTTTTCGCTGTGATGCTGCCATTTGTCCAAAGATGAAGCAAAGCGGTTCTTGTCCAGTTTTACTAACAAAGACTTTCCTATTCTCAGAAAACGGAGGGGAATAAAAGTGCACTGAACATCTTTGTATGATAGACAGAGAAGGAAGAAAAAAATAAATACATTTTAAAAAGTCTCATTTTCCACTTCTCATAAAGAAAATACTCGACAGTCCGCCTGACACGGAACATTCACGCTAGGGGGTTGAGGGGGGCAGGATCAGTGTCTTAAGTGGCACTGCAAAATAAGCCGGGGCTCATCATGGGGGCGTGGCCTAACGGCAGGGGTTCTGCTGGCTCATTAGGCCACGCCCCTTGGCAACCCCGGCTCAATTGGCAAAAGGCACCCCCGCCAGGCAGCCTTTTGTAGAGATCAGCACCCTCTCTCTGATGGGGAGAGGGTGCTGATCTCCGCATTTATTTTATATCGGTATGCCTAGCAGGGGACCGCGCCTTGTCTTTTCAGCCTTAATGGTGGAGCTGCCCCTCGCCAGCTGGGGAGGGGCAGTGGCACCAGTAAAGCTGAAAGGGTGAGGGCACAGGAAGGAGGCATTTTTCCTAAAGACTGAAACTCCTGCGAATGCACGGGAGCTTCAGAATTTAGAAAACAAGGCCTCTGCTTCCAGGTGCCTCACGTTTCTCTTCATAATGGTGGTGGTGCCGGCCCACGGCCATCTCTTGCTTGAAGGGATGCCTCGCAGGTGCGGCGCCGCCATTATGGATGAAAGGCATTTTTTCTGAAGCCTGAAGCTCTCGCACACGGGCACAAGCTTCAGAAATAAATCCTTGTCATGAAGTGGCCCAGGGCTGCCTGGGGAGATTACTGAGCCCAGGCAGGGCCACATCTCAACACGAGATTTAGGAGCATGCCGGGGCTCGGCCCGGCGGGTCCCGGCCCTCTTAAATCACTGAGCAGGATCCATTTCAACATTGTGCTTACACAGTATGTATTCAGGGAGGGATTTTGTTAAGTTTTACCATCAATGGCTTGTAGCATTCTAGAGGTTTGTGCGGTCCTGGTTTTCTCTAGTAGTGTGTGTTGCTTCTTTGGGGCCCGTCTAAGCTCTTGGCCAGCAACCCTCCCAGTCTTTGCTTTGCAGTCAAACTGTGTCGCTCTGCTGCAGAACAACCACAATTCTGTAGTAGGTTGTAGCAGGGTGATGAAGGAATTGATCCAAGGGTTTTGCCGTTTGGCCTTCTAGCGCTTTGTAATGTAGGGATTTGGGTTACCGCTCCTGATATAGCACTAGAATTTCAAAATGCACCTTTGGTTGTGGAGCCGCAGGGGGAAATCTCCCTAGTCCTGCTCTGCACCCATGGTTTGAGCAATTTCTACGCACAGGAAAAGCCAGTCTGCAGATCTGGAGGGGCAGACTTTCTGTAGGAGGTTTGTCCCATTCTGCATCAGCGTTGGACCGCCATAAAGTAGGCAAAGCGTTAGCATTCATTTATAGGTGGATGGCAAGCATGATAGTGCCTTCTACGCCGTTAAGTAGCAACTAAGGGCTTTTTTCTTGAAACATATTTATAGCCAGTTTAAGCTCCCAAGTGCACTTATTCTGACTCCTAAAGTGTAGCCTGCAATATGCTGAACTTCAGCACATTCAGACTATTGCTAGATGTGTTTTGCTTTATTCTGGAATATTTTTCTGAAGATAGCTCTGCGTCAAGGAAGCAAGACAAAACGGAGCAACACAGGTTCGACCCCCGGGTCCGCGCTTAGAAAGCTCGGGGTATTAAGCTCATATTTGTTTTAGGGGAACCTCCAGGTCTTGGAGGAGGTTAAGTCTGCATTAGATTCCTTCCTGGGTGGGTGGGTACCAGTATGACCTGGTCATATGCATATAGCAAGTATTTTATTTCTGAGCAATACAGTCTCAGAGCTGGGGGGCGGGAACTTCACCCGAGATGACCTTGCCCTGCTGGTGTAGAAATCATACAGGATCGGGCTCAGGCTTTGCTCACACCCCGTTCCTGCCAAAAGGGCCCAGTTTGCATATTGTCAATCTTCACGTTGCCTCTGTTTGAGTTGCACAAGGATTGTATTAGGTCACAAGTCCTCTGCCTAGCAGTAATGTAAGGTTTAGTGCTGGTGCCGGATTGAATACAACACTTTTTGGAAATCTGTAAAGCAAGCAGATGTCCCTCCGCCACCCCTCCTGATCAGGGACTGCAAAGAGAACGCATGGGTTGGTTTTTGGGTAGTAATTCCATCAGACTTTTATATAAGATGTTCAGTATTTTATTTGGCTCGGGGGGCTGCAGAATAGTTTTCTGGGGCCACTGGTAACACAGATTCCCTTGCAGCAGTTTGGGTACATGGTAGGAGTAACCTGACCTTCAGACAGAGCGTCTCGAAGTGCCCAGACCGTAGACGGTTAGTGAATAGTCCCACTGGTGGATTTTGGATTTGGTAGGAGCTATGCTTGAGCATCTCATTTAGTACAATTTCTTAGCTTTATTTTTTGGAGGCCTTCTTTGAATTCATCAATTGTTTGTCTGTGGGTTTTGCTGGTCTTAAAGAATTTCCTTCAGGAGAGTCAGCTTTTTCCGGACATTTTCTGGTCTACTGACGTTTTCAGTGAAATGTCTTGGTATACATTTCTCAAGTAGTCGGTCCATATTTGCCCATTATCAATAGCTATATCACGCTCCTTCGAGAGTTCGCAGAAGGAGTGTAGGGCGATTTCTGTCTCCATCCATTACAGTTTGCTGGTCATGTATTCATTTTATTCTTCGGTTTTGCCAATTTATAGTCCCAGAGTTTGCAGAGATATGGTGATTGAATCTCAGGGTACACTCAACCCTTTTGTTTTTATGTTAAGCAAGTTTATAAACCATGTCTCCAGTTGGTCGTGTTTTGGAGGTATTTGTAACTTTAGCAAGTCTGTTGCTGCGGAGATGAGGAGTTTATTCCCATAGCTCGCTTTGTGCGGGCTTGTTTTAGGAAGGTGCTGGTCAGAATTCTAAATTTGAGGGAAAACAGTTGGTAATGGTCCGAGTGTGGCAACTGCTCTTGGACAATCACACAATTGATTTCAGAGGGAGTTAAGCCTTTTGCTCTCCAGATGTTTTGGACCACAACTCCCATTAACCCTAGCCTCAGTCAATGGTGAAGGCTCATGGGAGCTGCAGTCCACAACATCTGGAGAGCCACAGGGAGCAGACCGCTGTTCTAAAGGCAATCCCTTTTGGCCGCCCCCATCAGACTGTGCAGACCAATGCTGGCATTAGAGACCTCTTGACATCTGAATTGGTGCTGTCGTCAGCTATGTGTGTGTGTAATGGGCTATCCTGATAGGGTGTGTGACATGAGAATATGTGTTCCATCTCCTTGGTTTAGCAAAGTCTAGGTACAAACCCGCATGTGCATTCTTATCCCAGATTATTGGAAATATTGCGATTCAATATATTCCACTGAATCCTAATACAATTTTGAAGTAGACTGGGTTCCGCAGGAGGCATGTAAACTGCACAAAAAGGTAGATAAGACTATTGCTTTGCTTTTTCAATAAATCTTTAGATATTTTGCATCAAATGTGTACACATCCCTTTTGGAGGGGGGGCATGGCGTTATTTCTTCCTTGTACCATACCAGGTTCCCACCTTGCAACATTTTGCAGCTGGTATCATGAACTGGGCACCCTTGTTTGCAATCATGGAACGTTTCTTTATCAGTCCAGGTTCCCTGCAGAATTAGAAGATCGTGGCCATCATAGCCTTGTTGAAAGTCGGCATTTTTGTGCTTTTGCCCAAATGGGAATGCGTCCTGGCCCCCTGCCCCCATGAGCTTGTCTGGTCCCTGTCAGGCGGACTGTCGGCTATTTTATTTTTGAGAAGTGGAAAATAAGACTTTTTTCCTGCACTGTCTTGCATGATATTCTGTGCACTTTTAATCCCCTCCAGTTTGTGAGAATAGGAAAGTGTTTGCAAGTAAAACTGGACAAGAACCGCTTCTTTGGACAAATGGCAGCATCACAGCGAAAAAAAGTGGTGCATGCCGCCCAAGTCGTGCGCACCCAGAGTATCAAGCAATATGGACTTTAGAAAACATCTGAAAACCAAATCTGTCGCAACCGAAGAAAATGAATATTAATGTATTTACCGTGGCAATATTTGTCCCACTTGTCATGCCAATAAACTACATTGTATTTCAACCCTGGAGGGTATAAACTGGGACTCAATGATTGTAGATTCTAAACACTTGCTCACAGCAAAACACCAGTAACCAACAGAAGTGCTAGGAATCAGTTTCTCTTCATACTTAAATATAGTCACATACACAGAATATATTCTAGTGCAGCGGTTGTCGCACTATAGAGTATCGAGATGTGTAAGATACCAAAACATTTTATTGCTAATTACTTTTGACTCATGACGGATTTGACTGAAATGTTAACTATGGATAAAAAAAAAAAACTTAAATTCACTGAAAAAAACCCTTAAGTTGTGCAGATTTATCGCAACAAAAGCCTTGAAATTCAGCAGATGTGGGAAGTTATGAACAACTTAACCCAAAATGCTCCCGTTGCAAAGCCCATGAGCATATACATATCATAAGAGAAGGGATTCACAATCACATACAAAAAATAGCATTATGGGGGACATCAACGGGAATGCACAGGGTTAAGTGCACCTTAACTAAGGTTTTTGCAGAGGATATATATTATAGTGCGATGACCGTCACACTTTAGTATAGAGAAACATAGAAACCTGAAAAATGAATTGCTAATAATCTTTGGCCATGGCTATTGGCGCGGTAGGGTTTTAAAATACATGTATAGACATTAAATGATAAAAATACGGTCGTGGCCACCTAGTGTGTCCAAAAGAAACATTGGCGGAACATGTACAGTGGATACAGCTGAAGGCCGTGGCCATGGCTATTGACCCTTAAATAAAAATCTATGTATAACAAAATCCTAGAAATTCACTGAAAAAAAAACACATTAAAGTGCAGTAAACTTTAGCAGCTTTAATGCCACCAAACCCTTGCAATTCAGCAGATGCGGATGACCAGCTTAACTCGGCACGCTCCCATTGTGGTCCTCCATTTTTTCTGGAATGTCACTTCATGGTTTCCGACTTTGCTGTCCTCCCGGCACTAAGGCAGAGTGAACGATTGTCAGTGGGATGGGCCTGCTACTTCTGTGTCCTTCAGCCAGGCGCTCAGTTTTTTTGCCTCCGTTCTAGCGACAGTGTAGTATGTCCTTGCCCTGGCTTTGAGTGTTCTTGTTTGTGGAACATATTATTCCCAGGTCATCTCCCTTCACTTGAGTTGTGTTGCTCCCAAAAGGAACAAAGTGTTGTAGTGGTACCAGTTGCTCATTTAGTGATTGAACTTGCAAAATGTACCCATACTCCGCACGGGTTCTGTAGATAGAAAGGCTAACACAATTGTTGAAAATCAATGATGCTGTAGGTCGCTGTACTGAGTCGATGTGCTTTATTTTATTTGTATAGCGCATCCACTGACCCGGAGGCTTAAGGGCGCTAGAAATGGAAAAGATGACGCGCAAACACAAAAACATTCCAGAACGGGGTTCATCCGCTACAAAATTCCTGAGATCGGGCAGGTCATATTAGTTGAATGAAAATGTCTCAAGTCTCTTCCTACAGATCGTGATTGACATTGCCTCTCTCAGACTCAATGGGAGGCTGTTCCAGGTTGCAGGCGCTGCTGCGTAAAATGCTCCTTTCTTAGCCTGAGCCAATCTACAAACGGGAGTTTTCAATTGAGAGAAGTTGTTGGATCTCAAATTGTGGCCATTAGATGTAATAGACAATTGCGCTCTGAAGTAAACTGCACTGAGAATGGGCGCTTGTAGCTGGCTGACACACCCTGGAGTAGACATGGAGGGTAGGCAAGAGTTGCAGCATACTGGGACCTCTGCGTCCTCTCCCCACCTGTCGCCTCACCTTGGCGTAGTGTGCTGTGCAAATTTCTCAGAAACAGAGCGCCCTAGGGCCTTGAAACATGGTTTCTAAGGCCTTGTGAGTTTTGTTTGTTGTGTCGAGACGCTTGGCTTTGTCCGGTCCTTCTACGACCACATAGATTCGCCAATTTCAGGCAACAAACTCAGGTGTGACGCAGTTAAAATCCGAGGAAAGGGCGGGATATCCAAATGTTATGTATCCAGTAATGTGGTAGCCAGTAATGTCTGGAGGGTTTCAACAGGTAACTATGCAAAATCTGGTGCAGATTGGTGGAACCGTGTGGAATTGTATAAGAAACTAACCGATTTTCTTTTTTATATCTACAGATTGTGCAATAACGTGGTCTCTCTAGCTTTGTGTTGAGCTCTTCTTTAAATTGCAGAAATTGACTTTCCAAGACTGCGATGTGGTCGTATATCGGGTGGCACGGTTTACCTGGTCTCTCCACTGTGGGTGATGTCTCCCTCCTTACTGTACCTTTATGCAGGTTCTCGGGCGAGGCGTTTTGTTGCGTTTGTAGTTGCATCCTCACGAGCAGGTATTGGATGCATTGCCAGTGCCTAACAACCGCGACAATTGGGATTTTAATATTGAAGCTGCTCTTCAAAAAGGAGCTAAGACATTCTCTGCTCTCAGAATCGGTCCCAATTTTGCTGTACGAGTTTATGGAATAAGTGGTTTGTTCAGTGGTCGAAGTGTAAGAAAATAAGTAGTGGAGCTATGTTCCCTACAGGCCTGCCCAGCCCCTCACAAACCCCACCGCCCTGCCCCCTCCCTCACACAATACAAACCCCCAACCACATTTGCCTGCAGTTTAAGGGAATGTTCAGTGCAGTGCACTGAAAGTACAAGTTACAACCTCTTCCTACACTGTTATTTTAAAACGAAACCGTTCTGGAATGGTTTATTTTTAAAATAAAAGTATAGGAGCTATAAAACTAGTATAGGAGTACCGCTCCCGTCCGCTCCCGCTCACTTCGACCACTGGGTTTGTTACGTCTCTCGATCCTTATAAGTCATGATACAATTCTCATTGACTGTATTGAACAAGTTGGTTGTTTCAGCGTAACAGAGCTCAACTCTGATACATTTCGCTGTATGCTTTCCATCCTGACCAGCAACAAACTCTCCATTGAGCTGAAGGGAAAGAAAGCTGTGGCTTGCAACCAGCCTCGTTTCTTGGCCCAGGCGGAGCGGGCGTCGGCCCGGGGCGCAGAGCTAAATAGCTCAGCAGGTGGGCGCAGCAAGGGGCAAAGCCAGAAAGCTGCTTCTTGGCTTTGACAACAGATTAAGCAGCCTGCTGTGCCGGTTGGTGAGCGCTCCTCTGCAATGTGCGACTGACTGCACACTGTGGACGACTGCGATGCATTGGAATATGCAAACAAAGGAATGCATATTTCAAATGCAGCGTGTGAGATGCTCTAGAGTCGCACACCATGTGCCCCTCATTCTTTGTGCCGACAGCCTTTCAAGTGGGGCAATTTATACATTTGGCTCACTTAACAAGCCATTGTTTTTAAACAGTATGTGCTTAACATTACAGTGTTAAGACCGGAACATGGGGCATTTGTATTCACAAGGCCAGCACAGGTATCAGATGAACAAACCTATGCAATCTTCAAAGAGAATCAAAATGCAACACAGAAAGGTTGTAAACCATTTTCTTTATTTTCATGCCTCTTTGACGCACCAAAATGTTTTTTTTTTGTATATTACTTTTTAGTTACGTATGGCGCATTGCTGGGAGGGTTAACTCTAAACGTATTACAGTGGCTGCTTTGCTCAGCATCAAAAGTCTTTTAATTTTCTAAACAAACCAACCACTGCCTAGCGCGCGCACCAGATGGCAACTCAATGTCACTTGGCACCTTGATTGGGAAAGTAGAGTTCATTGTCTGTCACCATGCAGACAATGGTCAATGGCATATCAGTGCAGTGATGTTTGCAGTAATGATTTGTGCACTGCACAAGTCACCACCCAGTTGGTTAATGGCGTCTATGTGGTGCTCCCTTACTTAATAGCACATGTGCCCTATGTCCATACAAGAGCACACTGGAATGTTATGTATATGACTGACGAGCATGCCATACTGTGCCCACACTTAGACACATAAAGCAAAGAAGTTGCCTCAAATTGTAAATCCACTAGGCCAAACACCCTTTCTACACTGCCGGTACCATGATTTTCACTAGCTGCAGGCCAGCACTAATAAGAGATGCTAATACCAGCTTTGTTACATAAAACGTGGGCCTGCTCTTTTTTGCCGAAACAACACTGGAGACCTGCGTAATAGTGAGGAGGTAGTGGCTGAGAACTGTGGACCCTTTGCCATGCATTAGAAGCCAGTTTTGTTTTAAATGCTTCATCAGCTTATTACTGGTCAGGCTAATGTTCGAAAAAGCTTCAATCCTTTCTGTGCATCGTTTATTGGGTCTCTTGTGCAGTATCCTGCCCTGTATGTAGATATAATTCCCTATAGATGTTTCTGTATTGGGGCTGGACATGCCCACACTAATCCTCCCTCCTCTAAAATTCTTCAGAAACAAAAAAAAGAGCCCCTGTACCATATTTGAGTGGCTGATGTTTCAGCCATTTTATACTCGCATACATAAGCTGTCCAAATGAGCATGTATTGTTACAAACATTTTAATGTTATGGTATTGTGAACCGTGATGTGAGCACCAAGCCATGCATCAGTTATGAATTTAGAGATTCACACATACAATCCTTTTATCACAGATCTCTGATCACGGTTATAGTTTGAAATGCTGCGATTTAATGCAAATCATACAGGAATCCTCATTGGTGCCATTTGTCCCCTTTCCCACTCTGAGAGGCATTTTGAAAGAGTACAATAAGAGTGTACCTGACGGTCCATCTTGGAATGATAACCTATCAGAAAATAATTCGTATGGTTAGTCTAGCATTGCCCCTTGCGAAATACAGGTGAGGTGGTACGAACACCTGCAACACAGAGCCAGGTCAGTGGGTCCTCAGACCAAGGTAGGCTGTTCATACCGCAGTGTGCCCGCACGGACACTTTGAAACTGCATTCAGGCAACGCATTCCCTAAGCAGGTGACAGAATAAACATTTACTTGGGCAGCAACAGCTGTGTTTTGACATTTGAATTCTTCTGTAAAGTACTTGAATTACAATGTAATGAAACCAGCTTCATTTATATGGCAATGTTTTATTCATACTGAGGGAATTTCTTGCACGACAGAGGTGTAGTTTGGGAGTGATGTGCGCCAGCATGGGGTGGGAGGGCGCATTCTGACGTTTCGGCCTGGGCATCAAGTTAGCTAGAAACTGCCCTGCTTGCAACTCCAGGAAGATGCTGTGGGAAGGAGGTGAAGCGAATATGCTAGCGGTACTTCACAACGGTAGTATGGCCAGAGTCAGATACTATTATAGATATTAATAACAGGGTGGGGTTGCAGGTGGGAACCAGCAGCAAAACATGTGACCAAACTTGACCAATCTGCAGGAGGGGGTTCAGAAGAAGTCGAGAGGGGGAGGAACTCCCCTTCTAATGCCATTGATGTCCATCAACTGAGGTCCGTCCCTGCCGTTACGTAGGTTGGTGAAACCTCAGGCAATACAGTATGGGATGTGGTCCTTCCTTAGAAGCCCCTTTTCAGTGTTGATGGCCAGATTCCCGCACCCGGGACTGCTGATCGCACCACCATCTTACCAATTGCATATTGGACTAGGCAGTGGGGGTAACCCGCAGGCCAGAGCACATCAGGCCACACTATGCAGTGGGGGTCAACCCGTAGGTCAGAGCCACGCCAGGCCACAATAGGCCACTGGGGTAACCCGCAGGCCAGAGCACATCAGGCCACACTATGCAGTGGGGGGCAACCCGTAGGTCAGAGCACGCCAGGCCACAATAGGCCACTGGGGTAACCCGTAGGCCAGAGCACATCAATACAAACTAGTCCTGAGCACATCAAGACACTAGGCAGTGGGAGTAACCCGTAGGCCAGGGCGCATCAGGCCAGACTAGGCCGCAGGAGTAACCCGTACGCCAAAGCGCATCAGGCCAGACTAGGCCACAGGGGTAACCCGTAGGCCAGAGCGCATCAGGCCACATTAGGCCGTGGGGGTAACCCATAGGCCAGAGCGCATCAGGTCACACTAGGCCACAGGGGTAACCCGTAGGCCAGCGCGCATCAGGCCAGACTAGGCCGCAAGGGTAACCCGTAGGCCAGAGCGCATCAGGCCAGACTAGGCCACAGGGGTAACCCGTAGGCCAGCGCGCATCAGGCCACATTAGGCCGTGGGGGTAACACGTAGGCCAGAGCACATCAGGCCACATTAGGCCGTGGGGGTAACCCGTAGGCCAGAGCGCATCAGGCCACATTAGGCCGTGGGGGTAACCCGTAGGCCAGAGCGCATCAGGTCACACTAGGCCAAAGGGGTAACCCGAAGGCCAGAGCGCATCAGGCCAGACTAGGCCGCAAGGGTAACCCGTAGGCCAGAGCGCATCAGGCCACCTTAGGCCGCGGGGGTAACCCATAGGCCAGAGCGCATCAGGCCACCTTAGGCCGCGGGGGTAACCCGTGGGCCAGAGCGCATCAGGCCACATTAGGCCGTGGGGGTAACCCGTGGGCCAGAGCGCATCAGGCCACATTAGGCCGTGGGGGTAACCCGTAGGCCAGAGCGCATCAGGCCAGACTAGGCCACAGGGGTAACCCGTAGGCCAGAGCGCATCAGGCCACATTAGGCCGTGGGGGTAACCCGTAGGCCAGAGCGCATCAGGTCACATTAGGCCATGGGGGTAACCCGTAGGCCAAAGCACATCAGGTCACACTAGGCCATGGGAATAACCCGTAGGCCAGAGCACACCAGGCAACACTAGGCCGCAGGGGTAACCCGTAGGCCAGAGCCCACTAGGCCACACTAGGCCGCGCGGGGTGGGGGGGTAACCCGTAGGCCAGGCCACACTAGGCCGTGGGGAGTAACCCGTAGGCCAGAGCACATCAGGCCACACTAGGCCGTGGGGGGGGTAACCCGTAGGCCAGAGCACATCAGGCCACACTAGGCCATGGGGGGGTAACCCGTAGGCCAGAGCACACCAGGCCACACTATGCTACGGGGGTAACCCGTATGCCAGAGCACACCAGGCCACACTAGGCCACGGGGGTAACCCATATGCCAGAGCCCACCAGGCCACACTAGGCCACGGGGGTAACCTGTATGCCAGGGCACACTAGACCGCAGAAGGTAACCCGTAGGCCACAGCACACCAGGCCACACTAGACCGCAGGGAGCAACCCAAAGGCCAGAGCACACTAGGCCACGGGGGTAACCCGTAGGCCAGAGCACACCAGGCCACACTAGGCCGGGGGGTGGGGGGGGTAACCCGTAAACCAGAGCACACCAGGCCACACTAGGCCAGGGGGGGTATACCATAGGCCAGAGCACAACAGGGCACACTAGGCCGCGTGGGGGGGTGGGGGGGGATAACCCGTAGGCCAGAGCACATCAGGCCACACTAGGCCGTGCGGGCAACCCGTAAGCCAGAGCACACCAGGCCACACTAGGCCGGGGGGGTGGGGGGGAACCCGTAGGCCAGACCACATCAGGCCACACGGGTAACCCGTAGGTCAGAGCACACCAGGACACACTAGGCTGTGGTGGGAACCCATAGGCCAGAGCACACCAGGCCACACGAGGCCGCGGGGAGGTAACCCGTAGGCCAAAGCACACCAGGCCACACTAGGCCGCGGGGGGGGGGGGGTAACCCATAGGCCAGAGCACACCAGGCCACACTAGGCAGCGGCGTAAAATTTAGGCCAGAGCACACAAGACCACACTAAAAGATTTTTGAGGCTTGGATGTTGGCCTGGGTGAATGTGCCTTGAGCCTCCAAACCTGATGGGAATCAACCATCTGCTGTTACCAGGGATTCCCTCGGGGAAGTAAGGAAGAGATTTTGGGATGTCAGACGGGCAGCGATGTTGAGTAATGCAAACAAAAGCCACATATATTGCGATATTGAAAACATAGGAATAGAAGGGGTGGGGGGGCGGAGGCATAAGTGGGATCAAGTATACAAATGGGAGACGAGGTAGCCATGTCAACGGCTAAAGGTTGCAAAGAGCCTCGTGCCAGATCATGTACATGAAATAATTAGACTGTCATGGCCGTGGTACACTTCTCACTCGTATGGCCAGGCACTCTCAGAAGGTGGAAGAGGCGTCTACCTCGCTCTAGATCAAACAAAAGGAATGGTAAAGAGGAGGGCGAGTGCCGCAGTGGCCCACTACCCGACTGGCACAATAGTAAAGAGGAGGGCGAGTGAAGCAGTGGCCCACCACCTGACTGCCACAATAGTAAAGAGGAGGGCGAGTGAAGCAGTGGCCCACTACCCGACAGGCACAATAGTAAAGAGGAGGGCGAGTGAAGCAGTGGCCCACCACCCAACTGGCACAATGCTAAAGAGGAGGGCGAGTGAAGTAGTGGCCCACCACCCGACTGGCACAATAGTAAAGAGGAGGGCGAGTGCAGCAGTGGCCCACTACCCGAATGGCAGAATAGTAAAGAGGAGGGCGAGTGCAGCAGTGGCCCACTACCTGACTGGCACAATAGTAAAGAGGAGGGCGAGTGAAGCAGTGGCCCACTACCTGACTGGCACAATGCTAAAGAGGAGGGCGAGTGAAGCAGTGGCCCACTACCCGACAGGCACAATAGTAAAGAGGAGGGCGAGTGAAGCAGTGGCCCACCACCCAACTGGCACAATGCTAAAGAGGAGGGCGAGTGAAGCAGTGGCCCACCACCCGACTGGCACAATGCTAAAGAGAAGGGCGAATGAAGCAGTGACCCACCACCCGACTGGCACAATAATGAAGAGGAGGGCGAGTGAAGCAGTGGCCCACTACCCGACAGGCACAATAGTAAAGAGGAGGGCGAGTGAAGCAGTGGCCCACTACCCGACTGGCACAATGCTAAAGAGGAGGGCGAGTGAAGCAGTGGCCCACCACCCGACTGGCACAATAATGAAGAGGAGGGCGAGTGAAGCAGTGGCCCACCAACCGACTGGCACAATAGTAAAGAGGAGGGCGAGTGAAGCAGTGGCCCACCACCCGACTGGCACAATAGTTAAGAGGAGGGCGAGTGCAGCAGTGGCCCACCACCCGACTGGCACAATATTAAAGAGGAGGGCGAGTGAAGCAGTGGCCCACTACCCGACTGGCACAATGCTAAAGAGGAGGGCGAGTGAAGCAGTGGCCCACTACCCGACTGGCACAATAGTAAAGAGGAGGGCGAGTGAAGCAGTAGCCCACTACCCGACTGTTACAATAGTAAAGAGGAGGGCGAGTGAAGCAGTGGCCCGCTACCCGACAGGCACAATAGTAAAGAGGTCTTACCATGGTTTGGTCTTATTCTATAGATTGTGGTGTCCCCCTTACATTGTTAGAAATATACACCATTGTATTGTGCTTTATTGCAATAGTTTTTGCTACACAAAAGTTCGACAGTGGGAAACATAGGATGCACGAAAAAGAGAAACAAAGTTTTAACCGCGCCTTTCCAGCTCATCCAGTTCCTGGGTTGGGAATCCAGCGCGTTACTCCATGGACTCAGGTTTCAGGACCACCTCCAACAACATTGGTTCTCTTGTCCAGTCGTGCCCCTGGCTCCAACTAGAGCAAGTCAAATAATACTCCACCGCAGCCACCGTTTCCTCGTCTGGGACAAGCTGTACGAGGCGTTTAGAGCTTCTCCACTTTCTGATGAGTCGCCTCCCATTATCATACCTCCAAGTCTCACCCCAATGGAAGGGAGTTCCATGACCTATTCTCAATAGTCTTAGTGAAGGGGTACCAGTATCGCCCGCATGCCCCAAAATTCTCAGTCTCCGACCTCTGGTCATGAAGTCCACCAGGGAGGGGTGCAGGCCACGACCTTGGATCGCATTGCCACAGAGTTCGGAGCTGGTCAGAGGCGAGACCTCTCCACTTACCCGGCTTATCAAGGTTAACTAGCTCGATTTCTGCACTCGCCAGCGCTTCCATTCAAACATATGGTCCCAACATGGATTGTTTAGATGTCTTAGAGAATTGGGTGCCCTTCTAAGGTCATCAGGAAGCAATTGGTCAAAGCTGCACCACACCACGCTTACCCACGAAGAGAATAGAAGTTAACAAGGTTAATATACCTTTCATTACACAAGAGAAAAGACTCAAGACAACCATCCTACCCACATCCTCCTCCCAGATCAAGGAAAGCCAACCTTCTTACAGGCCAAGATAATCCACCGTATGGGGCTATTGGGAGGGGTTTTCAGACTCTGCGCTGGCATCTGCGTCCGAGAGGCAAACCGAAGTGAGAGGATTCTTGACATTTGGGGCCTCATCACGAGTAGGGCGCGAACCCTGCCAGATCACTGGTTTGGCGGAACGGTAAATCCCCATTCCCCATTGGGCCCATTCAGGAATTTCCCATTCCCTATTGAGCCCAATGGGGAATGTTCGGCGCTAGTACCGCCGGCGGTAATTGAAAATCGTCAAAATCCCTGCGGATTTGCCCCCAGCTCAGAGCTGGGAGTAAATCCGCCAAGCCTGTGATTTGGCGGACCCTTAAATGCGGCGGTAATAGCATTACCGCCGCATTTAAGGGTTACCAGCAAACTCGTGATGAGGCTCTTGGTCTAGCCAAACTCTCGAGGTAGTGTAGGCTGAACCGTTAGGCCTAGACGATCAGGGTTTTGCTATGTAGTTATGATTTTCTGAACTGATTCCAAATTAAAGTGCCCAGGAACTATGGGTTACATGTCATTTATACCGAAATATTTTATAAAGAATGAACATATATCTAATATTTTATAACATATCTAATATTTTATAACATTTTTATAGACCATGCACTTTTTGGGGGAAATGGGGGTCCCCCCCAACCCGTTTCCCACCCAAAAAACTCACCCCAAACGTTTCCCAAAAATATTTAACCCTTCAGCCCACCCCTAAAATGCATCTTTATAAAAATGTTCATTATAAAATATTCAATATAAAGACTGCATACCGATGCACCGCGACAGGGCGAGTGCTGGCGTGTCACATAGCCGGGCCAGAACAAGGAAGTGAGGTAGCAGTTAAGTGGGTCATCGGGTGGGTGGAAGGGCGAGGAGTGTACAAGGGTTTGTGGTGAGCAAAGAGGCCTGAATGGGGCAGGGCTGTAGAGAATTGGGGGCAAACCTTACAACCCCAACCAATGTCACAAAAATCCCACCAGTTAGGCCACTCCAAGGCAACCAAAAAAAAAAAAACAGGGTTTTTGGAGCAGCTTCCATTAGGCAGGGTTATGACAGAGTCATAATTAACAAAGCATAGATACAGTCAATAATACAGGTCCACACAGACGTATACGAATATAGAAGGAAAAAAAAACATGGAGATGAAAATCAAGATATGGGATACATTACTCACCGGAATCGTATTTCTGATGCTTGTATCTGCTTAGATTCACATGCTGTGCATAGGCCGACATCTAGTGGAAGCTGCAGAGTATTACAGTTATTTTCAAAACTCAAAAAGGGACGTTGACAGGGCGTGCCAGTAATACTATACCTAGTGTGATGTCCACTGTACCCATGATCCCTCACGCATCGAGGTCCCACAGATTGTTTTTCTGACATGAGGTGTAGCGGGAGTACAGTTGTATCCAAGCAGATACGTAATAGACAAGCTCCTAGCATCCATGCGCCTTCTCTCCGAGGGGAGGAAGGGTGGGGGCACGTGAATCTAAGCAGATACAAGCATCAGAAATACCATTACGGCGAGTAATGTATCCCTTCTGAGGCTTGTGGAATCTGCTTAGATCACATGCTGTGCATATATCAGCGAGCAGCGTTAGAAGGAGATGGGATGTGAGAAGTTTCATGCGCAAAGAAATGTCTTAGAACCGCTTGTCCCACTTGTGTATCTGTCTTGGAATGAGTGTCAATGCAGTAGTGCTGAGTGAAAGTATGTATTGAGTTCCATGTAGCTGCTTTGCAAATGCTGTCTAAAGGGACTTTTGCAAAGAAAGCCAGGGTGGCTCCTGTGTTTCTTGTGGAGTGAGCCCTGGGCGTAAAAGGCAGTGTCTTGTCCGATAGGGAATAGCACAGTTGTATAGATCCGACTATCCACCTAGGGGTGGCATTCTTTGAAAATGCAGTCACCTTCTCTGCCTGGCACTATGGAGACAACAGTTATGTCTTTTTAAGCGGTCTGGTCTACATAGTAGAGGACCGCCCTCCTCACATCCAGTGTGTGGAGTTTTACCTCAGCTGAGCTGTTGGGTTCCTGGAAGAAAGCCGGTAGCTCAATTGACTGGTTTACATGAAATCTGGAGATGAATTTAGGGAAGAACTCAGGGCGAGTACATAAAACCAGCTGGTCTTTGTGTACAACAAAGAACGGATCCCACACTGAATGCTTGTATTTCACTAACTCTTCTTATGGAAGTGGAAGTGATAGCCACTAAGAAGACAGTCTTGTAAGTCAGGTGTTTGAGACGAGACTTGTGCATCAGGCTCTAAAGGGGGACCCATGAGCTTAGCGAGTACAACATTGAGATCCCATCCTGGCGGCGGGTTTGAGATTGGAGGGTGGAGTCTTTTTACTCCCTCCATAAATGCTTTGATGACAGGTACCTTCCCGCATTAAGATCTCATGGTGGAAGTGGTGTAAACTGACAAAGCCACCTGGTGAACCTTTAAGGAGTTGAATACTAACCCTGCATCTAGCAAGTGGAGCATGCACGTAAGAATGTAGGAAGAAGTACATTCAATGGGGTTAATTTGATTAGGCCAGCACCAAATTACGAACCTCCTCCACTTGTCAAAATAACAGTGTCTAGTGTTAGGCTTTCTTGATTCTTTCAAGATGTCCACACATCTTTAAGGCAGGTTAAGATGCCCAAACTATGACTTCAGGAGCCATGCTGCCAAGTTCATTGAGTGAGGTAGAAGGTGCACTATTAGGCCCCTGTGCTGGGAGAGTAGGTTGTACAGGCACAGGAGTTGATGGGATCGCACATCGCCAGTTTGCGCAGATGTGGATACCAGGGTTGTCTCGCCCACATAGGAGCAACTAGGATGAGCGTCATCTGTTCCTTGTGGATCTTGTTCACCACTTTCCTCATGAGGTGATGGGGGAAAAGCGTAAAAAAAATGTCCATGACTAGTTCATCCATAGGGTGTTCCCCTTGGAGCCTGGCTGGGGGGGAACCTGGAAGCGAAGTCTGGGCATTGCTGGTTTTCTCTTGTAGCAAACAAGTCTGGGAAACCCCATAGAGAGAAGAGGTGTTCTACAACCTCTGCGTGTAGTTTCCACTCGTGTTCCTCTGGTAAGAGATTTCTGTTCAATGAGTCTGCAAGACAGTCGAGTTCCCCTGGAACGTGCTGTGACGATAGGAATATTTTCAGTTGAGTGACCATTTCCAAAAATGCTGTACAAGTCTGCACCGATTCAGAGAATGTGTGCCCCCAATTTGTTTATGTAAAACATTGCTGTAGTGCTGTCAGTCAGGACTTGCACAGATTGGCTTATTAAGTGGGATTTGAACGCTTGAAGGGCCTTGAATACTGCCAGAAGTGCTAGCAGATTGATGTGGTTCTGAGCTGCCGTGCAAGACCACAGACCCTGAGCTGTGTGGTGAAGGTAGTGCCCCCCTCCACCCAGCAAGAGAGGCGTCCGTCGTGATAATCGTCTGTATCTCTGGATCATAGAAGGGATTCCCCCTCAGTAGATTTTCTCTCGTCCACCACCAAAGGTTTTGTACCAGTGTTGGCGAAACGACCACTAGATTGTCACACTGACCGCTTGCCTGAAACCATTGTTTCGCCAACCACTCCTGCATGGGTCGCAGGCGCGCGTGGAACCATGAAAATTGAAGATGCCATCATGCCGAGCAAGCGCATCACTTTGCGCACCCTTATTTGGCGGCCGGCCTGATAATGTGGTATTTGCAGTAACCTATTTTGGACTCTTTCCTCTGACGGAAAGACCAACCCCTCTTGTGTGTTTAAGGCAACTCCTAGGAACTGTTTGGTTGTGCTTGACACTAGGCTTGACTTTTTCTCTTTGATTGAGAAGCCCAATTGAAAGAGAAGGTTGGTAAGTCTTTTGAATGTTTTGCTTGCAACCTAGAGGGGACTCCCCTGAGAAGAGCCAGTTGTGCAGGTAAGGTTACACTGGGATTGCCTCCCTGCGCAGGTGTGCTGCCACCACCGCCAGTACCTTTGCGAATACCCTTGGAGCAGATGCTATTCCAAAGGGTAGCACTTTGAATTGGTAGTGCTGGTTTGCCATCTTGAAAACGGAAGAATCTTCTGTGCGCTGGGAACATTGAAATATGACAATAGGCATCTTTAATATCCAGTGTTGCCATGTAATCCCCTTTTTGTTTGCAGGGCGCAAGTCTAATACTGGGCGCATGGATAGATCTTTCTTTGGCACAAAGAAGTAAGTTGAATAAATACCCTTGTTTACCTGGTTGGCCGGGACAATTTCAATAGCGCCCTTTAGTAGAAGCGTGGCGACTTCCTCGAGGAGGATACACTGGTGTTCCTTTTAATAGATCTTCTGTCGTGGGGGGTGGTTTTGGGGAAGTTGGAGGAGCTCTATACAGTAACCCCCCTGCTTCTGTGGACAACACCCCTCTGTCTGAGGCGATTCCCTCCCATGCATGGGTGAAGCTGGAAATGCATCTTACTGGAGAGGCATGGGAAGGCACCAGAATCGGATAGTCACTGTTTTTGTCGAGGGGTACCCCCTCAAGAGGAGTTGCCCCTGCCACGAGCTTGTGATCTACGCAGTCCTCTAGGATAGTTCTGGGAGGACCGACCCTGATTATTTCCCCGGGGAGCCCCTTGGCTTTGATTGTAATTGGACCCCCGTTGTGAACTTTGGCCACGAAAACGGCAAATATTGCCACTACCTCTCTGCCCGGATATCTTGTTGGGGAGTTGTCCCAAAACTTTAAGTGTCATACTCCGTTTTGGCTGTCTTGGTTGCACTGTTTGCGATTCTGGTTTGGCAAGCCCCGGAGGAGGCGACCTTTCTGTCCATTGTGTAAAGCTTCTTGCTTTCTTTGTCAGGTGGGGCCTCAGAGGAAGCAAGGGGGTGTGCCTGCTCTCTTCCTAGTTGTAGTTCCGACTAATGAGACGGGCTGCAGCTGCCCTCTAAGAGCGGGTTTAAATAGCTTCTCTATACGGGGGTTTACAGCCCGTTTGAGGTTAGGGGTCTCCAATGACGGCTGTATCTTGCACTGTATTGACTTGAGGAGAGGAATAAACTGCGCTATCGTCTTCTTGTCCCCAAGGATTTGTTCTACAAAATCCTTATCCTCTTGTACCTCCTGGGTCTCCATTTGAAAGTGCTCTGCTGCCCTGGCTAGCACCTCATTCAGAAGGGGTTGGTTCCTAACAGGAGAATCAGTAATAGGGGGCGAGGGGGCGGATCAATAGGTGAGTCCATAGGATACATATTGGCCTCAAGGTCAACCTCAGCACCTTCATCATCCCTGTAGCAAGGGTCTGCTGTATCATCGTCATGAGGGTCTGCAGCCTCCAGAATGGAGAGGACTTCATGGTCCGAGTCTGGGTCATAGAGGTCCCCGACTGTCTTGCACTGGGAACTCAAGGCAAGACTTCTTAGCAGGGGGCTGAGTAGCAGTGGTTTGTGACCCAGAGGGTGCTGTAGTGGGGGGCAGGGGGTGTGGAAACTCAAAATAGGCAGGGTCTTTCATAGAAGTTGGCTGTGGAGGACATTCTCCTCATGACCCAGTCTAGGTCTTCTGCCGACCATTGTGCCGAACTAGGGATACCCAATGGTTGGGAGGGTAGCTCTAAATAGTCATCTGTCGGGTGAAGTAACCCAGGTTCCCTGGACCTACCCTCTTGAGGTTGATCCCTATGATGGGTGGCCCTAGACTCCTGAGATTTTTCCCTACGAGGGGAATTATCCCTATGGGTGGTCTTTGAGGACTTCTTTTTGGACTCCTTCTGCCTTACCTGGCCCCCAGAAGAGTGTTTTTCAGACTGTTTGGGGCCTAACACCTGAACTGACACCTGAACTGACGCAGCGAATTTCGGGAGTGGGTAGGGCCGAGGCCTCGTCTGCGGGCGCTCTGTTTTTTTTTTATTTATTTTTTTTTTTTAACACGCGACACCCGTGCCTTCCTTCGACGGTTGGGCCCTGTCATGCTGCGATCTCAAACAAGAGTGCCCAGATGACAGGGCCTCAACTGACCTTTCCCTTGGCGTCGTGCACTGCCATCCACTCAACATGTGTAGAGACTCGACTTTGGGTTGTGTGTTTAGTGGTGGATGGAATTGTAGCGCTTACGTCGCCGGGCGTTGTCCCCACAGCAGGGCCGGCGGTTTGTCCTCCGGGGTCAGGGGCCTCACTTGGGTAGCCAAAGCTAACCCATTGCCCTCGCCATCCGAAACGGCAGCGTTGCTGCCATCACTGAAAGCACCTTCTACCTCCATGTCCTCGAGTTACCTGGCGTAGTGGGCCCAGCTTTTGGTCGATCAGTCCAAGTCTTGGGCTTGAAGAGCCTACACGCTCGACAAGAACCCTCGACTTGGTCTCTTGGGAGACACAAGTTACAGACGAAATGCTCATCAACCCACAGAAATGTTCTATTGTACTTGGGGCAGAATTTAAAGGGGGTCTTGTCCATAACCAGAAAATATGGCAGCTGGGCGAAAGTAGTGTAAGAAAAGGGGCATATACATCCTAAAAGGAACCTCCCCTCCCCTCTCCCTACTGTGTTTGCCGAAACCAGGGGTGGCCTTCCAAGGGCGAATGGTCCGTTACGGTAGACTTTCGACAGGTAGTTTATTTGTCTTCACCAGCATGATGCTTCGATGGTCGGTGATAAAAGGATAGAAAGCATGAACTATCGGTAATTGAAATAAGTAAATGGCTCTAAGCCGAAAGAGGAACTCCGCTACACACGTTAGTCTAGAATGGCGGAAAAAAACAATCTGAGGGACCGCGACGCGTGAGGGATCATGGGTACAGTAGACGTCACACTAGGGATAGAATTACTGGCACGCCCAGTCGACGTCCCTTTTCGAGTTTCGAAAACAACGGTAATACTCTGCAGCTTCCAGTAGGTGTCGGCCTATGCACAGCATGTGATCCAAGCAGATTCCAATAAAAATAAGAAGACGAAATAATGCAAAGTACCAACTGTTTTAAAGTGGGTGCAAACGTTTGAGCAAATTTAAACAATAAGATTTAAGATTATATGGCAGTTGTCATAAAAGATGCTTAAGCCGCCCTTCCCTAGCCAAGTCTACCAATGTCAAAGATCAAATGGAAGTGGCTGGAGAGGGGTCTGGGATGTCACAGAATTCCCATTCAACAAGACCCAGATAAAGCCAGCTGCTGGTTCCAAAATGTTTTAAAGCACACTATCTAGGATCTCTGTGCCGCGACAAAGCCAGGGGGGAGCTTGGTTTGCCCCGGGTCAGGGTCGATAGCCAGTGGGGGGCTTCCCCGGGCCTGCCGCCCTCATATCTGGACTTGGGGCCGGGCAGGGAGGGTCTCTGGGCTGAAAATGAGCAAATGCAGGGGGCGGCAGGCCCAGCAACCCGGAATCCGCTGGACTGAGAGGAGAGCTGCACAATTCCCTGTGACACCCGGGGAGGGGGGGGGGGATATGGAAGGGCTCATCAGGGGGGGTAGGAAGAGGTGGTGAGAGGGGGTGCACAAAGAGACAGTCTCCAACCCATGACTCACGGGGACTCAGCCAGAACCAACACAGCGTCTGGAAATACCTGTTGAGCAGTCGGAGGGGTACAACAAAGTTGGGCCTAGGCGGGACATGGACTGTAACCCGAACCCTCTACGGTGATATACAGACACACCAGGAGCAGGTGCCTACTTAGTGGATCATCACCTGGCTTCCGTACTGGGGAGTGAGGGGGGGTAGGGTGCCTGCTACCCAGCCAAGCGGAGAAAAGGACGACCCAGTGTACCCCCAGGATTGTGGTCCCACCTCAGTGAGGCCCATAGAGCAGGGTTAGACGTGCCTGCGCAGAGTGGTGCCTGGGTACGCTGGGTTCCCCCCCTTACACCCCTGGATGACAGGTCCACTGTCTGTGTATTTCAACCACAGCTTCTAGAAGCAGACCCTTGGCCCACTGGAACTGTATCACGATTATTCAGAGAACCCGGGGCCTTGTAGGTGGGCAACTCACGTACGAGTTGGAAGGGAGCCCTGGCGAAGTACCATTTCCAGGCGGAAAACGTCAAGATGGATTCTGGAGGTGCCACTGCAGCCTCGACGGAGCTGGGCTCCATCAAAGACGACATCCAGACCATTATTGGAGAAATAAGGGGGATGGGAACGAACATGGGGGCCAAACTGGCCTATCTCACGGCTAAAGTAACCACGCTGGAGGATACAATGGACGGTGTAGAGGCCAACCAATCCTCCACCGGGCTCTTGGAGACACAGATGGTGGCAAGATTCATGGAAATGCAGCACCGAGAGGAGGAGTTTCACCTCAAAAGTGGATGATATGGAGAATCACAAGAGGAGAAACAATCTACGCATCTCCGGTCTGGTAGAGGCAGAGGGGGGAGATCCCACTCAGCCTTGAAGGCAAGATGCAGGACATAATAAGGATTGCCCTTGGAGCGGACTCGGGAGAGGGGGTGGTGCTGAACAGAGTCCCATCAGGCTGGGGTGGTGGGGAGGGGAGGTTGCGGGGTGCCCGCTCTGTGCTGGCACATCTATATTACTACAGAGATAAGGCTAGGATTCTGGAAAAGGCGAAGGCCTTCGAGAAATACAATATGGAGACTACAAAGTGGCAATTTTTCAGGATCTTTCGGCCCTTATGTTGTTGAGGAAAAAGTGTGGAGCCCTCATCAAGTAGCTACAAGAGAAGGGAGTTATTTACCGCTGGGGACACCCGTTCTATCTGGGATTTGATTGAGATGGGAAGAGACACCATCTGGTTGCTGAGGAAGACATCCAGAGAGTCACGGAGGACCTGGTTGGGGGCCATGGGCCCCACTCAGCGGAATGGGGCAATGGAGACTCGGATCCCGCCTGAGGTCCCAGAGGCCCAGACTCAACAAGTGGAAAACACAGGGCAAAAGGGACCCAGACGTTTCAGAAAGTTAAACACCCCACTGCGGCTTCGGGGGGGCACTCGACGTGAAATGAAAGTGATACAAATGAGCTGCACTTCTGTGCTCCCTCAGCTGAGCCCTTGGAAAGCCCGGGAGGAGAGTTGGTGGGAGATGGCCTTGTAGACGGCCACTGTTGGCTGGCTCTTTTCATCTGTGTCACCGGGGGAATTGGGCTGGCAATGCTTTGCTCGTGAGGCTTTGCCTGTTGTGGTTTGCATGATGTTGCTGAAGGTTCTTTAGGCCAACGTACTAAGGGGGATATAGGGATCGGGGGGGGGGGGATTTGGGGAACCGTGGCTCAAGGATTTGGGAGCACACTATACACTTTGGTCTGTTTTGGAGATGAATGGGCAATGATCCTGTTAGTTATATTACCCGGGGCAGGGGGCGAGCCCTTGTTGGTTTGTTGACCAGACCCAGTTACTCTGGGGGGGTGGGGACGGACGCCTCAAAGGGGAGGGAAGTGGGGAGGGCAGGTAGGGTGGGGGAGGGGAAATGGGCAGCAGTATACAGGGAATCTCATGTATTCTTAAACTAAGGAAGGCTTTGTAACCAGCAGGACGCATGGGATACCCAAGGTGCAGGGTAAGAAGAGGGGATAGTTGAGGGATGGTATGGCATGCAGAATAAGCAATCCCTCATTAGCAACATGTTTTGCAAACAGAATGTGATAGTCCTCTTTCTACAAGGAGCACACTATCGGCAGGGAGCGGAGTCGCCGATAAGAAATAGGCAGGATCTTCTGGGCTTAAATCCTCCAAAAAGGAGTGGGCATACTCTTGGACAAATCGTTCTACCTCATGGAGATTGAGACCAAGAGAGGCTTTGGAGGCAGGTTTCAGGGAATAAAAAAAAAAATTAAAAAAAATAAAATTAAAAAAAGGCACATGCGAGCGAGTACGGATCACATAGGCTACCTTTACGCACCCAATGTGGGCCAGATTCAGTTCATACGCCAGGTGTTTATGTCATTGAACGAATGGGCGGAAGGGACCATGGTTCAAGGTGGGGACTTCAACCTGATTATCGACCCCCAGCTGGATTGGTGGTCGGCAAAGGGGACGGGGATGACGGGTCACAAAAGACAACCTGACTATGCATGAAATCTTACGGGAACACTATTGGGTTGACGTCTGGCGCAGGTCTTGGCCAGGCCCGGAAGGATACACATTTTTCTCTCCCCTATATCAATCTTATACGAGAATAGACCTCTTGCCGATTTTGGAGGAGGGTGAAGGGGAGATTGGGGTGCCGACTGTAGAGGCTATCACGTGGTCGGACCATGAGCTTGTAGTGGTGGATTGGATGTTGCCAGAGGCTGTGAGGAGTTGCAGGTGGCGTTGCAATGATATTAAGGGACCAGGAATTTAAGGAGTTCTTGAGGGAAGAAATAAGGGCCTATTTCGAGACCAATGATAATAGAGAGACCAGCCTGATGATGGTGTGGGAGGCAGAAAAGGCTACCCTTCGGGGCCTGCTCATTGCGGAAGGCTCACACAGAAAATGCGAAAGGGCATTGAGAGCAATTTACGTAAATATCTGCAAGCAATACGGTTACAACACAAGCTGAAGGTGGTAGATAGGGAGGCTCTCCTAGGGGATATGAGAAATAAGAGACAGGAATTACACACGGTCCTTATCGGGGCGGTAGCCAAGAAGATGAGGTATACCTGGCAAAGATACTATAAAAGAGGGGACACAGTGGGGACTCTGTTGGTGCACAGGATTAGGGGGGTGTAGGGTGGAGAGGAGGGTCGGCAGAGTTTGAGATATGGGAGGGAGAAAGCATAAGGTGGGGACCGAGATAACAGTGGTTCGCGAGTTTCTATAGGGAGCTGTACACCAAGCAGGAAGGGGAATCAGTGGGGGAAATGCAGAGCTACCTGGCCGGGCGAAAACTCCTAGGCTCGCAGAAGCGGAACAGGTCGGTTTTGTGTTGAATAGACAAGGGCTGGACAGCATGCGCAAGACTCTCCATGTGCTGAGCGCTCTGTCCCCGCTTATTTACGTGCTAGTGATGGAACCATGGGCGGTGTCGGTCAGGGTTGCTGAGGAGATCAGGAGGTGTCGCGATAGGGGATGTACATTGTAAGATCAGCCTTTTTGCAGATGACGCACTCCTATATGTGACCAAACCATCCCAATCAATACTGCATGTGTTACATAATCTGGAGCAATATGGGAGTCTGTCAGGCTTTAAGGTAAACTTGGGGAAATCAGTGGCGTTTATAGCAGGGAAGGCATCAACTACTGAGGAGGAATTTGTGGCGGGGCTGTCCTTCAGGGTACAGAGGGATGCATTTCATTATTTGGGGATTCAGGTGATGCAAAATTCAGACAACTTGTTTGCTACAAACTTTCTCCCCCTCTGGTTGGTAGTCAAAGGGATATTGAGAGATGGGCAGGATCGGGATTTTTGTGGATGGCACGCCTTAATTGAATACAAATGGTAGTTCTACCCAAGTTTTTGTTCCTGTTCCAGATGTTGCACTGGTGCCCAGGTTGTTCTTGTTGGAGGCAAGGCGAACCTTGCTGCGTTATCTCTGGGCAGGGAAGAAATCTAGGAGCTCGTATGAGACACTGATAAGGCCAAATAAGGAGGAGGGGGGGGGGTTGGGCCTTGCCGATTTAGAGGTGTACTATAGGGCGACCTAGCTGCGGGTCCTAGTGCATCATTTTACGCCAGGGACAGGGAAACAATGGGTGGGCATGGACAATGAGGTAATGTTATGTTATGTTAAAAATGTCTGAAGCGCAAACATTCGCCCAAGGGCATCTTGGCACTTGAAAGGGGGCAATTCCATGGCGGAAGAACAAAAGAGAGAAAAGGGGGAACAGCCCAGTTCAGAAAAGAAATGTCTTCATCGCCTTCCTGAAGGCCAGATGATTGGATAGATTCTTAACCAAAGATGACAGCTCATTCCAAGTGATGGCAGCAGCCACAGAGAAACTTAACATAATGGTGGTAATCTCCCCGGTCACGCTGGATGAATGGTTATGGGTCCCCAAAGCCAGTATCCCAGGGAGAGTTCTGCAACATCCAGTGTTAGGGGTTCTGTGGTCAGTCTGGAAAGAGGGTGGAGACAATCGGTGGCTCACATTGTGGCCTTCGCCCCCAAGTTGCATCTGGGCTCCCCTGCTCAGGGACGGGATTGAAGAACCACTGGTGTTGCACCATTGGTTTGAGGCCAGGCTCAGTAGGTCGGGACAACTGTGGGGGCGCGGGGGAACCTTCTATCTCTACAGGGTCTGGAGGAGGCCCTGGTGCTGGACAAAACATCACCCTTTCGTTATCTACAACTTAAGGGGGCTCTGACTGAGAATAAAATGGGGGGGGGGGGGGGACCTCAAGAGGGAGTTGACCGATTTGAAAAGGTTTCTGATTTCACAAAGAGGGTCCAAGGGACTGGCATCTAGGCTCATAAGCTGCTCCTACTTGCAGCACTGAGGGAACCGCCCCCTGCAAGAGTGAAGTAGGGACAGGATCTTGGTGGGGATATGTAGGCAGGCCAACCATTCGACCATTTCACTCCAGTATCGGCACCAGGCCCTGAAACTGCTGCACAGGTGGCACTACCCCCAGTGTGGATAGCGCGGATGAGGGAGGGATACAACCCACACTGTTGGAAATGTCATATGGAAAAGTGGGACTATATACATATGTGGTGGAAATGTCCGATGGTGCAGACATACTGGAGGGAGGTCCTATCGTGGATAAAAGGGGTGGATGGGATACAGAGAGATCCCTCCCTGTGGCTGGTTTTGTTTGGTGTGTCTGTGGATGGGGAATCTGCAGTGGTACAAGGCCACATGTTTCATGTTATGATGGTGGCGGGTAGGTGCTGCCTGGCCCAGAGGTGGAAAAGGAGTGGATTACTAAGGTCCGTGCGATATAAGATATGGAATATCTGACCCACCTTATAGATGAGACCAGGTCTAATATTGAGGGAATGTAGCTCCCGTTCTTTGAAAAGTAAGGGCGACTGGCCTGACATGGCTGGGAACGGATTACACGGGATACCGCGCTGGGGGAGGCCCTCAGAGGCAACGGGTGTTATACGAGACATGGGGCCGGTTGTGGGGGCTCCAGGGGGGAGAGGGGGTGGTGGTCGTTTCATAGGCCCAATGTTCTGGCGTGCATAGATGAGATGTTTCGATTCCAACTACAGCTGACGTTACCATGCGTCCGACTCTTGAAGAAGTTTCACTCGTAAGATCCAGGACTATGGGGGCGTGGGGGAGAGCAGGGGGGAAATGTTATAATTTGGATGAACATATATGGTGATATTGTTTTCTATTGTTGTTGTAACTAAAATGCCAATAACATTTTTTAAAGAAAAAGCACACTCTGTTTAAAGGTATTTTACCAAAGAGAAGTGGGTAACTCCCATTGCAAGCTCACTATGGGGACCCTAGATGCGGATCCACAGCCACTTACGGTCGGGTACAGTTCAGGAGGGATTGCACTCTACGCTCATTGAATCCCTACGTGACGAGCGGTGCACACAAGTGCAAATTACACTCAGTCCTCAGACTCTGATTCACAAAACTAGCACCCTCAGGTATCGCTGGGTCCAGTTACTCATGCCTTTAGTTCAAGTGCAGGGGTTGTGGGTGCAAATGTCGATTTCAGCATCGTTTGTATCTGGTTGGAGGTAGTTCGAATCGCCTGACTCAGATGCAGTTTCAGAGACTCACCAACTGGAGTGACCTTATTGAAAGGATGGAGGACACCCAGGATTCTGCAGAAGAGGCGTGTTGGTGAGGTGCTCGGCTTACCTATCATGATGACGGAGAGCACAAAGTTGCTGATCTCTTGGAGAAATTGAGGTCCGAAGGCTAGCAGAAGCCCAGCCACCAGTTCAACCCAGCCCACGGCCTGCAGGTACAGGTCCGGCTCAGGCTTGTAGCCCAGGTCCTTCAGAGGAAACACACTTGCAAACTGCACAAACTGTTGCTTCTGCAAAAAGAAAGATTGGGGTACATGTACAAGAATATTATTGCAAAGGAAAGAGCATGAAGCATGCCAAAACACACGCACACGATTTTGGGAGCTCACATGGGACTATTCAGATGGGAAAACAGCTCAGTGAGCCAAGCTTGTGGTTAACAATGAGGAAAGTTTCAGTTCATGGGGCGGTCATAAATGTTAGTATCATAGAACATATTTATCGTTTTTGTTCGAGATTTAGTAAAATTTCCTTGTGCAGGCACGGTTTGGGTACATTTAACCAAATGTTTTTTTATCGCGGAAAACTGACCTTAATATATTTGCTCAGGGCCCAATGAAGATTGTCCCTGCCAATTGCACAGGGAGTATTAATTATATTAAAGACTAGGAGGAAAGCATTATACTTCAACTTCTATTTTACTCTTCAGCAGTTTCAACAAAAAAACACAAACACTGAAAAGTATCCTCCTATCACTTTTCTTCTCTTGAAACTACAAGTCCCAAAGTCTCTGTAGTTCCATCTTGCCCAGTACAGCTATGACACTCTTCCTGTTCGTGGACTCCTCTTTTACAGCTCTGAACTGCAACCCTGAACCTTTTATCAATGTCCAACCAACAGGGCGAACTGCTTCAACTTTTCGCAGACTCAACGTAGCTGCATCACACTTGAATTAGTCTGCTTCACTCAGACCTCGACCCTTCGACCTCGATCCTCAATTGTTCTTCTGGTCTTCCCCCAAGGATCAAACAAATAATATTAGGGTGGAATCCTTGCACTGTCGTATCCATTATTCATGACATACAGTTTAGATATTAAATGACAGGGCGGTAATTTAATGCTCGCCTCCGAGTCTATACTCCCTGTGCAATTCGCAGGGGTAATCTTCATTCTGTGTCAAGACTGGAGGCAAGCATTATGCTTGTTCAAAGCTTCCCCAATACAGCCGCAGCTACACTTTCAATCGGCTTGAAATAAAACTTTTTAAAAAGGTATTAACGCTAGCCCAATCAGCTGCCTGAATAATATCCCACAGAGATACCCCTGATATTAATGCTCTTGACACCTTTCTCCTCTTACTAAGTGTGTTCCATACAAATTCAGGTCGATGCCTCCTATCTGCATCACTTTGCTTACCCACCGTGCTATGGTGGCTGTCGCCACTGCCTGAAAAAGTCTCCTGCGAGCGCTTAATAGCGGTGTAGTGCCTGCTGCTCTACACTCTGCTGTCCTACTCTCGTATTCTTTAATGCACTTTGCTACACACCATTTGGGGTTACTTGGAAAATATGGACAATGGACTGTAGTAGTACCAGTTTTTAGTCCTCCTGATCATCGAAAACATCCCCCCTTCTGGTCCAAAAGACGTTAATCTCAAGTGCTTTGCCGCCTGCTACTCTTGCAGGATACTTGGCATAACATGGCTAATTTGCCAGACAATTGCTTCAGTGACAGAAACCTGTCCGCCGGCCAACTCACTAGCAGCCGCAGCACTGTCACGTCCCATACCTTAGATCTTGGCTGTGGTGGAGTTTTATTACTCGCTCCTCTTATGAGCCTAGCTACCGTTAGATGTTCCCCTGCTGGGACTCATTTGATCGGTGAATGGCCTGCTGAAATAGCTGACCTATACACTCCGAAGGTCCTAAACGCTTTCCGATCTTGCAACAGATGTGCTAGAAAATTCAATATAGCTACTATAGGGGCTGAAACGGGGTGTAAATGTCTCCCTCTACACCAGTTCGACCACCTAGCCCAAGCCGCGTCATAGCTCCTCCTAGTGGATGGTGCCCAAGATTCCGCAATGAGCTCTGCAGCTTATGCCAAAATGCCTGGCAACGACCAGCGTGTCCCAATACTCTGCACTGCCTGCCGCCTGATGCAAAGGCATAACGACTCTCTGTCCGAACCAAGAAGAGAGTGCATATCCAAGTCCGCGTCTCTGCAGCATATAACTCCGCTGAACGCTTTAAAATCTGCAAGGAACTGGTCAATCCTGCCGCAGTCTCTACCTCTCCTGTCCCTTCCCAGGCCCTCTGCATGGCACTGGCTTCTCACTTCATCTCTAAAACGCAGGACATCCCGTCCTCTCTCTCCTCCTCTCCCCTTCCTCCCTCTACTCCCTGCTCTTCCTCTGGTCCTTCTTCGGCCACCTCTCCTCCCTCCTTCTCCGCCTTTCCCCTGTTCTCCGCTGACAAGGTTTCTAGACAAGTCCGATCTATGAAAGTCTTGTCGAAACAGGTTCCCCCCAGTTCCTCCAAAACCTTCAAGGACCACATCGACTCCCTGGCTCCTGCCCTGGCTGATTTCTGCAATCACTCCTTTGTCACTGGAGTCTTCCCTTCCCCCTGAAGCACTCCCTTGTGCACCCCCTTCTTAAGAAACCCTCTGCCGACCCCTCCTGCCCGGCTACCCCTCCATCACTACCTTCCTGGGCAAGCTCCTGGAGAAACTGGCTATCTCCCAGCTTAATCTCCACACTGAATCTGTTAGTTGTCTTCAGGACCATCATTCTGGCTTCAGAGCTACCAGAAGCACAGAAACTGCTCTCCTGAACATCTGTGAAGACCTGCTCTCCAACCTGGACTCTAACACCCCCTGCGTCCTCATCCTGCTTGATCTCTTTTCTGCCTTTGACACGGTCAACCATACCATCCCGCTCAACCGTCTCCGTGATGATCTGGGTATCACTGGTCAGGCTCTGGCGTGACTGACTTCTTTCCTCTCTGACAGACCCTCCCAGGTCCAGCTTGGGTCCTTCCTCTCTGCTATCTTTCTCTCCACCTGTGGTGTCCCCCAGGGGTCTACCCTCTCTCCCTGGCTGTTCAACCAATACCTGGCACTCTGGCACTCCTTGCCCACCGCATCGCCACTCTCTGCCCCAACTTTCAGTGCTATGCGGATGACACCCAGCTCATTTTCATGCTACCCTTGGCCTCTTCCTATCCTTCCCTCATCTCTGACTCTGCTATGTAGGACTGGTGTGCCGCCAATGACCTCTGACTTAATGCCAGTAAGACCGAGATTCTCCTCATCTGCACACCCGCTCCCTCCTTCCCTGTAGCTCCCTGGCAGGCCTCTCTTGGCCCTCTTCCAGCTCCCACTTGCAAGGCTAAAACCTTGGGGTCATCTTCCACTCCACACTCTCCTGCTCTCCTCACATCGCCGATGTCTCCAAGAAGTCACACTACCAGCTGCACCTCCTCAGAGGGATTTTTCCTTTCCTCTTCTCCCAGAAGCTCACTGTCTCCAGAGCTCTGGTTCTCTCTAGGCTGGACTATTGCAACAGACTTTTTTCTAAATCTACCTGCTTGTACTCTCTGCCCGCTGCAACTTAACAAAAACAGGACTGCGAGACTTGTCCTTGGCCTCAAGCCCATGCATCGTATCTCTCTAGCACTGAAATCTCTGCACTGGCTCCCAGTGGCTGGATTAAGTTCAAAACCCTCTGCATCGTCCACAAGGCCTTCTTGGGCCTGGGTCCTCAATATCCTCAACTCACCCTTCCTAAATACCTTCCTTCTCTCGCTCTCGCTCATCCGCCTCCAACTCCCTCAGGGACAGTCGCTTCTCCAAGCAACGAGTTGGTGGAAGAGCTTTCTTCGGCTGGTGCCTCCCTCTGGAACAGCCTCCCTGCCTCCCTTAAACTTGAGGAGAACCATCTCTGGTTCTGGAAGTACCTCAAAACCTTTCTCTTTGCTTCTGCTTTCTCTCCTCCTCACCTCTGCTGACCTTCTGGCTGAAACCTGAACAACACTGGCTACCCTGTGAACTCGGGCACAGGTCCCTCCCCTGCCATTGTCTCACACCTGCACTGCCCACCAGGCCAACCCTGCACTCCGGGACTGTTTCTGTATCCCTACAGTCCCCCTACCAGCCTCTGACAGCTATTGTCCGCACTTACCCATGCACTTGCCACGTGCTGGCCGCTACTCACTTTTTGTCATCATCTTGTACTGCACTTGCCACATGCTGGCCGCTACTCACTTATTGTTATCATATGTACTGCACTGTCCCTGCCCCCTTCCCATGCACTTGCACGATCTGAATGACACCGGGCCTAGTAGGATCGTTGTCTGTCCTCCCTTGTTCCCCTCCCTTGCCTTGAAGCACTTTGGTCTGTGAGAAGCCGTTCCCCGTTCGGGAGAATTCGAGGTAGGTCTATCAACAGCTCCATTAACGTTGGAAACCACACTTGCGACTTCCACAATGGCACTATCGAAATCAATTCCGCTTTCTCCCTCCGACACTTCGTTAGAAGTCTGCTCAGCATCACAAAGGGAGGGAACGCGTAGTGTAGTTCTCCGGACCACAGTTGCAGAAACGCATCTGTGCCCTGAGCGCCTGGATCCAGTCTCTAGCTGAAGTAACTGGGTGTCCGCGCGTTGAGGCAAGACGTGAACAAATCTGTTTGAACTGGACCCCACAGCCGATTCAGGCTCTGAAACACTCCTGTGCTCAGCCTCCAGTCGCTGGAGTCAGGTACCGCGAGTTCCAGTCGGCCACCACATTCAGTGCTTCCGGCAGATATTCTGCTGTCACTGAAGTCCCAAACTGGAGGCAGAAATGCCAGAAGTCCTTTGCTTACTCCGCTAGTAGTCGGGACCTCGTCCCTCATAGGTGGTTTTATTGTCCATCTTGAGAAGGATACATTAACTCAATCTGCCTCTCGTAAATGCTTTGATAGTGAAGGAACCCTCTAGGAGCTCCAGGCAGTTTATGTGCAGATGGAGTTCCTCCTCGCACCGTTCCCCCCCCCCCCTGTCTCTAGGGATCTGCATCTTGCCCCCCTAGCCTATGCAGCTGGCATCTGATTCTATGATCAGATCTGGTCGGTCTCCGAAAATGACACGACCATACCAGGCGTCCATATTCTTTAACCACCAATCCAGTTCTGTAATGGATTCTTGGCCTAAAGGAATTTGCTAGTGACATTTCAGACCTTGCTGCAAGTGCTTTATTTTTAGTCTCTGGAGCGCCCGATAGTGCAGTGGCCCTGGGAAGATAGCTTGAATCGGCGCAGCTAGCATCCCTACTATCCTCATTAGAACTCCAATATCGTCCGCTTGCTCAAGCAGTCTCTGATCTCCTTCTTGATGTCCCCATCTTCCGGGCCGGTAATTCCAGAGTCGCTTTTCTGGTCTCTAGAACGAAACCTAGGAAGTCTAGTCTTTGTGCCGGCGTCGTGTCAGACTTTTCCACATTCACTAGGAACCCTAAGGACGTCAGGAGGTCCTGTACCCATGCTGTCTGGTATACCAGCGTCTCTCGCTCCTTCGCCAGGAGCAGCAGGTCGTCCAGGTATATAATCATCCTGCTACCCTTCTCTCGGATCGCTTCTGGCCTCATCAACTTGGTGAAAGCTCACGGTGCTGAGGCTAGCCCTGATGCTAGCCCGAAGGGCACAGTTCTGAATTGCCATAGTTGGTCATTTCAGCGGAAAGCCAGGTAAATCCTGAATTCCTTTTGTTCTGGCAACATCAAGTATGCATCCTTCAAGTCTAACCTTGTTAGCCAGTCCCCTTGTTTTAGGGAGTCCCCGAGTAGGTGTATCCCTTCCATCTTGAAGTGGCGGTACACAATCCAGCCGTTCAGCTCTTAAGTTTATGACTGGACACACTCTCATTTCTGTGGACCGGGAACATATTGCTTACGAACCAGGGAGTCTCCCCGCACTTCTTCATGGCTTTTTTCCTCTCTCGCTGTCGCAGTTCGCGTTCTAGACTGGCTTGTTCTGCCTGCGCTAGGTGCGGCCATGGAGGCCAGTGCACCTGTATGGGCTGTTGAAGTTGCAGACCTCCGACGGTTTGTAAAACCCAATTCTATGTCAAGACTCGGAGGCTCAGATTATGCTCTCAGCTTTCCTTTAATACTCTAGCAGCAAAGTAACAAACAATTATGAAAAACCCTGAAACAAAAAACTACAATTCCCCAAAAACCTGCAGTGAATTCGTAGTCCGTTTTTCATAAGTTCATTAAAAAAAACATGTGATCTCTCAGTCTAATCATATCTCATCTATAACCACTGCCTGAACCACAGTCCTTCCTCTTTCTTTGCTGCTCGAGCAGCCGAGATAAGTACCTTTCGTTTTATTATTAATATGAGTGATGCGTCAATGATTTTGTCGCGATTACTTAATAGGCGCCAGCAAGGTTAGAGCGCTTAGAACACCGCGCATAAGGGGAATTTGCGGAGTATATCCGCACAAAGATGCAACGGGATTTCTTATTCCGGCGTCTCAGTTCGCCTCGTTAGGCGGCACTGTTTAGCGGAAGTGCACAACGGGACTTTGCGGTTCCGGCCCATTGCGAGCTTGATTAATGAGTGAGGAGCATTTTCGAGTCACGGAGTAGTTTGTGAGGAATTGTGGACATTTTATTGAGCCGCGTTCAATGCGGAGACTCGGGGGTGAGAGCAGAGAAAGGCTCTGTAATATAGACGGCGGACGCCACCTTGTGGCTGAAAAGCAGCGCTACAGGCTCGAAAGCCACTGCTGCCTTGTAAGTAAGTGACAGGCTCAGTCCCAGGAAAAACTAGGAGCAGACCCCTCATTAACTGCCTGACGGGGGAGGTGATACCTTGAAAGATACGGATTATAAGCCTCTTATTGGACGGGCACAGTCCCAAGAAAAACTGCTATTGCCAGAGACTCGCCTAGCTACGAATAAAAGGTTAAGCAAATTGACGGGGGCAGCCCAGGAAAACTGCATATTATATTACACGGCAACAATTGAGGGAAATGAGGGACTACTCGGAGGGCTCAGAATGTCCTCATGTGAGCGGCCTACGCATGTGCGAAGCGATTCAGAGGCTGAATAGTGCCGAAAGACCCCATAGAGCAAGGTGCACAGGGAGAAGGTGAGAAGTAAAAAGACCTGCAGGGATCGTAGCTCCCAGACCCACTCCACTGGGTTCATCACGCAGGTCCAGGGCAGAAAAGAGAAAGGCAAGGTCTTGTGAGAGACATAACATAAATTCAAGTGAATCTGATGAGGAATACTGTAGAAGCAGTTCGACATCGGACGCAGACAGTACATCAGAGAGTCAGACCTCCCCAGATGATGAGTGGGAGCCCAAGGGCAAGAAAGGCAGGAGCGAGGACGTTGACCCACATAGACAAATTTGACCCGGACGAGTTGGTGCATCCAAGGTCTATGAGTGGGACACCCCCCCCCCCCGAAAGAACTGCAGAATATATAAGGAAAAGATTGAGAACACCCCTGAGCAGGCAAGCGAGGAACAAATTAAGAGCTGAATGGCCGAGGCCGAGTGTCCCGGACGGGGTGGCTGAGATCCCAGAGGTTGATGAGAGGATAATCACGTTCCTGGGGAGATAAGCAGGGACGTGAAAAGAGGAATTGACAGGTCCTGTCAGGACAAACTGTTAAGACATGTTGGGGCCTATTACTAGAATCTGGCAGCTCACTGAGGAAGCCAAAACAAAGAAGGAGCCCATAGATCCTGAGATAGTGGCTGGTCGGGCGCAGAGAACCCTATGCCTGTTGGGGAATGCCAACACTGCGTTGGCCACTGAAAGGAGGAGGTCCATCTTAATGGAGTTGGACTCTAAGCTGGGTGAGCTGGCTTCATCTGAACAATCTGCAGCGCCGAAGGGCAAGGTATTTGGGGACCTCTTCATTAAGGATATGGCGAAGTTCGTCAGCGCATACGTGTCCATGGACAAGGCTCAATCCTCCCTTAAGAAAATTTTCAGAAGGATGTTTTTTGACAGGGCTGGAGGAGGAAGGGGCCACTTGTCCAGCCGCAATCAATTCAGGATGTTCTATAACGACAAAACCAACTGGAAGCAAGAGGACCGGAGGTTGAACCCTTTCTTGCCATCCAGGGGAAGAGGCAGGGGCAGAGGTTGGAGAAGTAACAGTAGACAGCAACACCAGAATAATTCAGGTGAGAAAAATAAAAGCAGCGGAAAAGGTGGAATTAAACATTCAGTAGAAGTTGCATGTAAGAAAATGGGAGGAGATATCCTCAGATGCGCGGGTGAGACAGACTGTGCAAGGTTTTCAGTTAGAATTTTGGCAGGAACCATCACAGGTAACCTGACCAAGGCAGGTAAGTTTCAGCAAACAGGACGAGGATCTGTTAAGACAGAGAAGTAGAGTTACTCAAGATAAAGAACGCAATAGGCCCAGCCTCAGACGGTCAGGGAGGTTTTATAAGCAACCTCTTCGTAGTGAAAGGAAAAAACAAGGTAAGACCAGTGATAAATCTCAAGGGTCTGAATTCTTTTTCTAGTTTACAGACACTTCAAAATGGAAGGGATTTACCTTTTAAGAGGCGTTCTTTAGAAAGGAGATTGGTTAGGAAGAATAGATCTCATTTAATGATTCCGATTCATCGGGATCAGAGGAGGCTGTTACAATTCATATGGAAAGGAGAGAAATGGGAGTTCAAATGTCTTCCGTTTGGTCTGGTGTCAGCTCCATGGTGCTTCACCAAACTTTTGAAACCAGTAATAGGACACCTGAGAGAACAGGGGATCAGGATGATTATTTGCCTGGACGTCATCTGCCGGATGTGCCGGGACAGAGAGATTCTCATGGAACAGATTCAGAAAACGTTTTGCTGCAGCAACTGGGTTTTCTGATAAACTGGGAGAAGTCGGAGCTAGAACCAGCATGGGAGATGGAATTTCTAGGCTTCATCTTTTCATCTTAGAGACGACTCAGGGTTCTCTCAAGCTACCCTTAGAGAAGGTGAATTCAATAAAGGAGGGAGTATGATGACAAGACAAGAAATCTCATCTAGAGAGATAGGTTGGTAGGTCGTCTGTCATCGTCGGTATAGGCAAGATTTCCAGGACCTCTGCACTACAGAGGTTGAAGATCGATCATCTCAAGAAGGGTCTATCTTACGAACAAAAAGTGCCTATATCCCAAGAGGCGAAGATGGAGCTGGAATGGTGGTATTGCCACATGGAGCCATGGAATGGCAGAGCGATATTTGGCTCATCCCCGGACCTGGTAATAGAGTCGGATGCCAGTTGATGGGATAGGGCGCCAGATGTGGAGATCAGTCGACAGGAGGGAGATGGTCGAGCGAAGAATTGGGTCTACACATCAAATGCATAGAGCTTCTGGCGGGATCCTTCGCAGTCCGGTGTTGGACTCGGGAAGGAGTAAAATGTGCCATTCTTTTAAAGATGGACAACGTTTCGGCAGTCAGACACATAATCGACTGGACGGGATGAGATCCAGGATGCTGACGGAGACAGCTAAAGAATGTTGGCATCTATGCCTCCAGGACGGAGACAGCTAAATAATGTTGGCATCTATGCCTCCAGAGAGGAGTCAGTGTAAGGGCAGAACACCTGCCGGGAAAACTCAGTCAGGTGGCAGACTGGAATTTGAGATACATGAGGGACTCCAGCGATTGGCAACTGGACAACTCTGTATTTCAGGAGATAATGCATCAGAGAGGTCCGTGTTGGACTGATTTGTTCGCGTTGCGATTGAACAGGAAGATCCGGAAGCGACAGCGACGGATGCATTTCTCCAGGTTTGGGGATCAGCGAAAGAATACGCCTTCACTCCGTTCGCCAAGATAGCGCACACAGTGGTGCAGGTCAGGAGACAAGAAGCAACAGTGATTCTAGTGACACCCGATTGGAGGAGTCAAGCATGGAGTTGTCGTATGAAGCTCCAATTCTGCTACTACACAGAGAAGACATAATGTTAAGTCCAACAGGAGAAACTCACCCATTGGTACGATCAGGGAACTTGAACCTGATAGCATGGGTGATTTCAGGAAGACCTGGGCCAAGCCAGGACTTTCAGGGACGGCTCAAGAATGTATTAGAGAGTCATGGGCCCCAGCTACCGGGAAGGCCTACAGAGTGGCATGGACAAGATGGAGTAATTGGTGTATGGAGAGAGAAGTTGATCCCATACGAACGGATGTAATACACATAGTGAATTTTCTGGCAGCACAGGCGGCTCAGGCAAAAGCTTACAGCACTATTAACAACTACAGATCTGCGATATTGGCAGGTCATGAGTACACTGAGGGTAGACCAGCAGGTGAGCATCCTCTAATATGCAGGCTACTGAAAAGTGTCAAGTGCATGAGACCACCCACACCTAGATATTCCCATCGTTGGGACGCGAGTGTGGTATTGAGGATGTTTGAGGCTTGGCCAGACAATGAAAATCTTTCTAGGAAAGCGCTGTGGGCTAAGTTAACCACTTTGTTATGTTTGATTTCATGCAAGAGACTGTCTGATGTGAAGGCTTTAGAGATAAATAGGAAATCCTTCTCACCTTCAGGGGTAATATTTAATATCGAGAAGAGGACAAAGACAAACATTAAATCGTTTGAGTATATGGCTTTCCCGGAGAAGCCCAAGTTATGTCCTGTTAGGTGTCTGAAAGTTTATGAAGTCAGGGCAAATATGGTGAGGCCCAATGGGGAATATCAATTGTTGATAGCTATTAGGAAACCTTTTAAAGCAGTAGCATCGGCCACTTTGTCTAGGTGGGTAAAATGGTGCATGGCAGAGGCAGGCATATATGTGGGTCAATTTGGAGCTCATATGGCAGGAACCCGCCTGGAAGATATTTTGAGGGCGGCAGACTGGTCTAATGAGGAAACATTTAAGAATTTCTATTTTAGACCGGTAGATCAAGTAGCGTTGTTGGTTGTAAAATAGCTTTAAAGGAGCATAATCTGAGCCTGCGAGTATTGACATAGAATACAGATTTTCCATACATTTGTTACAGAAAGTCATGTTTCTATTAAAGACTCAGAGACGAAAGATTATTCCAACCAATTTAATCGCAACAATCAAAATTGTGTAAATATGGTATTTGAAGAGTAATGTAATGTTGGAAATGGTACTGTAATGATGTTGTATGCGATTGCCCACCCATTCATGATGATAGTATATGCATGTTTTAACGGAAGCAGAGCAGAAGACAACGACGCCATGAAAGGGGAACAGAGTAAAGATTAAGAAGTAGTCTACCGGTTGGGTTGCAAGTTTTAGGATGTTCGATCAGTAGAAGAAAGAGGAAGGACTGTGGTTCACGCAGTGGAGATGAGATATGATTGACAGAGATCACATGGTTTTTTTTAATAAACTTATGAAAAACAGACTACGAATTCACTGCAGTTTTTTGGAAATTATACATTTTTTGTTTCATGGTTTTTCATAATTGTTTATTGTTACTTTGCTGCTCGAGTAGTAAAGGAAAGTTGAGAGCATAATCTTTCGTCTCCGAGTCTTTAATAGAATCATGACTTTCTGTAACGAATGTATGGAAAATCTGTAGTATTGCTGGAAAGCATGCGCCAATTGTCCCTAGAAAATCACTGTACTGCCCATCACTGGTGGGTATTACGTGACTCACCTGGTGTAAAGCTTTGACCTTAGCCGCTGCCTCTTACTCTGGCTGGGAAGAAGGAATCCTGCTGCTTATTTTCCCAGTACTTGGTCTGGGATTCTGGGGTCTCCTACTGCCTTGAAAACGACCAGCTGTTTGGCCCCCGATAGCGGCCGGTCCCGGCAAAAACTCTGCCCGGGGAGATTTTTCTTATTAACGCTCTTGCACCTTCTCCAGCGATGTATGTGTGCCGACGAACCGGCCCATCTCTTTACCGAAGGTCTCCTCAAAGAGGAGCCCCTGTGCTGTCTCCCCAGCTTCATTAGGAAGCTAGAGCGCTCAATTTAGGCAGTCCTCTCCTCCTTTGAGGAGATGGTGCAGTTTGCATTGCCTAGTAGGCAGACCGCTCTCTGCGCCCAGCTTGCCAATGCCGCGGGATACACTTCTCCTGTATCTCTAGCTCTCCGCTAGATCCACTATATTTGCCAATGGACCCGACATATCCAGCACTTTGTCTGGCAGCTCCTCCAGGACCTGTCTATTCCTTTTCTCAGGTCCTTACTAGTCTCTGACACAAAAGGTCAGCATCTTTGGGTCCAACCCTGGCATCTCCACCTCTTTCCCTGGGAGGTCTGGTTGTGGGCATTCTGCCCACAGGCGTTCTCACCTCCTTGTCCAGTGCCTTCCTTAGCCTCAGGGCCATGTACTGCGTCGCTCTCAGGGAGAGCTGCCAATCGAGGATCTGGGGTTCCTGATACTGTCAAACATATCTAGGATCTCCTCTGGCTCTTCGTCCCGATGTCTCTCCTTGCAGGCTTTCTTGCCCCCGCTGGGTTAAACCCACTCCTCAGTTTTCTCTTCCTGTGAGGATAGGTCTCCTCCTTCTGGCTCTTCTGGGAAGGGGTTCATGAGGCCTGCCGCTGTCCGTCTTAGCATGAACGCATCTTAGCTTAGTAAAGGCGTTGACGACCTCTGGGGTCTTGCTTTTCTCTATCGGGTCTGCTTACTCCCCTTCGGATCGGTTTTCAAGGGACCTGTTGGCGTGCTGTCAGTGTCACTGGTGCTCTCTGGGCTGACTTAGCATTTTTTCCAGCCTTTCCTGTAAGGGTTTCACCCCTTGAGCCACAGTGTCTATCAACGAGCTCCCCAGCACTTCTTTGAAGCTGGCGGCGAGGCCTAGAGGCTGCTCCTCCTCGCTCCACTCAAAGACAGTGTTGTGTGCCAGGTACCTGAATCAGGTGTCTTTCACACACCCACAGCTGAGTTGATTGTGATGCTCCTTATCCTTTTTTTTTTCTTTTATATATTCTTTTTTTGGTTTCATCGTTTGTAGCTTGCACCAGTCTTTTATTCTTCTGTGGCTGCTTGCCTCCCTGATATGTGGCCAGTTCTCGCTGAGAGGGGCTCCTCTCTGTTTTACGGCCTGTACCTGCCGTGTATCTGCTCTTCCGAGCACTGGGATCAGCTGGCCTGTGCTGCTGGCTGCATGTCGTCACAGCGTAGGCTTAGTTCTACTGTAATTCGTAGCGCGGGCTACTGTACAATGCCATTTACATATTAAAATCACAGCCTGGCCCGGCATACAACTCGGTGTCCCAGTCAAACTGTACAATTGATGCAACGCGGACTTCGGCTCCGCCTCCCCAAAGGAGGGGGCCGAAGCGCTCTGTGTGCACTTACTCCACCCCCGCGAGGGTGGGGGCTGATAAGGATTGCGGCGGCGAGATGGTAATGCAGCACAGGACTGCCAGCTTCGGCGCCACACAATGACAATTGTATACTCTAATGTAGTTGTATCTGCTAACGCTTATCATGTCTGTCACTGTCATGTACCCCTGACCTCCGGTCGGCTATGCCCTTATCTGTTACAACGAACAAGCAGTAATGCGTATTTCCGTTACTGGAAATGCTATACGACCAAGTAGTAATGCATAAGCGTATATAACTATACATATGTTACATATTCTCACACATTAATCACTTCTCTTGCCTAATTATCAACTGCACATGCATAAAACACAGATGTTAGAAAGGTACTTCTCTGCTAAAGAGCAGTAAAAGAAGAGGAGTCGTCCAAGAACAGGAAGAGTGGCATAGCTGGAGTGGGCAAGATGGAACTACAGACACTTTGTATTTGTATTTATTTAGTTTATATAGCGCTTTCATCCAAAACGTTTCACTTTGGGACTTGTAGTTTCAAGAGAAGAAAAGTGATAGGAGGATACTTTTCAGTGTGTGTGTTTTGTTGAAACTACTGAAGAGTAAAATTAGAAGTTGAAGCATAATGCTCGCCACCAGTCTTGACATAGAATTTAAATGCACATGTGTTTTTATTTTTTTTTTGTCCCCCACCTCCAATTTTAAAAGGAAACGGGAAAACACCCCTGCACCCTCAAAATTGCAGGGGGGGGGGGGGTCTCCCCAGCTCTCCAGGGTTGGTATTTTGCAATATATGCGACCAAATTATAACTAAATTGCCCTGAAGGCCAAATCACCCATGCAAAATTTGACCAAATTGGTCAATTGTTTTAGGTCAAATAGGCTAATACCACAGGCCCGCCCCTCTATTCTATGGCGTATAGGCCTACTTGCAGGAAGGCTCCTTATACTTTGCATGGTGCACTGAGAATGCATTAGTAATACTGTTAGGGTACCGACGGGGGCCCTAGCTTCGAGAAGCAACAGCATGCTTAACAATTATGGGTGGGTGGGGGGGGGGGTACACAACAAGAGAAACGAATTACAGCGAGCAGGGACCTTGGGCAATTTGACAACAGCAAGTGACCTACAAGCAACCAGGGGTGGAGCTGATCACCCAGCCTCGGTTGTTGGGGAACGGAGGGGGTGTGGACCTTGGTGTTCGGGATCAGACATTCCTTGAAGATGAGCACAGCGCCTTTAGGTCTTGCTGAAGCAAGAGCAGCTCTCTTCGAAGACCTACTGCTGTGGCTTTGAAAAAAAAAGAGGCACAGGAGGAGAGGGGCGGGGCGCAAAAACCTAGGTAGTAAACATGGTCCGTTCTACCTTTACGGTGTCAAATGATGCATCAGATGTTTTGCACCCCCATAATGAATGCAGACTAAGCTACAGTGACCAGCTACACACCATGGATGCTTTTCGGAAGCAAGCTGCATCTAGACCACAGTCCTCTTTCTCTGTGGCACCTGGGAGACTGCCAGAGGCATGCCATCACCTCAAAAGCAAATGCAAGACACCACGACTTGCAACTGTGCCTACTCCTGGAGGCAGCAACAGTTTGCCAGGGTCTGAGGTGAGGGAGGAAAGGTGAAGGGCAGCATCCGAAACAGCGGATTATATAGGTCGATCATAGCATGCATGCCAGGCATTTAACTGCCATTGGGTGGCAATACTCTGCATTGAAGTCTGCACGTAGCCTATAAAACGGCCGCAAAGCTATCTGTGTAGAATTGCATGTAGTGGCTGCCATTCATGGGAGTATGCGTCAACGGTGCCCCAATTCTAGGAACCACTGTGCTTTAAATAATATATGAACAGACGGGGGTCCCTCCTAAGTACGTCCCAAACTGTGTGTTTAGCATTTAATCTAGTAAGTATGTAAAAAAAAAAAGTCAACATCGTGCAGCAGATAAAGAAAAGAGTGCAATAAAAAAAAGCGTAATGTTTATAATCCAACAGATAATGAACATTAATTTCAAGCAATACATATAAAATGATAGGGTAAGAACACAAAGCAATACAAAGGTTGCCACGTTTATACAAACATGAAGGTCACAAAACAAAAAAAACTTTTGTTTTTTTAAATCACTCACATAAACGCGTAACTTCATTCTCTGATGACTATATTAAGAAAAGGGAAACGGTTGTGTTCTTCAAAAAAGAATCCAATTACAATAAATGTGAAAGCAAAGTGAAAAAAATGGTCCTCCAACATGGGTTGCCAGATTACAAAATCTGGTAACGAGGTTTCGTCCACCTATATATTTATAGCAGTTTTGCACATTTCGAAATTAACCAAGTGGCCATAGTGCCATTTTATTGCTAATTCTGAATGGTTCGGCTTTAAGCTTGGACTTGTGCTGATTCCTGGTGTTCAAATAAGAAGAGAGCAACGTCTATTAGACAACAGGGGGGGCGGGGGGGTGGGCGCTCTCAATAAAGCCATAATTGTTATTTATTACAAGGCCAAAGAGCATGAGCATGCCTCCTACAGATCAGTAATTCTGTATTCAAGACCTGAAAAGATGAGAGGTTGTGAAATACTGCCCATAATGTGCTGAGCATGAGCATGCCTCCTACAGATCAGTAATTCTGTATTCAAGACCTGAAAAGATGAGAGGTTGTGAAATACTGCCCATAATGTGCTGAACCGCATATTTAAACAATAATGTTCCTAGTGTTATTTGATGATTTCATTGGTTTATAAGTTCCTTCATTTTATCAAAGCAATAGGACGAGTGGTTTGTCCACAGCTGTACGACTCTTCCGAAAAACAGGATGGGCCCAAGTCAGTTATCAATGTTGTGACGTAACGTTAACGGTTACATGAGAGATTATTTGAAGAGACGTTTACTTGCGCATGCGTAATAACGGTTTCTTCCTAGTGGCGGGCACGTGGGGAATGGCCGGGTGCCATTTTGAAAAGCTCGTTATATAGTGGTCACACGGTTGCTCAACTGTGGCCATCTTTGAATAGGCTTCGTCCAATATAGTAAGTGCCCGAGTTAACAATTACCCAATTACAATTGTTTTATTCAGTGTTTGGTAAACACCGTTTGTTATGATGGCAAACGCCCTCTTGGTAAAACTAGGACAGCCAATGTCACAAGGTTACACTTCGAGGGCCATCTTGCTAAAGACACTCAGTATTAATAGTCTTTCTTCGCGGCGGCCATGTTTTAACGTTCACTTTACAATAGCGGTCCAGGTCAAAGCTCACAGGTACGTATTCATTAGATGCCCTAGTTAACCTCCACAATTCTTTTACCCCGGATATCAATGTTTTACTCCAAACGGTCTTGTCAAAAGTTTGTGTTTTAAGGAAAAAGTACAGGATTTACTGTGGAATCCTGTGGCATCTTCCTCAGGCGAATATCTATTTTCCCTTTAAAAACCCTTACATTAAGTTCAATAATTCCATTTCCAAATCAACCATTTTGCGAGTGAATGTGGGTACAAAAGAAAGTCCTTTGTTTAAAACGGACGATGCCCCTTGTCGAAGGTACCCCTGCAAGGTTAATAATGGGCGGCAGTGCTTCCGCCGGTATGTTCTTGGTCGCGTTTGAAATACTTTTGGTGATGCCCCGTTTGGGGGTGCAGGGGAGAACATTGGTGTAAATGCCCGCCCTCAGTCTGCCTCCTTTCCCACCTCTGCCTAGAAAGGTCTATACTGACTTTTGGGGAGTGTAGGAGGCATTTCCCTCACTTGAAGAGTCTGCGGTTAGTATGGTTTCTACCATACTTATTCCGGACTTTGGTAAAAGTAATCACTGGCTAAGTATGGGTAAAAGAGAACCCAGAAATGTCCAAGTTTGGCGACATTCCAATGCAGGGACTCCGTTTTGAATATACCCATGAACAGGTTGATAAATGCCATTTTGTCTTCTGCTTCAGCAATAGCATTGTTTGATAAGAAATGTCTTTCCATTGGGTACTATATAACCTTGAGAGATACACGGACGTTGGTTGGGCCATCATATTTTTAGGGTTGAGTCATTAAGGTGTGGACAAACCACTTACATTATGCATTTATTGCACTCTTTTGCAACACAATTGTATTATTATTAGTGCGGGCTTGACCAACATATAGAAACACCAGTCTGCTCGTATATGCCATGCATAAATTACTGGGGCATTTTAGGACGTGCTTGACAAAGGATGGCAGCAGAAGCAAGACTGACAATTAAATATCGTTAGTCTGCCCTTTATATAAGGCCTTAACTGCCTTAAGATGCCACTAATGGGCAGAGCCCCTCAGTTGCTACCATGAAGCCGTCTTTGCTGCCAAGCCTCATTTCTAGTCACCCACATTAGTACCACAAACAAAGGAAGAGGACGGATCAGACTAGAGTCCCCCAGGACCGCCCTTCTCTGCATGCCCTGGATAGAAGTCTATTCCACCAACCCTGAAATTTAGCAATAAGCGTCTTGAAGGATTTGCCACAAAGAAATTGCAACAAAACGGCACCCCTTTCTATAGTGGATTGCCTCAATCATTGTTCCATTCCAATCCACCTTTCATGCCATCTAAGAAGTGGTGTTTTTTTTTCTGGCTGTCTTCTAGGGACCCGGTGCAGTTATTTATTTACATCCGGTATATCCGCAAAGTCTCATTGGTCACAACCCAATTATCCTCACTCCTTTACAAGCAGGTTTTAGTAGGATCTCCATTTTAAAAAGACCACTCTGGACTCCAGCAAGCAGAAAGCTATTCTTCTATTCACAGAAATCCTAGAAAGCACATCCTCCTCCCAGCTACTAAAATGCATTACTAGGAAAAAGAATCTGGTTCGGGCCCAAGAATAGAATGGCATTTGCACTAACAGTATGAGAGAATTCACTCATGGTTGTCGTCATTGGCCCGTTGGACCCCTCAGAAGCACTGTAGACCACTGGATATTAAATCATACAGACGAGCGTCCTCACTCGTCCATCTCCCGTGGCTAGCACAGGATTTCCACTTTGTTGATGGTAGGCATGTAGCTCTAGACTGTCTGCAACCTCCCCTCAATACCCTCTTAATGAATGTGTGTCATTGTCCCATTTTTAGAGGACTCTGTCAATAGAACATCTCGCTTCAGAAGATACGAGGCCCTATATTCACTTTGCTAACCCCGGGCACAACTTCACTTTGCTGGGACACTGTACGGATGCCTTCAGAATCTAGAGGAACAACAGCTGACACCAACAATCAGGGAAAAACTGACATCCTAGAGCTTGGCCCTAATAGAATCACCCACAAGTGCCCTATTCCACCTACTGGCCAATACTCGGCAGAGCACGGCTTCAGTTCACAATGTGGGTGAAGTAATGAACAAATCCCTCGGTCCAATCCGCCCTCGGATTTCTTTCGCCTTAAACACCTAAAAGTGCTTGAGTCTGTAGCTACCATAGTGGAATCCTGTATCATCTCCTGCCATGCCAACTGCCACTCTCCATACGGGGGCCCACCTGAATCATTTCTGGCTCACCTTAAGCCGGCACAGAGTGCTGCAGTGAAACTGGCTCTTAACCTACGGAAAAGAGAACATGTCCCAGAGGTGCAGAAAAGTCTACCTTGGCCTTGTGTCACGCATAAGACATTTCCAAAAGTCCTGTGCTTGATTGGCATCTCCTATGGTTCTGCACCACTTGCCGGCCGTTACCAGTCTGCCCACCAAAAGCAGCCTTGAGCTTAAGCGTTCCAGTCACGGTGGAAAAACGTTTGTGTCGCGCCCAAAGCACTGCAACTCCATATCCTCCCTCCCCCACATTAGCAGGAACCCACCACCGTTGGATCTCTTCTTAGAAAATACCTTTTCAAGGGTCAGGCATGGGAACAACATGGTTTCTCCTCTTAGACGAAAGCCAGTGCCAAGTGGAGACTTACCTCCCAGTGTGCACAACACAGTCACCCACGTCAGGATGCACTTGGCATATGAGCGCAGCACCAAGGAAATTAGGTTGTCTTTTGCATATCAACACTACGCATAGTTTCACGTGGGGCTGTAACTGGCATTACTGTGCATGCAGGGTTGTTCTGGCACACAAGGAGGGGACCAAGGCCTATATTGGTCTTGCTGGGTGTCCTCGGTCATACCATAAACCATACATGGCATATCGTGGCAACGATCAAACGCAGTAACTAAAACAGCCTTGTCTGCTTTGGGGAGTACAGTTTGTTTTATTAATCATACGGTTTTGTCAATGTACATCATTAATGTCACTTCCATCTATTTGTGATGTCACCCATCATGTGATGCCTTTTCACTGTTCTGGTATTTTCCATGTCCCTGGCCAGAATCGGCTGCTATGATTCGAGCAAGCGAATGTAGGATAACTTGCTTGTAGTCTGTTTTACCCCTACTCCTATCATCAGTTTTTACTAACGAAGTCTGGCATCTAAGATTTGATTATATCTAAACAACAAGAGTTTGTTTCTAAAGACTGGCTAAAATTTTAAAGCAATTCAAGTTTCTTACTCAAAGAGATCAGAAGCTACATAAAGCCAATATTACACAGCTCAACCATATACAATGGCAGTCCGGAATGTGTCAAGCGTTAGTATAAAATTCTTCGCAAATGCCAGTTGGGCCATTTCCTTATTAAGTCTGCAAAGCTTATTGGTGAACTCACCAATAAGCTTTGCAGACTTAATAAGGAAATTCAATGGTTGATAAATTTAGTTCAGACGCACTCCAAGGAATAATTAACCACTTTGCAAGAGATTTTTGATAGAACATATTGCACGCGTGAACGTGAATTTCACTTTAGCAATGGAGACACAAGGTTGGATAATGATCCCACTGATGCATTGAGAGATTATTAATTCTGTGTTAATAGACGGGGAGGAAGCAGGTTGGATAAGTAACCCTACACGTCGTATTTTGATGAAATCTTTTCCGATAGCTGCAGCATTTTAATACCCTACTTTCTAGGAATTACCCAAAAAGAGAGGACAAAAAGAACGAATCTCAAAAGACCGAATATGGGATGCCCAATTTGACATATATATATATATATATATATATATATATATATATATATATATATATATATATATATATACACACATACATACACACACATACACACATATATGGGAAGGAAAAGTGAGGGGGATTTTTTTTTAAAAAAACAAAGCAAAAGAAAGATATTGATGGATTACGTTTTTTTATTTTCAGTCAAATCACCCACATTCGCCTTTCTAAGAGAAATGCTTGGATTTATCACTGGGTAGACTGATAGCAGCTGCTACTATATTTTTATTAGAACCTTTAGCACAATATGTTGACTTGATTCTAACAACCTTTTATAGAGGAGATCACTACCTACTTGGGAGATATTGGGAAATTCTACAGGACAGTATCATTTTGGATAAAGATATCTTGTTTACTACGAATGGGAAAAGTGCATTTACTTTGATTCCTGAGGAGGAAGAATTACGTACGCTTGAATGGTTTTTCTATTGAGCCAATACGGTATTGATTCAAATGTTAAATTGATTTTGAATAAAATGTTAGGTTCAGAGGTACTTTTTAATTGCAACCTGAGGAGCTTCGATGGGGTCCAGTATGGCCACCAATATAAGCAAATGTTTCCACGTATTTTGCTATTAAAACATTACACAAACACGGTGAAAAGCATGTTTGAAAGTATATAAACTATATAGATGATAAATTGCGAATTTGGTGTTTGATGATAAATTAAGGAATTTTTGCGATAGGTGACATGGGGGGGGGGGGAAGAGTTGGATGCTGGCTGGCGCTACACTACAGTTAACAGAATTTCCTGCTGCCACATCCTGGTACCTACCAGGGGGAGTCAACCAATCAGCCTCCCTGAAGATTGCTGAGGCATGAAAGCGCGCTAGGAGGAGAACACCTTTGGATTGTTTGAGCTTACTACAGCTGGGACCTAGAGCAGCACCCCTGCCACTGATCCTTTTGGTTTGTGTATGCATAAATAACACCACAACAGAAGTTCTTCCGATCTTTTAACACCATCAAACAAAAAAAGATCCCAGCACTGTCTCAAATGTGCATTTACCAACATGGACTTACTAAGCCTTTATTTCCATTCAAGTCTGCATCAAAACACCATGCGTTCTATCTCAGGCAGGCAGTTATTACATCTTCTCAATACAAGCTGCTCTTTATTTCCTTTCTCCTGCATCACGACTCGGAAACATTCATAATCATGTGAAATGTCTACAAGCATGTCCATCTAAAGCCACCATGGCGGCCTTTTTACAATGGTTTGGTTGCTTGATTTTCCACTTTGATCACTATTGCGACCTGTTAAATTCCAGTCTCAAACCTTTATTATTTTACTATGAAAGCAAACTGTATCTCACTCAGAATATCAACATATCATACAGTAATTCATTTCAGTTTATCATGGTAAATGCCATATGGCGACGAGGGTTCCACAGACCCGAGCACTGCGCCAAGTCTCTCCGGCGCAGTAAAAAGTAAACCAGTACGAGGAAGCGGGGCATGCATCAACGCGCCATGGAGGGCTATGCAGCTTGAGCCACTAAGGGGACACGGTGCACACCCTGGGGAGACCCACAGCAGTGCAGTCGCCCTAGCCTCTCCTTAGACCCCCGCGGGTAAGGGGGTAAAGGTTCGATGTGTTAATATCCCCGCAAAAATATTGCGATACAAAAATATCACCATATTTTTGCAGCGATATTGAGGCATGGACCCTGCGGGGGGACACCCCTGCATTATTTTTAAATGTGTGGGGGACACCCCTGCAACCCCCACTCCCACAAATTATCCCCCCCAAAAATATTGCGTATGGCGTTCAAGACACCCATATATACGGCGATATTTTTGGTGGGGATAATATGTAGGGATACCGGGGAAAATATGGTGCGTGACTCATGCTGCACTCAGGACAAACAGCGGCGGGGCGCGCCGCTATGAACATTTTAAACTCCCATCCATGGGAGTCAGTGATGCGGCCTCTGCGGCAAACAAAGAGTGCCTGGGGGAGACCGAGGGCCGCAGCCACCAGCAATGACATGCTCCCGCATGGGGAACGAGTGAACAGCAAGGCACGCTGCAACAAGGTGTGCTGTTCAGTCGCACACAAAAAAAATTAATGCTTGTTCCCCCAGGTGGGACCAGAGGGATGCGGCGAGGCTCGTTGATTCTGCCGCATTAATGTTAAGTTAGCGCCTCAGGCAGTGAGAGGGGCGTGGCCACACCCGTGCTGGAAAATAAAAAAAGTGCTATACTCGCGCATGGAGACAGAGGGAACGGCCTGTTCGCCGCCAACAGAAAGTAAACTGTGTTAAGCTCCTGCCTAGGGGGAGAAAAAGCAGCTCATGCTACTACTGAAAAAGGACATACTCCTGCCTGGGGAGGAAAAGGCGGCCCATGCCGCTACAATAACATTTGGTGCTCCTGCAAGACAGGGGTGTGGGGGAGAAAAGGCGGTCTATGCCACGCCAGTGCCATAAACCCCTGCCTGGGACAAAAGCCAGAAGAGCACCTTGGCCGGGGGGCGCTGTTGAGCGCCGAACAAGATGGCCGCCTGAAGTTAGTGCTCTGTGGCAGGCAGATCGCGAGATCCTATTTCTGGCACTTTAAGCCCCTGATGCGCGGTTTTGGTGGACACAACCTTGTCGCTGTAGCCCAAATCTTGACGATAAACGGAGCCGGGGATCCCCAGATCTGAACGACACCATTACCACCCCCCCCCCAATCGGCGGTGCTCCTTCTCGCCAATACCCAACTCCAGCGGCGGGGCGTACCGTGCAGCCTGAAGTCCTGGCCCCTCCTGCCTGCTGTTACAGTGACTCCCAGCGCTCCTACACCCCTTCGATGCTTCGGATGGTGTGGGCATGGTGGACGTCCGATCCCGCCCCTGAGCCACGCATCGCCGACTTGTGAGGGATTGCTGCTGTCGCCGAGCGTCTTTGACATCCCGCTCCGGCCCTCGACACCGTTGCTGCCTGGCCCCCCCCTCCGTACCCCTGTCACGCTGCCTGGTGTGGCCAACCATCTGTGGACCCCCCCCCCTCAAGGAGGCTCCGATACCCGGGGTCGAGCTGCGGCGCACCTTCAGACATCTGGTGCTGCGCTCCCCCGCTGGTGCAGGCGGCCCCACAAGGTACGTTTTCGGCGAGAGCCCCGTTCGCCCCCTGAGAGCGGCGCTACCTCGCCTCCCCCACAGCGTGGCCCTGTACCTTGCCCGCCCCTGAGGCACGAAGCCACGGGCACATCTGGCCTCTCAACACTGCACATACTGGGTTCCCACGCTCACCCCTGGCGACAACCTGAGGCTTGGTCCTCTCTCTGACTTCACTTCACCCTGCCCGGTGACCCTCTACGACATGCTCCGTTCACTCTACCTATAACGCTTACAACAATACTCTAAGGGGCTCTTTACCCCTGATCACATCGCAGCGGACCTGCAATCACCCTCACCACCAACTTAAGAGCCGGAGCCTTCTGTGAACTCCATCTCCCACGTGAAAACCACAGCCTGCCTACCCCACCTGCAAATACCACCTAGCTGGGTGAGCTCCTCCCCCACCCTCCTTGCGCACTTAATTGGTCTGCAGGGCTCGAGCACCTCACTCCCGGAGAGTTTGTGTGGTATTATCACACTCAACCCTTGCTGAACTGTGTTGGGAGCCTTTTGTATTGTGTATTGGTAGTGTGTCTCTACTTCCTGTATTGGTAATCGCCGGGCCCCCGGAGCATCCACCTGAATCACTTACTGCATACCATCTCATCCACTTCTGTGGGGCCCGACCTCGTGGCACAATATTAAATTCGGACTTCTCTCCCCTGAGCGTCCCTATACAGTCACTCCGGGGCCCCGTGCTCGCTCCTGGGGACGCACTGTGGCAGAGTCCCTGATCGCCTCGTTTTATCCCCCCCCCGAGGTGTGGACCCGCCAGTACCTTCTCGCTCTACTGGAGAGGGCTCTGTGCTGCACTGGTCGCCTACAACAGAGCCCGAATGGACCTCTAACCCCTGCTCACGCCACTGTGGATCCACATTCTCTTCGTCCACACGTTCCGTTTATGTACTGGATCCCCTTACGAATTGCACTGCTCGCATCCGTCTCATGGGCGAATACTACAAAGCTGGGAGATATTCACCCCTACACCTCCTGTGAATATATGGGATTAACTACTGTGCCTGTGCTCCTAACGTCTGTGTATGCTGCATGGTATCATCACACTCATCCCCCCGGCGACCTACGAAAAGTGCCCTCTGACTGCACGCTGCATCGGTAGTCGCAAACATTGTGTGAACGAGACCACGCTCGCTTGAACCTCCGAGTGTCAACCCAATCCTCCTCCTTGCATACCAACCTACCCAGTTGCATAGCTGGAGCTCCCCCCTTTCCCCTACCAAGCTTGAGTACAGTGGTCTATTGCCATCCGGGGGCGGGGGTAGGTGACTGGATTCCCTCCACGAGCTGGTGGGGTGCCACCGGCCCCCCCCCACACTCCAATTGAACCTCAACAACGTCAGAATGACCAAGAGGGCCGGGAAAAAGCAGAGTTCCATCAATATGTTCGCGAAGACTCCAGTGAGATCGCAAGAGGGGGTCCCTGAGCAGGCCCCTATTAATTCATCATCCCTTGTTGCCTCGAAATCCCAAAACATGATGAAATTCATGCGCGAGAGCTTCACCACACTTCACTCAAAATTAGATGACATGAACGGCACCATATCCCCCATTAAGGCCCATATCGAGAAAACGGACAGTCGGGTGCTGGAGGTCGAGGCAAGGGTGAGCTCTGCCAAAGATGGCCTGGGTGCCCTGCGCTCGCAGGTCACCGATCTTTCCAACCGAGTTCTTGAGGTGGAGAAGAAGAACGAGGACTTGGAATCCCGATCGAGGCGCAACAACCTCCGCATCATCGATGTTCCCGAGAATAATATCAATGAATCAGGAGGACTTTGTTGAACATACACTGCTGTCACTTCTTGACTCACCGAAGCTCTCCTCCCAATTTTCTATAGAACGAGCGCACCGTGCCCTAACAGCTAAGCCTAAGCCCGGCGCTCCTCCCCGACCCATCATAGGCCGAGTGCTGAATTTTCGAGACCGAGATGCCCTCCTCAGGGCCGCAAGACTTAAAGGAGAGCTCCTGCTGGGTGGCGCAAGGATACATCTCTACCCTGACTTTTCGGTAGCCGGTCAGCGAGAATGCAAGACTTTCCTGGCGGTAAAGAAAAGGCTGAGGGACCATGCAATCAAATACTCTGTCATATCCCGCTAAACTGCGCGTGGAGCATGCCAACCAGGTGTTTTTCTTCACGATTCCGGAGGAGGCCTCCAGATTCATAGATGAACACTTTCCGGCATGACCCTCCTTACCAAACAACCTTTCTGCAATGGTTCAGCTGTCCCAGTGAGGGTGACCCCGGCCCCGGCCGCCCCCCTGCACCGAGGGTACATTGGTTTATTACTCCCTAATGTAATATCTTGTTTTATCTCTACAAATGTGTGCCACATTACTATGTGCAAAGACTCTGTTCAAGTTACGTGTGAAGCCTCATTGTTGGCACTATGCTTTAAATCGGATCTGCCATTGGCCCGGAGCGGCGCCACATGTCCGGCCTACAGGCCCCCAGGCGTTGATGCCACTGGATTGTTTCTGTTTAAAGGGTTTTGGGATTGTCATCCCTCTGGTTGGGGGAGGGATGAGGGCGGGGGGTGGTACACGTTGGGTGTTATTTTACAAAAAGCTTGGCCTTGGCAGTGGAGGCGGATCACGGGGCGGAGTGTAATGACTGGGGTTCTAGTGCTGCTGAACTAGTCCATTGGCTATTGCCACTCTCTCGATATGGGCACGACCGCATTGATGACGGATAGTGATCTGACTCGTGAGCTGGAATGTACGGGGATTGGGCAATTTTAAAAAGATGAGGCAACTCCAACTGCAGGCCGAACGTCATGGGACCATGATACTATTCTTGCAAGAAACAAATCCCTGCGCTGTTCAATGTATGAGATTTGCCAAAACATGGGGCCCCCAAAGATTCTTTACCCAAAGCCGCGGGGTCATGACTCTCATTCACAAGAGTCTCAAATTCACTCTTATCTCCTCACAAATGGACCCTCAGGGTAGATATGTATTACTCCATGCCACGCTTCAGAACTGGGAGGTTGTCTTGTTGAACATCTATGGCCCCAATTTGGATGACCCGGATTTTTATGTGCACCTCACGTCCCTTCTCGATGGCTTCCCTCTAGTTCCCATTCTCTGGGGGGGGGGGGGGGAAGACTTCAATACAATCTTTGACGTGGATCTCGATAGGTCTGGATCCAGGCCTCGCCAACTAACCAACGCGGCCTACGCTGCATTATCATCCCTCCCCCGCCTCGCCATGGTAGATGCATGGAGACTCCTCTACCCTGATTCTCGGGTTTACTCCTTCTACTCCTCGGTGCACGATTCCTATTCCCAAATTGATAGATGGGTGATCTCTAACGCATTGATAAAAAATGTTCTGCAACTGACGATCCTCTCCAGAACCCTATCGGATCACTCTCCTGTAACCATCACCATGGACTGGGGTCCAGATCGCGACTGTACTCGGCACTGGTGGATGAAACCTCACTCACTCCTTGACCCTGTGTTTAGCTCTGAACTCGAGGTGGCTATTGAGGAGTTCTTCGAGACAAACACAGGCTCAGTGTCATCGCAGGCCACGCTATGGGAGTCCTTCAAAGTCTACATTAGAGGCATAGCGCTGTCCAAAGAAAATGGCATACAGAACTATCCGGAGAGACATCGCGGAAAGCAAATCCAAACTATCTATCCTTAAGGCCCGATGCTCACTACTCTCTACCCCGGAAATTCTAGCAGCTATAGGGGCAGAACTAGATACATTCCGTTCCCTCGCGGATCGAGAACAAAATTTTTTAGATACTCCCGGTTTGGCGAGGAAATACGGTGAGGGCGAGCGCCCGGGCCGTTTTTTGGCTAGACTCATCCGTCATGAGCTGGGGACTCCACATATCCCGGGGATAGAAAGGCCCGACGGCCCTATGGCTGTCACATCGCAAGACATAAACTCGGAATATTTCACATTTTATGAAGATCTGTATTCCAATTCGGAGGAGGCCTCAATGGCTGAGGTCGACTCCTATCTCGATACCCTCCCCCTGTGGGCCCTTTCCCCGGAAACTACAGGGTCCCTCGACTCCCCGCTCACCCTGGAGGAGTTCTCTGACACCATGGACTCCCTCTCTCCTCGGGGAAAGCCCCTGGCTCTGACGGCATCCCAATTGAAGTCTACAAACACTATAAAACACTTCTGCTTCCTCACCCAATAGCTCTCTGGGAGGAATCTGTGGAGGCGGGTGTATTTCCCCCATCACTCCGGGAGGCCACAATAACGGTACTGCTTAAACCTGGTAAATCTCCCACACAGTGCGGTTCTTACCGCCCACTTTCACTCATAAATTGTGACGTCAAAATATACGCCAAGTTACTGGCACTCCCGCGTGCCCCCTTCTTGACATCCATCATCCACCCAGATCAGGCAGGCTTCATCCCGGGTCGCTCGACCTCTCTGAACCCGAGGCGTCTCTTTAACATAATCAATAGAATAAATCCCAACACACATGCGGTGGCGGCCACCCTCGACATGCAAAAAGCTTTTGATTCGGTCTCCTGGAGGTACCTTTGGCGGGTTCTCAAACAATACAAATTTGGCCCAACCTTTCTCTCCTTGGTCAGCGTGCTCTACTCGGATCCTGTGGCCAGGGTCCGCACGGAAGACCGTTGTTCCCCTCTTTTCAAGATCGCTAGGGGCACGAGGCAGGGATGCCCCTTCTCTCCCCTGATCTTCGCCATAGCAATAGAACCCTTTGCTGACATGCTTCGCCAATCCCACGCACAGAGGGCTCCACACTGCGGGTCAAGCTGACAGTGTCCTTATGCTGATGACGCTCTTCTTTTCATACGTTCTCCTTCCACCAACTTATCCCCGATATTGGAGGATGTCATCTACTTTGGCCGTATATCAGGCCTCAAAGTGAACTGCTCGAAGTCTTCACTCTTCCCACTTACAGATTGCACCCCTCCCCCTCCTGACACCCTGGTGTTCACATGGGCTCAATCTAAAATCACTTATCTGGGCATAGTGGTAATGCATCACTACGAGTCGACCTTCGAGGAGAACTTTCAAAGGTATCTTACACACCTGTCGACGAAAGCACTAGCCTGGGACAAGCTCCCTGTCTCTCTTGCAGGTAGAATAGGGATATTGAAAAGGTAGTGTTACCCGAGTTACTCTACAGGTTCACCAACATCCCCATATGGCCAGGCGAGGACTTTTTTCGAGAGTTGACTCACACTATCAATTCCTTTCTATGGCACGCGGGTGCAGTCCGACTTAAACTTAGTACTTTGTCTACCCCTATGTCCCATGGTGGCTTCGGAGCCCCTGATTTTCTTAAATATTGGTTGGTATCCCAAATTCAATATACATCTCACTGGTTCAACACAACGGACCCCCCCCCACACGTCAGACTTGAAAAACGGGCGGTTGTGGACCGGGACATCCACTCCCTGGTGATTCAACCCCTCCCTCTGACACAGGGCTCATTGAGCCCGGTCGCCTGCACATCCTTGGCAGTAACGAAAGTTTGGAAGTTGATATGATATGATATGATATGGTATTTGTAACGCGCCTATACACGAGTGTTTCTGGGGACCATTCATCCGTTCCATGGCAACCTCCCTCTGGAATTTTCTTCCGGGGGTCCCGCGAGTGCCACCAGCTATGGTGCATCGATGGGCCGAGGCCGGATACGAGCTGCTTCGAGATGTCTTCGACCAGGGTACATTTGTTGAGTGGCCTGACCTCCCATTGCCCCTGAAGAGTAGCCCCTGTGCATGGCTTCAGTATTCATCCCTTCGTAAGACTCTTAAGCGAACCAACCAGATGTTCCCGGCGTTACCGCCAGATGACCCCGCCATCGAGGAGCTGACCTCCCCCTCACCTACCAGAGGTAAAATATCTAGGCTTTACACTATGGTTCAATCCAGATCCACTCCGAAATTTACAGAGCTGAGACGGGCCTGGGAGGTTGACCTTGGGATGGAAGTCTCAGATGAAGGCTGGGCCCATATGTGTGCTCGTATACACCGTGTATCCTTTAACTCCCGCTTCAAATTGGTCCAGTTTAAAGTGCTGCATAGGTTCCACTATGCTCCAAACACATTACATCACATGTTTAGCAACCACTCCCCGAGCTGTCCCAGATGTGGCCAGGATACTGCCGATTATATCCACATGGTCTGGTCCTGCCCCCGCCTCTCTCAGTTTTGGGATGCAGTGTGCTCAACCGTATCCACTATGCTCGACCACCCTATTGACCCCTCCCCAATGGGGTGCCTCTTTCATGACTTCTCTGGGCTTTCTCGGGATTCCAAAAAACTGGCGGGCTTTTGCATGCTTCTTGCAGTTCGGTCCATCCTACTTTGCTGGCTACATCCCAAGCCTCCTACTCACGCCCAGTGGCTGGGGGCAGTCACTTGGGCCTCGGATACCGAGGAAACCTGGTCTTATCTACAACCCTCTCACTCAAGACCCAGAAATATCTGGCTCAGATTCCGGTCCTACATGTCCAATTTGAGTGCGACACCGGATTTTCAGTCCCCAGCTTCTGTTCACTCTGCATTATAACCCACATATGCCCTGCTTATGTCATGTATGTGTAGGTTGGTCATGCCCTTATACGATGCAGTCACTGTTTACTTGTACTGTATACTACTGTAATCTCATTGTACCTGACTTGTGGTCTTGTTTGCCTATGTTATGCTGCCAAGCTGAATAAATAAAAGTTAAAAAAAAAAATACAAAAAAAAAAAAAAGAGCACCTTGGCCCACTGGACACGAATCAGGGACTCCCATCAGGGGGTGAGGGGCATCACCTTAAACAAGGAACTCCCGTTGGGGGGGGGGGGGGGGGGGAGGTGATGCACTGCCTAAAGCAGTTCCTGCCTTGGGGACAGGCCTGGGAGAAGAAGCAGGGCTTGGCAAGAACCATCGCTGCAGTGGCTGTACCCCAGAGTCCATGTCAGCGAGTGCATACTACCACATGGTAGTGAGCCTGCAGATGGCACGACATGACGCTGGCACGACTGCGTCTCTCCCCTAAATTGGCTGCCGTCAGCCCCTACCTTGGAGAGAAGAATGGCAGGGCAACATATTCACCCCAAATTACTAGGGCTATTCAGACGTGGAACCCTTGCTCACTGCTCTTAGGTATGCACAGCTCCACCTCACTGACGGGGACCAACCAGGCCAAAACATGTGTCTGGGGTTGCTGCTGGTACTCTGGTTCAGAAGAGAATTGCCTGGCATTTTGGTGCTGGACTGCCCTTGGGCAGGACAAAGACTGATATATAGTGGACATTTCTCCTCTGTGAAAGAATGGTGAGCTGAAGACTCTGGTCAAGACTAACCCAGGATATAGGCCGGTAGAGAGAGACTCCCAGGACCCCTTGTTTGTGCAACAACTGGCACCGCCAAGGCTTCACGCCACACTAACTGCCTATCCTTTTGGCCAACGGGCCAGGAGCTGGTCACGCAGCAGTGTACGTCTCTGCCACCAACAGCAGTGAGCAGTGCGGCAAGCTCTGCCTCCGCAGTGGCCGTACACTAGAGGCGAGCAAGAAAGAACTCCCACCTGGGGAGACAAGTGGACAACAGCCTTAACTAAACCACGGCCCTCCCTGAAGAGAGTGCTTGTGCGTTCAAGCAAAAGGCAAGCCAGGAAGAACTGACTGGAGGAGCCTGGCCACGCCATTTCCGCCGCCACACCAACTCAAATTCAGTCAAACAAGCAGAGGGAAGACCTGGTCACTGCATGGTCCTGGTCGCTGCATGTGCCCATTCCTGCAGCAGGGAGCCTCAACATTGTGGGGCTACCGCCATGGCAGCAGCAAGGAAGAACTCCTTCCTAAAGGGGGGGATCATGGGCACGGGTCTGCCTGCTGCCATTCAGCGGTTCCTCACCTGTTGAGGGACGCAAGTAAAATATCCTCCCCTTGCCGCTATCCGCATGGGGGAGGGGGCCCCGAAAGACTCCAGACTATGGTCTTCCGCAAGGGACAAATATTACCCAGGCCTGCTGGAGAACCATCCTAAAGCAGACAGGCTAGAGACCTGCGGGCAAGACAGCCGATGTGGCCCCCGAAATCCTCCTTTACCAGCTGCGTCATGGTCCTGCGCGGTGCAGGGCATCACCGCAATGGGGCCGGCATACCCAGCAGAGGCGTAGCCAGGATTGTCTAATAAATGCGGCCTGTAGCTTATGTAGTTGGTCCCACCTCACTGACATTAACAACTGCACATGCCCACACAGCGCTGTTGGGTGGGCATTAATAGATTTTGGGTGGACCTTACCTGCTCAGGCCTACCCCGTCTACGCCTCCGATCCCTAACAGTCTCCCAAGTTCTTCTCTGAACTAAGACTGAAGAACGCAGTGGGCAGGGAGGGTGGTTAAGATACAATATGTGGTCTGTGAAGACCCTCACACACCCTGCTTTCTTTCGGTATGAGCACGTTACCGCAGTGGTCTAAGTGTACAAAAAGAAGTAGTGGATCTATGCTCCCTGCTGGTCTGCCCCTCTCCCCACAAACCCCATCCCTGCGTCCCCTCCCACACACAATCCAAACCCCCAAACAACCACCTGCTATTTATGGGAATGTGCAGTGCAAGCTTCAACTTCTTCCTATACTTTAATTTTAAAACGAAACCATTCCAGAACGGTTTATTTTTAAAATAAAAAGTAAAAGAACACCGCTCCCGACCCCTTCGACCCCTGCGTTGCCGTCAGATCTTTAAGAAGCTGATGTGGCGAGGATTACCTGGCCCAGAATGCTGTTTCAGAGAACATTGTGCCTGCCACCTGTGCAATATGGGGCCGCTTTGAACATTTCCAGGGCCCCTTTCGGTTCCCAGTCCTCCCCTGCACAGGACATCTGAGGGGGGTTGCAGCCCATGTCTACCCTCTGGAAAAAGGGTCTGGAGGGAGGGAGGCAGTCTTCATCGGTAATGAGTGGGACGAGGGAGAAGACGTGGGGGTGGTGTGCCAGCGCCGTCAGAGCACCTCAACTCTACCACTTCAGTGGGTGAAAAGCCAAACAGTGCCTTTTATTTCTTGAAATTATGCGACTTGTCGTTTTGCCTTTTACATATAGGACTACACGTCCCATAATTTCAAGGGGGGGGAAACAGATGGCTTTCTTGCGCATGGAGCTGGGATTCTTAAGAGCTCTGCAACTTGCGATTCTAGGTATTTGGAACTACGACTCCCATGATCAATCGCCATTAACTATGGTGGCAATGGAATCTGAAAAGGACGAAGGACTGAGTGGGTATTCTGAAACTCCGCCGCAGGGGCCATAACCTTATGAGCTACCTCGTCCTGATAAGGGCTATCGTGCCCAAGTGCAGTGCCAGGCCACCCCTGGCACCGCGCGAAGACCTTTGCCCGCCCCGCATTCCACGTCGCACTCGTTGGGTGACTAGCACCCCAGAGTGCAGATTCCACCCCCCCCCCCCCCCCAACTCCCTGGGCAGTGTCTATTGCCCAATTGAGCCACTACCGCGCGTCACCTTCCAAACTCCCACTGCCGTCTGTGGACCCAGGGGTATTTCCAGGCCACGTCCCTGCCCACTGTGCCACCCATCCGTGCACAGCATGAACCCTGAACCCCGAGCGCCTAGAATGGCTCTGGGCAGCCGCCAGCGCCTCTCAGACCGCCGCTCTCTGCCAGCATTGCACAACACATCTGCTGGTACCTGGCACCCGTGTATCCCTCACGCGGGTCCAGCGCCCCTCCCAGGTGCAAGACCCCACCCTCCCCCTGCGCTTTACCAGAAGAGATACATGTACCCAGCGCTCCGCTCCTGCAGCCACTGCACTGTTTCCAGCAAGATACGTCCCCCGCTGTCCAGAGCAAGGGGGGGTGGGGGGCGTGCGGTTTGGTGGAGCGCACGAGAACGGCACGTGCAGTTTTTATTTTGGGGGACAGGGGGGCTGATGCCACTTACTTGGAACCCATGGCTGCCTCAGTAGCCCCAACCCTTCCTTTCCATGCAGCCATGATGCCCAAAGGGGTGGGGGCAGCCCCCTACCGCCCACGCGGGGGGAGGGGGGCGTGGGTCTATAGCAGAGGCGTCCGACATGCAAAACTGGTGCAGCCCCCTCCCCAACACACGTGAAACTGACAGCGATGAGAATCTACACCCCCCCCCCCTGCCCCATCGCAGTGGGCCAGGGTCAACCCCACTCACCATCTGCTGGTGCACCCCCTCCCCCATGATACACGCCCCCCATCGCAGTGGACCAGGGTCAATCCCACTCACCATCTGCTGGTGCACCCCCTCCCCCATGATACACGCCCCCCATCGCAGTGGACCAGGGTCAACCCCACTCACCATCTGCTGGTACACCCCCTCCCCCATGATACACGGCCCCCATCGCAGTGGACCAGGTCAACCCCACTCACCATCTGCTGGTGCACCCCCTCCTCTACACATGCCCCCCCCCATCGCAGTGGACTAGGGTCAACCCCACTCACCATCTGCTGGTGCACCCCCTCCTCTACACACGCCCCCCATCGCAGTGAACCAGGGTCAACCCCACTCACCATCTGCTGGTGCACCCCCTCCTCTACACACGCCCCCCATCGCAGTGAACCAGGGTCAACCCCACTCACCATCTGCTGGTGCACCCCCTCCTCTACACACGCCCCCCATCGCAGTGGACCAGGGTCAACCCCACTCACCATCTGCTGGTGCACCCCCTCCTCTACACACGCCCCCCATCGCAGTGGACCAGGGTCAACCGCACTCACCATCTGCTGGTGCACCCCCACCCCCACACACGTCCCCCCATCGCAGTGGGCCCACTCACCATATGCTGGTGCGCCCCCTCCCCAGCACACGTGAAACTGACAGCGATAAGAGCCTACACACGCCCCTCCCCCATAGCAGTGGGCCAGGGTCGCCCCCACTCACCATCTGCTGGTGCACCCCCTCGGAGATGTGCTCGGTCAGCTTCACGGCGCCCGTGAGCATGAAGAAGACCCCCATGAGCACCCTGAGTGCAGTGTAGAGGATGGCCATGGCCGCTGCCTGGGGTGGGCGGGGGGTGCTGCTATCTTTTGCCTGGGGCGCCCCTCCTGCTGCACTCCGCTAGCCCGGGCTCAGAGGAGGCGTGCAGGTGTCTGTGCCTGGATCCTGCGTGTGGCTCAGGTGGCCCCTGCTCCCTGCTGGGTCCCGAGTGTGGCGCACGTGCCTCCTTCCTGGTCTCTTGCTATTGTGGTCTCCACCCACTAGTTTGACGGCCGACCGTGCCCAGACTCTGCTAGCAGATGGGGCGTGCGCTTCAGGGCAGAAATGGCTTCATGGGGGAGGGTCTGGGGGCCGTGCACGCCCCCAGTGGAACACGCCCCCAGTGGCACAGCTCTGTAGTTCAAGCGGCCAGGGGGAGGGACATGGTCGGACCAGTCTAGCCTATCTGGCCGCTGCTTGCATTGCTGTGTTTATCAGAGGCCGACGACCCCTCCTGGCATCTGAAAGCATGCCACTGGCACAGTGGCACTTGGCATGGCACATGCAGAGAGCATACAAAACGGGTCAAACGAGTGGAGGCTTGCAGTTCTGTATGAAAGAACTTTAATGGTCCACCTCGGAGCCAAATGTAATATAAGAAAGATACATGTTTAGGAAGAAAGGGCGGTGTCAGCCTTTCTTTGGCAGCTTCCAGTGGTGGAAATGGAAACAAATTGGCGGGGGATCCCACAAGGGCCGGGGTGGGGGCGGAGTTTGGGGAGCGGTGACCAAGGAGGCGGGTTTAAAGGGGGGTGGGGGGGGGGCAGAGCTGGCCGTTGACCTCCAATCAAAGGAAATGTCCAAAATAATAGTTTAAAACGGCGCCATTTCTTTCATGCTTCTTCTTTTCCAAACTATATATCAATTCCGCTTTAAACCACTTTCATGGCACTGGTGATGAGTTACTTCACTATGCGGGTAATAGTGTTGACCAGTGATGCTGAGTAAATATTCTATAAAATGCACAACGTGCATCCCATTTTATAAAACAAAAAAGAAAAGAAACTCCCCCTTGGGTACTATTAAAACAGGTTGATTTCTGTTCGCCATAAGCAACCTTTTCTTTTACTTTCACCACACCCAGCACAGCTTCTCCAGCTCCCCTCTAAAAGCAGTTGGATGGCTTCATCGTGTGTGATGTTAATTGGGGTATTTATTCATGCAATGTTTGTTGGATGCCTGTATATTGATTTATTTATTTATGCAATGTTTTTAGGTTGGATACAGCGCAGAGCAGGGGTTTGGGACGACTGACTCTCGCTGGATCCCGAGATCCGGCTACACATCTGCTGGTAGCTGTGGCGTTGCCCCGTGAGGGTATGCGCACGCGGCGGCGTGACGTTGCACGTCGCCGCGTGCGGCTTAAATAAACGGGGCGTTCCCGGCTGCCACAGAGCGACCGGGGAGCCCGAAACACACAGACGTGTCCTGCGTGAGGTCTGTGGGTGGAGGGGCTCACGGGCACGCATGGGGGCACCCAGAGACCCCCAACAGTGGCGACGAGGATGGGATCAGACCAGTGGCCAGACCCCCAACAGTAGCTTCAATCATTGGGCGCGAAATCTCGGGTCTGCCTGCAGTGCACAAATTAGTATATCCTCGAGAGTGGGCCCGACTCGTGTGGTTGGCCCCAATGAACACAGGACCCTGCACTGGATTGGGGTAGAGGTGTTTGTTTGGACACCTTACATAAACAAAGGGCAAGCAAGTGCTCACAGTTCATGGAGTGGTACTCACAGTTCAGTCCTATTGCAGCAGTGCAGTTAACTACATTGCACTGATAACACAGTGGATGCTATTTACCTGGTAGAGCTCCCACCATGCTCATTGTCAGCCATGGAATTACACTCTACAAGTAAAGGGACCTGCTTATGATGCAGGCTTCAGTTCAGGAGCTGATAACCAGCTTTAAAGCAGTAGTGCTGAGGCACGACCGTCCTCCTTGTGCCTCGGTCCACGTCTGCCGAGTTTCTGGCTCCGTTGAGCGCTGCTCGCGCATAGCCTCACAAGATCTCGATTATCAGGTCCTCACACTCAGCCTTTCCTCCAGCAGCGGTGGATGAAAGAAGTACCATTGCGGTGCGTGATATTGACATCCGCATTTTACACACTCGACAGTCCTGGCTTTTTTAGCCCACAACATTTTGCATCTTAGCATATTAAACAGGAAGAAAAACTACATATCTCAACATGCCCCTGAAATCATAGGGCCTGTTAACAGTAAACCAACGATAATGCTGCATATTGCAGTGATTAGTCGCCAGTACTGGTCATTATTACTCCAAGGCCTACTTTTCCTTTCAACCGAACTTAGGTGGTGTCTCTGGCTCCAACCCCTCCCAAATGTGAGTTAAGGAGTGGGGCTTCCACGCTTTATTTTTGTTAGGCACAGAGGGAAGCCTTTCCTGAAACTTGCGGAGTTAAAGGCTTCCCTCCCCTCTCTGCTTAACAAAAAGCAAGCGCGCACATCAGCCTCCTCCCCTCAGATGTGAAAGAACACATAACGTTGTTAAATGTTGGCTCACATTCTTGGGGAGGGGGCTGCTGATATGCACACTTCATTTTGTTAGTCAGAGAGGGGAGGGAAGCCTAACATAGGCAGTCCGGTACTGACAGCCCATACCCCACAATCACTCTGTGGCTTACTGTGGCGAATCAACTTCCAGGGCACCAGTGTGGACATGCCAACATTCGTCAGGCCCTATGAGGGAGATTTCACGATAGCAATCGGGAGAAAGTAATTTTCCCATTGGATTGCATTTTAGGCAAGAGACAGTAAAAAATAGCCTGATTTTTCATTCAAAAATCGGGAGTCTCCCGCCTAAATCGGGAGGGTTGGCATGTATGCCAGTGGTCCATGGATGAATATCCGTTTCTGAACCATCAATCAACCCCACACCTCTACTACACTAGAAGCGATCGGAACAGATTGGAATTCAAGTGGATTATAAAACCTCCTTGTCCATTTTCTGGTAACATGGACGGAACAGCAGGCTTATCTCTGCAAATTCATGGATCGTTGGTTAGTTGCAACACAGCGAGCATACAATTATTACCCAATGATAAAAGGGACTTGTATAAGAATATCTATTTTATTATTACTACAACAGACAGTTCTAGCACACTACAAAATACAACCCATCCTGAGAATGAACACAGAGGACAGACAGTTTCACAAAGGTAAGGGAAACTCTCTGGATACTGACAGGAAGGTAGTTGGTTAAGTAATCAGTCTTAAAGTTCAAGGTTATTCGGTTTCAGCACCAAGGGGGCAAAGGTTCGTAACTGTCTCCAGGGGCCTTCGGAGAAAGACCAAGGGGGCAGAGATACATTGTACCTGGTGCTGAAGAAGTTCTTTATTCTCAACCGCATCGAGGCGGTTCCAGGGCGCTTTGCAGCCCTTGAGACAAAGTTAGTGGTGGGAGACAGCTGCAGGTACCAGGCGGCAGGCAGTTCGGCAAGCAAGGCCAGACTGACATCTGCAGGCTGTCTGGCACGGCGGCTCGGGGCCAAGAATCTCTATCTCTGTGCGGTTTGGCAGATCTGGAATGCTGGTTAAGGCGGCTTGGACGGCTCTGGTTTCTGCGGCATGACAACAGTCAGCAGTTCAGCCGGATGCGGTTTGACGACTCAACTGTCTCGAAAATGTCCTTAAAATATGGAAGCTGGATGATGCTTGTGTGGCACTCCTAGGTTCTTCGTAGGGCTCGTATCGTCCTTTCAAGGTGGACGGGCCAAAGCTCAGGAGAGTGAATGCAGGCAACAGCCTTGTACTTTGTCCAGAGACTCCCCGGTACTTCCCACATAGGAAGCTTGCTGGCAGAACCAAGCAGGGCACGCTGTGGGTTGGCTGGTTACCGGTCCTGGAGCTGCTGGACTGGTCCTCTGAGTCTGGTATCTCCCTCTGTTACCTGGGAGATGTTTAGTTCTTCCTTCACTGGTGGTTCACTGGCGGAAGATGTGAGGTAGACTGTACCTTCAGCCCGGGTCCAAATGAGTCCTTCTTCTTACTCCTTTCAAAGTTGTCGGATGATCTGCTAAGTGAGAGGTTCAGCCCTCTTTTAAAGCCAAATGGGCCTCGATGATTGGTGCAGGCTAAGCCTACCTTAATGAACCAAGCTTGGGTCCCCACCAACAATCTTCTGTTATGCAAGAGGTCAGGACCAGAGTGCTCTGCAACAGGACAGACTAGGGGGTGACAATATGTACCTAAGTCCCAGCCATATCCGTGTCTGTTGTAGATCAAAGTGTCTCTCCAGTTAACTGTGCCCTCTGTGACTCTTGATTAAAGCGCTGGGTTCCCTTGAAGTTTGTGTTGGGAGCAGACTTCCTGTCTCCCCTAAACCACATACCTCTCCCCTCTGAAAGGGGTCAGCTCTGCAGGGGTTTGGGTACAGTAAATAGTGTACCCAGGTATGCATTTCACTGACTTTCATACAGATGGGTGGCAACTAGCTTCAAGTTGATACATTGCATACAAAAGGGGTGTTAGCCCCGCCTTTCCTGTTGACTATTCCGGCAACCAAGCCCCTTCAGGCTTGCTTCTATTATCTCTCATTAGTATGCACTGCCACCAGCTGGAGGACAAGGAAAGCGGATCCATGGGGCCTTTGATATTTAAATTAGGCTCGCCATGCTGAAGGAAGGTGTGCCTTCCCCCTCCTTGAGATGATTTGATGTACCCGAGGCTGTCACATTGCAGCTGAATATGACAGGGGAAGATGGCGCCTGTAGGCTGTGTCTTCCCGGAGTACATGTGACTATGCATTTTGTACGGGAAGCAGATGGACTGCATGTGGCATGGCCTCACACAGTCCTCGGATGTTGGTCTCCCATTATTCCTTTTCATTATAAAAAAATCAAAAAAGCCCAGGCGAGCGCACTCTCCCCGAGCGGATGGTTGAATTCTTCACACTTACTTTGCATGAATAACTGGGGCCAGACCAAGCTCTTCTTATTGTGGCAAAACAAGGCCACAGTTTATTATCACAAATTTACAACCTTGAATTCAAAACACACATTCATTTTAATCACCCAGACGATCAGCAGCACTTTTTGTTTAGTCTTCCTTCATCAGCACCCCCTTTTTCCTTTTTAACATTTTATTCATTTCCTGTCAGCTCTCTTTTTGTTCTCATCCACTCTTTACCAAAAATCTTATGGATTCACTCCCCGAACCTCCCCGAGCATCCCGCTCAATGTGAAACACATTGGCCGCCGCCGCTGTTGAGCTGTTAGGGCCACCATCATGCTTTCCTGTCCACCAGCCAAGGCTGGAAGCTGACAACCAAACATGGAGTGCACGTCTTTATCAGACCTTTTCGCCACGCCATGCTAGGCTAACGGGGGGACATTTACTCTTGGTCATCATCGCCTCCATCAGGAGGTTAGTTTTGGCACTGCTCGATCGCCTGACTAACCACAACAGCAAAAAAGAGGGTTTTGTCCCTATGCCATCCCATCCATGTAAAATTAGGCTTCTGTTCACAACCTCGCTCTCTAAAAGTGTCTTCTAAATTCAATAAAAAGAGGTCCAAACGAATTTCAGGCAGGTGAACCCCGTCCTTCTCAAAGTAACCAGTAACCCTAGGTTTATCAGCACATGCCTAATTGTTGCAAAGCCAGACGCCCTGCAACATTTTGCCATGGCCATATTCAATTTCTTCCTTGGCTTTTCAACTGCTGTAATCGATTTTTCCTGTCTCCAAGAAAACCTAGAGATCATCTCGGACCAAATCAATTCACAAGCCCCCAGGTTCTTGCTCAGAGACTAGAACGTGAAGCACCTTCAGCAGTTTCCACCTGCCCATCTGAGCCAGGGCTTTCCCACCTAGATGAATAGCCACCATTCCGTGAGGGGCTTCCTTCTCAGCCAACCTCTTCATCATGCCCTCAAGTTCCAACCATTTCATCACTCTCTCACCAAACCATCGGATGTCGGTCTTTTCCAGAGCCCTCATTCTTTTATTCTTCCTGAAAATCACCCATTCTGCTGCTCTCACTACGAATGAGTGACCAATCACACATGCTATTTTCCTGCTACTTGTGGCACCCTATATCACACGGGAGACAAATATCACTGTCATTGGCGCTCCATTGCCTAATGTCCTTAATTCCTTGAAGGTTCAATTGAGGCACACCCCACTGCTGACACCAAATGGGTTGGTTGAATGCCCATCGAAGCCTAAAGCTAAGGATTGGAGCATGCTACGACCATCAAATAATAACGCAGTCCTAGTCAAGTCTCTATTAAATAAAAGGGCCTATACTAATAGACCTATTGCCAATCCTTACTCCTAAATACAAAAGGCTGTGGGACAATGGTGTATGCAAAATAAAAAGTGTTCAAGAATTAATATGTCAGGACGGATGAGCAGTTGGCTTCCCTTCCCCACGTTTTCAACAACGGGCAAGGCGACACGTTTGAGCTTCGCACAACTCTGCCTTCTCGGTCACGAGGATACAGTTCAAAGCACAGACATCAGGGTCTTCTGACAGAGCCTCTTTTCCAATAACAGTCTCTTACTGCAGAGGATATGTTGTGACAAAGTCTCAAAGTTCAATTCCAATCAGGATTATCACATGCACAAGTTCTCGTTTTCAATGTTCACAATTGGTCTCCCTCGTTCGGGCTTGGACCACGGATTTCCCTCGTTTGGGTTTAGACCCCTTTAGCACAATGTTCACACTTGGTCTCCCGTGTTCGTGTTCGGATCATGGATCTCCCTCATTTGGGCTTGGGTCCTCTTGATATCTCCTGCATTCAGGCTCAGACCCTCTTCATATACATCTCCCTCGTTCAGGCTCGGATCCTCTTGATGTCAAAATCGAAGACTTTTGAATGTGCGATGGGTTTTGCTTAAACCGTCGTAGGGCCACTTTGATTCACTTCACACATTTATTCTCATCAATCATCTGCTTTCGTTTCTCTTGGCGGCATACCTTACAGAGAGCCTCGATTGGACCACTCTTTCTTTCTGAAGTTCAAACATTCATCAGCAGTTTAGCTTTACTTTCGTCTTTTGTCACCCACGTTTAACAATGTTCGTTCCAGCGCTTGTTATACAATGTTGTCGCTTGTATCCTTGACTTTAACACAGACCGGTATTGCATCAGTCTCCTCAACTCACCAGCTGTGTTGATCTTTCTGGTACTTCTTTGTTCTTGGAGCCAAGGAAGATACCACAGCGGCTGCCTCTGCTCCTCCCCATTTTTCGCTCACCTGGTCTCTGCGGAGGTGTTGGGGCACGGTTGCAGCCCTCCCTGAACTTGAATCACCCCCTTCAGGCCTCTCCCTCAGTAGAAAAGCTGTGAGCAGTGGTACGTGGTGATACTGCGCGTGCATGGAGATAAGAGTGTGTGAGTCTGCCAATCTGTGATTTTTGTACCTCTCGAACCCTTCACCCCAAAGTACGGTTTCTGTGAGCATACGCCAGTTATACAGAGCGTCACAAGACTGCTGGTTACCTTTTCTTCCCTGGGATCGAGGAGGTGAGGCTGCCAGTCTGTCAGTGGATCTTCACAAGCTGAATGAGCAACGTGGGGTACTAATCCAACACCCTCCTGACAATATACGACAGAACGGAGCAGGACCAGCTCCCAATGCCACGAGACAGCTCTTCTCTTATTATTGTGACGTCAGGACAGTGTAAACACTGACAGAGAAGGCCCGGTGCAGTCCGCTGCAGAATAGGATGATCGGGTCTTCGGAAGTTTCTTGAAGTTGATGATGTCAAAGGCACAGATACCGGCAGGGCACAAGACCAGTAGTAAGTCAGGAAGGTGTTTGGGAAGGCGGACCCCCAGGATAATGAAGGACCAAGGTGAGGAGCAGAACCCAAGCCACCCCAGGACCTGGCCCCAAGCGAACCCAAAGAGGGACAGGAAACCTCAGGGGAAGCCAGACAGGGAACAACAGGGAGACCCAGGCAGACGTAGGCAACCAGGCAGGGTAGAGCCCGGAGGTACAAGGTAGCACAGGTAACAAGGCTGGGAACTCCAGGTAAGGCAAAGGCAGGTGCAGGTAATGAGGCAGACAGAACCCCAAAGGGCTCAGGGGATTGAAGGTAGCTGGAGAACAGGGGCACAGACCAGGCAGGCCCCCAGGAGCGAAAACACGGCCAGGAAATCAACCGCGTTGAGATGCGTTGGTTCCTGGCTTGTGGAGCCTAGATATAGCCTGGTGCCAAAATGAGGCTTGAATCGCAAGCCCCTGTCACTGCGCATGCGCGGAACGCCGAACGCTGACGATCGCGCATGCGCAGGACACCCACAGTGGCGGCGCCCAGGGAGCCGGGAGCCAGAGCCGAGGGATACCGGAGAAGACGCCAGCGCAGGTAGAATCCCAAACTAAGCTCGGGGAATGCACAAAGGAGCGAGGCTCCCAGGTGCGTCCATCTTGTCCCCATCAATGCACTACAAGTCCAATCCTCAATGTTATTTTATGGGAGTGAGTGAGTCTGGTGCCACAAGCGCCAAGTCTTGAGTCTGGTGCCAGAAGCACCAAGTCTGACTCCAAGTGGGTCTTTGGAGGGATGGAGAGGCCCTTGAGGGCCATGTAGGTGATCGTGGCCTGGCTCCAGCCTGACATCTTGGAGGGCTGGGGACATGAGAGGCAGGAATCATGACAGCACTCCCCCCAAGGCCCTTCTCAAGGTGGCTCTTCTGTCTGGTCTAAGCAAGCGAGGTGCATGGATGTATTCACAAGGCTCCCATGTCCTGTCTTGTGGACCATACCCCTTTCAGTCTACTAAGTAGTATATTTGGATCTGACGTACTTTGAATCCAGGATGTCCTTGACTTCGAATTCTGGCTCCCCAGCAACTACTACTGGCTGCGGTGGCGTTGCTACCTGGGTCCCAGGTTGAACAGGTTTAAGGAGAGACACGTGGAACACAGGATGAATCTGCATGTTTGACGGCAAAGCTAGTCTGACCGCCACAGGATTTATCACGGAGGTGATGGTGAATGGACCCAGGTATCTTGGATGGAAAGTTCGGGTTCATTTAATGGACACGTGTTTAGACGCCAGCCAGACTTTGTCTCTCACTTGGTAGTTGGGGGCCTTTGCTCGGTGTTGATCTCAAACTTCTTTTGGCGATTCTTAACTTGAAGTAGTTGTTCAGCTGCCCTTTTAAAGGTTTGAGAAATGGTCGTGGGCAAGGTTTTGACTGCTGGCATTTCCAGGGTTGTAGGAACGTCCAACTCAGAAGCACGTGGGTGCCTGCCATACATGGTATAAAAGGGTGTTTGTCCAGTGCTGGTGTGTAGGGAATTATTTTAAGCATATTCAGCTATCCATAATAGGTCGAACCAGCTTCCTTCAGCTTGGTGTAACATGCAACACAGATACTGCTTGAGCGTCTGATTTGTCCTCTCAGTTTGACCATCCATTTGGGGGTGGTAACTGGTGGATAGCCGGATGTCGATCAGGGCTATAGAGCAGCATATTCTCCAGAAGTTAGATACGAATTGAGTACCTTGGTCTGAGACTAAAACTGAAGCAAACCCATGGAGCCGTACGATGCCTTCAAGAAATACCTTTGCTAGAGTGGAAGCATTTGGGAGCCCCTTAAGAGGAATGAAATGTGCCATTTTTGAAAATAGGTCCACGACCACAAGCATAGTGTTAAGCCCTTGACTGGGTGGTAAGTCAGTAATAAAATCGAGGGACAACGTGTGCCAGGGTGCTGGTGGGATTTCCAATGGTTGTAATATCCCAGCCGGTTTCTGCTTGGATGACTTGTTTTGAGCACACACGCCACAAGATAGGATGAATTGGATAATGTCTTTACGCCACGTGGGCCACCAATAATTTCGTTTTACCTTGCCTAGGGTTTTAGCGATTCCGGGGTGGCCCTCGATCAAGGAATCATGATAACCGAACATGACTTGTTCTCGTAGTTCTTGGTTTGGTAAGAATAAATGATTCCTGAAGTAGGGCAACTGATCTTTTATCATGTAATGTTCTCCTTGTGCACTCCACGCTTGTAATTGCTCTGGACTCATCAGGTTTTGGATTCCTTCATGTAATTCTTTCTGAGTTATGGTTGCTGTGATTCCTAGGAGCTTGTCACTCGGGAGGATTGCTATTGGGTCAGGGGTCTGATACCCTTGCTCTTCCACCCCCATACGGAAAAGGGCATCGGCCTTCCCGATTTTCAACCCTGGTTGAAATGTATCACGTGGCCATATTCAGCAAAAAAAAGAGCCCAACGTAGTTGTCATGAGGATTGGGCCTTTGCTGTTTTTAGGTACTGGAGGTTCCGGTGGTCAGTTATTACGATGATTGTGTGTCTGGCGCCCAAGGGGTAGTGCCGCCATGCCTTAAAGGCTGACTTAATGGCCAGGAGTTCTTTGTCTGTGATAGCGTAATTGAGTTCAGGGGGTGTGAATTTACATGACCAGAAGGCAACAGGGTGTAACTGGCCCGTTTCGGGGTCCTTTTGTGAGAGGACGGCTCCCATAGCCATGCTTGAGGCGTCCGTTTCCACCAGGTATGGGAGATCAGGGCGAGGGTGGCGTAAGATTGGGGCAGATGTGAATCTTGCTTTGTGTTCCTGGAAAGCTTCCTCGGCTTCTGTTGTCCACTGGAACCTTTTGTTGCTTTTCCTTAGCAATGACGTGATGGGATGTACGATTTGTGAAAATCCTGGGATCAACCAGCGGTAGAAGTTTGCAAAACCCAGCATACTTTGAACCCCCTTGAATGAATTTGGGGATGGCCACTTCAGGATAGCATCTACCTTGTGTACATCCATTCGGATTCCATTCGGGCTGAGAATAAAGCCCAGGAATTCCACCTCGGAGACGTGGAATGAGCTCTTTTCGAACTTGGCATAGAGCTGGTGTTGCCGGAGTTTCTCCAATATGGATCGGACGTGTTTAAAGTGGTCCTGCTTTGATGCGGAATATACTAGAATATCGTCGATGCAGACTAGAGCACAGACATCAATCAATTCCCGTAGGACGTCGTTCATGAAGTATTGAAATGCTGCAGGTGCGTTGCAAAGGCCAAAGGGCATTACTTGATATTCGTACAAGCCGTATTTGGTGCGAAAAGCGGTTTTCCATTCGTCCCCATGTTTTACGCGAACAAGGGGATATGCCCCTGCAGGTCTAGTTTTGTGTAGATTTGGTCATCTTTGACTTGATCAAGCAATTCAAGGAACAGTGGCAGGGGGTAGTGTTTTTTTTACGGTAATCTGGTTCAGTGCGCGATAGTCGATGTACGTTCTCAAGTCCCCCTCCTTTTTCGGTACGAAGAATAGAGGACTGGCTGCTGGAGACTTCGAGGGACAGATGAACCCATTGGCCAGGTATTGGTCAAGATAGGCCTTCAGGTGCTGGTTTTCTCGTCCATGAGTGCGTAAATTTACCCACAAGGGATTTGTGCGCCGGGTATCAGGTTGATTTGGCAATCGTATGATCTATGCGGTGGCAGGGTATTAGCCTGTTCTTTGTGAAAGACATCTTGAAAGTACTGGTATTCACTTGGCAGGGTGCCGATTGCCACAGTTGCAAGCGTGGAGGTTCTGGTGTCTATTGGTTGTTTCTCTTGGCGATAACATGTGTGGGCGCAAGTCTCGGGAAAGGCCAATTCTTTTGCTCGGCAATCGATTTGAGGATTGTGAGCTACCACCCATGGCATTCCCAAAATCAACCGGAACTGTGGTGCCTTATTGAGGGCGAAAACGATAGATTCTTGGTGTCCATCCTGGCACAGAAGGGTTAAAGCTGCAGTGCATTGGGATACTGGACCAGAAGCTATTTCCGTGCCGTCAACAGTGGTAACAGTGTCGGTGGTTGATTTAGGGCATAACAGAAGCCCCATCTTTGCCGCAAGATCCTGGTCGATGTAAATCCCAACGGCTCCACTGTCAATGTACGCTCTTACTGCGTGCATCCGAGATGGTTGTTGGTGATTGATCAAGACCACAGATAGTCCAAAATGGGAGGTCTGTAGTTCACTTTCTTCGCTCGACAATTGGACCCCTACACTTGCCGGGCTGGGGAGTTTTCCGATTCCTTGATGGTATCTTCCTTGTCCGTGGCCCCTACCATCCACCTCGGTGGCTTCACAGGGCACTCTTTAAGGAAATGACCTGACCTTCCACAGTACAGACATAACTGCTGCTGTCTCCTTTTAACCCTTTCCGCTTTAGTCAAGGGGGATCTGACCCCCCCGATTTGCATTGGTTCTCCTGAACCTTCCGTTGTGCGGGCAATATTGTCCTTTGAACGCACACATATAGGGCGACGGTCCGGTCTGGTTTAATCTGATCTTCGGTCATGCAACCTATGATCCAGTTGAACAACAAGGTCAATGAATTCTGAGCAGTCTTTCGGGGGGTTCACTACTTGTGCGAGAACATCCTTGAGTTCCCCCCGCAATCCCTGATGAAATAACGTGGCTCTCTTCTTCACTGGCCATTCTGCTTCAACTACGAGTCTATTGAACGTGGCTATGTATGTTAATAGGTCTTGATTCCCTTGGCGTAGGGGCAGAAGTGTGTTGTCTAATACCTGCCCATGAGTACGACGGGCGAACAGCTTTTCCATCTCCTGCTGAAAGCCACTGAAGTCATGCAGCAAAGGATCGTCTTGGGCCACAAAGGGTACAGACAAGTCCGCGGGGCTACCACTCAAGTAGGATAGCACAAAAGCGACCCGTGATTGGTCCTTCGGAAAGGCCCCTGGTCTACAAAGGAAGTGAAGGCGGCACTGGTTCATGAACGTTGCAAACCTCTTGGGATTCCCCGTAAATCGTTCGGGCGGGGCCAAGGGAACTGCTCCAGGAAGGGTTATCTGAATGGGATTGGCTGATGGTGCTGGCATGGAGGGCATGCTTCCCGGCAATGGTGCATGCCCTGCTTGTGACTGGAGAAGTTGCCGGCTTAAATCATCAGTGCGTTCTTTGGCTACTATCAGCTCTCTGCTCAGGGTGTTGGTCTCCTACCTGGCTGCATGTACTTCGGAACGTAGCTGCCCCAACATGTGGGCTATCTGGTCAGTTTCTGACGTTTCCATGACGCCCAGGTGGATTTTGATGTGAGGCTTTGTGTTCTGTAACGCTGACCTGGTATCCACGGGGACGTCACTCAGCCTGTTCTGACCTCTTACGACCATGAACCCTTCCCTGGAGTCTACTCGACTGGTGACTGGGCCTGAAACACAGGATTGGTAGAGTTTAACTCCCTATTATCTCTGTGTGCTTGAACCCATTTTTCCCAGGGGTCCAACACTTCCCTTTGATCCACAGCTCACCTTGTTTTCTTGGACAGTGTGCTCTCCATCCTGCTTTCAGCGCAGGAGCGCGTTGATTGATGCAGGCTCGTTGCTGCCTAGTTACTTCACTGGCAAGAGTCCGACAGGTAAGTATAATGAGTCTTTTGAACAGTTCTCTAACTTCGTTCCTTTCCTTCCTTAGATGATGGCCAGCGTCCGGGGATGGCGACGTGCTGCTGAGATGAGTAGCGCTGAAGGTAAGTGAGAGCACGATGCACAATGCAACCCTTTCGTATTTGTATTGAACTGAGTTCTTTTTCTGTGTCTTTTAGGTGCCGCAACGTTTTCAGCATGGATGCCGGTTATGAAGAAGAAATGCGGTGAGTAAGCGCGGTATGCAGCGCCCCTAGATGTTTCCACGCTAACCTGGAGTGTCTTTTCCCTCTTGCAGACAGATGAGAAGTTCCGGAGACAGAGTTCCCTCAGAGCGGCTGGGATTCAGGTAAGCGTTTGAAGCTCGTACATTCTTTAAAAATAAGCTAAGATTTGCTGAATGCTTACTAATGCCTTTTTTCAGTTCTTTTCCCTTTTCCTTAGGAAGCGGCGTGCGGGATGGGAATGACACCGCCGAAGATGGCCGCAGAACAGAAGAAGCGATGAATGATGCGCAGAAGCGCCGCAAGGTAAGGCTGTTCCTAACGGTGTTCTTGTTCTTGCCGGAGCTGAGCGCAGAAGAAAGATGCAGGCCTACTGGAGACCGATCCGAACACGGTGAGTGTCACGCTGCAGGTGCAGAAAGCACAAAGCATGTTTCTCAGCCTGGGCGTGGCTCAAATAGTCTCTGGGTATCCCAGGTGTCTCTGGGCTGAACCAAACCCAAAAGACTAGACTGCACATGCAGTCCTGGTAACCGAAATATGTGGGGGCATCCATCTTGTCCTGATCAATGCACTACAAGTCCAATCCCCAATGTTATCCTATGGGAGTGAGTGAGTCTGGTGCCACAAGCGCCAAGTCTGACTCCAAGTGGGTCTTTGGAGGGATGGAGAGGCCCTTGAGGGCCATGTAGGTGATCGTGGCCTGGCTCCAGCCTGACATCTTGGAGGGCTGAGGACATGAGGGGCAGGAATCATGACATTAAGGCACTCCTCGATGTACTCCTGTAAGACGCTTCTTTCAGATTGGGTCAATTTGTATTTGTATTTTGTTTATTTATATAGCGCACAAGGCCCAAGGGCAACCAGGCGCATTTAATTTTGTTACAGGCAGGTTACATACATACACAATATTTAACTTAGAAATAGAGTCAAGGAATAGATCTTGCCATGAGGGATGATGGCACCGGGTAGTATATCGATGGAGCAGTCAAACTGTCTGTGAGGTGGTAGCGCTATGTCCTCTGGCTTAGCAAACACCTTAAGAAAATCAGCATATTCCTGAGGCATAGACTGGGTAACGCATAGGTGGATGGAGGTATACCCAGGAGTGGACGGCCCTTTGCCAAGTTCCGCAGGAAAAGTATCGGGAAGGCAACACTCTTGAGAACAACGTGCAGAAGTAAAGACCAAGGTTCGGGAAGTCCAATTGATCTGCGGATGTTGATAAAGTAGCCAAAGCAAACAAAGTACCACCGGAAAGGAGGGAGATTTGATTACATCCAAGGAAATGTTTTCCTGATGTCCCTCCTCTGATAGCCATAACTGGCCAGAATGTTGGCAAACAGGACCTGAAGATAACGACGTGCCATCAATAACCTCTACTACTGCGGAACGTTCCTTGCGGTGCAGGGGTATGCCAATGGCAACCGCAAACGTGGCATCGATGTAATTGTCCGATGCTCCACAATCTAGAAGAGCCAATGTCCTTATGCTTTCCCTTGCCATGCAATACCAACTCCCAAAACCAACAAGGACACAGATTGCATGGGTGGAAGGTCTGATTCAGAAAAACAGCCTGCCGCTGCCTTCTCACCACCCAGCAGGCCCATTAGTTTTCCGACTTCCTTGGGGGACGCAGTGGGTAGGTTCCCAGATAAAAAACAGTATAGCTGAGGTGTGCCAGGAAATGGAAGCGCTTGAGCTCATTAATCACATGAAAATCACTTTTAAATCAACCGAAACTAGCTGCTGCACTCTAATGCAATAAGTAGGCACCTCAAACCTACTCCACATTGAAAAGAGACAGTAATTGTTCCACCGTGTAGATGCGCTGCTAGCTAACACAAATTGCACATATCCTTAGGAAATAATGTTCAATATCGCCAATGATGCACGTCTTCAAAAGTGCTACTCAAATAAGTCCCGAATATGTTTTTCAATATTTAATTTTGTCCATGTTCAAAAGTCAGAGTTGTATGCCCAGCTCCTCCACAGTATAGACATAGGTGTTGCAGGCGTCTTCGCTTCTTCTCCGCCTCTGATAATGGTCCCCGGATAGCCCCCAGCTACATAGGCTCAGGGCCTACGTCAGCCGGAGTCACCGACCCTGAAGAGGGTACCAATAGTCCCGGATGGTACCTTTCTGCCCGACGACGTTCACTTCTCCTCTCTGTAAGTCTATGGTCGATACACAAAACCTGATCCACCAATGCTGGGAGAGTATCAGGCTCCGGAATATGTAACAATTCGTCCTTATATTCATCTCGTAGGCCACGACGAAACAACTGTGATCTCGGGCCACTGTGAGTCTGTTGCTAGTTGACGAAACGGACTGATGTAGGTGATTATAACACTGGATCCAACGGATGCCAGGTTTGGCGGTTTGAGGATGTCTAGAAAAGCCTTCTCAAATGCAGCAAAATCACTTAACAAGGGACTGTTGGAGGAAATCAGAGGAGCAGCCCAAGCTAGAGCGTTACCTGTTAGATTACCAAGGATGTAACCAATTTTGGCTTTGTCTTGTTTGAAATGGCCCGATCGAAACTGAAAATGGATCCTGCAATGGGTACAAAACTCTGCCACTCGACGAGGATCACCATCGAACTTCATAGGAGCTGTATGGGCCATAGCAACACTCAACCCTTGACCCATGGCTTGCCGAAGGGTGACGTTTTCCTGGCGAAGGGTGGTCATCTCAAGGCGTAGGGCCCGGAGTTCTTCCCGAAGTTCCTGCATTTCATCCATGTCAGCGCCGGAAGGGAGGCGTCTCAATCTGTTATACAGAGCGTCACGAGACCGCTGGTTACCTTTTCTTCCCGGGGAGCGAGGAGGTGAGGCTGCCAGTCTGTCATTGGATCTTCACAAGCTGAATGAGCGACGCAGGGTACCGATCCAACTCCCTCCTGACAATATACGACAGGACGGAGCAGGACCAGCTCCCAACGCCACGGGACAGCACTTCTCTGATTATCGTGACGTCAGAACAGTGTAAACACTGACAGAGAAGGCCCGGTGCAGTCCACTTCAGAATAGAATGATCGGATCTTCGGACGTTTCTTGAAGTTGATGATGTCAAAGGCACAAGACCAGTAATAAGTCAGGAAGGTGTTTGGGAAGGCGGACCCCCAGGATAATGAAGGACCAAGGTGAGGAGCAGAACCCAAGCCACCCCAGGACCTGGCCCCAAGCGAACCCAAAGAGGGACAGGAAACCTCAGGGGAAGCCAGACAGGGAACAACAGGGAGACCCAGGCAGAGGTAGGCAACCAGGCACGGTAGAGCCCGGAGGTACAAGGTAGCAACAGGTAACAAGGCTGGAAATTCCAGGTAAGGCAAAGGCAGGTGCAGGTAACGAGGCAGACAGAACCCCAAAGGGCTCAGGGGATTGAAGGTAGCTGGAGAACAGGGGCGTAGACCAGGCAGGCCCCCAGGAGCGTAAACACGGCCAGGAAACCAACCGCATTGAGACGCGTTGGTTCCTGGCTTGTGGAGCCTAGATATAGTCCGGGGCCAAAACGAGGCTTGAATCGCAAGCCCCTGTCACTGCGCATGCGCGGAACGTCGAACGCTGATGATCGCGCATGCGCAGGACACCCACAATGGCGGCGCCCAGGGAGCCGGGAGCCCGAGCCGATGGATACCGGTGAAGACACCAGCGTGGGTAGAATCTCCAGGAGGGAGACCGCCGGAGCAGAGGACCCGACCCCTAGAGCAGGAAAGTGGCGTGACAACGCCGGCCCATAAAGCTCACCTGTGAATAATGGAAGATAAGCTCTCCGTCCTGCTACTTCTGGCAGGTGCACGTCGAATGGGATCTAGTTCCTTCACTGAGGATTAAGGATTAGTCCAGTCCGGCTGGGACTATGCTTCTCCTTATGATTGGTAAGTCTTTCTTGAGCTCTTGTGATGGTGTTCGTTCTGTTTAATGTCTTTACATGTTGCTATATTTATGCCTGTAATAATGTCTCCTTTCTGTTTTCTTCCCTTAAATGGAAATGCGGCCTCAATGCAGCTGTGAGACGTGAGAAGCGGCCGGATAGAAGATGGATGCTACCGCAACGCTCGACAGCAGGTAAGTGATGGTTTAAGGAAAGCGCAAAGTATGACGAAGCGCAACCTTAAACTGACTGTTTTTTCGATGTCTAACCTTGGCTTCTGTTTTTCCTTGCAGGCGCTGCTGTCGACGATGAAGCGTGTTGTGCTGTGGTGCCAAGATGAAGATTTCGGCGTTCCGGAAAGTGTAAAGATGAATACTTGGTTCGCCGCTGAGATGTACAGGTAGAATAGCTTCCCCCAGTTGGTAAGTATGCTGGCAGGAATCAGCATGTCCAGGAAGCTGGATCTTCAAAGGTAAGTCTGACCTCAGGCGGCGGTGAGCGTTACGCTGCTTGCAAGTGCAGAATAACACCAAGCGTCTGTCTTGAGGATCGGGGCAGCTTATATAGCTGAGATCGTGGGCACGCCCATTAGGGCCGGCTTACCAGCCACACCCTGCCACTCCTAGAGAGTGAGCATGTGCAAAGGCAATCCATTAGCAGCCACACCCAAGACTACACTTGCGGCTGCTTAATGGATGGAATGTTCAAAGTTTTTTTTTTGGAACAATTTTATTAGTTTATTCAAACAAACAATACAAACCAAACTTGCAGTATATTAATAACATTTTCATAATATTTTGTTTAGAAATATTCACTGCTCCCCTTATCCCTCCCCCCGGTTCCGAGCCTACTACTTTCCGCATTCTGTTCCTTCATCCTACTGTAGGGTCTCCCCTTCTGCGGGTTCCATTGGGCCCTGTATTGATCCAAACAACTCTGCTATTAATAATTTCCAGGCCATCAGGGTCTCTGCCTCTTCCTCCCCCCGGCACTGCTCGCTTCCAGCCATACCATGGTTTCTGCCTCCGCCCATTTCTGCAAATCTTTCCACCACACCTCTAATCGTGGCCTGAGGCATGTCTTCCACCCCATAGCTATTCTCCTCTTTGCGAGCACATATGCCAGGTCTTTAAGTTTGATCACATGCTGAAGGTCCCGTGGTCTGGGGAACCCCCCTAACAAACAGGCCCACACTGTATACACCACAATCTTGACTCCTCTTTCCACTAGCTTTTGTGCCACTTCGCTCCGGAAATGCTCAATGACCGGGCATGACCAAACATATGCACCATGCCCGCATTCTCTTCATCACACTTGGGGCATGCCTGCCGTCCCCCATTTTTAAACCTCGACATCCTCTGGGGTGTCATGTATGCATAATATATAACTGTATCTGCTTTAATCTCGCATTCTTCGAGACCCTCTTGCGGTACCCTTGGGCTCTTTCCCACAACCCATCATCCATCGGGGTTCCCACTTCCGCCTCCCAGTCTAGTCTCAATTGTACTACCTCCTTACCAACTTTAGACATCGTCATCTCGTATATTCTGGATATCTCATGTCCCCCCTCCACTATATCATATATCGTGTCTATGGTAGCATCATGTTCTTCCGCCAGTACCACTTCAGGCCATGTTCTCTTTATTCTCTGCACCAGTCTATGATACGTGATATACTGGCCCGTGTGTAACCCAGTATCCTCTCCCAGCACCTCAAAATCTATGATAGTCCCCTCTTGCCAAATATCACCGATTGTTGCTAACCCAACCGGTTCCCAGTGGTTTCTGATTATCATCCTTAGTTGCTTGTCTCCTCCTACCAGTGCAACCAGCGGCACCTGCGGGGAACATGGGGATGGGTTCTCCATCATCTGGCATGCCCTGCGCCACATCCTCCAACCAAGCTTCATCAACTTGGGACGCCCTTCCATTTCTGTCTTGGGCAACCACATCATCTCTTGCAAGTAGAATGGGGCACAATCTTGTCCAAACAGCCTACATTCAGAGGTCACTTCATCTGAGAGCCATTTAGCAACATATTGAAGTTGGCTCGCCACATAATAAACCTCGTAATTGAGCAGTTTTATGCCCCCTTTCTCATGGAAATTCTGAAGTTTCCAGAGGGCCACTCTGTTCCGCGTGCCATGCCATAGAAAATCCCTGCACATATTGTCCGATCTAGTGAAGAATTTCTTAGGTATCGAGTGCGGGATATTCCCAAAGTAATGCAGGAGCGTAGGCAGAACCACCATCTTCAGCATCGCCCCACGCCCCATCATCACTAAAGGCAGCTTTACCCAGCTTTACCCAAAACCTCATGCAGTTTTCGATCTTCTTGATCGCTACCTCTGTGTTAAACCTATGCTCCTCTGCCATCGAGTGGTATATGTCTATCCCTAGATAGCGAAACGTGCCTACCGCCCATGGTATCTGTAGCACCGGTAGTTGTTCCAAGTGTATCCCTTTATATCCGCCTAATGGAAACATGCTAGACTTCTGAGGGTTCACCGCTATCCCAGACATCTCTGCATATCTTTCCATTACTTCCAGTATGTATTGGAGGTTTTCCTCTGGGTGTCGTACATATAACAGCACATCATCTGCATATAAGGATATCAGATGTCGTTCACCCCCGACCGCGATGCCTATCGTATCGTATTGTTGCCTCAGGTAGATCGCCAAAGGTTCCAGAGCCAGTATATACAGAATAGGGGACCATGGGCAACCTTGTCTGGTGCCCCTACAGAGTTGCCACCTCTCCGATATCACTGCTCCAGTTTTAACTCTAGCCAGCGGTTCGCTATATAACATCTTAGCCCACTGCAAGTATCCAGGACCCATCCCATAGCCGGCCAGGGCCGCCAGCAGCCATGGCCATTTCACTGAATCAAAGGCCTTTATTGCGTCCAATGACACAATTGCTAGCTCACCTTAATTTTTGTTTCCATATTCAATGACCCTCTGGAGCCTCCTAAGGTTATTGGTTATGTTTCTATTGGGGACATAGCCTGTCTGATCAGGATGTATTAATTTGCCAATGACTCTCCTCAATCTATTTGCCAAGACAGCCGTCAATATTTTACTGTCTTGGTTCAAAATCGATCAGGGTCTGTATGAACCACAGTTCTGCCTGGGCTTATTTGGTTTGGGTAGCGGTATTATGACCTAATTAATTCACAATGTCCTCCCTCATACCCTCCCTAAAAAGGGGGTCCTTAAGCGCTTCTGCTCTGAGGCGCCATGTCGGAATCCTCGCCCTCGGGGGACGATATTGCCATCCGAGGATCAAAGGCGAGTGGTCCGAGAGGACCCTCGCTCTACATTCAACGTACGTGGTCTCTGCCACTATCTCAGGTGTGCCAAAAACATAATCTAACCTCATATGTAATTGCTGCGGGGCAGAATAATGCGAATAATGCCTCTCTAGGGGGTGTCGCGCCCTATATACATCTTCAAACCCAAAGTCATTTAGTAGTGTTTGCAGCGCTTTAGCAGCTGGGGTAGGTCTAGCTGATGTCCTGTCTGATCTGTCCATTTTAGGGTTCAGTACACAGTTGAAGTCCCCTCCCCAGATCACTGCACTCCCCGCACACATGCTGAGGCGATTACACAATGTTTTAAAATATGACGCCGTATTCTGGTTCGGGGCATACGTGTTCACCACACGTATCTCTCTATTTTCCACCAATCCCCACATAATAACCATCCTCCCATCCGTCTCAACCAGCGTCTGTAGCAGCTGAAATGGGACATGTGGCGCCACCCAGATAATCACTCCCCTGGCATATGCCGAATATGGTGAACCCACCACAGTCCCCTTCCATTTCTTCCCAACCATCTCCAACTTGTCTCGTGTCAAATGCGTCTCTTACAGTAGAGCTATGTCTTTCTTTTGCCTACGTAGGTATAGCATGACCTTATTCCTCTTCAAGTAACTATTGAGCCCCCTGACGTTCCAGGTAACTACTTTAAGATCCCCCACGGCGTGGCAAAAATCCCTCTCCTCCCCTCACCTGTTTGGTCCAAATCCATTTGCTTGAATCACCTGTATAGGCTCGTACCCCAACTTAAACTCCCCACTAAAAACACAACAAACCCCCCAACCTCCCAACCGCCCACCTCCCAAGCCCTCCCAACAACACCCTCCCCAACTGTTGCCCAGCTCCATCTCTGAATCTCAGGCACCCCCGCATCTAGCCCTTTCTGGCAATGGCCCGTACTCGCAGCTCAGCAGGGTCTGGCCGCCCTAGTGGCTGTCTAACTACTAACTTCTGGGGGGCAGGTTGCCTCCACACTGCTGCTCCTATTCACCACATCTAGTGCTTCCCAGTCAACATATGCTTTTTATTATCTATATTCAAGTCCAGCAGCATTGATAAGTCTGAAAGTGACATAATACAATTCTAATGTTCATACATAACTCAACGGGGGCTCCCCTCCGCTTAAAACCCCAGTGGTCCTACTGCATCCCCCTCACTTATCGTGCTTCGTGTGATCTTGTTCCTCATCTCGATCCGGACAGCCGTGCAGGTCCAGCCACGCAACCGTGTCCTCTGGGGTCTCAAAAAAGAACACTTTACTTTTGTGAAAAATATTTAACTTTGCAGGGTACAGAAGCATGTACTTGATCCCAGCCGCGCGCAGTCTCCGCTTGACTACCACATAGCTGCATCTCTGCCTTTACACCAACATCGTGTAGTCAGGATACGCCGTGATGTTAGTAGATGCCCTTTCTATCGTCCCACCTTTACGGAAGTATTCCAAGATTCTTTCTCTGTCTTTATAGTTCAATATTTTTGCAATTATCGCCCGAGGAGGGGCCCCGGGCCCTGGTTTTCTCATCAGGGCCCTATGTGCTCGTTCGACAGTGAATCCTTGCGAGAGCTTGTCCGCCCCTATCTCTTGCAGGATCATATTTTCCACATAGTCCGTGGGGTCCTGGCCCTCCTCCCCCTCCGGCAAGCCGACCACTCGAATGTTATTCCGTCTCGCCCTCCCTTCCGCTTCCTCTGCTCGGTTCTCTAGATTAGCCACCTGCTGCTTTAATATGTGGACCTCCTTCGCATTATTTGTATGGCTTCTGTATTGGTTTTCACCGCACTCTCCAGTCCACTTGTTCTTTCCGCCAGCGCCCTGACGTCTTGTCGCAGCAGGGTAACATCTATTCCCACAGCATCAATCTTGTTCTCGAGGGCCGTTCGTAGGGCCGCCATTGCTATGCCCCATGTGTTCCTCAGCTCCGTTATTGCTGCTAGGACCTGTTGATTTTCTCCCCCTGGAGCACTGTCTGCAGAGACTGTCGCTGAACCTGGTACCGGGGCAGCAGGAGTTCGTGCATCTTGGCAAAGGCATCCATTGTGGCTTGTTTACTTTTGTCCCTAAGACCTTTAACCGACATAATGCAGCCCTGGCTGCGTGTCCGGTTCTGGTCCCCTGATGTCGTACCAGTTCTCTTCCTCTGCAGCTCTACGGCGACACCAGAACAATCCGGGCCCGGGTGCGTTCTCCTCAGATAGCCGCTGTATATGGTTTTCAGGTGGGTTGTGTTCTCCCACATACCTTCACTGTCTGTGGCAGATTATACTCTTTCAGGTCACCCCCTGTGTCGCCACCTGCACCTCAGCCTACTCGGGTATCCAGCTCACCCTGGTGCGTGTTTAGCACATCTTCCCACTATCCGATGTCCTCAGCACCTCTGCAGGGATGTCGGATTCCACCTCTTCGCTGTGTGTCACTCCCCAAGGGGGCTATACGCTATCTTGTCCCCTTCTCCGGGAGAGCCTGTTTCTGCCCACCTCCAGAGGGCGACGGGGGCTCGTGACCCTCTCCTCACTCCTCCTGTTATAAGTGTTTGTCCACTTCCTCAACTGGCTTGTCTCAAGTCTGTGCAGAGGTGTAGGCCGCCCTTCGCAGCAAAAGTGGGGCTGAGTTACCTTAAGCGCGATGCCGGGGTCTGGCTGCTTCCGTTTAATCACCTTGTGATGTGCAGCTTCTCCCCATCTTACATCCTTTAATGATACGCAACCAGCCCGCAACGAAGCGGCATAGGAAGAGCCAGTGCAAGAAAGCACAACCCGGCTCTCTACCTGTGCCGTGTTGCACTTAGGGGCATGTCAGTGAGGCTCCATATCTTCGCCCCTTAATTACTGATTAGGCCCTTATCTCCATAGGCTGTGTGCTTACCGTGCCTAGCACTCAGCTTACTGCCATGGACCACAAGCCTCCTCCAATCCACCAGCTCTGCGGGCGTTACTGTCAGTAGCCGCACACGCCTCGTACGTGCACGCACTGCCGGTTCTGCTGCCGGGATGGACCCAGTAGCTCTTAATAATCCTAGGGGGCCGGGTCCGTGGCCGTATCTCCGCGAGCGGCGGCCGGCCACAATGTGCTCCTTGCCGCGCCGCCTCGTTTCACCCGGCCGTCACTATCCCTGGGGTATCGCTTGCTTCGTTTTCTGTGCCTGCGGTCGGCTTATCACCTACACAGCCTCCGCACATCCTTTCACCACGATAATCGATCGCCGCTCCAGCAGCCCGTCTTGCTCACATGCCCGTCGCTTTCACGGGTCCCTTTGTTCTGCAGCGGCCGCCATCTTGGTATTATACAGCCGCTGCAATCCGTGATACAAAGTGTCAGATCTCCCGTTCTCCTGGGCCGACTCGCTCGCGGGTGGATGCGCCCTTTACCAGTCACCTTAATGCGTCTATACTGTCATTTTCATGCTGCAGTCTGTTGTCTGGTAGCCCAAGCTACTAAGAATCGATTGCCGGATCACGGAGCATGATAGAGTCACAGCCTACTCCATGGCTGCCAGGCCACGCCCCCCCCCGAATGTTCAAGGTTAATGCATCTGAAGTGCTATGTCCATAATAAAAGCTTTTTGGTGTTAAATGGATGTTCTTGTTTACTTTTGTTCATTAGCCTGGTGCCAAAGGCACCAGGGCAGTGCCCACCCAGGTCTCCTGTGCTAGCAACCCCTGCATGCCTGTGTCCCTGACTTCATGACCATGACAGCACTCCCCCTCAAGGCTCCTCTCAAGGGTGGATCTCCTCCCGGTCCTGGTTTGGTGGGATTATTGCGATGGAACTGTCTGATTAAACATGGAGCATGGACGTGTTCACTGAGTTCCCTATTTCGGTCTTGAGGTCCGTAGCCTTTCCAGTCAATTAGGTAATACAATTTTGATCGAAACACCTTGGAGTCCAGGATGGATCTGACTTCATATTCTGGTGCTCCATCTATTACTTTGGGCTCTGGCGGAAAACTAAGCCATGTATTGGACTTCATTGGTTTGAGGAGAGAGACATGAAATACAGGGTGAATTTTCATGTGAGATGGTAACTCCAATTTCATGGCAACATAATTGATTATGGACTTTATAGTATAGAGGCCTAGGTATCTTGGGCGGAAAGCTCTTGGCCTCTTCAGGGGAATATATTTGGATGCTAATCACACCTTTTCTCCAATCTGGTAGGCGGGAGCTTCCTTCCGATGTCAATCAGCAAACAGTTTTTGTCCTTCCTTAGCCTTGGGCAGATGCTCCTGAAGAACCTGAGTGATGGTTTTATGCAAGTTTTTTATGGCTGGCATTTCCAGGGTATCAGTGGATTAAATACTGATGCCCTCTGATGTCTTTTGTGCACAGTGTAGAATGGAGTTTGTCCTGTGCTTGTGTGAACTGAGTTGTTGTATGCATACTCATCTATGCAGAGTATATTTTTCCAAGAATCCTCGGACTGTTGCAACATACACCTGAGATATTGCTCTAAAGTTTGGTTGGTTCGTTCAGTTTGCCCATCAGTTTGAGGGTGATGGCTTGTGGACAACCAGAGATTGATTTTGGAAATCGTTCAACACTTTCTCCAAAAGGCAGAAACAAATTGCGTTCTGCGATCAGATACTAATATTGATGGAAATCCATGCAATCAAACAATTTGCTCTAGGAACACAGAAGCAAGAGTTGACGCAGTTGGGAGTCCCTTCAGAGGGATGAAATGGGCCATTTTGGAGAATAAATCCACAACGACTAATATGGTGTTGTATCCATTGCAGGGTGGAACATCCGTGACATAGTCCATAGACTGGGTATTCCAAGGTGCTGGCAGTACTGTTAGGGGATGTAGTAAGCCAGCAGGGTTCTGTTTATGAGACTTGTGTTGTGCACAGACACCACAGGTTTCAATAAATTGGGCAATGTCTTTTCGCCAGGTTGGCCACCAGTAGTTTTGTTTTACCTTAGCCTGAGTTTTGGCTATTCCTGGGTGTCCTTCCACTAATGAATCGTGGTAATTTGTGATGATTTGCTTTTGCATTTCTTGGTCTTGGACATATCATCGTTTTTGGAAATATGGTAGATTGTCTTTGATGGTGTACTGGTCACCCTTTAACAGCCATTCCTGTTGTGTTGATTGATCCATCGGGGATTGCAAACTGGTTATTTGGTCATCCACACATGTGGTGGCAGCTATTCTGGTTTGAATCCTTTCCTCAGGAATTATGGCCACAGGGTCGGATGCTGTAAAAGCCTATTTTTCTTCACTCATACGTGATAGAGCGTCTGCTTTCCCATTGCGTACTCCAGGTCTATAAGTGATAATAAAATCGTATTCTGCGAAAAAGAGAGCCCAACGAAGTTGACGCGAGGATTGTGCTTTGGCCGTTTTCAAGTATTGCAAGTTACGGTGGTCCGTGATGACAGTGACCGTATGTCTCGTCCCAAGAAGGTAATGTCTCCAGGCCTTGAATGCTGCTTTAATCACCAGTAATTCCTTATCTGTGATTGCGTAGTTCAACTCGGGGGCTGAAGATTTGCAGGACCAGAATGCGACGGGTGTAGTTGTCCTGTTTCAGGATCTCGTTGTGACAATACTGCTCCCATGGCTATTTCTGAAGCATCTGTCTGAACTATGTAAGGTAGGTCTGGTCGTGGGTGTCAAAGGACTGGTGCTTTAGTGAATGCTAGTTTCAACTTCTGGAAGGCTTCTTCAGCTTCTGTCGACCAATGGAACTTTGATTTTTCTTTAACAAGGAGGTAATTGGATGTCCAATTTGTGAAAACCCAGGTATAAACCGATGGTAAAAGTTGGTGAATCCGAGCACACTTTGCACTCCCTTCGTGGCTGTTGGTGAGGACCATTGGAGGATTGCAGCCACCTTTCATGTATCCATATATATGCCTTGTGGTGTGAGCATGAAACCGAGAAACTCAACCTCGGTTACATGGAAAAAAATGTTTTCCAACTTGGCATACAATTGGTGTTGACGAAGCTTCTCTAAGACTGCCCGGACATGGCCTATATGTTCTTCCAAGGAATTTGAGTAGATAAGAATGTCTTCAATGTAAACAAGAGCGCAAACGTCCAGTAGTTCACAGAGTATATCATTCATAAAGAATTGGAACGCCGCAGGGGCATTGCATAGCCCGAAGGCCATGACCTGGCATTCAAAGAGGCCATACATTGTGCGGAAGGCCGTTTTCCACTCGTCTCCCTCTTTTACTGTTACAAGATGGTATGCTCCTCTTAAATCCAGTTTTGTGTAGATTTGAGCATGTTTCGCTTGGTCCAAGATCTCTGGTATAAGTGGTAAAGGATATCGATTTTTTACTGTGATCCGATTGATGGCTCTATAGTCGATGCAAGTTCTTAAGTCCCCCTCCTTTTTAGGCACGAAGAATAAGGGCGAGGAGGCAGGTGACTTGGACAGGCGAATGAAACCGTTTGCCAGGTACTGATACAGGTAAGTTCTAAGATGCTGATTTTCCTGTTCTGTCAGAGCATAAATTCGGCTGTAAGGGATCTGGGCTCCGGGTACAAGATCTATTTGACAATCGTATGGTATGTGCGGGGCAGAACGTTGGCTTGCTCTTTTTTTAATACATCCTGGTATTCTTGGTATTCAAGCGGTAAGGAGCTGATGAGGCCCAACACGATTCCTTTCTTCGGTTTCAGATTGGTGTCATCTTTTGTGTCGGCACAATCATGAGGAAATGTCAGAACTCGTTTTCGCCAGTCGATCCTAGATTTGTGGGTCTCCAGCTAGGGCATTCCCAATATCATCTGGAACTGAGGAGCACCGATGAGATCGAAAGTAATGTCCTCTTGATGCCCGTCCTGACACAGAAGCTTGACTTTCTCGGTGTATTGTGTCACTGGGCCGGATGATAGCTGAGAACCATCCACAGCAGTGACCTTTTCCGATTTCTGCTTCTGTCGGAGAGGAAGGCCTATTCGGAGAGCCCAATCTTGGTCAATGTAGTTACCCAGAGCTCTACAATCAATATATGCCTCCAAGGCATGTATTTCTGATGGTTGCTTGCGATTCACCAAAAGCGCTGGAAGGACTAGATGTGAGGTCTGTACAGATTCCTTTTTCATGCTCGACAAGCGGACCCCTACACTTGCCAGGCATTGGCGTTTCCCGAGTTCTGTTCTTCTTCTTCATCAGTTTTGTCTATTGCCCCAATCGTTTTCTTGGGTAGTTTTACCGGGCAGTCACAGAGGAAGTGACCTGCTTGTCCCCAATATAAGCAAAGCTGTTGTTGTCTTTTTTTGTTCCCTTTCTGCTTTGGTAAGGGAAGTTCGTAATCCACCAATTCCCATTGGCTCAGACTGTTCATGTGGTTTAGTCTGATTCTCATGAGGTCGTACGTAAACTGACCGTCCCTCTGATATGGATCGATCCATTTTCAGATTCTGCAACCTATGATCGAGTTGCACCGTCAGGTCTATGTAGTCCGCACACCTCTCAGTGGGATTCACCACTTGCGCCAACACATCCTTAAGTTCTCCACGTAACCCTCGGTAAAAGAGTGTTGTCCTCTTCTCTTCTGGCCAGTTGGTCTGGGCTATGAGACAATTGAAGGTTGCAATATAGGTTAATAGATCTTGACTCCCTTGTCTGAGTGACAACAGCTTGTTGTCCAGAGCTTGTCTTTGAGTATGACGGGCAAACTATTTCTCTATCTCATGTTGGAAATTCCCAAAGTTCCGGAATAAAGGGTCATCTTGATTTACCAAAGGTATAGACCAGTCCGCCGCACTACCTCCTAAATTAAAGAGTACAAACGCCACTTTGGCTTGGTCATTAGGAAAGGCCCCTGGTCTGCACAAGAAATGAAGGCGACATTGGTTCATAAATACAGCAAACTTGTTTGGGTCACTGATGAAGCGTTCGGGAGGGGCTAGAGGCACTGCTCCTGGAAGAACCACCTGAACCGGTGTTGATTGTTGTGGTGTGGAAAAATGAGAAGAATGGGTCACTCCCGACAGTGGAACCTGTCCTGCTTGTAGCATTTGTCTTGCCAATTCGTCAGTTCTTTCTCGAGTTACAATAAGATCCCTCTGTAATGCATTGGTTTCCTGTCTTGAAGCATGTACTTCAGCCCGTAATTCCCCTAGTAAGTGGGCTAACTGATCTGTTTCTGAAGTTTCCATAACGCCCAGGCAGAGAGTATTAGAGGCTTTGCGTTCTGTTACACTTACCTGGTCTCTGCAGAGGCGTTGGGGTACGGTTGCAGCCTTCCCTGAACTTGAATCACCCCCTTCAGGCCTCTCCCTCAGTAGAAAAGCTGTGAGCAGTGGTACGTGGTGATACTTCTGGGGATAAGAGTGTGCCAATCTGTGATTGTTGTACCTCTCGAACCATTCACCCCAAAGTACGGTTTCTGTGAGCATACGCCGGCCCATAAAGCTCACCTGTGAATTATGGAAGATAAGCTCTCTGTCCTGCTACTTCTGGCAGGGGTGCGTTGAATGGGATCTAGTCCCTTCACTGATCCCTGATAAGGATTAGTCCAGTCCAGCTGCAACTATGCTTCTCCTTATGATTGAGAAGTCTTTCTTGAGCTCTTGTGATGCTGTTCGTACTGTTTAATGTCTTTATATGTTGCTCCTATTTATGCCCGCAATAATGTCTCCCTTCTGTTTTCTTCCCTTAGATGGAAATGCAGCCTCAATGCAGCTGTGAGGCGCGAGACGCGGCCGGATGGAAGATAGATGCTACCGCAATGTTCGACAGCACATAAGTGATGGTTTAAGGAAAGCGCAAAGTATGGCAAAGCGCAACCTTAAACTGACTGTTTTTTCTATGTCTAACCTTGTCTTCTGTTTTTCCTTGAAGGCGCTGCTGTCGAGGATGGAGCGGGTCGTACTGCAGTACCAAGATGAAGATTTCAGCATTCCGGAAAGTGTAAAGATGAATACTTGGTTTGCCGAAGAGATGTGCAGGTAAGAACAGCTTCCCCCAGTTGGTAAGTATGCTGGCAGGAAGCAGCATGTCCAGGAAGCAGGATCTTCAAAGGTAAGTCTGACCTCAGGCGACGGTGAGTGTTACGTTGCTTGCAAGTGCAGAATAACGCGAAGCGTCTGTCTTGAGGATCGGGGCAGCTTATATAGCTGAGATCGTGGGCACGCCCATTAGGGCGGCTTACCAGCCACACCCTGCCACTCCTAGAGAGTGAGCATGTGCAAAGGCAATCCATTAGCAGCCACACCCAAGAATACACTTGGGGCTGCTTAATGGATGGAATGTTCAAGGTTAATGCATCCTGCTTAATGGATGGAATGTTCAAGGTTAATGCATCTGCAGTGCTATGTCCATAATAAAAGCTTTTTGGTGTTAAATGGATGTTCTTGTTTACTTTTGTTCATGAGCCTGGTGCCAAAGGCGACAGGACAGCGTCCACCCAGGTCTCCTGTGCATGCTACCCCCTGCATGCCTGTGCCCATGACTTCATGACCATGACACCCCGCCATGCTCAGTTACATAGGAGAGCCTTCGGTATTTCCGACACACAATGCAGAATTCTTCATCTGGTTTCCTGGATTTTCACATGCACAAGTTCTCGTTTTCAATGCTCACAATTGGTCTCCCTCGTTCTGGCTTGGATCACGAATTTCCCTTGTTTGGGCTCAGACCCCTTTAGCACAATGTTCACACTTGGTCTCCCTGTTCGGGCTCGGACCATGGTATCACGCTCTGTAGGTTTGGTAAACTCACTATCTCGTTCTGCAGGTTTGGTAGACTCTTGATTATCACAAACTACGTTCTCCCCCTCCTCCTCACCTGTATCTTCTGAGGACAGCGTGTATTGTTTCCCCTTCCTCCTTCGTGTCAGATGTTTTTTTGTTGTAGAGGTATGGTCTCCCTCTGGTAGACGCCTCCCTGCCGTCTCTTTAGAGCAGACCAGCAGGGGACCCCTTCCCGCCAGAGCCAGTGGGAGGAAAAAGCCCAAGGCAGAAAAAATCTCTCAGGTGTATCGTAGATTTTGACTGGTTGAGGATGCAAGATGATGTGGTATGTTGTTGATGCGTTTCCAAAGGTAGAGACAGGTACGCTGAAAGATCGTCTGCCACTGGAATGAATGACTGGAGGAGCACTGGGGTATGCTGGAGGTAGGAGGCTTTCTCAAAAGCGCCAGAGGAGAATGGGCAAGTGGAAAGCCCACGGATGTGCAGGAATCTCACAGGAAGTTAGAAGGTAACAGAAAATAGGTACGGAAGATAATAAGGAAAAAGAGAGAGATAGGACAAGAAAGGAAACAGATAGAACAGAGAGCAAGGCTATGGCAAGAGAGCCACGGAAAGTAGGTAAGCAGAAATTGAGACGGGAAGAAACCCGGAAGTAGGAGAGAGGTTATCGCCGGAGCAGGAGGACCTGGTTTCAGAAGACACAGAAGGAGAGGGGAGGCAGGCACTAAGAGGGAACGGAATTCAAAGAGGTAAACAATAAATTATCTGCAGCCATTGAAGCGACAGCAGCCCGCTCGGGTGCCACAGTAAGAGAACGAACCGCAGTAGGTAGACGGAAGGAAGTGAAACAAGGATGGCAGAAGGTTAACAAAGCACAGCGCGGTAACCCAGGGACAAGCGTAGGGTTGCAACGTGCTGCTGAATGCACGGGCGTGGTTTTAAAGAACGAGCTGCCGTAAGGAAAAAAATAATCTAGACCCACACACCAGGAAGTACAGACAGAATGGCAGAACATTCAATAGCATCCTAGTTTCCACACGCTCCATAGACACCAAGACGGGGAGCGTGTGACACATGGATCTCCCTTATTTGGGCTTGGATCTTCTTGATATCTGACACATTCGGGCTCAGATCCTCTTCATATGGATCTCCCTCATTCGGGCTCGGATCCTCTTGATGTCAAAATCAAAGACTTTTGAATGTGCGATCGGTTTTGTTTAAACCGTCGTAGGACCACTTAAATTAACTTTACACATTTATTCTCATCAATCCTCTGCTTTCGTTTCTCTTGGTGGTATACCTTACAGAGACCTTCGATTGGACCACTCTTTCCTTCTCAAGTTCAACCATTCATCAGCAGTTTAGCTTTTAATCGCGTATTTTGTCACAGGTGTTTAACAATGTTCGTTCCAACGCTTGTTATGCAATGTTGTCACTTGTAACTTTGACTTCAACACAGACCGGTATTGCATCGGTCTCCCCAACTCACCGGCTGTGTTGATCTTTCTGGTACTCCTTTGTTCTTGGAGCCAGGGACGATACCATGGCGGCTGCCTCTGCTCCTCCACGCCTTGGTCAGTTACACAGGAGAGCCTTCGGTATTTCCGACACACAATGCAGGATTCTTCAGTCTGTTTTCCTGGCCTTATGCTTTCTGCCTCGAAAATGTCTTGAAAGCAACAGTGTCTTGCCGGAAAGGTCAAGGGTAATTCCATTCTTATGAACCATTCTTGGTTTGCCGTCTTTCTCCCCTCCTTTAGTTGCCAACTTGAAACTGCTATACCTTTGTGGGGTTTTCCTCGCTCAGAGTGTGCTTTAGTGCTCTTCCTTTTATCCGTGTGGGGAGGTCTAATGGAAGTCAGGGGTGAGTGATTATCAGTAATTGCCTGACCTCGCCTGACCACAGTAGCAGGACATGTCAGATACACTGCTCGGGTGTGAGTCTGTTTCCTCCTAGAACGGGCTGTCCGTGTGAAAGTGCCGGGAAAGAGAAAAGGAGGTCAGGAGGGGGTAAGGTTTCCACGTATCATACCTGGTAGAATGGGCTAAAGGTGTTGCAGGGTCTGGCTCCAAATGCGATGGCTGTGCCCTGGCCACTTGAGAGAGAGATCCGCGGGGACTAGCGGGTGAAATACCTTCTGGTTTCTCAGAGGACTCAATGTCTGCTTTCGCCAACAGTGCTCCTCTGCCCGCTTGTTTCATCAGGTCCAGCGTCTTGTCAAAAGATGTATAATCTACTGAGCACAGCTCTGGATCTATCCCACTGTTTACAGAAGCTGCTTTAGGGTATGTGTGAGAAACCTGAGGGCGTTCTCACATCTACCCTCCTTGGGTCCTCTGCTCAGGCAGCTGGGGAAAGGCCATCGCTCTTGATCCCGACCCTGAGGGTAGAGAAGCGAGGTAGGATCACTTGGGTGGAGGGTCCTTGGAGATCAGGAATGAGATGTTCTCAGGTGAGACACTGTATTCTCCATTTACCTTTCAGGAAGAATCCTCCATCCCGGAGGCAGTTATGGGTTACTGCTACCCCGGACCCACTCACTAAGAAAATGCACAAAGATACTGCCAAGCTAGAAGAAACAGAAAGAGGTTAATGAAAAGAAGTGTTAAGGGTGAGACAGGTAAGATATGGTGTCCCCCTTTCCCCTGTGAATGCCAATCTAATCCTTCCCTGGCCTTTATCGGCTATTGTACAATAGTTCCCCTCAATTTCCCTCTTTAAACACACTCTAGTACTGAGACGAGGAAGAGGCGACTAGGAGTAGTGAATACTAGTAACCTATTTCACCACTCTAATACTAGGACGAAGAAGACGCCTGCAGATTATTGTGAAGGTCAGGCAGGTCGTTCTAATTGCAGTCAGGCAATTCTAATTTGAATACTCACACCTGCAACCTGTCAAGTGGTTGCAGGTGTTTAAAGAGGAGGTAATCAGCAATACAGAGTCCAGCAGGGAGTCCAGCTTGAAAGGAGGTAGCCGTGGTGGGTCCTGCAGCGCAGCTGGGATGCTGGCAGAAGACCCAAATGACTTGTGGTGCCCGGGAGACAGGCGGGCCATGAAGGAACTGCAAGTTTGGAGCCTCCGTGATCGAAGCAGTGTTGCCGGTGCTGTGATCGGAGAAGGGGAAGAAAGCTGCCAGCATCCGCGGAAGCAGAGCATAGCTGACAGCAAGAACTGAAGACCCCACGAGAATGAGCAGAGCTCATGAGCAAAAGGAAATCAACAAGTGAGGCTGAATCCGATCAGCGCAGCCATCCGGAAGGAACAAACAAGACCGGTGAGTGAAGAAGGCAAGTCACCCAGACTGGTGTGCTTCTGGGGGCTGTGAGAAATGAGAGGCAAGCGCCGAACAAGTGAAAACATATGAAATTGAGGAAACGAACACAACGCCACGGGCTGGGTGAAATAGAAACGGTAAGGCAAACAGAGCAATATTGAATGCACCACTGAATTAAACTTTTGTGAGCAAAGAAATAACAAATGAGAAATGCATATGAACTACACCTAATGTTTTATGAAAGCCAAGTAAGCAGCAAGAATGTAAGAATAAGAAGATTGCGAGAGAGCATAATGGAAAGGTGGTGGAAAATGGAAATAATCACAGAGTGAACTCTTGTAATTGAACACAGTGTGGCAAGAACAAGGATTGGTCCAAGTTGTGTAACACAGTGTGGCAAAGCCAAGAGACTGACAAGGAGAGGTCAAGTGAGTGGGAGCATCCACATAGGAGTAAAAACAGAACAACCAGTGTGGTTCAAGCGGCATAGAGTTCCTGGTTGCTCGACCTGTGATGAGTGAAGCGCGTGGTCTGACAACTGCACCTAGACCAGAAAACCTTCAACTGTGGAAGGCAAAGACGTTGTTTAAGCAAACCAGGAAAGAATAAGCTGAAAGAGTTGTTAAGTTTATGCAGAAGTAAAAGTGACCTTATTTTGATCACAGAGAGACAGAGGCCGAGCAGAGGAAGGCAACTTGAAATCTTGGGGAAGGGAAGCCTGAGACTTGATGAACTGTGATGGTATCTTGAGGACGGAATCCACAAGCCCCTTTTCTGTGAAGCTGTGTTGCCCTGAACATGGGGAAGGGAACACTGAGTATCTGTGGAACTGTGTTGTCTTGAACTTGAGGAATGGAATCCCAAAAATCTGTAGAACTGTTTTGAACTTAAGGACGGCAGTCCAGAGACTTTTGTGGACTTTTCTTGAACTTGGGGAAGGGAAGCTGAAAAGGAAGCTAAGAGCTGGAAGAAGCTTATAACTTTTATTACCATTACATTTGTTATTACATCCCTACACATTGTTTAGCTTTAGGGGCTAGGTGAGGGCAAGGATAGGTGTTGGACACAGACAGGCTTTTAAGTTGAACTTTCAGATTCAGATTTTCCTTAGTTTTATTCAGGTAGGGAAATCCCACCTTAGCATAGGGCAAGTTAGGCTAACAACCATCCTGACAGTTAGGTTAATAAATCCTTTTATTTTTAACTTTGAATCTGTTGTCTGTGTCTTGCTTCATGATGCCTTTACAATGTCAAATGGTGGATTAACCTAAATTGACCTTCTTTCTTTGGAACCGCCCTAAGGGGACAAATCACTAATCATTCAAATGGCGCTGCTTCAAATGGCCCCTCTATCTTGCCTACCCCTTTTCCTTGTTTTGCTCCACTATGTCTGGTCTGTTGATTGCTGATTTCAGAGTCCTGGGGATTGACCCGCCAAAAACATTGAGGCTTAGTATCTTAAAGCCATCTGAGAAGCCTTTTAATAATGTGTCAGCTGCAGTTTTGTTGTGATATGCATTAAGAAAAGGCTGCAATGTTTCTAGCTTGATAGGGTTTGGGGTGCCTCCCCCTTTCGGCTTTGCTTGTTCTCTCTGCATTGGGATCTGCTTCTCTTTGGTGCCAGATCAGTTGGCTGTCTTGGTCTCCGCTGCAGTTGCTGCATGTGTGCTTGAACTTGCAATGGGCTCCCCAAGTGCACTTCGCTTTCGAAAATTTCAAGCAGGTGGTTCTTTAGCCTGATTCATAAACTCTGGACCAACCACCACCATTGCCCCAATAGGGATGCCTTCCTCTATCGCTGTTATAATAACTCCCACCCCCCCATCTTGAGTACTGTCTCAGAAAGGTCTGAAGCTCCCCCATGAGATATCCTTGTGCTCATTCTTGGATATCATTTTATGAGTATGCACTGACAAAACTTCATCATCCCAATGGATGCTGGGATGCCTTCTGCATTTTTAGTCTAAACCCGTCATCATATTTAAGCCATGCTTCTCCCCTGTACTCTTGTAAGCTTTGCGAGAAGCCCTGCTCGTACGTTATCAGTGCAGCGGCATTCCCTGGATATTTTTCCACCATTATGGAGGAAGGGTGGATGGAGTGGGGTGAAGCGGTGAAAGAGACCGCACCCCTCTTTACACCCATATTTAAAGTCCCCAAAGGGCCCTATGATGTCACCTGGTTGTAGGTGCGAGGTTTCCTTTGCCCTCCAATCAGGGATTAACCCGGGGAGGGGGCCTCCTCCCCTTCCTGCCCTCTGCCACATTTAGCGTCTGCCTCCTCTTCCTCGAGGGTCATCATCACGGTGACCCCGGCTTCCTGCTCCTTCAGTTCAGGTAAAGGAGGGGGGATTGGATTTGGGGCCGTGCCATAGGCTTTCCTGAAACTGGTGGCGTTAAAGTTTTACTGTGTTCGTGCAGAAAAATGTATTTGCACAAATGCAATAAAACATTAGAGCTGCTAGTTTCCCTCACCTCTCTGCCTAACAACAATCAAATGCACACTTCCGCCCCCTCCCCACAGATGCAACCCAACACATAACACTGTATGTGCTCTTTCACATAGGAGGGGATGGGCTGATGCACACACTTGTTTGTTGTTAAGCAGAGAGGTGAGTGAAGCATTGTTGCATATTAGCTCATTATATATGTATGTATGCATGTGTGCAAGGAGTGTGTATATTTTTGTATTATGTAATCTGTGCGTGAGGGAGTGCATGGTGAATGGGGGACTGGGTGTGCATGTGAATGAGCAAGTGTATGGTAAAGGGGCGCGCAAGTAAATGGTATGTTTAAATGAGTGAGTGTTTTGTAAGTGTGTGTGGTGTATGGGCGCGCAAGTAAATGGTATGTTTAAATGAGTGAGTGTTTTGTAAGTGTGTGTGTGTGCGCGTGTGCTTATGTGTAATTCTGGGACGAGGAGCTGATTTTGGCGTGTAGAGGGTAGGAGTTGCGGGGTCTGAGGGTTGGTGAAGAGGGAATGGGGGGTGGCATACTGTACTACTGTCTGGTCCCCCGGTGGTCGCTTTTGCTTAAAGGGTGATGCCTGAGCGGATACCTGGGCTTTAGATATAAAAATTATCAAAGCAACTAAATGTGTATGTTATCTTTAAATCCACTAGGGCTTTGTTAAGTATTGTATTTGCAATATATTAGAGCAGGGCATTGGCGCAGCAGGCATGCATATGAAAGCAAATGATTCAAATGAAGCAGGAGACAGAATCGTAACTTTATTCAGGCGCGAACTGAACTCACGGCGGTAACCCCGCCTCCTTAGTCACGTGGGTCGCAGCCCACTCATCAACTGTAATGAACAGAGGACTGTTCCTCTTAGTAACAACAATAAAGGTAGGACATTACATCTCCCCCTCACTAAACAAAACATGGCAATGTTAATTGAGTTCTTCAATCCACCTAGTGGGCCTTCTGATGGCCCTCTTGGACGGGCTGCGGGTTGGTGGGGGCAGTCCCGATATTGCTACACCACTATCGCTGTCGCTGTCACTACTCTTCTTCACAGTATTCCGAATCTATGGGCCTCATTACACGGAATGCAGTAAACCATGGTGCTATTAGCAACATGGTTGCCGCCGGTACCATACCGGTACCACCATGGAGAAAAGGGGAATTACCACCCATTCCAAGGTTGGCGGGGAAGTAATTCCCCCTTTCTCCATGGCCCTTCCCCATTCCCATTTTTGCCCCATAGGGCTCAATGGGAATGGGGAAGGAGCTAATTACGGTACCGCAAATTGCGGTACCGCAATTAGTACCAAGGACCCTTTGCGGGTCCCCGTTAAGGTCGGGTCCTGCAAAGGGACCTCGTAGTAAGGCGGTAAGGGTTTACCGGTACCGGTGCCCTTACCGGTACCGGTAAACCCTTACCGCCTTCCATGCAATGAGGCCCTATGTCTGAAGAATCATCCATCACTGTTCTTGTGATGGTGGCACTGGTGTCAGTGCCTGTGAATGTCCTGAAGAAGGATGAATTTCTGGTGATGGTGCCTTGGGGCTTGCTGCCCGTTATCATGGAGCCCTGAATGTGAGTTACGATCATTGGATCCGGTTTGAAAGCAGGTGTGTCCTTCGTGACTTGATTTTGTCTTACCAGGACTTGGTCCCCTGTTTGGATTGAGCTTGGTCTTGCTTGTCTCTTGGTGTCAGCATATTCTTTCATCCTGGCTTTGCTCTCTCGATCATCGTTTCTGGCGTCCTCCACCTGGGTGGCGTCAGTCTTGGCTTGTGGATTGTGCGGGACTCTTGTTCTTATAACATGTCCAAACATTAGCATTGAGGGGCATTCACCAATCGACCTGTGAGACGTGTTTTGGTATTCCCGTAGTAAATTGCAGATGGCTTGCATGAACGAGCCGTTTGTGATGGAGCATATTTGAAGGGTGCGTTTGAGATTTCCCATAAATTGTTCCACCATTCTGTTTGCTTGTGGCCATAATGGTGTAACTTTGTGATGTTGGAAGCCTAGGTGTTCAGCGAACATGGCAAAGTCGTGCCCACTGAATGGAGGCCCATTGTCCGATTTGACTCTGGAAGGAATGCCATAGTTGGCAAATGTCTTATCCAAGGCTGGTATGACGGCCTGAGCGCTGGTGGAGTGGATCAGATGTTCTTCTGGGAATCGTGACATCTCGTCAATGATTACTAGCGTGTATTTGCCATTGGCTAGAGGCCCAAACATATGAACTGCGACTTCGTCCCACACTTGTAGCAGCATTTCAGATGGTCGGATGGTCTCAGGGAACGTGCGCGGAGCCACTGCCTGGCATGGTAGACATTTCCTTAGCAGCTGTTCCACTCGTTCATCTATGGATGGGAACCACACCTTGGTCCTTAATTGCCGTTTGGATGATACGATGCCTCTGTGCCCTGCGTGTGCGATATCTAACACTTGGTCTTGCAGTGCTGCAGTAAGTACAAGTCTCTTTTCCTTCAGCAGCAGGTCCTCAGGTGATGTGGACAGGGTGTTGCGGACGAGCTTAAATGTGCAAAAATGTTGTTCCTCCCCAGCAGACATGAATGGCATTCCTCTATGCTTGCACTGCCACTGATCTGAGCGTAGACACCTTTGTACCGCCTGAATTAGTTTGTCTTTTCTTGTCTCTTCTAGCAATTGAGCTGTAGTTATGGATTTGGGTAGTGCACTGCTGACCAAATAGCGTAGGTATTGGTTTGCTTTGTGTGATTGCCGCTCATCACAGGCTGGGAGTGGGTATCTTGAAAGAAAATCTGCCAGATTTTTGTCCTTGCCTGGATGGTGAATTATATTGAAAGAGTACTCTTGTAGCCTCAGGCCCCACCTGGCAATGCACGGCGGCATTTTTGCTGTTGGTTTGCCGTAAATCGTGGTAAGAGCCTGGTGATCCGTGATTATGGTGAACGGTCACCCGTTCAGGAATAAGTGGTAATGTTTGCACGCCCAGACTACTTCCAGGCTTGCCTTTTCGGGTTGAGAGTATGCGCATTCCGTGGCGGACAGACTGCAGCTTGCGTATGCCACGATTTTTCTCGGGGAGTCTGGGGATGCTCCGCGCTCGGATTGTGCTAGAATCACTCCTAACCCCATGGGGCTGGCGTCTACTGTGAGTTCCGTGTCAAGGTCAGGGTCGTAGTATGCCATACATGATGTGGTGGCGATCCGTTTTTTGATTTCTTGGAAGGCTTCTTCACAAGCGGGTGACCATTGGAATTCCTGATGTTTCCCTGTGAGGAGTCGCAGGGGTGTACTCACAGTCGCAAAATCTTGAATATATTGTGTTCAGTAGCTCGCCATGCCAAGGTACAAACGTACTGCTGAGACTAACGTGGGTGTGGGCGTTTCTACCAACGCTTGAACCTTTTCAGGGTCGGGATGCAGTCCGTCTTTCGAGAAAATATGCCCGAAGAATTTGAGATTGGATTTGCTTTTGTCAGGGTTGAGTGTGAGGTGGGCGTTTTTCAAAGCCATGCAGACTCTTCGCAGGGTATCATCATGGCTGTCTTGCGTGGTGCCGAATATTAAGATGTCATCGGAATAGTTTAGGCAGTTGGGGATGTGTTTTTATCACCTTTCATACTGAAATATTTCTGCAGCTGAAGATACCCCGAAGCTGAGCCTTTTATATCTGAATAAACCAAGATGTGTTGAAAAGGTGGTGATATATCTTGAGGCAGGGTGCAACTCCAGCTGGTGGTATCCCTTATTCAAGTCTAATTTTGAGAACACTTTGGATCCGTGAAGTAAATGCATCGTATCAGTCATTCTTGGAGCAAGGTGTCGTTCTCGCTCTATGGCCACGTTAGGGGCCCTCATGTCAACGCATATGCGAATGCTGTCCTTGTTGTCTTTCTTGGGTACTGGTACAATAGGAGACACCCATGGAGTTGGTCCCGACGCTGGTTCTATGATGTCTTGCTGTAATAGTGACTGGATCTCGTCTTCCACATGTTTTTGTATGTTGAGGGGTATGCCTCAGTAATGTTGTGCCGTTGGGGGTATTTGTATATTAATATGTAGTTTGACTTGTTTGTCCTTTAGTTTTCCCAGACCTGTGAAAAGAGCGGGGAACATTTGCTGCATCATGTCTTTCGGGGTGGTGGTATAAGCTGACATTATTTGATACATTGAGCCTCATTACGACCCAGGCGGTAAGTTACCGCCTGGGTCGTACCTTTACCACCATGGCGTAAACTACGTTTACGCCATGGTGGTTGGCGGACTTACCGCCCCATTCCGAGGTTGGCGGGGCGGTAAGTCCCCAATCCCCATTTACCCTTCCCCATTCCCATTTTTGCCCCATAGGGCATAATGGGAGTGGGGAAGGCGTTAATTACGCCACCGTAAATTACGGTGGCGTAATTAACACCAAGGTCCCTTAGCGCCATGGATTTTAACACCTGCTAAAAGCAGGTGTTAAGTCCTCCATGGCGCTAAGGGACCTCAGAATCAGGCGGTAAGGGTCGGCGCTGTTTACGCCACCGTAAACCCCTTACCGCCTGACTCGTAATGAGGCCCATTATTTGAATGAGTCCCATCTGAATTGCAGACTTGAAACTTAGGATGCTGCCAACGGGCACTTCCCCTTTTAAGACATATATTTTGATCTTCTGACTCTTATCCTTGTATTGACAATGCACCGTAAACATACCTTGGCAGTACAGTGGCTTATTCGAGCCATATGGGTATATCAATGTGTTTGCTTCTTTCAATGTCTTCTTGTAGTTGAGTAATTTATATGTTTCATCATTTATGACATTGACGGTTGCTCCCGTGTCAATTAGGAATTCTTTGTTCTGTCCTTTTATTTGTAGCAGTAGGTTGGGGCTGTATTCTGCTGCTATGCTGTTTCCGATGGCATGCACATATCCCCTTTTCTGGTCCCCGCTTGATGAGGACGAGTGTGACTTACGTTTCCTGCACGGCGAGTCATCTAAATATCTAATCTTTTGCCTGGCATGACGTCTTTGTGATTCATACCTACTGCTGGTGTGGCTCGAATATCCCTCACGCGGGATATTGAGCTTTCCCGCCTTGGGTTGCGGTCTTGTCTCCATGTGTCTCTGTTGGGTTCTGTCGGTTGGAAGAAGTTAATGTTTCTGCACACTGACTGGAAATGATTTTCGCCTCCGCATTTGGGCAGTTGTGGCCAATGGCAGGGCACGGCCCTACATGTGGGAATCTGAAGCCACACCTGTAGCATTTCTTCTGTTCCGCGGGAGGGGGGGTCTCTAGTTGTTCTGATAGGGCATACTGATGCCGTGGAAGCTGACTGCGTAATTTTGATGTTGCCTAAAGATTCCGTCTGTAGTGTGAGAGCCGAGTCAGCACGTGCAAGTTGTAATATTTCCTCTAGGGTTCTGCTTTTCTGAAGTAGCTTCTTTCTAAACTCGTGTGATGCACAACCGGCAATGGTTTGAGATTTTAGCGCTTTGCCTGTTGAGTATCTGTCAAAGTCACAATACTTCGCTCTTTTTCTTAACCTCATTACAAAGTTGTCCATATTTTCACCACTTTCTTGTGTGGATGTGCGAAAATGTGCCATTCATAGTCGACGTTTCGCATCGGTACAAAATAGGCATTTAGTGCATCAATAATTCCTTGAAAAGTGTCTGTATTGGATTCAGGCATTTCAAACACAATGTCACGCACTAATGGGCCCAGAGAATGTAGCAGGATACCTCTTAGCCGCGCTCCTCCCTTACCCCCGATGCATCTATGTAGATGTGCAGTTCCTTGAGCCATCTAGCCCACCTGGGGGCAAGGCTGCTGGTGTCAGCCATGTCAAATGGCTGCAGGGCTTGTAGTTGTAATGATTCAGACCCACTGCCTTCTTTGTGCGTGGCTTGGTGGGGTGTGGAGCTGGCAGAGGGGCTTAGGATTCCACTGTCTGGGTTGTCTTCAGACATGATCAGGCTTTTCTTGAGGGTGGTAGCGCTTGTTGATGGGACTGGGGCTTTTGATCCAGTCAAAATGCTGCTGGGTTGATTAATATGGTGCACACTTTATGGGGAGCGTGTTGAGTAGCTGGCAATGACTTCAGGCCTTGACAAGTCTCTGTATTGTCTGTAAAGCACACGCGTATGACTGTGCCCTCTCGCCGCGTGTGATACGCGTCACGCGTAACCCGTGCTGGTAGCTGAGCGTTCTGTGCGAAACGCTGCACTTCTTTTGCTGACGATTCCTTACTTGTTGCTTGTATTTCTGCCGTGTGTGTTCTGAGCGGCTCCGGTGCTGTGATCCGGGCATTTAATTGTTGGAGCTGCGTCACAGTGGCTGGGCACACCTCCGGACCTCGTCGCCGCTCTATAGAAACCTTGTTGCCATTGTTAAGTATTATATTGGCAATATATTAGCGCATAGCATCGGCGCAGCATGCATGCATATGAAAGCAAATGAGTCAAATGAAGCAGGAGACAATGATGGCACGTCTGAATCGTAACTTTATTCAGGCGCGAACTGAACTCACGGCAGTGACCCCGCCTCCTTACTCACGTGGGTCGCAGCCCACTCATCAACTGTAATGAACAGAGGACTGTTCCTCTTAGTAAGTAACAACAATAAAGGTAGGACATTACAGGCCTCACGCAGGACAACCCTTGGGATTGAATAGAGGGGGCGGAGTCTCTAAATTTGCCCCGCCAAGTTTCTGAAGTGGCACCTCGAACAGAGTGATTAGATTTTCAAGATGAAAAACCGAAATTGCAAAACATAAAAGAGGGACTACCCCATCATACACCCCACCCACATTTCCCTTTCCCAACCCCTCCCCCCTAATCCTCCCCACGGGATCGCATAGTATTTTCAGCAGTGCTCCTGTAAATCATTTGTGCTATTTTGACTGCAGATGTAATCATATCAATAAGAAAGGAGCATTTGCTCTGATTTACATGGCAGGCCTTGCTATCTGTTGGCTCCCCAGCCGGTCTGTGTGGCACAATGGCCTCATTACACAGTAGGCGGTAAGGGATTACCGGTACCGGTAAGGGCACCGGTGCTGGTAATCCCTTACAGCCCTATTACGAGGTCCCTTAGCGGGTCCCTTCCTTAACGCCTGGTTTTACGAGGTGTTATGGAAGGGACCTGTTAAGGGACTTCAGAGCTAATAACGGTACGGCAATTTGCGGTACCGTTATTAGCACCTTCCCCCTTCCCATTGAGCCCTATTGGGGCTGAAATGGGAATGGGGAATGGCTTTTTCAATGGGGACTTACCTGTCCCGCAAAGGTCGGAATAGACCGGTAAGACCCCATTGAACGAGGGCGGACACGGTACCGGTATTGGAGGTAGTCATGGCGCTAATAGCTAATAGCGCCATGACTACCTCCAACCTCGTAATGGGGCCCAATGAGTTAATGCATATGGCTGCAATATGAAAGGTTGTGAGTTTGAGTCAATCCTTTGATGTTACATTTCTTTACGTTTATTTAGCTAAGAATTGATGCTGTTTAAGATATCGCTCTCCCTATCTCCAAAACCGGGACATGCTTCTTAAATAAGAACCTCTCTCCGGACAGGGAACTAGATGGCCGAATTCTGGGACAGTCTGATCACAATACCCTCCCATCACCAGTGTTCCCCGACCAGGTTTCATTGCACCCCTGGCCGTTTTCACCACATGAACTATTTTCCAACTTTTATTTGTATCACCTCTTTTTCACCATTGGAGGTATAAACATCCCCCGCCCCCATATCCCGCAATGCCTTCATGAAAGTGTACCTGAACATATTCTGAGCTCCTCCATTCATCAAGGTTGGACGAGGTGGATTGTAAGTACTGTGATGAGGAAGAGTAGGACTAGGAGTCATCAAGATTATCAGTAAGGGATCCAAGCAAAACCTCCACTCCCCTCTTCCACATCCCAGTGCTCACTTTTGAGGAATACCAAAGCAAGAGATGGCGGTCACCTATGAATCATTCACACAGACCATGATAGCATGCCGATTCACAGCCCATCACCACTGAGCAGGTATCTAAACACAGAGCTGCCCCCCTTCCATCACAGGGAGCCTGTTCTCAGACATATGTGCCAAATGCACATGAAGCATGGCAATATGCAAGTAGTGTGTTACCATGATACTAGGAACTGCCTACTTGGCAGCTCTGCCGATGCCCAACAGTGGAACACCGTAAGTGGAACTTGCCGCACCCCATTGCATGGTCGTTGGTGTTAATGGGATACTTGCCACTTCATTTGACATGACTACCGCAGAGTTGTCGAACGCCAGGCATCGAGGGCCGGAATTCTGACGGGTTGTCAGGATATCCCTAATTTTTATTCATGAGAAAAAATGAGCATACATTTAGACTCATTGGGCCTCATTACGACCTTGGCGGTAAGGGGTTTACGCCAGCGTTAACTGCGCCGACCCCTTACCGCCAATTACGAGTTCCCTAAGCGCCATGGTGACTTTAACGCCTGCTTTTTGCAGGCGTTGAAAACCATGGCGCTAAGGGAACTAGGTGTTAATTACGCCACCGTAATTTACGGTGGCGTAATTAACGCCTTCCCCACTCCCATTATGCCCTATGGGGCAAGAATGGGAATGGGGAAGGGTAAAATGGGGATTGGGGACTTACCGCCCCGCCAAGGTCGGAATGGGGCGGTAAGTCCGCCAACCCCCATGGCGGTATTTTCTCGTACCGCCATGGACCATGGTGCTAATTGCACCATGGTCCTCCGCCAGGGTCGTAATGAGGCCCATTGTATGAAAATGTATCTCATGAATATTAATGAGGGTTATCCTGAAAACCTGTCAGGATTCCATCCCGCGAGGCCTGAAGTTGGACAACCTTGTGTCTAGTTGAAGGAATCCATCTCCTAATGGCGATGACCGACGTATTTTGCCGCTCCGAAAGTCACCCAGAGACTGCCTGACTTCTGTTCTCTTTCCATTGATGAGAATATTGCCCTTCTCGAAACCTTCTACTGTCCAGCTGGCTCTGAAAGGAAGCCAGGAAGAATGCTGACATGTATCCTATGGAATTTGGACAATAGCAGCATTAGCCTCCTGAGTATTACCAGGAAGGAGGAATGACCACTAGTGTCATGATCTCTGCCCCCAACCCTCATAGGCAAGTCACTAGAGCCAGGTTACGATTCTCCATTATGGCCTTAAAGGCCTTGCAACCTCATCAAAGCCTCCCCTGCAGTCAGTCCTGGCGCCTTTGGTGCCAGGCTCATACTCAACATGAGGATGACATGGGATCTGGACTTGTTAAATTAACTTTTGTGCAACATGGAGACGCACACATAGCTCAGTTCTAAGAACTGTGCTATGCGGTCTAGTGTTTTGGGTGTGGTCAGGCCTTGGAATACCTGGGGGCTATATAAGCCACGCTCAGGCAGAGGAACATGCTTCGCGTTACTCTGCGGTTAGCAGCGTGACGCTCACTGTGTTCGGCTCGGTCTCCTGAGTTCCTTACCTGCCTTCCTGGAGCCGCGTACCTGAAAGAACAACAAGAACATCTTTAGTGCCATACTTACCTGTGTATCCTGTTCACAATCCGTCACTCACCCGGTCCAGTGAACACAGCATCTTGGCACCGCATTCATGTTCGGAACGCCGCAACCTGGAAAGAAGGGAGCAAAAACAGCATTAGTAAGCGTTTCCATTTTTCAATTCAGAAAGCAGCCAGAACCATCAGACGCTTACCTGAATTCGAGTCGCTCTTGGTCAGCACCCGTTCCAGAACCTCACAACGACCTACAAAAGAGAGAAAACACAGATTACCACATGAAAAGTCAAGAAGGCGCAGCGCATCGTGCATTCACTCACCGATTAGTGCTCTCTCGGTCAGCATCCATTCTGGGACATTACAGCAGCCTATAAGAAAGAGGGGAGACACAGGTCAGCACAAGAAATCCCAATTAGCACGACAACGACAATAACCTCCTCCTGCACCTAGGAGAAGAAACAGAGACATTATCAAGGGACAAGATAAAGAGAGAATGACAGATTATCAAGACTGTAAAGAAAAACAGCACACTTACCATAACGAACTGGAGTCACAGCAGGTCTGGACTCGAACAGGGCCCACACCAGTGAAGCAACTAGGTCGTGACGCACCCACACCAGCTATGCGCCTCTGCACCGAGAAGCAGGACGGAGAGCGCATCATACAAAAAGCAAGGTGAGGAGAAGGCTTAAGGGGAAGGTTTGGTCCTCAAGGGAGGTGGGAGCCAAGCAACAAGAGACACTAGGGTTTTAATCTGATATTCCTGTATTGCAGGCCCAATTCTCGACTGAACAAATTCCAAGGGAGGGGGTTCGAGAGTGCGAGTGGTCCTGTCAGGGCTGAGTGGTGTCCCCGTGGATATCAGGAGAGCGTTACAGAAGGCGAAAACTCATACCACAATCTTCCTGGATGTCATGGAAACATCAGAAACCGACTAGTTAGCTCAGATGCTGGGGCAGATATGTGCTGAAGTACATTCAGCCAGGCAGGAGACCAATGCCCTGAGGAGGGAATTGATAGTTGCTAAAGAACGCACCGACGAATTGAGCAGACAACTTCTCCAATCACAGGCAGGACAGGCACCGCTGCCTGGTAGCGTTTCATCAGTGCCAACACCATCAGCCACTACTGTACAGATAACCCTTCCTTGGGCAGTTCCTTTGGCCCCACCTGAACGATTCACGGGAGACCCCAAGAAGTATGCAACATTTATGAACCAATGTCGCCTTCACTTCCTTTGTAGGCCTGGAGCTTTCCCTAACGACCAATCACGGGTAGCTTTCGTTCTATCCTATTTCAGTGGCAGTGCTGCGGACTGGTCTGTACCATTCATCAGTTACGATGATCCTCTGTTACATGACTTCAGGGTTTTCCAGCAAGAGATGGAGAAGCTCTTTGTTTGTCGTACCCATGGACAGGCATTAGACAATGAACTTTTGTCCCTCCATCAAGGAAACCAAGACTTATTAACATATATAGCAACCTTTAACAGGTTCGTGGTTGAAGCAGGGTGGCCTGAAGAGAAAAGAACCACGTTATTTCATCGGGGCCTACAGGGGGAGCTAAAAGACGTTCTTGCTCAAGTGGTTGATCCACCAAAAGACAGTGCAGAGTTTATTAATCTTGTTGTTCAGCTGGATCATAGATTGCAAGACCGAAGAGCAGACCGGATTAGACTGGACACCCGCCCTATGTGCGTACGATCAAAGGACAATGCCCCACGAGCAACAGAAAGTATGGTGGAACCAATGCAGATCGGAGGGGTAAGGTCACCTTTAACTAAGGCTGAAAGAGACAAGAGAAGGCAACAGCAGTTATGTTTATACTGTGGAAAATAAGGCCATTTCCTTAAGGAGTGTCCAGTGAAACCACCAAGGAGAATCGTTGGGGCCACAGAGAAAGAAGATACTAATAAGGAGTCGGAAAACTACCAAGCCAGGCAAGTGTAGAGGTCAGTTTGTTGAGCGAAGAAAGTGAACTACAGACCTCCAATTTTGCGTTGCCAGTGATCTTGATCAACCACCAACAACCGTCTTGGATGCATGCCGCAGAAGCATACATAGATAGCGGAACAGTTGGAAACTATATGGACCAAGATCTTGCAGCAAAGATGGAGCTTCCCTTATGCCCAAAATCGACCACTGAAACAGTCTCCACCATTGATGCTACTGAAATAGCTTCCGGTCCAGTATCCTAATGTACAGCAGTCTTAACCCTTCTGTGACAGGATGGGCACCAGGAATCTATCGCTTTCGACCTCATCAAGGCGCCTCAGTTTAGGTTAATCTTAGGGATGCCGTGGTTGGTAGCTCACAATCCTCGAATAGATTGGCGTGCAAAGAAGTTAACCTTTTCCGAAAGTTGTGCTCTCACTTGTTACCACAGAGAAAAGCAGCAAACAGATACAAGTACATCTGAACAGCGGCAATAATTCTGGGTGTAACCGGTACTCTACCAAGTGAATACCAGAACTTTCAAGACGTATTTCAGAAAGAACAAGCTAATACCTTACCGCTGCACAGGCCATATGACTGTCAGATCGACCTGGTACCCGGTGCACAAATCCCTTGTGGTCGAATCTATGCGCTCACCGAACCCGAAAACCAGCATTTGAAGTCTTATTTAGATCAATACCTGGCAAATGGTTTTATCCGCCCATCTAAGTCACCAGCAGCCTCTCCTTTATTCTCCGTGCCGAAGAAGGAAAGAGATTTGAGGACTTAAACCAAATCACTGTAAAGAATCGCTATCCACTCCCACTTATTCCGGAACTGTTAGATCAAGTCAAAGACGCCCAAATCTATACGAAGCTGGATCTTAGAGGAGCGTACCATCTTGTTCGAGTAAAAAAAAGGGGACAAATTGAAAACCGTCTTTCGTACCAAATATGGCCTATATTAATAGCAGGTAATGCCCTTTGGGCTTTGCAATGCTCCCGATGCATTCCAGTACTTCATGAATGACGTCTTAAGAGAATTAATCGATGTTTGTGCTCTAGTCTACATTAATGATATTCTAGTATATTCAGCTTCAAAACACGACCACGTCAAGCATGTTCGCTCTGTTCTGGCAAAACTCTGCCAACATCAACTAAATGCCAAACTCGAAACATGCTCATTTCATATCACGGAAGTGGAGTTCCTCGGTTTCGTCCTCACCCCCAAAAGGAATCCGAATGGACCTGCACAAGGTAGATCCATTCTTAATTGGCCGTCGCCAAATTCATTCAAAGGAGTCCAGAGAATGCTGGGTTTTGCAAACTTCTACCGCCGAGTCATCCCAGGGTTTTCTCAGATAGTGCATCCGATCACATCATTATTAAGAAAAAATAATAAGAAATTCCAATGGACAGAAGAAGCAGAGAAGACCTTCCAAGAACTCAAGTTGAGGTTCACTTCCGCCACGATTCTACGACATCCTCGTCCAGATCTCCCTTACGTGGTGGAAACAGATGCCTGAAGCATGGCAATGGGAGCTGTTCTCTCGCAAAAGGACCCCAAAACTGGTCAATTGCACCCTGTAGCCTTTTGGTCACGTACGTTCTCACCACCCGTACTCAACTACGCTATCACGGACAAAGAACTTCTAGCCATCAAGTCAGCCTTTAAGGCCTGGCAACATTATCTCCTAGGCGCCAGGCAATCAAACACCGTAATAACTAACCATCGATACCTACAATACCTGAAAACAGCGAAGGCTCAGTCTTCACGTCAACTACGCTGGGCCCTCTTCTTCGCAGAATCCGATTATGTGATAACGTTTCGACTGGGAGTCAGAAACGGTAAGGCCGATGCCCTTTCCCATATGGGTATTGATGAAAAGGTATACATGACCCCAGATCCATTGGCCATCATTCCAAGTGACAAACTCCTGGGCCTTACAGCAACAATGACTCAGAGCGAACTGCAAAAGAAGATTCAACACTTGATGAGTCCTAAGCTATTACAAGAGTGGAGTATACAAGGAGAACACCATACAATTAAAGACCAACTACCGTATTTCAGGAACCGTCTATACCTACCAAGTAAAGAATTACAAGAACAAATAATCTCTGGCTATCACGACTCTTTAATTGAGGGTCATCCTGGAATTGCTAAAATTCTAGCCAAGGTAAAACAAAGCTACTGGTGGCCCACTTGGTGCAAGGACGTTATTCAATTTATCCTATCCTGCAGAGTGTGTGCACAAAATAAATCACTGAAGCAAAAACCAGCTAGACTCCTTCGACCATTGGAAATTCCACCAGCACCCTGGAATACATTGTCTCTCGATTTCATCACTGTCCTACCTCCCAGTCAAGGATTCAACACCATTCTAGTGGTTGTGGACTTATTTTCGAAAATGGCACATTTCGTTCCTTTTAAAGTGCTCCCGAATGCATCTAGCCAGGCAAAGGTATTTCGTGAACATATCTGTCATGATGCCTACACCCGGGGACCCAGACCAGGTCCAGCAACCCCAGAAGCAGGCATCAAGTTATTTTGGGCAAGCCCAAAAACCCCTGCTAGGGGCTGTTTGGGTGCGGTCCTGGCGCCTATGGCTCCAGGCTCATATGGAGAGTCAGTCCTGGCACTATAGGCGCCAGGCTCATAGAGTAGAACTTACCTGATGCAGACCATGCTGCAAGCTTACCTGATGCAGACCATGCTGCAAGAGCTCCAAGCCAAATGAGGCTTGGAAGGGACTATTTTACCTAGGGACTATTTTTTTACTCGGGCGGTGCTGGGGAGATATACTTACCTGGGACTACTTTGGAGGCTATTTAAACCACGCCCAAAGAGCAGCACACGCTTCCTGTTATTCTGCATCCAGCAGCGTAACGCTCACCGTGCCTTCAAGTCTGCATCCAGTCTTCTGCCACGCCCGCCTCGAGTTTGGAGTTCCTAGAAAAAGGGAGAAAGAAGGAGAAAAGGTTAGAACAAGAGCAATACTTTTGATCCTTACCTGAATTCCCGATCCATCGTGCCTTCGAGCAGGAAGAAAGAAGTTATGTTATGCGCGTCGCCTCGCCTGCTGCAGCGCCGCGCTTTTCTCACCTGCCTTCGCAGCATATTCACATTCCACCGCATCCTCATGCATGTTCCCGCCGCATTCCGGCACCTAAGGAGTAGACAAGAACAGCAAGGTGAGCCAAGGGAATACACAGAGGAATATTATTAACCCCCCCATAGACTTACCTGATTTTACCACCGGGGGCACTATTCCTCTTCACGGGTCGGCGCAGGTTCCACTGCATCTTCGCCGAACCCCGGCCCCTAAGGGGAAACAAAAGGACAGCAAGGTCAAACAAAGGGACTATCAAGGGGAACCCTCCTCACCACATTAGACTTACCTGATTTTACCACCGGAGGTATTATTCCCCGAGACTTCATACTTTCTCTCAGTGCCTGAATAAGGGAGAAAGCAACAGGTTACATATTGACATTATTTATCGAACTGTGTTGGAAATACAAATCCTTACCAGAATATTACCAGTTGCCACGAGGAACTCTTCACTAGGGTGAAGCTGCAATCTGCAAGGAATCGGACGAGAGTGAAAGTCAGGCATTTGAACTCTTACGAACTACATACTTTTCGGAGTCAATATTGTTCTGGAACTCACCAATTCCTTCGGGCCAGTGAAGCAACTGGTTATCAACGTGCCCCTGCGCTCAATGCAGGATGGAGAACTCATCTTTTCAAACCATCAGGTTAGACTAATAGAGGGGACATCAAAGGTGATCCGTGGGGAGAACAGCAGGGGTGGGGGGATTTACACTCAACTCCATGGGTGGTTAATTCCCTTTCTCCATTTGCAGAAGAATATTCCTACGGGCCAAGCAAACGAAGCTAGGTGGGCCAGTCCAGTCCGTCATCTCGGCCCTACGCGTCACATTGGTGGAGACCGCAGCTGTCCAGTTCAGATCGACGCCTCTGTGGGAGACAGGTGAGCGTAACAATATCGTGCTGCTACATGGGTTTCCTTCAGTGCTGATCTCAGACTGAGGTACAATTTGTGTCCAACTTCTGGAGGAAGTGCTGTTCTATGGCTCAAATCGATATACGATTATCCACTAGTCACGATCCTCAAACGGATGGTCAAACAGAAAGAACGAACCAAACACTCAAACAATACCTACGCTGTATGCTACATCAAGTGGAAGGAAGTTGGAAGGACTTATTATGCATAGCAGAATATGCCTATAATAATTCTTTACATATCAGTACTGGGCAGACTCCGTTCTATACCATTATATTGCAGACATGCACACACTTCCGAACTAGATGTTCCAACTACCCTGGACATGCCAGCAATTAAAACCTTACCCACAATCATTTCTAAAACCTTCAAAAAGGCAGCCGAACATTTACTCCAAGCAAAGAACCGACAAAAGAAATTCGCTGACCAACATCGTGGAAAGGCTCCCAATTACCAAGTTGGAGACGAAGTCTGGTTAGCATCAAAGCATGTGCCCATCAAAGGAACCCAGACCTTTCGCCCACAATATCTAGCTATTTTACCATCAAATCTGTAATAAACCGAGTAGCTTTTAAGCTAGCCTTACCATCCAATATGCAGATTCATCCTGTGTTCCACGTATCTCTTCTGAAACCTATCCAACATGGGACTCGTGTTACAACACCACCAAAACCAGTAGGGATCAACAGAGAACCGGAATTTGAGGTTAAAGACATCTTGGATTCAAAGTACACCAGATCTAAGCTGTACTATGTAGTAGATTGGAAAGGGTACTGCCCGCAGGACAGAACGTGGGAACCTTGTGAATATATCCATGCGCTTGATACGATGGTTCCATCACAATCACCCAACCAAACCAGCACAGGGCGCAAGGGCTCCCATGAGAGCGGCCTTGTGGGGGGAGTGCTGTCATGATCCCTGCCCCCAACCCTCATAGGCAAGTCACTAGAGCCAGGCTACGATTCTCCATTATGGCCTTAAAGGCCTTGCCACCTCATCAAAGACTCCCCTGGAGTCAGTCCTGGAGCCTTTGGCACCAGGCTCATACTCTACGTGAGGATGACATGGGATCTTGACTTGTTAAATGAGCTTTTGTGCAACATGGAGGCGCCCACATAGCTCAGTTCTAAGAACTGTGCTATGTGTCTGGTGTTTTGGGTGTGGTCAGGCCTTGGAATACCTGAGGGCTATATAAGCCACGCCGAGGCAGAGGAATACGTTTCGCGTTACTCTGCGGTTAGCAGCGTGGCGCTCACCGCGTTCGGCTCGGTCTGCTGAGTTCCTTACCTGACTTCCTGGAGCCGCGTACCTGAAAGAACAACAACAACATCTTTAGTGCCATACTTACCTGTGTATCCTGTTCGCAATCCATCACTCACCCGGTCCAGTGAACACAGCATCTTGGCACCGCATCCATCTCCAGAACACCGTAACCTGGAAAGAAGGGAGCGAAAACAGCATTAGTAAGCGTTTCCATATTTCAATTCAGAAAGCAGCAAGAACCATCAGACGCTTACCTGAATTCAAGCCGCTCTTGGTCAGCACCCGTTCCAGAACGTCACAACGACCTACAATAGAGAGAAAACACAGGTTAGCACATGAAAAATCAAGACGCTGCGCATTGCGCATTCACTCACCGCTTAGTGCTCTCTCGGTCAGCATCCATTCTGGGACTTTACAGCGGCCTACAAGAAAGAGGGGAGACACAGGTCAAGAAAAGACAAATAGCGCCACGCATCACACATTCACTCACCGCATCGTGCCCAATCCCAATCAGCATGACAATAACCTCTTCCTGCACCTAGGGTAAGAAACAGAGACATTATCAAGGGACAAGATAAGGAGAGAAGGACAGATTATCAAAACTGTAAAGAAAAACAGCACACTTTCTTTAACGAACTGGAGTCACAGCAGGTCTGGACTCGAAAAGGGCTCGCACCAGTGAAGCAACTAGGTCGCGACGCGCCCACACCAGCTATGCACCCCTGCACCGAGAAGCAGGACGGAGAGCATATCATACAAAAAGCAAGGTGAGGAGAAGGCTTAAGGGGAAGGTTTGGTCCTCAGAGGAGGTGGGAGCCAAGCAACAAGAGACACTAGGGTTTTAATCCGATATTCCTGTATTGCAGGCCCAATCCTCGACCAAACTAATTCCAAGGGAGGGTTTCGAGAGTGCCAGTGGTCCAACCAGGGCTGAATGGTGTCCCCGTGGATATCAGGTGAACGTTACACTAGAGCCCCTAATCCATCCCCCGCCTGCTGGATGCGATGTCCATTAAGACACAATAGGTAAGTGCCAGAAATATTATGCTAATAACATCAATTGGTTCCAAGGGTTGGCATGAAATAGCCGCCGAGCCAAGTAATGATCCTGAGAGGATTTCCCAGAAGAAATAATCTTTCAGGATAAGGTTCACCAACCCTTTCCCTTGTAATAGGCTCTTCCAAGGATCCAAAGGAACATCAATAGCTGCCCACTGATACCATACGGCAGGTCCAACCATGGGGACGGTCTTCAGTGGAACCATCAGACCCATGCGGCCAACAACTCCAGAAGGAAAGGGGGTCAATGTCAATTTGGCTAATGTGAAAATGGCCTTTGCTGAGGAATTCCTAATTAACTGAAGGACCTGGGTGGCAGAGGAATCCAGCGGGAGGCTTCTGACATCTTAGATTGCCATAATAATGACAGCACATGCACTGTCCATTCTCCTTTTCTGGAGTGGAAACAGAAGTGGGAGAATCCCAGTAATGCAGGGAGCCAAAAGATCCAGCAAATGGAACCCTAACCTTTATCAGAATATAAGAAAATCCTAAGGGAGTTGAAATCAAGCTACTGAGGAGACCACCCAAGGCATTAATCGCCCCTTGTATGTGGCCTGTCCTTCAAGAGATCCAGATCCTACCCACCCAATGAGAAAGTTCTAAGGCCTGGTCGGTCTGAGGTTGAGCTCCAGAGTCGCAAGGGCCATTGATATATTTATGAGGCATATTTGTGACATTGCTTGTTCAAACTCTTACTGAACCTGGAATCACACAAACCACCCTATTTGATAACTTGCAAGCATTAGGGATGCCCCCATAAGATCCTGCAGGTGACTGTTTTGGAAAAAGTTGGGGAAAACATAGCAAGGGACCCTTCAGTTTTATGCTGTGACCACCATTTCCGGACCCACCCTGTGACCCCAACTGCTTTTATTATCCCCTAGAAGTCCTGGAAGACCAAAGTCCAGTGTCCGAGGTCATTAGCCACCAGAAGCTGTATATCCAAGCTTATCCACAGCATGATGAGAACCTAAGTGCGCCATGAGTTCCTGGAGCAGGCATACCGTACGTGACATGTCATGACATATTCCATCGTCAATAACCTGCATACGAGTACTCAGAAACACGCTGCCCTGTCTTGAGGGAACACAACCCAACCCTGTCCACAACTATTATGAAGAGTACCCTTATCTACTTCAGCTCCAGATGGACTGTGGTGAGATTTTAGGTTGAACTAAAGGTCCATGTTCTATCTCATCTGTCGAGTTTGTCGCCCATGATTGTGATCCACTCGGGAAGAGGCTCGGCTCAAACCAGTCAATGAGGAAGATTGGTGTAGTGTTGTCGTGGTGGGAGAACACATTCATTTGAACCCCTTTGAGCCGTCTAGAGCCTGTATGGGCGGGTTGTGAACTGGCAAGAGAAGATTACACTGCAAACCCAAGATATTTCTGATCAGCTCCATTTAATGGAACATAGAAGTACACATCCTGGAAGGTCCAAGGACAACAGGAAAAGTGCCTTGAAATCATCAGCATGATTTTGTAGGGAATCCAGTTTATAAGATACTAGCTTGAGGAGTCATGTTTTAAAAATAGTCTGTTTTGCATATCAATTACTGGTGTATCCTTTTCCGATGGCACCGCTGCTGACACAGCGCGGATCTGTTTAGCTTTTTTTATTGTGAGAAACCTAAAGGTGTCTGTCTGACTAGTCCACAGGGATCTGTTATCTAGGTGGCCAGGACATGGCCATCATCGCTATTGGATGCAGTTCCTGGGGGTGTACCAGTGAGGGAGGATCACCTGGATTGGGGCAACGCATGAGACATGGTATCACCCTTCTGTTGACAGCTTTTCCGTAACCTACAACGTAGGATACACAAACATTCTTCCACCCCCTCCTTTTCCGACTCAAACACTTTCACATATCACGAAGGATGACAGACTAACATCCAGGTCATTTACCTGATATGTCCAAACACAAGGGTCAGGCAAAGTCAGGCAATTGACCAGAATCACACACACCTGTCGGCTCTTTCCTTCCCAATAATAAACAATGGTCAAGCCAGCGGGTTAGAAGCTAAGTTCACTTAGAAAAATATAGCTCCATCAGTAGCATGAGAACAGTAGCCCACAGTCAACACCACAGATCACCCCATACAGACCACAGTAAAAACTTTAAAAAGGTACATTTTTATTATTTTAGTCAAATTTCATGAAGAGAATATTAAATCATTTGGAATTCACACAAGGAATTAACATACAGAAATATAAAGTGCAATGTGTGATAAAAAGTGCTGGTCACAAAAGGAGGCTGCGAACAATTCAATGCCAGATGGCTGAGCCGGGGAAGAATGGCAATAATCCCTCAAATAGATGTTCAGTTGCCAGAACAACATTCTCCATTGAGGAAAGACACAATCTCTCAGACAGAAGGAGCCAGGTCAACTTGACAAAGATGGATATAGCAATTTGATTAAATTAATAAGTTGATTAGCTCAACCCATCACATAGGCAAAAGAAAAAAAGAGAACAGTAGTTTGATCCCCAATAGGGCAGTCCAATAGTGTATGAGTAATGCAAATCCTCACAATCCTAAAACCATGCACTAATAATCTGACATAGGATGCTATACGTCAACTACTAAAGTGGCATGCACAAATTCACATAAATACATATAAACAATGTGATAAGCATGACACCAAAAAAGAGTAGTTTCGATGGAAGAAACATCTAACTGGATTGCAGATGATGTCCATCTTCGTCAGGACGTGGCATTCCAATACACATATTCTTGAGGATTCGTCTGTGATTTATTTTAATTTTAAAGGATGAATACACAGATTGGTGAATGTTAAAAACAACCTTTAAATTAAAGGTGGTATCACCTAGATAGTAGTTCTGCCTGAAATAAAAAAGAAAAAAGAACAGGCATGTAAACAATACAAGTCGTCTGTACACATAAAAACAGGTGATCTGAGGGTTAACCCAAGGGAACCGCTCCCATACTAGTCGAATCAAACATGTCAAGTGACTAAGGGGGAGAAAATCTAATTACCATGATCTCAACCGCTCTTTCCTTCCCCATAGGGATAAAAGGTGGAGCACAAGAGCACAATACGAGCAAGGCAGACCGCACGTCGAGAGAGCTAACTCAGCATGGCAGTTCAAGAGGAGGAGAAAGACGGCGCAAACTGAGAGGGTGATAAGGAGAGAATCAACCTTGCCCTTTCTGACCAATGCCCGTGAAAACTCTGCGGAAGGAATCATAAGACCATGGACAGTAGCCAGCATGTGTTGCAGCAGATGGCAACGGTACACGGGACCCTCCTCCGCTGATAACTAACCAGGGGTGATACGCTTATCTCTGTGGAACCAACCTTGACTTCAAAGAGATGAAATGCTGAGCAGTTCATCACAGCCGGTGAGTCCAGGGGGAGCCGATAAGAAACCGAACTGTGTTGAACAAAAAGTAGCAAACGGCAAATTGAACTGTGAAAGCATAAAAGAACTATTGATACTAAAATACTAAAGCTAGAAAACCAGAAACAGTAGTCCGGCACAGCGTGTGTGCTCACTCAGGAAAAACTCTGGGCGATAATCCAATTATTGAAACTACCATTACCATAAGGCCTTAGGAAAGGCAAGAAAGGGGTCAAAGTGATCACACAGGGGTCCGGTAAAATCCTCTGTACAGTCAAAAGTCTTTGATCGACAGATGATTGTGAAGCTAAAGGAAGTGAATCCCACCTTGTAAAACTGATCATAAAGTTGGCAAGAGTGAACCCGAAGGAGGGATGCTGATAAACAAAGGACGAAGTCTAAAGTCCCAATATACAGTGTGTTGACAAGAGTGAACGCCGAGGGACGTCCACAGTGATTTGTTTAAAAAAACATTAAGATCTGTGAATATCACAGACAAAATTGCATTGAAAGCCATAGTGAGCCAGACGAAGGGAAGGAAACATCTGAGAAGGGTCTGAGCCCGGAAGAGGGGGATCAAGGGGTTGGAAAGGCATCACCCAACATATGTACCGAATGGAACTGTTGTTTATTATTTTGAAACCCATCAGATCCTCTGAGGCAGGAGACTTTTTGTAGAAAAGAGACTTAACCACTGAATGCTCTGATTGCTGAGACAGGAACTGTTGGCTCGTGCTGGGAAAGCTCGAGCATGTACTGTGCTCCAGAATCCCACCTTATCCCATGCTTAAAACATGGGCAAGGGATACCTCCAACTACCGCATCCCGACTTATTATTTGTTATTTGTGAACACTACCCCACACTTCTTTAGTATTTAGAGTAAGGATTGGCAATATGTTTTTCTTCGTATGGCCCTTTTATTTGACACAACGCCACTAGGACTGCCTTATTTTCATTTTATGGCCGACGCTAGCTCCCATCTTAGATTTAGGCTGGGATTAGGCACTTTTCCAACCTGCATACAGTTTAATAAACACCCTTGAACTGTGATCACTTGTGTCTCTCTTTACTGTTGCCACCATGAGTTCCTTACAGTATGATGTCCTCTTTAGGAGGGTCCTCTTTCCGGAGTATCCACTTTTTCCAAGGGAAAACTGGCAACTGTATGTGGAAGGTGAAGTCATATTCAATTTTTTCATACATGATTCAGAATTCTTTGAACTTGTGTTATCAGCTACTAGAGGTCGGGAAACATTTGAGGCCCACAGGGATGCAGTAGATGCTGAGGTTTGTTGTTATAAGCAGGAGGAGACAAGTACTAAATTCCTGACTTCAGAAGAAAACTTCCCTGGAGTGATATGATATGATATGATATGGCATTTATAACGCGCCTATACACAAGTGTTTCAAAGCTCTTCCGCTTATCAGCCTGTTTGTCATCTTTAACACCTAGACCTGTAGGTGGAGGTCCACAGCAGGTGCCTTATGATTGTTGTTTATATGGCAATGGAATATTCACTCCCTCTCCACTGAGGAAGATACAATTTCTCCAAAACGCTGCAGCGAGATCCATCCTCCGCCCTCCTTTTGGTACTCACATATCCGCTCTGCTGAGGCAACTGCACTGGCTCCCCGTTGAGGCGCGGATTATGTTTAATTCCATGTGCATTGTCCATCGGGCCTTCTATGGTACGGGAGCAGAGTATCTGCAGGCCACATTTGTGGACTACTCTCCTACCCGGTCTCTCCGCTCCCAGTCAGCTCTTCTGTTAGCTGTCCCTCGGTTTAGGCTGGCCCGTTCAGGGGGACGTGCCTTTTCAGTTGTGGCTGCAAAAGTCTGGAACGACCTTCCCTTTGCTCTGCGGAGCACCGCTGACCATCTCATTTTTCGTCGGAAACTGAAAACTTTATTATTCTAACTGTGACTTTGATTATAACATCCTTCACGCCACTAGTGCCAGGATGCCTTTCGGCGTACATGCGTTTTAATAAGTTCTGATAACATAACATAACCCTCTCAAATGTCCCCTACACTTTCTCTCCCCCCTCCATATATATTACTCTTCGTTCACTGCTTCGCCACACTGCACACAGCTGGTACTTCCCTCCTTCACAAACCATACCATACCTGCACTCTTTCACAGCACTGCCACAGTCTCCTCAGCAGCCCATTCCACCGTCTGCCCTCCACCTGGCCTCTTGGTTCACCACTGGTCCACTTGACCTCAGCCAAACAACGTCCAATCTCCTATGTGCTGGCTGGGCTTTTTAGAGTTACCCCCTTGCAATACTCCTCACAGCTCCCTTTGGTCTTCCGGGTCACATGCCCCCCCCTTGGCCAACCTCTGGCTAAGCTATTCCTGGAAGAAGGCTTTTAGCCCCGCCCCTTGATATATTGTGTCTAATGCAGCACTGCCCGATTCAGCCACTGTCTCTGAGTAGTGAAATGACTTCCTTAGTGTTCTGAACAAAGTGTTGACAGTCGTACCACACAGACCAGGAACCTCTGGTGGGGGAAATGTTTTTTTCACTGCAGCTAGAGGCCTGTTTGCAAAGAGCTGCAGGTTGTCTCAATTTGGAAGGGGGTGCCCTATTATACCGCAGGGTTTTCCCTATTGTTTGGATCAGTGCATAGATTTTAGTATTAAAATACCATAGTAGAACTCCAGGACTGGCCTACAGAGAGGCAATGTGACATCCCCTGTGATGTGCTGGAAATCAGGGACAAGGGGATCCTCCCCTTACCAGCCCGGATCCAACATCCTCTTCCTGGGGGTGGTTCCCCACCCACTGAATCACTGCTTAGTGGTTTCCAGAAGAAGACAGGGAACCGTTTCACAGAGGTGTAGTCACTGGGTCAGTTCAGAAAGCTTTTAAAAACCCATTTGTTCAAGTAGACCGTTCAACCTAGAGACATGTTGTTAATTTTGCTGGTTTGACAATCTGCACCTGGATACAGTTGAGTCTGTCTTGGAGCGCGGTACAAATAATCAAAATCAAAATCAACATATGCCGGTGCCGGAATATGCTCATGTCAGAGGAGAACGACCCTGGTTCTGAGGATATTTGGCATGGCCATGATGGTGACACCCCAGGGCCCCACCAGCAAGAGGAGGGCATGGATGGGCTTGCCCTGCTGAAGGAGGTCAGCAACAACTTCTTCCAGTGGAGGTTAGTGTATCTGACCGCTGCACAACATGGCGCTACTACTCACTGCCGTATCCCATGTACCAAATTGGCAGCCAGTCAGGGGGTTCAAACATTCATTTACTCAACAGTGTGGTGGCCAATGGATGCTACTGTCCCTTTGGGTCAGAGTGCATAGTCAAATTCAGAGTCCTGTCCATTCAAATGTGTGTCCAGAGAGGTCCATTCCAGTGGCATTCCAGGGGTATGAAGATGCAGCACCTACGAATGGCATATAGAGTCCAAGGTGTGGGAGACATAATGCAGGAGGCAGTACAAGCAACATGAAATAATGTAGCAGGCCTACCAGGGAAGGGAGAGGGGAACGATCACAGGCCGGGGCGGTGCAACTATCTCCCCAACGTGGCTGTTTGGCCACAAGTGTCTATTGAGTGGGGGGTCTGCAGCCCCATATCTTGGCCCCAGGGCGCAGACCTAATTAGCTCAAGAGGGGGGCACAGTAAGGGGCCCACCCAGAAAGTTGACTAGATGAAGCAGTCAGCTGTGCCGGTGGGTGCTCCTCTGAGATGTTCGGCTGGCTGCTCTCTGCTGACTTGTGGATGACTCCCGGGATGACAGCGATGAGTTTGGAATATGCAAAGAAATGCATATTCCAATCCCAGCGTGCAAGATGCTCTGGAGTCACTCACCCTGTGGCCCCCATTCTTTGTGTTGCCAGCCTTTCAAGTGTGGCAATGTATAAGTGATGGCTCACTTAACAAGCCATTGTTTTTACACAGTCTGCGCTTAACATTTCAGTGTTAAGAACTGAACATGGGGCATTTCTATTCACCAGGCCAGCACAAGTGTCAGTTAGCTGACCGAACCTATGCATTCTTCAAAGAGAATTAAAATGCCACACAGAACAAGTGTTAAACTAATATTACTTTTTAGTTACATATCCCTGGAAAGGTTAACTCTCATTTTGTTGCTTAAGTATTCTAGTGGCTGCTTTGGGAGATGGACCAAAGGCATGCGCTCAGCATCAAAGGTCTTTTAATTGTCTAAACAAGCCAACTGGCAACTCAAGGTCACTTGGCACCTTGATTAGGAAAGTGGAGTTCATTGTGTGTCGCCATGCAGAAAGTAGTCCATGGCACATCAATGCAGTGATATATGTGCAGCAATGTTGTGTGCGTTGCACAAGCCACCACTCTGTTGGTTAATGGCGTCTATGTGGCGCTCCCGTATGTAACAGCACATATGCCTGTTTTTGTCTGATGTGTTCAATACTCATACAGTAGCATACTGAAAGTTTTGTTTATCTAGCTCTGATGTGTATGCCATACTGTGCCCACACTTAAACGCATAAAGCAATCAAAGAAGTTGCCTCAAATTGTACATCCACTAGGCCAAGTGCCCTTTCTACACTGCCACACCATGATTTTCACTAGCTGCAGGCCAGCACTAATAAGAGATGCTAATGCTAGCTATTTTAGATAAAGCGTGGGCCTGCTTGTTTTTGCAGAAATAACTCCTGAGGCCTGCCTAATGGTGAAAAGGTATTGGCTGAGGAACTGTGGACCCTTTACCATGCATTAGAAGCCAGTTTTGTTTAAAACGCTTCATCAGCTTATTACTGGTCAGGCTAAAGTTTGTAAGAGGTACACTCCTTTCTGTATAGCCTTTATGTGCATTGTTTATTGGGTCTCTCTTCTACAATATCCTGTCCGGTGTATAGATATAATTCCCAACAGATGTTTCTATATTGAGAGATGGCATGCTCACACTGAGACCCAGCCCTTCCTCCTCTAAAATTCTTCAGCAATAAGAGGCAAAAGAGTCTGTGTACCCCATTTGAGTGTCTGATGTTGCAGTCGTTTCATACTCGCATCCACCATCTTAAGCTGTCCAAATGAGCATGTATGGTTTATGGTTACAAACATTTCAGTGTCGGGTGAGTGTTGTGAACAGTGATGTGAGCACCAAGCCATGCATTGGTTATGAATTTAGAGATTCACGCATACAATCCTTTTTATCACAGACTTGTTTATCCAATATAGAGATCTCTGATCACTGTTACAGTCCTGAAATGCTCTGTGATCTAATGCAAAGCATACAGGAACCCTCGCTGGTGCTATTTGTCCCCTTTTCCACTCTCATAGAGGTATTATGAAAGAGTACAATGAGTGTACCAGACTGTCCATCTTGGAATGATAACCTTCCATCAGAAAATAATTCAGATGGTTAGTCTAGTATTGCCCCTTGTGAAATACAACTGAGGTGATACGAACGGAACACCTGCAACACAGGGCCAGTGGTCAGTGAGCCCTCAGACTTCGGTAGGCTAATCACACCGCAGTGTGCCAGTACGGACAGTTTGAAACTGCATTCAGGCAGAGCCTTCCCTAAGAGCAGGTGACAGAATAACCACGTACTTGGGCAGCAACAGCTGTGTTTTCACATTAGAATTCTTCTGTAAAGTACTTGAATTACAATGTAATGAAACCAGCTTCATTTATACAGCAATTAATTATTCATATTGAGGAGGGGTTTTGTCCCAAGATACAGAGGTGTAGTATGGGAGTGACGTATGCCAGTCGGGAGCAGGGGTGTATTCTGGTGTTTCGCAACTTGGGCACCAAGTTGGCTAGAAACTACCCTGGGTCTGGGTATGAGTGGGGACTGCTGTGCAACAGTGGGAGCAGAGGAAGGGTTGGCAGAGGTTGAGGGGGGGGGAATGCCCTCTACAAACACTCATGCGTGAGGGTGAGGCAATGCTCGGTCAACGCACTTTGTGACTCGGCATATCTCAGGCTGGCCTTCACCATCCGGCGGTAGAAGGCACCACTGCTGTGTGCCAGCGCACAGGGGCGGGCAATATGGCATGTGGCCTGGCTGTGCCTGAAGCAGGGCTCAAGTCGGGGGTACACCGTCCACCCACTTTTTTCAGAGGGTGGACTCAGTCCCCCGCAGCTAAAATGAGAAACATTGAATGCTCTCTTTGAATTTATGAATGAAAGCCCAGCTCAGTCGTCAAGTTTGCAGGCCGGACACTTCACCACTGCAAAGTATGACGTAATGAAAAATAATAAACAACTAAAGGTGAAATGTCCCATTTCGGTACTGCAAGTTCCAGGGAAAACATTTGTATTGGTTCTTGGAGTTTAAAACATGCACACCTTTTAATGTTTTCAAAAGCACTATTAGAAGAAAATAACCTCTCTTGGTTTTGTGTGTGTGTTGATTTTATGAGGGCGAAATTCAGCCTTTCATCCTACTGATAAGGTTGATAAATGAGTACCACACACTGTGGGTAATAATAAGCAGCGCTCAGATGCCTGAGGGTTCGTAGCGCTATATAAATGCAAAATTATTATTATGAAAGGCAAATGCCATTTGTCCTCTGCAATTTGGGTGGTTATGCAAAGCCAATTTAATGAAATGTGCATATTTTACCTTGATATGCTAATTTCTGGCAGCATCAAATCATTGTGTTTGTTGATGAGTCCTCCCACTTTGATTTTTAGAACTTGACCCCTGGCCTGAAGACGTGGCCCCAAGCCATTCAAACATCCTTCCTTGGCCTGACCCCAGGCTGTGTTAGTTGGTCCACATCGTTGTGTGGGCGGGCCGCCGTTGCGGCCTTGGCGCGAGACGTCCAGGAAGTGATGTCAGGGGAAGGGGAGGGACGAGGGGAACGTTACTGCAGTTGCCGCCTGTAAGTTAATAAAGGAGGTTGTGTTCTGACCCCGGCTCCCGCGTATCATTGGCAGAGAAGCCGGCGCGCCCGTGAGTCCCCAGGCGGGGGCCTAACAATGGCGACGAGTGGTCAAGTGACCCACCAGTGCCGTGTCGAGGTCTGCAGCCGAGCAGACTAGCGCGTCAGCGTGCCTCGGACACGTTCGCAGCTGGCAAGCCACGCACCTCCTCAGGTTCACGAGGCACCGCGGAGCGGCCGTTAACAGCACTTAGCTGTTGGGAGGGGCCAAGGAGACTCGCGCCCGCTCCCCAGTGCGGAGACAAGCGCCCGCTTCCCAGTGCGGCTGAGCACTGCAGGAAGGCACGAGCAGCTGAGGGAGCTGCAGGCCACGAAGGTCGTGCACGGACCCAGGGAGAATCAAAGGCATCACGCGGGTAAGCACCGCTCACGCCCAGCGCTCATAGCGAGCTCCGCCCAGCATAAGTAGCCTGCCGCTCATAAGGCACGTGCAGCTCACCCCACGTGCGGCCCAACAAGCGTATGGACAGAACAGGATGCCAAAGCCCCGGCCCATCAAAGGCAGGGAGGAGAGAATACGAAGAATTAAACCCATAACTCGCTCCCTCAGAACGAGGGAAACATACCGAAGCACGCCACGAGAGGCAGCAACCAACCACCACCCGAAAACTGGGTCTCAGGACACCAGCCATAATGTCAGACTCAGCAAGCACCACAGCCTCATCATCAGAAAGGGCGGGCGCAGCAGCAGCATCGTCAGGAGGAGCTGATGCCACCCAAGGCAACAACCAGCCCACACAAAATGAAGGGGGGGCGTCACAAGTCATGCACATGCCAAATCCCTTTGAAATACGGGACACCTCAAACCTAGGACCCCGCTGGACCATATGGCTCCGGGATTTCAAATTCTACGCTGGCGCCATAGGTTTAATGGACGATACAAGACTAAAAAATGCACTATTCATGGCAGTGGGACCGGCAGTTTGAGACATTGTGGGCGAATTGCTTAATGTAGACACCGTCACATATGGAGAACTTCATGCCAAATTGTCAGACTATTTCGCACCACACACGAATGTTGATTATGAACGCTACATATTTCACATGACCAGACAAGAAAAGGGAGAGTCCATAGACAATTTCGTAATGCGCCTTCGCATTAAATTGAAACACTGTGAATTCCACAAATACTCCAATGAAGAAGCGCTCAGATCGCAAGTGATCGCAGGATGCCTCTCACAACCATTCCGCAAACAACTCCTACAAAAGCAGAGGTCCCTGGAAGAAATCCTAGCACTGGCCCGCATGGAAGCCGCAGTTGACTCACAACTGGACAACCGAGGCAAAGTGTCCTTAAAACAACACGTCGAAAATACTGAAATAGTCAACAAACTGTACTCGAACCCTACTCAAGGAGGAAAACGCCCTGAGGCCACATACTACAAATGTGGGTACGAATACCCCTATGCGGGGGAATGCCCGGCCATAGGACAGCAATGCGCCACATGTGGGGGCATGGATCACCACAGGGCCATGTGCAAGAATGCACCGGTACATCTGCCAGAGCTCACCCAGGTCCAGAGGAGAGAGCGACCGAAAACCCACGAGAAGAGAAGACAGCGATCGGAAAATCCGCTACACTCGGGAGGACAGACGCTCATCCGAGGACACCAGACGCTCACACAGAAGGCGTTTCGTAAGATACATCGAGACATGGTCCCCCACCAGCAGCGACACCCCATCGTCAGAGGAAGATCAAAGGAAGAAGGGCTATGTGTGGGGCATAAACGACAACACCGCAGCTACCCAACACAGCCCCATACTGACGCTACATGTGAACGACACCCCGCTAAAATTTCTAATAGATACCGGAGCGACGGTCAATATCATCAGCGAACAAGCGTATGAATCGCTTGCACCGCCTCCAAAAATCAAGAAAGCCGCGGTGGACATTTACCCCTATGGCTCCACGACACCTTTGCCGTGCAAAGGCACGATCACGGATTGGTGCACTCATAAGGAACACACAGCAAGGATCCCTCTGCACATCCTAAAAACCGAAGCTAACAGCGGGTGCATTCTAAGTTTCAGAACAGCAGTAGACATAGGACTGGTACACATCTTATACCAGCTGATGGCTCATAAATATTTCGCCAAACCAGAAGCGATTGAACAAACTTTCCCGGAATTATTCACCGGCCTCGGGAAACTAAAGAACAGGAAGGTACACCTTCACATAAATCCACTCGTCAAACCCGTGGCCCAATATTACCGAGGAATTCTGTTCAATATTCAAAGGCAGGTGGAAGAGGAACTCGACAAACTAATCAAAATTAACGTAATTGAACCCATATCGGGACCCACACCCTGGGTGTCACCCATCGTCCCTGTCCCCAAGAAGTCACCGGATGGATCCATACGCCTGTGTGTCGACATGCGCAGTGCCAACATCGCCATTGAGAGAGAGAGGCACCAGACACCCAGGATCACGGACATGATCCATCTCCTCCACGGAGCAAGAAATTTCTCAAAGCTAGATTTGATGAAAAGTTACCACCAAATTGAAATCGCGCCTGAATCTCGATATATCAACACTTTTGTAACCCACCTTGGCCTTTTTCAATACAAAAGACTCTGTTTTGGCATCTCCTCTGCTACCGAAATTTTTCAAGAGGAGATTCATAGAATGATTCGACATGTCCCAAACTGAACTATTCAGACGATGTTTAGTATACGGCAAAACACAAGAGGAACACGACATGGCACTACACAGAGTGTGTCAGGCATTGGAGGAAGCAGGTCTAACGCTAAACAAAGCAAAATGTGAGTTTTTGAAGGGATCACTAAGATTCTTTGGCCACATTTTCTCGGACAAAGGAATGAGTCCAGATCCGGAAAAAGTCAAGGCACTCAATTCAGCCACCCCCGTAAACACGACGGACCTGTGCTCATTTCTGGGCTTGGCCAGTTACTGCTCCAGATACCTGAAGGACTACGCCACCGTGAGCAAACCATTACGCCTGCTCATGTGCAAGGACACACCATTCATATGGTCAAAGGAGTGCCAAGAGGCATTCGAAGCGATTCGAAGTGCCATATCGCAGGCGGAAGACATGGCATACTTCGATGCCAGCCGAGACACTGAAATAATTGTGGACGCCAGCCCCCGTAGGACACGGCGCCATACTTACCCAAAAGGACCCAGAAGAGCCACGCAACATCTACATACTGGCATATGCCAGCAGAAGCCTGACGGCCACGGAACAGGCGTACTCGCAAGCGGAAAAAGAAATCCTGGCAGTAGGATGGGCCTGTGAGTATTTTCATCTGTTTCTGTTCGGTAAGGAATTCACGATAGTCACCGATCACCAGGCACTGCTCACCATCTACGGTAACCCCAAAGCCAGGATGCCGCCAAGAATAACCAGATGGGGCCTGCGGGTACAAGACTATAAATTCACAGTAAAGCACCGACCCGAGAAAGAGGAAAACCCTGCGGACTACCTTTCCCGTCATCCTACGGCCTCAACCGCATCTCAACCATCCATAGCAGACGCATACATAAACTATGTCATACACCACCTACAACCACTGCCAGTCGGATGGGCAGAACTGTCGGTGCAGTCGGAATTAGACCCAGCACTCCGAATCGCAAGGCACTGCCTGCAGACAAACAAGAAGACCCTCATGAGACAGCAAGCAAGGGCAGAAACGGACATGACATGGGAAGACGTCAAGTGGCTCGTCCAAGTCTGAGAGGAATTAACGGTGGTAGAGGACAATGTACTGCTAAAAGGCTGCAAAGTGGTCGCCCCAAGAACTCTCCGGGAAAGGACAGTAAACCTGGCCCACGAAGGGCACCGAGGGGTGGCTGCCACGAAGCGCCTTCTTCGACAAAAGGTGTGGTTCCCGCAGCTTGACCGCCTAGTAGAAACCATCGTGGCGGGCTGCCACATCTTTGCACAGGTAGTCCCACCCCCACACCCAAATCCTTTACAGACGTCACCACTACCGAACCAAGTGTGGGAGGAGCTTGCAATAGACTTATTTGGACCGCTGAGCGATGGCACACATGTGGTTGTGCTCATGGATGAACACTCACGATATCCGGACGCTCAGATCGTGGAAAGCAGCGCAACATCAAGTGTCATCCCAGCACTCGACCGAATGCTATCAGCATACTGAATTCCCAAGGTCAGAAAGTCGGACAACGGTCCCACCTTCATAAGCCACAACTTCCAAAAGTTTGCAAATTATATGGGGTTTCAACATCGACGAATAACCCCTCGCAGGCCAGAGGCAAATGACATGGTCGAAAGATTCATAGCCAGTGTCAAGAGGACCTTACAAATTGCCCACGTTCAAAACAAACCATTTGAGCAGGCTCTCAACCAACTGCTCTGGGAATACGGACACACACCCCATAGCACAATGGGAATATGCCCCGCGGACCTGCTATTCCGGAGGCCGATCACCACGAGGTTACCAGAGGATCCAAGACCAAAAGAACCGACAATTATGGAACAAGAAGCAAGAGTCAACGATGAAACGAGCAAGGCAAAAACGAAGGAAATCACTGACAGGACGAGACGTGCCCGTGAGAATCTAATGCAACCAGGTGACGAAGTATGACTCAGACAACCAAAGAATCGAAAGGAGGAAACCACCTTCGCACCCACCCCCCTCATTGTAACACACAAGAAAGGTACCATGGTTACGGCACAGAGGAGTAACTGCTTGTCGGTGACCCGAAACAGCTCGCATTTCAAATGCGAGATAACGCACCAGGGAGATCGTTGGGAAATGGACAGAGACAGTGAAGAGGACAGAATCCATGAAGAACCCTACCACGGAGATGGGGAAGAGTCGGGAAGTGAAGCAAATACCTTGACGCCCGCGATGCAGAGGATGACCCCGGGCAAGTCGAGGCGTCCCCAGAGGAGCCGCATGAAACCACTTCGCCTCATAGAAGAAATGGGGTAAGAAGAAATACAATGGCCTTGCATGTTAAAAAGGGGGAGATGTTAGTTGGTCCACATCGTTGTGTGGGCGGGCCGCCGTTACGGCCTTGGCGCGAGAAGTCCAGGAGGTGACGTCAGGGGAAGGGGAGGGACGAGGGGAACGTTACGGCAGTTGCCGCCTGTAAGTTAATAAAGGAGGTTGTGTTCTGACCCCGGCTCCCGCGTATCATTGGCAGAGAAGCTGGCGCGCCGTGAGTCCCCAGGCGCGAACCTAACAGACTGTTGCCCAGAATGTAAAGCTAACACCAGGACTGGACTACCGCCTCGCCCAAACGGAATGGATGAATTGACATGTATGCCTTTTTAAACCTTGTAACATGCGTTTATTTCATGCACCGGGTGTCATGACTTAAGAGAGAAATCTCCCTGTGCGGAAATACTATTTTTTCACATGCCTTTCTCAGAAGCTCTACCTGCGAATGGCGTTTTTGGCCATACGTTTACCAATTTCTTCGCACGGGGGCCGTTCCTCTTAGCCTTCCCTATTTTCCACCCTCTCCTTCTTTCATTTGTTTTCATTTGACCCCTTCCCCCACTGCCCAATATATCTGTTTTAAACGGAAGAATTCTGGCAATGTTTTTCTGAAAGGTGTTTTTTAAATGCGATTTCCATACAATACTGAGAGAACCTGCTGGCAAAACCCTACTCAGAATTTGGTTAAAATGCAGCAGGTTTCAGGGCCCTGCTGCAGCGGTGCTCTAAAGCAGCAGGCCAAGCACTCTTCGGCTGGCTTCAAAAAGAAACATGGCCCAAGGCCTTCTGCAAGTCATGTGACTTTGGAAGGCGTACGTACATTGTTTCCAACCAGCAAGGGCGGCGTTGGGGCTTTTCCGATCTTTCTTTTGAAATGGACCCCAAGCTTGGGGGGCGGGTAGCAGCTTCGCCCCCCCCCCCCTCCACCCCCGTGTTGCGGCAATCTTAACTCAACGTACTTTAGATGTGTGCTTTTAGCACACAATTTACAGGCTGAGGTTGCTGGTGCCCTCGCGCCATCACCTCCCTGGGGACTCTTGGGGTGTGCGCTTTTGGCCTTTTGGTGTTCCTACGCACGGCTGGCTGCCGGCCCCGTGATAATCTGCTACCATTAACCCCCTTGCTGCATTCCTTTGTCTCCATTATAAATGAAGCACCCCACGGATGTCTTGCGCTGTTTTTTTCACACCTATAAGCATCGTGGCCCCTAAACATCAAGTTGAAATAGGCCTCTAGCATCCATGGCACATCTTCAGCCTGCCCTGCCAGGCAGCAATGCCTTTAACGTAAAGCGTGAATCATCAGACGGCGACAGACATACATTAAGGGGAGGTGTGAATAGCTCACATGGTCATGGCGGGGATGTGGGGGTGGGCTTGCATGGCGTTGGAAACCCCATGCAACCCCCATCCATAGCTTCACCACCCCACCTACTATGCCGCATGCCACGCGGCAGGCAGGCGGAATGTGCGATGGAAGAGTGGAGCTTCCGTTGCTATGGAGCCCTCGTGACATCGGCAGGGAGATACAGTGGTGTGGCGTTGGAAGTCTCCCCCTCCACCATACACCTTCAGCAGCAGCAGCCCAGCACATCTGCCCAAGGTAGCGCTAGTTCTGCAGCGCCACGAAGAGGGCCAACTTTCGATAACCCTTCCAGCGGCGCCCAGGAAACCCGGCTATCCGACTGCGAAAACCCTGCCACTCAGGTACATTAAGAAGAAGTTAGCCCATCCTGGGACGCTGAGCTCGGCTCTGCCATTTAGCCTTTCTCAGTGGTGTTGCTAGGCCTGGAAAAGACCCGGGGCTACGCTAATGTCAGAACTGTCAGGAATGGGGGCTAGCTAGCCTTATGGTTGTAGCTCCCGAGATTCTATCCGGGGCTACAACCAAAAGACCTGGGGCTATAGCCCCCTCAGCCCCCCCCTAGCAACGCCTCTGGCCTTTCTGTAGTCAATCTGTTGTGGACATGGGCTGGCTCATCGTGGGATGCCCAGATGTGGTCTCTCCTTCACCCTTGCTACTGTCTGGTCTTCGGTAACAGGCTTCAGCTCATGCCCAGATGTGGTTTCTCGTTCACCCTTGCTATTGTCTGGTCTTCATTAATAGGCTTCAGCTCATCCTGGGATGCCCAGATGTGGTCTCTCCTTCACCCTGGCTATTGTCTGGTCTTCATTAAAAGGCTTTAGCCTATCATGGGATGCCCAGATGTGGTCTCTCCTTCACCCTGGCTATTGTCTGGTCTTCATTAAAAGGCTTTAGCCTATCATGGGATGCCCAGATGTGGTCTCTCCTTCACCCTGGCTATTGTCTGGTCTTCATTAATAGGCTTCAGCTCATCATGGGATGCCCAGATGTGGTCTCTCGTTCACCCTGCTACTGTCTGGTCTTCAGTAATAGACTTCAGCTCATCATGGGATGCCCAGATGTGGTCTCTCGTTCACCCTGCTACTGTCTGGTCTTCATTAAAAGGCTTTAGCCTATCATGGGATGCCCAGATGTCATCTCTCCTTCACCCTGGCTATTGTCTGGTCTTCATTAATAGGCTTCAGCTTATCATGGGATGCCCAGATGTGGCCTCTCCTTCACCCTGGCTATTGTCTGGTCTTCGGTAGTAGGCTTCAGCACATCATGGGATGCCCAGATGTGGTCTCTCCTTCACACTTGCTACTGTCTGGTCTTCATTAAAAGGCTTTAGCCTATCGTGGGATGCCCAGTTGTGGTCTCTCCTTCACCCTGGCTATTGTCTGGTCTTCATTAAAAGGCTTTAGCCTATCGTGGGATGCCCAGTTGTGGTCTCTCCTTCACCCTGGCTATTGTCTGGTCTTCATTAAAAGGCTTTAGCCTATCATGGGATGCCCAGATGTCATCTCTCCTTCACCCTGGCTATTGTCTGGTCTTCATTAATAGGCTTCAGCTTATCATGGGATGCCCAGATGTGGCCTCTCCTTCACCCTGGCTATTGTCTGGTCTTCATTAATAGGCTTCAGCTCATCGTGGGATGCCCAGATGTGGTCTCTCCTTCACCCTTGCTACTGTCTGGTCTTCGGTAACAGGTTTCAGCTCATGCCCAGATGTGGTTTCTTGTTCACCCATGCTATTGTCTGGTCTTCATTAATAGGCTTCAGCTCATCGTGGGATGCCCAGATGTGGTCTCTCCTTCACCCTGGCTATTGTCTGGTCTTCATTAAAAGGCTTTAGCCTATCATGGGATGCCCAGATGTGGTCTCTCCTTCACCCTGGCTATTGTCTGGTCTTCATTAATAGGCTTCAGCTCATCGTGGGATGCCCAGATGTGGTCTCTCGTTCACCCTGCTACTGTCTGGTCTTCATTAATAGGCTTTAGCCTATCATGGGATGCCCAGATGTCATCTCTCCTTCACCCTGGCTATTGTCTGGTCTTCAGTAATACACTTCAGCTCATCATGGGATGCCCAGATGTGGTCTCTCGTTCACCCTGCTACTGTCTGGTCTTCATTAAAAGGCTTTAGCCTATCATGGGATGCCCAGATGTCATCTCTCATTCACCCTTGCTATTGTCTGGTCTTCATTAATAGGCTTCAGCTTATCATGGGATGCCCAGATGTGGTCTCTCCTTCACCCTGGCTATTGTCTGGTCTTCATTAATAGGCTTCAGCTCATCGTGGGATGCCCAGATGTGGTCTCTCGTTCACCCTGCCACTGTCTGGTCTTCATTAAAAGGCTTTAGCCTATCATGGGATGCCCAGATGTGGTCTCTCCTTCACCCTGGCTATTGTCTGGTCTTCATTAATAAGCTTCAGCTCATCGTGGGATGCCCAGCTGTGGTCTCTCCTTCACACTTGCTACTGTCTGGTCTTCATTAAAAGGCTTTAGCCTATCATGGGATGCCCAGATGTGGTCTCTCCTTCACCCTGGCTATTGTCTGGTCTTCATTAATAGGCTTCAGCTCATCGTGGGATGCCCAGATGTGGTCTCTCGTTCACCCTGCTACTGTCTGGTCTTCATTAAAAGGCTTTAGCCTATCATGGGATGGCCAGATGTGGTCTCTCCTTCACCCTGGCTATTGTCTGGTCTTCATTAATAGGCTTCAGCTCATCGTGGGGTGCCCAGATGTGGTCTCTCCTTCACCCTGCTACTGTCTGGTCTTCATTAATAGGCTTCAGCTTATCATGGGATGCCCAGATGTGGTCTCTCCGTCACCCTTGCTATTGTCTGGTCTTCATTAATAGGCTTCAGCTTATCATGGGATGCACAGATGTGCTCTCTCCTTCACCCTTGCTATTGTCTGGTCTTCAGTAATAGGCTTCAGCTCATCGTGGGATGCCCAGATGTGGTCTCCCCTTCACCCTTGCTATTGTCTGGTCTTCATTAATAGGCTGTAGCTTATCATGGGATGCCCAGATGTGGTCTCTCCTTCACCCTGGCTATTGTCTGGTCTTCATTAATAGGCTTTAGCTTATCATGAGATACCCAGATGTGGTCTCTCCTTCACCCTGGCTATTGGCTGGTCTTCATTAATAGGCTTTAGCTTATCATGAGATGCCCAGATGTGGTCTCTCGTTCACCCTTGCTATTGTCTGGTCTTCATTAATAGTCTTTAGCTTATCATGGGAGGCCCAGATGTGGTCTCTCCTTCACCCTGGCTATTGTCTGGTCTTCATTAATAGGCTTCAGCTTATCGTGGGATGCCCAGATGTGGTCTCTCGTTCACCCTTGCTATTGTTTGGTCTTCATTAATAGGCTTCAGCTCATCGTGGGATGCCCAGATGTGGTCTCTCGTTCACCCTGCTACTGTCTGGTCTTCATTAAAAGGCTTAAGCCTATCATGGGATGCCCAGATGTGGTCTCTCCTTCACCCTGGCTATTGTCTGGTCTTCATTAATAGGCTTCAGCTCATCGTGGGGTGCCCAGATGTGGTTTCTCGTTCACCCTTGCTATTGTCTGGTCTTCATTAATAGGCTTCAGCTCATCCTGGGATGCCCAGATGTGGTCTCTCATTCACCCTGCTACTGTCTGGTCTTCATTAAAAGGCTTTAGCCTATCATGGGATGCCCAGATGTGGTCTCTCCTTCACCCTGGCTATTGTCTGGTCTTCATTAAAAGGCTTTAGCCTATCATGGGATGCCCAGATGTGGTCTCTCCTTCACCCTGGCTATTGTCTGGTCTTCATTAATAGGCTTCAGCTCATCGTGGGATGCCCAGATGTGGTCTCTCCTTCACCCTTGCTACTATCTGGTCTTCATTAAAAGGCTTTAGCCTATCGTGGGATGCCCAGTTGTGGTCTCTCCTTCACCCTGGCTATTGTCTGGTCTTCATTAATAGGCTTCAGCTCATCATGGGATGCCCAGGTGTGGTCTCTCCTTCACCCTTGCTACTGTCTGGTCTTCAGTAACAGGCTTCAGCTCATGCCCAGATGTGGTTTCTCGTTCACCCTTGCTATTGTCTGGTCTTCATTAATAGGCTTCAGCTCATCCTGGGATGCCCAGATGTGGTCTCTCGTTCACCCTGCTACTGTCTGATCTTCATTAAAAGGCTTTAGCCTATCATGGGATGCCCAGATGTGGTCTCTCCTTCACCCTGGCTATTGTCTGGTCTTCATTAATAGGCTTCAGCTCATCGTGGGATGCCCAGATGTGGTCTCTCCTTCACCCTTGCTACTGTCTGGTCTTCGGTAACAGGTTTCAGCTCATGCCCAGATGTGGTTTCTCGTTCACCCTTGCTATTGTCTGGTCTTCATTAATAAGCTTCAGCTCATCGTGGGATGCCCATATGTGGTCTCTCCGTCACCCTGGCTATTGGCTGGTCTTCATTAAAAGGCTTTAGCCTATCATGGGATGCCCAGATGTGGTCTCTCCTTCACCCTGGCTATTGTCTGGTCTTCATTAATAGGCTTCAGCTCATCGTGGGATGCCCAGATGTGGTCTCTCGTTCACCCTGCTACTGTCTGGTCTTCATTAAAAGGCTTTAGCCTATCATGGGATGCCCAGATGTCATCTCTCCTTCACCCTGGCTATTGTCTGGTCTTCAGTAATACACTTCAGCTCATCATGGGATGCCCAGATGTGGTCTCTCGTTCACCCTGCTACTGTCTGGTCTTCATTAATAGGCTTCAGCTCATCGTGGGATGCCCAGATGTGGTCTCTCCTTCACCCTTGCTACTGTCTCATCTTCGGTAACAGGTTTCAGCTCATGCCCAGATGTGGTTTCTCGTTCACCCTTGCTATTGTCTGGTCTTCATTAATAGGCTTCAGCTCATCGTGGGATGCCCAGATGTGGTCTCTCCTTCACACTTGCTACTGTCTGGTCTTCATTAAAAGGCTTTAGCCTATCATGGGATGCCCAGATGTGGTCTCTCCTTCACCCTGGCTATTGTCTGGTCTTCATTAATAGGCTTCAGCTCATCGTGGGATGCCCAGATGTGGTCTCTCCGTCACCCTTGCTATTGTCTGGTCTTCATTAATAGGCTTCAGCTTATCGTGGGATGCACAGATGTGCTCTCTCCTTCACCCTTGCTATTGTCTGGTCTTCAGTAATAGGCTTCAGCTCATCGTGGGATGCCCAGATGTGGTCTCCCCTTCACCCTTGCTATTGTCTGGTCTTCATTAATAGGCTGTAGCTTATCATGGGATGCCCAGATGTGGTCTCTCCTTCACCCTGGCTATTGTCTGGTCTTCATTAATAGGCTTTAGCTTATCATGAGATGCCCAGATGTGGTCTCTCGTTCACCCTTGCTATTGTCTGGTCTTCATTAATAGTCTTTAGCTTATCATGGTAGGCCCAGATGTGGTCTCTCCTTCACCCTGGCTATTGTCTGGTCTTCATTAATAGGCTTCAGCTTATCGTGGGATGCCCAGATGTGCTCTCTCCTTCACCCTTGCTATTGTCTGGTCTTCAGTAATAGGCTTCAGCTCATCGTGGAATGCCCAGCTGTGGTCTCTCCTTCACCCTTGCTACTGTCTGGTCTTCATTAAAAGGCTTTAGCCTATCATGGGATGCCCAGATGTGGTCTCTCCTTCACCCTGGCTATTGTTTGGTCTTCATTAATAGGCTTCAGCTCATCGTGGAATGCCCAGATGTGGTCTCTCGTTCACCCTGCTACTGTCTGGTCTTCATTAAAAGGCTTAAGCCTATCATGGGATGCCCAGATGTGGTCTCTCCTTCACCCTGGCTATTGTCTGGTCTTCATTAAAAGGCTTCAGCTCATTGTGGGGGGCCCAGATGTGGTTTCTCGTTCACCCTTGCTATTGTCTGGTCTTCATTAATAGGCTTCAGCTCATCCTGGGATGCCCAGATGTGGTCTCTCATTCACCCTGCTACTGTCTGGTCTTCATTGTAAGGCTTTAGCCTATCATGGGAATCCCAGATGTGGTCTCTCCTTCACCCTGGCTATTGTCTGGTCTTCATTAAAAGGCTTTAGCCTATCATGGGATGCCCAGATGTGGTCTCTCCTTCACCCTGGCTATTGTCTGGTCTTCATTAATAGGCTTCAGCTCATCGTGGGATGCCCAGATGTGGTCTCTCGTTCACCCTGCTACTGTCTGGTCTTCATTAAAAGGCTTTAGCCTATCATGGGATGCCCAGATGTCATCTCTCCTTCACCCTGGCTATTGTCTGGTCTTCAGTAATACACTTCAGCTCATCATGGGATGCCCAGATGTGGTCTCTCGTTCACCCTGCTACTGTCTGGTCTTCATTAAAAGGCTTTAGCCTATCATGGGATGCCCAGATGTCATCTCTCCTTCACCCTGGCTATTGTCTGGTCTTCATCAATAGGCTTCAGCTTATCATGGGATGCCCAGATGTGGTCTCTCCTTAACCCTGGCTATTGGCTGGTCTTCATTAATAGGCATCAGCTCATCGTGGGATGCCCAGATGTGGTCTCTCGTTCACCCTGCTACTGTCTGGTCTTCATTAAAAGGCTTTAGCCTATCATGGGATGCCCAGATGTGGTCTCTCCTTCACCCTGGCTATTGTCTGGTCTTCATTAATAGGCTTCAGCTCATCGTGGGATGCCCAGCTGTGGTCTCTCCTTCACCCTTGCTACTGTCTGGTCTTCATTAAAAGGCTTTAGCCTATCATGGGATGCCCAGATGTGGTCTCTCCTTCACCCTGGCTATTGTCTGGTCTTCATTAATAGGCTTCAGCTCATCGTGGGATGCCCAGATGTGGTCTCTCGTTCACCCTGCTACTGTCTGGTCTTCATTAAAAGGCTTTAGCCTATCATGGGATGCCCGATGTGGTCTCTCCTTCACCCTGGCTATTGTCTGGTCTTCATTAATAGGCTTCAGCTCATCGTGGGGTGCCCAGATGTGGTCTCTCCTTCACCCTGCTACTGTCTGGTCTTCATTAATAGGCTTTAGCCTATCATGGGATGCCCAGATGTGGTCTCTCCTTCACCCTGGCTATTGTCTGGTCTTCAGTAATAGACTTCAGCTCATCATGGGATGCCCAGATGTGGTCTCTCCTTCACCCTTGCTACTGTCTGGTCTTCATTTAAAGGCTTTAGCCTATCATGGGATGCCCAGTTGTGGTCTCTCGTTCACCCTGCTACTGTCTGGTCTTCATTAAAAGGCTTTAGCCTATCATGGGATGCCCAGATGTGGTCTCTCCTTCACCCTGGCTATTGTCTGATCTTCATTAATAGGCTTCAGCTCATCGTGGGATGCCCAGATGTGGTCTCTCCTTCACCCTTGCTACTGTCTGGTCTTCATTAAAAGGCTTTAGCCTATCATGGGATGCCCAGACGTGGTCTCTCCTTCACCCTGGCTATTGTCTGGTCTTCATTAATAGGCTTCAGCTCATCGTGGGATGCCCAGATGTGGTCTCCCCTTCACCCTTGCTATTGTCTGGTCTTCAGTAATAGGCTTCAGCTCATCGTGGGATGCCCAGATGTGGTCTCCCCTTCACCCTTGCTATTGTCTGGTCTTCATTAATAGGCTGTAGCTTATCATGGGATGCCCAGATGTGGTCTCTCCTTCACCCTGGCTATTGTCTGTTCTTCATTAATAGGCTTTAGCTTATCATGAGATGCCCAGATGTGGTCTCTCCTTCACCCTGGCTATTGTCTGGTCTTCATTAATAGGCTTTAGCTTATCATGAGATGCCCATATGTGGTCTCTCGTTCACCCTTGCTATTGTCTGGTCTTCATTAATAGTCTTTAGCTTATCATGGGAGGCCGAGATGTGGTCTCTCCTTCACCCTTCCTATTTTTTGTAATTTTTTATTCTTGTGTTTAATCATTTAAGATTTTGAAGAAGAAACCAAGCTATTTTGTTATTAGGACACCACTTACTTAATCGAAACACAGTCTATTTTTAGAAAATCGTCCACAGAATAAGAATAGAAGAGTAAAAGAGGAGAGGATGGATCAAGGAGCTGATGTTTCTGGCAATGTCATTTGTTGTTTAGTCTTTTTGAGGGCCAGATCCAACAGTTTGGCAGTAGTCATGGTCCATCTAGCGTTTTCGCCAGCCATTAAGCATCTCCAGAGACTTCCTCTACCATGATGATCGAGTCTGACAAAAGTGGTGCTAAGTGTGCCGCTCTCTCCTTGCTCATTTGGGGACAAGACATGAGGATACTTTCTGGTTGTTCAGGAGTTTCACACATTCGACACTGGTTTGAGGTCACTGATAGTCTGATGGCCAGACTTCCTGAGACGGGAGTAAATTTAGGCGCGCTGTAATAAAAAACTTCCTCACGGGTTTGTCGTGGAATTTATCACAGTACTTCAAAGGAGTTTTTAGTTTGTTAAATGATGGAGGAAGATGTTTTAGCAGTTTATTGGCTATGGCTTTCTCATTTGTGATAATCCAATCTTGATTCTCTATTTTGGACTTGACTCTTTGAGGATTGCCAATAAGTATGTCTTCTGTGCAAGCTAAATCATTTAGTTTGTCTTGGAGGATCTTTACCCAGCCATTAAGAGCATTGCACCGGCCACTCTTAATTTCTGCAGCCACCACCTGGTATACTGGTAGCCTGTCCACCAGCAGAGTCTTTCTGTACAGTTGCATTGAGCTCAGCTCATCATTGGATGCCCAGATGTGGTCTCTCGTTCACCCTTTCTATTGTCTGGCCTTCATTAATAGGCTTCAGCTCATCATGGAATGACCAGATGTGGTTTCTCGTTCACCCTTGCTATTGTCTGTTCTTCATTAATAGGCTTAAGCACATCATGGGATGCCCAGATGCGGTTTGTCATTCACAGTTGCTATTGTCTGGTCTTTATTGATAGGCTACAGCTCATCATGGGAGGCCCAGATGTGGTTTCTTGTTCACCCTTGCTCGTCTGGTCTTCATTAATAGGTTTCAGCTAGTCATGGGATGCCCAGATGTGGTCTCTTGTTCACCCTTTCTATTGTCTGCTCTTCATTAATAGGCTTCAGTACATCATGGGAGGCCCAGATGTGGTCTGTCGTTCACCCTTGCTATTATTTGGTCTACATTAATAGGCTTCAGCTCATCATGGAATGCCCAGATGTGGTTGTTCGTTCACCCTTGCTATTGCCTGGTCTTCATTCATAGGCTTCAGCTCATCATGGGATGCCGAGATGTGGTTTCTCGTTCACACTTGCTATTGTATGGTCTTCATTAATAGGCTTCAGCTCATCATGGAAAGCCCAGATGTGGTTTCACGTTCACCCTTGCTATTGTCTGGTCTACCTTAATAGGCTTCAGCTTATCATGGGATGCCCAGATGCAGGTCCACCCTTGCTATTGTCTGGTCTTCATTAATAGGCATCAGCTTATCATGGGATGGCCAGATGTGGTTTCTCGTTCACTCTTGCTATTGTCTGGCCTTCATTAATAGGTTTCAGCTCATCATGGGATGACCAGATGCGGTTTCCCGTTCACCCTTGCTATTGTCTGCTCTTCATTAATAGGCTTCAGCACGTCATGGGATGCCCAGATGTGGTGTGTCATTGTCAGGCTGGTACTTAGCTGTTGATCTGCAGAAGCTGCTGAACCCCACCAGACCCTCAAAAGCGTGAGACACCCAACTACTTATTTACCAGCTAAGCATCGAACGCCCTCAGGGGTAAGGTGGAAGTGGAGAAAACAATAAAAGAACAGACTCCTTCCGGACCTCTGGACCATTAGGATGATCTGCAGTAAAGAAGGGAAGCCGAGATTAAGGCATACACCAAACAGACTTGGTACATTTCCAAAACATTCAACATTATAACTCCATATACCTGTTTATCCTCTGCACCAAGCCAAGAGGATTAATTAATTCCTGCACTGGTATTGTTGCTAATAGTTTTTCAACCGAAAACATCAGGTGTGCAGATTCACTCCAATAAGTCTGATACTTGACAAGTTCTATTAATGACTAATCCCCCACACTAACGTGTGATGGGAGGGAAATGCACAGTGCGAGTCTGCACTGGTCACGTGCCCGAACTCCTGTAAAAAGGAAAAAACGGAAACCATCGGGTGTTATTCCCAGAGGTGTAATATTATGATGCAATCTCCCCCAAGGATGGCGGGAAGGGGAATAAGGGGGAAAGGACTCTGGATAATTATCAATGCCCCGTAAATGTAAGGTTGAGAAAGAAATCTGGGACCACTGTCCCCTCAAACCCTGAGGTCTGAGTCATGTCAGGCTGACTGGCCACTAAGGGAATCAGGGGAAGGAAAAACTAAGCACATTGTCCATAGCAAAACAGTACTTATACAGTACTACGAACCCTCAGGTATACGAGTGGTGCTTATCACTACTACAAACGTTGTGTGGTTTGAGGTGTTCACTTATCGATCTCAGCAGGATAAAAGACTGATGTAGACCTTTCCAAAATTAGGAACCTGAATCAGTAGGATCAGCACGGATATGAAAACAGCACTCTATTTGCTGCACTATAGAAAAAAAATATATATTTATATATATATGTATAACTAAAGAGGTTAAGCAACGCTCATGAGGGTACAGAAGCCTGCTTGTACTCCTCGAGCAGAGGAGAAGTTGCAACACACTGTTAGATGGTTAGCTGAACCATAGGCCATGCTTTGGGAGGAAAACCATGGGGCAGGCGCCATAATGTTTATTTGGCAACTCGTCTATCTGATACCATGAAGTGTTTCCAAACACTCCATCCAAGTAAAACATGGTTGCTCAACTTGTCATGCAACAAACTGAACAGTTACCCTCGAGCTGACCCCGTCTCCACCAAAAACCAATAGAATAATGAATGTCCAATGGGACAAAAGTAGGGGAGAAAAACACGTCCCCACTAAAGAGAGCCTTAAGCCCTGCATACCTCAATAGAGGCATAACGCATCATCTTTTTTTCTTCCTCATGTTGAGAGAAAATACTGTAGCTTAATCAGCACGGGTATTGGGTGGAGCAATTGAGGTCGGGAATCAAAACCTAAGGAAAGGACTGAGTTGTCCTGAAACTAACTAAGGTAAAGGGCGACAGAATTTTTAACTAAAAGACGAAGGATAACATCAGAGAGATGGTTAGAGAGGAAGGTACAACCCCCCATATGGGTCTATTTACAACCACTTCCACACACTCTTTTCTTTAAAGTACTTAATAAATAAAGAATATATAATATATTAAAATATATAATATATCCAAAGAAGAGGGGTTACGCCCTCACAGGGGTCCAAACCCCCGGCCCTTATATAAGCTGATTCTCACTGAGCTATCTGGGCCACTGACAATTCTGAAAAATGCAAATGTGTTCCAGTCAACACTTAAACATATTGTTTATCAAAAAGCGTACACTGAGCAAGTGTACCTCAACTGCTCACCCCAGCAGGGTGAGGCAACCAATAGTACACGAGGGAGCACCTCGCAGTAGAAACCAGGCAAAGCCTGAAACCGAGCAGGTTACTGCACGCCTACAAGAATAAACGATGGCGTCAGCCATATGCCGCACCTAAACAAAGCTGCCGACCTTAAGGGAGGAATACACTGAGCAAGTGCACCTCCAACTGCTCGCCCGAGCAGGCCGTGATAATCAGCAGTACACGAGGGGGTAACCTCGCATTAGAACTCAGGCAGAACCTGAAACCGAGCAGGTTATGGTGCACAACAGTTAGGGTAATCACCCAAGTTGCCGACTTTAAGGGAGGAAACACTAAGCAAGTGTACCTCAACTGCTCACCCTAGCAGGGTGTGGACCCAGCAGTATACGAGGGGACCCCTCGCAGAAAACCCAGGCAACCTTGCCACCGGGCAGGTGACTGCACCTTTCCAGGGAAGATAATGACATCTGCCACCAGCAGCACCCAAACAAAAGAAAACTGTCAAGTTTAAGGTAGGATACACTGAGCAAGTGCACCTCTAAATGCTCGCCCGAGCAGGGCGTGATAATCAGCAGTACACGAGGGGGTAACCTCGCAATAGAATCAGGCTGAACCTGAAACCGAACAGGTTATGGCACCTACAGTGAAGGCAAATCCCCTAACTTAAGAAATAAATAAATAAATAAATAAACAAAAAAGATAAAAACTGCAGACTGGCAGTGCATCGGGCCCTTGCGCTGGATGGTCAGACTTTGACCTAACAAATACACAGTCTATCAGTATACATTCTTTCTTTCCAGCACTAAAGGTAAGGAAATGTATTGTGTCACCAGGGATACGAAATTACAAACATTAGACAAAACCACATTTTTAATATTAAAATGTTTGTGCTATAATCTTTCTCAAGAAGTTATGAACCAACCAAATGCACAGTAGGAAATCCATGCTCAACTGAGCGAAAAAGGTGACAATCAAATACCTCCATTGTAAAATATAAGTATTTAAAATATAATAATTAAAATATCTAATCTTAAAATATATATTCTAAAATACATAAAAACACGCTTTATTTGGTCGGCCACGAACCCGGGTCTTCCAGCATGGGAGACCTGCAGCTCTATCCTTGAGCTAACTTGCCTCAGAACTGAAACAGAGGCTTTTGCTACGAACATAAGCCACAGGGACAGGCCAAACCCAAAGCCTGCAGCACCTGGAATCCCCAGGCGACCATAAATCTCTCAAGGGGCATGAATTCAAACAAGAGCCCCGTGCACGCTGGGTCTCAAGCAACAGCTTCTTTCTGACCGGCGCGCAACGGGAGCCTAAAGGGCGTCACGCCCAATAAACTATTACGCCTGGAATTCACAGGCGAAACGAAAGAGGGAACAGTGTAAACAACACTGCTCACGCCGGGAGAGAAGCCGGGCTTCTGCTCGAACGACGACGCGTGCAAGTTCAAATGCCCCAAATACATTTTACAAGCCTAGAAACACCTGAGTTTACAAGCACAAGAGATTTTTAAAGAAGAAATAAATTAGATAGCTCCCTCGAACTCACGTCCTCATGGACTGTAGTACGAAGTTCAACCATTGCACCAATGCTTTAGCTAAAACATGAGGTATAAACGTAATACATAATTTCTTGCAAACATTCTGAAAGACACCAAAATGAAACCAACGGCCGCACGCAGCTATCCAGATACAATGTATCAAACATACAAATTCCTTTATAATAAAGGTAATTAACACATATTTACAATATATACCATATTTAAACTAATAAAGCCTACTACTGACAAAAAATGCGAGACACAACTGAAAGGGGTGACTTAACTCTGTGGTGCCAGCAGCAAAGAAAGAGGAATTGGGATTAGAGTAATGGACTTATATAAGGAAGGGTCCCTGCTCATTGGTCGCCTGCAGGGCATGACCTGTCCTCCATGATGGATTGGGGAGCTCCCCTACATTGACATTGAACTCTATTTAGTTCTGTTCTTTACAACTTTTTTGTTTGTAAAAGTTTTTTTGTTTGCTGCTGTGGTTTCAGAGTAAAGATTGTAATGCATAATATGAGCCTCCTGTCTTGCCATAGAATTGGCTTTTGGCATTTTGATTTCAAGTTCTGTTGTATGACTGTAGTTTTTCATTTATCAGACTTTCAAATGCCCTCAAGAAACAGTTGCTTCAAACTTGCCTTTAAAAGAGTTCATAAATCTTGCCCATAGTCTCATACAATTCCCGCTCCTGTCTCCAGTGATGAGTTATAGTCGCTGTGCAAAACTCTTTACACTCTCAAAACAAACAAAGTCTTGGTCCTTGCAGCCTGCTGCTGCTTTAATGACTTTCAAGAGTTTCTCCAAACAAGAACCGTAAAAACAATCTGGCTGCCTGCCTACTTCCCCTTTCAAACTTTAAATAAGGGAAGTTTAATACTTTCAATTACTTTTGCTAACAACTTGAGATGAACATAATAAAACGTTAATAAAAAATCCAGAGTTACAAGAATAACAGATTTCTAGTCTCTCTGCGATTAACATAGAGAGATACAAATATTTTTGGTGTGGGCGGTGAAGGCAACTAGAAAAATAAATTCAAGAAATCTCTCCGCAACGATTCAAGGTTGACGGAGAACAGCTGATCTCAGCTTGCAGCTCACTGCGGATACACACGGTAGAACTGAGTAAACAAAGACACGCTCAATTAGTACAGAGCAAATGTCTTCTTAAAAACAGTTGCGCATGCGGTGAACTAACAGAGATTGCCGGCAGTGACACGAGCTGACAAGGAACTCTCACTTCACTCAGACGCTCACGCTTTGAACACGTTACCTAATGAATTTTATATACAGTCACTTTCAATAAAGTTTTAACCCAATAAAGTAACACATTAAACTTCAATCTTACAGTCAAAGAAATATGTTTTCAAAATCAAAGTTCTGTAGCTCTTCCAAATTTTCACTATTAGAAATTGAAGGTTAAAAACGTAAATTGTACAACACTTAGCTTGCCAGTTGATTTATTCCAGTTATTATTCCTTCCAACTTCCCTGCTCTTTGTTTTAGTTCTTCGGTGCAAAATTCCCAGGAGAGATCTGAGTACTAGGCCCAAACTCAGGAGCTCCACAACACAGGAACAATTCAGCAGATGACAAAAGATGAAAGGCAGTTGAGAATTCCTTTCCTTTGAACAAAAGGACTTCTCAACCAATCAAATCTCTAGCAAGATCCTCCATCTTGGCTTGGACTGCTGTCAATGCTCTAAGCACAGTGTAAAGGCAAACCCTCATTAATTATTTCTGAAAACTCTACCAATCCCATAATAAACTTGCCCCTGCCCTAGCTACAACCCCGACAGTACCCCCTCCTTAAAGCCCTGTCTCAGGGCCTGGCTTGAAAGGAAACTTCTTATGAAACTTAGCAATTAACATTGGGGAATGAACATCATTGATCTCCTCCCAAGTACCCTCCTCTGGACCACACCCAGCCCAATCAATGAGATATTGTAATTTCCCTCTAGTTATCCTAGAATCCAAAATGTATTTTACCTCAAACTCTTCTACCCCCTCTTCAACCAAAATTGGACCCGGTGGAATCCTTAGCCTCGTCCCTTTTTGCACAGGTTTCAACAGACTCACATGAAATGTGGGATGGACCTTTAGACTAGCTGGCAACCTCAGTCTCACAGCAACAGGGTTTATCACTCTCTCTACCTCAAAAGGACCTACATACCTTTGACTGAACCTATTCCTCCCTTTGATTCTCAAATGTTTAGTTGATAACCAAACTAACTCCCCCTCTTTAAACTGGGGACTTAATCGTCTTTTTGCATCCGCAAACTTTTTGTACTTAACCTTACTCTCCCTTAAAACTCTTTTAGCTCTCTCTAAATTCTTAGTCATAGCCTGCAAACGAATTCCAACCTCAGGATTTTTCTCCTCCTTCTCAATATAATCAGAAAGGAACCGTGGATGAAAACCCCTTCCCAAGAAAAACAGAGACAAAGAAGTGGAATCCCTTTCACAGTTATTGTACGCAAACTCAGCCAACCAAATCAAATCCATTCACTCAGAATCCTCGTTTAAATAACATCTCAGATATTTTTCCAGCTTCCAGCTCTTGGTTCACCCTCTCAACCTGCCCATTCGTCTCGGGATGGTAACCTGATGTTAAACTAACCTCCATTCCTAATCCCTTACAAAAGGCTTTCCAGAATGTATAGATAAACTGAGCTCCTCTATCAGAAATGATTTTTCTGGGTAAACCATGCAGCCTAGCCACCCCTTGAAGAAAGTTCTGAGCCAGGGTTTCTTCTGTAACCTCTCCCTTTATAGGAATACAATGTCCCTCCTTTGATAAAAGATCAACTACTACCAAAATAGAAAAGCAACCCTGCCTGATTCCTTGGTAGATCAGAAATAAAATCCAAAGCTGCAGTGTGCCACGGCCGAGGAGGAATTGGAAGCGGTTTTAATAAGCCCATGGGTTTCCCAGTTGAATGTTTTGCCTGAGCACAAACTGAACAAGTTCTCAGAAAATTCTAAGTATCCTGCCGACTTCTTTCCCACCAAAACTCCCTTCTTACAAACTCCAAAGTCTTTCTGAAACCAGGATGTGCAGAGAGCATTGACTCATGACAATCTCTTAACACACACTCTCTCAATTCCAAAGAAGGTAAATATAATCGATCATCAAAGTATGGCAGGCCACTCCAAATGCTACGAACAGGATCTTGACGCTCCCATTTCTCCATCTTTTCCATTGACATCACTTTCTCAATTTCATCCGCCAGACTCCAGGCAATTTGAGTACCAGCCAAAACGAACCGCTCAGGAGCAATTAAAGGTTGAGGAACACTCTCACTCTTAATGGATTCACTTCCCGAGAATTGGCGAGACAAAGCGTCTGCTTTTCCATTAAGTTTTCCTGGCTTAAATGTAACTACAAAATCATAATCCGCAAAAAATAAAGACCATCTTAATTGTCTTGGAGTTAGTGTTTTGGCTGATTTCAGAAAAAGTAGATTACGATGGTCTGTTAACACCGTTACAGTGTGCCTTGCCCCCAGCAAATGATGATGCCATTCTTCGAATGCTGCCTTGATTGCTAAGAGTTCTCTATCTGAAATTGTATAATTAATCTCAGCTGCTAAAAGTTTCTTAGAGAAAAATGCCACAGGATGAAGTTGTCCCGTCTCAGAATGCCTGCAAGACAAAACCGCCCCCAATCAATCATAGGATTATGGTAAGTAAGCCACGGCATACCCAAAATGATCTTTAATTGAGGAGCATCTATTAGCTCAAAAGAAATGACCTCTCTATGTCCCCCAGCAAGAACCATGCATAATAACTCAGTCTCATGGGTGATTGGACCTGAAGAAAGTGAAGTACGATCTACTGCTCTCACCTGCTCCACCACCTGCTTTCTTTTTAACTGAATCCCCAAAGCCTTAGCCACTCACCAATCCATGAAGTTCCCTGTTGCTCCCGAATCTATAACCACTGGCCCAGAACCTTTTAGTTCAGCTTTCCCCAACAAGGATACATTCACAGTAATGTGTGGTACTGCAGCTTTCAGAGTATTCGCCACTTGCTGTTCATTAATGCCCGAAGAACCAGATCTTTTTGGAGTATAGGGGCAATTTCCTAAAAAGTGGCCACTCTTATTATATATATCACCAAAAGAAGAAACAGATTACCCCTCTCTCTGCCTATAAATATCGGGTTGTGTGGTAGTTTCTATCATACAATACAGAACATCATATTTTCTTCAACCACCAGACTGTATCACAATTGTCACAGAGCATACCAGAGCATAGTTAATGGAACTGATAAATCACTCTCCACTAAATTACTCATCACAAAATACTTTTTAATCAATCTTACAAAAGACATATTTATACATAAAAACGGAACAATTATTTCCAGAACACTTAATTAGACATAGTAAAAACACAGAAACATCTGTGATGGGGTTTTTTGTCACACATACAACACACCACATGAATTTATGGCAGTTCAGATGAAAGACTAGAGTTGTTTTTAAGTCTTTTACAATAGTCTACATGTTTCGTCCCTTGGGTAAAGTTGAGCACTATTCCTAGTGCTTGTCAAACCCTCGATTATATGGCCTTCTTCAGGACAAGTATATTTCTTCCAAGTAATATGATTGATTTTTATGTCCCCCAAATACAAGAATAGCATATATCTACAAAAAGACATTTAAAAACAACAACATTTTATCTTGTGACAGTGATTTCACAACACCAATGCATACCCTTTAAATTAATTTTGTTCATCAGTTAATTGATTTTTCTAACATGCTGGTATACATGTTTTATTTTATCTCCTAGGAGTAATCAAATTCAGACAGTCTACGTGGAAGACTAAGACACGATAAAAGAACAAACATTTACACACTATGTATTGGATTTACACAATGTTCTAACGTGCAAAATTTGTGTCTAAATGACACGTCTCTAAATAATATACACATATCACACAAACCTTACTTACATTTAAATATAGGCGTGAGTGCACCTCGGCTTAATTCTAGCCTGTGCTCCTTTCCAAATTTCAGAAATTGTAGTTCTTCAGTAACCATATAATTTCAAATCTTGGTTAAGTGCGTAGTTCCTCCCACAATCAAATTTCTTATGGCATCTATGTCTAGTACAGATCTGAATGGGGGTTTGGAGAGAGAGAATGGATATATCTCACTTATCACACTTTATTTTCTCAGAAGAATTCCACCAATACATTTTTGTTTTGGAATTACGTTTTTATCTATTTTTATCAGAGGCGAACTCTATATAAGTTCAGGGTTATATAGCAATTATTCAATTCAATTTAAGAAGACTTACCTTTATACATTTGTACAAAGGAAGTCAGACACATCTTGTGTTTAATAATCACACGTGGTCTCTCAACACGGCCAGGGGTAGGCGAGGCGTTGGTACGTAGTTCGGGCCCAATGCACCCCACTATAATAAGGACAAAATATAATGTCTTAGCAATTTCTCAAAGGAGCTTTTCTACATTATTTACGGCCCCATGCCGGCATTTCAATGTGCCGATCCCACAAGTATAGACTAAAGCAACTTTGAACAGTTGTGGTGCTTGTACGGCTCTCGCGGGATGAAAAATACCATGTATCCCACAGAATGATATTTAAAAACAAGTTTGGAGACATACTGGAGAACAGATTACCCACTTCTCTCAGGGTTACTAAACCCGAGCTAATTCCTGCTCGTGGAGGCCCGACGGAGAGGGAATATCATTTTACGCCTACCTTTTAGTCCCGGACTTCAATGTTCTATCGTGACATTTTCCAAAGGTTTCCAACGAAACATGAGTCCGCAGAAGGTTCCAAACGAAAGGCTTCCCGTCCTACGTCTGCCATGTTGCAGTGGCGGTATGTTATCCGGAGGAGGGACTCGACAAAACATCCGGCAACTGCCTTTGTTTATATTGGATTGCTTCTTTTATCACGTGTTCAGGTCGAAATCAAAGTCTTCTTTTTGTTAAAGGGCAAGGTGCATATTTCGTATACCCTGAGCGAATCAGATCCTTTGTATCTAAAAGTAGGAATATCTTGCTCCAATATGTATAATTATTTACAGAACCATAAGAGGATCAACCCAACACAATAAAGAAAAAGGCTTTTATTGGGATTATGTTTGTGTATAGAAGGGGTTGTTAAATGCAGTATTTTAACAAACGCAGTACCTTAGGCAAAATTTGCAGTACCTTGGGCAAAATTTCCATCAACACAACTATCCACCAGACAAGGTCTGTGGATCTGAAGTGTCTCCTCGGTCCCTCTCTTTACCTGAACACAAAGGGGTAAGGAAAGTGCCCTTAAGTGCTACAGCACAAACCACATACCTGATTTGCAAAACAGAATCTTGTGTGCAAAAAGTGGCATCATGAAGTTTCAAAATCATCCCAGGAGAGAGTTCCACTCCACAGCGACATTTCAACCGCAGGTTGCAGTATTAAGGTAATAGTACTGAGCAGTCTTTCCCTATTTCCTCCTCTTTCTGTTGAGGGGATTAGTTGGAGTATAAACCAAAACAAATCGGTGTACTTGTGTTTCAGTGTTTCGTAATGTGCCACCAACGGGTTATTAGCCACTTTGTTTTTCAAACACGATTTTAAACGCTGTCTCACACTTCTTTTTGTTTTACCTATGTATATTAGGTTACATGGACACCTAATGGCATAAATAACCCATGAGGACGCACAGTTGGAGAAATCGCAGAGAATCCAGTTTTTTCCATTAAGTTCGATAGATTTTAGGTTACTGGTAAACGGACACGCCACACAATGGCCAGATTTAAAATGGCCAGTCACTGGGGGAAGATTCCACAGAGTATTTTGGCCCCGTTTTTCTACTTTCTTGGGGTATGTGTGTACCGATAAATCACTCACATTATTTTGGCGCTTAAAAACAAACCATGGTGTGATGTGATTGAAATCAGTTGTTTGTAAAATGTGCCAATTTTTCTTAATGATCTTTCTCAATTTATTACTAATTGGACTAAATGTAGTTACACACGTGATTTTATCCTCTTTCACTTTCTGTTCAGGGTTAAGGCACCGCTCCCTATTTGAGTGTTGAGCTTGTTTGAAGGCCGAGTGGATAACTTTTTTAGGGTATCCTCGCATTTTCAAACTTAGTTTCAAATCCTTTCCTTCTCTAATGTAGTCTGACATATTTGAACAATTTCTTCTTATCCTTAAAAATTGTCCCACCGGAAGGTTGTCGCGTAGGGCCAACGGGTGAAAGCTGTTATATCTCAAAATGGTATTTTTATCAGTTGGCTTTCGATATAACTTGGTGAAAAGGTGTCCCGTATCTGATCTACAGATCAGTAGGTCCAGAAACGGAATCTCTGTTTCGTTTGCAGACATTGTACATTTTATGTGTTCACTCTGGCCATTCAGCCAAAGTAGAAAAGCGGACAAGGTGGTCAAGTCGCCCTTCCATACCATGAACACATCATCGATGTATCGATACCATTGGCCTATTTGTTCTTTAAAAGGGTTTTTGATGTCATAGATGGATCGATTTTCGTAATTGTCCATGAACAAATTTGCCAGATCCGGGGCAAAGGTGGCCCCCATGCTTGTTCCATGGATTTGGCAATAAAAAGTACCCTCAAACAGAAAAAAGATTTCTGTTAACGCAATTCTTATGCATTACAGTATGAATGCAGTTGGTACCTTTTCAAAGGTGGTGGTCCGTTTGTTCAGATATTCTTCAACAACTTTTAGGCATTCGGTTTGTGATATACTCATATACAGTGCTGTAACGTCTAAGGTCACCAGTAGAATATTATTTTCATATACCTGGTTCTGGATAATGTTGACCATGCTTGCAGTATCTTTTACGAAAGATTTCATGGTTCTCATGAAAGGTCTCAGAAACCAATCTGAGTAGACAGACAACGGTTCAAGAATTGAGTTTATCGCCGAGACTATTGGTCTGCCTGGGGGTATGTGCTCATTCTTATGGACTTTGGGAAGTAGGTAAAATGCAGGAATGGTGGGGTTAATATTTATCAGATACTGATGTTCTTCTGATGATCCATGAGACTTTTAATTTCATCTCTGAGCCGTGATGTCGGGTCCCTGTCCAGTTTCCGGTAGAAAACTGGGTTTTGAAGTTGTAGACTGGCTTCATTCTCATACAAAACCTTATCCCACAAGACAATTCCACCCCTTTATCTTCTGGTTTTATGTGGACCATCTGTTTGTCCTGTAATGTTATCAGAGCATCCCTTTATCTACCCGAGACATGTTGTCTTTATGGCGGTTCTTATGTTGCAGCAGTTTTCTACTTTCCTCAGTGATCTTATTTTCGAATGCTACTATTGCTGGGGAAACCATATTATTTAAAGGAGTGAAGGTCAATGGAGGTTTTAGACCGGTTACATTTGGAGTTTTATTCAAGGATGATTTATCCTTGAAGATGTATTTTAAACGGATGAGCCGAAACAATTTTTGCAGTTCGAGCTGTGTTTCGAAGTCTTTCGCCTTGCTCGTAGGTACGAAGCTCTGTGCGTTTTAGACAATGGGTGGACCAATTGAAAACTGGAATTACCAAGTCGAGGGGCCTCTCCAATTGCGAGTTTGCATTCGAGCCCCCCCCCCCCTGACTTGGTAATTCCAGTTTTCAATTTGTCCACCTCCACTGAGTACTAGGCCTAAACTCAGGAGCTTAACAACACAGGACCAGTTCAGTAGATGACAAAGGATGAAAGGCAGTTGAGAATTCCCTTCCTTTGAACAAAAGGAATTCTCAACCAATTAAATCTATAGCAAGATCCTCCATCTTGGCTTGGACTGCTGTCAATGCTCTAAGCAAAGAGTTATGGCAAATCCTCATTAATTATTTCTGAAACCTCTACCAATCCCATAATAAACTTGCCCCTGCCCTAGCTACAACCCTGACAGTCATTCACTGTTGCTATTGTTTGATCTACATTAATAGGCTTCAGCTCGTCATGGGATGCGCAGATGCAGTTTCTCGTACACCCATGCTATTGTCTCATCTTCATTAATAGGCTTCAGCTCATCATGGAATGCCTAGATGTGGTTTCTCGTTCACCATTGCTATTGTCTGGTCTAGGTTTCTCGTTTACCCATGCTATTGTTTGGTCTATATTAATAGGCTGCAGCTCATCATAGGATGCCCAGATGTGGTCTCTCGTTCACCCTTGCTATTGTCTGGTCTTCATTAATAGGCTTCAGCTCATCATAGTATGCCCAGATGTGGTCTTTTGTTCACCCTTGCTATTGTCTGGTCTAGGTGTCTCGTTCACTCTTACTATTGTCTGGCCTTCATTAATAGGTTTCAGCTCATCGTGGGATGACCAGATGCGGTTTCTCGTTCACCATTTATATAGCGCCTTATATACCATTTGTATGGTCTGAAGGCGCTGGTAGGTTGAACGCCCTTGGGAACCGAAGTTCAGATCAGTAGAGAGAGTAGAGAGAGTCAAAAGGTGCGTGTGAGCACCGGGTATGTGTGCGCTCCAGTCCGTTCCATGCACTCCTATCCACTCCATGCACCCCAGTCTGCTCCATACACTCCGGTCTGCTCCACGCACTCATGCATTTCAGCCCGCCCGCGCGCTCCAGTCTGCCCTGCGTGCTCCAGTCTGCCCCACGCATGCACTCTTGTCTGCTCCACGCATGTACTCTTGTCTGCCCCACGCATGCCCTCCTGTCTGCCCCATGCTCTACACATTCAGCAGCTCTACGCACTCATCAGTACTGGATACAATCTGTGCTTGTTCGTTCTACGCATTCGTCCGCTGTACGCAACACGTCTGTTCACTCTGGGCACTCGTTCGCACCAGGCACTCGTTTGCTCCAGGCACTCGTTTGCTTTATGCACTCACCCCCTCTACGCACTCATCCCCTCTACGCACTCATCCCCTCTACGCACTCATCCCCTCTGCACACTCATCCCTCTACGCACTCATCCCCTCTACGCACTCATCCCCTCTACGCACTCATCCCCTCTACGCACTCATCCGCTCCCCGCATTCATCCGCTTTAAACACTTGTGCTTTTCCCGCATTCAACAGCAATATCCTGTTCTATATATTCATCTCTACACTCATCTGTTCTATACCTTCATCTGCTCTGTACACTCATCCTCTATACACTCATCCGCTCTATCCCCTCATCTGCTCTATCTGCTCATCCGCTCTATCCGCTCATCCAGTCTATCCACTCATCCGCTCTATACACTCATCCGCTCTATATACGCGTCCGCTCTATCCACTTGTCCACTCTATCCACTCGTCCGCTCTATCCACTCGTCCGCTCTATCCACTAATCTGCTCTATACACTCATCCGTTCTATACACTCATCCGCTCTATACATTCGCCAGGTCTGTACATTCATCTGCTCCGGCGATCTACACACTCTCCGCACTTCCGTATTCATCCACTATCCACACTCATGGGCTCTACATACTCATCCGCTCCACATACTCATCTGTTCTACACACTCATCCGGTGTACGCTCATCCGTTCTGCACATTTATCTGTTTTACACACTCATGCGTTCTACTCGCTTCTCTGTATTTACGCACTCATCCGCGCTACACACTCGTCTGCTCTACACCCCCAGCCGCTCTACACACTCATCCGTTCAACATGTTCATCCATTCTATACACTCATCCGATCTACATATTCATTCGATTTCCACACTCATTCAAACTATATAGTTATCTGTTCTTCCACTCATGCATTCTTCCACTCAGCGCATTCATCTGTTCCACCTGCTTCATCCATTCTAACTATTTCATCCACGCCACTCACTTTGTTCACTCCTCATGCATTCTATCCATTTCAAGAGTTTAAATCTCTTTACTGTTTCCGTATGATTTACTCTTATTAACCATTTCACTGCTTTGATCTACTTTATTCGTTTAATTCTGTTTGTCCTTCTAGTTTATATTAGGGGTTATTAGCTGTCAATTTCTGGCATCAGGTAGTTTGTTGGATTGGTGTCATTGAGTTGCTGTTAGTCTGTTTGGGTTAGTTTGGTACGGGTTGGTTTTAGGGGAAGAGCCAGGTTTTCAGCAGTTTGCGGAAAGACGTTAAATCCTCAGTTAGGCGGATGTGGGTTGGGAGTGAGTTCCATAGCGTGGGGGCCAAGGCTGAGAATGATGATCCGCCTAACCTGACTGAGTTTGTCTACGGTATGACTAGGAGGCTGGCTGAGCTTGATCTTAGGGTGCGTTGGGGGTGATAGGGTTTTAGCTTGTCTTGAAGATATCAAGGTCTGGTTTTATGCAGTGCTCGATGGGAGATGCATAAGGTTTTCAAAGTCACCCTTTGGGCTACTGGAAGCCAATGCAGCGTCTTAAGGGCTGGGGAGATGTAGTCTCTTGGGCCGAGCGCAAGTAGCAATTTGGCTGCCGCGTTTTGTGCCCTTTGGAGTTTATTCAGTTGGTATGCGTGGACTCGGAGGTATAGGGGGTTTGCGTAGTCCAGTCTTGATATAACGATTTATTGGACCGCTGAGAGTCTGTTGGGAAAGGGGAGATATGGAAAGATGCGCCTAAGGGTTTTAAGGTGGTAGAGGCAGGACTTTGCGACGTTGTTGACTTGGCGCGAGAGTGTTAGGTCAGAGTCAAGGGTGCATCCAAGATTTTTCACTGAGTTGGAGGGGGTCGGTGAGTTGCCCATGGCGGATGGCCAGGGTAGTGGGTGTGGAAGAAGTTCGGAGTTGCCACATACGATGATTTCCATTTTGGAGGGGTTTAACAAGAGGTGGCTTTGGGTCATCCAGAGTTCTATGTCAAGGAGGCAAGCGGCGAGGTCAGGTCGGGAGTTGGGTTTTGAGCTCAGGAGTTTTAGAATTAGTTGAGTGTCGTCGGCGTAGTTGTAGCACAGGATGTTGTGTGAACGAATTATTGGTGGGAGGGTGATCAAGTAGAGATTGAACTGGAGGGCAGATAGGCATGCTCCTTGTGGGACTCTCGTGTCGACTGGTCGGGCTTGGGAGGTATAGGTGGAGAGTATCGTTATTTGGTACCTATCTTTGAGGAATGAAGCTATCTATTGAAGAGCGGTTCCACGAATTCCTAGGTAGTGGAGGCGGTCTAGGAGGATTGAGTGATTGATTGTGTCAAAGGCGGCGGATAGGTCAAGAAGGATTAGTGCGGCGCATCCCGCAGAGTCTGCCGTCATTTTAAGGTCATCCCAGTTTGAGGTTAGGGTGGTTTCAGTTCCGTGACGGGCTCTGAAACCTGATTGGGCGGGGTCTAGGAGATTGTTGGCTTTTAGTTGGGAGTAGGCGGTTCAGTCAATGAGTTTGGCAAGGAACCTGGTGTTTGAGATGGGGCGATAGTTTTTGGGCTCGAGAGGGTCGAGCGAAGGTTTTTTAATTAGAGGTTTGACATGAACCGTTTTGAATGCGTCGGGAAAGATACCAGAGGAAAGGGAGGCATTTATGATGGATCTTGCGTGTTCTCCTGCGCAGGTGGAAGCGAACATTTCTTTTTTGAGGGTTGTGGCTGGGCAAGGGTCCAGCGGCGAGCCAGATGGTTTGCGGGCAGATAGAAGTTGGAGAAATTGCTCTGGTGATATGGGACTAAAGGATTCGAACATTGGTTGCGTAGTGGTCGCAGTTGGTGGGCTGGCCGGTATGGGGGGAGAATTGCCTGGTGGATGTAAGAGAGCCAGTTTGGTGGCTAGAGTATTTCTTCTTTCGAGAGCCGTGGTGTAAAAGTGGAGGGAGAGTGAGTCGCACAGTGATTGTGAGCGGGTCGGGACGGTCGTGGTGCAAGCCGGATTGGTGAATTCGGAGATGATTTTGTGGAGTTCTTTGCTTGGGTTTTTGCAGTTTAGGATTCGGGAGTTGTAGTGGGCTTTTTTTGCTTTCCGGATTTCGGCCTTGTACTGATAAAGGTGTCGGGCCAAGGTGGCCCTGCTCTCCTGGGTTTTGTCTTTCTGCCATTTGCGTTCTAGGTATTTATATAGTTGTTTAGTGATCTTCAACTCAGGAGTGAACTATCTGGGGAAGAGGCCACGTCGGGTTGATGGTTTGCAAGGGGGTGTGAGCCGCATCAGAGATGCGTTGATCCGTGAGTCAAAGGCGTCAGGGGTTAGTTTGTTGAGTTGGCAGGTAGGTGGTGGAGACTGGAGGAGTGCGTCAGCTAGGTCAGGGATGTTTATTAGTTTTTTCCAGCATTTGCATAGATTCAGAGGTTCAGATTCGAGTACGGGAAGGGGAGCGAATGGCGAACGAGAGAATGAAGTGATCGAACCAGATGATAGGGGTGGGGGGCTTTAAATGAATCAGGGTGTTGGAGCTAAAGATGGCATCAAGAGTGTGTCCTTTATAGTGAGTCGGGCCATTTATGTGGGGTTGGTGGTTAATTGCGTCTAAACCGTCAACCAGAGAGTGTGTCATAGGGATGGTGGGGATGTCAAGCCATAGTCTCCAAGAAGGGTGAGGTTGGGATGGTTTAGTTGAAGGGTGGCAATGGAGTCGCTGAGGTTGTTTGCGAATTGTCTATCATAGCCGGGGGGCCTGTAGATTATTAAGAAGCTGTGTGAGAGCGACGGGGAGAGGGATAGTTTAACGAGGAGAGATTCACAGGAAGGAATGGAAGGTTGGTTGTCGATGATTGAGCCCTGGAAGAGAGACTTGAAGACGAATGCTACTCCCCCTCCTCTGGAGGGACGGTCCAGTGGGATGAGGGAGTAGTCAGGGGGGAAGGCTTCATTAGCGATTGGGGCGAAGTCGTCAGAGAACCAAGTTTCGGTGATGAAAACCAGGTCTGGTTTGTCAGAGGCGAGGAGGTCAAAGATGCAGTGTCTGTTTTTTGCTACGGATCTGGCATTAAATAGGATGCAGTTCACATCGGCAGGCGAGGTTGGTCTCGGAGCTGGAGCGGAAGGGGGTGGTGGCGGAGAGAGTGGAGACTGGGGAGGGAGAGTGGTAGGGTGGGTGATGCCCGATGGGAATAGTGGGCGAGCAGAAAAATTGGCGGGCTTCGGGCGGGATTGGGTGGCTGCGTGTTTTAGGATGATCGGGTTTGGTTTGGGGGATTTGAAGGTGGAGTGTGGGCTGTTAGGAGTTTCAGTTGCAGTTGATGAGAAATCGAGGGAGAGGGGTTTCAGGAAGGGTGAAGCCACGGGGAAGGAGGTGATTGCGGGAATGAGGTGGTGGGTTGAGATAGGGGAGGCGAAGAGTGCTGAGAGATTGAGGGTGACCAGGTACGTTTCCTCTTTAGTTTCTTTGTTGCGATTGGAGTATGAGAGAGGGTAGGGGTCAGAGGGGGAGAGGGATGCAGCTTCGGCTCTTGCTAGGGCTAGGCGTGCAGTTTTTAGGAAGGGGAAAGGGTGCGGTCGGGGGGGGAAAGTAGCCGGGTTTGTGGGCAAGGCAGGGGGTGGATGATTTCAGGGCGGGTGTGCCTGTTATGATAGGGGGGCGGGCATGGTTAACATTGGCTGGTCGGTGGTAGGGTTCGGGGAGGAGTGGTCTTAGGGTGGTTGGCTCTCCATCGTGCCCCTTTGGCTTGGTGTTTGGAGAGGGTAATGGTAGGGAATGCGAAGGGGGTGGGATGATTTGGGCAGGGGGGGATGGGAGGGAAGGCAGATCGGGGAGTGGGGGCGGTCCACGGTGGTCGTTTCCGACAATCTCTGGTGGAGTGGGTGTACTCATGCTTGGTACGAGCTTTTAGGTGGAATTTAGGAGGCACACTTCCAGGTTCAATTTGCACAGAGATGACATATTAGGTACTATTGGGTACACTTCTAAATTCAACTGCACACAGAGATGGTATTAGGTCTACCTCGAGATTCAATTTTGTATATAGATGTTATTAGGTCTATCTCTAGATTACATTTTTTGTGTAGAGGGGATATTAGACTATTAGGCACACTTCTCTCAATTCGACTTTATACAGGGAGGGTATTAGGCATGATTCTAAAATCAACTTTGTACAGAGAGGGTATTAGGGAGATCAGTCGATTCGACCAGGCACGATATTAGACTAATAGGAAATTGGGCACACTTCTAAATTCAACTTCCGCATTGGGTATTTTGGGTGCCCTTCTACATTTAACTTTCCCTCAGAAGCTATTGGACATTTAACTTTCCCTCAGAAGCTATTGGGCACACTTCTAAATTCAACTTTCACATAAAAGCTGTTGGGCACACTTCTAAATTCAACTTTCACAGAGAGGCTATTGGGCGCGCTTCTAAATTCAACTTCTAAATGCACTTCTAAATTCGACTTTCACATAGAGTCTATTGAGCACACTTCTAAATTCAACTTTCACAAAGAGGCTTTTGGGAACACTCTAGATTCGATTTTCACAGAGATGCTATTGGGTACACTTCTAAATTTGACTTCTAAATGCACTTCTAAATCCAACTTTCACCTGGAAGCTATTGGGCACACTTCTAAATTCAACTTCTAAAAGCACTTCTAGATTCAACTATCACAGCGGGGATATTGGGCACACTTCTAAATACAACTTTCACAGAGAGGCTATTGGGTACACTTCTAAGTTCAACTTTCGCGGAGGGGCAATTGGGACACTTCTAGATTCACAGAGAGGTTATTGGGCACACTTCTAAATTCAACTTCTAAATGCACTTCTAAATCCAACTTTCACCTAGAAGCTATTGGGCACACTTCTAAATTCGGCTTCTATTGCACTTCTAAATTCAACTTTCATAGACAGTCTATTGGGCGTACTTTTAAATTCAACTTTCACAGAGAGGCTATTGGGCGCACTTCTAAATTCAACATCTAAATGCACTTCTGAATTCAACTTTCACCTAGAAGCTATTGGGCACACTTCTAAATTCGGCTTCTATTGCACTTCTAAATTCAACTTTCATAGACAGTCTATTGGGCGCACTTTTAAATTCAACTTTCACATAGAGTCTATTGAGCACACTTCTAAATTTGACTTTCCACAGAGAGGCTATTGGTCATACTTCTAAATTCAGCTTTCACACAGAGGCTATTGGGCACACTTCTAAATTCAGCTTTCACAGAGAGGCTATTGGGCACACTTCTAGATTCAACTTTCACAGGGATGCTATTGGGCACACTTCTAAATTCAACTTTGCACAGAGGTGTTACAGGGCACACTTCTAAATTCACAGAGGGGTTATTGGGCACATTTCTAAATTCAACTTTGCACAAAGGTGTTACAGGGCACACTTCTAAATTCACAGAGGGGTTATTGGGCACATTTCTAAATTCAACTTTGCACAAAGGTGTTACAGGGCACACTTCTAAATTCACAGAGGGGCTATTGGGCACACTTCTAAATTCGATTTTCACAAGGAGGCTATTGAGCACACTTCTAAATACAACTTGCAATGAGCGGCTATTGGGCACACTTCTAAATTCAACTTTGCACAGAGGTGTTACAGGGCACACTTCTAAATTCACAGAGGGGCTATTGGGCACACTTCTAAATTCGATTTTCACAAGGAGGCTATTGGGAACACTTCTAAATACAACTTGCAATGAGCGGCTATTGGGCACACTTCTAAATTCAACTTTGCACAGAGGTGTTACAGGGCACACTTCTAAATTCACAGAGGGGCTATTGGGCACACTTCTAAATTAGATTTTCACAAGGAGGCTATTGGGCACATTTCTAAATACAACTTTCCATGAGCGGCTATTGGGCACACTTCTAAATTCAACTTTGCACAGAGGTGTTACAGGGCACACTTCTAAATTCACAGTGGGGTTATTGGGCACACTTCAAATTCAGATTTCCATGAGCGGCTATTGGGCACACTTCTAAATACAACTTTGCACAGAGGTGTTACAGGGCACACTTCTAAATTCACAGCAGGGTTATTGGGCGCACTTCAAATCAGGGGCGTTGCTAGGGGGGGGGCTAAGGTAGCTATAGCCCTTGATCTTTTGGTTGTAGCCCCAGATAGAATCTCAGAAGCTACAGCCAAAAGACTAGCTAGCCCCCAGCCCCAACAGTTCCAACATCAGCATAGCCCCGGGTCTTTTCCAGACCTAGCAACTCCCCTGCTTCAAATTCAACTTTCCATGAGTGGCTATTGGGCACACTTTTAAATACAACTTTCCATGAGAGGTTATTGGGCACGCTTCTAAATTCAACTTTGCACAGAGGTGTTACAGGGCACACTTCTAAATTCACAGCGGGGTTATTGAGCACACTTCAAATTCAACTTTCCACGAGCGGCTATTGGGCACACTTCTAAATACAACTTTTCATGAGAGGTTATTGGGCACGCTTCTAAATTCGATTTTCACAAGCAGGCTATTGGGCACACTTCGAAATACAACTTTCAATGAGCGGCTATTGGGCACACTTCTAGATTCAACTTTGCACAGAGGTGTTACAGGGCACACTTCTAAATTCACAGAGGGGCTATTGGGTACACTTCTAAGTTCAACTTTCACAGAGGGGAATTGGGACACTTCTAAATTCACAGAGGCGTTTTTGGGCACACTTCTAAATTCTACTTCTAAATGCACTTTTAAATTCAACTTTCACAGAGAGGCTACTGGGAACACTTCTAAATTCAATTTCTAAATGCACTTCTAAATTCGACTTTCACAGAGAGTCTATTGGGCACACTTCTAGATTCAACTTTGTATAGCGAGGCTACTGGGCACGCATCCGAAATCTTGAGTGGTAGGGTAGTATGGCGAGAAGTAATTGCTTCTGTCCCCGCCCTTGCCACACTTACTTGTTGGTGGCTTCTTGCTTTTCCTGCGGATACCTGAAGATATGACCTGGGTCTGTCTTTGTAGGAGCCGTCCTTTGCCTTGTGGTTCTTAGCACAGGGCTGCCCTGGGGGTCGGAGATAAGCTGAGTAGAGGATAGCTGGACCAATCAGGGCACGGTGGGCGGGCCGGGAGAAGGGGAGAGCCCGAAATTTAGCGGCCAAAAGTTAACGTTGGCAAGGCCCAGTAGGGTCTGGGGGCACAATCCACTCACCTCACCAGATGGATGGCGTCAAAGGAGGGGAGCGGGAGTTGGAGCGGGCGGTAGGCCTGCTAGGCTCACTGGAAGGGACCAATCAGGGCACGGTGGGCGGGACGGGAGGAGAGGAGAGGGGAAGGAACCAGGAAGAGGGGCCGGAGAAGCAGAGGCAGCGCAGGGGAGCTGGGGCTTGAAATTTAGTGGGCAAAAGTTAACGTTGGCAATGCCCAGTAGATTCTGGGGGCACAATCCACTCACCTCACCAGATGGATGGCGTCAAAGGAGGGGAGCGGGAGTTGGAGAGGGCGGTGGGCCTGCTAGGCTCACTGGAAGGGACCAATCTGGGCACGCTGTGTGGGACGGGAGAAAGGGAGAGGGGAAGGAACCAGGAAGAGGGCCTGGGGAAGCAGGGGCAGCGCAGGGGAGCTGGGGCTTGAAATTTAGCGGCCAAAAGTTAACGTTGGCAAGGCCCAGTAGGGTCTGGGTGCACAATCCACTCACCTCACCAGATGGATGGCGTCAAAGGAGGGGAGCGGGAGTTGGAGCGGGCAGTAGGCCTGCTAGGCTCACTGGAAGGGACCAATTAGGGCACAGTGGGCGGGACGGGAGGAGGGGAGAGGGGAAGGAACCAGTAAGAGGGGCCAGGGAAGCAGAGGCAGCGCAGGGGAGCTGGGGCTCGAAATTTAGCGGGCAAAAGTTAACGTTCGCAAGGCCCAGTAGGGTCTGGGGGCACAATCCACACACCTCACCAGATGGATGGCGTCAAAGGAGGGGAGCGGGAGTTGGAGTGGGCGGTAGGCCTGCTAGGCTCAATGGAAGGGACCAATCACGGCACAGTGGGCGGGACGAGAGGAGGGGAGAGGGGAAGGAACCAGGGAGAGGAGGCGGGGAAGCAGAGGCAGCGCAGGGGAGCTGGGGCTTGAAATTTAGCGGGCAAAATTTTACGTTGGCAAGGCCCAGTAGGGTCTGGGGGCACAATCCACTCATCTCACCAGATGGATGGCGTCAAAGGAGGGGAGCAGGAGATGGAGCGGGCGGTAGGCCTGCTAGGCTTACTGGAAGGGACCAATCAGGGCACGGTGGGTGGGACGGAGGAGGGAAGAGGGGAAGGAACCAGGAAGAGGGGCCGGGGAAGCAGAGGCAGCGCAGGGGAGCGAAATTTAGCGGGCAAAAGTTAACGCTGGGGCTCGAAATTTTGCAGGCAAAAGTTAACGTTGGCAAGGCCCAGTAGGGTCTGGGGGCACAATCAATGTGGTGTGTCATTCACCATTGCTATTGTTTGATCGACATTAATAGGCTTCAGCTCATCATGGGATGCCCAGATGTGGTTTCTCGTTCACCCTTGCTATTGTCTCATCTACATTAATAGGCTTCAGCTCATCATGGAATGCCCAGATGTGGTTTCTCGTTCACCCTTGTTATTGTCTGGTCTAGGTTTCTCATTCACACTTGCTATTGTCTGGTCTTCATTAATAGGCTTCAACTCGTCATGGGATGATCAGATGTGGTTTCTCGTTCATCCATGCTATTGTCTGCTCTTCGTTAATATTCTTCAGTATACCATGGGATGCCCAGATGCGGTTTGTCGTTCACCCATGCTATTGTTTGGTCTACATTAATAGGCTTCAGCTCATCATGGGATGCCCAGATGTAGTTTCTCGTTCACCCATTCTATTGCCTGGTCTTCATTAATAGGCTTAAGCTCATCATAGAATGCCCAGATGCGGTCTCTTGTTCACCCTTGCTATTGTCTGGTCTACGTTTCTCGTTCACACTTGCTATTGTCTGGTCTTCTTTAATAGGCTTCAGCTCATCATGGGATGCCCAGATGTGGGTCTCTCGTTCACCCTTGCTATTGTCTGTTCTTCAGTAATAGGCTTCAGCTCATCATGGGATAACCAGATGCGGTTTCTTGTTCACCATTGCTATTTTCTGCTCTTCGTTAATAGGCTTCAGTACACAATGGAATGCCCAGATGCAGTTTGTCATTCTCCCATGCTATTGTTTGGTCTAAATTAATAGGCTTCAGCTCATCATGGGATGCCCAGATGTGGTTTCTCGTTCACCCATGCTATTGCCTGGTCTTCATTAATAGGCTTCAGCTCATCATAGGATGCCCAGATGTGGTCTCTTGTTCACCCTTGCTATTGTCTGGTCTACGTTTCTCGTTCACACTTGCTATTGTCTGGTCTTCTTTAATAGGCTTCAGCTCATCATGGCATGCCCAGATGTGGGTCTCTCGTTCACCCTTGCTATTGTCTGGTCTTCAGTAATAGGCTTCAGCTCATCATGGGATGACCAGATGCGGTTTCTTGTTCACCATTGCTATTGTCTGCTCTTCGTTAATAGGCTTCAGTACACCATGGGATGCCCAGTTGCGGTTTGTCGTTCACGCATACTATTGTTTGGTCTAAATTAATAGGCTTCAGCTCATCATGGGGTGACCAGATGCGGTTTCTCGTTCACCCTTGCTATTGTCTGCTCTTCGTTAATAGGCTTCAGTACACAATGGAATTCCCAAATGCAGTTTGTCGTTCTCTCATTCTATTGTTTGGTCTAAATTAATAGGCTTCAGCTCATCATGGGGTGCCCAGATGTGGTTTCTCCTTCACCCTTGCTATTGTCTGGTCTTCATTAATAGGCTTCAGCTCATCATAGGATGCCCAGATGTGGTTTCTTGTTCACCCTTGCTATTGTCTGGTCTAGGTATCTCGTTCACACTTTCTATTGTCTGGTCTTCTTTAATAGGCTTCAGCTCGTCATGGGCTGACCACATGTGGGTTTCTCGTTCACGCTTGCTATTGTCTGGTCTTCACTAATAGGCTTCAGCTCATCATGAGATGCCCAGATGTGGGTCTCTCGTTCACCCTTGCTATTGTCTGGTCTTCGTTAATAGGCTTCAGAACATCATGGGAGGCCGAGATGTGGTTTTTCGTTCACCCTTGCTATTGACTGATTTTCATTAATAGGCTTCAGCACATCATGGGATGCCCAGATGTGGTTTCTCGTCCACTCTTGCTATTGTTTGTTCTTCATTAATAGGCTTAAGCTTATCATGGGATGCCCAGATGTGGTTTCTTGTTCACCCGTGCTATTGTTTAGTCTCTACATTAATAGGCCCCAGTACATCATATAATCCAGAAGGGTAGACATTGAAGATTGCTATGGTCAATCGATCATGGACAGGTGTGTGCTGGTCTTGCTTTGTTGAGCTGTCGTTTCCCTAGAGGTTTGTTAAAGTCAGGTCTTCAGCTTCATAGATATGTCTTAGCTCAGAGTGTGATATAGTCCATCTGTTTTCAGCATGGACTGGCTCATCATCGGATGCCCACATGTGGTTTCTCGTTCACCCTTGCCATTGTCTGGTCTTCATGAATAGGCTTCAGCTCATCATGGGATGCCCAGATGTGGTCTCTTGTTCACCCTTGCTATTGTCTGGTCTAGGTTTCTCGTTCACACTTGCAATTGTATGGTCTTCATTAACAGGCTTCAGCTCACCATGGGATGACCACATGCGGTTTCTCATTCACCCTTGCTATTGTCTGCTCTTCGTTAATAGACTTCAGTACACCATGGGATGCCCAGATGTGGTTTGTCGTTCGTCCATGCTATTGTTTGGTCTAAATTAATAGGCTTCAGCTCATCATGGGATGCCCAGATGTGGTTTCTCATTCACCCTTGCTATTGTCTGGTCTTCATTAATAAGCTTCAGTTCATCATAGGATGCCCAGATGTGGTCTCTTGATTACCCTTGCTGTTGTCTGGTCTAGGTTTCTCGTTCACACTTTCTATTGTCTGGTCTTCTGTAATGGGCTTCAGTACATCATGGGATGCCCAGATGTGGGTCTCTCGGTCACCCTTGCTATTGTCTGGTCTTCAGTAATAGGCTTCAGCTCATCATGGGATGCCCAGATGTGGGTCTCTCGTTCACCCTTGCTATTGTCTGGTCTTTATTAATATGCTTCAGCACATCATGAGATGCCCAAATGCAGTTTCTCGTTCACCCTTGCTATTGACTGGTCTTCATTAATAGGCTTCAGCACATCATGAGATGCTCATATGCAGTTTCCCGTTCCCCTTTGCTATTGTCTGGTCTTCGTTAATAGGCTTCAGTTCATCATGGGATGCCCAGATGTGGTCTTGTGTTCACCCTTGCTATTGTCTGGTCTAGGTTTCTCGTTCGCACTTGCTATTGTCTGGTCTTCATTAACAGGCTTCAGATCATCATGGTATGCCCAGATGTGGTCTCTTGTTCACGCTTGCTATTGCCTAGTCTACATTAATAGGCTTCTATTCATCGTGGGATGCCCAGATGTGGTCTCTTGTTCACCTTTGCTATTGCCTTGTCTACATTAATAGTCTTCAGCTCATCATGGGATGTCCAGATGCGGTTTCTTGTTCACCCTTGCTATTGTCTGCTCTTCATTAAGAGGGTTCAGCTCGTCATGGGATGCCCAGATGCAGTTTCTCGTTCACCCATGCTATTGTCTGGTCTTCATTAATAGGCTTCAGCTCATCATGGGATGCCCAGATGTGGTTTCTCGTTCACCCTTGCTATTGTCTAGTCTTCATTAATAGACTTCAGCTCATCGTGGGATGCCCAAATGTGGGTCTCTCGTTCACCGTTGCTATTGTCTCGTCTTCATTAATAGGCTTCAGCTCATCATGGGATGCCCAGATGTGGGTCTCTCGTTCACCCTTGCTATTGTCTGGTCTTTATTAATATGCTTCAGCACATCATGAGATGCCCAAATGCAGTTTCTCGTTCACCCTTGCTATTGACTGGTCTTCATTAATAGGCTTCAGCACATCATGAGATGCTCATATGCAGTTTCCCGTTCCCCCTTGCTATTGTCTGGTCTTCGTTAATAGGCTTCAGCACATCATGGGATGCCCAGATGTGTTTTTTTTTGTTCACCCTTGCTATTGACTGGTTTTCATTAATAGGCTTCAGCACATCATGGGATGCCCAGATGTGTTTTCTCGTCCACCCGTGCTATTGTTTGGTCTATGCATTAATCGGCCCCAGTACATCATATGATCCAGAAGTGTAGACATTGAAGATTGCTATGGTCAATCCATCATGGACAGATATGGGCTCGTCTTGCTTTGTCGAGCTGTCGTTTCCCATGAGGTATGTTAAAGTCAGGTCTTCAGCTTAAAGTCAGGTCTTAGCTCAGAGTGCGATATAGTCCATCTGTTTTCAGCATGGACTGGCTCATCATGGGATGGCCACATGTGGTTTCTCGTTCACCCATGCCATTGTCTGGTCTTCATGAATAGGCTTCAGTTCATCGTGGGATGCCCAGATGTGGTCTCTTGTTCACCCTTGCTATTGTCTGGTCTAGGTTTCTCGTTCGCACTTGCTATTGTCTGGTCTTCATTAACAGGCTTCAGATCATCATGGTATGCCCAGATGTGGTCTCTTGTTCACCCTTGCTATTGTCTAGTCTACATTAATAGGCTTCTGTTCATCGTGGGATGCCCAGATGTGGTCTCTTGTTCACCTTTGCTATTGCCTTGGCTACATTAATAGGCTTCAGCTCATCATGGGATGTCCAGATGCGGTTTCTTGTTCACCCTTGCTATTGTCTGGTCTTCATTAAGAGGGTTCAGCTCGTCATGGGATGCCCAGATGCAGTTTCTCGTTCACCCATGCTATTGTCTGGTCTTCATTAATAGGCTTCAGCTCATCGTGGGAGGCCCAGATGTGGTTTCTCGTTCACCCTTGCTATTGTCTGGTCTTCATTAATAGGCTTCAGCTCATCGTGGGATGCCCAAATGTGGTTTCTCGTTCACCCTTGCTATTGTCTCGTCTTCATTAATAGGCTTGAGCTCATCATGGAATGCCCAGATGTGGTTTCTCGTTCACCCTTGCTATTGTCTGGTCTATATTTCTCATTCACACTGGCTATTGTCTGGTCTTCATTAATAGGCTTCAGCTCATCATGGGATGACCAGATGCGTTTCTCGTTCACCCTTGCTATTGTCTCCTATTCGTTAACAGGCTTCAATACACCATGGAATGCCCAGATGCGGTTTCTCGTTCACCCATGCTATTGTTTGGTCTACATTAATAGGCTGCAGCTCATCATGGAATGCCCAGATGTGGTCTTTTGTTCACCCTTGCTATTGTTAGATCTACATTAATAGGCTTCAGCTCATCATGGGATGACCAGATGCAGTTTCTTGTTTACCCTTGCTATTGTTAGATCTACATTAATAGGCTTCAGCTCATCATGGGATGCCCAGATGTGGTTTCTCGTTCCCCCTTGCTATTGTCTCGTCTTCATTAATAGGCTTCAGCTCATCATGGAATGCCCAGATGTGGTCTTTTGTTCACCCTTGCTATTGTTAGATCTACATTAATAGGCTTCAGCTCATCATGGGATGACCAGATGCAGTTTCTTGTTTACCCTTGCTATTGTTAGATCTACATTAATAGGCTTCAGCTCATCATGGGATGCCCAGATGTGGTTTCTCGTTCCCCCTTGCTATTGTCTCGTCTTCATTAATAGGCTTCAGCTCATCATGCAATGCCCAGATGTGGTTTCTCGTTCACCCTTGCTATTGTCTGGTCTAGGTTTCTCGTTCATACTTGCTATTGTCTGGCCTCCATTAATAGGCTTTAGCTCATCATGGGATGACCAGATGCGGTTTCTTGTTCACCCTTGCTATTGTCTGCTCTTCGTTAATAGGCTTCAGTATACCATGGGATGCCCAGATGCGGTTTGTCGTTCACCCATGCTATTGTTTGGTCTAAATTAATAGGCTTCAGCTCATCATGGGATGCCAAGATGTGGTTTCTCGTTCACCCTTGCTATTGTCTGGTCTTCAGTAATAGGCTTCAGATCATCATGGGATGCCCAGATGTGGGTCTCTCGTTCACCCTTGCTATTGTCTGGTCTTTATTAATATGCTTCAGCACATCATGGGATGCCCAGATGCGGTTTCTCATTGTCAGGCTGGTAATATCCACATTCAACGCAGGAGCTGCTGAGTCCCACGATCCCCCTAAGATGTCTAGCTCACAACTAAACTGAACAGCTGAGTACTAGACACCCCTGGGGGAAGGGGGAAAAGTGGATAAAATAACAAATCAGACACTGGATCTTCTATCTTCATCCGGTCTCTGCATGAATGAAAATTGTTAAGCATTAAATAATATTACAAAACTAAACAACTATTATTTTATGAATATCAACAATCCTACCTGAATACCCTCTGCAAAAAGCCCAGAGGATGATAATTATTTCTATATATTTTTTTAGTTTTGAAATAACTCCAACTCTTTTACTCTAAAAGCAAACTTTGGTGGTCATGTTTCATAACTGTGCTGCTGAAAACCAATGAACTGAATGTCATTACAAGTGACTAAACTGATGGAGGTTCCTTGTGGAAATAAATGAACTTGAAGAAAAGTAAATGTGTTTCCAAACAATGTCAATAAAACTGTGAACACAAACTCCAGAATGTCTCAAGAAGATGAGTCTTTTGAATGAAGCACACTTGAAAAAATAGTTGAAAACACAGAAATAATCTTTTGTTTTCCTTAAAATGATACTATTTCCTTAATCAGTTCATTCCATTTCATTTACCTCTCTTTATGGAAATAGTTCAACAACCAAAGGAAATACCATTTAATGTTGAGTGCAGTTTTAAAGTAAAGTTATTCCTCAAAAACGTCTTTACATGTAATGAGATGCATTTGGAAGATTCCTCATATAATATGGTAAACAAGTCTTATATATTTTCCTCTTTGTTAAAAATACCTTGGCTCAAAAATAAATATCCTTCTTTGTGCTGCTTTTAAAAAACAAGGTTGCCTGTGCAGTCTTTAACTTTAATAGCCTTTAAATATCATGTTTTCATGAATTAATCTCTGATGAATGAGTTTGCCATGTAAAAACACTGGCTTCACAACACAACGTCTTTTAATCCTTGCACTTCAGAGGAGAAAATAACAGAAGATAAGGCTAACTTTGGCAGTTCATTTAGATTAATTACATAAAAAGTACTTAGCTTATATTTTGCTTTAGAAGACCTCTCAGCGTTTTCTTCCACAGGGAAAATTAATTTCTTTAGAGTAGATGTAACTTGAATGAGTTGTTTCTTTTTCCTTTAGTGTTGAAGATATTTTCTTAAGAGTTTTCCAAGGCCCAAAACATAGGAGATAAACAGAAACGTGACCAGCTCAGGAAACTAAACTAATGAAAGGCAGTTTAGAATATTGGGAGTCACACCATTGTCAACCTGCCACCCAATCAGAACTCCTGCCTCTGCCCTCCATCTTGGCTTGGTGTATCTGCAGTACTCTGAATATGGAAGTTAAGGCCCAACCATTTTAACAGTGAAAGGGACTATATTTAGTTTTTAAACCTAACAATGAAATAAACAAAGAACATAAGGATAATAATTCTTTAATTACCACCTATTTACTATGGAACCTGACACTCATTCACCCTTGCTATTGACTGGTCTTCATTAATAGGCTTCAGCTCATCATGAGATGCCCAGATGCGGTTTCCCATTCACCCATGCTTTTGTCTGGTCTTCGTTAATAGGCTTCAGCACATCATAGGATGCCCAGATGTGGTTTTTCGTTCACCCTTGCTATTGTCTGTTCTTCATTAATAGGCTTCAGCACATCATGGGATGCCCAGATGTGGTTTCTCGTTCACACATGCTATTGTTTGGTCTCTACATTAATAGGCTCCAGTACATCATATGATCCAGAAGTGTAGACATTGAAGATTGCTATGGTCAATACATCAGGGACAGGTGTGGGCTCGTCTTGCTTTGGCGAGCTGTCATTTCCCATGAGGTTTGTTAAAGTCAGGTCTTCAGCTTCATGGATATGTCTTAGCTCAGAGTGCAATATAGTCCATCTCTTTTCAGCATGGACTGGCTCATCATGGGATGCCCACATTTCGTTTCTCGTTTACCCTTGCCATTGACTCGTCTTCATGAATAAGCTTCAGCTCATCATGGGATGCCCAGATGTGGTCTCTTGTTCACCCTTGCTATTGTCTGGTCTACGTTTCTCGTTCACACTTTCTATTGTCTGGTCTTCTTTAATAGGCTTCAGCTCATCATGGCATGCCCAGATGTGGGTCTCTCGTTCACCCTTGCTATTGTCTGGTCTTCAGTAATAGGCTTCAGCTCATCATGGGATGACCAGATGCGGTTTCTTGTTCACCATTGCTATTGTCTGCTCTTCGTTAATAGGCTTCAGTACACCATGGGATGCCCAGTTGCGGTTTGTCGTTCACGCATACTATTGTTTGGTCTAAATGAATAGGCTTCAGCTCATCATGGGGTGACCAGATGCGGTTTCTCGTTCACCCTTGCTATTGTCTGCTCTTCGTTAATAGGCTTCAGTACACAATGGAATTCCCAAATGCAGTTTGTCGTTCTCTCATTCTATTGTTTGGTCTAAATTAATAGGCTTCAGCTCATCATGGGGTGCCCAGATGTGGTTTCTCCTTCACCCTTGCTATTGTCTGGTCTTCATTAATAGGCTTCAGCTCATCATAGGATGCCCAGATGTGGTTTCTTGTTCACCCTTGCTATTGTCTGGTCTAGGTATCTCGTTCACACTTTCTATTGTCTGGTCTTCTTTAAAAGGCTTCAGCTCGTCATGGGCAGACCACATGTGGGTTTCTCGTTCACGCTTGCTATTGTCTGGTCTTCACTAATAGGCTTCAGCTCCTCATGAGATGCCCAGATGTGGGTCTCTCGTTCACCCTTGCTATTGTCTGGTCTTCGTTAATAGGCTTCAGAACATCATGGGAGGCCGAGATGTGGTTTTTCGTTCACCCTTGCTATTGACTGATTTTCATTAATAGGCTTCAGCACATCATGAGATGCCCAGATGTGGTTTCTCGTCCACTCTTGCTATTGTTTGTTCTTCATTAATAGGCTTAAGCTTATCATGGGATGCCCAGATGTGGTTTCTCGTTCACCAGTGCTATTGTTTAGTCTCTACATTAATAGGCCCCAGTACATCATATAATCCAGAAGGGTAGACATTGAAGATTGCTATGGTCAATCGATCATGGACAGGTGTGTGCTGGTCTTGCTTTGTTGAGCTGTCGTTTCCCTAGAGGTTTGTTAAAGTCAGGTCTTCAGCTTCATAGATATGTCTTAGCTCAGAGTGTGATATAGTCCATCTGTTTTCAGCATGGACTGGGTCATCATCGGATGCCCACATGTGGTTTCTCGTTCACCCTTGCCATTGTCTGGTCTTCATGAATAGGCTTCAGCTCATCATGGGATGCCCAGATGTGGTCTCTTGTTCACCCTTGCTATTTTCTGGTCTAGGTTTCTCGTTCACACTTGCAATTGTATGGTCTTCATTAACAGGCTTCAGCTCACCATGGGATGACCACATGCGGTTTCTCATTCACCCTTGCTATTGTCTGCTCTTCGTTAATAGACTTCAGTACACCATGGGATGCCCAGATGTGGTTTGTCGTTCGTCCATGCTATTGTTTGGTCTAAATTAATAGGCTTCAGCTCATCATGGGATGCCCAGATGTGGTATCTCATTCACCCTTGCTATTGTCTGGTCTTCATTAATAAGCTTCAGTTCATCATAGGATGCCCAGATGTGGTCTCTTGATTACCCTTGCTGTTGTCTGGTCTAGATTTCTCGTTCACACTTTCTATTGTCTGGTCTTCTGTAATGGGCTTCAGTACATCATGGGATGCCCAGATGTGGGTCTCTCGGTCACCCTTGCTATTGTCTGGTCTTCAGTAATAGGCTTCAGCTCATCATGGGATGCCCAGATGTGGGTCTCTCGTTCACCCTTGCTATTGTCTGGTGTTTATTAATATGCTTCAGCACATCATGAGATGCCCAAATGCAGTTTCTCGTTCACCCTTGCTATTGACTGGTCTTCATTAATAGGCTTCAGCACATCATGAGATGCTCATATGCAGTTTCCCGTTCCCCTTTGCTATTGTCTGGTCTTCGTTAATAGGCTTCAGTTCATCATGGGATGCCCAGATGTGGTCTTGTGTTCACCCTTGCTATTGTCTGGTCTAGGTTCCTCGTTCGCACTTGCTATTGTCTGGTCTTCATTAACAGGCTTCAGATCATCATGGTATGCCCAGATGTGGTCTCTTGTTCACGCTTGCTATTGTCTATTCTACATTAATAGGCTTCTATTCATCGTGGGATGCCCAGATGTGGTCTCTTGTTCACCTTTGCTATTGCCTTGTCTACATTAATAGTCTTCAGCTCATCATGGGATGTCCAGATGCGGTTTCTTGTTCACCCTTGCTATTGTCTGGTCTTCATTAAGAGGGTTCAGCTCGTCATGGGATGCCCAGATGCAGTTTCTCGTTCACCCATGCTATTGTCTGGTCTTCATTAATAGGCTTCAGCTCATCATGGGATGCCCAGATGTGGTTTCTCGTTCACCCTTGCTATTGTCTAGTCTTCATTAATAGACTTCAGCTAATCGTGGGATGCCCAAATGTGGGTCTCTCGTTCACCGTTGCTATTGTCTCGTCTTCATTAATAGGCTTCAGCTCATCATGGGATGCCCAGATGTGGGTCTCTCGTTCACCCTTGCTATTGTCTGGTCTTTATTAATATGCTTCAGCACATCATGAGATGCCCAAATGCAGTTTCTCGTTCACCCTTGCTATTGACTGGTCTTCATTAATAGGCTTCAGCACATCATGAGATGCTCATATGCAGTTTCCCGTTCCCCCTTGCTATTGTCTGGTCTTCGTTAATAGGCTTCAGCACATCATGGGATGCCCAGATGTGGTTTTTTTTGTTCACCCTTGCTATTGACTGGTTTTCATTAATAGGCTTCAGCACATCATGGGATGCCCAGATGTGTTTTCTCGTCCACCCGTGCTATTGTTTGGTCTAAACATTAATCGGCCCCAGTACATCATATGATCCAGAAGTGTAGACATTGAAGATTGCTATGGTCAATCCATCATGGACAGATATGGGCTCGTCTTGCTTTGTCGAGCTGTCGTTTCCCATGAGGTATGTTAAAGTCAGGTGTTCAGCTTAAAGTCAGGTCTTAGCTCAGAGTGCGATATAGTCCATCTGTTTTCAGCATGGACTGGCTCATCATGGGATGGCCACATGTGGTTTCTCGTTCACCCATGCCATTGTCTGGTCTTCATGAATAGGCTTCAGTTCATCGTGGGATGCCCAGATGTGGTCTCTTGTTCACCCTTGCTGTTGTCTGGTCTAGGTTTCTCGTTCGCACTTGCTATTGTCTGGTCTTCATTAACAGGCTTCAGATCATCATGGTATGCCCAGATGTGGTCTCTTGTTCACCCTTGCTATTGTCTAGTCTACATTAATAGGCTTCTGTTCATCGTGGGATGCCCAGATGTGGTCTCTTGTTCACCTTTGCTATTGCCTTGGCTACATTAATAGGCTTCAGCTCATCATGGGATGTCCAGATGCGGTTTCTTGTTCACCCTTGCTATTGTCTGGTCTTCATTAAGAGGGTTCAGCTCGTCATGGGATGCCCAGATGCAGTTTCTCGTTCACCCATGCTATTGTCTGGTCTTCATTAATAGGCTTCAGCTCATCGTGGGATGCCCAGATGTGGTTTCTCGTTCACCCTTGCTATTGTCTGGTCTTCATTAATAGGCTTCAGCTCATCGTGGGATTCCCAAATGTGGTTTCTCGTTCACCCTTGCTATTGTCTCGTCTTCATTAATAGGCTTGAGCTCATCATGGAATGCCCAGATGTGGTTTCTCGTTCACCCTTGCTATTGTCTGGTCTATATTTCTCATTCACACTGGCTATTGTCTGGTCTTCATTAATAGGCTTCAGCTCATCATGGGATGACCAGATGCGTTTCTCGTTCACCCTTGCTATTGTCTCCTATTCGTTAACAGGCTTCAATACACCATGGAATGCCCAGATGCGGTTTCTCGTTCACCCATGCTATTGTTTGGTCTACATTAATAGGCTACAGCTCATCATGGAATGCCCAGATGTGGTCTTTTGTTCACCCTTGCTATTGTTAGATCTACATTAATAGGCTTCAGCTCATCATGGGATGACCAGATGCAGTTTCTTGTTTACCCTTGCTATTGTTAGATCTACATTAATAGGCTTCAGCTCATCATGGGATGCCCAGATGTGGTTTCTCGTTCCCCCTTGCTATTGTCTCGTCTTCATTAATAGGCTTCAGCTCATCATGCAATGCCCAGATGTGGTTTCTCGTTCACCCTTGCTATTGTCTGGTCTAGGTTTCTCGTTCATACTTGCTATTGTCTGGCCTCCATTAATAGGCTTTAGCTCATCATGGGATGACCAGATGCGGTTTCTTGTTCACCCTTGCTATTGTCTGCTCTTCGTTAGTAGGCTTCAGTATACCATGGGATGCCCAGATGCGGTTTGTCGTTCACCCATGCTATTGTTTGGTCTAAATTAATAGGCTTCAGCTCATCATGGGATGCCAAGATGTGGTTTCTCGTTCACCCTTGCTATTGTCTGGTCTTCAGTAATAGGCTTCAGATCATCATGGGATGCCCAGATGTGGGTCTCTCGTTCACCCTTGCTATTGTCTGGTCTTTATTAATATGCTTCAGCACATCATGGGATGCCCAGATGCGGTTTCTCATTGTCAGGCTGGTAATATCCACATTCAACGCAGGAGCTGCTGAGTCCCACGATCCCACTAAGATGTCTAGCTCACAACTAAACTGAACAGCTGAGTACTAGACACCCCTGGGGGGAAGGGGGAAAAGTGGATAAAATAACAAATCAGACACTGGATCTTCTATCTTCATCCGGTCTCTGCATGAATGAAAATGGTTAAGCATTAAATAATATTACAAAACTAAACAACTATTATTTTATGAATATCAACAATCCTACCTGAATACCCTCTGCAAAAAGCCCAGAGGATGATAATTATTTCTATATATTTTTTTTGTTTTGAAATAACTCCAACTCTTTTACCCTAAAAGCAAACTTTGGTGGTCATGTTTCATAACTGTGCTGCTGAAAACCAATGAACTGAATGTCATTACAAGTGACTAAACTGATGGAGGTTCCTTGTGGAAATAAATGAACTTGAAGAAAAGTAAATGTGTTTCCAAACAATGTCAATAAAACTGTGAACACAAACTCCAGAATGTCTCAAGAAGATGAGTCTTTTGAATGAAGCACACTTGAAAAAATAGTTGAAAACACAGAAATAATCTTTTGTTTTCCTTAAAATGATACTATTTCCTTAATCAGTTCATTCCATTTCATTTACCTCTCTTTATGGAAATAGTTCAACAACCAAAGGAAATACCATTTAATGTTGAGAGCAGTTTTAAAGTAAAGTTATTCCTCAAAAACGTCTTTGCATGTAATGAGATGCATTTGGAAGATTCCTCATAAAATATGGTAAACAAGTCTTATATATTTTCCTCTTTGTTAAAAATACCTTGGCTCAAAAATAAATATCCTTCTTTGTGCTGCTTTTAAAAAACAAGGTTGCCTGTGCAGTCATTAACTTTAATAGCCTTTAAATATCATGTTTTCATGAATTAATCTCTGATGAATGAGTTTGCCATGTAAAAACACTGGCTTCACAACACGACGTCTTTTAATCCTTGCACTTCAGAGGAGAAAATAACAGAAGATAAGGCTAACTTTGGCAGTTCATTTAGATTAATTACATAAAAAGTACTTAGCTTATATTTTGCTTTAGAAGACCTCTCAGCGTTTTCTTCCACAGGGAAAATTAATTTCTTTAGAGTAGATGTAACTTGAATGAGTTGTTTCTTTTTCCTTTAGTGCTGAAGATATTTTCTTAAGAGTGTTCCAAGGCCCAAAACATAGGAGATAAACAGAAACATGACCAGCTCAGGAAACTAAACTAATGAAAGGCAGTTTAGAATGTTGGGAGTAACACCATTGTCAACCTGCCACCCAATCAGAACTCCTGCGTCTGCCCTCCATCTTGGCTTGGGGTATCTGCAGTACTCTGAATATGGAAGTTAAGGCCCAACCATTTTAACAGTGAAAGGGACTATATTTAGTTTTTAAACCTAACAATGAAATAAACAAAGAACATAAGGATAATAATTCTTTAATTACCACCTATTTACTATGGAACCTGACACTCATTCACCCTTGCTATTGACTGGTCTTCATTAATAGGCTTCAGCTCATCATGAGATGCCCAGATGCGGTTTCCCATTCACCCATGCTTTTGTCTGGTCTTCGTTAATAGGCTTCAGCACATCATAGGATGCCCGGATGTGGTTTTTCGTTCACCCTTGCTATTGTCTGTTCTTCATTAATAGGCTTCAGCACATCATGGGATGCCCAGATGTGGTTTCTCGTTCACACATGCTATTGTTTGGTCTCTACATTAATAGGCTCCACTACATCATATGATCCAGAAGTGTAGACATTGAAGATTGCTATGGTCAATACATCAGGGACAGGTGTGGGCTCGTCTTGCTTTGGCGAGCTGTCATTTCCCATGAGGTTTGTTAAAGTCAGGTCTTCAGCTTCATGGATATGTCTTAGCTCAGAGTGCAATATAGTCCATCTCTTTTCAGCATGGACTGGCTCATCATGGGATGCCCACATTTTGTTTCTCGTTTACCCTTGCCATTGACTCGTCTTCATGAATAAGCTTCAGCTCATCATGGGATGCCCAGATGTGGTCTCTTGTTCACCCTTACTATTGTCTGGTCTAGGTTTCTCATTCACACCTGCTATTGTCTGGTCTTCATTAACAGGCTTCAACTCATCATGGGATGACCAGATGCGGTTTCTTGTTCACCCTTGCTATTCTCTGCTCTTCGTTAATAGGCTTCAGTACACCATGGGCTGCCCAGATGCGGTTTGTCGTTCACCCATGCTAATGTTTGGTCTAGATTAATAGGCTTCAGCTCATCATGGGATGCCCCAATGTGGTTTCTCATTCACCCTGGCTATTGTCTGGTCTTCATTAATAAGCTTCAGCTCATCATAGGATGCCCAGATTTGGTCTCTTGTTCACCCTTGCTGTTTTCTGGTCTAGGTTTCTCGGTCACACTTTCTATTGTCTCGTCTTCTTTAATAGGTTTCACCTCGTCATGGGATGCCCAGATGTGGGTCTCCCATTTACCCTTGCTATTGACTGGTCTTCAGTAATAGGCTTCAGCTCATCGTGGGATGCACAGATGTGGGTCTCTCGTTCACCCTTGCTATTGTCTGGTCTTTATTAATATGCGTCAGCACATCATGGGATGCCCAGATGCTGTTTCTGGTTCACCCTTGCTATTGACTGGTCTTCATTAATAGGCTTCAGCACATCATGAGATGCCCAGATGCGGTGTCCCATTCACCCTTGCTATTGTCTGTTCTTCATTAATAGGCTTGAACTCGTCATAGGATGACCAGATGCGGTTTCCCATTCATCATTGCTATTGTCTGCTCTTCGTTAATAGGCTTCAGTACACCATGGGATGCCCAGATGTGGTTTCTCATTCACACTTTCTATTGTCTGGTCTTCTTTAATAGGCTTCAGCTACTCATGGGGTGCCCAGATGTGGATCTCTCGTTCACCCCTGTTATTGTCTGATCTTCAGTAATAGGATTCAGCTCATCATGGGATGCACAGATGTGGGTCTCTCATTCACCCTTGCTATTGTCTGGTCTTTATTAATATGCTTCAGCACATCATGGGATGCCCAGATGCAGTTTCTCATTCACCCTTGCTATTGTCTGGTCTTCGTTAATAGGCTTCAGCACATCATGGGATGCCCAGCTCTGGTTTTTCATTCACCCTTCTTATTGACTTGTTTTCATTAATAGGCTTCAGCACATCATGGGATGCCCAGATGGGGTTTCTCGCCCAACCTTGCTATTGTCTGTTCTTCATTAATAGGCTTCAGCTTATCATGGGATGCCGAGATGTGGTTTCTCATTCACCCGTGCTATTGTTTGGTCTCTACATGGCCCCAGTAAATCATATGATCCAGAAGTGTAAACATTGAAGATTGCTATGGTCAATACATCATGGACATGTGTGCTCGTCTTGCTTTGTCGAGCTGTCGTTTCCCATGAGGTTTGTTAAAGTCAGGTCTTCAGCTTCATGGATATGTATTAGCTCAGAGTGCAATATAGTCCATCTGTTTTCATCATGGACTGGCTCATCATGGGATGCCCACACATGGTTTCTCGTTCACCCTTGCCGTTGTCTCGTCTTCATGAATAGGCTCCAGCTCATCATGGGAGGCCCAGATGTGGTCTCTTGTTCACCCTTGATATTGTCGGTGTAGCTTTCTTGTTCACACTTGCTATTGTCTGGTCTTCATTAACAGGCTTCAACTCATCATGGGATGACCAGATGCGGTTTCTTTTTCACCCTTGATATTGTCTGCTCTTCGTTAATAGGCTTCACTACACCATGGGATGCCCAGATGCGGTTTGTCGTTCACCCATGCTATTGTTTGGTCTAACTTAATAGGCTTCAGCTCATCATAGGATGCCCAGATGTGGTCTCTTGTTCACCCTTGCTATTGTCTGGTCTAGGTTTCTCGTTCACACTTTCTATTGTCTGGTCTTCTTTAATAGGTGTCAGCTCGTCATGGGATGCCCATATGTGGGTCTCTCATACACCCTTGCTATGGCCTGGTCTTCAGTAATAGGCTCAGCTCATCATGGGATGCCAAGATGTGGGTCTCTCATTCACCCTTGCTATTGTCTGGTTTAGGTTTCCGTTCACACTTTCTATTGTCTGGTCTTCTTTAATAGGTGTCAGCTCGTCATGGGATGCCCAGATGTGGGTCTCTCATTCACCCTTGCTATGGTCTGGTCTTCAGTAATAGGCTTCAGCTCATCATGGGATGCCCAGATGTGGGTCTCTCATTCACCCTTGCTATTGACTGGTCTTCATTTATAGGCTTCAGCACATCATGAGATGCCCAGATGCAGTTTCCAGTTCACCCTTGCTATTGTCTGGTCTTCATTAATAGGCTTCAGCTCATCATGGGATGACCAGATGCAGTTTCTTGTTCACCCTTGCTATTGTCTGCTCTTCGTTAATAGGCTTCAGTACACCATGGGTTGCCCAGATGCGGTTTGTCGTTCACCCATGCTATTGTTTGGTCTAAATTAATAGGCTTCGCCTCATCATGGGATGCCCAGATGTGGTTTCTCATTCACCCTTGCTATTGTCTGGTCTTCATTAATAAGCTTCAGCTCATCATAGGATGCCCAGATGTGGTCTCTTGTTCACCCTTGCTATTGTCTAGTCTAGGTTTCTCGTTCACACTTTCTCTTGTCTGGTCTTCTTTAATAGGCTTCTGCTCATCATGGGATGCCCAGATGTGGGTCTCCCGTTCACCCTTGCTATTGTCTCGTCTTCAGTAATAGGATTCAGCTCATCATGGGATGCACAGATGTGGGTCTCTCGTTCACCCTTGCTATTGTCTGGTCTTTATTAATATGCTTCAGCACATCATGGGATGCCCAGATGCCGTTTCTCGTTCACCCTTGCTATTGACTGGTCTTCATTAATAGGCTTCCGCAAATCATGAGATGCTCAGATGCGGTTTCCCGTTCACTCTTGCTATTGTCTGGTCTTCGTTAATAGGCTTCAGCTCGTGATAGGCTGACCAGATGCGGTTTCTCGTTCATCCTTGCTATTGTCTGCTCTTCGTTAATAGGCTTCAATACACCATGGGATTCCTAGATGCGGTTTGTTGTTCACCCATGCTATTGTTTGGTCTACATTAATAGGCTTCAGCTCATCATGGGATGCCCAGATGTGGTTTCTCGTTCACCCATGCTATTGGCTGGTCTTCAGTAATAGGCTTCAGCACATCATGGGATGCCCAGACGTCGTTTATCATTCACTCTTACTATTGTCTGGCCTTCATTAATAGGCTTTAGCTCATCCTAGGATGAATAGATGCGGTTTCTCGTTCACCCTTGCTATTGTCTGCTCTTCGTTAATAGGCTTCAGTACACCATGGGAGGCCCAGATGCGGTTTGTTGTTCACGCATGCTATTGTTTGGTCCGAATTAATAGGCTTCAGCTCATCATGGGATGCCCAGATGTGTTTTCTCATTCACCGTTGTTATTGTCTGGTCTTCATTAATAGGTTTCAGCTCATCATGGGATGACCAGATGCGGTTTCTCGTTCACCCTTGCTATTGTCTGCTCTTCGTTTATAGGCTTCAGTACACCATGGTATGGCCAGATGCGGTTTGCCGTTCACCCTTGCTATTGTCTGCTCTTCGTTAATAGGCTTCAGTACACCATGGGATGCCCAGATGCGGTTTGTTGTTCACGCATGCTATTGTTTGGTCTAAATTAATAGGCTTCAGCTCATCATGGGATGCCCAGATGTGCTTTCTCGTTCACCCTTGGTATTGTCTGGTCTTCAGTAATAGGCTTCAGATCATCATGGGATGCCCAGATGTGGGTCTCTCATTCTCCCTTGCTATTGTCTGGTCTTTATTAATGTGCTTCAGCACATCATGGGATGCCCAGATGCAGTTTCACGTTCACCCTTGCTATTGACTGGTCTTCGTTAATAGGCTTCAGCACATCATGAGATTCCCAAATGCGGTTTCCCGTTCACCCTTGCTATTGTCTGGTCTTCGTTTATAGGCTACAGCACATCATGGGATGCCCAGATGTGTTTTTTCGTTCACCCCTGCTATTGACTGGTTTTCATTAATAGGCTTCAGCACATCATCGGATGCCCAGATGTGGTTTCTCGTCCACCCTTGTTATTGTCTGTTCTTCATTAATAGGCTTCAGCTTATCATGGAATGCCCAGATGTGGTTTCTCGTTCACCCGTGCTATTGTTTGGTCTCTACATTAATATGCCCCAGTACATCATATGATCCAGAAGTGTAGACATTGAATATTGCTATGGTCAATCCATCATGGACAGGTGTGGGCTTGTCTTTCTTTGTCGAGCTGTCGTTTCCCATGAGGTTTGTTAAAGTTAGGTCTTCAACTTCATGGATATGTCTTAGCTCAGAGTGCAATATAGTCCATCTCTTTTCATCATGGACTGGCTCATCATGGGAGGACCACATGTGGTTTCTCGTTCACCCTTGCTATGGTCTTGTCTTCATGAATAGGCTTCAGCTCATCATGGGATGCCCAGATGTGGTCTCTTGTTCAACCTTGCTATTGTCTGGTCTAGGTTTCTCTTTCACACTTGCTATTGTCTGGTCTTCATTAACAGGCTTCAGCTCATCATGGGATGACCAGATGCGGTTTCTCGTTCACCCTTGCTATTGTCTGCTCTTCGTTAATAGGCTTCAGTTCACCATGGGATGCCCAGATGCAGTTTGTTGTTCACCCATGCTATTGTTTGGTCTAAATTAATAGGCTTCAGCTCATCATGGGATGCCCAGATGAGGTCTCTTTTTCACCCTTGCTATTGTCTGGTCTAGGTTTCTCGTTCACACTTGCTATTGTCTGGTCTTCATTAGCAGGCTTCCGCTCATCATGGTATGCCCAGATGTGGTCTCTTGTTCACCCTTGCTATTGTCAGGTCTAGGTTTCTTGTTCACACTTGCTGTTGTCTGTTCTTCATTAACAGGCTTCAGCTCATCATGGTATGCCCAGATGTGGTCTCTTGTTCACCCATGCTATTATCTAGTCTAAATTAATAGGCTTCAGCTCATCATGCGATGCCCAGATGTGGTCTCTTATTCACCTTTGCTATTGCCTTGTCTACATTAATAGGCTTCAGCACATCATGGGATGTCCAGATGTGGTTTCTCGTTCACCCTTGCTATTGTCTGGTCTTTATTAATAGGCTTCAGCTCATCATGCAATGCCCAGATGTGGTCTCTCGTTCACCCTGGCTATCATCTGGTCTTCATTAATAGGCTTCAGCTCATAGTGTTAAGAATGATGGCAAGGCACACACTTTGGTTCCCAGTCAGGTTTTCCTGCTGTAACAACAAATTGTCTTCTCCTCCAAACGTTTTCTTGACTCGATCAATCATCATGGAGGCTGTGTTTATTTTCCTTTTCAGGTGTGTCTAGTTACACTTCCTTTTCAGGTGTTTCAGGTTAATTCACATTGATGTCACTAAGGATTCTGGTACTTGTATTCACGCACTTTTTTCAATTGCAGGTGACTGGAAAACAACTCCCTCCAAAGCACAAATCTTACCCTTGATAGGGGGAGAAGGAAAATCATGTTTATGGCTCTCCATAGTAAGGCATGATGGCCCTGGTGCTGCAGCCTCTTGATCCTGGGACTCCTGGGACATAGTGTAAAAAATGATGAAAAGGCGCGCAATCTGGTTCCCAGTCAAGTTTTCCTGCTGTAACAACAAATTGTCTTCTCCTCCAAACGTTTTCTTGACTCCATCAATCATCCATCGTCACCTGCATTTGAAAAAAATGTAATAGTACAAGTTCCAGAATCCTTAGATACATAAATGTGAATTAACCTGAAACACCTGAAAAGGAAATTCAACTAGACACGCCTGAAAAGGAAAAGAAACACAGCCTCCCTGATGATTGATGGAGTCAAGAAAACGTTTGGAGGAGAAGACAATTTGTTGCTACAGCAGGAATGACTGGGAACCAGAGTGCGCGCCTTGTCATCATTTTTTACACTATGTTCCAGGAGTCCCGGTATCAAGAGGCTGCAGCACCAGGGCCATCATGCCTTACTATGGAGAGCCATAAACATGGTTTCTCCCTCCCCCTATCAAGGGTAAAATTTGTGCTTTGGAGGGAGTTGTTGCCCAGTCACCTGCAATTGAAAAAAGTGTGAGAATGCAAGTACCAGAATCCTTCGAGACATCAATGTGAATTAACCTGAACCACCTGAAAAGGAAATTCAACTAGACACGCCTGAAAAGGAAAAGAAACACAGCCTTCATGATGATTGATGGAGTTAAGAAAACGTTTGGAGGAGAAGACAATTTGTTGCTACAGCAGGAAAACTTGACTGGGAACCAGAATGTGTGCATTGTTATCATTTTTTACACTAGGCTTCAGCTCATCACTGGATGCCCCAATGTGGTCGCCTTTTCACCCTTGCTATTGTCTGGTCTTCATTAATAGGCTTCATCTCATCGTGGGATGCCCATATGTGGTTTCTCGTTCACCCTTGCTATTGTCTGGTCTAGGTTTCTCATTCACACTGGCTATTGTCTGCTCTTCATTAAGAGGGTTCAGCTCGTCATGGGATGCCCAGATGCAGTTTCGCGTTCACCCATGTTATGGTCTGGTCTTCATTAATAGGCTTCAGCTCATCATAGGATGACCAGATGCGGTTTCTTGTTCACCCTTGCTATTGTCTGCTCTTCATTAATATGCTTCAGCACATCATGGGATGCCCGGATGTGGTGTGTCATTCACCGTTGCTATTGTTTGATCTACATTAATAGGCTTCAGCTCATCATGGGATGCCCAGATGTGGTTTCTCGTTCACCCTTGCTATTGTCTGGTCTAGGTTTCTCGTTCACACTTGCTATTGTCTGGTCTTCGTTAATTAGCTTCCGCTCATCATGGGATGCCCAGATGTGGACTCTTGTTCACCCTGCTATTGTCTGGTCTTAATTAATAGGCTTCAGTTCATCATAGGATGACCAGATTCGGTTTCTTGTTCACCCTTGCTATTGTCTGCTCTTCGTTAATAGGCTTCAGCTCATCACTGGATGCCCCAATGTGGTCGCCTTTTCACCCTTGCTATTGTCTGGTCTTCATTAATAGGCTTCAGCTCATCATGGGATGCCCAGATGTAGTTACTCATTCACCCATGCTATTGTCTGGTCTTCATTAATAGGCTTCATCTCATCGTGGGATGCCCATATGTGGTTTCTCGTTCACCCTTGCTATTGTCTGGTCTAGGTTTCTCATTCACACTGGCTATTGTCTGGTCTTCGTTAAGAGGGTTCAGCTCGTCATGGGATGCCCAGATGCAGTTTCGCGTTCACCCATGTTATGGTCTGGTCTTCATTAATAGGCTTCAGCTCATCATAGGATGGCCAGATGCGGTTTCTTGTTCACCCTTGCTATTGTCTGCTCTTCATTAATATGCTTCAGCACATCATGGGATGCCCGGATGTGGTGTGTCATTCACCGTTGCTATTGTTTGATCTACATTAATAGGCTTCAGCTCATCATGGGATGCCCAGATGTGGTTTCTCGTTCACCCTTGCTATTGTCTCATCTTCATTAATAGGCTTCAGCTCATCGTGGAATGCTCAGATGTGGTTTCTCGTTCACCCTTGCTATTGTCTGGTCTAGGTTTCTCGTTCACACTTGCTATTGTCTGGTCTTCATTAATTAGCTTCCGCTCATCATGGGATGCCCAGATGTGGACTCTTGTTCACCCTGCTATTGTCTGGTCTTAATTAATAGGCTTCAGTTCATCATAGGATGACCAGATGCGGTTTCTTGTTCACCCTTGCTATTGTCTCCTCTTCGTTAATAGGCTTCAGCTCATCATGGGATTCCCAGATGTGGTTTGTGGTTCACCCATGCTATTGTTTGGTCTACATTAATAGGCTTCAGCTCATCATGGGATGCCCAGATTTGGTTTCTCGTTCACCCATGCTATTGTCTGGTCTTCATTAATAGGCTACAGCTCATCATGGGATGCCCTGATGTGGTTTCTCGTTCACCCTTGCTATTGTCTGGTCTAGGTTTCTCATTCACACTGGCTATTGTCTGCTCTTCATTAAGAGGGTTCAGCTCGTCATGGGATGCCAAGATGCAGTTTCGCGTTCACCCATGTTATGGTCTGGTCTTCATTAATAGGCTTCAGCTCATCATAGGATGACCAGATGCGGTTTCTTGTTCACCCTTGCTATTGTCTGCTCTTCATTAATATGCTTCAGCACATCATGGGATGCCCGGATGTGGTGTGTCATTCACCGTTGCTATTGTTTGATCTACATTAATAGGCTTCAGCTCATCATGGGATGCCCAGATGTGGTTTCTCGTTCACCCTTGCTATTGTCTCATCTTCATTAATAGGCTTCAGCTCATCATGGAATGCTCAGATGTGGTTTCTCGTTCACCCTTGCTATTGTCTGGTCTAGGTTTCTCGTTCACACTTGCTATTGTCTGGTCTTCATTAATTAGCTTCCGCTCATCATGGGATGGCCAGATGTGGACTCTTGTTCACCCTGCTATTGTCTGGTCTTAATTAATAGGCTTCAGTTCATCATAGGATGACCAGATGCGGTTTCTTGTTAACCCTTGCTATTGTCTGCTCTTCGTTAATAGGCTTCAGCTCATCATGGGATTCCCAGATGTGGTTTGTGGTTCACCCATGCTATTGTTTGGTCTACATTAATAGGCTTCAGCTCATCATGGGATGCCCAGATTTGGTTTCTCGCTCACCCATGCTATTGTCTGGTCTTCATTAATAGGCTACAGCTCATCATGGGATGCCCTGATGTGGTTTCTCGTTCACCCTTGCTATTGTCTCATCTTCATTAATAGGCTTCAGCTCATCATACAATGCTCAGATGTGGTATCTTGTTCACCCTTGCTATTGTCTGGTCTAGGTTTCTTGCTCACACTTTCTATTGTCTGCTCTTCTTTAATAGGCTTCAGCTCATGATGGGATGCCCCAATGTGGGTCTCTCGTTCACCCTTGCTGGGATGCCCAGACATGGTTTCTCCTTCACGCTTACTATTGTCTGGCCTTCATTAATAGGCTACAGCTCATCATGGGATGACCAGATGTGGTTTCCCGTTCACCCATGCTATTGTTTGGTCTAAATTAATAGGCTTCAGCTCACCATGGAATGCCCAGATGTGGTTTCTCGTTCACCCTTGCTATTGCCTTGTCTTCATTAATAGGCTTCACCTCATCATGGGATGACCAGATGTGGTTTCTCGTTCACCCTTGCTATTGTCTGCTCTTCATTAATAGGCTTCAGTACACCACGGGATGCCCAGATGCGTTTTAGCGTTCACTCATACTATGTTTGGTCTAAATTAATAGGCTTCAGCTCTTCATGGGATGCCCAGATGTGGTTTCTTGTTCACCTTTGCTATTGTCTGTTCTTCATTAATAGGCTTCAGCTCATCATGGGATGACCAGATGCTGTTTCTCATTCACCCTTGCTATTGTATGCTCTTCATTAATAGGCTTCAGTACACCATGGGATGCCCAGATGCGATTTGTCGTTCACCCATGCTATTGTTTGGTCCTCAGTAATAGGCTTCAGCTCATCATGGGATGCCCAGATGTGGGTCTCTCGTTCACCCTTGCTATTGTCTGGTCTAGGTTTCGCGTTCACAATTGCTATTGTCTGGTCTTCATTAATTGGCTTCCGCTCTTCATGGGATGCCCAGATGTGGTCTCTTGTTCACCCTGCTGTTTTCTGGTATTCATTAATAGGCTTCAGCACATCATAGGATGACCAGATGTGGTTTCTCGTTCCCCCTTGCTATTGTCTGCTCTTTGTTAATAGGCTTCAGTACACCATGTGATGCCCAAATGTGGTATCTTGTTCACCCTTGCTATGGTCTGGTCTAGGTTTCTCGTTCACACTTTCTATTGTCTGGTCTTCTTTAATAGGCTTCAGCTCATCATGGGATGCCCTGATGTGGGTCTCTCGTTGACCCTTGCTATAGTCTGGTCTTCAGTAATAGGCTTCAGCTCATCATGGGATGCCCAGATGTGGTTTCTCATTCACCCGTGCTATTGTTTGGTTTAAATTAATAGGCATCAGCTCACCATGGAATGCCCAGATGTGGTTTCTCGTTCACCCTTGCTATTGTCTTGTCTTCATTAATAGGCTTCAGCTCATCATGGGATGACCATATGCGGTTTCTCGTTCACCCTTGCTATTGTTTGCTCTTCGTTAATAGGCTTCTTTGCACCATGGGATGCCCAGATGCGGTTTGTCGTTCACCATGCTATTGTTTGGTCTAAATTAATAGGCTTCAGCTCATCACGGGATGCCCAGATGTGGTTTGTCGTTCACCCTTGCGATTGTCTGGTCTTAATTAATAGACTTCAGCTCATCATAGGATGCCCAGATGTGGTCTCTTGTTCATCCTTGCTATTGTCTGGTCTCGGTTTCTCGTTCACACTTCCTATTGTCTGGTCTTCTTTAATAGGCTTCACCTCTTTGTGGGATGCCCAGATGTGGTTTCTCGTTCACCCTTGCTATTGTCTGGTCTTCATTAATAGGCTTCAGCACATCGTTGGATGCCCAGATGTGGTTTCTCATTCACCCTTGCTATTGTCTGGTCTTCATTAATAGGCTCCAGCACATCATGGGATGCCGCAATGTGCTCTCTTGTTCACCCTTGCTATTGTCTCATCTTCATTAATAGGCTTCAGCTCATCGTGGTATGCCCAGCTGCGATTTCTCGTTCACCCTTACTATTGTCTGGTCTACATTAATAGGTTTCAGCTCATTTCGGGATGCCCAGATGTGGGTCTCTCGTTCACCCTTGCTATTGTCTGGTCTTTATTAATATGCTTCAGCACATCATGGGATTCCCAGATGTGGTTTCTCGTTGACCCTTGCTATTGACTGGTCTTCATTAATAGGCTTCAGCACACCATGAGATGCCCAGATGCAGTTTCCCGTTCACCCTTGCTATTGTCTGGTCTTCGTTAATAGGCTTCAGCACATCATGGGATGCCCAGATGTGGTTCTTCGTTCATTCTTGCTGTTGACTGGTTTTCATGAATAGGCTTCAGCACATCATGGGATGCCCAGATGTGGTTTTTCGTCCACCCTTGCTATTGTCTGGTCTTCGTTAATAGGCTTCAGCACATCATGGGATGCCCAGATGTGGTTCTTCGTTCATTCTTGCTGTTGACTGGTTTTCATTAATAGGCTTCAGCTTATCATGGGATGTCCAGATGTGGTATCTCGTTCACCCGTGCTATTGTTTGATCTCTACATTAATAGGCCCCAGTACATCATATGATCCAGAAGTGGTGACATTGAAGATTGCTATGGTCAATCCATCATGGACAGGTGTGGGATTGTCTTGCTTTTTCGAGCTGTCTTTCCCATAAGGCTTGTTAAAGTCAAGTCTTCAGCTTCATGGATAAGTCTTAGCTCAGAGTGCGATATAGTGCATCTGTTTTCAACATGGACTGGCTCATCATGGGATGCCCACATGTGGTTTCTCGTTCACCCTTCCATTGTATGGTCTTGGTTTCTTGTTCACTCTTGCTATTGTTTGGTCTTCATTAACAGGCTTCAGCTTATCATGCAATGCCCAGATGTGGTCTCTCATTCACCCTGGCTATTGTCTGGTCTTCATTAATAGGCTTCAGCCCATCAATGGATGCCCCGATGTGGTCTCCCATTCACCCTTGCTATTGTCTGGTCTTCATAAATAGGCTTTAGCACATCGTGGGATGCCCAGATGTGGTTTCTCATTCCCCCTGGCTATTGTCTGATCTTCATTAATAGGCTCCAGCACATCATGGGATGCCGCAATGTGGTCTCTTGTTCACGCTTGCTATTGTCTGGTCTTCATTAATAGGCTTCAGCTCATCATGAGATGTCCAGTGCGGTTTCTCATTCACCCTTGCCATTGTGTGGTCTTCATTTATAGGCTTTAGCTCATCGTGGTATGCCCAGCTGCGATTTCTCGTTCACCATTACTATTGTCTGGTCTACATTAATAGGTTTCAGCTCATTTCAGGATGCCCAGGTGTGGTTTCTCGTTCACCTTTGCTATTGTCTGGTCTTCATTTATACGCTTCAGCTCATTGTGGTATGCCCAGCTGGGATTTCTTGTTCACCCTTACTATTGTCTTGTCTACATTAGTAGGTTTCAACTCATTTTGGGATGCCCAGGTGTGGTTTCTTGTTCACCCTGCTATTGTCTGGTTTTCATTAATAGGCTTCAGCACATCATGGGATGCCCAGATGTGGTTTCTCGTCCACCCTTGCTATTGTCTGGTCTTCATTAATAGGCTTCAGCTTATCCTGGGATGTCCAGATGTGGTCTCTCGTTCACCCATGCTATTGTTTGGTCTCTACATTAATAGGCCCCAGTACATCATATGATCCAGAAGTATAGACATTGAAGATTGCTATGAACAATCCATCATGGACAGGTGTGGGCTCGTCTTGCTTTGTTGAGCTGTCATATCCCATAAGGTTTGTTAAAGTCAGGTCTTCAGCTTCATGGATATGTCTTAGCTCAGAGTGCGATATAGTCCATCTGTTTTCAACATGGACTGGCTCATCATGGGATGCCCACATGTGGTTTCTCGTTCACCCTTGCTATTGTCTGGTCTTGGTTTCTCGTTCACACTTGCTATTGTCTGGTCTTGATTAACAGGCTTCAGCTCATCATGGTATGCCCAGATGTGGTCTCTTGTTCACCCTTGCTATTGCCTTTTCTATATTAATAGGCTTCAGCTCATCATGGTATGCCCACATGTGGTTTCTCGTTCACCCTTGCTATTGTCTGGTCTTGGTTTCTCGTTCATCCTGGCTATTGTCTGGTCTTCAATAATAGGCTTCAGCTCATCATGCAATGCCCAGATGTGGTCTCTCGTTCACCCTGGCTATCGTCTGGTCATCATTAATAGGCTTCAGCTCATCACTGGACGCCCTGAGATGGTCTCCCGTTCACCCTTGCTATTGTCTGGTCTTCATTAATAGGCTTCAGCTCATCATGGGATGCCCAGATGTGGTTTCTCGTTCACCCTTGCTATTGTCTGATCTTTATTCATAGGTACGGAATAGGCTTCAGCACAACATTGGATGCCTAGATGCAGTTTCTCGTTCACCCTTGCTATTGTCTGGTCTTCATTAATAGGCTTCAGCTCATCGTGGGATGCCCAGATATGGTTTCTCATTCACCCTTGCTATTGTCTGGTCTTCATTAATAGGCTTCCGCACATCGTGGGATGCCCAGATGTGGTTTCTCGTTCACCCTTGCTATTGTCTGGTTTTCATTAATAGGCTTCAGCACATCGTGGGATGCCCAGATGTGGTCTCTCGTTCACCCTGCTATTGTCTGGTCTTCATTAATTGGCTTCAGCACATCATGGAATGCCGCAATGTGGTCTCTCGTTCACCCTTGCTATTGTCTGGTCTACATTAATAGGTTCCAGGTCATTTCGGGATGCCCAGGTGTGGTTTCTCGTTCACCCGGCTATTGTCTGGTCTTCATTAATAGGCTTCAGCTCATCATGGGATGCCCAGATGTGGCTTCTTGTTCACCCTTGCTATTGTCTGGTCTTCACCCTGCTATTGTCTGGTCTTCATTAATAGGCTTCAGCACATCGTGGGATGCCCAGATGTGGTTTCTTGCTCACCCTGCTATTGTCTGGTCTTCATTAATAGGCTTCAGCTCATCGTGAGATGCCCAGACGTGGATTCTAATTCCCCCTTGCTATTGTCTGGTCTTTACTGAAAGGCTTCAGGTCATTGTGGGATGCCCAGATGTGGTTTTTTCTCGATCACCCTTGCTATTGTCTGGGCTGCATTGATAGGCTTCAGCTCATCATGGGATGCCCATATGTGGTTTCTCCTTCACCCTCCTATTGTCTTGTCTTCATTAATAGGCTGCAGCTCATCATGGGATGCCCAGATGTGGTCTCTCGTTCCCACTTGCTATTGTCTGGTCTTCATTAATAGGCTTCAGTACATTATGTGATGTCCAGATGTATAGACATTGAAGATGGCCATGGTCAGCGCACCATGGACTGGTGTGGGCTTGTCATTCTTTGTCGAGCTGTCGTTTCCCATCGAGCCGTGTTACGGTCAGGGCATCCTCTTTATGGATATGTCTTAGCTCAGAATGTGATATACATCTCTGAAGCACACCCCAATCAAGCTGGCTATGCTCAGTACTTATGAAGAGTACTCGGCTCATTAGAAAAAGTGAAGCTGTGGAGCCATTGAGTCTTGCTAGCATCAATACTTCATGGACACATTTGAGCTTGTCTGGCTGTTGAGGTCCTTGAAGCTTTGCATAGTCGGGTCATCATGGAAAGGTTTTAGCTCATTGTAGCATGTCAGCTGCGGACTACATTGAGGCTTCCTAAAGTCAACCCTACATGAACAGGTTTTGGCTCCACTGACCCCACCAAACTTACTTTGGTTAATGTATCGTGGACAGGTGTAGGCTCATACTGCTTTCACTAGCTTTTGTTTCCTTTCGAGCCTTGTTAAAGTCATGTCTTCATGCATATTGGATCGCAGGTTGAAACCTGTAATTTCAGCCCTCAGCCGTGTTGAACGTAACCCACAGGCTACCTCCCCTGCCGCGGACATCCATCTCCAACACCCCCCCCTTACCACCCTTCCTTATCTTCTTTTTTCATAAATATCCCAACCCCCATCCCCACTAACCTTTGCCGGCCGCCATGGTCATAATGAGGGTCTCCGTATGGAGCCCCGCCTTCTATACCCATGGCGCACGTTTTGGTTAAGTATTTTCATTCATTCAACGGAGCGCACGTGGCGTCACTTTGAAAGAATGAAAACACTTTTTATTAGGACCCCGGGTTACCGCTTTGAAACTCAGGGTGCTAATAGTGTTAACGCCCCATTCCAAGGGCTGGAATGGGGGGTAACGGCCATTGCCCTTGTCATAGCCTCAAACGCATGCCCAGCCATTATCCCCCCCATTCCAGCCATTGGAATGGGGAATTAACGCTATATTGTTGTATTTCACTGAAGATTAAGATGTAAGGTAAGTGTAGATCAACTTTATTATTGTATGTAGAATTTAGAATCAAGCCATTTCAAACTAGAACAGATATGTCTTAGCTCATCATGTGATATCCAGCTGTGGAACCCAATCATGACACGCTATAGTCAGTGCTTATGGACAGGTCTTGGCGCATCAGAAAGGTGATACTCTAGAACCACTAAATCTAGAATCAATACTTTAATGGACATATGTTAACTTGTTGATGTCCAACTGTGGAGTCGTTCAAGCTTGGCATAGTCGGACCATTATGGAAAGGTCTTAGCCCACCTATGGACAGGTCTTGGCTCATCAGAAATCGTGACGCTGTGGGAACGTTGAGTCTTGCTAGCTTCAGTATTTCAGAGGCATGTTCTAGCTCATCGATCTCTGACTGTTGAGACCGCTACAGCTTCGCCTAGTCGGACCATCATGGAAAGGTCTTAGCCCACCTATGGACTGGTTTGGCTCATCAGAAATCGTGACGCTGTGGGAACGTTGAGTCTTGCTGGCTTCAGTATTTCATAGGCATGTTCTAGCTCATCGATCTTTGACTGTAGAGACTGCTACAGCTTCGCCTAGTCTGACCATCATGGAAAGGGGTTAGCTCCTTGTACAGCAGACATCATCTGCTCTAGTTATGGTTTCCTATCAGGGTTTGTTAAAGTCGGATCTTCGTGTTCAGGTCATAGGTTCTCAGGGGATGTCTCACAGTGGAGACCATCGAGTCTTGCTACAGCTTCATGGACAGGATTTAGTGCGTTGTATGACTGTTCAGCCCATGGACACTTGGCATAGTTGGGCCTGCAGCAACCGATGCTAGCTTCTCGCGAGCCTTCTAGATGACGAGTTAAGTCTTCAGGATAAGGTTTCTGCCCCATGTGAGATGTCCAGCTATGATGTCCTATTCGGATTCATCGTAATTTGGTGACTCCTATTGGACAGAGGTCCAATTTAGACAACTACTTGTCCCTGGAGATCGTAATTAAGGCTCAGACCCACTTATAATTAAAAATGTTCTTTTATAAAGTGCTTAATACCGGTGGCCAGTTTCTAAGCGCGAGTCCGGGATCCGAGCCTGTGTTGATATGTGTTGTCTTGCTTCCAAGACGAACGCGCTGCCCCTGAGCTATCCTCCCAGCCTATATGGATTTCATGGGCACTGTTTGGGCATGCGTAAGGCCTTGACCCCATCTGATGCCACTAAAAGGACTGTCCTTTTGGGGAGTTTTTAAAAACTCATTATATCCCTTAAGGGCTTAATTGGCAGGCCTCGCCCCTTATTGGGCTTCTGGCTGTAGAGACTTATTTTGGTGAACTGGTGTTTGCCTAACTAGTGACCCCCTCATCTGGGCGCTTTGTATAGATACTCATTCTGCTTCAAGCTGGTCTAAGTGCTAGTACGGGTGTTGGTGCTCCAGTCTTCTCTTAAAACTGGCCTGCAATTAAAAACATATTTATTGCAGGGCGTTTCCTACATTTTTTCTGCAATAGATGGGACAGCTCCCCCACGACCTGCTCCCTCCACTGCAAGGTGGGGGGGGGGGGGCTGCCTTACCACCTTACTTCCTTAACCCCTGAAACCCGGGCCCTACCTCGTTCTCTTTGTAGTTTTTTCCTTTCTCTATGCTAAAGCCCCATGTTTTGCCCCCTGCTGGTAGCCATCATTCCCATACCACCGCTCTCCTGAGCCCAGCCCCAGCCTGCTCACTGTCCCTGGTCCAGTCATGAGTCCTATCCTCATTGGTATCCTGTCCCGACCTTAGAGAAGCCCCCTATCACCTGTTTTCTGTCCTGGCTTTTACAGACTCCTTTTCCCTCAAGTTCTTTGTACCGACTTGGCCCCTTGGAACCTACCTCTTTTCTCTACCCGTTGCACCAGAAGGTTCTGCCAATTTAGCTGAAGTTATAAAGGATAAAAATCGGGTGTTGTGGATGAAAGACGCACTTCGTTTCTCTTAAATTGCTGTGGGAGGTAGTGGGGGGCGGGGGGAGGCACTGGGGGCAAAGGCGGAATGAATTTCAATAAATTTCTCACCAAAATAAAATATGCAGAGATGGTTCACTTTTTAAAAATCTAATCAAATATTAGAAGAATTAAGTAAAATATGAATCTTATTTACAACCATTGTTTTTAATGTTCTGCCAGCAGGGACGTGCAGTAGGTTTTTCAAGTTTTTCGTTTGTTCTTTTAGATCTTCATTGCCTCGCCGGAAGTTCTGCCGGAAGTGACGTGGTAATCCAATATGGCGTCCGAGGAGGAGATGGCATCCCAGGGAGAGATGGCGCCTGAAGGAGAGATGGCATCCACGGGAAAGGAGGTGGAAAAAAAAAAGAGCAGCGCACCCAAGGATGTGAAACAGAAGCTCAACTCTTCCCAGAGCAAGGAGCAAGGGGCTGGAGACGCTGGCACAGATCAGCTTGGAACCGATAAAGAGATGTTCATGCGGAGCGAGTACAAGGCGCTCACAGAGGACTTGGAAATGTTGGTGAGCAGATTGAGGGTCTTCTACCTGGACAATGACTTCCTGGACCAGGAGGCCAAGAGGGTCCAAGAGGAGAACAAGGAGTATGTCTCTTACCTGGCGAAGCACGCTCGGAGGACACAAGGCCTGATCATCACACTGAGCGACCAGAACCAGAAAGACCTGGAGGAGGTCCACATGGAAGCAGAGCCGCTGCTCGCGCAGTACAGCGAAAAGGAGAAGGCGCTGCAGGATGAGCTTCTCCAGAAGGAGAGCACCTTCGCTCTCGTGTTCAAAGAGATGGAAGAACTGCGGCCCCTGAAGAAGCTGCAGGCTGAGCAAATAGCCCATATAAAGGACCTGGAGCGGCAGGTGCTGCACATGAGGGTTATGTACGCAGACAGCGTCAAGACGGTGAAGCGCGCTTTCCTGCAGGACAAGGAGGCCTATGAGAAAAGCGCTCAGCAGGCGGTCCAGATAATGTCCAAGAAGGCGATAAAAGACGCCACGGGCGCTCTTATTGAGTTCACCCAGCAGGCCATGGAGGACAGTAAGAAGCTCCGCCACGAGATGCTGTGCCACCTCCGCCGACTGAACATCCTGAGGGCGCTCCAGCACCGGCTGCTGGCGCACAACAAGAAGCTTCTACAGGAGGTCCAGTACACCAGGGACCTTGCACAGGCACGCCGGCGACCACCCAATGAGCTTCAAGAGCAGCCAACCCCCAAAGAGTTTGAGCGCTGCAAAGACCTTGCTGGGCTGCATTACATTCTGAAGCACACCCCTGCCGGGCCGCCCACTGCACATATGGCCCAGGAGCACCATCAGTACAAAGCCCTGAAGTGCTTACTTGAAAAACCGCAGAGCAAAGGACCTAGGCAACAATGCAAGGCAAGGCTAGGCAAAAATATATACATTTCATGAACTCATGGTAGATTGAGATGAAATGTATGAGCTGAATTCCCAGGCCAGCACCACAGTAATAAGGTTAAGCATATCTCGGGACCGAAAGAGCATGTAGCATAGGGGTGTCAATTTAAAAACAAAAGGGAAAAACGAATATTCAGAAATTTCTGATTGTTGTGTGTAAGGATTGCTTTTAAAAGCCAACCTGTCTCCCTGGTCTTCTGAAGCGCCTGGCTTTGTTAAACCTGTTAAATAAAAGTCAGTACAAAATGTTCATTTGACTCCCTTATTATGCTTTTATTGTGAAACATTTATGAAAGCCCATGTACACGGGCCAAAGTGCGCGAGGAGAGACATTTCCAGAATGTTAACACATCTGGCCTTATATATTTCCTAAGGCAACAGCTTAATTCCTAAGGCAACAGCTCCCTCTAGCTGTGACAAAAGGCGAATTGGGCCGCCTCTACTGCGCATGACTGCATCAGACAAACATACATCTGGCCTTTTATTATATTGCATGATTCCTGTGCAGGAATGATGACCTGCCTCTGCGCTTCCCGGAGATACAGTAGTGGAGGCCTCCACCTTTGAGAGCTGACCAGCAAGTCTCTTCAACCTAAGTGTCGGCAGCGGATCATATGAAAAAAACACCTACCAAAAGCACAAGATCTGGCTTGTTTGCATTTTGAAAAGCGCAAATGTTTTTTTTTTTTTCATCTTTCCCCCGCTTTGCATTTAATATGTGCAGGGGGCACCTGCGCAACCCCCGCACCCCTTGTTTGGCATTTTGGGATTCGACATTTTCGCACATTCAGCATTTTTTACTGTTATTTTTGTCCAGTCCTGCCGGCAGCATGCCCTTTTTACTACAGTCTCTCTCCAAAGGGTTGATTCAAGAGTACTGTATTGTGTTCTCCATGTGGACTGCATGTGTGACTTGTGCGTGCATTTATTATATGTTTCTGTGCATGTCTGTGCAAGTGTTACTGTGTGTGCGGAGGTGAAACGTGTGTATGTATTTATCTGGCGGGGCAGCGGTGCATTATAACTCAAAAGTGAACACAATACACGTGATATAAAGCGGCAATGCTGCGGCTTACATCGGAGTCCTCAGCCAGAGTAGACAAGAGCCGATCGCTCTTACTTCCCCAAAGCAGCCGGCAAAGTCGTGTCTTCAGTTCACTTGCGATCGGCTCCAGTCTGCTTTTGGATTCTCCACTGGGGATCACTAGGCGCCATTTGACGACCTCCTGGGGCATTCTTTCTTGCCAGCCATCAGCATAGAAACGGCGGCGGTCCCTGTTCCACTTTACTGCACCTCCAGTACCGTTCAAGGCACAATTCCAGGCGAACAGCCTTGAATTAGACCATTAGGAGTCCTTTTGAGGACAAGAATTCCTTTCTTGGGCCACATTGAATACTACGTATTGAGTCCTGATGAAAACCATCACCTTTCAGGGACAAGGTTGAAACTAGTCATTTGAGTACTATTGTGATTCTGACCAAATGAGAACCAGGTTTGTTATCGTAGGTCCTTTCATGTTATTGTGTTGTGCTCTCTCTGTGTTGGATTAAGGGAAGTACTTGGCATTTACAAATTGTCCTTGGTATCTTATGGCCAATATTCTTGTATGCACTGTATTGTACATATACAAAATTATCGTTCTGTGGGACGTGACTAAACTGTTGTTTAGTATATCAAGAATATGTTTTTTCTCTTCAAACTGTTGTGTTTAATTTGTTAACCCAAGACGCACCTTTGTTGAATGATAACACAGCTTTAGAACAGGATACTCCTAGCGAGATCTGTTCTGAAGCCAGGTTATGATATGCACAACCCACCTACGCTTCAACAAGCAGACACTTTCAGTAGACTCAGCACGTGAAAATGAATACAGAAACAGCCTATGCCTCTCATATTTGTTGCAGATGTCCAAACTGGGATATGTGTCCTGCAATGTACATTTCTTTCTTAGGGTGCGCAGTGTATCCAATCGAAACTGCAGAGCCCAACTTCCATTATTCGCTCAAAAGGGTTTCTTACTGACTCACTATAATACATGTTTCAAATTTAAAATGATGGACATTATGCTCCCAAAATGCTCTTTGCTTTTAGTATTGGGTTCTATGAAGACATACTGTATTGCGTGACATGGCGGGGGACACGCCCCACGACTGAACTTCCCCCCACACCCCATAGCCCCGTACCTCCAAGGTTGTGAGAGTTCCGCCAGTAAATATTTTCCATTTCCAGCACTGTCTTGTCTCTATAAAAAGGTGACTCCCAATTTTTTCTTTTCGGGGGATCAATTTCTCAAAACGGGAGACCAATATACATTTTCTATAAAAAGGTGAGAAAAAGATTAGCCCTCTCTAGACCGGTTGAAGGTAGGGTTGGTGGTGCTTTAACATAGTTATCAGGTTAACCAATTAGCATATGAATCCATAATGGATACACTTATTTACGATGTATATACACATATCTTAGAATCAGGCACAGATCTTATTAAGTGCAAAAGTTTTCAATTTATTAATAACTCATTAAAACAACAAGAAAAAATCAAAAGGAAAAATAGAAAAGAAAAAGGAAAAAAGGGGGGATAAATTCCATACAATCATTAAAAAGATCACTCATACAGGAGTTGGTTTTACTAAATTAACATAGACTCTCAGATTGTTGACATGTTTCGGCCATTACAATTACATTAGACACTATCTCTATTGTCGCTTCCAGCATCAATTTTAGAGCCTTCTTCAGGACAGGCAGATTTCTTCAATTCGGTAGTAATACTGTCTTGTATCTCATAACTATTTTTCAGATTATCAACAATATGAGCAGTTTTGTTCCTTCTGGGCCATAATTGTCCAAAGGAATTGTGATTTTGACAGTTGGATACTCTATGTCACTTAGCACCCACAGTTTTACTCAGCTCTGGCGTTAAGTACGCCTTTCTTGTTCTTGTAAACAGTGTCTTCTAGATTTTACTCGGTTAACAGCACACTGCCGTAATCTAGCCTTGTTGTTTACAACTTGCCAATTCTTTCATCAGTCGACCGTGACAACTACAGGAGAAGAGCACAGACTCATGACGCTTCCCACCGTAAAACTGAGGAAAGAATTACCAAGCCGTAAACAACAAGGTTGGATTACGGCAGTGTGCTGTTAACCGTGCAAGCATAACTTGGCAAGGCGAAGCGTTTAACGCCAATCTGAGAAAGCCTGATGAAAACGGACCATAGTGCCCGTCTAATTGGAGAAATAAGTGCTGCGCGCTTGGCTAATCAGACATGTGAAGTACTAAAGACTGTCCACAATCAAGAAATAGTTTCGCCTGCGCACATAATAAAGCCTGACGAAAACAGACGTCACTTATGTCCCGATCCTAAGAAAGAAGTTAACCAAGTTATACAATACTGAACAGGGAAAAGTGACAAGTAAAATCTAGAAGACACAGTTTACGAGAACAATTAACGCCAGAGCTGAGTAAAACTGTGGGTGCTAAGTGACATAGAGTATCCCACTGTCCAAATCACAATTCCTTTGGACGAGTATGGCCCAGAAAGAACAAAACTGCTCATACCGTTTGTTGATAATCTGAAAAATAGTTATGGGGTACAAGACAGTATAAGTACCGAATTGAAGAAATCAGTCCATCCTGAAGAAGGCCCTAAAATTGATGTTGGAAGCAACACTAGAGATAGTGTCTAATGTAATTGTAATGGCCGAAACATGTCGTCAATCTGAAAAGACTGTGACACATTAAGAGTCTATGTTAATTTAGTAAAACCGACCCCTGTATGAATGATCTATTTAATGATTGTATGGAATGTATCCCCCTTTTTTTCTTTTTCTTTTCTATTTTTCCTTTAGATTTTTTCAGTTGGTTTTAATGAGTTATTAATAAATTGAAAACTTTTGCACTTAATAAGTTCTGTTTCTGGTTCTAAGATATGTGTATGTACATCGTAAATAAGTGTATCCACTATGGATTCATATGCTAATTGGTTAACGTGCTGACTATGTAAAGGCACCACCAACCCTACCTTCAACCGATATAGAGATGGGTAATCTTTTTCTCACCTTTTTTTAATAGAAAATGTATATTGGTCTCCCGTTTTGAGAAATAGATCCCCCGAAAAGAAAGAATTGGGAGTCCACCTTACAAAACATCAGCACTGTCTTGGCCTTCCATTTTTAGTTTGGTCTATTAAGTGTCGCTTGCGACACCTATAAGCTGAAAATCTTGCATTAGAGTACAGATAGGGAGAAATGGCATATGAGGAGGGACACAAAGCTTGTAGGTGTTGTTTTTTTTTATTTTCATTTATTTTATTACAAACTTTTGAAAAAAAAGGACAGACCTACAATATAAAAACAAACAGGTCACTCTAGTGCACAGTGACCTACCACTGCCACCGACTAATATACTATAGGCACCAAATCATAGCGCCTCCTTCTGAATTCTAAAACTGTATGGTTTCATCTATATTAATGATGGCAATATTCATGCTTCACGTTTCATTCACAATATTCGTTAATGGACTTCCAACAGTCTGCTTTCAAGGTGTTTCAAGAATTGCGTGAGTGCAATTATCAATTTTTTGTTTGAGCTACAATGCATTCTTGCTCACCATTCATCGGCACTTAATGTCGATGCCATGCTCAGTTCTTGATCGAGATACCTAGTTTTGTTTTGCCATGACCTAAAAATACAAAGATCTAAATGTTTCAAGGTTTCCTCTTCTTTATTACAAAACCGACATTTGGAGTCTCTTCCCAACAGCTTCTTTCTGTAGCCTTGGATTTCTCTCGTCTCATAGAGGTTTAGCCTGAATTTCAGGTAGTTCCGCCTTAAGTGCTTGCATGGGAACATTTCCATATAGTGTGGTACTCCATGAAGTTGCTTTGCTTCGGGGGGAGAGTTTCTCATGCATTTCTGGTATCTTCTCTTCTCATAGGTCTCGATCCAATCTAGTTCAAGCACTTTTCTTTTCACCAGAATCGGATTATTTATTAGTGTTTTTTCATCGGATCCTATATGGCACAAAATTTCCCTGCATATTTGTCTCCATTTTTGCATTGGGAGTTGGTTTCCCGTTGGACCATTGTAAGTTAGTATGTCGAATTGAGGAATGCACTTTCCGATTGTTTTGCTGCACAAAATCAGCGTATTCCATGTTATTCTCGTGTTCAAGGAAGACATTCTGACTTCGTATAGAACACAGGCAGTGGGACAGCTTTGGGAAATTTGAAGTATTTGCTTCCAAAACGTTCCTTCGCACTGGGCCCAGATCTTACTAGAGCAGCCAAACATGCATTCTGCCCCAAAGGTTAATGCTGGAATTACCTTGCTTTTATAGAAGTTTATCACAGCTTTATACGAGAATTGTCCATATCTTCTCTGTATCAAGGTCCCTTGTGCTGTTAATTGTTTAAACTTGCGTAGGATAAACGTTGCCATGGGCTTGTCTCTTATGCTTGGGCTGATGTATGTTCCCAAGTATTAAACAAAAGGTCACCTGGTTAATGCCTTGCTCTGCCCAGGCGGGTAATAGCATATATGAAAGAAAGTGAGCAAGGTCATGGGATACCTGACTGATAAATGAGAAAAGGACCCACTCCTATCGGGGTATCACTAACTCTTGACACAGAAGAATCTGGAAAGAATAAATGAAGTACTACAGTTGGAATTTAATGAAACTGTAGTATAGGTTGATAGATACACTTTACTGGGTTTTACACAAGATACAAAGGTATTTCCACAAATATGGTACAATAACCACTATGATGTAAAGCAAATGCTGATTGATTGCCGCGTATTAACAATGCATACCCATCCACTGAAAGATCCTTGGGAAGGATGCCAGTGGATTTAGTGAAGTGATAACATTTGGTAATCAACGAGAGCATATCTGAACAAAGTAGAGCTGAACAAGAACAACAAAGAACAATATAACGGTCTACACGTCTGTGTTTCGCCCAGAAGGTGAGCGAAATTAAGCTCTGATGGTATGGCCTTCATCAGGACAGGATATTCCAAACACGGGAAGTATCTTGTGGGGTCTGTGGAGATAAACAGACGGGGTGTATTAGGAGTGGGCACTAAACGTAAGTGTCTAGCACAGGTATGGGTATCAGTACAAAGGGCCGGTGCTTACCGGGACTTCGGTGCGCTGAGAATCAGCTAGAAGCAGTGTCTTGGGTACACTGTAGGATTTGTGAGATCCTGTAAATGGCCATTCCTGTAACAAAATGAAATGACAGAGGGGCTGTAAGAGTCCGCCCAATGAGGAAGTGCATCAGATGTAGCGATGGTGGGAGCAGGGCTTACCTTACTCACGCCTACAAATTCCCAAAAAACTGGGTAAGGCGGGCTGGCGTGTTGATTACGCGACAAAAACCGCAGGCTCAGGGGCTGCAGGAAAAGGAGAAAAGACACCAGGGGCTAAATAGGCGCGCTTTAGGTGAAAATCGATGCGCGGGTGGCATCGTGAGGCGTGGACGGTGTGAGGGGTCCACCCGGGGTTCTGATTAAGTATGTGGGCTGGCGGGCTGTGGAATATATGGGCCACACTATTCACAATAAGTAGGGCGTGTGAGGTGGAGCCCGCTTCTAAAGGTGAAAGGCAAGTGGTAAATAGGAGAGGTATCACAATGGTGACTAAAGGATACAACATAGGGTAGTGCTGCCCGAGTGAGGAGGACATGCAATCGCATCGAGGGTGAGGCGCCTGGCAGTACTAGAGTTACAGGTACTCACCGGCGGTGTCTGACAGGAAGGCTGCTACACGAAGCGTCGGCGTCCGCGGTCATTGGCTGTGTGCGGCGAATGAAAGCTAGCTGCTGGGGTGAAATAGTGCCGGCCGGCCGGCCATGTTGGGGTGCACGAAAAAGAGGTGTCTAATTGCTTGCCTGCATGGATGTGCGCCGCGGTGTCCAGTACTTGCTAAGGGGTGACCAGCCCCTATGGTGAAAAGAAATATGCATCCCACACTGGGGCTGAAGGAAATGAAGGGCCATGCCGGAAAAAATGTGCACGGCAGGCGCCAATATCTGAGCAACTTGCCGCTGTGTGGTAGGACCGTGTGCATGTAACGGTGCGTCGACTGCAATTGGCGAAATGTACCACAGAAAGTAATTCAAGGTACACAGCAACAATGCCCCAAAAGAGTGGTAGGGCATATTGAATTGGCAAATTTAGGATTACGCAGGCATATATTTAGAGCAAATCCAGCACCATATTAGCGGGTGTCCTGACATATGATTTCTAGGTTTCACACGTAAGAACAATCTTTGTTTACACATAACAACACTTGTGCATTTAGTGAAGATCACAATAATAAGTCCATTACATTACGTGGTCGACTAATGCTTGTGCCGCACTGCATTAAGTGATGAACACAATAATAAGCCCATTACATTACGTGGTCGACTAATGCATATGCCGCATTGCTCTGAGTACATTGGAATTGGCCCAGGAGAGGTCAGACCTGAGCGTGGCAGAGTGACTTAACAAAGCCTAGAGGCCACACAGTGATGAAGTGAAACAATGAGATTAAACATTTTTTTTTAGAGAAAATGTTTCCACTCGACACAGATGTTGAGACCTTTATGGACAGAGTTAAGTCTATGTACCCATTTCTGTTCCAGGTGGGTTAGAACTCTGTCGATGTCTCCTCCTCTGGTTGTGACAGTTACCTTCTGAATCACCAGCCATTTCAGGTCCATGTTGGTATGGTTTTTCTTGAGGAAATGGTCCACAAGAGGTTTATCGGGCACTTTGTTTTTGATGCATGATCGATGCTCACAAATTCTGGTTTTTACTGGTCGCATGGTTTTACCCACATAGATTAGTCCGCACGGGCAGGTAATAACATAGATAACCTGCTTAGTGTTACAATTAGTGTGATCTTGTAGGGTCCAATTGACATCATTATGATGGAAGGTTTTGGTGGTTTCTGTGAATTGGCAGACTGTACATTTGCCGCACTTTTAATGTCCTTGAACCGGAGGCAGATTCCACAGGGTGTTGGAGGACCTAGTTGGTTCAATGAAAGTGTGTACAAGGGATTCTTTGATATTCCGATTTTTCTTAAATGCAAACAGGGGTACTTTGTGCAACGAGCCTTCGTGTTTGATGATCGGCCAGTATTGCTTGATGGTTTTCTTGATGAGGTCGCTAAGTGGGCTGAACGTAGTGACACATACCAATCTGTCCAGTTCCTTTTTGGGTGTTTTCGTAAGACAAATAGTGCGGTCAGTATTGGAAGCCGGCTTTTTGGCATTTTTAATGGCCTTTTTCGGGTATCCTCTGTCGGTGAGTCTAGCTTGGAGATCCATCGCATGTTTGTCAAAAGTAATCCGTTGGGTACAATTTCTTCTGATGCGTAAGAATTGTCCATACGGTAAGTTGTACTTCATGCTCCCGGGATGGTAGCTGCCGAAGTGAAGCAAAGTGTTCCTGTCTGTAGCTTTGCGGAACAATTCCGTGTGGAGTTGATTCCCTGACCTATAGATGTGAAGATCTAGAAAATCAATTGCTTGGAAGTCCCAATGGATGGTAAATTTAATGTGTTGGTTACATTGATTTAGCCAACCATAGAAGGCGATGAGGTCTTCAGACTCGCCTTTCCAGATGAGTAGGACGTCGTCAATGTATCTCTTCCAGAGGACGATATGCTGTTGAAAGGGGTTGTTGGTGGAAGAAATGTTTTCAGTTTCGTAGTGGGCCATGTAAAGGTTCTCTATGTCGGGGGCGAACGTGGCGCCCATGCTGACCCCTTTGGTTTGTATGTAGAGTTGGTCTTTGAACAGGAAGACATTTTTGGTCATGGCCAGTCTGACACATTCCAAAATGAATTCGGTGGGTACAGCAGTGATGTTGGTTCTGGTGTCAAGGAAAAGTTTTAGTATTTCCAAGCTTTCAAGTTGAGGTATTGACGTGTACAATGATTCCACATCGAGGGTAGCAAGGATGTAGTTGGATTCCATATTGATCTCATTCAGCATGAGGATAGTGTCAGTACTATTCTTGAGGTATGACTCCATCTTGTAGACAAAAGGTTTGAGAAAGAAATCGGTATAGACCGATAGAGGTTCAAGTATTGAGTCGCACGCGGAGACGATAGGTCTTCCGGGAGGATTGGTCAGGTTTTTGTGCACCTTCGGTGGTATATAGAAGGCTGGAATGCGAGGGTGTTTTTTGTTCAAGAACCGATATTCCTCTTCGCAGATCCAGGATTCTTGAAGTGCGTGGTGAGTCAAGCTTAAGATTTCTTCCTGTAGTTCTTTACTGGGATCTCTTTGTAGCCGTGAGTATGCATTGACGTCACTCAGTAGCCGTAGACATTCTGTGTCATAGTTGGTGGTGTTTGAAATGACTATCCCTCCGCCCTTGCCGGCCGGCTTGATGGTAATAGCTAAGTTCTCTTTGAGTGAGGAGAGTGCCTTCCTTTCTTCTGGTAGGAGATTGTCTGGATAGTAGTTCTTTTGAGCAAGTCCTTTTCGTACAGCATTGGTGACCATTTTCTCATAGGTGTCAAATTCGCAAGGAATGGTGTGCGGTGGGGGCATGAAGGTGGATTTGATTTTTAGTCCGGTCGTGTTTTCTTTATCCTGTTGAGGGTTGTTTGGTCCGGCGTTGGAGGGTTCTGGCACATATACTTGGAAGAAATATTTGAGACGAATGTTTCGAAAAAAGCGCTTTAGTTAGACCTCTGTGTCGAATGGTTGGGCCTTCGCTGCCGGGATGAATGAAAGTCCTTTTTCGAGGAGGTTAGTCTCAGTGGTGGTCATTGTGTGGTCGGATAAGTTGAAAATGGGGATCCTCTCTGTTGTCCTCGGTTGTTGTACCACTGTCTGGTCCGCATTTGTTGGCCTTGTTGAGCTGGTCTCCGTTTCGGGCGTCCTCGTTGCATGCCTCTGTGAAAAAAAGGTTGCTGAGGGTATTGTTGCGGGTATTGTTGGTTTCCTGGGCCTCCACTGGTGCTACCGCCACTGCTCGACGAGCTTCCTGAGAAAGTGACACCGCAATTTCTTCTGTTGAACGGGCCTTGTTGTTGGATTTCTGTATAGTAGTTCTCTCGGAGGTAGGGATAGGTCTCGTCTTCGGCATAACTTTGCAGATCTTTTTTGAATTTTTGTGCTTTTCTTTCTAGGGTAATGACCTTAAATTTATCGATTTCAATCTCAAGTTTTTCAAGTTTTAGTTTGGCATCTTTTATGGTGGCGTCTTCTAGGAATTTCTTTTCAATTTCCAACAGTTCAGCTCCTTGCTTTTTACATTCCTCGTCTGCTGTGTCGATGACGAGAATCAACCAATCACGGCTGCATTTGTTGCCTACCCCGCTGAAATTTTTGTTGAACTTCGGGTTGTCGGTAAAGATCCATAGTATATTTTTCACTTGTAATCCGTCGGGTATTATGCCTGCTTTGAGGTACTCTAGCATGAATTTACCATGCATTTCGGTACGGAGACATTATTTATTTATTTATTTATTTATTTATTTATTTTTCAAGGACATTACAAGTGCGGCAAATGTACAGTCTGCCAATTCACAGAAACCACCAAAACCTTCCATCATAATGATGTCAATTGGACCCTACAAGATCACACTAATTGTAACACTAAGCAGGTTATCTATGTTATTACCTGCCCGTGCGGACTAATCTATGTGGGTAAAACCATGCGACCAGTAAAAACCAGAATTTGTGAGCATCGATCGTGCATCAAAAACAAAGTGCCCGATAAACCTCTTGTGGACCATTTCCTCAAAAAAAAACATACCAACATGGACCTGAAATGGCTGGTGATTCAGAAGGTAACTGCCACAACCAGAGGAGGAGACATCGACAGAGTTCTAACCCGCCTGGAACAGAAATGGGTACATAGACTTAACTCTGTCCATAAAGGTCTCAACATCTGTGTCGAGTGGAAACATTTTCTCTAAAAAAAAATGTTTAATCTCATTGTTTCACTTCATCACTGTGTGGCCTCTAGGCTTTGTTAAGTCACTCTGCCACGCTCAGGTCTGACCTCTCCTGGGCCAATTCCAATGTACTCAGAGCAATGCGGCATATGCATTAGTCGACCACGCAATGTAGTGGACTTATTATTGTGTTCATCACTTAATGCAGTGCGGCACAAGCATTAGTCGACCACGTAATGTAATGGACTTATTATTGTGATCTTCACTAAATGCACAAGTGTTGTTATGTGTAAACAAAGATTGTTCTTACGTGTGAAACCTAGAAATCATATGTCAGGACACCCGCTAATATGGTGCTGGATTTGCTCTAAATATATGCCTACGTAATCCTAAATTTGCCATTTCAATATGCCCTACCACTCTTTTGGGGCATTGTTGCTGTGTACCTTGAATTACTTTCTGTGGTACATTTCGCCAATTGCAGTCGACGCACCGTTACATGCACACGGTCCTACCACACAGCGGCAAGTTGCTCAGATATTGGCGCCTGCCGTGCACATTTTTTCCGGCATGGCCCTTCATTTCCTTCAGCCCCAGTGTGGGATGCATATTTCTTTTCACCATAGGGGCTGGTCACCCCTTAGCAAGTACTGGACACCGCGGCGCACATCCATGCAGGCAAGAAATTAGACACCTCTTTTTCGTGTACCCCAACATGGCCGCCCAGCACTATTTCACCCCAGCGGCTAGCTTTCATTCACCGCACACAGCCAGTGACCGCGGACGTCGACGCTTCGTGTAGCAGCCTTCCTGTCAGACACCGCCGGTGAGTACCTGTAACTCTAGTACTGCCAGGCGCCTCACCCTCGATGCGATTGCATGTCCTCCTCACTCGGGCAGCACTACCCTATGTTGTATCCTTTAGTCACCATTGTGATACCTCTCCTATTTACCACTTGCCTTTTACCTTTAGAAGCGGGCTCCACCTCACGCGCCCTACTTATCGTGAATAGTGCGGGCCATATATGCCACAGCCCGCCAGCCCACATACTTAATCAGACCCCCGAATGGAACCCTCACACCGTCCACGCCGCACGATGCCACCCGCGCATTGATTTTCACCTGAAGCGTGCCTATTGAGCCCCTGGTGTCTTTTCTCCTTTTCCCGCAGCCCCTAAGCCTGCGGTTTTTGTCGCGTAATCAACACGCCAGCCCGCCTTACCCAATTTTTCAAGAATTTGCAGGCGTGAGTAAGGTAAGCCCTGCTCCCACCATCGCTACATCTGATTGCACTTCCTCATTGGGCGGACTCTTACAGCCCCTCTGTCATTTACTTTTGTTACAGGAATGGCCATTTACAGGATCTCAGAAATCCTACAGTGTACTCAAGACACTGCTTCTAGCTGATTCTCAGCACACCGAATTACCGGTAAGCACCGGCCCTTTGTACTGATTCCCATACCTGTGCTAGACACTTACGTGTAGTGCCCACTCCTAATACACCCCGTCTGTTTATCTCCACAGACCCCACAAGATACTTCCCGTGTTTGGAATATCCTGTCCTGATGAAGGCCATACCATCAGAGCTTAATTTCGCTGACCTTCTGGCCGAAACACAGTCGTGTAGACCGTTATATTGTTCTTTGTTGTTCTTGTTCAACTCTACTTTGTTCAGATGTCCTCTCGTTGATTACCAAATGTTATCACTTCACTAAATCCACTGGCATCCTTCCCAAGGATCTTTCAGTGGATGGGTATGCATTGTTAATACGCGGCAATCAATCAGCATTTGCTTTATATCATAGTGGTTATTGTACCATATTTGTGGAAATACCTTTGTATCTTGTGTAAAACCCAGTCAAGTGTATCTATCAACCTATACTACAGTTTCATTAAATTCCAACTGTAGTACTTCATTTATTCTTTCCAGATTCTTCTGTGTCAAGAGTTAGTGATACCCCGATAGGAGTGGGTCCTTTTCTCATTTATCAGTCAGGTATCCCATGACCTTGCTCACTTTCTTTCATATATGTTCCCAAGTATTTACAAGAGTCCGCTTGCCTTAGGCTGTGGTCTTCCAGGGTCCAGTTAAATTTCTTCTTTTTTGAGGACCTGCCCTTCAGATTTTCAAGGATCAAAATTTCTGATTTTTCTGAATTGATTTCTAGCCCTATTTCGTCAATGTATGTTTTCAGGGCATTTATTTTATGTTGCAACCCTATTGGGGTTAAGTCCAGTAGAACTATATCATCCACGTAGAGTATCCAACTTATATGCTTGCCGTTCAACTTTGGTGGTACTGATCTCACTCCATCTATCGCTTCTCCGACCTCCGAGATATAGAAGTTGAACAACGTGGCACCTAAGGGGCACCTATGTTTTACGCCACGGGCCGTTGGAATTGCCTTGGAGAGATGACCATCGTTATCTAGGCGGATCTTCACTTTTGTGTCAGAATATAGTTCTTTAATGGCCAAGATTAAACTTACTGGACAGCCCCTTTTTAATAGTTTTGCCAATAGGATTTCTCGATCCACGCCATCAAAGGCGTGGGCTAGGTCAATGAAAGCTAGGTAGGTTTTTTGGCCATTATCAATGGCTTCTATTTTTATCATGTTCAGCAAAAACAGGTTCAGGCTACACCCCACTCCTTTTACAAAGCCTGTTTGTCTTTCCTCCATGGCCTTTTCTGAGTGTACCCAGTTGGATAGTTTCTTCAGGAGCAAACAAGCAAAGATTTTTCCCACCACGTCTAGCAGGGCGATCGGCCGATAGTTAGTTGGCTCCGTTCGGCACCCTTTTTTGAATATTGGAACTATGATCCCTTCCTTCCACGTGGCGGGAATTCTAGCCTCCGGTTTTATGTTCTGTAACAAAATGTAACAGAATTCCGACATTCGTCTAGGTTGCTCTTCAGCATGTAATTTGACAAGCCATCGGGCCCTGCAGCTCGCGAAGAACTACAATTTTGCATGCATTTCTTAATCTCCTCTAATTCAAAAGTTAAGTCCCATGATTGTTGAGTGGGGAGTTGTTGGCTGCCAGACTATGTTTTCTTCTCAAAAAGTTGGTTATAGTGAGCGACCTACTGAGTTTCATTAACCATGTTCTTCATCACGGCTCGCATTGGATTTTCAAATTCGTTGATTACTGACCAGAAACTTCTGGCGTTCTTTTGTGCTAGTGCCTTTAAGATGAATTCGGCCTCAGTCTGTTCCATTATGAATCTGTATGATTTCAACCAATTTTTATAAGCTTTTTTGAGTGACTTTATGCCTTGATTTTGGTTTCCTCTATTTTCCCTTTTTATTTTCCTGCTATTTTTACGTAGTTCTCGTTTCTTTTGAGCCACTTGGTCATTAAATATATGCTTCCTGTATAGCGGTTTTCCCTGGCCGGCTCCCTTCATCCTATAAATCTCCATGAAGTCTTTGTATTCCGTCACCGGAGCCATGGCACTTCCCAGCTGAGGTCTTATTTGGCCAGCTAAGGACATTATGGGCCTCATTACGATTTTGGCGGTAGCAATGCCGCTATTGGCGGCATGGCTGCTGCCAAAATGGGGTCCGGGTTCCCAGAATGGGGAATTACCGGGCCATTCCGAGTTCGGAGGGCCCGGTAATTCCTCCCTCCAGGAACCCAGGCCTGGACCTTCCCCATTCCCATTTCAGCCCCCATAGGGCTGAATGGGAATGGGGGAGGGAGAAAACAACGGGCCAATTACGAGCGGCCCGTTGTTTGCTCCCTCTTCCCCTCTTACCGGGCCCCTTGAGGTGAGCTTGTAATGAGGAGGAACAGGTTTAACAGGTCCGCCTCCTTTAGCGGGTCCCGTTAACCCGTTCTGCCTCACTTGTAATGAGGCCCTATGTCTTGATTATTCATTCGTAGACGGGTCCTTCTAGATTTGAGTGCAATGTATTGGTTCCACACTTGATTGGTTAAGAACTTCCCTTGATTCCATGTGAGCCTTAATAAATGATGGTCACTTTGAGGTGTATTTGAGACTTTTAGGGTAGTGATCTCAGCGGACATCGTTTCAGACATAAATAAATAGTCAATTATTGATCTTTGAATTCCCCTCTCCCACGTGGCAGCTGGGGGCATGTCGCCACTTATATTCCCGTTCAACATGTTCATTGACCGATCACTCATTTTGTCCAGCCATCTTTGCGCCATTTTTAAATCTTTCTTTGATGAGTTTACTTTTTTTGTTTTGGATGTACTGATCTCAATGAATTTCAGGATAAAATCTCCACAGATCACAATGTGGCAAGTGGCGGCTCAACCTGCACAAGATCCACCAGATCTAGCAATTCGTCCATTAGTGTTTTATGATTAGGATCTAAGTGGTTCCAATACAAGTTGAAGATATGCACCTCCTTTGCCAGTTGGTTTATCGAGCTAACGGCCTCTACTTTTGCATATTATATGTAAGGCGAGTGGTTCTTGTTTGTTTTGGTACAAAAACTACTCGTTCTCTTTACTAGGATTAGCTGGCCTGACATGGCACGACTTTTCTTTGGAACCACTACAGGATTCATTGCAGCCTCGAAATCCTTCTATACAGGGACAATGTGTCAGCCATGTCTCCTGGAAACATATTATATCACAAGATCGAAGCTCTTCAGCCGGCTGCGCTATTAAGTGGGCATGAACACAAGTGTTCCAGGATGCAAAAGAAATTACTGTATTGTCCTTTTGGCATTAGCTTTCCTCAGGGCAGTTTATGGCCTTTGCTAACCAAGACCAGCTACATTCAGCATCGCTGTTGGATCTCGTTTTTGTTGTTGATCCACTTGCTGCTGTAGAGGCTACTGAGTTTATTACAGTAATCTTAAATTTGTTTATATCCGGGTCGGTGCTTGGCGCGGCGACCACCTTCATGGCTTTCTTGGATTCTGATGCGATCACTATTGCCTTGTCCATTTGTCTACTCAGTTGGTTAGACTTCTGATGCGCTACAGTTGTAGGGGAAGGTATTAGGACATTGTCGACTTCGTACACTTAGAAACCCTCATCCATTATCGATCTTTCACTCATCATGATTTTCTGAACAACTTTCAGTGAGGCGATATGTAGCAGAGCTCGGGCTTGACCAGAGTTATCGATAAATTCGACTCTTTCGATTTCACTACTTTTCACCGCCTTTAGGGCAGGTATTACTTTGAAGAGCTGTAATATCAAGTGTCGATTTATGGGTGAATTGTGCTTTTTTTACCTCAATTCTTTCTATCAGGATTCTGTAGTTCAGAATTGTGGCCATTGCTCGCTGGTCTAAGCATTCCTCGCCCAATACCACATTTCTCGCATTCTTTTTTTGGTTCATTGCTAGGTCTTGAGCTCTTGGGCTGGATTGCAAGCTATCTTCGTTCTGCCATTTTTCGCATGTTGGTGTTGGCGCAGAAGCCTTATTCATTATTTGGTTTGAATGCTCTAGTTACTTTTTTTCTAGAGTTCGCTTTAATTTTTCTTCCATTGTGTAGAATCTTTTTGCCTCAGAGCTGAGGCATTTAGAATCACTATTAAGAGCCTCAATTGCTTTCACAGGTGACTCTATTATCCTTATTACTCTTTTGATCAAGTTTTGGTCTTTTGAGGCAGCGCCCAAAGAGGCAGAAGGTTCCATGTCAATCTCTTTCTCCACCTCATGATCGTCTTGACTCTTCCTTTGAGTTTTTTGTTTTATCTATATTTTCAGGCGGCATACTATATGTAGACAGATTCATCAGGTCCGGGGAGGCGAGTTCTTCATCGCTACTCACGTCAACCACTTGATTTGTATCTAAAGTTGGTGCTACCTCATTTGGTTTGGGAGAGCTACTCTTCTTTTGCTCTTTTTGGATACTCTTTAAAGGTGTTTCCTTATTTCTTTGTCCATTATTAATTGTAACGCTTAGCGCTTTTAGGTTTCAGAAAAAGTTTGCTGAGATTTTTGCATTTTTCTTTTTTGGAGCAACCATATTTTTTGTCTTCTGTTTACATTTCCCTTGCTTGACGACTTCATCAGCCAGTTTCTTGTTTTTTTTTAATCTGTTTGACGACTCCGGTTTTTCGAAGATCTCAAACCATTCCTGCTCATTCGACTTATCCTTATCTGAGGGAGGTTTAGTTTCGAGTTAATTTTTTTAATTTCCCTCGGCATGAGTGTTTGGGGTCAGTAGTGGAACAGATGACGTTTGGCTAACAGGAGAGGAGCTGGAAGACTGTGCGAACTCGATGATCTCACAATCTACAGGAATGCAAGGTATACTCACTGAGGCCCATCCCTTATCTGTTCTCAACGTTAGCGCTTCTTGTGGCTGGGCCACCACCTTGTGACTGTCGATGTTGCTACTTTTCTTGGCTTGATCCATCATATTTTCGTTGAGGCTGATGCTCTTATTGGGACCTAGTTCGAAGTTCGCTGCTTGTTGTGAAGATTCACTTAGTTCCCTTCTTGTAACTTGCAGGCTCATGAGCACAGTCTTTTGTCCCAACAGTACTTATATCTTTTGAGGATTTGTTGGGTCAATCTGGATTGATGAGTGAAGGGTCTGCCCCCATTCATTATGGCCTTTCGATTCACGAGCGCTCATTCTACGACCTTGTTCCTTGTTTAGGACACTCAAGGCTTGTTTTGACACTTCTGCAAAGAGTCGTTTGTCCTCGGTGTTGCTTTTGAGCGCTTCTTTCAGAATGGATGATGAAAAGCGCATCATTGGATTTTGAGCCACCATGTCTGCCAGATCCCCTTCCAGTTTTATCATTTTGGCGTTAAGTAAGGCAATCAGAGTATTTTGATCTTTGCAGGACTCATTTAATTGTTCGTATAGCTTTGTTAGGGGAGCCACTGCGATCGTCGTCGCCGACATTAGAATAGGGCGTAGGCTATTACCCACTTTTTCGATTACCATGGCACTAGTTGCGGGCAGTTCACGTCCTTTATACAAATGACGCTGTGTGCCTTTATCTTTCCTATTTCGGAAGACTGTGCTTTCTGAGTCAGATTCGGTGATGGTTGCACATGACGTTGACTCAAGCTGAGGGCGCCCGTCTACCTCAGCCTGTTGATGGATACAGGCCTGTGATGCTCCATTCACCGTTGGCACACCAGATACAGCTCGTTTCTGTGAGTGGCTAAACTCGCTCTCTGAAATTACATCCTTTCGGGACCTTTTCTTGCTATCAGATGCTCGCCTGTCTTGGGACCTTTGGTAGGTCAGACTTTCATTAGGGCGGTTGGCATTATCTAATTGCCATCTTTCCACCGTGGGCATCTTCTCATGGTTCATTGGCCTGGATCCATTATCGATCGGCGGCCTCCCCAGTTTTGCATTCATCTGTGACAGTTCTCTTATCGCGATGGAGTTCCGGTGTGCATGAGTTGGACTCTGGCCCGGCTTATTACATATTTGATCTATGGAAGTTGCCGGGACCCAGGTTACGCCTGCTGTTATTTCCTTTATTGGGGCTTTTTTGTGGGACATATTTGTGTTCAGCCCCAGATTGTTGTTGCACCTATTTGGTAAGGGAGGCACTTGTGATGGCAGGCTCGGTGTCCAGGGCCAAGTGTACTGCACTGGGCAGCCCTCAACCCCCTTCTCATTAACTCATCTCACAGGGTCCACACTTTGCTGTTTTACGGGCAACATGTCATGTTCGCTCATCTCATTCATCCCTGTCGTCACTACAGTTGAGTGGCTTGCCATAGCATCACGGTCCTGATCCGCAGGAGACTGGACGAGCGAATGGCACTTCTTCTCTAGTCGCTTGTGACCAGGGTACTCAGCTTCATCACTGCGATTGTTGATAGACACCACATTTGTAGGGTAAGAAGATTGCTTTGCTTTTTCTACGGTCTTCCATGCTAACAATTTCAGCGTGTTTACCTTTTATTTCTCGTGGACTAGAGCTGAGGCGTGCACCATTGCTTGCGTTGTACGCTTTCCAACACTTGGGGGGTCACTATACCCTGTCAAGACTTTACCCTTTGGGTGCCAGTCTGGGCGCTTTGCCATGCTCTCCTTTGCTGATGGAGCACCTAGTTTGTTTACTGACTTTGTTCTCATATTTTTGTCCGGGCTGGGTTCCTCCCCTCCTCCAACGTTCGACTCATGCTTTTTGCCCCAATTTTCGCTCTCCACCGATGCAGCAAACTCTCCCAACAGCCTTGATGGCAGCACGTCCCCGCTTGTATAGTCTGGATCCTGGGTGCCCGCTGGGTGCCCCAGATCTTGCTGACCCACAAAGGCAAGTTCAGCAGAGGGTGGGGGGCGCCAGGGGCAGACATTCCGCTGCTCGCAGGCAGAGTAAGTCGGCTCTCATTTATACTCTGACTGCAAGGCAGGAACGGGGGTAAGTCTATTTTATCAAGGACCTCACGGGCTGTTCCGCATCCAAGCCTGCAGTCGTTCAAGCACACCGCACAACCCGTGCTGAACCGACTGTGGTCAGACGACACCAAGCTCACCTCTTCAGCCCCCACCCTCGCCCTCACAGAGTTCATAGGCTGAGTAGTGTGGGCTCCCCCCCCTGGTCTATGAACCTAACACCTGTCCCTGAGATAGACAATGAAATGATATTCCAGGCGTTTTTTGCTTTGTGGAAAAATTGTGGCCGTAGGCCTTTTTTATTTTCTACAAAAAATAATGCCATACAATAAACATGACAGCCACATATCATTATCAATCGCTTTTGGGCACCTCGTGTCCAGTGGTTATGGATGCCGAGCTTTTCCTTAGGCTAATTTTCGTTGCCCTGTGGCATCCCTTCCTGGACACGTGCCGCCACGCCTGAGCGGGTGTTGCTAAAACCCGCTCAGATCCCCCCAAAAAGCGAACTATTTGCATCCCCGTGCTGCTAATGCTTGAAAGATGTTGTCCGTAAATCTGCCCAACCCTTTGTTGGATAAGTGCACCCCGTCCTGATGGAACCACTCGGGGTCATTTTGAGACAGCCCATGTTTTATGAAGTGTAACCCCGTGCTCCTACAATATTTCCCTACAGCTTTGTTTAGCTTTTTCCGTGCCGTCTCAATGGCCTGCCGTCTGCGTGCCCCATACCAAATTCTGCGGGTAGTTATTTCGGACATGAACATTTCGGTATTCCACCTACAGTGGGCTATTGCCCTTAATGACTCGCATATGCTGCGCATCAGCCCGCCCCTAATGGTATACTAACCTCGCTTTTTGCCTGGCCCTCCCCATCTATCGTGTTACGGGCCATTAGTTCCCCTGCCCTGAAAGCCCCATGGTATGACTCGGCCCAGCTTTCCTTTCTCCCTTTGGCCAATGCCTCTTCCCAACATTCACCCCTTTTTGCCGAAATTACACCCACATCCTGCACTCCTGTTTCCACCACTGCATTTTTTACCTGCTTCCCGTACTGCTTACCTGTTTTGTACATTAGGGCGTTCCTTGCTCGCTTGTTTATGAACCGCCCTGTATCCTTTTTCCCTTTTGAGTTAACCTTTGTAGTCAACCGTACTTTCCTTTCCAGGTTTTTAATGGACTTTTCTTTTTCCTTTTGGCCAATGCCTCTTCCAAACCTTCACACACTTTCTCTGCCGCAATTAGTATTTTTTAGAATATATATATATATATATATAGTTTTTTTTTTTTAGTTTTTTTTTTTTTACCTTGCACTCCCCTGCGTTCTTGCTTTTCCTTTTAGCGTTAACCTTGTAGTTAACCGTTCTTATCATTCCAGAGCTTTTCGTGGACATTTCCACTTTTCCTTTTCCCTTTGGCCAATGCCCTTACCAAGCATTCACACCTTTTCTCAGCCGAAAATTAATGTAAAATGGTTTTTTTTTTTTTTTTATTTTTTTTTTTACTTTTTGAGTTAACCTTATAGTCAACCGTTCTTCCCTTTTCAGAGTTTTTGATGGGACCCATGCCTTCTTTGGCGTGGGCGTTTTTCTCCTTTCTGGTGCCCGGCCTTAGATCCCTGTACCTCTCGCCACTGAAAATGCGCCAAGGTGACATCTACACTTTTTAATACAACTGGGCATGATGCACTCCCTTTACTTGACCCGTGCACCACTGCCATGTTATCCGACTGCACCGCTATTTCTTTTTTATTCAGCACCTCTCCCGCTGCACATAATGCTACCCAGCTAGGAAACAATTCCCGCCTGCGTGTTATTCCTAGCTCATGTAGCCTCCTGCCCTGCTTTTGGTCATTTCTCCGTGCATCACTCTCACCCTAGTGTTGCGCCGACGCCAAGTCCCCTAATGCTTCTTTAAAAACCACTTTGCCTTGTTCTATGACCCTTCCCGCCGTATTTAGCTTTTCGGCTAATGCTTGCAGTTCTGTCACGGTGGCCTTGTTCCTCCCTTTTAGCAGACTGCCCCTTGCCGGACTGAACCTCCCCTCTATCCATGTGCCATGAGCTGGCACGCCCCTTATGTAGACATATGCCCCTGAAATATTCCTCCTCCCCTTGCATACCTAGCCATTTCTGTGATTCCTTTTTCCTGATCAACTCTTCTTTTACTACGTTCAATATGTCAGGTTAAAAAAGTCCCATCCCATATCCGGAAAGCAATCCATTTCTCATCTAAACTCGTGCTCCTCTTCATTCCATACATCCCCCCCGCATGCCTTGTATACTTTTAACGCCCTCTGCTGATATGCTACCACTGCTATCCCGTCCTCTGGGAATTTCTGTAATATAATGGTGGGCATTTGTCTGGAAGGCAGTCATCCAGCTGTCGAAGCTCTTTATTACTGTTGCCCTCCTCAGTACACCTTTCTCGTCCTCTTTTATATCTTCTATTGACCCATTCATCACTCTTCTTAGCAGAGAATAAATGTCAACCAACTCTTTTCTCCATATTTTTATTTTTATTTTATATATATATATTTTTTTTCCCTTTACCTTGTCGTTTATATACCATCCCCTTGCCTTCGTAGACCTGCCCTGTGGGTCCTTTCTCATTGTTGGTCTGCCGTATTTAGTTATGAGAGGTCCCCTTTGTCTGCTTTAACTGCAGCTGTTACCACTGTTGGTGCCACACCCTGCGGTGGGTTCCCTGCCACTGGTACTGCTGTTGCTCCTATAGGTCATATTGGCTGTGGATTGGTACCTTGCGGTACCCCTCCTGAGTTTGGCACTATTGGTGCCCCCTGAAGTGTTGGGGCCGGTGTCCCTCTGGGTTCCGACCCTGCCTCCCCCTCCTTGTTTACGACACCTTTCCATTTATCCCATGCCTTCCAATGATCCCCTTCCTCATTATCGCTGCTCTCTGTTTCGGATGATGAAGCCCCTTGCCCACTAACTCTTTGTTCTCTAAGGTGGATTTCAGATTATTTGGGGTGTTCTGAGACCCTTGTTATTCTATTTGTAATCACGTCTGTAATCGTTTTGGCAGTATTGCTTTCTATAATATCCTCCCGCACTTTGCTCCCTGGTGTCCCATTTCTCCTTTAAAACCTTAAATATGTACAGGTTGAAGTTTTCCTCATTCCAACCTAAATCTGGGAAGCAAACCATTTCTTTCTTAAATTCGTGGTCCTATTCTTTCCATACTTCCCCCCCTAAATGCTTTGTACCTTCGATACTCTCTGCTGGCATGTCACCAACGGTACCCCGTCCTCTGGGTATTTTTGCAGTATAATAGTGGACATTATTTGAAAAATCGCCATCCATTTATCAAAAACTCTTTGGTACCTTAATAAGCCTTTCTCATCCTCCCTCTATTGATGCATTCTGTCCTCTCTTCTGGCATTCTAGCAGGGCAAGTCTGATGCTCTACCGACTGAGCTATCCGGGCCCTTCAAAAAAAAAAAAAAAAAAATATCTATGAACTCTTTTCTCCCTATTTTCTCCTTTACCTTCTCCCTAATGTGCCATGACTGTGCCTTCATGGACCGGCCTTGGGTGTCCTTACCAACCGTGGGCCTACCATACTGGGTCACCCTCCTTTCCTGCTGTGCCAGTGAGTGGCCCTGCTGGGACTATGACTGTCCCCTGTATTGGTACATGGGTGCACCCTGCGGGTGTCACCGGTAAGCTGGGGTTCATCCCCTGGTGCTGGCTCCGACCTCGCTGTCCCGTTACTCCCTTTACCACCCCCTTGTGCCGTCGGGGGTATGTTGCTCTGCCACCCTCTCTGTGCCTCGTATTGCCTACTCCGAAAATTCTGCTCCCTTGATCTGTCATATGGAGTCTCGTATCTCCTGTTGTACCTATACTCGTTACTATAATCATTCTGAACATATTGTTTCCTATAATAGCTCTACCATGCTTGTGCCTTTAAGGACCGACCCTGCACATCCTTGCCTATCGTTGGTCTGCCATACTTAGTCATAACTGAGGTAGGCTCTGTTATTTCACTACGGGCGGCTCTGTCGTAGTTACTGCTGCATTGGCAGGTGACCCCTGGGGACCCGTATTTTGTGGAAGCCCCTGTGGTATTGGATCCCCGCTGTCTGTTGGCCCTTGACCTCCTGCCCCCTGACCTACCCCTGCCTTATCCGCTTTCTGCTTTTCTTTACTTATTACCCCTTTTGTTTTCACCCATGCCTGCAGGTGATCCCTCTCTTCATCTTCACTACTATCAGATGCCACATTTTTGTACTCCTTCATTCTCCCTTTGTTGGCTCTGGGCGACTTACCCTGAGCCGTGATACCTGCATTTAACACTTTCACCATTTTGTTAATATTGTTATTCCATTTTTACGATACCTTTCATGGTTCCTTTCTTCCGTTTTATCTTAGGGCTCTTGTGGCTCCCTTGAGATCTCTCTTAACCTCTTTGGCCTTGTGGTACTGCAGCTTCTTCGTCGCTGCCAGCGGATTCCTCAAGCAGCAGAGGCGACATTGCCCTAGCCCTTTCTTCCGACTGTACCACATTCATTACCCACTGCGCTCCATATTCCTTCTCAGCCTTTTTTGGCCCATGCACTGAATTCCTGTGCTCTTCTTGCTCTTTTCCTCTGCCATTTTTCGTTTCCGCCTCTTGCTTTTCCTTCTAGTTTATTGCCTTTGGGTCTCTTCAATATATGTTGAGTTTGGCCCTGCCGGGATTCGAACCTGAGCTCAACCGGCTCTGCACAGGACTCTGTGAGTGCTCCATAATCTGTGCTATTGGACGGGAAGGCTTAGTTTGGCCCTGCCGGGATTCGAACCTGCCTCTGCAGTCTCTGCACAGAGGCCTAAGCGAGTGCTCTACTCGTTGTGCTATCGGCACCAAACGAGAATGACTTGCACCACGGGTCTCTCAGCTGTGCTACCGTGACTGCAAACGATACACCATGTAAAAAGGATTTTTTTATTTTTTTTATTTTATTTTTTTATTTTTTTTAAATGCCCCGGATGTTCCGGACGTTGGATTCGAACTCAGGTCCCCAGCATTCAAAGACCAAGCCCTTAGCAGTTGAGCCACTGGTGGCTGTTCGCTTTGCACGTAGTGCGGCCGCTCTGCGACTTTAAATGTTGGCCCCGTCCCTTATCCGTAACGATTTTTTCCTTTCTCGGCTTGTGTGTCTGCCCGCTCCGAGCTGGCGCCCTTGAGCGCGCTACGTGTTCAGCGCTTCGCTGGCGTCCTGGCTTGCAGCTGCTTCCGTGAGTCGAGTCGCTCTCCCCGCGTCCACACTCTGCCGGCGATCTGCTTATGGAGCAGGGCCAGCTCCCGAGATGCCTCCGACGCGATACACCTCCGCGCTGGTCGTGCTCTTCTCCCGCAGTCCTCAGGATACGTCGTACTGCTTCACCACCGGTGACTGCTCGCCGCGAAGATGACGCCTCCTGAAAAAGAGAAGGGAACAGAAACGGTAAGCCCGCAGAGGCTAACAACGCTTCCTTATCCCTTTCCCCAGGTCCGAGGAGCCTACCCGAGTGAGGTGAGCTCCGGACCTACTTGTGACTCCTTGGGGATTTACGGGGGTATTTATCCCCCGCTGTACCTTTGAAGTGTTGCTGGGGGCCGGGCTTCTTTCTTCCTCCCCCTATTGTTTTTCTTTCACACCTTTTGGTGCGTTTCCCTGGTACGTCGAGGGTGGGGGCGCCGCTTTGTCTGCCCCTCCCTCTTTGTTTCCCGCGTTCGTTTCCCCCACCCTGTGCCTAACCCCCCAGGCCCCCCATCGTGTCATACTCTGTATGCCACGGGGCCTGGGGCATAGAGTCCACCTCACCCAGACCATTAGCCGTATAAACACTTACTTCTGTTAGACGGCTCGGGTCTGTGCGACTGCTCGCAGCTTCTTGGGCGACTTGTGGGGCGGAGACTGAAGGCATTTCGCTCAGGGGCGGGCACAGTCTTTTTCCTGATAAGATCTCGGAGCGCTCCGCTCGTCTAAGTTGCGCTCGCGACAGCGGGATCCCTGTTCTTCCGGTCATGGTAGTGGAAGCCTGCTTGTCCCCTACGACTCCACAGCACCACAGGAAACACACTCCTGCCACACTCTGCTATGCTCTGCGTGTGACAGGGGGTTTTAGCAATAAAGCTCCGCTTCTGCAGTAGAGCTGGAAGAGACACTCCTGGATCACAGAGTAGCACACAGGAAACACACTCCTGCCACACTCCGCTTGTAGGTGTTGTTTGGTTATTTGCCCATCCATTGACTGGCCATGTTAATTTCGATGGCCATGCCCACCCACTTCCTGCCCCTCCCTCCAAAACACCTCATCATGGGAACTCTTTGAGCTCACTTTGATCAAGCCTTACCATCAGACGTTGCCCTTGAAGGGCTGGCAGTGTTTTTTCAAAGCAGTCTTGAGAGTTAATGTCTCAATTGGAGCTGTAAACACACTGCTGGTGTAATAAAAATGTCTAAACCAGGTCTGCCTTTAAGCACTCGATTTATAAGCCCTCCAATGAAGTCCTGTTAAAAACAAACATTGGCAAAGCCAACCATTTTGTTTCAGTATAAGTATTAGGCACTTGCCAGGCACTGCTATTAGGATGGCCAGATAATCATACCATTTTGCACCTGTGACTATCAATGGTCAGTGAATATCATTACGACTGTGCTTGGCAAGTGCATTTCCCAAGCCTGCACAAAACCCAAACTGTTGGCATTGCCAATGCTTTTTAAGCTTTGCCTGCTAGTGTGACATGCACATGTTTTCCAGGGCTCAAGTCGAGGAGACGTATGCTGTTTTGACGAATGAAGAAACAAGGGTGCTCATTTCAGATAGTGGTTGGCCCACTTCAAGTGGTGCCCAAGGGACCAATCAAGGTCATCAGGATTATGGGCAGGAGCTTATGAATGCCTATCTATTTAAAGAGTGAAACATGTCAGGATTTTCCACACCTTTTGTACTGGCAGAAACTGATCAGAGAAAGGACAAGGGACAGTGCAGTATTACTCTGGCAGAAAGTGATCAGAGAAGGGGCAGGGACAGTGCAATATTACTCTGGCAGAAAGTGATCAGAGAAGGGGCAGGGACAGTCCAGTATTACTCTTGCAGAAACCGATCAGGGAAGGGGCAGGGACAGTGCAGTATTACTCTGGCAGAAACCGATCAGAGAAGGGGCAGGAACAGTGCAGTATTACTCTGGCAGAAACTGTTCAGAGAAGGGACAGTGCAGTATTAATCTGGCCGAAAATGATCAGAGAAGGGGTAGGAACAGTGCAGTATTACTCTTACAGAAACTGATCAGAGAAGGGACAGTGCAGTATTACTCTTGCAGAAACTGATCAGAGAAGGGGCAGGGACAGTGCAGTATTACTCTGGCAGAAACCGATCAGAGAATGGGCAGGGACAGTGCAGTATTACTCTGGCAGAAACCGATCAGAGAAGAGACTGTGCAGTATTACTCTTGCAGAAACCGATCAGGAAGGGGCAGGGACAGTGCAGTATTACTCTGGCAGAAACCGACTAGCGAAGTGGCAGGGACAGTGCAGAATTACTCTGGCAGAAAACGATCAGGGAAGGGGCAGGGACAGTGCAGTATTACTCTGGCAGAAACTGTTCAGAGAAGGGGCAGGGACAGTGCATTATTACTCTGGCATAAACTGAACAGAGAAGGGGCAGGGACAGTGCAGTATTACTCTGGCAGAAACTGATCAGAGAAGGGGCAGGGACAGTGCAGTATTACTCTGGCAGAAACCAATCAGAAAAGGGGCAGGGGCAGTGCAGTATTTCTCTTGCAGAAACTGATCAGAGAAGGGGCAGGGAGCAGCAGTGCAGCATTACTCTTGCAGAAACTGATCAGAGAAGGGGCAGAGACAGTGCAGTATTACTCTGGCAGAAACCGATCAGAGAAGGGGCAGGGACAGTGCAGTATTAATCTGGCAGAAACCAATCAGAGAAGGTGCAGGGACAGTGCAGTATTAATCTGGCCGAAACTGATCAGAGAAGGGGCAGGGAAAGTGCAGTATTACTGTCAGAAACCAATCAGAGAAGGGGCATGGACAGTGCAGTATTACTCTGGCAGAAACTGATCAGAGAAGGGGCAGGGACAGTGCAGTATTACTCTGGCAGAAACTGATCAGAGAAGGGACAGTGCAGCATTACTCTGGCAGAAACTGATCAGAGAAGGGGCAGGGACAGTTCAGTATTACTCTGGCAGAAACCGATCAGGGCAGAGGCAGTGCAGTATTACTCTTGCAGAAACTGATCAGAGAAGGGGCAAGGACAGTGCAGTATTACTCTGGCAGAAACCAATCAGAGAATGGGCAGGTACAGTGCAGTATTACTCTGGCAAAAACCGATCAGAGAAGGGACAGTGCAGTATTACTCTTGCAGAAACCAATCAGAGAAGGGGCAGGGACAGTGCAGTATTACTCTGGCAGAAACCGATCAGAGAAGGGGCAGGGACAGTGAGTATTACTCTGGCAGAAACCGATCAGAGAAGGGGCAGGGACAGTGCAGTATTACTCTGGCAGAAACCGATCAGAGAAGAGACAGTGCAGTATTACTCTTGCAGAAACCGATCAGAGAAGGGGCAGGGACAGTGCAGTATTACTCTGGTAGAAACTGATCAGAAAAGGGGCAGGGACAGTGCAGTATTACTCTGGCAGAAACTGATCAGAGAAGGGGCAGGGACAGTGCAGTATTACTCTGGCAGAAACTGTTCAGAGAAGGGACAGTGCAGTATTACTCTGGCAGAAACCGATCAGAGAAGGGCCAGAGACAGTGCAGTATTACTCTTACAGAAACTGATCATTGCAGGGGCAGGGACAGTGCAGTATTACTCTGGCAGAAACCGATAAGAGAAGGGGAGGGACAGTGAAGTATTACTCTGGCAGAAACCGACTAGAGAAGGGGCAGGGACAATGCAGAATTACTCTGGCAGAAACCGATCAGAGAAGGGGCAGGGACAATGCAGTATTACTCTGTCAGAAACTGATCAGAGAAGGGACGGGGACAGTGCAGTATTACTCTGGCAGAAACCGATCAGGGCAGGGGCAGTGCAGTAATACTCTTGCAGAAACAAATCAGAGAAGAGGCAGGGACAGTGCAGTATTACTCTGGCAGAAACTGATCAGAGAAGGGGCAGGGACAGTGCAGTATTACTCTGGTAGAAACCGATCAGGGCAGGGACAGTGCAGTATTACTCTGGCAGAAACCGATCAGGGCAGGGGCAGTGCAGTATTACTCTTGCAGAAACCGATCAGAGAAGGCGCAGGGAGGGACAGTGCAGTATTACTCTTGCAGAAACTGATCAGAGAAGGGGCAAGGACAGTGCAGTATTACTCTGGCAGAAATCGATCAGAGAAGGGGCAGGGACAGTGCAGTATTACTCTTGCAGAAAGTGATCAGAGAAGGGGCAGGGACAGTGCAGTATTACTCTGGCAGAAAGTGATCAGAGAAGGGGCAGGGACAGTGCAGTATTACTCTGGCAGAAACCAATCAGAAAAGGGGCAGGGGCAGTGCAGTATTACTCTGGCAGAAACCAATCAGAGAAGGGGCAGGGACAGTGCAGTATTACTCTGGCAGAAACCAATCAGAGAAGGGGTAGGGACAGTGCCGTATTAATCCGGCCGAAACTGATCAGAGAAGGGGCAGGGACAGTGCAGTATTACTGTCAGAAACCGATCAGAGAAGGGGCAGGGACAGTGCAGTATTAGTCTGGCAGAAACCGATCAGAGAAGGGGCAGGGAGGGACAGTGCAGTATTACTCTTGCAGAAACCGATCAGAGAAGGGGCAGAGACAGTGCAGTATTACTCTGGCAGAAACCAATCAGAGAAGGGGCAGGGACAGTGCCGTATTAATCCGGCCGAAACTGATCAGAGAAGGGGCAGGGACAGTGCAGTATTACTCTGGTAGAAACCGATCAGGGCAGGGACAGTGCAGTATTACTCTGGCAGAAACCGATCAGGGCAGGGGCAGTGCAGTATTACTCTTGCAGAAACCGATCAGAGAAGGCGCAGGGAGGGACAGTGCAGTATTACTCTTGCAGAAACTGATCAGAGAAGGGGCAAGGACAGTGCAGTATTACTCTGGCAGAAATCGATCAGAGAAGGGGCAGGGACAGTGCAGTATTACTCTTGCAGAAAGTGATCAGAGAAGGGGCAGGGACAGTGCAGTATTACTCTGGCAGAAAGTGATCAGAGAAGGGGCAGGGACAGTGCAGTATTACTCTGGCAGAAACCAATCAGAAAAGGGGCAGGGGCAGTGCAGTATTACTCTGGCAGAAACCAATCAGAGAAGGGGCAGGGACAGTGCAGTATTACTCTGGCAGAAACCAATCAGAGAAGGGGTAGGGACAGTGCCGTATTAATCCGGCCGAAACTGATCAGAGAAGGGGCAGGGACAGTGCAGTATTACTGTCAGAAACCGATCAGAGAAGGGGCAGGGACAGTGCAGTATTAGTCTGGCAGAAACCGATCAGAGAAGGGGCAGGGAGGGACAGTGCAGTATTACTCTTGCAGAAACCGATCAGAGAAGGGGCAGAGACAGTGCAGTATTACTCTGGCAGAAACCAATCAGAGAAGGGGCAGGGACAGTGCCGTATTAATCCGGCCGAAACTGATCAGAGAAGGGGCAGGGACAGTGCAGTATTACTCTTACAGAAACTGATCATTGCAGGGGCAGGGACAGTGCAGTATTACTCTGGCAGAAACCGATAAGAGAAGGGGAGGGACATTGAAGTATTACTCTGGCAGAAACCGACTAGAGAAGGGGCAGGGACAATGCAGAATTACTCTGGCAGAAACCGATCAGAGAAGGGGCAGGGACAATGCAGTATTACTCTGTCAGAAACCAATCAGAGAAGGGGTAGGGACAGTGCCGTATTAATCCGGCCGAAACTGATCAGAGAAGGGGCAGGGACAGTGCAGTATTACTCTGGCAGAAACCGATCAGGGCAGGGGCAGTGCAGTAATACTCTTGCAGAAACCAATCAGAGAAGAGGCAGGGACAGTGCAGTATTACTCTGGCAGAAACCGATCAGAGAAGGGGCAGGGACAGTGCAGTATTGCTCTGGCAGAAACTGATCAGAGAAGGGGCAGGGACAGTGCAGTATTACTCTGGTAGAAACCGATCAGGGCAGGGACAGTGCAGTATTACTCTGGCAGAAACCGATCAGGGTAGGGGCAGTGCAGTATTACTCTTGCAGAAACCGATCAGAGAAGGCGCAGGGAGGGACAGTGCAGTATTAGTCTTGCAGAAACCGATCAGAGAAGGGGCAGGGACAGTGCAGTATTACTCTGTCAGAAACTGATCAGAGAAGGGGCAGGGACAGTGCAGTATTACTCTGGCAGAAACCGATCAGGGTAGGGGCAGTGCAGTATTACGCTGGCAGAACCCAATCAGAGAAGGGGCAGGGACAGTGCAGTATTACTCTGGCAGAAACTGATCAGAGAAGGGGCAGGGACAGTGCAGTATTACTCTGGCAGAAACCGATCAGGGTAGGGGCAGTGCAGTATTACTCTTGCAGAAACCGATCAGAGAAGGCGCAGGGAGGGACAGTGCAGTATTACTCTTGCAGAAACTGATCAGAGAAGGGGCAGGGACAGTGCAGTATTACTCTGGCAGAAATCGATCAGAGAAGGGGCAGGGACAGTGCAGTATTACTCTGGCAAAAACCGATCAGAGAAGGGACGGTGCAGTATTAGTCTTGCAGAAACCGATCAGAGAAGGGGCAGGGACAGTGCAAAATTACTCTGGCAGAAACCGATCGGAGAAGGGGCAGGGACAGTGCAGTATTACTCTGGCAGAAACTGTTCAGAGAAGGGACAGTGCAGTATTAATCTGGCCGAAAATGATCAGAGAAGGGGTAGGAACAGTGCAGTATTACTCTGGCAGAAACTGATCAGAGAATGGACAGTGCAGTATTAATCTGGCAGAAACCGATCAGAGAAGGGGCAGAGACAGTGCAGTATTACTCTTACAGAAACTGATCACAGAAGGGACAGTGCAGTATTACTCTTGCAGAAACTGATCAGAGAAGGGGCAGGGACAGTGCAGTATTACTCTGGCAGAAACCGATCAGAGAAGGGGCAGGGACAGTGCAGTATTACTCTGGCAGAAACCGATCAGAGAAGAGACTGTGCAGTATTACTCTTGCAGAAACCGATCAGGAAGGGGCAGGGACAGTGCAGTATTACTCTGGCATAAACTGAACAGAGAAGGGGCAGGGACAGTGCAGTATTACTCTAGCAGAAACTGATCAGAGAAGGGGCAGGGACAGTGCAGTATTGCTCTGGCAGAAACCAACCAGAAAAGGGGCAGGGGCAGTACAGTATTACTCTTGCAGAAACCGATCAGAGAAGGGGCAGGGAGGGGCAGTGCAGTATTACTCTTGCAAAAACTGATCAGAGAAGGGGCAGACACAGTGCAGTATTACTCTGGCAGAAACCGATCAGAGAAGGGGCAGGGACAGTGCAGTATCACTCTGGCAGAAACCGATCAGAGAAGGGGCAGGAACAGTGCAGTATTAATCTGGCCGAAACTGATCAGAGAAGGGGCAGGGACAGTGCAGTATTACTGTCAGAAACCGATCAGAGAAGGGGCAGGGACAGTGCAGTATTACTCTGGCAGAAACTGATCAGAGAAGGGGCAGGGACAGTGCAGTATTACTCTGGCAGAAACAAATCAGAGAAGGGGCAGAGACAGTGCCTTATTAATCCGGCCGAAACTGATCAGAGAAGGGGCAGGGACAGTTCAGTATTACTCTGGCAGAAACCGATCAGGGCAGAGGCAGTGCAGTATTACTCTTGCAGAAACCGATCAGAGAAGGGGCAGGGAGGGACAGTGCAGTATTACTCTTGCAGAAACTGATCAGAGAAGGGGCAGGGACAGTGCAGTATTACTCTGGCAGAAACCGATCAGAGAAGGGGCAGGGACAGTGCAGTATTACTCTGGCAAAAACCGATCAGAGAAGGGACAGTGCAGTATTACTCTTGCAGAAACCGATCAGAGAAGGGGTAGGGACAGTGCAGTATTACTCTGGCAGAAACTGATCAGAGAAGGGGCAGGGACAGTGCAGTATTACTCTGGCAGAAACCGATCAGAGATGGGGCAGGGACAGTGCAGTATTACTCTGGCAGAAACTGTTCAGAGAAGGGACAGTGCAGTATTACTCTGGCAGAAACAGATCAGAGAAGGGGCAGAGACAGTGCAGTATTACTGTTACAGAAACTGATCATTGAAGGGGCAGGGACAGTGCAGTATTACTCTGGCAGAAACCGATAAGAGAAGGGGCAGGGACAGTGAAGTATTACTCTGGCAGAAACCGACTAGAGAAGGAGCAGGGACAATGCAGAATTACTCTGGCAGAAACCAATCAGAGAAGGGGCAGGGACAGTGCAGTATTACTCTGGAAGAAACCGACTAGAGAAGTGGCAGGGACAGTGCAGAATTACTCTGGCAGAAACCGATCAGGGAAGGTGCAGGGACAGTGCAGTATTACTCTGGCATAAACTGAACAGAGAAGGGGCAGGGACAGTGCAGTATTACTCTGGCAGAAACTGATCAGAGAAGGGGCAAGGACAGTGCAGTATTACTCTGGCAGAAACCGACTAGAGAAGTGGCAGGGACAGTGCAGAATTACTCTGGCAGAAACCGATCAGGGAAGGGGCAGGGACTATGCAGTATTACTCTGGCATAAACTGAACATAGAAGGGGCAGGCACAGTGCAGTATTACTCTGGCAGAAACTGATCAGAGAAGGGGCAGGCACAGTGCAGTATTACTCTGGCAGAAACTGATCAGAGAAGGGGCAGGGACAGTGCAGTATTACTCTGGCAGAAACTGATCAGAGAAGGGGCAGGGCAGTATTACTATTGCAGAAACCGATCAGAGAAGGGGCAGGGACAGTGCAGTATCACTCTGGCAGAACCCAATCAGAGAAGGGGCAGGGACAGTGCAGTATTACTCTGGCAGAAACTGATCAGAGAAGGGGCAGGGACAGTGCAGTATTACTCTGGCAGAAACCGATCAGGGTAGGGGCAGTGCAGTATTACTCTTGCAGAAACCGATCAGAGAAGGCGCAGGGAGGGACAGTGCAGTATTACTCTTGCAGAAACTGATCAGAGAAGGGGCAGGGACAGTGCAGTATTTCTCTGGCAGAAACTGATCAGAGAAGGGGCAGGGACAGTGCAGTATTACTCTGGCAGAAACCGATCAGGGTAGGGGCAGTGCAGTATTACTCTTGCAGAAACCGATCAGAGAAGGCGCAGGGAGGGACAGTGCAGTATTACTCTTGCAGAAACTGATCAGAGAAGGGGCAGGGACAGTGCAGTATTTCTCTGGCAGAAACTGATCAGAGAAGGGGCAGGGACAGTGCAGTATTACTCTGGCAGAAATCGATCAGAGAAGGGGCAGGGACAGTGCAGTATTACTCTGGCAAAAAACGATCAGAGAAGGGACGTTGCAGTATTAGTCTTGCAGAAACCGATCAGAGAAGGGGCAGGGACAGTGCAAAATTACTCTGGCAGAAACCGATCGGAGAAGGGGCAGGGACAGTGCAGTATTACTCTGGCAGAAACTGTTCAGAGAAGGGACAGTGCAGTATTAATCTGGCCAAAAATGATCAGAGAAGGGGTAGGAACAGTGCAGTATTACTCTGGCAGAAACCGATCAGAGAAGGGGCAGGGACAGTGCAGTATTACTCTGGCAGAAACCGATCAGAGAAGAGGCAGAGACAGTGCAGTATTACTCTTACAGAAACTGATCAGAGAAGGGACAGTGCAGTATTACTCTTGCAGAAACTGATCAGAGAAGGGGCAGGGACAGTGCAGTATTAATCTGGCAGAAACCGATCAGAGAAGGGGCAGAGACAGTGCAGTATTACTCTTACAGAAACTGATCAGAGAAGGGACAGTGCAGTATTACTCTTGCAGAAACTGATCAGAGAAGGGGCAGGGACAGTGCAGTATTACTCTGGCAGAAACCGATCAGAGAAGGGGCAGGGACAGTGCAGTATTACTCTGGCAGAAACCGATCAGAGAAGAGACTGTGCAGTATTACTCTTGCAGAAACCGATCAGGAAGGGGCAGGGACAGTGCAGTATTACTCTGGCAGAAACTGACTAGTGAAGTGGCAGGGACAGTGCAGAATTACTCTGGCAGAAACCGATCAGGGAAGGGGCAGGGACAGTGCAGTATTACTCTGGCAGAAACTGATCAGAGAAGGGGCAGGGACAGTGCAGTATTACTCTGGCATAAACTGAACAGAGAAGGGGCAGGGACAGTGCAGTATTACTCTAGCAGAAACTGATCAGAGAAGGGGCAGGGACAGTGCAGTATTGCTCTGGCAGAAACCAATCAGAAAAGGGGCAGGGGCAGTACAGTATTACTCTTGCAGAAACCGATCAGAGAAGGGGCAGGGAGGGGCAGTGCAGTATTACTCTTGCAAAAACTGATCAGAGAAGGGGCAGACACAGTGCAGTATTACTCTGGTAGAAACCGATCAGGGCAGGGGCAGTGCAGTATTACTATTGCAGAAACCGATCAGAGAAGGGGCAGGGACAGTGCAGTATCACTCTGGCAGAACCCAATCAGAGAAGGGGCAGGGACAGTGCAGTATTACTCTGGCAGAAACTGATCAGAGAAGGGGCAGGGACAGTGCAGTATTACTCTGGCAGAAACCGATCAGGGTAGGGGCAGTGCAGTATTACTCTTGCAGAAACCGATCAGAGAAGGCGCAGGGAGGGACAGTGCAGTATTACTCTTGCAGAAACTGATCAGAGAAGGGGCAGGGACAGTGCAGTATTACTCTGGCAGAAATCGATCAGAGAAGGGGCAGGGACAGTGCAGTATTACTCTGGCAAAAACCGATCAGAGAAGGGACGGTGCAGTATTAGTCTTGCAGAAACCGATCAGAGAAGGGGCAGGGACAGTGCAAAATTACTCTGGCAGAAACCGATCGGAGAAGGGGCAGGGACAGTGCAGTATTACTCTGGCAGAAACTGTTCAGAGAAGGGACAGTGCAGTATTAATCTGGCCAAAAATGATCAGAGAAGGGGCAGAGACAGTGCAGTATTACTCTTACAGAAACTGATCAGAGAAGGGACAGTGCAGTATTACTCTTGCAGAAACTGATCAGAGAAGGGGCAGGGACAGTGCAGTATTACTCTGGCAGAAACCGATCAGAGAAGGGGCAGGGACAGTGCAGTATTACTCTGGCAGAAACCGATCAGAGAAGAGACTGTGCAGTATTACTCTTGCAGAAACCGATCAGGAAGGGGCAGGGACAGTGCAGTTTTACTCTGGCAGAAACTGACTAGTGAAGTGGCAGGGACAGTGCAGAATTACTCTGGCAGAAACCGATCAGGGAAGGGGCAGGGACAGTGCAGTATTACTCTGGCAGAAACTGATCAGAAAAGGGGCAGGGACAGTGCAGTATTACTCTGGCATAAACTGAACAGAGAAGGGGCAGGGACAGTGCAGTATTGCTCTGGCAGAAACCAATCAGAAAAGGGGCAGGGGCAGTACAGTATTACTCTTGCAGAAACCGATCAGAGAAGGGGCAGGGAGGGACAGTGCAGTATTACTCTTGCAGAAACTGATCAGAGAAGGGGCAGGGACAGTGCAGTATTACTCTGGCAGAAACCGATCAGAGAAGGGGCAGGGACAGTGCAGTATTACTCTGGCAAAAACCGATCAGAGAAGGGACAGTGCAGTATTACTCTTGCAGAAACCGATCAGAGAAGGGGTAGGGACAGTGCAGTATTACTCTGGCAGAAACTGATCAGAGAAGGGGCAGGGACAGTGCAGTATTACTCTGGCAGAAACCGATCAGAGATGGGGCAGGGACAGTGCAGTATTACTCTGGCAGAAACTGTTCAGAGAAGGGACAGTGCAGTATTACTCTGGCAGAAACAGATCAGAGAAGGGGCAGAGACAGTGCAGTATTACTCTTACAGAAACTGATCATTGAAGGGGCAGGGACAGTGCAGTATTACTCTGGCAGAAACCGATAAGAGAAGGGGCAGGGACAGTGAAGTATTACTCTGGCAGAAACCGACAAGAGAAGGAGCAGGGACAATGCAGAATTACTCTGGCAGAAACCAATCAGAGAAGGGGCAGGGACAGTGCAGTATTACTCTGGAAGAAACCGACTAGAGAAGTGGCAGGGACAGTGCAGAATTACTCTGGCAGAAACCGATCAGGGAAGGTGCAGGGACAGTGCAGTATTACTCTGGCATAAACTGAACAGAGAAGGGGCAGGGACAGTGCAGTATTACTCTGGCAGAAACTGATCAGAGAAGGGGCAAGGACAGTGCAGTATTACTCTGGCAGAAACCGACTAGAGAAGTGGCAGGGACAGTGCAGAATTACTCTGGCAGAAACCGATCAGGGAAGGGGCAGGGACTATGCAGTATTACTCTGGCATGAACTGAACATAGAAGGGGCAGGCAAGTGCAGTATTACTCTGGCAGAAACTGATCAGAGAAGGGGCAGGGACAGTGCAGTATTACTCTGGCAGAAACTGATCAGAGAAGGGGCAGGGACAGTGCAGTATTACTCTGGTAGAAACCGATCAGGGCAGGGGCAGTGCAGTATTACTATTGCAGAAACCGATCAGAGAAGGGGCAGGGACAGTGCAGTATTACTCTGGCAGAAACCGACTAGAGAAGTGGCAGGGACAGTGCAGAATTACTCTGGCAGAAACCGATCAGGGAAGGGGCAGGGACTATGCAGTATTACTCTGGCATGAACTGAACATAGAAGGGGCAGGCAAGTGCAGTATTACTCTGGCAGAAACTGATCAGAGAAGGGGCAGGGACAGTGCAGTATTACTCTGGCAGAAACTGATCAGAGAAGGGGCAGGGACAGTGCAGTATTACTCTGGTAGAAACCGATCAGGGCAGGGGCAGTGCAGTATTACTATTGCAGAAACCGATCAGAGAAGGGGCAGGGACAGTGCAGTATCACTCTGGCAGAACCCAATCAGAGAAGGGGCAGGGACAGTGCAGTATTACTCTGGCAGAAACTGATCAGAGAAGGGGCAGGGACAGTGCAGTATTACTCTGGCAGAAACCGATCAGGGTAGGGGCAGTGCAGTATTACTCTAGCAGAAACCGATCAGAGAAGGCGCAGGGAGGGACAGTGCAGTATTACTCTTGCAGAAACTGATCAGAGAAGGGGCAGGGACAGTGCAGTATTACTCTGGCAGAAATCGATCAGAGAAGGGGCAGGGACAGTGCAGTATTACTCTGGCAAAAACCGATCAGAGAAGGGACGGTGCAGTATTAGTCTTGCAGAAACCGATCAGAGAAGGGGCAGGGACAGTGCAAAATTACTCTGGCAGAAACCGATCGGAGAAGGGGCAGGGACAGTGCAGTATTACTCTGGCAGAAACTGTTCAGAGAAGGGACAGTGCAGTATTAATCTGGCCGAAAATGATCAGAGAAGGGGTAGGAACAGTGCAGTATTACTCTGGCAGAAACTGATCAGAGAAGGGACAGTGCAGTATTAATCTGGCAGAAACCGATCAGAGAAGGGGCAGAGACAGTGCAGTATTACTCTTACAGAAACTGACCAGAGAAGGGACAGTGCAGTATTACTCTTGCAGAAACTGATCAGAGAAGGGGCAGGGACAGTGCAGTATTACTCTGGCAGAAACCGATAGAGAAGGGGCAGGGACAGTGCAGTATTACTCTGGCAGAAACCGATCAGAGAAGAGACTGTGCAGTATTACTCTTGCAGAAACCGATCAGGAAGGGGCAGGGACAGTGCAGTATTACTCTGGCAGAAACTGACTAGTGAAGTGGCAGGGACAGTGCAGAATTACTCTGGCAGAAACCGATCAGGGAAGGGGCAGGGACAGTGCAGTATTACTCTGGCAGAAACTGATCAGAAAAGGGGCAGGGACAGTGCAGTATTACTCTGGCATAAACTGAACAGAGAAGGGGCAGGGACAGTGCAGTATTGCTCTGGCAGAAACCAATCAGAAAAGGGGCAGGGGCAGTACAGTATTACTCTTGCAGAAACCGATCAGAGAAGGGGCAGGGAGGGACAGTGCAGTATTACTCTTGCAGAAACTGATCAGAGAAGGGGCAGGGACAGTGCAGTATTACTCTGGCAGAAACCGATCAGAGAAGGGGCAGGGACAGTGCAGTATTACTCTGGCAAAAACCGATCAGAGAAGGGACAGTGCAGTATTACTCTTGCAGAAACCGATCAGAGAAGGGGTAGGGACAGTGCAGTATTACTCTGGCAGAAACTGATCAGAGAAGGGGCAGGGACAGTGCAGTATTACTCTGGCAGAAACCGATCAGAGATGGGGCAGGGACAGTGCAGTATTACTCTGGCAGAAACTGTTCAGAGAAGGGACAGTGCAGTATTACTCTGGCAGAAACAGATCAGAGAAGGGGCAGAGACAGTGCAGTATTACTCTTACAGAAACTGATCATTGAAGGGGCAGGGACAGTGCAGTATTACTCTGGCAGAAACCGATAAGAGAAGGGGCAGGGACAGTGCAGTATTACTCTGGCAGAAACTGACTAGAGAAGGAGCAGGGACAATGCAGAATTACTCTGGCAGAAACCAATCAGAGAAGGGGCAGGGACAGTGCAGTATTACTCTGGAAGAAACCGACTAGAGAAGTGGCAGGGACAGTGCAGAATTACTCTGGCAGAAACCGATCAGGGAAGGTGCAGGGACAGTGCAGTATTACTCTGGCATAAACTGAACAGAGAAGGGGCAGGGACAGTGCAGTATTACTCTGGCAGAAACTGATCAGAGAAGGGGCAAGGACAGTGCAGTATTACTCTGGCAGAAACCGACTAGAGAAGTGGCAGGGACAGTGCAGAATTACTCTGGCAGAAACCGATCAGGGAAGGGGCAGGGACTATGCAGTATTACTCTGGCATGAACTGAACATAGAAGGGGCAGGCACAGTGCAGTATTACTCTGGCAGAAACTGATCAGAGAAGGGGCATGGACAGTGCAGTATTACTCTGGCAGAAACTGATCAGAGAAGGGGCAGGGACAGTGCAGTATTACTCTGGTAGAAACCGATCAGGGCAGGGGCAGTTCAGTATTACTATTGCAGAAACCGATCAGAGAAGGGGCAGGGACAGTGCAGTATCACTCTGGCAGAACCCAATCAGAGAAGTGGCAGGGACAGTGCAGTATTACTCTGGCAGAAACTGATCAGAGAAGGGGCAGGGACAGTGCAGTATTACTCTGGCAGAAACCGATCAGGGTAGGGGCAGTGCAGTATTACTCTTGCAGAAACCGATCAGAGAAGGCGCAGGGAGGGACAGTGCAGTATTACTCTTGCAGAAACTGATCAGAGAAGGGGCAGGGACAGTGCAGTATTACTCTGGCAGAAATCGATCAGAGAAGGGGCAGGGACAGTGCAGTATTACTCTGGCAAAAACCGATCAGAGAAGGGACGGTGCAGTATTAGTCTTGCAGAATCCGATCAGAGAAGGGGCAGGGACAGTGCAAAATTACTCTGGCAGAAACCGATCGGAGAAGGGGCAGGGACAGTGCAGTATTACTCTGGCAGAAACTGTTCAGAGAAGGGGTAGGAACAGTGCAGTATTACTCTGGCAGAAACTGATCAGAGAAGGGACAGTGCAGTATTCATCTGGCAGAAACCGATCAGAGAAGGGGCAGAGACAGTGCAGTATTACTCTTACAGAAACTGATCAGAGAAGGGACAGTGCAGTATTACTCTTGCAGAAACTGATCAGAGAAGGGGCAGGGACAGTGCAGTATTACTCTGGCAGAAACCGATCAGAGAAGGGGCAGGGACAGTGCAGTATTACTCTGGCAGAAACCGATCAGAGAAGAGACTGTGCAGTATTACTCTTGCAGAAACCGATCAGGAAGGGGCAGGGACAGTGCAGTATTACTCTGGCAGAAACTGACTAGTGAAGTGGCAGGGACAGTGCAGAATTACTCTGGCAGAAACCGATCAGGGAAGGGGCAGGGACAGTGCAGTATTACTCTGGCAGAAACTGATCAGAGAAGGAGCAGGGACAGTGCAGTATTACTCTGGCATAAACTGAACAGAGAAGGGGCAGGGACAGTGCAGTATTACTCTAGCAGAAACTGATCAGAGAAGGGGCAGGGACAGTGCAGTATTACTCTTGCAGAAACCGATCAGAGAAGGGGCAGGGAGGGGCAGTGCAGTATTACTCTTGCAAAAACTGATCAGAGAAGGGGCAGACACAGTGCAGTATTACTCTGGCAGAAACCGATCAGAGAAGGGGCAGGGACAGTGCAGTATTACTCTGGCAGAAACCGATCAGAGAAGGGGCAGGAACAGTGCAGTATTAATCTGGCCGAAACTGATCAGAGAAGGGGCAGGGACAGTGCAGTATTACTGTCAGAAACCGATCAGAGAAGGGGCAGGGACAGTGCAGTATTACTCTGGCAGAAACTGATCAGAGAAGGGGCAGGGACAGTGCAAAATTACTCTGGCAGAAACCGATCGGAGAAGGGGCAGGGACAGTGCAGTATTACTCTGGCAGAAACTGTTCAGAGAAGGGACAGTGCAGTATTAATCTGGCCGAAAATGATCAGAGAAGGGGTAGGAACAGTGCAGTATTACTCTGGCAGAAACTGATCAGAGAAGGGACAGGGACAATGCAGTATTACTCTGTCAGAAACCAATCAGAGAAGGGGTAGGGACAGTGCCGTATTAATCCGGCCGAAACTGATCAGAGAAGGGGCAGGGACAGTGCAGTATTACTCTGGCAGAAACCGATCAGGGCAGGGGCAGTGCAGTAATACTCTTGCAGAAACCAATCAGAGAAGAGGCAGGGACAGTGCAGTATTACTCTGGCAGAAACCGATCAGAGAAGGGGCAGGGACAGTGCAGTATTGCTCTGGCAGAAACTGATCAGAGAAGGGGCAGGGACAGTGCAGTATTACTCTGGTAGAAACCAATCAGGGCAGGGACAGTGCAGTATTACTCTGGCAGAAACCGATCAGGGTAGGGGCAGTGCAGTATTACTCTTGCAGAAACCGATCAGAGAAGGCGCAGGGAGGGACAGTGCAGTATTAGTCTTGCAGAAACCGATCAGAGAAGGGGCAGGGACAGTGCAGTATTACTCTGTCAGAAACTGATCAGAGAAGGGGCAGGGACAGTGCAGTATTACTCTGGCAGAAACCGATCAGGGTAGGGGCAGTGCAGTATTACGCTGGCAGAACCCAATCAGAGAAGGGGCAGGGACAGTGCAGTATTACTCTGGCAGAAACTGATCAGAGAAGGGGCAGGGACAGTGCAGTATTACTCTGGCAGAAACCGATCAGGGTAGGGGCAGTGCAGTATTACTCTTGCAGAAACCGATCAGAGAAGGCGCAGGGAGGGACAGTGCAGTATTACTCTTGCAGAAACTGATCAGAGAAGGGGCAGGGACAGTGCAGTATTACTCTGGCAGAAATCGATCAGAGAAGGGGCAGGGACAGTGCAGTATTACTCTGGCAAAAACCGATCAGAGAAGGGACGGTGCAGTATTAGTCTTGCAGAAACCGATCAGAGAAGGGGCAGGGACAGTGCAAAATTACTCTGGCAGAAACCGATCGGAGAAGGGGCAGGGACAGTGCAGTATTACTCTGGCAGAAACTGTTCAGAGAAGGGACAGTGCAGTATTAATCTGGCCGAAAATGATCAGAGAAGGGGTAGGAACAGTGCAGTATTACTCTGGCAGAAACTGATCAGAGAATGGACAGTGCAGTATTAATCTGGCAGAAACCGATCAGAGAAGGGGCAGAGACAGTGCAGTATTACTCTTACAGAAACTGATCACAGAAGGGACAGTGCAGTATTACTCTTGCAGAAACTGATCAGAGAAGGGGCAGGGACAGTGCAGTATTACTCTGGCAGAAACCGATCAGAGAAGGGGCAGGGACAGTGCAGTATTACTCTGGCAGAAACCGATCAGAGAAGAGACTGTGCAGTATTACTCTTGCAGAAACCGATCAGGAAGGGGCAGGGACAGTGCAGTATTACTCTGGCATAAACTGAACAGAGAAGGGGCAGGGACAGTGCAGTATTACTCTAGCAGAAACTGATCAGAGAAGGGGCAGGGACAGTGCAGTATTGCTCTGGCAGAAACCAACCAGAAAAGGGGCAGGGGCAGTACAGTATTACTCTTGCAGAAACCGATCAGAGAAGGGGCAGGGAGGGGCAGTGCAGTATTACTCTTGCAAAAACTGATCAGAGAAGGGGCAGACACAGTGCAGTATTACTCTGGCAGAAACCGATCAGAGAAGGGGCAGGGACAGTGCAGTATCACTCTGGCAGAAACCGATCAGAGAAGGGGCAGGAACAGTGCAGTATTAATCTGGCCGAAACTGATCAGAGAAGGGGCAGGGACAGTGCAGTATTACTGTCAGAAACCGATCAGAGAAGGGGCAGGGACAGTGCAGTATTACTCTGGCAGAAACTGATCAGAGAAGGGGCAGGGACAGTGCAGTATTACTCTGGCAGAAACAAATCAGAGAAGGGGCAGAGACAGTGCCTTATTAATCCGGCCGAAACTGATCAGAGAAGGGGCAGGGACAGTTCAGTATTACTCTGGCAGAAACCGATCAGGGCAGAGGCAGTGCAGTATTACTCTTGCAGAAACCGATCAGAGAAGGGGCAGGGAGGGACAGTGCAGTATTACTCTTGCAGAAACTGATCAGAGAAGGGGCAGGGACAGTGCAGTATTACTCTGGCAGAAACCGATCAGAGAAGGGGCAGGGACAGTGCAGTATTACTCTGGCAAAAACCGATCAGAGAAGGGACAGTGCAGTATTACTCTTGCAGAAACCGATCAGAGAAGGGGTAGGGACAGTGCAGTATTACTTTGGCAGAAACTGATCAGAGAAGGGGCAGGGACAGTGCAGTATTACTCTGGCAGAAACCGATCAGAGATGGGGCAGGGACAGTGCAGTATTACTCTGGCAGAAACTGTTCAGAGAAGGGACAGTGCAGTATTACTCTGGCAGAAACAGATCAGAGAAGGGGCAGAGACAGTGCAGTATTACTGTTACAGAAACTGATCATTGAAGGGGCAGGGACAGTGCAGTATTACTCTGGCAGAAACCGATAAGAGAAGGGGCAGGGACAGTGAAGTATTACTCTGGCAGAAACCGACTAGAGAAGGAGCAGGGACAATGCAGAATTACTCTGGCAGAAACCAATCAGAGAAGGGGCAGGGACAGTGCAGTATTACTCTGGAAGAAACCGACTAGAGAAGTGGCAGGGACAGTGCAGAATTACTCTGGCAGAAACCGATCAGGGAAGGTGCAGGGACAGTGCAGTATTACTCTGGCATAAACTGAACAGAGAAGGGGCAGGGACAGTGCAGTATTACTCTGGCAGAAACTGATCAGAGAAGGGGCAAGGACAGTGCAGTATTACTCTGGCAGAAACCGACTAGAGAAGTGGCAGGGACAGTGCAGAATTACTCTGGCAGAAACCGATCAGGGAAGGGGCAGGGACTATGCAGTATTACTCTGGCATAAACTGAACATAGAAGGGGCAGGCACAGTGCAGTATTACTCTGGCAGAAACTGATCAGAGAAGGGGCAGGCACAGTGCAGTATTACTCTGGCAGAAACTGATCAGAGAAGGGGCAGGGACAGTGCAGTATTACTCTGGCAGAAACTGATCAGAGAAGGGGCAGGGCAGTATTACTATTGCAGAAACCGATCAGAGAAGGGGCAGGGACAGTGCAGTATCACTCTGGCAGAACCCAATCAGAGAAGGGGCAGGGACAGTGCAGTATTACTCTGGCAGAAACTGATCAGAGAAGGGGCAGGGACAGTGCAGTATTACTCTGGCAGAAACCGATCAGGGTAGGGGCAGTGCAGTATTACTCTTGCAGAAACCGATCAGAGAAGGCGCAGGGAGGGACAGTGCAGTATTACTCTTGCAGAAACTGATCAGAGAAGGGGCAGGGACAGTGCAGTATTTCTCTGGCAGAAACTGATCAGAGAAGGGGCAGGGACAGTGCAGTATTACTCTGGCAGAAACCGATCAGGGTAGGGGCAGTGCAGTATTACTCTTGCAGAAACCGATCAGAGAAGGCGCAGGGAGGGACAGTGCAGTATTACTCTTGCAGAAACTGATCAGAGAAGGGGCAGGGACAGTGCAGTATTTCTCTGGCAGAAACTGATCAGAGAAGGGGCAGGGACAGTGCAGTATTACTCTGGCAGAAATCGATCAGAGAAGGGGCAGGGACAGTGCAGTATTACTCTGGCAAAAAACGATCAGAGAAGGGACGTTGCAGTATTAGTCTTGCAGAAACCGATCAGAGAAGGGGCAGGGACAGTGCAAAATTACTCTGGCAGAAACCGATCGGAGAAGGGGCAGGGACAGTGCAGTATTACTCTGGCAGAAACTGTTCAGAGAAGGGACAGTGCAGTATTAATCTGGCCAAAAATGATCAGAGAAGGGGTAGGAACAGTGCAGTATTACTCTGGCAGAAACCGATCAGAGAAGGGGCAGGGACAGTGCAGTATTACTCTGGCAGAAACCGATCAGAGAAGAGGCAGAGACAGTGCAGTATTACTCTTACAGAAACTGATCAGAGAAGGGACAGTGCAGTATTACTCTTGCAGAAACTGATCAGAGAAGGGGCAGGGACAGTGCAGTATTAATCTGGCAGAAACCGATCAGAGAAGGGGCAGAGACAGTGCAGTATTACTCTTACAGAAACTGATCAGAGAAGGGACAGTGCAGTATTACTCTTGCAGAAACTGATCAGAGAAGGGGCAGGGACAGTGCAGTATTACTCTGGCAGAAACCGATCAGAGAAGGGGCAGGGACAGTGCAGTATTACTCTGGCAGAAACCGATCAGAGAAGAGACTGTGCAGTATTACTCTTGCAGAAACCGATCAGGAAGGGGCAGGGACAGTGCAGTATTACTCTGGCAGAAACTGACTAGTGAAGTGGCAGGGACAGTGCAGAATTACTCTGGCAGAAACCGATCAGGGAAGGGGCAGGGACAGTGCAGTATTACTCTGGCAGAAACTGATCAGAGAAGGGGCAGGGACAGTGCAGTATTACTCTGGCATAAACTGAACAGAGAAGGGGCAGGGACAGTGCAGTATTACTCTAGCAGAAACTGATCAGAGAAGGGGCAGGGACAGTGCAGTATTGCTCTGGCAGAAACCAATCAGAAAAGGGGCAGGGGCAGTACAGTATTACTCTTGCAGAAACCGATCAGAGAAGGGGCAGGGAGGGGCAGTGCAGTATTACTCTTGCAAAAACTGATCAGAGAAGGGGCAGACACAGTGCAGTATTACTCTGGTAGAAACCGATCAGGGCAGGGGCAGTGCAGTATTACTATTGCAGAAACCGATCAGAGAAGGGGCAGGGACAGTGCAGTATCACTCTGGCAGAACCCAATCAGAGAAGGGGCAGGGACAGTGCAGTATTACTCTGGCAGAAACTGATCAGAGAAGGGGCAGGGACAGTGCAGTATTACTCTGGCAGAAACCGATCAGGGTAGGGGCAGTGCAGTATTACTCTTGCAGAAACCGATCAGAGAAGGCGCAGGGAGGGACAGTGCAGTATTACTCTTGCAGAAACTGATCAGAGAAGGGGCAGGGACAGTGCAGTATTACTCTGGCAGAAATCGATCAGAGAAGGGGCAGGGACAGTGCAGTATTACTCTGGCAAAAACCGATCAGAGAAGGGACGGTGCAGTATTAGTCTTGCAGAAACCGATCAGAGAAGGGGCAGGGACAGTGCAAAATTACTCTGGCAGAAACCGATCGGAGAAGGGGCAGGGACAGTGCAGTATTACTCTGGCAGAAACTGTTCAGAGAAGGGACAGTGCAGTATTAATCTGGCCAAAAATGATCAGAGAAGGGGCAGAGACAGTGCAGTATTACTCTTACAGAAACTGATCAGAGAAGGGACAGTGCAGTATTACTCTTGCAGAAACTGATCAGAGAAGGGGCAGGGACAGTGCAGTATTACTCTGGCAGAAACCGATCAGAGAAGGGGCAGGGACAGTGCAGTATTACTCTGGCAGAAACCGATCAGAGAAGAGACTGTGCAGTATTACTCTTGCAGAAACCGATCAGGAAGGGGCAGGGACAGTGCAGTTTTACTCTGGCAGAAACTGACTAGTGAAGTGGCAGGGACAGTGCAGAATTACTCTGGCAGAAACCGATCAGGGAAGGGGCAGGGACAGTGCAGTATTACTCTGGCAGAAACTGATCAGAAAAGGGGCAGGGACAGTGCAGTATTACTCTGGCATAAACTGAACAGAGAAGGGGCAGGGACAGTGCAGTATTGCTCTGGCAGAAACCAATCAGAAAAGGGGCAGGGGCAGTACAGTATTACTCTTGCAGAAACCGATCAGAGAAGGGGCAGGGAGGGACAGTGCAGTATTACTCTTGCAGAAACTGATCAGAGAAGGGGCAGGGACAGTGCAGTATTACTCTGGCAGAAACCGATCAGAGAAGGGGCAGGGACAGTGCAGTATTACTCTGGCAAAAACCGATCAGAGAAGGGACAGTGCAGTATTACTCTTGCAGAAACCGATCAGAGAAGGGGTAGGGACAGTGCAGTATTACTCTGGCAGAAACTGATCAGAGAAGGGGCAGGGACAGTGCAGTATTACTCTGGCAGAAACCGATCAGAGATGGGGCAGGGACAGTGCAGTATTACTCTGGCAGAAACTGTTCAGAGAAGGGACAGTGCAGTATTACTCTGGCAGAAACAGATCAGAGAAGGGGCAGAGACAGTGCAGTATTACTCTTACAGAAACTGATCATTGAAGGGGCAGGGACAGTGCAGTATTACTCTGGCAGAAACCGATAAGAGAAGGGGCAGGGACAGTGAAGTATTACTCTGGCAGAAACCGACAAGAGAAGGAGCAGGGACAATGCAGAATTACTCTGGCAGAAACCAATCAGAGAAGGGGCAGGGACAGTGCAGTATTACTCTGGAAGAAACCGACTAGAGAAGTGGCAGGGACAGTGCAGAATTACTCTGGCAGAAACCGATCAGGGAAGGTGCAGGGACAGTGCAGTATTACTCTGGCATAAACTGAACAGAGAAGGGGCAGGGACAGTGCAGTATTACTCTGGCAGAAACTGATCAGAGAAGGGGCAAGGACAGTGCAGTATTACTCTGGCAGAAACCGACTAGAGAAGTGGCAGGGACAGTGCAGAATTACTCTGGCAGAAACCGATCAGGGAAGGGGCAGGGACTATGCAGTATTACTCTGGCATGAACTGAACATAGAAGGGGCAGGCAAGTGCAGTATTACTCTGGCAGAAACTGATCAGAGAAGGGGCAGGGACAGTGCAGTATTACTCTGGCAGAAACTGATCAGAGAAGGGGCAGGGACAGTGCAGTATTACTCTGGTAGAAACCGATCAGGGCAGGGGCAGTGCAGTATTACTATTGCAGAAACCGATCAGAGAAGGGGCAGGGACAGTGCAGTATTACTCTGGCAGAAACCGACTAGAGAAGTGGCAGGGACAGTGCAGAATTACTCTGGCAGAAACCGATCAGGGAAGGGGCAGGGACTATGCAGTATTACTCTGGCATGAACTGAACATAGAAGGGGCAGGCAAGTGCAGTATTACTCTGGCAGAAACTGATCAGAGAAGGGGCAGGGACAGTGCAGTATTACTCTGGCAGAAACTGATCAGAGAAGGGGCAGGGACAGTGCAGTATTACTCTGGTAGAAACCGATCAGGGCAGGGGCAGTGCAGTATTACTATTGCAGAAACCGATCAGAGAAGGGGCAGGGACAGTGCAGTATCACTCTGGCAGAACCCAATCAGAGAAGGGGCAGGGACAGTGCAGTATTACTCTGGCAGAAACTGATCAGAGAAGGGGCAGGGACAGTGCAGTATTACTCTGGCAGAAACCGATCAGGGTAGGGGCAGTGCAGTATTACTCTAGCAGAAACCGATCAGAGAAGGCGCAGGGAGGGACAGTGCAGTATTACTCTTGCAGAAACTGATCAGAGAAGGGGCAGGGACAGTGCAGTATTACTCTGGCAGAAATCGATCAGAGAAGGGGCAGGGACAGTGCAGTATTACTCTGGCAAAAACCGATCAGAGAAGGGACGGTGCAGTATTAGTCTTGCAGAAACCGATCAGAGAAGGGGCAGGGACAGTGCAAAATTACTCTGGCAGAAACCGATCGGAGAAGGGGCAGGGACAGTGCAGTATTACTCTGGCAGAAACTGTTCAGAGAAGGGACAGTGCAGTATTAATCTGGCCGAAAATGATCAGAGAAGGGGTAGGAACAGTGCAGTATTACTCTGGCAGAAACTGATCAGAGAAGGGACAGTGCAGTATTAATCTGGCAGAAACCGATCAGAGAAGGGGCAGAGACAGTGCAGTATTACTCTTACAGAAACTGACCAGAGAAGGGACAGTGCAGTATTACTCTTGCAGAAACTGATCAGAGAAGGGGCAGGGACAGTGCAGTATTACTCTGGCAGAAACCGATAGAGAAGGGGCAGGGACAGTGCAGTATTACTCTGGCAGAAACCGATCAGAGAAGAGACTGTGCAGTATTACTCTTGCAGAAACCGATCAGGAAGGGGCAGGGACAGTGCAGTATTACTCTGGCAGAAACTGACTAGTGAAGTGGCAGGGACAGTGCAGAATTACTCTGGCAGAAACCGATCAGGGAAGGGGCAGGGACAGTGCAGTATTACTCTGGCAGAAACTGATCAGAAAAGGGGCAGGGACAGTGCAGTATTACTCTGGCATAAACTGAACAGAGAAGGGGCAGGGACAGTGCAGTATTGCTCTGGCAGAAACCAATCAGAAAAGGGGCAGGGGCAGTACAGTATTACTCTTGCAGAAACCGATCAGAGAAGGGGCAGGGAGGGACAGTGCAGTATTACTCTTGCAGAAACTGATCAGAGAAGGGGCAGGGACAGTGCAGTATTACTCTGGCAGAAACCGATCAGAGAAGGGGCAGGGACAGTGCAGTATTACTCTGGCAAAAACCGATCAGAGAAGGGACAGTGCAGTATTACTCTTGCAGAAACCGATCAGAGAAGGGGTAGGGACAGTGCAGTATTACTCTGGCAGAAACTGATCAGAGAAGGGGCAGGGACAGTGCAGTATTACTCTGGCAGAAACCGATCAGAGATGGGGCAGGGACAGTGCAGTATTACTCTGGCAGAAACTGTTCAGAGAAGGGACAGTGCAGTATTACTCTGGCAGAAACAGATCAGAGAAGGGGCAGAGACAGTGCAGTATTACTCTTACAGAAACTGATCATTGAAGGGGCAGGGACAGTGCAGTATTACTCTGGCAGAAACCGATAAGAGAAGGGGCAGGGACAGTGCAGTATTACTCTGGCAGAAACTGACTAGAGAAGGAGCAGGGACAATGCAGAATTACTCTGGCAGAAACCAATCAGAGAAGGGGCAGGGACAGTGCAGTATTACTCTGGAAGAAACCGACTAGAGAAGTGGCAGGGACAGTGCAGAATTACTCTGGCAGAAACCGATCAGGGAAGGTGCAGGGACAGTGCAGTATTACTCTGGCATAAACTGAACAGAGAAGGGGCAGGGACAGTGCAGTATTACTCTGGCAGAAACTGATCAGAGAAGGGGCAAGGACAGTGCAGTATTACTCTGGCAGAAACCGACTAGAGAAGTGGCAGGGACAGTGCAGAATTACTCTGGCAGAAACCGATCAGGGAAGGGGCAGGGACTATGCAGTATTACTCTGGCATGAACTGAACATAGAAGGGGCAGGCACAGTGCAGTATTACTCTGGCAGAAACTGATCAGAGAAGGGGCATGGACAGTGCAGTATTACTCTGGCAGAAACTGATCAGAGAAGGGGCAGGGACAGTGCAGTATTACTCTGGTAGAAACCGATCAGGGCAGGGGCAGTTCAGTATTACTATTGCAGAAACCGATCAGAGAAGGGGCAGGGACAGTGCAGTATCACTCTGGCAGAACCCAATCAGAGAAGTGGCAGGGACAGTGCAGTATTACTCTGGCAGAAACTGATCAGAGAAGGGGCAGGGACAGTGCAGTATTACTCTGGCAGAAACCGATCAGGGTAGGGGCAGTGCAGTATTACTCTTGCAGAAACCGATCAGAGAAGGCGCAGGGAGGGACAGTGCAGTATTACTCTTGCAGAAACTGATCAGAGAAGGGGCAGGGACAGTGCAGTATTACTCTGGCAGAAATCGATCAGAGAAGGGGCAGGGACAGTGCAGTATTACTCTGGCAAAAACCGATCAGAGAAGGGACGGTGCAGTATTAGTCTTGCAGAATCCGATCAGAGAAGGGGCAGGGACAGTGCAAAATTACTCTGGCAGAAACCGATCGGAGAAGGGGCAGGGACAGTGCAGTATTACTCTGGCAGAAACTGTTCAGAGAAGGGGTAGGAACAGTGCAGTATTACTCTGGCAGAAACTGATCAGAGAAGGGACAGTGCAGTATTCATCTGGCAGAAACCGATCAGAGAAGGGGCAGAGACAGTGCAGTATTACTCTTACAGAAACTGATCAGAGAAGGGACAGTGCAGTATTACTCTTGCAGAAACTGATCAGAGAAGGGGCAGGGACAGTGCAGTATTACTCTGGCAGAAACCGATCAGAGAAGGGGCAGGGACAGTGCAGTATTACTCTGGCAGAAACCGATCAGAGAAGAGACTGTGCAGTATTACTCTTGCAGAAACCGATCAGGAAGGGGCAGGGACAGTGCAGTATTACTCTGGCAGAAACTGACTAGTGAAGTGGCAGGGACAGTGCAGAATTACTCTGGCAGAAACCGATCAGGGAAGGGGCAGGGACAGTGCAGTATTACTCTGGCAGAAACTGATCAGAGAAGGAGCAGGGACAGTGCAGTATTACTCTGGCATAAACTGAACAGAGAAGGGGCAGGGACAGTGCAGTATTACTCTAGCAGAAACTGATCAGAGAAGGGGCAGGGACAGTGCAGTATTACTCTTGCAGAAACCGATCAGAGAAGGGGCAGGGAGGGGCAGTGCAGTATTACTCTTGCAAAAACTGATCAGAGAAGGGGCAGACACAGTGCAGTATTACTCTGGCAGAAACCGATCAGAGAAGGGGCAGGGACAGTGCAGTATTACTCTGGCAGAAACCGATCAGAGAAGGGGCAGGAACAGTGCAGTATTAATCTGGCCGAAACTGATCAGAGAAGGGGCAGGGACAGTGCAGTATTACTGTCAGAAACCGATCAGAGAAGGGGCAGGGACAGTGCAGTATTACTCTGGCAGAAACTGATCAGAGAAGGGGCAAGGACAGTGCAAAATTACTCTGGCAGAAACCGATCGGAGAAGGGGCAGGGACAGTGCAGTATTACTCTGGCAGAAACTGTTCAGAGAAGGGACAGTGCAGTATTAATCTGGCCGAAAATGATCAGAGAAGGGGTAGGAACAGTGCAGTATTACTCTGGCAGAAACTGATCAGAGAAGGGACAGTGCAGTATTAATCTGGCAGAAACCGATCAGAGAAGGGGCAGAGACAGTGCAGTATTACTCTTACAGAAACTGACCAGAGAAGGGACAGTGCAGTATTACTCTTGCAGAAACTGATCAGAGAAGGGGCAGGGACAGTGCAGTATTACTCTGGCAGAAACCGATAGAGAAGGGGCAGGGACAGTGCAGTATTACTCTGGCAGAAACCGATCAGAGAAGAGACTGTGCAGTATTACTCTTGCAGAAACCGATCAGGAAGGGGCAGGGACAGTGCAGTATTACTCTGGCAGAAACTGACTAGTGAAGTGGCAGGGACAGTGCAGAATTACTCTGGCAGAAACCGATCAGGGAAGGGGCAGGGACAGTGCAGTATTACTCTGGCAGAAACTGATCAGAAAAGGGGCAGGGACAGTGCAGTATTACTCTGGCATAAACTGAACAGAGAAGGGGCAGGGACAGTGCAGTATTGCTCTGGCAGAAACCAATCAGAAAAGGGGCAGGGGCAGTACAGTATTACTCTTGCAGAAACCGATCAGAGAAGGGGCAGGGAGGGACAGTGCAGTATTACTCTTGCAGAAACTGATCAGAGAAGGGGCAGGGACAGTGCAGTATTACTCTGGCAGAAACCGATCAGAGAAGGGGCAGGGACAGTGCAGTATTACTCTGGCAAAAACCGATCAGAGAAGGGACAGTGCAGTATTACTCTTGCAGAAACCGATCAGAGAAGGGGTAGGGACAGTGCAGTATTACTCTGGCAGAAACTGATCAGAGAAGGGGCAGGGACAGTGCAGTATTACTCTGGCAGAAACCGATCAGAGATGGGGCAGGGACAGTGCAGTATTACTCTGGCAGAAACTGTTCAGAGAAGGGACAGTGCAGTATTACTCTGGCAGAAACAGATCAGAGAAGGGGCAGAGACAGTGCAGTATTACTCTTACAGAAACTGATCATTGAAGGGGCAGGGACAGTGCAGTATTACTCTGGCAGAAACCGATAAGAGAAGGGGCAGGGACAGTGCAGTATTACTCTGGCAGAAACTGACTAGAGAAGGAGCAGGGACAATGCAGAATTACTCTGGCAGAAACCAATCAGAGAAGGGGCAGGGACAGTGCAGTATTACTCTGGAAGAAACCGACTAGAGAAGTGGCAGGGACAGTGCAGAATTACTCTGGCAGAAACCGATCAGGGAAGGTGCAGGGACAGTGCAGTATTACTCTGGCATAAACTGAACAGAGAAGGGGCAGGGACAGTGCAGTATTACTCTGGCAGAAACTGATCAGAGAAGGGGCAAGGACAGTGCAGTATTACTCTGGCAGAAACCGACTAGAGAAGTGGCAGGGACAGTGCAGAATTACTCTGGCAGAAACCGGTCAGGGAAGGGGCAGGGACTATGCAGTATTACTCTGGCATGAACTGAACATAGAAGGGGCAGGCACAGTGCAGTATTACTCTGGCAGAAACTGATCAGAGAAGGGGCATGGACAGTGCAGTATTACTCTGGCAGAAACTGATCAGAGAAGGGGCAGGGACAGTGCAGTATTACTCTGGTAGAAACCGATCAGGGCAGGGGCAGTTCAGTATTACTATTGCAGAAACCGATCAGAGAAGGGGCAGGGACAGTGCAGTATCACTCTGGCAGAACCCAATCAGAGAAGTGGCAGGGACAGTGCAGTATTACTCTGGCAGAAACTGATCAGAGAAGGGGCAGGGACAGTGCAGTATTACTCTGGCAGAAACCGATCAGGGTAGGGGCAGTGCAGTATTACTCTTGCAGAAACCGATCAGAGAAGGCGCAGGGAGGGACAGTGCAGTATTACTCTTGCAGAAACTGATCAGAGAAGGGGCAGGGACAGTGCAGTATTACTCTGGCAGAAATCGATCAGAGAAGGGGCAGGGACAGTGCAGTATTACTCTGGCAAAAACCGATCAGAGAAGGGACGGTGCAGTATTAGTCTTGCAGAATCCGATCAGAGAAGGGGCAGGGACAGTGCAAAATTACTCTGGCAGAAACCGATCGGAGAAGGGGCAGGGACAGTGCAGTATTACTCTGGCAGAAACTGTTCAGAGAAGGGGTAGGAACAGTGCAGTATTACTCTGGCAGAAACTGATCAGAGAAGGGACAGTGCAGTATTCATCTGGCAGAAACCGATCAGAGAAGGGGCAGAGACAGTGCAGTATTACTCTTACAGAAACTGATCAGAGAAGGGACAGTGCAGTATTACTCTTGCAGAAACTGATCAGAGAAGGGGCAGGGACAGTGCAGTATTACTCTGGCAGAAACCGATCAGAGAAGGGGCAGGGACAGTGCAGTATTACTCTGGCAGAAACCGATCAGAGAAGAGACTGTGCAGTATTACTCTTGCAGAAACCGATCAGGAAGGGGCAGGGACAGTGCAGTATTACTCTGGCAGAAACTGACTAGTGAAGTGGCAGGGACAGTGCAGAATTACTCTGGCAGAAACCGATCAGGGAAGGGGCAGGGACAGTGCAGTATTACTCTGGCAGAAACTGATCAGAGAAGGAGCAGGGACAGTGCAGTATTACTCTGGCATAAACTGAACAGAGAAGGGGCAGGGACAGTGCAGTATTACTCTAGCAGAAACTGATCAGAGAAGGGGCAGGGACAGTGCAGTATTACTCTTGCAGAAACCGATCAGAGAAGGGGCAGGGAGGGGCAGTGCAGTATTACTCTTGCAAAAACTGATCAGAGAAGGGGCAGACACAGTGCAGTATTACTCTGGCAGAAACCGATCAGAGAAGGGGCAGGGACAGTGCAGTATTACTCTGGCAGAAACCGATCAGAGAAGGGGCAGGAACAGTGCAGTATTAATCTGGCCGAAACTGATCAGAGAAGGGGCAGGGACAGTGCAGTATTACTGTCAGAAACCGATCAGAGAAGGGGCAGGGACAGTGCAGTATTACTCTGGCAGAAACTGATCAGAGAAGGGGCAGGGACAGTGCAGTATTACTCTGGCAGAAACAAATCAGAGAAGGGGCAGAGACAGTGCCTTATTAATCCGGCCGAAACTGATCAGAGAAGGGGCAGGGACAGTTCAGTATTACTCTGGCAGAAACCGATCAGGGCAGAGGCAGTGCAGTATTACTCTTGCAGAAACCGATCAGAGAAGGGGCAGGGAGGGACAGTGCAGTATTACTCTTGCAGAAACTGATCAGAGAAGGGGCAGGGACAGTGCAGTATTACTCTGGCAGAAACCGATCAGAGAAGGGGCAGGGACAGTGCAGTATTACTCTGGCAAAAACCGATCAGAGAAGGGACAGTGCAGTATTACTCTTGCAGAAACCGATCAGAGAAGGGGTAGGGACAGTGCAGTATTACTCTGGCAGAAACTGATCAGAGAAGGGGCAGGGACAGTGCAGTATTACTCTTGCAGAAACCGATCAGAGATGGGGCAGGGACAGTGCAGTATTACTCTGGCAGAAACTGTTCAGAGAAGGGACAGTGCAGTATTACTCTGGCAGAAACAGATCAGAGAAGGGGCAGAGACAGTGCAGTATTACTCTTACAGAAACTGATCATTGAAGGGACAGGGACAGTGCAGTATTACTCTGGCAGAAACCGATAAGAGAAGGGGCAGGGACAGTGAAGTATTACTCTGGCAGAAACCGACTAGAGAAGGAGCAGGGACAATGCAGAATTACTCTGGCAGAAACCAATCAGAGAAGGGGCAGGGACAGTGCAGTATTACTCTGGCAGAAACTGTTCAGAGAAGGGACAGTGCAGTATTACTCTGGCAGAAACAGATCAGAGAAGGGGCAGAGACAGTGCAGTATTACTCTTACAGAAACTGATCATTGAAGGGGCAGGGACAGTGCAGTATTACTCTGGCAGAAACCGATAAGAGAAGGGGCAGGGACAGTGCAGTATTACTCTGGAAGAAACCGACTAGAGAAGTGGCAGGGACAGTGCAGAATTACTCTGGCAGAAACCGATCAGGGAAGGTGCAGGGACAGTGCAGTATTACTCTGGCATAAACTGAACAGAGAAGGGGCAGGGACAGTGCAGTATTACTCTGGCAGAAACTGATCAGAGAAGGGGCAAGGACAGTGCAGTATTACTCTGGCAGAAACCGACTAGAGAAGTGGCAGGGACAGTGCAGAATTACTCTGGCAGAAACCGATCAGGGAAGGGGCAGGGACTATGCAGTATTACTCTGCATGAACTGAACATAGAAGGGGCAGGCACAGTGCAGTATTACTCTGGCAGAAACTGATCAGAGAAGGGGCAGGGACAGTGCAGTATTACTCTGGCAGAAACTGATCAGAGAAGGGGCAGGGACAGTGCAGTATTACTCTGGTAGAAACCGATCAGGGCAGGGGCAGTGCAGTATTAATATTGCAGAACCCAATCAGAGAAGGGGCAGGGACAGTGCAGTATTACTCTGGCAGAAACTGATCAGAGAAGGGGCAGGGACAGTGCAGTATTACTCTGGCAGAAACCGATCAGGGTAGGGGCAGTGCAGTATTACTCTTGCAGAAACCGATCAGAGAAGGCGCAGGGAGGGACAGTGCAGTATTACTCTTGCAGAAACTGATCAGAGAAGGGGCAGGGACAGTGCAGTATTACTCTGGCAGAAATCGATCAGAGAAGGGGCAGGGACAGTGCAGTATTACTCTGGCAAAAACCGATCAGAGAAGGGACGGTGCAGTATTAGTCTTGCAGAAACCGATCAGAGAAGGGGCAGGGACAGTGCAAAATTACTCTGGCAGAAACCGATCGGAGAAGGGGCAGGGACAGTGCAGTATTACTCTGGCAGAAACTGTTCAGAGAAGGGACAGTGCAGTATTAATCTGGCCGAAAATGATCAGAGAAGGGGTAGGAACAGTGCAGTATTACTCTGGCAGAAACTGATCAGAGAAGGGACAGTGCAGTATTAATCTGGCAGAAACCGATCAGAGAAGGGGCAGAGACAGTGCAGTATTACTCTGGCAGAAACTGATCAGAGAAGGGGCATGGACAGTGCAGTATTACTCTGGCAGAAACTGATCAGAGAAGGGGCAGGGACAGTGCAGTATTACTCTGGTAGAAACCGATCAGGGCAGGGGCAGTTCAGTATTACTATTGCAGAAACCGATCAGAGAAGGGGCAGGGACAGTGCAGTATCACTCTGGCAGAACCCAATCAGAGAAGTGGCAGGGACAGTGCAGTATTACTCTGGCAGAAACTGATCAGAGAAGGGGCAGGGACAGTGCAGTATTACTCTGGCAGAAACCGATCAGGGTAGGGGCAGTGCAGTATTACTCTTGCAGAAACCGATCAGAGAAGGCGCAGGGAGGGACAGTGCAGTATTACTCTTGCAGAAACTGATCAGAGAAGGGGCAGGGACAGTGCAGTATTACTCTGGCAGAAATCGATCAGAGAAGGGGCAGGGACAGTGCAGTATTACTCTGGCAAAAACCGATCAGAGAAGGGACGGTGCAGTATTAGTCTTGCAGAATCCGATCAGAGAAGGGGCAGGGACAGTGCAAAATTACTCTGGCAGAAACCGATCGGAGAAGGGGCAGGGACAGTGCAGTATTACTCTGGCAGAAACTGTTCAGAGAAGGGGTAGGAACAGTGCAGTATTACTCTGGCAGAAACTGATCAGAGAAGGGACAGTGCAGTATTCATCTGGCAGAAACCGATCAGAGAAGGGGCAGAGACAGTGCAGTATTACTCTTACAGAAACTGATCAGAGAAGGGACAGTGCAGTATTACTCTTGCAGAAACTGATCAGAGAAGGGGCAGGGACAGTGCAGTATTACTCTGGCAGAAACCGATCAGAGAAGGGGCAGGGACAGTGCAGTATTACTCTGGCAGAAACCGATCAGAGAAGAGACTGTGCAGTATTACTCTTGCAGAAACCGATCAGGAAGGGGCAGGGACAGTGCAGTATTACTCTGGCAGAAACTGACTAGTGAAGTGGCAGGGACAGTGCAGAATTACTCTGGCAGAAACCGATCAGGGAAGGGGCAGGGACAGTGCAGTATTACTCTGGCAGAAACTGATCAGAGAAGGAGCAGGGACAGTGCAGTATTACTCTGGCATAAACTGAACAGAGAAGGGGCAGGGACAGTGCAGTATTACTCTAGCAGAAACTGATCAGAGAAGGGGCAGGGACAGTGCAGTATTACTCTTGCAGAAACCGATCAGAGAAGGGGCAGGGAGGGGCAGTGCAGTATTACTCTTGCAAAAACTGATCAGAGAAGGGGCAGACACAGTGCAGTATTACTCTGGCAGAAACCGATCAGAGAAGGGGCAGGGACAGTGCAGTATTACTCTGGCAGAAACCGATCAGAGAAGGGGCAGGAACAGTGCAGTATTAATCTGGCCGAAACTGATCAGAGAAGGGGCAGGGACAGTGCAGTATTACTGTCAGAAACCGATCAGAGAAGGGGCAGGGACAGTGCAGTATTACTCTGGCAGAAACTGATCAGAGAAGGGGCAGGGACAGTGCAGTATTACTCTGGCAGAAACAAATCAGAGAAGGGGCAGAGACAGTGCCTTATTAATCCGGCCGAAACTGATCAGAGAAGGGGCAGGGACAGTTCAGTATTACTCTGGCAGAAACCGATCAGGGCAGAGGCAGTGCAGTATTACTCTTGCAGAAACCGATCAGAGAAGGGGCAGGGAGGGACAGTGCAGTATTACTCTTGCAGAAACTGATCAGAGAAGGGGCAGGGACAGTGCAGTATTACTCTGGCAGAAACCGATCAGAGAAGGGGCAGGGACAGTGCAGTATTACTCTGGCAAAAACCGATCAGAGAAGGGACAGTGCAGTATTACTCTTGCAGAAACCGATCAGAGAAGGGGTAGGGACAGTGCAGTATTACTCTGGCAGAAACTGATCAGAGAAGGGGCAGGGACAGTGCAGTATTACTCTTGCAGAAACCGATCAGAGATGGGGCAGGGACAGTGCAGTATTACTCTGGCAGAAACTGTTCAGAGAAGGGACAGTGCAGTATTACTCTGGCAGAAACAGATCAGAGAAGGGGCAGAGACAGTGCAGTATTACTCTTACAGAAACTGATCATTGAAGGGACAGGGACAGTGCAGTATTACTCTGGCTGAAACCGATAAGAGAAGGGGCAGGGACAGTGAAGTATTACTCTGGCAGAAACCGACTAGAGAAGGAGCAGGGACAATGCAGAATTACTCTGGCAGAAACCAATCAGAGAAGGGGCAGGGACAGTGCAGTATTACTCTGGCAGAAACTGTTCAGAGAAGGGACAGTGCAGTATTACTCTGGCAGAAACAGATCAGAGAAGGGGCAGAGACAGTGCAGTATTACTCTTACAGAAACTGATCATTGAAGGGGCAGGGACAGTGCAGTATTACTCTGGCAGAAACCGATAAGAGAAGGGGCAGGGACAGTGCAGTATTACTCTGGAAGAAACCGACTAGAGAAGTGGCAGGGACAGTGCAGAATTACTCTGGCAGAAACCGATCAGGGAAGGTGCAGGGACAGTGCAGTATTACTCTGGCATAAACTGAACAGAGAAGGGGCAGGGACAGTGCAGTATTACTCTGGCAGAAACTGATCAGAGAAGGGGCAAGGACAGTGCAGTATTACTCTGGCAGAAACCGACTAGAGAAGTGGCAGGGACAGTGCAGAATTACTCTGGCAGAAACCGATCAGGGAAGGGGCAGGGACTATGCAGTATTACTCTGCATGAACTGAACATAGAAGGGGCAGGCACAGTGCAGTATTACTCTGGCAGAAACTGATCAGAGAAGGGGCAGGGACAGTGCAGTATTACTCTGGCAGAAACTGATCAGAGAAGGGGCAGGGACAGTGCAGTATTACTCTGGTAGAAACCGATCAGGGCAGGGGCAGTGCAGTATTAATATTGCAGAACCCAATCAGAGAAGGGGCAGGGACAGTGCAGTATTACTCTGGCAGAAACTGATCAGAGAAGGGGCAGGGACAGTGCAGTATTACTCTGGCAGAAACCGATCAGGGTAGGGGCAGTGCAGTATTACTCTTGCAGAAACCGATCAGAGAAGGCGCAGGGAGGGACAGTGCAGTATTACTCTTGCAGAAACTGATCAGAGAAGGGGCAGGGACAGTGCAGTATTACTCTGGCAGAAATCGATCAGAGAAGGGGCAGGGACAGTGCAGTATTACTCTGGCAAAAACCGATCAGAGAAGGGACGGTGCAGTATTAGTCTTGCAGAAACCGATCAGAGAAGGGGCAGGGACAGTGCAAAATTACTCTGGCAGAAACCGATCGGAGAAGGGGCAGGGACAGTGCAGTATTACTCTGGCAGAAACTGTTCAGAGAAGGGACAGTGCAGTATTAATCTGGCCGAAAATGATCAGAGAAGGGGTAGGAACAGTGCAGTATTACTCTGGCAGAAACTGATCAGAGAAGGGACAGTGCAGTATTAATCTGGCAGAAACCGATCAGAGAAGGGGCAGAGACAGTGCAGTATTACTCTTACAGAAACTGATCAGAGAAGGGACAGTGCAGTATTACTCTTGCAGAAACTGATCAGAGAAGGGGCAGGGACAGTGCAGTATTACTCTGGCAGAAACCGATCAGAGAAGGGGCAGGGACAGTGCAGTATTACTCTGGCAGAAACCGATCAGAGAAGAGACTGTGCAGTATTACTCTTGCAGAAACCGATCAGGAAGGGGCAGGGACAGTGCAGTATTACTCTGGCAGAAACTGATCAGAGAAGGGGCAGGGACAGTGCAGTATTACTCTGGCATAAACTGAACAGAGAAGGGGCAGGGACAGTGCAGTATTACTCTAGCAGAAACTGATCAGAGAAGGGGCAGGGACAGTGCAGTATTGCTCTGGCAGAAACCAATCAGAAAAGGGGCAGGGGCAGTACAGTATTACTCTTGCAGAAACCGATCAGAGAAGGGGCAGGGAGGGGCAGTGCAGTATTACTCTTGCAAAAACTGATCAGAGAAGGGGCAGACACAGTGCAGTATTACTCTGGCAGAAACCGATCAGAGAAGGGGCAGGGACAGTGCAGTATTACTCTGGCAGAAACCGATCAGAGAAGGGGTAGGGACAGTGCAGTATTACTCTGGCAGAAACTGATCAGAGAAGGGGCAGGGACAGTGCAGTATTACTCTGGCAGAAACCGATCAGAGATGGGGCAGGGACAGTGCAGTATTACTCTGGCAGAAACTGTTCAGAGAAGGGACAGTGCAGTATTACTCTGGCAGAAACAGATCAGAGAAGGGGCAGAGACAGTGCAGTATTACTCTTACAGAAACTGATCATTGAAGGGGCAGGGACAGTGCAGTATTACTCTGGCAGAAACCGATAAGAGAAGGGGCAGGGACAGTGAAGTATTACTCTGGCAGAAACCGACTAGAGAAGGAGCAGGGACAATGCAGAATTACTCTGGCAGAAACCGATCAGGGAAGGTGCAGGGAGAGTGCAGTATTACTCTGGCATAAACTGAACAGAGAAGGGGCAGGGACAGTGCAGTATTACTCTGGCAGAAACCGACTAGAGAAGTGGCAGGGACAGTGCAGAATTACTCTGGCAGAAACCGATCAGGGAAGATGCAGGGAGAGTGCAGTATTACTCTGGCATAAACTGAACAGAGAAGGGGCAGGGACAGTGCAGTATTACTCTGGCAGAAACTGATCAGAGAAGGGGCAAGGACAGTGCAGTATTACTCTGGCAGAAACCGACTAGAGAAGGGGCAGGGACAGTGCAGAATTACTCTGGCAGAAACCGATCAGGGAAGGGGCAGGGACTATGCAGTATTACTCTGGCATAAACTGAACATAGAAGGGGCAGGCACAGTGCAGTATTACTCTGGCAGAAACTGATCAGAGAAGGGGCAGGGACAGTGCAGTATTACTCTGGCAGAAACCGACTAGAGAAGTGGTAGGGACAGTGCAGAATTACTCTCCCCCACACAAACTTTTTTAGGACTAGTGTCCTAATGCATGCTTTGTCGATCACAGGACACATTTTCCAACATTACAGCAAGTAAAGAAAGCTATGAAATGGCGGTGTCCTCTAGTTTTCCTGTTCAACCGCAGGCCACCCAGTACTCCTTTTTCTTTCCATTCTGGGACATTAATTGTGCTTGTCCCTTTCTAACTTTAGGACTACATGTCCCAGAATTCAAAGAAATACCCAGCAGCAAATAACCCCCTCAAGCATGCCTTCGGCCAACTTGCGAGCTTTCAAAATGCATGCTGCGAACTGAAATGAAGAGTGACATTGGAGCACACATATTTAAATACGTTTACAAGAAAATACTCAGAAATCTGTTTTACGTATGGATTTTTATAACCTCTACATTGGTCTATACTGCTTGCTTTTTCCGACCTGCGTTTTGTTTTTTCTATAAGACATGCATTCACATCCTTGCTAGTAGGATAGCTCTGTGCATTCATGCAACATGCCCCTTTCAGTAATGGGGCATTTTAGCATGCATACCCAGCATGTTAAACTCTCACCTTTGACATCTGTGTAGGATGTGATGTTCAGGTGCACATCTTAGTGCAGCCAACTGTGCCCTTCTTATGTCTTAGGATAACATCGGTTGTCATTAGATTGGTAATCAGCATATATTGCTTATTGTCACGGAAGATCCCAAACGTGAAATCAATTGCACACCCCTTAACCCACTAAGTAAAGCAAGCCTGCATCCAGACTATGCTACCCAAACCTAGCAGTGCCCTGCCACCCATGCTACCCATTCTGCGAGTGCCCTGCCACCCGCTCTGACCCACGAAAGCCTTGCACCCCCCAGGTCCAGACACACAAACACCACTCCCTCCCCCCTGTGAGCCGAAAGGCTACACAACCTGTGCTCCAGAACGTCCCGGCATCCCGTTGATCTCCAACTGTTCTCCTACCCTATCACAGCCAACCTCAGGCTGCTTAGGCTTTCCAAGCGAACCTCGCAACCACCACCACCTGAACACCTTCCCCCTAGCATGAGTCCACATGCCAACCCAACGCCTCTTACTGCTCAATACAAACCCCTTAACTGTGCACTTAGACAACATGAAATCCATGGGCGCCCACGCTATAGAAGCTCATGACCTCATCATCGACAACCAGATTGACCTAATGGTCATCACAGAATATTGGCTGCATATTGCCTCCAGCCCTATGCTCAGGCTTGCTATTCCCCCCAACCACTCGATCCACAGAACCGATTGTGCCAATGCCATTGGTTGCAGAGTTGCTGTCATCTACTAATCCGACCTCCATATCCGTACCATTTTTCTGCCTCCCACTGAGCGATACGAAACGCTATTACTTAAACTTAAGACTAGTCCCCAGACATCTTTCACAATTATATAGCCCAACCGACAACCTCATGCCTCTAACTCACCTAACTCTGAAATCTCCCTCCTCATAACACCCTCCCTCAAACCAGTCAACAAATGCATAATTTTCGGTGACTTTAACTTGGGTTTCAATTATCCCACTGATCATAAAGCTACCACTGTGGTCCAAGCCCTCAATGACATGAACTTCTCACAACTTATCTCTTCCCCCAACCACATGAAAGGGCGCACCCATGACTGTATACTAACAACCAACTCGACCATCGACATATCTCTCATCAGCCCATTTCCTTGGTCCGAACACCGTCTGATCGAATTTCAACGACACCACTCGAATCCCGTGAACAACAACCACCGACCACCACCCATCCAAATCCTAGCGAGAAGCACTCTGAAGCTCACTCATGAAACTCTCAAACCCACCTTAGTCACTCTCATTGAAATACGGCCTCCCAAACGCGACTCTCGCCAGCCACTACCATTCTAGCCTCCTTGTCATGTTAGATCAACATGCACCCTTCAAAAACAAATATCTGCAACCTTTCAAACTCACGAACATGTGGTTCACAGATGAACTAGTTCTGCTTCTCAGACAGAAAAGAGCCATTGAACATCTACATAAGAAACTTCCACACCCTAAAATGCCTCCCTAGTTGCCACCACGTCTAAGACCGACAAGGCTGCTATTTTTGCGACTAAAGCTGCCTCCTATGACAACAGAATGAGCACGGCAAGCTCCAACATCAAAGAACTCTTTGCCATCTTGCGTAAATTAGAAAACCTGAGTGGCCCAACCTCCTAAATTCAGCCTGGCAAAGCGTGGTGCACCACTATTCAAACTGCTCTAACTACCAATCTACTCTGTATCGAAATAGCGACCAATTAAGGCGTACTTACTGCCAAACCTAAGCGCCTGTCCACCATAATACCGGACATGCCTAGCCACCCACGTTCCCTGCGGAGCCAGTCCCTAGCATATCCTTTCACCCTGTAACCCAAACATCTGTTCTGAATACCATCCAGGCCCTCAAACCCTCCAACTGCAAAGGAGATACCTGCCCTGCTAACATCATAAACTCAACGCCCCCAGCCTCACCCCCATCATCACAGAATGTGTTAACTCCTCATTCAACTTATGCAAAATGAAAGCAGCCTGTTTGATCTCCTTACTAAAAAAAATCTCCCTGGACCTGACAGTAGCTACCAATTATAGGCCCATCACCACCGTAACCCTCCCTGCTCAAAATCCCGCACTGCATTGCTTACTTACAATGCCAGAAATTCCTATAACAACACTCACCTCCTTGGTGTCATCTGGTTTCAACGGAAACACGGTACTGAAACAGCCCATATCAATCTAAAAATGCATCTTGACAGTATTAGAGATGCTGGCAACGTGGCCCTCCTACTCCTCTTAGGCTTCTCCTCTGCATTTGATCTCGTGGACCACGACCTACTCTGCTAAAACCTTTCTGGGATCTACCACTTCTCACCCGAGGCAGTCCAATGGATCAAATCCTTCCTAAGTGACCATACCTCCAGAGCCTCCATTGACAACAACTCAGTGACCCCATCGCTGTCACTCTTGGTGTCCCACAAGGCTCTTGCCTTTTCCTGACCCTCTACACCACCTACACTAAAACCCTCTTTGATATACTCGACACCCTAGGCATCACCTACACCAACTTTGTGGCCGACACGCAAAATTCTCATCCCCCTTTCTGGCAAATACACTAATGACTCTAACACCATTAACAAAGTCTTCTGTATCATTCAGTCTTGGATGGCTACCCATATACTTTGCCTCAATGATGAGAAGGCAGAGGAATTCATTGTAGGCTCACCCGCTCGCTTAGAAACCCTTGGCCCCTCCCATGCCTCCTTCATCATTGACATCTCCACCATTTCTGTCCTCAAACATGCCAAAACCCTGAGGGTCTACCTTGACACAGAACTTACCATAACGAAGCATGTCAACGCTGTTGCCTCTTCAACCTCCCACACCCCCAGACGTATCTCATTAAGCAGAAGATTCCTGAGCCCCAACTGCCTCACGCTCTCCATAGCCATTATCCTGAGCAAACTGGACTACTGTAATGGCTTATTCAAGGGCACATCTGCGTCCAATGTAGCCTTGGGGCGGCTCTGGGCTTCCACAAATCGGACCACATTTCTGCAACTCTAAGAGAACTACATTGGCTACCAATAATAGCACAGATTGACTTCAAAACCTTGACGATAGCGCATCGCGCTATCTACAATGAAAACCCCATATACTTGAACCACTGCCTCACAAAGAAAGAGCATTGTCGCTCACTTGCTCTTCCAACCAGTTTACCCTAGCTGTCCCACGCTTTCAACTATCCAGAGCAGGAGGGGTGAGTTTCAGCACCACAGCCCCCGCCCTGTGGAACTCTTTAACTCCACACTTAAGAAATGAGCCCTCCTACCCAGCATTCAAGAGACTGTTGAAAAAGTTATTATTCATTAAGTATGACTAACACTTTAAGCATGAACCGTCTCCTACTTTGCCCTGACTACGTCTTACTAACTCAATGATCTGTAAAGCTTTATTCTGTTACTACCCTGTACAAACGCCATGATACATGTGGGTCTTGGTGTTACACAAACTTAAAAATAAAATACATAAATAAAAATAGAACAGAGAAGGGGCAGGGACAGTGCAGTATCACTCTGGCAGAACCCAATCAGAGAAGGGGCAGGGACAGTGCAGTATTACTCTGGCAGAAACTGATCAGAGAAGGGGCAGGGACAGTGCAGTATTACTCTGGCAGAAACCGATCAGGGTAGGGGCAGTGCAGTATTACTCTTGCAGAAACCGATCAGAGAAGGCGCAGGGAGGGACAGTGCAGTATTACTCTTGCAGAAACCGATCAGGGAAAGGGCAGGGACAGTGCAGTATTACTCTGGCAGAAATCGATCAGAGAAGGGGCAGGGACAGTGCAGTATTACTCTGGCAAAAACCGATCAGAGAAGGGACGGTGCAGTATTAGTCTTGCAGAAACCGATCAGAGAAGGGGCAGGGACAGTGCAAAATTACTCTGGCAGAAACCGATCGGAGAAGGGGCAGGGACAGTGCAGTATTACTCTGGCAGAAACTGTTCAGAGAAGGGACAGTGCAGTATTAATCTGGCCGAAAATGATCAGAGAAGGGGTAGGAACAGTGCAGTATTACTCTGGCAGAAACCGATCAGAGAAGGGGCAGGGACAGTGCAGTATTACTCTGGCAGAAACCGATCAGAGAAGGGGCAGAGACAGTGCAGTATTACTCTTACAGAAACTGATCAGAGAAGGGACAGTGCAGTATTACTCTTGCAGAAACTGATCAGAGAAGGGGCAGGGACAGTGCAGTATTAATCTGGCAGAAACCGATCAGAGAAGGGGCAGAGACAGTGCAGTATTACTCTTACAGAAACTGATCAGAGAAGGGACAGTGCAGTATTACTCTTGCAGAAACTGATCAGAGAAGGGGCAGGGACAGTGCAGTATTACTCTGGCAGAAACCGATCAGAGAAGGGGCAGGGACAGTGCAGTATTACTCTGGCAGAAACCGATCAGAGAAGAGACTGTGCAGTATTACTCTTGCAGAAACCGATCAGGAAGGGGCAGGGACAGTGCAGTATTACTCTGGCAGAAACTGACTAGTGAAGTGGCAGGGACAGTGCAGAATTACTCTGGCAGAAACCGATCAGGGAAGGGGCAGGGACAGTGCAGTATTACTCTGGCAGAAACTGATCAGAGAAGGGGCAGGGACAGTGCAGTATTACTCTGGCATAAACTGAACAGAGAAGGGGCAGGGACAGTGCAGTATTACTCTAGCAGAAACTGATCAGAGAAGGGGCAGGGACAGTGCAGTATTGCTCTGGCAGAAACCAATCAGAAAAGGGGCAGGGGCAGTACAGTATTACTCTTGCAGAAACCGATCAGAGAAGGGGCAGGGAGGGGCAGTGCAGTATTACTCTTGCAAAAACTGATCAGAGAAGGGGCAGACACAGTGCAGTATTACTCTGGTAGAAACCGATCAGGGCAGGGGCAGTGCAGTATTACTATTGCAGAAACCGATCAGAGAAGGGGCAGGGACAGTGCAGTATCACTCTGGCAGAACCCAATCAGAGAAGTGGCAGGGACAGGGCAGTATTACTCTGGCAGAAACTGATCAGAGAAGGGGCAGGGACAGTGCAGTATTACTCTGGCAGAAACCGATCAGGGTAGGGGCAGTGCAGTATTACTCTTGCAGAAACCGATCAGAGAAGGCGCAGGGAGGGACAGTGCAGTATTACTCTTGCGGAAACTGATCAGAGAAGGGGCAGGGACAGTGCAGTATTACTCTGGCAGAAATCGATCAGAGAAGGGGCAGGGACAGTGCAGTATTACTCTGGCAAAAACCGATCAGAGAAGGGACGGTGCAGTATTAGTCTTGCAGAAACCGATCAGAGAAGGGGCAGGGACAGTGCAAAATTACTCTGGCAGAAACCGATCGGAGAAGGGGTAGGAACAGTGCAGTATTACTCTGGCAGAAACTGTTCAGAGAAGGGACAGTGCAGTATTAATCTGGCAGAAACCGATCAGAGAAGGGGCAGAGACAGTGCAGTATTACTCTTACAGAAACTGATCAGAGAAGGGACAGTGCAGTATTACTCTTGCAGAAACTGATCAGAGAAGGGGCAGGGACAGTGCAGTATTACTCTGGCAGAAACCGATCAGAGAAGGGGCAGGGACAGTGCAGTATTACTCTGGCAGAAACCGATCAGAGATGAGACTGTGCAGTATTACTCTTGCAGAAAACGATCAGGAAGGGGCAGGGACAGTGCAGTGTTACTCTGGCAGAAACTGACTAGTGAAGTGGCAGGGACAGTGCAGAATTACTCTGGCAGAAACCGATCAGGGAAGGGGCAGGGACAGTGCAGTATTACTCTGGCAGAAACTGATCAGAAAAGGGGCAGGGACAGTGCAGTATTACTCTGGCATAAACTGAACAGACAAGGGGCAGGGACAGTGCAGTATTGCTCTGGCAGAAACCAATCAGAAAAGGGGCAGGGACAGTGCAGTATTACTCTTGCAGAAACTGATCAGAGAAGGGGCAGGGACAGTGCAGTATTACTCTGGCAGAAACCGATCAGAGAAGGGGCAGGGACAGTGCAGTATTACTCTGGCAAAAACCGATCAGAGAAGGGACAGTGCAGTATTACTCTTGCAGAAACCGATCAGAGAAGGGGTAGGGACAGTGCAGTATTACTCTGGCAGAAACTGATCAGAGAAGGGGCAGGGACAGTGCAGTATTACTCTGGCAGAAACCGATCAGAGATGGGGCAGGGACAGTGCAGTATTACTCTGGCAGAAACTGTTCAGAGAAGGGACAGTGCAGTATTACTCTGGCAGAAACAGATCAGAGAAGGGGCAGAGACAGTGCAGTATTACTCTTACAGAAACTGATCATTGAAGGGGCAGGGACAGTGCAGTATTACTCTGGCAGAAACCGATAAGAGAAGGGGCAGGGACAGTGAAGTATTACTCTGGCAGAAACCGACTAGAGAAGGAGCAGGGACAATGCAGAATTACTCTGGCAGAAACCAATCAGAGAAGGGGCAGGGACAGTGCAGTATTACTCTGGAAGAAACCGACTAGAGAAGTGGCAGGGACAGTGCAGAATTACTCTGGCAGAAACCGATCAGGGAAGGTGCAGGGACAGTGCAGTATTACTCTGGCATAAACTGAACAGAGAAGGGGCAGGGACAGTGCAGTATTACTCTGGCAGAAACTGATCAGAGAAGGGGCAAGGACAGTGCAGTATTACTCTGGCAGAAACCGACTATTGAAGTGGCAGGGACAGTGCAGAATTACTCTGGCAGAAACCGATCAGGGAAGGGGCAGGGACTATGCAGTATTACTCTGGCATGAACTGAACATAGAAGGGGCAGGCACAGTGCAGTATTACTCTGGCAGAAACTGATCAGAGAAGGGGCAGGGACAGTGCAGTATTACTCTGGCAGAAACTGATCAGAGAAGGGGCAGGGACAGTGCAGTATTACTCTGGTAGAAACCGATCAGGGCAGGGGCAGTGCAGTATTACTATTGCAGAAACCGATCAGAGAAGGGGCAGGGACAGTGCAGTATCACTCTGGCAGAACCCAATCAGAGAAGGGGCAGGGACAGTGCAGTATTACTCTGGCAGAAACTGATCAGAGAAGGGGCAGGGACAGTGCAGTATTACTCTGGCAGAAACCGATCAGGGTAGGGGCAGTGCAGTATTACTCTTGCAGAAACCGATCAGAGAAGGCGCAGGGAGGGACAGTGCAGTATTACTCTTGCAGAAACTGATCAGAGAAGGGGCAGGGACAGTGCAGTATTACTCTGGCAGAAATCGATCAGAGAAGGGGCAGGGACAGTGCAGTATTACTCTGGCAAAAACCGATTAGAGAAGGGACGGTGCAGTATTAGTCTTACAGAAACCGATCAGAGAAGGGGCAAGGACAGTGCAAAATTACTCTGGCAGAAACCGATCGGAGAAGGGGCAGGGACAGTGCAGTATTACTCTGGCAGAAACTGTTCAGAGAAGGGACAGTGCAGTATTAATCTGGCCGAAAATGATCAGAGAAGGGGTAGGAACAGTGCAGTATTACTCTGGCAGAAACTGATCAGAGAAGGGACAGTGCAGTATTACTCTTACAGAAACTGATCAGAGAAGGGACAGTGCAGTATTACTCTTGCAGAAACTGATCAGAGAAGGGGCAGGGACAGTGCAGTATTACTCTGGCAGAAACTGACTAGTGAAGTGGCAGGGACAGTGCAGAATTACTCTGGCAGAAACCGATCAGGGAAGGGGCAGGGACAGTGCAGTATTACTCTGGCAGAAACTGATCAGAGAAGGGGCAGGGACAGTGCAGTATTACTCTGGCATAAACTGAACAGAGAAGGGGCAGGGACAGTGCAGTATTACTCTAGCAGAAACTGATCAGAGAAGGGGCAGGGACAGTGCAGTATTACTCTTGCAGAAACCGATCAGAGAAGGGGCAGGGAGGGGCAGTGCAGTATTACTCTTGCAAAAACTGATCAGAGAAGGGGCAGGGACAGTGCAGTATTACTCTGGCAGAAACCGATCAGAGAAGGGGCAGGAACAGTGCAGTATTAATCTGGCCGAAACTGATCAGAGAAGGGGCAGGGACAGTGCAGTATTACTGTCAGAAACCGATCAGAGAAGGGGCAGGGACAGTGCAGTATTACTCTGGCAGAAACTGATCAGAGAAGGGGCAGGGACAGTGCAGTATTACTCTGGCAGAAACAAATCAGAGAAGGGGCAGAGACAGTGCCTTATTAATCCGGCCGAAACTGATCAGAGAAGGGGCAGGGACAGTTCAGTATTACTCTGGCAGAAACCGATCAGGGCAGAGGCAGTGCAGTATTACTCTTGCAGAAACCGATCAGAGAAGGGGCAGGGAGGGACAGTGCAGTATTACTCTTGCAGAAACTGATCAGAGAAGGGGCAGGGACAGTGCAGTATTACTCTGGCAGAAACCGATCAGAGAAGGGGCAGGGACAGTGCAGTATTACTCTGGCAAAAACCGATCAGAGAAGGGACAGTGCAGTATTACTCTTGCAGAAACCGATCAGAGAAGGGGTAGGGACAGTGCAGTATTACTCTGGCAGAAACTGATCAGAGAAGGGGCAGGGACAGTGCAGTATTACTCTGGCAGAAACCGATCAGAGATGGGGCAGGGACAGTGCAGTATTACTCTGGCAGAAACTGTTCAGAGAAGGGACAGTGCAGTATTACTCTGGCAGAAACAGATCAGAGAAGGGGCAGAGACAGTGCAGTATTACTCTTACAGAAACTGATCATTGAAGGGACAGGGACAGTGCAGTATTACTCTGGCAGAAACCGATAAGAGAAGGGGCAGGGACAGTGAAGTATTACTCTGGCAGAAACCGACTAGAGAAGGAGCAGGGACAATGCAGAATTACTCTGGCAGAAACCAATCAGAGAAGGGGCAGGGACAGTGCAGTATTACTCTGGCAGAAACTGTTCAGAGAAGGGACAGTGCAGTATTACTCTGGCAGAAACAGATCAGAGAAGGGGCAGAGACAGTGCAGTATTACTCTTACAGAAACTGATCATTGAAGGGGCAGGGACAGTGCAGTATTACTCTGGCAGAAACCGATAAGAGAAGGGGCAGGGACAGTGAAGTATTACTCTGGCAGAAACCGACTAGAGAAGGAGCAGGGACAATGCAGAATTACTCTGGCAGAAACCAATCAGAGAAGGGGCAGGGACAGTGCAGTATTACTCTGGAAGAAACCGACTAGAGAAGTGGCAGGGACAGTGCAGAATTACTCTGGCAGAAACCGATCAGGGAAGGTGCAGGGACAGTGCAGTATTACTCTGGCATAAACTGAACAGAGAAGGGGCAGGGACAGTGCAGTATTACTCTGGCAGAAACTGATTAGAGAAGGGGCAAGGACAGTGCAGTATTACTCTGGCAGACACCGACTAGAGAAGTGGCAGGGACAGTGCAGAATTACTCTGGCAGAAACCGATCAGGGAAGGGGCAGGGACTATGCAGTATTACTCTGGCATGAACTGAACATAGAAGGGGCAGGCACAGTGCAGTATTACTCTGGCAGAAACTGATCAGAGAAGGGGCAGGGACAGTGCAGTATTTCTCTGGCAGAAACTGATCAGAGAAGGGGCAGGGACAGTGCAGTATTACTCTGGCAGAAACCGATCAGGGTAGGGGCAGTGCAGTATTACTCTTGCAGAAACCGATCAGAGAAGGCGCAGGGAGGGACAGTGCAGTATTACTCTTGCAGAAACTGATCAGAGAAGGGGCAGGGACAGTGCAGTATTACTCTGGCAGAAATCGATCAGAGAAGGGGCAGGGACAGTGCAGTATTACTCTGGCAAAAACCGATCAGAGAAGGGACGGTGCAGTATTAGTCTTGCAGAAACCGATCAGAGAAGGGGCAGGGACAGTGCAAAATTACTCTGGCAGAAACCGATCGGAGAAGGGGCAGGGACAGTGCAGTATTACTCTGGCAGAAACTGTTCAGAGAAGGGACAGTGCAGTATTAATCTGGCCGAAAATGATCAGAGAAGGGGTAGGAACAGTGCAGTATTACTCTGGCAGAAACTGATCAGAGAAGGGACAGTGCAGTATTAATCTGGCAGAAACCGATCAGAGAAGGGGCAGAGACAGTGCAGTATTACTCTTACAGAAACTGATCAGAGAAGGGACAGTGCAGTATTACTCTTGCAGAAACTGATCAGAGAAGGGGCAGGGACAGTGCAGTATTACTCTGGCAGAAACCGATCAGAGAAGGGGCAGGGACAGTGCAGTATTACTCTGGCAGAAACCGATCAGAGAAGAGACTGTGCAGTATTACTCTTGCAGAAACCGATCAGGAAGGGGCAGGGACAGTGCAGTATTACTCTGGCAGAAACTGACTAGTGAAGTGGCAGGGACAGTGCAGAATTACTCTGGCAGAAACCGATCAGGGAAGGGGCAGGGACAGTGCAGTATTACTCTGGCAGAAACTGATCAGAGAAGGGGCAGGGACAGTGCAGTATTACTCTGGCATAAACTGAACAGAGAAGGGGCAGGGACAGTGCAGTATTACTCTAGCAGAAACTGATCAGAGAAGGGGCAGGGACAGTGCAGTATTGCTCTGGCAGAAACCAATCAGAAAAGGGGCAGGGGCAGTACAGTATTACTCTTGCAGAAACCGATCAGAGAAGGGGCAGGGAGGGGCAGTGCAGTATTACTCTTGCAAAAACTGATCAGAGAAGGGGCAGACACAGTGCAGTATTACTCTGGCAGAAACCGATCAGAGAAGGGGCAGGGACAGTGCAGTATTACTCTGGCAGAAACCGATCAGAGAAGGGGCAGGAACAGTGCAGTATTAATCTGGCCGAAACTGATCAGAGAAGGGGCAGGGACAGTGCAGTATTACTGTCAGAAACCGATCAGAGAAGGGGCAGGGACAGTGCAGTATTACTCTGGCAGAAACTGATCAGAGAAGGGGCAGGGACAGTGCAGTATTACTCTGGCAGAAACAAATCAGAGAAGGGGCAGAGACAGTGCCTTATTAATCCGGCCGAAACTGATCAGAGAAGGGGCAGGGACAGTTCAGTATTACTCTGGCAGAAACCGATCAGGGCAGAGGCAGTGCAGTATTACTCTGGCAGAAACCGATCAGAGAAGGGGCAGGAACAGTGCAGTATTAATCTGGCCGAAACTGATCAGAGAAGGGGCAGGGACAGTGCAGTATTACTGTCAGAAACCGATCAGAGAAGGGGCAGGGACAGTGCAGTATTACTCTGGCAGAAACTGATCAGAGAAGGGGCAGGGACAGTGCAGTATTACTCTGGCAGAAACAAATCAGAGAAGGGGCAGAGACAGTGCCTTATTAATCCGGCCGAAACTGATCAGAGAAGGGGCAGGGACAGTTCAGTATTACTCTGGCAGAAACAGATCAGGGCAGAGGCAGTGCAGTATTACTCTTGCAGAAACCGATCAGAGAAGGGGCAGGGAGGGACAGTGCAGTATTACTCTTGCAGAAACTGATCAGAGAAGGGGCAGGGACAGTGCAGTATTACTCTGGCAGAAACCGATCAGAGAAGGGGCAGGGACAGTGCAGTATTACTCTGGCAAAAACCGATCAGAGAAGGGACAGTGCAGTATTACTCTTGCAGAAACCGATCAGAGAAGGGGTAGGGACAGTGCAGTATTACTCTGGCAGAAACTGATCAGAGAAGGGGCAGGGACAGTGCAGTATTACTCTGGCAGAAACCGATCAGAGATGGGGCAGGGACAGTGCAGTATTACTCTGGCAGAAACAGATCAGAGAAGGGGCAGTGCAGTATTACTCTGGCAGAAACAGATCAGAGAAGGGGCAGAGACAGTGCAGTATTACTCTTACAGAAACTGATCATTGAAGGGGCAGGGACAGTGCAGTATTACTCTGGCAGAAACCGATAAGAGAAGGGGCAGGGACAGTGAATTATTACTCTGGCAGAAACCGACTAGAGAAGGAGCAGGGACAATGCAGAATTACTCTGGCAGAAACCAATCAGAGAAGGGGCAGGGACAGTGCAGTATTACTCTGGAAGAAACCGACTAGAGAAGTGGCAGGGACAGTGCAGAATTACTCTGGCAGAAACCGATCAGGGAAGGTGCAGGGACAGTGCAGTATTACTCTGGCATAAACTGAACAGAGAAGGGGCAGGGACAGTGCAGTATTACTCTGGCAGAAACTGATCAGAGAAGGGGCAAGGACAGTGCAGTATTACTCTGGCAGAAACCGACTAGAGAAGTGGCAGGGACAGTGCAGAATTACTCTGGCAGAAACCGATCAGGGAAGGGGCAGGGACTATGCAGTATTACTCTGGCATAAACTGAACACAGAAGGGGCAGGCACAGTGCAGTATTACTCTGGCAGAAACTGATCAGAGAAGGGGCAGGGACAGTGCAGTATTACTCTGGCAGAAACCGACTAGAGAAGTGGTAGGGACAGTGCAGAATTACTCTGGCAGAAACCGATCAGGGAAGGGGCAGGGACAGTGCAGTATTACTCTGGCAGAAACTGATCAGAGAAGGGGCAGGGACAGTGCAGTATTACTCTGGCCGAAACTTTCCCCCACACAAACTTTTTTAGGACTAGTGTCCTAATGCATGCTTTGTCGATCACAGGACACATTTTCCAACATTACAGCAAGTAAAGAAAGCTATGAAATGGCGGTGTCCTCTAGTTTTCCTGTTCAACCGCAGGCCACCCAGTACTCCTTTTTCTTTCCATTCTGGGACATTAATTGTGCTTGTCCCTTTCTAACTTTAGGACTACATGTCCCAGAATTCAAAGAAATACCCAGCAGCAAATAACCCCCTCAAGCATGCCTTTGGCCAACTTGCGAGCTTTGAAAATGCATGCTGCGAACTGAAATGAAGAGTGACATTGGAGCACACATTTAAATACGTTTACAAGAAAATACTCAGAAATCTGTTTTACGTATGGATTTTTATAACCTCTACATTGGTCTATACTGCTTGCTTTTCCGACCTGCGTTTTGTTTTTTCTATAAGACATGCATTCACATCCTTGCTAGTAGGATAGCTCTGTGCATTCATGCAACATGCCCCTTTCAGTAATGGGGCATTTTAGCATGCATACCCAGCATGTTAAACTCTCACCTTTGACATCTGTGTAGGATGTGATGTTCAGGTGCACATCTTAGTGCAGCCAACTGTGCCCTTCTTATGTCTTAGGATAACATCGGTTGTCATTAGATTGGTAATCAGCATATATTGCTTATTGTCACGGAAGATCCCAAACGTGAAATCAATTGCACACCCCTTAACCCACTAAGTAAAGCAAGCCTGCATCCAGACTATGCTACCCAAACCTAGCAGTGCCCTGCCACCCATGCTACCCATTCTGCGAGTGCCCTGCCACCCTCTCTGACCCACGAAAGCCTTGCACCCCCCAGGTCCAGACACACAAACACCACTCCCTCCCCCCTGTGAGCCGAAAGGCTACACAACCTGTGCTCCAGAACGTCCCGGCATCCCGTTGATCTCCAACTGTTCTCCTACCCTATCACAGCCAACCTCAGGCTGCTTAGGCTTTCCAAGCGAACCTCGCAACCACCACCACCTGAACACCTTCCCCCTAGCATGAGTCCACATGCCAACCCAACGCCTCTTACTGCTCAATACAAACCCCTTAACTGTGCACTTAGACAACATGAAATCCATGGGCGCCCACGCTATAGAAGCTCATGACCTCATCATCGACAACCAGATTGACCTAATGGTCATCACAGAATATTGGCTGCATATTGCCTCCAGCCCTATGCTCAGGCTTGCTATTCCCCCCAACCACTCGATCCACAGAACCGATTGTGCCAATGCCATTGGTTGCAGAGTTGCTGTCATCTACTAATCCGACCTCCATATCCGTACCATTTTTCTGCCTCCCACTGAGCGATACGAAACGCTATTACTTAAACTTAAGACTAGTCCCCAGACATCTTTCACAATTATATAGCCCAACCGACAACCTCATGCCTCTAACTCACCTAACTCTGAAATCTCCCTCCTCATAACACCCTCCCTCAAACCAGTCAACAAATGCATAATTTTCGGTGACTTTAACTTGGGTTTCAATTATCCCACTGATCATAAAGCTACCACTGTGGTCCAAGCCCTCAATGACATGAACTTCTCACAACTTATCTCTTCCCCCAACCACATGAAAGGGCGCACCCATGACTGTATACTAACAACCAACTCGACCATCGACATATCTCTCATCAGCCCATTTCCTTGGTCCGAACACCGTCTGATCGAATTTCAACGACACCACTCGAATCCCGTGAACAACAACCACCGACCACCACCCATCCAAATCCTAGCGAGAAGCACTCTGAAGCTCACTCATGAAACTCTCAAACCCACCTTAGTCACTCTCATTGAAATACGGCCTCCCAAACGCGACTCTCGCCAGCCACTACCATTCTAGCCTCCTTGTCATGTTAGATCAACATGCACCCTTCAAAAACAAATATCTGCAACCTTTCAAACTCACGAACATGTGGTTCACAGATGAACTAGTTCTGCTTCTCAGACAGAAAAGAGCCATTGAACATCTACATAAGAAACTTCCACACCCAAAAATGCCTCCCTAGTTGCCACCACGTCTAAGACCGACAAGGCTGCTATTTTTGCGACTAAAGCTGCCTCCTATGACAACAGAATGAGCACGGCAAGCTCCAACATCAAAGAACTCTTCGCCATCTTGCGTAAATTAGAAAACCTGAGTGGCCCAACCTCCTAAATTCAGCCTGGCAAAGCGTGGTGCACCACTATTCAAACTGCTCTAACTACCAATCTACTCTGTATCGAAATAGCGACCAATTAAGGCCTACTTACTGCCAAACCTAAGCGCCTGTCCACCATAATACCGGACATGCCTAGCCACCCACGTTCCCTGCGGAGCCAGTCCCTAGCATATCCTTTCACCCTGTAACCCAAACATCTGTTCTGAATACCATCCAGGCCCTCAAACCCTCCAACTGCAAAGGAGATACCTGCCCTGCTAACATCATAAACTCAACGCCCCCAGCCTCACCCCCATCATCACAGAATGTGTTAACTCCTCATTCAACTTATGCAAAATGAAAGCAGCCTGTTTGATCTCCTTACTAAAAAAAATCTCCCTGGACCTGACAGTAGCTACCAATTATAGGCCCATCACCACCGTAACCCTCCCTGCTCAAAATCCCGCACTGCATTGCTTACTTACAATGCCAGAAATTCCTATAACAACACTCACCTCCTTGGTGTCATCTGGTTTCAACGGAAACACGGTACTGAAACAGCCCATATCAATCTAAAAATGCATCTTGACAGTATTAGAGATGCTGGCAACGTGGCCCTCCTACTCCTCTTAGGCTTCTCCTCTGCATTTGATCTCGTGGACCATGACCTACTCTGCTAAAACCTTTCTGGGATCTACCACTTCTCACCCGAGGCAGTCCAATGGATCAAATCCTTCCTAAGTGACCATACCTCCAGAGTCTCCATTGACAACAACTCAGTGACCCCATCGCTGTCACTCTTGGTGTCCCACAAGGCTCTTGCCTTTTCCTGACCCTCTACACCACCTACACTAAAACCCTCTTTGATATACTCGACACCCTAGGCATCACCTACACCAACTTTGTGGCCGACACGCAAAATTCTCATCCCCCTTTCTGGCAAATACACTAATGACTCTAACACCATTAACAAAGTCTTCTGTATCATTCAGTCTTGGATGGCTACCCATATACTTTGCCTCAATGATGAGAAGGCAGAGGAATTCATTGTAGGCTCACCCGCTCGCTTAGAAACCCTTGGCCCCTCCCATGCCTCCTTCATCATTGACATCTCCACCATTTCTGTCCTCAAACATGCCAAAACCCTGGGGGTCTACCTTGACACAGAACTTACCATAACGAAGCATGTCAACACTGTTGCCTCTTCAACCTCCCACACCCCCAGACGTATCTCATTAAGCAGAAGATTCCTGAGCCCCAACTGCCTCACGCTCTCCATAGCCATTATCCTGAGCAAACTGGACTACTGTAATGGCTTATTCAAGGGCACATCTGCGTCCAATGTAGCCTTGGGGCGGCTCTGGGCTTCCACAAATCGGACCACATTTCTGCAACTCTAAGAGAACTACATTGGCTACCAATAATAGCACAGATTGACTTCAAAACCTTGACGATAGCGCATCGCGCTATCTACAATGAAAACCCCATATACTTGAACCACTGCCTCACAAAGAAAGAGCATTGTCGCTCACTTGCTCTTCCAACCAGTTTACCCTAGCTGTCCCACGCTTTCAACTAGCCAGAGCAGGAGGGGTGAGTTTCAGCACCACAGCCCCCGCCCTGTGGAACTCTTTAACTCCACACTTAAGAAATGAGCCCTCCTACCCAGCATTCAAGAGACTGTTGAAAAAGTTATTATTCATTAAGTATGACTAACACTTTAAGCATGAACCGTCTCCTACTTTGCCCTGACTACGTCTTACTAACTCAATGATCTGTAAAGCTTTATTCTGTTACTACCCTGTACAAACGCCATGATACATGTGGGTCTTGGTGTTACACAAACTTAAAAATAAAATACATAAATAAAAATAACATGTTGCAGTTGAAATGACTGTTCTAAAAGTATTAAAAAACATCTTTGGATGCCGAATACCAAATAATCTGTACTTCGGGCCTTTCCGTAGAACAAAAAACGACCCACAGTAAACAACATCTCTGGACTCACAGGCCATCCTGAAAAGGAATTCAGACAGACCCCCCCCACTTGTGTTTGTGCATGTATGTGAATGAGAAAGATTGAAAGATACAGACTGTATGCACACATGTGTGAGAGAAATGCTTTTGATGAGGAGGATGAGAAAAATAAGTGATTTTCACTGACCGCCACTGGCATAGATTGTAAGTCTTTTATGAAGCTGTGGATAGAACCCTGATACTGGCAAATATTTGGCTGCAAGTTCATGAAAGTGGTTTACAGACCCCATACTGGCGTAGATTGTTGCCCCAGTTTAATGAAAGTGATATACAATGATCTAGAGATTGTGGCTAAACCTCCTGAAAGTGACAATGCTAGCATATGTTGTGGACACCAGCATCATTAAAATAATCTGTAAAATACTCCCATGTACTGTTGATGAAATTCCATCTACTGGATTTCTTCATGTGCTTCCCTAGAGAATCAATTGTACATTTTATGGATTTTTACCCCATTTCTTTCACCAATGTTGCATGAAATGCGCCACTACTTGGCTCGGTAAAAACCCCAACCACACCACCTTCCTTACCTACAGCTCCCCAACTACGCTCGATCATTGGCATTAATTAATGGGAGACGTTAATGCCCCTCCGCCAAAAGTATTCACCTACGACGATTCACATTGAATAGTTTACAATGTCAGTGCCACCTCAGAATTCACCCAACCTCCCAGCACCAAAAGCTGCCCCCACCACTGGAAGGCACATTATATTTTTACTGGCCACACAGAGAGTGGTGTCTGCTACATTTTGACGCCAGTCGCGACCCCTTTGTTCCTAGGAAAGGTGAAAGATGTAGGTTTTGATTGAAAAAAAATATAGATCTATCGATTAGTGCCACATTCAATGCCCCTTGGCGGCAGCATTACCATCATGTTGACTGTGACTACCTGGTAGCCCAGGTCTGACCCGGGCTATGATGCCCGACCTGTGCTTCTTCAAGAAGCTTGGAGGTGGGCCCCATCGGCAGTGCTCGCAGGGAGGCCCCCACATTCTGTGTTACGCCACTGATCGTGCTGCGTTTATATTAGCAGCAGGGTTGTTGTTCAAGCCGTAATGCTGTGCTTGTAAAACTAACCTAAAGCATGGACCGGCCATGGGAGGAGGTCTTATCCAGGTTTCTCTGTATGCCCTACTTTAAGGAGATGCCACTGCCCACTCCCTGCAGTCCTCTGGTCTCTGTCTGGACACAGAGCTATCATCTGAGCCAAACTGAATTGTATTTTATTGCCCAATAAACGTCTGCCTCCCTGGAATATTGTTGGCTCTGTATCCTCCTGTGGCACCAGATGACGTTCCCACCTTCCACAAAGATCCTAATGTTGGGATGGAAATGAGCCTATCCAACCCCCTTAGGCGATTCCAAATAAGGCGAACCCCATTATGGGGCGATATGACACACAAGGGGGGGGGGAGCAGACCGCACCCCCAGGCCTCATATAAAGGGCCTGTAGCGCATAGAAGTAGGTGAATAGAACTAGCCATGTCCCTGCCCCGCGACTCCATTTTGTATTAGGCCAAGAACAGACAAGCTGATGGCCTGCAATGCTCACGTCCCGAGTTCACCCAGTGGTGCCAAGCTCAATATCGCCACAACTGCCGGCTCCGCACAAGCCCTGTTCCGACAGAAGTCAATTTTCCTCTTGTCCCTCCAGTATCGCGAATATCTAGTATTGCTTCCCGGAATGCACCCTGCGAAGAGCATGAGACAGTACCAGGCTCTGCGCCACGCCCATTCATCTCCACTAAACTGCCATCAAGCCTCTGACCCCCCACCCAGCCAGGCCGGAGCCGGCTACACTGAACCAACCTGACCCACTACCTTTCCTGGCGTAGTGATAAGCACCCGGCACCCATGTACTAGCATCCCTAAGGTGCCCACCACAGTTCTAAGGGCTGCACGTCTGTATATCTCCCCAATAGCAACACACATCTCCTGCAACATGAGGTACCGGGAAGAGTAAATCACAGCTCAATCCTCAGGGGGCAGACCATGGGTGCTGGAACTGCGGTATTAACGAAGCCCTGAATGCATGGGTCAGCATGACTGTATTGTATCCTCCCCTCTCTCTAGCACCCCTTTCCTGTGTTGCCAGGTGCCTGTCATAATGAATGAGTAGCCGGTTTTAGTTGTTTAGCTTAGATTAGATACAAGTGTATTTTATGTGTGCCCTGACCTTCACGCAAGGATGAGCCCAGCTGACATACATGCACCAAGATCAATGGGGAAGAACCAGCCAATTATTGCCTAGCTTCCCCTATGGAGCAGGCCCATGTGTAGCGTGCCTCCAATCAGGAGCACCAAAACGTCCACTATAGCTATGACGGTTTTTGTGTTTATAAACTCATGTTTGATGATGTAAGGTCAGATCGCTCTTAAGCAGCAGAGTTCTTTGCTGGCACTTGTATTTTGTACAAGTAAACCTTGCTATCCTTGCAAAGCTATCTCTTGGCTTCTTTCCCTAGTGGGTTGTATTTACTCTGGAGTGTGCGCACAGAGGGACTCACCTTCACTACTGACACTTGGGTCTGAAATTGTAAACAATGCCCCTTAAGCCCTGCTCTCAAACGATGCTGGAGGCCTGATGCCTGCAGCATTTCTGGTCGTCTTGTAGACGGGAATCTTTTTGACTAAGGTATTGTGGCATGCATACCGGAGGTATTTATACCTCCAATGGTGGAAGAAGGTGTTGCAGAGTACACAAAGCAGGGACTCAATGCAAGATAAGTTGGCCGTAGTAACCCAAGTGTAGCAAACACTAATCTGGTTCAGATAGGCGATTATGAGGAAAATAACTATAACAGAGTGTGTATATGCAGCTAAACGTTTTCTTGAGTTCTGCAGTCGATGCACTCTTGGTCACAACCTCACACCTGATCGGGTCAGGAAAATTAATAATTTTAATTCCTGGCTGCCTGCTGCAAGGAAGGACCTCCGAGGGCCCCCTGGAGCCCTGTGTTCTATTTTAAGCCCGGGCCTTCCATCATGGCCGCCGGGCTAGAGGCAGTGTGCTGAGGCACATACCATCCTCCTACGAGCTTCCCCATTGGTCGTTGGGCATTTCAAAGCCCGCCAGTCCCGGTAGCCGGCAGGCGAACACATGCCCCCATCCAAGGGCCACCTTCTAAGGGACTCATCCTCTCCTGTCCGGACCTGGAAGACTATGAGGACAAGGACATGCTCATATCGCCGACATGGTAAGCCACACCCTATCCTACCGTGTCTGTCCCATTGCTTGCACGGCCCGTGCCTCTGAGCAACCTTCAACTTGCTCTCCCTGTTACAGACAATACCAAAACTCGGCATACCTACCCATCCAACATATCTTATCTGTATTGACCATGCCTTTCACCATAACTGCCATCTAGACGTTCTTGATACCACAGGCATTATCCTAAAACCACACCTCCTCTATGTTCCTTGTGCGACAGCACACCAAGCCCATTTTCTTTGAGCCCACCTCTGCCTGGCACTACGTGCCGATGCAGCCCCTCCATCCAGATTCACCTGGGAGTCGGCATGCAATGCTGGCCCCTACCAAAGGTACATACGTAAGGCCTGGCATTACTCCTGTCTCGCTCTGCCAAGCCACTAGCAGCCAGGATCCAACAGACTGCCCTACCTGCTATCTACTGCATGCCACTTCTAAATATAAACCCACAATTGCCTTAATAAGGTTGCATATGCTGCCCAGCTGGCACGACATCCCTCTGTCACTCTTCCTGCCGGCATGGACGCTCCCGACCACCACTAACCCGCAGGGCACTGCGCACAAGCTTGCCCTGAGCCCTAGTAAACCGTGCTCCATCAACAATGGGAACAGGCGACTAGCTTCTCGCCTAGCTATATAACGGCAGCACCTTCAGACAACCCCCCTTCCGTTCACATGGAGAAATACGCGCCTCATTTCTAGAACCACAGCCCCCCTGCCTTATGCCTCCAACTATGTTGCCAACCCACGCTCGCTAAAGCCTACCAATCATAATGGCGTGGCTGGCCCATGTACGCCGATGCCCACCGCCACTAATTGCACTACCATCCGCAATTGCACAGTGGGCACACATACTGGTCTGCCTTATGGCACTAATCGTGCCAATGCCTTCAAAATGTCTGAGCCCAATGCTTTCAAGTGTAATGCCGCCCTATGCATCTCCAATGCTATTAACTGTGATGTTGCCATATGCATTTCTGAGCCTAATGTTCCCAATTGTGATGTTGCCATATGCATTTCTGAGCCCAATGTTAATGTTCCCAACTGGGATGCTGCCATATGCACTTGTGAGCCCAATGTTCTTAACTGTGATGTTGCCATATGCATTTCTGAGCCCAATGTTCCCAACTGGGATGTTGCCATATGCACTTCTGAGCCCAATGTTCCCAACTGGGATGCTGCCATATGCACTTCTGAGCCCAATGTTCTTAACTGTGATGATGCCATATGCATTTCTAAGTCACATTTAGATAGATTTGTTAAGAATAGCCGTGCGTGAGATTTAGATAGAATTGTGAACAATATCCATGCGTCACTTTTAGATATAACCATGCGTCACTTTTAGATATAATTGTGAGGATTAGCAACCGAGAAAAACTTTGAGAGTACCCAATCTACTAACCCCCCCCACTCCTGCTCCCCTCCTACACACATCCCTTGTACTATACACGCCCATGGGTTAGCCAAACTACACACAAACACACACCGGACATAACTAACACTTGAATACAACAACAATCCAAGGCACTGGACCTTAGCCCAACAGACACAACAAGCCCTACGGACACAACCATAACCTTAAACATCAGCCAATTTACACATAAAACACACAAACACACAACCAACCTAACATACATTCACATACAACAACCCAGACGCTGGACCTAACTAACCCTTACGGATACACAAGCCAGTGTGCTCACCCCAACCTTAAATACCAGCCAATTTACACATAAAACACACAAACACCCAACCAACAAAACAGACATTCACATACAACAAACAACCTAGGCATTGGGCCTCACCCTTACGGATACGCAAACAAGCCATCTTCAACCCAACACACACAGACCACAGTTTCTCCTGGTTAAGGACCTATGCTAGCCCTCTGCCCTCACTAACCAACCCCATTCTATTTCTTGCAGAGCCACGGGAACCCCTGTAGAATGCCCCAGGGTGGTGGCGGTGCGCGCAATATGTCAACATAACATAACATTCTGGCTTTCCTCCAAAAAATGGTTTTTCTTTCGTGTCACCTTCGCGGCCAAATTCTCTGCTTCGGTAAAAACAAGTTCACATCTTCTGGGTGAAGGACACTACCTACCCGAATCCCTTCAAGCTTAAATTCCACGTGCCTGATTCCGAGATTGGCAGTAACTGCAAAGCATGCATTATTTGCAAATAATATATGTTTTTACTAGTACGCACAATTATGGGTTCAGAACCCATTTTATTAAACATTCGTCCGATATTGGATGGAGGAAATGTCCTCTACACAAAAACACTGCCGCATGTGGTATTATTACCCATGTGGTAAGATCCGTATGTGTCCTCTGGAAACCTATGGGACTATAAAATGGTCAATACCTCGGGGGACCGCATGACCCTTAGTCATGCAGACCCTCCAAGTTACTGCATGTAGTAACAACAGTTTGAAATGTGCACTGAAAGTTTTTTGTCAACTATCACAACAAAGTGTATGTTTTTGTCTTATTTGGGGGCTGGGTCGTTTCGTTTTCAGTTTGGGTAATATAGAAGCTGTTGTGAAGATTTTCATACGGCCGATGTGATGTGCCACCTACTCACCCATGGCCAAGAAGCTATGGTAGCAATACTGGCTGGGAAACTAACAGAATGACCTTCTTACCATGAATTTCTGCCGTGAAGACACTGTGTGACCCTGGGCACATCCCCTTACCTGTAAGTGCGTTTATCAACCAATAAGGGATTAAGGGATATGCGTAGGAGGAGACACACCCTACAGTAGTGGTGATATGCCATTTTCCTACAGATGGTGGGTCGCAGGGTTAGGGAATATAAAAATGGGTGGGCTTTAGGGACTCGGGTGCTCGGGGTGAAAGAAGCTGCTTTTGGGGGGCTTTCCCGCCATGAAAATGCTACAAAATATCTGGTATAATATCCCATGCGGGGAATTTTCACAGATCACACTAATAAGCACTGTATAAACACGCACTGGCAAAGTAAATAGATATTGTCTTTTTCCAGTAAAAACCATGGACAGGTTAAGTATAAAAACGTGTTCATGTGTTTGGTAAGAGTGTGTCTTTCCCGCAGTGCAGACACACTTTGCTTCTGGATGCCATCCTTCCTTCTCCAATAAGAATGACAAGTTGCATTGGTCCAATCAGAGAGCAAAGCAAAGCCTGAAATGGAGCGGGAAGCAGCGCCCTGTGGTTTACTGATCAGTGGAGCAATAGCAGAGTGCGTGTAACAAAGATGCAATAGGTATGTGAGAGAGCTACAGCTTTTTATAGGCAGAACTAAAGATGACCCTCAAACTGAGGCTTCTGGATGCTGTCACTGTGCTTCATCCTTCCTTCTCTAATAAGAATAACAAGAAGCATTGGTCCAATCAGAGAGCAAAGTAAACCCTGAAACGGAGCAGGCAGAAGCATGTTGTGGTTTACTTATCAGTGGACTAATAGCAGAGTGCTTGTAACACAATGATGCAGAGCTAAAGCTTCTTTAAGCCAGAACTGAAGATGACTCTCAACCTGAGGCTTCTGGATGCCTTTACCTTCATTATTCCTTCTCCGATAAGAATAACAAGATGCATTGGTCCAATTAGAGAGCAAAATAAAGCCTGAAACGGAGCAGGCAGAAGCATGTTGTGGCTTACTGATCAGTGGAGCAATAGCAGAGTGATTGTAACATAGACGTGTACCCAAGAGCTGAATGTAGAGAGTGTGACCGGTGGCCTCTGTGTGAGGGTTGAATTTGGAAGTGTGCCCAATAGCCTCTCTGTCTGCCTAATAACCTCTCTGTGAAAAGTTGCATCTAGAAGTCTACCTAATATCCTCTCTTGCAAACTGAATTTAGAGGTGTGCCCAATAGCCTCTCTGTGCCCTGGCTGATTTTAGAAGTGTTCCTAATATCCTCCCTGTGCAAACCTGAACCTAAAGTGTATACAATAACCCACCGTGCAAAGCTCAACTTAGTAGTGCGAAAATTTGACTCAGTGTAGCTAATTGTCTTCCCTGGTTGAATCTAGAACTGCACCTAATACCCTCTCTGTGCATGACTTGAATTTAGAAGTGTGCCTAATATCCTCGCTGAGTAAAGTTGATTTTAGAATTGTGCCTAATAGCCTCTCTGTGCAAAATTGACTTTAGAATTGTGCCTTATATCCGCTCTATAAAGTCGAATTTAGAACCGTGCCTAAGAGCGTGCCCAGTTGAACTGACCAGTGTCTATAATAACCTCTGTGTGCAAAGTTGTTTTAGAACTATGCCTAATAGCCTCTCGGTGTAAAGTTGAAATGCGAAGTGTGCCTAATAACGTGACCTAGTTGAACTGACTAGTGACTGAGAAGTGTGCCTAATATCCTCTGCGTACATAATATCCCTCTCTGTGCAATAGTTTGCCCATTAGCGTTAAGTTATTAGTTGAATATAAAAGCAGCACTAATATCCTATCTGTACAAACTCAAATTTAGAAGTAGGCCTATTATCGCCCCTTCCTTGAATCCAGAAATGTGCCTAATAGCCTGCCCTGACTGAAGGTAGAACTACAATTAGAAAATCCTACTAGACTCCACCTAAAAGCATACCTGTGGCGTTGCTACATTCAATTTCTCCCTAATAGCTTTCCCATATTCCAGCTTACTAGAAGAAAGTCTACCCAACAACGTAACTGCACTGTAGTTGCAACTAAATAGGCTGCCTAGCAGCATATCCTAAGGTCTAGCCACACCTCAAAACAGCCTAATATCGGCAGCCTAGTTACAATTAGTACACTAAAACCTAGAATAAGTGAATAGTATCACCCGGCTTAGTGGAACCCTGAAACCAAGACTAATCTCTCCCAGCAATATAGCCGAACTTATAAAGTATAAGTCGCACTACATAAGTCTAACTACACCTAATAGCACGCACTAACCATGAGGGCCCCCAATCCACCAGGGTATACCGGAAACGACCACCGTGGACCGCCTCCACTCTCCAGCCTGCCCTGCCTCCCGTCCCCCTCTTCCCAAATCATCCCACTCTCCTTCACATCCCCTACCCTTCCCCTTCCCCTTTCCAAAAGCCAAGCCAGAAGGCCACGGTGGTGAGCCAACCGCCCTAGGACCACTGCTCCCCTGAACCCCACCACCGACCAACCTATGTTGACCATGCCCGCTCCCCTCACTATCATACCGGACACACCCCGGCCTGCAATCATGCACCCCACACTCTTCCCACTAACCCCCGCCATTATCCCCCACCGACCACTCCCCTTCCCCTGTAACGCTCACCTGATTCCCACAGAGACGCTGACCCGAACTGGACTGCTACCGTTTCTTCTATCGTGAGGCGCAGGGCCCGGAAGATGCTCTGGACGGGGCCTCCGAATTTGGATTGCCTGGCTTGTAGAGTAAGTTTTCTGCAGGTGGAAGAAAAGGGATTGATTACCAGCTGGGGTGGATATGTGTTCCCACCAATCTCCCGTTTCTCACTCTTCTTGACCCCCAACTTGGTTTCTGCGAGCTCTCACCTTAGGTATTGTAAAGATGAGCTCTCCATCCTGCTTCAGGTGCAGGGTGCGTAGGATCCAGTTACGTCACTGGATGAGAAATAGTTGCGGACACTGTGTCGTTTCGTCTCTCCTGCGGTAGCCGTAAGTATGAGTGTCTTTTCTCCACAGGAGCCGGGGCCCAGAAACCTAAAGCAGGTAAGTCTCTTGGTGAGTATTTGTTCTCCGTGCTTAGTTAGTGCTCACCATGTATTCCTCTTATGCAGGTGCTGGGATGTAGCTGGCGTCGTGGCCGCGGTGGAGGAAGGTAAGTGAAAGAAAAGCGACTGCTTACTTCTAATGATTGTATTTTTCTGCTTACAGGTGCCGAGATGCTGCCGGCGACACAGCTGCTGTCGCGCGTGATGAAGCACGTAAGTAAGTGGAAGAAATGTGGGCGCTTTAGAGCGGGCATCTCTAATGACTGTCTTTTTCTGTCTTTCAGGTGCCGAGATGCTGCCGGCGTCGTGGCCGCGGTGGAGTTCGGCGAGGCCACGGATGGGTAAGGCAAGGCAGCGCGGCTGCGAGCGTTTGAGAGCGCTGCTAATCTTGTACCTTTCCTTTGCAGGATCGTCGGAGGTAGGATTGCTGAGGCCGGATTCCGGTAAGTATAATTTCTAATGCTCGCCTTCTCTTTTCTTGTCTGTTTGCAGGTGTTCCGGGTGCTGGCGGGCGTGTCAGGAGCCAGGATGCAGGAGCCGACTCGGTGAGCGTCCTGCTGCTGATGCAGAATAACGCGAAGCACGTGTATTCCATCGGGCGTGGTTTAAATAGCAGAGAAGTGCTTCAGGTGTGTGTTCTTCCACCGGCCCGTCCCAGGTAAGAAAAGAGTTCCTGAATAGAGGAAATAGTTCCTCCCAGCCCTGATGGCTGGGGACTTCAACCAGACTGGATTGTTCTGGGTAAGTATGCAGCATGGTCTGCCTCAGGTAAGTCCACCCGAGCATTATTACACAGTTTATCAATATGAGCCCGGCGCCTATGGCGCCGGGACTGAAGTCCTTTATGAGCCTGGTGCCAAAGGTGCCAGGACACGGTCCAAAGGGCCCCTGTAGGGGTCTGCTGGGTCCGGAGATGTGGAAGAAGGGCCTGCTTCTGGGGGCGCTGGGCCAGTCCTGGCTCCTCGGGAGTAGTGCTCATGACAGCACCCCCCCCTCAAGGCCCCTCCCAAAATTGTCTTCCCCGGGGGTTTTGGTTTATCCGGAAAGGTTCGGTGAAATTTTTTGATTAGACGAGGAGCATGGATGTGGTCATAGGGTTCCCATGACCTCTCTTGAGGCCCGTAACCCTTCCAGTCAATCAGGTAGAACAGCTTTGATCTGATGATCTTAGAGTCCAAAATGTTTTTAATCTCGAATTCAGGTTCTCCATTCACTTGAATTGGTTCTGGAGGTTTGGTTAGTCTGGTTCCAGATTGCATGGGTTTCAAAAGCGATACGTGAAAAACAGGATGTATTCGCATATGAGCTGGCAATCCTAGTTTAACGGCCACTGGGTTTATTATGGCCATAACTGGATATGGCCCCAGATATTTGGGATTAAAAGTGCGAGGTCCTTTGAGTGATAAGTGTTTGGTGGACAACCAACCCTGGTCCCCAATCTGGTATTGAGGGGCCTTGCTTCGGTGTTGATCTGCTCCTCTCTTGTACCTTTCTTTAGCTTGTTGTGAATGTGCAGCAGCTTCTTTGAAGGCTTTGGTAATAGCAGTGTGTAACTGATCCACGGCGGGTGTTCCAAGATCTTGAGGTGGATCGAGGTTGGAAGTTCGAGGATGAATTCCATACAAAGTGTAGAAGGGGCTTTGCCCGGTTCCAGAGTGAACGGAATTATTGTATGCATACTCAGCTATCCAAAGGATGTCCTTCCAGTTGCTCTCTGACTGTTGTAGCATGCATCGTAAATATTGTTCGAGAGTCTGGTTAGTTCTTTCAGTTTGACCATCGGTCTAGGGGTGATGGCTGGTTGAGAGTCTTACATCGATTTGAGCCAATTGACAGCAACTACGCCAAAAATGGGAAATAAACTGGCTTCCTCTATCTGAGATTAGTACCGATGGGAATCCGTGTAACCGGACAATGTTTTCAAGGAATTCTCTGGCTAGTACCGAAGCTGAGGGTAAGCCTTTTAACGGAATGAAGTGGGCCATCTTGGAAAACAAATCCACAATAACGAGAATAGTGTTGTACCCGGAGCAGGAGGGTAAGTCTGTGATAAAATCCATAGAAAGGGTGTGCCAGGGAGACGGTGGAATGTCTAATGGTTGGAGAAGACCAGCCGGTCTTTTCTTTTGACCCTTGTTTTGAGCGCACCCACCACAGAACATCACAAATTCTTTTATGTCTTTTCTCCACGAAGGCCACCAGAATTGTCTTCTCACTTTCCCTCTGTTTTGGCAATGCCAGGGTGGCCCTCTATCAATGAATTGTGATAGCAGGAGATTACTTGCCTTTGCAAATCGGCGTGTGGTAGGAATAATCGTCCTCGGAAATAAGGCAAGTCATTGTTTAAAGTGAAATCCATTCCTTTTTGTAGCTAGTTCTGCAAGTCTGTTGGGTTCAGAAATTGTTTAACTTTTGCCTCAATGTCCTCGATGGATTGTGAAGAAATCAGGCCCAAGATCCTTTGTTCAGGAATTATTGGTACAGGCTCTGGGTTGACAATGGTGTCTCCCATTCCAATCCGGGAAAGAGCATCTGCTTTGCCATTTTTGCTGCCGGGGCGGTAAGTGATCACAAAGTCAAATTCGGCAAAGAACAGGGTCCAGCGGAGCTGTCGAGAGGATTGAGCCTTGGCGGTTTTCAGATACTGTAAATTCCGATGATCGGTGATCACCGTGATGGTGTGTCTGGCCCCAAGGAGATAATGACGCCAGGCCTTAAAGGCGGATTTAATAGCTAACAGTTCCTTGTCTGTGATGGCGTAGTTAACCTCAGGCGCCGAGACTTTTCGAGACCAGAACGCCACGGGATGTAATTGGTTAGTCTCTGGGTCTCTTTGTGAGAGGACCGCTCCCATTGCTAAGCTGGATGCGTCGGTTTCGACGATATAAGGGAGATCTGGGCGTGGGTGCTTCAGTATTGGCGCAGAAGTAAACTTGGCTTTTAGCTCTTGGAAGGCTTGTTCAGCTTCTTCAGACCACTCAAAACGTTTATTCTTTCTTAAGAGAGCCGTGATGGGTTGTACCACTCGTGAAAACTCTGGAATGAATCTGCGATAAAAATTGGCAAAGCCTAACATGATCTGAACGCCTTTTACAGAAGTAGGTGATGGCCATTTTAGAATAGCGTCCACCTTTCGCGAGTCCATGTGGACTCCCTTGGGTGTCAGGATAAAACCCAGAAATTCGACTTCAGTGGCATGGAAAACACATTTTTCAAGTTTGGCAAATAGTTTGTGTTGGCGAAGTTTTTCAAGTACTGTTCTAACATGATTTCGGTGATCTGCTTCCGAAGAGGAGTAAACAAGAATGTCATCTATGTAGACGACAACACAGACGTCAATGAGCTCCCTGAGGACATCATTCATAAAATATTGGAAGGCGGCCGGTGCATTACATAGTCCGAAAGGCATCACTTGGTACTCAAATAACCCATATTTAGTGCGAAACGCCGTCTTCCATTCATCGCCTTCCTTGATCCGTACCAAGTGATAAGCCCCCCGTAGGTCTAGTTTTGTATATATACAAGCATCCTTCACCTGGTCAAGGAGTTCCGGGATCAGAGGTAAAGGGTATCTGTTTTTTACCGTTATCTGATTCAGAGCGTGGTAGTTTATACAGGTTCTGAGGTCACCTTCTTTTTTTGGCACGAAGAACAGAGCCGAGGATGCAGGGGACTTCGATGGACGAATAAAACCATTGGCCAAGTACTGGTCCAGGTACTGTCGCAGGTGAAGGTTCTCGGGCTCGGTAAGGGCGTAGATCCTGCTGCAAGGAGGAGTTGCACCGGGTAGTAGATCTATCTGGCAATCGTATGACCTGTGGGGCGGTAAGGTGTTAGCCTGTTCCTTTTGGAAAACATCTTGAAACTCTCGATACTCTAGCGGTAATTGCAAACTGTCGGCCGTTACTGACGCTAGGCCAATGTCTGATCGTAGATAGCAGGTTTGTGCACACTCTGGGAACGTTATCGTCTTTGCTCGCCAATCAATCTGAGGATTGTGTTTTTCCAACCAAGGGATTCTCAGAATTATTTGAAATTGCGGAGCCTTGATCACGTCGAACACTATTACCTCCCGATGCCTGTCTTGGCCTAGTAATGTCACTTCAGTAGTGGTATGGGTTACCGGCCCGGAGGCGATCTCAGTCCCATCCACAGTGGTGATGACATCTTTAACAGCTTTTGGGCAAAGAGGTAGGTTCATCCTGGAAGCCAACTCGCGGTCCACGTAATTTCCTATAGCTCCACTGTCCACGTATGCCTTGATTGCATGCAATCTTTCTGGCTGCTTTGGATTTACGAGGACCATTGGCATAATGAAGTGCGAGGTCAAAGAACTGGTTTTTAAGCTCGGCAAGCGGACCTCTACGCTTGTCGGGCAAGGTCGTTTCCCGGCTCAGACTTTTCGGAATTCTTGTCGGAAGCTCCTACGGTCTTCTTAGGTGGTTTTACAGGCCGTCTCGAAGGAAATGTCCCGAGTTCCCACAATAGAGACACAGTTGCATTTGCCGTCTTCTGTCACGCTCTTTCTGGGTTAAGGGGCCCTTTACAACCCCAATATGCATAGATTCGGTGCCATCGACACTTTTGGAGTTGCTCTGAGTCTTAGTGAAGATTCAGGTTTCAAACCTGGATCGATCCGCCTTCCTGTTTTGAAGCCTGTGATCTAATTGGACCACCAAATCAATATAATCCGAACAGTTGTGAGGTAGATTTACGACCTGGGCCAGGACGTCTTTGAGTTCGCCGCGTAGACCTCGGTGAAATAGCGTGATTCTTTTCTCCTCGGGCCATCCAGTTTCCACAACTAACCTATTGAAGGATGCAATGTAGGCTAAGAGATCCTGGTTGCCCTGTCGTAGGGAAAGGAGTTCATTGTCCAGGGCCTGCCCCTGGGAATGCCTTGCAAAAAGTCTTTCCATACTCGTCTGGAAGGCTTGGAAATTCCGAAGGATTGGATCATCTTGTGTAACCAGTGGAATTGACCAATCGGCGGCACTGCCGCTAAGATACGAAAGTACAAATGCTACCTTGGTCTGGTCATTCGGGAAGGCCGCGGGCCTGCAGAGAAAGTGTAATCGGCATTGATTTATAAACACTGCAAATCTTTTAGGGTCTCCAGCAAAACGTTCAGGTGGTGCCAGTGGCACATTTCCAGGTAGGTTGATTTGAACGGGATTGGTTGAAGTAACTGGGGTAAAATTCCCCCCTGGATTGGGCAGAGGGGTTTGCCCCGCTTGGCTCTGTAATAACTGTCTGGCAAGATCGTCAGTTTGTTCCTTTGACACTATTAACTCTCTCCTGAGGGCGTTCGTCTCCTGGCGAGCAGCATGAACTTCAGCCCTTAATTCCGCCAGTAGCCGGGCCAGTTGATCTGTATCAGAAGTTTCCATAGCGCCTGGGTAGGAGATTATTGGTAGGCTTTGCGTTCTGTAACGCTCACCTGATTCCCAGAGAGACGCTGACCCGAACTGGACTGCTACCGTTTCTTCTATCGTGAGGCGCAGGGCCCGGAAGATGCTCTGGACGGGGCCTCCGAATTTGGATTGCCTGGCTTGTAGAGTACGTTTTCTGCAGGTGCAAGAAAAGGGATTGATTACCAGCTGGGGTGGATATGTGTTCCCACCAATCTCCCGTTTCTCACTCTTCCTGACCCCCAACTTGGTTTTTGCGAGCTCTCACCTTAGGTATTGTAAAGATGAGCTCTCCATCCTGCTTCAGGTGCAGGGGTGCGTAGGATCCAGTTACGTCACTGGATGAGAAATAGTTGCGGACACTGTGTCCTTTCGTCTCTCCTGCGGTAGCCGTAAGTATGAGTGTCTTTTCTCCACAGGAGCCGGGGCCCAGAAACCTAAAGCAGGTAAGTCTCTTGGTGAGTATTTGTTATCCGTGCTTAGTTAGTGCTCACCATGTATTCCTCTTATGCAGGTGCTGGGATGTAGCTGGCGTCGTGGCCGCGGTGGAGGAAGGTAAGTGAAAGAAAAGCGACTGCTTACTTCTAATGATTGTCTTTTTCTGCTTACAGGTGCCGAGATGCTGCCGGCGACACAGCCGCTGTCGCGCGTGATGAAGCACGTAAGTAAGTGGAAGAAATGTGGCCGCTTTAGAGTGGGCACCTCTAATGACTGTCTTTTTCTGTCTTTCAGGTGCCGAGATGCTGCCGGCGTCGTGGCCGTGGTGGAGTTCGGCGAGGCCATGGATGGGTAAGGCAAGGTGGCGCGGCTGCGAGCGTTTGAGAGCGCTGCTAATCTTGTACCTTTCCTTTGCAGGATCGTCGGAGGTAGGATTGCTGAGGCCGGATTCCGGTAAGTATAATTTCTAATGCTCGCCTTCTCTTTTCTTGTCTGTTTGCAGGTGTTCCGGGTGCTGGCGGGCGTGTCAGGAGCCAGGATGCAGGAGCCGACTCGGTGAGCGTCCTGCTGCTGATGCAGAATAACGCGAAGCACGTGTATTCCATCGGGCGTGGTTTAAATAGCAGAGAAGTGCTTCAGGTGTGTGTTCTTCCACCGGCCCCACCCAGGTAAGAAAAGAGTTCCTGAATAGAGGAAATAGTATCTCCCAGCCCTGATGGCTGGGGACTTCAGCCAGACTGGATTGTTCTGGGTAAGTATGCAGCATGGTCTGCCTCAGGTAAGTCCACCCAAGCATTATTACACAGTTTATCAATATGAGCCCGGCGCCTATGGCGCCGGGACTGAAGTCCTTTATGAGCCTGGCGCCAAAGGCGCCAGGACACGGTCCAAAGGGCCCCTCTAGGGGTCTGCTGGGTCCGGAGATGTGGAAGAAGGGCCTGCTTCCGGGGGCGCTGGGACAGTCCTGGCTCCTCGGGAGTAGTGCTCATGACATCCCCTCCCTAAAAACTGCACGCCTAGCCCTAGCAAGAACAAAAGCCTCATCCCTCTCACCCTCCGAACCCCCTATCCTCTCTCACACACCAATCGCAACAAAGAAACTAAAGAGGAAACGTACCTGGTCCCCCTCAATCTCTCACCACTCATCGCCTCCCCTGTCTCAACCCACCGCCTCATTCCCCCAATCACCACCATCCCCCCTCGCTTCACCCTTCCTGAAACCCCTCGCCCTCAATTTCTCACCGACTGCAACGGAAACTCCTAACCGCCCACACCCCACCTTCAAATTCCCTGTGCCAAACCTAATCCCCCTAACGCACACATCCAACCACTCCCACCCGAAACCCACCAACTCTTCTGCTCGCCCACTTTTTTCTCCTCGCCCACTTTTCCCACCTATCATCAATCACCCCACCGCTCTCCCTCTCCAGTTTCCACCCCCTCCCGCTGCACCTCCGACACCAACCTCACCTACCGAAGTGAATTGCATCCTATTTAATGCCCGATCCGTAGCAAAAAACAGGCACAGCATCTTTGACCTCCTCGCCTCTGACAAACCAGACCTGGTTTTCATCACCAAAACTTGGTTCTCTGACGACTTTGCCCCAATCGCCTATGAAGCCTACCCCCCCCGACTACTCCCTCATCCCACTGAACCGTCCCTCTAATCAACCATCCATTCCTTCCTGCGAATCACTCCTCGTTAAACTATCCCTCTCCCCGTCGTTCTCTCACAGCTTCCTAATAATCTACAGACCACCTGGCTACGATAGACAATTCTCAAACCACCTCTGCGATTCTATTGCCACCCTTCAACTAAACCATCCCAACCTCACCCTTCTTGGAGATTTCAACATATGGCTCGACATCCCCACCAACCCTATGACACACTCTCTGGTTGACGGTCTAGATGCAATTAACCTCCAACCCCACATAAACGGCCCGACTCACTATAAAGGACACACTCTTGATGACATCTTTAGCTCTCACAACCGGATACATCTAAACCCCCCCCCCACCCCTATCATCTGGTCCGATCATTTAATTGTTTCTTTTGCCATTTAATCACCCGACCCGCTTCCCGTACTCGAATCTGAACCCCCGAATCTACGCAAATGCTAGAAAAAACTAATAATCCTTCCTGACCTAGCCGACGCACTCCTCCAGTCTCCTCCATCTACCTGCCAACCCAATAAACAACTAACCCCCAACGACTTTGACTCATGGCTCAACACCTCACTAATGCGCCTCACACCCTCTTGCAAACCATCAGCCCGCCGCGGCCTGTTCCCTAGATGGTTCACACCTGACTTGAAGACCACTAAAACTATATAAATACCTAGAACGCAAATGGCAAAAAGACAAAACCCAAGAGAGCAGAGCCACCTTGGCCCAACACCTTCATCGGTACAAGGCCGAAATCCGGAAAGCAAAAAAGGCCACTACAACTCCCGAATCCTAAACTGCAAAAACCCCAGCAAAGAACTTCACAAAATCATCTCCGAATTCACCAAACCGGCATGCACTATCACTGTCCCGACCCCCTCACAATCAATGTGCGACTCACTCTCTCTCCACTTTTACGCCACGGCTCTCGAAAGAACAAATGCACTAACCACCAAACTGGCTCTCTTACATCCACCAGGCAACCCTCCCCCCATACTGACCAACCCCCCCGTCTGCGACCACTACGCAATCAACATTCGATTCCTTTAGTCCAATATCACCTGACCAATTTCTCAAACTTCTCTCCGCCCGCAAACCATCCGGCTCTCCGCTAGACCCTTGCCCCGCCACAACCCTCAAGGAAATTTTCGCCTCTACCTGCGCAGGAGATGGAACAGGGTCACGTATGTGGATGGACGAGCGCAAGATCCATCATAAATGACTCCCTTTCCTCAGGTATTTTTCCCGACGCATTCAAAACGGTTCATGTCAAACCTCTACTAAAACAACCTTCCCTCGACCCTCTCGAGCCCAAAAACTACCGCCCCATCTCAAACACCAGGTTCCTTGCCAAACTCATTGACCGAACCGCCTACTCCCAACTAAATGCCTTTGTTGAAGCCAACAATCTCATAGACCCCGCGCAATCAGGTTTCAGAGCCCGTCACGGAACCGAAACAACCCTAACTTCAATCTGGGATGACCTTAAAATCACGGCGGAGTCCGCGGGATGCGGCGCATTAATCCTTCTTGACCTTCCGCCGCCTTTGACACTATCAATCACTCAATCCTCCTTGACCGCCTCCAATCCCTAGGAATTCGTGGAACCGCTCTCAAATGGATTGCTTCATTCCTCAAAGATAGGAACCAAATAACGATACTCTCCACCTATTCCTCCCAAGCCCGACCTGTCGACACGAAATTCCCACAAGGAGCATGCCTATCTGCCCTCCTGCTCAATCTCTACTTAACCACCCTCCCACCAATAATTCGTTCACACAACATCCTCTGTTACAACTACGCGAATGACACTCAACTAATTCTAAAACTCCTGAACTCAAAACCCACCTGCCGACCTGACCTCGCTTCCTGCCTCCTTGACATCGAGCTCTGGATGACCCAAAGCCACCTCTTGTTAAATCCCTCCAAAACTGAAATCATGGTATGTGGCAACTCTGAACTTCTTCCACACCCACTACCCTGGCCATCCGCCATGGGCAACTCACCCACTCCCTCTAACTCACTAAAAAACCTTGGATGCACCCTTGACTCTGACCTAACATTCTCGCGCCAAGTCAACAACGTCTCAAAGTCCTGCCACTACCACCTTTAGGCGCATCTTTCCATATCTCTCCTTTCCCAACAGACTCTCCGCGGTCCAATCAATTGTTATATCAAGACTGGACTACGCAAATCCCCTCTACCTCGGAGTCCATGCTTACCAACTGAACAAACTTCAAAGGGCCCAAAATGCCGCAGCCAAACTGCTACTTGCGCTTGGCCCGAGAGACCACATCTCCCCAGCCCTTAAGACTCTGCACTGGCTTCCAGTGGCCCGAAGGGTGACTTTCAAAACATTATGCATTTCTCATCGAGCATTGCATAAATCCGGACCTCAATATTTTCAAGACAAGCTAAAACCCTATCACCCTCCACGTCCCCTAAGATCAAGCTCAGCCGGCCTCCTAGTCATACCTAAAACAAACTCAGTCAGGTTAGGCGGATCATCATTCTCCGCCTTGGGCCCCAGGCTGTGGAACGCACTCCCACCCCACATCCGCCTAACTGAAGATCTAATGTCATTCCGCAAACTACTGAAAACTTGACTCTTTCCCTAAAACCAACCCGTACGCAAACTACCCCAAACAGAATAACAGCAGCTCAATGACACCAATCCAACAAACTACTAGATCCTGAATAACAATATGACAAATAACAGTACAACATCAAGATCCATGTGAGAAATCGACAACTAATAACCACTAATGTAAACTAAAAGGACAAACAGAATAGAATGAGTAAAGTAGTCCAAAGCAGTGAAGTGGGTAAAAAGAACTAATTGCACAGAAACTGTAATGAAGTTTAAATTAATGAAATGGATGTAATGAGTGCAATGGACAAACAAAAACGGGCAAAATTAATTAAGAGAAGAGGATGGAAAATGAATACAAGAGACTGATGAATACACAGACAGATGACTCTGACTATATGAGTGCATGGCATAAATGGAAAGTACAGAATAGAAGACTCAAGTACATGAGACAAGAGCAGTGCATGAAATAGATAGCACGGAACGGATCCAGTGCGTATGACAAGTAACATGGCCTGAATCGATAATGCATGACGAATGAACGAAGTGAATGGAACGGATGAAACCGTTAAAATGGATGAAGCAAGTGGGACGGACGAGCGTGCTGAGCGGACGCGCGCACTGAGCAGACGAATGCGCAGAGCGGATGAGTGTGTAGAGCGGACGAGTGTGTAGAGCAGATGAGTGTGTAGAGCGGATGAGTGTGTAGAGCGGACGACTGTGTAGAGCAGATGAGTGTATAGAACGCAGGAGTGCATAGAGCAGATGAAGGTGCAGAGCGAATGAGCATAAAGCGGATGAGTGTGTAGAGCGGACGTGGCTGTAGAGCAGATGAGTGCAGAGGAGTGTGTAGAACGCAGGAGCAGACGAATGTGCAGAGCGGATGAGTGCATAGAGCGGATGAGTGCATAGAGCAGATGAGTGTATGGCGCGGATGAGTGCGTATGAGCGAATGACTTTGTAGAACTGATGAGCCTGTGGAAAGAACGATTGCATAGAGCGGATGAGTGCGCGGAGCGAATGGGTGAGCAGAGCGGATGGTGCGCAGAGCGGATCGGTGCGCAGTGCAGATGGATCCACAGAGCGTGATGAGTGCGCAGAGTGGAAGAGTGCACAGAACAGACTTGCGCAGAGCGGACGAGTGTAGAACAGACTAGTGGCTAGAGCGGACGAGTGTATAAAGCAGACGAGTGCGTAAGAGCGAATGAGCGCGTAAGAGAGGAGGGTTGCGTAAGAGCGGATAAATGCATAGAGCGAGTGCGTAGAGCGGATGAATGCGTAGAGCAGATGAATGCGTAGAGCGGGTGAGTACGTAGAGCGGGTGAGTACATATAGCGGGTGAATGCGTAGGGCATGCAAGGGCATAAAACGGACGCGTGCCTAGAGCGGACGAATGCCTAGAGAGCACAAGTCAATAGAGAAGACGAGTGCGTAGGGCGCATGAATACATAGTGCGGATGAGTTGCGTAGAGCGGATGAGTTGCGTAGAGCGGATGAGTTGCGTAGAGCGGATAAATGTCGAGTGCATGAAGAACGGATGAGTATGTTGAGCCGCTGAGTGCGTAAAGTGGACGGAATGGGCGAAGTATGTGGATGGAGCGGGCGACGTATATGGATAGAACGAGTGAGGTATGTGAATAGAACGGGTGACGCATGTAGATGGAACAGGGTGACGTATGTGGATGGACGAGCGCGTAGAACGGATGGAGCAGGCGATGTATGTGGATGGATTGGGGACGTATGTGGATGGAATGGGGACGTGGGTGAATGGAATGTAGACGTATATGAATTGAATGGTTGAAGTAAGTAGAAGGTACCGATGTAACATATGAAATATGTGGAAGGTACTGATGAAAATTGTGGACCGGATGCATAAAACAACCAAAATCCACGGAAATGATTGTTTACATGAACGGTTCGGAGTGCGTGGAACGGTTCGGAGTACACTAGAATGCAGGGAGCCGACTAGAATGCAGGGAACGGACCAGAGCGCATAGAAGTGCGCGACATACATGAATGGTTTGGAATACATGTAACATTTGAAAGAGCATGTAAACAATTTTATCACATCACCATGCTTACTCTCCCCTTTACATCACCATTCAACTAGAACACAGAGATACTATGACACCATTTGGTATAGCTGTTCTCATACCAACATCTGCCTCATACTCCACATCACTCTAACTAATCACTGCTGGTTTCACACCCCCCAGCCAGGCGTTCTCCTCAGGCCTAACGCAGCCAGAACCGGTCTGGATAAAACCTGCCAGAACGAACACATACCCCTGATCTCTCAACCACCACACCACACCTACTGCTATGAAGCAGCTATTACACAAATGCCACACCAGCTGCACACATACCCGGTGCTCACACGCACCTTTTACTCGCTCTACTCTCTCCACTGACTTGAACTTCGGTTCCCGAGGGTGTTCAACCTACCAGCGCCTTTAGACCATACCAATGGTACATAAGGCGCTATATAAATGCAAAGTAACATAACATAACATAAATATGCGATAGGTATGTGAGAGAGCTACAGCTTGTTCTAGGCAGAACCCAAGATGACCCTCGATCTGAGCTGATGAAGGAACTGGAACCCTGATGGGTGGCAGAACTGACAAACAGGCAACCTTTCTTGTTGATATTACACACAATGCTGGAATAAATGACACAAAATAATAACTTTAAATACTGCACTAGAATAGTGGTGGTAAAAACGATTTAATACAGTTAAATACATGGCAGCCTGCAATGCACGTAAGACTGTAAATAAGGTCCATGTGATAGGCTAGCTGCGACCTCACTGCTGACTTGGAATGAGAAGATGGCATCACTACTACTGCTTGTAATCTGTTATTTTGCTTCAGCTGTGACGCCACACCTCGAGCCAGCACAGAGCAGAATTCCAGGTGCCCCTGCAGCGCTTAATCAAATCTGCGACAAGCTTAAATGCCCCTTTCCAAAATGGCGTCCTGCGACACTTTACATCCATTCATTGATAAAGAACTGCTTATGGTTGTGTGTTTATCCTGTCTACTGCTGGAGTTTAACACATCAGGGCAAGAATCTCTGTGTTATTGCTTATTTTGAAGCACAAAACGAATACGTTTTTAGATGCGTTTCATTAGACTGCATAATCTCTTTTTCTGCAAACGGTAGAAGCTGTATATTATTTCATTTTTTTTTAATTCTATACTGATTCTACTTTGGTTTTAAGATTCAGCAACTCAAAAAGCTTACATTAGGTTAAGCAAGAGGGCAGGTACATACACGCCAACATTCCGACACATCTGGAGGGAGATTTCGTCAGAGAACTATTTATTTAATTATTTATTTTGCCATTTGTAGAGCACGCCTAGCCCTTAGGCATCAGAGACATCTTGAAACATAATTTTTCCATAAGGAATGCCTTGGGCCTAGAATTATTTTAGGCGGGAGAACGTGCAAAATAGCAATATTTTTCACTGAAAAGTTGGGAGTCTCCCGCCTAAATCGGAAGGATTGGTATGTATGCAGGTATTTAAGTGTACAAATGTGTATGACATGTATTATAAGGAATACAATATCCCCCACTGTACATACATTTTCTCAGATTTGGGACTCAGCATACCAGTCTCAAAGAGTTCGTATTGTCAATTGATCCAGGTGTGGGGCAGCGCAGGTGCGCGGTGACAACAGGGTGGAGCGGAGCTACTGGCAGAGCATTCTGGGACCCTAGTCGGGCACTACAGGTTGAGTTCGGCTCAGAGTTCCTAGCACGTTTCTCGCTCGCCCTGCAGATTCAGCGACGAGAGCTTTGCATCTGCCTCTTCAACGAAGCCTTCATCCAGAGACTCAGAGTCGCCGGCGTCCTGCCCCGCCAGCTCTTCACTGGGCAGGAACACGTGGAGCTCAGTTTTAGATTTCCTGAACGGTGGGCGCGTGCGCGGCTCAGGGGTGTACCGAGGGGGCACGTAGGTGACGCCGCTCACACGCAGGCTTTCCACCAATGGGCGGCGGGAGTATTGCGCCATGTCCGGCCTTAGCTCCAACCGCGCCTGAGCAACGGCATGGCCTCTGCTCCTGAGAAGTCCTGATTTGCAAGTCACTGGTCTACAAACGGGCTGGATGGGACTGGAGAACTGCAGGTAGGTTCGTCGCGGTTCCGTTGTGCCGGGCCTCTTCCCTTCCCCGCTCAGCAAAGGTGGGCTCCCATTTTGAGCACACCTGCAAACGGTTGCGGGTGTTAGGGGCGGGTATGTTGGGAAGAAGCGCTTTCCACTTTTCACCAAATCTTCCAGAACGTAGCATCGGCCTTTAGTCGAAGTGAATCTGCATCTACAAACAAACACATTATCCTGGTTAAAACAAATCAACACTCACTAAACATTTGCATATGTTACTATTAGCACATGGAGATCGTTATTGACCTCCTCTTAACCAATCAGAATGTCCAGAATGACTTCACTAACAACTGGTATTAACTGCATTCTGATAATTCTCAAAGTACAATGCAATTTCCAGGGAAGCCTTCCTTCATCAAGACACTTCCTCTCCTATTTTTTTTACAGTAACATCCTTTTAACCCACAGGAGAGGAACCTAAAACATGGGAATACGCGTTCACTTTCTCATAGAAAAGCTGTTTACTTGTAGATGACGCCTAATGCATTCTCATGTCAAACGCACTCCAGTTAAACCAAGTTTGCAATTAAAATACTTAACCTATATAGACAACCTTATTATTTAAACCTTAAAAAAAAGCCACATTTATTTACGAACTCGGTTTGTCTGTTTACTTTACTCACTATTCAAGTAACGTTTTTACTTCACCAGCAAAACTCCAAAACATGTATTGCTACCACCATTGTGTGCTAATAGACTTGTACACCTTGGGAGGGGTCATTATTGCTTATGATAATTACCCTTCCTTAACTTCTTGGTGGTGGGTCATTATCCCACAATAATGACCCCTCCTTAGTCTATAAAACTATATTAAGGCCCTGGTCCCGCTTGGAGTAACTCAAATACATAATGGGCCTCATTATACATTTGCCGGTCCAGGCGCTACGGTACCGGCAAGCATGGCGGTACCGTAGTTCCCAGACCAGCAAACTATGAGTTCTGCTCATGGGTGCCATTGCGGCCACCAGGTTTGACCTGGTGGTCGTACCGGCACCCGCAAGCAGAGCATGTCGGATGCACCGGCACCGTTGATAACGGTGCCGGCGCATCCGGCTTTCCCATTCCCATTTAAGCCCTTTGGGGCTCAAATGGGAATGGGGAAGATTTTTTTCCAGCGCCCAGGAATGGGCAAATACCGGGTCCTGCTAGGCCGTAATGACCCGGTAATTGCCAATTTCTGGGCACCACAAAAAAAACCACCAGCGGCAGCCTCATAATGAGGCCCATTGAGTCTCATTATAACTTTTTCCGGTGTAGAATTAACATACCGGTATTACTGTATACCAGCACGTTTCCGCACCAGCAAAGTACCAATTTGCCAGTGGTTTGGAAGAATTACTTTCAGCTAAGAGCTTGAGGAAATTCTGCCACCCTGTCGGCGAAAATAGCCGGTATTACCGGTGCAGGTAATACCAGCAAATAAGGGTTGTACATCCCCATTCCATGGAGTCTTATGGGACTCCATGGAATGGGGATGTACAGCCCTAACTGGCACTCGTAATCTGGCGGTAATACCAGTCAACCAGGTGCCGGTAACAGTGTTACCATTGGCCAGTATCCTGGCGGAATGACGTTAGGATACTGCCAATGTTTTAATGCGGCCCAATTTCTCAAAATCTCAAAGATAACTGTTTTTTAGATTCAAACAAAACGGGAAAACGCTGGAACTTCAAAATCGTATACATTGCATTATGCGGGTACAGTACTTTCATTTAATGCAATACAAGGTATTTTGATGGGGCTAACACAGTGTCGAACCTTTATTTGCAGGGATGTGCCTAGAGGCAAGAACTTTTCAGAAGGGAAGCTGGCACATTTAGACAGTCACCCCCACCTGCACCCTCTTAAAGTCTTTATTGAAATAATCTTATTTTAAAATATGTTGGTGTATGAAGATGAGCAGCATTTGGCAGAAACTTTCATCACCCTAAAATAGGGCAGAGACCAATGGGTAGTGTAAGGAAGGCATGGTATCAAGATAAGGCAGACACAGGTGATCACAGTTCAAGGGTGTTTATTAAACTGTATAATGGGTGAGATAAACGCCTACTCTAACCCAAAATCTCTCATGGGAGCAAGCCACGACCATCAAATAATAAGAAGACAGTCCTAGTGGTGTCTTAGTCAAATAAAAAGGGCCTATACTAAAGAACCTATTGCCAATCCTTACCGCTATGATACAAAATAATATGGGATAATGTTCACAAGAAAAGAAAGAAGTGTTCTGAAAATGATAAGCAAGGATGGTATAGCTGGGGTCTCCCTTCCCCACGTTTTTAGCTCGGGACAAGGAAGGACTCTTGAGCACTGCACACTCTTGGGCTCCTCTAGCACGAGCATACAGTTTGTTTCAAAAATATCAAGGCCATCTGTGGCCAAGTCTTTTGCCTCAGAGGGCCTGATGTACAATAAACAACAAAGAAAAAGTTCCTTTCAATAATCTTCACGTCGGGTGATTTCTCTTCACCCTTGGATTCCCCTCAACTGGGCTCCGATCCCTCTTGCAACGCTGACCCCCCTCAGTCTGTTTCATTACAGCCTTTTATTCAAAATATCACCAACTTTTAACATTCAAGAGTCTCAATGTCTTTTTAAAAAACCATTCACTGTGGACATCCCTCAGCCAGGTTCACACTTGTCGTCACATTGTTCACAGGTGTATCATGGTTCACCCTGATTTACAGGCATCCCTCTGCCGGATTCACATTTGCTAAATGCCCAGTTCACTTTGCTTTCTCACAATGCAGGATGCACTTCCCTTAGCTTTCCTCTTGACAACCTGTCAAAGACTTTCGTATTTACAAGGGGTTTGGCTTGACCCTTGCATGACCACTTTGACATCTCACGCCGTCCTCTCCTAGGGCCTCTTGGTATTGATATGATATGATAGGTTATTTATAACACACTTAATATCCCGAGGTGTCTAAGCACGGACCCGGGGATCAAACCTGTGTTGATCCGTGTCATCTTGCTTCCAAGGTGAGCACGTTGCCCCTGAGCTATCCTCCCAAGAGTTTTAACAAAGGGGATCAGCCAGAGTCCTTCGAATGAGTACCCACGTGGCACCAGACCACTCTGCAGCTGGTTCTTCACTGGGTTTTCTTAAATGTTCAATCACACACAAGTTCTTTTTTCATTTAATGTTGCCGTTTGCAACCTTGGGCTCAACACAGACCGGTTTACTATCAGTTCTCTCCGACTCACCGGCTGTGCTGAACTTGTTGGCGTTTCTTGCCTCTGGAGTCAAGGATGGTACCACGGCGGCAAGCACCTCTCCCCGCCTTGGCTATCAGTGCGGAAGGGCCCTGTGCACCGTTGACATCTGTCCCACCACACGCCAACTGTAGTTCCCAGTCTTATTGTTCTTTTCATGGAGGCTTTGGAGGTCTGGGTTGAAAAGGGCAAAGGCCCTTCCCGTCTTGTCGTCCTTTCAGGTCTCGCCGCCTTTCTTCTCCGTTTGAACTGCCGTCCTGGAACAGCTGTTTCCTCATGCATTGGGCCTTGCTCAAAGTGTGCTCTCGTGCTGCGCCTTATGTCTCTGTGGGGAAGGGAAAGGACAGTCAGGTGTGTGTAGTTATCAGCAATTGCCTGACTCTGCCTGACCCTTGAGTTGGGACATGTCAGGTAAACTGCTCTGGTGTTAGTCTGTTGTCTTTCACGGTGTGAGAGAGTATTCGTATCGGAGAAGGGGGAGATAGAGCTTCTAAATATTCTACGAGATAGGATGGGGAAAAGGTGTTATAAGGAAGAGGGTACTGCGTCTCACCCTTCGGTGTTCCACTTCCACTCCAGAAGACCTCCCATCCAGGTGATCCTCCCGCACTGGTCCACCCCCAGGAACTGGATCCAATAGCGTGGCCATGTCCTGGCCACCTCGGTGACAGATCCCTGGGGACTAGCGAGTGAGACACATACAGGTTTTCCACAGTAGGCAGCTGTAGAAACGTCCTGCAACAGTGGGGTTCAAAAAGAGTTGACAAACATGAAAGCTGCTTATAAATGTTGCCTTTCTAGAACATCTTATAACTGTAACATGAGAGATCTCAACTTTCCAGTGCCTGGTGTGAGCAGATTGGCCAGTTCTGTTTTTCTCTGCATTCTGGTACTTATAGTTTTGCTTTTTCCGGTTTAACATCCACGGCTTTAAGAACCGAGTTACAAAGAAAAGAAAATCAGGACCAGATGAGCGAATCAATCTTGAACTAAGGCAACGCCGTTATGCCTCGGTAAAACACTCTACAGTAAGAAAAACACCTCAAAGGATGGGTCAAAAAGAGCAAAAATGTGTTGGAGATATTTGAGGTTCCCAAACATTCTGTCGGCACAATTTATCAGAATACAGATTTTTGATTTGCTGGAGACAGGTTGAAAATGGGTGCCAGACCGCTGTTGGGAAACGAGCAAACCCATCCCACCCACTAGGTGCTTCAAGATGTAGCAAGCCCCATTGAATAGACCACGCGGAGCTGGGGCGTCCTAAAAGTCACCACACAATCATAAAATTGTATGCAATCTAGACATTTAGACATAGTGCACACATCTAAGCGAGCGCCATTTTTTTACATATTAGTAGCCATAGTCATAATACAGGGCCTGCACGGCCATGCAATATTTAGTGTGTTAGACACAGGCCATGAGCCTGACGAGGAAATCTGGATAGGCCCAAGCGCTGCGGAGAGGCCCATGCAGCCAAGTTCCACAGAAACCCTTGATTGTTTTAAGATTGTTACCAATAAGTTTGTTCTAAAAAGAATGTGCCCTGCAATGACACGGGACAGAACTGGGTGCCTTGGTGTACGTGTGATCACAAACAGACCAGAGCAGGCCCCCCAACCCCCACCCAGTTAACTACAAGTTATAGCCCCAATAACTGCCCTAGTCCCATGAGCCCTGAATTCCAAGATACCAGTTGACCCCAGACCACTGACCACAAACCAATCAACCATGAAGATCTAAGAGTATGGTCATCCCACCTTTATTTTATATTGACATGGTTTGTAGTGCGAGGTACAGGGAGGGATACATTATAGTTCAGAAGCGAGGGTGGAAGCCCTGGGAGATGATGACGCCATCGGGAATGAGTGAAGTATGTGTGGGTCGGTTTAACCTCGAGACTCCCCCTGTGGCAGTCCTCGAGCTTGCCAGGTGCATTGTTTAATGATAGAGTAGCATTGTTCACAAATGTAGCTAATTGCTTCTTCAGCCATGGTTCCTTAGAGACGATGAGCCCAGCAGAACCCACGTGATAGAAGTCGGACGGACTGGGCTGGGACCAATGACCTGGCATCCCCTATGGAGCAGGCCGACCATGTGTAGGGTCGCATCAACCAGCGACGCAGGTTTCCACTGTATATGTTGACATCACCTATGACGCTGTGTCTCCTTATAAGATTCTGCCTGTACACTTTTTTGGCAGAACGTTCCGTGGCAGCAGAGTTCTTCACTGATGCACCTATTTTTGTAGAAATTAATAATTGTTCCACTTGGAAGGTCATATTGGGCCTTTTTCTCTAGCGGGTTGTATTTTTTCTGGTGTGAGCGTTTAGGGGTGTGCCTTTGGTGACCCTGACATGATCCCAGCAGCTCCTGTGCCTGCAGAGACTTGCAGGCTGCTTCTCTGAAGGGGCCGCTCCCACCTACACCGACCAGTCTCGAAAAACAGGTATTCTCGAGTGGTTTACCGGGAGCTGTCTTTGCAGAATTCCTGTCTGAACTTTGGAGCCGGGCGTGGCTCAGAGGAGAGTGCAGGCTGGTATAATTAGGACCCTGTGACGGAGGAGCTTGGGTGAACACGCACATGTGAGTATACCCTTGCAAGTAATAACAAGTAGGGGGCGAGTATATGGGAAAGTGTGAAGGTTGTGAGCACACAGAAAGTGAGGTCATTGGTGTGGTGTGGTGTGGATGTGGTTTGTTTTATTTTTTATTATTATTCATTTTTTAAGGAGAATATTAAGAAAAGGAAAACAGAATGTTAGGGAGCCTTTCCGAGTAAGGGGAGAAGGTGGTACCACTTATATTGCGTAAGGGAGGAAAAAGGAAACAAGTAGGAGCCCTGCCTAAATAGTTGGCTCAGGAATATTAGCTGTTCTTATTTTAGCTTGCTTTGTTTGTGTTTTTATTATGTAGGGTGGAGGCCCGAGGAAGGGCGTTGTGTAAGTAGTAGAGTGTTTTGAGTGTGTAGAGCGTGAGAGTGGTGTGTGGGAAGAAAAGGGGGAGTATTTTGGGATTTTTTGACAGGGAGGAGGGGATGAAGGACTGATGGGCAACGGCAGCGTGCGCATCATGCTAGCAAAGGCGTAAGGGCAGTAAGGCTCAAGGACCATTATAATGGGAGGAAAACACCCATAGAGTATATGTATAAGGCCCTGCCTCTAAATTGTGACACAATTGAGAAGTATCACAAGCAATTTGTAGTGGAAACAAGAGGAGAGGAGATTCCCTGCACATGTCCATATTTTTGACTGGGGAAACTGTTTCAAAAGAGGAGAGAAATATTAGAACTCTGGAAAATGTTCGAAGATACGGAAGATTCTGAGGAAGGAGGAGCGTAAAATTATAGCAGGGGTGGCTGTCTAGGAAAGGAGGACGAGGCACCAGCGGAATGCAGGGGAATATATCCATTGATAGTTCGCGCCGCAGTAGGTTATACTACCCCGACTTATCTGTCCACCACAGCGCCAGCCCCACCAACCCCATATACATCCCCTTCAGATGTCCCAGTGCATGCTGATATCAATAAAATAAATCTAGAAGTGGCATTGGCATCAGCACAAACAGAAATTACCAGATTGCGGGCAGCACAAAGTGGAGTGAAGACAGACAAACCAACTGAGCAAGTATTAGATGGGTGGAAAACAGGACACTTTTTGTTCAACATAGATAGCACAGCCATAAAAAAAACTTGCATATAGAGAAGTAAGGAGAAGGGGGAAAGTGGGTAGACAGCTTAGGCTATGAGAATTTAAGATCTTGCAGGGACTTAGAGGAAGATGGGTGGAGTACAATTGATGAGTTCGAGTTTGATGAGGAAGAGGAGGCAGAGCAAGCGCATGGACACACTCCCCCGGGTGGAGAGTTTGTGGGATGGTAGGTTAAGGAGCAGGTTTGGCCGGATGGCAGTAGCAAAGAAAAAAGGAAGTGGAAGAAGGATTGACGAGGGTAGAGCACAGATGCAGATGCCCCTTATAAATAAGGGGCCCGGCAGGCCGCAGTATGTGCCATGGGTGCAGATGAATACAAATAATGTAATAAAGGCTCTCCCGCCACTCACGGCAGGTGCGGTTAAGGGGATTTATGCATCCGAAAAGCAGACAGTCCGGGTAGCCCGTGTGGTCGGCGACATGAAATGTTTATTGTTAGCGACTATTGGAAACCAGGCTGGGAATGTGTGGGTAAAAGCAGGATATCCGGGAGTGAATTTAGGGAGCAATGCGCAAAATGGGGCATTGCTTAACAAGATTTGGGCACAGATATGGGACGCGCTGCGGCGAGCATTCCCTGACACACCTGATCTACAATTGATAATGCAGTGTACTATGGGCGATGACAAAGACCCCTCTCAGTTTATTCTTAAAGTTCTGGAGACGTGAGGGGGCGCTAAAGAGCCTGAACAAGATGTCTGTGGGCTAACGGAGCTCCTGCCAGCGATAGCGCTAAAAAGCAGATAAAAGGCTGCAAAGATCAGTTAAACGCCTGTATATGGCAGCCCGCAACGATCAGGTTCAAAGGGACATAAAGCATGCCCAAAACCGCACAGAGGAACCGAAGTTATGAAAAGGCAGCCTGCCCTTGAGCCTCAGGGGGTAACGGAATGAAGACCGCCAAAATCTCAGACACCAGGGGGCGGGCGACGAGATCCCAGCAGAAGCCATCAGCATCAGATCACTAGCCTAGAACGGGGAGAAAGTAACCGCCACCCAAACCCAGAATCTTTGCATGAAGAAGTGGACCAGTGGCCACACTGCCACAGCCACCGACATAATACCAGGTTGGGGTAGGAGCAGAGAGGAGCACCAGCACCCCAGCCGGGACCGACCCTCTGGACGGTACGATGACAGCAAAGGCCCAGCAGCGAGGCAGCCGCCCGCACTAACCAGCCAGGCATCGCAGGATGGGGGAGACATGGTGCCACAAGCCCAGGAGCCCAGCAGAGCATGGGAGGAGAGTGCATATACACAGGGCACCGACCGGGAAGCCCAGTCGCTGCATGTGTCACACCCCTCACTCCAGTGAAGCGCAGACTAAAAAGACGCCCTGAAGGGATCAGCTGGCGCACCTGAAGCACAGCACCCCAAGTAAGTGGGGTGGGGGGGTGCAGCAGTGGCAGGCAATGTCAGCGGTACGCTGGAGAACCCCGACCCATAGACACAGTGCTGGCCAAAATAGACCCCACTCCAACCCCGCGCCCCCTCCGGAGGCCAAGGACACCAAGCCAAATGGTACCATTGGGGTGGGCTAACCAAGGAGCATAAGAGAGCCTAACACACGGGCAATGCCTGAGGGCATCTAGCGGCGCCCCCACAACCACCAAAGAGCTACACCCCCGGCACAAGCAGGGATAAGCTCTGAAAGTCAGGTGGACTCAGTGAAAACCATAGCCCACTGAAATAGTGCGCACTCCCAGGCGCAGCACCCCAGAACAGAGTGGGCCTCATTACGAGGTGGGCGCACTGTTAAGGACTTCGGTGCCGGTAATCCCTTTGCACCCTATTCCGAGGTCCCTTAGCGGGTCCCTTCCTTAACGGCTGGTTTTACCTGGCATTATGGACGGGGCCCGTTAAGGGACTTCAGAGCTAATAACGGTACCGCAATTTGCGGTACCGTTATTAGTGCCTTCCCCCTTCCCATTGAGCCCTATGGGGGCTGAAATGGGAATGGCGAATGGCTTTTTCAATGGGGACTTACCGGTCCCGCAAAGGTCGGAATAGACCGGTAAGACCCCATTGAACGAGGGCGGACTCGGTACCGGTATTGGAGGTAGTCATGGCGCTAATAGCGCCATGACTACCTCCAACCTCGGAATGAGGCCCAGTGTCTATCCCCTGCTAGCTGCACGGACCCTGTATGGGCGGCACCCCTGGAGGAAGACCACTCTGGGCACACAAACAACGCTGAAAAGCACCCAGAGGTGTTTCCACACTCAACAAAGGCACTTCACCCCCAAAGGCAGCACAGAAGAGCCCGCCCCCCCCCCTTCTCCCAGAAAACCTAGGGAACACCATTGGGCTGAGCTTCCTGCAGGAACAAGACCTGAAGGAAAGGGGGCGCAATCAGCAGACCCACAACCCACATAAATTGTGCACACACCCACATGCAAGTACGCCCCACAACCAAAGACAGCCCGCACACAGAGGGCCAACAAACCGGAATGGCAGGGCCAACCTTTACAGCCGCAGGAACCCCAAACACACACTGACCCCTTGGGGAAAAACCACACCTGCCCACAGGAGATCAGACATGCCTAAGCACAACAAACGAGATACCTGCGCATTAAGACAGGAATGAAACGTGAAGAACCCGTGCCCTCCCAAACGGGAAAGGTGCATCAAGATCTGCACAGAAAGGTTGGCTGGAGGGACATGCAACAGGGAGACCAAGCCCCAGCTCTGGTGGACCCCCCTGGAGCCACGCAACACAGCCTGCCAAGAAGATCCAACCGGAATAAAGTAGAGATGTAGGTCCAATCACAGTTCCAAACCATACTGGCAGAAATGAGGATAATAGGTCAACAGACCCAAGAGACAAACTCAACCGTGCTTGACATCAAACAAGACCTACAAGATGTACAGACCCACTTCACCGCCCAGGCGGAGAGAGTAACGGACAATGAACAGCGGATCAGTGCAATTGAAGACAACCAGATAACCCTGGCAACAGACCTGGACGGGGAAATCGGTGAGGTGCAAAGATTGGAGGGGGGGGAAATCGATGATCAGGAAAATCGTTCCTGACGAAACAATCTGAGGGTGATCGCCCTTCCTGAGAACACTGAGGAAACTAACCGAGACGCATATGTGTACGACTTCCTCCGTGACACTCTGCATATAGACAACGCGCAAGACCTCACCATCGAGCAGGTACACCAGGCACCAATACCAAAACCGGCACCAAACAAGTGCCCTAGGATCATAACCATGTGCCTCCTCAATTTCCAGCACATGAAAATCCTCCTAAAAGCCTACAGAGCCGCGGGCTCCATCCGAGTCGAAGAGGCAGAAATAAGGATTTACGAAGACTACTCAATGGAAGTCTCCAGACGACACAAGAGCTTCAATCCGACTGCCGAAGCACTCAAATACTTAGACCACAGGCACTACTTAAAATTCCCAGCAACATGGTGCATCTAGTTAGATAAACAATGGCACTCATTCGACGACCCGGAAGGGGCATGGCGCTTCCTACAACAACACAACATAGTCACCTCTCACTTTGCAAATATGCCACCGGAGGCCCAGAGATCGGATTACCACTACTCGACCAGCCAAGAGAGGAAACAACCAAATGGAAAATGGCACAGAGCAAGCAGAAGACCAAAATAATAGGAACCAAACTGCAGGAAATAGCGAATGGAAACCAGCAGTTCGCAAAAATGAATCCTCTGTGCATCTAGCAGCGAGAATCGCATGGCAAACCCGTGATCCAAGCACTCAACTCAAGGAACATACCTCCATACAACCAACGCTCAAGAGAAGGCCGGACTAAATTGCAGAAAGCTCCAAGCCATCTGAGGCAGCCCGGCGCCTCGACGGGAGCATATGGCTGTGATAAGTGCCGCAAGAGGGGTACGACATGTGGGGAAAGGGGCCATCCCATGGCTGGCACCCTCAACCCCCATGTAAGGGCACACTGGCCAAGTATTGGGCATAGGTCGTTTAGTAGGCCAACCCAATGTTTAAGTTATGGTTTAAGTTATGGTTTCGGTGAAAAGTTTAGGTTAGGCTCATGTTCGGGTCTGTGTTTGAAAAATGCTCCGGGGATTAGACATAGGTCGTGCTTAACCTCTAATGACCCTTCCACAGAATCACATTAGCGTGCCCAGATCAGATACCGCATCAGAACAGTCCAAACAACCACATAATGACCCAAATCACCTTAATGACACTCAACATCCAATGGCTGGGCTACCCATCAAACGAAAGAGAATGCTCAAGAGCATGCAGGATCTCCAAGGGGATATAGTGTTCCTCCAGGAAACCCAGCTGGGGAAAACAGAGTCGGAGAAATTGCAACGGGGTGGGTAGGTACAGCAATACACTCGCCACATCACGGAAAGCGGGGTCTATCCATCCTCAATAACAGGCAGATCCCATTCCAGATTAAACACACCTGCGCAGATAAGGAGGGCAGATATATACTTGCCCAGGGCCTAATCCACCAATACCCTATAACACTGCTAAATGTGTATGCCCCCACTACTGACACTCCATATTTCTTCACAAGTACATTTGCAGCATGCGCCCTCTATCTGGGGAATAGCACGATTATAGGGGAAGATCTCAACATAGCCCTCGACCGAAACCTGGACCGACAGGGCGCAAACAAAGGGAACCCCACTACTCTGAAGAAACGGGCAGCCCTCAAAACATTGATGACAGACCTCCGCCTAATAGACATCTGGAGAAACACCCACGGGCAAAGCCAAGGCTACACGTTTTACTCGCACCCGCACGATAGCTACTCCCGGCTAGACTACTGGTTAACCCCAGCCAACACACTCCACCTAATCACAGAATGCACGATCCTGCTGACCACCCACTATGATCATGCACCAGTCCTACTGCGCTCACCCTCCCGTAAACAATACGCAGACCCCCCCCAAATGGCATCTGAATCTGCCCATCCTACAATAGCCCGATCTTATAGAGCGGCTCGCTGACGACATCGATGGGTTTTGGGAACTTATCCTGGTGCAGTGTTACATGCAGGGACAATGCATCTCGCGTTGGGCGCACAAATGAAAAACGTGGGGGGAGGCCGAAACCTGGCTGACAGAAGAACTCGTAGAAAGGTGCCACAAAGAATCTAGAAACAAGCAACTGCGGCCTGAGCTAAACAAACTGAGGGCAAAGATAAGACAAATAACTGCAGAAAGGGCCCAGAAGTCGTATACCAGCTGGTCACAAGCATATTACTTAGAGAGCGACAGGCCGCTGCAGATGATGGCGCTACCCTTAAAGCAGAGACAAGCCACGCAAACGATCACCTCTATCAGGGATACAGCAGGCAACCTAGTGGTCGGCGACGACCATATCAATGCCTGATACGCTAAATTCTATTAAGACCTATATACAGCATCAGACGCATGCACAGCTCAGAACATTGAATCATTCCTGATCTCCGTAGTGATACCAACGATCCCAGCCGACTAAAGGGCCACACTAGATGCCCGTATCATGGTGGCAGAGATCACAAGCGCAATAGCTGCACTCTCCACCAGGAAAGCATGCAGCCCAGATGGGATCCCCAAAGATCTCTACAAAAGCATGCGAGAGGAGCTAGCACCCAGACTCGAGGAGGCATTCAACGAGGCAGTAACCCGGGGCCAGCTCCCGCAATCGATGCTCGCAGCAAATATAATAGTTTTTCACAAGAGTGGGAGGGACCCCAAACTCCACGGCTCATACAGGCATATCTCTCTGATAAATGAAGACGCCAAAATACTGGTGAAATGCCTGACACAGCGTATCGAAAATAGTCTCCCATTCATAATAGATAAACACCAAACGGGTTTCATCCGCAAAAGACACTCAAGCGACAATGTCCAAAGGCTATTGCATTTGATCACCGGAGATAGAGACCCAGAGGATATTATACTGGCAGTGGACACAGAAAAGGCATTCGACAAGGTACAGTGGAAATGTATATTTCGGGTCCTGCCCCAACACGGCTCACCCCCCCACCTAGTCCAACTGATCAAACTGCTATACACAGGCCCGACCGCCTCGGTAGTCACCAACGGCATAACCTCCCCTGCATTCAATCTACAGTCAGGCACACGCCAGGGGTGCCGACTCTCGCCCCTGCTCTACGCCCTCTCCATAGAGCCAATTCGATTAAACTCTGCCCAGACGAAGGCTGGACAGGCATACACCAAGGCAGGGGGAGCACTGCCTCTCGCTATATGCGGACGACATGCTGCTCTACATAAGCGACTGCCCCACATCTCTTCCGCACATTCAAACAATATTTCAAGAGGTTGGTCCAATGGCTGGTTATAAAATTAATTGTAGCAAATCCAAAGTCATGCCCCTACGACGAGATATCCCATGGGATCCCGGGAGGGTAGCCCCATTCACACTCCAAACGCATCATATTAAATACTTAGGTATAAACATAAGCGCCTCACTGGATGACCTCCAAGACCTAAATTACCCACAGACCATCAAGAACATCTGTCTAGATCTGGGCGATGGGACGCTCTAGCCCTCTAGGATAAACGCATTGAAAATGAACTCATTCCTCAAACTAATATATATAGCCATGATAGTACCAGTTAGCCAGACTCCTAAAATGATGAAGGATCTAGACAAAGCTATAGCTAAATTTATACGGAAGGGGAAGAAGGTGCAAATCTGCCTCCCAGTGCTACAGGCGGGCAAGGCAAACAGCGGACTAGCGGTATTAGCACTGAAAGTCTACCATCAAGCGGCCCAGGTCTGCTGGATGAAACAATGGCTAAACATGACAGACAACTCCAGCTGGAGGGCTATGGAGGTGGCCCTGCTGAATCTGCTCTCCCCTGTCGAAATCATGGCCATACCCCCAAGCAAACTCCCGGCAAACTTCAAATGGCATCCGATTATAGGGCCATCGATCAACCAACAGCACAAACTTTGGGCAGCACAGGGGGGTGCCAACCCAGCATGCACCGATATGGTCTAGCCTACGGACGATATTATTGTATGGGCTACCACAGAAAGCACATCGCAAACAAGACCAGGACTGGGTGAATATATGACTGATGGACATTGGCGATGAGGGGACACTACTGCAATTCCAAGCTGCACGCACGATGTTGGGACTCGACCAGGGGGACTGGCTCCTATATCGTACTATACATGCCACGATACACACCCACATGATGCTGGACTCCCATCTTCTTACCCCGGCACCATGCGAGAAGGAGATGGAACAGCATCTAAATACTTTCCCGCACCTCCACACCTTCTACCTTAGTAGAAACCACATACTAGCGATGGCATGGACCGAGGACCTAGGGGTCCAAATTGGCATACCAGACATCCTCGAATACATCGCTGCAATACCGTCAGTCTCCTTGAATCTCAAAAACAGAGATATTCAATACAAAATACTGCAGTGACTATACTACACCTCGGCTAAACTACACACGATGGGGATAGCCCCCACAGCTGGATGCTGGAGAGGCTGCAACACCCTGGGTACAATGGGTCACATAATGGGGAACTGCCCTGCCATCAACCCCTTCTGGCACAGAATGCACAAGCAAATCACAGACATTGATGGGACGGATGTCGCCTTCACACCCGAGGTAATGCGACTAAGGGCAGACACAGATGAATGGCACGCAGACACATGAGTCCGCAAACTCATCAGTCTCATGCTGCTCACAGCACAAAAACTCCCGGTCATCCATTGGAAGACCAAACCACCACCCTCAGATGCTGAGCGGGCCACACTGCTCTCTAAAACTTGCTAGTCAGAAAGGGTGACACTCAAGAGACAGTCGGCGCTCAACCCGACCATGGGGGCCAGATTCTGGGAAATAGTCGACCCATATATCTAGGTCGAAGTGGGAGATAATGAGGCAGGGGCAGATAGACCTTCCAGCAAGAAGATCGCACATCCACCGGAGGAGGCAAACAGAGACCACCAAAAGAGACACTCAAGCACATCCTTCAGAATCTCTAAGAGATATTGTTATTAGAGGAGCACATTGAGTTAAGGGGGGGCAGAATGTTGGAACGGGTGAATTGAGACGTTTGTATGCAATGAAACCGTTGACATCAAAGGCATTATTAAGAAAGCAAGGTGTATGCACAAAGTTTACTCACCTGTATCGTGTTGTAAAACCAATAAAAAGAGTTTTCAGAGGATAAGAGTGTCACAAGGAAACGGTCCAGAAGCAGCAAGTAGAGGAAGCAAAACTAGTACAAAACAAATTAGCTAAAATTGCTGTGGAGGCGTCAGTGACCACACCAGCGCAGACAGAGGTGGCAGGAAACGCCTAAGAGTTCGCAAATACTAGAAGGGCTGCAGCTCGGTCAGAAGGAGGACAAGGACAGTGGGGCGGCGGTCCAAAATACCCTAGCCCACAGTGGCGACAAGGAGGACAGCAGCGAGGAAGAGGTGGGTCCATAGGAGCAAGGGGAGGAGGTTTGATATGATATATGATAGTTTATTTATATAGCGCCTATACAATATGTGTTTCAAAGCGCTTCATGGCAAGGGTGGGAACAAGGGAAAATACAATAACATTCTTACAGTCCATGAACAGTCAGGATGTGAAATTAACTATCATACTCGGCCTGACCACATTTCAGATAGTGCAAGAGCTAAGACACAGAATGGAAGGAATGGGAAACAGACAGGGGACTATCGTACTAGGCCTGACGGAATTTTACAAGAGGAGAGGGAGAAGGGATGAAAAAGAGGGAGAGGAACAAAGGAAGCAACTATCGTACTAGGCATGACAACATTTCTGGTAGAGCCGGGGAATTACAAGAAGTGAGGGAGAGAGGAGGAGAAGTGAGGGAGAGAGGAGGAGAAATGAGGGAGAGGAACAAAACAAGCGACTATCGAATAGGCCTGACAGCATTTCAGATACTGCTGGAGGAGGGGTAGGAAAAGTAGTAAGGGAGGAGACACACATTTGTTGCTATCATACTAGGTCAAGGGACAATTCTGATAGAGTAAGTGCATAGAAAAAAGTAAGGGAGAAGGGAAAGGAGGAGAGAGCAGAGAAGAAAACAGTGAAAAAGAACAGAGAAGCAGAGGGGAGAGCGAAAAACAGTTGCAGGGGTCGGTAAACACATAATGTTGCAGGGAACAGAAGATGTAGGCAAGGATTTAAAATGACGATGAATCATGAAGCATGAATCAGGACAACCCAGAGTACGAAATCCAGGGAAGGTCCAGCATGAGAGTTGAGAAGGTGAAGCACCAAGAGTCAATGTGTCCTTAAGTCGAATCCAAACGTTGGCAACAGGTTGGTGATGGGGAAACCATAGTGAATCGAGACATCTCCTGCAGGGAATGAGTGTGTGGGGGGGTACAACGAGACAACACAAGGGACCAGAGGGAGGTGGGGGGCACAGCGAGACATCACAGGAGACCAGAGGGGGGGGGCACAGTGAGACATCTTGGGGGACCAGAATGGACAATGGGGGGCACAGTGAGATATCATGGGAGACCAGAGGGTGGTGAGGGGCACAGCAAAACATCACGGGAGACCAGAGAGGGGTGGGGGGCACAGTGAGACATCACGGGGGACCAGAAGGGGTTGAGAGGCACAGAAATACATCACAGGAGACCAGAGGAGAGTGGGGGCACAGTGAGACATCTCGCGGTACCAGAGGGGGGGGGCCCAGCAAGGCATCAGGGGGGACCATACGGGTGGGGGGCACAGCAAGAAATCACAGGAGACCAGAGAGGGGCGGGGGGGCACAGCGAGACATCACAGGGGACCAGAGGGGGAAGGGTTCAAAGTGAGACATCACGGGGAACCAGGGGGGGGGCACAGCAAGACTTCACAGGGGACCAGAGGTGGTGGGGGAAACAGCAAGACATCACAGGGGGGGCACAGCGAGACATCACAGGGGATCAGAGGGGGGTGTAGGCCACAGTGAGACATCACAGGGAACCCGAGGGAAGGCAAGAGAATCAGGCAGCGTTTCGGCAGCAGACAGGGAGAAGACAGGTGCCTTTGGAAGAGGGCCGACTAAGCCTGCTGGCTCACTCATTGGCTGCAATGAAAGGGGCCAAAGCCAATCGGTGCACTGCACCAGGCTCTCCAGTGCTCGGTGTTGCAGGCCGCAATCTTGGAATGGCAGCTTGCTAGTCAGGGAAAGATGAAAAGACAGGAGTAGCAGGCAAAAAAGCGGTTGGGCACAGTGGAAGTCATTCAATCCTTTGTTTGTTTTGTTTGTTTTATTCATTTATATAGCGCTCCGGACCCGGAGGTAAAAGGGCGCTTTGCCAAGATGTTTTCCGATAGTCAGTCAAGGAGTGTGCAGATGAAATTGAAAGAATGAGCCACCGTGCGCATCACTGCCGAAGACCAGGGGGGTTTACCTGCAATCCCATGATATAAAACGGAGATGCCAACCTTTAAGCTGTATTTCTGTGAGGTTCCAATACATCTAAACTTCAAAACTGCAATGTTCAGCCAGTGTGTCTGCATCACTTTTCTCATCTGAGGCTGTTCATAGTTTTTACACCCAGTTTTGAAGGAATGGGCCCAGAGGGGGAGGAATGCGGCCTTCACAATGTTGCAACCGTGGGAAGTGGGGACAGTTTTAAAGAGAATGCAGGAGCAGATCAGGGATGGCATATAACTATGGCCCATCACTCCAGGGACCCCCACAAGGGCCGACGCCCAGAATGACTTCTATACTCTATGAGATACACCAGGCCTACACCCAGTTACCCCTGCAGATACCTGGTCCACTGGAGAAACAGCATCAAACAGAACAACAGCACCCACCACAGCACACCTTCCAGCAGGGAAGTGGCACAACCCCATTCAACGGAGCACCAAATGGTACAGTCGCCCCCTTTCGAGATGCATTCGTGGTGGGGAGAACCCCCTTTTTGTTTCCCAGGACAAACACATATCCTGACTAGGATGTCCCACAGAGAACTCTTGCGTGTCCGGTCCTGTCAATGACCTCCAACCCTGAAGAGGACTCCTTGGTGGGGGCAGATATAGGAAACAAGTAATTCATTTTTATGGTTGAATCAGGTGCAACGAAATCATGCATCAGTGAAGGGGACTTCCCACTATCGGGCAAAACTCTTGAAACGCAGGGCTTCTCTGGGGCTATTTCTATGGTTCCATACACTGAAGAGCTGGACATAAAAGTGGGAGGGAGGGTGGTGCATGCTCCCTTATTGTATTCTGAAAGTTCTCCTGTCAACATATTGAGCATGGACTTGCTCAACAAGTTGAACATGACAATCTCATTCACAGATCACAGCATTGTTTGCGCCACGACAGGAATGTGCGCAATAAGAGCAATGGTAGGAATACATGCAATGACTGGAGAGGTAGTGGTCCGTGGGAAACCCATAGACCCAGACATGTTTATATAACGGAATAACAGTACTTGTGGAGGCGGTGCCGCAAATTGCCAAGAGCTTTTGGAGAGTGCTGACAGATTTTTATCTTTCGCTCTGTGGTGTCCCTAGAGTTGGTGGTGAGCACGATATTGTCCCTAGACCTGGAAGGGTTGTTGGTGTCAGCAAAGAGAGGGGTCGTACTAGGGACAGACAGGTGTGGGTGGGAGTTGCATGCAGTGCTTTGCATTGACCCCACTCTACCTCTGAAGGAGGTGACAGATGCAAAATTGTTTGATAATGATTAAAGTGATGGAGAGATAATACTAGATATTTTTTACCCCCTGCAGAATTATGGTGCAGTATCGAAGAGTGCAATGGCCCCTGATGGCCTTTGCGGCCTGGCCCCTCTTCATTGAAGCAGACCTAAAATATGTATCTGAGCAGTTGTGGACCACCAATCCACACATTGTCAGGCTTTTACAGGAAGTAACCCCAGTACACATAACACTAAAAGTAGGGGTGAAACAGTACCCACTGTCAAGAGAAGCAGAGGAGGGAATTAGAGACACGATACAAGACCTGCTCGATCATGTTATAATAGTGCTATCCACATCCCCATGTAAGATGGCTATCTACCCTGTGAAAAAGGCAACAGAGGGCAATTGGTGGATGATCCAGGATTTACGCCCCCTAAACAACATGGTACAGAGGGAATTTCCTGTGGTCCCTAACCCCGTCACCATTCTATGTAGTATCCCCAAAGACGTGACACACTTTACAGTGGTGGATCTAAAACACCTTCTTTTCAATACCTTTTAACGCCGGCTCGTAGTATCTTACAGCGGTTAACCATGGCAGAATGTGATTCAAATGCACTGGTTTGCTTTGGGGTACTGCGAGAGTCCAAGCATTTTTAACAGAATATTGCACGCTGACTTAGGAAACATTCAAGTATCCAATATGATCATCCAATACGTGGACAATTTACTTGTATGTAGCGACAGTGAGCAGCACTGCCACAGAGACTCTATCACAGTCCTGCAACTACTGGCCCGTAAGGGGTACAAGGTTGACAAGGAGAAACTACAGTACTGCCAGAAGGAAATGCTGTATCTAGGTTAGTTAATATCAGTACATGGAAAAAAGGCTTATACCAGATCAAGCAGCGCCTGTGTGCGCCACCCCCGACCCATCACAGTGAAAGACATGCAAACAACAGTTGTAGGGTTTTGTAGTACTGCAGGGCATGGATTTTAGACTATGCAGCATATACCAGCCAGCACTTGCAGGCCCTCAAGGAAGCTCAAAAAAGCAATAAAGTTGAGTGGACAGCAGACATGATAAAAAAGTTCAATGAGTTAAAGGAAGTGATATCTACAGCCCCAGCTCGCCACCCCAGACTACACACAGGAATTTGAGATATTTGCAATTTATGACTGCAGTATTGACCCAGAAGAGTACAATGGGCCACAAGCAATTGGCCTACTATAGTGGTACTCTAGACTCAGTGGTGCAAGGACAGTTCACGTGTGAGAAAACACTTGCTGCAGCTACGTTCATGATCGAGAAAGGTTCCACTATCGTGATGGGGTGTTCCATAACTCTGTATGTGTAGCATTCAGTGTTCGCCATTCTAAAGAGATCAAAATCTACCCTGACCACACAGAGAGCTTCAGCATATGAAATGATCCTCTCAAGCCCAACATCCATATTGTACGATGCAAAACAGTGAACCCTGCCACTTTTTGGACAGAAATGTGTACTGAAGAGGACTTAGCAAGCCATGACTGTGTCAAGTATGAAGGGGAGGAAGACGACATCCCCAAGGCAAGAGACAGCACTTTGGAGCAGGGGAAGGTTCTTTTGTTGATGGGTCAGCAATAATTTATCAAGAAACCAGCCAGAGGCATACAGGCGCCACAGTGGTGTGCTTCGTGGCAGGTGAAAATGAGACATTCATTATGAAAAGATTGCCGATGCAGCCGAGCTCATAGCACTCACTGAAGCACTGCGGGCATCATAGGGGTGTAATGTGACCATTTATTCGGACTCGGCATACGTCAAAAGAAAAATGCATGCCGGTCCGTCACGGTGGAAAAGGAGGGGCTTCAGGAGAGTGGACGGTTCCCCAGAACAACATGCGCACTGCTAGATAAATTGATCTCTGCATTGTCCCAACCCTCTGTAGTGGTGGTCGTTAAGTGTGCTCCAAAATCAATAACACAGATGAAATTTCCCTGGGAAACACCAAAGCCACGGCCAAAATGGTGGCTTATTCCCCGGTACGCACACCTGCCGAGTACGTTGTGACCAGGCCTCCAAATAATCAGCATAACACCCCATAAACAGCAGTGGCTAGGTTTCGGTGGGTTCCTACCTAGTTGGTGCTTGCAAACATGATTATAAGCTTCTTTTGTTGTTTGTTTTAGTCATTCACTGCTCAACATAGTACGGTAAGTAGTCCACATGTTTACTTCTGGTACCATTGTGGATTTTTATTTTCAGTTATTGATTTTAATCACCTTAGGTGCCGACACGTGTTTCGACCAACAGAAGGTCTTTTTAAAGGCTTAGATTGGGGTGTCTGTTCGTGACAATTCAGGTGGGGCAGGTGGACAGATTAAGTATTGTTCACCAATATTGGTGTATCTCGCTAGTGCAGTGCCTGTGAGCACTTTGATTGAAAGCCACCGTTCAATCAGACACACCAATATAAGCCTTGAAAAAGACCTTCTGTTGGTCGAAACATGTACTAATACACTTGCGCTATGCACTGTTAAGGGCACCTTCCAGGCACACAGCATGCAAATAGAGCTTGTGGATCCAGATCCCCTGCAATGTAACAATAATCTGAGAGACATTAAATGCATGCAGCAACCATATATGGTGATCCAAGAACTTAAATATATCAACAACAGATGGCAAGAGACCACACTCAGCTGCATGGCGGAGGGTTTCCCAGGATATCAAGAGGAGCTCCTGGCTCGATTGGAAGCAACCTGCGCTCAAATATGGACAGAGCATATTATAAAGTTGACATGGGTTGCAGCAATGGAAGTGCACTGAGAAGAAACATATGAACTTTGCTTCCACAGCAAAGGAACTTTTTTTATTGCCTTGAATGAACAATGCAACAAGACCCTCCTGATTCCAGACCTGAAAAGAGGCACAGCAGCAGTGATGGATTACTACTGGGTCTGCGGCCAACAAGAGTGCTTGCACCTCCCGCCATCATGGAGGGGCTACTGTTCACTGGCAACGCTACACTCAACACTAGTCATAATCCCAGAAGACCATTTGCAAGGGGGCCCAATACACGACACAACCCCTACCGTTTCTCCTGCATTTGTAGAACAGAACCCGTTACCAGCGCCAGAGTTTTTAGTCCTACCCGGAAGAGGGCAATATGAGAAGCTGCAGCAGAAGAAGAGATAAAAACGACTAGAGACTCATCTGCATGGCTCGCTGAAATCCCTGATGAATACAGACTTTTCAGCTCAGTGTAAACATTCTTCACTTAACTATTGCTACCCTGCGTGCAGGCATCGGACAGTGCAAAATGGCTGCAAATTGTACGCTGGGCTCTGGTCTAGTTGGCAAATCACACTGAGCATGGGTTCAACATCATAAAGGTTGAGCTGCGTTCACTGAGACTGATGATGCAGAATCGCTACGTCCGCAATATGTTGATGCAATGGAAGGAGACGTCTACCAAAGAGTTGGCGATTCCTGCTGCACATTTGCACCTCATGAAGACGCGGAGAACAGGTCATTATCTCACATGATTTCAGCTGTACATGGTATATGAGCTTGCATGAAGAAAGAAGGAGGAATACAAGAAAATGACTGATTTGATGATGCATTCGATTGGGCGCCATTGTGAAGATGCTGGTGCCTGTCATGGTGTTCGTCTTCGTCATCTATTGCACCTGTCAAATGGGCCTCCAGTGTTGTGCCAAAGCAGTGCCTAATAGCGCAATGATGGTGGTGTCAATTGGGGTTTTTAAAGGTACCTTGCAATACAAATGGTAGACAAATAAAGACTGACCACCCCACCCCTCACGTGGTTCCCATCCCCTATAGAGGTGAAAAAGACCATTTGTATCGCACCATTATTGTTCTACCCCCTGAGCCTGAGAACTATAAGGAAGTATGGGTGGATCAAGTAGGTGATGGGGGATGTATTTATATGACATGGCCTCATGAGGAGTATGCACAGTCAGGGGAGGGTCTACGGTCTGTGTGTAGGGCCTCGGTACCAGAAGAGGGAACCTGCATATATGAAGAGGCAGTAAGAAGGAAGAACAAGGGCATGCATGGGATGGGAGTTTGTTATTGTAGAAGTAACAAAAGGGGGAATGTTTGGAAGGGGGCAAGCCAATCCCACCCCGTTAGGAGCTTCAAGGTGAGACGAGCCCCATTGAAAGAACTATAATAGACCAGGGGGGAAGGGGCATCCTAAAAGTCCCCACACGATCATAACATTGTATGCAATTTAGACATTTCGATATAGTGCACGCATACAAGCGAGTGCCAGTTTTGAAGATATTAGTAGCCATAGTCAAAGCACAGGGCCTTCACGGCCATCCAGTATTTAGTGTGTTGGATACCGGCCGCAAGGCTGAAGGGGAAATCTGGATAGGCCCAAACGCTGATGAGAGCGGCCTACGCCGCCAACTTCCACAGAAACCCTTCTTTGTTTTAAGATAGTTGCCAATATGTTTGTTCTAAAAAGAATGTGCTCTGCAAGGCCACCAAACTGAACTGGGTGTCTTGGTGTACGTGTTATCACAAACAGGCTGGAGCAGGCCTCTGACCCCCACCCAGCTAACTACGAGTTATAGCCCCTACAAATACCGTAGTCCCGAGAACCATGAATTCCAAGGTACCAGTTGACCCCAGACCACCGGCCAGACCTTAAACCAATCAACCACAAAGACCAGAGAGTATGGTCGTCCCACCTTTATTTTATAATGACATGGTTTGTAGTGCGAGGTACACGGAGGGATACATTATAGTTCAAAAGTGAGGGTGGAAGCCTTGGGAGCTGATGATGTGATCGGGAAGGAGTGAACTATATGTGGGTCGGTTCAACCTCAAGACTCCCCCTGTGCCAGTCCTCGAGTTTGACAGGTGCACTGTATAATGATAGAGTAGGATTGTTTACAAATGAAGCTAAATGCTTCTTCTGCTTTGGTTCCTTGGAGACAATGAACCCAGCAAAACACATGTGATGGAAGACAGACAGACTGGGCTTGGGCCAATGACCTGGCATCCCCTATGGAGCAGGACGACGATGTATAGGGTCGCACCAACCAGCCACGCAGGTTTCCACTGTACACGATGAAGTCACTTATGATGCTATGTCTCCTTGTAAGATTCTGTATGTACACTTTTTTTGCCAGAACGTTCCGTGGCAACAGTGTTCCTTGTTGATGCACCTATCTTTATAAATACTTGCTCCACTTGCAAGAGCAGGTTTTATATTTTTCTGGGGTGAGCGTTTAGGGGCCTCTTTTTGTCGCCATCTTGGATTCAGACGTGCACTGAAAAAACATTTGAAATGGGCATAGCAGCCACCAAGATCCTGTTTTGATCCTTGAAATGGTAAGAGTGTGCCCAAGAAGGGTGCATTATGTTCTTTTCAAGAAAATAAATGGGATGTATGGCACCAGGGCTCGCGGACCTGATCGCAATTCTGTGGAACTTAATGGCATTGAACCCTTAAAAAAAGCAGTTTTATGAGGTGTATACCATTGCGCCCATAGACGGAACTGCACAAAAGAAAAAGAAAAATATATGTACAAACTACTTTAAATGGGGGGGGGGGTAGTAGATGGGGGGGTGACACTTTTATAGGGAATGCCAGATAAAATCTCACTTTGAGCTTTGCCCTCTATGGACGGAAGTTTAAAAAACAGTTTTTAAACAACATAATGCATAATGAGTCTATTCTGATTGTTGTTGGGAGGTTTCTTGTAGGTTCAGTTTGAGGTGGAGCTATGGCGGTACCCGGCTAGCAGCACAGCAGGTCAGTGTTGGGTTCATTTCTCACGCACTTCGCAGCATTAGTCACGACTCAAACTAGCTCATGTATTTCTATGCGTTTATTCGTAAGGAGAGTTCCCCTTCAGCCACACAGCTCCGATGTCGTTATCTTCTTGTAGCTCGCAACACGAGCCACACAGACAACGTCATCTGGAACCCGAGCTGGCAAGGGTTCTAACATAGTGATGCAATCACCAAGTTACCATATAACATCTCCCCCCCTTTATAATTAACACAAGTAACTATCACATTCTTAAATAACGAGAGAACTATTAAAGAGAAATGCAAAACATCAGGCTACACCACCAAAGTAAAAGGATACACATCGTCTCTGCTTCCGAGGTATAGCCGATGGACCTCTTGTGAAAAGGTATTAATAATACATGAAGTCTTTTTTAAAATACGGTACTCTACTTCTAGTTTTCGCCATACATGTATAGTCCTTCCTCACATCTGTAACACTGGTGTGTTTGTTTGTTGACTCTTCTTTACTTTTGTTAACATCTCTCCACACCACTCTTTTAGCAATGTCAATAGTTCGCTTTACCTTCCCGTCTGTCTTGATCACATCATCACATGACCACCGATTTCCATCTTCTAATACTACAGATTTACCGGAACAACTCACTACCATCTGCGGATCACGATATTTGGATTCTCCCTTCACAACCTTTCTGGGCTCTTTCACTCTAACCCAATCACCTTCCTTTATGGTATTTTCTTTCACATTCTTCTGCCTGTCATAATATTTCTTATACTTTGCTTGTTTGTCTTTTACTCTCTCTACCACAGATTCCATGTCCACAACTCTGTTGTTTCTTCCTGTTAACCAAGCTGGTCTCAGTCTGTTGGTGGCCACTCTTCCCCTCATCATTGTGAATGGCTCTACCTCTGTTGTGCAATGTGGCGTGACTTTATATGTGAGCAATGCTTCTTTAAGAGTCTCTCTCCAAGGAATGTTGTTTGCAACTGCTAATTGAATAGTGTCTTTGATAAATCTATTCATTCTCTCAACCAATCCATTAGCCATAGGGTGGTATAAAGCAGTGGTTCTATGTCTAATTGCTCTTTCCTTGAGAAAATCTTGTACATCATTTGCCATAAATTGTGCCCCATTATCTGATACCAACTCCTGAGGCTCTCCTTCCCTGTCAAATATTTCTTCCAGAAATCTCTTGACTTTTATTGCCGACATAGACTCCTCTACAATGCCACATTCAACCCACTTAGAGGTATAGTCAACCAACACTATGATGTAGATCTTATGCGGCTCCAATATTTCAAATGGTCCTGAAATATCAATGGCTAACTTTGTCCACACTGATACTGGTATGTCTATGGGTTGCAAAGGTGTGGCACTGACAAACTTTCCCTTGTCACTCACCGCACATGCAGAGCACTCTTTCACCATGTTTTCCAACTCATTCCACATCCTGGGCCACCAATACACCTCTCTTACTCTTTTAGTGAGATTTCTCCCTATATGTCCTTCATGTGCTATTTGCATGATCTTCTCTCTCAAACCCGTGGGTGGCACAATACGATCACCTCGATATATGCAGGCCTCATTGCACGACATTTCCTCCTTCTTGCCTTCCCATGGCACTATCCGTTCATGAACGTCTTTCCAGTCACTCGTTATCGCTAACCTTAATTGTTCCTGTTCCTCATCTGCCTTGACAGCTTCCATCCAATCCTCCTTAGTGAAACCAGGATGTATTTGTGCAATGACGCTGTCCATTTCCACTTCATCTTTATCAATTCCTTCATCAATTGAGGAGCATGGTAAACGAGACAAGCAATCTGCAACTACATTACTCCTACCTGGAGTATATTTGATAGAAAGATTGTACTGCATTATGACGAGAATCCATCTCCTTATGCGAGGAGATGTTAAATGTGGGTTTCTTGGATTTAGGATATGAATCAATGGCTTGTGATCAGTTCTAACTTCAATGGGAATACTCCATATCAATCCTTTAAAATGTTCTAAAATCCACATAACAGCCAAAACCTCTTTTTCTATAGTAGAATAATTTTTCTCAGCATCTTTAAGTGTTCTAGAAGCAAAGGCTATGGGAACAATTTCCTCATTTTGAACCTGTTCAAGTACACCTCCCAGGCCTGAATTGCTCGCATCTACGGATATAACAGTTTTGGCACTACAATCAAACATTTTCAGAACAGGAGCTCTGTTAATTAATTCTTTGATTGTTTCTAGTTCTTTCTTACATTCCATAGACCATCCAAACTTCACGTTCTTCTTCATCAAGTTCCTCATGTGTGTCGTTTTGTCTGTATAGTGATCAATGAACTTCGCATAATACTCTGTTAAGCCCAACAAACTTCTCATTTGATCTTTATTAGACGGCTCAGGAAGTCTCAGTATAGTATCCACTAAAGCCTCTTTAGGTTTAATCCCATCGGCATCAATACAATGGCCCAAATAAGTCACTTGACTCTTTTTCACTTTGCATTTTTCAATCTTCAACGTAAGACCTCTCTGTTGTAATATTTGAAGGACTCCAAGGAGCTTGGCATCATGATCTTCTTCAGTCATAGCTGATATCAAAATGTCATCTTGGAAATAGTACACTCCAGGTAACACTTCAAATAGATGTTGCATTAATCTCTGAAAGACAGCAGCTGCCGACGCTAGGCCAAACGGCATCCTTTTAAAACGAAACGCCCCTAACGGTGTTATAAATGACGTCAGATGTCTGGAGTTCTCTTCTAGTTCAACCTGATGATATGCCGATGATAAATCAAGTGTGGAAAAGTATTTGGCCGGCTCCATAGTGGTGAGCATTTCTCCTATATTTGGCAGGGGATGGCGATCTATCCATATGTTGTTGTTCAAATCTCTTAAATCGACACACATCCTAATGTCCCCCCCTTGCTTCCTTACAATAACAATGGGAGACAACCACTCCGAACTTTCTATCGGTTCAATGATATCTTGAGAACACAATTTCTCTAATTCTTTCTTCAAAGGATCACGTGTTCCAACTGGTATGTTCCTCAACTTATGCACTACAGGTCTCGCTCCTCTTTTCAAAACAATGCGATGTTTAAAGCCTCTGAGGATCCCGATCTTCTCATTGAATACCTCTGGAAATCTCTGAACCAAACCATCAGGGGAATCACAACATTTATCTAAGACGCTCAAAATGGGCTTGACTTCTCCCGGGTGAATCCTAATCTTAAGTGCTGCTTGTTCCCACCAACCAACTATTGCAAAACCTTTTAGTGCCACATACAACTTGCAGTAAGTTTGTCTCCCTTCAAAGGACAACTGTACCCAGACATAGCCAACGATATCAATAGGGGATTTGCCATACCCTGTCGCTTTGACTCTTGTCAAATGTAGATCCTTCATCTTCTTATTCAAAATTCCTTCAAACATGTCTTTGTCTACTATAGTATACGGAGATCCAGTATCGACCATAATTTGTATGGTCACTCCATCTACTTTCATTGGTACCCACGGACCCACAGCTTTTCCACTGGACGAAAGAGCCAAAATATGTATTGCTTCTTCAAATTCATCAGAAATTTCAACTACTCCATCTGGCTGCTGATTCTCCTCCACAGTTCTCACTCCTGATGTAGATTTCCTACTGTGAAATCTATGACCTCTGTAATTACTCCCACGCATGAGATATCTTCCCCTTCCTCTGATGCTTCTGCACATCTTGCCATAGTGTCCCACTTGACCACACTTAAAACATTCTGCACTAACAGCTGGACAGTCTTTTTCTGGATTCGCATGTTTAAACCATCCACACTTGTCACAATTGCCTTGATATCTGGAAAGGTTATCTCTGTTTTGCCATGAGCTCGTACCCCTATCCAATCTCACTATCTTCTTTACCATAGCAATCAATGACTCTTCATCTTTATCTGGGCTCTCGGTCTGCACAGCCTGAATTGCACACTTATCAAATACCTCCTGTTTATTTTGCACTTCACGCATGCATTTATCTCCTAGTTCTTGCTATCTCCAATGTTTGCTCCAAAGTTGGATTTTTCGCTTGCCAAAGTCTCTGTTGTATCTTTGGATCAGCAACATGTAGAACTATCTGATCTCTTAGATACTCATTAGCTATACCAGAAAAGTCACATGTTGTGATGAGTCCTCTCAATGCTGCCACATATACATCAATCGACTCATTTTTGAGTTGTTTCCTGGTAAAGAATCTATATCTTTCTAAAACAACATTAGTCTTATTTCCAAAGTGTTTGCTTAATTTAGTTAATGCCACCTCATACTTCCTGGAACTGGTCGTGGCATCACTTGAACTACTACCAGAGTCAGTATCTCCAGGTAATGTCCTGAAAATTCTCATGCTTCTGTACCTATGCAGCTCAACAATGTAGCTTGTTTCAAGTCATCACTGAACTTTGCACCACCTGTAGCTCTCATGTAGACTTGAAAATTGTCCAACCATTGTTCCCACGACAACACAGGATTTCCTGGGTGAGCTAAAAACTTTTCTGGAGCTGGTATACTCTGCATTGTCTCTTCCTTTTTTATTTTTTTATTTTACAATTTATTATTCTTACTTCCTTGTATACAGTTATCTGTACTGTGCTCTCCCTTTATTGCATCTGTTATTGTAGTTTATTCACTCTAGTGACACCGTGTTATTCTTACAGTTCAGCTGTTTTCAGTACATATCCACTTGAATTGTTACAGTACCCTAGATAGGCTGGTTTCAGTTCTGGCTTATAAACCTCTTTTGTGGTACACACTGTAGTTGCTTCTACTTGGTGAAACTTTGCTACATATGCAGCAGTCAATTGCCAGTTTCACTGTGGTGAATGCTTCTTCAGCGCTCCTTCAACAACGTTTGTGTCCGTAATACGAAACAACAGTTCCGTTCCAAATTGGGTTTTTTTCCAAACCAAGATGGCGGCACGCAAAGCACGTTTTGTTTGGGTGCTTTACTCGAAGAGCGTGACACACGTCATCACGTTGCTCTTCATGGCCGCACCACCGTCTCCTGCAGTACCGCACGCACAATTCAAATCCCGCAGTAAGTCATCCATCTGCCGTTCACTCCCATAAAGTTTATATTCTGCGCTGTTAGCTGTACGGCAAATACACATCCAGCTCCCGTACCTCACTTGAAATTCCTCGATGTTTTAATCTGTTGTTCCAGTGTCTCCCTCTCACGGGAACTCTCCACAACATGGAACAACAGCGCCATCCTCGTCGCCACTTGTTAGGTTCATTTCTCACGCACTTCGCAGCATTAGTCACGACTCAAACTAGCTCATGTATTTCTATGCGTTTATTCGTATGGAGAGTTCCCCTTCAGCCACACAGCTCCGATGTCGTTATCTTCTTGTAGCTCGCAACACGAGCCACGCAGATAACGTCATCTGGAACCCGAGCTGGCAAGGGTTCTAACATAGTGATGCAATCACCAAGTTACCATATAACAGTCAGCAATTAACTAATGATGAAAAGTCTACGGACCGCCTCAGTCTTGAAATGTATCGTTAGTGATGTTATGCGATGTGAATCACCAATAAAGAAAGTTTATTCAAAAAAATGTTAAAAAGTCTACGGACTGGTGCCTGTCAGAGTGGCATATCTGGTCGTCAGTGGTGAATACACATGCTGGCATTTAAAAATTAAGCTGAAATGTGCATCTCTCAGAACACTTGAAAGCATTTAACAAAACATCCTACATTTGTCGTTTTGAAATGTTCCCGAAAATATCAGGAATAGCAATGAATAGCTGTAAAGTGTAATCGTTTTCTATCTCCCACCCCAGTTTTATTTAGGCCCAGGGAAAAACATTATCCATGTAATAAATCTGATGCCCACCCTAGATGCACACATCCTGTAAGTTTGTTTTCAACTAGGCAAGCACAATAAGGGCAACACACTGGCACTGTCAGAGTTGAGTGCCGCAGAAAAGGTGCTCTCAATGCCACTGTATTCTGGGGGGGTCCTGACTAGGGGGCTGGGGAAGCATGGGCGAGGCCACAGGGCATTATGCACGAGATGAAAGCCCACTGAGGGGTGAAGTGGGCAGCGCAGAGTCATCGGGCAGGAGTGCCTTGTATGATCATGTACTGTCATGCACCTAGGTGCAGCCTGGTGACCAGCTGCAGGCACCGGAGGATTACTGTATGGGGCATAACCTCACGAGAATGCACTGCCGTCATAGGCTCAGGGACCGCCATCCAATGGCCATGTACCACCACAACATGCCGGGCCTTTACATCCAGTGTGCGCGGCGGTTGCACCACATGTTGAGCTGCACAGTCAAGCTCATGGCTCGAGTTTCATGGGCACGTCTTACTGCGGGGGTGGGGGGCATATAAGAAAGCAAGCACCTTTCAAAATAAGGTAATAATAGCACCTGTTGCTAAAGTGCTTAGAAGCTGCTGGAGTCTGGCATGAAGCACTATATGAGAACACAATATGATGCTGAAATAGAATATTAAATGTGTTGTGCCTATCTTTGTTACAAAGGCTAGATTTGGTGACACGTAGGTTCAAATGAGAATCAGGAGGAGCCCCCTGTGACACTTGACACCTTTAAGCATCCTATAGCATCCATTTATCTGGAATCTTTCATTTTTAGACTCTTTGATGTTGCTTTTAATTTATTTATTATCATTTGTTTATAGTTCAAGCAGAACTTCATCAAATCTATCAACACAAACATAATCATGTACATGTGTAGCATCCAATACATTTAAGGTGAAATAAAACTTGAATGAAACATAGATTAAACCTAGTAGTGAACAGAGGATAGCACAGGGGCAACACGCTGGTCTTGGAAGCAAGAACAAGCAGAGAATCCCGGTTCCGCGCTTAGAAACCAAATTCAGATACGGTATTAGGCGTGTTATAAAAAAACCATTCAAATAAAATAAATAAATAATAACATTCAACAATTAATCCTCGTAACTTGTAAATAACTATTCTTATGGTACAGCATAAAATCGATCTCTCCAATTCACGTACAGTCTCTGCCGTTTGCAGAGCCTGATACACTCTGAGATGTTTTTGAACTATTTTCCAGACTGAAGTGAAATGTGCATTTGAGTTGAATCCGTATTTAGGCAAAAAGTCCAAAAGGGCTCTGATTCGATCGACTCGTAGTCATGTACTCTTCCACCCAGCCAACACATATATACCGGAGCCAGGGCACTAACCTCCGTCAACATGTGTCTCGCGGATTCAAATTGGGTGTTTGATGTGCACAGCCTCAGGGCACAGCCTCAGGGCTCCTATGATCCCCAGTTGCGGCCCCTTAACTATGAGTGAAGGGAGTGCATTCATTTGTAGCCTCAGCATAAAGTGCCATACACCAGGGCTAGGGCTTAAAAGGAGATAGGGTTCGGGTTATCTGTTCAACCGGACTCTATTTACTTAACCTAGATAGGCGTCCAGCACACTTTCCCAAGGTTGCTTTTAACCGGGATGAATTTAGCCAAATCGTCTGCAAGCTAAAACTATAAACAATCTAAATCTATGTGTGCTGATAAGGTAGCACAGTGAGTTAAGCGCTCGCCTTAGGCAGCTATGTAGAGCGTGTGGGACCGAGGTTTGAAGAATCACGAAAGGGCCGACTTAGGCCTTCATCCGCATGTGATTTATCAATTGAGGTGTAGCAACACTGATTACAGCGCTTAGAAGTGGAAGGAATCACACATGAAGTGCAGCGCTTAGAAGTGGGAGGAATCACACATGAAGTGCCATATGAAAAGCTGATACCCCCCCACCCCTGACATTGTAGGAAAAACATGTTATGGTCATTGCATCGAAGTCCTTGCATCGACATGCATTTGCATTGAATTTTTTCCATCTAAAAAATTAGCATCAAATGCATTTTTTTGGGGGGTGGGCGGATCCCCCAAACCCCTGTTTTTTACCCTTTAGAATGCACCTAAACACAAATTAACCCTTTAACCCCCCCACCCAAAATATGCCTTTGATGGACATTTTTTAGATGGAAACATTTAGATAGAATGGCATTCGATGGAATGTCATTAGATGCAATGACCAGATACCAGCAAAAACCACCTCTGCTCGCATTCTAATGCTCCACAATTCAACTTTTCTCTTACGGTCTGTGTCTAGTAGCAGCGTGATTGCATTGGGAGAGCGCTGCAGACACCTTAGCCTTGGAATACAAATGCATATTGCAGGTCAGGAAAGAGGCGACTCGTGAGAGCTCCAGGGATTCCTAAATGCATATTGCAGGTCAGGAGAGAGGTGACTCGTGAGAGCTCCAGGGATTCCTAAATGCATATTGCAGGTCAGGAGAGAGGTGACTCGTGAGAGCTCCAAGGATTCCTAAATGCATATTGCAGGTCAGGAGGGAGTTGTCTCGTGAGAGCTCCAGGGATTCCTAAATGCATATTGCAGGTCAGGAGAGAGGTGACTCGTGAGAGCTCCACTGGAATACACGTGAAGGCTGCAGATCTGAACCAGGTGCACTGCAAGAGCTCTAGGGATGTATTACTTACTAGTGGGAGGCCAGCTTGTGCACTGCACACTATCAGGCTACAGGCGCTTTGCGGGAGCTCCATGGATATTTCATTAGAGCATACTTCTCAGGAATACAGTGCTTTGAGGGAGCCTGTTTAGATGTCTCAGTAGGAGTACACCAGTGCATTTATGCAAGTCTACATAGAGGTGCATTGTGAGACTCCTGCTGCTCCACAGAGATTTTGCACTATGTCTCCCAAGATCCTCACCATTGACTATGATGGCTAGGGCTGATGGGAGTTATAGTCCAGAACATTTGGAAAGCCAAGGGTTGCAACCCCCTGCACTAATGGAGCAGCAGACGATGGCGGAAGCCCAGACACAGGTGAATGGTGTGCGTTTGTGCAAGTAATGAAGAATTCCAACAACTGGACTTTTACTGTGGAGCTTTCTGTAAAGCAGCAGAATGAAGACGCTGTACGCCACATCAAATAACATGAACATTGCCAAGTAGTATGGGTGCTCATTTTATCTGCTTAGCTGCTTCCAAAGGATGAAGTTAGTCAAACTTGCTGGCAAAAAAATCCCATGAACCTGAGATCACACAAATCCTGCAACTAGGGTGTTATTCAGCCGGCTAGTATATTGGCTGCCGCGACTCTGGATATGCGCTTGCTGGAAGCAAGACAAGCCACGCGGGTACTATTACAATGCAACAGCTACAGAACGTGTTGAACTCCTTCAGAGGTTAAAGCGCTGGCCTCTAGCATAAGGACCGATCTGGCCTCAGGTGTGCGAATTCCCTCGTAGGGCCCACTTGCCTTTTAATTCTTCCATGGTCTACGAAGTGAGTGGCATAAACAGGGGTAATAACGCGTTCTATTATGACAGCACTTAGAAGTGGAAGGAAGCGCTACATAAGAACACAACTCATTATAGACCCAGTTGGAATAAGCACCCGCGTCCCCCAGAGCTCCTGGGTCTGGGAAGACAGGTGTGCATGGCTCCTTCACACATTCCCAGGTCTTGGTAGGTGTGATCTGGGACTGCCAATGGAGCCATTACATGAGTCATTTGTATTGGTTTTGATCCTCTCCTCAAGGGCGCCCCCTGTCCTCCAAATGATTGCAGTGCCTGTGCCAGGTAGCCATGCGTCCAGGAGGGCGGCGCTGCAGCGCATAGAGCAGGTATGTCTTACCTGACTTATGCTCTACAAGGAATTGTACGATCGGGCTGAAAAAAAAGGTCCGACCGTACGAAAAATCAGAAAAATGCTACCACCAAAGGTTCTAACACCAAAAGTTCGAACCTTTGGTGGTAGCAATGTAGGTAAGTATAAAAAAAAAAGAAAAGGACCCTGCGACGCCGGTTCACGATCACGGAAGTGAAAGGGAACTGGCGCGGCAGGGCAGTGACTCAGCGTGAAGAGAAGGTAAGTAGGGTATGTTTATGTTGGGGGTGTTGAGGGTGTGGGTGGGGGATGTGTTGTGGGAGTGGCTGGGGGTGTGGGTATGCAGGGGTTTTGAACGTGTGTTCACATGAGAAATGTAGAAACCTTTTGTGGTTCGTACATTTCTCATGCAAACTTTCCGGCGGTGGCAAAATCAGCCGCGGTCGGATCACGTAGATCCCTCTACAATGCCGGTGTAGTGACGGTCATGGCCTTCCCTTCCTCTAATGCTTGCTGCCCAGCTCTAATGTATTTTACTTTCCTCAACCCCGCTGCTTGCCGCTCGGTGGGACCCTCACCGTACTGAGTGACTTCTAATGCAGACATGTTCATTGCTCGCTGCCGGACACGTCAGCCCTTCAATGTGCAGCACATCTGTGTTACAGCAGAGCCAGATAGCCATGCGTCCAGGAGGGCGGCGCTGCAGCGCATAGAGCAGATATGTCGCATCTCACTTATGCTCAGCACATCTGTGTTACAGCAGAGCCATGAGGCACGCAGTGCCTGTGCCAGGTAGCCATGCGTCCAGGAGGGCGGCGCTGCAGCGCATAGAGCAGGTATGTCGCATCTCACTTATGCTCAGCACATCTGTGTTACAGCAGAGCAATGAGGCATGCAGTGCCTGTGCCAGGTAGCCATGCGTCCAGGAGGGCGGCGCTGCAGCGCATAGAGCAGATATGTCGCATCTCACTTATGCTCAGCACATCTGTGTTACAGCAGAGCAATGAGGCACGCAGTGCCTGTGCCAGGTAGCCATGCGTCCAGGAGGGCGGCGCTGCAGCACATAGAGCAGATATGTCGCATCTCACTTATGCTCAGCACATCTGTGTTACAGCAGAGCAATGAGGCACGCAGTGCCTGTGCCAGGTAGCCATGCGTCCAGGAGGGCGGCGCTGCAGCGCATAGAGCAGATATGTTGCGTCTCACTTATGCTCAGCACATCTGTATTACAGCAGAGCAATGAGGCATCCCGCAGTCCCTTGGCCATCCCTCCCAACCCAGTTTGTTATGTTGTAATGTATTAGAAAACAAAATATATAAACTGTGTCATATCTCACGAAGGGACTGACGTCCATTCATCGCCTGTTTATTTTTACCACTGCATTTCTTGCCGAAAATGGTTGCCCCAGAAAAAGCATTGAAAAATATGGGCGCGGGGGGAGGCGGGGTAAGGGCATATAAGATAGGAATAAGGAATAAATAATAGGAGAGGGGTGGTTTTGGTGGGGGGCCCAAATAAAAAGTAAAAGACTTCTAATGCAGACATGTTCATTGCTCGCTGCCGGACACGTCAGCCCTTCAATGTGCAGCACATCTGTGTTACAGCAGAGCCAGATAGCCATGCGTCCAGGAGGGCGGCGCTGCAGCGCATAGAGCAGATATGTCGCATCTCACTTATGCTCAGCACATCTGTGTTACAGCAGAGCAATGAGGCACGCAGTGCCTGTGCCAGGTAGCCATGCGTCCAGGAGGGCGGCGCTGCAGCGCATAGAGCAGATATGTCGCGTCTCACTTATGCTCAGCACATCTGTATTACAGCAGAGCAATGAGGCATCCCGCAGTCCCTTGGCCATCCCTCCCAACCCAGTTTGTTATGTCGTCCATTCATCGCCTGTTTATTTTTACCACTGCATTTCTTGCCGAAAATGGTTGCCCCAGAAAAAGCATTGAAAAATATGGGCGCGGGGGGAGGCGGGGTAAGGGCATATAAGATAGGAATAAGGAATAAATAATAGGAGAGGGGTGGTTTTGGTGGGGGGCCCAAATAAAAAGTAAAAGAAAATCAATTTGATGAGTTTTTTCGGGCAACACGCTTCGGCAAAAAATGCTTTAAAAAAAACCCTGGCGATTGCATGAACCTAGAACCCTCATATTCCACCACTAGTGAAGCATTCTGCTAGCAAATCCCACCCCCTTCCTTGCACACCTTGAAAGCAAGTGCAAGCATTTCACTAGCATGAGAGAGAGAGAGAGAGAAAGGAGGAGAGAGAGAGAGAGAGAGAGAGAGAGAGAGAGAGAGAGAGAGAGAGAGAGAGAGAGAGAGAGAGAGAGAGAGAGAGAGAGAGAGAGAGAGAGAGAGAGAGAGAGAGAGAGGGAGATTACACGTGTTCCTTATGTTGGCATATGAGTACATATCTGTTTTAGTTATATCAATTGTATTGATGTCTGTGCATGTTTGTAAAGTGCTGTATGTAAATAAGAGCATGTGATATGGTGATGGATGACTGTATGTGACCTCATATGTCACCAGTGGGGTATCGCATGATGATGGAGAACACTTCTTTTATTATTTCTGTTTTTGCAATGGAAGTACATCCAGGGAGAGCAGGAGGAAAGTGTTAGCAGGGGGTTAAAGTGGAGCTTATTATAGCAAGTGTGACTATGCGATATAAAATGGAAGCGCGCATTTACCTATTTATAAATGTTAATGACTGGTGCAATAGAAAGTGTCCTCCTGGTTTTGTTCACAGCATTTAGATAAGCACACTGTCAGGTCGCATTGCCACCTAGATCATTAGTATGCAAGTCCCATCAGCAATGGCACGCTCGTCCTTCTGCGCTTCTGTTAGGCATTCTAGTAAGGTTACAGATTGCCTGCAGACGATCATGCCCCATGAAAAGGACCCCGCCAGTTTCCTGTGGGCTTCTAAGTGCTGTGATAGTAGGTGTTATTAGAAAGGCGTAGCAGGATAAAGGCGCTGGTGGGATTGGCACTGGCAAAGCACAGCTTGGCGAACCTGGCCTCATGTCTGAGGCACTTACAGCTGAACAGGATACTTAATTCATGCCACTATTCGACAGCTGTGTGAGGGTGTTTACCTTCTACTCGTAGCCTAGAAGAGCCTGGCCAGGCTTGGTGCTATACCACGAGCTACTTCTACTGCCCACGGCCGACTGGTGCCATTCAATTATACCCACGTAATATTAATTCTGGGGGAGATGTGGAGATGTGTGTAAAGGAGGATTACGACACATCTATCTGACATTTTAAAAACAATGGGTCCTAAAATATCCTAGCCATCTTTAATTTGCTACCCATGTGAACATAAGATTTGTGGCACACTGTGTGCTAACTCCTGATTCCCTAGAGGTTGGTGATAGCTTCTGCTCACTACGTGATGTCTGATACAGAGGAGATGCATTTATCTTCTGCTAATCAAATCATTTGTTCGATCCCTGTATGTGTGTAGTACTTTCTACTACAGACTTTAGAGTCACAGTTCTGGTCGTTAAGGGGTATATTTGGTGTCTACACTCTAGAGAAACAGGGAGACTTTCACAGCCTAGTATTTACTGCGTGTGGCCAAACGTTCATTATTTATTCAAATAAATACAAATTTAATCAGTCATAAAACACAATCATAAGATTGTCTCAAAACATTAAAAGTAATGCATGAAACCACAAGTACATAAAGACATGTAAACAATATTTTCACAGTAAAGCAAATAATCTGTGTACAAACTTCACACTGGATTCCTTTCACTCAAGTGTAATATTCATGCTATCACACTCTACACTTTTTGAGCCCTACGTGTACAAGTTTCTGTCCTTCTCAAGCATTTCAATGCCGGACATTCATCAGGACAGAAAGAGGAAGTAGACTGACATTCCTATATCAAGGAACCCAGCCATAGCAACAAGTCAAGGTTGCCCGGAGGCACTGGCAACAACCGACAAGCTGCCTACAGGGTATTTATGTAATAATATATCTTAGCCCCTAGGGGATCAGGGACTATATAGATCTAATTAGAAGATCATTATTATATACTAAAAGTGTCTTCATTCAACAAGGTAACAGAAAGACTAGGAAGAAAATAGTGAACACATCTACAGGTTCTATATACAGCATACACAAGTGAAAATGTGCCCCTGATGAATGTCCAGCAATGAAATGCTTGAGAAGGACAGAAACTTGTAGAAGTAGTGCTCAAAAAGTGTAAAGGGTAATAGCACGAATATTACACTTGAGTGAAAGGAATCCAGTGCGAGGTTTGTACACAGATTATTTGTGAATTTACTTTTGGGCGTACCAGTGATATGATTGGTTATTTATAAAGTGCTTAATACCCAGAGGTTTCTAAGCGCGGACCCGGGGATCGAACCTGTGGTACTCCGTGTCGTTTCGCTTCATAGGCGAGCATGCTGCCGTTGAGCTATCCTCCCAAGACAAATGCCTGCTGAAACAGAGAGTTTGCAGCAGTACCAGCTGTTGGGGGCAGCAGAAACCGAACACAAGAGAGAAGGTCCACAGGCAAGTAGCTGCGCTGTCCCAAATGCCTCACCGTAGTGTGGCAAGAAGACAGTGATTTTGCTGATGAAGTTTGCTGCACCAAGGTCAGTCAGTGTAGCCCACTCACTGCCCACCAACTCATCCCAGTACCACAGACTGTGGTCACAGCCCGCCAGGAGACATAGACATCCCCCTACCCATCTGAAGATTTCACTGTAGGAGACAACAGTGATGGAATAGAAGACACCTTTTACAAACAGTACTGCCAGACAACTGACCGCCGCTACAAAGTATCGAGGTCTGGTTGGGCTCACTGGTATTATATGGGGTTACTGGGAACTACAGTGTTGCAGTCTGTACTAGCTTTAATTAAATACTTCACAAGCAGAAGGAAATGTAGTTTTGAACTGTGCTTTAAAGATAACTTGAATTTCTATGCAGGCTGTTGCATGCTGCCTCTCCAGAGCAGCCATGATCTTTTAAAGCTCCATTTTATAAAATGTGTGTACCTTCCCTCCACGAGTAGGTACTTGCCCATCCATGCCTAGAAAAACTTGTGTACAGGCGCGTTATAAATGCCATATCATATTATACACAGGTTAATTCAGTGCTCTCAAAAACCTTTAAAAGTGTGTATGTTCTCTCTTCGGAACCTGGCAGAACACTGGATTGTTAACCTTTATTTAATAGAAGCATGAATAATCCATTGGTAGAATCTTTCTTTCAGCATGTGTGCAGCATGACAAATGGAAAGAAATTGTCTGGGTCACAGTTTAGTAAACTCATAACAAAAAGGGAAAAACCAAAAGCAGAACAAGAAGAGTAGATCCTTAAGTATTTTTTGAGGTGATCCAGTGCACGATCCCCCGACACTGAAGTTGAGATGGCAGCTATAGCTACTGCCTCACAAGTCTTTGAAGAATTGGAAGTGCAAACTCTCAATGTACAAAATGAACCGAACGAACAATTGCAAGTTCAAGATTTGAGAAGATGCGAAAGTGCTGCTTCCTCCATCACTGTGACATATAGTGATTCTGCCACCTGGGACAATGTTCCCTCCAAAAGCAGTGATCATGTCCGACAATTCCTGCTACAACATGGGCCAGAACAGGTTATGGAGTTTATTTTCCATAAAGATAGAAACAAAAGTCAGTTTTCCACAAATCATTACAAAAGGAGCTTCCCAACGGAGGTGATGTGCACCGTCAGTGGCTACATTATTCAACATCAAAGGACACTGTGTTTTGCTTCTCTTGTTTGCTGTTTAGCAATAATCAGACCTGTGCATCATCTCTTGCTGATAAAGGATCAAAGGTCTGGAAAAACATGTCTGCAATTCTAGAAGCGCATGAAAGAACCAAGGAGCAGAATAAGTGCAATAGAGCAGTGATGTGCTGTTGGCAGCTTCAGTTCAGTTAGTACTGTTCGCTGAGTTTGGGGGTGCTTTCTGGTTGGTAGCCGCCGAGTGCTGTTGTGCGAGGCTGTGTGGTTTGTTTTGTTGCGGTGTAGTGATGTTTGTGCGGTTTGTTGTGCTTTACACTTGTGGTTGTGTTTGGTTTGTTGAACAAATGACAATGATCGTTTGCTACGTGACCACCATGCCAGTGTTGGACTCGGATCATTGTGAACCTGTGTGCATAAAAGTGTGCATAAAAGAACATTTCTTAGGATTTGTGCCACTAAAAGAGACAGGTGGAGCTAGTATGACAGACACTATTATCCACCAATTAAAAGGAATGTTCCTGCCCATTGAAAACTTGCATTGCCAAGGCTATGATAATGGCAGCAATATGAAGGGGAAAGAAAATAGCGTGCAGCTAAGAATTGTGGATGTAAATCCATGTGCTTTGTTTGCTCCTTACAATGCACATTCTTTAAATGTGGTTGTTAATGATGCAGCTAAATGTTGCTTTGACACGGTACAACGTATTTATATGTATTCCTCTGATTTGACATGCCATTGGGAAGCTCTAGTGCGCCATGTTAAAAATCGTACATTGAAACGAATGACTGACACAAGATGGGAAAGTCCAATTCCTGCCTTGAATCCTCTGCGCCAGCGGTATTCAAACTGTGGGGCGCAACCCCCCAGGGGTCCACGGGTGTATCACTGTGGGGCCCTGAGAGCTCAGCGTGAAATCTAAAAAAAAAATGGGAATGGGGATCTACCGGTACCGGCACCGCGAAAGGGCAATTATCAGGTCTGCCTAACTCGGCATGACCCGGTAATTGCCCATTCGTGGGTGCCGGACCCGGATGCAACTCCAGCGGAAGCCGTGCAGTTTTTTCCCGGCAGAGCTACCGCCAGGGTTGTAATGAGGCCCACTGTTTCAATAGTACCAAAGGGGCTGCTTTGTGTTAAAATGTAAGTAAATTGTGATATATTCAGCAACAATGGTCAAAATTACTAACTGCATAGTTAAGTAACTCATCAAACTGGTCCACATTGGCTAAAATGTTGGCCCATTTTGACTGGCCCACACAAGCATTTTACATTTTTGGTACAGGCATTACCCTATAGGCCAGTCCGAGCTTGGCGGGTCATCCATTATGGAGGAGCTAAGGAGCCAGCACAGTGAAACCGTGAGCACTCCCTCGGCTGCTTTTTCCAGCTGATGGAGTGCTCCTGGGCTGGCTGAACTGTCAAAGGGAAAACTGTTTCCCTGTGACAGTTCAGTTTAGTTCCCCAGCCGCACATGCTCACTGAGCCATACAAGTGCTGGGGCGTTTTGCTTCGCCAGCATTGCACAGCTTATTGGAAATGCTGGCTGGGGCACTGCATGTCTGTATGTCCGAGGAGGAGCTCCTGCGCCTCCTCGCACATATGGACAGAGCAGCCTGGAGCAGGGCATTTCAGCACCCACACGCAGGCCAATGCAGAAGGTACGTTTATGTTCATTGTTTTTATTTAAACGTGTATGGATGCGTGTCTGCTTATGTTATGAGTGAATGTATGGTGATGGATGCTTGTGTGAATGATAGAGTGATTGCTGTATGAATGTGCAGCGCCTTGCATACACACATAATCATGTTGCTTGCGTTAGGCCCAGTGGGGCCCAGGGGAAAGGGATGGTATCTTTTTACTGGACATCTATTGTAGATGTCCAGTAAAGAAAATGGCATGCCTACCCCCTGGGCCCCCAGCACCAATTGCAAACTGATTGGCTATTTACCAATTATTTTGTTAAAAGTTTGCTCTTCAATGCAAAATTTTAACCCATTATTTAAAAACACATTCACAGGGGGAACCCCCACGAACCCATCTTTATTGGTTCTGGCTCGGTCGCTATGGCATTTCTGGGGGAAATAGTTATGCCCCTCCACTTAAAAAAATCACCAGCCACCACTGGCCCTCAGACTGCGTTGGAAACGGGATGGGGGAACCCAGGGACTATGGTGGGAGCACAATGGGCGGGAACCATGGGATAGTGGTGGGAGCAGAGTGGGGAGAGCCCAGGGTATGTGATGGGGTGTGGAGAGACCAGGGACTGGGTAGGAGTGGGATGACGCAGCCCAGCGACTGTGGTGGGAGCAGGTGACATCACGCAATATATACTGTTCATTTGGCATTTCTGGGGGGTCCCGACCTGCCCAAATTTTGCTCAGGGGGGCCCCGGCCAAAAAAGTTTGAAGACCACTGCTCTACGCTATCAGCTGGGTGATGTGTATGATGCACTAGTTGAGATATCAATTGACACTACGCAGACAGGACCATCTGGTAATATCTCTCGCCTAGATGCCCAAGGTCTTGCAAAGGGTATTTCTAGCTTCAGGTTTGTAGTTTCCCTTGCTGTGTAGCATAACATTCTCTCCGAGATAAATGGGACAATCAAACAACTTCAGGCAAAATCATTTGATGTATGTGATGCCATGAAACGACTGGAAGACACCAAGATGTTTCTTAGTGGGTGCAGAAGTGATGAAGGGTTTGAGAATGCAATTGTCGATGCGCATAAACTTGTAGAAGAGTTGGAAATTCCTACATGATTTCAACCTGACCACTCTGTCTGTGTCCGAAGAAAGAAGCAGATGATGAGCCCATTGAAAGGCCCAGGGAAAAATTCAAGGGGTACGTTTTCTTTATGATCATTGCCACAGCCCTAACATCTGTAGTAGAGAGATCTACTCAAATGCAGCAAATTAGTTCTGTGTTTGGATTCGTCTATACCATACACAGTATGAATTGTAAGGCGGCACATCAAATACTTTACCACTGCTCGAGGCTAGAGAAAGCTTTACAAAATGGGGACCCTAAGGACATTGATGCAACAGTTTTGTGCAATGAATTGCAAGTCATTGAATGAAGGCTTCCAAATTGTTCATCACCTCAGAATGTACTGAAATGTGCATACATAATAATCTGGCAGAGAGTATCCCCAAAACTTGCATTGCTCCCCAGATTCTTGCGACCTTGCTTGTTTCAGTGGCAAGTGGTGAAAGAAGCTTTTCAAAGCTACAGTTGATCAAACGCTCTATTCGGCCTTCAATGGTGCAAGAAAGACTTATTGGGCTAGCAACCTTGTCAATAGAGCAAGACATTGCTCAAAACATTGAGGTCATGAACCTTGTGTCTACATTTGCGAAAATGAAAGCACGGAAAGTTAATTAGTAATGTGCATTTCCACTTTTTTTAAACACACATCTCGTACAAATTAACATGCAGCCCTAGATATGGGTGTTTTATATGTGTGGGTCACCAAAGTCATCATGTATGTTTCATGGTTTATGTCAACAGGTGGCCCACCACTTCTGCACCAGTGGTTCTTGGGTGGATTTCGAGGGTCGCTTACTGCTTTTCACTTTTTAAGTTATTTTAAGACTATTAATAAGAGATGTATTGCAAATTATTGTTGAATTTACATATATCATACTTAGCAAGTATTGTGACCGGTTTAGTATTTTGTACTAGGTAGTGATGCTTGTATGCTTTGTAACAAATTGAGGGTATTTGTCCTTTTTCCCCAAGGGGGAGCCAACCCTGTTAAGGCTAGGGGGTACAAAGCATCCCACTAACAAGAGGAACACTCCCTATAAATAGAACATTATTTGCCTACATGGGAATTGGACAAAATGTTGCTACTTCTGTTTTGAATACTTCTGCTTTATATCCACCAAGTAGTCACAATTTCCACAATCTCGTTGATTTCACGTAGTGTTGGACCTCCCATGAATTTCGCAGTCAAAAAGGACGGACACATCCTGGGGACCAACTTAAAACCAAAAGAAACTTTGAATCGAGGCGAGAGAACCCTACGCAGGGGAGAGCCTCTGACGCACAGCCAGCGGCAGCCTGAGAACACCCGAGGTGAATGCTGGAAGCCTAGTGCAGCGAGAAGTGGAGCAACCGCTGTTCAGAAGGAGTCACAGGGACCGTCCCACTTGGTGGCATGACCACCAAGAGGAAGCCATGATGGGCCTGGTGTTCACTAAACAATGCAGAGACCAGTCACACCTGGAGGAACGAAACCTCCTATCTGCCGACGTGTGTAGAATCTACAGAAGTGAACAGACGTTGAGAGCGAGTTAGATCCCAGGGGGTTCAGGACAGGGGGAGGCAACAGGGATTGAATGAACTGTACGAAACGAGTTACAAGACCGCTTACATGAGCCTGAGAAACCCGAAGTGTAGGTCTTGGGGTGAGACGTTGAGAGTTATCCAATATAAAGCTTGGAGAGGGCAGACACGTCCTGCGAGAGAAACTGAGAGACTATTTAACTTAAATGTGAAAGCTGCTTATGAAAGCTTTTACTTATAGCGGTACAGAAAGGCTGAGAGGATACTTTCAGAAACAGTAAGTATTTATAACAGGAGATCAATTGTGGTCAGACATTTTTGGTATGACCGCTAGGGTGCTAACTCAGGGCACATTTGACGTATGGGTATGTCTTGAAGAGCAGCTTGGCCCAAAGTTGATAAAAAGTATGCAGTAGTTCCTTTATCATCATTTTGTTTAGAACATAAGAATTCTGAATATTAAGTTGCTGCACCTTATGCAGATAGATGTTGGAACATTGATTGGATGGAAGGGCGAAGATTGATTGATGGAAGAAATGTAGAAGAAGAAATCGTCCCTATTTTCAAGAAGGGGAATCGCAGTGTTCTGGCCAATTACTGGGCAATCGCCTTATTGGATGCACCAGGAAAAATATTTGCCAAACTGATTATGCATGAATTTAATGCCTGGACTCTACAATTCCAGCTCCGAGACCCCCATCAAACAGGTTTTGTTGCCGGCATGGGAACTACTATAAATCTGTTTGCCCTTAATTCAGTTAAACTGCAATGCCACATGTTCAAACAACAGGTTTTTTTTGCTTTTGTTGATCTCACTGCCGCCTTCGACTCGGTGAGTCGGGTGCTCCTGCTTTCCAAACTTCGAAAAGATAATTGTCCGGTGACACTGTATGACGTTATTCATTCATTGCACTCGCAAACTTCCATCAGAGTTCGGTTAACATTAGACGGATTATTATCCGAGCAGATCAGTACATTTCGATGCCTTTTAGCTTCAGCAATTTTCAACTACTTCATTCATGATGTCAGATCAGCCTTGATAGATGTGTTGTCAGATTCTCCAAAACTCAATAATCAACCTATTCAAACAATTATGTATGCAGATGACCTAGTTCTTATCTCAAAAATGCAACTAGGTCTGCAGCGCCTACTAGATGCACTTTATATCTATATTAAAAAAAATGAGTTGAGAATCAACATAAGCAAAACACAAATTGTTGCCTATTCTCCCAAGCGTCAAGGGCCTTTATCATATGTCTGGACTTTTGATCGTTCTCCCATACAATTGGTATCACAGTATACCTATCTTGGTATATTGTTTGAGGGCCAATACCATGCAAAAGCCCATATAGCACGATTAGAGGTAAAGCTTACATCTTTTATTTCACAAGCCAGAATTACAATGTTTAAACATGGTAAATTTTCTATAAAGCCTGCACTGTTTTTTTGGAATATGAAAACAATTCCGGCACTTTTTTATGGCCTTGAAACATTAAGCATTAACTCACACTTTCCGTTTGATAAATGGGAAGCAAAATATTGGCGGCGTATTTTACATCTACCGAACTGTATCCCCGCCGCCTGGATAAGGTACGAACAGGGCTTGGTTTCTATATACACCATATATCAGTGGCGTTTGTGTGCGTTCTTTAGAAAATGTTTGATTTCCACTACCCTAAATGTTTTGTTGAAAACTCTGACAAATGATATGTTTACCACCAAGTAAACATTTATCAAGCAGTGGCTCGCAAAGGTCTATCATATACTAAATTCGGCAGATGTATCATTAGACCTATTAATACAGAATCCTGATAAAGCAAAATTGAAACTGTTTGAGCTGGACTGGATAACTACCAGAACCCCGTGTCTTTCATACCATAATATGGAGGGAACCCGGTTTCCACATAAAAAACTACGAACTCGGCCCTCTTATTTAGTCCGGTGCCGCCCCTCCCATAAAATTCGAAATGGCATTCTAAGATTACGCTTTGATTTGTGGAACACCAGGGATGTTCAAGCCAAGCGGAAACAAATAGCTACAAATGATAACTTCTGCCGATTTTGTTTGATGATAGACACTCGTGAAACTTTAGCACACATCATCACAGAATGTTGCGCTTTACGTGAAATACACTATACAAGACACTGTAAATACTTGTTCCTTACAGGCCAGGCTTGGTGTTGGTCATTAATTTTGGGTGCCTGTTATCTACCTCTACAAATAGCAACTGTTAATTTCTTAACATGTCTAGATGTGGAAATTTCAAAAAACTAAACCTTCTTGTACTGAACAAAAAAAAGAGAGGAAAAAAAAAATTATAATAATAATTATGACTACTCAGGTGTTAGATACATTTCTCTTCAACTGTAACTCGGTTTTAAACAGTAAAATACTTAGATTTTTTTCATAATACTAAGAAACCACAAATAGAAAGAAACATGATCAAATGCATTTGTGAATTTTATTATCCATTGATTATATGATTATGTCTATTTTTGTTTCTATTGTGTTTTTTCGTGGTATTTGTGAAATGAAATGTTATTGTAATGTGAATGTAAATAATATGTGTATGGTTTTGTATTTTTTTATGTTTTTTATGTACATACTTTCTTGTATTTTGTATTTGAAAGGTTGATTTAATTCAGCTAATACAAATAAAAATAAAAACATTGTATTTGTCTGTGCAGTATGTATTTTGTACTTATATCGTAACTGTGTTTTATTACATTCTTTATACTTTATAGGAAGATTGTTGTTGGTGGTGGTGGTCATTGTGATCTTCTTGTGATTACATGTGATTTTATGACGAAAATGTGATATGTCTGGTTGGCCTATACGTTTAAACAGTGTTTAAGTCTTCCTTTTGCAAACCATCTAGCACTTAATGAAAAAAATAAAAACAAAACAGCAAGAAAGCGAATCAAAGTAAATGTTAAGGTTGGTTACAGGAACCTGAAAAACCCACATTTTGTGCCTCATTCCAACTTTGCCCGACTAGAAAAAACACTGGTAATTCCACCACCAGCATTTATTTTGGACTGGGAAACAAGTCTACCGGTGGAGGCCATGGATCTCCTAGCAGGCCTGACCTGCCAGTAGATCAGGCCTCCACCGGCAGATAAATTTCTGATTCATTGGCACAGGTAATGACGGTGATTCAGTAAATCCCATCCCATTGAGTCCTATGAGACTCCATAGGATGGGAACATACCGGCTCTCTGCCACCCATAATAGTCTGGTAATACCGGGATAGCAGCAAAGACGGTAAGTGGAGTTTGTCGGTATCCTGCTGGAATTACCGGCAGGATACCGGCAAACTCCTAATGAGGGCCATTAGCCTTGGGGGATGCCACCGAAGTTATGATACATGACACATCAAGAAGTTCAAGACCGCCCTATCAGAGACCGCGTGAAACGTAACGAGTGATAAGGAGAAGACAAAAAGAAAAGTGTAAAAAGGGGGTGGAAGAGGCATGCAGGAAAGATCCCTATCCCCAATGCCATTAAACCCTTGAAATGTACACTATAAGAAGTCATACGAGAACTAGCCTACGAAAATTAAGAGACTTTTTCTTTCATTGACTTTAACAACTTGTTTGTCTTAGTGAAGTAACCCTGAGAAGAAGCCCAGTGAGTCTGGCTAAAAAGGGAAATTCTCAGAAGATGAACATTCTGGTCTTTTTAGGTGATTAATCAAAGTGGTAGAGCTAATTAGAAGTAGGTTGGATGGAGCACATGTTCTACCTAACTTAGTTTTGTTAGGTAGGGACTATACCCTTTGGCAATAGGGAAAGTTAAGCATCATTAAATTACTGCTTAATAAAATCCTTAAAACGTCATGTGTGCGTCAGGCTTCTTCAGCCAGCCTCTTTTGTGCAGACTGCCTACACGCATGCGTGGCGTTTTGAGTGAGGAAATCTATTTCGGCTCGCAGAGTCAACCTTTTTGACCTCTATTATCCACTTGACAGAGATGAATAATTGTTTGATGGAGTGATCTACAGATGACACTGGTGTTTCGGGTTAAGCTGTGCTGCTTTCCCAACTTCCAACATCTGAAACTTGGCTTCCCCTAATTCAATAGGGTGCCTTTTCAGGTTAGGATTTGGTCCTGGCTTCCCCCAGCGTGACTGACCATATCACTTCGTTACGGCCACCATAGCAATTTGGCATTCATCAGAATGGTAACATCCACCTCCTGAGGAAGACGTTGTGTTTACTACCACTACACGTCGAAACCGGTCAAGAGATATACCCTACAGGGATGTGATCTTTTGCACTTTTCCTTCTGATCCACCCTGACAATAGATAATTTATTAATTAATTCTATTGATTATGAATATAAAAATTATGTCTGTTTGATGGGGACCAGTTATGAATTCCTTCTCCCCACAGGTTTTTTAGCATGATTCTTTTGTCTTTTAAGCTTTTGGATGTATGTCACGGTATGTTGAGTTGGGTTTGAATGAGTGCACTATGAATGGCAAGTATGTGTGACAATGTTTTAGCCGACTTTAGGCATACGGTTGCTGCTGTTTTGCTGTATTAAAGTGATCAGTGATTAATTATTTGTGATTGACTCATCATTGTTTAAATTGTTGGTATCACTTTCAATAAATTTTGATACACATTTTTTCAAATTGATTTGTTTCTCTGGACAATCTTTTTCTGTTGTTCTATGCAATTGTAATACTCTGGTCCAGAGGCTAGAGTTTCCCTGCCCTTTTCAGATTTTTCGTTCTTCTTCTGGCTCGCCAGAGTTTACAGGTGTCAAGTATGTATTACCAAAATAGTTTCCCTACTGTCTGTATTGTATGTCTACTTATAACGTACAGAAAAGGTTAGATCCACCTGCCTCAGTATTTCATTTGTTGTTGCTATAGTATCATTGACGGGTTTAATAAACCTGTACTTATAGAGGCTTTAATTTGACTTCTGAAACCTAACACTAGGAGTTGAGGAATGTGTGATGGGATCCATCGACAGCAGAAGACGTGAGCGGTGTGTTAGGTGGAAGTGACAGGTGCGAGGGTGAGGAAAGTGCGATGGGATCATCCACAGCAGAGGACGTGAGCGATGTGTTAAGTGGAGGTGGTGGGTTCAATGGTGAGGAGGTCCGATGGGATCCATCCACAGCAGAAGACGTGAGCGATGTGTTAGGTGAAGGTGACGGGTGCGATTGTGAGGAAAGTGCGATGGGATCCATCTACAGCAGAAGACGTGAGCGGTGTGTTAGGAGGAGGTGACGGGTGTGAGGGTGAGGAATGTGTGATGGGATACATCCACAGCAGAGGACGTGAGCAATGTGTTAGGTGGAGATGACGGGTGCGAGGGTGAGGAAGTCCGATGGGATCCATCTACAGCAGAAGACGTGAGCGGTGTGTTAGGAGGAAGTGAGGGGTGTCAGGGTGAGGAATGTGTGATGGGATACATCCACAGCAGAGGACGTGAGCGATGTGTTAGGTGGAGATGACGGGTATGAGGGTGAGGAAAGTGGAATGGATCCCTCCACAGCAGAAGACGTGAGAGATGTGTTAGGTGGAGGTGACGGGTGTGAGGATGAGGAAAGTTCAATGGGATCCATCCACAGCAGAAGACGTGAGCGATGTGTTAGGTCGAGATGACGGATGTGAGGGTGAGGAAAGTGCAATGGGATACATCCACAGCAGATGACGTGAGCGATGTGTTAGGTGGAGGTGACAGTGCGAGGATGAGGAATGTATGATGGGATCCATGGACAGCAGAATACATGAGCGATGCATTAGGTGGAGATGACAGGTGCCAGGATGAGGAAAGTGTGATGGGATCCATCCACAGCAGAAGACGTGAGCGATGTGTTAGGTGGATGTGACGGGTGCGAGGGTGAGAAAAGTACGATGGGATGCATCCACAGCAGAAGACGTGAGCGATGTGTTAGGTGGAGGTGATGGTGCGAGGATGAGGAATGTGTGATGGGATCCATCCACAGCAGAAGACGTGAGCGATGTGTTAGGTGGAGATGACGGGTATGAGGGTGAGGAAAGTGCGATGGGATCCATCCACAGCAGAAGACGTGGGCGATGTGTTAGGTGGCGATGGCAGGTATGAGGGTGAGGAAAGTGCGAATGGATCCATCCACAGCAGAAGACGTGAGCGATGTGTTAGGTGGAGATGACGGGTATGAGGGTGAGGAAAGTGTGATGGGATCCATCCACAGCAGAAGAGGTGAGCGATGTGTTAGGGGGAGGTGACGGGTATGAGGGTGAGGAAAATGCAATGGGATCCATCCACAGCAGAAGACGTGAGCGATGTGTTAGGTGGAGATGGCGGGTATGAGTGTGAGGAAAATGCAATGGGATCCATCCACAGCAGAAGACGTGAGCTATATGTTAGGTGGAGGTAATGGGTTTCAACAATCAGTAACAAAATGGGAATGGGTTGGTTGAGAACGTTAGGACTCGGAGTGGGGGACGCCAATCTGACAGTTTGCTTAGGGGGGCCAAATTCCTTGCACTGGCCATGTTTATAAAACATACTTGAAGCAGGTGCAGTGCCCACTGGGCTAGATTAATCTGTAAGGACCTAAGAGGCATAGAAGCATGCCCCGACTCTTAAAATGGAGGAGTCCACAAAGTCAGATGGAACCATTGTAAAACCTTCACTGGAGTGTCAAAGAATGAGGCTAAATCGGTTTTCAATTATGTGAGCTTTTATTCTGAGCCAATAGCAATTTGGCTCGTGTTCTACAGTAAAGGAACTTAAATGGCACATAGACACTTAAATGGTCCAATTATCCAATTCAGGTCAAGACAACTCAAATGGAGACATGCATTCGAATGTTTTCCCTTCGAATCTGCATCCATCCGTCCAGCATTAAGCCATGTATTTCTGCTGCTGACGCTGCTTTAAATCTAGCCTACTTTGATGGTTATTAGCAGAGACATTTTACCAGTTGGGGAATGTGCCACAAGCTCCCAGCCTGGGAGGAGACCCAACCTGGCTGTCTGATGCAAAGAAATAACAAAACGTAAGTAACACATGCCGTGATATTGTATAGTGTACCGCTGAGGCTCTGAGGCTGTGCTTATTGATTTTTTTTTTATTAGGGAGCAAATAAAGGTAAAGCCATTCTCCTTTTTTGTTATATGTTTCCAAAAGGAGTTAAAAAATATATATATATGGTCATGTTGGTTTATCATGTGATTTAGGAACTTTTCAACAGAGTCCTACACAATAAGGTATTATTTTTGTCCTTAAAAGTTATTCAGACGGGTGTGCTCGAGAGCCCAACAAAGATGGCAGCCTATCGATGCAGCTCTGGACCTGATGGAAGCTATGCCCGTACAGGCGGTGCTTCTGTGTAACGGAGGAAGCGGCTGGATGAGTCAGGAGGTCTCGGAAGCCCCCGGGAAGAGACGGTGTGGACTTCTGGAAGCCGATCGATTGGCCCTGGGTCTACAGTGCTCCAGAAGTGCACGTTCAGTGCCTGCTTGCGGCTCCCGGCCTGGTTGGTGGGCAGGGAGACGGTGAGGTTGCCGGAGGTGGTGAATAGTGGGGTGTGCGGATGTGGGTCTGCGGTATCTTTGACTGTGCCCCATGGCACACATGCTGGGGTGCAGCGGTGAGCCTGGTGAATTGCACATGGAGTGAGGGACTGGCCCGCTTACGTTGCAGGACGACATTGGAGGCTGCCGTGAAGATGAGGGGAGCGGCTACATTGACGGAGGCTTTGGAGTGGCAGCGGGGCTGGTGCGATCTGGTAGGCCGCTGTCCGTGCAGTGTGAAAGGCCGGGAGAGACTCAGCCCACACTTGCCCACTCGATTGGATAGGTGGTGGGCAGGGGGACTCCAGCCAGGAGGACAGAGGGGAGAGGCATTCCTTTAGAGTGGAAGTCTGTTGAAGAAAGAGGGCCCTTGTGCTGCTGGAAATGCATCAGAGGGACAGGGCCTCTGTATCCTTGTCCTTTACTGCTTTTTATCATGTGTTCTGTCGTGTTTTCCGTGCAGGAGTTCATGTGGGACTCCTGGCGGTGCAGCTCTCTCTTTTGGTTTGGTGAACAGACACATGGGATACCCTTATGGCACCCATGGGTAGGGGTGCAACCCTGTGCCCCTAGTGTATGTTTTTGGGCACCTGTGGGTGACCCACAGAGCAGGCTATGGGCTGGTGGCAGCCCCGTGCTGAATTGACTGGTGCCCTGAGCTTCCTCCATTTTGGGATGCCCAGGTCCTGTCATCTGGAATCGGTAGATTCCTGATGGAGACAAAATGGCCCCCGTGGCCTCTGGCATTCCATCGCCTGTTACCTTGATCTTCCCGAAGTCCCGGAAAACCCTGACTCTGTCCCTTCCCCCTGACTGGCTGTTGGGTGGAAGTTCCATATATGGTAGTGTGGGGAGGTGCCGACCAGACTGGCTGGAGCCTTCCCAACGTCCGTATGTTGTGGGTACGCCCGTGGGTGGGACCTGGGTGAATGGAGTGTGTGACGAATATGCATTCTGTGTTGTGGCTGTCTAGTATCTTGTGTTTGACACAATGACTGAGACAGCCCTTCCCAAAACTGGTATGAATGCAGTGTGGTGTGTTGAATGGCTGGGTACTTGTCCCAATACACATAACTTGTTGTGAGTGTCTGGAGACAAGTGAATGGCCTGAATGCACTATGCACCTGATTGGTAGCCTACCTGCATGAATGCCCTTCGTAGTGATTGAATGCTTAAGTGTGACCCAGTGGAATGAATGGGAGATCAACAGTATATCTGGGGACCTCTCACTGCTAGGAATCGTGTTCAGAAGTGTTCAGAGCTGAAGTCCAAACTACGAAGAATAACTGGAGTGAAACTGACGCTTCACACCTTGAAGCCCTGCTGGACGAGAAGAATTGCTGTTGCTCTACTTCACAATCTGAAAGCTGCTGTGCCTCCAAGGACTGACCCAGAGAGGACCTGGTAAGGCGCACTCTTCCCGAGCTACGAGGGACCATCGTGCACCAGCTGATCTTTGCCAAAGCTCCCTGGAAGACAGACCTTCGAAAGGCTGCCGACCCGAGACGGGAACTGCTGCGGAATCCCAAGCAGAAGTGCCCGGACTGTTGTCCGCCACTGTCGACGACCGCTGTCGCCGACCGGAGCCGCCGTGCTCCCGTTTGCCTAAGAACTTTCAAATCAAAGGACGCTCTCGTCGCCGCTGTATCCTGCTGGAGAAGTCCTGACCGTCGACGCGCTGAGGAGCATCCGCCGGTGGGTTTCCTGCCACCCAAAGACCTCAGAGACGATGACCACTCGACGCCCTTGCTGGGCCACAGTTTGTCAAACACTTTCCGGTCCAGAACTATCGACATCGAGGTGCCCCGCACGCCTCTTCCTTGCAGGACTTTTACGATTCCCCGTCAACGAGCACCGCTAGGAACGAAGCTGCCACTTCAATGTCGTAGCTCACCCCGTTCTCCGTCGGACGTTTGACCTGTGAGGGAGGACACTCAAGAAGGGCCGTCGATTCCCCGACGAGGAACGCTACAACGCCAGGTACTTTGGGGTTGCAGAACTATTGGGAAGTCTCTGGTGAACAATATATGGACTGTGCTTGTATCTTTATTCTACAGGTTGCCCAGGTCGGGGGCCTCCACACAGAACTGTGTTTAACCGTAGTGACCAGTATTTCTGCCAATTGTCCTCACCAACTGCTTTCCTCTTACCTCTATTTTTGGTTTCCGTTACGAACTGATTTGTGTGCCATTTAACCGTACAGTAGATGCACTTTAAAGGGATCTAGTAGTAATTGTGGTACCACGTAGAACTGTATATTTGCCATTATAGATAACCGAGTACAAAGTGAGTTATCGTGATATTGTACATAACCTTGAATATTAATTATATAAAGTGTTTTAAATGATACAGTGTGCGGACCTTCCTTTGTGGGTGCTTGGGGACTACACTGTACTTAAGAACCAGCCTGCATCACCTCCTGAGAAGCTAGGCCTTGATTTCTCGACCATAGCTACCAAATAGAGAATCTTGGCTGGGGTCCTCTGTGCCTCTCCTTTACCATATAGAGAGCAGAAGTACAGACACCCCCTTCGGTCCTTCACAGCCCTATCGGCTTGGAAGGAGTTGCAGGGGTGGTGTGACCAGGCTGTACCCTTTTGCGCACACTTTGCTGGTCAGGTTGCCACAGGGTGACAGGGGCTACAATGGCATCCGGGAAATCCAGCAGGAAATCCAGGGTAGAGGTGGCAGATCTGTTCTCACCATAGGGCAAACCAGTAAGTCAGGAGAGGTCAGCGACGCAGGACCCAGTGATGGCGGCGTTGGGGCGGATTGAGCAATCTATGTCACGGCTGGAAACCAAATTTGATGCCCGGAGTGCGAAAGTGGCCCAGCTAGAGACAAGGACCACTACCCTTGAGCAAAAAACCTGAGAAATGGACCAGCAGTGTGCCCACACGCTCCCCTGGTTCAGCAAATGAGGCGAGAGGAGGAAGATGTGGTTAAAGGGACGTGGAAATGGGGAGCAGACTGGAGCACCTGGAGAATGTGGCGAGGGCCCAACAGCTGTGGATTATAGCTCTCCCAGCCGGTGTGGAGGAAGACCCCATGTATCTGGACAGGTGCTATAGAATTAAGCCTCCCCCTCTAAGAGACACCACAACAAGTCCATTGGTCCGGTGCAAATTGTCACCAGGACAGGGTCTCGAAGGCTGCGGCACAAAAATGTTTATAGTTCCAGGATCATGCAATTTCCCTAACTTGGTGCCGGCAACCCCAAAATGAGAAAGAGGCTTAATTTAAGTCCCTTTTGAATCATAGGCTAAAAGCGGGGTTGCTTCGACCTGCTAAACTCAGGGTGTCCTGGAACGGGAAAGAGTATATTTTCTTTGATCCGGAGAGTGCCGAAAAGTTGCTGACAACTAGACCTGTAAAGGCAATGCCCGGTCAGGACCAAGGCTGAGGCTTCGGTGTCTTGGAGACACGTTGCGTCAAATTCCCCTGTCATGTGACTTGGTGTTTTTCTTTCTCCATCCTGTTGATTTCTGCATAGGATGCTTACCTTGCCAAGTATAAGGACAGTGACTAGCTGTTATAATGCCCTTCTGCTGGCTATCTATGAATGTTATGCAGAGCTGACTTAGCTGCATGGGGGTGGGAGCCTGAGGCTCACACATGAGATGTCCGGCGTAGGCAGGAGGGAGGCACAAGGCGGTAATGAGCGCATGACTCGGACGTCTACTGCAATTGAGGACCACCAGGGTCGCGGGAGGATAGCTCAAGAGCAACGTGTTCACCTTGAAAGCAAGACGACGCGGAGCAACACAGGTTCGATCCCCGGGTCCACGCTTAGAAACCTTTGGTTAAAGTGCGTTATAAATAATATAAATTCACTGTTAGAAAGGAGTGGGGCACATTGACAATGTTTTATAAGCGTGTGTATTGCTCAAGTGGAGGCTCTCCCACCTGTTCAGTTGTCTTTTTGTTGCATGAAAATTGCAATAAAAAACAATTAAAAAAAAAAGTTATTCAGGCATAACTGCACTTTGATATAAGAAAAGAATAGAAAATAATGTGGTTATGTGATTAGATTTCAGCCTGGCTTGAATTCAGCCTCCTCACCCATCCAAATTGTGCGGTCCTGGTAGTTAACCCCTTAGCTGCTAAGGGCGTGTTTGTTCGTCCTGAATTCCCCTAAGGAATAATAGTAGTCTCGCCCACTCCTGCAGGAACACATAGTGCCGAAACATGGCAAAAATGCCAACGCCTAAATGTTTCTAAATTGTCAAGCACCGATAGCGATTTAGTTCTCACGCTAGGCTCTTCAAAAAAAAGCCTGGCTCCAGGTGTACCTGGCTAGAGTATTTCTTCATATATATATATATATATATATATATAAATAGCAGCCACTCCTACACTGCACGCCAGCGCAATGTGTACCCCGAATCACTCAAGGCAAGACCACTTCAAAGCTATGGCCCTCCTCTAATCTCGGACTATGATCAGATGCGTGCAGCCAGTGGTCGAAGTGTAGGAAAAGAAGTAGTGGAACTATGCTCCCTGCTGTCCTGCCCCCGCTCCCCACAAACCCCCATCGCTGCGCCCCTCCCACCTGCAAGCCAAACCCCCAAACCAACGCGCCTGCAGGTTAAGTGCACTGAAGTGTAGGCTTCAACTGCGTCCTGCACTCCAACGTTTACACCAAGCCATTCCGGAATGGTTTATTTTTCAAATAAAAGTATAGGAAGAGTAAAACCTGAGTAGCGGAGCACCGCTCACTTTGACCACTTTGTCCCCACCTGGTAGCTTCCAATCCGCATCCTCTATCTATGCTATGGAGTGTGTACCCACCTGGTACCTTCCAATCCGCATCCTCTATCTATGCTATGGAGTGTGTACCCACCTGGTAGCTTCCAATCCGCATCCTCTATCTATGCTATGGAGAGTGTACCCACCTGGTACCTTCCAATCCGCATCCTCTATCTATGCTATGGAGTGTGTACCCACCTGGTAGCTTCCAATCCGCATCCTCTATCTATGCTATGGAGTGTGTACCCACCTGGTAGCTTCCAATCCGCATCCTCTGTCTATGCTATGGTGTGTGTACCCACCTGCTTCTGATCCGCATCCTCTATGCTATGGTGTGTACCCACCTGGTAGCTTCCAATCCGCATCCTCTATGCTATGGAGTGTGTACCCACCTGGTAGCTTCCAATCCGCATCCTCTATCTATGCTATGGTGTGTGTACCCACCTGCTTCTGATCCGCATCCTCTATGCTATGGTGTGTACCCACCTGGTAGCTTCCAATCCGCATCCTCTATGCTATGGAGTGTGTACCCACCTGGTAGCTTCCAATCCGCATCCTCTACCTATGCTATGGTGTGTGTACCCACCTGCTTCTGATCCGCATCCTCTATGCTATGGTGTGTACCCACCTGGTAGCTTCCAATCCGCATCCTCTATGCTATGGAGTGTGTACCCACCTGGTAGCTTCCAATCCGCATCCTCTATCTATGCTATGGTGTGTACCCACCTGGTAGCTTCCAATCCACATACTCTATCTATGCTATAGTGTGTACCCACCTGCTTGTGATCCGCATCCTCTATGCTATGGAGTGTGTACCCACCTGGTAGCTTCCAATCCGCATCCTCTATCTATGCTATGGTGTGTGTACCCACCTGCTTCTGATCCGCATCCTCTATGCTATGGAGTGTGTACCCACCTGGTAGCTTCCAATCCGCATCCTCTATCTATGCTATGGTGTGTGTACCCACCTGCTTCTGATCCGCATCCTCTATGCTATGGTGTGTACCCACCTGGTAGCTTCCAATCCGCATCCTCTATGCTATGGAGTGTGTACCCACCTGGTAGCTTCCAATCCGCATCCTCTATCTATGCTATGGTGTGTACCCACCTGGTAGCTTCCAATCCACATACTCTATCTATGCTATAGTGTGTACCCACCTGGTAGCTTCCAATCCACATCCTCTATCTATGCTATGGTGTGTACCCACCTGGTAGCTTCCAATCCGCATCCTCTATCTATGCTATGGTGTGTACCCACCTGGTAGCTTCCAATCCACATACTCTATCTATGCTATAGTGTGTACCCACCTGGTAGCTTCCAATCCACATCCTCTATCTATGCTATGGTGTGTACCCACCTGGTAGCTTCCACTCTGCTTCCTCTACCTATGCTATGGAGTGTGTACCCACCCGGTAGCTTCTAATCCGCATCCTCTATCTATGCTATGGAGTGTGTACCCACCCGGTAGCTTCCAATCCACATCCTCTATCTATGCTATGGAGTGTGTACCCACCCGGTAGCTTCCAATCCGCATCCTCTATCTATGCTATGGTGTGTACCCACCTGGTAGCTTCCAATCCGCATCCTCTATCTATGCTATGGAGTGTACCCACCTGGTAGCTTCCAATCCACATCCTCTATCTATGCTATGGAGTGTGTACCCACCTGGTAGCTTCCAATCCGCATCCTCTATCTATGCTATGGAGTGTACCCACCTGGTAGCTTCCAATCCGCATCCTCTATCTATGCTATGGAGTGTGTACCCACCTGGTAGCTTCCAATCCGCATCCTCTATCTATGCTATGGAGTGTACCCACCTGGTAGCTTCCAATCCACATCCTCTATCTATGCTATGGAGTGTGTACCCACCTGGTAGCTTCCACTCTGCTTCCTCTATCTATGCTATGGAGTGTGTACCCACCTGGTAGCTTCCGCTCTGCATCCTCTATCTATGCTATGGTGTGTGTACCCACCTGGTACCTTCCAATCCGCATCCTCTATCTATGCTATAGTGTGTACCCACCCGGTAGCTTCCAATCCGCATCCTCTATCTATGCTATGGAGTGTGTACCCACCTGGTACCTTCCAATCCGCATCCTCTATCTATGCTATGGAGTGTGTACCCACCTGGTACCTTCCAATCCGCATCCTCTATCTATGCTATAGTGTGTACCCACCCGGTAGCTTCCAATCCGCATCCTCTATCTATGCTATGGAGTGTGTACCCACCTGGTAGCTTCCAATCCGCATCCTCTATCTATGCTATGGAGTGTGTACCCACCTGGTAGCTTCCAATCCGCATCCTCTATCTATGCTATGGAGTGTGTACCCACCTGGTAGCTTCCAATCCACATCCTCTATCTATGCTATGGAGTGTGTACCCACCCGGTAGCTTCTAATCCGCATCCTCTATCTATGCTATGGAGTGTGTACCCACCCGGTAGCTTCCAATCCACATCCTCTATCTATGCTATGGAGTGTGTACCCACCTGGTAGCTTCCAATCCGCATCCTCTATCTATGCTATGGAGTGTGTACCCACCCGGTAGCTTCCAATCCGCATCCTCTATCTATGCTATGGTGTGTACCCACCTGGTAGCTTCCAATCCGCATCCTCTATCTATGCTATGGAGTGTGTACCCACCTGGTAGCTTCCAATCCACATCCTCTATCTATGCTATGGAGTGTGTACCCACCCGGTAGCTTCCAATCCGCATCCTCTATCTATGCTATGTTGTGTACCCACCTGGTAGCTTCCAATCCGCATCCTCTATCTATGCTATGGTGTGTACCCACCTGGTAGCTTCCAATCCACATCCTCTATCTATGCTATGGAGTGTGTACCCACCCGGTAGCTTCCAATCCACATCCTCTATCTATGCTATGGAGTGTGTACCCACCTGGTAGCTTCCACTCTGCTTCCTCTGTCTATGCTATGGTGTGTGTACCTTCCTCGTTGCTTCCAGTCTGTGCCCTGTATCCACGCTTGAGCACGTGCGCGTTCTAGAGGCTGATAATGTGGGTACCTTCCTCGTTCCTGCTACTGCCAATATGCTCTCTGTACCTATGCTGGAGCACATGGCCGCTAGTAGTGGGTAGCTGCTAATGTTACCCTTGACATGCCACTGCTGCTTTATTCTAACTCCAGATCAGACGAAGGGATGAAGACACCCCCTGACCCTAAAAGTGTTGCCCTGCTTATTTTGATAGTTGTGAGGGCAGCCAGGCCCGGCTAAAGATGCAAGGGGGCCCATTTCAACGTGATGGTTGGTCGGGGGCCCCCTGGCTTAGAGCGGAAAACAGTTTCAGGCACCCGTGGGGTGCATGCATTATCATGGGGAAATGCAAGCCAGCGATTAATAGCCACCGATTATCATGAGGCGGACACTCAGCAGGGAGCGGAAACACTAAATGCCCACCGAAAAGCTATACATCCTTCTTTGACCATAAGTCGCTGATGTGGAGGAACCAGTGTTAAAAGGTTACCAGGTGATAACACTTCTGCACACCCCAAGGGAAGGTACGGTCGGAAGGGCTCCAGCAAACGCAGCTTGTAAGGTGAGCCCTGAAAAGTGCACTTTCAAAGCCCCAGAACGAAAGCCGTATAAAGCGGAATATTGTGCTGCGTTATAAGACTGCTGCCTGGTAACATAGGATCTCATGAGGCTTCCAGCCCCTTTTCACTGAAAGTTTTGAAAGGCCTTGACGCAGTCCCTGAGGCCAGCCAATCAAGCTATGGGTTGTGATGAGGTGGGACAGGGGTGGGGGCACCATATATTCTTGGATCACTCCATATTTATGGTTTGGAATGCACATTTGTTTGTGCCAAAAAAAAAAGGTTAAATTGACCTGAATGAACATAGCCCAAAAAAGCAGAACCGTTTGAATTAAGAAGCGATGAGAGTGCTCACCTGGACCAGGACACCGTATCTTGCATCCTCCCAGGCCGGATCCCCCAGGAGGGGCTCGCGTGTATACGGGGCAATGCAGTCGAGTCCCCCAGTGCAGGGTCGCTGGGGCCCCTCTGCACCTCTGGGGTCACGCGCAGGGGCCTTCCCCTCCTGTCCAGCTGAGACATGGCCGGGTTCCTGAGCAGGCTGTGCTTCTGCTCGGCCAGTTCTAGAGCCAGGCCCCGGGCCTCCGCACTCCGCGGCCTCGCCCTCTGCAGCGAGGCGCTTGCCATGGACAGCCAGGGAGGGCCCGGGTCCCACCTGCCGTCCCTCTGCCCCTTTCCTTGTAGTTAAAGTATTCAGTGGCACATGAATAAACCATGGGCTAGGGCCTGTGAAATATTTATGGCCCCCTGGCTCAGGCGAGGCCTCCACTTGCAGGAAGCCTCAGGGAGTTGGACTCGATGGTAATTCACCGACCGTCCCCATGAGACTGAGGCCTCCAGGTGTTACACGAAGCCATGCGTTATTCTGCAGCATTTCTCTATGAAAGCCTCGCACTAAATAGTCTGCATTTGCCAGTGTAACAAAAATTCCCGAAAGACTACCCGCCAGTCAGTGTAAATTTGGTCATGACCCGGAATTAATCTCTCAGCTCCCTGACACTGAACCTAGTGCTTAGGAGCACTGCCGCCTTTACATAAACAGCTCTCTTGCAAAAAAAAAAAGTAGGATATTAAAACAAATGTGGGTGTGTGTGTGTACACACACACACACACACACACACACTCTCTCTCTCTCTCTCTCTCTCTCTCTCTCTCTCTCTCTCTCTCTCTCTCTCTCTCTCTCTCTCTCTCTCTCTCAAAACATAATTGATTTTTTGTTTTAAATAGTCAAGGTTCATGGGTGTTTATCGGTGACCTAAAGTATGCAGGTCTCTTTTTACTTGACCATTTTTTGGGACGATAGACAAGGGCCAATTTGCCCCTATGCTGTACCAGCGATTAGGAGGAACATAACAACCTTTACGGTGGTCTAGTGCCAAGTTGATGCACCAGCCTTACAAACACCCTGTGTACCTGTTAGGCAGAACCCTGTGCAGTGCCCTTAGGGACCACTACACACAATTAAGACTACAGGTGGCAATACAAGTTTTACCTTTGGTACAAGCCTGTACTACTATGTCAGAGTGGTAGCAGTGGCGGAGCAGCCAGGCTTATCTCAAGAGTATATGAGCAGTAGCAGAGATCACACAAAGCGACCACAATTACTGTGACTCAAGCAAACACTGACTCAAGGTTTCAGGTAGAAAAATATAAAGTACCTTTATTTTTAAACCATTCGTTATAAACACAACACTTCTATTAAACTCAAATGAAAACCACACCTTAAATATACTACAACTAACCAATTCCCTTTGTACAGTAAGTCTCAAGGTAAGTACCCTGTGTTGGAATGAACTGGTGTTAGGAACAAAACACATTACCGCAAATATGATTGCGATCACTTTTTGACAGTTCGGTCTACTAAATAAATGCGTATCCGTGACATGAAATGCTACCGGGGCAAAAACACACTTAGCACTTGAGATACCCAGAGGGAGTTGGAGGCAAAAATCACAGGCAATATTTTGGTTAGGCAGGCAGAATCAATAAACATTCAAAGACAGGAGTTCAAAAGTCAAAGGGCCGGAGCCAGGGTCGAAAGACACAGGGGCCAGTTGCCGAAGATCACACGGTCAGACAGTTCACGATTCAACGCAGCCAAACGTATTTCGATATTGTCAATGTTCGGAAGCAAAAGTTATAAGAAGGAGGGAAGACAAGGTCAAGCCTTGGAAATGAAGAAAAGGGATTCACCCAGTTTCCTCAAGCAGAACACAGTACCTTATTCCAGCGGTGCAGCTGGTGCCCTGGCAGTTCCTGTTGGTTTCCCGCAGACCCACAATTTCTGGAGCTTTGTTGTGAAGGAGGACATCTGAAGGGGGTCTGCACCACACAGGGATTAAGCCGGCAGCAGCGACAAGGAATAAAAGGTGTGCTCCTTAAAAACAGGAGAGGCTCTTCAGGTAGCTATCCGGACCACTACAGCAGTGTGCAGCGATTTCGACCATGGAAGAGGATCCTCTGGCTGTAGAAGATGAGCTGGTTATCCCCACCAAGCTCAAGGGAAGAAGACTCTGGACTGGATCTTCTCTGAGTCGTTGAAGGGCAGATAGCTCAGGACTGCAGCAGGGCTTCACTGGGACGGGGTAGTTGCAGCAGCCGTCGTTCTCTCCGTATCTCTTCAGTTCCTTGTAGTTCCAGTGGTGACTCTCTGACTTCTAGCCCAAGAGACCTGTCTTTTATGCAAAAAATCCCCATTCACACAGCCTGGCTGTCAATCACCCAGCAGGGGGGTTGTCCAGCCCAGACAACTACCCTGGCCAATCATGACAAAGTGCGACTTGGGTTTCCTAGGATACCCTGTGCAGGGGGTTACTACACCCCTCCCTCACATTCAGCCAGCCTAGACACAGAGGCGCCTGGTGGAGAGCTTCTGGGCAGAAGCCTGCCAAAAGACGGTGAACAAAGAAGGCAAACCTAGTTTGCCACACAAAGTAAAACACAAGAAGGACTTTAACAAAAAGAAATGGCGAATAAACCCAACCAGAGCCAAAAGGAAAACGATTTGGTCAACGGGTTTATGTTCGAGGCTAATATAATAGCCAAGAACAGTACCACGTTTATCTAATATAATCGCAGTAGAAAAGTTAGGGTAGATAACACTGCCACCAGCCAAGTCCAAATGTTAAAAGAGCGAAACAATGCTCTAGGAGGTACAGATAAGAAGGTATACGAGTTAACCCTTTCCAGTACTCCATGGAAGATGGGGTGTACTGGATCTGTGGTAGATTGACTAAGTAAAGTTAATGGTAACTTTACCCTTTTCTGAGGGACAGTAGTCGCCTCAGAAATGGAGTCGAGGGAAGTCTCATAGACAACTCTGTGCCACGGCACTGAAGGTGCTGTGTGTCAAACACAAAGAAGGGGGCTACTGAAGTGGTGTACTTCAGAGTCCACAATCACAAAAACAGATAGAAACACATAGCAAAACACAGGTAAGAGTGGGGGAACAGCTGACACTCTTACCAAGTGGAAAAAAATAAACTCCAGAAATCCAGCAAAGCTGCTGGGGGACTCACTAGATGAGGGAAATTAGCCATAAATGAATATTCTCCCTAACAGTACCAAAAAGGAACAGTGCGTGACTCACGATAAACATTACAGCAAAGAAAAAAAAGCCCCATTTTGATAGAATATGTCAGACGCCGAATGTTATCGAAACATTTAATGTGAAATAAATGTACTTTATCAATTGTACAGTCTTGCTGTTTCCTTTTAAAGTACAGTTTCATATTCCTTATAGTGACACGCTGTGCTGTGAGACGATGTGCGTTGTTTTCCGTGTTCTGTGTCAAGTCGCGTAGGTGACGACTAGGAGCGTTTGGCTACGCTGCCCAGTAACGTCACGGAGAGAGGTGGAGAATATCAATGATTTGTGATGTCAGGCTCAGGGTCGGGGGCTATAATTTAGTGCCGCAAAGGCATGTCACCAAGGGCGATGCGGCAAGTGATAAGATTATGACAAAATGGCCACGCCGTGCTGCCTGATTTTGCTTGTGTCCAAGAGACGAAAACCTGGGTATGGTGCATAGGAAATGTTTGTACGATCGATAGATTTATGGTTAAAAACACATGGCCGAACCAGAGGGACAATAATATTTCTGACTGCACCATTCCTTTAACTCTTTTTGAAGAATGTTTTCACACTGATTTCCTTTTGTTTTTCAGACTGTGGTCTGTCTGTCTGCCTAGCCTTCTATCTACCCATATATACCTCTGCCCGTCTGCCTACCTATGCATCTATACTCCGACCTTGCCTTCTATCTACCCATATATCTCTCTGTCTGCCTACCTATGCACCTGCCTGCCCAACTAGGCATATATTCGCCTGCCTGGCCTACTATCTATCCATATATCTCTCTGTCTATCTGCCTATCTGCCTGCCTACGCATCTATGCGCCTGCCTAGCATTCCATCTGCCCATACATCTCTCTGTCTGTCCGCCTGCCTTGCCTTCTATATACCCATATATCTCCCTGGTTATCTGCCGGTCTGCCTATCCGCCTACCTATGTATCTATGTGCCTGCCTAGCCTTCCATCTACCCATATATCTCTCTGTTTGTCTGCCTACCTGCCTACCTATGCACCCATCTGCCTACCTATGTATCCACCCGGCTACCTAGCCTTCCATCTACCCACATAGCTCTCTGTCTGATTGCCTACCTATGCATCTGTCCACCTGCCTTCTATATACCCATATATCTCTCTGCCTATCTGCCTCCCTGCTCATCTATCTGCCTGCCAAGCCTTCTATCTACCTTTCATGTCCCCTTCCAGGTCCTCTCTACTTCTCACTTCACCTCTAAAACCCAGGTCATCCTGTCCTCGCTCTCCTCTTCCTCTCCCTCTACCACCCCCCCCTCTGGTTGCTTCCCCCTCTCCTCCTCCTTTCTCCTCTTTCTCTCGAACCCAACAATGTTTCGAGACAAGTCTGATCTATGAAAGTTTTGTCCAAACAGGTGCTCCTCTGCTCCTCCAGAACCATCAACAACCACATTGACACCCTTGATCCAGCCTTGGCCGATTTCTACACTCACTCTTTCGCCACTGGATCCTTCCCCTCCTCTCCTCAAGCACTCCCTCCTTAAAAAGCCTTCTGCCGATCCTACTTGTCTGGCAAACGATCGCCCGATCTCTATCACTCCTTTCATGGGCAAACTCGTGGAAAAGCTGGCCATCTCCCAGCTTACTCGCCACAATTAATCTGTTGGTTGTCTCCACGTCCATCAGTCTGGCTTCAGAGCAGCCAGAGGCACAGAGGCTGCTCTCCTGAACACCCATGAAGATCTGCTCTCTAATCTTGATTCCTGTAACGCTTACCTCTGGGACCCTGCAGGAGTGCCTGGTCCGGTCTGTCAGTGGGTTCTGGTCCGGTCTGTGTATACCGCCGGATGCAGTCCAAAACACTCCCTCCGCTCTGCCCACTGCAGGTTAAATCACCCAGTGGCCAGGGAGGCAGGAGTGGCCCGGATAACGGAGTCCTGGACGCTCTTGTGTTGCACCTCATAGGTGTGTAAGGCAAATGTCACTCCCAGTCTATTTACATGTGCAGTTACCCAGTTCCTTCACTGGATATATGGCGGTAAGTATGTTCAGTTGCTTCACTGAAGTTGTGGTGGTTTAGCCCAGTTTCTTCACTGTGCTGGTGGGTGCCCGGGCCTGCTGCGGCACGCCAATCCACCTTGGAATAGTCCTTACTTGGTGCTGTAGGCACGCCTCATGAGGCTGTGGGTAGAATGTCCATGTACCTACTGGTTTGGAGTCTATTACCACTCTCCTCTTGTTTCTTCCCTTGTTTTAGGTGTACAATGGGATTTACAGTCGCGGGAGCTGCTGCTGAGGGATGCTTCTCTGGTAAGGTAAGTAGCGCGAAGATGGTGGGCAGGTGTTGTTGCTGTAGTCCGCTTACGTTCTTTCCTTTTGTTGCAGAAGCGGAGGAACGCTGGACGCGGGCTCGCCTGAAGAACAGTGGCGTTGCTGGAATCGGATGAAGCCGCAAGCTCACGTGCCTTCTGGCAGGTAGCTGGGATGAATCCTGAGTCGCGTCGTTCCGGGGCTCTAATGACTGGCTCGAAGTGCAGAGAGCAGAACAGAAGATACCTTGAACACGTCGTGCAGATCACGCCGTGCAGGGCTGAATTCATGGCGTCTTGACTCACGATGCTGGACAAACAGATCCACGGCTGGCAAGTGTCACACTCTGGCAGCCGGAGAAAACACTAAGCGCTGGGTGTGGCCCAGGGTGAAGTTTATATAGCCCTGGGCCCACCCAGCACCACTAGACCACCATGGAAGCTTATAACATGGCCCTCTGGAGGCCATGTTGGATATTGCTGAATGGGCCACACTCAGGGGCCATTTTGGATGGGGCAATTGTAACTAAGGTACTGACAGCAGCTTGTGCCTGCGCCAGGCAGCCAGCCTTTTAACCCAAATGCTTCCCACATTACCAGTCTGTGTCCTGAGCTTGCTGGGGATCATGACAATTCCAGCCTTCCTTCTGTCCCCATCCTCCTTCACCTTTCCTCCACTTTTGATACGGTCAATCACTCTATCATGATCAATCAACTCTGCGAGAACCTGGGCATCACGAATCAGACCCTGGAGTGGTTGTCCTCCTGGACCGACCCTCTCAGGTCCAACGTGGGTCCTTTCTCCCCACCACCTCTCTCTCCACATGTGGTGTTCCCCAGAGCTCTAACCTCTCACCCTGGCTCTTCAATGTGTACCTGGCCCCTTTGGCCCACCTAATCTCTGCCTTCTCCTCTAACTTTCAGTGTTATGCAGATGACACTCAGCTCTCTTTCAGTCTCTTTAAGCCTCCTCTCTCGCTCATTCCTGACTGTTTCTGCGATTCAGGATTGGTGCACCTCTAACAATCTCTGCCTTAATGTCAGTAAGACAGAGATCCTTCTCATTCAAACCCCTGCTCCCACTTTCCCTCTCTCACTCTGGCTGCCCTCCTTGGGCACTCTTCATTCTACTTCCTGTGAGGCAAAAAATGGTGCGGTCATTTTCGATTCCACTCTCTCCTTCTCTCCTCACATCACAGACCTTGCCAAGAAGGCCCACTACCAGCTGCACCTCCTCAGAGTTATTCTTCCTTTTCTTCCTTTCCCCCAGAAGTTCACTGTCTCTAGAGCCTTGGTTCTCTCTAGGCTGGACTACTGCAACAGCCTCTTTCTCAATCTGCCTTCCTCTACTCTCTGCCCTCTTCAGCTAATCCAGAACAGGACTGAAAGACTTATCCTTGGCCTCAAGCCCGGCGTCTCTCCAGCCCTGAAATCTCTCCACTGGCTCCCGGTGGCTGCAATGATTAAGTTCAAGACACTCTGCATCGTCCACAAGGCTGACTGGGGCCAGGGCCCGCAGGGCCCGCAATACATCCAACACTCTTTCAAAATACCTTCCTTATCGAGCCCTTCGCTCAACTTCCTCCAACTCTCTGATGGTCAGATGCTTCTCCAGGCAGAGAGTGGAGGGTAAACTTGAGCCGGACCACCTGAGGTTCAGAAGCTGCTCAAGACCTCCCTTTTCTTCTGTGCTTCACTTTCTTTCTCCCCTTCAGACCTACTTGCCTGCTGTGTCGACTAATTGCTTTGCTACCCCCCAGAGACTCTCTGGGTACCAGGCTCCTCCATGATCAGTCTCCCCTACACTGCCTCCAGGCCTACCGCGCACTTAGGGCAGTAAGTGTAACCTCTACAGCCCCCTGTCTCCTTGCACTTACCCAGATCCACACTGCCCTGGTTGCACTCACTCAGAGCATTGCTGCACTGATCACAATTCTCCTTCCCTCTCCCTGGCACTTCCCCCTCTCCCTTCCTCCTGCACTTTGCGCTGTCGCACTTGCACAATCTGAATGACACAATGCCTTGTAAGATCGTTTATCTTGTCCTCCCTCTGTCTCCCAGTGGCCGAAGTGAGCGGGAACGGTTGGGAGCGGTGCTACTCTACTTTTTATTGTTCCCACACTTTTCTTTTAAAAAGAAACCATTCCGAGAATGGTTTCATTTTAAAATAAAAGTAAATGAAGAAGTTGACACTTGCACTTTCAGTGCACTGCACTAAACGTTCCCTTAAACAGCAGGTGTATGTGTTTGGGGGTTTGTATTGTGTGTGGGAGGGGGTGTGGTGATGGGGTTTGTGGGGAGTGGGTGCAGGCCAGCAGGGAACATAGCCCCACTACTAATTTTCGTACACTTCGACCACTGCTGTCTTCCCTCTTGTCGTGCCTAGAAATTACATATATCATATCATATAGCTCTCTATCTGTCTGTCTGTCTATCTGCCTACCTATGCACCTGTCTGCCTACCTATGCATCCATCTGTCTGCCTAGCCTACCATCTACCCATATATCTATCCGTCTGTTTGTCTGTCTGTCTGTCTGTCTGTACATTTGTCAGTCTATCCATTTACCTGCCTTTCAATATACCTATTCAGGCATATGTCCATGTATCTGCCTAGCCATATATCCATCCATATACCCCTGCCTCCATCCATTTGCCTGCCCAACCATCCATCCCACTGTATTAATGCATGCAAAACCACTCCATTAACAAAAATGAGGAAGTGCGCCAAGTGCAAGAAAAACAGCTTTATTCACTTTATCAACAAAGTGTTGGCCCGGAGACAAGCGAGATACAAGAAAACTCAACTAGCCCACATCGGGCCGAGGATAATAAGATGCGAAAGTGCAAAATTTGTGTTACTACAAAAATAACAACACCTGTGACATTTAATAATTGGCTATGCTAATCGGGTCCCCTATAGATCCCTATACATTGGAGTCAACCATTGTCTCGTCATTATCTACAACCCCACCCAGGTCCAACCCCTCAAACACAGTGGTCATTACACTAACATCCCTACCGCACGATCTGGTTGGTTGGCACACATCATACTGACAGCGATAAGCATTACTTCTCTGCCATTGGATGGCACATCTTAAGGTGGTCTCGAATGTTGCAGCCATCGTAGACAGTCCGATTATTATTTAATTTACTGTTGCTGCGAATAGAGAGATCATGCTCCTGTTTCCACAAACAACAGATACTCCCAACCTCATTTCCCATGCCCGGGCCTCATTTGTTCCAGACAGCTTCCCTAACCTTGAATGTACTAGTTTGCAACTGGGATCTCAATACCCACTGCCAACGCAGGTGCATAATCTTTTAATTGGGCGATGGGATGAATAACAGTCTTTGTGGGTCTCGTTTGCCGAGGATATTTCCTTCTATTTTACTCTATTTAATAGAGTGTACTGGCACTGCTTGGCCATCGGGGAGCACTGTGCATGCAACTTAGTTTGGTGTTTTAGCGATATTTCGTCTTGGGGCACCATGCATCTCGCGATCAACACTTCTATGTATTATTCAATTATTGTTTGGACCAGAAATAATTGCTACATATCGGTTCTTGTGTCATGGGAAGGATATCTCCTCAGTGCTCCATCAGGCACTATCTTGCACTTCTTTCCATTGTAACATTTGCTGCCTCATACTTGCAGACAAGAAAGGACTTTTCATAAAAGTTTAACAATTCTAAGCACTGTGGTGAAGCAGCCCTAAAATAACATATTGGATAATTTCACATAAGACCTTTACTGCAAAACAGCGGAACCTCTGCTGAATGCTGTACTTATAATCCATCAGGAATACTGTTTCTTCGTCTATGTATCTCTCAGTAATCTTCTCAGTGCATCCAATAACGTATATTTCTCAGTGATCTTCTCAGTGTACGCTGCAACCTAACTCCCTGGTTGTGGCACGACTCCCTATAGTGTTGAAAATATAGTGTTGTTATATTTTAACAACCTACACTTGTCCCTATTCTACTTGTGTGAGTGTGTTGCTTGTGTTCAGGCCTATTGAAAGTATGGGAAAAAAGGCCTAAAATTATTAATTTAAGTGAGCTCCCTTATCTTGTATTTACATTCACGTTTTGAGGGCATGGGGCAGTGCATAACGTGATATTTGCCTCATTTGCACCATCGCACAACTATTAATTCATCTTTATACCTCCTTATCCATCCATCCATCCATCCATCCATCCATCCCTCTATCCATCCACCCTTAGACCTGTGCATCTTCCCATCCATCCATCCATCCATCCATCCACTTCTGTTTCATGCCTTTCTTTTGATGCTGTAGCATTAGATGAGGTAGAACATGTGTAGATGGTGAAATGGCTGTCCAGTCATTTGGTCGACGGAATTTGGTCGAAAGTCAAATGGTCAAATTTTTTAAAAATGTATATATATATTTTTTAGGTTTTCGTTTAGGGAAAAAAAGGGGGTTGGTGGGGGACCCCCCAAAAAAAAAAGAAAAAAAAAAAAAAAAAGTGAAAATACAAAAAAAAATAATTCAACCATTTGTCTTTCAACCAAATGGTGTCGACCATTTGTCCTGTCGACCTTTTTTTTTGACCAAATGACTGGTAACCGGTGAAATGTGTGTGTGAAAGGTATGTTTGTGCATTACCTCAACATAGAATTGTGCACAAGCCAATCTTCTACACATAGTATTATGCAGTCAATGCACTAGTACATAGATGCAGTTACTCTAATTTGGCTGATTCGATTTTTTTTCTCAATGTTTGCAGCCCGCATGCGTTCAATGTAAGGGTTAGGTTGGTGCCAAAAATGACAACAATTTTGAAACTTTGAAAAAACCATCCTGGAACAAAGTCCCTTGCCTTGGGGACCACTAGGCAGGATGAATGGCCTGGTTTCAGGCTTCAGGCCCCCGGCAGCCTTCCATAACTGGCAGTGACTATCAAGAAACTCTTCAGGGCCTGGGAACCCCTGTGAAATCCTCATCACCATTAGTTACCACACTCTATGGGAGGGGCTCCTGTTGGCTTTCTGACTGAAACTATTGTGTTTTTTCTGTTCTCTTGTGTTAATCAAACTCTTGGAGTGTCGTTTTTGAGTCTGGTCGTACATTTCAAGTGGCCTGCATGACAGCTGGTGTCAGAAGTGGGATGTACACAGGTTGTAATGGAAGTCTGCCCATATCTAAATTGAGATTGCTTTGCACTTCACACATGGCCCAAGTTCACACCAGAACACACCAGCACTCTGTCAAGTTGGACCTATACAGCACAGATACTGTGAATTTGCACCCAAAGTGTTGGCCCTTACCACTACAGAGTTGAAGCTGGCACTCTTGAGTACAAGTACAATTGTTAACTCCAAAATCTGGCCTGGTGCTGTGGTATGGTATAGACGTGGGGGCTGTCATTATTGATTGCTAAGGACTATTTGGGAGTAGTGAAAGTTTATCTCTTTAATCATGATGCTCAGAGTTTCATGGTAAGAAAGTGAGACCTCATAGTCCAGTTTATTTACAAACAGAAGCCCCTGCTGAGGCAGAAGAGACACCGGAACTAAGACAGATGGGGTAGGGGCACAGGATTTGGAGGCACCTGCGCCCCAGAGGGGAAACCTGTCTCTGGGGAAACAAAACCCATTCTCAGCTACTCTACCCCATGGGACTCGGGAGAGAGACAGAGGTGGAGGGGGCAGATAACAGTATTCAACTCAAAAGGAAGAGTTTTAAGCATCCACCACGGAGACCCTGGTCTAAGGTCTGACTTTGATTGAACTATCTCTGCAGAGAAGGGCAGAACGTTAAGGTGAAAAGTAGGGAGTCGCAATACTGGGTTATGAAAGTAGTAAAAGGAAAAGGACCAACCAGGTGCCAGCTGCTGGTCCCGTCCCATTACCATAAGGCTGTCATAGACCTAAGCCCATTCCCACGCAACTGTTGTACAACAAAGGATTACAAAAACACAGTAGCAAGTGCATGGAATCATTTTCTGGCACGGAGTCCAAAAGGAAATTCAGAGTTTCTGCCAGAAAACCTCCCGAAATTATGTCGGCGGCCCCCCTTTCAGCCTCTACACATTATTGATGAACCCTTCATCATGGAATTGCTAAATTCTAGTTATCATGGACTGTGCAACCTGAAACTCTGAGACCTTCTCCATGAGAAGCAACCATGTCCATAGTATGATTAAACACGTGATAACATATTTCCCCTGGGTAAGAACCCCCAAAAGAAACACTAAAGGACCAGTGAACCACCTTTATATCCATGACAGAGCTAAAGAAGCTATTATCAATTAAAGCCCTCTGCAACCTCATTTACCATCTCCAGACCAACAGCTCAGTGGAGCCTTTTAACCAGACGTTAACAAACCTTCTTGGGAAATTGGTATCAGAGGATGCAAGTGACTGGGTTTAGCTACTTCCCTGAGTCCTGTTCACCACCAAGTATTCACTGCAAACCTTTACAGTTTTTTTCCCCATTTCGAATTAGTCTATGGTAAAGAGCCGCTTGTTGTATTGAACATCCGGAGGGGGTTTGGGAAGGAGAAGACAGCCTGGAGAATTTGTTAAAGGCACTCAAGATCAGATAAGGATAATCCAATGGGTTGCCCAACAACAACTAGAAGACAGCCAGGAAAAACATAAGGGGCTGGGTTACTGTGGAGACTTGATTCCAGCACTGATTCAAGAAATTCAGGATTGGAGATCTGGTGCTGGTTGAATCAGTTTCAAAGCTGAGAAAAAAACATTTTGACGCTTGTGTAAAACCGCTTTATGAAACACTTCTGGGGCATCGAACACCTGCACAGTACACAATGTTGCCAAATAAATTGACAGCTAAGTGCAGCAAGATGACTGGCTTAAAACCAGACTTTGTTTCCCTTAGTCTTTCACTTTGTTGCTATTCTTTAGTAACATTTTATCAGTGCACAAAGTACCTTACAGCACAGTGTGCTGGGGTCCCTTTTTCATTTGTGATGCTCTGGACACCATCAAAGGATTTCTGATGAATGTACAAGTGTGCCTTGGACACAGCTGGTGGCAGCTGTTACTTTTCATGTGTTTTCAACTCTTTTCAATGGTTCAAACCGCATTTACCATGTTTGGCCCAGGATAGTGGCCAGGGCCTAAAATGGCCATGCCCCAAGATCCTTTGTTCTGTCCTTTGGCCATCTTGTCCTTATACCTTCCCCAGGTCGAGCTGACCAAGAAAATCCTTATTTGGTCATGCAGACTTCAGCGAAAACTGAAGCTTTCGCGGGCTTCTGCATGCCTTATGTGTGTGCCTCCAGGATGTGGGCTGGAGCTGTCTAGTTCCAATACACATCCTGGGTACCAGGATGTCTGGTGTGGTGGTGTGATGCTGGAAATGCATCAGAGGGACAGGGCCTCAGTATCCTTGTCCTTTACTGCTTTTTATCGTGTGTTCTGTTGTTTTCCGCACAGGAGTTCATGTGGGACTCCTGGCGGTGCAGCTCTCACTTTTGGTTTGGTGAACAGACCCATGGGATACCCTTATGGTACCCATGGGTAGGGGTACAACCCTGTGCCCCTGGTGTATGTTTTTGGGCACCTGTGTGTGACCCACAGAGCAGGGTACGGGCTGGTGGCAGCTCCGTGCTGAATTGACGGGTGCCCTGAGCGTCCTCCATTTTGGGATGCCCAGGCCCTGTCATTGGAATCGGTAGATTCCTGATGGAGACAAAATGGCCCCCATGGCCTCTTGCCTTCCATCGCCTGTTACCTTGATCTTTCCGAAGTCCCGGGAAGCCCTGCCTCTGTCCCTTCCCCCTGACTGGCTGTTGGGTGTTGGGTGGAAGTTCCGTACATGGTAGTGTGGGGAAGTGCTGACCAGACTGGCTGGAGCCCTCTCAACGACCGTATGTTGTGGGTACGCCTGTGGGTGGGACCTGGGTGAATGGAGTGTGTGCCAAATATGCATTATGCATTCTAGGTTGTGGCTGTCTAGTATCTGGTGTTTGACACAATGGTTGAGACAGCCCTGCCCTAAACCGGTATGAATGCAGCTTGGAGTGTTGAATGGCTCGGTACTTGTCCCAATACACATAACTTGTTGTGAGTGTCTGGAGAGACGTGAATGGCCTGAATGCACTGTGTGCCTGATTGGCTGCCTGCCTGCCTGAATGCCCTTAATCGTGATTGGATGCTCGAGTATGACCCAGCGGAATGAATGGGAGATCAACAGTATATCTGGGGACCTCTCGCTGCTAGGAATCGTGTTCAGAAGCTGAAGTCTACTACGATGAGTAACTGGAGTAACTGAAGCTTGATCTTGAAACCCTGCTGGATGAGAAGAATTGCTGTTGCTCTCCTTCGCAATCTGAAAGCTGCTGTGCTTCAAGAACTGACCCAGAGAGGACCTGGTAAGACGCCCACTTCCCGAGCTACGAGGGACCATCGTGCACAGCTGATCTTTGCCTAAGCTCCCTGGTAGACAGACCTTCGACACGCTGCCGACCCAATGCGGGGATTGCTGCGGAACTCCAAGGAGAAGCGCCCGGACTGTTGTCCGCCACTGTCGATGACCTCCGTTGCCGACCGGAGCCGCCGTGCTCCCGTTTGCCTAAGAATTTCATTGATCCAAGGACGCTCTCTTCCGCATTGTCGCTGTATCCTGCTGGAGAAGGCCTGACCGTCGACGCGCAGAGGAGCATCCGCCAGTGGGTTTCCCGCCACCCAAAGACCACAGAGATGCCGACGACTTGACGCCCTTGCTGGGCCACAGTTCTTCAAGCTCTTTGTGGTCCAGAACTATCGACACTGATGTGCCCCGCACGCCTCTTCCTTGCAGGACGTTTATGCTTCCCCATCAACGAGCACCGCCTGGAATGACACGGCCACTTCACCGTCGTAGCTCGGCCTGTTCTCCGTCGGATGTTCGGCGACCCGTGACTCCTGCCTGAAAGGGAGGACACTCAAGAAGGGCCGTCGATTCCCTGACATGGAACGCTACAACGCCAAGGTACTTTGGGGTTGCAGAACTATTGGTAAGTCTAGTGGGAACAATATATGGACTGGGCTTGTATCCGTCTTCTACAGGTTGCCCAGGTGGGAGGATCTCCACACAGAACTGTGTCTAGTGGTACGGGGCCAGTATTCTGCCAATTGCTCAACCCACTTGCTTTCCTTCCTCTCTCTACTGCTGGTTTCCGTTTTATTCTGATCTGTGTGTCATTCTGACCGTATGCACTTTAATGAGATCTAATAACGTTAGTGGTACGACATTAGAAACTGTATATATTTACCATTGCTGATTTTCAGAGTACAAAGTGAGTTATCGTGATATTGTATATACCTTTGAACATTAATTATATAAAGACTGTGTTGTAACCGATACACTGTGTGGACATTCCTTTGTGGGTACTTGGGGACTACACTGTACTTAAGAACCAGCTCGCATCACCTCCTGAGAAGCTAGGCCTTGATTGCTCGACCACAACTACCAATATTAGAGAATCTTGGCAGGGGTCTCTGTGCCTCCCCTCTACCATATTGAGAGCGGAAGTGCAGACACCCCCACCGGTGGTTTCTTTACAGGTGGGATGACTGGAGCCACCGTGGTCCATGATTGGTCCACGTCTGGGATGGTTGTATGCGAGCAGATCTTCTACTGGTTTCTCTTTGTTGTGGCGCGAAGGAGATTTTGGATAAGAGAAGGCATCTTACACCCATTGCAGGTCGATCTTCTGGTTTCACACCAAACTTAGTAAAGGAGCCAAGTATCTTGAATCAATGAAGCAGATCTGTAGAACCGCTGGTGACCCACTGGAAGGTTTGGCACCCTGAGCCCGCTTTCGTCTCATCGGAACCCCTGTTTCTGATCGAACCTAGAAGGCCTGCAAGGGCGATTCGACCCATTGGAATAGCAGGACTAACTATTCTCAGCACCTCCAACGTAACCTGTAAGCGAGCTTCTTCGGAAGTGTTCCTGGACCGCCCAGTGAATTGACCAGCTTGTATGGGACCTTTGCCCTGGAACCGCCACCGTCTCGAGTTTTTACTTGAGCCTTTGGAGACTGTACGCTCGCAGTATAAGGCACTCTCTCCCTGAGTTTCATATACATAGTGTTCCTAGGTCTGGAATTAGGAGAGTAGTCCTGAACCCAAGCATATGTGGTCACCGTGTCGCCCAGCTGTGGTGTTGAATTTCATGGGTGCTGTACCCCCCTGTACCCTAAGACTTGCTGCAGCGGAAGTGGCCTCATCCCGTCATCAAAGTGGAGAAATCACCTCTGTCTCGCCACAGAATAATTCCTGGAACGCAGCCCCTGAAAGCTGCAGAGCCGCGCAACTGCAGGATTTGAACCTGCGACCGAAGTGGACTCGACTGCCGAAGTTTGGTCCGGAGTGCGTAGAGGGTTGTTGAGTACTTGCAACCCTTACCGGTGGCCCCCGGCGCATCCATCTATTTTTACACATGAGTGTCCCCTGAGGGCCACTCTTCTTTATCAAGATTGCCTGTGCTATCAAGCTATTTCCAACTCTTGGATCCTGTTCTGCCCTCTTGGGGAGACCCTCCTCGAATAGTGGGAACTTATTCTTCACTGCCTCACATACCTTCCTGAGTCACGACAGCCCCTTGAATAGACCCTGTTTTGACTTACCGCATGATCGCTTGCGCCAGCACAGAAAGTACTTTTGTGCTCAAGGCTCCACTCATCTTAGGGACTGACTGCCTCTTAGGGTTTGAATTGTGAAGGACTGCCTAAACGATATTCGCACTGTGTGACCCCTTTCCTTACAGGTTGTGGGTCAATACTGTGTACTATTCCTTTAGGCCATTGGTTACTGTATATATGTTTGCTAGATTTGTGTTGTATTGGTTTTGTTATTACCGCTGAAAAATCACTTTGTGTTTTACTTAAAAGGCCTTTAATAAATGTATATATATCTTTAATATACACCTGACAGAGTAATTTGTGGTATTGTTTGCTGTGTGTGCTCACTGTGGGCTTTCGATCACCCTCACCACTCCTGAGATCTTGTCTTGACCGCCGCCAATGCTACCGCGATTGGTCTGGCTCGTCCAAAAGGTTACCCTGTTCCAAGAAACGAGGCTGGCCTTCTGAACCTGCGCCCACCAGGTGAGAGTTCAGAAATCCATCTTAACAAATTGGTGTACAGCGGTGGGATAGGTTTTAAGGTACTCAGATTACAATTACCGAGGACACATAGTGACCTTATTAGTAACGTAACAGTAAAGGCTAATGACCTATCCTAAAACATGGGAGCAATAACCGACATAATCTTCAATGCTTCCAAGTCAGAAACACTGAGAATGATGTGTACTAAGTGAGGCTTAGCTGCTCAAGGTACAAATAGTGAAATGATCCAATCCAAACATCATGGATTGGCAAGAGGTGCAACTCAATGCCATTACCTCGGTTGAGAGTGCAGGAGGTGGTGGGGCTGTTCTCACTGACAGCTCTAGCAGAGCTGTCGCTGCACTCCTCCATCGAGGCCATGAAGAAAGGGATGATGTAGAGTGCCAAGATTTATCTGTCAGCTCTGATGCTGAAGCCATGCTTGAATTGAAGAAGCAAGAACTGCTGTTTAAGTAGAAGGAGCTTGAGTTCAACAGAAACTTCCAAAAGGATCGAGAATAAAAGTCTGAATGCGTGATTTGGACGAATTTCGGGCGTTTGAAAATTCTGAACAGCTGAAAAGTTCGACAAAATCACGCATTCGGGGGTCGGGCTCCCCCTGCACCTTTGCTCGCTAAGTGAAAGGGAACAGGTGTCGCAGGGACACAGCGAGTCGGCGGCCACCCCAAGTAAGTTGGGGCTGGGGGTGGAGGGGTCGTTGGGGGTGTTGTTGGGGGTGGGGTCCAAGTCAGAAAGGTTCAGGGGAGAAAAGACTGAAGATTATTAGCAGATTATTTTGAAAAAATAATCTGTTTTTTCTCCCTCGAACATATCCGTCACAGTCTTTCAACTCCCATCCGATATCTGCTGCCAGTCCTGAGTTGGTCTGTACCCCCAGAATTCTGAAGTGCAGAGGTTGCACAGCAGAAAGCCTGCATGAGGAAAGCTTTCCCCCTTGAGACCTGATCTGAAGAGATTGCAGCAGCTGCAAGAGGCTGTCTAAGGTGGCTGGCGTTTACCCGAGGGCCTTGCGGCTGTCTCCAGTGGCTGGCATGCACCAGAGAGCCTCAAGAGCAAGAGGAGCTCCCATTGGAAGTGGCGTGGGCGAAGGCAAACTTACCGAAGCAGTTTGCTGGGTCGCGAGGAGCCACAACAGTAGAAGTCCTGTGAGCGGCAAGGGGAACATAGGCGCACGTCTGATCCAGTGAGTTCACAGGTAGTCAGTGACCCCGGAGCGCTCCGTTGCCACTTGCGCATTGGAAGCAGGTGTCAGGTCTAAGTATTGTCTGGATGTCCTCAGGAGCTGCTGAACCCCACAGTCCCTCCAAGGTGTAGCGCCCTCAGCCAAGTTATAAACGGCTGAGCCTGGAACACCACCAAGGGAAAGTGGAAGTGAATTAAATAAACGGATCAGATTCCTGGCCTTGACTCTGAAGGATATCTTTATGAGGACGAGAAAGAACACCACGTTACAATGTACATTTTAAAACTTTCCTTACCCTCTCCCACTGACCCCAAATTGTACTCTTGGCACCTGAACTCCCGCTGCTCCGGCTAAGAGGGTGGTTTAACTTTCCTCTCTTTGGAAGAAATCACCTTTTATTTGTGATTAGACTCCCTCCCCCGCCACCCCCATCCCCCGTCCCTCCAAAAGGTCCTTTGAACTTTAAATAGATTTCACAAAGATATGAGCCTTTAATGGACGGTTCTCTTTCCACACAACTTCTTCTGAATTACTGATGCCTGCACTTGGAAAAGGAAACCGGAATTCTTAACTCCTATTTAGGATTGCTGAAGTCTTTTCTCGTCTAGATTTCTATTCTATGAGTCCAGTTCTATTTAGTGCAAAGTCTTTTCACTTTAACAAAAACAGTTTACTTATTTTACTTCGACCCCCGTCCCCCCACCCCTCTCACTCACCAAAAACAGATTGTCAAAGTGAAACGAAAAGAAAATTAATAAATGAAACTTGCACGCGTGCAGTGCCTGAAAAGGCCACTAGAGGGTGTTACAACACAGCTGGCTGCATGATAGAGAGTCTTTCCACGCTTGCCGCGCTTTGCAGGCCCCTGAATCTTTTCTCCACATGCCCTACTCCTTCCTGCTCCAGTGCCAGTCACCAGGACGTCCTTCTCATGACGGAAACCGCTGAACTGAGCCGCTTCTGATACGGACTGCTTAATAGGCCGGCATGTAGCTTCTGACTCGCGCGCCCTCTACAGTCTCTTGCGCAGGGCCTAGCTCACACAGTATTTAAAACACGCTCATCAAAGTAACATAAACGAGCAGGGTCATCTTAAGCACTTTTGGGGCCTTGGGCACAGACATCTTTGGGGCACCCTCCACCAAACCAAAGGGATCAAAGGGTCACGTCCCCAACCGTCACACTCACAACCTATAAATTGATTTGCTGTCTTGCTTTTACTCCCTTTAAGTCCCCTTGCCCCCTTCATTCTTGCTCTAATCAGAATGATAAACAAGTAGCATTTGAAGACCAACATTAGCAGTCTACAAAGGGGATACTGTTCTAGTACATACAGGATACTTTTTATCAATAACGCCCAGGAAGGTAGATGTAGTATTAATGCAGGACCGTGTGTAAAAGTTACATGTAACCCATAATAGACAGAGAACTCACATTAGCTGCCTCACAGAATGCAAACGTGCTCATGCATGGATAGAGACCACCAATTGGAAGGAAGAAGAATGCAACACATACCGCAGCATGGATAGTGGAGGCAGATAAGAAGTTACCAGGAAGGTGTCTTTATCCAGACAGACTGAGATTTGAAGTCGGATATGGTTTTCAAATAGTGTTGCCATTAGATATCAAAAGGAACAAATGCCTGTGGTGTGCGATATAAATATGCTCACTATTAACACAGTGAAACCATGAATAAGGCTTTTATGAAGATCACACCATTAGAAGGAAATCACTCGGAAGGGCTGACAATCTTGAAAGGTTTAGGGACTGGCAATATTGAGAGGTTCGGCAATACAAGATTAAATGAGATGCCCAGGATCACACATTGGTAAAGGGGTGAAGCTGGGATTTGTGCCAACTCTGCAATTTCTGCATTTGAACACTTTATTTTCCAGTTCTTACCATGAACTAAAACAATCTAATTGTTTTTTATTTATTTTCTACAGATTTGGAAAGTACACAAATCACATTACCAAACATGACCATTTTTAAACAAAATATTATAGAAGGGTGTTATGCAACATAGGGATGATTGTAGCTTCATTCTCTCCATCATAAAGGGAACTATATAAGAACCAGCATACCATTCGATGCAATTTAACACATTTAATCTGGGTTTGTCATTTGTATTTTAAAGCTTTAAATACTTCCAAAACAATGGCTTGTGACATTTTCATTTATAAACGTGCATAAAAACCTTTGACTTTTACCAAAAAGCAAACTGTTTTTTGTGTCAAACAAGCAGACCTTAAAATATGCTTGCCTGAGGCCTGCAACATATGGTCCGCTCTCTTCTGTCTACCAACCCTTCCAGCCAAATGGCCTACATAAGAAGAAAGATCAAGTAATGGGCTAAACGATACCAGCAGCAGGCGGCAAAAAGGCACACCTCACAGAAGACAGCACAGTAAAGTAAGATATATTACATGATTTGACCAGGATCACTGTATCGTCTGCTGGCAAATCCAGGATACAAACATTAACGCAGTTGTTCCATAGTCTTGGATTTGGAAACTTATTCACCTCTTGGACTAACTGTTTATGCCATTGTTGGAGGCGATTGCCTAGGTTTTACAACACCCCATCTGAACAAACCAATTTCTAGACCTTCACCATACGGATGATATGTTAGTTTTTATATCAACCCCTATTTGGTATAGGTACATTGCTGATAATAGCAGATGTTGTTCTGAAAAACCAAGCACATATGCAGGCAGGTTTATAAACTTCAGACATAGAAAAGGCTGAGCCAGCCTTGCTGGAATATGATATTCTAATTTTGCATATGACCACATATCTCTGCCATGGGTGCTTCACACACTGAGCTAACTCCTGCACCATTCTGGCACTCAATTTATCAATATGCATTTCACCATTGCCTATTGCACATGATCAACATAATTCCCACAGGAAGGAAATAATGCTACAGAGTTGTGCTATAAGTAACACACAAACTATGTATACCACAGTGAATACAGAAGGCATTACATGATGAATTGATCAAGGCAGAATGCACTTGCCAAAACAGAATGGCAATGGGTTTAGAGCCTCAGCAGCACCCCGTAAAATATCCTGACGTGTGCTATTTAATACTGGTGAACATTGGCATCTTACTTCTTCAGATCAACTGGCCATGTGGGGCCCCCTCCAAGGTGGGGGCCCTGGGCAAGTGCTCCTTTTGCCCTCCCATAAACATGTCTCTGTGAACGAGTCCGTGAAAACTCTGCTTTTTAGACGCCGGCATTCAAGTATTTACTACCAAAGCTGAATTACAAGTTCAAATTCTAACGTTTAAAACTTAGTTTTAAATAAGAGTCTCAAACAATTAGGGCTTAGCTTCCTCCAGGTAGAGAAGCTTCTCTCGCCCATGTTTCTTCTTTTCCTTCCTGGCTCCAGTTCTTCTATTCTTGACCTTTTGTTCCAGAGTTTACTAATGGGACAGGCTTGCTGAAGGGTCAGACGCTTCTCCAGGCACAGAGTGGGGGGAGTTTAGATATCTGCCCTCAGCTGGGTCCTCCCTCCGGAACAGCCTCCCTGCCTCTATCAAACTTGAGCAGGACCACCTAAGGTTCTGGAAGAGAGGGTCCCTGGAATGCCCTCTTGACCCCTATAAGAATGACAGCCTGAAGAGCCAGAAATGCAAGATGCCAGCAGGGACGGCTCGTCCATAATGGGCGAGGGGGCGGCGACCCATCGGGTCTTGGCCCCCTCTCACTCCATTATGGAGGAGCCAGCCCAGTAAAATACGAGCACTTCCTCAGCTGTTTCTTTTCAGCTGAGGGAATGGTTTCCTTTCACAGTTAAAGTTCCCTAGCCGCTTCCCCAGCCTCGCATGGCTCATAGGAAATGCTGGCTGGGGAACTGCATGCCTGTATGTGCAAGGAGGTGCTCCTGCATCTCCTCGCACATACAGACAGAGCCGGCTGGAGTGGGGCGACTACGGACCCACGCTCAGACCCCTTGCACGCATTGGGCAGGGACCAGGAAACTTCCCGATTCGTGTTCGTGCTTGCAGGGGGCTGGAACACTGGAATCGCCAGACTCGCGGCAGAAGGTACTTTTTTAATGTTAATTTGTTTAATTTAAATTATGTGTGTGCATGTTTGTGTTGTTAGGTGAATGTATGATGATGGATGCTGGTGTGAATGAGTACTTTGTGTGTATGCTGTGTAAATGTGTGTTTGTATGTTAGTTTATTTATTTAAATATGTGTATGGATGCGTGTATGCTTGTGTTATGATGGATGCTTGTGTGAATGAAAGAGTGCTTCCAGTGCGTATGTCGTCTAAATGTTTGTTTGTATGTTAATTTATTTATTTAAATATGTGTATGGATGCGTGTATGCTTGTGTTTTGAGCGATTGCATGATGGATGCTCGTGTGAATGAAACAGTGAGTTCTGGGTGGGTATGTTGTTTAAATGTGTGTGTTTGTATATTTATTATTTAAATATTTGTATGGATGCATGTTTGCTTGTGTTATGAGTGAGTGCATGATGGGTGCTCGTGTGAATGAAAGAGTGCTTGCTGTGTGTATGTTGTGTAAATGTGTGTTTGAATGTTTATTGTTTAAATATGTGCATGGGTGCGTGTTTTCTTGAGTTATAAGTGAGTGCATGATGGGTGCTTGTGTGGAATAAAAGAGTGCTTGCTGTGTGAATGTTTTGTGTGTATGTTGTGTAAATGTGTGTATGTTTATTTATTTTTTAAATATGAATATGGATGCATGTATGCTTGTGTTATGAGTGAGTGCATGATGGATGCTCCTGTGAATGAAAGAGTGGTTACTGTGTGTATGTTGTGTAAATGTGTGTGTTTGTATGTTTCTTATTCAAATATTTGTATGGATGCGTATATGCTTGTGTTATGAGTGAGCGCATGATGGGTGCTCGTGACTGTGAATGAGATGTGTGTGTGTGTGTGTGTGTGTGTGTGTGTGTGTGTGTGTGTGTGTGTGTGTGCGTGCGTGCGTGCGTGCGTGCATGCGTGCGTGTGTCTGTGAGGATTTTGACGAGTGGGGGTAGGAGGTTTGTACAACAAAGGCATTTTAAAAATACCTTTGTTGCACAAACACCCTCCCCACCGGCCAAAATCAGCTCTCTGTCTGAGGAGCTGTGAGGTCCAGGGAACAGGGATGCTATTTTTTTTACTGGACATCGATGATAGATGTCTAGTAAAAAATACCATACCTGCCCTCCTGGTCGCCCAGCACCTTGCATACACACATAATCATTTTGATTGTGTTTGACGCTATGAGGCCGGCGACAGGCATGGTATTTTTTTTTACTGGTCATCTATGATAGATGTCCAGTAAAAAATACCATCCCTGACCCCTGATCCCCCAGTGCCTGACATACACACATAAGGGAATAGTTTCTTACCTGTAACTCCATTTCTCCAGCATTGGTATCTTTCATGGATTCACATGCTTAGAATATTCCCCGTCGTCAGGCTGGGAATCCTCAGTAAATTATATAGATGTTTTCCATAGGAAAATTTCGACACTTTTGTGTCCTATCTATGTCGTTTTGGGCCACGTACGCCTGCGCCACTAGGACGTAGAGGTATAAGTAGCCCCACCCCCGCGGCTCCCTCAGATTTTGACCCCAAAAGTAGTCTAGGGGGACACCTGGTTTGCATGCCAGGGGAGGCTGGCGGGCGCATGTGAATCCATGAAAGACGCCAATGCTGGAGAAATGGAGTTACAGGTAAGAAACTATTCCCTTCTCCAGCATTGGATCTTTCATGGATTCACATGCTTAGAATAGATTGTACAGCAGTATCCCCCATAGATGGAGGTGTGTATGCCAAACCAATATCTCCATAACCATAATGCATATTTATCATGGCAAAACATCACCGTATAGTATGCTAACAGTGACAACATCACACTTCAAATTACATTAGCCAAAGGATGTGACCCCTTAATTGGGGCTTACCTTATTGAAACAGGTGCCGTAGGACTGTGCGACCCATCTGTGTATCCTCAGCATGTTGCTGCTCGAGGCAATAATGCCGGGTGAACGTGTGTGGTACCGACCAGGAAGCCGCCTGACAGATGTCTCCCAGCGGAATTCCGGACCACAACGCCATCGACGAGGAAGTGGATCTCGTCGAATGGGCCCTTGGACGCTTCTCGAGCGGTTTTCCGGCTTTTGAGTGACAAAAGGAAATAGTAGATGACACCCATCGGGCTAGTCCTTGTTTCGAGATCGGCTTACATTTAGCCGAAGGACCATAAGCCACAAATAGCTGTCTCGTGTCTCTGAAGCTTTGAGTGCGATGGAGGTAAAATTTGAAAGCTCTTTTCACGTCCAATGTATGGAGAGTCTTCTCCGCAACCGACGAAGGTGTTGGAAAAAACGTCAGTAGCACTATAGAAGAGTGCTTATAAAACATGGTAGGTACTTTAGGAATGAAATGAGGATTAGTAGCCAACACGACTTTATTACTGAAAAATCTCAAGTACGGTGGATCGATCACTAAAGCTTGTATTTCTGACAGTCGTCGAGCCGAAGTAATAGCTACCAGAAAAGCCAACTTCCATGACAAAAATTTCAATGATGACGATGACATCGGCTCAAAAGGGGGCTTCATCAGTGCTGCCAGAACCAGGTTAAGACTCCAGCTTGGAGGGAACTTTTTCGCCGGAGGAAAGGTTCGGAACAACCCTTTAAGGAAATGTTTAATCAGCCGGTCACTAAATAACGGAGTTGAATGTCTCTTCCGAGTAAATCTCGAAATGGCAGCTAGATGCACTTTTATGGATGAAACAGACAAGCCTTTTTGAGCTAGGAGTAGCAAGTATGGTAGAAGCTGTTCCGGTGTGATATCCAGCGGGACCAGACCTGGTTGACCTGCGCACCATATGCAGAATCTTCTCCATTTGTATGAATATGAAGCGTTCGTGGACGCGCCCTCGCCGCTTGCAAAATGCGACGACAGTCCACTGGAATCTCTAACGTACCAAACTCAGAGAAATCAGGAGCCAGGCTGTCAGACTGAGTCTGTCGGGGTCGTGATGCCAAACAACCCCTTTCTCCTGAGACAGAAGGTTCGGGACTTTCTGGAACCTCATTGGTTCTGCCGCTGAAAGATGGAGTAGATCGGAGAACCACACTTGTCTGGCCCAGTACGGGGCCACCAGGATCACCCGACATGGATATCTGTGGATCCACTGCAGCGTCCGACGTATGAGCGGAAATGGGGGGAAGGCATACAGAAACTTGCCCGTCCACGGGAAAGAGAACGCGTCCCCTAGAGAGTCTTGCTGCGGCCACCTGCTCGCGTATTGTGAGCATTTCTTGTTGTCTCTCGTTGCAAAGAGGTCGAGGTCTCGGATTACCCCATTTCTCGAAGACACAGTGTAGTTGTTGGTTGCTCAATTCCCATACGTGTAGGCGGTTAATTTCCCTGCTGAGAGAGTCTGCTTGCACGTTTTTGACTCCTGGCAAGTGGAACGCCAATAGATATATATTCTGCTGAATGGCCCAATGCCAGATCTCCTGGGCTTCGGATGACAGAGTTCTGGAGCGAGTTCCTCCCCGTTTCCTTAGATAAAACATTGTTGTTGTGTTGTCTGTCATAATCCGTACAACCGATACCTTTATCCGTGGAAGAAAGGATTTCAGGGCCCAACGCACTGCCCTTAATTCCAGCACATTGATATGAAGGCCGGATTCCTCCGATGACCAACGCCCCTGAACCTGTAGGGAATCCAGATGAGCTCCCCATCCAGTTAGGGAAGCATCCGTCACCACCGTCATCTGGAACGCCGGTTCCAGTAAGGGCATTCCCTTTGTCAGATTTATGGAAACTCTCCACCACTGAAGTGCCTGCACGAGTTTGCTGTTGATGGTCAATTTGTCCGACTAAAGCCCTTGACTCTGTGCCCATCGATCCGCCAAGAATTCTTGAATCGGTCTCATGAAGAGACGACAATTGTTGATTAAGGGTATGCAGGACGACATGGTCCCCAGTAGGGACATGTACCTTCGCACTGACACTCTGGTGTTGACTTTCCACTCCGATGCTTTTTGCTGCAGTTTCAGAACCCTTTCGACAGATGGCTTTACCAGTCCTGACTGCGTCTGGAACTCTGCCTCCAGAAAGACCAAGGTCCTTGATGGCAATAAGGAGGACTTTTCAAAGTTTATGAGAAGCCCAAACGTTGTAGGAGGCACATGGTGGCATGCAGACTTTCCTGTGTTCTTTCTGGAGACAACCCCCTCACTAGCCAATCGTCTAGATAAGGGTATACATGATGACCTTCTTTCCTTAACCAGGCTGCTACTGGAGCCAGACACTTGGTGAACGTCCTGGGAGACGAATTTAGACCGAATGGGAGTACCTTGAACTGATAGTGGGTCCGTCCGACGACGAACCTTAGAAATGTTTTGTGACGTCGACGGATCGGGATATGGAAGTATGCTTCCTGAAGATCTAGCGCCGACAAATAGTCTCCCGGTTGTATCGAACGGATCACTTCTTGGAGCGTAAGCATCTTGAACTTTAGATTCTTGAGCAGTTTGTTGAGTGCTCATAGATCTAGAATGGGACGCCATTTTCCATTGGGTTTCTTGACGACAAAGTAACGGGAGTACACTCCCTGTCCTCTTTCTGCCGCCGGGATCAGTTCTATAGCCCCTTTCTGCAGCATAAGCGTCACCTCTTGCCTTAGTATTTGAAGGTGGGGCTGCGTCGAGAACACCGGTGGAATACGTGGTGGCTTGTCCTTGAACTGTAGAGAATGGCCCAGATGTATCGTGTACAAAACCCATTGGTCTGTTATGCATGCCCACTCGTCGACGTGAGACACTCTGCCCCCCAGGACGCCCTGTAAGTTGTCATTGCTGGCTTTTGGTCTGTTTATCCTTCGTCGACGAGGAGTAGGCGCCTCGTCGTCTGGAGGTTTGATAATCTCTGCCTTTTCGAGTAGCTTGGGCTGCCCGTCTGTAGCCTTGGGAAGAGTAGGAGGGCCTGGTGAAACCTCGGTCTCTAGATGATCCAAACCGGGAGTTACCTGATGCTCCTCTGAAGGGACGAAAGGAACGAAAATTCCTACCACTCTGGAGGGCTCCAAGGGAATGAGCCGTGGCAGAATCTTCTTTCATGCCCTTCAGGGCTTCATCGACTTTCTCCCCAAACAGGTGTTCTCCTTCGCACGGCATATCCATTACCTTATATTGTACCTCTGGTCTGAATGTCGTGCCTTTAAGCCAGGCTTGCCTCCGTAACACTACGCCATTTTTAATTTGCTTAAAGCCTGATTCTGCCAGGTCGACAGCAACGTTAATGGAATGATTGGAGGCCTCTTCTCCCTCACGTACGAGCAGCATGGCAGACTTCCTGTGTTCCTCCGGCAGATGGTCCAAGATAGGAGCTAGTCGATGCCACATTTCCCTATCATACCTGGCCATAATAGCCAGGGAGTTGGCTGCTTTAACTGTAGTCGCTCCGACCGATAGCACTTTCTTTCCAAAAGCATCTTGTCTCCTGGCTTCGTTATCGGGCGGGGTCGTGCATTTGTGTTGCGACCTTGCCTTTCTGGCCGCCGCGGCGGATACCACTGATTCCAGCGAAGGTTGAGACGTCAAGCACTTGGGGGTCGATTCCAGAGCCTTGAATTTCTTTTCCAATCAACCTTTTACTGCCGGTTCTGAAAAAGGGTGACGCATGGTTTTCAGTCCCTCCTGCCAGACATGGTCTAAAATGGGGATAGCAAATATCGCCTTTCTTGTCTTGCCCATATGATCGAACAGAAAACAATCTTTTTTCTCTTCTTCTGGGACAAGGCCAAACTCTGCACATGCCTTACCCATCATGGCATGGAAAGCACCCACATCATCAGGTGGTGATGGCTGTGCTGGACTCTTCGGAGTTTCCATCTCGTCTTCAGAGTCCCATGTAGGGTCCCTTGAGGGGGATAACGAGATGCCCTTCACGTTCCGACTCTGACAGTTCCCCTTCTTCTTGCGGACGAGAACGATCTTCCTCAACCGGGTAAGCGGTAGAAATTCTGGGTGGAGGACGAGGAGCCGGGCCTGGCTCGTCAACGACTAACGAGGCTTGCGGCGCTGTCGGGACAAGCTGAGGTAACCGAGTGTCCAAACGCTCCAACAGCTTCTGTAATGTGTTCAACACCTCCAGGGACAGAACAGCCTGGGGATTCAGTAAGGAAGAGGTAACTGGAATGGTACTTCCACTAAAGAGCGACCCCGAACCAGTTGGTTGTAGTCCCAGATCGGTTGGATGTGCGACCGGATCACGGTCATCCTCCGCCGATGAGATGGAGAAAGCCGCTTCTGGTTGCAGCAAGGCTTCAGGCGGAATCGGGTCAAAAACCTCCGGTTGCCATCCCTCCGACGGGGCCACCATCGACGATGACATCTTTCCCATAGGCTCTGCTTGACTTGACGAAATAGCCGTCGGAAGAGCCGTCGCCGAAGACCAAGCCGGCGTCGATGACCGGACCGTCGTTGATGAAGTCTGTGGAGCAGGGCCTTGAGGCGTTCCTGCCGTTTTTGGCCTCGACTTGTGGGACGAGGACTCTCGCCTCGAGGTAGACTTATGAAGGTCTCCTGAAGGTCTCCTAAGGAGGATTTCGATGGTTCTTTTCTCTCCTTTTTAGATGAGGAGGAAGAAGACGAAGCCTTATGTGAAGAGGAGGAGGACTTCGCAGGATGTTTCTCCGAGGGGCGTTTTTCAGATGAGCGCGATTTCTTCGCCGGAGTCTCCGCTGACCCTGATCGATGAGGGGGGAACAGGAGACTTAGATCTCGAGGCTGTAGAGCCTACCTCCGATGCTGGGTATGCACCCACTCCATCATTGAGCCAAGTAAACAGGCGTCTGTTGTGGTCTTTTAGGGTTTTCTGTGAGAAGCCTTGACAGATCTCACACGTGTCCGCCGTATGATGAGGGTGAAGGCAGTAAATACAGTCCATATGGCCGTCTCCTTCATATACCTTCTTAAGACCGCATGTAGCACACGGACGAAATAACGCCTTTCCAGACATACTTCGAAAAGAAACAGGAGTAGAAGAACGCACAACCTAATAAAATAGTAGATACTCGAGGTAATCCCACTACTTTGGTAGACGGTTGAAATCTGAGGGAGCCGCGGGGCGGTTCTACTTATACCTCTACGTCCTAGTGGCGCAGGCGTACGCAGCCCAAAACGACGTAGATAGGACACAAAAGGTCTACATAATTTACCGAGGATTCCCAGCCTGACGACGGGGAATATTCTAAGCATGTGAATCCATGAAAGATCCAATGCTGGATAACTATATTGATAGTGTGCATGTCTGAGGAGCTCGGGACCCAGGAGACAGACGTGTCAAATTTTTACCAGGTATCTATGATAGATAGCCAGAAAGAAAACCATGCCTTACCCCAGTGCCTCCCAGCGCCTCGCAATCACACAATCACATTCATCATTATTGTGATTATGTCTGACTGCAAGGCGCTGGCACACCATGGAGCAGGCATGGTATGTTTTACTGTGCATGGTTGATAAAGCAAGCATGATAAATGTTACTATGTATCTAGACTTGCATTTGAATGCAGCCAGTCTAGTCATTTCTTATTGTGGTATGATATTTTCTATTGGGCATCTTTGTTAAAGCTAGCATGATAAATGTTATTATGAAGCAATCAACAAAGAGAAGGTGGGGTCTAAACAAGGCAATGCGCGCGCTTGGGTTAGTGATCAAGGTTAAGCAACAGTAATAGTTGGGAACAGCTGCAGATCCTGGCACTAATTAGGTTAACCCCTGCCTAAAACGAATACAAGTTTACAAAACACGTGCAAAGCTCAAATGCGCTTTTCCCAAATTAGTAAATATAGTGCTATTGCCACATTGTACAAGAAAGCATAGGATATTTGCTATATCAACCTAATTTATTACATAAACTTATAGTTACTAAAGTTTGCCAAGTTTGCCAGCACGTGTTTTGACCAGTTCGGTCTTTTTCAAGGCAAAAAAGTCCTTTTGAGTAACCAATCACACCAAAGTCAATCAAAGAAATATATACATGCCAGAGAATAACCATTCAAGAGTGTCAAATTATAACAAACATTTGGTAGTGGTCAATTAGCATCAAAAGAAGGGGAGACAAAATAGGGGTACAGAAAATAAGAGGGTAAGTGGGGAAAAGAAAAAGAAACATTAACGTTAAATCACTTGCATGTCAAAACACACATCCTACTATTAGGCCACTTTGTGTTCCCAATCAATAACATCTTTATATGTCAGAAGACCTTTTTGTCTTTAAGGCGTCACAATGGGCCTCATTACACGGTAGGCGGTAACCATGGCGCTATTAGCGCCATGGTTGCCGCCGGTATTTTACCGTGTCCGCCTTGGTGGATGGCGGAATTACCGCCCTACTCCAAGGTGAGCGGGGGCGGTAATTCCCCATTCACCAAGGCTCTTCCCCATTCCCATTTTTGCCCCCATAGGGCATAATGGGAATGGGGAAGGTGCTAATTACGGTACCGCAAATTGTGGTACCGTAATTAGCTCTGAGGTCTCTTTGCGGGTCCCGTCCTTAACGCCGGGAAAAACCAGGCGTTAATAGAGGACCCGCAAAGGGACCTCGTAGTAAGGCGGTAAGGGTTTACCGGTACCGGTACCCTTACCGGTACCGGTAAACCCTTACCGCCTACCGTGTAATGAGGCCCAATGTGTTGAGACTCAAAATTCTAACAGTTATCCGTCATTGTCAAATCACAAGATATTCATAAAACAATCCCAATCATCATAGGAAAGAACTATAATTCACTTGATATAAAGTTAATCTGAGGGTTCTAAGCAACTCATACAGCGTTGACAGGCCCATTCCCAAAACGTATGGAGAGTGCGCTACTCCTAGCGACTTGATCGAGCCGGCGTACCCGAAAGCAGGATGCCCAATTGAGGTTAAGAGAAATACAAGATAGTAGATTAGGAGGACTGAATAGCTACTTGCCCTAAATCTAGGTTTGTGGTCATCTCTGCATAATTAAGGTGTGATCGGCTGTAAATAGCAAAGTCCAAATGACTCTAAAGATGAATAAGTAAAGATGTGTGTCAATCCTTCCCCAATTTCTTAAGGTTTGCTAGATTAATTGTATACACATTTGCATTAAATACAGGTACCTCCATTGCTACTCACCCTATATTAGGCTGACAAGTCTTTGAAATAAGAGCCACATGTAGTGAGCCCATCCTATAGTGAGTTCCTCGATCACAGGATCACAGATAAGTGCTTCCAAACTGATATAGTGCCCTCATGGGAGTCCCTACAAATGTAGACTGAATACACTGATAGTTCATTTGTATGTGAGGACATTTGTTCATTACATCGTGTACTGTTCCCGCACTTTAGGGCTTGCCCGTATATGATATGATATATGGCATTTATAATGCGCCTATACACACGTGTTTCAAGTCGCAACGAGGCAAGGGAGGGGGGAACAGAGAGACGACAGAGAACGATCTTACTAAGCCGAGTGACATTGAGACTGTGCAAGTGCAGGGGATGGGGGAAGGGGAAAAGTGCAGGGGGAAAGGGGAGGGGCAGTGCAGTGCATAGGATAAACAATAAAATAAATAAAGACAATAAACAAAGTGCAGCCAGCTAGTGGCAAGTGCATGGGTAAGTGCAGACATTAGGTGTCAAGTGCTGAAATGGGGCTGTAGGGATACAGAAACAGTCCCAGAGTGCAAGGGTTGCCAGGGGGCAGTGCAGGTGTGCAAGTGGCAGAGAAGGGACCTGGGCCCGAGATCAGGGGTAGCCAGGTAACCAGTGCAGTTTCAGTTTAAGCCAGGAGATCAGCAGGGGAGAGGAGGAGAGAAAGCAGGAGCAAAGAGGAAGGTCTGGAGGTGTTTCCGGAACCAGAGATGTTTTCCATCAAGTTTCAGAGTGGCAGGGAGGCTGTTACAGAGGGAGGCCCCAGCAGAAGAAAGAGATCTACCCACCAACTCGTTGCTTGGAGAAGCGACTTACCCTGAGGGAGTTGGAGGCGGATGAGCGAAGAGCTCGAGAAGGAAGATATTTAGGAAGAGAGAGTTGAAGGTATCGAGGACCCAGAAGGCCTTGTGGACAATGCACAGTGTTTTAAACTTAACCATCGTTGCCACTGGGAGCCAGTGCAGAGATTTCAGTCCTGGAGAGCTACGATCCCTGGGCTTGAGGCCAAGAACAAGTCTTGCAGTCCTGTTTTGGATGAGTTACAGAGGGCGGAGAGTATAGTTGGTCATCCATATTCAATATCTTGTGAGTTAAATACACTAATTCCTAATGAATTCTTATGAAGCAGAAGACATCACGCATGTGTGACGAACAACGTGATAACCACTACATTCCTGAAATATTCCTTCATTAGCGAGAATAGTGGCAATCGGCTTGCTGCCATTTAAAAAAGGGTTAATGCACAGGTATTACATAGGTGTGCCGCTCCACCAATTAAGATAAGTCAAGATAGTTAGCATATTGTGTGCTAATTCGGACTCAATCTGAGAACAATTATGATATACGTTTAACTGGTCCTGCTTCCGGGCATCACAGCTAATCAAGCTCCATAAACCTATTGACATTAATGTCATTAAATACCGTTGGTCATGCAATGAAATGAAGGGAAATCGGTACTGCAGCAGAGTGTTAAATTGCATTCAAATGTATTGCTAAGACCAGATCGATCTTCAGTCATTGGTAACATTAAAACTTGAGTTAACCATATAATTTTACCTATGCAACACTCCTATGGGATTAAATTATAGATCATTATTCACACTTAATTGAATTTGCGTAATTCTTATTAATGCACATTTATGCTTTGTGTACTTGGGGAAGCATCAAGGTCTCTTAAACGTTCTCCTCAGTAAAGGAAGTCGTCAAAGTTAACATTGAAACTATTCCTTAGGGTAATCCTTCAGAATCTTTGAATCAGTGTCAGCGATGGGCTAAACCAATTTTTTTTTTAAATTAATCATGACAGTCCATCAATCTATTGACGGTTCTGACATGTTCCATATTTGATACCCGACCACAATATAGCGCACTAATTAACATCAGGCTACTGTAACCATGCACTCGCCTGCAAAGAAATATCAGAAAAGAGAAAAGCCATAATTATAGCAAAACATTAATCTCATGTTCCTTATTGAGACCCTGCACTGTATATCGTAATCTGCATATCATCTTAGTTTCGAATTGCCTCGTATATCGTAATCTGCATATCATCTTAGTTTCGAATTGCCTCGTATATCGTAATCTGCATATCATCTTAGTTTCGAATTGCCTCAGGCGCTGCTGCACATCTCCACCTCTTCTTCCGCAAGAAGCTTTCTGTATTTCAATGAATTGGATATCCGCTGTGTTGTCCATCTGATGCTTTGCCTGTCCGTGATTTGCCAAGGGTAGTTTCGGATCTTGACTATTAAGACTATACAAGTGCTCTCTGATCCGTACCCGTAGTTCTCGTATAGCACTGCCAATATACACCTTATTGCAGATGCAGGTGACTGCATACACTATATACTTAGATCTACAATTGATACATTCTCTTATCTCTGTTGTTATCCCTCCATGGCATATAGACGTTGTGGTGTTGCAGTGTGCATATCTGCAGACGCTGCATGTCCGACATTTGTGAAAGCCTCTATGTGTAGATCTTAGCCAATCGCTGCCACTTTCCTTTTCAGTGGCTGGTTTGGGTTATGAACTAGTGGGATTGCAAAACATTGTGGAAGCGAAATCCTTTCTGGCGTTCAATGAACCCGACACTCAACTAAAGAGGTAGTTAGGATGGCCTTGCCTACCCTACCCGAGATTTGGGTGATGTACGGGCACTCATCACTAACCTCTTGGGTAATGGTCAGGACTGGTCTTGGATACAACCAGCCCTGAAGACCCTCGAGAGCCTTAGACAAGGACCAGGGCATGCATGACTTGATTCAGATCGAGGTGATCTCGTGGAACACTTGTGGAGGTGTAAATATGCTTACATTTTTGACTAACCCTCCTGACAGTGGGCTCCCTCGTATTTATATGCTTCAAGATACTGTGCTTTTGTCCCATCCTGTGTTAGAATGTTTTCATTTCATCTCCTGCCCAGTGGTGAGGGGAGACTCGGGGAGACCTAGAGGGGGATATGCGTAGGGGTCAATCGCAACTTGGGGATTAAATGGGAAACCTTGTGTATCAAAGAATGGTTGTTTTTAAAAAAAGAAGGACACAGTTTGTTTTTAATTGTGGGTGCACGAGTGTAAACAAATCTGGGTTTGTCCTCAATATAGTTGTTCAAATAAGTGTCTAATTGCAGTACGTGCAATTTTTTTTAGCACCGCCACTCCATACATCAAATTACTATCATGTGAATACTTAGTGATACATTTAAACCGCTTCATGCAATTCTGTCCTCTTTCCTTGTGATTTTATCATGTCTTCTCTCCAGACAGAGTGTGCATTATCTTGGGCTTGACGCACCCAACCTTGTGAGTACCCTCGTTTTTAGAATCTTTGCGTTATCAAATCTCACTCCTGGTCAAAAGTCATATTTGTACTACACTTTTTATGGATCTGTAGAATTCTCTGACTGGAATATTGTTGGTTGATCTTTTATGACCACTATTAGCAACAATTGGACCGGTTTTACTGGCCCTGCTCTTTTGCGGGACCCGATTCGAGACGCAACCGGAAGATCAGGGCTCAAGCCGAGGGTACACCCGAGTGGATGGAGTCCACACACTTTTTTCAGAGGGTGGACTCAATCCCCCCAGCTAAAATGAGAAACATTGAATATCCTCTTTCAGTGTATGAATTGAAATCGATCTTGGGGATCGAACCACAGTCATCAAGCTTGCCGGTTGGCCACTGCACCACTGCACTATATAACCTCATGAAAAATAAACAACTAAAGGGGAAATGTCCCATTTCGGTACTGCAAGTACCAGGGAAGAAATTTGTATTGGTAATTGAAATGTCATACATGCACACCTTTTAACGTTTTAAAATAAACTATTAGAAGAAAATATCCTCTCATGATGTTGTGTGTGTGTGTTGATTTTTGAAAGGCAAATGCCATTCGTCCTGTGCAATTTGGGTGGTTATGCAAAGGCAATTTAATGAAATGTGCATATTTCACATTGATGTGCTCATTTCTGGCGACGTCGCAACCCACAGCGTTTGTTGATGAGTGCCCCCACTTACATTTTCAGGACTCGACCCCTGCTGAAGATCCTACAATTGTAACAACGATGGGGGGCATAGCGAATAGCATAAAAGGAGCTGCAGGTCCTCATTGCAAACTGGGCCACAAGAGTCACTGAAGGTTCACTGTGAGTGGGCAGAAGATATATGCTTGCCAATCGATGATGCAGTGTGTTATGTAAACACACGTGTCCTGGCATGCTTTTATTTGAAAGTTCATGCATGTAAAATGTTTACAGAGGCTGATAGACATGCTAAGTACATTTGCCCTCAGGGCTAGCGCTTCTTGCTCTTAATGCCAGGACAGCGCCACTTTATCCTGCAATGTAGGGGGAAAGGACGGATACAAAGTGCGGCAGCACTTGAATAATAGCACTTTGGCGTCCCTGTAAGCCATCTAAAAAGCGCGCCAGGCCACTACCTCAATGTATATTGCTGGCTTGGATACCGGCGAAACGATGAATTGCAGTCGAGAGGAAATCAGAAAGAGTGCATAGTTTTTCAGTGTGGCTGGAAGGGTGCCTGCTTAAAATGCAGTCTGTAGGACCAACAGAAGTAGCGGGGAGGGCGAAATAGGGTTTGGGGTACTTGTTTAGATGTAGACACCATACCTTCAGATTTCATACTGCGCCACTGAGGACTGTGACAGCTGTACTCCCTGCTTTGTCATGACTAGAGTATTCTCTTTTTTTTTTTTAATTGTAATACCGTTTCACGAAAAAACTTTTTTACAACTCTAATTTTCCTCAAAATGTCGATTTCCACTGACTGTGATATTCTTTGACGCGCATAAAATTTGTTTTGGTCGTGATCATCGTCTTTTTGCTCCTAATCACCACTTCTTTCATCCTTTAATTAGCTGGGCTCAGCACAAGATCTTTAGAGCAGTTTCATGGTCTTCACAGAGACCTTCACACATCCAGGGGTGTCCAACACTGTCCAAAAAAATCAATCCATGCACATAGACATGCTATGTTCCCTCCATGTACATACCAGAGCCACCATTCCTCAGTTGAAAGTGAAGACATACTATTCGTATATTTCGCCAAGTAATTCGTTCTGAATCTTATTAGGCCCTTACAACTGGTCATTAGATGTTTTTACTGACTCGTTCTTATTCGATTCGCCACAAAACCTACATGTCTTGTGTTGATGACCACCTTGGTGTCTTGTAAACAATACTTCTTTCATTTGGTAGAGTTTTAGTTTAAGACATATGAATTGATTTCGGTGGTACATACCAGGACATTTCATCCGATATCCTTGCAATTTGTTTGAGGCTCTGGGGTACCAAAGCAGCTGTCTAAAGATTTATAGTGATTCCTCAGATTTTGCGTGTTAGTCCAATCAATCTCTTTTACCTTATTTTTTACTGCTTTTGGGTTAGTGATCAGTAGCTCAAGGGGGCTTCTAGTTCCATAGGTTTGTGCCTACAAAACCCTTGCCACCCTCTCAGCCTCTGAGTTTGCTTTCCAGGTTCCATTTCACTTAGTAGCTTATATAGTGCTAGGCTTCTCCATAATTGCGCCGAATGTAATGATTGGAGGCCCAGTTCACTTCTTATCGATGCTATAGGCACTCCTTTTGGGAGATGTAGGACTTTTTCCCAGAACATACCCTCAAGGATTCTCTTATTTCTGTCATAAATGGAGATAATCAAAGTGCACATGCAAATATATGATATGATATGGCATTTGTAACGCGCCTATACACAAGTGTTTCAAGGCGCGACGAGGCAGGGAGGGGGGAACAAGGGGAAGACAGACAACGATCCTACTAGGCCAGGTGTCATTTAGATCGCGCAAGTGCAGGGGTAAGGGGAAGGGAAAATGTGCAAGGGGAAGGGGAGGGGGGAAGTGCAGTACAAGGTAAGTAGAATAAAATAAATAAAATAGGGCCAGCTGGTGGCAAGTGCAAGGTAACTGCAGACAAGTGCTGGGAGGGGGTGCTGTAGGGATACAGAGACAGTCCCGCAGTGCAGAGGTTGCCAGGGAGGCAGTGCAAGTGGAGAGTGGCTGGGCCCAGTACCGAGGTCGGTGAGAGTGGCCCAGTTGCAGATTCAGTGCAGTTTCAGTGAAGAATTTAGCAGGGGAGAGGGAGAGAGAAAGCAGAAGCAAAGAGGAAGGTTTTTTGGTGCTTCCGGAACCGGAGATGGTTCTCCTCAAGTTTGAGGGAGGCAGGAAGGCTGTTCCAGAGGGAGGCCCCTGCTGCAGAGAGAGATCTACCCCCAGCTCGTTGCTTGGAGAAGTGGCTGACCCTGAGGGAGTTGGAGGCGGAAGTGTGAAGTGCTCGAGAAGGAAGATATTTAGGAAGGGAGAGTTGAAGGTATTTTGGCCCCAGGGCCCAGCAGGCCTTGTGGACAATGCTGATGGTTTTGAACTTAATCCTCGCAGCCACTGGGAGCCAGTGTAGAGATTTCAGTCCTGGAGAGATACAGTGCCTGGGCTTGAGGCCCATCACTCTTTATAGATGGTATAGTATGCATATGTTCTACAGAATTAATCAGCTAGACGGAGGCTATAGCCAATTGTAGTTCCTATTGATGTTGTGTAGCTAACACAGCCGCCTTACTGAACTTGTGTGGGGTTGTTGGGTGCATCAGGGGAGCAGAAGTTGACCCGGCTAAAACCAGCATACTAGCTAAGGTTGGCCAGGGCCAGTCCCATTGGGTGACAAGGCATTGTGGGGCTACAATTGGGCCCTCTGGGAGTTTCAAACTTCATGAGGGCCTAGGAGCAAAAGGTCCTTAAACAGCAGAGGCCCATACAGAAAATCTGCAGCACCTGATCACAGTCTGTGTCCCCCACGGATCTAACCGTGGGATCCCAGCACAAAAACAGTTTGAGCTACTCATAAATCTCGGGAGGATAGCTCAGGGGCAACGTGCTCGCCTTGGAAGCAAGACGGCACGCAGCACCACCGGTTCGATCCCCGGGTCCGCGCTTAGAAACCTCTGGTGAGTCATGGGCGTAGTCACTGATTTTCCCCAACGCGAGTCGACTAGACCAAAAAAAAAATAAGCTCAATATGAGGAAAAAGTAAGCCATCCGCCGGCAATCCAGTTTTCCACAACCAGTAAGGATTTCAAAATGGCAGACAGGTCCCAAGCCCAATGACATCCAGGGGCCTATATTTGGTACAGCCATTCACAGGTACTTACCACTCTCACCACACAGGTGTAAACCACTCTGAGAATCCAGCCCGGGATGAGGTATTACCACCCTATAAAAGCCGAAGGGCCCAGTCAGTTGGTTGGGGTTTTTGGTGAGAGAAAATGACAGAGTTTGGAGTAGAAGCTAGAGATGGAGAATGCACGGGGTGTATTGAGTCCTGAAAGGGAGAAGGAGGCGATTAACGAAGAGGTTGGCGATAGGGCAGAGGCTGGTGATACTGAGTAAATTGGTGATAGATTGGGAGAGAATATGGAGGAGCATGGAAAGTATCAGAAGGTTGGAGATCAGAAAATTGGAGTATAGGAGGCAGAGGAAATGGGCGTACATCAGGAGATGGAAGACATTCAGTAGGAGGTAGGTGGAATGTGGAGTATCTTCCAAACATAGGCAAATAAAGTTTAAAGAGGAGGCTCGAGATGAGAAAGGGAGCTGGAGGGGGTAAGAGAAAATATGGAGGTAATAGAACACCATGGAGTGGTTAGAGAAAAGAGGAGTTAAAAGAACATCATGAGACATGTAAGCAGGACTAAGTGGAAGTTGAACGATAACAGGAGGAGGTGGAGAAATGGAGAGTCAATCAGACAAGGGATGTTTCTGGGAGGCCCTGATTGGCCCATGGCAGGTGTTAGACGCAGGAGGAGAAATGAGCACAGTGCATGGAGTGTATCTCTGGATCAGAGAGGCAAGTGAGTGGCCTGAGACCCAAACACTGGGTGGAACGGAATAGCAAGCCCAAACAACAGAGCCTCTGGGAGACTAGAATACCTTTCCTCTGTGCCGGTATCTGTGGAGAGACGCAGCAGCCGTGCCTGACATACCACCATGACGTTAGTAAGTGCACATTTCGAGCAGCACGGACACGTAATTACCAGCATGGACATGCCGGTATCAACGTGAAATCAATGCCGGAAACACTGGTATTGTGGACCAGGCGTTAAGTAGATTCATGTGTGTAGAAACATGCCACAGGTGGACACAATCAGCACAGGTGGTACAAATGAGCAGTGCTACAGCACAAAGGGCCCACTCCCACACCCTACATCCCTTACAACACCACAATGTGCTATGGAGAAGAATTATTCAGTCATCGAATTGGAAGCTCTAGCTATATTTAATTTAATTGGGTTTTCTATAAGGCGCCTAACCATACCAGATTTGAGCTGGGATTTGAACCTCTGTTGCTCTGCATAGTCTTGTTTCCAAGACCAGCATGTTGCCCCTGTGCTATCCTCCATTCACAGCTATAAAGTGGGCCATGCTTCATCGTAAATATTGTCTACTGGGTCGAAAAAATTCAGGCTAGTTACTGACCATTTTCCACTAGTTTGGATTCGCCAGAGGAAAGAGTCCAACCCTAGAGCTATGCAGTGGTTCTTGGACCTTCAACCATATTGCTTCTCGGTAGAACATCGAAGAGGTTGAGAATAAGGTAACGTCGCCTACCTCTGGAGGTTCTCCTGTGAAGGGTTTGTGAGAAATCTGAAGGTACTCTCATATCTACTCCACAGGGATCTTCTCCTCAGGTGGCAAGGGAAGGGCCATCGCTTTTGGATCCTGACCCTGGGGTTGCACAAGCGAGGTATGACCACCTGGATGGAGGGTCCTTGGGGATTGGAGAGAGGGTACCTGAAGGCAAGACATGGTATCCCACCTTTACTAACACTGACCTACCCTCCCTCAGTCTTCATGGGATATTGTCAATTCTATCCTGTTTTTTCCGTGTAGTTTATTTACCACCAAATACTGAGAAGAGGAAGTGGGAGCTAAGAGTAGTGCACACTTCCTATTGCAAAAACCACTAGTACTGGGACGAAGAAGAGTGGCCTGGAAGCATACAGTAATGAAGATCAGGCATCTCACACTAACAGGCTTACACAAGGTCAGGCAATTGAGTCTAACTCACTTCACCTGCAGCCTGTTAATAATCGTCAAGAGTATAAAATGTGGAGCCCAAATATCATACAGAGAGAGAGAGGGGAGAGAATACGCTGTGTTGGGACAAGGCCAGGAAGCAGAGACGCCAGCAACGATCCCGGGAGACATGCAAGAGGGACTTTGCAGGATCGGGAGCCCTCTTATGTGTAGGCGGGCAGCAGGCACTGCCGTACAACAGAGCAACAAGAAGAGACATCCGCCCCAAAGCCTGGGTGCAGCTAGAGCTGCGGAAGACGCTGGAGATGCAGACAGCGTGTGGAGCAGAGCCGAGAGGCCGGTGTGTGGGTGGAGACATGCCCAACAAACTGGCAGCTTGTTTCCCATTCGGGGAGAGACACCGAGAGAAGCTGTGAGGAACCGGTAAGTGTCAACCGACACTGCAGACTGGAGCATTCTGAAGGGCCTGCAAATAAGTAAAGGTCCACCAGCATAAGTAAATGCTATGCATATTGAATACCGATCTGAAAGAAAGTTGCTAATTGAATACACTAAGATGCTATTGGAGTGAGCACAAGTAAATGCTACCCATATTGAACACCAAAATGAAAGAACGCTACTAATTGAATAAACTACAATACTATTTCAGTGAGCACAAGTATATACTACACATATTGAACACCAAAATGAAAGAACGCTACTAATTGAATAAACTACAATGCTATTTCAGTGAGCACAAGTAAATACTACAGATATTGAATACCAAACTGAAAGAAATCTGCTATTTGAGTAAACTACGGCATGTAGAATGATGAATGAACACTCTACGTCAAATAGACATATCAAACAGCACACTGCCAGTAAAAAGCAGTATGAACTGTCAGCATTAGAACTGCAAAGATAAGATAGGCTGTCAATTATAACTGCAACGTTAGAAAGGGTCTGAAGTATATGACAAGTCAAGAACTGGTATCAAAGAATGTTACAAGGAATACAAGTGTGGAAAGTGAAAGCCCAAGGCAGAAGAGCCTATGAGGGGCCCAACAGTTTGGGTAGACTTATGGTTGTGCGACCTGTGATGGGTGGACCGTGTGGTCTGATAACTGTGCCTAGACCAGAAAACCCTGAATGGTGAACAAGCTGTAAAGAACTGAGAAACAATTGGTGAAGCAAACCTGAAGATGGGGTAAACTGACCTGGTATTTTCTTTTGACCTTTGAGCAGATGAAACCAACGTGAGTGCTGTGTTAAAGTCTTGAGGAAGGGAACCCTGAGATTCAAACATCTTTAGTACTCTGCCTTGGGGAAGGGAGTCCCAGGACCTCCGTTTTGTGTGCACTGCTTTAGGACTACTGCCAGTTCATGGTCAGTTTGGCAAAGGTGGAGGAAAAGACATCTGTATGGTCTTGGTGCTCCCTCAAGATGGCGCGCCATTTTATCCATCAGGAGAACTTGCCCCAGCTCTCCAGGTTTTTCCAAGATGGTGCCAGAAACATCCTTGCCGCACTCAACGGACTCCTTCAGATACCATATAGGGGAAGCCCACAGTAAAAACCTTGCATCGCTACTCATCTGCAGTATGGTGCTGTAATTCCTTTCTTGTACCTTACCGGCCTTTTGCATGCCCTTCTCGGCACCACTGTTCTGTCTTACAGCTCGCTGCCTTGGGCACTCTCCCTCTTCGCTCCCTTTTCTCGGGCCGTCCATTCTGCTTCCTGGCGGTCTTTTGCCCTGCCTGTATGTGCTCTGCCCAACCGTCTTCCTCCTGTTCTCTCACCCAACTAAGTCTTCGGTGGGGCTCTCTGCATTCTACTACTGCATTTCCGTGTCAAGCTCATCTGGATTACTGGGATTCATTTGAACTTGTCTCCAGCAGTCCATGGGCCTCATTACGACCCAGGCGGTAAGTTACCGCCTGGGCCGTGACTTTACCACCATGGCGTAAACTACGTTTACGCCATGGTGGTTGGCGGACTTACCGGCCCATTCCGACCTTGGCGGGGCGGTAAGTCCCCAATCCCCATTTACCCTTCCCCATTCCCATTTTTGCCCCATAGGGCATAATGGGAGTGGGGAAGGCGTTAATTACGCCACCGTAAATTACGGTGGCGTAATTAACACCAAGGTCCCTTAGCGCCATGGTTTTTTACACCTGCTAAAAGCAGGTGTAAAAACCGCCATGGCGCTAAGGGACCTCGTAATTGGCGGTAAGGGGTCGGCGCAGCTAACGCTGGCGTAAACCCCTTACCGCCAGGGTCGTAATGAGGCCCCATGTGTCTAGATCTTCCAGACTACCGACATACTTATCTGCTACGGATCAGGGGATTTTCCCTCACCGGTTGTCCCCATTGGGCGTTGCCCATGACGCACCCTCTTTCCTGTGAATACCGCGGCCAAATTGGGTGCTTATAGTGGCTTAGCTCCGCTTTCTGAATAACGCTGTGTCCACCAGACCTCCTGGGGATTTCAGGTCAGTCCTGGGCACTGTCTGCACTCTAACAGCACCTGACATTACTGACAAACTGTGCTACATTTGAACTTAGAGAAGGTAATGGCAGAACTTGACCAAACACTATTAAACTTCTATTGGAATTGTATTGAACTTGAAATAGGGACCCAAGAAGAACTCATGCTGAAAGTAGCTTAGCCTTTACTTTTGAACACTTACGTTTTGCTGAGAAGATTCACACACCATGTTTAGTTATAGTGGTGAGGACAAGCATAGGTTTTGACACATTTATTTTGGACTTGCAGAGACAGGCTTTCCTTAGTTTCTTTAGGCAGAGAAAATCCCACTATAGTATAGGGCAAGTTAGGTGTTAAAACCATCCTGGGCATTTTGTTTAGAACTATACCTCTGTTGGCTGTCATCTCTCTTGATACCCTGCCTGTCTCACAAGAGGGACGCAGACCCTGCTCTGCTTACCCCGGGACTAACAGGGGGACTTGGGGAGGGGCAACCCTTTTTCTTTTCCGCCCAGGTAAGCGCACCTACGCATGTGCCGTCTGGTTTTCATCGGGACATATGTGTGAACGTAGCGAGGTAGGACATGTGGTGTTTTTCAAACGTGACAGTCATTTTGACTTTGGCTGAAGGCCCTGATCCCTATGTGTTGAACTATTACCTTGTGGCCAAGAAGCCAGATAGTGTGTAAGACACTTGCATATGCCGCCTTGCCCCGTGCTCTGCTGACATATAATTTCTTGAACACTTTTCATTTGCATTCGTTGTTATCCCACACCATTTTGCATTTAGAAGTAAGGATTGGAAATAGGTTAAATTAGTATATGCCCTTTTATTTTGACAGACTCGACTAGGACTGCATTATTATTTGATGGTCATACATTGCTCCCATTTTTAGATGGGCATTCCACCAACCCATTGAAGTTCAATAAAGACCCTTGAATTGTGATTGCTTGTGTCTGTCTGCACTGTTTGATACCATGCCTTCCTTACACACCCAAGGCCCACATCTGTGGGTTTTCCACAAGGCCAAATACATTATGGATTTAGTCTTCCCAGGGCATCTGGTGTACCAGTGGTTTAGCCTTTTGTTATGAGCATGAAGGGCACGCACTTGCCTGTCCAGCACGGATGTTGGCGGGTATACCCACGTTGGTGGCTTCTTCCCTCACAACTCCATCAGCGCCTGGTGGTGCATATGGAGGCTGTCGTTGTCGGCGGGTGCATAGTGTTGTTTCTCACGAAACCATTTCCCTGTCTGTTACCAAAGGGACATTTGCGCTTCCTTGGCCATGCCAGTATCCGGCAACGTCAGCACGGCATCTGCGTAGCAACTTGATTGCCCATTGCTGTGGTTCCCAGCATGCTACCCCTGCCTCATTTGGACTCTCAGTATAAAGAAATCACAGCTCTGATACCCAAGTGTCTCAATGCTCACCAGTTCCTTAGTTGTTCTGGGTCTCTCCCTTCTATTTTCCAGTCTGTCTGGTCTCCTTCTGCCTTGCCAGTACTTGCCTTGCTACTCTGCCTTTTCCATGTTTCTGCAAGGCCAAGAACTTCTGGGTCATCTTTGACTCCACAATTTCCTTCTCCGCACACATCTCTGACGTCGCGAAAAAAAAGTCAAACTTCCTTCTGCACCTCCTCAGAGGTACTCCACCTTTCCTCTCCTTCCCCCAGAAGCTCACTGTCTCCCAAGCTCTGGTTCTCTCTAGGTTGGACTACTGTAACGGCATCTTTCTAAATCTACCTGCCTCCACTCTCCACCCTTTACAACTAATCCAGAACAGGACTGCGAGACTTGTCCTTGGCCTCAAGCCCTGGGATCATATCTCACCAGCTCTGAAATCACTTCATTGGCTCCCAGTGGCTGCAAGGATCAAATTTAAAATTCTCTGCACTGTCCACAAGGCTTTCTGGGGTCTGGGCCCAAAATACCTTCAACTATCCCTCTGTAAATACCTGCCCTCTCAAGCTGTTCGCTCCTCTACTTCTAACTCCCTCAAGGTCAGTCGTTTTTCAAAGAAACGAGCTGGGGGTAGATCTCGGTCTTTGGCTGGGGCATCCCTTTGGAACAGTCTCCCTGCCACCTTGAAATTTGAGGAGAACCATCTCCAGTTCCGGAAGCACCTCAAGGCCTTCCTCTTCGCTTCTGCCTTTGCCCCTCTTCTCACCTGCTGATCTGCTTTTCGCTCTTGGCACTGTGCACCTGGCCACCCTCTGTCATTTGGGCCCAGGTACCTGCTCACCCTGCCTCCCTCCTGCACTGGGGTCTGTATCTGTCCCCATACAGCCCCCCCACCCACTTTTCATTTCTTCTGCACTTATCAGATACACCCTATCTGACTAACCTAGCACTTGCCACTTACTGGCTGCACTACCACTTCTTATCGCCTTTATTTATTTTACTTATTATTTATTCTGCTCTCACTTCTGTTCCGCACTTTTCACTGACCCCACCTTCCATGCACTTTCCCCCGTTTCCCTTTCCCATGCACTTGCAGCGTTCTCAATGGTTCTCAATGTCACTGGGCCTAGTGAGATCGTCATTTTCGTTTTGTTCTCCCCCGTTTCCCCTCCCTTTGCCTGGTCGCTCACTGAAACACTTGTGTATGAGCGCGATATAAATCAAATAGAATTTCATAGTCAGATTGGGAGTCTTGCCTTCCTTCCATCTTCCTTCCCTCTCCCTTCGCCTGACTTCTCCTTCCTCTCTACACCTCTCCCTTTCTCTTGTTGGGGGGTCAGCCTGACTCTCTGGATCCTGTCCTTCTTGATCTTGCTTGGTTCCATCATTTACCTCCCAGTTCAGTCTTGCACTGCCCTGCCACCACGCTAATACTTGGAGGTGAGCCTGTGGTGTTAGGTATCTCTTGTGTCACAGCCCATTAGAGGTGCTTGAACAGGACCCTTGGCATCCACCTTGTTCACTCTGGCACACAACAAAATCAATGCTTTCGCCAAGAAGGATACAAGACCAAAATTGAGGGCATCAAATGTCAGAATCGTCACAGAACTCCGGTATTTCACAATCACGTGAAGCTGCGCTTAACACCTTTCACCTGTGAGGTACCATTTTCATCGGAACACCTGTGGGAAGGTAGGACATGTGTTGCTGCCCATGTGTTTGTCTTTCCTGGTCGTAAATATCTCAAAATTGTGTTCTTTCCCCTACGTTTTGGACTTTGCTGGGCATTCTGGGTAGTAAATCCTAGTGCGATTCATGCAAGTGATGCCTCTTTAAATTTCCACTGGTGTCTTTATTTCAGAAATGTAGGATGTTGCCTGTTTTCCTTGGTGGCTGCGACACCCCAGTGCTAAATGTCTGCCCTGCTGCACGGCTAAATACAGTGTCGATCTGGTTTTCCCAGAGCACCTGTCAGACCTGTATTTTAGTCTGTTCCCTTTCAGACTCAGCCAGTGCACCCACACATTTGAGGTACCGTTATCGAAAGGATACATGTGGGAATGTGGGCAGGTAAAAAAAATGTTTTTTCAACTTTTCCTTTTTGTCATGCATTCTGGGTAAAATATTCTTCTGCAATCAACAAAAGCAAGATGCATTTGGATTCCCTTGTGTTTCTTCTTTTCAAAACTGCATGTGATTCCCATCTTTCCTTGGTGGTTGCGATGCCAGAGCCCTCAATGCATGTACTTGCCCACAAGCCAAAACATGCTCTTCACTGAGCATTTCCATGCTACTGGTTTAGCCCGTTCCCTTCAGCCCAGGCCAGTGAACCCACACACGTGAGGTACCATTTCTATCGGGAGACGTGTAGCAACGTAAAAAGGTAGGTCATGCACGGTTTGCTGAACATTTCAGTGTTGTCCCACTAGCAAGTCTCTAAATACTGTATTATTTCTACTTTTTCACATTTGCTGTGCATTTTGGGTCGGAAATTCTTGTACCAACAATGCATGCTGGGTGTATTTGAATTCCCAGATGTGTCTTCTATTTGAAAACTGATGTGCTTCCTTGTTTTCTTTTGTGCGAGTAATGCCCCGGCCCAGGGGTGTTGCTAGGTCTGGAAAAGATCTGGGGCTAAGCTAATGTCAGGCCTGGCGAGACTCGGGGCTAGATACAGCGTTTTGGTTGTAGCCCCTGAGCTTCTATCCAGGGCTACAACCAAAAGACCCAGGGCTATAGCCCGCCTGCCCCCCCTAGCAATGCCTCTGCCCCTGCCCAAAATCTATGGGCTGCCCACAATACATCCAAAACACTCTTCCACAAGCGTTTGTCATACCCGTGGTTTAGCCATTTCCTTTTAGGCGAGGGACTGTGCACCCGACACATGTGAGGTACCATTTTGTCTTGGGATACCTGTAAAAAGGTAGGACATTCGTTTTATCTTGGTTGTGATAATGTTTTCATACATGTCCTGCTGTGCTTTGTTATACCACCCTTTATTTTCCCAAACGTGCCCTATATTCGGTCGCTGCTTTATGCACTGCACGCTTTTGTCACCTGCGCAAGTTACCTATCCTTCCAAAGGTCTGTTCTTTCAAAGAATGTCTACTTGGCACTCTTCACCACATTGGTTTTTGTTATTTTCAAATGCTAAGTAGGTCACTTTAGGCCATCAGCATTAAAATAGTGTGCATCAAGGCTTGGTATTGCTGGCGAAACATTATGAAAAATGTGTGATTTCCTAACTAAGGAGTCAGGGAAATGTAGCGGAGCATTGCTTTACTGAATATTCATGGAAGCCATTACCTTAACAACACGCAAACATGTCCAACACACTTTATTTCAGTAATGTTTGCAATTCTTTGGAAAATTACAAGAATTATGGGTAAATAGCTCTTGCCTGATCTGTGCAAAGGACCCCTTCCTAAACTTAGAATTGTATCTACTTTTCAAAAATGTATGCCTTTCTGTGTTCCCATTTAGCTTGCCTACCCTCCTCTTCCAGTCCGTGCAAACATGTCCCATTTTTTTTTTTTTTTTTAAAGGGTGGAAAAATAGCCTACCTCTCACAAAACTGAAGATACACATGAAAAATAATTGTTTTTGTTTCCATTGAACGTGTTCTTGAAAGCTTGGAAAATGGCATATTAAAAACTGCAAACCTTTTGTTCATAGCTCTTACAAAAAACAAACCACAGGCTTCTTTTTACATAATTGTATTGCAATTTTCTGAAAACAAAACACAAAATGTCACGTTTTTGTTATTTTCTCACACCCCACCATAGCAAGCAACTAATCCTAGAAGAAAAGGGTGCAAATCTGGCCAGGATATCACTTGTAACAGAAAAGTTACAAGAGTTTGAATGCCAACATACTGAAATGCCCAAAAAAGGCCTCAGCACTGGGAGGAAAAGCCCTCAGCAGTTAAGCGGTTAAAGCTAGACGGCTTTAAATATTACAGAGGATTCCCAGCCTGGCGACCAGGACTATTCATAGCATGTGAATCCATGTAAGGCCCCATGTTGGAGATTTCGTAAAATACTGCATGATGGAGAATTGGGAAGTAGCATGCAAGGAAAAAAAGATGCTTTTATGAATGCTCCCTTTTACCACTGTAATTCAGATATGTTTGACAATGCCAGCTGAAAATGCAACGAGGACATTTCAGCAGATCTTGATGAGAGCGAGCATAGATGCCAGTGACAGCACAAATTCAAAATGTTTCAGGAACTGGCTTCTCCATTCTCTCCGTGGCAGAACTACTGGTGTTGACATTTTAATGCTTTTTAAAAATCAGGCAATTTAAATTTGCCATGGGTTCATCTGGTATGCACGACTGCAGATGTCACAGCCATTATTGGGGAGTGAAATAGCTGCATTGGCTGCGTGAAGACACATTTGGGTGAGAAGGCCGTTCATTTGAAAAACTACCATTGTATTAAACATCAGGAGACAATATGTGCAAAACATTTGCAATTCACACTAGTAATGGACATCACTGTGAAAATTTTCTTCACCCGTGCACATTCTTTAAACCACAAGATTATTTCAGACTTTTTAGAAGATGCAAAGTCAGATTCTGGTGAAGACCTATATCTCAGATGTCCGCTGGCTTGGTCGTGGAAATGTTCTGAAACGATTCTTTGCATTCGGGCAAGAAATAAAAGCATTCCTTGATGAGCAGAGAATGGACACTTCTGTCATGCAAGATAAAGACTGGTCATCTGGCTTTGCTATTCTAACCAACCTTACAGGCCCTTTCAAAGACTTACATTTAAAGTTTAAAGGAAGCCAAACACTCATCTGAGACATGTTTGAGCAGTTTGTGCTTGTGAAATAAAGTTAAAACTTCACAGCCCAACGGGAGATAGGGATGATTGTAGACTTCGCTGCATGCGGAAGTGCTTTCCCCCATAACAAGTATGTAAAATAGCATTGGCATGTGAAGTTGTTTTTGGGAATCGATTCACAAATCCCAACATGCCTCTTATACTTTTTGAAGACCCTTTCGCTGCTGATGTTAAAAATGTTACACCTGATCTTCAGCTACAAATGATTCAACTTCAGTGCTGTAGTGCCCTCAAAAATACACAGAGGTGCCTGTATTAGACTTACCAGTCTCTGAACACGCTCCAGTTTCACAATCTGTGCCAGGAAGCATTAAGGAGTAGGTTGATTACCTGAACGCCTATTCTCCAGCATTGGTATCTTTCATGGGTTCACATGCTTTGAATATTTCCTGTCATCAGGCTGGGAATCCTTCTTTACACACTTATTACTTTATAATATAAAGAAAAAACTGTTGTGTTTTGTAGTCGTCAGGTCCAGGCCCAGAAGGGTATTAATCTTCCCTTTGTGTGCATGCTTCTTTTTATTATTTCTCAGTATTTATTCTGACCTTGCTTTAGACCTCAACTCTTGTGCTGAGAGTAGGGAAGCTTCCCCAAGCCAAGATGGAGGATAACCAACATGCTGATTAGCTACAGTGATAAAGAACCTATGACCAACATTCTAAACTGCCTTTAGTTTTACCCAAGAGGCAAGTCATGTTTTCTGAGCTCCCTTTAATTTATGCGCTAGAAACCCCAGCAGCAGGTTGTGGCTGTTTGTACTTCCTGGAAGAATGATAGGAGTGAATCAGGAGTCAGACCACCAGTGAAGAAGAAAGCAGCTTGACCAACTGAAGGCATCGCCAAGTTCTTATTTGCTCTTGCTATCTTATTTGAGACATTTACCTGATTGAAATCAGCATGAGTTTAAATTTACCAAGGCTGTGTACTCATACATGCCTAAGAGAAGTCGATGCTTAAATATAACTGTTTCCAGGTAGCACGAGTGAGAGCAAACAGTACACCCCTTTTCGGCATCGCTGTTTGGATGTGGGCCGGTATGGCACAACCACTTCGGCCAGGCAACCATTTCAGCGCAGCCATTTTGGCGCAGAAGCCTTTCTGACGCTGTTGATTTGGCACGAGGGACATTTGGACTTGGCTGGCATTGCAGCCATGTCTAAATGCCCTCACGCCAAATACAAATGGATTACTTGCCACAAATGACGCTCCTCATTGACAGGTACTATACCTGTTAACGGGTTTCATTTGTGACAATTAATCATTTAATGCTGGGGCATTTCCTGGTGCATGTTCAAATGAGCACTGTGCTGGAGGAGCAACAGCAACTCCAAGTCATTGGAAGATGCATGCGGCAGAGACATGGTGGTGGCAGAGTGCCTGGCTATGCACTCTATACATGGGACGGCCTTGGTCTCGCTGGCTCATCTAAATCTAGCACCCTCTGTCAGTGTAAACATAAGATCTTTCGGAATGGGGGAATAGAATACATTGCAAGCTGCAGGAAGAGGGTTTTGGACTGTGGTCAAGTCCATTCTGATGGATGTGCTGACTCCAGTTCTAACATTAGCCTGTGTGGTGCACATTCCTCTAAGCGATGAATGGCTAACGCCTAGACTAGTAAACATCCCTGACTTCCCTATAGTCATTACCTGTCCCATGCCACCTCGCCTAGACTAGTAAACATCCCTGACTTCCCTATAGTCACTACCTGTCCCATGCCACGACGCCTAGACTAGTAAACATCCCAGTCTTCCCTATAGTCACTACTTGCCCCATGCAGTCACGCCTAGACTAGTAAACATCCCTGACTTCCCTATAGTCATTACCTGTCCCATGCCACCTCGCCTAGACTAGTAAACATCCCTGACTTCCCTATAGTCACTACCTGTCCCATGCCACGACGCCTAGACTAGTAAACATCCCAGTCTTCCCTATAGTCACTACTTGCCCCATGCAGTCACGCCTAGACTAGTAAACATCCCTGACTTCCCTATAGTCACTACTTGCCCTGTGCTGCCATGCCTAGACAAGTAAACATCCCTGACTTCCCTATAGTCACTACTTGCCCCATGCCGCCACACCTAGACTAGTAAACATCCCTGACTTCCCTATAGTCACCACCTGTCCCATGCCACCACGCCTAGACTAGTAAACATCCCAGACTTCCCTATAGTCACTACCTGCCCCATGCCGCCACGCCTAGACTAGTAAACTTCCCTATAGTCACTACTTGCCCTGTGCTACCATGCCTAGACAAGTAAACATCCCTGACTTCCCTATAGTCACTACTTGCCCCATGCCGCCATGCCTAGACTAGTAAACATCCCTGACTTCCCTATAGTCACCACCTGTCCTGTGCCGCCACACCTAGACTAGTAAACATCCCTGACTTCCCTATAGTCACTACCTGCTCCGTGCCACCACGCCTAGACTAGTAAACATCTCCGACTTCCCTATAGTCACTACCTGCCCCGTGCCACCACACCTAGACTAGTAAACATCCCTGACTTTCCTATAGTCACTACCTGCCCCGTGCCACCACGCCTAGACCAGTAAACATCCCTGACTTCCCTATAGTCACTACTTGCCCTGTGTCGCCATGCCTAGACAAGTAAACATCCCTGACTTCCCTATAGTCACTACTTGCCCCATGCCGCCACGCCTAGACTAGTAAACATCCCTGACGTCCCTATAGTCACTACCTGTCCCATGCCGCCACGCCTAGACTAGTAAACTTCCCTGACTTCCGTATAGTCACTATCTGCCCCGTGCCGCCACACCTAGACTAGTAAACATCCCTGACTTCCTTACAGTCACTACCTGCCCCATGCCACCACGCCTAGACCAGTAAACATCCCTGACTTCCCTATAGTCACTACCTGCCCCGTGCCACCACGCCTAGACTAGTAAACATCCCTGACTTCCCTATAGTCACTACTTGCCCTGTGCTGCCACGCCTAGACTATTAAACATTCCTGACTTCCCTATAGTCACTACGTGCCCCGTGCCGCCAAATTAGTCCAAGAGTATTGCGACGATTTGGACAAAGGTACGGAACAACAAGTTAAAATCACCATCACTTGCGAAAGTCAACCATAGAAACCTGCACACTACAGGAATAGGGACGACTGGGACAGCATCATTACGAGTGCATGTTTGAAGCCAGCGTTGGTGGTTGGGGCTGGGCGGGAGGGCACTCACATTAAATAATAAGGCTTGCCATGTGTTTATGAATCATTTTAATGAACAGATCAAACCTCGGTATTCTTAAGCTCCTAAGTGCTAAGGGCGAGTGTGGCTGTCCAGTTAAATACGTAAAATGTTGGGCATCTGCCCCTTCTTGTGGTGCCAACCTGCAATGTGGGATTTGGTGGGCATTATTTGGGTGATTCGGGTTGTGCAACAGATTATGTTGTAGTCTGAACGGGCTGCAGTTGATTGGGATTTATGTTGTCTTTGGGATTAACTAAGGGCCACACATAAGAGGAGGAATGCTTGGATTCCTCCTTTTATATCTAGGACACTTTAAAAGAAATGATCATAGTAAGTTTAGCGGCCTGTTCTTTCATCAAAGTGATGTAGTTCGCTTCTGAACAGTGAGGGGAAAAAACTTTTTCTTTGCTGACTGAATTGTGTTATATACAACAACAAAAAATATATCAACTTGACTAGGACTGTATCTTACTTGTTTAGAAATGACTTTATCCGGGCCTAATCCCTGCTGGCATAACATTCTCTCAAGGGGCGATAGGTTATCCCATCTGCTGTCTGGTAACTCGGTAGGAGTAGTCATAGGCCGCTTGGACCCCCGAGTCCTGCTCAGCAAGGGTCTTCCATGGTTAATGCTATGAACAGCCAGTCCCCTAGTGGCCGCTAAAGGGTGATGCAGGCGACTGAGTATTGTGCAACATGCACCCTAGGAAAGCAGTTTGTAATCACGTGACGCCGCAATTATTCCACGCTCCAAAAACATTACGCAAGAAGATAAACTCTGAATATGGACCGTGTGGCTGAGCCACAATGTGCAAATAGGAGGATCCCGCCTCTTCTTCTTTACTGGCTGTCTGCACTCAGATGCCCTTGCAGTTTTTGATAAAAGAATCACCTCCTATTCTTTGAATGGCAGATATACTGTACTGTATAGTTATCAGGTTATTTCTGTAACTAATTCACCCTGACAATGAGTAGTGTCTACACAAAAATAGAGTAATGAGTGAAAATAAAAGAAAGTACGAAGCATCCTTAAATTAGCTGAGCAGTTTAATTTAATTTAAAAAATAAAGGTTCGGTTCAGCAGCGAACCACAAGTGACATATTTGACCATCCTTCATTATTTAAATTTTCTGTAAAAAGTTACATATTTCAGTATGTTTTGGCGCAACACCAATTTAAAAACATCTTTAAAAAAAATAATGAAATTTTGCGCCTAAACATACTGGTATCGTAAAGTCCCCGCGCCAAACTGGCTTCTGCCTCGAAACGTCTGCGCCGAATTGGCCGGCAACGAACCTGCCGCGCCAATACTACCTTCTCCGCAAGCAAATGTTACATTGACTAGCGCAGCAACAGGGCCATCTAGAGGGCGTTCTCTGTTACTGCAAGCGAACAGCAAAATATTTTCACTTTCTGTTTTCCAACTTTTGATAACATTTTTCTAGATGCAAGGATAGCGCAGTATATTTTTTTATTATTATATTTATAAAATAACGTTTAACTTTTCTTAAAAAAATATCATTACATAACAATTTCAATTCAAGTCAATTAGAAAAAAAACACTTATAAATGCACTTAAAACATTAACTAAATCAATTTAAACAAACACAATTTACCCAAAATCATAAATCTCTTCAGCTAATAAATAGAAAAAGAAAACAATTCGCAATCAATTTAGAATCAGAACTAGTTACGTTAGTATCACTATCTCTTTAAAGAAATGAATTGCTGCCGTCAGCCAATGATTATACCGTGAACTCATAACTCCTTGCCAGACCATGCCCCCTCCTCCGACAGACAATTTTTTCCACCAAGTTATCAAAGTAATGATGATACCCATCGTTTGGAGCCCCACAGTGTAGCAGCAAATGCTGCATTGACTCACCCTGGCCCTGCTCCAAGCAACAGCGACAAGTCCTTAACTCCTGCGGGATCCCAACTTCAGCACCTTCAATTTCTTTAGTTGGTAATAGATTGAGTCTCATCCTCATAGCCGATCTACACCATGACGGGCTCAGTGACTTCCTTATGTAGGTCAGTGCCATCCCCACAGGCCTTACATCAATTTGTATTTATCACTTGCATCACGCACCAAGCCCTAGGGTAACTGGTCGCTTGAGAAATTTGAAGGTTACAGGGATAGACAAGGTTATCAAGCAAACAGGATATCACAGGTTATCATCAACGAATGGATCCAGGTTACAGGTGGGTCAGATACTGTGAAAACAGGAAGACTGGACAGTGGTGAGCTACGGGGGCCGGCCCGGGCGGCTCAGGTGAAGGTAAGGATGATAACTGCTACTTATTGAGGAGGCTTGGTACTCAGCCAGTTTTTTTATACTGGCTTTGAAAGTGAGGAATGAGGGTTCTTGTCTGAGGGGGGTAGGTCAAGAGTTCCAACGTTTGGCTGCTTGAACTGGGAAGCTAGCTAGCTCCTCCTGCTGTTTTTAGATTAAATCTTGGGACCACTAGATTGTGGGACTGTGAAGATCTGGTGGTGCGTATGGTTTGGTGTACCTGGATTTTCTCTGCCAAATATTTAGGGGCAGCGTTGGCTAGACATTTGTGAGTAATGGCCAGGGTGCGTAGAGTAATTCTGTCTCGGGTGGGAAGCCAACTGGCATTATGTCTATGCAAGGATATATGGCATGATCTCGGGAGACTAAGTGCAGCTCTCCGAGAATTATTTTGGAGTACCTGGAGTTTGTTTAGGTTGTGTTCTGAAGTGCCGATGAAGAGTGTGTTGCAGTATTCGATTTTAGATAGCGCAAGAGCTCTGGCCAGCGTTAGGCAACTGATTGTGGACAGGTATGGTTTGCAGCTGTAGATCAATTTGTTAGTATAGGCTGTGGAGGAGGGTTGAGTCGAGATAGTCTTCCGGGGTTTTTATCTCTTTAGAGACATTGATTATGTTGCCATCAATGATGAAAGAGGAGTATTTGATGTTGAGTTTATTCAGCCGTGCCTGGGTACCCACAATCATTAACTCGGTATTATCACCGTTGAGGCAAAGGCCATTAGTGGACATCCAGGCATGGATTTCAAGATTTCAAGATTTCAAGATAGATGCTATTTAGCAGTTTAGAGTCATGGTCATAACTAGTAAGGGGGATGAGGACTTGAGTGTCGTCAGCATAGTTGGTGTAGACGACACCGTTTGTCCAGGCGGTCGAAGAGGAGCTTTGTGAAGATATTGTATAGTGTGGGTGACACACAGGATCTCTGAGGCACATCACACAATATTGGAGTCAGGTCTGCTGAGGCCAACGGGGAGAAGACTCTGGTGGTCCGGTCAGATGAGAATGATTTGATTTGATCCAATCGGATGCATCAGGGGAAAAAGATGCAGCCGTGGTTCGGTGTTTGGTTAGAATTTGATGATCGACGAGATCGAAGGCTGGAGATAGGTCAAGTAATAAGAGGATAGCTAGTTTGCTTTTATCGTTCGACTCATACATTTGGATCTTTAGATCCAGGAGCGCTGTCTCGGTTCCGTGTCTGGGTCTGAAACCAGATTGCCTGAGTCCCAAGACGTTGTTCTCTTCTGGATTTCCAAACAGGCAACGCGGTCCAAAATCTTTAGAAGGAACAGGACAGTGGTGATGGGTCTTTAGTTGGTGGGGACATTTGGGTTGAGATTGTTTTTTTTAGTAGTGGCATGACCCAGGCTTCCTCGAGGTTGTTAGGAACCTGATTGGAGGAGAATGAGGAATGTATCAAGGAGGTGATGAATGGGGATACGTTTTTAGCTGCAGCCTTGATGATAGTGGCGCCTTGGCAGTGGGATGGTTTTAGGCTTTTTATGATGTCCTCTACTTCCTCTAGAGTTACTTGTGAGAAGGAGAACGGGATGCAGGGGGGAGATGTATTATCTGGGTTAGGGAGGATGATTGGGAACCTATGAGGCTGGCCTTTTTTGGCTTGGATCTTCTTTTGGAGTAATGTGATTTTATCTGCGAGGGCTTGCTGGATTTGTGTGCACCAATCTGCGTTTTTGATGCAGTCTTGGTCGGGAGGTGCAGGGGATTCAAGCTCTTTTAATATGCTTAAAATCTTTAAATCACTTATATGATCTTACTTTTCCAATAGTCAGGATCTAATCTCTTTCTTTTAATTTTATTTTAGTTTTCAAAGGGGAGTACAGGAACATATCCGTTGTGATGCCACTTTCTTCCAGGATTTGGTAACATTCCTGCTCCCATTTAATGAAACAGGGCCAGGTTTTAGAGTCTAGGAGCAGCCTCCATTCTCACTAGATAGAACCCTGCTTGGCACACAAGTTGTTTTTCAGTACCGCAAGGCTTTTTTGACAAGATATGAAACTTGATAGAGGGCAGGCCTAATTCATAGCGATACACTGCCAAGGAGACACCATTTGGCAGCGTCAGGACTTTCCTCCAAAAGAGGCCCTCAATCACTTCCCAGCACATCACTACTGGAAGCCCCAGATTTTTCCCACCATATATCAGCGAAGGGATATCTTTCAGTTTATAGTATTTCAGAACAGGTGGTAATGAGAAGAAACCAAACTTGCTATTTTTTACAGCTGCCTGGGCTGACAGCATTTTTACCTTAGAGGTCAGGTGACTGCAATTTCAGCATTGTTCTGCAGTGCATGCAATCTAGTGCACAAATAAACACATTCTCCAAAGCCTCCCTGTTCAAACACCAGCGGAAAGTCTTGTATTTTTGTCTCAAACCTGGTCGAAGAACCAGAATCTTAGATTTCTTCAAGTTGATGGTTAATTTATTCAGACTTGCATATGGCGCCAATGCGTCCAACTTCCGCTGGAGGCCAATTGGTGTTTAGTCAAACAATACCAAATTGTCAGCAAAAAATAAGCAGTCTAAATTTAATGTAGATAAGCGAGGCGAAAAACTGCAAATGTTTTCAAAAATTCTGCTGATGTTGGAGGTCAAAAGAACAAACAAGAGTGCGGCCAGTGTACAACCGTGTTTTAGGCCTCTGGTGGTTTCAAAGGCGGCTGAGAGTTTGCCCTGAGCATTCAACCGGGCCCCGATAGTCGTGTCTGAATGAAGGGCCACAATCCTACTTAAGAGTACTACTGGGAAACCCCATTTCTGCAGTTTGGTCCATAGGAGGTACCCATCTACGCCATCAAAAGGCCATGGAGAAATCAATAAAGACTGCATATACTGGTTTAGATCTCGCCATGGCCTCCATTTTTAGCAGCCCCAGTAGAAAGAGGTTTGGATTTGTTCCCACCCCCTTACGGAAACCAGTCTGTAGAAGGGCAAATCTGCCCACCCATCTTGCCCAGCCCGATAAGTCCCTCTGCAACTAAGTTGCAAACATCATGGAGAGACTATCCAGCAGTGTAATCGGCCTATAGTTGGTAGGGAGCACTCTAGGGCCATTTTTATGAATTGGCACAATGATTGACTCGCTCCAGCTCTCCGGTAGGTGAGCTTTGACGAGAATATCTTTAAAGAGGGTACTCAATAAACAAGCCCAAAATATTGGGTGGAATTTAAGGACCGAATTAGATAGGCTGTCAGGGTCAGAAGCCTGCGATTTTTTGCTCTGCAGAGTGATTAGCTCGATTTCCTCTTCCGTAAATTCCAACGACAAGGCTCTACTGGGCAGACCTCCCTCCGTGTTACAGCAACAGAGGCCTCCCTGTAAACTTGTGTAATGGTCACCCAAACCTGTTCACTTATAGGATTTATTAGGTCATATGAGGAGGAGCATCCCAGACCAGTTATTGTTCGCCAAAAGGCACCTATGTCCCCGGGCCTAATTAATAACATCTTTGATGCATCATTTAACACCAGCTTCTGTTTATGGATGAGTAGCCAGTTCCTATAGGTATTCTTTTTCAAAGATCTGCGGTCCTCAGGTGGAATCTTTTTCGCAGTTTTCAAAGATCTACGTAACTCCCTCTTCTTTTGTTGGACTCTGGGTTCATAGGAATGATTTCTAACCACCTGACATATCTTTTGCTTTGCAGATGGCATTTCCAAATAGATTCTAGTCAGTATGGCCTGGTAAGTGGTTGAAAAAGGCCAAAGCTCAAATTCCCCCGTTCCAAGAAGGCTCCCCGAGGTGGCATAGAACCCCTTCATGTTCTTAGGGTTCCAGGTAATTCTATTTTTCCCGGCATTAATATTTAAGACTGGTTTATAGAATTGAGTTGAACATTTCTGCCTCTCCACAGTCCAACTAAGAATCAGGGGGTTATGATCGCTAAGGTCAGAGTGAACAATTGATAGGAAACTGGCATTTTGAAAAATATCATCTGATGCAAAATAATAATCAATTATGCTGCTGCTGCCCCCCCCCCCCCCCCCCGTGCCAAGTCGAATTGGGAGAGCATTGCCTTTAACGTTGCCATTCAGCATGCAAAAGTCCCAGGCTTCCATAAACTCCACCCAAGCTGTGCCTCTGGCTATCTGAGCCATATTTTGAGAATTTGCATCCTCCGGACTGGGGTAGGTAATGCAAGATGCATTTAAATCCCCACAGATCAACATGGAATTCGAGTTCCTCTTTGTTTGCCACAGGTATATAATCTCTTCTATGGAGTCCTGGAAGAAATCGGATTCGATAACTCCTGGATTCCAGTAAGATATAAAACTAGAGTAAAGCCGCTATCCGGATAGATCAGACTATCCCACTCCAACTCAACGGCCTGAACAAAAGCGTTTGGTGTTGCATAGTCGGAGGCTAAAATCTTCAGGTCATTCTGGATACCCAAGAGCAGACCTGAGGCCAGCCGGCCTCCCCTTCTGAACCTTGTAGGCAGGATTTAGCAAACACTCATACCCGTCGACTGAAGGGGACGTTCTCAGCCATGTTTCTTGCAAACAGAACATATCTTTTTTGAATATTTATGAACATGAGGGAGCAAACAAGTGAGCAAAGCCCCTAGAATTCCATGATACACATGTTGTATCGTTCTGAGAGGCCTGGTCTAAAACCGGTATCAGTAACTTTTTACGTTCATTTAAACAAGCAGCTACCCAGTTCCACTCAGACCATCCACATACATCAATATCAGCACCTAAATGGTCAGTTACAAGTCGACCCCCATTCCCACAGGTTGAGCATTTTACAGACAGAATTGGTGAGAAATCAGAGACTGCAACCGTACTGGAGGGAGAATTATTTTGAGCCTCACAATTCAACAGACATTTTGAAGGAACAGAAGCAGCAACCAAGAAACCCCAAGCATTCAGCTGAATGGAGGCCAACAAAACCTGGTTTAATACCAGGCGGGATCCAAAGTGCAAAATAACCTTTTCAGTCTAATGTTGTTCCAAAACTCCATCTGGACAATGTCTGCTGACGTTAAGTGCTCCAAGTATTCTATTCTAGTCAACAGTTTCAGTACTCGGGATCTGTTTAATGTTAACTGAACACTATCCCCCAAGGACCATTCAACGACCAATATCAGAGGTAAGGGCACCTCTTGAGGTAGTGGTGCAACGGGCTGCGTGTTCACAAGGCTTTGGCATGGTCTATCTTCTACAGTGATGAAGCCTTCTCCTTCCTCGGGTCCTGCCCCGAGAGGCACCCTAGTTGAAGCAGTGAAAGGCATCTCCTCGAGCTCCTGTGCCAGAGGGTAGGTAGACTGAGTCATCGCACCTAAAGAGGTGGCATCGGAAGAAGTAGCTCGAGAGGCCTGGGCAAAATAACTTCTCTCAGTGGGATGACCTGGAGCAAACACTCCCATACCCTGCAGCTGATTTACCAAGGATTCAGGGCCAAGCCCAGCCGACGAGGGCACCGAGAAAGGGGCACACAAACCCTGCCATGGGCTCTCTTGACCTGGATCTGCCATTGGCTCATCCACAAGTGCGACATGTGGGGGGTGGGGGGGGTTATATAGTTGAAAACACACTGATTTTTTTTTATCCTTGCCCCGGGTGGAATTTGATTGGTGCAGGCCCATTTTTTGAGGTTGATATAGAGCTATAGTGTTTATTATTTTTCCCCCAAGAATGATTTAGAACTTCTCCCTGCATTTTTTAGAAGTACACTTTATATTTGCTGGCTTTTTGGGCAAGGCAGAAGTAGTATTTTGAATTGGCTTCTTTTGTTTTGGGGTCATTTCGTTGCCGTTTGATTGGTATCTTTGACCCCGACACATCAAAGATTGGAAAAGCCCCCGCTGATTTAGCCAATTCCTCTGGTGTTTACGAGCTAGGCAGTTGGTCACCCCTACCTTCTGCCATTAGCTCTTCCGCTACGCAGAGTATCTCAGCCTCTACAGGGGAAGATGGCTCGATCAAAACTCCCTTTGAGTGTTCAAAGAAGCTGGCTGCTGCATCACACAGAGGCTGGAGGCAGCATCCGCTAGTTTTGAGATTAGGCTTTAATAAGACTGCCCCCGGTAGGAAGAGCGAGACGAACTTAGTAAAGGTGGGGGCCATTCAGTTTGGCAGTTGATTGCAGACGCTAATTTAGGAATGGCTTTCAGGGAGAGGGCCCGAAGCAGGTCCTCAGCCACAGACATTTTTCCCATGTGTTTTCTCTGGTGACTATTGACACCAGTTCATTTTGGTCATAGAGCGCCTACAGCTCTTTCGACGAGCCCGCACATTGTGCACACAACCCCCCCCCCCCTTATCTCAGTTTCTTGGGAGGGCTCTGCTGGGCTGGCAGTGAGCAAATCAAAAGCCTTTTCCCTACAACAATGTGTTTGAGCCCACAGAGGTTCCAATGGTAGATTACATAGAAGAGGGGCAGAAGCAAAACTGGGCGGTATCAGGATGGGCAGTAGGCCATGTGAATCGTGGCCAGCGGAAGAAGGGGGTAGTGTCTGCAGGCAGCTGCACAATTTTCTTGACCCAAAAACCTTTAGTCTGCAGGAAGCTGGAGTTTCTTCTCCTCAATTCTATGACCCAGCTCCAAGTTTGTAATTTCCCTTAAAATTTAAATATCCTCATTCATCAAAAGAATGAGTCTGCATTTTCATCTAAAGAGGGGGAAAAGGGATGCCTCAGGTAATAGGCTCCTCCCAAACCCAGTCCACCATGGGTATCCGTGAGAAGTCTTGGCTTTGCTCGTGAAATTCCATGCAGGCGCCACCGCAGCCAATGTTGCTGCCTTTGTGGAGATGAAAAAAACATTCAAGACCTTCAAACACCTCAAGTCTTCTATTTTGGCAGAACTGGAGATGGGCTCAGAGGCGCTTACTGAGCACGTTCGGCTTTAGCAAGTGGATGACAACCAAAGAATAATTTCGGGGTGGAGGAGCCAGTACATGCATGGAAAGGGACCGATTTCAGGGCAAGCGAACACAGAAAAAGGGGAGGCTATTTGAATGCGCTCCGATGGAACTGGCTTGTGTCAGCTGGGCTGGATGTGGGGCGCACCTTGGGGGTCACGACCGTGCTACAGGCCAGCCCTGGGCTCCAAGCATTACGCTAGAGGGCTGAGCATTCTCACCAGCTTGAAGGCGCAGGCACAGCGCAAAATCTCCTGCGACACAGGGGACAAGGCCAAGCAAGGTGCAGACCTCCACTACAGAGTGAGGAGAGGGCACCACAAGAAGCTGCTGAGGGTATTGAAACAAATAGAAAAGACTGGTCGACGTGGGAGAACACAATCCACCCGGCGAGAGATATAGTGTGAAGCAGAGCAAGAGGTTCAATCTGGGGACCGTGCCTCACTGGGCCAAGCCCGCGCATCAGATCGGAAAAGAGCGAGGTACGCTGCGAAATTCACACACGCGTGGGTCTAACCTTGTGGTTCGCCAGTGCTGGCCCAAGTGCAGGATGCACTGCCTAATCCAAAGGACTATGTTACACATCATATGGCAGACACTTACCTCCCATGTAGACTCCCATAACAAGACCTAACAAAGGCGCAACCTGAGGGCAGGGATATTATACGGGGGAATGGGGACCAGCCTTCCAAACCGGAAGAGAAGCAGGGTTGAGTAATCCCCCACAGTCAGAACCGTCCCTATAACAAAAGAAGCTTTGGTTATACCCGCAAAGGCCGTTAAGGTGGCGGAGAAAGGTTACGTCGTTGGCCGGACAGCGCTAGTAACAACATGAATACACGGGATAACAGCACACCTGCTGCCTTGATCCATCGCACTTAAGGGTGTCGGGTGCAAAGAGGGGGGGGCCCACAGCTCACCTGGATAAGAACTGTGTGCATGGGGAGAGATACTAGAGCAGAAGCACAGAGGAGGGATAACATACCACAATGAGAAGAGAGCAACAACACCCCGACACAGAAATAAACCATCACGCACACAGAAGCAAAGCTCAGATGCCACCTTCAGAGGGACATTGGTGAAGATGACGCCTAATGCCTCAAAGAGGAGAATGGCAAGTAAATCAAAAGGAGGAAGAGGCAAAAAAACTCGCATCGACTCCTTTGCTAAAAAGTCTGATGAACACAACCCACCCCACTTGCCACAAATATGGCCTCAACGAGCTCTGCACAGCGGGTAGGAGGTGAAAGTGAGGACCCAATACTGGAGGCTATAGCTGTCCTAATGTTATCCTTGGAAAACAAGCTGGACACAGTCATGTTGGATATGGGCCTCCTCCGACAAGATGTACGGAACTTGACGGACCGAGTGAGTACAGCGGAACAGCAGAACACCACCGACGTCACCACCACTCAGCCCCAAATGTCAGATATACTGCAACGAGTGAAGATCCTGGAACATAGAGCGGAAAATGTGGAAAGGAGGGCCCAAAGGAACAAAATCCGTATTGTTGGACTGCCAGAAGAAGAGGGCAGAGTCCCCACGAATTACAATGAATATTTGCTGTTGCAGGAGATCGGGGCAGGAGTACTGTCCTAAGGCTTCGCGGTGGAGAGAGCCCAGAGATCCTAGACTAGGAAACCCCAACCGGCAGCCCCCCTGAGACCAATGATCGCAAAGATCGTGAACTTCAAAGATCGTGAGAAAATATTGACGTTTCTGGTCATCACCCCCCTTCTCTTGAAAATAACTCCAGAATAATAATTTAACTGGACTATACTGCCATGGTCCAGAGACAGAGGGCGTGCTTTGGCCCAACCAAGCAACGCCTTAGAGTGACGGGCATATGTTACATGCTGCTATACCCTGCCAAAATGAAGGTGATACGAGAGGGCAGATGGTATTTCTTTGAGACGACAGAGGAGACCCATGCATTGATGGACCAGCAGGGCATCCCTCAGCAGAGACCCAGGAACGCCAATAATGATGGAAACCTGCCCCGGGGACGACACGGGCGAACCCAATATGGGGAAGGTAATTTCGGCACAACGCACATAATGCAAGCCAGAAGAAAAGAATAACAGAGCAACGAACGTCGGTTCTGCCGCAGAGGACAATAGGACACAGTTGTTTGGTTGTTTGGTGAAAGGCATGTATAGTGGAGGACGCAGCATACAAAGAAGTAGCAGGCACGGCGAGGGTGGCAACGGAGTTGACAAGGGTCAAATGAAACCAGCCCAGTAAAATATCCCCAGTCTGAGGTCCCTGGCGACGATGGCACAGAGTAACATGAAATTGGGGAAGAAGGCGATATGCCTATGGGGAGGCAGCACAGTACAGACCAGGGCTGGAGAAACGAGAATCAGGATAGCTGGCCTGCAGTGGGCTATTAGAGGGGCTGGGCCACAGGGAACACCACAAGAATGGGCCTGGACGAGGTAACTATTGCAACCTGGAATTTCAGAGCACTTAACGCTTACATTAAGAGACTCAAGAGTATATGCCTGGCTGAACAGGATGAAGGTCAAACTGGCTATGTTACAAGAGACTCACTTAACGCCTGAGAAGCAAACCAGAGTGACCAAGAAATGGGGTGGCCAAATGTACAGCTCAACATATTCAAACTACGCCAGGGGAGTGCTGATATATGTCGCCCCGAGGGTCCAATTTCAGCTGATCAAACAAGAAAGTGACTCCGAAGGCAGACTCGTGATAGTACATGGAATGTTGGAAAACAAGGAAATATGCTTGATAAACACATGTGCCCCGAGCCATGATGCAACGGAATTCTTCAGGAAAATTGCCCCCAAATGGGCCCAATACAGAGAGGCAACGTTCATCTGGGCAGGCGACTTTAACTGCACCCTGGACCCAATCCTGGACAGATCGGACGAGAAGTATAGGAAGCCAGCACTGCCTGCTAAGGCTTTACAAATTATCCTGAACCATCTGCATTTGGCAGATGTCTGGAGGAAGGTACACGGCGATGGGAGAGGGTATACACATTATAGCACCCCCTCATGGAACATTTACACGCATAGACTACTTATTCACGGGCACAGAATCTCTGAGGTAATTCACAAGGGTAAACATTAAGGCACGAACACCATCAGACCACCATTGCTATCAACATGGGCACATACCTATATGAAGGCCCCAATACCAACGTGGTAGGTGATGGCGGTGGCATTGAAGAAGGGCGAGTTCTAGGAATATTTGCAAGAAGCTATAGGAGATTATTTTGAGCACAATATGGGAAGAGTAGAGAGTCATGGTATGATCTGGGATGCTTTTAAAGTGGTGATAGGGGGGGGCGGCAATAGGGAAAATAGGGGTACTGAGAGGAAGCGCCTTGGCAGACCTTGGGGAAGTGGAAAGGGAGATGGAATTAGATGGAATATAACAGGGGAGGAATCTGGGGAATTTACGACGTTGAGATTGAGATGTGTCGCAATCTGGAAGTGACTGGGGAGGTTGAATTTTGGGAGATACAGAGATTACATGCGGAGGGTGACAAGCCTGGCAGGCTCCTGGCCTGGCTCACCAAGCAGGAGAACAGGAGAGACCCTATCAATGCGATAAGAGACGAAACAGGAGGAGAGGTCAGGACCCAAGAGGGTATCAACAAAATATTTTCACAATTCTATGAGCAAATGTATGCCCCCAACCCAGCGGTGGAAACAGGCGACATAGGGGACGCCCTGGCCGAGATCAGACTACCAAAACTAGCAGAAGAACAGGTCCAAATACCTGAGGCCGTCCTCAGTGGAAGAACTAGAGACGGTAATCACTGAGCTCCCATCTGGTAAATCTCCGGGACCTGACGGGCTCCCAGGCGAATTTTACAAGGAATACAAGAGTGCCTTAGCACAGAGACTGTTGAAAACATATCAAGAGGCATACGAAAAGGGACAGCTGCCAGACAGCATGATGGAATCGGTAATCATACCAATCATCAAACCAGGGAAATCACCACTAGACTGTGCCTCCTACAGGCCGAACTCCCTGATTAACCAAGACTCCAAAATCCTCACAGCAGTGCTAGCTAACCGACTGAAACGGGTGATACCCACGCTAATCCATTCAGACCAAACGGGCTATGTCCCGGGAAGGAACACAACATGGAATCTGCGAAGACTCCATCATGTGGTGGACCAGACAAACCTTAGACGGGACGAATGCGCCATAGCGTCACTGGATGTGGTTAAAGCTTTCGATTCTGTAAATTGGGAGTGGCTGCTGAGTGTCCTTGTTCACTTTGGAATTGGGGAGGGGTTCCTCCGTTGGGTCAGGCTGCTAAATAAAAATCCCAGAGCAAGAGTGAAAACTGGGAGGCACATCTCAGAGGTGTGGGGGATTTACAAAGGCACAAAGCAGGGATGCCCACTGTCACTGATGTTGTATATACTGGCCCTCGAACCACTAGCTGTCTTCCTTAGGACTGGGGACACTGGGATAGTCAGATGGGGTTATACACCAAACCTCGTTATATGCAGACGATATGCTCCTCTTTGTGGGCAACCCGCGAGTACACCTATCATGCCTACTGGAAGCAATAGATGCGTATACCAGACTTTCAGGAATCTCTATCAACAAAGATAAGTCTGCCCTATTCCCCTTGGCCGATCTAAGATGGGTCCCCTCAAACCAACTGCCAGACCTGGGACTCACATGGGCACCGCGCTCCTTCCGATACCTGGGGATAGAGGTGCACCACAATACCACTGATGCACACAAATTCAATACATGGGCAGCTCTCGAAAAGACACAGAAGGCCATGGCCTTCTGGAAGACACTTCCGCTAGGAATGATAGGGAGGGCAGCCCTGCTGAAGATGACTGTATTGCCACATGCTATACTACTTCACATATATCCCACACGATATACCTAAGGCTTTCTTTGCACAATAGAAAACAATGGCATGAGAATTCCTGTGGGGTGGGGGCGGGGAGGGAGCAGGATCGCGATGAATACTCTGCAAAGAGACTATGAAGCAGGGGGCATCAGATTGCCAGAACTTTGAACGATACTACCTGGCAGGGCAACTGCAATTCATGGTTAAATGGCTGGGGGGTGAAACAGCAATAGATTCAATACTCTTCCAGCCGGCATTGAAACAATACTACCAGAGAGAAATATGGATCAACAAGTCCCTGACCAGGACCCTACCCAATATGGTCAAACTGGGCTTGACCCTGTGGAACAAAGCATGGAAAATTCTGGGGGTGCAAAACCCCTGCTCTGTGCAGATCCGCCTCGCAGGATTTGTTGTTCCGGACACAGGGACTCTTGCAACATACCGATACTATTGGGAAGCCAAGGGCATAGCCCAGATAGGAGGTCTGAGGAAGGAAGGACAGACATTGGGTGGAATTCCTAAATTTGATTGAGGAGCATGACATACATGGAGGTCAGTTCATACTGCACAACAGTATGGTTCAGACAATTAAGAGATGGCCAGAACTGCCAGATGAGGATCCAAGGGGGATGTTGGATGGGTGGTACGATGTATCAGAAAGGGGACACACGGTCTCTAGACTGTATGAACAGTTGCGGACATCTAACAATGAGGGGGAGCTGCAAACGAGAGAACGTTGGGAAGGGGAGCTCCAGAGGCCCCTCAGTGACCAGGAATGGTCAAAAGTTCTGCGATACCCTAAGAAAGTGTTCAGAAATGAAAGATTTAGACAAGCGCAGCTATACCTCATGCATAGAGCATACCTCACACCCAGGAGAATGACTGCGATGAGGGTTGGGGATCCGCGGAGCTGCCCACGTTGCACTGAGGAGGATGCATATATGCTACACATATTTTGGACCTGCCCAGTGATAAGGACTTTTTGGGAGGGAATTTAAGGAGAAGGTGGCAAGGGGTGGAATCCACATGCAAGATTGTACCCCAGATTCTTACCTATTAAGCCTCTTTCCTAGAGGAGACAGGTAAAGGACAAGTGGCCAAGATGAAGGATCTGGTGTGCATTTTGGCAATGCGTCGCATAGCAATGTCATGGAACTCCAGCTTGGGACTGAGCATAGACTCATGGTGGGCCGACCTCAAAAAATGGTCGGTAGCAGAGACAGCAGTCAAGGGGGGTGCAGAGAGTAGAGGTGGAGAGGGCACATATGATACTTGATTGGAACTCCCTGATACAAGATTTATTTGAACAAAGGGAAGAGCAGCACAGACGACCTTGCAGGAGTAGAAAACATGAATAGGGGAACTGGTAAATTAGCAGAGTACCCCTGGCTAGGAGAAGGATGGGAGATACGGACCTGAAGCTGGATTGAATGTGAGGACATGGATCAGGGCAGCACGGCCACAGAACCGCCCCACGATGAATGACGCAGAGCAGAATCCACGAAGGAGTGCCAGAGTGACTTATGTTTTGTTGTTGGTTAATGTTCTAAAACAATGAACAGTTTAAAAAAAGAAAACTACTCTTGAAGGCTGATGGAAGCAAAGAAACCAACTTTTGGAAAACTTTACTTTTAAGAGTGATCTAGTTAATTAACATTTTTTTTACCAAGAAGTTACTGCTGTAAGATTCCTCTGGATATAGTAGAGGGAAATTCAGGTGAAGTTGGTGAGTCACCAGGGAATGAAGTAAGAGGGTGTTTAGTATGTATAAGCTTACCAGTTAGTCTTTCTTGTCCCATGCAGATATACTCCAGAGTCAAGGTCTGGAACCTGAACTGTTTGTTATTTTATCCACTTCCCCTTACCCTTGGGTGTGTTCCAGGCTTATCAGTTTATAACTTGCTTGAGAGCGTAACATCTTGGGGGACTGTGGGGTTCAGCAGCTCTTGAGGACATTATGTGAAAACAGACCCAACAATAGCCTGTCCCTGTCCATTTGGGTGGTTTGGCTCCAGCCAATGGGACGTCGACTATTTAGCCCCACCCCTCGAGGTCCTCTTCAGGTTCCAACCCCAAACTGACTACCTATATGTAGCTTTTTGACCTGGGGTAGACTGAGGGCGCATGTGAATCCATGAAAAATATCAATGCCTGTAAACAGGAGTTACAGTTAAGCAACTTACTCCTTCTCCAACATTGGATCTTTCATGGATTCACATACATTCCTTGAATAGAATACATAGCAGTTGTCATAATATGCAGGCAGTGTAAAAGAAGTCTTAGTTACTTACCTCTAATTGTATTTCTCCAGCATTGGTATCTTTCATATGTACATGCTTCAATATATATATACATATACATATACATATACATATACACACACACACACACACACTTCACTTGTGTAGTCCCTCCACCTCACTTTGGTCCTTTTTTACCCTAAGCAATGAGGTGGCAGGGGTTAAGCTCCACCCTAGGAAGCCATCTTCAGATTTTGAGCCGTTTAGTGACTGCATAAATGATGACAGCCGTGCCTTGGAGCAACCTCTCAGGGGAGGTGGTTGGGCACATGTGAATCTATGGAAGATGCCAATGCTGGAGAAATACAGTTACAGGTAAGTAACTAAGACTTCTCCAGCATTGGATCTTTCATAGATTCACATGCTTGAATAGATTACCAAGCAGTTAGGAATGCCAAATAGTTGCATCCTGAAGGTTAACCTTCAGTTTACCTAGCGTGTAGCAACTCAACATAAGTCACAAACTAGGGAAGGGGGGAGAAAAGGCTACTACTACCTTAAACAAATAGGTGGCGGTGGACCGCTTGTCCAACCGCTGATTCTTTGTTGGTGTCTTCTGCCAAGCAATAATGTATGGTGAATGTGTTGAGCGTGCTCCAGGTAGCCACTCTGCAAAAGTCTTATCGCTACTTCTGCATGGAATGTGACCGAAGCTGCTCTTCCCCTGGCGGAGTGTGCTGTGGGAGGTTTGGTGAGTGGGTCACCTTTAGACTGGTGGCAGTGGCTTATGCAGTTAGTCACCCAGCGTGAAAACTTGTTTTTATAGATGTTGTCCCTTTGTGCGACCTGAGAATGCTACGAAAAGCCTTGGGGAAGCACGGAACTCCTTGGTCCTTTGAATGTACAATTTGAGGACTCAGGCAATGTCTAGCAAGTGCAGTGCTCTTTCTGCATTTGAAGCGTGGTTGCTGAAAGAAGTAGGGAGGATAATACGCTCAGAGTGTCATTTGCAATACGACCTTGGGTAGAAATTGAGGATGTCTCCTGAGGATGACGCAATTCTTCTGGAATAGAGTGAACAGTGGTGCTGCTGAGCGGGCTTGTAGTTCACTGATCCGTCTTGCAGATGTGATGGCTATTGGAAAAGCAACTTTCCAGGACAAAAACTTCAGGTCACACCTATGGATGGGTTCATATGGTGACTCCCCTGCACACCTATCAATACTGAAGGTAACCTGTCAGTCAAACGTTAATAGAGATAATGTAATTTTAAACAATGTTATTTTTAAGACTTTTTATCCATCTAGAACAAGAAAGGTTTATTCACAAGTTCTTCAAGGAAAGGTAAGTGAGGTTAACTATTCAGTTTTCATAGTTGATATATTCAACACTTCTTATGCATTTATATACATGTTTGCAAAGTACATCTAATTTCCAAAATTGAATTCCTTAGTCATGAAAGCTCTACGCGTTTCAAGAGTTGAATCTCTTCCTCAGGAGCAAATGCTTATGACAAATTATCATCATTTGTCATTATTCAATAGTTCCAACAATGTCTTGATTTATGAACAATCTTATTTCAAGCACATTTTGCTTCACTGTATTAGGTGACAGTGTGAAGTCTTAGTTACTTACCTGTAACTGTATTTCTCCAGCATTGGTATCTTTCATAGATTCACATGCTTGAATATTCCCCGTCGTCAGACTGGGAATCCTCGGTGATAAATGTAATAATATTTTTTTTTTTTTTTTTTTTTTAAATATACCTACACTGCTACCTAGCAGTGCATGTACATAGCCCATTATGGCCTATGAGCCATTTCATTGTGTAGTCCCTCCACCTCACTTTGGTCCTTTATGGCCCCAGCCAATGAGGTGGCAGGACTTAAGCTCCGCCCCCGGCAGCCATCTTCAGATTTTGAACCGTAGAGATTACAGTATGATGGATGCCGAGCATAGGAGCAGCCTCTCAGGGGAGGCGGGCGGGCGCATGTGAATCTATGAAAGATACCAATGCCGGAGAAATACAGTTACAGGTAAGTAACTAAGACTTCTCCAGCATTGGATCTTTCATAGATTCAGATGTTTGAATAGAATACCAAGCAGTTAAAACATGCCACCATTATATACATATATGCATAAATACAGAAAACATATTTCTGATCAAACCTTTACCATGCAGCAACACAACGGTTACATACTCCGGGAAAGGTGGGAAAGGAGGCTGGTCCTACCTTATACAAAGAGATGGCGGAGCACTGCCTGTCCAACTGCAGTTTCTTTGTTGGTATCTTCAGTCAGGCAGTAGTGTTTCGCGAAAGTATGCAGGGTGCTCCACGTGGCAGCTCTGCATATGTCCTTCAAGGCCACCCCTGCGTGGAATGCTGTTGACGCCGCCCTTCCTCTGGTGGAGTGCGCAGACGGCGGTCTAGTTAGAGGGTCGCCTTTCAACTGATGGCAGTGGGTGATGCAGGACGATACCCAGCGTGCCAGACTTTGTTTAGATATATGTTGGCCCTTGGTACGGCCAGAGAAAGAAATGAATAGCTGGTTTGAGGAGCGGAACTCCTTGGTTCTTTGCAAGTAAAACTTCAAAACTCTAGAAACGTCTAGAGAATGTAATGTTCTTTCCGCTTCAGAAGCGTGATTCTGGAAGAAGGTTGGTAAAACAATGCGCTCAGTGAACGATATCTCCGAAAGTACCTTGGGGAGGAACTTCGGGTGAGGCCTTAAGATGACGCGGTCCTTCTGGAACAAAGTAAACGGGGGTTCAGAAGACAAAGCTTGTAACTCACTGATCCTTCTGGCTGACGTGATGGCTATCAGGAAAGATGTCTTCCAGGACAAGAATTTCATATCGCATCTGTGTATGGGTTCAAAGGGAGGTTGCATGAGGGCTGTTAAGACGGTGTTGAGGCTCCAGTCCGGAACTGGTGTAGGTGTAGGCGGATAAGTACGCATAAGTCCTTTCAGGAAGATTTTAACCGCTGGTAAGGAAAGTAAGGCTTGCGTCTCCGCGGTTACTGTGTAAGCCGCTATGGCTGACAGATGGACCTTGATAGAGGACAGTGAGAGCCCTGACTTAGCCAGGTGCAACAAGTAGGGCAGAATCTGATTAACCACCGAGGCCGTGAGGGGATCGATCGCAGAGGTCTCGCACCATTTGGAAAACCTGGTCCATTTCCTGGTGTAGGTGACTTGCGTGGAAGGGGCTCTAGCGGCCCTGATGATATCCCAGCATTCTGATGGCAACTTTAGGTGCATCAGTTTGCGCTGCTCAGGAACCATGCCTTGAGAGACAGGCTCCTCGGGTCGTGGTGGAGGACCTTGCGGTTCTGTTGTGTCAGCAGGTATTGATGTGTCTTGAGACGAATCGGGGGTTGACAGGATAGGTGCCTCAGCGTCGGGTACCAGACTTGCCGTGCCCAATCCGGTGCAATTAGAATCGAAGAACAATCCTGTTCTTTTACCCTGCGAAGTACCCTCGACATGAGGGGAATGGGTGGGAAGGCGTAGAGGAACTTCCCCGACCAATCCACTGAGAACGCGTCTCCCAGTGATTGGTGCTCTGGGTATCTTGAAGCAAATCTCTTGCATTTTTTGTTGTTCCTGGTGGCAAAAAGGTCGATCTGTGGATGGCCCCATAAGGCAAAGATCCGTTGGGTTTCTTTTTCGTCCAGCTCCCACTTGTGGGACGCTGCGTATTCTCTGCTTAGTCTGTCCGCTAGGACATTGTCCACTCCTGGAAGATGCTCTGCCCTGATCTGTACCCCGTAGCGCAAGGCCCATGCCCATAGCTGTTGGGCTTCTTGCGACAGGATCTGCGACCTCGTGCCTCCCTGCTTGTTTGTATAGTGCATGGAGGTCGTGTTGTCTGTCTGGACTGTAAGAACTTGACCAGCTATTACCGGTAGGAAAGCTTTCAGCGCCAACCTTACGGCCCTGAGCTCTAACACGTTGATGTGGAGCTGGGACTCTTGTGTCGACCAAGAGCCCTTGGTTTGGAGGTCCGCAAGATGAGCGCCCCAGCCTGATAAGGAAGCGTCCGTCCGCAGCAGGAGGGTCGATGTCGGTGCTTGAAACGGCATCCCCTGCAGAAGATTCCTCGGAACATTCCACCATTGAAGGGCCTTGTGCAAAGTCGATGGAATCTGGACAATGTCTTCCCAGCATCCGAAAGCTTGTTTCCATTGGTGGTCCAGAGCTTCCTGAACCGGTCTCATGCGAAGCCTGCAGTTCGGTATGAGGAATATGCATCATGCCCAATAGGGATTTGTAAGAGCGTACGGATGTTGTCTCTTTCTGTAGGAAGTTCGAAGTTGAGCGTAGAATCGCTGCTATTCTTTCTGTGGATGGCCTCACTCTGGGAATGCTGGTATCGAGTTCGGCTCCCAGGAAGAGAGCTACCTTGCTGGGAACTAGGCAGGACTTCGTCTGGTTTATGGAGAAACCTAACTCTTTTAGGAGGTTGACAGTCCTCGACACTGCCGAGCGAGCCTTTGCAGCGGAACTTGCCTTTATCAGCCAATCGTCCAGGTATGGAAAAACGTCCGTTCCTGCCCTCCTGAGACTTGCCGCTACCGGCGCCAAGCATTTTGTGAAAACTCTCGGAGCCGATTTTTGCCCGAACGGGAGCACTTGAAACTGAAAGTGAAGCTCTCCCACCGTGAACCTGAGGAACTGCCTGTGCGCTGGATGGATCGGAATATGGAAATATGCGTCCTCCAAGTCTAAAGTGGCTAAGAAGTCGTGCTTGTTTAACCAAGGTAGCACCCCTTGTAAAGCTACCATTTTGAATGTTATGCGCTTGATGAATTTGTTGAGTGCCCTCAGGTCCAAGATGGGTCTCCATTGACCGTTTTTCTTTCTGACGAGGAAGAATCGGGAGTAGAAACCTTTTCCCCTCTGAGAATAAGGTACTGGTTCTACTGCTGCCTTCTGGAGCAGTTTTTGCACTTCGGACATGACCTGTCTTAGCATATCCACATTGCAAGATGTTGGAGGCAGGGAAGGAGGTTGGTCCAGAAATTCTAAGGTGTGACCCTTTCGGATCACCTGCAACACCCATTTGTCCGATGTAATTGACTGCCAGCGCTGGAATAACTGGCTCACCCTTCCCCCCACCGGGGTGTGGTGAAGGGGGGGGAAGAAAATTGGTCGTCAGTTTTGCTTGCCTTGTGACTTCCCTTGGGCGGAGCCACGTCTGCCTCTATGGGCGTATCTGTTGGATGACTGATATTTATTGTCTTGGTACGTGCCGCCTTGTGCTTTTTGACCATACGAGGAACGACCGTATCCTCTGAATTTGGAAGATGAGCCTCTAGAGGGACGAAAAGACTGATGGTCCTTACTTTTGTCCTTTAAAGAACTGATGGCTCTGGCTGTGTCCATGTCTGTCTTGATTGCCTTCAAATGGTCGTCTATCTTTTTTCCAAAGAGATCTTGGCCATCAAACGGCATGTCTAATATCTGCGCCTGGACTTCAGGTCTAAAGTTAGTAGCCTTCATCCAGGCCTGCCTTCTGAGCACTGTGCCGTGCGCCATCTGCCTGAAGCCTGATTCGGCCACATCAACCGCTGCGTCGATCATGTGATCCGATGTTGCTTCACCATCCGCGATTATCGATTTTGCCTCCTCCTGGAGCTCCGGTGGTAATTGCTTCGCTAAGTTAGACATGCGGAGCCAAAGCTCGCGATCGAACCTTGTGGTCATGGCCAGCGCATTGTCCGCTCTGATTGTAAGCGATGCAGAAGATGATACTTTCCTGCCCATGGCTTCCAGTTTACGTCTGTCCTTATCCGGTGGTGCCGACAACGGTGAGGAGGGGTTGGCGAGTTTCTTTCTGGCCGCCACTGTAATAACCGAGTCTGGTTTCGTATGACCCCTCAAACAAAGCGGTGCCGAATCCGGAGCTTTATATTTCTTTTCTGGCCTGGACACCAGAGCCGGAGTCGATAAGGGCGTGGATAGGATCTTGGATCCGGAATCCCAGATGGTATCGAGGAGAGGAATTGTGGTCACTGTCCTCCTTCGTTTGTCCCTGTGCTCATAGAGCACTGATTGCCTTTCCTCAGAAGAAACCTGAATTTTAAACAATTCTGCGGCTTTACCTATAATGGTGTGGAAAGAGACGAGATCATCCGGCGGTGAGGCCTTGCCCGGTGAGTCTCTCCTCCTGGGTTTCTCGACTACGTAGTCATCCCACTCACTGGGTGCGTCTGGCTCCTGTGTTATTTCTCCTTCTTCTGGTTCCGAGAATTCTCCAAAAGGATCCTCCTGCCAGTCTGATACCGAGATGGTGGACGGTACCATAGTAGGATCCACATCCGGAGATCGTGGTCTGTGCGATGACTGTGGTGACGGGACTCTTGTAGGTGAAGCACTGTGGGTGCTGCTCCTCGGTCTTCGAGCAGGTGATCTCATCCGTTTTTGCGGTCTACTCCTGTGAGGACAACAACCAGATGTGCCTGGAATCGGAGATGACTCTCTAGGAATAATTCCTGATTCTATGGGATCAATCGGGATTTGCTTCTCCCTTTGCCGTCTGTAAAATTCTTCTACAATCCTCTGCACGGATAACATGAGTATCGGGTCATGAGGATATTCGGATTCTCCCGTGGACGGTTGCCAAGGAGGGCTGTATTGTTTCGGTAAGGGACCGGTGGACTCTTCCACCACTTCCGCATGAGAGAATTCTTCCTGAAGAATTACATCCGGAAGTTCTGCCATGTGTCCCAAAGGTGAAAATTGCTGTACCAGTGGTTCAGTCTCAGTATTCTTCTCAATGATATTGCTTTCAATGACAGGAGTTTCAAATGTGGAAGGCAGCAATTCCTCCGTAACTGCCGAAATTTGTGGTGCCGCTGAAGGTGTTATGGACGATGCTATCTTCGTTGACGACTGAGATTTTCCCGTCGACGAGGGCTTCGCCGCCGACTGAGATTTTCCCGTCGATGACTGAGATTTACCCGTCGACGACTGAGATTTTCCCGTCGACGACTGAGATTTTCCCGTCGACGAGGGCTTTGCTGCCGACTGAGATTTTCCCGTCGACGACTGAGATTTCCCCGTCGACGAGGGCTTCGTTGACGAATGTGGAATGTGTTCCGTGGACGACTGCGTCACGGATGAATGCTTCGTGGACGAGTGGTGTTTCTTGCTCGTCGACGATTGCTTCGCGGTCGACATGTCCGATGACGATGATCTAATTGTCGACGATGTCTTAAGCGTGGTCGTCGTCGATGCTGGTTTCGTCGACGGTATGGCCGATGACGGGCCTTTACCTTTCCTTTCATTCGTGGGCGGTTTTCCCGCCGACGACTGCCCCCCCCCCGTTTTTTGCAAACTCCTCCTTACCTCTGGAGGCAGATTTTGCTGACTTTTTCTGGCTTGATAAGTCAACTGGAGGCAGAAAAGGCATCAATTCCAGCTTCCTCTTTTTGGACTTGGGAGAGGAACTCCTTTCCACTGAAGAGGCCCTTCTCTTTGAAGTTTGTCTCTCAGATGGAGTGCTGGATTGGACAGGAGCTGTTCTGACAGACTCTTCGTCTGAAGAATGATCCCTGGATTCCAGGAATGAAAGGAGTCTTCTATGCCTGTCATGAAGGGTCTTGGTGGAAAATGTTCTACAAATCTCGCATTTTTTAATGTCATGTGGGTACAGACAATAAATGCAATGCTCGTGAGGGTCCTTGTAGTAAACCAATTTCTTCTTGCACCTCGTGCAGTCCCTGAACAGGGAAGGCTTCCTGACAGCCTGAGGTGCCTCCATTTCTGAAGAGAAATTCAGTCGACGATTTTGAGAGGAAAACAACAAGTTTTGTCTCCAAGGTTAATTTGAAACAAAGCCCCTAAGAAGGGGAACAAAATGGAATATATTTACCAAATATATTCCACACAAAAGTAGAAAGAATTTGAAAAAGCTCAGAGAGCTTGAGGATTCCCTGTGTCTGTTAGACTGCGGTGAAAAATCTGAAGATGGCTGCCGGGGGCGGAGCTTAAGTACTGCCACCTCATTGGCTGGGGCCATAAAGGACCAAAGTGAGGTGGAGGGACTACACAATGAAATGGCTCATAGGCCATAATGGGCTATGTACATGCACTGCTAGGTAGCAGTGTGGGTATATTTAAAAAAAAAAAAAAAAAAAAAAAAAAAAAAAAAGAAAAAAATGTATTATTACATTTATCACCGAGGATTCCCAGTCTGACGACGGGGAATATTCAAGCATCTGAATCTATGAAAGATCCAATGCTGGAGAAGTAATGGGTACTCGTCCTCTGTCTGTATGAATGAAGTCTTCCTATAATGTAAAATCAGCTTACATTAGAGTGCTGCATTGGTCTGTTATCAAGAGAAATAAGGAAAATTGTGCAGATCTGTTACCTTACGGAGTTCTATATGTATGCTAGATGAATGGATGAGTCCCTTCTGTTTCTTATACCACTAGTTCTTTCCTGTAATGTATATGCGATAATCAGCAACAGGCAGTACTTTTATTATATATCACGGCTGGATGGCTCCAATGCATGCTGACTCCATGAGTGCCGACAGAACTGTGTCTAGGCTCCAGGGAGGCAACGGTTCCGGCGTTGGTGGAAAGATACGTAGTAACCCCTTGAGAGAAATGTTAACCGCCGGATTGGTGAGTAATGACATTTGATTAGGGTTTGTTATATAGGCCGAAATAGCGAATAGGTGAACCTTAATGGTGGGCAAGGAGAGCCCTGTTCTTGCCAGGTCGAGTAGATATGTTAACACTTGCTCCACCGATGCAGTGAGTGAATCTATGCGTGATGTTTCACACCATTTAGTGAAACGGGTCCACTTCCGAACATGTGATCTGTGTGGACAGAGCTCTAGATGCTTTGATTATATGCCAGCATTCTGAATGAAGCGTTAGGTTAGCTGGGTCATGGTGGAGAACCTTGTAGTTTTGTTGTGTCAGCAAACTCTGGTGCGCTCTGAGGCAAATCGATGACTCTCGGGAGAGGTGCCGGAGGGTCAGGTACCATACTTGTCGAGCCCATTCCGGTGTTACGAGTATCATTCTGCATGGTTGCTCCTTCACTCTGCGTAGCACTCGTGCTATCAATGGGGTCGGTGGAAAGGCATACAGGAGCTTGCCTGTCCAGGTCATTGAGAATGCGTCCCCTGGTGATAGGTCCTCTGGGTATCGTGAGATGAGCAGGCGACATTTCTTGTTGTTATAGGTGGCGTAGAGATCAATCTCCGTATGTCCCCACATGAGGAATAGCCATTGAGTCTCTTTCCTGTCTAATTCCCATTCGTGAAAGGTTGAGTAATCTCTGCTCAATTTGTCCACCAGGATATTGTCTACTCCTGGCAGGTGTTCTGCTTTCAGCTGGACCTTGTGCTGTAGCACCCATGTCCATAACTTCTGTGCTTCTTTGGATAGCGCCTCTGATCTTGTGCCTCCCTGCTTGTTGGTATAATGCATGGAGGTTATATTGTCTGTCTGAATTGTTACTACTTGTCCTGCTAGTACAGGTAAGAAAGCCTTCAGTGCCCAGCGGATTGCACTGAGTACCAGGGCGTTGATATGTAGTCGGGACTCTTGGATTGACCACGTGCCCTTTGTCTGTAGTTCTGCCAGGTGTGCCCCCCAGCCTGACGGAGACATGTCCGTTGTGACAAGAAGTGTCAAAGTGGGAGCTTGGAATGGCATTCCCTGCGACAGATTTTGTGGTGTGCCCCACCATTGAAGTGCTTTGTGGAAGCTTGATGGAAGTTGGATGACATCCTCCCATGACCCGTGTGCTTGGGTCCATTGGTGGTCCAGGGTGTCTTGTATTGGCCTCATGTGTAGTTGAGAATGAGATATATACATGAGGACATCATGCCCAGGAGTGATTTGAAAGATCGTACTGTGGCCGTTGTGTTGTCGAGGAACCATGAGATTAGTTGCAGCATTGACGGTACTCTGTCTGCCGAGAGTCGTACCCTGGAAATGCAGGTGTTCAGCTCTGTTCCCAGGAAGAGAGCTGTCTTGGGAGGTATTTGCCAGGATTTGGTTTTGTTTATGGAGAATCCTAGGTCTTTCAGGAAATTCATTGTCTTTGCAACCGCCGTGGTCGTGAGGTTGAAAGAACGATCCTTTATTAACCAATCCTCTAGATAGGGGAAAACCTCGACTCCTGAGCGTCTGAGGCTTGCTGCCACCGGTGCCAGGCACTTGGTGAAGACTCTTGGTGCTGATCTTAGACCGAAGGGGAGAACTCTGAATTGGAAGTGGGCATCTCCCACTGAGAACCTGAGAAATCCTCTGTGTGCTGGGTGGATGGGGATATGGAAGTAGGCGTCTTAAAATCTAGGGTTGCTAGAAAGTAATTTTTGTTTAGCCATGGAAGGACATTTTGTAGCAATGTCATTTTGAATTTGATACGCTTGACGAATTGGTTTCGGGCCTTTAGGTCCAATATTGGTCTCCACTGGCCGTTCTTTTTCTTGATCAGGAAGAACCGAGAATAGAAGCCTTTTCCCCTTTGTTCTACTGGGACTGATTCTATGGCTGCTTTTTGGAACAGTTTACGAATTTCTATCTTCATCGGGTGTATCTTGCATGGTTGGGGTGTGGAAATCGAAATATTGCACCTCTAATCGCATTGTTTAAATGTATGTTGGCCTACGCCAAGCTGTCTAAAGAACATCGTGTACATAGGTTCCGCGGCAAGGTCTTGACCTTAATGTATTGTGCAAACCGCCATCTTGGATTAAGCCGCCATTTTAGGTACTCTTGCAGTGTGGAAGTCACCCTGAACCACAAAATGGAGGCCGAATGACATTTCGAGTGAGATTCTGGCCACTGTGACCTCCGCACACGTGAATAAATAATATGTCCGCAGGCCACTTGTTAGGATCGCGAACTAAGATCTTGTCCTCTCTCTGACCCATGTGTAAATGTATAACTGTATCAGCGGAACTGATCAAATTGCATAAATTATGTGATTGACCTGGCTACGAACCCTAGGTTCTGTTTCGAGAATGGTTAACTTGTGAGAGGGCTGGCCAATGCTGGACAAAAAGTATAAAAACCCAAGCATCCCGATGATCGGTCTCTCCCACTTCCACGGCGAACTACGTTGATGGTTCGCTTTGTTAGTCTGAGGGCCGAATAGCTATCCGTATGTCAATTGACTTTGGTAACTTTGTAACTTTGAAATAAAGCGCTTTGTATGTCCTTTGTAACCTGTGTTGGTGTGTTTCCTTTTTGGCTTCCCGGCCTCATATCAATTTCTCTGTTTCCACAGTTGGCGCCCGAATAGGGACCCTCAAGATTGATGCCGGATCATTGAAGGTTGACGCAGACTATCGAATCGGGATCAGACGGTGTGATTCTGCGGGCCCGACCGATCGAGACGCGATACCTGCACGATCCGATCCTTGGACGATAGTCGTGTGGTCTGACACGGCATCTTGACGAGGGTCCAATTTTGAGGCGGGCAGATTTGCCGAAACCACTTAACGCAGGTAAAATTTGTTAGTTATGTCCTTTGTAAACCGTACGGTCCTCCTTAGGTTTGGTCAGGTGCAGTCGTGACCCGGCTCTTAATTTAACCCTGACAATTTGAATTTGGCGTATTGTATCTGCAGACACAATTATTGGACCAGGTAACACCAATTTTTTGAGAAATGCCTGGGAAATTGTCTAGCTGTTTCAGGGCTCTGTTCCGCAGCGATCGACATTCTTTGGAATTTAGCCGTCCGGCACCACAGGAGGGGTCGCCGACATGTACTATGTACTGTAAGTATGGCATTGGTAGTATTGTATTTAATGACATTTGGCACAGACAGACCAGATATGCCTCCGAATTTCAGTGGCCAATCAATGGTAGTTTTGAGATCCCCCGTATTGAATACTTAGAATCGATCTTGCTAAAGAAACAGGCTAGGCCAGCAGCCTTTGATGTGTTACAAAATTGGAAGAAAGAAGCATTGCAGCAGCTTAAAAGTAGGGATAAACACGCACGTCGTCACAAAACGAATGCTGAAAAGACATTGTTGTATGATAAAGAAAAACGGTCAGAAGTAGTTAAGAATATGGATAGAGCCTTTTCACTCGGGGTCCAGAAAATTTACCCCTCTAAAGATTTCCATGTTTGAGGAATTTATCGAGAAATTGTTGAATGAGCGTAGGCCCGATGCCTCAGCGCCACCTCCGTATGCTCCTGTCTTGGGCACCTTGCCCGTTCCTGCTGTTCCCGTTGCTATTCCTGCTCCCCCTGTGCAGCCTACTGTTCCTAGTTCTTTGGTTGTCGTTCCTCCGCCTATCGCATCTCCCCTTCCCCCTGCACCTACACCTTTGCTAAGCTCACCTACACCTTCGCTCCCGAGTGGCCCCGTATTGATTGAAGTAGATCCAGGTGCAGGGTCAAAGATCGTGACTCGTAGTACTGTTCCTGCAGGCAGGAAACAGGAATTATTTGCGTGGGCCAAGCATTGCATGGAGAAAGGTGATCAAACTGATGTATTTTCTACATTATCTAATTTGCATAGTTTTCCCGAGAAAAATGTTTTTATCGAAGGGTTGGGGACTCATTTGTGTGTAATGTGGGGTAGATTGCAAAATTCAGATCTTCCACAAGGGGTGAGAGATCTGAATGCTTTGGCCCTTTCGAGGGATACAGAACAGAAAGTATATGGTCATGTTAAAAAATTGTTTGAGTTTAGGAGAGACTTTGAAAAATCACGAGATGAGGATGATGAGGACGATAGGGTATATGTACAGAAACGGTTCCTTCCGTGCCGAAGAACAGCACCTGAGGAAGTACGAATTTGTACCAAAGATGTGGTTCGATGGATCTCAGATTCGTCGATACCGCCAGACGAAGTGTACAACACATACAGTCAATACACAGTAGAGATGCAAAGGAAAGTAATCCAAGTGATGGTACAGCACTTACAAGAGGAATGTATAAGGAAGAAGGTTAGTTGCCCCATAGAATTATTGGGTATTTGTAAAAGAGCTTTTTCGCCCGACACTTCTACAGCTGCCTTAGCGCTCGATCTGGCTTTATTGCTTAGTAAGCGGCCGGAGGCACCTATATCTCAGTTGCCTATGAGAGAGGTTCCTCCGACCTTTGTCCCAAAAGTTGAAATCCCCGCCAACGCGGCGATTGGTGCCCCGCGGTGGATATCCCTGCACATTATGTATCGCAGTTTGTTCACGTCCCGTTCTCGCGACAGGAAGTGAACACGATTAGACAATCAGTTCCCGATATTAGGAAAAACCCGACGGGGTTTTACAAAGAAATAGAGTCCGTCTTACAGTCCTCTGTGTTCACCTTGAGTGACATTGACTTGTTGTTTCCCGTGCTTTTACCCGTAGATGTATGGAAACAGCTACGGACAGTAGACGATGTGCCGGGATTGGGCGACACGTGGGTAAATCTAACTAGAATCGATGGAGAAAGACCAGCTGGAGAGAAACCGCCTCAGGTAATACTTACTTTGCCTGATAGGATTGTTGTTAAATTAAAAACTATAATTCCAGAAAAAAGGATTATTTGGGACAAGCTTACGGCCTGTGTCCAAGGGAAAACTGAAGGTGCTACCGAATTTTTCAATAGGTTCGAGCAGGTATTTTCTGACTTCAGTGGACAGGATTTAGGTACAGAGTCGGGGAAGAGGTTGTTTGTGGACATATTCGTGCGTGGATTGTTACCTGACATCCAGTCACAAATGATGTCCTCAGAGCGCTTGGCAGGCAAAATCTCAATCTGAGGTTTTGCACATGGCTCAATACTATGAGAACCGTGTTAATAATGAAAAAGAGAACATTGAAAAGAGAAAGGGTGACTTGAAGACTAAGGTATTGTTGCAGCAAATTGTTAGAAACCCCAGAGGAGGTACGACACAGACTAGAGGTCAGTACATTCCAAGAGGAAATACTCCTCCAAGTTCTATAAATATTAATCAATGTGCTTATTGCCGTCAGGAAGGTCATTGTAGAGCACAGTGCCCTGCCCTTCGTCAGAGGTCAAGTGGTACGTTTGGAGGTATGGGTAAGCGACCTAGGGGCCGCCCTGGTGCAGGGGGCCCTGATAGGGGTCAGCTTCTGCAAGATCCCCAGCAACCTTTTTCACTGGAAAATCAGACCTCGAGTATGGACTCGAGAAACATATTTGATCACCCTTCTGCTGCCTATCTTTCTGAAGAACTTCCTTCTGACGAGGTTCTGTTTTATTAGGATTGCCCGAAGCAGTGTTTGGAACCTTTGCCTATTCCCGTTAATCAAAAAGGCCCCTACGTTGAACTATTAGTGGGGAATAGGAAACACCAGTTTTTGATCGACACTGGAGCACAGAAGTGCTCCATTGACCATTCCAGGGTTCCAAACATTCCACTGTCAGGGCAAACGAATGTTTCCGTAGGGTTTTCTGGTATACCAACCGTCTGTCCGGTTTCTGCGCCGGTACCTGTTTCTTTGGGTCCCTTCACGGACTATTGCCCCGAACTGTGGAGAAAATTTGCTGGGGTTGAATCTGTTAAAGAAATTGAACGCAGTCATTCATTGTTCCTCTGATGGAATAAGGCTAACGATTTCACCACAGCAACCTTTTAACTCCCAGTACCTGATTCGACCTCTACCTCCCGAGTTTAGCATTGTTCCGGAATGTTTGTGGGCAATGGACGACAATGATGTCGGAGTATTACACATTGAGCCCGTTAAAATAGTCCTGAAACATGGGGTAAAACTGCCACGCATTCCGCAGAATAAAATATCAGCTGAGGGTGAACGTTCTTTGAAATGCATTGTCTCCGATTTTGTACATCGTGGGGTGATCGAAGAGATTACAGGTAGTTTGTGTAATAGCCCGATCTTACCAGTATATAAGAAAGGCGACAATGCAATTCTGTACCGGTTTATAATAGATCTTCGTGCTATTAACCGAGTGGTTGCCCCACAATTTCCAATTGTGCCCGATGTGACGACGATATTAACAATGATCCCTGCTACGGCTACGCACTTTAGTGTTGTGGATCTGAAAAACGCTTTTAGTATTCCGATACATAAAGAAAGCAGGTATTTGTTCGCGTTCACCTTGGGGGGATGCTCATTTACATTTACAAGGGCACCTCAAGGGTATACTGAAAGTCCTAGTATTTACAGTAGAGCTTTAAAGGAGCAGCTCGACACCCTTGAATTGCCACCTACTTGCACGCTGCTTCAATATGTTGACGATTTACTTTTAGCTGCAGACTCTGAGAAAGCCTGTACAGAAGGCACTATATTGTTGCTTATTCATCTAGCTCAGAATGGTCACAAAGCTTCGCTTAAACAATTTCAATATTGTTGTCAGGAGGTTGCCTATTTAGGCTACCTCCTGTCAAAGGAGGGGAGAAGATTGACACCTGAAAGAATAAAACACATTTCTGGCATGTCTGTCCCAAAGACGCAGAAGGAAGTCAGAGCCCTGATAGGGATGGCGTCCTACTGTAGGTTGTGGATCCCGAATTTCGCACTAGTGGTAAAACCGATGTTGGCTTTGACGAAGAAGGGCATTTCTCTGCCACTGCCATGGGAATCGGAACATCAACGATCATTTGAGCTTCTCAAAACCGCGCTATGTTCGGCACCGGTTCTGGGTACACCAAATTATGACAAGGCCTTTGTGTTGTTTGTGCATGAATGTGATGGATGTGCTTTGGCTGTGTTAACACAGGAACATGGAGGGAAGAATAGGCCGTGCGGCTACTACTCCTCCGCCCTTGATCCTGTTGCATGCGCTTTGCCAAGATGTTTGCGCGCTGTTGCTGCTGCTGCTGCGTCTGTAAAACAGAGTGAGGGGATGGTCCTAGGCCATGATTTGATTTTGATGGTACCTCACTCTGTTGATATTCTATTGAATAAAACCCAAACGCAACACCTCACCTCTGCTCGGTTGACAAGGTATGAACTGATTCTGTTTGCCCCTCATATCCAAATTAAGAGGTGTTGTGTTCTCAATCCGGCTGAACTTTTACCTTTCCCGCAAGACACTGTTTGCGGTGATGAAGGATCACATGACTGCCTGTATACCACCGAGCAAGAATCAAAGGGCAGGATAGACCTCTTAGATACTCCTTTGGAGAATGCAGAAGGGGAGCTGTTTTGTGATGGCTCCTGCTTCAAACTTTCGAATGGTACATCTACAGCTGCTTATGCAGTTACTACATTGAGCAAAATTGTCGAAACTAAAAGAATTTCGCATAACTCCACGCAGGCCGCAGAGATTATAGCGTTGACCCGAGCTTGTGAACTTTCCCAAGGGCATAGAGTCAATATATATACTGATAGCCAGTACGCATTTGGGGTGGCTCACAACTTCGGAAAACTTTGGTCGGAAAGAGGGTTTCTGACCTCACATGGGACCAAGATTCAGCACGGTCCCTTAATAGTACAACTACTTTCAGCGCTCTCACTCCCTAAACGATTAGCGATCATGAAATGTGCAGCACATCGCAAGGTCATAGACAATGTGGGCAGAGGGAATGCTTTCGCAGATTTGATAGCCAGACAAACGGCCACAGACCTCAGCACGGACATGTATACCTCGAGGGGAGTGAGAGATGTTTGCATAATAGATGAAGGTATTGGGTCTATACGAGATATTCAGACTGATGCCTCGATGGAAGAATCTAGAAAGCGGGCTGAAGGTATGGGAAAGTTGGATGACGAAGGGTGTTGGGTGGATACATCCGAAGGGAAATGGTTGCTTCCTGATTCTTATGTATTAGCAATGGTTACGATGGCACACGGTCCTACGCATGTGTGTGCCCAGCAAATTACGAAGATATTGCAACAGGTTTGGGTGAATGATAAAATTCTGGAAACTGTGAAGAGACATGTTCAGAACTGTATGATTTGCCTACAGCATAACGTGGGTAAAGGGATAGTGACTCCAAGGGGAAGTTTTGGGCCCCCCCCTGTCCCTTTTGAAACCATTCACTTTGATTTTATCGAAATGGAGCGATGTAATAACTCGAAATATGTTCTTGTCATTATTTGTGCTTTTAGTAAATGGGTCGAGGCTTTCCCCATCAAAGATGCTACCGCCATGACCACTGCAAAGATCCTGGTAAAAGAGTTTTTTCCTCGATTTTGGGCTCCCGAGGATAATTTGGTTGGATAATGGTCCCCATTACTTCGCAGCAGTAATTTTGCAAATTTGTGCCGCCTTAGGGATTGAGAAACGATTTCATTCAGCTAGACATCCTCAAAGTGCTGGGTTGGTGGAAAGACACAACGGTATTCTGAAGAACAAACTTGCAAAAACATGCGCCGATACTAAACTAAAATGGCCAGATGCTTTGCCTATTGTGTTGTTAGCTATGTGCACCACACCCCAGACTAGAATTGGGCTTTCTCCATTTGAGGTGGTAATGGGAAGACCTGCTAATATTTGGGGTCTCCCTAAACCTAAAGCCCTGAGGGAGGTGGAAAATGTATTGCTCGTAGACTACTGTAACCAGTTAACTAAAAATCTGTATTTCATTTACCACCAGGTGAATGCTGCTTTACCTGTACGGTTCACGGGCCCAGGACACGATATACAGCCCGGTAGCTGGGTCCTTGTAAAGGCCTACGAGAGGTCTTCCTGTCTCGCGCCTCGCTGGCGTGGACCCTACCAGGTGCTGTTGGTCACCAGTTCAGCAGTGCGGGTGGCGGGAAAGAAGAACTGGATTCACGCGACGCACGTCAAGAAACTTCCTCACCCGACGCCACACGCTACAGAAGAAGCAGAACCCCCCGCTGATGCTACAGTCTCTGATCTCGGAGTAGCAAACAGCGCTGTGAGTGTGTCGGAGAAGTTCTCTGAGCCTGAGGATCTTGGGGAACCGTCCATTTCGTCTCCGCACTCTTTTGATCAATCACTTCCGGAAAACCTTGTTTCGAGCTCTGCGACTTCCGTCGCCACCTACACGTCGCTTCCCTCAGGAAGTGACGACACTTTGCTTTTGGATCAGACAAATTTGGGTACCATCAGGTACAACCTTCGACCACGGAAATAGAACTACAGCACGAGTGTCGTGCATCTGGAGGAAGAAGTGATTGGAAAATTGTCTTGTTTTGTTGAACAAAAGGAGGGTTCTGCTGGCTAGGGTTGGGAAGGACTAAGAAACCGCGCGACCGTAGTGTCGCCAGCAACGAACATTGGGGCCGTCGATCGAAAAACTACGATGCCTGCCGCCTTCACCGCTGCTCCCCGTACTGGACTTTTAGATAAGGGGGTGACCAAATCGAACAATGAACAATGTGCCTGGGCCCCGAAAACGTACTGTTGTGCTTTCATTTTGATTGTTATTTTTGCAACTGCTGCTGTAGGACTTTGGTATTTCGAAGAAATCTATCCTTTGAAACCTTTATTACCGACCAAAATTGTACCAACTGTTTTGACTCCCTCTGTACACCTTCACACTCTGTCCCCTAGAGACTCCCAACATAGGCAAAAGTATTATAATAACACTCTGATGATAGTGATGAATGCTACTCATGCCATTTTTAATAAGAGCAATTGTTGGATTTGTACTCACTTACCCCAACATGGGAACAAAGGACTAGGATGGTATATACATCCTCTACCTCTAACGACTTCTTGCTACGCCTCTCTTAGAGCACTATTCTTTGGCCGATGGAATGATAGCATCTCAGGGAACTTCGATGGGACTAATTTGAATGAGTTTGAGAAACGTGAATTGACTCCCCTGGGATGCTCGCTTTTCGCAAATAGAAGTAAACCTAACGTTGCTTCTATTAGGCCGTCTGACAAACTATCTCTTCCCTTTCAAAATCTGGTTTCCTTTAAGATGGCTCCGATAGGCAATAAGGATGCCATGCCTCCTCCTTATTCTGTGAATCATAGTCCTGATTCGGTTCCCTTCTGTGTACAGAGAAATGGCACTAGGCCAATGGGAGACTTTGAAACTTGTAAAAATATTGTAAACTTGACTGGGGAAAATAGGCCTCTGTATGTAGGTGGACCCGTTTATTTTGTTTGTGGTAGCTTAGCATTTCCCTGGTTGCCCAAGGATTGGCAAGGGACTTGTTATTTAGGAATATTGTTACCCGGGGTATTTATAGCCAGTACCTTGGAGGTATCCAAGGCTCACCCACGACGAGACAACAATGGAGATACCCCTGGGCAAGTGTTTGGGGATATAGCCAAATCAGTTGTGCCCTTTTGGGGACAAATAACAAATTCAGAAAATATTAGGGGATTAGCGAGGGTATTGGAGAGAACGATCAACCGGACCACGGACATACTCTACAACATGACCTTAGAGAAAAAGGCGATAAGATTGGTAGCGCTTCAAAATCGGATGGCATTAGATGTCATCTTGGCAGAACGAGGTGGAGTATGTAAATTAGTGGGGTCCGCTTGTTGCGTTTTCGTACCAGACTCCTCACCAACAATTTTCAAAGCAATTCAGAACTTGCATACTCTCAGTTCTGAAGTCCATATCCCCGTAGGAAACTGGAACCTTAGTACTTGGTTTTGGGATTCTTTGCGATCTTGGGGTTGGAAAGTGCTTTCCGTCATTTTGGTTATTTTAGGGATTCTGTTATTTCTTTGTTGTTGTTTTCAATGCCTCCCGAGTATATGTGGAATGATGGGAGGGTGTTGTGCTCAGGTAGTGAGCGCAATAGGGCATAAGATATATACCCCGAAGACAGCATCCAAAGAGTTCATGTTGCAAGAGGTTCTTATGAACGACTTTATGGCTATCGACATTACAGACAATGATGCAGAACCTATAGATGATAATACCTTCAGTCGTTTTCGAAAGTATTAGAGATGATGTTTTAGCACTTGGCATAGGCCAAAAGGAGGGTCTGTGGAAATCGAAATAATATTGCACCTCTAATCGCATTGTTTAAATGTATTTTGGCCTATGCCAAGCTGTCTAAAGAACATTGTGTACATAGGTTCCGCGGCAAGGTCTTGACCTTAATGTATTGTGCAAACCGCCATCTTGGATTAAGCTGCCATTTTAGGTACTCTTGCAGTGTGGAAGTCACCCTGAACCACAAAATGGAGGCCGAATGACATTTCGAGTGAGATTCTGGCCACTGTGACCTCCGCACACGTGAATAAATAATATGTCCGCAGGCCACTTGTTAGGGTCGCGAACTAAGACCTTGTCCTCTCTCTGACCCATGTGTAAATGTATAACTGTATCAGCGGAACTGATCAAATTGCATAAATTATGTGATTGACCTGGCTACGAACCCTAGGTTCTGTTTCGAGAATGGTTAACTTGTGAGAGGGCTGGACAAAAAGTATAAAAACCCAAGCATCCCGATGATCGGTCTCTCCCACTTCCACGGCGAACTACGTTGATGGTTCGCTTTGTTAGTCTGAGGGCCGAATAGCTATCCGTATGTCAATTGACTTTGGTAACTTTGTAACTTTGAAATAAAGCGCTTTGTATGTCCTTTGTAACCTGTGTTGGTGTGTTTCCTTTTTGGCTTCCCGGCCTCATATCAATTTCTCTGTTTCCACAGGGGCGGAAGGGAGGGAGGTTGATCTAAAAATGTGATTGTGTGTCCCTTAAAAATTACTTTTAACGCCCACTTGTCTGATGTTTCGCCAATGGTGGTGATGTTGGCTTATCCTTCCTCCCACCAGGGTGTGCTGTGGGAGGGATGGGTATGAATTGTCAGTTCTGTTTAGATTGTGTTTGGGCATGGTTTGAGCCACAGCTCCTTTTTGTATTGAATCTGGACGTAGATTGGTGATACTTATTGTATTAGAAGGTACTGCCTTGCATTCTCTGACCATAGGACGGTCAGTTATACCGTCTGAATCTGGAGGATGAGCCTTAAAAAAAGAATCAAAAAGTGTGGCGGTCTTTGTCTATCTTTCAGCAAGTTGATAGCTCTGGCTGCGTCTTTGTCCGACTTAATGCCCTTAAGATAATCGTTGATCTTCTTGCCAAAGAGGTCATGCCCGCCGAAGGGCATATCTAGAATGTGTGCTTGGACTTCTGCTCTGAAATTGGTTGCCTTCATCCAAGCCTGTCTTCTTAGGACCGTGCCGTGGGCCATTTGACGGAAGCCAGATTCGGCAACATCTACAGCTGCATCAATCATGTGATCGGATGTGGCTTCACCATTCGTTATTATTGCCCTTATCTGCTCTTGGAACTCAGCCGGTAGGTGTTTGGTTAGCTTTGATATACAAAGCCAGAGTTCCCGGTAAAAGCGAGATCTCAGCCAGAGCATTACCTGTCCTGATCGTTAGGGAAGCTGATGAGGAAACTTTCCTGCCCATAGCTTCAGGTTTTCGTCCTTCCTTGTCAGGAGGTGCCGTCAATGGTGGCGCGGGTGTGCTAGTTTCTTCCTTGCTGCGACCGGGGTGTCAGACTGGTTTTGTATGCCCTCTTTAGCATTGCGGGGATGTGTCTGGGGCCTTGTATTTTTTCTCTGGTCGTGATACCAGAGCGGGTGTAGACCGAGGTGCAGAAAGGATTTTTACTCCTACATCCCAGACTCTGTCTAAGAGAGGGATAGTAGTGACATATCTTCGCTCATCCCTCTGTTCATATAGGATTGATTTCTTCTCTTCTGAGGTCACCTGAATATTGAACATGTCTGCTGCCTTGCCAATGATTGTGTGAAATGATAACAGGTCATCAGGTGGTGAGGTTTCCCCTGGGGAAATCACGTTTTCTCAGTTTATCAATTACATAGTCATCCCATTCACTGTATGTGTCTGGGTCGTGTGTAATCTCTCTTTCCTCTGGTTCCTCAGTGTCTGAAGTCTCTGAACGGGTCCTCCTGCCAACCTGAAATTGATGCAGTTGAAGGTACAATAGTTGGATCCATTGTCAGCGAGTGTCTTCTCTGTCCAGGTAAGGATCTTGGTGGTGAGACTTGTCGTTGAAGCACTGTGTGACAGTGTTCTGTCTCTGGGCCTGTGAGGAGGTTCAAGAGAGCATGGGTGTTTACGGGCTCTACTACCGGTGGGGGAGCCTTTAGGTGTACTGTAATGCAGTGATTTGTCACTGAGGAGATCTTGTGCTCCTCGAGCTTGTCAAAACATTTCGATGTCTGGGTGCCGATGGTGCCAATGGTTGGGATCTCTGGCATCTATTAAACTCATCAATGATTCTCTGCATTGATTCCATCAACATAGGGTCATATGGGTCTGTGACGCCCTCGGTGGTAGGGTGCCACGGTGGGCTATTCTCTTTAGGGGGTGTAGATATGATAATGCATTTATAATACGCCTATACACAAGTGTTTCAAGGCGCGACGAGGCAAGGGAGGGCAACAGATGGAACACAGACAACGATCTTACTAGGCCAGGTGACATTGAGATCATGCAAGTGCAGGTGAGGGGAAAAGTGCGAGGGGGGAGGGGAAGTGCAGTACATAGGATAAAAACTAAATTAAAAATACAATAAATAAGAACAATAAAGAAGTGCGGCCAGAAAGGGTAAGTGCAGACATCAGTTGTCAAGTGGGGGTGTGTAGGGATACAGAAACAGCCCCAGAGTGCAAGGGTTGCCAGGGGCGCAGTGCAGGTATGCAACTGACGAAAAGGGGACCTGGGCCCGAGATCAGAGGGTTGCCAGGCGACCAGTGCAATTTCAGCCACGTGTTCAGCAGGGGGGAGGAGGAGAGAAAGCAGAAGCAAAGAGGGAGCTCTTGAGGTGGATGGTTCTCAGTTTTCAGAGAGGCAGGGAGGTTGTTCCAGAGGGAGGCCCTCTCTTGGGGAGAATTCTCATTTATGGCTAATTTCCCTCACCTAGTGAGTCCCTCAGCAACTTTGCTGGATTTCAGGGGTTTATTTTTTCCACATGGTAAGAGTGAGCGCCTTTTTTTTACCCACTATTACATGTGTTTTGCCATGTGTATTTCTACTTTTTGTGTGATCTTGGGCTCTGGAGCCACACCACTCCACGAGCCCCACCTTTTGTGTGTGTTACACAGCACCTTCAGTGCAGTGACACAGGGTTGTCTTTTGAGACTTCCCACTGACTCAATTTTTTCTGGGGCTGACTACTGTCCCCCAGAAACATGTAAAGTTGCCATTAACTTTATGTAGTCTCTTTAAACTACAGACCCAGTACACCCCATCTTACATGTAGTATTGGAAAGGGTTAACTCCTACCCCTTTTTGTCTGTGCCTCTTGGAGCTTTGTTTCGCTCTCTTAACACTAAGACGTGGCAGTGGTCTCGATGTCTGCCTTAACTTTTCTACCGCGATTATAGTATATAAACGTGGTACTGTTTTAGGCTATTGTATTAGCCTCAAACATAAGCCCGCTTGACCAAATACTTTTTTTTTTTGGCTCCGGTCGGGTTTAGTCGCCATTTCTTTTTGTTAAAGTTCTTCTTGTGTTTTAATTTTCGCGCCAAACCAGGTTTGCCTTCTTTGTTCGCCGTCCTTTGGCGGGCTTCTTTACAGAAGCCCTCCTTTGGCGTCTGGATGTCTAGGTGGGCTGAATGTGAGGGAGGAGTTTAGTCACCCCTGCACAAGTCGCACTTTGTGTCGATTGGCTGAGGTGGTTGTCCAGGCCGGACAACCGCCTTGCTGAGTGATTGACAGCCAGGCTGTGTGAATGGGGGATTTAGGCATAAAAGGCAGGACTCTTGGGCTGGAAGTCAGAGTCGCCACTGGAACTGCAAGAACCAAAGAGAAGCGGAGAACAAGAAGGTTGCTACATCTTCCGAGTCCCGGTGAAGCCCTGCTGCAGTCCTGAGCTATCTACCCTCCAACGACAGAAGATCCAGTCTGTGTAACGCTCACCTGTAAATCTGCGGGAACGCCAGAAGAACTCCCTGGAGCTTAGTAAATCACAATCCCTGTAGAAAGGATGACAAGATACAACCCTCCTTAATAATGTTCCTACCCTATTCTGAGAAAACTCTCCAGTACTGAAAATAGAATGATAACTAACAGGGAAATCTCACCTGAGGTTCTTTTTTAGTGAGCTCTCCATCCTGCATTCATACAGGGGCGCATGTCCTGAAGAAAACGGAGTAGTCTAGGTGTCAATTGTATTCTTAAATAACGGAAAAGAAAGGAGACTGGTGACAAGGAGAGGTATGCCTAATTTAGTCATACATAGTGTAGCTGATAGATGTCCTTAGTACTATCAACTGGAGGGCTATAGTGTAAATATAGATGACACTGTTCCAAAATGAGGGGTGTAGCGCTGTCCTATAGGGAACTGCCTAAAACACTATCAGGAAGTGTAATGCGGAAAAATACGAAATCCCTTCTTGCAAATGAACTAGCTACAACAGCTACACAACTTGGCAACCCTTTCTTTAGCTGTGTGACAACAACCTGGCACAAACAAGAGAGTTTTAAAACATTGGCACACGGAAACCAGTAAGTATAGAATAAACCAAAAAATGCTAAAATAAACAGTGACTAATCCGTAGCCAAAAACCCTCGCAACAAAATACAACTGGGCACTGGTAAATCTCTGGCAACCTAAAAATTGGTACTTGCGTGTGTGTGTGTAAGAATTCTTCCTCACGAAACTCTTGACAGGAAAACTTCGGACTGGAACTGAGGACGCGGAAAACTAGGGAACATCAAAAATAATAAGAAAACTAATGACTGTGAGCTGAGGAGGAGACTATGGGACAGGACGAAGAAATTCTGACTGGAAATATGGAAGACAGGAAACTCTGACTGGAATTCTACGGAGACCGCGGTGAGCGTCCGTACTGCAAGGCAGTCCGCAACGCGAAGCGCGAGTCTCCTCAGAAATGGAGTACTTATAACAGAGGTCGCAAAAGACTAGACCTACAAATTAGTTCCTGGTTACACCACTAGGCGGCCATTTTGGAATCCCGATTTTCCATGCCTAACTATATGGATCTGAATGGGAACAATAACTTCTTCTCAAATGACAGAGCAATAATAATAATCTACGGAAATATGGGTTTAATCAGGGAGCTCGTTGGGGAATCATGACAGTACCCCCCCTCAAAGATTTCCTTCCCGGCCTGGTTGGGTGGTTACGATAAAATCTTTTAACCAATCTTGGGGCATGAATGTTCTCCACAGGTTCCCAGGATCTCTCAAGGGGACCATAACCCTTCCAATCTACCAGGTAAAATTTATGATGCATTATCTTGGAGTCCAAAATCTCCCCGACTTCAAATTCTGGTTGGTCGTCTTCAACCTCCACTGGGGGTGGGACTGGTGGCAAACGTGTTTCTGCTTCTACCGGTTTCAATAGGGAGACATGAAAAACGGGATGTATTCTCATTTTCTTCGGGAGTGTCAACCTCATAGCCACTGGATTAATAACAGCTTCAATGACAAATGGTCCTAAATATCTGGGAAGAAATTTCTTAGAACCCTTTAAGGCCAGATTTCGGGAAGACAACCAGACAGAGTCACCAACTTGGAAACTGGGAGGAGTGCTTCTATGTCGATCAGCAAACTTCTTTTGGGATTCCTTAGCCGTCACTAAGTTAGTTTGGGCCTCCCTGGTTGCGGTTGCTATCTTGTTGTGAAGGTTCCTCACTGCCGGCATTTCTAGTGGATCTGGAGGGTCAAATGCAGATGTTCGAGGATGTCGACCATGCAAGGTATAGAACGGTGTGAGACCAGTAGAAGAGTGGATAGAATTGTTGTAAGCGTATTCTGCCACCCACAAAATGTCTAACCAGGAATCATTAGTTTGATGAAGCATGCAGCGTAAGTACTGTTCCAGGGTCTGGTTAGTGCGCTCCATTTGACCATCTGTTTGTGGGTGGTGACTAGTGGATAGTCTAACCTCAATCTGGGCCAGGTCACAACACTTTCTCCAGAATCTGGAAACAAATTGACTCCCCCTGTCAGAAACGACTATGGAAGGAAACCCATGTAGTTTGACAATATTTTCTAAAAAACTCTTTGCCAGACCAGCAGCAGTAGGAATCCCTTGTAGGGGCACAAAATGAGCCATCTTCGAAAATACCAGGATGGTATTGTAACCTTCACATGACGGCAGATCCGTGATAAAGTCCATAGATATGGTATGCCATGGATTGGGTGGAACATTTAAAGGTTGTAGAAGACCGGCTGGTTTCTTTTTTGAATTCTTGTTCTGTGCACAAATTCCGCAAGTCTGAATGAAATGAGTCACATCCTTACGCCAAGTTGGCCACCAGTAGTACCTCTTAATCTTCTCCACGGTCTTGGTCACTCCGGGATGACCCTCAATGAGGGAGCCATGGTAGTTGGAAATTACTTGTTTTCTCATGGTCTCTGTAGGGAGATACATTCGATCTTGATAGTAAGGTAATTCATCTTGGACCTTGAATGGATTTCCTCGATTTACCCATGTTAGCAGCTCCTCCGGAGTAACGATTTCTTTAACTTCCTTCTTCAGGTTCTCGAAATATGGTTCTTCATTGTGCAATAAACCCAGGACTCTTTCTCCGGCGATGACGTTCATGGGAGCAGTAGGGACAAACGCTTCCTCTCCATTGCCAATTCGAGATAACGCGTCAGCCTTCCCATTCCGTACTCCTGGTCTGAACGTGATGATGAAATCATATTCTGCGAAGAACAAGGCCCATCGCAGTTGGCGGGCAGATTGGGCCTTAACGGAACGAAAATACTGGAGGTTTCTATGATCAGTGAGGATGGTAATCGTGTGCTGGGCTCCCAAGAGATAATGTCTCCACTCCTTCAGGGCACTCTTGATGGCTAACAACTCCTTGTCAGTAATGGTGTAATTGCGTTCAGCTGGAGAGAGTTTCTTCGACCAGAATGCCACTGGGTGTAAGATCTGGGTTTCTGGATTGCGCTGCGACAGGACGGCACCCATAGCAACATTTGAGGCATCAGTTTCCACAACAAATGGTAAGTCAGCTTGAGGATGTCTCAGTACTGGAGCCTCAGTAAATTTGGTCTTTAATTTCTGAAAGGCTTCCTCAGCCTCCTTGGTCCATTCAAATCTTTTATTTTTTCTAAGCAAGGACGTGATGGGGTGTACCAATTGGGAGAAATTATCCACAAAGCGACGATAGAAATTAGCAAAACCCAAAAAACTTTGGACTCCTTTCACAGAAGTTGGAGCCGGGCAGGTGAGTATAGCCTCCACCTTTCGCACGTCCATCTTGACACCTTGAGAGGATAGGACAAAACCCAGAAATTCGACTTCGGAAACATGGAAGGAACATTTTTCTAACTTCACAAAAAGAGAATTTTCTTGTAGTTTTTGAAGCACAGCCGTAACATGTTTCACATGTTCTTGGTGGTTTCTGGAGAAAATCAGGATATCGTCAATATAGACCACTGCACATACATCCAGCAGATCCCTTAAGACATCGTTCATAAAACTTTGAAATGCTGCCGGAACATTGCACAATCCGAAGGGCATCACTTGGTACTCAAATAGGCCATATTTGGTGCGAAAAGAAGTCTTCCATTCGTCACCCTCTTTTATTCGAATGAGATGGTATGCACCTCGAAGATCCAATTTTGTAAAGATCTGGGTGCCCTTGATTTGATCTAACAAATTTGAAATGAGGGGAATGGGGTACCGATTCTTGACTGTAATCTGGTTTAAGGCACGATAATCAATACAAGTCCTGAGATCTCCTTTTTTCGGCACAAAAAAAAGAGGAGAGGCAGCTGGAGACTTAGAAGGCCTAATGAACCCATTCGCTAAATACTGGTCTAAATACTTCTTCAGATGGGCATCCTCCTTCTCTGTTAATGAATATATTCGACTACATGGAAGTTGACCTCCTGGAAGTAAGTCAATCTGACAATCGTAGGGACGATGAGGAGGCAATACCTCAGCCAATTTTTCTTCAAAAACTTCTTGAAATTTCGGGAAAAGACGGGAAACTCTGACTGGAATTCTACGGAGACCGCGGTGAGCGTCCGTACTGCAAGGCAGTCAGCAACGCGAAGCGCGAGTCTCCTCAGAAATGGAGTACTTATAACAGAGGTCGCAAAAGACTAGACCTACAAATTAGTTCCTGGTTACACCACTAGGCGGCCATTTTGGAATCCCGATTTTCCATGCCTAACTATATGGATCTGAATGGGAACAATAACTTCTTCTCAAATGACAGAGCAATAATAATAATCTACGGAAATATGGGTTTAATCAGGGAGCTCGTTGGGGAATCATGACAGTCTGGAGTCTTCTTCCCTTGAGCCTGGTGGGATCAACCAGCTCACCCTCCACAGCCAGAGGATCCTCTTCTTGGCCGAAATGGCTGCACACAGCTGTAGCGGTCCGGAAAGCCTTCTGAAGAGCCCCTCCTGTTTTACAGGAGTGTACCTTTTATTCACCGTTGCTTCGCTGTTGCTGGCTTCATCCCTGGGTAGTGCAGATCGCTCCAGACGTAGTTGTCCTTGTCCCCACGACTGAAGCTCCAGGAACCGTGAGTCTGCAGGAACTACCAGGAACAACTGCTGTGGCACCAGCTTGCTTCAACGAATAAGGTACTCTGTCCGACTTCGAGGAATTGGGGTGAACCCTTCTTCCTCACCAAAGGTTTGTCCTTTTCTTCCTTTCCTCTTATAACTTTTGCTTCCCTTTGTGACAATATCTAAGTAATCCTGGCAATCTCGAATCGTGAACTGTTCTAACCTTGTGATCCTTGGCAACGGGACCCCTGTTCCACTTGACACTGGCGCAGGCCAATTGACTTTTATCTACTTGTTAGAAGGTGTCCTCTGATTCTATCTGCCTTGAAAAAAGTATTGCTTATGATTTTTATCCCCAATTCTCTTGTGTTAATTCATGTGCTAAGTGTGTTTGACTTCGGTTACATTTCTTCCCGTGGGTACGATTATTTTTCGTAAGACCGAACTGTCATTACTGTCAAAAAGTGATTGCGTATGAACCCCCGGTAACGCCTTTGTTTCACAACACCGGTCTGTCAAATCCTAAGGTACTTACCTTGATTTGTTCTGCACAAGGGGGAGTGGTTGTATGTAGTATATTTGAACAGTGGTTTTGTTTTACTAGAAGTGAAGTGTTTTGTGAACAGATGGTTTAAAAATAAATATACTTATATTTTTTTAACCAGAAACCTTGAGTCAGTGTTTTCTTGAGTCACAGTAATTGTAGTCCTTTGCGTAATCTCTACTACTGCTCATTTGCTCTTGAGATATGCCTGGCTGCTCAGCCATTGCTACCACTCTTTCTGTTTTGTACAGGCTTGTACCAAAGGTGAAATTGTATTACCACTTGTAGTCTTAATTGTGTGCAGTGGTCCCTAAGGGCACTGCATATGATTCTGCCTAACAGGCCCCAGCCGAAGAAAGATCTACCACAAACTCGTTGCGTGGAGAAGCGACTGACCCTGAGGGAGTTGGAGGCGGATGAGAGAAGAGCCCGAGAAGGAAGGTATTTAGGAAGAGAGTTGAAGGTACTGAGTCCCCAGACCCCAGTAGGCCTTGTAGACAATGCAGAGGGCTTTCAACTTAATCCTCACAGCCACTGGGAGCCAGTGCAGAGATTTAAGTCCTGGAGAGATACGATCGCTGGGCTTGAGGCCAAGGACAAGTCTCGCAGTCCTGTTCTGGATGAGTTGCAGAGAGTAGAGGCAGGCAGATTTAGAAAGAGGCTGTTACAGTAGTCCAGCCTAGAGAGAGCCAGAGCTCTGGAGACAGTGAGCTTCTGGGGGAAGGAGAGGAAAAGAAGAATGCCTCTGAGGAGGTGCAAGCTGGTAGCAGTGTTAGGGAGAATTCTCTGTTAAGGCTAATTTCCCAAACCTAGTGAGTCCCCCAGCAGCTTTGCTGGATTTTTGGGGTTTATTTTTTTCTCCTGCTAAGAGTGAGACTCTTTTTTTCTCCCACTCTTAGGCATGATTTGAGAAAGTCCTTTGACTATGTAATGTGTTTTATGGGCTATGGGGTCTTTTACTCGATAGGGCTTCATGGTTTTTTGGTATGTGTGTTACACAGCACCCTCAGTGCAGTAACAGAGGGGTGTCATAGTGACCCCCCCAAACATAGGCTCCATACCCTGGGACTGACTACTGTCTCCCAGGGCATGTAAAGTCACCATTGGCTTTAGTAGTCTCAAATTTTGAACAGGACCAGTACAAACTATCACATTGTGGAAGTACTGGTAGGGGTAATTCAATTGCCCCTGGGTCTGTTTTCCAAGGGGCACTGTCCAGTCCCCCTTGTCGAGTTTCCGCTGGTGGCAGTGGATACCACGCGAAAAATTCCCCCGGAATATTTCTTATGGGATTTTCCCATTCATTTGAAACGCACCACTTTTTGGTGCAATGTTAAAGATACCGCTGGGTTATTTATTTAATATTTATTCCCCGGTTGGGTCTTTTTGCCACGACTAAGTTTTAAAATAGCGTTTGTGTGCGCCTCTGAAACTCTAACACAAGTCGAGCCCTTTGTTCCACTTTTTGGCGGGTTTCTCCACAGAAGCCCTCCAAATGGTGCCACTCTGTCTGGGGTCTGCAGGATGTGTGGGAGGGGTTTAGGCAACCTGGACTGAGTTGCCATGGCAACTCAAGTCGCACTCTTGTGTGATTGGCCCAGTGGTGAGCCGCCCGGCTCACCACTGAGCATGTTTGAGTGACAGCTAGGCTGTTGAATGGGTGTTTTTCTGCATAAAAGCAGGGCTTTGGGGACTGGAACTTCAGAAGTCGCCACAGGACCTAAAGAATCCGAAGAGGGGAGAAGCTGAGCCATCTACAACGACGACACCACCGGTGGAGCCCTGCTGTACTAACTCACCACTTCCCCGACGACAGAGGAGATCTTCCAGGAGTCTTCTTCCCTTTGAGCTAGTGGGACCAACCAGTTCGCCTTTTTCACCTTCCTGGATCGTCTCGTGGTCGAACCGCCCGTGCCAGGCACCCCGGCGGCCAGATAGCCACGCTTCACCACTACCGCGAATAAAAGGGTCGTACCTTTTTACCGGGAAACACTGCGGCTGGTTTCTTCCCTGGCAGTGCAACAACCTCCAGCTTTCTTTCTCGTCGAGAACATCTCTTCCTCTGGTTGAAGCCACGACTTGCACCCGCTGCCAGGAACAACTGTCACCGCTGGAGCTTCCTCACCATTTCAGGTACTGTGTCCCGCCTGGTCTCCCTTGCAACAGATGGTCCAAGGTGTCCCGTAAATCCTTGACTTTCTAACCAGGGTTGACCTCAGACCTGCTAACTGTACCTTTCTGAACTGATCCAACCTCTTTTGACTTTTCTGCAAAGACTTTGAGTGCATTTCCACTGTGTGATCTTGGGCACATTCCGCCTTGCTCTCTCCAAGAGTGGGCCTGGCCTATGAACTTTTTGCTCTACAGTAGACCCTGCCTTTCTTGACTTGCTGTGGTTTCTTAAAAGTGTTGGTACTGTGTTATTTCCCTATTCTGCCTTTTCTCTCCCTTTTTAAACAAATTATTGGAGTGCCATCTACAGTTACGCGCTCACCTCTGTTTTGCGAAATAAGTGGTGTCTTAACCTAGACTTGTCGAATAATTAATTTGGGAGGTGTATATACTTATAGTGACTGTGTTTGAACTTGCTTGATATATTAGTGCCAGTGTATTTTCACAAGTGTGTTTTTAAATAAATAATTATATACTTTTATACCAAAGCTCTGGTCAGTGTTTGCTTGTGCTACTGTATTTTTAGTCCTATTGTGTATACTCTATATACTGCCTAACCCTTCTTGAGAGAAGTCTGACTGCTCAGCCACAGCTACCAGGTAAGTCTGGGTGGTGCAGAATGCTACCAATTGGGTTTACTGCTTACTCCTGTGGTCTTAAACTTTTTGCAGTGATCCCTAAGGGAACTGCACAGGTTTCTGCCTAACAAGCGTGACTTCTTAAACTGAGATGTGAGGAGAAAAGGAGAGTGTGGAGTCGAAGATGACCAATGATTTTAGTCTCACAGGTGGGAGCAGGAAGAGGGCCAAGAGAAGCCGGCCAGAGAGTGACAGGAAAGGAGGGAGTGGGTGTGCCGATGAGGAGAATCTCAGTCTTATTGTAATTCAGGCAGAGATCATTGGCGGCACACCACTCCTGGATAGCAGACAGTCAGATGAATGGAGGACAAGAGGTTGCTGAAGGGAGCCTGAAAATGAGCTGAGTCATCCGCATATCACTGAAAGTTGGGGAAGAGAGCGGCAATGCGATGGGCAAGAAGTGCTAGGTATTGGTTGAAAAGCCAAGGAGAGAGGTTAGACCCCTGGGGAACACCACAGGTAGAGATAGAGGAGAGGAAGGACCCAAGTTGGACCTGGGAGGGTCGAAGAGGAAAGAAGTCAGTCAAGCCAAGGCCTGATCGGTGAGACCCAGGTTATCACAGAGACAGGTGAGCAGGATGGCACGGTTGACCGCGTCAAAGGCAGAAGAGAAATCCAGTAAGATGAGGACCCGGGGGGAGCGGGGGGTTGGAATCAAGGTTGCAGAGCAGGTCTTCACAGATGTTCAGGAGAGCAGTTTCCGTGCTTCTGACAACTCTGAAGCCAGACTGATGGTCCTGGAGAAAACCAACAGATTCAGTGTGAAGATTAAGCTGGGAGATGGCCAGCTTTTCCAGGAGTTTTCCCAGGAAAGGAGTAATGAGATTGGGTGATAGTTAGCCAGGCAGGATGGGTTGGCAGAGGGTTTCTTAAGAGGGGGCACAAGGGAGTGCTTCAGGGGGGAAGGGAAGACTCCAGTGGCAAAGGAGTGGTTGCAGAAGTCAGCCAGAGCAGGAGCCTGGGTGTCAATGTGGTCCTTGATGGTTTTGGAGGAACAGGGGTGGACCCATTTTGACAAGACTTTCATAGATTGGTCTTGTCCAGAAACCTTGTCTGGGGAGAACAGGGAAAGGCAGGAGGAGGGAGGAGAGGTGGCCGAAGACGGGCCAGAGGAAGAGCAGGGAGCAGAAGAGATAGGACAGGCTGTCCTGAGTTTTAGAGATGAAATGAGAAGCCAGAGCCGTGCAGAGGGCCTGGGAGGAGACAGGAGAGGTAGAGACTGCAGCAGCATTGGCCAGTTCCTTGCAGATTTTAAAGAGTTCAGCAGAGTTGTTAAGATGCTGCAGAGACGCAAACTAGTATGTGAGCCTCTTCTTGGTGTGGACAGAGCACCGGTATTGCCTTCGGAGCAGGAAGCAGGCCAGTTTATCAGAGGATGTACTGAAGCACTCCATTTCCTCTCAGCCAACCTGCACTCGCGTTCAAGGGTGACAAGGTCCGAGCCGTACCAGGAGTTGCACTTGGCTTTTGGCTTCAGGCGGATCCTCATGACAGGGGCAAGAACATCAAGCGTATCAGATATAGCAGAGTGGAGCATGGAAAGGGCTTTGTCACAGTGTGTCAGCCAAAGTGGGATGGAGGGTGAGAACTTGTGGCACCACCTTTCTCTATTAAGGCCTACCACGATTTAAATACCTCGATAATCCTTTGAGCGACCCCTACCTGGGATCCTCCTTAGCAGCCTTAACTATGCTAGCCATCTCCTTCATTCTTGTAGGCCTACTGGTATTATTGCCTAGCAATAGCACACCTGTGTTAGTGTCAAATCATGCTAACCTTTTCATTTACTGTGCAATATCTACCTCCCATAACTATACTAATGTCATCACTAAGAGTTCTACCACTTTGTTGACGCCTATGACTTCAGAATATGGCATTAACCCAAACATATCCCTCCTTACTTATTTGCCTATCACTGACCACGTGATTACTTCGCCACTGGCCTCAACCACAAAATTGACCATATATTTGCCTCAACTACACCCTGTTGCCAACAATTGTAATCCTTTGGATATCGCTAGTCTGACCTCCACTTGCTCTTTAACGCCTGATCAACGGCTTTCACAATTTGCCACGACACCCACTCCAAATCAACCGTGCCCTACAATTATTAGAAACTATAGGCTGGGATCTAGACGGCCAAAGAAACATACCCCTTCTCCAGATTCCAGAGACAACTCCACATGCCGAACTCCACAGACGAGGAGGAGTCTACATAAAAGAAACTTCACTACCAATATGCCTGCCCAGCTAAACTCACTTGAGGCCCCAGTAAATAAGTCTCCTAACATTAAAGGTGCTGCCCAGTTAACCTCACCTAATGCTCCAGTAAATAAGTCTCCTAACATTAAAGGTGCTTTAATTAATGCAACATCCATGGTTGCCCATGCACTTGATATCGCATATCTAATAACAGCCAATCAACTGGACCTCCTTGCAGTCACAGACCTGGCTACACGCAGCTGCAGATGCTGCCATCTCACTTGCAATTCAAGACGACTTTACAATCCTGAGGTTGCCGATGGCCCCTCTACACGCTCCACCCACAGCACCAGTGACTGCCACCTCGTTGACACCGGGGAACCGCCAGCCAAGAAGAGGAGGCACTCCATGCCACTCATCGCCCACCTCTCCCCCCAAGGGATACTGAGTCGGATATGGCGACAAAGGGCACAGATGACGACGGTGGGCTGTGGGACCTCGGTCACCTCCGCCCAGAGCCTCTCCGCCAGACGAAGTAAGATCTTTCCATGCAATGATCACCCAAGCATCAGAGCTTTTCCAGCTCACGCCGGAGGAAAAAGGAGGGCTTCTTTTATCAGCGTCGGGAGGCAAAGGGGAAGACCATCCTTTCGGTCCCACTCTTGGACAATATTTGGGATGAAGGGCTGGCTCTGTTGAAGAACACCTCGACGGCCCGAGCGAAGAGAGACCGGCTAGAGAAGAAAAAATACAGGGTGCCAGATACTGCACCCAAGATATCCCAAGATACTGCCTCGGTCATTCCTCTTTCGAATGTCTTGCCTGCAGGCTCTCTCTCCTGGCCATTCCCCTACTGTGGCTACCATCTATCGGCACCTGGTCAGATCTCCTCCTTCCTTTCTGAGTGGGCAGATCTCTCCTCTTCCCTCCTGCTCTCAACCACTCAACTCCTTCTTGGAGAATTTAACATCCACCTGGATGCTTTCTGTCCTTCCTCTGGACTCTTTTGCGGCCTCTGCGACTCAGCGGAAAGGCTCTGGGCGGAGGTGACAGTCGTCATCCGTGCCCTTTTTCACCATGTCCGACTCAGTATCCCCTGGGGGAGGGGTGGGCGATGAGTGGCATGGAGCGCCTCCTCTTCTTGGCTGGCAGTTCCCCGGTGTCAACGAGGTGGCCGTAACTGGTGCTGTGGGTGGAGCGGGCAGAGGGGCCATCGGCATCCTCTTTATCTATGACACCAGCATGCAGAGGGTCAAAAAGATGTCCAGTGAAAGATCTTTATCTGGGGGGAGTAGGAGCGCTAGGTCCGGGGCCTTTCCTTGTCTCCACAGATGGTAGCCCAGTCGTTGCCCCTGTCGTGAGGTGATTCGCTGACGTTCCCCTCATAGTCATCGTCCTCCTGGACGGTGTGGACGGAAAGGATCTCATCATCATCAGCCGAAGAAATGTCTGCCCTGGAGGCCTTCACCGTCCCCCCGCCCCCACCCTTTTCTTCGGGTCCTGAGCGGTCATTCTCGGGCTGAGGTCTGGCATCATCTTTTCCGGGGTCTTCTCAACTGGCTTGCACAAAGCCTCCCTCCTGGGAGTGAAAGACCCTGCCCATCGTTGGGGCACCCTGGGCCGGGTCTGCCCATACGGCCTTCGAGAGTGACGCCACCACCTCGATGGAGGGCGATGATATTGCTTGGTGCACATGGGCCTTCAAGAGAGGCCATATCCCTTTTCTTGCTTGGCCTTCTCCACGGCTGTGTCACAGACCTTGTCCTGCTTAGCCTTCTCCTTCAGGGCCTTCTCTGACCCCTTGTCTTCCTTCCCCTTCTCCAGATTCTCCCTCAGGTTCCCCGGTTAGGGGATGACTATTGCGCCCTGACTGTCGCGGGACCCGCAGCAGCAGCGACCGCGACGGAAGTGAACTTGCGGTGCTTGGCCTTGTGTCGGGCCCCCACCGGTGGGGCGCCCTCAAAGTACTTCAAAGCACGCTCAGGTTTGCCAGATCCGGGAGAGGCATGCCCCCGGTTCCCACCCGAGGCGGAGGCCTTGGCCTGCAGCCACGACTCCAACCATTGATGTCAGATCCTTCATCGTGCACTTCGTGAAGCCACGGCAAATAACAATCTTTCTCCTTATGTGTCGGGTACAGGCAGTATAGACACTGGGAATTCTTGTCCATGTACACATTCCGCAAACTGCAGTTAGAGCAAAGCTTGAAGAGGGAAGCGCCGTCCTTCTCGTCCGACAAGATCCAAGCGCTGTAGGCCTGAAGAAACTTCTGGAAGCCTCCGAATCACTCGACAAAACCAGCCCTTCAGGGGTGCTGAAAAAAAAAAATAACGGGTCCCCGTTAGCCGGAAGGATGGGGCACACAGGCTCGATTGACCAAAAAATAGAGTTTAACTATAAAAAAGCAAAAAAAAACGCAGAAAAAGGCTCAAAGAGTGAAACACAGGGACTCCCAAAACTTGAACGTGCGGTAATAATCTGAAGATGGCTGAGCAGAGGAAGGGCTTAGGTAGAGGGCAGTCATTGGCTGGGGGCAGTATGACCCAGAGCTAACTGATTGGTTTAGAGGAGAACGTTTAGAAATGAAACAAACTTTTACTGAGAATTCCCAGCCTAACGACAGGGAATATTCATGAGCATTTGAGCCCATCCCAGACCCCATGCTGGAGAACATTAAGTATGTAAAGCAACACTAGCCCATAGGGAATGCAACAGAAAAAACAATCACTGAGCTCTGGGTCATACTGCCCCCCAGCCAATGATTGCCCTCTACCTAAGCCCCTCCTCTGGCAGCCATCTTCAGATTTGGTAGCACACAAGTGGCAGTATGACCAAGAAGAGCCACAGTGGGGCAGGAGGGAGGGCTGCAACGTGAGCTTGGTGTGGTGGTAAGAGTAATTGCTTCTGTTGAGCCTTGCCACCTCCTGTGGTTGTGTATGTATGTATTCTTAATTCATGAGCATGTGACTCCATGCCAGACCCATGCTGAAGAACAGTTCCAAGTAAGTCATTTGTTCCTTCTCCAGCATGGGGTCTGGCATAGATTCACATTCTCATGAATAAAGAATACATAGCACTACATACATACACAGCCACAGGCGGTGGCAAGGCTCAACAGAAGCAATTACTCTTACCTGTGGAACAGGCTCACCTTCAAGCGAACAGATAACGTAGTGTTGCCTGGCCGACTCTGGACTCCTCCCTGATGTCCGGCAGGGGCACACCAGACAGGAACGCCGTTGTTGCAGCGATCGCTCTGGTAGAATGGGCTCTCGGAGTCAGACGGCCAGGCAACGGTCGTTTTGCCAACCGGTGACAATGAGTGATGCAGCCGGAGAGCAACCTGGAGATTGAAGCTTTGGACAAGGCCTGTCCCTTATTCACAGGACCAAAGTGCACAAAAAGCAGAACCATTTACCAAAAACTCTGTGCGTGCCACGTAGAACTTCAGAGCACGAGCAATGTCCAGTGAGTGCAAAGTCCTTTCAGCTAGTGATGAATGTTTCGGAAAGAACACAGGCAACACCAAAAGGCTTGTGGAGGTGGAATTCCGACTGAATCTTTGGCATGAAGGAGGGGTGCATCCGTAGCACCACCCTCGATTCGTGAAAAGTCTGATATGGCTGTTTGCAGGAAAGGGACTGTATCTCTCCCACCCTCATGGCAGAGGTGATGGCCACGAGGAAAGCAGTTTTCATTAGAGGAACTTGAAGGGCCTGATGCATAGGCTTGAAGGGGGCCCCTATGAGCCTCATCAGCACCACGTTGAGTTCCCACGCCGGGGCAGCAGCCTTCACTGGTGGGAAAGATCAAAACTGTCCTTTCAGGAACTCCTTGATGAGACGGTGTAACCAAATAGAAGATGGTCATGGAGACATGGTGTAGTGGGAGATAGCGGCCAGATGCACCTTGATAGAGGCATGCGCCTGCCTTGGCCAAGGACAATTATGGAAGAATCTGCAGGGCTGTGATACTCAGAGGGTTGATCTTCTGCGACCAGCACCACGTAGCGAAATACTTCCACTTGTGCCTGTAGCACTCGAGTCTACGACGCTCTAGCCTTGGCAAGGACCTCCCGACAGTGCGCCGGCAACTTGTACCCTCCAAACTCTAAGGCAGCGTGAGCCAAGCCCTCAAGTTCAGCAATCCTGGGCAGTGATGCAGGATTGCACCATCTCCGGAGATTAGATCCGCAACCACTGGCAGCTTGACCGAAGGCGATGTTGACATGCTGAGAAGGTCTGGGTACCAAATCTGCCTCGGCGACTAGTATCCTGCATCAGCACTGAGTTGATTAATGACTCACAGCAGGAACAGCAGCAGAGGTAACGCGTATAGGAACAGGCCTTCCGCCGGGAAGGAGAAGGCATCCCCCATACTCCTGGGCTCCGTACATTTCAAACAGATCGATTTGGGGTCTGCCCCACTTGAAGATGTGGTCCACCTGATATTGCCGAAGTTCCCACTTGTGGCAGGAGGAAAACTCCCTGCTGAGGGAGTTGCAATTGATTTCTTGACTCCCACCAGGTGAAACAGGATGAAGAACATCTCTTGGCTGACAGCCCAGTGCCACAAATCCTGCGCCTCTCTGGAGAACACTGGGAATCGAGTGCCCCCTGCTTCCTGATGTAGAACATTGTGGTGGAGTTGTCTGAAGATCCTCAACACTCAGCCCTTCAGGGATGGAAGGGATGACTTGAGGGCCGAGAACACTGCCTGCAGCTCCAGGATATTGATGTGGAGATCCTTCCCCTGCAGCAGCCACAGGCCTCTGGCATTCAGATGTCCGGTGTGAGCTCTGCAGCCCTCCAGGGAAGCATCATTGGTGACCGTCACCTGGTATAGGTGGGTTCTGAAACCCTGGGTCCCAGGTGATGTAGCGGGTGCCCCACCACCTTATCACCTGACGAACTGCTCGTCAAGAGGAATCTTGTCGGTGACACTTCCGGACATTTGTATCCAGCGAGCGCCCAGAAACTCCTGAAGAGGTTGCATCCGTAATCTGCAGAGCCAGATAAGGTAGATGCAAGACTTGCAGAGCAGCGACTTAATGGTCCGGACCATGGAGATATTCAGTGACAACAGCGATTGTACCTTCCCCAGAATGGCCACTACCCTTTCCCACGAGGGCGAGGCCAGGCAGGAGAACGTGTTGAGCCTGGCTCCCAGGAACAGTGCGTTCTGCGATGGAATCAAGCAGGATGTTTGAATAATTCACGGAGAACCCCAGATCCATCAGCAGCAGACAGTCCTTTCCGTATGTTCGACGGCTACTTCCCTTGACTTGGCACGGATGAGCCAGTCGTCAAGGTATGGTTACACGTGTATCCCCTGTAGCCGTAGATGGGCCGCCACTGGTGCTAGGCACTTCGTAAACAACCTGGGCACTGCCTTCAGGCCGAAAGGGAGGGCCTTGAATTGGTAGTGTCTTCCTTGCACCATGAAGCGTAGGAACTTCCCCCATCCACAGGAAGCATCGAAAGTATGCATCCACCAGATCGCACGATGTAAAGAAGTCTCCTTCCTCCAGTTGGCCGAGTACATACTGCAAAGTGACCATCCTGAATTTTTGGGACTTGAGGTATTTGTAAAGAGGCACAGGTCTAGAATGAGCCTCCAGCCACCGGTCTTTTTGACTTAGTATCTGGAGTAGACTCCAGAGCCCCAGAGTCTTCCTGGAAATAGCTCAATTGCCCCTTTTCCCAGCATGGCCAGTACCTCCTGCAGGAGCGGAGGGATATGCTGCTCCTGCCGGGTCACTGGGGGTATCTGCAGACACTTTTGCTGAAACTCCAGGGTATGTGTGGGCGAAAGCGTCCAGGCACCCATTTGTCGGTGGAGATCTTCCACTCGCTGACTAATCCAGCCAGCCGGCCTCCCACTGGGGTGCATGGGTGGGGCCCCGATGTCCTGGGTGGTTCAGTCCTGCTTCGTAGCTTGTGATCCGGCTTGGGGGAAGACTACGGCACTGACCACCTCCGTCGAATGTCTTGGAATGATCTATGCAGGCCTCCTGGGTCATGGACCGTGAGGGCTGACGGTACGAGGAGCCTCTCCCAAAACCTTTCGGCGGTCTGCCCAACTTCTCGCTGGAGGCGCGAAAGGAAGAGTGGTGCAGTTGGAGTAACCAGGGCACGAATCGTATCCATCTTGATGGCCTGCAAGGACTCGTCGACGGCCTTCCTGAAGAGGTTATCCCCAAAGCGCATGTCCAGCACCCTCGTCTGAACCTCCTGATGGAAATCTGTGGCCTTCAGCCTGCCTCGGCGACTGAGGCAGAGACTGTTCACCATCTGACAGAAACCTGTGTCGGCGATGTCAAGGGCCTCTGATGGCATGGTCCGACGCCACTTCACCCTCCTGAAGGAGTGCGATTACCTCCACCCACTTGTCGTCGGGTAGGAACTAGAGAATCGGACCAGCTTGTACCACAGATCCCAGTCGAATCTGGCTAGGATCACCAATGCGTGGTCGACGCTGGAGTAAATGACCTTCCTCCCCATGGCATTCAAACATCTTCCCCTCGCTGTCTGGAGGGACTGAGTATAACTGAGGGGTTGAACAACCTCTTCCTCAGAGCGCCACCACCACTTGGGTGCGGACTCCGGCACCCAGTACTTTTTCTCCAGCCTATCCCGCTTGGCAGAGCAAGGATTCTTCAGGAGGGCAAGGCCTTCCTCCCACACGTCGCCCAGGAGGGGCACTGCCATGATGGTCTTCCTCTTGGCCTTGCGTCTCTGGTATAGGAATCCTTCCTCCTTGGTCTTTTCGGTCGTCAGCTGGAAAAGCTTGGAAGCTTGGGGGTGTCGGTTGGCGCTTCCTCTTTTTAGCCAGCAGCTGATCTGGAGAGACTGGGGCCTGCGGCATCCTCTTCTGATTTCCGACAGTAGGGTCAAAGGGATGTCCAGGGATACATCTCTTGGCTGAGCAGGCGTGGTGGGCACGTCATCTTCCACGTCCTTGTGGACCTTCTCATCCGAGGACAAAACATCCATGTCTTGGGGTAGGGCCTGTGGCTGGCCTGGGACTAAGTGCCCCCACCCCCTTTTTGCACCCCGAGGGGTCTGAGCCAGGCTCAACAATATCCTCTTCTGCGGTGTGCCAGCAGGGTTCCGGGGCCGTCTTTTCCTCACCCTAGGCTTCTCAGACTTCTCCCGCAGCTTAGCCGTGTTGGCCGACTTTCTGTTTGAGGAGCTCAATGGCTGGCGATGGAGGCAGATGGTGACATTGATCACATCCTGCCCACCCATCGAGGGTCCCATTTGCGCTGTGAACCCGACAAACACAGACTTGGATTGCTTGGCCTTGTCTTGGGCCCCTACGGATGGAGCGCCCTCAAAGGACTTAGCCTGTTCTTCAGACCAGCCAGTCCTGGGTGAAGCATGACCCTGCTTGGGGCGTGGGGAAGAGGACTTGGCGCTTAGCCACATTGCTAGTTTATGGGGCTGTTCCTTCATCATTCTCTTGGAGAAGCAGAGGCAGATCTCGTAATCTCCTGTGTGGTCCGGGTGAAGGCAGTAGAGGCATTGAAGGTGTTTGTCCACCAGAAACACATTCAGCAGATGCAGCAGGTGCTAGAAGGGCAGCTGGCATAGCGGGACGCCCCTCTGGCCCCACCTTCCATTGGACTCGCCTCCCCTCGCTGAGGGGGCGGAAGTGCATGCCCCCTAGGGTCCGGCCAGAAACAGCCAGCTCTGGGGAGGCACTAAAATAGCCTGGGCTGAGAGGGTCCGGTCTCTTTTCCAATCCAGAGCAGTTTTGGAGGACGCGGCACACTTACAGGAGTCCAGTCTCACAAACAGAGGAACAGCATTAACAACGAGGTATGAGTGGAGGGCTAGGCGCATGCGTCTCCTGCCTTTGCCATGTGGCTATGGCTCCTTGACATTCCCTCCACGGTATGGTAGGGCCGCGTTTTTATTATACACTTGCCTTGGGGCTGCTGCTGGGGGCCGGCAACGCAGGGGTTGTTTGTATGGGTGACAGCTGCAATTGTGCAATCGAGTTATGTCGTGTTGAGATAAGGGCTATGTATTTGAAAATGCCGGTTTTTCAAATGATCGTTTTCGTGCCATAAGTGCCCGTTGGTCCGGCTCTAGCTTGCACGGGGAGTGGCCCAGGGGGATTGGTGTGCATTTGCCGTGCCGCAATACGTATGGAAAATGCAATCATGTTTCGTGAAATGGGATTATGCGGGTGCGTGGCCTGGGTGGGGGTGTGTAGTCAAGCACTGACGGACTGCGCAGGAAGAATGGTGCCCTTATGGTAACTTTGGAAAGCGCCTATACCACTAGGGAATAGTTTTAAAGCCAACGCCTTTGCTGTGCTCGTCTCAAGGTGCGCATGTAACCTTGCAAATGGAGTTCAATGAGCAGGGATGTGGACTTTGAACTCCATGTTGGAGGAAAATTTCGTCAGCATGCGCTTGTCTTTCAGAGCAAATTTTACACATGAACTGCATGGTGGTCTTGCAGCCTCGGGTGGGTGTGTGGTACGTGTGTTATTGTGGACCGTGCTTACCAGCCAGGCCCAGCCTGCTAGAGGGGAGAGTGGGAGAGGGGAGAGCGGGTCAGGAATGATGGTTATCTATTGCGCATTGGAAAGGTGCTACGCAGGTGGGTAGAGGCCGTAATCAAAGAAGACAGTTGCGCACGCTTTTTTTGGGGGGTGGGGGGGCTTTGTTCTGGCCAAGAAACGTGCTGGTAATGGAGTATCGGTAACGGCAGTAAAACAGTATGTCGTTTATATGGCGGTTTTTCTCACCAAATGTGCATTGCAAGCTTTTGCAGCATATTTTAAATTGGTGGTTTCGAGCAAGAAAGTGCGGCTTGTTGTAGCATTGGGGGCAATTTTGGAGCTTTTGCTGTGTACTTTTCAATGGCGGTTTGCGACGAAATATGCTCTTTGTTGTGGCTTTGTGTGCATTTGGAGCTCTTCCTGTGACGGCTTCGCGCCGAAGAATGAATGCGCCGCGTGTGGCTGTGTGCATTTTGAACTGTGTATTTCAGAACGGCTGTCTCGCGCCGGAAAATGCTCCATGCTGTGACTTTGAGTGCATGTTGGGCTTTTCAGTGTATTTGAAAGACAGGTGGAAGGACAAGCAAGCGCTTTAGGCACGGGGAGTGACTCCATGCCACAATAAGCATTGCATGTAAGGGGGTGTCAACAAAAAATATGCACACTGCCACAGCGTTCCGAGTCGGAATGTCGACTGTGACGAACTCTTGTGGATTTTAAAGTTCTTGTGCTGGGAGCTAGGAGTTAGCTATTGTTAGGAAAGATTACATAATTGTATGATATTTTCCCTCCATGTGTCAAGCACCAAATTTGTGCTGCTTTTTATACACAATTGACTGACTTTGCCAGAGAAGCACAGCCCTCAGATGCACTCCTCTGTAGGGAAACTGAGATGCCCTTAAGACAGTACTGGGAGACTTTGTTTCCCTTAGTCCTTTACTCATGTTGCAACTTTTGTGCAACATGTAACAAGTGTGCAATGTATCTTACCATACAGCACACTTGGGTCTATAGTCATTTCCAAAGGCCCTAGATACTCTCGCTGGACTTTTTATGAACTTTGCTGATGTGTCATGGACAGGACTGGTGGCAGCTATATTTACGCATTATTTTTAACCCTTTCCTGCCATGTTAACCGCGTTTGGCACAAATAGGTGGCCTGGCTCCAAAATGGCCATGCCACAATGTTCTTTGTCCTGTTCTTTGGCCATCTTGCCCCTTCACCTCCTCCAGGTCGAGTCGACCCGAGTCAGTCCTTATTTCGTCATGCACTTTCCTGCAAATCCCAATGCTTTTGCGGGCTTCTGCATGCCATGCGTGTGTGCCTCCAGGATGTGGGCTGCAACGTCTGGTTACAGTACACATCCTGGGTGCCAGAGAGTCTGGAGTGCCCTGAATGACTGGGACCACTGCGGTCCGTGGTTGGTCCATGTATAGAGTGTGTGTTTGTGAGCAGATCTCCCATTGGGTCCACTTCGTTTTGGCGCGAAGGGAACTTTGGATAAGAGGAGGTTGAAAACCCCACTACTCTCCTGAGTTCTCACTGAACAAAGGATAGGATCCAAGTATCCTGCAACTATGAAGCTGAGTCGTGGAACCGCTGGTCGTCCTAGAAGGTCTGCGAAGACGCTTCGACCCATTGGAATAGTGGGACCAACTATTCTCGGCACCTTCATCAAAGCCTGCAAGTAAGCTTTCTCGGAAGTGTCCGTGGGCCAACCAGTGGACTGATCAGCTTACGCAGTTGCTTTTCTCTGTCACCGCCGCCGTTTCGAGAAGGCCCTCGAAACTTGGTATACGGTTAGCTCTGTGTCCACGGCACCCTCACACCCAATTTCGTACGCTTTGGGTTCCCAGGTCTGAAGTGAGACGAGTGCGCCAGGACCTGAGTAAACGCAGTTACCGTGTTGCCCTGCCACGGCAACATCCTTTGGAAGTCTGCTGCATTTGTGACCCTCTTGCCCCTGAAGCCTGCTGCAGTGAAAATGGGTCGATCCATCCACCCAGAGTGGAGAAATCGCCACTGTCCCGTTTGGGAATCATCGCTGTATCTTAGGAACTAAAAAGGTGCCAAGACATCCTTTTTGCCGCATTCAAACCTGCAAGCGAAGTGGACTGACCTGCCGAAGTTTGAGTCCGCTTGCGCCAGGGATCAGTGACTACTCAATACCCCCAACTAATGGCCCCTAGTGCAAGGGCCCATGTTTACGCATGAGTGGCCCCTGGGGCACTTCTCCTTTCCACTGCTATTGTGAAATAGAGACTCCATCCCAAACTCTCAAACTGCCTCCAAGTGGAGGTCCTGCTTGAATAGTGGGAACTTGTTTTGCATCATCTCATCCACCTTCCCGAGCTACTAGAGACCCCTGAAGAGACCCTGTTCTGCTCATTGGAACTACCACGTGCGTTTGCATTGCATGTACTATTGAGCACAAGGCTCCTCTCTTCTTAGGGCTTGGACTGCCTCTTAGTTAGGTGTACTGTCGATGTCGAACTGGGCCTAAAGAATGTCTGCACTGCCTGTTTCCTTCCCATCTAGGTTGTCGACATATTTCATGCATTTACCCCTTTAGACCCCAATGGTCTTGTATATATATATTGTATTGCTTGTGATGCGTTGGTTTACTTAGTGTTACTGTGATTCTTTTGCTATGGTCGATGTTACAATGGCCTTGTAATAAATGTGTCTATATTTTTGATATAACACCCGTCTGGAGTAATTTTTAAGTGTCCTTGCGCTGTGTGCTCATTGAGGTCCTTCAGTCACCCTCACCCCACCTGAGACTTGGTCTTCACCGCCTGCCATCGCTACCCTGATTGGTCTGGCTTGTCCAGAGGTTACCCTGTTCCAAGAAACTAGGCTGGTCTTCTGAAACTCTGCCCCTCCAAGAGTCCCGAAATCCATCTTAACAGCTATGCTTGTCAGCAACCTGGCTCCAGTCCCGGACCAGTGCATGCGGCACAGATTCCACAGCCCACGCAGGGCACTATGGGGCTGCGGCCAAGCGTGTAGAGGGAGACTGGGATGGGTATTGATTTATGGTTGTTGGACAGCAGCGGAACTGATGGCCCTGTTCCAGGAGAGAGTGCTCTGCCTGGGGACAGGCTGGGCGAAGAGATTGGCGGGGCAGACTGAGGAGGGACAGGCCCAGGATACACCTCCAGCCACAACTGTATACCCGCCCCCCCGCCGCCCCGGCCACCGGGTACTGGTGCTTGCTGTGGCTATCCCAGCAATAAAAAGGGTCACAAGGCAAACTAAGGGTAAAGTGGTATGGAGGACTGCCCGAGGTCACTGTCTTTGTCACCTATAGGGCCAGTTCTCCATGGGTGGGCAGTCTGAGGCCAAGGCGCAAGAAATACCTGCAATACCATTGATCAATGCAGAATCAGTAGCCCCGCCGGGGGACATTGCACCTTTGTCATCACCAGGAACGATGCATATTGGGATGCCTGTGGGGCAGGGGGTATGGCACATAATAGAGCAGAATGGGTGAAAAGGAACAAGTTACTTACCTGTATTCCCAGCCTAACGGAAAATATTCATGAGCATGTGAATCCATGCCAGACCCAATGCTGGAGAATGGAGATGCCAGGTTCTTGGAGCAAATGCTGCAACAATTGAGGGGCCAGGGGTTCAGGATGAACAGCGGGGAACAAGTACAGCGGGCCCAAGTGAGATTTGGGAAAGACCGATGGGGCCGGCTGCTTTCGCAGGGGCACAGGGAGGCTCTGTTGGGGCGGGACCTCAGGAAAGGATTATACCAATGAGTGCGGTAGTTCCACTCCGGTGCCTTCTCTTTCTGGGCCAGCAGCGTGCTTGGCAGTATGAGAGTTAGGGCTGACACTGGCATCTACGGGGGGGGGGGGGCATTATTGCCCCATTATTATTGGGGAGGTCACTGGCATGGCACATCCCTAAACAGGTGAAGGGGCGCATTTGGGCAAGGGAGCATTTAGATTTGTTTTCACTGCTGTCGCTAGAGACAGCAGGCCCAGATGGGACTATAACTGAGGAGGAGAAGGAGACAAGAAATGTATAGAGCAGTGGAGACAATTGAAAACTGGACCAAGGCGTTCTCTCTGTTGGCGGCAGTTATGATGGAAAGGTTTCCAGTGCAAGGGCTAGTTTTATGGAAGTACAGGGACACAATTGTAGAGGAACGGATGCGATATGGGTTGGATAGATCTTGACAGGGATTTCAGGTCTAAAATGGCACAGGTACCCGGTATGTCTTGGGATCAAAAAGATATGGAGGATTAGGTAGCATACATGTAGGGAAAAGAAAGCCAGTGAGGAGTGCAAAACTCCCAGTCGTGCATAGCAGGGTATGTCGAGGGAAGAAAAGAGAACTGGCTGCCCTTTCGGCAGAGGAAGCAGAATCCCAGAAGTACGGAATGGTCTTAAGAATGGGGGAGAGGGTGCGGGCAAGGGTTTCATGAGTGGGGCGTGGGCAGAGGCACCTGCGGGGGGTGGGGGTTTCAGAGCTGCTTTGGACTGGAGTGCATATTCGCCCATGTATGCAAGATATGTAAAGGATCACACCCAGGCACAGGAGGGCAGCAAGGTAGGGTGAAGAACAGAGGGGCACTATAGAGGGTGCTGGGTTAAAGGGCCCTCACCAATAAACAGGACAGAATTGCATGGTTGGTTACAGGATTACTCTCCCCAAAGTTAACCAAGGTTGTGACTGGGAAACTAAAGAAAGCACTGGGGAGAAATATGGGACGATTTGCATCACCACCCCTGCCCAACGGTGGTCCCCAAAAAGGAGAAAGACAAATACAGGCTTATCTTATCCAAAGGGGGAGTCCGTCAACGATTGGTTGGACCCCCGACTACTGTTCAGTCACCTATTCCTCCTTCGACCAGGCGATGCAGCTCGTCACAAAGGCTGGGAAGGGGACATTTTTGGCAAAGGTGGACATTGAGTCTGCCTTCAGACTCCCGCCGGTCCACCCGGACAGTATTTACTGGGATTTCAGTGGCTCGGACAGTTACTTTGACAGGTGCATGCCAATGGGGTGCGCAGTTGCATGTGCCTTATTTGAAAAGTTCAGCTCCTTCCTTGAATGGGCCGCAGGCAGGCGGGAACAGAAAGGAGCCATCATGCACTATTTGGATGATTTCTTGCTTGTAGGAGCAGCAGGGTACAATGACTGTGGGGCGGTGTTGGGATCTTCCAGGAACTGATGGGGGAATTTAACATTCCACTAGCACACATTAAGACACAGTCCCCTGTGAAGGTGCTGACATTTCTGGGGATAGAAATTAACACAGGGAAAGGTACATGTAGGTTATCGAAAGGCAAGGTGGATGGGCTCATTGAGGAGATCTAATATCAACTTAGCTAAGGGCAGAAAACTAGGCCAGGTGCAGAAACTCTTGGGGAAACTCAACTTTGCAACAAGGGTAGTGCCGGAGGGCAAAGTGTTTGCCAGAAGGTTGGCAAGAGCCACAGTGGGAATCACATCACATTGCAGTCATAAAAAGATGTATGCATGTGGTGCAGGTTCCTGTAGGGGTTCAATGCGATCAGCCTGTGGTGGGGAGTTGCACTAGGACGCTTCTGGGAAGGAATGTTTTGGGTTTATCCTGAGCGCACAGTAGTGCGCCCAGAAATGTCCTACACAGTGGCAGAGAAATTGAATATTTTGGCACAGGTGAGTTGTGCAACAGGAGTGTCCGTTTTTGGTCGAATAACAGGTCAGTGGTCCAGGCCATTAACCTACAATCTGCCTCATGCCCAGTGGTCCTGGGTTGCTAAGAAAGCTGGAAGTGTGTTTGTATCAGAATATTGAATTTAGGGCACGCCATGTACCAGGAACTGTTAATGTTGCGACAGACGCTCCCTCGTTTTTAGTTGGAGATGTTCCGGAAGGATCATCCAGGGGCACGGCAGCTCAGCAAGGAATTCAGGATGGATTGGTGGCACCTGGTTTCATAGACCAGAGGCTCTGGAAACTTGGGTTGTTCGCTCACACCAGGAGTGCGGTCCAGATACCAGAGAGGCTACAGTAAGTTTGAGTGGGCACAAGAATTGAGGTGTGCATATAGGGCTTTGGAAGAGCAGGGGGAACGGTTTCACGTGTGGGCTATCAGAGGTGAGGACCAGGAGCTGGCCTCAGGGCACTTGGCAGCTATAGCATTCTATGCCAAACTGTAGGGGGGCAGGAGACCCCATCAAGGACTTATCAGTGAGGGCCGCAATGAAAGGTTGGAGAAATTGGAAGGACCCACGAAGGATGGCCGCAAGCCAATTGACTTCGAGGAACTGGTGAGGCTACTGGGTGCATTGGAAAGGGCTTGCTTGAATAGGTTTGAGGTCATGCTCTTCAGGGCAGCGTTTGCAGTGGCATTTTTTGGGGCACTTTGGGTAAGCAAGCTGGTCGTGAATGGGAAGGGGGACGAGTCTGGTAAAGCACTGGCAATTTCACATTTATGGATAGGCTAGTCAATATAAGGGTGAGGTCTAAGATGGATCAAGTAGGAAAAGGTAGCTCTATAACTAACGGGAAACAAATCGGGAAAGATCTCCCACCTGGTTACTCTCTCAATACATATTTGTCCAGGCCAGTGGAAGGTAGGTACCTTCTGGTGCACGAGGATGGGTCCCCTTTAACCATGTTTAATTCCGCAGGGTGTTGGCAGCAGCATTGAGGAAAGTGGTATGTCGGAGGGACAGTTTGTCTTCACACGGTTTCAGGATAGGGGCAGCAACGACAGCATTCCAGGCAGAAATGCCAGGGTCAGTCATTAAAAAGGCTGGTAGATGGGAATCAGACCATTATAAGTTACACATCAGGGAGAAAAGGCAGGACGTCAAGGGGCCACCTCAGAAGTGAGGGGCATAGGGAACAATGCTGGGGGGCTGGGGTTTGGGTCAGACGGAACTGGAGAGACGTATAAAATTTGCTGTTCGTTTTTCATTCCAGCGGGTTGCATGGTGTGGGTCATTGGCCATTCCATCACACTGGCAGAAAAGAGGAGCCGAGGAGGGCTTAGACAAGGGGCCCACCACGAGGCACGCAGACAACTTGCCAGGATGGGGCATTCCCAATGCTTGTAGTACACCTTGGTGGGAATGAACTTGTGGACTTGGGTAGAGGTCGGTTAATGAAAGAAATGCAGGAGGGCACCAGAATTTTATGGTGGATGCTTCCTGAAACTGAAATAGTGTGGTCCGAAATGCTTCCAAGAAGCGTGTGGCGTGGAGCGGGGTCCAACGTAGCCATGGAAAAATCCTGCAGGCGAGTAAGGAAAAAGTAACTTACCTGTAACTTGTTCCCCAGCATGGTCTGGCATGGATTCATATGCTCATGAATATTCCCAGTCAGGCCGGGAATCCACGGTAAAAGAAAAAAGTTTCAATTTCACTTACAAACTGTCTTTCTCCTATAAACCAGTCACTGAGCTCTGGGTCATACTGCCCCCAGCCAATGACTCCCTCTCATGAATAAAGAATGCATAGCAGGGCAACATAAACAACCACGGGAGGTGGCAAGGCTCAACAAACAATGGCTTACCTCCAGAAAAAAAGCTCACCTTCAAGCGAACAGGTTGCGTAGCACTGCTGGTCAGACCCTGGACTCCTCTCTGGAATCCCAGTCGACGCAGTAGAATCTTGTGAAGGTGTGCGTAGACCTCCAAGTAGCAGCTGTTGTGATGGAAATGAGCCTATCCCAACCCCGTAAACTCTTCCAAATAAGGCAAATACCATATGAGGCGATCGAACGTGTTAGGGGGAGCAATCCACACTATCAGGCAACATGTAGAGGCACTGTAGCACTCAGAAGCAGATGCGCAGCATTAGAAAACCCTCAGCCCATGACTCCATTTTGTATTAGGCCCAGAAAGAATAAGTTGCAGGCTCAAGCAGAGCGCATTCCTGGTTCACAAGGCCTAATTTCTGTACAACATACAGACTCCTCAGGAGCCCTGTTCCCACGGAAATCCATTTTCCCTCGCTCCTATAGTGTTGCAAATATGTAGTATCGTCCAAAGGAATGCGCCATGCAAGAGCGTGACACACCAGGCTCCGCGCTGCGTCGATTATCTCCACTAAACTGCCATTAATACCTTTATGGGAATTAAGAAGCAGAGCGCTCTCGAGCAGTAGAGTTCTTTGTTGAGATTTGTTTTCTGTACAATTAAACCTGGTTATCCTTGCAACACACTCTCCTGGCCTATTTCCCTAGCGGGTTGTCTTTATTCTGGAGTGTGCGTAAAATGGGACTTGCCTTCATTTGGTGACCGCTATGACGGGATTCCATCACTCCCGTAGCTGCAGAGGTATCCAGGCGGCCTCTCTGGAAGGGACCTGCCCACCTACGGTGACCAGTCCCCTAAACGTGTACGCAGAAGTGGTTCTTGCTCGTTGAAGCAGGGTATGGCCCCAGGGAGAGGCCGAGGCCTGTTGTGGATTCCCCGTGAACGGAAGCTTTCGGAAGAACATGAAGACGCGAGTATAACCTGCAAGGAATAATGTTTGGGTAGGGATGTACAGCATTGTGAGATGGGTGAACACGCTGTTAATGAAGGCGAAAGCATAGTTTGACTTGGTGATTGTGAAAGTCTTGTGGCCATTTTAAATTTTCATTTTATTAAAGATATATGGATAAGGAAAGAGGAGTAAGGGAGATGGGAGATGGCGCCACGGTGCACTGTTCGACCAGTGCGGGAGATAAATACAAGAGGAAATGTAGGAGCTCTGTATAATTAGAGAGCTTGGGAAAAGTAGTGGTGATTTTAGCTTATTTTAGTTTATTTTGTTACTGTATGTTTCATAAGTTACAGAGGAGGCTCAGGCGGGGCATACATGGGTTGAGTGTGAGCGCATCTGGGGAGTGTGAAGAGAGTGAATGAAAATGATCTAGGGGGAAGTAGACTTGACTTTTTTTTTAAGGATATGAACATATTGACTGGGTATATAGACACGATTATAGTATATATGTTCTACAATAATAGTGGACAAATTATATCTTAGAAACAAATTGGGACCACTGTACAAGCACATTCCTGATACACAACACTGACTGGGCATAGCCATCGGGACAGACACCCCTAAGCCACATATGTAAAGCCCTGCCCATGTACTGTGAAATAAAATAACACAACCAATGGTTGATAAACAAAAGGAGAAGGGATGCCCCACTCCTGGCGAGAGTGGGGGTCTTTTGACAGGAGTGCTTTGGACCATATGTCTACGTACTTAATTGCAAAATATAAGGGAAGACCATTACAGAACCGGAGGGAAATTTTGGACCGCTGGAGAATGTTTGAGACAGAGGCCCCTGGGAGGACTGGGTGGACACCTGACAATAGTAGAAAATGAGTGCCAAGGAGACCAGGAAGAATGGGGAGACAAAAAAGGGGATGTATTCGCTTGGCACTCAGGCCAGCAGAATGGTACACTAACCCAACCTATGTATCCGAGATTACGATGGCCGGTCCCAGCACAGCCCGCCTCTGCCGTATATTGCACCCCTTGAGGTTAAGTGCGAGAGACCTTAAAGTGGCATTGGCCACCACATGTACAGAACTGGCGAGGTTGAGGGCAGCCTATTAAACACAGCCGGCAGAGGTTTGGATGTTGGCCCCGGGAATGCCACCACAGCCGTCTGGGGATGAATGGAAGTCCGGTGACTTCCTATTCAGGATTGACAGTGCCCTCATAAGTGCTTTGCATGTAGCGCGGGAGAGAGGAACCAGGCAGCCAGGGGTATGAGAATGTGGGGTCCTGACAAGAGGATGAGGAGTATTGGAGCGACTTTGTTGACACTTAGGAAGACACAGGGAGGGGCTGAACAGGCACCCACGACCACACAAGGGTAGAAAGTCTATGGGATGGAAGACTCAGGGAAAGGTTTGGTAGGATAGGGTTGGCAAAAAAGAAAGAAAGTGTTGTCAAGGGAGGGATAGTAAGGACAAAATCACAAATGCCCTTAATTCATAAGGGCGCAGGACAACCCCATTATGTCCCTTGGGAGCAAATGGACAAACAATCTCCTCAAGGCACTCCCACAACTTACCGGGGGAGTGGGGAAATGGATCCATCAGTTTGAGAAACACACCGCAGGGGTGCCGTTGGCCATAAGGGATATCAAGAACATCAAGATCTTGTTAGCTGCAGTGAGAGATCAGGCGGAGACTGGGTGTAACACTAAGCAATGCCCATGATGGGACATCGTTCTAAGATCAGAGGGCGTGGTCTGGGATGCCCTGCAGCGGACGTGCTGTCATGACCCTTGCCCCCGGCCCTCACTGGCAAGTTCGCCTTCCAGTTAGGGCCAGGTCAAAGGCCTTAAAAACTCATCCAAGACTCTCTTGGAGTCAGTCCTGGCACCTTTGGCGCCAGACTCCTAACCATCATGAAGACCAACATTAGAATGGGACTATTTAACTTGGGGAGTTCCAGCCAACATGGAGGTACATACATAGCTCAGTTATAAGGAACTGAGCTATGCGATCTAGTCTTTTGGGTGTGGCAGGTCTGGGACTACTTTACCTGGACTACTTTGGGTGTGGCAGGCCTGGGACTATTTTACCTGGAATACTTTACCCGAGACTATTTAAACCACACCCAAACAGCAGAACATGCTATGCGTTATTCTGCTGTGAGCAGCGTAACGCTCACCGTGTTCAGTTCTTTGATGCCAGCTTACCTGACTCCAAAGAACTGCAGAGAGAGAAAGAACACTACGAAACTTACCTGGAACAGTATCCTGTCTTCAATCCATCGCTGACTTCAGTTCCACTCACCTGAAGGTACGAACTCCACCATCCAGCACCGCATGCATCCTGGAATACCATAACCTGGAAAGAGGAGAAAGACAGCATTAGTAAGCGTTTACTCATGTTTCCCCCCGAATGAAGAAAGCCACACAAATCTTAGCTGGGTAGTCATCTCCTGGTCAGTATCATTGGCGGAACATTACGGCGCTCGTCGAGGAACATCGCAACCTGCAAGGAGAGAAAAGACACAGGTTAGCAATATAAAAGGCAAAACAGCGCCGCGAAACAGCACCACGCATCACTCACCGGACAGCATCGCGCACACTGCGCTTTCGCCTACCGGTCCATGCTCATTTTCAAACTGCATGACAACACCAAAATACCTTTCCATACCTAAAAGGAAAGAAGCAAGACATTATTCGAACTAAGATGAACATAAGAACTGCATATAAAGACTGTAAAGCAGCAAACCTACAGAGTCACAGCAGGCCTGGATTCCCATAGGGGGGCTTGCACCAGTGAAGTAACTTGGTCGCTGCTCGCCCCCCACATCTACGCGCCCCTGCCACGAGGAGCAGGATGGAAAACTCAGCTTTTACAATATTAAGACCCATCTTTAACCAGAGGCCTTACCAAGGGACCGGGAGAGGGTTCGAGAGTGCAAATCATCCAACCAGGGCAAGTGGCGTCCCCGTGGATACCAGGTGAGCGTAACAGAACGTAAAGCCTCAATAATAATATCCACCTGGGCGTCATGGAGATTTCAGAGACTGACCAGTTAGTTCAGTTGTTGGGACAATTACGCGCTGAAGTACATTCAGCCAGGCAAGAAACCAACGCTCTTAGGAGGGATTTGATTGTTACTAAGGATTGTACCGACGAAATAAGTAGACAATTGCTCCAATCACAGGCAGGACAGACCCCATTGCCTGGTAACATTCCACCAGCACCTGTACCAACTTCTTCCACCAATCCAGTACAAATAACTCTTCCTGGGGCAGTTCCTTTAGCTCCACCTGAGAGATTTACAGGGGACCCCAAGAAGTGTGCAACGTTCATGAACCAATGTCATCTTCATTTCCTTTGCAGACCTGGGGCTTTTCCTAACGACCAAGCACGGGTTGCTTTTGTCTTGTCATATCTGAGTGGCAGTGCTGCGGATTGGTCGGTACCATTGGTAAGTCAGGATAACCCGTTGTTACATGACTTTGGGGGTTTCCAGATGGAAATGGAAAAACTCTTTGCTCATCATACCAAAGGCCAAGCATTAGACAATGAACTTTTGTCACTCCGTTAAGGAAGTCAAGACTTGCTTACATATGTAGCAACATTTAACAGACTAGTCGTTGAAGCTGGGTGGCCTGAGGAAAAAAGGACCACACTATTTCATCGGGGTCTACGAGGGGAACTAAAGGATGTCCTTGCTCAAGTGGTTAACCCACCTAAAGACTGTGGAGAATTCATCAACCTTGTGGTGCAATTGGATCACAGATTACAAGACCGAAAAGCGGACCGGATAAGGTTAAACACTCAAGCTGTGTATGTCCGGTCAAAGGATAATGTTCCACGTACATTGGAAAACATGGTAGAACCCATGCAAATCGGAGGTGTACAGCCCCCTTTAACTAAAACTGAAAGAGACAAGAGAAGGCAACAGCAATTATGCTTATATTGCAGAGAATCAGGCCACTTCCTCAAAGAATGTCCAGTGAAACCACCAAGGAGAACTGTTGGAGCCACAGAGAAGGAAGATAACAAGGAGTCTGAAAACTACCAAGCCCGGCAAGCATAGAGGTCCACTTGTCGAGTGGAAGGATGAGCCACAGACCTCACACTTTGCATTACCAGTAATTTTGATCAATCATCAACAACCGTCTCGGATGCATGCTGTCGAAGCATACATAGACAGCGGAGCAGTTGGTAATTATGTAGACCAAGATCTGGCAGCAGAGATGGGGCTTCCCTTATGCTCTAAGTCGACTACTGAAAAAGTTACTACTGTTTTTTTTTTTAATCAAAAACTTTATTTGATTTTTCAAAAACATGAATCAACATAACAAATATCTTTACATTACAGGGAAGGGAAAGGGAAAAGGAAGGGTAAACAGCACCGGGGAAGAGAAGGGGAAAGGAAATAAGGGGCCATAGCCCTCAGGGCCATCAAGTCTACTATGAGGGAGCACATGAAACAACTTGTGCGTGCCAGGCTCGCTAGTCCGGCGTCACCTTGTCCAAATAGAGCACCCTGCTCGTTACATCTCGTCGGGAGCTTAGCCATCCTGCTCCCATCTCTGCCATATTTTATCTGCTTTTTACGGGCATCCCCTCGCAGCATACACCCTGTGTTCCATTATCACACAGATGTCCACGTCCGTGACCCATTGGTCGTAGCAGGGTGTTCTCTCAGAACCCCATAGCTGCGCAATGTTCCTTCTAAGGACTGCTGTGGCAGTCGACCAGAGCAGTTTCTCATAGCGGGTCAGATCGCTTTCGTCAGAGATCCCCAGCAGGAGCTGTTTGGGTCCCCTTTGCACTGGCTTGCCCATGACCCTGGAAAGCTTGTCACAACACTTCCTCCATAACTGCTGTATTTTGTCGCATTCCCATATAATGTGGAAGAACGTACCTTCCTCCCGTTTGCAGTGCAGGCATCGTGCATTCGGGACTCTGCCCCAGCGGAAGAGTGCCACTCTGGGATAGTAGATGCGATGCAGGATTTTGAGTTGGACCAGACGGAGTCTCGATGAAATGGCCACTTCCCGGGGGTACATTAATGCTTCTGTCCAGTCCTCAGGTTGAAGTGGGCCCACGTCTCGCTCCCATCTGGCTTTTAGGCTAATCAGTTCAGGCGTGGCAAAGGCTGTGATTACAGTGTACATGGTTGAGGTAACTTTCCGCTGTATTTGGTTTTGGACAATGTTGCGTTCCAGCGGGGTGCAGTCTGGAATATCATTGATGGCTTGTCGGTGGGCTTGCAGTGCATGTTTCAGTTGAGTATAGTGGTATTCCTCTGCGGGCAGAAGGGCGAATTCAGAGTGCAGTGTTTCAAACGTGACCAGTGTCTCCTCCCTTATTACGTCTCCGACTCTGGTAATACCACTTCGGGCCCATGCCGGCCATTTGGGTAGCTTCAATATTTCGGGGAGGAGGCTGTTGTTCCACAGCGGTTGGGCTAGAGTCAATTGTGCATCCCAGCCTATGTAGCGGTGTGCTTCTGTCCAGATGCGTTTGATGTGCGTGTCCATGTTGAGAGCAGGTGTGTGGCGCCGGTCGTGATATAGAAGTTCCAAGGGGGAGGTTCCTCCCTGGGTGATGATTCTTTTGATGTGCGGCAGGTCTCTGTCCCCATGGAGCATGTCGTTTACCACCGCCATCTGACTGGCCCAGTAATAGGTCTGCAATCTGGGCAGCCCAATCCCACCCTCCCAGATGGACCTTTGCAGGGTAGAGAGAGCAATCCGCGGATGACCACCGCTCCACAGTAGCTTACGAAGGATGCGGTCTATCTTAAGGAATTCATGGTGTGGGATGTGCAGCGGAGCATTTTGCAGGATGTACAAAAACTTGGGGAGTGCAATCATTTTGAATAGGGCTGCTCTGCCCATCAGGGTTAGTGGCAGGGAGATCCAATGGCGAGTGTCCTCTGCAAATCTCGTCACAACAGGGTGGAGGTTCAGCGCTGTGTAGTCTGTAAGGCGCTTCGTGATGATTACCCCCAGGTATTTAAACTGTTCTGTCGCGATCTGGTAGGGGCAGTCTATGGAGCCGGCGGCTGCCATGTTGCCTATGGAGAATAGGATTGATTTGGACCAATTCACGCATAGCCCGCTGAAGGCTCCGTATCTCTTCAACATCTGTGTAACTCTGTGGCAGGAGTTGCGTGGGTCTTTCAAGTAGATAAGCAGGTCGTCCGCATAAAGCGAGACTCTGTCCTCCCACGTCTCTCACCAGCGGAATCCTTCCCATAGCAGTGTGTCACGTAGGAGAATGGCCAGGGGCTCGATGGCCATTGCGAAGAGCATCGCCGACAGGGGGCAACCCTGTCTAGTGCCTCTGCCCAGACTGAAAGGCTCCGATCGCCAGCCATTAACCCTAGCCCTGGCCGTCGGACATCTGTACAGTAATTGCACCTAGCTCTTAAAGTTTTCGCCAAACCCCATGTGCCTCATTATGTCCCAGATGGCCTCCCATCTCACTGAATCGAAAGCCTTTTCGAAGTCGATTGCCAGCAAGGCCAATGGCCCTTGTATACTGTCGGCTTTCTCCAGTGCTGCATGCAGTCTGTGGAGGTTCATGCGCGTCGATCTCTGGGGCATGAAGCCGCACTGGTCCGGATGGATCAGAGAGGATATCACCTGTTGCAAACGATCTGCCAGTATTTTAGCAAGAATTTTGGTTTCACTGTTTATGAGTGAGATGGGCCGGTATGAGTTGCAGTCGTCGGAGGGCTTGTCCGGTTTGGGCAATACGATTATTGTGGCTTCTCTTAAGTCTGGAGATAGGATGCCCCGTTCTTTTGCATGTTGATACGTTCTCAGTAGGTGAGGGGCAATTACGTTGGTCCCTAACTTCCGCCACAATTCTATCGGAAAACCATTTGGGCCTGGAGACTTGCCAGTTTGGAGGGCAGACATAGCGCATGACACCTCATCCTCCGTTATATCCCTCTCCAGCAGTTCTTGTTGTGCCTCATTCAGAGTGGGGAAGGTAATTTCATCTACTATTGACGTGTCCATGCAGGTGGTGGGTTTCTTATAGAGTTCAGCACAAAAGTCCGCGAAATCCTGCGATATTTCCTGATCTGACACTAGTGGACCTGGGCCCCCTGCTCGCAACTGATGAACGTGGCTGCGTCCCTGCTCCTTATGTTCCAGCCACGCAAGCATCTTGCCAGCTTTGTCGCCTGTTTCATATATACGTGCCCTCATTGCAGTGTGTGCGTGTTTGGCGTTGTCAAGTGCTGTGTTCTGGAGCCGCTTCTGTGCTAGGAGTAGGGCTCGGTTCGTCTCAGGCGTGTCCTGGGTAATATGTGATTCTTCTGCCAGTTTAACCTGTTGTTCCGCCTCGTGTAGCTTAAGTAAGTGCTGTTTCTTGTATGCGGACGTCCAAGACATGAGTTCCCCCCCTTAGTACTGTTTTGTATGCCTCCCATAGTGACCCAGGGTCTGCTGCAGATTCAGTGTTTAACTCGAAATATGTTTCGGTCGCTTCTTGAAGTTTAACTATCAGATCCGGATTACCCAGATGGTAATTATTCAGACGCCAACTAGGCGGTGGGGTCGGTCTAGAAGTTGTGATTTTCAACACCACCGGGGAGTGATCAGAGATGCCTCTGGGTAGTAGGTATGCTTCTTGTGCTCTGTGCAAGTCAGTTGATGGGATAAAGAAGTAATCCAGTCTGGACAGTGAGGCATGAGCCCCAGAATGGAAGGAATATTCCCTGGAATTGGGGTGGAGATCTCTCCATACATCACACAAACCCAGAGCATTCGTGAATGTGGCAAGTTTGGTATGTATGCTGGGTTTTCTATTGCGCAAATGAGAACGGTCTAGGGTTGTGTCCATGACTTCATTAAAGTCCCCTCCTATTATCGTAATGTCGGCGGAGTCCTCCGTGATCATGGGGGAAATGTCGGTCAGTAAAGGCGTTAATAGGGTTGGTGGTGCATAGATAGCAAGTAATGTGATGGAGTTGCCCCAGAGCATACCCGTCGCATGTATGTACCTTCCTCCGGTATCCTGTGTCACTGTGTTCAAGTGGAAGGGAAGGTTTTTATGTATCAGTATCAGGACACCACGAGAACCCATTGTGAAGCCTGCATGGAGTGCGAGTCTGTAGTTTGTGCGTTTAAATAGGGAACATTCTGTACCTGCAAGATGTGTTTCAGCTAGAAAAACAATATCTGGTGCGTGCCTCTTCAAGTATTGCCCTACCAATCGGCGTTTGATTGCATTGCCGAGCCCGTTGACATTCCAGGCTAAGAATGTGAGTGTTCTGGTTGTGTTGGACCTAGTGTTATTTGATGCCATAACTGTCTACGAACGGGAAGGTGTGCGCCACTGGTGGCGGCGCCAGGCGCCGAGTTTGTGTGTTCATTTGCTCTTAGCCCCTTATTTGACTTTAATGTATTGCGTGCTTGACTGGCCCTTTCCCTAACTAAACATAACAAACCCATAACCCCCCACCCTATACTCCTCCCAACTAGAAGCATCGGTCGCCCGAACAAGAAAACACAAGTTGTCAACCGGACAACTCACATGAAACAAACTAAATTAGACGTACAAGTTACTCCTCCGGTAACCCAGATGCAAAGTGCCTTCTAACTAAATTCCAAGGAAGGCTCTTCCCAGGGGGGTTCTCTTTCTTGCACCTTATGCTGGTGTTTTACATGGTGGGACGCCACCCGTGACCCAGTCGGGGGTTTGGTTTAGATGCGCCCGTTTGTTGCCACAGAGCGCTCCATCACTTCTTTGCAGGGCGGGCTATTTCTTCAGTGTTCATCCTGTTCCGCAGCTGGCACCGGAGCCCACCGCTCCTCCCGCTCCGGGTCTCTCCTCGGGGAGGCCTGCCGTGCCTCGTGTCGGACTCTTCCTCTCTGTCTCCGTGGTCTTGTGGACCAATCCCCTTCAATATGCGCCTCGGCCCACCTCCAGGCTTCCTGTGGGTCCGTAAAGTGAACTGTCGAACCCTTATGGTGAATTTTCAGTTGGGCCGGGAAGAGGAGGCCGTATTTTACTTTTAACTGCGCCAGTTGTCTTTTAAGTGGCTCAAAGGATTGCCTTGCACGTTGCACCTCTCGGGTATAGTCCGGGAAAAAGGCTATTCACGACCCATTGTGTGTGATCGACCCATGCGAGCACGACATTTGCAGGAGAGCATCCCTGTCGCGATAGTTAAGTAATCTGGCGATTATTGTTCGGGGCGGAGCGCCCGGGATCGGTCTGCCTGAGGGCATCCTATGGGCCCTCTCCACAGAGAAAAACTTTGAGAAAGAATGGGGTTCAAAAATGTCAGAGAGCCATTGTTCGAGAAATAGTTCCATGCACTTCCCCTCCTCTCCTTCTGGCAGGCCCAGAATGCGAACATTATTGCGGCGAGACCTTCCTTCTCCCTCATCAACCTTAGCTTCCAGGGTCTTCAGGCGGGTCAGGGCTTGGGACATCTGCCTGTTGATCCCAATGATGTTATCCTCTGCTTCTGAGATACGGTGCTCGGCCTCGCCAGTTCTAGAGGTTAACTTTTGTAAGTCATGCCTCAGGAAGGAGACATCTGCTGCGATGCTGTCCATCTTAATCTCCATGGAAGAGCGGGAGCTGGCTATGGCTGCCATGATATCCCGCAAGGTGAGGGACCCATCTTCTGGAGGGGGGTTTGTTCGTGTTGTTGCTCCCGCGAGGGTCGGGGCTGTCGCAACCGCAAACTGGTCCATGCTTCTTTGGGTAGATGCTTTCCTTTGTCTGTATTTCCCCATCTTGGTGTGCGCTGGACACTGCGGTGGGGGGATCAGCGCCTCCGTTGGTGCCGCTCCTCGGCAGTGCCTCCCCCCAATTATGCACTATATTGCAGATGTCAGGTGGGGCTTGTGTTATGGGACTCTACCCAGTTGGAGCCGTGAGCACCCCCCGCGGAGAGCACCAGACGGATCCCCCGGTTTCTGCTGGGTACTTTCCTCTTTGTTGGCTTGCGCTGTCCCTCCGCACTCTCAATCCCTCTGGCCCAGGTATTGCTTGGGATGACTGCACGGTGGTGGCAGGAGAGGCCGGGGGAGAAGGGGGCCACTTACTTGCTTGGTGCGCTCCGAAAGCGCACAGACGCAGGTCTCCTCCCGCAGGTCACTCTCCGTACGGCACTGCAGCGCGAAATCATGGGTCAGAGGAGAAGACCCGCAACGCACGGGACCGTCACCAGGCTCCGTCGGCCATCTTGGGCTTGGGTTGCAAGTTGTCGGCTCACAAGTTGTAGTCCAGCAAGCTTTGTGTTCTGGCGGCCAGGAAAGCACCAGCGGTCCTCCCAGTTAGAGGTATTGGGCTTTCGGGAGTGCCAGTGTGCAGGAAACAAATGACATCCGAATAGTAAATGTTTATTTGCCCTGGCGCAGTCAGGGGATGGCGTCCAGCCACGGCCTCAGCACCCGAGGACCATTTCACAGCTATCCCCTCAGGCGCAGCAGCCACGCCGAGTATGGCGGAGTGCAGTCCGCGAGAAGAGGGGGCACCAACCGACTTCGCCGGGGGCGGGCGGCGTCGCACTCACCCTGCGATGATCTTTTTTCGCCCCCCCCCCGGGGGGTGCACCAGTCCCGCGGATCTTCACCGCTAGTGTTCGCTTTACCCCAGCTCGATCTCTGCCGCTCAGGTGCACGTCTCTCCCGAAGGCCGCCACCGGGACTTCGCACCCCCCGATCACGGGGACAGCTCCAGCGGTGTCTGCAACACACCGTTTCTCCAGCGGTCGGAGTGCAGCTCGGCTCCCTGTTCTCGGTCCTCCGGCTCTGTTGCAAAGCAGCACAGGGGATCTCCCTCGCTGCAGGCTCCAGGAGATTTTCGTCCGTTACGGGAACCGGACCGCGGCGGCCATCTTGAAGTCGGCTTCACGCGTCCTTCGCGCCAAAACTTCTCCTTGCTCTATCACCCCACGGATTGGGGTTTCTGGGCTGAAAGTTGTCACGGAGCTTCCCCCAACAGCCTTTAAGCTGTTCCTGGAGTTGCGGGTCATGCCGTCCCACCAAACAGGATGATAACTTCAGGCTATTGTTGGCGGCAAGCGGAGCTCACGGGACTCACGTCTTCTGCGCTTGCATGCTGGCCACGCCCCCCAAAAAAAAAGTTACTACTGTTGATGGGACAGAAATAACTTCCGGGCCAGTAACCCATTGTACAGCAGCACTAACCCTACTGTGCCAGGATGTGCACCGAGAATCTATTGCATTCGATCTCATCAAAGTTCCTCAATTTCAACTAATCTTAGGGATGCCATGGTTAGTAGCTCACAACCCTCTAATAGACTGGCGTGCCAAGAAGTTGGCCTTTTCCGATGTTTGTGCTTGCACCTGTTATTACCAAGAAAAGGGGAAAACAGACTTATGTACATCTGCTACTCCCAGTACGGCAGCGATTGTACTAGGTGTGACTAGTACGCTACCAAATGAATACCAAGATTTTCAAGACGTGTTCCAGAAAGAACAAGCCAATACTCTACCACCGCACAGGCCCTACGATTGTCAGATCGACCTGATACCTGGTGCGCAAATTCCTTATGGTCGAATCTATGCACTGAACCAGAAATCCTCCATTTGAAATCTTATCGTGATCAGTACCTGGCAAATGGATTTATCCACCCATCTAAATCACCGACAGCCCGTCCTTTATTCTTCGTACCAAAGAAGGAAGGAGTGTTGAGGAATTGCATCGACTATAGCGCATTAAACCAGATCACAGTAAAAAAACGCTATCCACTGCACCTTATTCCCGAATAATTGAATCAAATCAAAGACGCCCAAATCTATACCAAACTGGACCTTAGGGGGGCGTATCATCTTGTTCGTGTGAAGAAAGGAGACGAATGGAAAACCGCCTTTTGTACCAAATACGGCTTGTATGAATACCAGGTAATGCCTTTTGGACTTTGCAACGCTCCTGCTGCATTCCACTACTTTATGAATGATGTTTTGCGGGAGTTAATCGACGTTTGCGCCCTGGTTTACATTGATGACATCTTAGTGTATTTTGCTACAAAAGAAGACCATGTCAGTGTTAGGCAGAAACCTGTGCAGTTCCCTCTGGGACCACTGCAAAAGATTTAGGACTACAGGTGTTTGGCAGTAAACACACTTGGTAGCAGTCTGTACCACACAGACTCACTTGGTAGCTGTGGCTGAGCAGTCAGACTTCCCTCAAGAAGAGTTAGGCAGTATACAGAGCATTCACAATAGGTCAAAAGAACATCCGCTGCCAGGAACAACTGCCACCGCTGGAGTATTCTCACCACTTTAAGGTACCGTGTCCGCCAGGCCTCCCTTTCTAAAGATTGCTACAACGTAATAATAATCCCTTAACCTTCTGGACTGGCCGCCTTGACCATCTAACTGGTCCCCCTTTCTTTTGGTCCAACTCTTTCTGAACCTTTTCGAGACTTTTGTGCACTTTTTAACCGTGTGACCTTGGACACATTTCGTTCTGATCCTCTTAAAGTGGATCCGGCTTTCTGAACTCTAACTTCACGGTTTGACTCTGCCTTCCTCTCTTGATGTGTTCTTGTGAAAGTGTTGGGATCTGTTTCAATTTACATCCTGCTTTTCTCTCCCTTTTAAAACGAATTATTAGAGTGCGACTTGAGTTACCAAGGTAACTCAGTCCAGGGTGCCTAAACCCCCTCCCACACCCCCTGTGGTACCCAGACAGAGTGGCACCACTTTTGGAGGCTTCTGTGGAGAAGCCTGCCAAAAGTGGAACAAAGGGCTCGACTTGGATTGGAGTCACAGAAGAGAACACAAACACCATTTTAGAATCGAGTCCTGGCAAAAAATACCAACCGGCAAATTAATATTAAATAAATAAACTGGCGGTATGTTCGAGGCTATGAGAATTAAATAATTAAAGTTGGTAGCCTCGAACAATGGGAAAATCCCATAGGGATATATTTGCGGTCGAATATAAAAAGTAGTATCCACTACCACCAGCCAAAACTCGATCAGGGGGGGACGGAGACGTTCCCCCTCGACTAACAGACCCCGGGGCAATCGAATTGCCCCGACCAGTACGTCCACAATATGATGGTTTGTACCGGTTTCTGTTAATAATTTGGGACTAGTAAAGCCAATGGTGACTTTACATGCCCTGGGAGACAGTAGTCAGTACCAGGGTATCGAGTCTATGGTGGGGTGTCACTATGACACCCCTGTGTCACTGCACGGAGGGTGCTGTGTAACACACACAGTAAAAACACATGAGACCCTATGGAGTAAAGGACCCCATGGCCCATAAAACACATTAACAGTCAAAGGAACACCATAATCATGTCCAAGAGTGGGAGAAAAAGAGTCTCACTCTTGGCAGGAGAAAAAAACAAACTCCAGAAATCCAGCAAAGCTGCTGGGGGACTCACTAGGTTAGGAAATTCAGCCTTAACAGAGAATTCTCCCTAACAGTCAGGCATATCCACTCCGTCCTTACTAAACTCCGCCAACATAAACTGTATGCTAAACTCGAAAAATGATCTTTTCATGGCACCGCAGTAGAGTTCCTCGGTTTTATTCTCACACCAAAAGCTATCAGAATGGATAGGCACAAGGTAGATGCCATTCTTAACTGGCCGTCACCAACTTCATTTAAAGGAATCCAGAGTATGTTGGGCTTTGCAAACTTTTACCGCTGATTCATCCCAGATTTTTCCCAAATAGTGCATCCAATTACATCACTATCGAGAAAAAACAAAAAGTTTCATTGGACCGAGGAAGCAGAGAAGGCCTTTCAAGAACTTAAGAAAAAATTCACTTCTGCTCCAGTTCTACAGCATCCTCGCCCAGACCTCCCTTATTTTGCTGAAACAGATGCCTCTAGCAGGGCTATGGGAGCTGTTCTCTCACAAAGGGACCCAGGAACTGGCCAGTTACACCATGTGGCCTTCTGGCCATGAAAATTCTCACCTCCCAAACTCAACTATGCTATCACAGACAAAGACCTCTTGGCTATAAAATCAGCTTTCAAGGCATGGCAACACTATTTCCTTGGTGCTAGACATACTGTCACGGTCATAACTGATCATCGAAACCTGCAATACCTAAAAACAGCAGAGGCTCAATCATCTCGTCAACTGTGGTGGGCTCTTTTCTTCGCTGAACATGACTATGTGATCACCTACCAGCCAGGAGTCCGAAACGGAAAGGCTGACGCTTTGTCCCGCATGGGTGTTGATGAAAAGGTATAGATAACGCCAGATCCAGTAGCCATCATTCCAGAAGACAAACTCCTGGGTCTTACGACAACATTGACACAGGGTTAACTCCAAAACAAGATCCAACTCTTAATGGATCCCACTTTCTCACAAGAGTGGTGTACTCAAGGAGAACATTACATCATTAAAGACCAGTTAGCATATTTTAGGAATCGTCTATACTTGCCAAGCAAGGATTTATAAGAGCAGGTTATTTCCGGTTATCACGACTCCCTGATTGAAGGTCATCCTGGAATTGCCAAACTCTAGCTAAAGTGAAACGAAACTATTGGTGGCCCACATGGCATAAAGGCATTATACAATTGATCCAATCTTGCGGTGTGTGTGCACAAAACAAGTCCCAAAAGCAGAAACCAGCTGGTCTTCTCCAACCATTGGAAATTCCTCCCGCACCATGGCACACACTGTCCCTTGATTTCATTACAGATCTGCCTTCCAGTCAAGGATTCAACACCATCTTAGTAGTTGTAGACTTGTTCTCTAAAATGGCACACTTTATTCCTTTTAAGGGTCTTCCAAATGCATCCAATTTAGCAAAAGTATTCCTGGAGGAAATCGTACGGCTACATGGCTTTCCATCGGTCTTGATCTCAGATCGAGGTAGCCAGTTCGTATCCAACTTCTGGAGGAAATGCTGTTCAATGGCCCAAATTGACATTCGACCATCCACAAGTCACCATCCTCAAACAGATGGCCAAACAGAAAGAACAAACCAAACCCTCAAGCAATACTTACGTTGCATGTTACATCAAGTGGATAGAAATTGGAAGGACTTGTTATGGATAGCTGAATATGTCTTTAATAATTCATTACACACCAGCACTGGACAAACCCCTTTCTACACTATATATGGTAGACATCCACGTACTTCAGAATTGGATCTCCCAACCCCTTTGGAAACGCCAGCAGTTAAAACCCTTCATACGACTATTTCCCAGGCCTTCAAAGAAGCAGCAGAACATTTACTCCAAGCCAAGAACAGACAAAAGAAATTTGCTAACCAACATCGTAGTAAAGCGCCCGACTATCAATTTGGAGACAAGGTCTAGTCAGCATCAAAATATGTGCCCATAAAAGGGACTCTGACCTATCCTCCCCGATATCTGGGACCTTATTCTATTGAAGCCATAATAAATCCAGTGGCAGTTAAATTAGCCCTACCACCCACTATGCACATTCATCCTGTGTTTCACGTATCACTCCTGAAATTGGTACAACCTGGTACTCTGGTTACAACACCACCAAAACCAGTATTAGTTGACAGAGAACCAGAGTTTGAAGTAAAGGATATCTTAGACTCAAAATATACCAGATCCAAACGATACTACTTAGTTGATTGGAAGGGATACGGCCCTCAAGACAGATCATGGGAACCTAAAGAATACATCCATGCACCTCGCCTAATTAAAAAGTTCCATCAGAATTACTCAGCCAAACCAGGACCAGACAGAAGTGCCACTGTGAGAGGGGCCTTGGCGGGGGGGGAGTTCTGCCATGACCCTTGCCCCTGGCCCTCACTGGCAAGTCAGCCTTCCAGTTATGGCCAGGTCAAAGGCCTTAAAACCTCATCCAAGACTCTCTTGGAGTCAGTCCTGGCACCTTTGGCGCCAGACTCATAACCATCATGAAGACCAACATTAGAATGGGACTATTTACTTGGGACTTTTTAACTTGGGGGGTTCAGCTAATATGGAGGCACACACATAGCTCAGTTACAAGGAACTGAGCTATGCGGTCTAGTCTTTTGGGTGTGGCAGGTCAGGGACTACTTTACCTGCACTACTTTGGGTGTGGCAGGTCTGGGACTATTTTACCTGGACTACTTTACCTGAGACAATTTAAACCACACTCAAACAGCAGAACATGCTTTGCGTTATTCTGCTGTGGGCAGCGTAACGCTCACGTGTCCATTTCTTTGATGCCAGCTTACCTGAAACCAAGGACCTGCAGAGAGAGAAAGAAAACTACGAAACTTCCCTGGAACAGTATCCTGTATTCAATCCATCGCTGACTTCAGTTCCACTCACCTGGCACCGCATGCATCCTGGAATACCATAACCTGGAAAGAGGAGAAAGACAGCATTAGTAAGCGTTTACTCACGTTTCCTCCCGAAGGAAGAAAGCCACACAATTCTTACCTGGAGTAGTCATCTCCTGGTCAGTATCATTGCTGGAACATTACGGCACTCATCAAGGAACATCGCAACCTGCAAGGAGAGAAAAGACACAGGTTAGCAATATAAAAGGCGAAAAAGCGCCACGCATCGCATATTACTCACCGGACAGCATCGCGCACACCGCGCTTTCGCCTACCGGCCCATGCTCATCTTCAAACTGCATGACAACACCAAAATACCTTTCCATACCTAAAAGGAAAGAAGCAAGACATTATTATTCGAACTAAGAGGAACATAAGAACTGAATATAAAGACTGTAAAGCAGCAAACCTACAGAGTCACAGCAGGCCTGGATTCCCACAGGGGGGCTTGCACCAGTGAAGTAACTTGGTCGCTGTACGCCCCCCACATCTACATGCCCCTGCCACGTGGAGCAGGACGGAGAATCCACCTTTTACAATATTAAGATCCATCTTTAACCAGAGGCCTTACCAAGGAACCGCCAGAGGGTTTGAGAGTGCAAATCATCCAAACAGGGCTGGGTGGCATCCACATGGATACCAGGTGAGCGTAACACGTACCTGGACACCCCCGATTTACAATCAATAATGCAATGCACAATGGGACGAGGAAGACGCTGCGCAGTACATTCTTAGGGTCCAAGAGATGTGGAGAGCAGAAACAGGCAGTGGCTGGGACCAATCTACGTCCTCATTTTACTTCATAGAGGGCTGCCCAAGGAAGTGCAGAAGGCGCTTGTTAAGATAGCAGGGGTGGAAGCCAAGGGATGGCCTGAAATTGAAAGCATCATAGTGAACCATTGTAGGAGAATCAAAGAGCACAAGAAAAACTATTCAAAGGAGACAGGCAGAGGAAGCGAAACTAGTCCAAAATAAACTAGTGATCATAGCCGCAGTATTTGCAGTGCCGCCCTAGAGCAGACGGGAGAGGAGGGGTGTGTCTCAGTCGCCACACAAGCAAGGATGGCAATGGTGTGGGCAGACAATGGACAAAGAGAGGGGAGGAACACTTTTCAGGGCCCCAGTGGCAAGGAGGACCGCAGCATGGATGAGGTGGGTCCCGAGGGCCAAGGGGATGAGGATTTGGTGGGCCAGGGCCAAGGGGTGGCAAGCCAGGTCAGTACTGGTCATGTGGGAGGTTGGGACACTTCAAGGAAATGCTGCAGCAGATGGGGAGGGAATCAATTACAATCAACAACCCTATGGTTACCCCCACCTAGGTAGCCCACAAGGGCCTGTTCAGAGGAAGTCTCTAATCCTGTATGAAATACATCAGGCAAATATATAATTGCTCCCCCAAATCCCTGGCCCTTACCACCCACCACACCAGCAGCAATGGCTATGCAACCACACCAACAGGCCCCCAACCAACAAGCCATGGAAAGCAGACATCCATTCGCTACTACGCCCAACGAAGCAGCAGCCCCCTACCAGGGAGCGATGTTGATAGGGGGGGAACCCTTTTTCTTTCCTGGGGACAGACACCTACCCCAACTAGGACAGCCCACAGAGCACTTGTATGTCCAATACTGTCAATGACCTTACATCCAGAAGAGGAACCATTGATGGGGGCACGGATAGGAAATAAGCAATTCATCTTTATGGTGGGCTCGGGAACTGAGAAATCGTGCATTAGTGAAGGGAACTTCCCGCTATCAGGAAAGACACTCGACACACAGGGATTCTCTCGGGCTGTGTTAACGGTTCCATATACAAAAGACTTAGCTGTCAAGGTGGGAGGAAAGGTTGTACGAGTGCCCTGCCTCTATTCTGAGAGTTCCCCCATATATTTACTGGGTAGGGACCTACTTCGCAAATTGAACATGACCATCATTCAAAGACAGAGGCATTATCTGTGCCACCCCTAGCATGTGGCTCCCTCCAAGCGATGCTGGCGATACATGCTGTTGCAAATGAAATGGTGGTGAGGGGCATTCCTGTCAACCTAAACATCTTAATGGTATCAAGAGTGCTTACCCGAGCTGTCTCCCAGAATATCAGAAAAGAATGCAGTACCTGCAGATTTCATTCTCAGACCTGTGGAGCTTCCCGAAGTGGTTGATGGCACAATCTTGTCATTAGATCTGGATGACTTGCTTGTGTTTGCTAAAAGGGTTGTCGTACTAGGAACTGACCCCCAAAGGTGCCAATGGCGCACTGTGCTGTGTATTGACGTCAATTCACCCCTATGAGAGATGACAGACTACCTTTTTGAAGATGAAAATAAGGATGGAGAGATAATACTCTAGATTTGTATACCCTGTTACAATGGTCAAATACAGAAAAGTACAGAGACCCCTCTTAGCTGTTAGTGGGCCACCCCCATTCAGTTAAAGTGATTTGCAATAGGTCTCGACACATTTGTGGACAACCAACCACCATGATTAAGGTATGTTAAAAGAAGTGATAACCGTAGAGATAACTCTCAAACCAGGAGCCATCCTCCTGCAAGTTCAACAATACCCCCTTATCCAGAGAGGTGGAGGCAGGGATTCAGGAGACGCTGCAGGCCCTGTTGCAGCAAGGTATTATAGTGCTCTCCACCTCACCATGCAAAACAGCGATTTATCCGATTGAAAAAGCAATGGGAGGCAGTTGGAGGATGATGATTCAGGATTTAAGACCCCTTAATGACATTGTTCAAAAAGAGTTTCTACTTGTTCCTAACCTGGCATCCATTTTGTGCAGCATTCCCAAAGAAACCACCCATTTCACAGTGGTAGACTTGAAGAATGTGTTTTTCTCAGTGCCCCTTGAAGGCAAGCGTCCCCAACCAGCACGATCCTCCCCGCAATGAGAGACAATGAAGGACTCTCCCAAGTTGGGAAAAAAGCCAAAAGGAATACAATGAAGAGAGCCCAAATTCCACGATTGTGGAGTCCTATCTTGTTTTTGGGACTTAAGGTTACACAAGACTCGAAAAGATAGGACTTAGTCCTTTATCAACAGTTATCCATTCATCTGAATGCCATTGGTTAATTAAAAAAGTACAAATTTTAATGGAGATAGCAAAATAGTCTAAAATACATGATTAAACCCTCTAAAAAGATACAAGTGTATCGTGTTGACAAAGACAAACATTAAGAACATACAATTCTAAAAGACCTTAGAAATAATGACTTTCTAATCTCTAATTCTTCTGATCTAATTCTATTCAATAATTAGGATTAGATTGTCCCTTCATTGGAATTTTCAATTCACTCAGACAGTTTAACTAATTAGACTGACAAAAAATTCTCGACATGTTTCAGTCCTCTGTGTAGGTCTTGGGACTTTCTTCAGGAGTGGTCAATAAGGGGGGTTTAGAATGGGCTTCAGCTAAGTATGAACTCTTCTGGCCTCTTCTTTAAGATGATATGGAATAAAGCCAAGACAGAGTGCGGGTGAGCTTAAATGGGAGTTTATCAACCAGAATAGGGCAAGCAAAGAACTCTGCAAACTCCGAGAGCGCTCTGTCTGACAATAGCAAAGACAGGCGTATATATTTACAAAAAACGTCATAAGAACCTACATACTATAGGGGGCACAGGTTCAATGGGATTAGGTGGTGATGACTAGCTATAGGCGTTGCTGTGATGTGGTTGGCCTTGGCTGGAGGACGTCACTGGTCAGCCTCGTGGGTCATCCGGGCGGTGTTGTTGTGCCAGTGTAGCCAGTGTCAGAGATGAATGTCTTTTCCTGACTTATTCGCCCTAGGCCATGCACTCCGCAGTCATTCAGCTATTGCAATAATATCTTCTTCAGTAAATCTTTCAATAGGTTATTCTACAGGTTAATGCAACACAGGAGGAATGTACCTTGTGAGGGGTCTGATGGTCATTCGTCAGGGCATGGTTACCAGTGTCCTGTTGACCGGTGCCATAGGTCGAGGGGTTGAGTTTCAGGGCATGGGACGGGCGGTACATGTCTTTCTGTCTTGTTAGAAGTTGTTATGAATGTGCTGCTGTGTGTTTCCACAGTATTGGGTGTCCTAATTGCCCAGGGCCATAAGTCTAAGATGATCCGGTGGGTTGCAGGGTTTACGAGGGGGCGCCTTTGGATTTGTGTAGTCAGGCAGAGGTTTACTGCTGTGCTGTAAATAATGCAGGTGGCGGGCCGTGGCCTTGGGTGCTGCAGAGGGGACTACAAATCTTTGAAGCGGCTCCAGTCTGGTTGGGGGAGGTGGAACAGCGCGGTGCGGGCCTCTGCTCTCTTGTTTGGCAGTCTTCGCAGGGTGGGAGGGGGAATGGCCTTGCACATTCACAAAGGTATCTTCCTCGTGTGTTGCCGACTTTAGGTGAAAACATTACAAACACTTGAACACTCTATAATACTTATTTGAATCACTTGAAAACGTACATTTCAACTTTGCTAAATGTGTCTCAAATATAGCCAGTCTGAGCACCTTATTCGTACACTATGTTTTGACAACTACAACATTTAGTTATATGCATATACATTTGCAGTAAGTGAGGTAGTAGTGAGGTTGGTGGAGCACATAGAAAATGACTCGCCACCGTACGTGACGGTAGTGGCACATAAGGGGCTTAGACATACACGTGTGACAAGGGTATTCTCGCGCGTCCTTCACATGAGCCTTCTGTATGATTACCTTCGTCTTCCCTTGTACTCTAGCAGCATTAGTTCGGTTATTGTGTGGGACCACGGAGTGTACGTTTTTCAATGATACATATAATGTATAGTCTCCCGGAACGCTTTTTATTATTTGCACACAACTGCAGGGGTGTGGGTCCTCCATTGTTGGGGTCATGTGAACCTGCGTTTTACCACAATTACACATTTCTACAGGTTTCTAAAATAGAAGGGGTTGTGAGAAGAGAGTGCATGTATCACAAGTAGTTTTGGCATTAATATTTAGGGACTTTTCTGCTTTCATCCGATGACCATTTTACAGTTCTTCTTCATCACCCCGGCCTCGCTGGCCAGGTCATGCTGGGAGCAGTGGTACACTGCGGAAGGTGAAATGTTACACTGTTAGTATCTGATGCTAGCTCATGTCCGTCTTGCTCGTGGGAACAGGCTCACAGCGGATCTGCCAGGGTGCTGTGGCAGCAGGGATAATTGAAACTCTCTGAGGGTGGGGGCCGCGCTACAGTGCGCTGAGCTCACACCATCTTTATTAGACAAAATGGTTTCTGAGGCCTAACTAAATTCAATGTGTGGGCAATGTCTTCAGCAGGTGAGCCCTCCACCACCTGGGCCCTGGTGGTATGAGTGGATGCCCAATGAGCCATGACCCTCACATGGGGAGGGGTGTAGGCAAGGGGGGTCTTTTGGACCTTCCCTCCCCTACATTTCCCCCCTTTCGTTACTTAAGTAACGAATACTTTAAATCCTCCAGTCTCCTGCTCTCCGCTTCATCCATCATTGCCTCATCCCAAGCAGGTGTACCTTTTATGGGTATCCATGCTCTGCACACCCCCCTTAAGCTCTCACCTCTCCTTGCATACTCATCTGGGGTACAAGTCAGGTATATACATCCGCCATCTCCTGCCAAGTCTACCCACACCTCCTGGTACCATTCTAGTACACGGGGCTCTTTAATGGTGGTGTACCACACTTTATCTATGATATCTTTGTCGTGATAGATAGGCACTAGCTGATATCTTGGTGTGTTATCTGTTCCTGTTTGCACCTGCGCTTCCTGCATGGTTTGTATTGTACCACGTGTGTTGCCCATTGTCACCATCATCATTGCACCATTCGGTACTGCGTTAGCACAACATCGAAGACCCACCTGGCACAGGCAAAAAATGAAGAGGAGGAACACCACAGCTGGCATCAAAAATTTCACAGTCATTCCAAGCCATGAGTGAACCCAGGAGAAGATATTGTCAAACCATGTGCTGTCTTCTGCCCCACCTTCCATTTTCATTCTTTCTCCTAGGTTGTGTACTGCTTCGATCACATGGGACAGGGAGCCGGTTTCTGCGTCTTCAGAAGGTACGAAAGTTCAGCAGGCACTTCCGATTTTTCGGCAAACACCTCCATCCATCGCCGTCAACAGGTCCATGACATACCTGTTTTGCATGGTCATCAGCCGTAAAGATCTTAGTTCCACTTTGATTACGTTGAACCCTTCTTCAGTGTTATTTGCCAGCTGAATCAGTTCCCAGCGTGTTATCTGGAGCCATTTTGCGTTTGCTCTGGCTTGGACACTTGAGATGAGTGAGGCAAAGAATGTTTCTGCGGAGCTGAATAATCGATATCTGTCTGGGATCTGTGCCAACAGTTCCGATGATGCCTTTGATATGTAGTTTGATGCTCGTCTGTTTCGGGACAGCACCTCTTCCTTGCTCCCGGAAGACAGGACATAGATTTGTGACTCTGCAGTCGGCTGGGCTGCCCTCTGTTGTATGCGTTCTTGTGTCCTTTTGCTCCCATCAATGTGGCTTTCTGGTATTACCATTAGGGCTGAGTGCAGAGTGGCCATTGAGCAGCTGCCACTCCATGACGGGGGGAGGTGCAGGTATGCCTGGTTACCGCATACCCAGTACGTGTCCATCAGGGCCGCTGTCCCTTTTCTCAGATCTGGGATGGTGAGGGTCTTGTTACAGTTCTTGTTTGTCCCCATGGAGGTGTTCCCCTCTCCTTTAAAACATAGTTCATAGTCTATTTCGTTCTGCTGTTTAAAGGGTTTTTCAATGGCGGTTACCCAAGTTAGTTTTGAAATGTGTTCCTTCCATACTGGTGTGCACGTTTCTTCTATCCATTGCAATTTCTCTGGTGCCACACCCCTCAGTGCTTCAGCTTTACACATTACTTCTTCATCCTTCCACTTGTTGTCCGAAAAGAGTGTCCCTTGTATCATAAAAAATGGTTCCTCCAGACATACCACTCCTGCCGTCTTTGGGTAGCACGTTTTCTCGTTCTGCAGCATTCTAAAAGTAACTTCATGTGCCTGGAAGGTGTTCTTAATCCTGCATAACGTGAGATGAAGGAGACATTAGGCATCTATAATTGGCAACTCTTTGGGTAGCAATACTTTGGGTGTACCTGAAGCATGAGGAATGAGGGAGCAGACATAACAGCTCTCATTTGTTGTTTGTTTAGCTGTGGCACTCATATCCGCATACCATTTATTTGTCTGGTGGGGGTGTCGTGGGTCTTCCATTTTATCTAGTTTTAACCCATAGTACTCATCATACTTCCTCCTCCCTGCTTCCCTTTTTTGTCTGTTATTCTTGCTCCTCATATACTTCCCAGCCTCCTGGGCGACGGACAACATGGGCCCCCCTTTCTCATACCCGCCCCCCTTTTCCCAGTCATCATATAATTATTCGTGTGTTGTTAGCATTTTTTCCTTTTCGTCCTTTACGTTAACTTGCAGGTTGTTTTTTACTATGGGGGCAGGTTGGCTAGTGGGGGTGTTATACAACCATGATATAGCAGATGGGTTTCGGTCATTCAAGCTGCGAGCATTGTAATTAGATATCTTCAGCGGGGACACTGTATTATTTTGCATTTCACCCTGTAGCCCTTTATTTTTCGAGATAATAGCATTGGGTGGTGTGGTGTAATAGCCCCATACAAGTTTGGTTCCGTCCCATACCAAAAAATCACCTTCCTTAGTATTGACACGTGCAGTTGTATTGGTCCCAGTAGTGCTGTTAATCCCTCCCCCCTCGTTCATCTCGATAGAGATGAACGCTATGAACCAATATGTAACCAGGCCAAACATTAGTGTAAAAAACAACGTAATGCACACAGATAATCCACACTCATACGAATATCTGCATCTCTCAGTTAGCAATTCTCTCAATCTAATAAATCTATCCGTTGCAGGCATTAAGTGCATGCATGTAAACATTTTGTTGGCACTATCAGTGCCAGTATATATTCTGACAGGGTGTGGAAGCGGGCAGGGTTGGGGATGCACAGACAAGGGTGTAAACATTCCATAATATCATCATATCACTGAGTAAATATACCTTTACAAGTGGATTTTTTTTTTTTTTAAACAAAAAAATGCAAGTATACTGGTCTGCCATTTTGTCATTCATCTGTATTAATGTCACACACACACACAAGTTCATATTCAGACATTCTGCTCAGTTGCATTGTTTGCTGTTGTCTGTGCCTCCTCATCCACCTCCTCCTGCACATTACTATATGCTTTTCGTACATCTGTCAAATGCACCCAATATTTCAGGCCCTTTACCTTTACTGCCGTGGGCGTGCAGAACACTACCTCGTATGGGCCATGGAACCGTGGTGCATTCCACCGACGCACAAAACTCCTGACATAAATAAATTCACCCGGCATCAGCTGTAGCTGTTGTTCAGGCTCCGTGACAGACCCTGTTGTGTTTCCCTCCTCTCTCGTGAAGGGTGGAGAGAGCTGCTTTGATATTGCGCGCGCTGCCCTTGTTAATTTCTTCAAATAGTCTGTGAATTCTTCTCCCAATATCGCGGCGCTCCTGTGTGCATCTGAGTGTTCGCGCAGTGGGGAGTGTGCTGTGTACATTCGTCTCCCAGTCACAATCTCGTGTGGGGACAAATGGTGGTCTTTGCTTGGCTGATTTCTCAGCTCAAATAGCGCAAGGGGCAAACAGTAAATCCAGTTCTTTTTTAATGAAAAGCATAGTTTTGATAACCTGCCTTTTAACAGTCCGTTCATCTTTTCCACTACGCCATTACTTTGAGGATGATAAATCGAGCACAATTTATGCTTTATTCCCAATAATGTAGTCACTTCCTTGAAAAGCTCATTTACAAAGTGAGTGCCGTTATCCGAGCGAATCACGTCACAAATTCCCCAGCGCGGGAACACTTCCCTCACTAGGAACTTTGCAGCGCTTTTGGCATCAGGTCGTGCACATGGGCCTGCTTCTACCCACCTTGAGAATGGGCATACAACCACGATCATGTAACGTGCCCCATCACACCTTTCTCCCATGTCCGCGTAGTCAATATGTAGCTCTCTGAATAGCCTAATGGGTTTTGGAATTGTTCCCCGGAGCGTGCGTAATGTCATTCCTGAATTGTATATCTGACATGTTGTGCATTCCAGTGTCAATCGAGATATGTGCTCCTGGAGACAGGGCACGAACCATTCTTCCTGTATCTCTGCTGCGATGTGCTGTTTGGTATTATGTGCAGGGAAGTGTAGTTGTTGAAACGCAATTTCCAATAACTTAACCGGCATTACCACTTTTCCTGAGTTGTTTTGTCGCCACAGCAAGTCTGTCGCCGACTTGCTGCACCCTCGTTTTGTCCACATCAATTTTTCGTCTGCACTAGCTCCTTCCTGTAATTCTAGTATTTGTGATATAGGCATCATATTGTAGCCTTCTGGGAGCTCTTCATTTGTTTTGTGCTGCAGCATGTACTCACCTGCTTCATATTTCTGAAAGTAGGAAGCTTCCTTGGTGGCGGCGTCCGCTGCCGCGTTTCCCAAAGACACAACATCTGTGTTGGATGTATGTGCTTGGCACTTCACTATTGCTACCGCTGTGGGATCTTGTAGGGCCTCAATTAACTCCTTCAGCAACTCTGCATGTTGAACTGGCGTCCCATCTGCTCGGCGAAACCCCCTCCGCCCCCATCTTGCTAGGCCCCCATGTACTGTTGTTGTCATGTAAGCTGAGTCTGTGTATATTGTCACTGCACAACCCTTAGCTGCATGTAGTGCTTCTATGAGTGCAATCAGTTCTGCTGCTTGTGCGGAGTAATGTGATGGGAGGCGGTATTGTACTAATGTCTCATACTCACCGTCTTCTAATCTCACCACTGCCATACCCACATGTTTCTCTCCCGTGGCCATGTCAATTGATGCTGACCCGTCTACAAAGTACACCTCCCCCTCGCTCAGAGCATTCTCACACACCACTGGGTCCTCTCCTCTTTCACCTGTGTAAGTTGCACAGTCGTGTTTCTGCATGTCCTCTATCGTGCACGCTTCTGTAATGAATGTTGCTGGGTTTACTGTCTTGCATCTCACCACATGGATATTGGCGCTAAACAATATTATCTCATAGGCTGTTGCCCGCTGTGTTGTCAGTGTACTTTTTGACCTCTCAAGTATTGCAAATAATGAATGTTCCACAAACAATGTCACAGGGCATCCCATTACTATTGTGGCGCTTTTCTCAATTGCGAACGCGGCTGCAGCGAGTGATTGCTCGCACGCGAAATGTCCTTGCATCACAGCATCTAAAGTGCCACTATAGTAAGCCAAAGGCTTGTGTCCTAGGGACGTCTTCTGTGTCAGTACAGCTGTCATGAGTGTTCCCTTGCAGTGTGAGAACAGGTAGAACTCGCGTCCATAATCAGGATTTGCGAGTACTGGAGCGCTTGAAATTAACTCTTTCAATGAGTTAAAGGAGGCACTCATTTCTTCTGACCATTCTATTTTTCTGTTCTCCTGTTGTGCTTCCTTGAGTGCTTGTAGTAGGGGTCTGGTGTATGCCGCATAATCTAAGATCCATGCTCGGCAATAGTTGCACATTCCCAGGAATTTCTGCATGTCTTTCACTGTTGTGGGTTCTCCTACTGATCTTATCGCTTCTACCATGTCGGGGATTATTCTTTTTCCATCTTTTGATATTAGCTGTCCTAAGTATAGAACCTCTGTCAGACAGTACTGTAGTTTTCCCTTGTCTACTTTGTACCCCTTATTAGCCAATAGAGTCAGGAGTGTTATTGAATCTTTTCTGCATGTCTCTTCGCCCTGTGCACAGACCAGTAAATCGTCTACGTACTGAATGATTGTACTCTCAACTGATAGGTTTCCCAAGTCTTCATGTAATATGCGGTTGAATATGCTCGGGCTCTCACAGTATCCCTGCGGTAATCTGCAGTGTTCATATCTCTTTCCCCCTAGTGTGAATGCTGTCAGGTACCTACTCTCTTCAGCCAGGTGTCATGATCTCTGCTTCCAAAAGGTCAGGGTTTTCCCAACTCCCTTGGAAGCAGATCCATAACCCAGGTTCCGAGTGCCAACCAGTCCCAATTGGGACCTTTTGGACCCAGTCCTGGTGCCAGTGGCACCAGGCTCATAAATATGCCCAGGCTCATAATGCTTGGGTGGACTTACCTGCAGCAGACCATGCTGCTTACTTGCCTGCCAGTTGAGCCTCTGATCCTCTTCTGTTTGGAACTACTTTTCCTGTTGGGTGGGGCAGGAGCCATTCCCTAGATTCAGAACACTGGAACTCTTCTGGAAAGCAGGAACTCTTTTCTTACCTAGGCGTGGCTGTGGAAGGAGACACCTAAGCACTACAGGAGGCTATTTAAACCACACCCGATGGATGAATCTTGCTTTGCGTTATTCTGCATCCTCTGCAGCAGAACGCTCATCGTGTCTTCTGCATCTGATCCTGGGCCTAAGGGAAAAGGCTTACCATCCTGAATCCAGTCTTCAGCAACACCTATAAAGACAAGAAAGAACAGGTTAGCATTACGGTCTTCAGTGACAGCTTTTCACTTACCTGGTCCATCGGCTGTCACCAACGCCTCGCCCTGCATTCCGGCATCTGAAAGACAAAGGCTTACCTACTCTTCGTGCGCTCCGGAGGTCTTCACCCTGCATTCCGGCATCTGAAAGACAAAAGCTTACCAACTCTTCACACGCTCTGGAGGCCTTCGGCGCTGCATCCCGCATCTGAAAGACAAAACAAGGTGCGTTTAAAGACATTGGGGAACTTTAATACTCACGTGCCAATACTCCTTTCCACATCTAACCCAGTGGGTATTCCGGCACCTGCAGCCGCTCCGAACTTGTACCTGCAAAATAAAGAGACAGTTAGAGCGCATCGTGAAGCAGGCAACAAGCGCTTACTTACGTGCTTCCAGGCGCTTCTATTCATTACACGGGCTCCATTTTCAACTCACTTCAGCCCGTCATCCGCCATCGCCGGAACCCTGCAAAACAAGAGACATCATTACTAAAGACTTTAAAGACATTGGAATTACTCGAAACTTACCGTTCGTGCAGTAAACGACGGACAGCAGTCCTCTGAAGTCAAGAGGCCTGCTCCCCTTATCCAGTGAAGAAACTGGTTACAGCACCCTGCCCCGAGGCAGATGGAGAGCACGGCGTTCACTTACCTAAGGTGAGAGCGTTAACCTTTGGGGTTCTACAGGAGAAGAGAAAGGGAAGAAGAGAGAGACATTCAATAACCCAGTTCCTTAATCCCATATTTTCTATCTGCAGACATCTTACCCTTCGAGTCAGACATACAGTGCACAGAGGTCCAGCCCAAAGAGCCAGCCGTGTGTTACACATCACCTTTGAAGATACGGTATACGCCCAGTCAAGACCGGCGCCTCTACGGGAATCGGAATCAGGTGAGCGTTACAGAACGCAAAGCCTACCACAAAACTCCCGTCCAGGCGCTATGGAAACCTCGGATACCGACCAGCTAGCCCAGTTACTTGAGGAACTAAGGGCAGAAGTACATGCAGCCCGTCAGGAAACGAACGCCCTAAGAAGGGAACTGATTATTTCCAAGGAGCGAACAGATGATCTCGCTAGACAATTGCTACAGTCACAAGCCGGACAGACCCCGTTACCCGCATCTGGGGCAAATCTTCCTTCTACATCCTCTATGAATCCAGTGCAGATCAACCTACCTGGGAATGTACCTCTGGCTCCGCCCGAACGATTTTCTGGTGACCCAAAGAGGTTTGCAGTATTTATCAATCAGTGCCGGTTGCATTTCCTATGCCGGCCAGCAGCCTTTCCAACTGATCAAGCTAAAGTAGCTTTCGTGCTTTCGTACCTTAGTGGCAATGCGGCAGACTGGTCGATCCCTCTAGTAAATCAAGACGATCTGGTCCTCCATGATTTTCAAGCTTTTCAGCTCAGTATGGAAAAACTGTTCGCAAGACATTCACAGGGGCAGGCCTTGGACAATGAGCTTCTTTCGTTGCGACAAGGTAATCAAGACCTTTTGGCTTATATTGCGTCTTTCAACAGACTGATGGTGGAAACTCAATGGCCTGAGGACAAAAGGATTACGCTGTTTTATAGAGGTCTACGTGGAGAGCTCAAAGATGTGTTAGCCCAAGTAGTGAATCCCCCACAAGATTGTTCGGACTATATAGACTTAGTCGTTCAAATAGATCACAGACTGCAGAACAGGAAGGCCGATCGTTCCAAGTTTGATGCTCGAGTATTTTCCAAACCGCCAACTCCTTCCAAAGGAGTAGATTCCGGGGAACCCATGCAAATAGGGGGTCTGAAAGGTCCTCTAACACAAAAGGAGCGGGAAAGGAGAAAACAGTTGCAATTATGCCTCTATTGCAGAAACTCAGGGCACTTTCTTCGAGACTGTCTGGTGAAACCTGCCAAGAAGGCAGTAGGAGCTGCAGTTACCAAAGTCACAAACTCTGAGCAGGGAAACGACCTCGCCCGACAAGAATAGAGGTCCTCTTGCCGAGCGTGAAAACCAGTTCCATGACCTCGCATTTCGTGATACCTATGGTCCTCATTAGCCCTGATAATCCGGATCGATTACATGCAATTGAAGCTTACGTCGACAGCGGTGCCATCGGCAATTATGTGGATCATGAAATGGTTTTGAGGATGAATCTAACTCTTTGTCCCAAGGCTGTAAAGGACGTCATTACTACGGTGGATGGTACGGAGATAGCCTCCGGGCCAGTAACGCATACCACTCAAGAAGTGACGCTAGTAAGTCAAGATGGACACCATGAGAAGATCGTGTTCGATGTGATCAAGGCCCCTCAGTTTCAGATTATTCTAGGAATACCTTGGTTAGAGAAACACAATCCTCTGATCGATTGGCGAGCAAGAACGGTCCAGTTTCCAGAATGTGTCTCTACTTGTCACCCTCCACCTGGTGTTGCACTGGCAGCAATTTCTTCAGAGACTCCCCAGTTACCTCCCGAAGACCTAGAATACCAAGATGTTTTCCAGAAGGATCAGGCTAACTCTCTACCTCCTCATAGGTCTTATGACTGCCAGATAGACCCGATACCTGGATCTACTCTTCCTTGTAGTAGAATTTATGCCCTCACCGAGCCTGAGAACCTTCACCTTCGACAATACCTGGATCAATACCTGGCAAATGGGTTTATTCGTCCTTCCAAGTCCCCTGCTTCTTCAGCTTTGTTCTTCGTTCCAAAAAAGGAAGGAGACCTTAGAACTTGTATAGATTATCGCTCCCTGAACCAGATCACCGTTAAGAATAGATATCCGTTACCTTTGATCCCTGAACTCCTGGACCAAGTCAGAAAAGCATTCATATATACAAAGCTGGATCTTAGAGGAGCTTACCACTTGGTACGAGTAAAAGAGGGCGATGAATGGAAGACGGCCTTCCGCACCAAGTATGGGCTATTTGAATATCAGGTCATGCCCTTCGGACTTTGCAATGCCCCGGCCGCCTTTCAATATTTTATGAACGATGTCCTCAGAGAGCTCATAGATGTGTGTGTTGTTGTTTACATTGACGACATCCTCGTTTATTCTTCATCAGAATCTGAACATCGGAAACACGTGAAAATGGTCCTCGAAAGATTGCGTCAACACAAACTTTTCGCTAAGTTAGAAAAATGTGTTTTCAACGTGACTGAAGTTGAATTCTTGGGATTCATATTATCACCTGGCGGAGTGCGTATGGATTCAAAGAAGGTCGATGCAGTTCTCAAATGGCCATCACCATCCTCCGTAAAAGGTGTGCAAAGCATGTTAGGCTTCGCTAACTTTTACCGCAGGTTTATCCCCGAATTCTCTCGAATAGTCCAGCCCATCACTGCCTTGTTAAAGAAAAACAAACGTTTTGAATGGTCAACCGAGGCGGAACAAGCTTTCCAGGATTTGAAGACTAAATTTATCTCTGCAGCAATCTTAAAACACCCTCGCCCCGAACTCCCCTACATCGTGGAAACTGATGCTTCAAGCCTTGCCATGGGGGCAGTTCTATCACAAAAGGACCCGGTAACCAATCAGTTGCACCCCGTGGCATTTTGGTCCCGCAAATTCTCGCTTCCTGAAATCAATTACACGATTACTGACAAGGAACTTCTGGCTATCAAGTCTGCCTTTAAGGCTTGGCGGCATTATCTGCTGGGGGCCCGACACACCGTTACTGTGATTACGGATCACCGAAACCTGCAATATTTGAAAACCGCAAAAGCCCAATCCTCTAGACAACTCCGTTGGGCATTATTCTTTGCCGAGTTTGACTTCATAATTACCTATCGACCTGGTACAAAGAACGGTAAAGCTGATGCCCTTTCTCGGATGGGAGTGGAAGAACACTTGATCAACCCTAAACCTGTACCAATCATTCCCGAACAAAGAATTCTGGGTGTAATCGCCACATAATCCATAGAGGAAGTTAAGGATAAAGCCAGGCAACTTGTAACTCCAGCAGACATACAGAATTGGCATCTGCAGGGAAAGGACTTTGCAGTAAAGGACAACTTATTGTATTTCCAAGAACGATTATACCTACCCAGCACAGATTTACAGAAAAAAGTAATCTCTTGTTATCACGATTCTTTAATGGAAGGACATCCCGGTATGGCCAAGACCTCAGAAAAGATCAAGCGCTACTTCTGGTGGCCGTCTTGGAAAAAAGATATCAGAGACTTTATAATGTCCTGTGGAGTATGCGCCCAAAACAAGAGTCAAAAGGAAAGACCAGCAGGCCTCTTACACCCTATTGACATCCCACCTCGCCCTTGGCATACGCTTTCTATGGACTTCATCACCGATCTACCTCCATGCTCCGGATACAATACGATTCTAGTAATCGTGGACTTATTCTCCAAGATGGCGCATTTCATTCCGCTCAAAGGCTTGCCAACAGCAGCAACTCTGGCCCGAGAATTTCTCGAAAACATCGTCCGACTGCACGGTTTTCCTTCGGTTCTAATTTCGGATCGAGGTAGTCAATTTATTTCTCATTTTTGGCGAAGTTGCTGTCGGTCGGCTCAAATTGATGTGAGACTATCGACCAGTCACCACCCTCAGACCGACGGACAAACCGAGAGGACCAATCAAACTCTGGAACAGTATTTATGCTGCATGCTGCAACAAACTGAAAAAAACTTGGAAAGACATCCTTTGGATAGCCGAATATGCCTACAATAACTCTGTCCATTCGGGAACTGGGAAAACCCCGTTTTTTCTTTTGTACGGCAGTCACCCTCGAACCTCGGAGTTGGATCCCCTCCAAGATCTTGAAACACCAGCAGTAGACTACCTGCATTCTACAATCACCCAAGCCTTTAAGGAAGCTGTTTCTCACCTTCAAAGGGCTAAAGAACAATACAAGAAAGGAGCAGATCAACATCGGAAGGAAGCCCCTCAATATCAAGTAGGGGATCAAGTCTGGTTATCCACCAAGTATCTACCTCTAAAAGGGCCACGCACATTCAACCCAAGATACCTTGGTCCCTATTCCATCACTACCATAGTAAACCCAGTAGCGGTCAAGTTGGACTTGCCCCCGCACATGAAGATACATCCGGTCTTCCACGTCTCTCTATTAAAACCTGTGCAACCTCAAACCCGACTAACTAAATCTCCAAAACCTATCCTAGTTGATGGAGAACTCGAGTTTGAAGTCAAAAGCATTCTGGACTCCAAGATCTCCAAATCTAAACTATTTTACCTAATTGACTGGAAAGGCTACGGCCCCCAAGAGAGATCCTGGGAACCTGCTGAATATGTCCACGCTCCTCGCCTAATCAAAAGATTTCACCGAACATTTCCTGACAAGCCAAAACCCCCCGGAGAAGCCCGGTTTGGGAGGGGCCTTGGGGGGTGGGGGGGTACTGTCATGATCTCTGCTTCCAAAAGGTCAGGGTTTTCCCAACTCCCTTGGAAGCAGATCCATAACCCAGGTTCCGAGTGCCAACCAGTCCCAATTGGGACCTTTTGGACCCAGTCCTGGCGCCAGTGGCACCAGGCTCATAAATATGCCCAGTCCCAGCGCTGGAAGCGCCGGGCTCATAATGCTTGGGTGGACTTACCTGCAGCAGACCATGCTGCTTACTTGCCTGCCAGTTGAGCCTCTAATCCTCTTCTGTTTGGAACTACTTTTCCTGTTGGGTGGGGCAGGAGCCACTCCCTAGATTCAGAACACTGGAACTCTTCTGGAAAGCAGGAACTCTTTTCTTACCTAGGCGTGGCTGTGGAAGGAGAGACCTAAGCACTACAGGAGGCTATTTAAACCACACCCGATGGATGAATCTTGCTTTGCGTTATTCTGCATCCTCTGCAGCAGAACGCTCATCGTGTCTTCTGCATCTGATCCTGGGCCTAAGGGAAAAGGCTTACCATCCTGAATCCAGTCTTCAGCAACACCTATAAAGACAAGAAAGAACAGGTTAGCATTACGGTCTTCAGTGACAGCTTTTCACTTACCTGGTCCATCGGCTGTCACCAACGCCTCGCCCTGCATTCCGGCATCTGAAAGACAAAGGCTTACCAACTCTTCGCACGCTCCGGAGGCCTTCGGCGCTGCATCCCGCATCTGAAAGACAAAACAAGGTGCGTTTAAAGACATTGGGGAACTTTAATACTCACGTGCCAATACTCCTTTCCACATCTAACCCAGTGGGTATTCCGGCACCCTGCAGCCGCTCCGAACTTGTACCTGCAAAATAAAGAGACAGTTAGAGCGCATCGTGAAGCAGGCAACAAGCGCTTACTTACGTGCCTGGAAGCTTCTATTCATTACACGGGCTCCATTTTCAACTCACTTCAGCCCGTCATCCGCCATCGCCGGAACCCTGCAAAACAAGAGACATCATTACTAAAGACTTTAAAGACATTGGAATTACTCGAAACTTACCGTTCGTGCAGTAAACGACGGACAGCAGTCCTCTGAAGTCAAGAGGCCTGCTCCCCTTATCCAGTGAAGAAACTGGTTACAGCACCCTGCCCCAAGGCAGATGGAGAGCACGGCGTTCACTTACCTAAGGTGAGAGCGTTAACCTTTGGGGTTCTACAGGAGAAGAGAAAGGGAAGAAGAGAGAGACATTCAATAACCCAGTTCCTTAATCCCATATTTTCTATCTGCAGACATCTTACCCTTCGAGTCAGACATACAGTGCACAGAGGTCCAGCCCAAAGAGCCAGCCGTGTGTTACACATCACCTTTGAAGATACGGTATATGCCCAGTCAAGACCGGCGCCTCTACGGGAATCGGAATCAGGTGAGCGTTACACCAGGGGGATTGAGAAAAACGCATTTTTCAAGTCGACCACTGTGAAATGTGATGCCGTTTTTGGGATGCTGCATAATATTGATGCAGGGTTCGGGACCAAAGGGAACTCTTTCTGAATTACATCATTTAGGGGGCGTAAATCCTGTATCATTCTCCAAGACCCTCCCTTTGCTTTTTTGATTGGATAAATACATGTGTTACATGGGGAGTTTGAAGGCACTATTATCCCTTGTGCTAGAAGTGCATTTATTGTCTCTTTTATCCCCTCTTCAGCCTCACGAGTCAATGGATATTGTTTCACTCGGGGTAGAATTGCTCCTTGTTTTAGCTTTATTGTCACAGGTTGTACTCCATGCAATATCCCTACATCATGGGGGCCTGTTGTCCACAAATTATTTGGTACGAGCCTCATGTCGTCATCGAAAAATGATGGCGGTGCTCCTACCACTGCCATCAGCTGAACGGGGATTTCCCTCACTTGAATCAGAATGTCACAGGGCATCGCTATTTCCATTATTAGTTCACCATCCCCCTCTGCATCTGAAAAGAGATCCTCATCTGATAAATCTCTTAGGGCGATATTGGCATTTGTACACAGTACTGTCCGCCACTCACATCCTTCCATATCTATTCCAATCACAGAAATCCTTTTCGCTGATACCTGTACAGCGTGCAAGTCTAATGATACCACTGACCCTGGTACTGTGTCGGGGCACACTATGGGGCGGAAGAGGAACTCCGCGGGAATCCTCCAATCCATTCTTCTCAGCTCTGGAATTATGAGGGCCAGTGTCTTTAACCCTTCAATAAACATCTGCTCGTTTTCTGGCAACCCTCGTATTTCTTGTGTGGGCCTGTATCACCAACATGGCACGTAATGGGCATATTCCGGGTGTTGAACACACTATACCTCTTTCAGTGAAGGATATGGTCATGTTGAGTTTACTCAGGAGATCCCTCCCTAATAAGTTTATTGGTGAGTGTTCATAATAGAGTAAGGGTGTCTTTACAGTTTTGCCCCCCACTGTTACATCCAATGCTTCTGTGTAAGGAACTTCAATTACAGCACCAGAGAACCCCTGCGTCTCTAACTTCCGGTTAGATAACGGGAACCGGCCCTCCCTGATACATGATTTCTCTGCTCCCGAATCCACCATGAATATGAACTGCTTGTCTCCTAGCTGCGCCCCTACCAATGGTTCCTCTGATGCATCGTAGGTGGTAGATAGAACTGGACACGCAAGTGTTCTCTGCGGGGTGGGCTGTCCTATGCGGGGTGTCTCATTGCCCCCCCCTTGATTGAAGACGCTCCCTGAAACACCACTATAAGGGGCTGGTGCGGGGGCCCCATTTGCTGTTGTCGCAAAAGGGTTGCCTGGCGTGTTCTGCATATTGTCATGGTTTTGTGGGTGGTTCTGTGTTCTATACTGATGCCCCTGTGGCTGCTCATTGTGCCCCTGGCCTGTGTTTCTTTGTTGTTGTTGTTGTCCCATTGGGAGACCATATGGGCTCCCCGGGTGGGGATAACCATAATGTTCTGCCTCTTGGAACCCGTTGTTGGGTCTGCTTCTGCACTCCCTAGAGTAATGTCCCCATCTTCCGCAGTTCCAGCAACTCCCTTGTGCACCTCTAGGACCCTGCCATCCATTTCCTCCCATTCCCCCGTACCCCGGTCCACCCCTTCGGCCCCTGTACCCACCTCGTCCCCCTCGAGGGGCCCACTCTTGCCACATCGGACCTCCGCCTTGCTCCTGCTCGTTCCACTGCCGCTGTCCTGCTCCAGCCCAATTAGTTGCCATCCTTCCTTGTATTGCTATCAGCCCCTCCTCCTCTTCATCTCCCTCCCTGCTGTGTGGGAGCGCGGGTACAGCCGCTGCGACCTTCACCAACTTTGTCTGCACTAGTTTTGCTTCGTCTGCCAATCTTTTCTGCGCCACCTCCTTCTCCCTTTCTTTTATTCGCTTACAGTGGTGCACTATTATGCTCTGAATCTCAGGCCATCCCTTCGCTTCAATACCTGCTATCTTGTCGAGCGCCTTTTGCACCTCTTTTGGGAGCCCCCTTTTTATAATGAAGTAAAATAAGGACGTAGATTGATACCAGGGCGTGCCCGTTTCTGCTCTCCACATCTCTTGGACCCGAAAAATGTAATCCATAGCATCTTCCCCATCATTCATTGTACACTGCATTACTGACTGTAAGTCTGGTGTATCTGGAAACGTTTCCCGCAAAGCATCCCACACCCTTGCGCGCACTGTGTTAAAGGAAGCCCCATCATGGCGATCGCAGTCTAATGTTACTCCTGGGAAACCGGCCTTGACCCATACCCTGTCGGCCTGATCCCCCACTGCTGATACAAGCAGACTCTTCACATCACCTATTGCTAGGGGTACCCCAGCGGTGTGTTTCTCAAAGGCGTATATCCACTTACTTGCCCCTCCCGATAACGGGGGCAATAACTTTAATAAATTGGCCTTATCCATCTGAGCCCATGGGATATAATTCGGCCTCCCTCCTCCCCTATGTATCAATGGGAGCTGTAACCTTCCTTTTGTCGTGGCATCTGTACCCGTCTTTACTGCTGATGTTCCCAGTGACGCCATTTTCCCCACCCTGTTTCTCAATCGTCCCGTCCACTCATCGTCCAGTGTTCCCATTGAACATGCACCATCTAACCCTTCGCTTCCCCCTCCTATTGCCATGCTCAACCTGTCGCTTTCCTCCAGATCGCTCCTTATATCACATAGTAGTTCTTCTCTGTCCCCTATAGGCCTTTCTTCATTATCAATACATCCCTCTCGTGTCCCTACTTCGATTATTCGTGTCGGTTCTTCCTCAATTCTGAACAGTATCTCACCTTTTTTCCACCCGTCTTCAAGTGTTCTATTCTCACTCGGCGCTCTAGACGTGCGCCCTGATCTTGCTGCATTAAGTGCTGTTCATTCACATATGTCTTTTATCCTTGAGAGCTCATCTTTTGCTATTGAGAGTCTTGATTCTAAATCATCTGTTAGTTTTTCTATGTCCACCCTTTGTGTACTTGCCTGGGCTCGCTCCCTTGTACTTTCGTACGGTGGGGGTTCCGTTGGCCGTTGGGGTGTAGTAGTTGTCGGGGGAGGCACATAAGTGGGGTCACTGTACCCTTCTGCGGGCACAGGCTTGTTTAATATCGGGTACAAGCTTATTACCTCTATTGGTGGCTCTACATTTGGCAATTCTTTAGCATCTCCCTGTATCATTAGTGGATTGTCAGTGGTGGATGGTAGGTCAGGATTTAATGCTGGTGCTTTAGGCGGCGGTATCTCTTCAAATAACCTCCAGAGATCTAATATTTCCCTCCTATTGTGCAACTGCTTCCCCTTGTACTTCAAACAAATGCATGTGGCCACCATATCCAGAACACTTTTGTCAAATGACCCCCCCTCGGGCCATATCTGGGGTAACCCCTCTCCCTTCAGCTCTGTTATCCATTGGTCATGATATTTCTTAATTCTCTCCGCGTATCCTGGTAGGTTCTTACAAATATGTGATAAGGGTGTTTCTGCCCCCATCTTTGTGCGCTCCTGGTACTTGTGTGTCTCTGTGTGTGTCCACAATTACAATGTAAACGTATTACCAATATGAGTTTTCGTCTTCTATTTCACATTCAATAATGGGCGCCTTTATGTTATTCCCCCTGCCTGCACAATACAAAACTGGCTGTACACAGTCTCTATTCTATTCTCTTGGGGGGGGGGGGCACATACAAGAGCAAACCATCAGTGATCTCGACAATGCTAACCCGGAAATCAAAAAGGTACACACTCACTTCACCTTGTCATTTTTGTCTTCAAGAAGCTTTATCCGGCCACACTTACCATGACCATTCAATTACTATATATTTATAGCCATTTTTACACACCCACAGCACCAAATTATCTTCTGACGCATACGAGGTGCACACACCTCTCTGTAACACTCTATTCACAATTCTATCTACCCTCCCTTTCCTCCCTAGCCGGCTGTCCCTGTCCGTCTTATTCAGATCTATGTATGGCATATATATATATATATATATATATATATATATATATATATATATATTGGTCTGATCTTCTCTCTTACAGTAGGACTCTCTGTCTCTTACTTTATCTCTAACGTTTTGTATTGATCTCGCTTTTATTTTTTCCCCCAACCCTAAAGAAAAGAATAGAAAGAATAGCAGTCACTAATATATTCTCCGTGTCCCCCTTTGCCAGACACTTTCATCTTATTATCCACTTCTTCATATATTCCCAGTACTAGTCAAGATAGCACTATGCAGCGCCGCCTTCCACCCCCTCTCGGAGCTAGGTTCCCGTCACTTTTATCTCTTATTCACCTTTTAATCCTATTGGCCATATGCAAAGAAAAAGCAAAGAAAGTTTAAGATGATCCTTAGTAGATCTGCGTACTCCCCTTTCTACCCCTCTTCGTTCTCTGTCCTAGATTTCTTCCTCCACTCCCTTTACGATCGCTCGCACTCAATACTCACGTGCCCGTCTTGAACCGATAGTCTCCGAAACTGGGTCCGTCCAGGCAGTGTTGCCGTCCGCTCAACAGTCAGCCCCGGCTCCGGCGAGCAGTACTCAAAGGGGATTTTTCAACCGGGATCCCGTACCCTCTCTCTGTTGAGTGCGCACTTCTTAGTGTACCGGTCGCCGTTGGCGGGCAGCCTCCCGGAGCCGGCGCACCGTGCGTATCCCTTTCGACCGGAGATTCTCGTGCCAAAAGGGGACGGTAATGATAGGTCGGGAAAAAATAATAATAATAATAATCACGCTTTCGGGGTCACCACTGAAGGCAAGCGTCCCCAACCAGCACGATCCTCCCCGCAATGAGAGACAATGAAGGACTCTCCCAAGTTGGGAATAAAGCCAAGACAGAGTGCGGGTGAGCTTAAATGGGAGTTTATCAACCAGAATAGGGCATGCAAAGAACTCTGCAAACTCCGAGAGCGCTCTGTCTGACAATAGCAAAGACAGTCGTATATATTTACAAAAAACGTCATAAGAACCTACATACTATAGGGGGCACAAGTTCAATGGGATTGGGTGGTGATGACTAGCTATAGGCGTTGCTGTGATGTGGTTGGCCTTGGCTGGAGGACGTCACTAGTCAGCCTCGTGGGTCAGGCTGGGCCTGGCGGGTCGGCTGAGTTCATCCGGGCGGTGTTGTTGTGCCAGTGTGGCCAGTGTCAGAGATGAATGTCTTTTCCTGACTTATTCGCCCTAGGCCATGCACTCCGCAGTCATTCAGCTATTGCAATAATATCTTCTTCAGTAAATCTTTCAATAGGTTATTCTACAGGTTAATGCAACACAGGAGGAATGTACCTTGTGACGGGTCTGATGGTCATTCGTCAGGGCATGGTTACCAGTGTCCTGTTGACCGGTGCCATAGGTCGAGGAGCTGAGTTTCAGGGCATGGGACGGGCGGTACATGTCTTTCTGTCTTGTTAGAAGTTGTTATGAATGTGCTGCTATTTGTTGCCACAGTATTGGGTGTCTTAATTGCCCAGGGCCATAAGTCTAAGATGATCCGGTGGGTTGCGGGGTTTACGAGGGGGCGCCTTTGGATTTGTGTAGTCAGGCAGAGGTTTACTGCTGTGCTGTAAATAATGCAGGTGGCGGGCCGTGGCCTTGGGTGCTGCAGAGGAGACTACAAATCTTTGAAGCGGCTCCAGTCTGGTTGGGGGAGGTGGAACAGTGCGGCGCGGGCCTCTGCTCTCTTGTTTGGCAGTCTTCGCAGGGTGGGAGGGGGAATGGCCTTGCACATATTCACAAAGGTATCTTCCTCGTGTGTTGCCGACTTTAGGTGAAAACATTACAAACACTTGAACACTCTATAATACTTATTTGAATCACTTGAAAACGTACATTTCAACTTTGCTAAATGTGTCTCAAATATAGCCAGTCTGAGCACCTTATTCGTACACTATGTTTTGACAACTACAACATTTAGTTATATGCATATACATTTGCAGTAAGTGAGGTAGTAGTGAGGTTGGTGGAGCACATAGAAAATGACTCGCCACCGTACGTGACGGTAGTGGCACATAAGGGGCTTAGACATACACGTGTGACAAGGGTATTCTCGCGCGTCCTTCACATGAGCCTTCTGTATGATTACCTTCGTCTTCCCTTGTACTCTAGCAGCATTAGTTCGGTTATTGTGTGGGACCACGGAGTGTACGTTTTTCAATGATACATATAATGTATAGTCTCCCGGAACGCTTTTTATTATTTGCACACAACTGCAGGGGTGTGGGTCCTCCATTGTTGGGGTCATGTGAACCTGCGTTTTACCACAATTACACATTTCTACAGGTTTCTAAAATAGAAGGGGTTGTGAGAAGAGAGTGCATGTATCACAAGTAGTTTTGGCATTAATATTTAGGGACTTTTCTGCTTTCATCCGATGACCATTTTACAGTTCTTCTTCATCACCCCGGCCTCGCTGGCCGGGTCATGCTGGGAGCAGTGGTACACTGCAGAAGGTGAAATGTTACAGTGTTAGTATCTGATGCTAGCTCATGTCCGTCTTGCTCATGGGAACAGGCTCACAGCGGATCTGCCAGGGTGCTGTGGCAGCAGGGATAATTGAAACTCTCCGAGGGTGGGGGCCGCGCTACAGTGCGCTGAGCTCACACCATCTTTATTAGACAAAATGGTTTCTGAGGCCTAACTAAATTCAATGTGTGGGCAATGTCTTCAGCAGGTGAGCCCTCCACCACCTGGGCCCTGGTGGTATGAGGGGACGCCCAATGAGCCATGACCCTCACCTGGGGAGGGGTGTAGGCAAGGGGGGGTCTTTTGGACCTTCCCTCCCCTACACCCTCCACCCAGACTCAATACCTTACAGCCTTCACCATGGGAGGAAAGCTCTACGAACACGGTTGCTTGCCCCCGGGGTACTGTGAAAGCCCCAGTATTTTCAACAGGATATTACATGAAGATCTCGGAACATTCCAGTGCCCAGCACGATCATTCAATACATAGATGACCTACTGGTCTGCAGCGACAGTGAACAGAGCTGCTGAAGGGATTCCATTGCACTCTGGCAGTTATTAGCAGGGAAAGGGTACAAGGTTGACAAGAAAAAGCTCCAGTATTGTTTACACAAAGCGCTCTACTTAAGACAACTCATATCCAAAGACGGCAAGAGAATAATTCCAGACAGAGCAGCAACAGTTCGTGCCACTCCCAAGCCAGTTACAGTGAAGGACATGCACAAGTTCCTAGGGCTATAACTATTGTAGAGCATGGATCTCAGACTATGCAGCATGCACCAGGCCACTCCTACAGGGCCTCAAGGAGGCCCAAAAAGAGGGCACCACAATTCAGTGGACAGCAGAAATGCAGTTTCAATTATCTAAAATTAGTGTTTTCAACAGCTCCTGTTCTCGCTACCCCTGATTACACACAAGAATTCTACATTTTTTTTTTAATTAGGCATCAATTGGTTTACATATAAACCTTAAATGCAGAAGAAACAAAATCATAAGAAAAAAACCCACCACATTAAATAAAAAACATTAGAAATAAAAAAAAGAAACTGCTCACATTTCCGAGGCCCGGGTAAAAACATCAAAAAGGAATTTCCTAATAAAATGCAAAGGAACCTAATTGTCCAAGGTTACAAAAATGTACCTAAAAAAATTCAAGAGTGCCAGAGTCAAAGTTAGTTTCCTTCCCCATCTTAAAATTGACCACCATTCTTCCAGTGTTCTTGATTCAAATTCACCTAGAAATTTTCCCAACCATTTCTCTCAGAACTGCTAATGAGTCACATTTCATAACCAAGTGGCAAAGGGTTTCCGCCCCCTTAACACAAATCCGACAGGATAGCAGTCGATCCACCCGGGCCTTTTTTCTTCTTTCTGTAACTTCCCTTGTTGGATAAAGGTTCAGCCGGAATCTTAAAAAGTTTTGCCTTTCCACTCTAGAAGGGAACTTTTCCAGGTATGGAAGAACCATGCCCCTTGTGTAAATTTCGTCACGCCCTGGGACAGCAATTTTGTATGACTTCTACATTTACAAACCCCTAGCTTACTACAGCGGCACACTCTGTTCAGACATGCAGGGACAGTTCGCTTGCGAACAAGCTCGCTTGCGAACAAGCTCCTGCTGGCGCAGCCTTTACCATTGAAAAAAGTTCCACAATTGTCATGGGATGCTCAGTAACACTATACGTTGATCATTCACTCTTTGCCATACTGGATCGATCCAACTACACTAGGCACACAGAGCCTCTGCATATGAAATACTATCTAGCCTTCATATCCATGTAGTGCGTTGCAGAACAGTAAATCCAACCACGTTCCTCACCAAGCCATGCACGTCTGAGGACATGCAACAACATGATTGCGCATCATATGAAGACATCCCCAAAGCCAAAGACTGCCTTAGAGGGAGAAGTACTTTTCGTTGATGGGTCAGCATCCATTGACCAGGACACACGTGAAAAACACGTTGGGGCGGCAGTGGTGGGCCTAGTAGAGGGAGAATACGAAACACTGGTCATGAAAAGGTTACCCAGACACTATTCTGCACAAGCAGCAGAACTTGTCATGCTCACAGAAGCCCTGCAGGCCTCAAAAGGGTGCTATGTTACAATTTATTCGGACTCTGCCTAGGTCACCACAGCGGTGCATGCAGGTGTGTCGTGTTGAAGGGGGTTCAGGAGAGCAGACAGATTGCCAGTACAACATGCTGCCTTACTAAATGAATTGATCTCTGCACTCCCTCTGTGGTGGCCGTCAAATGCGTAGCACGTACACAAAACACAGACGAAATATCAGTGGGGAACGCAGCCGCCAACATGGCAGCCAAAGAGGCAGCCTACTTACCAGGACTTACAACTGCAGAATGTGTCATGGTCACAACAAGCACTGAACAAACAGACTCATTGTCATGATCCCAGTCAGTAGACATAGCCCTCATTCAGGCTTGGCAGAGAACATTAGATACAACAGCAGGTCAAAGGTGGGTGTTAGCCTGGCAGTCATGGAATTTACATCATTCTCAGCATACACTTCCATAGAACTTTGCAATGTTTTACAGTAATTTCATACACTTAACATGGCCGCCGCAAGGTCCATTCATAAGTTGCAGCACGTTCCATTCATTTTGCAGAGGGAGCTATTTAAGCCCCGCCTCTGCTGGAAAGCATGCTTCGCGGCTGCTCTGCTGACAGTGGGTAACACTACCAGTGTTTCTCCTCACAGAACCTGTAAAAGGAGATAATAGAGACATTAGTTTTACAGCAAACAGTTTAATAGTTAATAGAAAAGACTTACCTGTCTAAGGTTATCCCTAAAGCAATTATTTTTCATCAGAAGTTTCACTCACAGCCGCAGCATCTTCAGTCAGCAGTCTTCGCTCGTAGTCACATCTTCCGTCAGAAGGTTCACTCACTGCCGCATCTTCAGTCAACAGTTTGTGTTCATAGTCCCAGCAGCTTCAGTCAGAGGTTTATTCCGTAGCCACCGCATCTTCCAAAGGTATTTTTCCTCAGCTTTCCGAAAAGCTGCAGACAAGACAAGAGGTATTTAAATTAACAAACAAATGTAATAGGTTCACTAAGCATTTTATGCACCTGAAGGTTTTTTCAAGTTTTCACCTCAGTTGTTTCCGTGCGCTTCCTTCCCTCAAGGCTACAGTTACTCCGTATAGGCAAACTTACATTTTAAAGCGTTTTCTCATCCTGAGTAACTCTGCAGCCCTCCGCAACCAAAATTATTTTTCCTAAATTCAGAGAACCTACAAAAGAAAGGAAAAAAGAGCAAGTTGTTAGAAAAAGAGATCTCTCCAATGTAGGAATTCATCCAAGCCCTCAAAGATTACAGTATTTTCACCAGCTAATTACCCCAAGACTCATTCTCAAATAAGTAAAGACATTTTGTGACAAGAGACAATAGAATACTTCAGCTACCCAAGTTACTATTGTTTCTTCATCTCAACACGCCCCTGTAAAAAAATCAGGATGTAGAGCTCCACAAACAATTAACACAGGTGAGAAGGGAGGGATTAAAAGAGTACAAATTTTTGCAATAATATCTTAGCCAATAAATGTTAGTGTTCCATTATTGTTATTGTTGATTAAACAAAGAATCTAAAAAGACGTAAGTACCAGGTCCACAGGCTAAGAAGGCATTACGCTCCTGAGGAGTCCAGGTAAGCGTTGCATGCATACACAGCCCTCCCCATAGCCCAAATTATCAAACTACAGCGTAGGGCACCCGCAGAAGAACAGAATCTATGGTTCAAGCGTGGGTTCGTCCAATCACCCACAGATCTCTTGTGGAGACAGCAAGCCACGGGAAGAGTAGTGATGCCCATGGATTTACTCTACATGGCATTTGAACAGTTACATTTTCCATCTCACAGTACTAAGCAGCACATTGCAGCAGAACTTGAGAAAGATTGGTTTATCCCAAATTAACAGGAACACCTGGCAAAGATGGTGGTCTCGTGCACAACATGTCAAGTGTTCCGTACAGGAATGACGTTGAGAACTCTGATGGTAACACCACACGCCCCGTGGGTCCCTTCAGTGAACTGAACATTGACTATGCCAATATAGGAGAAAGGTGCAATGGGGCACGATATCTTATTGTGGTAATGTGTCAATATTCTCAGTGGGCTCAGGCAGGTCCATGTGCCCACCAAGAAGCAAAGGTTGCTGCAACATTTCTTGTCGGAGAGGTTTTTCCCCGCTGTGGAGTGCGATGTACTGCAATCAGATTTTTTCAACAAGCTCTTTAAGGAGGGGACTATCTTATTAGGGATTAAGCATTGCATGGGCTCCATTTACCACCCACAAGAAAACAGATTAGTGGAGAGACTCAAAGGCCTCAAGAGTAGCATTTTCCAAGCTATGCAACACCCTGAAAAAGAACTGGATGCATTGCCTGCCCCTACCTCTAGTCCATTTGTGCACACAACCTAGCAAGGACCACCACCTGTCTCCCCCCACCTCACAAAATAGTGACAGGCTGACATATGCAAACTCTTATCACCGGTGAGAAGAGCGTCAGATGCTCATCGGACAGCTACAATTCTGGGTGAAGAGTTTAAGCAATACCTAACCCAACTTGCGCGTGCAATCTGATGAATTTCAAAACTAAATTCACCGCCCCACACAGAGGACAGAGAAACTACAACTGCCCTATTAGCAGACATCACCCGGGCCCAACCATTGTTGCCCAGGGAATGGATACATGTTAGAGGTTTTGTCCGAAAATGGGACACCCCCAGGTTCCATGGACCCTATGACGTGGTGTTTTCCACCTCTCTTGTCGTGAAAGTAAAGGGGCTGAGATATTCGATACACCTCTGACGATCACAGGGCACCGCAGAACACCACACCAGGTGCCCAAACTGAAAAAACTACCTCAAATCAGTAGCTCTACGCTGAACTATTTGTGCATATGAAAATCACTACAGCACATGTATTGCTGCTAGAGCACGAGCTACAGAACAACTCACTCTTCCCAATCTCCTACCGCCTCCGGTTTTTCCAATTTCCGCAGGTGCAACAATGAGAGATGGCACCACTGAGCGAATCCTCGAAGGTAGACAGTAATAGAAGTAGAATTTGTATTACTACGGCCTACAGCTATGGCACTGGTCTCCACTTTACAGAGATTTGGTTTACAATTTGCATGTTTACGTTGGGGATTTATTGAGCATCGTTTATCTGGGCTAGCCAGATGGAAGGGGGTAAATGGAGTTGAATTGGAAACAAATGAACCTGGAGGGGAAATACACCCTTGAATACTACAGGACAGAACTTTAATGAAACAGCAATGTTTTTAAACATTACTACATCTCTCAAATATACTACAATGCCACCCAGTGCCCCCAGTTTTACTTCCACACACTCTACCAAAGTTAAAACTAAACCTACCTCCTTCCCTGATAAAATACATTCCAGCTCAAATTTGAACATGAATGAAAGGATGAATGACATTACACCAGTACCAGTATTTGAACTCCCCACCATGTCAACCAACGTAACAATGTATAACTACACCATTGCAAATTGTAGCGGCTCCCAAACCACAATATGCAATAGTATATTTGAATTACTATGCCAGGTGTAAAACGATCCCTATAATATGATATATGGCATTTATAACACGCCTATACACAAGTGTTTCAAGGCACGACGAGGCAAGGGGGGGAACAGAGGGAGGACAGACAAAGCTCTTACTAGGCCAGGGACATTGAGATCACGCAAGTGCAGGGGAGGGGGAAGGGAGCTGTGCAGTGCATAAGAACAGTAAAATAAATAAAGACAGTAAATAAAGTGTGGCCAGCTGGTGGCAAGGGTAAGTGCAAGTAAGGGGCTGTAGGGATACAGAAACAGCCCCAGAGTACAAGGGTTGCCAGAGGGGCAGTGTAGGTATGCAGCTGGCAGTGAGGGGGCCTGGGCCCGAGATGATCAGGGGAGCCAGGTAACCAGTGCAGATTCAGTTTCAGCCAGGAGATCAACAGGGCAGAGGAGGGCAACGTCAAAGGACAGCCCCTGGTCAGAGGTTAGTGCAGAGACATTTGTCTATCCTTTTTAAGTAGCAGAATTAATCTCAAGAAATGTGATCTCATGACAAACAGTTATGTTTGTTTTGAATTTGCAGAATATGATAGATCCAGATATCAATACCTGAAGGGCTTGAGGATCCCGAAACGTGTAGTAGCAGATAGGTGGACTTTTTGTCCTTCCAAACTCATAACTCCTATCAAGATATCAGGACACAAACAAACTTCTTTTGTTTAGTAATGTTTTTTCAGAAACTTGATATGTTAATGTGAAAAAATGCATGTTTTTGAATGTTGAATTGACTTCATTTCTGTCAAACGGTAAGCCATTTTTATGAATAATTGACTGGTTTGTTTGTTATCAGACAATAAGTAACGACTTGCGGAGTCATTGTGTGTGCTCTTGTTTGTGCCTCGTTACTGCCGAGGTACCCACCTTTATTTCGAGAGGAGGAGAGAAAGCAGAAGCAAAGAGGAAGGTCTTGAGGTGCTTCCGGAACCGGAGATGGTTCACCTCAAGTTTCGGAGAGGTAGGGAGGCCCCAGCAGACGAAAGCAATCTACCACCAACCCGTTGCTTGGAGAAGTAACTGACCCTGAGGGAGTTGGAGGCGGATGAGCAAAGAGCTTGAGAAGGAAAATATTTAGGAAGAAAGAGTTGAAGGTATTGAGGCCACAGGCGGCCTTGTGGACAATGCAGAGGGTTTTGAACTTAGTCCTCGTCGCCACTGGGAGCCAGTGCAGAGATTTTAGTCCCGGAGAGATACGATCCCTGGGCTTGAGGCCAAGGACAAGTCTCGCTGTCCTGTTTTGGATGAGTTGCAGAGGGATTAGGGGGGGGGGGGGGAGAGTAGAGTCAGGCAGATTTATAAAGAAGCTGTTGAATCCAGCCTAGAGAGAACCTGAGCTCTGGACACAGTGAGCTTCTGGGGGAAGGAGAGGAAAGGAATAATACCTCTGAGGAGGTGCAGCTGGTAGTGTGACTTCTTAGAGACGTCAGAGATGTGAGGAGAGGAGGAGAGTGGGGAGTCGAAGATGACCCCAAGGTTTTTATCCTCACAGGTGGGAGCAGGAGGAGGGCCTAGAGAGGCCGGTCAGAAAGTGACAGGAAAGGTGGCAGCAGGTGTGACGATGAGGAGAATCTCAGTCATACAGGTGTCAAGACAGAGATGGCGGCACACCACTGCTGGATAGCAGACAACAGATGAGAGAAGAAGAGGTGGCAAAAGGGAGCCTGAAAATGAGTTGATTGTCATCCGCATAGCACTGAAAGTTGGGGCAGAGAGCAGCAATGCGGTGGGCAGGAAGTGGCAGGTATTGGTTGAACAGCCAGGGCGAGAGGTTAGACCCCTGGTGAACACCACAGGTAGAAAGAGGAGAGAAGGACCTTAGTTGGACCTGGGAGGGTCGATCTGAGAGGAAAGAAGTCAGCCAAGCCAGGGCCTGAGTGTGATAGCCTGGGCATCACTGGAGATGGTGGAGCAGGATGGCATGGTTGACCGGCAGAAGAGAGATCAAGTAAGATGAGGACACAGGCCTCAGATGGATTACTACTGGGTCTGCGGCCATGAGGCGTACTTGCATCTCCAGCCATCTTGAGGGGCTACTGTTCGCTTGCAACGCTGCACTCTGCCCTGCTTGTAGTACCAGAAGAGCACCTAAAGGGGGCACACTTGCCTGAGGAAGGACAGTATCCCTAACCACAGAAGTAATGCCCATTATGTCACCTCCAGACTTCCGTATCCTCCCTGAAAAGGACTGCCATGATCAGATGAGAAAGAAACGTTCTTCAAATTACATCTCAAGGATCATTCGACCTGCTCACACATACCACACAACTACAAGCTCTATAATTCAGCAGAGACATTTTTTTCATATTTAATGCCAAGCATCCAGAAACAAGCAAATGCAAAATGGCTCCAGATAGTTTGGTGGGAACTAGTCCAGCTGGCAAACACTCAACGTTATCAAGGTGGAACGAAGGGCCCCAAGACTAGTGACTATGCAAAATAGGTAGGTACGTGCTGGACCTCCTGATTGTTTTGGTGGGTGGTGTCTGCAAAATGATCGGGAGTTCATGTTGCACATTCATACCTTCTGAAGACGCTGAAAATGGGACACTTGCACGTCATTGCAGCAATACATGAATGCGGGGTGAAAATGAAAAAGGCAGCTAGGGTACAGTAAAGATTGGTTCACCATGGCCTACAGCTGGGTCCAATCATGGCTTGGAATGTTGAAGATGCTGGTCCCTATCATCCTGGTTATCCTCGTCATCACGTGCATCGTCCGGTGTTGTGCCAAAGCTGTGCCTTACAGTGCAAAGATAGTGAATATTGGGAATAACAAAGTACCTTGTGAGACAAAAGTAGAAATCTAAACTGAGCAAAGTAACAGCCCCGCACACCACCCTATTGGTAACTTAGTTGACAACTTGTACCACACAACCATTGTACCTCCCCCGTATCCCAAAAACTATAAGTATGGGTGGATTTGGGGGCGTATATACATGACCTGCACACCTGAACAGTACAAGCAGCATAGGGAAAGTTTGAGGCATGTGTGCAGAGCCTGGAGCCCATAAATGGAACATCAGCATGGGATGAAGTAGAAAGGCATGCAAATGAGCGGAAATATAGGGGGGAGAATGTGTTACTGTAGAAGTAACGAAAGGGCAGAATGTTGGTATGGAAATAACCTATCCCACCCCCCTAGATGCTTCAAACTAAGGCGAACAACATATGAGGTGATCCAACATGCAAGGGGGGAGCAATCCACACTATAGAGGCATTGTACCACTCAGATAAGTTGCAGGCTCGTGCAGAGCAGATTCCTGATTCACTAGGCCTAATTTCTGTACAAAGTACTGACTCCTCACAAGCCCTGTTCCCATGGAAATCCATTTCCACCTTGCTCCTCTAGTGTTAATATGTAGCATCTTCCAAAGGAATGCACTCTGCAATCCGCGCTGCATCCATTCATCTCCACTGAACTGCCATTAGGCCTCTAACCCCCACCCAGCCAGACTGGAGCCAGCCCCACACCACTGACTTAACACCCACACCTTTGCATTCCTTGATAAGCACACAACTCCCAGCTCCTGACCCCCACTAAATGTCCACAGGAGATCTAAGCACGCGCGGCTGTATTTCTTCCTAGAAGTAACATATCCCTTGTAACATGAGGTACCGGGAGGGATAAATTAAAGATCAAAACCCAGGGAGGCAACCTTGAGTGCAGGAACTGAGATATTAATGAAGGTGTGGGTCAGCATGCCTGTATTTTATCCTCCCTTCCCCAGGCACCATTTCCAGTGTCGCCGGGTGCCTGCCACAATCAGTTAATATTCAGGCTTAGCTGGTTTAGATTAGATAGAAACAATGTACTAATATGTGCCTCGACCTTCACCGCTAGGGGGAGCCAAGCTGACCCACGTGGATCCAGATCGACTGGAAAGAACCAACCAATTACTGCCTGGCATCCCTATTGGAGCAGGCATATGTGTAGGGTGCCTCCAATCAGTGGCACCCAATTGTACTATATGCTGCAATGCATTCTGGGTTTTTAAACCAGTTTGTGAATCTAAGAATCCGAGCGCTCTCGAGCAGCAGAGTCCTTTGCTGATATTTGTATTCTGTACAATTAAACCTTGTTATCCTTACAAAGCTATCTCCTGGCCTATTTCCCTAGCGGGTTGTCTATTCTGGAGTGTACGTAAAATGGGACTTGCCTTCACAGCCCTGCAGATGACCAGCAGGGGCACACCAGACAGGAACGCTGTCAAAGTGATCGCCCTGGTGGAATGGGCTCTCGGACGGCTGGGCAGCGGTGGATTTGCCAACCAGTGACAGTGCGTGAAGCAGCCAGAGAGCCACCTGGAAATGGAAGCCTTGGACAAAGCTTTCCCATGGTTCACAGGACCAAAGTTCTTGAATAGTTGAGACGTCCTCCAGAAACTCGTGTGCCTCGTGGAACTTCAGAGCACGTGCCACATCCAGCAAGTGCAAAGTCTGTTCAGCCGGCGACTAAAGTGTCGGAAAGAACACAGGCAACACCAAAGGCTTGATGAGATGGAATTCTGAATTAACCTTAGGCATGAAGGAGGTGTGCGCCTGCAGCACCACCCTTGTGTCCTGAAAAGTCAGATAAGGCTGCTTGCAGGACAGGGCCTGGATTTGACCTACCCTTCTGGTAGAGTTGATTGCCACGAGAAAAGCTGTTTTCCACAAAAGGAAAAAGAGGGGCTTGATGCATAGGCTCGAAGGGGGCCCCCATGAGACTCTTCAGTACCACGTTGAGTTTGCACACCAGGGTAGGTGCCTTCACCGGCAGGATCGAAACAGTCCTTTGAGAAACTCCTGACTAGACGGTGTGACCAAAGAGAAGACCATCCCGGAGACATGGTGTAGCAGGAGAAAGTTTCCAGATGCACTTTGATAGAGGCGTGCGCCAACCCCGCCTTGGCCAAGGACAACAAGTACGGAAGGATCTGCAGGGCCGTGACCCCCTGATTGTTGATCATCTGCATCCGGCACCACATTGCAAAATGTTTCCAGTTGTGCCCGCATCACTCGAGTTGACGATGCTCTGGCCCTGGCATGGAACTCCCTGCAGTCCGCCACCGAACTCTAAGGTTGCAGGAGCCAGGCCTTCTGGTTCAGCAATCCTGGGTCGTGATGTAGGATTGCACCTCCTTCTCTGGCGAGCAGATCGGCAACCACCGGCAGCTTAACTGGAGGCGACGCTGACAGGCTGAGAAGATTTGGGTACCAAATCTGCCTCGGCCATGCCGGGGCGACGAGGATCATTCTGCATTGGCACCGTTTGAGTTGATTGATGACTCGCAGCAGGCGAGGCAACAGAGGAAAAGGGCCGTCCCATGGGATGGAAAATGCATCCCCCATGCTCCATGGCTGGCAGAACCTGCGGCAAATCTCTGGTATTTGGAGTTATGTCACCGTTGCAAACAGATCAATCTGGGGTCTGCCCCATGTGAAGAAGAGGCTGTCCTGTTCATCCTGTCCTCTCTGGAGAGCGCTGGGGATCTGGTGCCCCACCCCAGCTTCCTGATGTACAACATCGTGGTAGTATTGTCCATGAAGACTCAGCACCTTGCCCTTAAGGGACGGGGAGGAAAGACTTGGAGGGCCCAGAACACTGCCCGCAGCTCCAGGACATTGATGTGGAGATCCTCTCTTTCGGTAGCCACAGGCCTCTGACATCGAGGCATCCGGTGTGGGCTCGCCAGCCCTCCAGGGAAGCATCTGTGGTGACCATCTCCTGGAACGGGGGCTCTTGAAATCTGTGCCCCCGGCGAAAGAGCACACACCTCACCACCTTATCGCTCAACGAAACTCGTTGAGAACAATCTTCTCTGTGAAGCTCCCAGACTCATGGATCCACCGAGCGTCCAAGAATTCCTGAAGGGGCCGCATCTGCAACCTGCAGAGACTGATCAGGTAGAGGCACATCATGCCAAGTAGCGACTTGATGGTCTGCACCGTGGCAGTCTTGAGTGCCAACAGTTGTTGCACCTTCCACCGCATAGCCGCTATGCTTTCTTCCGAGTGGGCCACCAGACAGGAGACAGTGTTGAGCCTGGACACCAGGAACAGCACATTCTGCAATGGTATCAAGCAAGACTTTGAATAGTTCACAGAGAATCCCAGATCTGTCAGCAGCTGGATGGTCCTTTCCATGTTCGACCGCAACTCCCCTTGACTTGGCACTGAAGAGCCTGTCGTCGATGTACACATGTATCCCTTATAGCAATAGATGGGCCGCCACTGGTGCCAGGTACTTCGTAAACACCCTGGGCGCAAACTTCAGTCCGAAGGGAAGGGCCTTGAATTGGTAGTGCTTTCCCTGTACGACGAAGCACAGGAATCTGATGCTTCCCCATGAATGGGGACGTGGAAGTATGCGTCCTCCAGATCCAGCGATGTCAGGAAGTTTCCCTCCAGTTGGCCGAGCACGTGCTGCAACTTGACCATCCTGAATTTTTGGGACTTGAGGTACTTGAGACACTGCAGGTCAAGAATGGGCCTCCAGATCCTGGTCTTTGCCAAGAAGTATCTGGAGTAGACTCTGGAGCACTGGAGTCGCTTCGGAACCAGCTTTGTCGCCCCTTTTATCATCATGGCCCATACTCCATGCAGGAGCTGAGGATGTGCTGCTCCTGCTGAGCCACCAGTGGAATCCACAGACTTCTGCTGAAATTCTGGAGTGTCCGTGGGCAAGAGTGTCCAGCACCCATCAGTCAGTGGGTGGAGACCTTTTCCCACTCGCTGATGAAGCCCACCAGCTTGCCTCCCATCAGGGTGCATGGGTTGGGCCCTGACTAATGGCTGGTTCAATCTTGCTTTGGGGCCAGCGTGATGCCCTGGGAGAGACTGCAACCTCCAAAAGCCTTGAACGACCCCTGTAGGCCTCCTGGGTCATGTAACAGGAGGACTGGCAGTAAGAGGACAAAACCCTTCGACAACCTGACAGATTTTCCTCCTGAGGCACGAAAGGAAGGACAATGTTGCTTAAGTGTGTCATGTCAAGGGCATGGGCCGTCTCAGTGTCTATCGTAATGGCTTGCACCGAATCGTCGGCCTTTCCAAAGAGATTGACCCCATCTGAACTTCCTGCCAAAAGTTGGTGGCTTTCAACCAGCCACGACAGAGGCAGACAGTTCCCCATCTGGCGGAACCCCATGTCCGTGATGTCCAGGACCACGGTGATGGCATGTTCCGATGCCATCTTGCCCTCTGGAGGATCTCCAGCGCCTCGACCCATTTGTCTTAGGGGAGAAATAAATTCCAGAAGGGACGCCATCCTATACCACAGCTCCCCGTCGTATCTGGCGGGATCGCAAGCGCATTCACTGCCTTGACCGTCGTTGCCACCAAGTAAATCACCTTCCTCCTCACAGCATCCACTTCTCACTGTATGGGGGAATGGAGGCTGAAGAGGGATTTGAAGACTTCTTCCTCCAGCACCCAGTTCTCTTTGAGCCTGACTTTTTCACCAGGGCAGGATTCCTCATCAGCACCAGGCCCTCATCCCAAACGTTGTCCAGGAGAGTCACCACCAGAATGGTCTTCCTCTTGGCCTCACAGCATTGGTAAAGGAAACCTTCCTTCTTGGTCTCTTCTGGCGTCAGCTGGAAGAGCTCATAGACGCTGGCGACCATAGAGGTGTGGACTAAGCCCACTTCGTCCGGGGCATAAGCCAGCAGTGGGGAAACGCTGCCGTCTGTGTCCATAGTTGCTGTGTCCATCCCCGTAACCCTGGGGGGGGGAGGGGGGGGGGGGTACGGGTGTGCATGTGCAGCGGTTGATGCAGCTTTCTCTTCACCAGTGGGGGGCCCGGAGCCATGGGGCCCGGGGTTGCCATCAGCATCCTCTTCTGGATCTGACACCAGCGTGTGGAGAGTTGAAAGTATGTCCAGCGATACACCTCTGGGAGGTGATGGGGGGGGGTAGGCTTGCTAGGCCCAGCGCCTACCTCATCAGCATTCCCAGACACCATGTCCTCTTCATCCGAAGAATTTCCATGCCCTGGAGCTCCGAGGCCTCCACCCCCCGCCCTTTTTGCATCCTGAGCTGTCTGTCTCTGGCTCAGGAATGGCATCATCTTTGGAGTTCCCGCCTTCGGGAGGGCGGCCGCCACCAGCTCAATCGATCGATGAGGACTTGGCCAGGACCACCTGAGCCTTCAGAGGTATGTCAGACACCTTACCCTGCGTCTTGGTCCTCTCCGGCTTCTCCCGCAGCTTCCCTGGGTTAGCCGATTTCCTCTTCAAGGAGGAACTGGAGCGATGACTGGAGATGGAGGCAGACTGAAGAGCACACCCTGCTTGCACGCGACCACGACGGAAACGGATTTTTCAGTGCTTGGCCTCATCTTGGGCTCTCACAGATAGATCACCCTCAAAGGACTTAGAAGCCCACTTCTCTGACCTGGGTGAGGCATGCCTTTGCTTGCCTCATGGGGTAGAGGCCTTGGCGTTGCGCCACGCCGCCAACCTACTGAGATGATCCTTGACGGTGTGCTTGGAGAAACCAAGATAGATTTCACAATCCACTTTTGTGGTCCGGATGGAGACAGAGGCACTGGGAGTGTGTCCTCCACAAACATTCCTTAATCCGCACCTGAAGCAGAGCTTGAAGAGGGAACCTCAGTCATCCTCTGACATGATCCAGAGTACGGTGTACGCCCGATGGCCTTCTGGAATCTTTTATGAAACTAGACAATTCTTGCCCTTGAGGGGCATGGAGATGCTGACAAACAGATCCCCGCTTGCTGGGCAAAATAGCACAGGGTCTATTTGACAAAAATAGGAACTTTTTATCGAAAAAGCGAGAAAACGTAGAAAAGCTCTGAGCAAAACACAAGGACTCCCTACACGTCTGATGCTGGTACAGATACTTTTAACTTAGGGATGCGGGGATTGCTGATGAAATCAGGAAGCATATAGATGGTGTATGGTAAAAAAAATGATACTTTTGGGGGCATTGCGAGTCACGAGGGGCTACCACCAAAGCATGGTGGAGTTAAAAGGGCAGTCCTAAAGAAGGAGGCACAGTCTTGCTGTGAGCGATAACCACTGGCTACATCAGTTAGCTTGGGGGAGATGGGCACTGATATCACTAGAAACAGTTGGGACTCAACTGATGCAGTGACCTTGTTCACTCTTGTAAAGACTGGAGGGGTTTATCTGTACTCCTGCCCTCTATATGGCTATATAGCAGAGTAGAGTAGAAGCACAGAGCACCCCAGCCAAGATTCTCTATTGTTGGTAGCAATGGACAAGCAATCAAGGCCTAGCTCTCAGGAAGCGAGGTGGGCCGGTTCTTAAGTACAGTGTAGTGTCCAAGCACACACAAAGGAATGTCCACACACCTGTTAGTGATAAAACAGTTCTTTGTATAAATAAGGTTCACGCAACTATTGATTCCTTTGAAAAACATCAACTGCTAAGAGTTCAAATGGCATACGAATCAGATTAAAAGATGAATAAATGATAGACAGAAAGAATGCAAGTTAAATCAAGCAATGGCAGAACAGTCTTCTGTGTACCTAGAGACAGTTCAGTGTGATGATCCCCCCCCCCCACCTGGGAAACCTGTAAATAAAACACATTGACAAGCCTAGTCCAGATATGCTTAATATAGTCTCAATTCCTTCGAAAGGTTCTATGACCCCAATGTACCTCGTTACGTAGAATTCTTCAATGAGTCGTTGATGGGCCCTTCTTGAGTGAGCTCCCTTTAAGGCAGGAGCCATGGGTCGTTGAGAATCCAAGTGAAGAAAAGGTGAACGCTGTTGTCAGGGAAGCAGCTTCGATCCTCGCTGGGTTAGTTGACAAAAGCTTGTGAACGTCCTGTGGAGATTAGGCATGAGGTATACCTAGACGAAGATAGTTCATTGCCGCAAAGAGTCAATGAAGAACTTTGGCCCAGCAAGGGAGTCGGGTCGTCAGCGTCTGGCGTCAGCAATCGTGGCGGGAAACCCACTGGTGGATTCTCCTTGGTCATTGACGACCTTGACTTTCTCCAGCCAGACAAAGTGGTCTACGATGCTGAGCAAGGGAGTCCTTGAATCAAATGTCTTAGGCAATGGAGCATTGCAGCTCCTGTCGTTGAGCAGCATGACGTCAAGCGGTCCCCGCTTCTGGGCAACACGTCTCGACGGGCTTCCAACGGCTATAGCAAACCTGCGGACCCGTGTCAACGATGATGGACTTGGATGTCCAGGTGCTTCACTTCGGATTCCGTGGCAGTCCCCTTCTCCAGTCGGCAGCCTTTCAAGGGTCCAACTTCCAGTGAGCTTTGGCAAAAATCAGCTGGTACACGATGGTCCCTCGTAGTTCGGGAAGAGGTCTCCTAGCCAGGTCCTCTGTTGGATCCGTTTCTTGAAGGCACAGCAGCTTTCAGTTGCGTCGATGGGAAACAGCAGTTTACCTTCTTCCGGCTCGGCTTTGAGTGTAAGCATCAAGTATCGACTTCAGCTTCTGAAAGACTTATCAGTGAGAGGTCCCCAGATCGACTGTTTGGTCTCTCATTCACTCTGCTGGGTCACACAGGCAACCAATCATTCAGAAGGGTATTCATGCAGTGAGCCAATCAGGCTCACAGTGTATTCAGGCCATTCTTCTCCATCTAGACACAACATGGAATGTGGATTAGGACAAGCATCCAGCCATTCAGCACTCCACACTGCATTCATACTAGTTTCGGGCAGGGCTGTCTCAGTCATTTTGTCATACACCAGAAACTAGACACCCATTACATGGAATGCATGTTCGTCACACTTCATTCACCCAGGTCCCACCCCACGGGCGTACCCACAATAGTCATTGGGAAGGCTCCAGCCAGTCTGGCCTGGACCTCCCCACAATACCATATATGGAACTTCCACCGAACAGCCAGTCAGGGGGAAGGGACAGAGTCAGGGCTTCCCAGGACTTCGGGAAAACAAGGTATCGGGCAATAGAAAGCAAGAGGCCACAGCCTCCTATCAGGAATCAACTGATTCCAATGGCAGGGCCTGGGTATCCCAAAATGGAGGCTACTCAAGAGCACCTGTCAACTTCAGCATGGGGCTGCCACCAACCCATACCCTGCTCTGTGGGCCACACTGAGGTGCCCAAAAACACACTAGGAGTATAGGGTCGTACTCTGGCCCATGGGTGCCGTAAGGGTATCCCAAGGGTCTGTTGACCACGACCAAAAAGAGGAGGAGCCACACCGCCAGGAGTCCCACATGAAATCCTGCACAGAAAACAAGACAGAACATACATGAAAAGCATAAAGGATACTGAGGCCCTGTCCCTCCGATGCATTTCCAGCATCACAGACTAAAATGGGAGTGACTGACCTGGCAGTCTGATACCAGGGCGTCCCGATATTGCTAGAGCGGAAAACCAAAGTGAGAAGGGCTCACCGGTTTTGAATGGGACCATGTAACAGGATTAGTAGAGCCACCTGGGAAAGGATGGCTTGGGGCAGGCATACTTGTGGCCTGAGCATGGCTAGGAACGCCCATTAGGATGACTAAGAAAGCGACCATGTGTTTTTTCCAATAAAATGTAAATATTTTCCAAATCAGAAAAAAGGTCTGTCTCATCTCATGTGTGGTCAATATGTATGATGTATTACTGAGTTTGGGTGGGGGGCACAGTAGGAGTTAGCACAGCTAAGCAGATGCACCAGCCCACGCAGGGGCTGCTATAGGGGCAGCTGGCATAGCGGGCCGAACCTCAGTCCCCCCCCTTCCATTCAACTCGCCTCCCCTCGCTGAAGGGGCAGAAGTGCGTGCCCCCTAGGGTCTGGCCGGAAACAGCTGGGCCTGGGGGGGGGCACTTAATAGCAGGGCCAGGTCTCTTTTGCAGCCCAGGCACCAGCAGCCACTCTCCAACCCAAACTGTAGTTGCATAAAGAGGACGTTTATTAGGTTGATGAGGAATCCAATTTTGTTTCTATGAGTTTTTGTGCACTTTTTTAATACTGTTTGATGGTTGATAACTTATGGTGTTGCTTGCTGGATGGAATGTGATGGATTAAGGAACATGGGGTGAGTGAGGTTCTGTTGGGAATGCTGTTGTGAGAATGTTCATTACTGTATCCTTTTGTTGGGGGGCCACGGTGCAGTAGTTGAGTAGCAGCCTTGGTCTTGGCTGTGCTGGGGTTCTTTTTGCATATAGCTTACATATAAAGCTTCTGAAGAAGTCATGACATGTGCTGCCTGTTGAGTCCCAACATTGGCGACGAGGATACCCAACTGGGACCCCCAGCGCCTCTAACAGAAGCATTTACGGTTACCGTGACAAATATAGCCGCTCCGTCAGTTTCCGACATTGCAGCGGCCAACGTGGGATCAGCTGGTGTGAAAACAGCCCTATAATAACTAGTGTCTCTTACCCACGATTATTGAAGCCCAGCCCACCTGATTGCCATAGCCCAGCCCATTGCAAAACCCCTCATGACAGTCAGCGTGTTTAGGACTACGTAACGCACAAGCAAGTGCATGCAGAAGTGTGTCTATAAGTGCTAAATCAGTGTCACACGGATGCCCAAGTTCCTCTGTAGTACCTCAATCCAATGGTGAACGTTTCCGTGTGCCGCAACGTTGTCAAAACAAGCTAAGAAAGAGGTGGTGACGCGTTTTCTAAAGCCCATAACTTATTAATCCATACCTCTCAACTCACACGCTTTTGGCGGGTGTCACCCACCCTGAAAACAGCTCTCTCCCGCCAAGCCCTCTACCCGTCCATATAAATGAATGGGCTATCACCCGCCAAAAGCAAAATCGGGAGTTTTCACCCGCCATGGCGTGAGAAAACGTTGAGAGCTATGTTAATCAAATCTCACCGAGAATCGGCAGTGGAAGTATGCCTCCAATTGCACTTTAGCGCAAGGCCGCGCATGTGTGCACTGCCTACATTTGAAACCAGGCTCGGAAGTCGGGCGCATGCGCAGGTGTCTAGTAAGCCTTTGCATGCCAACCATTACCATAAACCACAGTATGGAGGCGCACTCAAAACCCATTGCGCGAAGTATCCAATACCAGGGCAAGGAAAGGAGCCCCTCTTGTAATTGAAGAAACAGAAAAACACATTTCCATTGTGTAAACAGAAAAGGTCTTTTCCACGCTTGGGGAAGAGATGGCGAGGCTGGGCAAAAAAGAAAGTGAAGATCAAGGACAAAGCAGAGAGGATGAGGCCGGGCAAGAAAGAAATCGTGAAGCTCAAGGAGAGAATTAAGCAGATGGGGTGAGGAAAGGCTGGGAAAAATAAAGGAAGCAATAGGAGACACTTAAACAAAAGACGCTTTCATTTCAAACAGATCACACCAAGGTGCTAGAGAGGCCAGAACGTTTCCAGGAAGAGCAACAAAGAGGCAGGAGGATGGCGATGCCGTGGGTAGCGGAGCCGCCAATGTTTATGGGCACTCCTGGTCCGGTAAAGATAGTGGAGGAAGGGATTTATGCATTACATCAAAGCCGAGTGTGGGAATTCATATACCAATTTTTTGGTAATACGAAGGGCATTGCATATTTCAGACATTGCCACATCTCCCAAGTGGAGGGGATGCTGTGAACATACTGGAGAATGCTCCAATTAGACTGGATTTGCACTTTAATCCAAAGACCAGTTCCATAGTGGAGCAATACAATTTCCCCACTCTTGTACAAGAGCAAGGTGAGTCCGTTACAGCCCTGCATCACTTGGCTTCATTTTGCAGATTCCAAAGTTTGTTTGATGAGAGCATACGCGACCAATTTATGACCCACTAGCTGACCCCGGCCACGCGTTGCTGTGGCTCAGTATGGGTAAATGGAAAAGAAAGAAAAGAGAAAGTGCACGTTTCTAATAGGTTTAATTTCACAATGCTTGTGGGTAAACAATATTTTTTGTTTCATTGTCTGTGCAGATACAGATTGTCTGGTTTGCTGACTGTAGAACACAACATAATTGTCCATGTGGAAGCAATCCGTGTCTAGATCTAAACCCCACAATTTTAACGATTGGCCTTGAGCTTTGTTGATGGTGATTGCAAACGCAATTTGGCATAAATTGAGCTGTTAAGATTGTTCGCCGAACGACATTATTTGGAAGAACGAGTTGTATTGCCAGATGTTAGATAGGAAATGGTTTGATTCGGCGGTATATCCGGCAAGCAAAGTCTTAATGGCTCTGGCGGTTCTCCAAGTTGAGGAAGTTTAATTTTCCCAGCGGCGCAACACATTCCTTTCTTTACTCCATTAAATTTCAGTGCCTTGCAATAAGGACACACTACAGTCATGGTGCCGATGAGAACATGCCGGCTCAAACTGTAATCAGCTGGGTTGTACCAGAATGCAAGGCAATTGTAATCGCACGATTACTGAGCACAGTCATGTTTGACGCCGATCTGTTTCTCGTTGACGTCTTTCAGCCACTCTCAGCCTGCCGTGTTCAGTCTGTTGAAAACGAAGCAGATCTGAAGCTTCAGAACGCGATCACCATGCCCGCAACCATGCATTCGAAGTCTGGCTGCACTTCGCTCTGCTGCTTCCTCAGCACATATTTGAGCCACGGAAACATTGAAATGGAATTGTAAAATATTTAGTATAGCGTGTGTTGCTTTTACACCCAAAAGATGGCACTGTTTCTCAGAAAAAGCATGTTTTTACCAGTCACAGGTGTCTCATCTATGTATAGTAGGTATATAAAAACACGCGCCTATTTGAAAGCAACGTTGTGTCAATTTCAAAGCAATCTGTGAAGAACTTCAGAGATTTAAGATTTTGAACAATCTAACATTTACATTTTTATTTATATAGATTGTAGCTTGAACAAAAATCAGAGTAGCTCTGGCTGATGGATGAACCCATAATCGAAGTCCTGCATATTGCTAAGAGTGGAACACTCATTAGCATGCATGGTGAAATTGCCAAAAAAAAAAAAAAAGAGGGAGTTGAGGTGAAGGTTGAAGTATTGAGTGTGGGAGAGGCCAAACCGAAGGAGACCCAAGGACAAACAAGGAACTCGGGGAGAAGTAGTCACCAGACACATGATAACAAAGTTGAACCCTTAGAGGATGACATTAATTTGCTCTTTTTATAAATACTCACAAAATGATTCAATACCTTAATTTCAAAACAATTTAATATTTTTTTATATTAGCTGACACCCAATGGTGTAAAAAATATAAAACACAGTTTACATTTAATTAAGATCCTCAAAAGCATTCAACCCTACATACCATTAATTTCATTTCATCATACCAACATTCACACAAATATTCAGTATCCTCACAAATTAGATCACACTCCAATATTCAAATATGTCTTTGTTCTGTTTTGATCCTCTTAGTACAATCTTGACATATAGAAACGGTCTGTGTCTTAATCAGACAGTATGTCGACACATGTTTCAGGTTGCATTTTCTAGACTTTAGTCAGTCCACTATGTACACCAACCATCTTCAGGACAAACAGGAACAATAGCGTCCCTCGAGACCTAGTAGGGTGGATCAAATTACCTAAAACAATAAAACAAATAAAAACCTTTGTTACATATCACCTATAGGTCATCCCCTTAATTTCCTTACACACTGTTATTGTGAAATCATGTCTATATATATAGGACAGTGTCGTGTACCACCTTCATCTTACAATAGCGATGTGGACAACAACTATAATATGGATAGATCCTATCAGTACCCCTCTAGGGATCCGTAAAAAACAGGAACAAACCTACAAGGATGCCGTACAGCACTACATTGTTTGTAGTAAGAAACCTTTACATATTATTGGAGATTTTTAAATCTATTCTCATTGACCAATAAATGCACTTACAAAGAAAACCACAGGTGAAGATTCCCTCGCGGCGTCTCACAAACCAGTCTTCAACAAGGGCCTTCTTTTCTTGTATGCTCACTTTCCTTAGCACAGAAAACCGACTCTGTATAGTATCCCCAGTTTACCGGACCATACCTAGACAAAACACGACACTGTCACTGTCACTGTTTGATGTTGTAGATTAAAATGCATCATCTCTTATTCCCTCTCCATTTCTTCTCACCTTATTCAGGCAGTCTTCATAAGAATGGATCGTGTCTATCACCTCCTTTAGTTTAAGTATACACTGGTCTCCGTGAATTCGAAACCAGTCTCAGAATACAATTCTGCAACAATAAAACATGTGTAAGCGTACTCGTGGCTTCCTCGGTAGGACGCTGGATTCGTAAAGGTGCCTTTGAATTCATGCCCCGCCTCTCTATTTACAGCGTGGTATATTTTTCTTAGCATGTGTCTATTGTCTTTCACCATTTAAAAAAAACAACCATGGCTTCGTATCTGGATAGCCCTAATATCGCTTCTTAGAACCATTCATGCTTGTTCGCCGTTTTTTTAAAAACCCTTTGTCCACATTAGAGTATCAGTCTATTTCTCACGGCCCGTGCAGATGGTTGCGTGACTGATTTAAAGTGGTTACCTTTCATACTGACAAAACCTATAGCCCACACACATTGATCCATGTTAATTCTGCTGCACTTCTGGTGTGTTACCGCCCCTACTTCTCATGCGCTCCCCACAAGTTCGTACCTGCGTGTCCGTGTTTGGATTTCTCCGTTATGCGAACGGTACGCATTGCTGAGAGCGTCCGTTTTTATAAGACACATGACACCTAATCAATGGCATAGAAACAGGACGGCTGGGATGTACTGCATATCCAGCATCTATTGTTTGACCTCACGTTTGTAAAATGTCTCTACGCATTTATATTTCCTTGAAAAAATAAAGTGGATATATCCGTTTCACTTTGCAGGAATGTTTTTCACACTGCCATTATGAGAAATATTGGTGACCTCACGGGCAAAGGTGGAGCACTCATTTTCTGAGGCTATATTGTTATCACGCTAGATTGGTTAAGCGGATCATTTTTATTTATTTCTAGGGTTCGAGTACTACCTGCAAAAAATACGAGCCATATTACCTCGATTACCTGATAAACCATAGAGTTTCATGTCACAATTACTGTATTTTCGTGAGGTAATTACACGTGATGTTATACATTGCGTGGAACACCTCACAAGTAAAAAGCTCTGGAGGGATGCATTTTACTATAACCTACGTATCACATGCCGAATAAATCTACAAGGCATTTGTTTTCATTGTCGTATACTGTCTGCCAGAGACCTCGGATTACCACGCACTGCCCCATAGATGTTCTACTGCACACGTATTCAGATAGTTCTAGGGACACCACATCCATCTTGATGGCTCAGGAAATTTAAACTTGATTCATATATGAGCGATGAATGAGTAATCAAAGTATTCCATTCGACTGATAGATTAAATCCTTGCTTCAGACTGTCTAAGGAGTAGATACATCGTCGTTCCATTTTATGCAATATATTAGCCATGTCTCCTCCCCTTTTTGAGGGACTAACAGTTTGAAGGACACACCATTTAAGGTCAGTGTCTAGATGTTTAAGACGTGTCAAGTGTTCTACCAGTGGCTTGTCATCAGCTTGTGATTCCTCAGGCGGGTTTATCATCTCGTTATCCGTATCAGCATCACCCTGATCGGACTGGGGGGGGGGGGGCTCTCATAGTAGCCACCAGCTGCCTCCATTCAATTAGGGGTCCTACCTCCTCCTCCTCCTCCTCCTCCCCCTCCCCCTCCTCCCCTACAAACCATGTCAAACCAAACAGCCGTTTCTGCCTCTGCCAATTTCAAGAGGTCAGCCCACCACAACTCTATCCTTGGCCTCTGGGCTGCCTTCCAGCACATTGCTATCCTTCATTTGGCCAGGATGTATGCTAGGTCTTTCATTTTGCTTATGTGCCTTAAGTTGCGTGGCCTAGGGAAACCCCCCAGCATGCATGCCCAGGCCGACTCCACCTCCAGTGCAATACCGTTTCCTGCTACGCGTGTCTTCAATTCTAACCAAAACCTCCCCACCTCAGGGCAGGCCCAGAACATGTGTAATAGCCCAGCCTCCTCCTCCTTCTCACACCTAGGGCATTTCTGTGAGTCATCTGGCCACCAAACCTGGCGATCTTACTGGGGGTGAGGTATGCTCCATGTGCGACATAGAATTGGATTTGCTGGAGCCTTGCATTCCGGGACACTTTTTTGTGGTTTCTTTGGGCTCTTTCCCAGAGCCCCTCCGACATGGGCTCTCCCACCTCTTCCTCCCAGAGTTGTCTCAATTTGGTCAATTCCTTCCCTACTTTAGACCCCAAAAGCTCGTATATGCGGGAAATCTCATGCCCACACTCTGAAATATATATCGCCTCCATGGTGGCATCCAGGTGTCCGGTGAGCACTGCTGTTGGCCACTTCGCTTACACTCTCTTGACAATTCTGGTGCAAGTTATATACTGTCCCTTATGCACCCCATTATCTTCAGTGAGGATTTTACTATCCTGATTGAGCATCGATAAGGGTCTGTACGACCCACAGTCCATGCTAGGCTTGCCCGGCTTCAAAAGCGGAATAATCAGTGCCTCTCGCAGGGTCTCTGGTAGCCTGCCTTGCTCGTACGACTCGTTAAGCATGGCCAGCAATGGGGGAAGCAACTCCTGTCTATAGGTTTTATAGAATTCACTCGGAAGCCCATCCAACCCAGGGGCCTTACAGGTGAGCAGGTGGCGAACCACTAGTACGAGTTCCTCCATTGTAATAGGGGCATCCAGGTCTGCGCGTTCTGCCTCATCCAGGGTGGGTAGGCCCATATCCTCCAGTTTTACCTGGATTTCGTGGTCTCTTGAACCGCCTGGGTCCTCAGAGATGTTTATAGAATCTCAGGAACTCTTCATTCACCCCCTCCTGGGTATTCTGGGTCCGCCCTCCCTCCCCTTTGATTTCCCCGATCACCATTCGTAGCGTCTCGCTCTTGTATAGCCAGGCCAGCAACCTGCCAGGCTCATCTCCCCCTGCGTGCTGTCTCTCCACATATTTCTTATAGCTTATTTTACATAACCTGTCCCAGCATTCCCCACTAGCCTGTTGTAGCTGCCTTATCCCGTCTGTCATCATTAGAGGTGCTTCCTTTACACGTCATGTCCTCTAGCTCCTCAATTCCCTTCAACTCCTGCTCTATGCCCCCCTGTAGCCCCCTAGACTTCGATATGGCAACCCCCCGCAAGACCACCTTGAACGCCTCCCATACAGTTCCATAGAGCTAACACTGCCGGTATTTATCTCAAAGTACTCAATGATTGCCTCTCTTAAATGCTCCCTGAATCCCGGGTCCTGCAGAGCCTCGGCTCTGAGCTTCCAAGTGGGAATCCACGCCCTGGGAGGTTGGTGTCGCCACTCCAGGACTAGGGGGAGTGGTCCAAGAGCACCCTGGCTTTATATTCTGCACCTTTCATCTCTTCTGCCAACTCCATGGAAGCGAACACATAGTCCAATCTTGTGTGAAGGTTGTGTGGTGCCGTATAATGCGAATATTGTCTATCTACAGGATGCAGCTGCCTCCAGACGTCAGCAAGGTCGAAGTCTCTCAGGAGAGCCTGTAGCACCTTTGCTGCTGGGGTGGGTTTGTCTATCTTACCATCTGATCTGTCTACCTTGGGATTAAGTACACAGTTAAAGTCTCCTCCCCACAGGATCCCACCACCCAGCAGGGGGCTGACTCTACCGTACAGGGTCCTAATTTAAGCCGCTGTGTCCTGGTTAGGGGCGTATAAGTTTACAATACACACTTCTCGGTTTTCCAATATACCCTTCTTAACAATCAATCTGCCGTCTGGGTCTCACATAACCTGAAGCAGCTGAAATGGCACCTGCGGCGCCACCCAGATAACTCCTCTAGCGTAGGCCGAGTATGTGGATCCCACCAGGCACCCCCTCCACTTCTTCCTAACCACCTCCAGTTTCACCTTGGGGAGGTGCGCCTCTTGTAATAATGCTATACCAATCCTCATCCTTTTCAGATACATCATCACCTTGTTACGTTTCAGATAGCTGTTGAGGCCCCTGACGTTGGGCAATCCTTTATTTTTAAGGGTCACCAGAAACAAGCCCACAGGGGAAAGGAAAGAAGGGCTGCTTCGATGTGTGAGTCACTCACATTTCACAGCATCCCTGATATGTCTGGGAAGGAAAGCTACATGCGCAAGAGGCGCAGACATTTCCTGAATAGCTGCAAGAACTAGCAATTCAATCAGGTCTTTCACATCGAAGAGGGTCAAAAATAGCCGGATGAGGAAGCAGCATGTACAGTGGAGAACATTACAGTCAATACTGTCAATGATGTGCAGGGTGGAGAAAGTGATGAATGAGAGCATCTGTATGCATGTCAGTGAATGGTAGGGACATTCTTATGATTGCAGATTCAGGGTCTAAGATTTCACTCATGTCTAGAGAAGTGTTCGAGCAAGATGTGAATAGGGATATACGGAATTTATTAAAGCCCAATATCAATCCGGTAGACTGTAATCAGTCTAGAATTGAGCTCCGGCAGCATTTTAATAGCAAATTTGAATTAAAAGGTTGATGCAGTGAAGGAAAGGTGTATGTGACAACAAATGGTCTCATATTGCTATGGTGGCGAAAACAGAACAAATTAAAAATAAGGGTAGATCCAAAGGAAGTTTAAGTTTTGCAAATTGGATGCACCATAGGAGAAAAGTTTGGAAAGTTGCTGGGAAAATAAAAGGGGAATAGCATCAAATCATTTTAAGGAAAGGAGTACGTGTTTCAGCCAAGCAGAGCCAATTACCATTAGCCATAAGGGAGGGTGTAAAGAGGGAACTCGATAAATTATTGCAGATGGCATCAATGAGAAGGCAGGAGGAGCAGAATGGACATCACCCTTAGTTGTGGTGAAAATGGGAACAGGAAAATTGCGGTTGTGTGTCGACCTGCATGAGTTGAACTAATGTGTATTGGTGGATCAACACTGCTTACCCAATATGGGGGAAATGTTGGCGAGGGCGGGCCATGGGAAGGTGTTCCCAAAGCTCTCATCACCAGCTGCATCACAACAACATTGAGACTGCCGAGACCTGGGTAAGCAGAATCGAGCACGTATCAATCTGGTTATGCTGCTCCACATTGCTAGGAAGGCCATCCACTTCATCTACCATCTACAGGCATTGATTGCCCCTTACCGCCTTATTTCGCCATTACCCACATGTAATATCAAGCAGAGCCGCCTAAAATGGTCACCGCCACTTTTCATTTACAGTTGCCTAGCAAGCCCTCCAGCAGCTCATTGGTGCGTCCTCTGCATTTCTGTGGACCGGCTCCGCCAGAAGGCACAAGCCGGCCCTCCCACTAAAGGCACAAGCCTGTCTGTGCCTGTCCAAACCACGGCTGCAGGACGTCCAAATCTGCCCCTCTCACGGCTACTCTGGAGCCTGACCACATCACTGTATCTACAATCCCACAGGGTAAGCCCAACCAGAATGCCGACACTTTTACCCAATATCTCTAACCACCCCCTCCCGAAGCACTGCGCTTTGTACTCTGGGTACACAGTGATTGACTTGGCCCGACTCACTGTCCTATAAACATTTATAAGCATTTGCTTACGAATTCCTAGCCATTGAATATAACAGAATAGCTCTATATGCTACATCAGCCTGCAATATGTACCACCTGTCTAATCGTGTTGCATTAGCCATTACGTTTCACTTGTCGATTTACATGCAAAATATTTCTCATCTCGCACTGTATGACATGATCTGCTCTGTTAACCCACAAAATTGCCTGGCTTGCTGCATATGCATATATGCGGTTTATAGGTATAATCTGCCGACAATACGGCCATCGCACCACTCGCAAATTGGCGTGTTTCACTACATACTGACGTGATATGTCACCTTTATACCACCACATGTTCCAAGGCCTAATTAGCTTTACACTATAACTCAACCTATTCTATAATACCCAAGACCTGCTATATATTCGCCATGTGCCTAAACAAGCATACCTAGCCTGGCCCTCCTTGCATGTTCAGACAGTCCAATCTGCAACATTGTGCCTATCCATGCGCAGTCCCTTAAAGGCATGGTCCAGTAAAAAATGTTATTGGCCCTACGGGTCGGCCATGTTTTTTTAAGCCGAAGTGGCTCGATTTTAGAAAACTTTCCTATGGACCTTACCCGAGTTTTCGTCCATTAAACGCATGCGAAAACAAGCACCAGGGAGCCGCCATTTTCTGATAATCCTATCTTTTCCCCCCATCGCCCTGGCTGACCTGCTTTTGCGGCACTAAATCAATTCCCCCGCCCCTGAGCCCGTCATCAGCAGACTCGTACCGCCCATTTCCCAACGCCAAACCACGTCTCGTGTCAACATTCGCTGCGCTTCAGCTAATGACGTGTCGCCATGGAAATGGCAGGACGCCTCTTTCCTCAATAAGTATAAACAGACCGTTTCACAACACACAGCAGCAGATTTTCGATTCCATTCCTCTCTGTGTTACTTTGAGTATTCTGTGACTCGTTTCAGTGCTCTGGTCAGTTACCTTTGCCGCTTGTAGCCCGTGTGAACACCTGTACCATCTCGGTAAATTATTTTACTCTGTTTAGCACACAAGGGAATAGTTTCTTACCTGTAACTCCATTTCTCCAGCATTGGTATCTTTCATGGATTCACATGCTTAGAATATTCCCCGTCGTCAGGCTGGGAATCCCCGGTACATTATATAGACCCTTTCCCGTAGGAAAACTTTTGACGCTTATGCGTCCTATCCACCTCGTTTTGTATCATGCGTGCCCGCGCCGTCAGGACGCCATGATATAAATACAGGACCCGCGCCCGCGCTCCCTCAGATTTCGGCCCCCAAAGTAGTGGGGGAACCAGTTTGCATGCCCAGGGGAGGCAGGCGGGCGCATGTGAATCCATGAAAGATACCAATGCTGGAGAAATGGAGTTACAGGTAAGAAACTATTCCCTTCTCCAGCATTGGATCTTTCATGGATTCACATGCTTAGAATAGATTACATAGCAGTACCATCCCGAAAAGAGGAGGCGTGCATGCAAACCCACATACTTTCCTCACAATGCCCGTTCCCTATGGTCGTGTACACATCAGCAATTGTTAACATAGAAAACAAACAATATTCAATCATAATTGCAACAAGATCTAACCCCTCAACCGGGGCTTACCTTATTGGAATAGGTGTCGAATCACCGCCTGTCCCATCCGAGTATCTTCGGCATGTTGTTGTGACAGGCAGTAATGGCGGGTAAAAGTGTGTGTAGCCGCCCAGGTAGCCGCCATGCAGATGTCCCCCAGAGGGACTCCAGACCACAGCGCCGTCGACGATGCCGCCGCTCTAGTTGAATGAGCTCTTGGGCGTCGCAGAAGAGGCTTCCCAGCCTTGGAATGGCAGTACGAAATGGTAGACGATACCCATCTTGACAGTCCTTGCTTGGAAATGGCTTTGCCTTTAGCACCCAAACCATAGGCCACGAACAATTGCCTTGTTTTCCTGAAAGGTTGCGTGCGATGAAGATAAAACTTGAGAGCCCTTTTCACGTCTAATGTGTGTAACGTGCGCTCCGCTCCCGAGCATGGCTCTGGAAAAAACGTAGGTAAGACAATAGAGGAATGTTTATGGAACACTGAAGGAGCTTTCGGTATGAACTGTGGGTTAGTGGCTAGGACCACCTTGTTCTTGAAAAATCTTAAGTATGGTGGGTCTACCATTAGAGCTTGGATTTCCGAAATACGTCAGGCTGAAGTAATGGCCACTAGGAAGGCCAATTTCCACGACAAAAACTTTAGAGACGATGATGACATTGGTTCAAAAGGAGGTTTCATAAGAGACGCTAACACCAGATTGAGGCTCCACGCCGGAGGAAATTTCTTCTCGGGAGGGAAACTCCGAAACAAACCTTTAAGGAAGTGCTTAATCAAGCGGTCGCTGAATAATGGTGCGGAATGTCGTTGACGTGTAAACCTGGAGATGGCGGCCAGGTGTACTTTTATCGACGACACCGATAGGCCCTTTTGAGCTAAGAACAGCAAGTATGGAAGGAGCTGTTCCGGCGTAATCGACTGCGGAACCAAACCTGGTTGATCCACACACCACTGACAGAAACTCCTCCATTTGTACGAGTATGAAGTATTTGTGGAAGGTGCTCTTGCCGCTTGCAGAATACGACGACACTCCTCCGGAATCGTTAGCTGACCAAATTCGGCGAAGTGAGGAGCCAGGCCGTCAACTTGAGGCTGTCCGGGTCGTGATGCCAAACGATACCCTCCTGTCGAGACAGAAGGTTGGGGATCTTCCGGAACCTCATTGGCTCCTCCGCCGCCGCTAGGTGCAGCAGGTCTGAAAACCACACCTGTCTGGCCCAATACGGGGCCACCAGAATCACCCGACATGGGTACTTGAGGATCCATTGCAACGTCCTCCGGATAAGAGGAAATGGAGGGAATGCGTACAGGAATTTGTTCATCCATGGGAAGGAGAACGCATCCCCCAGTGAGCCCTGCTGAGGCCATCTGCTTACATACTGCGGGCATTTCCTGTTGTCCTTCGTCGCGAACAGATCGATGGAAGGATGTCCCCACTTCTTGAATACGTGTTGTAGTTGCTGGTCGTTCAGCACCCATTCGTGAACTTCGTTCATTTCCCTGCTGAGGGCATCGGCCTCCACATTTCTCACACCTGGCAGGTGGAACGCCAAGATTTGCATGTTGTGTTGCAGGGCCCAATGCCAGATTTTCTGTGCCTCCGTCGACAGGGACCTGGAACGTGTTCCTCCTTGTTTCCTTAGGTAAAACATTATAGTCGTGTTGTCCGTCATGACACGCACCACAGAGTCCCTCAATTGAGGAAGAAAAGATTTTAGAGCCCACCGCACTGCTCTCAGTTCTAGCAGGTTGATATGCAGGGAGGACTCTTGTAACGACCACCGGCCTTGTACCTGTAACGTATCCAGATGAGCTCCCCATCCGCTCAGCGATGCATCCGTCACCACCGTCTTCTGGAACTCCGGTTCCACCAGAGGCATTCCTTTCGTTAGATGAGTAGAAACTCTCCACCAACAGAGTGCTTGTACCAGTTGTTCGTCGATGACCAGTCTGTCGGACCAGCGACCTTGGCTCTGCGCCCAACGGTCCGCTAGAAATTCCTGGCAAGGCCTCAAACAGACGGCAGTTGTTTATCAACGGAATGCAGGATGACATGGTCCCTAGCAGGGACATGTATTTGCGCACCGACACCCTGGTACCGCATTGCCATTCCAACGCCTTGCTTTGTAGCTTCTGTATTCTTTCGCTGGATGGTCTTACAAGGCTTGTGTGCGTATGAAACTCCGCTCCTAGAAAGACCAAGGTCCTCGAAGGCTCTACGGAGGACTTGCTGAAGTTTATCGCGAAGCCCAGTTCCTGTAAGAGGGGCATCGTGGCCCCCAGACTTTTGTGTTTGTTCCATGGACGAACCTCTGACCAGCCAGTCGTCTAGATAGGGATAGACATGGTGACCGTCCTTTCTTAAATGGGCCGCTATAGGGGCCAAACACTTGGTGAACGTCCTGGGGGAGGACTTGAGACAGAACGGGAGGACCTTGAACTGAAAATGCTTTCGCCCGACGACGAACCTTAAATATCTCCTGTGTCGTGGACGTATTGGGATATGAAAATAGGCGTCTTGAAGGTCCAGCGACGACAGATAATCCTTGGGTTGCACTGACCTGATAACCTCCTGGAGCTTTAGCATTTTGAATTTTAAGCTCTTTAGCCATTTGTTGAGTACCCTCAGGTCGAGAATGGGCCTCCATTTTCCATTTGGCTTCTTGACAACGAAGAACCGGGAATAAACCCCTTGTCCTTCCTGTGCCACAGGAACCCGTTCTACCGCTCCTTTTTGCAGCATAAGCGCCACCTCTTGTCGTAGAACTCGAAGGTGGGGCTGGGCCGAAAACACTGGCGGAAGACTTGGAGGCTTGTTTTTGAATTGTAGAGCATGACCCATGCGAATCGTGTCCAGAACCCATCGATCTGTGGTGATGCATTTCCATTGGTCGATATGATGAGACTCGACCCCCCAGGACGTTCCGAAGGCCGTCATTGGTTGCTTATTTGCTTGTCCTTCGTCGAGGGACCCGAGCCGCGTCGTCTGGAGGCTTGATAATCTCTGCCTCTACGTGCCGACTGGGATGCACATCTGTAACCTTGTGAGGAGTATGAGGGCCTGTTAAATCCACGGTCCCTAGAGGCTCCAAAGCGGGAGTTTCCAGAAGCACCCCTGAAGGGGCGAAAAGAGCGAAAATTTCTACCTGTCTGGAGGGCGCCGAGAGACCTAGCGGTATCCGTGTCTTCTTTCATCCCCTTCAAGGCTTCATCTACCTTGTCTCCAAACAGATGTTCTCCTTCACATGGCATGTCTAGGACTTTGTATTGGACTTCAGGTCTGAAAGTAGTACATTTGAGCCACGCTTGTCGACGTAGTACTACGCCATGATTGATTTGTTTGAAACCAGACTCTGCTAGGTCAACCGCAATATTAATTGCGTGGTTCGAGGCCTCCTCGCCATCTCGTACTAGCAACATGGCTGCTTTTCGATGTTCTTCCGGCAGATGTTCTAGGATAGGGGCTAGTTTATGCCACATCTCCCTATCGTATTGTGATACAATCGCCAAGGAGTTGACTGCTCTTACCGTCCTGGCGCCGACAGAGCACCTTTTTTCCAAAGGCGTCCTGCCTCCTAGCCTCGCTTTCTGGTGGGGTTGAACATTTTTGCTGTACTCTGGCCTTCCTAGCCGCTGCCGCCGATACCACAGAGTCTGACAGAGGCTGTGATGTTAGACATTTTGGAGTGGACTCCGGAGCTTTCAACTTTTTCTCAATACGCCCCTTTATAGCCGGCTCCGAGAACGGATGACGCATCGTCTTGAGGCCTTCTTGCCACACGTGGTCCAGGATTGGGATGGCAAATACCGATTTCCTCCTTTGACCCATGTGATCAAAAAGAAAACAGTCTTTCTTTTGCTCCTCAGGAATTAAGCCGAACTCAGAACACGCTTTTCCCATCATTGCATGGAAGGCTCCCACATCATCCGGAGGAGATGGTTGTGCCTGGCTCCTCGTAGACTACCTCTACATCCGAATTCCATGTTGGGTCTCTCGACGGTGACAGGGAAATGTCCGACCCTGAGTCACCTTGTATAGAATCGGACTCCGATAGCTCACCCTCCTCCTGCGCTCGAGGACGATCCTTCACCACCTGGGAGGCCGACGGGCTTTTGGTCGTCGAGCGAGCTGCTTGAGCTTGTTCGTCGACGGAAGGTGCAGAAAATAGCGACGATGAAGTGCCAGGCTGAGGGATCTGCGTATCCAGACGCTGCAGGAGCTTCTGAAGTGTATTAAGCACATCTAGAGACAAAACCGTCTGGGGGGTCAGCAACGTTGAGGATAGAGGGACCACACCCCCACTCGCACTCGTCGTCGTCGTATTGGAAGGCCGTAAGCCCAAGTCCGACGGCTGTATAACCATGCCACATTCTCCTTCCGCCGACGACACTGACAAGGCCGTGTCTGGCTGCAGTAGGACCTCAGGGGGGACCGGGTCACAAACCTCTGGCTGCCAGGCCATAGACTGAGTCACCGTCGACGAAGGAATCCCCACCGCTGCTGCCTGAATAGTAATAGGCATCGTCAATGACACCGGGGTCGACAAGCAAGTAGCCGGCACCGAGCCTTTAGACTTCGTAGCTGATTTCGTTGCCGACTTCCCGGCTGAAGAGTCTCGACTCACGGAAGACCTAGGACGGTCCCCTGAGGAGGATTTTGATGTCGCTTGCCTCTCCGTTTTAGAGGATGAGGAGGAGGAGGACTTTTTGTGTGATGAGGAAGACACAGCATGCTTCCCTGTATGCTTGTCCACAGGGCGTTTTTCGACAGGCCGCACCTTCTTCGAGGGAGGTTCCGACTTGCTCCTGGAGGCCGTGGAGCCAACTTCTGATGCCGGATAGGCACCCGCTCCGTCGTTAAGCCAGTCGACCAACCTTCTTTTCCGCTCTTTAAGGGTTTTTTGGGAGAAACCCTGGCATATCTCGCATGTATCCGCCGTGTGGTGCGGGTGGAGACAGTAGATACAATCCATGTGGGCATCACCTTCATAGACTTTTTTGAGTCCACATGTCGCACAAGGGCGAAATAAAGCTTTTCCGGACATTTTTTTTTTCCAGAATGTAACGTCGCCGAAGCGAAAATACAACCTAATTTCGACTAGCAGTAACCACGAGGATCCCACTACTTTGAAAGACGGTTGAAATCTGAGGGAGCGCGGGGGCGGGTCCTGTATTTATATCATGGCATCCTGACGGCACGGGCACGCATGATACAAAACGAGGTGGATAGGACGCATAAGCGTCGAAAAAGTTTTCCTACGGGAAAGGGTCTATATAATGTACCGGGGATTCCCAGCCTGACGACGGGGAATATTCTAAGCATGTGAATCCATGAAAGATCCGATGCTGGAGAATGGCTACAATAATGCCCTACATGTACGAGCCCGAGTATACCGAGGAGGAACTACTGGAAAGGGAATCACGCGAAAACGATGGTGATTCGACGGCAGTTGGCAGGACGAATCAACAGATGAAGAGCCTGGGCCTAGTCGAATGGACGGCGTCTCCACCTGGTGCACATGCAATCGGTGCGAGCTAATGCCAGCTGAGGACGAGAACTGCTGCTGCCGAGAAAACTCGGGATGCCTGGCCTACATTTCGGAAGGCGAGCCACGCCCGCAATGCATCACCGAGCTGCCAGACTTCAGGGCAGCCTGCCTCAGACGGACCGTGTTGAGAATAATGATGGTGCTTATGCACAAACTTGGCGCAACTGTTCGTCCTCGTAATCCGAGTAATGAGTAAGTATACTCTGCTTGTCATGCCACTCCTATTTCATGTTCTTCTACTATATCCAAAATTACATCTACATATCATTGTAACGCATGTAAGTCGTTCAATAGTGTGCATTGTCTAGATAGCATTTGTCCATGCAGAATGCCATTAGTTACAAGAATTGTCATTGAAAACAAACGTTTATTAAACCTATCTTGGTCATTTAAAAACAGTTTCATTCCTTTTCACAGGTGGTACAGGCTGGTGGCCTATCGTTCCTTTACATGGTGGCTCCACGGGAGGCTTGGACACCGCGTTCGAAGAGTGATACCCGCCTGTGCCGTTGTTGCCATTAGAGAAACGTTCCCGAGTGACAGCGGTCAGTACAGGGGATTTTCTCTCGCTGTGCTGCAACCTGACCTGTATAATCTTTAAAGTCTTGTATTTTTGTATCATGAAAATAAGATACAAAATAGAACACCACATATATTTTAACGTTTGTTTCGATTTTTTAAATGAATCAAGTGCGTCTCCATTCAAGGATGGACGTCAGACACCTGTGCAGGGTGATCACTATCTAAGCTAACATAACATTCTTGATAATGCATGCACTAAATAACACTTGTTCAAAGTCTTTCAGTAGGTTATGTCTCTATAAAAGTCACACATATATCTATACTAACAATTACCATTGGATTATACAGGCCTTAGGGTCTTGACCACTGTAATACACTGGTTGAAGTGTGGGTCTGTGCTCACAAGAATCTCCAGTATGTGGCATTTGTTATTGATAAGCAACAATATACTATCATTGATATAAAGGCAATATACTATATATTGATATAAAGGCGGTTCGCGCCAGTGGATGAGCGCTGGAATGGGGGGCTGTCAGGGGCGCGAAAGGCCAAGATGCCAAACTACATGTACACTTCAAAAGGTGTCCCACACCAAGGGGCCATCGGTCACATGGTCTCCTCAGACCCCGTGTCTCCAGCCAGGCCTCCCCTTGAAGCAGGCCGCCCCCCTGCAATCCACATAAGTGTATCTCCATTCAGCAGTCTTCCTGTGCCTTATCTGCACGCCCCAGGGCCATCCATCCCACCCCCCTGTATCAAAGGCGGTTTACGCCGGTGGATGCGCGCTGGCATGGGGGGCTGTCAGGGGCGCGAAAGGCCAAGGTGCCAAACAACATGTACACTTCAAAAGCAGTCCCACGCCAAGGGGCCATTGTTCACATGGTCTCCTCAGACCCAGTGTCTCCAGGCAGGCCTCCCCTGAGGCAGGCCGCCCCCCTAATACCACGACATACATACGTCATTCATTCACAAACACACCCCAGTTTCTAATACTTTAAAAACCACTCGATATGTCTCATCTTATGAGAACATCTTTGTGCTTTGCAAGTCAACTCCTGAACGTGCTACCTGGGAACCACTGAGATCTATGCTAATCTGCTCGTCGTCATGCTATCCGTGAACTTCTGTGACCGCTTTGAGCATGCCCATCAGTGCACTACCTGTGGCCATCCACCTATTCTCCCGCAACATACTTCTCTGCTTGCTGAATCCAACTGTTTGTTGGTCAAGGTAAGGCCATGTATCCTGGTCATATTTCGCAGATTTTTTAATTTCTATCTATTTGCGAGTAGAGTACCCAATAGTGCTATGTTCATTGGTCTCATTGCTATTGACTTGAATTTCCATCGCTATACTATCAATAGATTATTTATTTTCATCTGTCAATTGTCATCGAATTGCATCCTTCGGGGGTCCAGTCTATGATGTAAGCATGTTTCCTTCTCGTGCAATACAGAACATCCAAGGGATGAGTCACATGTTCAGTTTTTAGTCACATCATTTATACATTTCTGCAACTTATGCAAATACTAAGCCGCACATAATGAACTGGTATAGTTCCTGCGACCAAAACAAACCTTGCATTGATCATTGTATGATTCATTTACTTTTGTATCAAATCTTTATTCTTGAAGATTGTATGATGTTGATATTTACTTTTCAGATTTATCAACAATGCCGGCCTGTTCGATTAGCGGTTGCCCTTCGAAGACCCATGCGAAATCTGAAGGCACTACAATGCATGTATTCCCGAAAACTGTTGATCGAATAAGAGAATGGGTCAGACATTGCAGATATCCACTGGATGAGCTGGAAAGTAGAGTCCAACAAGTCTTACAGGACAAGAGGGGTGATAGATACCGCATCTGCAGCCGGCACTTTTCCTTGGACATGTACACAACATCTTAGGTAACAAAGAAGAATAAACGGCGAACGACACGGAAATTTCTCGAAAACGCTATTCCCACTCTATTCGTCCACATTCCGCCACCGGTGAGTCAAGTGTCTGGATTTAGCTTTAGGCCTTGCGGTAGTGTGTAGGTATCCGAACGGATTAATTGATATTGTAGGTGTTCTATCCCTTGTAATAATTTTGATATTGATATGATTGTCTTGATATGGGCAAAATCTTCCTCGGGGCCAGCCCTTTGAGAGCAAAAATACCCAATTCAGCCCAAAATACAGGTTCTATTGTGCTGAGCAGTGATCTCATGCTAGTGACAAAATGACACCTTCATTAAGTTTTTAGCATATTTATTCTAAGCAGTGAATTTCATATACATTTGGGATTCAAGTTTTAGAATATTACAAAGCATAACACTTAGAGCAATGCAAAATATAGTGAAACATGGAACTTAGATAAACAGAGAAACATAGAAAAATATAGAGAAACATAGAGAAACACAGTCTTACGTCCCTTTAAATCAGCCCTGGGAGACCTGGGATTTTCATAGAAAATCAAGGCTGGAGGACACCGTGAGAGCCAATGCCGGGCACCTGACTGTACACGAGTCAAGTCCACAGGACGATCTCCCCGTGATTCCATGTGTGCATGGATATTTTATAATCTCTTGCTGTCAGTCACCATGATGCATAGTTCCAGAACTTTCCCTGTGAGGCTGGTTCATGGAAAAAACCCAGCACTCTCTGAGATGCTCCCTGCTCGCTCCTACCCCCTCCCTTGGAGCCCTCTCCGCGAACACTGGAATGTCCTTATCAGCGTGTGGGCAAGGCCGTACCAGGCCTTCACAGGGGAACAGGATTTGTTTACAAGCCAAGCAGAGTTACAGTTAGAAAGGCAGAATATTCAGATGGAAGCAGGGATGTATTAACCCCATCTGCAAGCTCTAAAAGGCATGCACTCATAGTTTAGTGTTTATAGCGCTTAAGACTGGCTATCTAGGCGCTATATAGGTGCCATGATGTTCCAAACACTCCAAAAATACCGATTAGGTACAGAGCTAGGGGCCCTCTCTCTCAGCCTGTCTATCAACAATGCATAATGTGACCTATTACATACTAGGCCTGCATATTCCTTGTAGCTCACTACTGCATAATGGAAGTGCTACAACAGACTACTGTCAGCATTTTTAGCACATACTTTGAATACACTATTGGCTTTCAGCGGCTAATGCTGTCATCTAAAGCCCTGATTGGCAAGGTTGCAATTTCGTGTATCACTACAATGATTGTATAGTTTTTTGAATAATGACATTTACCAATATATTCTTTTTCGATTTCATAACCCACAAACGCAATGTATATATATGGGAACAGGGAACTGTGCTGTATTGAGCATTTTTCAAGTATTCTGTCGCCTTACATGGCTATTTTTAATATTGGCATTTCATTATCAATCATTAATTTACCTTTACAACTTCTTGACTATCCTTTGAATCTGAAGCAAGAACATTCTACATCCTTGACGTGGTCGCAGTTATCAACCACATCTAGCGCATATCAGGTAATCTTACTAGGCTAATCTGCTACAGACCTGTTTTATGCATGTCAAGTAATATTTTTATTTTATCGTGTAATCATTTTACTGAATGTTTTGTTAGTGCTTTCCAATTGATATACACCTTAGTTATCGTCCACTGGTGTTTGTTTTCAGTTATAATTAGTGTTATCCATACTAATGCAAGTACTGTCTTTCAGGGAGATGCTGAAGCGTCCGCCACATCTACAACATTTCTAGATGTTCTTCAACAGCAGGAGGTATGGATACTGACAGCTCCATCGAGCGTCATCATCAGAGCTGGAATTCTTGTCATTTGATTGTTCTACACAATGTTTTATTCGTGGTTAGCCGTTGATATGTACCTGAGCTGTCGACCCCAGGTGTGTGTTATGTTTCACTATTGTAATCCTCACTAATGCAAGTACTATGTTTCAGGCAGTTGGAGCGTCAACCCCTGCACTTGATGCAGAGCCTGACATTCAAGTCATTCCAGGGGAAGTGGAAGCGGGACCATGCGTATACGAATCGGCGCAACAGCTTTCGGAAGTGCGCACTACATTTGCAACATCCATAGATATTCTTCAGCAGCACGAGGTATGGATAATGACAGCTCCATCATGCGTGATCATATAACGTGATTCCATTTGCTATACTTTCTTCCCTATTAACGCAAGTGCTGTGTTTCAGGGAGACGACAAAGCTTCCACTACAATCACAACATCCAATTTAGATGATGCAGATGTAAATAAATCGGAGAAATAAGTCGATGAAATGTGATCATATTTAGATTTTCCTTGATTCTTTTGGACAATGCATCATTTGCGGTTATCTCTTTATATGTACCTGTGCGTTCGACCCCAAGTGTGTGTTATGTTTCCAATATTGAAAAGCATACTAATGCAAGTACTGTGTTTCAGGGAGATGCGGGTGCCTCCTCTTCAATACAACCATTCATAGCAGTCCATGCAGAGCCGAAGGCATGGATACTGACAGTTCCATCAAAATAGATCATCACTGGTTGAATACTTGTCCTTTGATTGTTGCACACAATGTTTAAATCGTGTTTGGCTATTGAGATGTACCTGTGTGTTCGTCCTCACGTGTGTTTTATGCTAACAATATTTTGATACATAGTAATGAAAGTACTATGTTTCAGGGAGACGATGGAGCCTCATTCCGTGCTGTCTATGCGGCTACAGAAAATAGTTGTTGCAGGGCAAGAGGAAGGGAGGACATGCAGAAACGAATCGGAGCTACAGCGTGCAGATGTTGAAAGTCGAGTCAAAAAAGTTGCAAAGAAAAAAATAAAAAAAAGGTTACAAACAGTTCATAACTTTAAAAAAATGTTTGTGCTGGGGACTATTTTATGTTTTTTTCCAGTCAATTCTACTACACTCCATCTTGTGTTTAAACTGAACATCCCTTTTCCAATCTCTCCTCCAGTTACCCGTGGGTGTCAGAACTATACACACACAGACAGTGAAGCGAATGAGAGATGTGGCTTGCCAGACCGTGTACACTATGGAGGAACTATTGAGGCGAGGCGTGTTCAGGCTCGAGATGCTCATGTCCAATGGCCAGAACATGAATTAACTGTTTGGAGACTACAGCAAAGTTGCATTGGACCATAGCTACAGTGCGACCGCACCACCACAAGAAGATGTTATTGAATGTATTGAAGATAGCTCTGAAGTAGTTGCAGATCAATTTACACAATCTACACCCGCCAAAAGTTTGCCACCAAAAAACCTGTCGACATGGTTGTGTTCTCCCATCAATGTTGAAGTAATAGATGTCGAAATGACAGAATGAACCAGCCGCAGCATCCATAGACGCATCAGAACTTGATATCAGCGATATTACTTTCCAATTTTTTGAAATCTCCACGTCACAGTCCGAAACAACGTTGACGCAGGATGACAGTCAAATGAAAGAGCAAATACATTGTATTCGACAGTTATTTGATGGAAATTATAAGTATGCTGAAATGTGTGCATTCCATTAGAGGGAAAGTATGTGGGAAGCCATTGATTAATGTGACTCGTCAAATAAAAGGCAGTAACGTCAAAATTAATGCCGCCTGTAGATTAAATCATAGGTTCTCATGGTCTGCACAACCGATGCTGGGGAAACTGCCAGCAGGCAATCTACTGTGTGCAGCTGCATACCTTTTTAGTGGCTCCAGTTTTAGAAAGTTAGAGGCTTTCTTTCAGTTTGTGGGACTCCATTTAATTTCTAAAGCGCTGTACTACAGATACCAACGTGATTATCTGTTTCCGGCCATTAGTGATGCTTGGAAAATTGAACAATTGTCTCTAGCAAGTACATTCGAAGGCAAACGATTCAGGCTAGCCGGCGATGGACAGTGCGACAGCCCTGGATTTTCTGCCAAGTACTGCACCTACCACTTTCAGGACATGGATAGTAAGAAAATTGTGAGTTCGGGGGTCGTGCAGGAAACACAATGTACATCGTCAGTGGCCATGGAGAAACTAGGATTTATAAAATCAGTGGAATATCTACAATCAAGGGGAATGCACATCGACCTCATAGCCACGGATAGACAGGTTTCAATTGCCAAGACAATGAGAGAGCAGTTCCCACATATTAAACATCAATTTGACGTATGGCATCTTGCTAAATCAATCAATAAGAAAATCTCGGCTGCAGGAAAAATAAAAAAAGGTTTTGAAAGTATTTTGCAGTGGTCACATTCTATCACCAACCATCTTTGGTGGAGCTCAAAAACTTGTGAGGGGTCCGTGGAAATACTACTTGAAAAATGGCGGTCACTGATGCACCACTGTACCAACATTCACCGCTGGACAGCAAATGAACATTTCCACCAATGTGAACATGGCCCTTTGTCCCCAGAGGAGGCACGGAAGAAGAAGTGGTTGATTCCATCTTCACCAACACACAAAGCCATTGAGAAGATTGTTTTCGCCAAAACTGTCAAGAGATTTGAGAGGACTGACAGAATTCTGTCACACAGGCGATTTGGAGGTGTTCCACAATATGTGCCTAAAGTACAGGCCAAAGCGCTTGCATTTTAGCTTTCGGGGCATGAAACATCGCACTCTACTAGCAGTCTTGGCCCATAACAGCAATGTCGGACGTGAACAATCTAGGACTAGGGGTAAAGTAAGGATGCCTCGCTACACTAAGGTGTTTTCAAAACGAAGTAAGCAATGGGTGATCAAACCAGTCTATGACGAAATGCAGTTCGACTTTGTGAAAGGCCTTATTGTTGCTGAGTTAGAGAAGCACAGATATGGCATTTTGGACGTTTGTGCAGAGCAGTGATCCATTGCCACCGAACATTGCGACTGTGCCATGCCCACCCGAAGCACAGCTGATTGTGAAGTACAAATCCTGGTTTAAATAATTGCAATACGATTGTCTTTTTGTAAATAAATGTTATTGTACAGTGTACCTGTAAACCTACCTTCACCATCATGGGTGGCGAACAAGCTGGGTGTCATCTTTGAATTCTCTCTATTCACCTCACATATGTGTATGTATATATTTTTCTCGTGTCTCATCTCATGTAAATGTAAATGCTGCGCACAGTTAACGGAGGGGAGGCTTGCGTATTGCAAATAATAAAACAAACAATAAATCTCACCTTTAACTCAACTCCTGTGGTACTTTATACTTTTCCTGATCTTCCGCAAAAAATTAAATGTCTCAATTTGGGCTGCAAAGCTTGCAGACAACGGGGACAAAATTGGGGCACTTAGAACGCGCCAGCCAAGCGGGCCGTGGCATTTGGGAGAGAAGCCAGTTCGCATTTGCACATTGAGGCGCACTACATAGACGGATTCTAAACTTCAAGTTCTCACAGATGCCTATACTACGTGATATTGCAAATAAAGAATGCGAAGGACAGCGCCCAGATGAGGCCCACAAGTCGCACTGGAAGTATAAGGGTCTATTGTTTTTTGACCTTGATACAGGGACCATGCCGAAAGAACTACATTTGAAGGGAGTGCGCAATAACGTAAGACGATAAGGCAGAAAATTCAGAAACTAGACCGAGTTTCATTTTAGTTCAGTATACGAAAAATCGTTGTCAAGAGCACGGTCCATTTTACAGACTGCATTACGAAGAGACACAATGGAAATTTCAAATATAATGTAAGTAAATCTTTACACGCTTTTATACCAGAATTAAGATTTAATGAATGGATGCATGAATAAATGAATGAAGAGCTAGGAAAAGCAAGTAAAACGTGTTCGTAGTGGGCACATGGGCATGCAGGTCCACTGGTCTCACCGATCTCGGTCCTTGGCCCAGCCACTTTTCCCTTCACTGCCTACCTGCACTACAGGACTGTCTCTGTATCCTTCAGCCCCTTCTCCCGGCATTTACCTTGCACTTGCCACCAGCTGGCCCTATTATTTAATTTGTATTCAACTAGCCATGTACAGCCCTTCCCCATGCACGATCAGAAAGACACCTGGCCTAGTAGGATCGTTGTCTGTCTGCCCTTGTTCCCCACCTGCCTCGTCACGCCTAGAAACACTTGAGTATAGGCGCGTTACAAATGCCATATCATATCATTCCTCACGCATGTAGACTAACTGTCGTTTATCATTGTGTGTTTGCCTCGATTTATCTCGTTACTTTTTGCATTGATTTTAGAGACGAACATACTCCATTGAACTATCCTTGCAAGCAAATAGTTTCTGATCGGCCGTAATAAATAAAATGAGTAATATTAATGAAGTTCGGCTAGCGAGACTAATTATAATTTTTTTGTTTTCATAACAGGTATTTGATCCCATTCTGCCACTGCCATCTGTTTGAGACACCGGCGGATGGATTCTTCAGCAGACACCTGCAGCTTTGTGTCAACAACTGGAGCACGATCACCATATTATGGGACGATCGGCAAGGGCCCACATGCCCTTACGTTGTACTAGTGGCTAGAAGCAACATATCAACCTTTAGGCTGGACTAGTGCCTAGTTGATGGAACAGCCTTGCGGTTCACCGTGCTTCCAAAGTGATTCTTTTTACGAAAATGAACACCCTGTGTACCATAAAGGAACAGCGCGTGACTCAAGATGAAACGGAACAGTTATTGCAGATACAGATAAAAGAAAATAAATGGCTTTCGGTGTTCATATGGCAATTGCTGAATATTCTCTAAACATTGAATGTCAAATAAATGTACTTTACCAAATGTACCGTGTTGCGGTTTCATTTTAAAGTGAAGTTTCATATTCCGAATTGTGGCGCGCTGTGTTGTGAGTTGATCCGTGTTGGTTCCCGGGTTCTGTGTGGAGTCGCGCAGAAGACGACTGGGCGCATTTGCCTACGCAGCACAGTAACGTCACGGAGAGAGGCGGGGAATATGATTGTTTTGATAATGTCAGGCTCAGGGGCGGGGGAATTGATTTAGTGCCGCAAAAAGCAGGTCAGCCAGGGCGATGGGGTAAAAGATAGGATTATCAGAAAATGGCGGCTCCCTGGTGCTGGTTTTCGCGTGCGTTTAATGGACGAAAACTCGGGTAAGGTCCATAGGAAAGTTTTCTAAAATCGAGCCACTTAGGCTTAAAAAAAAACATGGCTGACCCGTAGGGACAATAACAATTTTTAATAGACCATGCCTTTAATGGGCAACTGCGCAATCAGAGACATCACGTTGCTCGCACCCTTAAAGCAACAGACTGCCGTTTGTTTTATTTAGCATTGTCACTAGACTGACAACCATGATATTTAGCTACAATATACAGCTGAGATATTAGCAGGGTTATTTAACCCTTTCATTTGTGATATTTTAGCAGTGCCATTTAACTGTCATTTAACAGTGCTACTCAACTTACAGTCAGCCGTGATAGTCCACCGTTGTGATAACTAGTTGCGATATCTAGTTGTGTTACCAGGTCTACACTTCATACACCTCATGGCCTCCCTACGCAGTCATTCGCCATGGCCTCTAGTCTCCCTCTGTTCCACTCCATCACACCTACAAACTTTCTACCTCCACTCCTCCCACATGCATCACACAAAGCCACTACGACCACATATTGCAATAATACCGGCAGCCGCCTCAGCCAAGCGGAATGGATACAACATTTTGCCTCAACTCCCATTCCACCGATACCTTGCCCTGTGGGTTCCAGAAATGAGAACTAGGATCTCACTTCCTAAACAGCAAGACTAGGCCTACTGGTCGGCTCCCTCTACCACTAGCACCCCCACTATACCCACCACAAGGATGGTTGCAACAAGGGAACCCAATGATAACTCCAGCCCATTGCCATACACCCCAGCATTCAACAGCCTCACATAGTCTCTCCTACCATCAAAGGAGCACTTATTAATGCACGCTCGATGGTTGCACATGCACTCGAAATTGCTGATCTAATCTCCACTTACAGCCTAGACTTTGTCGCCATTACTGAAACCTGCTGAACCAGGCCGAAGGCCCTACCCCATCTCTAGCCCTCCCCGAGTCAGACCGGAGTTGCCTTCATAGCAAAAACCCATCTTGGTCTCAGAGCTGCTTCCCATAAGCAGAACTCCTGTCAACTAAACTCCCCATCTCCCGGGTCCCATCTCAACCTTTGAGGAAGACATAACAGACCTAACCCATAACACCAAACCTGGCTCTCAGATTATCCTGCTCAGAGACTTCAGCTTAGGCCTGCACGACCCTAGTGCCACTAGGTAGGAAAACTCCATATCCCAGTTGGGCTTCAAACACTATTCTGGAGCCAAAGCACAAAAAAGGAAGAACACTGGATTGGCTGGCCGATCTCAAGGGCTCTACCACAAACCTACTGCATGGTCAGACCATCATTGCATCTCATTCTCCATTCAGGAGAATACACCCACCGGTCCTGGCTCCATCATTGCCCCTCAAATTCTCTAGAAACAACCGGAACATAACGCTTCAAAACTTATGTCCTCTGCTGCATGCTATCCTAGAACCTCCTAACTACAGAGACCTAGACGCAGATAAACTAGTTGACCTAAACAAAGATACTCTCGAACTAGCCATAAACATCGCCCCGATCAAACTTAAAAAAGCTAAACCAGTAGCCCACCTTAATAAATTGTTCGCAACTGAACTAAAAACCCTCATGCTAAAAGAGCTGCTGAAACCGTGGAGAAAATCGCCCAATCGCCTCACAAGGCAGCGTTTGCCTCTGCAGCAGCCTCTTATAAAATTGGCCATCCACGACAGCCGCAAAGATATGCGCAGTCGCAACGACGACAAGGGCAACAGGCGCAACAACTGGGAAGTGCTCATTATCGTGGCAATAATACTCGGTTTCATTATTATCTGTTGGCTCATTCTGAAGATCATCCATATCGAGACACCGGCCGGGCGAGATGTATGAACCTGCTGCCACATCAGAAAATGCCCCGAAGATGAGGAAGGGCAAGAAGGCAGCGAAGGAGTGGGACATGGATGAGCTGAAGAAGGAAGTGGTGATGGAAGAGCACAAGCTGAGCTCCATCAGAAGTTTGGGACCAACCTCACTAAACTATCTTGGTGTGGTGCTGTCGGCAGTCGTCATCACCGGCTGCTTCTCCTACTACCAAGAAGCCAAAAGCACCAAGATCATGGAATCTTTCAAGAACATGGTGCCGCAGCAAGCCCTCGTTATCTGAAGCAGAGAGAAGTTGAGCATCAACGCAGAGGGAGTGGTAGTGGGTGACTTGGTGGAGGTGAAAGCTGGCAACCAAATCCCCGCCGATCTGCGCATTATATCTGCTGCCGGCTGCAAGACTCCCACCCTTATTGTGTATGGTGACACAAACCTGGGGACCCAGTCACTGGAGAACCTTTGCCAGATCCCCAAACACACCATAGCTATGCTTGCCAATGCGAAGCATGCCTGCCACCTGGACCAGCACCACCACTTTCACCAGGCTCTTCTTGGCTTCCTCAACAGCCCTAAGTGACCTTCCACCTCTGCCCACCCACCTGAGAAAAGTGTGGGCATCAAGTGGGGAGAAGGACCCGAGGTCTTGATTCAGGGCCACAATGCCCCCAGAGCTTGGAATATCTCATCCCAAAACCATCTGACTGGGATAACTGCTGGACATAATCTTCGAAGGCACGCATCATTTATTTCACAGCTTGGCAATGGGGTTTGCAGAGGCGATTCCCCTATCCCAGGGGACTCGAGAGTGAGTTTAGGTCTGGAACTTGGACGATGTGTTGCATTCCTTCTCAGAAACGGAGAGGTGGTTGATTCCGTCTTATGGATGAGAGATACAACAAAATAGACTTATTGTATTCTTCCTACATTTCCCTTTCAGGTGGCAGCCTTTACTATCATTTTCTGATAGTCATGATATGCATTTCTCCATCAGCATCCAGTGTGTGCACAGCCTCACATTCGGGTTTGCATTATCTGTGTGTCATTTCAAAGTTTAGCACAAACTATCAGAGTTTGGAGACCTGAAACTTGGAAACTTAAAACTAGGAAACTATTGGTTTTAATTTGCATGAATAGAAGGTAGCCTCAAAACGGTTTGGTTTCCTCTTCCCACCCCCACCAACAGAACTGAGGTTTCTTACTACATGTTAGCTTCATGTCCCTGGCTGGGACCTTCCCTCTTCTGGGTATACCTCTAATATTGTTCACAGACAGCATAGAGACAAAGGCCCCTTTTCATATGTCTCTGAGTCTCTCTTTTCCAAGACTTGGTGATGCGTAGGCAGTGTTACTAGTCCTAATGTGCACAACAAGCCTCCTGCTTCTTTTTTTGGCGTTCTGTGTTGCTTCTACCAGTGTTGGGAATTTTGTCAGCACAATGTTACTTTATTTAGCAACTCTTGGTGATAACAAGATGCATCCAGACACCACAGTGATGGACAGTGTTTACAACCAGTAAACCGCAAGTTACAATGCTTATCTGCAGACCAGCCAAATCCTCCATGCATGACAGAATAAAAGTAAAGCTCCATTTTGGATGTTCACTAGGAATGTCTACTCTGAAGATTTTCTACGTTCATACTTGAATGGGGACTATGCAGTGCATTCAACCAGCCCTTCCGCAAGTACTCCAACCCTGGATTTCTGCTATATGATTTGTTAATTTCTGTACATGTTCATTAATTGAATGGAAGGATCGCAGTGACAATCGCATCTAAATGTTTAATTATGGGGCAGGTTCCCTGATGTGATTAGTCTTGCTTTGAAATCTTTTGGAAGTACATTGCAATTCTAAGGAAAGTGGTGGTTTTTTTTTGTGTTCATCTCTAATAATTGTCAACAACTGCACTGCACAAGAAGACATGCTTGGAGACATTGGTTGATGGATGTATCTGCCGACAGGTTATAGATTTTGCTCGCTCAGTGTTTGGATGCAGCATTAAATCTAGTTTACATTTGTTTCATTTCCTTCTGTTGATTCTGTAATAAATGATTTTAAAAAATTAAAAAATAAAATAAAATTGGCCATCATGAACACCAAAAAAGAGACCTACAATGCCAAATCTGGTACTAAGGAGCTTTTCGGCATCCTGAGGGAACTGGAAACCCCAGCTCCACCAACAGAAACATGCATCAAGGGGACAGTTTGGTGTGCCAAAATTCAGTAGGCTCTTTCTGACAAAATTACAATGTTACAAAAAAAAGAGAAAAAACAAGTTTGACCAATAGATCTAACGCAAACATCCCGAGTGACCCTCACCCCCCCTCCACCCTGCCCTCCCTTCCCAGTCACACCGAAGTAAGTGGAAATTATAATCTTAGGTCTGAAATCTTCAAGATGCTAGGAAGATATCTGTCCTACCCCAATCATTGAGGAAGGCGCCAAAGACTAGGCCCCAATTCATTGCCGCTGTCATTAATTCATTCCACACCAGTTCAGACCCCAACAACCTCAAGGCTTGGGATATGCCCCTCAAAAAAAAAACTCAGACCCCAACCAATAACAGGCCCATTACTGTCCTGTTCCTCCTAGAAATACTGGATAGAGTGGCCTACCTACAGATCCAAACATCTGGAGGACAATAACCTACCAGGTCTCAGTCAATCTGGCTTCAGACAGAGACACGGTACTGAAACAGCCCTCCGGGATTTAAAAATCCAAATGGATGAAGCCATCTTTCTGCTGCCGGACCTCTCCGCGGCATTTGATCTCGTCAATCACCAGACCCGCAACACCTAACCACCAGGGTCTTCACACCTGCAGCTTCAGCCGAGCCAATGCCCTATACTGCAGTGTACCTCAAAGATCCTGTGTCTCCCCAACGCTCTAACATTCACCATGCTTCTCTTTGATAGTCTTAACATGGGTGTCACCTTTACGAACTATGCAGACACCACCCAGGTTCTCATCCCACTGTCTGGGGCTACGAAAATGACTTCAAATTGATAAATGATATTACTTGGAAATTCAAGGGTGGATGGCGGCGCACAGTTTGTGTCTTAACGATGAGAAGACAGAGCTCCTGATCTTTGGATCCGATGCACATCTTAAACTGGACCCTCAGTACACGTCTTTCAACATTGACGGGAACACCATCAAAGTTGCAAACGAGGTAAACCTTAGGAGTATATCTAGACTCTACTCTCACTTAAACAAGTGCACGCCACTGCCTCACTAACTGCCGACAGTAACAAACTGATTAATGCCTGTAAATCCTACCAGTCTCCCAACATCTACTTCACCATAGCCAGGTAATCTTATCAAAGTTAGGCCACTGTAACACTTCCTAGGCTCCACAGAATGGAATCTCAATAGACTACAGGTCTTACCAATTAACATCTTGAGTGTTAAACATCCCTAGGTCTGACCAGATTTCAAGCCTCAGACGGGATGCCCACTGGCCACAAGTGCGTGATAGAATCACGCTCTGCACTCTAGTGATCATGCATGTCCAATTCTGCCCAAAAATACCAGACACATTCTCTAGAAACGAACCAACAAGACCTACTAGATCCTTCTACTCAGTGCCTCAATATCCCGGGGTACAAACTAAGAACAGTAGGAGGAGCCAGCTTGCCAGTCTAGGCCACCAAATGTAACTCCATCTCTCGATCAGCGCTGAACACTCCTGCTGGTCTTTCAGAGCCAAATTGAAGAACTGGCTCTTTGATAAGAAACAGGGCCCAGGCGCATACTAGATCCTCCCCAGTTATAACCCAGTCACTTAGCCGGTGAGATAGCACAGCGAGTAGAGTGCTCGCTTTCACATAAGTACAGAGCCTGCTGATGCAGGTTCAAATCCCGGCAGGGCCAAACTCAGCCTTTCATCCTTCCGAGGTCGATAAATGAGCACCACACCCCATGGGAAATAAGCAGCGCTCAGATACCCAAGGGTTCATAGCCCTATATAAATGCACAAACTGTTAACATTGGTCTCTTGCACGGTCGACCAAACTGCGGGCGACAATTCATTGCACTTGTGTTAACATGCTAGCCTCCTGGAACCGGTGGTAGGCATGCACGGTCTATATCATATGTATCTGTCGCAAGCGCCCAGTTACCTCAGGGTTAGGTGCGCGTTACAAATAAACTAAAGATCGACATGGCCTCTGCATATCATCAACTGAGGAAGAATGCCAAAAACTCACTGATTTTACCACCAAAGGTGTCTTTCAGTTCCGTAGGATGCCGTTCCATTTAGTGTCAGCCTCCGACGCATTTCAGGCTTTTAAAAAAGGGAGAGAATTATGTATTCTGCTTTCAAAACTATGTGCTTGTATGTGGGGAATCTGAAGAGCACGATAGGGTGTTGGAAAGGGTGCTCAAAATCTTGAAGGGTATTGCGTTAAGGGAGAAGTGTAAATTTAGAGTGGATAAGGAGTATCTCAGACATGAGGTGTCCAGGAGTGGTGCAAGACCAAAAGAGTTGAGTGAATGCCATGATGGAGGTGCAGTGCCCGGAGAGTAAGGCTGAATTGAGGTGGTTTCTGGGTATGATGGAATTTTACCAGAAATGTGTTAGTTATGCCAGTAAGGTGATCGAAATGAGTAAAGTGTTGAAGAGAAGCGAGGAATTGGAGGTGTGAGGAGGAATTCAAGGCGATAAAGGAAGAGCTTGATTTGGCTCGTCCTTTGGGATGCTTCATTACACGGCAGACCAGTGTGGTTACTGTTGATGCAAGTGATGGAATTGGTGTGGTATTGTCGCAATTGTGTGTGGTGGAGATAATTAAATCCTTGTCCATGCATCCCAGGGCTGAAAAAAATTATTCCGTACTTGAAAAGGAAGCCCTTGCATGCTACTGGGCTGTAGAAAGGTTTAAATATTTTATTGAGTATGAACTTCATAATCAGAACTGATCATAAACCCGGGTTGGATAAAGTCTCTAGATGGGTGGCCGGCTGGGTCACAAGGATGCAGTCTCATCGGTTCAAAAAGAAAGTTATCCCTGGAAAGGAAAATATATTGGCAGACAGTATCCAGGTTGAATGGACATTAACGGTGGAGAGGAGGATTGCAAGATGGAGATGGTGTTTGTCAATGTTGAAGGAATTGTGTCCAGGGAAGCATGGATGGAAGAAGCTAATAAAAGATGTTGCACTTATGCAGGTGGGGTATAAATTGAATCTTCAGTGAGGCCCAAAAAAGGGGATTTGCAGTAAAGTGAAAATGCTTTCTGGGAGGTGACATATGAATAGAGTTTGGTCAATGATGTGTTCAGATGGGAGCATGCTGTGCTCCCCGAGGGCATCAGGGATAGATTATCGATTTGGCCAGCAGTGGGCATCTTGGTGTGGCAAAGGGTGTGTTGAGGAGCGATTATTGGTGGCTGTGATTAGACGGGTACATAGTGTCAGGTTTCCAGGCAGTTGTGGTAGTGTCCAATAATGTTTTTCTCATTCCTTATTTGTTTTATTGAGATTTACATTTTCAGTTTGGGCCTTAACATTCATTTCAGAGTGCTGAGGTGATCCCAAGCCAAGATGGTGGAAGGAACCAGGTGCCCTGACTCGTGGGAGGTTAAAAAAAAAAAAAAAAAAAAAAAAAAAAAGGGCTAGGCAGAACATTCTCAAATGCCTTTCATTAAGAATTGTCCAGGAAATGGGTCCCGTTTAGGTGTCCTGAGTTTAGGCCTGGGTCACAGAAGCAAGAAAAAAAAATAAACTTTCCTACAATTTGAGGAGAAAGTTTATGAAGAGAAAGGGGATTGATGTTTACTTCTCAGATCAGCCAAGTTAGGCTCTACAAGTGAAGAAATCCATTTTCATGTAAATAGATTAAAATAAATCCAAGCTTTAAAATTAGCTTCTAGTTTTCTATAATGAGATTTAAGTATTCATCCTCTTCAGTAGCGTTTCAGTTTCTGGAGGGTTGAGGTATTTCTCCATCTACGCATGCACACAGTATTAAGCTGACTGGAACGTTCACTGCTGCCCGTTAAAAATGTTTGGCTGCATGTGCAGTGTTAATTTACTTTGAAGTCAGCTTCCCAAGTCTTTGTGTCCTGCCCTTTGAACTGCGCTACGGAGCCCGAGATTTTTCCTGGCTGAATCGCTTCAGATTCGTTTCATGTGACTCATTCCATAAGGTAAGCTTTTCCCTTTGCGCAACCACCTTTTGTTCCTCTTCAGCTTGTGCTGTGAGTTTTCCTTTACCATCGTGACTTTTTCTTTACCACGGCTCATGTTGCAAGTTCTTTTAGCAGGGCAACAGTTTATTTTCCCATGTTACTTCTCAGCACGGCGCTCTAAAATGTACAGGATAAGGGAATAGTTTACCTGTAACTCCATTTCTCCAGCATTGGTATCTTTCATAGATTCACATGCTTAGAATATTCCCCGTCGTCAGGCTGGGAATATTCTAAGCATGTGAATCCATGAAAGATCCAATGCTGGAGAAATTATAGTTTGATTGCATTGCAGCACACCGATTTTCATTTCCTGGCGGTAAATAGTTAGGATAGCTTTTAAAAAAGAATTTAAATAGGCTGCAGGTTAATGCTAGAATTTAGGTGAGAACACCTACACTTCAGAACCAGAAGGTGGTCAAGATAAGATTATTATAACTGCCAATTGAAAATTCTTTAAAAGTACTTACTCTCTGGTCAGTTTTATAAAGGATAGTTTGTGTGAGAACCAACCTATTCTACCTACAATATCCAAAGAACTACTTGTGCTCAAGACAAGAGATTTCAAAGGAGTTTTCTGTGAAAGAGACTATAAATTGGGTTTCTTTGAGTCTACCCAGATGCAGGCAATGGTTCTGGAGTAGGTCATTCACATAGATACAGAAGATTCAGCAGGATCTTCTACCATCTCAGTGTCACTATACCACAGGGAAACTAATCCTCTAGGAATTCTGCAGATTCGTCTCAGGTACCATACACATTTTTGGTATTAGAGAGTGGGAGAAGTAATTTACTGAATAGAAGCTAACTTTGTGATTTTTATTTTCATAAGAGATATCCATCCTAAGGAGGTTCCAGTGTCTGAGTTTCTTATTTTGTCCCATTCCCCTTTCACCCGGACGTGTTTAGAACTCAGCTGATTATACAAGTAGTTGTGCCCTGGACACCTTTGTGGGTCTGCACGGTTCAGCAGCTTCCGAGGAACTTTGGCGACAGGACCCGACACAAAGGTTAGAGGAGTGTCAATCGTGTATCAGGTAAGGGTTTGGAAGAAAAGGAGAAGCCTCTTGTGGAATTCAAAGTGCTGGCAGATAGGTGGAGTGAGTTGGCCATGGACATTATGGGTCCTGTTGATCTCTGCTATGAAAGGGGAAAGTTGTGTTGCTCATGGATTTTTCAAGGTGGTCAGAGTTTAGTGGTGGTGGAGACATTTCTGGGGAAGAGTATAGTCAATCTTTATTCAAGAGGTCTTTGCGAGGGAAGGAAAGCCAGAGAGTACTTACAGATAATGGCACACAATTTACAGGAGGATATTTTGGCAGAATATCTTTGGTGTGTGAAGCACAGAAGACCAGCCCTATATCATCCGGAAACCAACATGGTCGACAGGATGAATGGAGAGCATACACATGGTTGATGCATGTGGCTATGATAAAAAAAAGTTGCCATTCAGGAGAGGCTGTGTGCCATGTGAAGGGAATAGTTTCTTACCTGTAACTCCATTTCTCCAGCATTGGTATCTTTCATGGATTCACATGCTTAGAATATTCCCCGTCAGACTGGGATCCCTCTGTACACATATATAGCCTTTTCCTATAGGAAAACTTTCGACACTTTTGTGTCCTATCTACGTCCTTTTAGGACCCGCCTACGCATGCTCTGTAGGCCGTCCCTGTATAAGAGGCCCGCCCCCGCGGCTCCCCTTCAGATTTTGGCCCCTCCAAAGTAGGAAGGGTTAACCTTATCAAGTAAAGACATTGCATTCCGGGGAGGCTGGCGGGCGCATGTGAATCCATGAAAGATACCAATGCTGGAGAAATGGAGTTACAGGTAAGAAACTATTCCTTTCTCCAGCATTGGATCTTTCATGGATTCACATGCTTAGAATAGATTGTATAGCAGCAACACCTGACACGGCGGTGAGAATGTAATATACCCTCACCATAATACACAATGCATATGTAAAGCAGGAATAAGTTTACTCATATAATCTTACCCACATAAAGTATACTGTCATCAAAAGGGAGAACAGACTCTCCACAACGTGGAGCTTACCTTACTGAAACAGATGGCGCAGGACAGCTCTCCCCATCTGCACTTCGTCCGCATGCTGCCTGGCAAGGCAGTAGTGGCGGGTAAACGTGTGGGGGCACCGACCATGCCACAGCCTGGCATATGTCAGTTAGCGGAATTCCTGCCCATAAGGCTGCTGAGGAGGACGTTGATCTAGCAGAATGGGCTCTAGGATGCCCTTGCAGCGGCCTTCCGGCCTTGGAGTGGCAAAACGCAATCGTCGATGAGACCCATCGAGCCAATCCTTGTTTAGAGATTGCTTTTCCCCTCGTCGACGGACCATATGCGATGAACAGTTGTCGAGTAGACCCGAGTTCCTGTGTACGATGTAAGTAAAATTTCAGAGCCCTCTTAACGTCCAAGGTATGAAGAGCTTTTTCTGCTGCCGACGATGGGGTCGCGAAGAAAGTAGGGAGAACAATGGACGAGTGTTTGTGATACACTGTCTGAACTTTTGGGATGAACGTAGGATTGGTTGCCGGGACCACCTTGTCCTTAAAGAATCTTAAGTATGGCGGGTCTACGACCAGCGCTTGCAGTTCCGAGATTCTTCTAGCTGATGTGATAGCAATTAAGAATGCCAACTTCCACGATATGAATTTCATGTCCGACGTGGCCATAGGCTCAAATGGCAGTTTCATTAACCCTGCCAACACTGTTTAGACTCCAAGTTGGAGGGAAACGTTTCACCAGGGGAAAAGTTCGAAATAAACCCCTCATGAAGTGTTTCACAAGTCTGTCGCTGAATAGAGGGGGAGGAGACTGCCTCTTCCTCGTGAACCTCGAGATGGCCGCCAGGTGCACCTTTATCGATGTGAAGGATAAACCCCTCTCCGCCAAGAGAAGCAGGTAAGGTAGAACTTGTTCCGGTGTCACCGTCAACGGTTGTAGTCCTTGCTGTCCTCGACACCATTCGCAGAACCTCCGCCACTTATAGGTGTAAGATTTGTTGGTAGAAGGGGCTCGAGCCGCCTGCAGAATTTTTTGGCAATCCTCCGAAACGTCTAACTCACCGAACTCCGAAAAGTCAGGAGCCAGGCTGCAAGGTTGAGACTGTCCGGGTCGTGATGTCACACCGTGCCTTTGTCCCGGGATAGTAGGTTTGGGACTCTCGGGAACGCTATTGGATGTTCCAGCGACAGGTGAAGCAGGTCGGAAAACCACGGTTGCCGCGGCCAGTACGGTGCCACTAGAATTACCCTGCAACTGTATCTGCGTATCCACTGTGCTGTCCTCCGTATGAGTGGGAACGGAGGAAAAGCATAAAGGAACATGTCCGTCCATGGGAAGGAGAATGCTTCCCCCATGGAACCCTCCTGGGGCCATCTGCTTGCGAATTGCTCGCATTTCTTGTTGTTCTTGGTTGCGAAAGCGTCCAGAGGGGGGTGACCCCATTTCTCGAACACTTTTCTCAGCTGAACTGTGTCCATTTCCCATTTGTGTATCTGGGCCATGCTTCTGCTGAGGGAAGCTGCTTGTGAATTCCTCACTCCCGGGAGATGGTGAGCCACGATGGAAATCTTGTGCTTTAATGCCCAATGCCATGTTTTCTGGGACTCTATGGAAAGAGTTCTTGATCGCGTCCCTCCTTGTTTTCTCAAATAAAACATGGCCGTCGTATTGTCGGTCAGTACTCGTACTCGCGATCCCTTGATGTGCGGTAGGAATGCCTTCAAGGCCCATCGTACTGCTCTGAGCTCTAACACGTTTATGTGTAGGAGTGACTCAGTTGGAGACCAGCGACCTTGCGTTTCAAGAGTACCCATGTGAGCTCCCCATCCGGTTAGGGGCGCATCTGTGACTATGGTTCGCTGAAACTCCGGTTCCTGTAGGGGTACACCTTTGTTCAGATTGCGGAAACTCTGCCACCACTGAAGGGTCCGAAGCAGCTTGTCGTAGATGGTTATCTTGTCTGACCACGATCCTTGGGCCTGCGTCCATCGGTCCGCAAGGAATTCCTGACTGGCCTCATGATTAGGCGACAGTTTTCCACCAGACGGATGCAGGATGCCATGGCCCCTAGGACCGAAACTTATTTCCTCACCGAGAGCCTGGTGGTTTGTTGTAGTCGGCTCGCCAGCTGATTGAGTTTTGAGGTTCTGTCGAGAGAAGGATTCACTAGCCCTAACTGGGTCTCGAACTGTGCCCCCAGGAACACCAACGTTCTCGATGGCCGCAGAGAGGATTTTTCAAAGTTTATGGCAAATCCCAGCTGTTGTAGAAGCTGCATGGCGGCTTGCAAACTTGTGTTAGTCGACGCTGAGGAGGATCCCCTTACCAGCCAGTCGTCAAGGTATGGGTAAACGTGGTGGCCTTGCTTCCTTAGCCAGGCCGCTACTGGGGCCAGGCATTTTGTGAACGTTCTGGGGAGGTCTTGAGCCCAAAGGGGAGAACCGTGAATTGGTAGTGAGTCCGCCTTATTACAAATCTCAGGAATTTCTTGTGTTTGACACATTGGAATATGGAAGTACGCGTCCTGTAAATCCAGGGACGCTAGAAAATCCCCTTCTTGAACGGCGAGGATCACTTCCTGCAGCGTGAGCATTTTGAATTTTAGGCTCTTTAAAGCATTGTTGAGATCGCGCAAGTCTAAAATGGGACGCCATTTGGCGTTCGGCTTTTTTACGACGAAGTATCTTGAGTAGACACCTTGACCTCTGATGTTGGAACTAATTCTATCACGCCCTTTGCTAACGAGAGTTACCTCTTGTTGCAGTATCCTCAGATGGTAATGAGCGGTGAACGCAGGTGGAATGTGCGGAGGGCTGTGCTTGAATTGTAGAGAGTGCCCGTTCCTTATAGTGTCCAGCACCCATTGATCCGTCGTTATTCGTTCCCATTTGTCGACATATGCTGACACTCTTTCCCCCAGAACGATGTGTTGGCTGTCACTGCTGATTTTATTTTGTTTGTCTCTCGACGACGGATAGGATGGTCTCTTCCTGGACGTCTGGAAGTTCTGGCGTCGGTTTGCCGTTTGGGAAGCACGCCTGTATCCCTGGGAGGGGTAAGCCGACCTGCCAAAGGATCCGTCTCCAGGCACAGAGAATCTGGAATTACCTGAAGCCCCTCTAAAGGGACGAAAAGACTTGTAGCTTCGGCCACTCTGGAGGGCACCCAATGAACATGCCGTGTCCGAGTCCTCTTTCATTCCCTTTAGGGCCTCGTCTACCTTCTCTCCGAATAGAAGGTCCCCCTCAAAAGGCATATCTAGTACTTTGTATTGTACCTCTGGTCTGAAGTAGGTACACTTAAGCCATGATTGTCATAATATGACCCCATTATTGACTTGCTTGAAGCCTGACTCAGCGAGGTCAACCGCAATGTTTATTGCATGATTGGAGGCTTCCTCACCCTCTCGAACAAGTAACATCGCTGCCTTCCTATGCTCTTCCGGAAGATGATCCAGCAACGGCGCTAGCCTATGCCAAATCTGTCGTATCTGGCTACGATAGCCAGAGAGTTTGCGGCCTGTACCGTGGTTGCTCCCACGGATAGCACTTTTTTGCCAAAGGTATCCTGGCATCTTGCCTCGTTTTCAGGCGGAGTCGTGCACTTGTGCTGGGCCTTCGCCTTCCTCGCCGCTGCCGCCGACACCACCGATTCTGGCGTTGGTTGGGAGGATAAACACTTGGGGGTAGACTCTGGAGCCGGCGTCCTTTCATTGCCGGCTCCGAAAAGGGGTGACGCATTGTCTGCAATACCTCTTTCCACACGTGGTCTAGTATTGGTATTGAGAACACAGACCTCCTTCTCTTACCCATGTGGTCGAACAAAAAACAGTCCTTTTTCTGTTCTTCCTGGGACAAACCAAATTCTTTACACGCCTTCTCCATCATAGAATGGAATGATGCAATGTCGTCCGGAGGGGACGGGTGAGCTGGGCTTCTTGGGGTTTCTAACTCCACCTCTGACTCCCAGGTTGGATCCCTGGAGAGGGATGAGGAGATATCCGACATGACTCCCCTGTCAAACTCCTAATCTGGCAGCTCACCTTCCTCTTGTGGCGCCAGTGCTGAGATTGGCGTGCGTAAGTGCGTCGGTGGACGGGACCGGCTCGTCGACGGGTGACTGTGGCAGGTTTGCCTGAGGTAGTCGCTGGTCCAATGACCAGCACCAAAGACTGAAGCGTGGACAGAATTTCCAACGACAACGATTGAGAAGAGGGGCAGATACTCTAGTCGACAACTTGTCAACCACTCGTAGCCCTAGGTCTGCCAGGCCAGCTATTCTCCCGCTCTCGTCCTCCGCTGAGGACAGCGACACAGCCTGTTCTTGCAGCAAAGTATCCGGTGGGATCGGATCAAAAACTTCAGGTCTCCAGGTTTCCTGTAGAACCCCCGTTGACAAGGCCACCGTCGTTGGTGATGGGACGGTGGATATCACCTGCATCAGTGGCAGGGTGGAGGCCGATGACTGGACCGCCGTCGACAACGGTGACTTAGCAGGTGGTTTAGGCGGTCCCGCCTTTTCCACACTTGCCTGCCTTTACTCGAAGTCGATCTATGGTGATCGCCCGAGGAGGATTTCGGCCTTTGTCATACTTTTTTGATGAAGATGACTATTTTTTCGAAGAGGACTTTCTAGCTGAATGGCTCCGAGATGACTTTTTCCGTCGTTTGAGATTTCTTCGCCGGTGGTTCCGACGAGGCAGTGCGGTGTGAGGTTTTCGCCGATTGTGTGGAGCCTAACTCCGAAGGGGGGTATGCCCCCGCTCCATCGTTCAGCCATGCCACCAGCCGACGGTTTCGGTCTTTGAGGGTCTTTTGAGAAAACCCTTTGCATATTTCGCAGTTATCAGCCGAATGATGAGGGTGGAGGCAGTATATACAATCCATATGCCCATCTCCCTCGTAAACCTTTTTGAAGCCGCACGTCGCGAATGGACGGAACAGTGATTTTCCTGACATGGAGTAAAAATGTCCTCGAACTCCAACTCCAGGTACAGAACCTTGTACAAAATAGTAAGACGAGGCGAGGAGATCCCACTACTTTGGAGACGGTTGAAATCTGAAGGGGAGCCGCGGGGGCGGGCCTCTTATACGGGGACGGCCTACAGAGCATGCGTAGGCGGGTCCTAAAAGGACGTAGATAGGACACAAAAGTGTCGAATGTTTTCCTATAGGAAAAGGCTATATATGTGTACCAAGGGATCCCAGTCTGACGACGGGGAATATTCCAAGCATGTGAATCCATGAAAGATCCAATGCTGGAGAATGTCTCATGCCACAACTGGAATGTGTCCCTTCGAATTGATGAGGGCGCAAGGCAAATACCAGAGACCATGGCTCGGGAGATGTAGAGAATCTGATTATGTTGTGGATGAGGTGAGGAGAGTTTTGAGGAAGGAGGAGTAGGTGATGAGAAAAGAGGTCAAAAGGAATGGAGGATGGTGTGGAGATTGAGAGATTAAGAAGGGCACAATTAAAACGAAGGGCAATTCACTATTCCGATCCTGTCCAAGGTGGTGGCGGTACTCAAGGGTGCAGTCTGAGTGGAGGTCAGGTATGGAATAAAAACAGAATTGCCGTTATGAAGAGGTGACAAGTCAGGAAGGAGCCTAATCGGTGAGTTGTGTTGCTAGCTGGATGGAATGTGATGGGAGTATGGAACATGTAGCTAGTGCGGTTGTGTTGGGAATGCTGATGTGAGAATGTTCATTACTTTTGTTGGGGTTCCACAGTGCAGCAGTTTGAGTGTAGCGTAGTTTGAGTGTAGCAGCCTTGGTCTTGGCTGTGCTGGGGTCCTATTTGCATATAGCTTACAAAAAAAGCTTCTGAAGAAGTCACATGTGCTGCCTGTTGTCCCAACAATAACATTCATGCCCAAGGTGCCATCGGACTTGGCTGAAAGGACTTTGCACTCACTGGATGTAGCTAAAGCGCTGAAGTTCTATGTGGACCGCACAAAGTTTCCGGAAGACACCAACTTTTTTGAATCACAGGAAGGCCCTCTTCAAGGCTTCCATTTCCAGGTGGCTCTCCGGCTGCATCACCCATTGTCATTGGTTGGCAAACCAACCGGTGCCTGGCAGTTTGAGAGCCCATTCGACCAGAGTGATTGCCGCTACTACAGCGTTCCTGTCTGGTGTGCCCCTGCTGGACATTGCAGTGCTGCTATGTGGAGGTCGACGCACACCTTCATGAGATTCTGCGTCGACAGGGATTCCAGGGAGGAGTCCAGAGTCGGCCAAGCAATGCTGTGCAACCTGTTCGCTTGAAGGTGAGCCAGGTGAGGAGGTAAGAGTTGCTTAATGTGGAGCCTTGCCACCTCCTGTGGTTGCATCTGTTTACTGTTATGTATTCATGTGCATGTGAATCCATGCCAGACCCCATGCTGGAGAAGGAACAAGTTACTTATCTGTAACTGTTCTCCAGGATGGGTCTGGCATGGATTCACATGCAAACCCTTCTGCTTACCCCTCTGCGGCTCTTCTCTTGGTCCTACTGCCACTTTATGTGCTACCAAATCTGAAGATGGCTGCCAGAGGAGGGGCTTAGGTAGTGGGCAGTCGCTGGCTGCAGTATGACACAGACCAGTGATTGGTTGTTAGGAGAAAGACAGTTCAGAAGTGAAACTGATTTTTTACCGAGGATTCTCAGCCTGACGGGGAATAGTAATGAGATGTAAATCCATGCCAGAGCCATGCTGGAGAACAGTAGTTACAGGTAAGTAACTTGTTCCTTATTATTCAAAAACCGGTGAGCCCACTCTTGCGAAAACTTGCGTGCCCTGGTATCCGACTGCCAGTTTAGTTGCTCCCATTTTAGTCAATGGAGCGACACGGCCGCTGCATCAGTTTAGTCCCAACCAACCCTAGTGGTATCAGTGCAGTCTCCCCCAAACTGGCTGTCAGAAAAATGTATTAGAAATATTGCCAAAAATACATAGGGGGAAAAAAAAATTATTGGTTATTGTTGGGACAACAGGCAGCACATGTGACTTCTTCAGAAGCTTTTTTCAACCAATGACAATGGGTGATGCAGCCGGAGAGCCACCTGGAAATGGAAGCCTTGAAGAGGGCCTTCCTGTGATTCAAAAAAGTTGGTGTCTTCCGGAAACTCTTTGTGCGGTCCACATAGAACTTCAGCGCTTTAGCTACATCCAGTGAGTGCAAAGTCCTTTCAGCCAAGTCCGATGGCACCTTGGGCATGAATGTTCTCATGCGTTCTCAGCACCACCCTCGAGGCGTGAAAAGTCAAGTAAGGTGGTTTACAGGATAGGGCCTGGATCTTTCCCACTCGTCGTGCAGAGGTGATGACCACGAGGAAAGCTGTTCTCTACGATAAAAGCTTCAGTGATGCCGAATGCATAGGCGTGAATGGAGGACCCATGAGCCTAGTCAGAACCACATTGAGTTCCCATACCGGGGCTGGAGCCTTCACCAGTGGGAACGGAATAGTTCTTTGACAAATGCCTTGACTAGTCGGTGTGACCATAACGACAACCGTCCCGGAGCTCTGGTGTAGCGGTATATCGCCGCCACATGAACCTTGATGGAAGCATGAGTTAGTCTCGCTTTGGCCAGCGACAGCAAATAGAGCAGCACCTGTTGAGCTGTAACTCGTAAAGGGTCGATCTTCTGTGCACGTCACCAGACCACGAACCTCTTCCACTTATGTCCGTAGCATTTCAGTGTAGACGAATCCCTGGCCTTAGCGAGCACCTCCTTGCAGTCAGCTGGGAGATCGTATCCACCGAACTCTAGTGCCGCAGGAGCCAGGCCTGCAAGCTCAGCGACCCTGGCTCGTTGTGCAGAATTGCGCCTCCTCTGGCAAGAAGATCTGCAGCTGCCGGAAGTGGAGGGGACGCTGACAAGTCCAGAAGGTCTGGGTACTATATCTGTCTCGGCCACGCTGGTGCGACGAGGATAATCCTGCACCGGGACAGAAGCAGCAACGGAGGAACACATACAGAAACAGGCCGTCCCAGGGGAAAAGAATGTGTCCCCCATGCTCCCTGCTGGGGAAACTTGCTGGCGAACCTCCGGCACTTGAAAGTCACCGTCGCAACCAGATCGTTTTGGGGATGCCCCATCGTCCAAACAAAAGATCCACTTGACCCTGCCAATGCTCCCACTCGTGGCAAGAGCGTAGCTCACCTGCCGAGTCGGCAACTGTGTTCTTCACTCCTGCCAGATGAACTGGATGAGGAACACCCCCAGGGCAACAGCCCAGTGCCATAGGTCCTGCACCTCTGGAGAGTCGGGAATCTGGTGCCTCCTGCTTCTGGATGTAGAACATTGTGGTAGCGTTGTCCGTGAAGACCCTACCACCTTGCCCTTGAGGGATTGAAGGAAAGACTGAGGGCCCAAAACCCTACCCAAAGCTTCAGTACGTTGATGTGCAACAACTTCTCCTCTGGCAGCCACAGGCCTCTTGTGTGAAGACTTCCAGTGTGCGCTCCCCATCCTTCCAGGGAGGCGTCCATCGGGAGTCTGATGAGGTGGGGTCTGGAAATCCGCACCTGCAGACAGATGCGCATGAACTCCCCACCACTGTATCGCTCGATGGAAACTCATCAAGAGTGATCTTGTCCTCAAAGCTTCCCAATACCCAAATCCAACAAGCATCGAGGAACTCCTGCAGTGGACGCATCCAAAGCTTGCAAAGCCAAATGAGGTATATGCATGACAACATGCTGAAAAGGGACTTGATGGACCTCGCACATGCGATCTTCATGGTCAAAGGCTGTTGTACCTTGCCCAGTATGGCTGTTATCCTCTCTGGAAGGACGGCAGGCACGACAGTGTTCAGTTATGACCCCAGAAACAGCGCATCTTGTGATGGCACCAAGAAGGCCTTCACATAGTTCACCGAGAACCCCAGCTCAGTCAGTAGCTGGACGTTTCTTGCTGCGTGTTCATCTGCGATGTCCCTCAATTTTGTTTGGATGAGCCAGTCCAGGTAGGGGTATACGTGGCTCCCTTGTAGACAGCCATGCTGCCGCCGGTGCCAGACACTTTTAAGATCCTTGGTGCCAACTTCAAACCGATGGGAAGGGCCTTGAACTGGTAATGTTGCCCTTGAACCACAAAGCGCAGAAACTTGGTGTCCCTTGTGAATGGGAATGTGAAATCCTCAAAAGCCATCAAAGATAGAAAATCCCCTTCTTCCAATAGTCCTAGTACGTGCTGGAGGGTGCCTATCTGAAAGTTCTGAGATTTGATGTACTTGTTCAGATGGCGGCTGTTTAGGACGAGCCCACACCTCTAGCAGATGCTGAGGGACGTGGTTTTCCTGCCTGGCCATTGGTGGTATACGAGGACACTTCGTTGGAACTCCAGGGTGTGTCCGTGGGTGAGCGTCCAGCAGCCAACGGTCGGTAGAGATGGTCTTCCACGCGCTGTCGAAGTTTGCCATCCAGCCTCCCACCAGGGTGCGCAGGTGGGGGCCTGACATCACGGCCGGTTCAATCTTGCTTCGCCGTGGCGGCACCGCCCTGGGGAGCTTGGCGATGGCGACCTCCTCCAGACTTGTTGCAGCCCCTGTAGGATTCCTGGGCCAAAAAGCAGGACGGTTGACGGTAGGATTAAGAGCCTCCACCGAAGCCTCTGGGGGGGCCTTGGGATTTACCACCAAACTCAAAAGGACGGCAGTCTATTGAAGCGTGCCCAGGGCACGAGCCGTGTCTGCCATTATGGCCTGAAGGGACTCATCCACAGGCTTCCCAAACAAGTTGCCCCCGAAGGGCATGTCCAATACCCTCGACTGAACATCCTGGCGAAAATGTGTGGCCCTTAACCATCCACGCCGACGAAGAAACGCTGTTGCCCATTCGGCAAATGTTAGGGAGAATCCTCATACTATGGCTAATTTCCCTTACCTATAGAGTCCCCCAGCAGCTTTGCTGGATTTGAAGGGTTTGTTTCTTTTTACCTGCTAAGAGTGACACTCTTTTTTTCCCACTCTTCGACATTTCTGCTATTTTTGTGTTTAATGCCTATGGGATTTTCTCTCCCCCATGGGAACCATCTTTATTCACATGTGTTACACAGCAACCTCCGTGCAGTGACAGGGGTGTCATAGCGACCCCCAAACAGACTCCATACCCTGGGACGGACTACTGTCTCCCAGGGCATGTAAAGCCCCCATCGACTTTACTAGTCGATTAACTTAACCAGTACAACCCATCTTACTATGGAGGTACTGGAAGGGGTTAATAGTTTCTCCCCCCCTCCCCCCCCCCCCCATGTTCATTTTCGAGGGGGTCCCGCTTCTGGCTGGTGGCAGTGGTTACTACCATAAATATTCGACCGCAAATATTTCCCTATGGGATTTTCCCATTGTTCAAGGCTACCACTTTTTCTGATCAACTCTAACATACCGGCAGTACATTTTAAAATTAACTTTGCTCCAGTAGGTTTTATTTGCCAGAACTTTAATACAACTTTTTTCTCGTGTCTTTCGCTATGATCCTAACCCAGGTCGGGGAACCTTTGTTGGTCCGTTTGGAAGGGCTTCTGCCCAGGAGCCCTCCTTCGTGCACCACGAAGTCTGGGGTGGGTCCATTGTGCGAGAGGGGGAGTAGGACCCCTGGACAGAGTTGCCACAGCAACTCGGGTCGCACTCTTTCCGGATAGGCTGGAGGGTCTCCCGCCAAGATGACCACTTCACTGTGAGCGACAGCTACGCTTTATGAATGGATCTCTTTCTGCATCAAAGCAGGGTCCACTACGGAACCAAAGAGGAGAGAAGCCAAAGACACCTGCAACGACTACCACCACCGGTGAAGCCCAGCTGCAGCGTCTCACCACTTTTCTCCACACGACGAGAGGAGATCTTCATCTAAAAGCCTTCTTCCCTCGAGCTGGTGGGGCCAGTTTGCCCATCGCCTTCCTGAACCTGATGTGGTCGAATCGCCAGTACCCTGCACTTGGAGACCGGATAGCCAAGCAGCCATCAACCCGGATCGCGATTAAAAGGAGCATACCTTTTAAACTTTGTTGGCAGCACTGCGGCTGGTTTCATCCCTGGGTAGTGCAGTGCCTCGAACCTTCCTCCACGAGAGCCTCTCTTCCTCTGCTAGATCACCCGAACTGCAGGAACTACCAGAAACAACCGCCACCACAGGAGCCACTTCTTCACTTTTAAAGGTACATTGTTCCGCCAGGCCGTCCTTCCTTCGCGGCAGTGCTAAAGGTGTTTTAAATCCTTTTTCCTACCTGTGGGTTGGCTGCCCCTCTTAACATTCTTAGACTTTCTGCATCCACCTTTTTAACATCGTTTACCAAAGACCTGACTGCAGCTACAAGAACATATTGCTCCTGGGCCCTTGCCCTGTACCACCAACTCTGGCACAGGCCTACTGACTCTGGTCACATTTGTTAGTCCTGTTTTCTCGAGATTGATTCTCAATTCGAACTGTGGTGCAACCCTTATAACTACCCTTTCCTTTCCCCTGCATAATTATGGTACAGGCCAATCACCAGTCCCATTCCTGCTAAATATTCTACAAAGCAGCCTGTATGCAAGTCCAAAAACACCTGGAGGAGAACCAACTCCTTGGCCTGCGGCAATCAGGTTTCTGCCCAAGACATGGCACGGAATCAGCCCTCCTCGACTTAAAAAAATCAAATGACCTGAGATTTAGGCAAGCCTGCACTTCTACTTGACTTATCAGCTGCCTTCGACCTGGTCGATCACAACACGCTGTGCCGTCACCTCGCCTCTGCTGCCAACTTCTCTCCCAAAGCACGCGACTGGATTACCTCCTTTCTCCAAGATAGGGCTATGAAAGTTCTCGGACTGGGCCCCCCCGAGCCTACTTAAATGTGGAGTCCCACAAGGGTACTGCATAGCGCCTACGCTCTAACCTTTTCACCAGGCCACTGTTGAGCATCCTGGATGCCATGGGCATATCATACACCAATTATGCGGATGATATGCAGGAGTTAATCCCTCTCAGGAGACTACAAGACTGACATGTCCAATCTCACAGCCATATACTCTACTAGCCAATCCTGGATGGTTGATAACTGGCTCTGTTTAAACAGCGAAAAACTCCTACTCATCGGCTCACCCACTACCCTGGGCAACCTCAGTCAGGAATACTCCTCCTTTACTATTGAAAATACACCCATCAAGGTGTCTGACCAGGTCAAAAACACTGGGCTTCTTACCTTGACTCAAAGCTCAGATGTAAATGCCATCTCTTCTTCATCAGCTTACTACGCCAAAATGAATGCAGCCACACCTTTCCTCTCACAACAGAACTGCCTAGCCATAGCCAGAGCCATCATTGGCTCTAGACTACTGCAACACCCTACTATCTGGGACGTCTTGCAAAAACCTTTCTAAATTTCAACTAGCGCAAAACAATGCCCTCAAGGCAGCCACTGGGACCTCAAGAAAAGAACATCTCTGAAATCAGGAGACAAGTCCACTGGCTCCCGGTTAAACAATCATTTTCAAAACTCACTATCACACAAATGCCTCCATGATACTGCCCCTCTGTACCTTTGTACAGAGGATTGTGAAACACCGCCACAAGACCCCTTAGGGAAGGTTACTCTAACCCAGTGGTCTTCAAACTTTTTTGGCCTGGGCGCCCGCTGAGCAAAGTTTGGGCAGGCCGGGCCCACCCACAAGTGCCAGATGGACAGTATGTAGAAATCGCTATGAACTTTTGCGTGCCGTCACCGCACCCTACTCCCAGTACAGACCCTGGGCTCTCGCCACCCTACTCCCACCACTATCCCAGTGCTGCCGCCCATCCTGCTCCCACCACAGTCCCATAACACAAGTACACACACATCCATACACATTTAAATAAAAATTAAATCTCTGCAAACGTACCTTTTGATGTGGCCTGCGTGTGGTTGCAAAAATGCCCCGCTCCAGGTTGCTCTGCCCTATGTGCGAGGGGGCGCAGGAGCACCCCCCCATGCACATACGTATATGCAGTGCCCCAGCCAGCATTTCTAATGAGCTATGCAAGGCTGGGGAAGCGAAATACCGCCAGCGTTGCATGGCTCAGTGATCATGTGCGGCTGGGTAAATGAACTGTCAAAGGCAAACAATGTTTCCCTTTCACAGTTCAGCCAGCCCGAGAGCACTCCCTCAGATGGAAAAAGCAGCTGAGTGAGTGCTCAGTGTTTCACTGGGCTGGCTCCTCGGCTCCCCCATAATGGGTGAGGTGGCCAGTGGGCGGACGCACCCTCACTCATTATGGATGAGCCGGCAGGCTTAGACTGGCCTATAGGGCAATAGGGTGATGAACGTACCAAAAATGCAAAATGCTAGTGTAGGCCAGTCAAAATGGGCCACTTTTTTGACCAATGTGGGCCAGTTTGAGGAGTTACTTCACTATGCAGCTAGTAATTTTGACCATTGTTGCTGAATAATCTTTAAATGTCACCATTTGAACAAAAAAAACCCTAATCAAACAGTCTGACTAAAGGACTGAATATCCATTTGCAACTGCTGGTCCTTTTTTCATTGGTACCGAAGACCGTTTTATGGTCCAGTCTGACCATGTGAGCCTCCCCTTCCCATTTCTTCCAAACAAAACAAATTTTTTTTTTAATTATATTTTTTTCTCCCACATTTCATGCTGGGCTCTGGTGCCCCCTCTGATGCGGTGGCGGTGCCCCTCTGGGGGGCGCACCCCACAGTTTGAAGACCTCTGCTCCAACCTTATCCTGGTGCCCAAAACCAAAAAGGCCCGTGCAGGAGGATCCAGCTTCCCCACGATAGCCACACAGTGGAATGCCCTGCCGCCTTATCTCAGAATGATTCAGTCCCACCTAGCTTTCCGCAAAGCACTCAAGACAACTCACCTAACCAACAAGCTGTTCTGGTATGTACTCTTAAGTAAAATGTTATGAATGCTGCAAATGCAACTAAGTCCTGATGGTCAGATATAGCCTGCCTACTGAAAATTCCTTGTGAACTCCTGTAACAAACGCCACGATGCCCCCGGGCTGTACGTGCGCTCTACAAATGCAAATAAATTGTGGAATGCCATTTTGCTCAGTTCTCATTTGAAGTATTGCCTATACTGATGTACTGTCTGGCTGAACTAGTTCACAACTGATGGGAAGTGTTGCTAGGGTGTATAAGAACCTATTTCTAGACAACTTGTGTTTTCCCTCCCTTGTGAGAAATTGCTAGAAGATCCCATGTGTGTAGTTGTCACTGCCTTTTTGCTCAGTTTTCACTCTGGTTCATGTGGTCTACAATTTATATAGCGAGTATATTTTTCTATTGACTTAATTTAACTTGCTTGATACTTGTGATACATGTGGTTGCTTAGAAGTGTATAAAATATATACCTACTTTTTAACTACAAAGCTTTGGTCAGTGTTTCCGTGTGCCATAGTACAGTAGGCCTATTGTGTAAACCCTGAATACTGCTCATCTCCCTCTTGATACAAGTCTGACTGTTCAGCCACAGCTACCAACTGATACCAAAGGGGATTATTGCTCTCACCTGTAGTCCCAATCTGGTGGAGTGCTCCCTAAGGGAACTGCACTGGATTCTGCCTAACAGCAAAAGACTGTCGGCTATGTCCATGGCTACGGTAATGGCATGATCCGAAGCCACTTCTCCCTCCTGCAAGATGGCCAATGCTTCCGCCCCTTTTTTCCTTGGGAAGGAAGTCCAGGAGTGGAGAGATCTTGAAGCAGTAACGCGCCACAATTGCGAGGGCGTTCGCAGCCTTGATCGTCTTTGCTGCCGACGTGATGACTCGTCCCATGGCGTCCAACTTCTTCCCCTGGTTGTCCAGTGGGGAGGTCGAGGAAGATCCAGAAAACTTCCTCCAAGCCGCAGCAGAGATCACCGAAACTGAATGGTGGGATCTTAAACACTTGGGTATAGAGTCCAGCACCCTGTACTTTTTCTCTCAACAGTTCCTCTTCGCCAGGGCAGAGGACGGATTCTTCATAAGAAATGCTTCATCCCAAATGTCGTCCAAGAGCGGAATTAAACGCACGGCCTTCCTCTTAGCCTTGCAGCGTTGGTACAGGAAGCCTACTTTCTTCTCCTCTGGGACTAGTTGAAACAGTTACGAGGTCCTGGTTATCATAGCGTGGAACAAGCCTCTAATCAGGTGGTGAGGCCCTTGGTGGTAGAAACAGGAGGTCTCCTAACCCACCGTCCATGCCAGTTGCCATCTCCAGATCCGTCTCATCACTTGGCGGGAGGGAGGCAAAGGGTGACAAGGTGGGAGGGTGAACTCTCCTCTTGACTGGGGGGGTGGGGGGGTTCGCCTGATGGCCCAGGTGCTGCAGGGCCTCGTCCGTATCTCTTGAGCACAAAGTGTGTAGAGCTTTGAGAATGCCCACTGAAATGTCCAGAGTTGCAGCGGTTGCTGAGGTGGCAGAGGTAGGAGCGACGGTTGCAGAGGTGTAGGGTCCTCCAAATCTAGCCCTGCTCATCGGTCTAGTTGCCACTCTCGACGTCTCCCTGGTCTGGGTCCCTCCCCAAGGACCTGGCCTCGACAAACTTACCGTCCAAAATTGTCTGGCAGAAGGAAAGTAGCTCCTCCGTAAAGTCTCTGCCCTGCAGGACTACTGCACAACCACCCATTTCCTGCAACAAGGGGAGATAGCTTCAGAGGGATGACAGGCATCGCCTTCTCCAGTGTCTTTTCTATGGACTGAAAAGGCAAGTCCCTCCTAGCAGGCAAGGAAGCTCACCTTGGGGGTCGTACCCTGCAAGGCCACCTTCGATAGGGACGCCACCACTCCTTCAATGGAAGGCTTTGCTGGATGTATTTGGGCCTTCACGACCATGGCCGCCTTCTTTGGGGTGGGGGGCCTTCTCCAACAGGTCTGTCTGGGGCTTCTCCAGAAGCTTGCCCGGGTGGTCCAACTTACACTTTTCACTGAACCCGATCGTTGACTCGCAGTTGAAGGTGCTGGAGACTGAGCTTGCCTGGGCTGCTGGGGAGCCTGTCGCGACAGCGCCACTGGTGCCCGTCGGCTCACGGTGCTTAGCCTTATGTTGGGCCCCTGTCGCCAGAGCACCCTCAAAGGTCTTAGAAGACTGCTCAGTTTTCTTCTTGGGGCTGGGGAGGCATGCTGCCAGGACTCACCTGCAGCAGGGGCCTTGGCCTGGAGCCACTTGGTGACACGCCTGCTTTGATCCTTTATGGTGCCGGGGGACCATCTCCTTGCAAAACGCAGTCATCCTACATGTGCGTTTGGTCCGAATCATGGGCAAAACCTCTCTGCCATGTCCATGCAGGGTAGGCGTCAAAGGATCTTCTTGAACCGTAATGAAATTCCGCCCTTGAGGGGCGCTGGAAAATCCAAAAACTGGTTCCTGTGAATCAGATGGATCGATTGAGCTTGAGGCTCGATTGACCGAAGAGAAAACTCTAGAAAAAAAAGCGCAAAAAGCAGTAAAAAGCCCGAGAGCTAATCACAAGGACTCACCACTCGAACATGCAGTAACAATCTGAAGATGGCTGCCAGAGGGCAGTCATTGGCTGGGGCAGTATGACCCAGAGAACAGCGATTGCTTGTTAGTAGAATGACAGATCAGAAGTGAAACTGATTTTCTTTTCCAAGGATTCCCAGCCTGACAGAGGAATATTCATGTGAATCCATGCCAGACCCCATGCTGGAGAACACAATCGCCCCATGGCATCTCACTTTTCCCCTCTGTCTGGAGGGGTGGATGCTGCTGAGGAATAAGCACACCGTGACTTCTTGGCCACTGCAGAGTCGGTGACGATTGGGCCCGCAAGCACTTTGGCGCAGAGTCCAGCAGCCTGTACTTCTCATGGCTATCCTTTTTTGCTGGGGCCGTAGAAGGGTTCTTCGGGAGACAGACCTTTGTCCCAAATGTCATCCAAGAGTGGGACCGAAAGGATGGTCTCTTCGACTTGCGCTACTGGTACAAGAAGCCGCCCTCCACTGGAGCGAGCTGAAATATCCATGCCCTGGAGGACACCTGCCCCTCTGCCCTTTCGCATCCAGAGGGGATGTCTCGGGTAAATAACCAGCATCTTCTCCAGTATCTTCTCTATAGGTTGAAAGAAGGCCGTCTCCGGGCCAGGAGAGACTTGCCTTCGGGGAACCCTGTGGGTCCGCCTCTGCTGCCTTCGAGAGGGACACCCGGGCCTTCAGTCAGGACTGGTCCCTTGTCCTGCATGGCCTTGGTCGTCCAGGACACCTGGTCCTGCATGGCCTTGGTCGTCCCGGACACCTGGTCCTGAATGGCCTTGGTCGTCCCGGACACTTTCGGGGGAGTGTCAGAGCGTCGGTCCACCATGACCTTGTCCAGCAGGTTGTCTTCTCCATGGCAGTCTCTGGGTCCACCTAGAGTTTGCCCAGGTGGTCCGACTTCCTCTTGGACGATAATCCCGAGTGCTGACTGAATTTGCTGGAGACGAACACTCTGGCTGCTGAGGAGCCTGCTGCAACGTGTCAGGTTCCATAGTAAATAGGTGGTAATTAAAGAATTATTATCCTTATGTTCTTTGTTTATTTCATTGTTAGGTTTAAAAACTAAATATAGTCCTTTCACTGTTAAAATGGTTGGGCCTTAACTTCCATATTCAGAGTACTGCAGATACCCCAAGCCAAGATGGAGGGCAGAGGCAGGAGTTCTGATTGGGTGGCAGGTTGACAATGGTGTGACTCTCAACATTCTAAACTGCCTTTCATTAGTTTAGTTTCCTGAGCTGGTCATGTTTCTGTTTATCTCCTGTGTTTTGGGCCTTGGAAAACTCTTAAGAAAATATCTTCAACACTAAAAGAAAAAGAAACAACTCATTCAAGTTACATCTACTCTAAAGAAATTAATTTTCCCTGTGGAAGAAAACACTGAGAGGTCTTCTAAAGCAAAAAATAAGCTAAGTACTTTTTATGTAATTAATCTAAATGAACTGCCAAAGTTAGCCTTACCTTCTGTTATTTTCTCCTCTGAAGTGCAAGGATTAAAAGACGTGTTGTGAAGCCAGTGTTTTTACATGGCAAACTCATTCATCAGAGATTATGTCATGAAAACATGATATTTAAAGGCTATTAAAGTTAATGACTGCACAGGCAACCTTTTTTTTTTAAAAGCAGCACAAAGAAGGATATTTATTTTTGAGCCAAGGTATTTTTAACAAAGAGGAAAATATATAAGACTTGTTTACCATATTATATGAGGAATCTTCCAAATGCATCTCATTACATGCAAAGACGTTTTTGAGGAATAACTTACTTTAAAACTGCACTCAACATTAAATGGTATTTCCTTTGGTTGTTGAACTATTTCCATAAAGAGAGGTAAATCAAATGGAATGAACTGATTAAGGAAATAGTACCATTTTAAGGAAAACAAAAGATTATTTCTGTGTTTTCAACTATTTTTTCAAGTGTGCTTCATTCAAAAGACTCATCTTCTTGAGACATTCTGGAGTTTGTGTTCACAGTTTTATTGACATTGTTTGGAAACACATTTTCTTTTCTTCAAGTTCATTTATTTCCACAAGGAACCTCCATCAGTTTGGTCACTTGTAATGACATTCAGTTCATTGGTTTTCAGCAGCACAGTTATGAAACATGACCACCAAAGTTTGCTTTTAGGGTAAAAGAGTTGGAGTTATTTCAAAACTAAAAAAAAATATATAGAAATAATTATCATCCTCTGGGCTTTTTGCAGAGGGTATTCAGGTAGGATTGTTGATATTCATAAAATAGTTGTTTAGTTTTGTAATATTATTTAATGCTTAACAATTTTCACTCATGCAGAGACCGGATGAAGATAGAAGATCCAGTGTCTGATTTGTTATTTTATCCACTTTTCCCCCTTCCCCCCAGGGGTGTCTAGTACTCAGCTGTTCAGTTTAGTTGTGAGCTAGACATCTTAGTGGGATCGTGGGACTCAGCAGCTCCTGCGTTGGATGTGGATATTACCAGCCTGACAGAATGAAAGGCCCAAGTAGTTAACTTCGCCTGAGCTGCTGAGACCACTTCCCAGAATAATTATGGAAGCCTTGGGGGATATGATTAAGGAGTTGAGGGAAGAATTAAGGGTTTCTATAAATGAGAATGTCCTTTTAAATAAAAAGATTGAGGAGTTAAATATTAAGGTAACACATATTCAGGAAATGTCAGAAGAAAGGTTGGTAGGTAGGAGAGAAGAACAGATTTTGGAACCCCCAGTTCTGGAAAGGGAAGGTTCTAGACAGAGAGGAGATTCTGGGTTAGGAGCAATTGGAGGTTTAAAGTCTTTAATTTTACCGGTGCCTCTGGCACCACCTGAACGTTTTTCTGGTGAGGCTAAAAGATTTCAAACATTTTTCACTCAATGTGAATTACATTTTTTAAGTAGGCCGGAAGTGTTTTCTTCTGATATGTCAAAGATAACATTTATGATATCTTATCTTTCAGGGGAGGCTGCTAGTTGGGCAGGAGTGTTGGTTAAACAAAAAGATTTAGCTTTGTATGATTTTAAATTATTTAAGGAGGAGTTCAGTAAGTTATTTGATAAACGTCAGGAATCCTTACAAGTTGATGGTGAACTGCTTGAGTTAAAACAGGGGAATCGAGAGTTAGTAAGTTATATTACCCAATTTAAGACTCTAGTTGTTGAAAGTAACTGGCCAGAAGAGAAGAGAGCATCCCTTTTTTACAGAGGTTTAAGGGATGAATTGAAAGACGCCTTGTCTGGGGTGGTAAATAGACCAACTTCTTGTGACGCCTTGATGGATTTAGTTGTACAGTTAGATTTTCGCCTCTATGAAAGAAGATTGGAGCGTAGGAGGGGAGACAATAAACAAGAGAATAAATCTAATCCTAGATTTGATAGACCTAGGCTGGAGTTTGTAAATAGAGATTTTAGGTCAAAAAATTCTGAAAGTTCAGGAAGAACTAGAGGACCTCTTTCTAAGGAGGAAAGAGATAGGCGAAGAAATAATAATCTCTGTCTTTATTGCGGAAGGAGTGGACATTTTCTTGGGAACTGCCCTTACACTCCAAAGAAAGTACAAAATCCTGACGGCAAGTATCATCAAGTAGCCAATACTCTTCAGGCGGCAGTTCCTCACATAACAATTAATGTATCCTTGATTTTTGAAAAGAAATTGGTGGGTAGTGGTCCTGTGATAATTGATTCAGGAGCAACTGGGAATTTTATGGATTGGGGAGTAGCAAAGAGTTTAGGTATTCCCTTAGTGAAGAAGGTTTTATCTGAGCAGGTTAGTTCAGTGGATGGATCAGAATTAACTTCAGGACCAATCACACATGAAACTTCTCCCTTACTAATGATTATGGCAGGGAACCATGGAGAGGAGTTGATTTTTGAGATTATCGATGCTCCACAATTGAAGATTATTTTAGGCATGCCCTGGTTTACACATCATAATCCTTTGATTGATTGGGGCAGAAGGGTGATTGAATTAAATTCCAATTTTTGTAAGGAACATTGTTTTGAAGGTAAATCCCTTGAAGATACTCAGATTGATGATGTTAAGGGTGCAAGGTTCTTAGGAGAGGTTGGAGCTCTTTTTCGCTCTCATACTATTGGAGCTGTTATGGGAGAGTTACCTGATTGCTACAAAGAATTCAGTGATGTCTTTGATGAGGTAGTGGCAGGTGGTCTTCCTCCTCATAGACCATTTGATTGTAAGATAGAACTTGAACCAGGAGCCACTTTACCTTGTAGCAGGGTTTATGCACTTACTGAAAAGGAAAACGATTACCTTAAGGAGTATTTAACTGAAAATTTAGCAAAGGGTTTCATTAGACATTCCAAGTCCCCGGTGGCATCTCCTTTATTTTTTGTGCCTAAAAAAGAGGGAACATTGAGGACTTGTATTGATTATAGAGCTCTAAATAAGGTAACCATCAAAAACAGATATCCACTTCCTTTAATTTCAGTTATGTTAGATCAGATACAAGGAGCTGAAATATTTTCTAAATTGGATTTGAGAGGTGCTTATCATCTTGTTAGAGTAAAAGAGGGAGATGAATGGAAGACAGCTTTCAAGACTAAGTATGGATTATTTGAATATTTAGTGATGCCTTTTGGATTATGTAATGCCCCAGCTTCATTTCAGTTTTTTATTAATGAAGTTCTACGTGAGTTTCTGGACATTTTTGTTGTAGTCTACATCGATGATATTTTGATTTATTCACAAGATTTGAAACAACATCAAAGTCATGTAAAATTGGTCCTACAAAAATTGAGAGAAAACCATTTATTTGCAAAATTGGAAAAAAGCCAATTTCATACTTCTTCAGTTGAATTCCTTGGTTTTGTGATTACTCCTGGTGGGTTGGAGATGGATTTAAAGAAGATTAAGGCTGTCAAAGACTGGCCATCTCCGACTAAAGTTAAGGAGGTGCAGAGTTTTTTGGGCTTTGCCAATTTTTATAGGAGATTTATCGAAGGATTCTCTCAAATCATTACTCCTATTACTAAACTTCTTAAGAAAGGAGTAAAATTCATTTGGAGTGAAGAAGCTGAAGAGGCTTTTCAGGTTTTGAAAGATCGTTTCATTACAGGACCTGTGCTTTTACATCCTGATCCTTCTAAGCCTTTTTTTGTTGAGGCAGACGCCTCCAATCTGGCTATGGGAGCGGTTTTATCTCAAAGGCATGAAAACACTGGACAATTGCATCCAGTTGCTTATTTTTCCAAAAAATTTTCTTCAGCTGAAATCAATTATACCATCATGGATCGTGAGCTTTTAGCGATCAAGGCAGCCTTTGAGGAATGGCGCCATTATTTAAATGGTGCTAGACACACTGTGACAGTTTTGACTGATCACCGAAATCTTTTATTTTTAAAATCAGCTAAAACTTTAACACCCAGACAATTAAGATGGTCATTATTCTTTTCAGATTATGATTTTGTAATTACTTTTAAACCTGGAAGTCAAAATGGAAAGGCAGATGCTTTGTCTCGTCAGTTTCCTGGTAGTGAACAATTGAAGGAGATTGATCAACAACCTGTGATTTCCTCTGAACATTTTATTGTGGCAGGAGTTTTTGATGAAGGAAGTTTTTCTAAAGAAATTCAAGACTGTATGACTTCTGAACAAATGGATGAATGGGTGAGACAGGACCCAGTGAGAAAAATTAAAAATGGTTTACCATATTTCGACACTAGATTATATCTTCCTTCAGAGAAGCTCCGTGAAAAAATTTTGATTGATTGTCATGAATCAAAACTCTCAGGTCATCCAGGGTTTAGAAAAACTTTAGAGTTGGTCAGGAGGGAATTTTGGTGGGATACAATGAGAAGTGACATTTTAAACTTTGTTAAGACTTGTGAGACTTGTATTAGAGCCAAGTCACATGTGGGTAAACCAATGGGTTTATTAGAACCTCTTCCAATTCCGCCGCATCCGTGGCATACTATTTCTATGGATTTTATAGTTGATCTCCCTAAGGATCAGGGTTGTTCTACAATTTTGGTTGTTGTTGATTTACTTACTAAAGAAAGTCATTTTATTCCAATTAAAGGGGAAGTTACTGCAGAAAGTTTGGCACAGCATTTTTCTCAAGGCATTGTTCGGCTGCATGGTTTACCTAGTCAGGTGATTTCTGATAGAGGTTCTCAGTTTATTTCAAAATTTTGGAGGGCCTTTTGTAGAAGTCTTGGTGTGGAAGTTAAATTAACATCTGGATATCATCCCGAGACTAATGGTCAAGTGGAACGTGTTAATCAAGAGTTGGAAAAGTACTTAAGATGTTACTTGCAAGCAGGAGACAGTTGGGTAGATCTAATTTGGATAGCAGAATTTGCATATAATAATTCTATGAAGGATTCTACTTCCATGTCACCTTTTTTCTGTAGTCGTGGTTTCCATCCTCGTTTCCTTAGAGAACAGATAGAGAAAGACATTGGTAGTCCAGCAGTTGAGATTAGATTACAGACTATGAAGGACAATTTGGTACGAGCAGTCAAGGCACTTCAATTGAGTAAGGCTAGTTATAAGAGATTTGCTGATGTTAAACGCAAGCCTGGGCCAGAATTTTGTGTTGGGAATAAAGTCTGGTTGTCTACCAAGAATTTGAAAATCAAGGGTCGAACTAAATTTAGTCCAAGATTTATAGGTCCTTTTGAGATTGAGACTGTGATAAATCCAGTTGCAGTTAGATTGAAACTTCCCGAAAATTTAAAAGTACATCCAACATTTCACATTAGTCAGTTAAAACCATTTGTGGATGGAACTAGATTAGGAGTTCCTCCTAGTCCAGTTTTAGTGGAGAATCAATCTGAAGAATTTGAGGTCAGAGCAATTTTGGACTCTAGAAGAAGTCGTGGAAAACTTCAGTATTTAATAGACTGGAAAGGTTTTGGGCCTGAGGAACGCTCTTGGGAATTTGCTAGTGATGTCCATGCTCCAATTTTTGTCGCCAAATTTCATAGGAAGTATCCTTTCAAGCCTGGTCCGGGAGGGAGGGCTTGGAGAGGGGGTACTGTCAGGTTCCATAGTAAATAGGTGGTAATTAAAGAATTATTATCCTTATGTTCTTTGTTTATTTCATTGTTAGGTTTAAAAACTAAATATAGTCCTTTCACTGTTAAAATGGTTGGGCCTTAACTTCCATATTCAGAGTACTGCAGATACCCCAAGCCAAGATGGAGGGCAGAGGCAGGAGTTCTGATTGGGTGGCAGGTTGACAATGGTGTGACTCTCAACATTCTAAACTGCCTTTCATTAGTTTAGTTTCCTGAGCTGGTCATGTTTCTGTTTATCTCCTGTGTTTTGGGCCTTGGAAAACTCTTAAGAAAATATCTTCAACACTAAAAGAAAAAGAAACAACTCATTCAAGTTACATCTACTCTAAAGAAATTAATTTTCCCTGTGGAAGAAAACACTGAGAGGTCTTCTAAAGCAAAAAATAAGCTAAGTACTTTTTATGTAATTAATCTAAATGAACTGCCAAAGTTAGCCTTACCTTCTGTTATTTTCTCCTCTGAAGTGCAAGGATTAAAAGACGTGTTGTGAAGCCAGTGTTTTTACATGGCAAACTCATTCATCAGAGATTATGTCATGAAAACATGATATTTAAAGGCTATTAAAGTTAATGACTGCACAGGCAACCTTTTTTTTTTAAAAGCAGCACAAAGAAGGATATTTATTTTTGAGCCAAGGTATTTTTAACAAAGAGGAAAATATATAAGACTTGTTTACCATATTATATGAGGAATCTTCCAAATGCATCTCATTACATGCAAAGACGTTTTTGAGGAATAACTTACTTTAAAACTGCACTCAACATTAAATGGTATTTCCTTTGGTTGTTGAACTATTTCCATAAAGAGAGGTAAATCAAATGGAATGAACTGATTAAGGAAATAGTACCATTTTAAGGAAAACAAAAGATTATTTCTGTGTTTTCAACTATTTTTTCAAGTGTGCTTCATTCAAAAGACTCATCTTCTTGAGACATTCTGGAGTTTGTGTTCACAGTTTTATTGACATTGTTTGGAAACACATTTTCTTTTCTTCAAGTTCATTTATTTCCACAAGGAACCTCCATCAGTTTGGTCACTTGTAATGACATTCAGTTCATTGGTTTTCAGCAGCACAGTTATGAAACATGACCACCAAAGTTTGCTTTTAGGGTAAAAGAGTTGGAGTTATTTCAAAACTAAAAAAAAATATATAGAAATAATTATCATCCTCTGGGCTTTTTGCAGAGGGTATTCAGGTAGGATTGTTGATATTCATAAAATAATAGTTGTTTAGTTTTGTAATATTATTTAATGCTTAACAATTTTCACTCATGCAGAGACCGGATGAAGATAGAAGATCCAGTGTCTGATTTGTTATTTTATCCACTTTTCCCCCTTCCCCCCAGGGGTGTCTAGTACTCAGCTGTTCAGTTTAGTTGTGAGCTAGACATCTTAGTGGGATCGTGGGACTCAGCAGCTCCTGCGTTGGATGTGGATATTACCAGCCTGACACAACGGTGCTCCCCATGGCAGTGGACTCTTGGCGCTTAGCCTTTTGTTGGACCCCTGCGGGAGGGGGCGCTCAGAGCCACTCCGCATTCCCAAATCCGGTAGAGGCATGCTCCTGGGACTCACCCAGGGCAGAGACCTTGGTCTGTAGCCATTCCTTCAGCAGTCTACATCGATCCTTCAAGGCAAGAAATTGGTCCCTCGGATGGCTGATCAATGGAGCACAGGTGCTCGATTGATAAAAAATAGTTAAACTCTTCCAAAAATCAAACAAAAAAGCTCGAGAGCTAAGCACAAGGACTATTAACACTGGATGTGCAGTAAAAATCTGAAGATGGCTGCTCGAGGTGGGGCGTCGGTAGAGGGTAGTCATTGGCTGGGGCAGTATGACCCAGAGCTCAGTGATATTAGGAGACAGTTCAGAAATGAAACCGATTCTCTTCACCAAGGATTCCCAGCCTGACCAGGAATATTCATGAGCATGTGAATCCATGCCAGACAATGCTGGAGAAGGTTGCCATTTAACGGGGCGCGTGTACCAACTTTGTGCACGCATGCCAGTATTGTGTTTAAGTTTGTAGTCTACTCTAGCACCAGAGAACGCCTTTGAGGATAGGAGCCGCAGGTGTGTGCGTCATTTTCATTGTTGAATGTGTCAGTCAAGACTGGCGTGTGACAACTAGTCAACACAGACGTCTGCCAACTGACAGTTTTTATTCCTGAAAGTGCAGATTTTCTAAGTAGATCTGTGCAAAATACAGCACAACCAAGTTAATTTTAACTGGATTTTCAGTTTGACATTAGCAAGAAAAGGAAGCGCATTGGAAATCAACTGTCCTATTGGGATCCAAGCCACAGGATTTTCTTGACATCGCCACTGAGACTAATTGAGAGTGAGACCTGGACGCTTCAGAAATAAGCACAGCAAATTACTGGAGGCCTTTCAGCAATCAATGGCTCAGGTTTTTTCCTTGGGGTGGTGGCTCGGTTAGAGGAAAGCTTTGGGTCCAGTTAACTAACTATACATCCATTGCCAGTCAGTTTGCAAGCAGGGATCAGAAGCAGCCGGTGGCTAGCCAAAACCTGTTTTATCCACCTCTTTCCCCTGGCGGTTGCCTATACTGCAATTGGAAATTGTAGAGTGTGAAAGCATTGGGGGGGCTTTGAGGTCATCCACTCCAGCAGGAAGAATTTGCTGGGACCTCAACAGCATCAGAATGTTCCAACTCATCCCTTCGTGGGTGGAGTTATGGCTACTGTCCAGTCACGACTGTCCCATCCCACAGCAGCCAAGAGGCGGAACAGAGCAAAGGCAGAATCCTCAATAAAGCCAATATAGTTTGGTCTGGATTGGAGCAAGGGGTGGCAAATACTTTCAAAACGTATTCGTGGCCCCTAGGGCATCCATTTATGCACAAGCGTTCCTTGGGATCTCGCTCGGCTAGGATAGCCAGCACTCCCAGGCCAGCTGTCAGGACTGGCTAGTTTAGTAACAGGAAGAGTAACAAGATTAACATTGTGCCTTCAGAGCTGGCTGGGTTAGTAACAGGAAGAGTTTGTTCATAGAATTAACATTGTGCTTGCCCAAGTCAAGATGGAGCGAAAGAAACTTAATCTGATTGGTTAAAGGAACAATGATATGTTTGGTTGCCTGATTGGTGGAGAGGACAATGGGTTTGATTCTTGGGAGATGAGCAAGATTCTAAACTGCCTTTCATCCAGAGAAATTCAGTGGCTGGTTGTACATTAGTTAAGCTCCTTAAGTAAGGCCTTTTCAGAGCTCAGAAAATCTACCAAAGTAGTAAGAATATCGTTTGCTGGTCCAGTTTGAACAAGAAGTCATCAGGTGGGATCGTTCTTTTAAAGATTTTGAGATTGTCAGTGAACTTTCATTTTATTTTATAAGAAAACTTAAAGAGTAAACAAGTTTCAAGTTCATTTGAGAAAAGAGACATTTACAGTTAAAGTTATTATAAGGAAAACAAGCTTGAAGATTGTGCGTAGGATTTTAAAGTTGATTAACTGCGTGTAATGTTCTTCAAGACTGTTTAATGTGTGCGCGAGCTCGCAAGTTGTCGTTTACGTGTTTTTTTTAAAAGCGCGTGTGGTTTTGCGATAGAGCGCGTGCCCAAAAGAAGTCCGCGAGTGAATTTTAGCGCGTGTACATTTTTACACGAAATAATTCTCAAGAGAAAGCGCGTGTTGGGTTGCAGTGCGCGAGTCCATTTTTATCAACGTGCGTTATTTATCGCGTTTACGTATTTTGTCACGTGCGCGGATTTTGTAAATAATTGCGTGTGTATTTTACACACAAGGACAATTCTTCACGTCTTCTGATTTCACCGTGTTTATCGCACACGCTTGTTAAGGAAGAAACTATACGTTCCTTGTGTAAATAAGGAAAACAATTCACACGCAGAAAGAAAGCAGTATTCCAGGAAGTTAAAGAATATTTAAAGTAATCTATGCAAATGGACCTCAATGTTTTCAGAGAAAGACTGCAATCTATGTAAGCATTGAAAACTACATAAGGTCAAAAGAATTTTGAAGTAAGAAGAATATCTAGTTCTGAAAAGATGTTGCAAAGGCCATCACTTTAGAATCCTAAAGAGACTAGATTGGCTTGAACTATTTGCACAACACAAGATATATTTACAAGATATTCCACAAAGATTACTAACCTCTAAGTCTTTTACTGAGGTTTAAGAGGTAAAGAGTTTAGAGTTTAGCATAATTTTAGAAAAGAAGTTTTCTTATATAAGTAACCAGGTGTATTTGTTTACCACAGATACCAGAGCCTACCAGACGGTTGAAGGGCTGCAGTGTCTCCGTTGTTATTTTCTCCAAATTCCCCTTTCCTTTTCTTGGGGTTTTCAGCTCAGCTTATATTTAAGGGTTGAGAGGTGAACTCCTGGTGAGGGTCTGTGGGGCCAGCATCAGCTCCTGTGGAATTCAGTCCAGACGGACCCTGACACCAGCTTCGAAAGTTGGAAACTGCTGTCCACGAGGACAGACCCTTCCCTGGCGATTGGAACTTCCATATTGGGCACAAGGCTCCCCACTTTGTAGGGCTGGATGCTGGACATCGTTATGGTTCCCCCCCCCCAGGACGGCCCAATGCATAATATTGCGTTCCATTACTGGTCGTGGTTGTGTTTTCCTCACTTTATCACATGAGGCTACAGTATTTGTATAGTCATTAGGTTATTCGTGTTTTATTGGGCATAAGAGTATGTATTTTTGACATACAAATGTCTAAGAAAGTGGTTTATTTATCGTGTGCTCCTGATCTCTCACCCCTTCTGCGACTTAATCTTAAGCGCCTGCCAAGCTACCTCTTGGTCTGACAATGGCAAGAAGGCTCCCCTTTTCACTTAACTAGGTGGCCTCTTTAACGTCTGTCCCCCAAACCAGAGTTTAAATTGTGCATGCAATCCAGAAGGGATATCCCTTTAAGCCCTTAACCAGTAATACAGGAGAAGAAACACCAGTAATACAGGAGAAGAAACTATCAATATTCTTATGGCAGTTTATGCCAGTCTGCCCACCCAAAACGTGACAAATTCTACTCGAACTCCTGCAGAGTTTAATCCCTCACCCCAGAACCTCTGGGCTCTATGAAACGTGCAGAATCCTAACCGCCTCAATTTGGAGGTCTAGGAAGAATATGCTTAGCAGAATGGGTAATGAGAACAGGTGGGGAGAACACGCCAGGGTGAGACATGTGGGGAGAGCACTGAAGGGTCCCCAGTATGCAGCAGACCAACTCTCACCCCCCCCCCCCCCCATTGGGGTTTGTCAGCCAGCTACAAAGCAGATTCTCACTGCAGTTTACTTCAGGGTGCAAAACACACCAAGCAATCGGCAAATGGCACAGCAACCTACAGGATCAGTGTTCGGTCTGTCTCCAGAACCTGAACGGGTACTTCAGCTAGTAGGCTGAAGAGCCTATGGTCAAATCCCATGCTTGACAGGTCTTCACCATAGTAGGCAACAGATTACAAAGTGGTGTGCAGTGGCTGGCTTACAAAGTTACATTACTTTGTTAGACAAGTAGGCGAACTGGGAACAAAATCCTCGAGTGGTTTTACCTCTTCCAAAGCAACTTACTAAACACCCATCGTTAGCTGCCCCTTCTCATTTTCCTGTGATGTTGGTGCACCCTCAGCAAGTCAGTAACCGAATGACTAGGCTATGCAGATGATTGCACCCACACACTATCCTCAACTTCGGCACAGAATCTCCCATCCACTGGTCCCCTCTTTATCTCAATAGAATTGAACTTCACCAGCACTTCTTACCCCGGATCCCAACAGTTCTCCCCAATATGGCCGTATGGCATACCTGCCTACATTTTAAAATGAAAATGTAGGAGATCTACCTCCCCACAATGCCCTGCCCACAAGTAAAATATATTTAAGTTTGTTTTGTTAAACAGGATTGTAATATGCAAACGCACAAAACATTAAAGGATCCATCACAAACATTTACACACAAATGTGAACGTGTATTTAAACTTTAGTATCATCAATGTGACAATGAAACCTCTCCAACACCCCCACAATAGCTTTATTAATAAATCCACATGTGGCATAGCACAAGATACCATAGAGGAGGCCGTAATGTCTGCCCTTCATTAGTTAACTCGCTTTGAAGCAAAACATGAGCGCATTTGGGGAGTGGGGTAGGGCAGTAACATTCACTCCATCAGATGTGCTGTTAGGAAGCACTGGGACACAGCGTTACTTGCCAGTATTGCATGCATGGCAAAAAAAGGATCAAAGCACAAATCTAGTGGAGACGCAGAGCCGGCAGGAAAACCAGGAGACTCAAGCCTGAGGTAAGGCAGGTATGCAGTATGCTAGGAGCACCCAAATTGTGTAGGGATATCGCTATCAGCATGTATCCTGCCTAGATCGAATTGTAGACAAATGTAGGGGAGGACAGGCCTTGAAGGCCCCCCTCACCTGCATCATTCTCCCCAGGTGAGGACCATGGCTCGTTGGGTGCCCCCTCACGCCACCCGGGCCCAGGTGGAGGAGGGTTCGCCCACCGACGACATTGCCCCCACGTATCTACTGTTCGCATATACTAAAGTTTAGTCAGGCCTAGAAGCCATCTTGGTTAGCAAAGATGGCGTGAGTTTAGCGCACTGCAGCGCGGCCCCCACCCTTGGAGAACTTTCAAGCATCCCTGCTGCCGCAGCACCGTGGCAGATCCGCTGCGAGCGCGTTCCCATGAGAAAGTTGGGTATGAGCTAGCGCGCAATAGTAACACTGTAGCATTTCGTAACCCACAATGTAATACTGCGCCCCGCGTGACCTGGCCAGCAAGGATGGGGCGCCGGGGAAAGAAACTGTACCATAACTATCTGAAGGAAGCAGGAAAGAATCCTTAAGTAGAACCTGCAAATTAACTATAAAAGTACAACGTTTAAATGACTTCACCCCATAACTGGACTAATGCTGTTATATCACACCGAAGAATGTACACAGTTACACAATGAAACTTATAACCTATATATGTATAAACGTTTTTTAAGCTTTATGTACGAATCTTAAACTCTATGTCTTTTTTAGTCACCCATAGCGGCGAACATTAATCCCTGTGTTGCACAACCTAGTGCTACCTCAATAGTGTAAAATGTATATAATGAATCAAACACTGTAATAGATAGAATGCTCTACAGTAGAAAGGTACTCAGATTGAATGTGTTAAAGAAATGTTTAATGTAATTGAAATATATGTGTGTTCCAGTAGATTAAAATGAAGCAGACGTTATAGAAGTTCGGCACCCAAAAGTCGACAATGCACGAGGAAAATACCTTTGTGAATGTGAGCAAGGCCATTCTCCCTCCCACCCTGTGAAGCCTGCCAGACACGAAAGCTAAGGCCTGTGTCGCGCTCCCCCACCTCCCCCCAACCAAGCTGGAGCCGCTTCAGAGATTTGTAGGCCCCGTTACAGCATCCAAGGCCACAGCCCGCCACCTGCGTTATTTACAGCACAGTAATAAAACCCACGGTTGAATCCACAGATCTACCAGCACCCTCTCGTAAATCCCACAATCCCCCCAGACCACCCTAAGCATGGCCCCGTGCATGGGCGACCCCCAACGCTGGGACAAGACAGAGTGGACCATTTATAACTACTTCTAACGCAGCAGACAGGCATGTACCACCCGTCCCAGGCCCCGGAGCCCAGCCCCTCGACCTAAAATACCAGTCACACGGACACAGGTAAATCTCACCCCGACAGACGACCACCAGACCCCTCACAAGGTGCATTCCTCACGTGTTGTATCTATCTGAACGAAAGCCTAATGAAAGGATTTACAATGAAAGTTAAATGTCGTTTTTTAAAGTAACTGCAATGTGCATGGCCTAGGGCAAATAAGTCAGGAAAGGTATTCATCTCTGTCACAGGCTGCCCCATCGTATCAACACCGCCCAGATGACCTCAAGCCGGCATGCCAGGCCCGGCCCAACCCACGAGGCTGACCAGTGACGTCCTCTCGCCAAGACCAACCACGCTGCAGCAACACCTATAGTTAGTCGACGCCACCCAATCCCAAATAACTTGTGCCCCCTATAGTGTGTAGGTTCTGATGACGTTTTTTGTATTAGAAATACGCCTGTCTTTGCTATTGTCAGACAGAGCGCTCTCGGAGGTTGCAGAGTTCTTTGCATGCCACATTCTTTGGATAAACTCCCACTTACGCTCACCCGCACTCTGTCTTGGCCTTATTCCCATTACGGGAGAGTCCTTTATTGTCTCTCATTGCGGGGAGGATCGTGCTGAAATTGGGGGCGCTTCCTTTCACATTTAAATTGAAATGTGTACATTAAGTGTTAGTACCCAGGAGCAGCAGAAAAAGGTACTTCGGTCATGATGCATCATCTATAGAAGCAAACTGAACGCAAACTTTTTTGAAGTGTCTATGCAGGTCAATAATGCAAAGTAAACGTTTTTATTAAAAAAAATACAAATTTTATTTTTTTTAACGTACAACCGTCCCTCCAGCTGCTTTGGCAAGAATGGCCGATGGCAGTCCACAAATAGCTGCTCCTGTCAATTAAAGTAAAACAGATTAAAGAAAAGCATATACAATTTTCCACCATTTTAAGCCATTTGCAATTTACTAAAAGCTCCAGCACAAACTAGACGAGACCTTCAGTTGATCCCTTTACATTCGGTTAAAAGCACAATGGTTCTGCATATACTAAGTCACAAACGTGCATCTGTTAAATGCTATTTTAATGAAAATTACCCAATCCCTCCACTCAGTGGCCATGGGATTCAGGTCTGCACGACAGCTTTGAGACGATTATGTTGCAGCAGACTGAAGGGAACCTTTGGAGTTACTTTCCAGAATAAGGATGAAGGTAACTTGATTTTTCTAAAAGTATGTTAAAACAAACTGTCAGTTAACTTAATTCCTAGAACTTTCAAAGTGAAGCCATTCAGATCCCAGTGGGAGGAATAAGTATTCTCAACCATGTTTAAATACAGTAGAGGCGTTAGATATCTGGAATCATGCATATATGAGCAAGTCTGGCTAATTTTCCAGATAGCAGTACTCCTGTTGCATACGCTTAAAAGAAATTGCAGCAGATTCAGCAAAGTTCTTCTGAAAGAACACAAGCAAGCTGCAAGAAATGCATGCATTTTATCAGTATGCTTGAGAGAAAGCAATTGAAATGGATTAGTGTGAACTGCTCAGTTGATATCTGGTACAAGGCTAATGCCCAACGTAAACACTGAACGCGGTTCGAGTTTTAAGTGCATGCTATAACCATTAGCATTCCAAAACCACAGCATTAGGCCACGTGCAATAAACATGGAAATGTATACTCATTGTTTACAGGACTATGCAGCCATCAATGTAATTAGCTTTAGAGATGGCACATCCAGAACTGACAAAATCATGTGAATATTCCAACCTCTGAAAGGCGGGCTGTTAATTAAAAACATGACGAAAATCTTCGGCATTAGTGTCGAGATTTTTAAAATGCCAATCCCTGCCTGCGTTTATGAAAATGTGCCGCTACAAACAAAGCAAGCCACTGAAATGTATTATGCGACTGGGCTCTGCTCAAAAGCAAACAAAATTGTGGATCTATTTTCATTGAAAGTAAAACCCAACACTGACCTTGTTTTCATGTTTGATTGGCTGCTACGGCTGACCAGACCGGTATAGTTTCTTCACAAAACATTAGCACCCTTTAAAACAAGGAGAGTCACTTATAAAGTAATCAAAATGCTGCAGAGACCCGACCTTTCCCCCACAGAATCCTGCAGCAAAATTAAACCAAGCTTGTTCCACTGCGGTATGACCTGGTTGCATTAAATAAAAGGACAGGCTACTCCAAATAATCTACTATGGTAAAGACACTAGAAATTCCGACATTACTAACGTGCATTAAAGGGTTACGAAAGGTCTTCCAGATACGCAAGTGTCAAATACCTTGCACACCAAAGTAATTTGAATAAACTTAAGTGTATATACACCAGCTCTAGCAAAAGGGGTAATAAGTTTGACAGCTCAATTCAGGCAGCACCAACTATTCCGATTGTGCCCTCACGTGGAGCTTGGTGCCCAGTTACCAAGAATGTGCGACTTCAAAAACAATCCTACAATGGAAGGCAGACCGGTAACTGTACGGCACGAGGGCAAGCATTCTACAAACTGGGTTTTTACATTAAAAGCTCACAGGGCCATGTATTACTCAAAGCAATACTCAACTTAGAAATACATCTGCTTTATTAAAGAGGAAGACTGGGGAAACGAGCAGATTAAACTCGGCAGTTTATAGGCATAATATACTGAAAGAAATCCATAAAAATTAAGCAGCTCTGCAATGGATTACCGTTTAACAAAATCTCGTATAAGTAGAGCATTCTAGAAAAAGGAATTTTAAAGCCACATTAAAGTTACATAATTCTTCAATTGGTGTTGGCATGTGTCGCTCGAGTCTAATAGAAAGGACCCGACAAGGTTACATCCCTTTGTGAAATCAGCTCTACTCTTGCCTTGCACCCACCCAGTGTCCCTGCTGAGTTACACAGGGTTAACAATGACCTATAAAGACAGCAAGTAACCATTGAAAATAACCAGCGTACAGTAAAAGCTTACCTGACACGTGAACGATATCGGTCTTATTCAGCAAACACCCAGTAGCCTTCCCTAAAGGACAACAGTGCAAGTTATTAATTGGCGACTTAAAAAAAGGTAGTAACAACTAATCCCTAGATCTTAATTGATAAAGCTGAACATGAAATTAAGGCTACTGGTGTCATTTACGTGTAAGGGTCATGGAAGTGAGTAATAGCCTACCCCATTAAGCTTCTTTTAAAACGCATCTAAGATTGTGCATCGGGAAAATTGCATATGGCACGGTAGCTGCATGCCTTTAACAAAGGCAAACGCTAATTCACATAAATGGTAAACCTCGAACTCTTAATAGCAGAGGCAATTACGAACCACCCATTGGTTTTATTAACAGGTTTGAAAACTGGTCCAATAAGGAATGTGGGCGTTAAGTAAAAATCCCCATAACCCCCCCACACAATAAATTTCATCTTGTAGTAAAGCAGTTAAAGCCAGCAAACAATAGTTGGGATACAATGCATTTACGTTCCCTACCAGTACTGGACATCAAGGCAAAGATTCTGGCACCACACTTCTGAACCACATGAATTTTATCAAAAATATGATAAAACTCAACTAATAAAAATGAAACCCAATGCAAGCACTTTAACACAATCAGTGCAAAAACATGAAGGATCCACATTCACGAGGACCTAAAAACATGAAGGATCCATTATACACGTGGACCTACGTTGGTGTAGAAAGCTCAAAGCTTTCTATTCCAATTTATATACACAGAATACTTGCAGTATGACAAACTGCAAGTTGACATTGGACAGCCAGCTGCCACCTACCTAAAGTGTTGCCTGGACTAGCACACCAAGTTTACCAGGTTTATGAAGCAGTGAATGCTTTGGGTGACAAATGCTGTCACCACCTTATCCTTTGACTAGCCCATTTCAATTCAAGATGGAAACAATACACTGCCACTTCATCGCTGCATCCCCATCATGATCCATGCCCCCCAATTTTCAAGCTTTACAACCCTTCGACACATTTAAATGTTTAGAATTTACAGATTGCGCTCCTATCGCAAACCCAACCGCCAAAGCCCATGACTCGGAACTTGAAATCAAAATTAGGTTAGAGAAGCAGGCAATAAGTAAAATGGCCTACAGATTTGCTACAAAGTAGCTTCAAAAAAGTTCAATGCGAACGACGACTATTTTGGGCTACAGGATTGTGAAAGCACACCCATGTTGTAAGTGGCTGGTCAACAAAAGCAATAAAAAATCTGAAACACGTCTCTGGTATTAAAATCCCATTCCTCCCACGTCAGTACAATCCTATATCACAATCTCAAAACAGTACAGGGTCCACCCGAGAGCTGTTCAAGCTCGGCAGGTTCCGTTAGAAATATTTCAACACAAAGCGCTACTCACAGAGCACTTTACCAGTGTTCAAGTGTTTGCATATTTTATTCAAGTGACAAATTAAAGCTGCACAAGCCAAAGGGGGCTCGGCCAGTACAGACCAATACAGGAGTCCTTATATACAGGTGCATGGCGCACCAATAAGGATTTTACGGTGCATCGTTTTTATTCCCACCCATGTTTAAAGGATAAAGTTGGAAACAAAATACTTAATAGCTACAACTGCAACAAGTACAATTCTAGATGTCACACGATTTGCAAGGATGCGGGATACATTTGTCATACATGAGTGCTGCACTGTAATTTCATCAGAAGTGTGATGCCAGAATACCAAAAGACATTACATCATCAAGTGACCATTATTAGGATACTGCATTTTTACCTACCTGTGTTCAGCCAGCAATGAGAATCTTGGAGCAAGCGGGAATACTACATCCGGATCCTACTGTCCATTTGCCACCTGAAGTACTATACTCCTCACAGGTAAGCAGTTACGTAGATTGCTCATAAGTGAATTACAGTCTAGAGAATTCCAGAAAGAAGGCTAAAATGACAATGAATCTATGGGCTTTAAATTTAGACCGTCAGTTACTGTACTGTTTGGTCATTGCAAGAGACTTCCCAGAGGCAGTGTAGTGTGCAAGTGATAGTCCATGATTAGGTATTGTGGTGGTAAGCAGAACATGTGCCAGGCTATGTGTGCTGTGAAATATAACATTACTCGCAAAGATGCGGGTTAAAGTACAAAAAGTGTAAAATAAACTGAAAGAAAAGGCTTTATCAAATGTTTAAATCTGTTGTCAAAAATACTTATGGTCAAAAATACATCGTGGACATGTGTATGAGACCTATATTAGAAATGTAAAGACGCTCGTCTTGCCAAATTTGGCGGATGAGCGTCCAATCACAGCATGCAGGCCTTTAATCAATGATGTCTTCAAGGGGGTTTCCTCCACGGGGCACTGTTAAAAAGTTCACAACATTCCATTACAATGCAAGGCTGCCCATCACCCAATCGACCATAATGGACTCTTTCTGCAGGTTTCCCACTCGAACAGAATTCTAAATTAGATACCCAAAAAATTATCCCCAGCTACCACTTTAAGGAGGCCAAAACAACCCAGCAATCACGGATGCATACCAAAGGCAGTAAATCAAGCATGGCCCGCCTCAAATTATCCAACAGCACACACTGCTCAGCCACCCACCCAGCACCACAACTTGCTGCAGTCAGTGATCCAGAACCAATGTGCATCGCTATACAAATCCCAATAATGTAATGCGTTTATGGAAAAAAGGGCTTATTGACACTTCAGCTGTGCATTTAAAACTAGAAAAGATAACGTGCATCAGTTAATCTGTTTACTGTCCAGAAGCCATTTACATTGAATATGGGTAATTTGGTTAGGAAACTGCAGCCTGCAGTGAATGGGCTTCTCACCCATGTTATGTTCACTGTCTATCAGGCCAGGCATTTTTGGCCTCGTTCGGCTCCATTGAAATGATTTGAGCCGAATTAATCTGAAAACTGTCCCATCTTCTTAAGCGTTTTACTTCTTCACCCCCACCACCCCCAACCATTACTGACTAGGTCAGTACCCGGTAAAACCTTACTTCCACAAGTGAACAAGGATGTCTAGGTCACATTTACAAAGAATCTACTGAGAAAGGGAACATTAGCCATCTAGCACAAAGTTAGAACAATTCCCCCAACCCCATCAAATCCAGAAGACTTAAGACTAGGGAATATTTGTTTAGAAAATGTCTCTAAGTTCCCGTTGTAAGGCCTAGCCCTTAGCACCAAATATTCCTGAACAGGGTAAATTAAATTAGGGACATACTTCTGAAGCTACGAGCTAAAAAGCTCGTAACAAATAATTGGTACCAACATGTGAAAAAGTACCAGTGACCGCATTAATGCCAAGTCCACACAACTTTTTAGTAGACATTAGTATGCTCACTCAAGGAAGCTATGTAGACCCGCAAGGAGTATAAAAGCTGCATGAAAGTTTCGAGCATGGAGCGATTCTGTTGGGGTGTAGAATACGCTGGATCGTATAGTTTATATAAAAAAGGGACCTCAGACAACCCAAGTAAAGGAACAATGGGCCAAGCAGTTTAATCTACACCACCCCGTCGCTCATCTACTATTACTCATTAACTACACTTCTAAGCGCCCTGATTTTACGAAGCCAATTCCATTTGTATACAAGGGTGGCAGAATCCTTGCCAGAATGATAACCTACTGGCGATCCGGTGTACAAAACGCAGTGGGGCAGGGCCATCGAAAATAGACCAGTACAACTCACATTTACCCCAACTGTCACGCACAGCTTCATACCCAAGACACAGTCAAGTCTTTCATTTCACGTTTTTGTTTTTTTATTTAGAAGTCAGTTAATACAGCCCAGAAAAGGGATGGCGTTTAAAAGGACAACTTACACATTCAAGGCCCGCAAACGCTCACAAGTACAATGCCAAAAAATATTTTAAGTGTTCGACATTAAACTGCCTGCACTTTGCCCTAACGGCTTTAAATTGAGACCTATATCACAGTTTACAAATAACCGCAACAAAGAGTACAGTTTAGCAGCTATGCCCAGTAAACATACAGTGTGCAAATTGCTCCAATCGGGTTTTTAAGTTGAGAGCCACTATGCACCTGTAGGCAACTGTTCAGGGTGCCACCATATGGCAACTACTGAAACATTTAAACCTGCACATCACGGGGACAAATGCAACCCCCTCAAGTCCTGCATTGGGTTTTTCTTGCTACAAGACAGTCTCAATGTGTATGCATTGTGGATTATGGAAATTATACCCCATTTGCGGTCATTCGAAGGACAATGGATATGGCTCAAATAGATAGCCATGGGGAAGTTAACAAAAAACAATATTTTTGGAACATTTACATAAATTAACTTTCACTTCCCCAGACAGACCTTTTGCAAATGGTAGGTGTATTGTCTTAACAAAAATGTTTCTTACTAAAATGCAAGAATTAAAAATAAAAAAAAAATGTGCCCAAAAAGGAATGAAGTTCAGTGGTCTAATATCGTGGCTTTTTGTTTGGGCCTTCATAGTCATCTCTCCCCCTGCTATAGCCTGCAGCTGCTGTTCCTGCGCTTGGCGTCCCAGCCCCCATTCCTCTGGGCGCAGATGCACTTGCAGGACCTGCACTGGAGCTTCCCTGGGCATACCGCTCATTACGCTATGGGGCAGAATCAGTTGATTATAAGCAGGTGAAGTCCATGTGAGCATAGATATTTTTTAGAAGGATCCGCAGTCAAGTTCGTCGATACAATCACCATTGAGTCGAGATCCACGGCACCAGGAACATAGAAAGGAAAAAAGGGTAATTTGAAAATTAGTTTAGTTACACATGCCTTTCTTGGTATGTTCCCAATTGATCCACACCTGTTTCAACTAATACCAACCCTGGCATGAGTACAGACACCACCCACCCTCACCCACATTTACAATCCACCACTGTACTAATACCCAGTCTTCGTCCCAATTTGGTTATGTCATGTTTTTATACTAGTTGGCAAATTGCAACTGGTGCCCAATTCCCATTCTAGGCCAACACCAGATTAAGCAACTGTACAGCAACATGGTTGAACCCAATAAACCACCACAAATACTGTATACATGACAATCCAAAACGGCTGGTGGTACAATCCAATACTCCCGTGCTGCACTTACACTATACTATTAAGGGCTGACCATGCCTGTAGGGTGGCATCCACGTGTGTGGTAACAATCCCCTCTCCCCTCCCCTTAGCACAGAACATAGACAAATCTCAATCCCATTCTGTTCATGCTACGTGCCAAGCAAGGCCGCCTTGCAGCATACACTGCGTGGGAGCTTGCAGTTTGCACTTCAGCAAAGATGATGAATCGGTGTGGACATCTGAACGACCTTGCAGACGAGGCAGAAATAAAGGGGCCACATACTCACTGTTGCCAATGCAATGAAAAGCCCACGTCACCACCCAAATGCAGTATCCATCGTCACATGCAACAGAAGTATGTATATAGCTGCCAATTAACAGTAATCTCAAAACCAAATGACTTATTCTGCCGACTGCTTAGTTACAAAACTGGTACATAAGCTAGGGCCTTTTAAAATTAACTTGCTACTAACCAAAGTAGCCCTATTTGAATTCCACATGTGGCAGCACCACACTTGGAGCCAGTAGGGTGGGCACAGCACCCTCTGCACCCGCTTGAATAATGCAATAATCCAGGGTTCTCAGGAGACATTGAAATTAATTCTCAACACTGGAGGCAGCAAAGTCGTTCCCATATTTTGTAGCTTTCAGCCAGTGTCCCACTCCCAACGCAATACTCAACTAGCACCAAGGCGCAGCAGCTGCTCATCTACCCTCTTGCCTAAGGCACAAATGCTGCTCACCGCCCTGCTCCGTTTTCAGTTGGCCTCTGGAACTCAATCCCTCTGCAACAGGTCTTCCGACATAGGCAACCTCTTAACTTCTTAGACACTAGCGGCTCCACTACATTCTACAGCACCCTGATCTCTTGGGAAGCGTGTTCATCTGCTTCCCTGGACATTACTTCATCGTCACCCCGCCCCTTATTCACTATTCCGAGACTCCTCACTCAAATTCCAGCCCGTTCTATGGACTTTTGTTTCACAGCCACCTGCCTTGACCTTAACTACCTCTACAACCAACCCACTCTGGTGGGAACATCTCTCCACTGGCCAACCTCCCCCCCACAAATTCATTCTAGTCCAACAAATCTAGAACGGTGCTGCCCCTTCTGAAAGTCCCATCAATAACCCAGTTTCCAACACTCCCCATAAGTGGACCCACGGACTTGTCTTCAATGGAAACCTTAAATAACTGGATAACTACTTGGAAGTGCATCTCCAATCTGGCTTATGTAGTAAACTGATGCACTCGTGCTTGTCGGATACTAATTCTTGCAGAGGTTTACGACTTCTGACAGTTACATACTACCCCACCTCCCACGCCCAGGACCTAGAGTTTCACAAACCTGTTTTCTCCCAGTGTCTGCTACCTGGAAGCACCTTAGGAACTCCCAAACCTGACCACCCACTGCATTCCAAAGATCAGTCCTTTCACCCACACTATATCGTTCTTTGGTTTCACAATTCCCTCCATTGCCGATAACCCTGAAATCAGTCTCATTTCCCTCCTTCATCCCAGCCATTTTACAACCCATTACCTGCTGCCTCATACTGACATTTTAAACTGGATTCCCATTTCCCAGCTTCTATTGGGCAGCTTCCTGCCAGACCCACTTACCCAAAACGTAACTCTGCATTAACTCCCCACCATGGTGATCAAACTACCCTAAAGTTCATCTTTCCACCCGCTTGGCCTTCCTCCAATCCTCAATAACAAGAGTGCACCTAGGTGCTGGTGCACACTTGCTGGTTGGCTCTCATGCATAACCCCCGTTTCAGGTTTTTTAGTCTAGTCTACAAAGCTATTAATTGCCTTAGACCTTGCAGTACCCGTTAAAACATATGCTCCGTTTCTTTGCCTCCACACTGTACTTAATATCACTGTCCCAATGGCTTACCGCCATTACAACTAGATCTCTTCAAAGCTCAACTTCACTTGCTTTAAGTGAAGCTGTAATTTTTTATACTGGTATTAAGTCGCGCAATCATGGTCAACTGGCCGTTCCATCCGTTTGTCCCGGCTCTATTTATCCTCAAATTTGGCTCACTTCTCTACATACTTCCGTACAGGCTCTCTTCTGTGGAATGCCTCTAGTATGCTTCTCGTCAAGCCAACCTGTTCAAAGACTAATATGATATCAAGGCCAAACCTTCATTTACAGTTAATTTTATGGGTATCTCCTAGGTAGCATAGTGCATGTACAGCTGATACAGCACAAGGACATGGCTAGCATAATGCTATATTTCTCAGTTGGTAGGAATTCATGCCTGCATACTGGGTTTTAGCAAGGGACAAAGGCAATACCATAACCAATCTCCACGTTCCGGGGTTAACTCACCCTCAGAATGGGTAGTATTTTAAAAAGGGAAGAAAGTGCACTCAAGTACCAGTGACATGCGACTAGTACAGCATACTATAAACAATGACGAAAGCTGGTGTGCAGCCCTCAAAATTAGTTGTAAACTAATAAGGGAAAACAGATTCTCAGATCACCGCCAATGTAGCCAAAAGGCCACTGGGTGCAGCTTCTCCGGCATATGCCTGGCTACCTACCTACTTCATAGCCATTCCCCAATTTACCCGTGTCCCCCGCTCGCCCACTGTTGTATAAGGACCCTGCTATAGACTCATCACAATGCAATTTACTTCAAAGCATCTTTGATTTTGAACTCCACTATATTTTCGTCCAGCAACCATGTAGCTTGTATATGTAGTTAGCACGTAGAGCCTCAAGGCTCTGTGTGCCGCTATAAATGTTAAAAAACTTGGACTCGTAAACCAGCATAATCAAGGCAGGCTACGTACACCCTTGACAACCGTTTTGTATGCAGCCAGCAGAAGTCAGTCATGATGGTTCTAGATTACCAGGTTTAATAAAAGCCATCATTAAATCCCGAAAAAATGTCCTACGAGAACCATACGAGCAGCATATTAGATTTGTTTGCAATACTAGAAGTGCGTGAAAAGCTACTTACCATTATAATTGGTACTCCTAGTGCAGACTCATTACCAGCCTAGGAAACTTTTGCCACCAGATACCCAGGACCAGAAAGCTTTCCGTTTAATTTCAGACCACATGCATGGTAATAAAAAGCAACCTTGAGCTACAAAGCGAACATGCCATCTGCGGTTTATTTAAGTGTCATGTTGCAGGGGATTTTGCACAGCACCCCGCCACAAAACAATTTACAAGCTATTACGCAATCAATGCCCAACTTAAGGGAGGCTCCACTATTGAGGGTCAGACCTCAATGTGCCCCCTTCGGGCCTGGTAGGCAGTCCTTATCTCAGCAAAAACTCAGCAGCTTGTTATGGACCGTTTATCATGGACCAGCCCCGACCCCCAAAAACCATATGCAACACGAGTACTTAAGTGAAGGCAGGTATGGTTTGAAGCGCATTATAATTCACTGAAAAATCCTGTAGTTGACTTAAGAAATCCAATGAGTTTTCCCAGCATCATTCATGCACCGCCATCATGAAAAGTTTGCACATTGAGGGCACAAATGGCACAGTATTACTACATACCAAGTTTCAGAAGGGAGGACTTCATGGTAATGATACATTATATGGCGAGTAGGCCAGGCCGGTTATAAAAAGGAAAAGGTTGTCCGTGTTCTACTGATTAATGTGAAATTTGATAAGACATTTGAGAACTAAAAATGGTACTACAATGTGGGGTGTGGAAGCTGCCACAATAGTCCGCATGGTCTTGAGGTGGCTGGTGCAGGAAAGTGGAAACTTGCTTCCTAAAAAGGGATGCCCTGAATAACGTGGTGCAATGGGTGGCCTAGTCTTGGCAGGTCAAACAGACAATCGGCACCAGCACATAATTGTGGCGAAGTGCGTCAACCACAGGGACTAAACCCTATGACCTCCATGTCAAATAAAGCAAACTTTCAGCAACAGTAAAACTCAGGCCAGTTTGTAGCTTTAATCCCTCAGTTCTATTTTAAGGCACTGCAGCATTCTAGGGACATGGTACAATTGACAAAATGTTTCTCTGGCCAATGGTACAATCTGCAAAGGTGGGAAGAGGTGGCCGATTAGGGAGTTGTGGCAGTTATGCAGCATCAGGATATTGCAAATAAAATTGCCCCCGACATAACAGGCATGCACTTAAGTCACGTTACGATGATCCCAAATTGAGCTTAAAATTAAAAGCGTCATGAATGCCTTCGGGCTAGCAAAAACGGACAAAGCACAAAAAGTAAGCCAGACGGTTTATTAATCAAAGTACACGTGTTCGTCAATGCAGACTAAGTGTCAACGCAGGATCAAAGGGTAACCAGATTTGTAGTCCAAGCCTTGCCAGTAGAAACACGTTCAAATATATCCCATCGAAAACAGAGGCCTTCGAAATGTGCCTGTAGGCTAAAAGTGCTGTATAGAAAAGGAGGCGAGTAATTCGACACTGCGAAATCTAATCTACCACTCGCATAGTCGAGTAGTTTTTACTTGTACAGGAACATTTCACACGGTATTCTGTCTTGTTGGCGAGTACAATGAAATTGATATTTAATGCAACTCTTGAGGTACATGTATCTTCATGGGTGGCAGCAGTGTGCCACACATCCAAGGGGCTCATGGGGACATGCACCACCGTTTTACAGACGTGCTCAAGTCACCATCGGTCAAGAGCATGTTCTTTGGCAATGGTTAAACCTCTAGATGTGAGGCCTGTACAGTAAAACATTCGTGTAAGAGTTTTAATGTTAGATAGCCTAGTTCAAGATTTAAGCCCTTACTCAAACGCTTATAATTCAACAGCGCACACTCTGCAATTATCCAAATAGTCACAGCCAACTAAAGCACCCTTTGAGCACGCTTAGAGCCTGCACAAAGCTTCAAGAGGCAGCGAGGAGGAAAATTCAGATTTGCTGAACTTCAGAAGGCATGCGCACGCCCAATTAATACGCACCTCCAATCTGAGACCAGTGCATTTCCAGTTAAGCGCCCCCACCCTCCAAACACAAACGACATAAACTGCCAAATGCAATGTGGACACTAGTGATCAAAGTATGCAGCGCCCTTGTGTATATAGAGATTCTCAAATTAATCAAGCCTAACCGAAAAATGATGTGGAACGTAATAAGTATGCAGCGCCCTTGTGTATTATAGACATTCTCAATGAATCAAGCCTGACCCAAAAATGATGGGGAATGTAGTGATAAGTATGCAGCGCCCTTGTGTATTATAGACATTCTAAAACCAAGCCTGACCTAAAAATGTTGTGCAGAACCCTACACAGGCTGGCTGAAACCTTGAGAACAAAGGCAAGTGATGCCTCCGAAAGAAACGCCATAAATATCAAAGTACAGTGTTAAGTGCAGACTGCGACACCTTCGATAGGTTCATGCTGCTATTACAGCATCTTCAGGTGCACTGCCTGTTTAGTCCTTTGCCGTCTTTAATGACCTTCAAGTAATGTAGCTAGGTATTGGAAAAATTAGAGGTATAATCTCCCACCTGCCCTCCCAGCTGTGCAGCCCTGATCAGAACACGGGACCAACTATTGCTTCACAGGTCACACCTTTGCTTCACAGGTCACATTGCAGTTATGTATGTCACGACGCAGGGTTATTCAACAAAAAAAGTAGTCTTCAGGCAAGTTCTGAAGTGCAGCCACGCCACATGCTAGTCTTCACTGGTCTGTGAAAAAAAGTGAGGCAGGCTGGAAACACGGAGGCTCGAGTGGTCGGCATTTCTGGAGCTGGCTGTCAGGTGGCATTCCCAAACACTGGTATTATTGCATGAGTCGGATATAGGAGTACCAAGTACATGTTAAACAGCTCTAGCTGTTAAAACCTGGATAAAAAAAGCCTCCATAAACAGGTTAATAGTCATGCAACTTCGCTATTTAAATGTCCACCAAGGAGCAAATAAAAGTGCCCTCATTACAACCATGGCCGTACCAGGTTTCTTTTTTAGACGACACCCTCCTCCCCCCAATCAGCTCCAGACACCTTAGTCAAGGTGAGGGGGCTGATGTTTAGCCCAACACATCTGGAGAACGGCTGCATACACCGTCAAACCCTTTACCTTTAAGTAGAAACAGGATGTGTTAACATGGCACCACAATTGGGTTAATGCTACCGGGGCCCGTCTAGCTTCGGTGGGTAGCCTAACATTTGGAGAAAGTATAAGTACTAGAGACTGCGAGGATACATGCGTCCATGCCAGTTAATTACCAGAGCACCCCATGGCCCAATATTAGCCACCAGTGGGCATTGTAGTTTGTGGAGCAGGCTAAATTAAATGATGGGTCCAATTCAGTGTGCTTATGACGCTTGTAGAGCAATAAATGATGTTTTGTTTCCAGGCTCAAATACTGGCGGTATTGCTGAACAAGCAGGCATAGGTCGAGTATGCATAACTGCATTTAACAAACCAATCTGCTCGTATAGCTTAAAAAACGTGATGCCAGCATAGGGATTTCATTCTAGGCCAAATCCTAGTTCGATTCAGTTGGGCCAGAAGCGTTCATCATTCATGGCAGTAGATAACCGGTCAAACAGGACCGGCATCCAAAGGAAGACCTCTGCGATTAAAACTAACCAATAACACTGCCGTTATTACAAGTTACTCTTTGCAATACATCATGGGGAAAATCTGGGCATGAGGTAGTTTATGGCTTTTTGGTTCACTGCTCGACAGACAATGGAATATTTTTAAGAAATCTACAAGTCACTGAAGATATGCACGATTGTGCACGTTTGTTTTATTGTGCTTGCCTCTTCTACATGGGCACCATTATGCACCATAAGTCTTATGGGAACAATTCCTCTTCAGGGACCAACCATCAATCCTGGAAAGCTACTTCCAGTAGTATTAGTGTTTTGAATCATGGTTGTGTGCATCTATTCACACCATCTAATCTATGTGGAAAACGAAATCTGGCAAGGAGATTCCATTCATCCCTACTATTCCTCTGCAACTAACAGGATCATGCAGCACGATACCTTTAAATGAAATTGCACTACACAACTTTAATCTGTGGCTATTTAAGGGCTCAAAACTGAACACAATGTTCGTGACTTATGCCTTGGCCATTGACAAAATGAGTGAAGGTTATATAAAGGTATTCGCGCATTACGTAAATGGGAAGTCAGTCCACCACACCAAAGTCAAAGGAGGTTGTCTCCCAACATTGGAATTAGATTTAACATTTGTAGAGCGCAGCAAACCCGTGGGTATCTGGGCGCTAGGCGCTAAATTGGTTATATATTAAATTGGGTTTACGGTGGGAACTCCATTGTTGAATAATTCACAGCCGAGAGGAGCTTGTAACAGCTACGGGATAGGGGAGCTGGCTGGACCATCCATGGGTTGGGGGGGGGGGGGGAGGGGGGAGAAGTAGACTTAACAGTGTTACTACATTACCATGTCTGGGTCTACGGCAGATGCACCAACCGCTGGTGTGGCTCCTGGGCTGTCTTCATAGCTTGCTGCTGTTTGGCCCTGCAGGGCATACTGCTGACTTGACGAACTGTATGGGTCTAAACAAAGATTACACTTTAACGCCTATTAAAAATCTAGGCATGCCCTAAGAAAAGAAAATGGCGACTCATCCCCAAACCACCCATTTACCCCGCCCAATCCAGACGAATATAGAGTATGAAGCGCTAAATTTCTAATTCAACGCAGTGTATTGCTTACCTGTTGTGCCGCTGGCCATTCTCATCTCCCTTTCTCTCTAAATTGAGAAAAAGCACGTTCACATCAGTAATTTCTTTACTTCGAGCCTACAACTTGCCAACAATTTATAGCAACCACGTTTGCGTATCTTATGCAAACAGTCCCACACTAAAAACTGATATGTTGCTTTACTGCCAGTTAACGAATTTAAGAACATACTCTACCTGGGTCCTTGATTTAATGATTGCAACCAATCCATGTTCAGCACCGAGATGTAGATAATCCCAACAAAAAGAAACAGTGGCTACGTGGACTAATGCCATGGATAACATTCGCCGAATAAAAGTAAAATCCGAAATTTTGGCGTAATGTGTAGAAATGTAGCACTTTCGAGTGATTTCGGGAGAAATACCGCCAAATTAAAATGTTTAACCGTGTGTATTGTTGCCCAGAGAATTTGAAAAAGGCCTGTCGAATGAATGCTGGGGCAGTATACAAAATATTGGCTCCTTGGAGCATGTTATGGAGTTGTGTTCCTGTCAAGTTTTTGGTCAGAGATGTGAGAATTGTGTGAAAATTATTGGTCTGAATTTAGATTAAGACTGATATTGGGAGATGAATCCGAACTGGATGAACTCTGTTCTGCATATAAAAAATGGCTTTTCAGGTGAATCACTGGCAAACGCGTGGTTCCCGAGGATGGAAAACTAGCTAGCTCCTTGGGTTGAGGAGATGCACAATCTTTCTAAAATTGAAATGATTTACAAATTGAACAAACTGTTGAAAAATTTGGGGGAAATAATGATTTCATGTAATGCTGATTATATATACACATTTGTTTTTTCTTTGTGAGTTTACTTCCTGCGTTCTGTATATTACATTTCATTTGCAATGTGTTTACGTAAATTTGTAAATAAATTAATATATTAATGTTTTAAAATTGCTTCACACACTAACATTGCCTCATCTGGATTTTAACTTAGTTCAGTAGAATAGACTACAAACTGGGCAATTGTCGCTTCTCTTATACCACTGATTTATATATGGGCTACATTATTCTAGTTCTATTATAAGGCATGGAATTGGAGTACCGGGGATTCCGCACAGCAAGTAGAACGCTCGCTTTGACATCTGTGCAGAGCCTGCTAACGCAGGTTCGAATCCCGGCGGGGCCAAACTCAGCCTTTCATCCTTCCGAGGCCGATAAATGAGCACCACGCACCGTGGGTAATAAGAAGCGCTCAGATACCTGAGGGTTCGTAGCGCAGATACCTGAGGGTTCGTAGCGCTATATAAGTGCCAAATTATTATTATTACCCTTAAACACGTGTATACATGCGCGCTGACTGCAGCACTGATTCTAGGTTGAAAGTGTTAAGATTCCAAAGCCAAGCCTCCACCGAGCACCGATTGCACCAGCATGGAGTAGTGATCTACATCTCCCATGGAAAAGGTGCTAGGCTGGCTGGCTAACAAAAGTTATTTGTCATTAGTGAAAGTGGGGCGGATTCGGGCAGGGTCCTTAGCCCACCACCCGTTAGTTGAACCACGGTGTATTTCAACTCCGTCCCAAGTTGACACTTTACTATGGTTCATCAGTGGTCACTCAAACCCCCTCTGTGGAATATATTTGCCGTAAACCTCTTCCAAATAACCAAAAACCATTTGCTTACTGGATCCATATAACTCATTCTGTAGGCTTCTTCTCGCTGGCGCCTCATCTGTTCCTCCATTTCCCTTTGGCGAATGATCATCTCTTCTCTTCTGCGACGCTCTTCTTCCTGCCTGTTAAATTACAACAATCCATGTTGAATACTGAGCATTTCTCCTAACAATTGTCACAAGTGTGCCAACCAAAAAGCTAAGAAACGAAAGTGGAAGCCGCAATTTTGAAGTGCTAGTGCAAGACCAAACAGGTTTTTCATTAACGTAACCATTAATTGTCTTTAAAAAACGTGGCTCCCTTTAGATTCCATACGACTGTTTTGCGGTGCATGATGTTCGTACTGCCAGGTAATACTATGTACAAAGCATGTGGCAATTGTCTGCTTTTAAGCAGTGCCAATTGGGGGCCATTAAGCTGGAATAATCTTAGGTCACATGCAGTGTGTAATGGCTTTAAATTCGATCATGGCTTATTACTTTTAGTATACAATTACGTGCCCATTTGCAAGAGTGGGTAATGGCAGAAGTACCAGCGCATTGACGGATTTGCCGTTCAGAATCCAGAAGCAGTCTAGAGCTGTTTCCTTGCATTTTTTGTTTTGCTTGTTAGGCGCTTATACAGCAAGTGTCTCAACAGGGGAGGCTACAAAACAATATTTAAGAGCAGTGGAGGGCAGAAAAGACAAACATATGCCATATGAGTATTCATAATGTCCAAGTGCAAGAGGACAGTGGGTAAGTGATGGGGCCACAGATTGAAAGCTTCGGTTGTTCCAACGGCCTGGAGCCACGTTAGGTGTAAAAGAACATCCAGGGAAGCAGGTGTGTGCTTGGCAGAAGTGTAGGTGGTCATGGGCTCGAGGATGCATAAGGACCCAACACCAATCACAGAAACGGGAGGAAAGTCTTGGGGCTTTCGGAAAGTAAAGACGGTTCCATAGCAGTGAACAATCTGAGGAAAGCTTCGACCAGATACCCTGTTTAGCAAAACGCTTTACAGAGTTGGTGCCAGTGGAACAGATTACTCTAAAGGCAATGGGTGCGTGTGGGGGCTATAAACCCAATGTTAGCCTGACTGTTCTGGATGGGCAAGGGGAACCCTGTTTATAAGAGCCCTTCATGGAGCAGACAACTCCTTCAGGTGTGACGGGGAGAAGGGTGAGGGTCTGGGAGGGTTCAGGATGTCCCGAGTGTGTGGTCTGTGCATTGCAGAGGCTTAGGGAGGAGAATGCAGAAGGGTTGGTTTCAGCGGTGGTGTTGGATGCACTGGAAATTTGTGCCTGTAGGCGGGCCCTTAGTATGGATACAGGGTCTATATTGCCCTTGAAGCAGGCGGCAGGCCAGTTTGTAAATGGATGAGCCTGAGGTTTGCCACTTCTGTTCGCCAGCCCGCACTTTTGTTTAAGGGCCGCAAGAGCTCAGTGTAGCAGGAGTTAAGCTTAGAGACAGGCTTCAGGTGGATCCCTCATAACTAGATTGGCCCAGAAGGAAGAATGGAGGAAAAAAGGCACAGAGCCCAGTGAAGAGTGGAGTCCAGTTGGAATTGCCAAGGAGGTTGGAGGTGGAAGAACAGAAACGGCCCATCAGAGTGGGGAACAGGGTGTTGGCAGGTGGAAGGCGGTAAAGGTAGCAATGTCCTGGTGAAGGTTGTAGAGATGACCAACTTGCAAACCAGGCTTTTAAAGGAAGAGTAGAGCCATGTGGGTAGGAAGGAAGCAGGAACACTCAGGTAAGATTAAAACAATCCCCACCAGTGCAGCAAGGTCGAGGCTTGGAGATCTTGAAGCAGTCAGGGAGGAGGGAGTCAACCATGTCTCGCTCGGTAAGAGCGAGGGGGGCTCCAAGGCCAATGTCAGTAGAGTGTTGAGCGGGTGTTAAGAGTCACCACTGAGGGAGGTCTCTCCCTTTGAAGGTTTTCTGAGTTGTGGTACAGATCAGGAGTGGGGAAAGGGAGAGGCTGGAAAAGGAAATTAAAAGGCAGGATTCTGTCAAAGAGGAGGGTGGGTGGAGGGCCCTGAACTAGGATAGTGCCTGGGTGAACATTAACGATGTAACGAAGCAACAGGAAGAGAAGCCAGCCAAGACGACATTCGCACTTGGTGCCAACTGTTAATGGCAGAGGATGTGTAAGCAAGAGTCAAGAGTGGGGGGCCCACAGATCTGGAGAAGGGACAGAAGAGGATTTCAGTGATGCCCTCTCTGCAGGGTTTCCACTCGAGATGTTGGTGCTTTTCCCTACCGGGGGAAGGTGGCCAAGATGTGGAGCCAGATGAGGTGGAGGAATTAAGAGCAGCTACAAGTTTGTCAACGGCATAATGGCAATCCAGAAATCGATACTAGGATGGATACAAGGTCTAAAAGTACACAGCCTGCATTCGGTTTTTTTCATAAGGGGGCACAAATGCTATGCGAGAAGTGTACAGATAAGAATTGTGTGTAGTACATTGGATCTTGGACCCCTCTGATCGGGAGACTGCCACCACTGCAAACCCCTTTGACCTACGGCCCAAGCACAGCAAAGACTTGACCAGTCCACACAGACCAAGAATCCTAACCCATTCCTACACTCAACCCAAGAGGATGGAGTAATGAGGGTCAAGCCTCAGTATCCAAAAAGCACTGCTGGTGGACAAAATCTACCGACAGGTAGACAGTTTGGGTGAATCTTGGCTGTGTACCAATAATCATTCCTTAAGGGACACGGGTCATGCTTGGATCCTGACAAAAGGTGGCATTGGCATCATCCCTGGACTTGCGTTCTGTGGTTCAGCCGTGACATTAATGGAGTTTATGACCAAATTCATAATTAAATTGAGAACCTAGAAGTGTATAGCACGCATTGAGGGTCTTTGAAAGTAGAACAGAACATTTACCAGGCAAAAAAGTGAGTATGCATTGGGTGTACACTATGCAAGTCGTCAGGACCACGATTCACTTTAGAATCTTTGGAGTTGCAGCACCAGCACGAATGTTAACTTACCGAATTTGAAGCTCTTTTCGTTTTAGCATCTCCTGATTGTGAATCTCCTCCATACGCCGCAATTCTTCCTGGCGTCTCATTAAATCTATTGATGGCAAAGGGTAATAGTACAATTACAATCATTGGCATCGACTGGTTACCCAAATACCTAACATACTGCAAACATTGAATAATCAGGAAACGTATATGAAAACGATTCCCATGAATGGCGGAGAGTTTCATAAGATTTATAAAACCAATCAAGGAGAAAAGGCCCAGTCAAAAATGGCTTTTACCTTGACGCATTAGGTTGGCTTGATGTTCGTGGTAGGCATCGTCCATCTCGCTCTCCATCTTCTCTTTGGCATCTTTTAAGTTTTTCTCAACTTGCTCTCTCTGCTGTTTTTCCATCTCATCCAAAGACTTCCATCTTTTGGAGTATTCGTATTCAAACGTACCATGCTGGGCAAAACGTGGAGGGTGCTCCCTTTCCCTAATAAACAGGTATAGCAAGGCACATTCAGAAGGCAGTCAGAAGAACGATCACGTAGTTACGAGGGAGCATTTAAAGTAATCACACGACAGAACACTTCTAGAAATTGAGATTTGATGAGACGTGGTGAATAATGTATTAACCTGCCCGCCACCGCCCCGAGACAAGATTTTTTTCCACGGCTATTTGCCAGGCAATTGTCAAAACGCTAGCCCAGGTAGAAAATGCGTTTCCACGGCAGAAGTCTTTTAAATAAAACTGGGATGTTAATATGGCGGCGGGGGTTACTTACTTCATGTACAATGGATGCTTCTGCGCAAGTTTCTCTGGCAAACCATCATCTTCATCAAACTGTTCCAGTGGCTCGACAATGACTGGTTGTGGGGTCCTATAATAAAGGAACGCGTTAATATAATATAATAAAAGATTGAGTTCACCCCTCACTTAAGGAAACTTACGATGTCAAAAGGAAGACTCCGTCATTGCACCGATCGAAGGCTTTCCTAGCTGCTGGCTTAGATGCAAACTCGACGATGCCCTTGCCAGTGGACCGCCCACGATCATCCACAATGACCACTGCCCTCTCCACGGGTCCAAACTGACTGAATGACTCTTCTAGGAGCTCGTTGGATACGAACGGAGACAGATTTTTGACCGACAGCGCTGCTGCGTGGGTTGCAAAACGGACCCGGAGCTGTCGGCCTCTCATGGGCAAGTCATCGAGTTCTGCTTTCGCGATTTCGGATAAAGCCCTGGACTCCTGAAAATTAAGTTCGGCACGTCAATGACTGGAAACGGTCGAGCTAAAACTGCAGCAGCATTATACAATTCGCCAGTGAAGCATTTTGAGCATGTGCACGTGACTACCTACCAATTTAATAAATCCGAATCCCTTGCTCTTATTAATAAACACTTCGCCGGGCTCCCCATATTTCGCAAACAGCTTCGTGAATTCTTCCTCGGTGATGTCGGCGGGAAGGTTACCAACAAATAAGCGGCAACGTTGCGTAAAAGGCTTCTCTCCCGGTCTACGAAGCGCAGACAATGCGACCACGATACCCTGAAAAACAGAAAGGTACACTTTATAACAGGGGGACGGGGGAAATGAACGGCAAAAGCCGTCGCGGTGCAGCTTCTCGGCCCGTGAACAAAGGAGCGGCCGCCATGTTGGCGTCAGCTCCGCCCAGAGGCCTAGGCGCGCGTCAGACTGCAGCGCGCGTGCAAGGGCGCCACCTCGCCCCGCCCCACCCCCCCAAGATGGCGGCCGCACGCAGCCCAACCACCAGGCCGCCATTTTATGTAATAGCGGCCGCCATTTTGTGAGCTCAATTTCTATTCTCAATCGGTCAGTATTAAGTGTTATAACACGACCCCACCACCCCCAAACCCCGGCTAGGCCGCACTCACCCCTTCTTTGGGCTCTTCCTCCTGAGGCTCTTCCTCGGGCTCCTCTTCGTCCTCGGCCCCGCCGTACTGCATGAAGACCTGCTGTTGCTGCCGTTCCTCGCGGCGCTCCTGTCGGTACATCTCCTGCTGCCGTTGCTGCAGCTCGGTCGGCGGGTGGTCCTGGAAGCGGCTGTAGGGCCTCTTCTGTCCGGCCTGGTTCTGGGGGTTACTGGGCCGGGGTCGGCCTTGCTGCTGTTGCTGCATGCCGCCGCCGCCACCACCACGCTGGTTCTGGCCTTGGTTCTGGCCCTGGTTGGGCCCGGGCCGCTGCTGGTTTGAGCCCTGGTTTTGCTGCTGTTGGTTCTGCCCCTGGTTCATGCCGGCCTTCTGTTGCTGCTGCCCTTGGTTCTGGCCCGGTCTCTGGTTCTGCTGCTGCTGGCCCTGGTTCGGTTTGTTTTGGTTCTGGGCCGGCGGGCCCTGCTTTTGCTGCTGGTTTTGGTTCTGGCCCGGCTTCTGTTGGTTCTGCTGCTGCTGCCCTGGTCGTCCTTGCTGGGCGGGCGGTGGCGTTTGCGCGGGTTTCTGCGGCGCAGCCGGAGACTGTGCCGGTTTTGCGCCTCCCTGCGTGGCCGGAGACTGTGCCGGTTTGGCGCCTCCCTGCGTGGCCGGAGACTGTGCTGGTTTGGCGCCACCCTGTGCGGCCGGAGACTGTGCCGGTTTGGCAGCCTGGGAAGTAGGAGTCTGGCCAGGCTTGGCAGGGGTGGAGGCCGGGGATTGCGCCGGTTTGGCCGGGGTGGCTGCGGCCTTCGTCTGCGTAGCAGGTGACTGGGCCGGCTTGGAGGCCGTGGACGTGGGTGTTGTTGCAGGCTTGGCGGCTGCAGTCTGCCCGGGCTTCGCTGGAGTTTGTGCGGGAGATGGGGTCGTTCCGGGCTTCTTCTCAGCCGGTGTAGTGGCGGCTGCGGGTTTCTGCGCCGAAGCTGCTGCGGGGCTGGCGGCCGGCTTGGCCGTGCTGTTGGTCGGCGTGGTCGCTGCAGAGGTCGCCGTTGCGGTCGTTTTTGCCGGTGTGGTGGACGCTGCTGCCGCGGGTTTAGCCGGGGACGCAGCCGGCTTGGGCGGAGTGGGCGCGGGCTTGGGCGGTGTAGGTGCCGGCTTGGTGGCACCTTGTGAGCCCTGGTAGCCGCGGTTCGGGCTCTGACCCATGTAAGGGCTGCGGAAGTTCTGGATGGGGTTATTAAACATGCCTCCGCCGCCGCGCGGCATCGAGCCGCCTCGGCCTCCCCGAGGGAAGCCGCCTCCCATCATCACGCCGCGGCCTCGGAACTGGTTGTGAGCCATGTCGCGCTCGGTGGGTCGGTCCTGCGAGTATCCGCTCCCTGGATAAGCCCGGTGCGTAGTGCTGTTCGCTGAGGTAACCTTGGACGCGCGCCTCCTCAGCAGCTTCCAAAATGGCGAACTAGAGAGCTTGTCGTCGGCTTTGTTCCCTTCTTAAATACCTTACGTCGCTCCGCCTAACGGTCACGTAGGCAACAACGGACGCCGAGCTTGCCCAATAACGTTGTCTCTCTAGCCCCTGTCACTAAGCGCCTACGCGCGGTCCGATTGGCCGACTGCACCGTCCGTCACTCTTATGCCCCAGCATTAACCATTGGTAGCGGTTTCACGCAATGGGAGATCCGGGCGAGGCTTTGTTGCCAGATGTCCCGTATGTCGATGTTACAGGCCAGTCAGCTGTGTATTGGGTTCTGTCTGCAAATGCCCGGATGTTCATCTCCCTGGCGGCTTTGCTTTCTAGCTTGCTATGCACTCCCTAGCAAACAAAACACAAGCATCACCCTCTATAGAAACGATCTTGTTTTTCTTGAAGAGAGGGTTTTGTTGGCGATTTATTTATTTCATGCATATATTTTTTGTAGAATTTGTATCATTATTTTTTTATGCTTCTAGTATGCACAATAAATGTCATGCGTTGGTCCCTCCTGAAAGCTTCACAACAAGCAGAAGACATTCAGAATTTCGCTGAAAACATGGTTTTCAAAATTTCAATTTATGTCATTTTCTACAACACTATCGATAGATGGTAGTGCCATGAATAATGGCACTAATGTGCAATAATGGCACAACACACCGATAATTGACAACATTCTGTGACCAAAAAGATGTAGGGTTTTTCAAGTTTCAAAAATAATAATTCCCATTCGATGACATCACAGGAAAATACAAAACATATATTGTTGGCACCATTGAAACATCTAAAATATACTACCCATCAAACATCACAACATGGAAAGATGTTGAAATGTTAAAAATGTATAATTCTGAATGGCAACTTTACACCAAATTCAATTACCTGACTTCAGAGAAGGTAATCACACAGAGCTGGTAGGCAACGTTTGCCACTGCTCTGCAGCAGTAGCCTGGGAGTAAATATTTATTGCACGTTGAACACTACATGGTGACTGAAACCCCCTTCAGCCTGATAGGCAGATGGTGTTAGGCTCTGCCACTTGCCTTCACTGGTGGTTCACCTAAGGGTTGTCTCGGCAAGAGTGCAGGACAGAGTCAAGTAGCTGTCAGGTCAATGGATTAGTCTGAGCCCAATCAAAGTAATCACCTACCAGCCCACTGTGCAGACAGACTAATTAATGTGTTGCATGCTTTGTCCTGGAGCCTGCCTTAGAGTCACATAAATTACCTGCCACTGTAAAAAGCAGTAGGATCTGTCACTGAAATCTGTAGGCGGTAGGCCTGCTTAAAAAGCAGTAGCCTACTGCCTAAATCTGTAGGGTTGGCAAGTATGCACTGTTAGAACTTGACATGAGAAGTTTTTTTTAATGTGCCGACATCCGTTATGCAATTCAGATTTTCAACACATTAGTTCCAGAAAGTCATAATTCTATTAAAGACATGGAGGCAAAGGATTATGCTTCTCTTTCCATTTTACTACTTCAGCAGCAAATGTACAAACCAATAAAACATGATAAAACTCATAAATCTACAACAACCATTGTTTTGAGTCTTTGGTAGTTCTATTCTTATTGGTCCTTCAAACTGATCACATGACAATATCAACAAATCAGCATAGTCCTTAGCCCTAAACCACACTGTGCCTCAACTTCAGTTCCTCTTTCTTTGCCCAGCCGACAATGTGTCCAGTGAACTTTGCAATCCCGTCCATTCCATTCCGATACGTTTTCAATTTCCGGATTGTTTCTTGTCCGCCACTGCACCTAATAAAAACATAAAGTAACTGGTGACTGTAAATCGAAAGAGGGTGGGACAATCGTAAAATCAACCACAATTTCTATCTATTATCCTTTTGTGCATTTAACAAATCTGTAACACTTCAATGTATTCATCATAAACCATTTAACTAATTGCAGTAAAACATGTAAGAAATGTCAGTACATTTACATTCCATTACAGTTATTACGATTGATAGGGTGGGATAATCCTTTGCCTCTCTGTTTTTAATAGAATTATGACTTTCTGGAACTAATGTGTTGAAAATCTGAATTTTGTGTCAAGACCGGAGGCTCGGATTTTGCTTGTTCAAAGCTTACTCACCACTAATGATGCCACACTTTCCCTTGGTTTGTTGGTTTAAAATCAAATGTTTTAAAAGTCGATTCATTCGACCAATCTGCCGACCTCATAATGTCCTCTACTCTGGCTCCTATGTTGAATGCCTTGGTAGCCATCGCTCCTCTTGCTGAGTGAGCCCCATATTTTACTATGTCAATGCCATCTTGTTCCATTACCCATCTAAGCCATCTGGCTATGATAGCCAGTGTTATGGCCTTAAAAGGTTTACAAATTGCTATTAGTAACTGAGATACTCCTGGAGGGCTCCCTTCCCTTGTCATATCCTCATATGCTGCTGTTATGCTTGATTTATGCTTGATTCAAAATGGCGCGGGCGCGCAATGCATTCTGGGAGCGCTCGGAGCCATGTTGGATATTTACTTCACACCGCAGTGAAAGGCTGCACACATTTTGCTGAAGTGTTAGATTCACAGTGCTGAGACAAACACGCTTTTCCAAACCTGGTATGCGGTCAAGGACATTTCTGCTGGGAAAGCTAACGTTGTTATGGCTTGCTACTGTTCTCCGTGGAGCGTGTTTTTAGAGCAGGGAGGCCCTGCATTTCTTGAGGGGAGCTCTCGACTGACCCAGCTGGCAACTGACGGCTGTTCCTCAACTGCGCAGGTGCAATTTCCAGAATGTTCGAGAATTAACTCCCCATTGTGGAGTGTGTATATATGCGGAAACCCAGAGGGGGTCAGGTGAGACTTCAGCCAGAGAAGGACGCTCCGTCTGGCCTTCCTGTGAGCTTTGGCACTCTCGGCCTGTCTATCCCTGAGGTCTTCCAGCCGCTTCTGGACGAGATGAGTAATTCTATTACGCTCACAGTGATGTATTTCTTTTTGACTTCTTTACTTCTTCTGTGATCTATGACCATATTAGTTTTATGAGTTATTTCTATGTACTTGTAATCTTTGAATAAATAGCCTTAAAGAGCTGATTATCTTCTAAAGAGTGCGTGGCTGAGAGTTATTGTGTCTGTCTGTTTATGGGTTGAAGTATTTGCTCTATAATTGCATTGGTGATTTATGGTTGTTCCGTGCACTTTTCAGGGGAGAGCAATACATTTTGGCGCTGTGAGCAGGGTATTTGTGATGAAGTGTTCCAAATATTCAAGAATCTGTTTGAACGTAGATAGGCTTCGATTATCTTGCAAGCGAAAGTAATTTGGCAGTGAGTGTTGAACTGTGTTAAGCTGTTTTTTTTTCTCCTCCTTGCTGGTGTGTGCCTGCTTGTGGGAGTGATTGTAGTGAGAAAAAAATATATAGATATAAAGAGGTTTTGTACCATTTTGCAGTAATGAATAGTTTGTTCAGGAAAAAGAGTGTTCCCGCTGGCGGTGAATGTTCTGATGTTATCATTCCAGGCTGGACTAAGAGTCCCATATGATAAGTTGGCTCAGACATGGGCATGTGGTGCCGGTTTAAGTGAGACTTGGGATCAAGGATTGGGGGATGCCGATCGGGCTGATGTAATTGCATGCTTGCAACAAGTTTCAGTAGAACGTGGTAAAGAATGTGCGGCATTAGGCAGGCGAGGTTGGGTTCTTTTGCATGCTTATAGGAAAATACATTATAACGAATTTGGACATGAATAATGAGGTTTTGCGATTAGAAAGAGAGCTGGCTGCAGAGAGGCAGACTGCGTTAATGCAGCAGATTCAAATGAAACTTTTTAAAGATAAGGCTGACACCTATCAGGCTGTGGCCGAGAGGGCAGCAGTCAGAGTAGCTCGTTATAAGTATAGGAAAAGAAGGGGAGGGGTCAACAAAAGAAAGGTGGCAGCTGTAATCGCTACCGCTGGCGTAGACTGGGATCCGGACAAGTGGGATGGTGATATTTTTGATTCGACTAGTCTAGAAAGTAGTTCTGCAGAAGAGTCTGACCCCAAACCAGAGGTGAAACAGAAAACAGTGGCGGCGAAGCCTGTTAGAAGGTGGCGAGCCGGATCACACCCGCAGAATCCTGGTGGTGGTATGGTGGATTTAAGCACTTTTGAAGATTACACACAACAGGAGGTTGGGGAAATTATTACCCGTTTGAGGCAAAAATCAGGGGAAGCTTTATTGACATGGGTGGTGAGATTGCTAGATGGGGGTGCTGCAGGGTTGTTGGTAGATTCTACTGATTCACAGCGTTTTTTACCCCTGTCAATTGACACCAATGTACAGGAGGTCTTAAGAGCAGGACCGCCCCTGATGCAAATGGTCAAGATACGCAGGTGTCTTTGTTGCACCTGATAGCCCAAGCATGTAACCGTAAATACCCCATTACCACAGACTGGCCTAGTGAAGAAACAAAGTGGTATACGTTGAGAGAAGCAATTCAAAAAGTCAGAGAGCATGCTATGAAAGAGGCGATTCACACAGAGGGTCAAGTAAAATCCCTGTACAATGGAAAGACTTTGATCTACAAGCAGTGTTAAAGAAAGGGAGGTGAATCTTGCAAACAATGAACTGTGTAGAAAGAGAACATTGAAAGTAAAGAGGGGTCAGCACCCAGAAGAGGGGGACCCAGAGGTGAGCCACTATCACCCTAGAAGAGAGCCACAGTAAACCCGGTGAAAGGAGGCTCAGAATCGAGAGGGGTCAGAGCCCGGCAGAGGGTGGCCCAAGGGTGAAAAGTTGTCACCCCAAACTTGACAAAAGTGAAAGCTAAAATTAAGAGACAGCAGGAGTGAAACAGAAGGAGGGATGCCAGAGAAGAAGGGTCCAAGCCCGGCAGAGGGAGATCCACAGATTGAGCTATCACCCAAGTACTAGTAGTCAGTAGAGGTACAAGCCCGGCATAGGGAAATCCAGGGGGTGAAGCTATCACCCAGTGCTGGCAGCCAAGAGGGGTCTGAGCCCGGCAGAGGGAGATCCAGTGGTGAAGCTATAATCCAAATTTCAAATAAGAAAAGAACTGACATATAGAATTGAGGAATACTATATGTGACGGGTCAGCGCCTAGAAGAGGGGGACCCAGAGGTGAAACCATCACCCTGTCACGCTCACCTGATTCCCACGGAGGCGCAGGTCTGGCTTCGAGTGCTGATGCTTCTTCAATGGTGAAGCGCATGAAGATGGACAGGTAGGGCCCCTCTACTCTGGCTTCTCTGGCTCGTAGGAATATTCCCCTGTGCGTGAAAAGGGAGTATTACCTACTGACGGAATAATGCTCAAGCCTCCCACTTCCTTCCAACCCTCCATGATACCCTTCCACGATTCCCCGTGAAGTCTCACCTTAGGGTCTGGAAGGATGAGTTCTCCATCCTGCTTCTGATGCAGGGGCGCGTTGAAACCCAGTTACTTCACTGGATTGAGGTTTGATGGAAGTTCAAATAAGCTTGACTATTCGGGTAAGGCGCTGTAAGAGTTCTGTTGCAAGTTCAAAAGTTCAAGCTTAATAATAATGTTCATTGTCTTATTGCAGCAAGCGCTAACGCTTATGTCTTTTTCCCCTTAGGGGCCGGGGTTCGGAATGCCGGAGATATGGCGCCGACCCGAAGTGAAACGTGCAGTTCCAATAAATGACAGGTAAGTTCTGGATGAGCGTTCAGGTAATGTCTTTGCATTCGCTCATTCAATGTCTTTGTCTTTTTTCCCCATAGGGGCCGGGGTCCGGAATGCCAGGAAGCGGCAGGACCCAAAATGAAATGGGAATGACCCAACTGGTAAGTCTTAGAAGGAAACTGAGCTTTTCCTATTCCCTTCCTTCTCTCACCTTGTGTTCTTGTCTTTTTCTCTCTAGGCACTGGGAAGTGGCTGCGGATCCGGATGATCGCTGCTGAAGAAGAAGGTGCCCAGGAAAGGTGAGTGAAATGCAGCGCTGCAGCGATCGAAGCGAAATGCTTTTAAAAATGATCTGTTCCCTTTCAGGATCGTCGGTGTGATGTCTCGGTGGTACAGCTTTAGCAGGTAAGGTCTTCTTTCTCCCCAATTCTCTCTTATCTCCCTTTGCAGGTGACCCAGGATGTTGACAGGCGTGGCTGAAGTCCAGATGCAGGAGCTGACACGGTGAGCGTCCAGCTGCGAGGAGCAGAACAACGCGAAGCAAGAGTTGCTGATCGGGCGTGGTTTAAATAGCTTTGGAAGAAGTTCCAGGTATGTATCCTTCCACCGATCAGGTATGTATCCTTCCCCGACCACACCCAGGTGGAAAGTAGTTCCACAGTAAAGTACTTCCATTCGGGCCTCAAGAGGGCCTGGATGTAGCAGCATGGTCTGCATCAGGTAAGTGCACATTGAAACACTTGAACACATGTCTAGCTTTATGAGCCTGGCGCCTAAGGCGCCAGGACAGGGTCCAAAATGAGCCTGGCACCTAAGGCGCCAGGACTGTGACCAAAGGGCCCCAGCTTGGGCCCGCTGGCACTTCCCTGGGGGAAATGATGCCTGCCTCTGGGGTTGCTGGGTCGGACTCGGCTCCTTGGAGGTAGGCATCATGACAGTACCCCCCCTCAAGGCCCCTCCCAAGGTTGTTCCCTCCGGGGGTTTTGGCTTGTTCAGAAATCTCCGGTGGAACCTTTGTATTAATCGAGGTGCGTGAACATGGTTACTAGGCTCCCACGATCTCTCCTGAGGTCCATATCCCTTCCAGTCAACAAGATAGAAGAGTTTTGACTTTAACACCTTGGAGTCTAAAATATCTTTAACTTCGAATTCTAATTCCCCTTCAATTTGAACTGGGTCTGGAGGCTTGGACAGTCGGGTCCCTGGTTGTACTGGCTTCAAAAGTGATGCATGAAAAACTGGATGAATACGCATGTTGGACGGTAAATCCAGTTTAAAGGCCACAGGATTGATTATAGCCTTGATGGGATAAGGTCCTATGAATCTGGGATTGAAGGTTTGCGGGCCCTTGAGGGGTAAATGTTTCATTGCTAGCCATACCTGGTCTCCTACTTGGTAAGGAGGAGTTTTACTTCGGTGCAAATCAGCGTTTTCTTTATACTTTTTCTTGGCTTGCTGTAAATGAGTTGCAGCTTCTTTGAAGGCTCGGGTTATTGTGGAATGCAAATGATTTACTGCGGGCATTTCCAGGGTCAGAGGTGGATCTAGGTCAGAGGTCCGAGGATGGTGACCATACAAAGTATAAAAAGGAGTTTGTCCGGTTCCGGAATGCACTGAATTGTTGTATGCATATTCTGCGATCCAAAGGATGTCTTTCCAATTTAACTCGGATTGGTGTAACATGCTCCGAAGATATTGCTCGAGAGTCTGATTGGTTCTCTCGGTTTGTCCGTCGGTCTGGGGGTGGTGGCTGGTGGATAACCGCACATCTATTTGTGCTAGTTGGCAACACTTCTTCCAAAAATGGGAGATGAATTGACTTCCACGATCCGAGACTAATATGGAAGGGAAACCATGTATGCGAACTATATTCTCCAGAAATTCCTTGGCCAAGGTGGAAGCTGAAGGCAAACCTTTTAAAGGGATAAAGTGGGCCATTTTGGAGAATAGATCCACAATTACAAGAATAGTGTTGTAACCAGCACAAGGAGGCAGGTCAGTTATAAAGTCCATTGACAAGGTGTGCCATGGTGCCGGTGGAATATCCAAGGGTTGAAGTAGGCCGGCTGGCCTTTTCTTTTGACCCTTGTTTTGGGCGCAAATTCCGCAAGACAATACAAAAGACTTTATGTCTTTTCTCCAAGAAGGCCACCAGAAGTGGCGTTTGATTTTTTCCTCCGTTTTAGCGATACCAGGGTGTCCTTCCATTAATGATTCATGATGATGGGCAATAACAAGTTCTTGCAATTCTTTACTTGGCAGAAACAACCGCTCCTGGAAGTAGGGTAAATCATCCTTAACGGTGTAATGAGGACCCTTTTGACTCCATTCCAGTAAGGCTGAAGTGTCTAGAAGTTGTTTTACTTGCGTTTGGATGTCCTCAATAGTTTGCAATGAAGTTAGGCTTAAGATTCTTTGTTCAGGTATGATTGGCACAGGTTCTAAACTCGAATTGGGTTCTTCCATGCCAATCCGGGATAAGGCGTCCGCTTTACCATTCTTGCAGCCAGAGCGATAGGTAATTACAAAATCAAATTCCGCAAAGAATAGAGCCCATCGGAGTTGTCGTGAAGATTGAGCTTTGGCCGTCTTTAAATACTGTAAATTTCTGTGGTCCGTAATTACGGTGATGGTGTGTCTTGCCCCGAGAAGGTAGTGACGCCAAGCCTTGAAAGCAGATTTGATAGCCAGTAATTCTTTGTCGGTAATTGCGTAGTTGATTTCAGGAGGAGAAAATTTCCTGGACCAAAAGGCCACTGCGTGTAGTTGGTTAGTTTCTAGGTCTCTTTGCGACAGGACAGCTCCCATGGCCGAACTGGATGCGTCGGTTTCCACAATATAAGGGAGATCTGGGTGCGGGTGCTTCAATACAGGTGCAGAGGTGAATTTGGTTTTCAGGTCCTGAAAGGCTTGTTCGGCCTCAAGAGTCCATTCAAAGCGTTTGTTTTTCTTTAGGAGAGCTGTGATGGGTTGGACTGTTTGGGAAAAATCCGGGATGAATCTTCGATAGAAATTGGCGAAGCCGAGCATGCTCTGAACTCCCTTCACCGAGCTAGGAGATGGCCATTTGAGGATGGCGTCCACCTTTCGCGAGTCCATTCGGACTCCTTGTGGTGTCAGGATGAATCAGAGAAACTCAACTTCTGTGGTATGAAAAACGCATTTTTCGAGCTTTGCAAATAGTCTGTGCTGGCGCAATTTCTCAAGAACTGCCCTAACATGTTTTCTGTGATCGGATTCTGAAGAAGAGTACACCAGGATGTCGTCAATATAAACAATGACACAGACATCGAAAAGTTCCCGAAGAACATCATTCAGAAAGTACTGAAAGGCGGCAGGTGCATTGCACAAACCGAAGGGCATCACCTGATATTCGAAGAGCCCAAATTTGGTGCGGAATGCAGTCTTCCATTCTTCACCTTCTTTTATACGTACCAGGTGATAAGCTCCTCGAAGATCTAACTTGGTGTACACACAAGCGTCTTTCACCTGGTCGATAAGCTCAGGGATCAGGGGCAGAGGATAACGATTCTTAATCGTTATTTGATTTAGGGCGCGATAGTCTATACATGTTCTAAGGTCGCCCTCCTTTTTCGGCTCCATCTACTGTAGTAATGACATCTTGGGTTACTTTCGGGCGGAGAGGGAGCTTAATCCTGGAAGCTAATTCAAGGTCTATGTAATTTCCAATAGCTCCACTGTCGATGTATGCTTTTATAGCATGCAACTGCTGAGGCTGTTTTGGGTCCACGAGTACCATTGGCATGACAAAATGCGAGGTCAAAGAATCTGTTTTCAAGCTCGGCAAGCGGACCCCTACGCTTGTCGGGCTAGGTCGTTTCCCGAATGTCAGGCTGGTAATATCCACATCCAACGCAGGAGCTGCTGAGTCCCACGATCCCACTAAGATGTCTAGCTCACAACTAAACTGAACAGCTGAGTACTAGACACCCCTGGGGGCAAGGGGGAAAAGTGGATACAATAACAAATCAGACACTGGATCTTCTATCTTCATCTGGTCTCTGCATGAATGAAAATTGTTAAGCATTAAATAATATTACAAAACTAAACAACTATTATTTTATGAATATCAACAATCCTACCTGAATACCCTCTGCAAAAAGCCCAGAGGATGATAATTATTTCTATATATTTTTTTTAGTTTTGAAATAACTCCAACTCTTTTACCCTAAAAGCAAACTTTGGTGGTCATGTTTCATAACTGTGCTGCTGAAATGAACGAACTGAATGTCATTACAAGTGACTAAACTGATGGAGGTTCCTTGTGGAAATAAATGAACTTGAAGAAAAGAAAATGTGTTTCCAAACAATGTCAATAAAACTGTGAACACAAACTCCAGAATGTCTCAAGAAGAGGAGTCTTTTGAATGAAGCACACTTGAAAAAATAGTTGAAAACACAGAAATAATCTTTTGTTTTCCTTAAAATGATACTATTTCCTTAATCAGTTCATTCCATTTCATTTACCTCTCCTTATGGAAATAGTTCAACAACCAAAGGAAATACCATTTAATGTTGAGTGCAGTTTTAAAGTAAAGTTATTCCTCAAAAACGCCTTTGCATGTAATGAGATGCATTTGGAAGATTCCTCATATAATATGGTAAACAAGTCTTATATATTTTCCTCTTTGTTAAAAATACCTTGGCTCAAAAATAAATATCCTTCTTTGTGCTGCTTTTTAAAAAAAGGTTGCCTGTGCAGTCATTAACTTTAATAGCCTTTAAATATCATGTTTTCATGACTTAATCTCTGATGAATGAGTTTGCCATGTAAAAACACTGGCTTCACAACACGACGTCTTTTAATCCTTGCACTTCAGAGGAGAAAATAACAGAAGATAAGGCTAACTTTGGCAGTTCATTTAGATTAATTACATAAAAAGTACTTAGCTTATTTTTTGCTTTAGAAGACCTCTCAGCGTTTTCTTCCACAGGGAAAATTAATTTCTTTAGAGTAGATGTAACTTGAATGAGTTGTTTCTTTTTCTTTTAGTGTTGAAGATATTTTCTTAAGAGTTTTCCAAGGCCCAAAACATAGGAGATAAACAGAAACATGACCAGCTCAGGAAACTAAACTAATGAAAGGCACTTTAGAATGTTGGGAGTCACACCATTGTCAACCTGCCACCCAATCAGAACTCCTGCCTCTGCCCTCCATCTTGGCATGGGGTATCTGCAGTACTCTGAATATGGAAGTTAAGGCCCAACCATTTTAACAGTGAAAGGACTATATTTAGTTTTTAAACCTAACAATGAAATAAACAAAGAACATAAGGATAATAATTCTTTAATTACCACCTATTTACTATGGAACCTGACAGTACCCCCTCTCCAAGCCCTCCCTCCCGGACCAGGCTTGAAAGGATTCTTCCTATGAAATTTGGCGACAAAAATTGGAGCATGGACATCACTAGCAAATTCCCAAGAGCGTTCCTCAGGCCCAAAACCTTTCCAGTCTATTAAATACTGAAGTTTTCCACGACTTCTTCTAGAGTCCAAAATTGCTCTGACCTCAAATTCTTCAGATTGATTCTCCACTAAAACTGGACTAGGAGGAACTCCTAATCTAGTTCCATCAACAAATGGTTTTAACTGACTAATGTGAAATGTTGGATGTACTTTTACATTTTCGGGAAGTTTCAATCTAACTGCAACTGGATTTATCACAGTCTCAATCTCAAAAGGACCTATAAATCTTGGACTAAATTTAGTTCGACCCTTGATATTCAAATTCTTGGTAGACAACCAGACTTTATTCCCAACACAAAATTCTGGCCCAGGGTTGCGTTTAACATCAGCAAATCTCTTATAACTAGCCTTACTCAATTGAAGTGCCTTGACTGCTCGTACCAAATTTTCCTTCATAGTCTGTAATCGAATCTCCTGAGCAAATCCTTTTGTCTCACTATGCATTATCTACCAAAATTAGAAGTCTCTATAAATTATTCAGTTCACACTGTCTGCTACTTCAAGAAAGCGGAGTGTGGCGAGGAGTTTGTTTCCCGTGTGGAGACACTGCGAGAGGAGTCTGCTTTCCCTTTCCATTGAGTTGCAGGCACGTTTGTGAACACAATCTGCAACTCCACGTGGAACATCATGGAGTATGGTGAGGAGTGTGTTTCCCAAGTGGAGACGCTGTAAGTGGAGTCTGCTTTCCTTTTCCATTGAGTTGCAGGCACGTTTGTGAACAAAATCTGCAACTCCACGTGTAACATCAAGGAGTGTGGCGAGGGGTGTGTTTCCCAAGTGGAGACGCTGCAAGAGGAGTCTGCTTTCCCTTTCCATTGAGTTGCAGGCACGTTTGTGAACAAAATCTGCAACTCCACGTGGAACATCATGGAGTGTGGCGAGGAGTGTGTTTCCCAAGTGGAGACGCTGCAAGAGGAGTCTGCTTTCCCTTTCCATTGAGTTGCAGGCACGTTTGTGAACAAAATCTGCAACTCAACGTGGAACATCATGGAATGTGGCGAGGAGAGTGTTTCCCAAGTGGAGACGCTGCGAAAGGAGTCTGCTTATCCTTTCCATTGAGTTGCAGGAACGTTTGTGAACAAAATCTGCAACTCCATGTGGAACATCATGGAGTGTGGTGAGGAGTGTGTTTCCCAAGTGGAGACGCGCAAGAGGAGTCTGCTTTCCCTTTCCATTGAGTTGCAGGCACGTTTGTGAACACAATCTGCAACTCCACGTGGAACATCATGGAGTGTGGCGAGGAGTGTGTTTCCCAAGTGGAGACGCTGCAAGAGGAGTCTGCTTTCCCTTTCCATTGAGTTGCAGGCACGTTTGTGAACACAATCTGCAACTCCACGTGGAACATCATGGAGTATGGCGAGGAGTGTGTTTCCCAAGTGGAGACGCTGTAAGTGGAGTCTGCTTTCCCTTTCCATTGAGTTGCAGGCACGTTTGTGAACAAAATCTGCAACTCCACGTGTAACATCAAGGAGTGTGGCGAGGGGTGTGTTTCCCAAGTGGAGACGCTGCAAGAGGAGTCTGCTTTCCCTTTCCATTGAGTTGCAGGCACGTTTGTGAACAAAATCTGCAACTCCACGTGGAACATCATGGAGTGTGGCGAGGAGTGTGTTTCCCAAGTGGAGACGCTGCAAGAGGAGTCTGCTTTCCCTTTCCATTGAGTTGCAGGCACGTTTGTGAACAAAATCTGCAACTCAACGTGGAACATCATGGAATGTGGCGAGGAGAGTGTTTCCCAAGTGGAGAGGCTGCGAAAGGAGTCTGCTTTCCCTTTCCATTGAGTTGCAGGAACGTTTGTAAACAAAATCTGCAACTCCACGTGGAACATCATGGAGTGTGGCGAGGAGTGTGTTTCCCAAGTGGAGACGCTGCAAGAGGAGTCTGCTTTCCCTTTCCATTGAGTTGCAGGCACGTTTGTGAACACAATCTGCAACTCCACGTGGAACATCATGGAGTGTGGCGAGGAGTGTGTTTCCCAAGTGGAGACGCTGCAAGAGGAGTCTGCTTTCCCTTTCCATTGAGTTGCAGGCACGTTTGTGAACACAATCTGCAACTCCACGTGTAACATCAAGGAGTGTGGCGAGGGGTGTGTTTCCCAAGTGGAGACGCTGCAAGAGGAGTCTGCTTTCCCTTTCCATTGAGTTGCAGGCACGTTTGTGAACAAAATCTGCAACTCCACGTGGAACATCATGGAGTGTGGCGAGGAGTGTTTTTCCCAAGTGGAGACGCTGCAAGAGGAGTCTGCTTTCCCTTTCCATTGAGTTGCAGGCACGTTTGTGAACAAAATCTGCAACTCAACGTGGAACATCATGGAATGTGGCAAGGAGAGTGTTTCCCAAGTGGAGACGCTGCGAGAGGAGTCTGCTTTCCCTTTCCATTGAGTTGCAGTAACGTTTGTGAACAAAATCTGCAACTCCACGTGGAACATCATGGAGTGTGGCGAGAAGTGTGTTTCCCAAGTGGAGACGCTGCAAGAGGAGTCTGCTTTCCCTTTCCATTGAGTTGCAGGCACGTTTGTGAACACAATCTGCAACTCCACGTGGAACATCATGGAGTGTGGCGAGGAGTGTGTTTCCCAAGTGGAGACGCTGCAAGAGGAATCTGCTTTCCCTTTCCATTGAGTTGCAGGCACGTTTGTGAACAAAATCTGCAACTCCACGTGGAACATCATGGAGTGTGGCGAGGAGTGTGTTTCCCAAGTGGAGACGCTGCAAGAGGAGTCTGCTTTCCCTTTCCATTGAGTTGCAGGCACGTTTGTGAACAAAATCTGCAACTCCACGTGGAACATCATGGAGTGTGGCGAGGAGTGTTCTTCCCAAGTGGAGACGCTGCAAGAGGAGTCTGCTTTCCCTTTCCATTGAGTTGCAGGCACGTTTGTGAACAAAATCTGCAACTCAACGTGGAACATCATGGAATGTGGCGAGGAGAGTGTTTCCCAAGTGGAGACGCTGCGAGAGGAGTCTGCTTTCCCTTTCCATTGAGTTGCAGGAACGTTTGTGAACAAAATCTGCAACTCCACGTGGAACATCATATAGTGTGGTGAGGAGTGTGTTTCCCAAGTGGAGACGCTGCAAGAGGAGTCTGCTTTCCCTTTCCATTGAGTTGCAGGCACGTTTGTGAACACAATCTGCAACGCCACGTGGAACATCATGGAGTGTGGCGAGGAGTGTGTTTCCCGTTTTCCCCGTGCTTGCTGGTGAAATAGGAGATGATCCTTGGCAAGTTCTGTCGGATGTAGGATCATCCGTTCACGTTTGGGGATCAGGAATCTGCAACATCTCCCGTAAGAAAGAGTGTCTGATGTTTGACTGTCGAAGGTGAAAGGCTCTAAAAACGTGCTTCTGGTAGGATTTTAAAACCATTTATCACTCTTTAACTCACTGTGATAAAGCGCCCTTTTACATGAAAATATGGCAGACAAAGTAGGGATCACATTGCTTCGTCTTCCATAGATAATAACAGTTGGCTGCTTAACGGGTGTTTTGGATTACAGAGAGCATCTTTGGGTGGGGAAAACATTTTGCTGCTGAGTAAGGGGAACGAAAATATGATTGAGACCAATCTTTCAAATAGACTGGATTTAGCAGCATTATTATCCTTATCCGATTCATCAAATTATTCTGAATCAGACAGCGACTGTAGATGACTACTGATCCTTAAACTGGTCCTGTTCCACAAACATAAAAAGCCCTCTCTGCCAATACCGTAAATTTGATTGTTTCCAAAATAGAGGCTCTTACGGTATTAACTGCATCCATCGTTAAAGAACAGTCTGATTTTAAATGTATTCTATCTAAAATATTTGACTTGGTTTTGGTAAATTCGGGCATAGACGTTAAAACCTGTTGCCTTCCTCTCCCGGCTTGAGCAGAAACTCTCCAACAAAGCATGAAAATGAAACAGAACTTTCCATTCGATGAGCCTAAAAAGGCCATAATTAAACGCATGGTCTAGTAAAAATGTTTATTGTCCCAACGGGTCGGCCATGTTTTTTTAAGCCTAAGTGGCTCGATTTTAGAAAACTTTCCTATGGACCTTACCCGAGTTTTCGTCCATTAAATGCACGTGAAAACAAGCACCAGGGAGCCGCCATTTTCTGATAATCCTATCTTTTCCCCAATCGCCCTGGCGGACCTGCTTTTGCGGCACTAAATCAATTCCCCCGCCCCTGAGCCTGTCATCGGCAGACTCGTACTGCCCATTTCCCAACGCCAAAGCACGTCTCGTGTCAAAATTCGCTACGCTTCAGCTAATGACGTGTCGCCATGGAAATGGCAGGACGCCTCTCTCCTCAATAAGTATAAACAGACCGTTTCACAACACACAGCAGCCAATTTTCGATTCCATTACTCTCTCTGTGTTACTTTGAGTATTCTGTGACTCGTTTCTGTGCTCTGGTCAGCTACCTTCGCCGCTTGTAGCCCGTGTGAACAGATATCAGTACCACCGCTATAAATTATTTTAGTTTGTTTAACACACAATGGCTACAATAATGCCCTACATGTACGAGCCCGAGTATACCGAGGAGGAACTACTGGAAAGGGAAGCACGCAAAAACGATGGGGATTCGGACGGCAGTCGGCAGGACGAATCAACAGATGAAGAGCCTGGGCCTAGTCGAATGGACGGCGTCTCCACCTGGTGCACATGCAATCGGTGCGAGCTAATGCCAACTGAGGACGAGAACTGCTGCTGCCGAGAAAACTCGGGATGTGTACAGAGAGGAATGCTACCATGTAGCAGCAGTGGTCTGACCCAGGAGTGACACACCAGGGGGGTCAAAAAACGTCTATATGTTACAACAAAACAAGGTCCTGGTGCATCAAAAGGTTGGCCCATGTAAGGTATAAGTGAATTAGAATTATTTATCTGGTCCAAACCCTAAATAGCTAGCGTCATTTATACAAATTACATGCGGTTAGAAGTCGAAGTCATTCCTTCACAAATGAGACATAAACATTCTTGAAAGTGCAAAGTAAATGTTTTATGTCAAGAAAAACAAAATAAAAAAAACATACATGGTGAGGTCTAACATGTAAAAACATATAAAATCAGTAATATAAATGGAACATACAAATTATTTGGTGTAGATTCATTAACAAAATGAGAACACTTAGTGGGGAATATTAACATAAATTTGTTTTTCGTCACTTTTGGATAACAAATGAAATCTGAACAAATGAAAGTATAGAATTGAAAAGGCAGTTGTATTAATGATAAACTGTGTTTTTGCTAGTTGATCATAAGGAAAACAAATGCCCCTTATTGTTGTACAGTTGTGATGAAACAAATAAATTAGTTGTTTTTATATCCCCAAAAAAGAAAAAAATTGTTTTTATATATTGGGATTGGGTCTGCCCATTTCCCAACGCCAAAGCACGTCTCGTGTCAACATTTGCTACGCTTCAGCTAATGACGTGTCGCCATGGAAATGGCAGGACGCCTCTCTCTTCAATAAGTATAAACAGACCGTTTCACAACACACAGCAGCCAATTTTCGATTCCATTACTCTCTCTGTGTTACTTTGAGTATTCTGTGACTCGTTTCTGTGCTCTGGTCAGCTACCTTCGCCGCTTGTAGCCCGTGTGAACAGATATCAGTACCACCGCTATAAATTATTTTAGTTTGTTAAACACACAATGGCTACAATAATGCCCTACATGTACGAGCCCGTGTATACCGAGGAGGAACTACTGGAAAGGGAAGCACGCGAAAACGATGGGGATTCGGACGGCAATTGGCAGGACGAATCAACAGATGAAGAGCCTGGGCCTAGTCGACTGGACGGCGTCTCCACCTGGTGCACATGCAATCGGTGCGAGCTAATGCCAACTGAGGACGAGAACTGCTGCTGCCGAGAAAACTCGGGATGCCTGGCCTACATTTCGGAAGGCGAGCCACGACCGCAATGCATCACCGAGCTGCCAGACTTCAGGGCAGCCTGCCTCACACGGGCCGTGTTGAGAATAATGATGGTGCTTATGCACGAACTTCGAGCAACTGTTCGTCCTCGTAATCCGAGTAACGAGTAAGTATACTCTGCTTGTCATGCCACTCCTATTTCATGTTCTTCTACTATATCCAAAATGACATCTACATATCATTGTAACGCATGTAAGTCATTCAATAGTGTGCATTGTCTAGATAGCATTTGTCCGTGTAAAATGCCATTAGTTACAAGAATTGTCATTGACAACAAACGTTTATTAAACTTATCTGGGTCATTTAAAAACAGTTTGTTTCATTCCTTTTCACAGGTGGTACAGGCTGGTGGCCTATCGTTCCTTTACATGGTGGCTTCCCGGGAGGCTTGGACACCGCGTTCGAAGAGTGATACCCGCCTGTGCCGTTCGTGCCATTAGAGATACGTTCCCGAGTGACAGCGGTCAGTACAGGGGATTTTCTCTCGCTGTGCTGCAACCTGACCTGTATAACCTTTAAAGTCTTCTATTTTTGTGTCATGAAAATAAGATACAAAATAAAACACCACATATATTTTAACAACGTTTGTCTCGATTTTTTAAATGAATCAAGTGTGTCTCCATTCAAGGATGGACGTCAGACACCTGTGCAGGGTGATCACTATCTATATAAGCTAACATAACATATTCTCGATAATGCATGCACTAAATAACACTTGTTCAAAGTCTTTCAGTAGGTTATGTCTCTATAAAAGTCACACATATATCTATACTAACAATTACCATTGGATTATACAGGCCCAAGGGTCTTGGCCACTATAATACACCGGTTGAAGTGTGGGTCTGTGCTCACAAGAATCTCCGGTATGTGGCATTTGTTATTGATAAGCAACGATATACTATCATTGATATAAAGGCGATATACTGTATATTGATATAAAGGCGGTTCGCGCCGGTGGATGCGCGCTGGCATAGGGGGCTGTGATGGGCGCGAAAGGCCAAGGTGCCAAACTGCATGTACACTTCAAAAGGTGTCCCACGCCAAGGGGCCATCGGTCACATGGCCTCCTCAGACCCCGTGTCTCCAGGCAGGCCTCCCCCGAGGCAGGCCGCCCCCCTGCAATCCACATAAGTGTGTCTCCATTGAGCAGTCTTCCTGTGCCTTATCTGCACGCCCCAGGGCCATCCATCCCACCCCCCTGTATCAAAGGCGGTTCGCGCCGGTGGATGCGCGCTGGCATGGGGGGCTGTGACGGGCGCAAACGGCCAAGGTGCCAAACTGCATGTACACTTCAAAAGGTGTCCCACGCCAAGGGGCCATCGGTCACATGGCCTCCTCAGACCCCGTGTTTCCAGGCAGGCCTCCCGCGAGGCAGGCCGCCCCCCTGCAATCCACATAAGTGTGTCTCCATTCAGCAGTCTTCCTGTGCCTTATCTGCGCGCCCCAGGGCCATCCATCCCACCCCCCTGTATCAAAGGCGGTTCACACCCGGGGATCAGCGCTGGCATGGGGGGCTGTCCGGGACACGAAAGGCCAAGGTGCCAAACTGCATGTACACTTCAAAAGGTGTCCCACGCCAAGGGGCCATCGGTCACATGGCCTCCTCAGACCCCGTGTCTCCAGGCAGGCCTCCCCCGAGGCAGGCCGCCCCCCTAATACCACGACATACATACGTCATTCATTCACAAACACACCCCAGTTTCTAATACTTTAAAAACCACTCGATATGTCTCATGTGAACATCTTTGTGCTTTGCAACTTAACTCTTGAACGTGCTACCTGGGAACCACTGAGATCTATGCTAATCTGCTTGTCGTCGTGCTATCCGTGAACTCTGTGACCGACCGCTTTGAGCATACCCATCAGTGCGCTACCTGTGGCCATCCACCTATTCTCCCGCAACATACTGCTCTGCTTGCTGAACCCAACTGTTTGTTGGTCAAGGTAAGGCCATGTATCCTGGTTATATTTCGCAGATTTTTAAATTTCTATCTATTTTCCAGTACAAAATAGTGCTATGTTCATTGGTCTCATTGGTATTGACTTCAGTTTCCATTGCTATGCTATCAATAGATCTATTTATTTTCATCTGTGACTATTGTGATTGAATTGCATCCTTCGGGGGTCCAGTCAATAATGTTAGCATGTTTCCTTCTCGTGCAAGACAGAACATCCAAGGGACGAGTCACATGTTCAGACTTCAGACACATCAATTATACATTTCTGCAACTTATGCAAATACTAAGCAGCACATAATGAACTGATATAGTTCCTGCGACCAAAACAAACCTTGCATTGATCATTGTATGATTCATTTACTTTTGTATCAAATCTTTACTCTTGAAGATTGTATAATAATGTCGATATTTACTTTTCAGATTCATCAACAATGCCTGCCTGTTCGATTAGCGGTTGCCCTTCGAAGACCCATGCGAAATCTGAAGGAACTACAATGCATGTATTCCCGAAAACTGTTGATCGAATAAGAGAATGGGTCAGACATTGCGGATATCCACTGGATGAGCTGGAAAGTAGAGTCCAACAAGTCTTAGAGGACAAGAGGGGTGATCGATACCGCATCTGCAGCCGGCACTTTTCCTTGGACATGTACACAACTTCTTGGGTAACAAAGAAGAATAAACGGCGAACGACACGGAAATTGGGCGAAAACGCTATTCCCACTCTATTCGTCCACATTCCGCCACTGGTGAGTCAAGTGTCCGGATTTGGCTTTAGGCCTTGCGGTGGTGTGTAGCCGAATGGATTAATAGATATTGTAGGTGTTCTATCCCTTGTAATAATTTCGATATTGATATGAGTGTATACTTTTTTGAATAATGACATTTATCAATATATTCTTTTTCGATTTCATAACCCACAAACGCAATGTATATATATATGGGGAGAGTGAACTGTGCTGTATTGAGCATTTTTCAGGTATTCTGTCGGCTTACATGGCTATTTTTAATATTGGCATTTCATTATCAATCATTAATTGACCTTTACAACATCTTGACTATCCCTTGAATCTGAAGCAAGAACATTCTACATCCTTGACGTGGTCGCAGTTATCAACCACTTCTAGCGCGTATCAGGTAATCTTACTAGGCTCACCCACTCAGTACACACCAAGAGCTTATAAGATCAATACTATCTTTCGCCACAGAATAGTGAAGAATATAATGCAAGACTCCTTGTTGCCATTCATCAATAGTGACCATAGCTCTCCCTCCCCTAAGTCGTGACCAATTCCAGCTGCCTGTAGGGCAGACGATCTCGGTGCAGTCAAGGCATCACACTTCATCAATAAGTGTCTGACCGTTTCCAGACAAGAATCTCCATACAAACAATGAACACGTTGATTTCACCGAGTGTTAATCCAAGCTCCAGTAATTTTGAAGGTTTTAACTGTATTCATTTTTAGCCTCAAGTAATCCCAGACCAGGGACTTTCCCACAAACTGCTGAAGGTAGCCAGGTGGGCCCTCTCTGAGCATGATGTATTCGAGGAACTGGGAGCAATTATTCTTAGTCTGGAGTTCCTTGGTTTGAAACTCACGATGAAATGCAACAACCATCTTTCTCATCTCAGATTTGTAGTACTGAAATTGAAGCTTCAAAGGGTCAACAAAAGCTGTGGGTGCCATATAGCAGAGGCAGAGATGATATTAACCAGATTGCTATGTGGCATGTGAGGGCCCTTGGTCCACGCAGCTTCAAAAATTAGATGGTTTAAATTGCCAATTGGAGCATTGGCCAGTTTCCAGTGGGTTTCTTTATTTGTATGTTTAATAATTTGTATGGTGCACTGTACCCGAAGGTAACTGGGCGCAACAGAGAACAGAATACATGGATACTTTAAGCTTAGTTACAAAGTAAGGCGCAAAGGTACATGAAAAGCATTGCAAGTAAGTAATTGAACAAATCTAGAGAGAGAATATACATATATACAAGCATAGAAGGTTAGGGTCAGGATGGTGTTCAGTAACTGAAGTAGTTTGTGGTTAGTCCTGATGGTCGCTGGAGTGTAGCCATTTCACAATATTACATCTGAAACTGTAGTAGGATTGATCTATTCTGATGTCAAGTGGAAGTGTGTTCCAGTACTGGGCCGCCTTAACCGGGAATCTACCACCACCTGTTTTTTTTTTAGCCTGAATCTGGGTATCTGTAGGCAGTAGGAGTTGGCGGTTCTGGTAGGACGGGCAGCTAGATGTTCTTCTCACTACTCTTTCTGCAAGGTAGGGGGAGCAGCATTATTGAGGCATTTGTAGGTTAGTGAGGCTGTTTTTAGAGAGATCCTATCGCTACTTTTTAGCCACTGTTGTTCTCTTCTTGTATTAGAGATGTGTTCTCTAGTAGGTAGGTTGAGGGCAGTTCTAAGGGCATTATTTTGCAGGATTTGCCTTTTGTCAATGATGTATTTGTTGGCTCCCAAATACAGGGCATTGCAGTAGTCGAGTTTGGAGGGTATTAAGGCGTTGGCGAGGATGATGCAGCTGGCTTGTGTTAGGAAAGCTCGGCATGCCCTAATGAGCTTGTAGGTATAGGAGGTGGAAGATGCTAGGGCGTTAACCTGTTTCTGCAACGTCAGGGTGGAGTCAAGGTGAAATCCTTATGTTTTGACTACTTTGGCTACTGTAATTATGTTGCCTTCAATGTTGAATGCATAGTAGTTGGGGCTGAGTTTCTTTAGGTTGGCAGCAGAACCGAGGAGCAGGATTTCGGTTTCGTCATCATTCAGGCAAAGGCCATGAGTGGCCATCCATGCCTGAATGATGGGGTATATTTAATTTACCAAGGCCATATCGGAGACAAAATTGCCCAAAAGGGGAATGAGGATCTGGGTGTCATCTGCATAATTAGTGTAGGTGACCCCCCAGTCTGTCCAATTTGTCAAATAGGGGCTTGTATTAAGGCTAGAGAGTTGGGCTTTCACCACACATGGAACCATACTTAATTCTAGGTAGATAATTTCCACTGGTGTGCGCATGGAAAGTCGAAACAAATTCTTCAGGAGTACACCCTCTAGTTTAGATAATTCAGTGATATTAGCCAAGGCCCAACTTTCCACTCCATACATGGGAGTTTAGCCAAATACAATTGCGCCAGAATGCCCACAGAATAACCCCTGCCCTTGCAAGCCAGTTTCTTCAAGTGCCCTATAACCTTGGCACCTTTCAATTTAAGATGTTCCATGTGTTGGGAGCCGGATAAGTTACGACCGAATAGGATGCCATGGTATTTATATTCACGAACAACTTCCACCAGGCTTCCATCCAGACTCCATCCTGTTTGTTTATTTTTACACTGACATGGCTGAAGACCATAATCTTGGTCTTATTGATGTTAATAACCAAGCCGCAGTAAGGTCCATCAACACAATATCGTCTGCATACCCCATCCACTACAGTGGAGAAGTTCCCAGCTTTGGAGCAATCGAAATAGGGGTTCTCAATGCCAATTCCCATGTCAGCTAGATACAGATTGAAAAGGAGGGGCGCCAAGTTGCATCCCTGCTTTAGCCCCTGATAAGTAGGGACCCAAACTGATGTCCTCCCAGTTTGATCCAACCGGATCTTGACACGGGTGTCCTCATGGAGAGCAATAATCATTGAAAACAAGTCGGCAGGGATGCTCTATTCGGACAGTTTTTTTCCAAAGCCTCGGAATCGAAGGCCACACTATAATCGATGTCACATAGACTGACCTTCGACGAATGCCCCATGCCTGTTGGATGACTATTGTCAGTGCAAGGCAGTTAGTAGTGGTACTTAGTCCCCTCTGGAACCCTTTGTATTTGTATTTATTTGTATTTATACCTTGTTTGGTTTAAAGGGACGAGGTTAGCGCCTTCTGCCTGGGTCCATAACTCACTTAACAGTAAACGAGGGAAGTTCTTGGATGAGGCGTCTAGCATCACGAGCCGGCAATAATTACCCGGCTCCATGTGACTACACTTCTTCCAGATTGGCAGGATAGACTTTAATTGTATTATATCTGAATAAGAAATAATATTAAATATGAGAGGTTTTTATACACTCTACTTTGTATAATGTTTTATTTGCGCATTGTACATTTTCAATTTTTCTCTTTCAACGTGTTTACGGGCAAATACACAATAAAGAAAAAAAAAACGTCAAGACCGCCTCACTCCTGATATTGTCACATAGGTAAATATGAACAGTGACCATGCATATACTGGACGTCACCGTTTGTCTCCTGCTTTACTCATGGCAACGTGTTTGTAATGTAGCTTCCCACGATACCTCTTGCATATTGGACTACTATTCTGTAATATCACTGTTGCCACTATTTATGCTAAAAGGGGGGCCCCTCACATTTTTTGCCGCCCAGGACATGGCAAATCCGAGGGCAGGACCTGGATCAACCAGGATTTTCCAATAGGGAAGGGAACGTGGGGCCTCAAGGAGGCCTGTCTGATCGTGGGGACACATAAAAGTGGGGGAAAAACAGCCCAGTTCCCAGTGCCTGGCGGGGTGCGGGAAGAGCCGTGTACTTACCAGACAAGTAGGCTCGCCAGCCCATCTGGCTACTGTGGGCCCCTTTTGCAGGGCCCAACATGCTCCATTCGGAAGATACTAATACCGAGCTGGCTTATCACTTTGGATTCTGGCAGTTGTAGTCCTGGATTGCCACATTATAAACCCAGGACTGCAAGTCCCAGAATGCAAAGTTCAAACCAGGACTGGGCCAACATCTCCCGAATGGGATGGGGCATGTTGGCCAGTGTTATTGACCACATGTACATTCAAACACACTGTAGTTTCGCTTTTCTGGAGGAGGTGTAATGTTGTCTTTGCCCGTCTGTTTGCTAGACTTTGGTGGGGAGGGCGTTCTAGAAATCCGGCCCTCGAGCTCCATTCACTCGTGAGCCGTCGCCATGCATCGGCACAGTGCGGCAGTGTCCCTGCTACCGAACAGTGCAAGCATACATCCGAGGCCGGTTCTCATAGCAACAGAAGGCTCCCTGCAGGGAATGCTTCTGTGCCAGCCTGCCAGCCAGTCTCAGTGGCCAATTGCAGCATGTGCCAATCAGCACTTCCCCCAGCTGAATACAAACGCGCCGCAGTCCATCCACTCTTCCTGCCCAACACCGGGTTATGTAGAAGCGCCTGTGCCTTCACAGGCTCCGATTTAAAACATCAAGTTGCGAAAACGAAGATTATCTACTGGTTGGCAACGTTAACGTTGAAGTGCAGAGTTGCTAATGCACAGACTCGGGGCAGCGTCGGGGATTCGCCTCACCTGCATCTTTAAAGATCAGTGACCGTTCACAAAACAAAAAGCAACAAGGTAGCCCGGCAGGTTAGGTCACTTTTGCTGAGATATTATTTGCTGAAATCAATCTATAGATTAGATTCTCTACGTTTTTTTTCAAATTCCTTCTGTAAAATGTGCTCTAAACTTCACAGTTTCCGCCTGGGAAGGGGGTCGCGCCCTGTTGCTTGCTCTTGTTCACTGCCCCTGTAGTGAACATCACAATTCGGCACCTATGGTTGTGAAGCAGAGACATTGCTGGCTGTCCTTGTGCATCGCAAGCTTAATGATTCACAAGGTCGAAATCTCAAGCTTTCTAAACTGTAGCCTGGGCTCTCCCTGGTTATGCTGTGTGAGGTGAGAGGTCGGGCCATGAGTACCTTATGGAAGCGGGATTCTATGGTCCTCATTACAAAACGAGCAGTGAGGGTTCTGTCGCTGGTCCCATCGTGGGCATGAGGGTAATGATTACACCGAGAAAAGTGACTGGTGTTATGGGGGCCTGCCAGTAGCATCCAGTAGGCCCCGTTGATGCTGTGGACATCAGCACTTCAGTGGGAGGCCCAGTGCCTCAGGGGGTTGCCAGGCAACAGCCGGTCTTATGTAGGTGAATGGTGGACCATACCCAACTGGTGCGGACCCTGGCCACCATACTGGCAAGAGGACCCCACGGCACAATGGCCTGGAATCGAGTATTACTGGGTCTTGCCAAGTTTTTACAGACCAGTTGAACTCGGATTCTACCATAGCATCCTTCTGATGCTGTAATTGTACTGCTACTATTTTCGTGGGGTAACTCCTCCTCCAATCCCAGCGTCCCCATATCATCACGGGCACGCGCGCACTTGGGAGAGTGCTTTTGGCAGGTGCTGTTCTGCCTTCACTGCCCTCGGATTCTACCTTGTACTGCACCCTTCTGATATTCGCACTGGGCCTTGCTGTGATTCTACTACTTCTATTGTCGGTACGCTAACTTGCTGATTACAAGCTGTTGTTGAAACTTTCAAAGCCCTATCAAACGCTGTTTTTGATCAATTTCATCGGGGTAACTCCTCCTTCAATCCCAACGGCCCCATAAAATCACGCATATGCGCGCATTTGGGAGAGTGCTTTTAGCAAGTGCTGAGCAGCATTCGCTGGCGCTCTATATCGGGTGATCCACAATTAGCTACCCTATTTACCGTACTGTTTTGCCCCCTCATACCTCCTCACGTTATGACAACCTATATGCTGAAATCAGCTATGCCCATGAATGAGGACAAACTTACTGGGAGGGCGTGTGCTCAAGTCGTGGGAGGTGAGTCACGCTATAACAATGCTAACAAAATTACAAAAAATTGCACACTCCAAGTCGATGCGTTCCCACATAAGACACTTTTGGCCTGTTGCCAATAAGGATCAGTCTACCCTGATGGAAAGGCAGCTAACCTCTGCAGCGCATAATTGCCTCATCAACGTCCATGAAAAATGTCCTCGGCATTGATTGATAACTCTAATTTTGATACTCCATTTATTGAAAACGCGCTGCCTACTCAAATATCAGAAGAGGATCTTTTGGCTTGTCGTACACAGATCTCACCATCCTGCAATGAGCCAATTCAAACCAGCTGCCATCATCCGACCGATCCAAAAACTACCAGATCCATGCTGTACATAACACATCCATACCAAGATTGGACTCTGAAATAGTTAAAAATACTACAACTGTATCCTCAACTGAAACATGTTTGGAAAGGACCGATAAAGACAATCTATGTGACACACCCACATCTCCCACTGCCCGTAACAGTTCACTTGTAAATGAATCACAAAGCCAATATCAAATTAACACAGTAATGGAATTACAATTTGTGCCAAGCGCCAACTGTCTCACTCACAGATAATGCATTCTACATCTCCTAATCCAGCTTTAAACTCAATTGTATCATATGCCATGTCATTTGTGAGGCCATCATTTGGCTTAAAGCATCTACCCATACCAGCCTATGAGATGCCTCTGGCTGATATGCATAATGGAATATTCACTCTTACTAAACTTAATGAGCACATGGAAACGAAAATGGTCCAGAATACTGTATTATTAAACACCATCACCTCTCAATTTGACCATACATCTGCTGAACTGAATCAAAAGAATTTAAGGTTACAAGACATTTGTGACCTATCTTCCCTTAAAAAAGCCATTGAAATTTCACCTGCCAGATCCTTAGAACCTATAATGTCTCATGGGGAAGAACAGATTTCATGTTTGATCACTAATGCTATTATGTCTCGGGAGGATAGCTCAGGGGCAATGTGCTCACCTGGGAAGCAAGACGACACGGAGCAACACAGGTTCGAACCCCGGGTTCGTGCTTAGAAACCTCTGGGTATTAAGCGCGTTATAAATAACCTATCATATCATATCATATGACCAGACTATAATGCTCAATTCCCCTGTTTCTGCCACCCCTGCTGCATAACAGGGAAATGTAGAAGATGAAATTGAACGCATAGGCGAAATAATCACCTCTGAGCCATTAACATCATTGGCAGAACTGTCTGACCCTCAAGAACCGATATTTGAAGTATTTTTAAATGCAAAAAGCAAAAGAAAAGCTAAAATAACTAAAGCGACCATTGATAAAAGAACAAATAAAATAAAAAATGTAATAGCAAAAAAATCCAGCGTCAATGTATCTAAAAAATTCATGAAAGCATTGACCACCCAGCCTCCTTCAAAGATAGCAATATTCATAACAAAATCCCCCAGACCGTAGCAATTGCAGAGGATGAAATTATCACAGTGATAAAATCCTCTTTGAACAATAATGCACAACTTATCAATGAAACATTTCTCTCGCAGGAAGATGAGTGAAATGATCTGTTGAACTATTCCACATACTCCATCACTTTTCTTCCGGTGATGAACGAGAAACACATGTCTAAACAGGACATATCTGCTGACATAACGAAATCACTCACACGAGACAATGTGAAGAAAATCTTCCCTCCCTAACATTAGAACAAAGACGATTGCGACTCCACAAAATTTCTCAGACCGAAGAGGAAGGTACTCAGCCAAAAACCATCCATGTCAGAAATGAACAAACCAAAGAACGCAAGAAGGCTGATGCCACCAACTCATATGTTGATACACCTCCACATCAAAACACCCAAAAGGATGGTGAGTTCAAGCTTGAAGTTTCGGATACGCTAGCCATAACCATGAGTGACAGAGGTACTAGAGACTCTTACCCTAATCGGACAACGTTGTTGGCCATGTTTGGAACAAACTCTAATCTGAAACAAATATGAACACAGGACATTGAAGTTGTATACATATCCAAGAACAAAAGGATGGATACTGCCATCCTGTCAATTCCATCATTGGTAGTCAAGCAAATAATATGGAAAGAGAAGGATAGGCTATAAAAACAGGGTTTCATTGTTTCGGTTAAAAAAGAACGTGAAACAGTGACGAAACACTACACGAGAGAGAACGTACATATGAAAACATCCCACTACTTACTCCTCTAGACCCCAAAGCCTTTCTTGTTAACCGTCAAGGGTCTACTGGACGACTTGAAAAAGAAGTTTATTTTGAAAGAGAAACGAAGCGACCTAAGAAACCAAATGGTCATGGGTACAACAGCTAATCAAAGAAACAAATCACGACAGAATGAATAAAGCCTAACTACATCTGCCCCCATGCTTTGAGAATGGTGGTATGGAACACTAGAGGGTTCACTCACCTTATGAAATCTAATAAAACCAATTTCTTAGGCCCATGTGGTCTTATACTTCTACAATAAACCTGTATCACCTCACAACTAACTTGGCCTAATGATGAAATATGCTGGGTCCCTGCAAATAAAACAAGATAAAGGGAGATCCACGGCAGGCCTACTTGCAGCATTAAGGATAGAGGTACTTGGAAAATGATCTCCTTGGCTTTCTCCCCATCCATGCATACAGCTGCTAAAATTGGAATTTAATGATAATTTACATCCTGTGGCTCCTTGTACCGCAATTTTCAATATCTATTGGAATCCTGTTGTCACAACGGATGATGCTTTTTTTGACCATATAATCACAATTTTTGATTTAATTGCATGTGAACCTAAAATCCAAATGATGATAATTGCTGGTGACTTAAATATAAGATGTTTCACCCAAACTGGTAAATCGGTCGCACCTAATGCCATCAGATGGATGAAACTGATGGCGGATAGAAATATGACTCTACTTAATGGAACTATAGAGGGTGATATTCCTCCTTGTTCGACTTGGAAGAGAGATAAATCACAAGCCATATTGGATTATGTTTACAATTCAACGAATACCATAAACATTGTCAAAAGCTTTACTATCATTAAGGCTGAAGAGAGCAATCATAACATACTAGAAATTACATGCACGCTCTATTTCTTGTGCCCCTAGACAACATTATAAACCTATTGTACAACCATCTGAGGGCAGGGATCGAATTAAATGGACTAGTCCAAAACTGAATAGTCTACTGAGCAAAGTGCTCAAAGCGACATCTATCACAGCGATCTCCAACAACTCAACAGGTACACTGATAATGGATCCTTCTTTTCCCAAAAAACAGCCCCTACACTTCTCCCGATATTCTGCTCAACACATGTGTTTGATCCTGACATCAAGAATAGAAAGATAAAGAAAAGGCATGACTTGAAAAATATGATAGCTGATACAGACACCAAATATAGTAAAAAGACTACTAATATTTGCATGAGATATAACAACTTTGTAACTCATCATAAACTTCTAAAATTGCAGAGAGAAAATCAAAAAAGGCTATGATTTCTAACAAGGAAATGCAGTGCTCAAATTTGGAGCCTCCTAAAAGATGGTGCCAAAACTGGGACATCTTCGCACTTATTGAACATTATAAGTAAGTCGGAATGGGTTTCCAACTTTACTACATTGTTTGCAGACCCCTATGCACCTCCCCTCATCTCATTACCGAATAATAATTATACAGCTAAATTGTCAATTGACATTACAGCTATTCGAATACAAATAAAATAATTAAATAGATCGAAAGCACCGGGTCCTGATGGTATATCCGATGTAACCATTAAAGCCCATCCAGACCTATGGTCTGAAGTGCTGCTTGCAATATACTGAAAAATAGTTCGAATAGGTTCTATACCCTCATCTTGGAAACAATCCATATCGAGAACGATATTTAAAAAGGGAGATCAGGCCACACCTATCAACTACAGATCTCTAGCTTTATTAGACACGCCTGGGAAAATATATGCCAGACTGCTGCTTAGAGATTTGACTAAATGACTAAAGGTAAAAAATCTGCTAGACCTCTATCAATTGGGTTTTGTTTGTGCAATAGGCACGGCACCCAATTTGCTCATTTTATCAGCACTTAAAAAAGAAGCAATAGCAAACAACAACCATTATATTTTGCTTTCATCGATTTCAGGCAAACGTTTGATTCAATATCTCGCACTATACTTTGGAAGAAGCTAAAACTAGCAGGATGTGTGCCTTATATACTGAAATTGCTACAACAATTCTACAGTGAAACATCTATTCAGGTAAAAATAAACAGTGAAGGCCTTCTATCCCGCCCCATCAGTACATATCGCAGACTTAAACAAGGATGCATTCTTGCGTCCACCGTGTTTAATTTCTATTATATAGATATTGTGAAAAACCTCGCTGCGGTCAGAAATGTTCCTCCTAATTTGAACAAACACCCAATAACATGGATGCTTTACACCGATAACCTTATTTTAGTGGACCAAACCCTTATTGGCCTGCAAAGACTAATAGGCGCATTCGAAGCGTATGCTCTAGAGAATGAATTAGAGATAAACGTTCTCAAATCCAACATTCTGAAGATTGAGATTTCTAATAAGAACAATAAAGTTTTAATCAGGTAATCAGCAAAATTCTGCTTCGAATTGTACAATTGTACACAAATACAAATACCTAGGTGTAAATGTAAATGATAATAAAACAAATGCCCCATATTAAAATGAAATGAAACTCAAAATGATAACTTTACACTCTTAAGCAACTTTGGTCCATCTCAAATATGGTAAATACACCTGCCTACCTGTTTTAATATTCTATAAACAAAAAGTCATTCTTGCACTTACTTATGGTGCACAATCCAAATTTCTAGAAAACCAGCCGAATTAGGATTATCTAGAAGGCTTTTTCTGGAAAAGAATACTGCCAGTGCCCAAGTGCTTCCCAATTGCAGTCATCCGATATGATCTGGGACTAATCTCTCTGAAGGCTGTTGTAGATTGGAACTCTCTGCTACTTTATGGGAAGTGCCTAATGAAGGAAGAATTTAAAACAACTGGCATACAGTTCCCATCGCAAGCCCTTGCAAACTGCCCCAAAGACAAGTTAAGCACATAGAAAAACCATTGCATCGAAAACATGGTGAAAGCTAATATAGATGAGACTACATTGATATTGAATCCTGACCGAGCAAAGCGCAAAATGTGGTATAATGATTGGGACAGCACAGAAGTCACATGCAAAAAATATAAAATCTATAAACATGGGATATTCATCCCCAAGATGTTCAATCAGATCCCTAAATACTTACAAAGATTTCCGAATGAGGCATATCGATCGCACATAATGAGACTGCGCTTCAACCGCTGGCCGACTAGGGCTGTACTAGCACTAAGATCTAAAGAATGCAATATTACAACTGTGTCTAGGTTTTGCAATTTAGAAAACCAGGTGGAAACCTTAGAGCACGTATTAGTACATTGTCAAGCACTTTCTAAATTAAGGAAAGAACACTTCCACACGTTTTTTCTTATCTACTGCACATTAACACTTGATAACATGTGGTCCTTGATTCTGAATGCTCAATATGTATCCTTACGTATAGCTACAATTAATTCCTTTTAAAATTGCATTTGTGATAAACACCAGATCTGCTAATTGAAACACCTGAATAGACACAAGATAATACATTAATTAGAAATGAATTATACACTGCTAGCAAAGCTTGGATGATTTAAATGCTTTCATCAGAATGAAATAGAATTATGTATTGTAATTGGAGCATGTGACAAAGCATGCCAACTCGATGCATACAATTGGATGCGATTTTTATGTGATAAGGCAGATTTTAGACCATGCGAATATGTTGTATGTTTATGTTTTCATGTCAATAATGTTTATATTTGAAAATTTGTAATTACAACAAAAAAATAAAATAAAAATAAAACAAATTAAAAAACTGGCCTGCAGGGCTCTGCTCACATGGTGTGGGCCTGAAGGCCTAAATGAGACACAGACTCAAGTCTTCCATTTGTGGAGTCTGCAGCCATTGTGATGCACAAGCCTGCAGTTGTTCCTTTTATTAGTTCCTGCCATGACACAATCATGGACCATCTCATAAGGGCAATACACCTGGGAGAGACACACCATCTTAAAAGGGCAACACACTTGGGAGTGTCGCACATAACATTCATCCTTTTTCATAACGAACAAAACAAAAGTTATTGACACATAAATGATTCCCCCCGCCCTCTTACAGAACAACAATACTTATACCACTCTGGAATTGCAGGGTACACGAATCATGGGATAGACCAATGATGCACACATAGGGGGGGGACTCAGGTAGTTGCAGACATATGACACATATCAAATACTCTACACATATTCATCAGGTGTCAGTTGGGGTTGACTAACTGCTGGTGGAATGTTGGCAGTTCTACCACATTTTACAAGACCCTTTATTAACTTGGGGTAAGTTGAACTTCAACCAACGAATGACACCACTGTTAGCTGCTGGCACCATTTAGGTCAGAAATCACATCGGATGTGGCTGCAAGGACCACAGTGCACCTTGACATGGAAGGTAACAGGTGCTATCCCTAGTCCTCTAGTCCCGAAGGGAGGTGGAACTGCAGAGACAGCAGCAGTAGCACACGGATATGAGCTACGAGCTACAAGCTCCTTGTGTGTAGTCTGAAGCCCGAAAGGTCTCCATATACATTAGCTAAGATGAGCTGATTTGACGTGCGGGAGAACAAGAAACAAGGAGCTAGGACGAAACTGGCCGTAAAGGTGGTAATGCGGCAAGAGGCGGTAAGAGGACGCTTAGTGCAGTAGCGCACTCCCCAATGCTTAGTCCGAAACCTGCCCCACACCCGCTGTATCACCGCCGTCCCCCATTGCTCCCCCGTTGCATCCCTCAATCTCTACCTCAATCACCTAAAACTCTAAGGGCCTCATTACACAGAATGCGGTAAGGGTTTACCGGTACCGGTAAACCTTTACCGCCTTACTACGAGGTCCCTTTGCAGGACCTGACCTCAACGGCTGGTTTTACCAGCTGTTAAGGAACGGCACGCAAAGGGACCTTGGTGCCAATTACGGTACCGCAATTTGCGGTACCGTAATTAGCTCCTTCCCCATTCCCATTGAGCCCTATGGGGGCAAAAATGGGAATGGGGAAGTGCCTTGGTGAATGGGGATTTACCGCCCCTGCTCACTTTGGAGTAGGGCGGTAATTCCGCCATCCACCAAGGCAGACACAGTAAAATACCGGGGGCAACCATGGCGCTAATAGCGCCATGGTTACCGCATACCGTGTAACGAGGCCCTAAAACTCTAATACCTACCCACATCCTCCTCTCCTCCCGTTCCAACCCGCTCCTCCAAACCTTCTGTCACACACTGTCACACTCTGTGTTACAGTGAGTGCAGCCCTCACCCTGCGCTGTCGGCACAGTGTTTGTGTTAGCAATGAGAGGGAGGGTTGGAGGATTGTCGCGCTCTGCACTATTGTGGACTGGAAGGTCGGGGTGTAACTGTGTAAGGCGTGGTTCCCAGTCCAGCTAAAGCATTGTTTGTCTACCTGACTGGAGCGCAAACTACCCCCAATACTCTTACCTCTTTATTCATTGGAGGCACTATTTGTGAAGTACCACGTTGCTACTCACAATAGAGTTAACTATCAATTTCAATTTCATCGGTGAACAATAAGTAACAAGCAATAAGTGACAAGGTATAACAAGGTATATCACGGTATAAGAAGGTACAAGCCAGTTATAACTTACAACTTTTAACTCTTTAAAAAAAATCTATGAATCTCCTTATACCAATTAACTTAACTCTAAAGCCAAAGTTAACCTTGTAATTATGAAACCATTGCAAAGGCCTGGGCTGTGAAGTGAAGGTCTACAGGTTGGGAAGCACCCGAGGTCTCCTATCAAACATAGAATTAGACGAAATGCAGCCCACTGTTCTCAGAGAGCCAAAAAAGAAGGGCCTAGGGCAGCTCAAAGGTAGAGCACCAAGTATTTCGAAGAAACTCCTACAACTTTGCAGACTTTGGCTCCTATATTTTCTTCTATACAAATTGCCAGCAATCATTTTTCTACTGTGAAACCTAATAGTATGGAGAAGCTTGGTTTGTTATCATTATTGAATCATTACCCATTATTAGAGAATCATTACCCATTTAGGGATCCAGTTATCCATCATTGCATCCTGTTTAGTTATCCATGATTAGTACTGATTAGTAGTGACATGAAGTAGTGACATCATTAGACTATCCACATTATTCTGCCACTTTGTATGCATTTGTATTTGTTATAGAATGAGGCCTGTTATATTTGAAGTGCCATGTAGAGACACATGTAGAGATATGTTGTTATGTATTATGTATGCATTGAGTGTGCACTTAGAATATGCATTGAGTCCACATTATAGGTAGCACTTGGTTTGAGTGATTGAATGTATAGAGAATGCATTTAGCTGGCTCCTAAGCCATCTTGAATGAAGCCATTCAGACGCTGTTTGTTCCGCGGAGAAGTTGCTATGAGTTACAGTGTACAAGTATGCGTAAACAGTTTGGTTGATAAGAGGTTGCCTTTGCCTTAGTAGAGACACAGAGAAGGAGGCTTATCAGCCTGGCAGGTGCTTCGCAGACAGAGAGGAAGGTGGGCGTACGCAGCGCCATGGAGGGAGAGCTTTGCAGGCAGAGACATGCACTAGGATAGAGGGATTTGAATGGAGAAATATGAGGCGATGGTGTTTTGTACCACAGGCAGACAGAAGGCCATGGTATAGATATGTAGAAAATGTCACATTGACCAGAACACGCAGTGATTGAAAAGAACAAGTACATGCATCACAGACATTTAGGCACTGCTCACATTTAGAAATGCTGACAGACAGAAAGAGAGGCATTTTAGCTTAGAGAGAACGAGTGTAACCAAGGATATGTATACATCATTGAACAGTATAATGAGAGGTGAGGCTTTGGGAGTCTCTCGTTGTTGGAGATGGAGTTTTGGATGGAGCTGCTCTCTGAGAGATTGAGAGAGCGAGAGATGTTTGGATGACTCTGAGATCGAGGGAGCATTGGGGAAGCATTCTGAGCAGAGCTGATGAGATCTGGCAGGGATCTGGCAGAGAGAGGGCTGGCCCTGACTGACTGGCTGATTTCAGAAGTTAGCTGGATAGGAGAGACAGAGCAACACAGAGAAAAAGGGGAGTATTGAGGAATAAAACACGTGCATGAGGAATTAGAACAGACACACAGAGCTTTGGCTGACATGATAGATGGGGTAATCAGCAGGGTTTGTCTTAGAGAGAGAGTGTGAAGTATGGTGTGGAATGGAGAGGCTATTAGATTGCTTGCATTAGAAGCCTGTAAGGCTTATAGTTATTGCATTGCATGGTAGATTTGCACCAAAAGCATAAAAGGTGCAAATTCGAGATTTGCATTATAGTAGTGTTTGCATCATGCATTGCTATGTAGGAATAAAAGTGTTTCTATTGTTGAATCGATTCCTGTGTTTTCTTTGTGTCTATGTTAATGTGTCCATAGGAGTAAGATAGGAATAACACAGTGCACAAAGGCCATGAGATACAAGAGCAGGGAGCATAGTGATCCACACCCCCGAGGTAGATTTGGAGAGTAGCAAGTGGTTGCCCATAAGGGGATAGGCCAAAGGTAGATTTGTTGCAGTTTCCACACTACCACTAACCCGAGGGCCTCTACCGCCATCGCCACCATCACTGCAGCCGATATATCGATTACCAACATCTCAGACCATAGTTCTCCATCAATTGACAACAATGGCTCCTTTCTTATAATGTGCAAGAACCTAAGACAGAACTCTCTGTGCTCTACCTAGCTAAATCCTGTGCTTGTGACTGTTACCAAAGCATCAAGCCCCAATCTGGTGGTAATTACTTCAAATGATGGGATTCTCTACATTGATAGTGATGGCATCCCGGACGATATGTTGACATTCCCTCAAGGCTCCCCTCATTTCAAGAAGATGTCCCAATGTCTGCCTCAATTTCTGCTCCACTCAATTTTATTTTCTCCAAAATGAAGGCCTTGCTTTTGCTTTGCTCAAATATGGCAGCGGACCAAAAATCACTAAAGCTTACTGTTGTCAGGCTGGTTGACGTTATCCTGGCCAACAGCCAAAAAGCTTTCCTGGGCCATCGGGAGACGTTCCTGATGGCACTAGGAGAACAAGTGGAACCGGGCAAGAAACTGATTTTAGCCTGCCTAATTCTGCAGAGTCGATTCAGGTGACCAACAGTCCACCAAATTCAGGTGCCCGAGGGACTCTGCGAGTTGTGGAGTGAAATGAGAAAGATGCGCCCGAGGCTGTACGTGCCGAGCAGTCTATGACTGCGGGCCACTGCAGTAGGAGACAAAAGCGACAGAAACAATGCAAAGTCAGCAAAACGAGGATGTCTCGTATGACTAACCGGATTGAGATGGCATCACTTGTAGCTACACCGAGGACAAGGTCGCCCCACTCTTCCTATCGCAGGCCTTCTTGCCCGAGCCCTGAGCAAGTATCTATTACGATGGAGCCGGGGGATGGATCAATCAGACAGTGTTAGGCAGAATGGGAACAATACATGCAATTAGGACTACAAGTGTAAGCACAATTTCACCTTTGGTACAAGCCTGTACTACACAGTAAAGTGGTAGCGATGGCTGAGCAGCCAGACTTACCTCAAGAGTTTAAGTGAGCAGTAGAACAAGTTACACAAAGGACCCACAAATACAGTGATTCAAATATACACTTACTCAAGGTTTCTTGGTAAAAGAATATACATTTATTTACTCAATCAGTTAGAAAACATTACACAAGCAAGAGCAGCTCAATATCACACACTTATAAACCACAAATACACAACCTGCAAGTAAATGAACAAGTTTAGCTCCACTGAAGTGGGAGCAAAATGGCACTTCATATACTTTTAAAAGGGGTATAAAGACAGGGTTATTTGAATCAACCGCACAAATGTATTCATAGGCAGGGAAAAGGGTTTCAGTAACAACAACCAGCAATTCATCTCATAGGCCTGGGCCAAAGTCAATGGTTCAGAGTCTTTGTATTGGATAGCACAGGCCTGAAAGTAATGGTAAAGTCTTTGACACAGAGTTTAGAAAAATGTGGCTAGGCGAAAAGTTTGACGAATGTTTAGGGCAGGACAAGCCTTCGGAGTTGAGGAAAGTTTCACGCACTTCCTCAATGGCCAAAAAGAGTTCCGGACCGCATTTGCACTGTACCTTGTTATTGAAGCAAATCTGTAGCTGAAGCAGTTGTTCCTGGCAGTTTGAGCACATCTCCCTGATCCTGGGCTTCAGTCATGGGGCCAAGATGGAGGACGTCAGGAGGTTACTGCACTGCCCAGGGATGAGGCCAAAAGCTTAGCAAGACGTCGGTTTAAGGTGTGAGTGCCTTAAACACCACAAGCTGGTTTCCTTCCCTCTGGCTATCCAGTTTTCAACAGCACTCTGATGAAAATTCGACCAGATGGGAACGGTGTCCAGGTGGCTTACGAGTTGGTTGTTCCCACCAAACTCAAGGGAAGAAGTTAACCGTGAAGGGCTTCTCTGTCGATTGGAGTTTCAGGCAATTCGGACCTGCAGCATGGCTTCACCGGTCGTCCAGGAGTTGCAGCAGGCCTCTTCCTTCGGCTCGTCTTTGGTTCTTTCGTTCCAGTGGTCGACTCTGCTTTCCAAGTCCCAGAGACCTGCTTTTAAACAGTTTTCCTCCATTCATTCCAGCCTGGCTGTCACTCACACAGCAGGGTGGCTGTCCTTGCCGGACAGTCAGCCAGCCAATCACACCAGAGTGCATTCAGGTCTCCTAGGAGACTAAGCACAGGGAGTTTCGGGCACCTCCCTCACATCCTGTCCACCCCAGACACTCAGTCGCCAGAGGAGGGCTTCAGCACTGAAGCCCGCCAAAGGCCACGAACAAAAGGACCAAACCTGGGTTGGCGTGCAGAGGCAAACACAAGAAGGGATTTTCCTAAAAGAAATGGCGAAAAAAGTTGACCGGAGTCTATTTTTACAGATAGATCTTGGCCGCCATATTGAAAAACATGGCTGACCTGATTTTTAGCTACCGTTGTTAGCGGTCGAGAAAAATCATGGTAGTTGATTTAAACCACTGCCACCAGCCATTTAAAGTAGGAATAGGTAACATTTGACTGTTACTTGAGTGTTTTGACTCAGGGAAAGCTAGGCGACCCCCTCCAGCACTCTATAGGAAGATAGTGTGTGCTGGGTCAGTACATTTAAAGAGACTAGTAAAGTCAATTTAACTTTACATGCTCTGGGAGACGGTAGTCAGTCCCAGAGAAGGTATTTAAACCTTGGGGAGTCTAAAAGACACCCCTGTGCCACTGCACAGAAGGTGCTGTGTGACACACAGAAAAAGATGATGCCCATGGAGTTGTTTTAAAACTCCATGACCAAAGAACAAAAAAGTGAAACACACACAAAATACATGGAAGAGTGGGAAAAAAGCTACACTTGTCCCAGGTAAAAAAAATCAAATCCTAGAAATGTATGCTGGGGTCTCAAAAGGTAAGGGAAATTAGCACATTTTGAGAATTCTCCCTAACAGACAGGTGACAATCCAAGGTCCGCGACTAAAACAGGCTATCTGCCTGGCAGCACGACCTCCAGCTTTACTCGGATGTTGTTCAGTGAGAACCGGAGTTGGTCCAGGCCTCTAACGGCCCACCGCCACTTTGCTCCTACCAACCCCTTTATGCAAAGGGCATCCTTACCAACCCACAGGGATCCAGTTTTAACCAACAGTCACGATCAACTGGTGCTCACAAAACCTACAAGGAGTCGCAGGTTAACCTCTTATTATCCAGGTCGGTGAGACTGGAGGAACGTGCACCAAGATATGATAGTCCATTTTTTAACCGTACTACTTTATTGTCCATGTGGGGGTCAATACCCCAGTCATCATCTATTTGCAGCAGTGACATAGCTCGTATAAAACTACCATAGTGGAACAGTGCGAAGGTCTGTCTACTGTGGCTACTGTGGCTAGTAAAAACAGTTCACGCTGCTCTCTTGGAATGTTGCTGGGGTGAACAGGCACTTAAAAGACTCTATGTTGATTTCATTGGTGTTTATAAGATAATTGCTCTGCAGGAGACCATGGCTGTGGACCCGGTTATGTTATATGGTTACCAGTGCATTTGTGCCACAGCCTCCAAGGGCTCGAAGGGTAGGCCATGGGGAGGCCTACTGGTCTGGACCGACTGCTCCATGGGCTAGGAGGTGAGGATCGTGGAAACTCACTGTCCCAATGTCCTTATGCTTTACATTAAACTTAAACTCCTAGAGACGCTATGTTTAATATTACAATAGAATTTTTTTTATTTTTTATTATTAAATGATATCGTTTAGTTACAACATTTTCATTTATATCCAAACTACTAAGGAAAACATCCTAAAACATACAGCAATAAAAGAATAGATTCTTTTCCTTTCAGTCCACATTACTTTCCATTTAAATGGCCTTTATACATTCTCTTCCAAAACTTTGTAATTTTTTAAGATTTTTTAAATTTAATATAGTTTGTTACAAACTTTATTTTAAAAAAAGAAATTTTTCACTCTTAAATCCTCACAAGCACTCATTATTTTGTCTTTAAACTAAGTATCAACTTGTTACATACATATTTCCTATTTTTATACCGAGCGCTCGTTGTACTAAACACAAACTTTTTATATTCTTCTCATTGTTTCATTTCTTCTCTTTCATACAATTTTTTCTTTTCTACAGATTCTTTCAAACTAATAAAGGAAAACATCCTAAAACATACAGCAATAAAAGAATAGATTCATTTCCTTTCAGTCCACATTACTTTCCATTTAAATGGCCTTTATACATTCTCTTCCAAAACTTTCATTCGGTTGGGCCATTATGTTGAACCAAAATTGTATAATCCTAAAAAGAAGAGCTTTGTTATTCCCCAAAGAAATCTGTGCCCATCTTTCGTTTGCATAATAAAAAGTCCTTGCTTGTTGAAGCATGTCTTTAAATAAGTTTCTTTTTTTCAGTTAAGGCTGTGCAATCCATTAATATATGATCAAGTGATTTCATTGTTTCTGGGTGCTGACAGAATCGGCAAAATTTAAGTTCTGCTGACAGCTGCTCTTCATAACCAAGATTTCAAGCGTGGGCAGAAGATTAAGATGTAGACGTAAAAAAGTATCTCGAATATTTCGTGCAGGAAACATACTAAGATATTGAGGTAGTTGGTTCAAAGCTCTTGTCTCGATCTCACAATTCAATGCCAGCTGATATTGCGCCTTAAATTGCATCGTTCTAATCCAATCATTCCTTTGGATACGTTTTGTTGCCTCTTGAGGACGCAGTTTAAGCATCTCCATACTTATATCTGCCTTTTGTGGCATTATCATGGCAGTCTTTTTCCATTCATCTAAGTCTGGAAGTTATAACGGAGTTATGAGTAGTACGCAATATCTCTATTGCTGGAATATGATCATCTATCACAGTCCCTCTAAAGAGATCCAAATGTTTCCAATTTACTATAGACTCCAATGATTGATTAGCTATCTCATATCATATGCGTGGCATGGGATAGGCCACTGGCAAGGCTAGTATTTTCCGCCAGAAGATCCCTTCTAACTGCTGCCATAACTCTCATCATGAGAAGATAGCTCAGCGGCAGCGTGTTTGCCTTGGAAGCAAGACGACACAAAGCAACATCGATCCCCGGGTCCGTGCTTAGAAACCTCTGGGTATTTAAGCGCATTATAAATACGCAACTAAGACAAAAACTACAATTATGCAACAAGAAAAAAAACAATTACTGTAACAGCGCCTCGATGCCCGTGGGCTGTGTGAGTGCTTTAAAAATGCAAATAAATTAAATAAATAAATAAATAAATAACTTCTGGTCCAGGTTTAACATGGCTTCGCTGCCATGGGATAAAATAGCAACTACCTTCTGTCTATGATAGGTGATTACTGGTTTTATCGAATATTTACCAAATTTCTTGTACAACAGTCCTTGTCGAGCCAACGAAAGAGCCTTAGATTTTAAATGGTCTGCACAGTCCTTTTCGACCTCTGATTGACTAAGCCATATTCCTAGATAACTGACTGTTTTCACCTGGTCTACTTTTTTCCCATCAAGGAAAATTCTCAAAGGTTTGTGTTTAGCTTTAGGTTGATGTATCAGGGTCATTATTTTGGATTTCTTTGCAATGATCAACAGATCGTTCGTTTTTGTATATTCTTCCAGATTTCTTAGACTTTTCTGGAGCCCATTTGTGTTGTATCTAGTATCACTAGATCATCGGCATACATGATGTAAGGCAGAGGGGTTGCATTCGTTTTTGGGGGATTTACTACAGTAAGTCTTTGGTTCTCTGCTATGTCCACTGTATAAAGATTAAAGAGGGTCGCTGCAAGGGGGAACCCTGTTTCAATCCATTCCAAGTCCGAATCTGGGTGGACAATGCACCATCCTGAGACAATCTTATTTTAATTGTCATATTCGTATGTAATTCCTTGATGGGTTCTAGTATCTCTTTTGGGCCGTTCCACTTGGCTAGTTTTTCCCATAATTTTGATCTATTTACTGCATCGAATTCAAGTTGCAGGTCGATAAAGGCTGCATAGGTTGACGTTTTCTTCTTTATATATACCAATTTTAAGATATTCAATAGGGTAAATTTGATATTAGTACCGACATTCTTCACAAAGCCTTTTTGCCTTGGGTCTTGTCTCCGGTTTGGCTTTGCCCAATATAGTAGTCTCTGCAAAAGTAACAACCCAAAGACCTTACAGATAGGGTCCAGCAAGGCTATTGGGCGATAATTAGCCAGTGATGTCCTCTCACCATGTTTGAAAATTGATATTAGTATGGCAGTTTCCATGTCGCTGGAATCATGTTGTATTCGGAAATGATTGCAAAAATCTGGATACATAAATTCGCCCAATCTTCCGGGTTTTGTTGCCCGTGCCTGGCCCCATGAGGGATTCAAGTTTTTGATATGTGTCAATACTTCTTCAAGATCCCAATCAATCCTCCATTTCAAATTATCCTCACCAGGAGATTTGTTCGGAGTTTTATTTCTTTTCTTAAATAGCTCTGAGAAGTAGGTTATCCACCCTGCTTCTGGAACTTCAGGAATGAGACATTCCTGTTGATGACATTTCTCATTCAATAGGTTCCACAGGTGTCTAGAATTTTAGTTTTTCATTGCTTTCAATATTTTCTCAGCATCATATTGGATTATCATCATTTTAGTTATTTTTATTTAATTTCTGTACTGTTGTTTTAGTATTTTAGAACATTTTAATTGCTCTTCTCGATCCAGCTTTGCTGCTATTTGTAGTTGCTTTCTAAGTTCCCTTTTTCCCCTACAATTTGAGTAATGTAACTGTGCACATGATTCCTTCTTGGATTTCTTCTCTGTTGATTAGGGTGCTTAAAGGGAATCAGAATCCATTCATACTCCAATTTCTCTGTTCCTTTAAGGGAAGAATTAAGGAATGTTTCTTTTAGACCTTCAGTGCTGACGTTATTTATGCAAAGTCTATTCATAGACCTTCAAATTCGAATGGAATGGCCAGCATGGGAAGTATCCAAAGGGCATTAGCTGCCAATGAAGCCGTGGGGTTATAATACTCTTTTACAGTGATGGTGGGTGATTTTAATCTTCAATTGCAACCAATTGACCTGTTGGAAGGTTTGTGTGGCTGACCACGATCAAGCCTGGGATATTCCTGACCTCGTGGCGCACCGACCAGTATCAGTGCCCCATCTAGCACCCAAAACATCATACATTTTGTACAACCTTAAACTAAGAGCCTGTAATGGCAGGTTTGCTACTGACCAACCCACCATTATTTTTATTGGGCTTAATGGCTGTTCTCTAATTGAATACATATTAATCTCTGTTTCAGCTTGGGCCAGAGTAGGCGAGTTTAGAATCATCGGCAAGTCCGAAAGTGACCACCGCCCGCTAGCAATCCACATAATCTGCACTATCCCAGGGAAGGGAAGGAAGGCCCCTATGCAGGGTCCCAGTTCCGAAAAGACTACGGGTCCTGTTCGAAGATCGTTGAAATGGGCTAAGATCCTAACACCCGAGATGAACCAGTGATTGTAGGCCTCGATTCGAGCCAACATCAAGGTAATCCGTAACCCTAACAATGGGCATGCCTTGGTCTTGGGTGACTTTGAAAATCTCAAAGCTAATGTTCAGCTGCATGTTTCAGCGCCTGTGCCAAATTCAAACACAAATCTAACACGAGGATGCCATGGTTTGATGGCTCCTGCAAAGCAGCAAAAAGAGCTATTGAAAGTTGTATCAAAGACCCAAAGGGGATCGATAGACCAAAGCTATGTTTATTGAGATTTTATTATAAAGGCTTAACCAGTGCCAAAAAGACAGAATATTTAATGGGGAACTGGGATGGCTTTTATAGAGCCTATCAGTTAAGGGACAATGTGTGCCCACCCCCACCGTCTTTGTTGTGAGATGACATACCCTGAGCACCTAAACCTGAGTTGCAAATAATAGCCAGGCAACAGTTTACATCTTTGGAAACATAGGTCACAGTTTATTGGAGCATACAATACAGGGGGCAGTCCCAGTCCTAAAGCATCATGGTTCACGACCATCTATACCAACAAGCCTAACCCCCAAAAAAGTGGGGCAAAAGATCTGAATGTTCTCGGTGTCCCCTTGCCGCCCAGTGCTGTCGCAAGGCACCGGACATCCACTCCAGATCATAACTACACAGTTCTTCCACTTCGAGCCACTGCACATGAAGGTGAGGAGTCTCCAGTGTCCATAGGGGATCCAATGCCCGTCGTCCGAGTTTGGCTTGAGTGCGGCCATCGGGAAGCCGTCCACGGTTCAAGCCGCGGCGTACTCCTCCCTGGGTAGGACTGCCCCGAACTCCATCTGTGTCAGAAATCGAAAAATCAATACAAAATAAAGCCACAAAATCTGAACACTTTCATTTCCTTCACCACTTACACCTCGAAATCCACTGAAAACAAATAAACCATCCTACATACTTTACATGCTAAAAGTGGTACAGCAAGTTAATACAAAATAAAGCAACAAAGTCAGAGCACTTTAATTTTCTTCACCACTTACACCTCGGAATCCGCAGCAAACAAAAATAAACCATCCTACCTACTTTACATGTTAAAACTGGTACAGAAAAATTAATACAAAATAAAGCACCAAAAAAAAGCACCAAGTCTGAGCACTTTTATTTTCTTCATCACTTACACCTCGAAATCCGCTGAAAACAAAATAAACCATGCGCGCGCATTTGGAGGAAGTGCAATTGTGAAGTGCTGTCGGCTGTGGAGGAGCCCGAATGCCCGTTTTCTTTGTGGACAAGAGACTACAAACTTTAACTTGTAAAAAGCCTAAGCCCCGCCCCTTTTTCCCAAAATCCTCTTAAACAGCGGGCCGCGCGCATTTGGAGGAAGTGCAATTGTGAAGTGCTGTCGGCTGTGGAGGAGCCCGAATGCCCGTTTTCTTTGTGGACAAGAGACTACAAACTTTAACTTGGTAAACGCACTGGGAAAGAAAAGACTTATTAAGGACACTATTTTCAGTGTTAACTGTTACTTATACCCTTTTGTTCTTACTTATTTTCACAGTAAAAAGCCTAAGCCCCGCCCCTTTTTCCCAAAATCCTCTTAAACAGCGGGCCGCGCGCATTTGGCGCGCGCGCATTTGGAGGAAGTGCAATTGTGAAGTGCTGTCGGCTGTCTGCTGGCTGAGGGTCTGAGGGCGAGGGGCTACTGACAATTCCAATTAGTCATCTTATCAGGTAAAAAAAATAAATAAAAAAAAAAAATAAATAAATAAAGTATATAATAAAAAGGTGCATTGAATAAGAGATTTGCACATACCATTGCACATACTATCGTGAGAGTGAGGAAAAGAAAAGGGGTTATATATAAGCAACTGTCATAAGTTAACAATACGATATTATTGTATAAGATCATATATTGACCACGATATGGTAATGACGTTGCGCACCGGGATGCCGTCAAAGGAAGTCATTTCCGTGTGTGTACATGATGCCATTTCTACTCCCAAAACATCCTCAAGAACGATAAACCTTGCACGGGTTAGCAAATCAACATCTAGCTTGAGAACCTGTTTGGCAGTAGCCGACATTAGAAAATACTGTGCTATAGGGAACAAAAGTGGATGTAATAATGAGAGCGCTCAAGCAGTTGAGCATGATGAATTCTCAGTTAAACCGGATCTATTAGACAAAGACACCCAAGTGAGTTGTGATGAAATTCAGGTGCCCCTACCTGATTCGCTAATTGCGGCAGGGATACTGGATATAATTGAGCAACAAGGAGAGGGGAGGGTGGAACCCCAAATTAAGGGAATAGAAAGCGTACTTGGTTTACAAATCACTCCTGTCTTAAGTAAGGATGAAAAAGAACAGGTTGTTGTTATTGATGATTTGAAGAATGGAACTGTTGAAGTGATGAGTTTAGAGGATACACTTAATAGAAACGAAGTCAGCTCACCGGAAACAAACCAGCCTTTTGACTTTAAACAGGATCTAAATGCTAGCACAGATAGGCTGGAGCTATACCAGTCACCAATGATGTTTTCTCCAACAAATAATGCTTCATCTGTCTCCTCCTGTTCCTTTGCTCAACCAACCCCGCGGCGAAATCACTCGGCTCCAAATGAAAAGATTCAGGCAATACCGGGAAGCTTTGTTATAGGACTTGAAACTTCTTTGCAAACTATGAATGCAGCCCTTTTTTCACTTACACGTCTCTATGATACATTAGATATGAAAATTAACGACCAACATTCTCTTCTAATTAAACTACTTCAAAAAACCGCAGCAAAAGAGCCTGGTTGTGGATGCTGCGAAAAGGAAAAAAACAGACACAACAATCGAATTACAAATTTCGAAACACGGTCAGAAGATACGAAATCACAGGCTGATGAAATACTCATAATCGATTGTACTCAAAATCAATTATCTGCACTACAATCAGGGGTAAAGAATAAAAATAAAAATACAAAGACAGGAAATTCAACAGAAATAGTGCAGGAACACATAACTGATAAATTAATTAATGTGGACGATCAGGAAAGTTCTATGAGAGGTAGCATGAAAGAAAAAAAAGAAGAATGTAGAGTTGGACAACTCTGCTAAAAAAAAAAGAAAGACAAGGCTAAGAACTTGGAGATCACTGACAAGCATCCCCTAATACAGAAAGAAAATAGTGATATTCAATTCACCACAGGGGGTTCAGATAATGAAAATACGCCAGTGTATGGCATCTTTGACACAAGAAAAAAAGAAGGCAACATGAATGTCAAAAGTACTACAAAAAAATCAAAAAATGTTCCTAATATTGGCAACTCTAAAATCACAGGAACAAAGCAATTCATACGTACCCTAACTTTGCCGAAAACAGCGGCAGCTGTAGCTCGCACGGCTATCGCAAATAAATATCGGAAAGCGATATCCCAAAAAGCGAGCATTGGACGAATGACACAAAACACGCCCGTAGAATACGAACCCCTAAATAATCTAATTCAAATAGCTGATCAGCAAAAGGAAGCTGAAATTTGCAATGCCAGCAAGGCGACATTATGTGAGGCGAGTAGTAGTGAAGCAAGTGATGTACCAAATAAATCAATGAACCAGATTAATGATGGCTCGACTAATACTGAGAACCAGCCAATAAAAGAGAAACAGGATAAGGCTAGTAATGGTATTGAATGTAATGACCTTACAAAACAGCAACAGGATAAACTGATGCTTATGTCAGAATGGAAATCAGAAATAGAGCAATCTCTGAAAAGAATTATTGCGCAAGCAAATATGAATGAGAATCCAATGGGAACGGGTTTGGGTGGGGAAGTTCGTACACCGGTGAGTAACATGGTAAGACACAATCAACCTCAGCCTAAAACACACTACATATCTAAAGCTGGGTATCGAACGCCAGGCAGAGATGTTAACATAAAATGTCTGATAATGCAATGTCGACCTCAGCCTTGCCAAAGATTTGACCTAAATAGACAATCTGTGCTAAATATATTTGCTGAGGTTCAGACTCTTGAGGAAATAAGTTCATGTGACATAGACCAGATTGAATTCCCTCACCAAAACGATCTGTCCATGGTAAAGCTATGGATGAAATCCAGCTTTGTTAAAAATGCAGTATGGGAAGCACGAGAGGATCTATATGAATTGGGTTTCATTTTGATAAATCCAGCCTTGTGGGAACAACAACAACCACCTATCCCAAGAAACCAGGCCGTGCCCAAAGTGAATGTATACCAGAAAGGCCAAAGTTGCTATTCACGATCAAATACCTCAAGTTCAAATGACCAAATGGTTGAGGAGAGAGAGCTGAGAATGAATAGCAATTAACTAGTTCAAATTCGAAAAACCCTGGCGATAGCCTCTTGGAATACAAGAGGCTTCAAGCATCTCACCAAATCCAAAGATAGCCTATTGTTGAACTATGACGTTCTGGCTTTCCAAGAAATTTGGCTTGCAAAGGCCCCAGTGTGGGATAATCATGTTATAATTTTGAATCCTGCTATCATGCCAGTCAGAGGTAGACCTATGGCAGGTTTAATGGTAGCCATAAAAACATCCCCCAACATGCAAATTGAACATTGGTTTTCTCCTAACAGCTTTTTACAATTGGTAAGGATTAAACTCAAGACCGAAGATATTGGTTTATTAAACATCTACTGGAATCATGCTGGAATATCCGAATCTGACTTCTTTGAAGCTATGGATGAAACATTAAATTTAACAATCCTCGATCCAACTTGCAAGCATGTAATAATAACGGGGGATTTAAACTTAACATGTATAACCCAAATGGGAACACCTCTGACGATGATAGCCAAAAGATGGAACGCTTATATGGCGGAACGAATGTTTGTAATGTTAAATGGTGCCAAAAAAGGTGACATACCATCTAACACCACGTGGCATAGAGGTTCACAAGCAGCAACAATTGATTACACCTTTGTAAACCAAGACCTGTTTAACTATATAACTGAATTTCGAATTATACCCCAGAAAATAAGTGATCATGACATCCAGTCCATAAAATGGACTTGGGAAATTGATGACAAACCATACGATTCATCGATAGCCTGTAATTTAATGACTAATTCAGCTCAAAATCGATTTAATTGGACTCCGGCATCTTTACAACTCCTAGGTGAAACACTAGATCGGTCCCAACATAGTAATATAGTTCATGGCATTAACAGCTGTCCTTCCTATGTTGAAGAAATGCAAATCTTTAGGACTAAGAGAAATGGTCAATATCATAACAAGCCGAAAAATCTGCACACCTTTGACATTGAGGTAGCTGTTCATAAATCTCGATATAGGGCTGATAGAAGGAAAATTATAAAGGAAAACTCTCCAGACTGTTCACAACAACTGAATACATTAAAATGCAAATATAAGAATTGGATAAGAGCAAGAAAAGCCCTCATGTATCAACACGATGCAGAAGTCATGTTGAATTATCTTCGGGAGAAAAATTCAGCTAAAATCTGGTCACTTCTAAAACAGTCACAGATAAAAGTTCACATAGTGAATCAAATGAACCCTATTCCCCAAGAAGTATGGTCTACCTATTATAAGACGTTATATGCTGACACCATTTCTATTACATACCAAGAGAATCTTGAACCAAGTTGGACAGAGAATCTGGTTTTTGACATTGATGACATCTTGTTGTTTATTGCAAAATTGTCTACATCCCGTGCTCCGGGTCCAGATGGTTTGTCAAACTTCATGTTAAAAAAAAATCCAACTGCATGGGCACAAATTCTATTAATCATCTTTAGGCAAATTGTGTCAACTCACTCGATTCCAGATTCTTGGAGGAAATCCATAACTATACCCATCCACAAGAAGGGGGACAATCAACAACCCAAGAACTATAGACCTATATCTCTCATGGATATACCTGGTAAAATTTTTGCCCGTTTAATATTGAGAGATATTAATAAGTGGTTGAATGGGGCGGGAATTAGAGACCCAAATCAAACTGGCTTCATGCCAGGAATGGGGACAGCTATTAATTTGCATATTCTGGAAGTACTAAAGAAACAAGAATATCAGAAGGGGCAGGCAATATACATGGCCTTTATTGATTTCCAAGCTGCCTTTGACTCAGTATGTAGAAAAAGACTAATCAATAAGTTACAGGAAGCAAAGTGTCCAAATTACATTATATACTGGATCTACGAATTACATTCCAAAACTACGGTACAAATCAGATTAGCCTTAGATGGCACCCTGTCAGACCCAATTGAAACATTTCGGGGACTAAAACAAGGATGCATTTTGGCAAGTACCTTGTTTAATTTCTTTATGTCGGCAGTGCAATATGATTTCTTGAAAATAACATCCGACGCTCCCCGCCTGGGAGGGTATGCGGTCCCGTGGCTATTTTATGCTGACGATTTAGTGTTACTCTCGAAAACACCAGGGGGCCTGCAGGCACTACTAGATACACTAAGTAATTATGTCGATGCAAACTTGCTTACAATCAATCAAGGCAAATGTAAAATCATGATACTTGAGTCAAAGAATTTTTTTTTTTCCAAAACCAGAAAATGGCAAATCCAGATTATGAATATAGGTATCGTCTCTGATTACAAGTACTTGGGAGTGACAATTAGTAATAACCAACATGATAAACCATATTTTTGTGAAGTCGAAACCAAGGTTAATACTGGTATATCTCAGTCCAAGATCATACAAGGCAAATTTGGTAAATTTTCATTACTTCCAGCCATTACATTTTATAAGCAAAAGGTGACACCGATAATAACCTATGGTGCTGAAACAAGAGAGACCGTCCCAGAAAATGTATGGCTAAAACTCGAGGGTCGTTACTGGAAAAAAATCTGTGGCCTTCCAATGTCTACATCTATGTGTTTGATACGACATGAACTCGGTCTAGTATCATTGTATGCAATTTATACATGGAAAATCTTGATGCTATATCGTAAATATAACATGGCTACTAGAGAAAATGGAATAATGTATATAATGAGAGAATATATGTTAGAATCAGTGAACCCCAAAATTGAGAAATGGAGGAAGTGGGTAAAAGAACTAATGAATACATCTGGCATTGAACTTGAGTTACTCATTACCAACCCAAAGAGGGCAAAAATGAAACATGAATTGTTTGATTGGATAAGAACTCGAGAGGCATGTTTAAAACTGCGAGTGTTTACACAACAAGCTTTTGCGACCAAAAAACTTCATGTAATAGAAAACTATTTAACAAAGTTCCCAGATGTCAAATCTAGGTTTACATACATGAGAATACGATTGAATATGTGCCATACAAACCAAGTGAAATTCATGAGAAAGAAATCAGCCAATGCCAATTGTAGATTCTGTCTTGACACAGCAGCAGTGGAGACACTAAAACACTTATTCTCCGGATGTCCTGCCTTATTACAACAAAGATGCAAAATGTTTAAACATTTGTTTGAGAGTGATTCCAGCTTAAGTGAAGACGTGTTCTGGAAGATCTTGTTTAATAGTCAATCTGCCAAATTGAATATTGCAAGTGTTATGTTTATTGAATCACTAGACTTGTCGGATTGAAGTAATATTACTATTAATCCTAATTCTAAAGTGATACAATTTTAATTTGAATTTTAAATGATACAAGTGATCCAACATGCTGTCTCAATGTGTGGTATTACATAATGAAATGGATTGATGTGGACACGTTTTAGTGATTTGCTGTTAAATGAATTTTCAAATTTTCTTAAGGTTATCATATGTTTTTATAATAATTAGGAATATCAAATATCAAATATCAAATACTTGTGTATACTGTAATCTAATAATGTGATGTATTGTATAATTCTGTGTGTAGTTTTCTTTTTGGTTTTCTTTTTGAAAGGCTGTATTTTACAGCTAAATCAAATAAAAAAATAAAATAAAAAAATAAATAAACCATTTTACATACTTCCCACACGTTAAACCGGTCCAGTGGATCAAATCAAGCCTTATCACACAACTTGCACCTTGCAAACCGCTGAAAACCTATTAAACAATTGTACAAATTTTACATATTGCTACATGTTGTACCGTGGCTATACGACCTGGCAATTTTACCTAACTCCAACATGACCTCTGCATGAAGCAATTCACAACTACAGTGTGTTATCCCAAAACCTCCACCAAAAGGCTGCCTTTGTTGTCTGCCATGCTGGCCCCCGCGTGCTCTAAGCATGCTGCTAGGGTTGTGGGAGGGTGGGTAAATCCAGCAGGTGGGGACTGGCAAGAGGCTGTGGTCCAGTCCCCCTTGCCTTATAAGAAGTCCCCAGGGTGGGCCGGAAGTGCCTGCCCTGGGGACGGCAAGCCCCCCGCCTCCTGGAGGGGTGGTGGGGGACATCCGTGGGAGGGAGAAAAGGGAGAGAGAGAGAGGGGGGCAGCTAGAGCGGCGCCCCGCTATGTGGAACATCCCTCGAGCGCCCCCTGCTGTGGCTGTGACCTCCCCTCGTCCGGTCGCACCATAATACCGGTATCCCTACCCTGTATACCCAAAGTGCTCATCCAGGTCCTGGATGCCCTCTTGTGGCATCTGTCAGACCACATGGCCCTCCCCAGAACATGTGCCCAGGCCAATGCGACTAAAGTGGGATTCCATGCCCTTGCAGCCATGCCCAATGTGATAGGTGCGCTGGACTGCACGCACGTGGAGCTAGTGGCCAGACATGCCAATGAGGCCGTCTACTGCAACAGGAAACTGTACCACTCCTTGAATGTCCAGGTTGTGTGTGATGCAGACCTCCTCATTACCCACTGCAGTGCACGCTTCCCTGGATCTACGCACAATTCCATGGTGCTGTGTAACTCCACACTCCCAGGGTACATGGCACGATACAGCGGAGAGCGGACCTGGCTATTGGTTCAGTGAAAGTACTGACACATAGTATGTGCACTGCGGAAGGGGGGGTTGACCATTCTCACCAGTGCACGTGCGTTATGCAACAGCATGTCCACATGTTGCATGCATGAGCAGGAGGGCATGCCTGGCATGTGGTGTATGGGCAAGTGGAGCACTCCCCATCACAATTAGTCCACCGAAGGACAGGCAGAACACATGCACTGCAGGTACCAGAATTCATCACAACAATGACACACCCCAGCATGTACACACCATGCACATTCCCCACCGCCTGTGTCACAGCCATGTCAAACAAATGTAACCTCCCTCTCACCAGCACCGTACCCCACAGCATGAAGCCAGGTCACCTGCCTGTCACAAGCACACATACCCATATGCATGTGACAAGAATCTGTACAATGGTTTAACACAGAATGACGAATGGGAGAGATGACCAATGTACAACATGCAAATGCCAAACAATACATGGCAGACGACACTGAAAAAGTAGATGGCTGTGTGGCCATAGGGGTAATGGGCAAGGTGAGAGTCATATGGGGCGAAGAATGTGCACACAAACGACCCCCCTGCCTTACAATACACAAGAAACCATTGTCATCTGTGCCATTCGCTACATCTTGTGGCAATCTCATGCGACACTGACCAACATCCAGACATGGCTGCATTGACACCTCCACCACAATGACTTTGTCCCCTTTGGTCCCTCTGTGACGAATATTTCCAGCCTTTTCAGCCTGATTCAGAGCAGTAATTACTCTGGAAGGAGTAAATCCAAGATGGAGTTTTGGGTTGCATCAGGTAGCAGTCTAGTGGATCATGCCACGGAAGTTACGAGAATGACGTCTACTTCCTGAACCGTATATCCTGAGGGCGGATCCTGTATACATCGCGTTGCTACTCTCTCAGGAGTTTTGCCACGCTCTGTGAGTTCGCCTAGTGCAGGGTCACAAGGATATTTCTATATGATATTCTATCCCTCTTGTGCTGTTTTGCTTCTATTACTAATCTGTCTACTCTTTCTTGTGCAGATCGCTTGCCGATTTCCTTCCGGGAGGCTTACCTGTCCCCGTTCTCAGACATTGCTCTCCTCACTTGCCACAAGCCATTCTCAGATGCCGCGGTAATGTCCTTTACTCTAAATGTTTCCTCCCCCTCGGAACACATAAATCCAGTCCTCAGCCATCTCCTGGATAATGCAATTCTATCCTTTATCATAGGATCGACGTCAACGATATTCTTCCTCATCTGAATTCTAATCCCCACGGTCCAAAGAGCCCGAACTCTTCAGATCCTGGAACGCTCCCTTTCCATCGGTAGGAACGATCCAGTGCCAGTTGATCATAGAGCTTCATGCTGCCAACTCCCTGCTCATCTCCTCTTCACTTTCTTCTTTCTACAGTTACCGCAACCTAATCCCTTTATCTTCCGTACATTCCTTCTCTGTAGCCACTTTACAGGGGTAGGAAGGGTTTTGGGAAGTGGAGGAAAGAGATGGCAGTGAGCAAAGAGAAATGGATACCTAGTGTTAACTTCTATTCCATTTTTATATAATTAACATCAGAAGGGTGCAGGATTCGCAACCAGCAGGAACCACTACCTGACTTGCATATCGTTTCAAGGAAGACTGCATCAAGGATTCCACGAACCCCAGCAGCACTTCTCAGGGTTTTTTCCCTTCGGGGTTTCCCTGGGGTGCTTTCTGTATCCAAGCCTAGTGCTGGGACCCAGAAGGGATCTCAGGTAGATTCCACCTATCTACGAACAGGAAGACATCCTAGACTGCAACCGTCCAGGTCCATCGGAATACAAGTTGGTGGTTTCCGGCAGCTTCTCAGACTTTGGGTGAGAAAGTGATTATTGATTCTTAGCATAACACCCTCCCATGCAGAGGATGCCCGATACCTCTTAATGCCATTGCTTATGACCCCCATCAGGCAACCACAAAATCAGCACGAGCATGCCTACAACCGTGCACACATCAGGACAAGGTGCATCAGTGAACAAACATTTGGAGTGCTGAAGGCAAGGGTCAGGTGCCTGAGTAGATCTGGGGGTGCCCTCATGTACAGTCCAGTGAAGGTAGGCAAGATTGTCCTGGCCTTTGCCATGTTACATAACATGTGCCTCAGATACAACATTCCCCTTACCCTTGACATGGACATGCCTCCAGCGGAGGGGGGACAATAATATTGACACCAGGGCTGAGATCCCACTGTCCCATCGCAGGGATGCCATTGATGGGCGTGAAGCAGCTATCAACTAATCACCCACTACTTTTGAGCACAGAGCGCATGCACATGGCCTATGCCATACACCACAATTGACACCGTACAGCAAATAAAGCACTCTCTCATGTAAATAAGGAATGTCCAGTCATGATTTGAAATGTAACACCCAGTGTATTTACATGAATGGAAACATTTACAGGTGGATCAACACCCCCTCCCCAACTATCCCTCCCCACTCCCCCTCCCCAACTATCCCTCCCCATTCCCCTCCCCAACTTGTGTCACACTGTCAATAATGTCTCAGTCCAAGACACACCCATGGCACATGTTTCACCAGGACCTATTTTCGTGACTGCTTGCCACCTGGCCCGCCCTTGTGCCCTGTATCAGACAGGCAAATTGACCTCCACTTGGGCTGCTCTGGTGATAACTAGCGGACGTGGAGCTTGTGGACAGTATGTGGGAATGCTCACTGGCCCGTCGATCCAGGACCCCCTGCAGGGACATTTTCAGTGACTCAGCCATGGCCGACATAATGCTATTGCCCTCGTGGACCCTCCTGGCCATGAGTACAATTGAGGACGTTGCGCGTCCGAGGGCACGTGCAGTGCTGTGCCCAGTGGCCTGCACACTTTCCTGTATGAGCTGTGCTTCAGTGCGGTGCAGGGCTGCCTCCCCCTGTATCAGGCGGGACTCCTCCAGGTGCTGCTGCACCACGGCCGACAATCCTTGCTACCTCTCCTTGATGCAGCGCAGACAGCCATCCATGTCCCTGACATTGGGGAAGGGAGTGTCGGGGCCTTGTCAGGTTCAAGGGGCTGAATTCCATCCACTCATATATGGCATTTTCCATGGTGTACCCTGTGGTGTCACCTGTATCATCATAAGCTTCCTCATCGCTGTACTCAGGCACATATATTGGAGGCTGGTGGGGTGGGGGTAGTGACTGTCCTTCTGCCGTCGCCCTTGTAGGCATTTCCGCCATGGGTGGAGCTGCCTGGGTTGGACGGCCAGCTGTTGTGGCCACCGCAGGGGCTGCCTGGGTTAGAGGGGCAGTAGTGACAGTCACAGTGTGTGCAGACATCTCGTGGGTAGTGGTGGTGCATGGGGTCGACCACCTTCCACCTCTGGTGCCCCTTGAGCTTCCTGGTTGGACTCCATCGCTGTCAGATGATGTGCCTGAGGGCGCAAGAAAGGCATGATGTTAGGGCCCAGTTTGGCTTGAAAAGGCCCTGATACATGCAATGTGTTGGTTGTGAGGCGGGCTGTTGAGGGGACATGCTGTGGCACATGGCATGGTGCACTCATGCTTCTGTTGTGCGGCCTCAACTGCAGGTTGTGGGATGTTGGGACATGCCACACAGATGTACAGTGACTACTGTCAGGGTGACCTGCCATTTGCTGGGGATGGTGGCATGGGGGTCACTCAGGGTGTGGGGTGTTGCGATCTGAAGGGGGAAGTACGGGGGGGGGTTTGGAAGGTGTAAGGCAAAAGTTGATGGCTGACCCAGTTGCAGGCCCAGTATGAGTATTGGTGGTTTGTGGTCGGTCTGGTAGGGACGTGAGAGGCCCATGCCATTGCCATTGGATGGGAGGGTGGGTATGTGTGGGTGAAGATGACGGCGGGCACAGTCATGTTGTGGTGGCAGTGGTGGAGTGGCAGGCACGCATGCGGTAAGCGGTGGCATGGTGCCTTTTGTCTGTGTCGGGGGACACGCTTATTCACTTGGAAGTACAGGGTGCCTGTGTAGTGTTCCTCAGGGAATTCAGGCACGGGTCATAGTGATGGGGCCTGGGTGTATGGCCACAACAGCGCCCTGGATGTTGATTCAGGTGTGTGTGTGTGTGTGCCTGCAGGGTGTGATTTGGAGAACGCGGACTGTGCAATTGCCATTTCAGTGCAGTAGTGGTACAGAGGTCAGGGCAGGGTTGGCAGGGGGGTGTTGTTCATATTGGGGTTTCATGTACTCACTGTCTGCGACGCCCACTCCTTCAATGGCCTCCATGTGCAGCACGCTGCTGCACTTCTCCTCCCAGGGCATGAGGCGGATTGGGGAGGAGGGTCCACTACCGGTGCCCATGCATTGTCTGCAGTGTGCAGACAGGAGGTTCCAGGCCCTCCAGCGGAGGTCATCTCACCACTTGTGGCAGTCTTTCACTGTGTGTGGGGTCGTCCCCACTGCTGACACCTTTTGTGCCACCTCCTGCCAGATCTCCTTTTTCCACTGCTGGGTTCTGCGGCGCTGGGCCGTGGAAAACAACTCACTGGCATGCTCAACTATGGTCTCTGTGAGCATGTGCAGCTCCGCCTCTGAGAAGCACGGCTTGTGCTGCCAGGTCTCACAGATGTGTGATGCCATGCTCAAGTTTTGATTTCAGCAGTCAGGAGGGGTCTATGTCTACTGGAACCTGCAGATTGCAATGGATTGTGTTTTAATAATGGTTGCCGGCCTGTTTGCTGTTCCAGCGATCACTTTATTAACGGTCACAGTATTTCCAGTACCGCTGATTCCGGTGCCGCTGCATCCGGCATCGTCATGCCGGAACCTGGGGGACCGGCACCCAGGGTGATGGTGCGTCTGGATTTTGCAGTTTTTCAGTGTTTCTGTGATGCCAGTGGCACCGTTTCTAGCATGCCAGAATGCCCGCGGCCGATAGCCTATGATAGTCTGTTGCCGGCACTATGAGTTGCTTGAAACCGTGTGACCGGCGTCACGGAAACACAGTTTGTTTTACTGCCACACTCGAATTGAAGCCCAATGTCCTGTTTTGGAAATTGGTTTCTGATAGTGACCATAAGGGGCACCCTCAAGAGGCTTGTAGCATAGGCGGCGATAGATGGAGGGCATATTTTTGTGAGCTGTATGCTGTAGACTCTTTCCTAATCCGTCCCTCATGTACACACAGCAGAGTAAGCTTCAATAACCCATGTATCACCCTCAAGGGGGTAGAGGAGGTAATAGCCTCTACAAAAAATGGCAAAGCGGCCGGACCAGACTTAATTCCATCAGACCTTTACAAGGATGAGTTTCTCATCTGGACACCCATATTATGTCGGGTTTTTAACACAGTATTGTCCTCAGGCAGGATCCCAGACTCATGGCGTAGGGGGGTTATTATCACAGTATATAAGAAAGGAGAGGACAGTCCTGCCAATTTTAGACCAATATCCTTGCTAGACAGTTGCGTGAGGAGAAAACACTCTGCTGAGAGAACTTGCAAGGGTGTTGTTGGCACCCCTGACCTGATTTCAGAGGCTTCTAAGTAGAGAAGGTTCTGTTCTGCCCAGACCCCTATGGTGGATGCAATCTTCGACAGTTGGCTGTGCCCCTCCACCCCTGACAACTGATGCACGCTACCGCAGTGGTGTTGTCGACAAGTATTCAACTGGGCTGTTCTGGATCTTGAGCAGCAGCAGAGCCCTCCTAATTGTTTCCAGCTCTCTCCAGTTGGAGGATCTGAGGGACTCCTGGGTAGCTCATAACTCAAGCATAGTCATGCTGGCGAAAAAGGCCAGGCAACAATAGGAGCTGGCATCAGTGGAAATCAGGACCGGGCAAGGAGGTTTGAGGGGAAAGCCGCTCAGAAGATTACTCTGGATGGCCTACCACTGGAGGCTGGCTCTGAATAACTGGTCCAGAGAAAGCTGGAGCTCAAAGCCCCCCACCCCCTCAATAAGACTGTGTTGTTGAATGTGGAATAGCAGGGGGCACACGTGGAGACTAAACCAGGGTGTGATGAAGACTGATGCTGCCATCACACCCTGAATCCTCAACCATCTCTGACCTGAAATGCTCAGAAGAAGACAGAGGCTCCTCAATTCCTGAATGATAAAGTTACTTCTGACTAGGTAGGGTTTGGAGGGTGTGGGTGGAATCTGGCCCTGACTGGTCAGAAAGTGAGCCACAATAAACAAATCCAGACTACTTTAGGCCAGTGGGCTCCAGGATCGGTAGTCCTTCTTTTTTTTCTGAAGTAAAGGTCTACCCCGGGAGGAAGCCACAGTGAATGCTTTCCCCAATGCAGACCTTTGACTCCTCTTCCGGGATCGACTGTTGGGGAAAAAGCCACCTCACGGCACAAAAACCATTGTGGACTGCAGGACTGATGTAGAATCCGACTTCTGTAAATTACATCACACCGAAGGATCCTCAGGTAGGTGGGCTCCACTGGTGTCAAGACGTAAGGAAACTGAGAACTCACTAAACGGCAGTGATACAAATGAGGGAAACACCGGCCGAGGACCGGAGGGAGCTGGAACTACAAATTATACAGGTTGGCTGGACGGTAGGGGATGGAAGGGAAAGTAAGAGGAAAGCACTGCCAAGGTGTGGGAAGAGCCTACAAAGTAACAGCCGAGCCAAAGGCGGTTCGGTAGAGGACCCTGAAAAGAACGCTGGAACAGCTCCGATGAGGGAGGAAGGGAGAAGGCAGAGAGAGTGAGAGCGGAAAGAAGAGGGAGAGAGAGAAAGAGAGAGAGTGCCAGCGTGAGGGCTGGGGGCTGCAATGAGCGGCGGCGGAGAAACAGAGAAGAAAGACAGGGTTCCAACAAGGAACTGAGAGAAAACTAGCGCGGCAGACCAAAGGTAGTGGAATCTGACCACAACGGTTGCAACGCACCAGCGGCTGGAAAAGGCGTAGCTAAGTACCTCCAGCAAACGCTGTTGCTAACAACTAGACTGCTGCAGGACAGCCTAATGGCCGCCCAAGCGTATCCGCGGCCATAAGCGCCACAGAGAGCGGCGCATGACAGTATGCCCCCCACCAAGCCAGGCACCACCAGGCTTCCCCGGATGAGCTTGATGGAACTTGTGGAGCAGGTCTGGGGCAGAGATGTTTGAAACAGGCTCCCAAGAATCCTCAGATCTTGCATATCCCTTCCAACTGACCAGTTATTCCAACTGGCCTCACCTGTATCGGGAATCGCAAATTTGAGATACCTCATATTCCGCTGTCGGACTGGTGCTATCTGTTGTGGAGAGGCACAGAGGCCATGTCCCTGAACAGCCGGCTTGAGGAGAGAGGAATGAAACACCGGGTGAATGCGGTGTAGGCTTGGTGGCAGCCACAGACGGAAAGTAACTGGATTAATCTGGGCTAGGATGGTGTAGGGACCTATGTATCGTGGGGACAGCTTAGAGGGCCGAGCCCAGCGTGTTAGGTATTTGGTCGAGAGCCCGACTCTGGAGCCCACCTTACATTCAGGTACCTTCCTACGATGTCGGCCTGCTTGGGTCTTGTATGTCTTCTGGCTGTCTTCGAGGCTGAGTTTAGCTATACTGTGAGCCTCTGGTGAGGACTTCCTCGATAGTGGATAGATTAGACTGGATTGAGGTTGTTGGAAGGATGGTATTCGGGTGTTGAACATACACACAATGAAATTGAGTAAGGCTGGGGGCTGTGTGTCAGGAGTTATTGTACGCAAACTCAGCTGTGGGTAATAGGGATACCCAGTTGTCCTGTTCTTTGTTGATGTAGCATCTCAGGTATTGCTCTAATGTGCTGTTTAGATACTCAGTTTGCCCATTCGTTTGGGTGTAGAAACCCGAAGAAAGGGCCAGTTCGGTACCCAACTTGGCACACAAGGACTTCCAGAACCTGGAGGTGTATTGGCTCCCACAGTCTGATGTTATCTTGTCTGGAAGGCCATGCAGGCAGAACACATCCCTGAAAAACACCTCGGCCATACCAGCAGCTATGGGAATGCCCGGCAAGGGAGAGAAGTGAGCTAACCTGGACAGAGAATACACTGTAACCATTATACAGGTGCAGGACTGTGATTTATGCAAGTCCACGATAAAGTCCGTTGTAATCTGGCTCCAAGGTCGGGTAGGCAGAGGTCCTTGTTCTAGCAACCCAATGGATCTGAAGGTCATATATTTACTTCTGGCACAGACTGGACATGATTGCACATGCCTTCTTACATCCTCCTTCAGACCAGGCCAGTAGAAAGATCTTCTTAGTAGGTCTAGGGTACCGGTTTGTCCCCAATGTCCAGCTGTTTTATGGTCGTTACACCATGTCAGGACTCTTTTTTGGAGCAAGGCTGTGGGTACATAAAGACAGCTACCCCGAAACAAGAGGCCATCCCTAGAGGTAAGAGGTTTGGCTGAGTCGGGGAGGCTTTCTGTGACCAATGCCTCCTTGACCAATTGCAGGAAAGACGGCACCTGTGCTACAACACGGTTTCTGGGAAGAGCTTTTCCAGATGTTGGGAATAGGTTGGCTGAAAGACAGTCTTGCGAGAGAGAGCATCCTACAGGGTGTTCTGACTGCCTGGGATGAAGGTAATCTGGATGTCGTATTTGGCAAAAAAATGTGCCCATCTGGCTTGGCAGGAATTTATGCAATCCATTGATTGTAACACCTGTAGATTTTTATGATCCGTCCTTATTGTGAATGGGTAAGCCACACCTTGCAGAAGATGGTGCCACTCCTCACAGGCCAATTTCATGGCCAAGAGTTCTCTCTCAATAACCGAGTAATTCCCTTGTCTTTCGGTGAGGGTTCGGGAGAGGTAAGCAACAGGGTGTTCTTTCTGTTCGTGTTCTTGTAGCAGAACGGCTCCTATGGCGGTGGCAGAGGCGTCTGTTTCCAGGATGAAAGGTTTTCTTTGATTGGGATGTCGCAGGATCAGAGCACTGCAAAGGTGCTTGATGCTCTCATCTGCTTGAGGATTCCAGCTGAAAGGCGAGGATGTCTTTTTTAGCAGACTGGTTATGGGCACGACTGCCTCTGAGAATTGGGGTATAAAGCGCTGATAAAAATTTGCCAGCCCAAGGAATCTTTGTACCTCCTTGACGGAAGTAGGAGTAGCCCATTGTAGTATAGCTGCAACCTTCTTCTCCTCCATTTGTATGTCGTTCTCCGATAGTATGAACCCTGAATAGAGTATGGAGGTCACGCCAAATACGCATTTCTCTTTCTTGGCCAGGAGATGATGTGTCTGCAACCGACTTCATGAAGATGGACTTGGTGTTCCTGGGGGTCGCGAGAGAAGACCAGGATGTCTTCCAGGTATATCATGACCGAGATGTACATTCGGTCAGACAAGATGCGTTCCATGAACCTTTGGAAAATCACGGGGCGTTGACTAGGCCGAACGGCATAACGCAGTACTCGTACAACCCATATGGTGTACGGAACGCCGTCTTCCACTCATCACCAGAGCGGATTCTCAGCAGGTGGTATGCACTGCGAAGATCTTGCTTGGAAAATATCCTGGCTCCCTGAGCCACCTCGTTAATATCAGTGATGAGTGGCGGGGATAACGGTCTCTGATCGTTACTTTGTTCAACCCCCTAAAGTCGATACAGGGCCTTAGCGCTGTTGAGTCCTGCTTAGGTAGGAAAAAGAGGGGAGCACCTGCCGGGGATTTAGAGGGCTGGATGAGACCATTGCACAGGTTATCGGCCATGTAGGAACGAAGGGCTTTCTTTTCAATCTGAGATAGGGAGAACATTCTTCTGAAAGGAACCAAGGCATTGGGCACCAAGTCAATGTCACAGTCTTCTGGTCTATGGGGTGGTAAAGCCAATGGTGCCTTGTCGGAAAACACAGCTTCAAAAGCTGATAGGTCCACTGGGATGGAATGCATCCCTACTGCCACCTCCATGGCCGACGGAATGATGTGCACTATGTGATATTTGACACCATGAAGGCAATTCTGCTTGCAGTGAGGAGAGTCGAAACTTAGCTGATTGGTAGACCAATCGATCCAGGGGTTATGTTTGCAGAGCCAAGTGATTCTAGGATCACTGGAAAGTGTGCTGCCCAGATGATATTGAATCTGAGCACTTCTGTATGTTGGTGAATGGTGACCTGTAAGTCCTCGGTGGTCTGAGTAATGGGTCCAGAGCTAAGAGGGCTACCGTCAACCCTTTGACCTTTTGACCTTCCTTGCGCTCAATTCTGCGCAGACCCACCTTGTCTGCCCATAAAGTGTCTACTAAATTGCCTGCTGCTCCGCAGTCCAGGAGGGCTAGAGCTTCAATCTTGTGCTTGTCCAGGTGGAGATGAACGGTAACTACCATCAATCTGGAATCCTCTTCGGTGTCGGTAGGACTGATGGAGAGAGAGACATAGGGACTGGATGAGAACCCTCAGTGACCCGTCCCTTCTCGGTCCAAGGTTTCTAGTTTCCTGAGCGCCGAGGTGTGACTTTGAGCAATTGTGAAGTAGGTGACCATCTGAGCCGCAGTAGGCGCATAAACCATTCTCTCTTCGACGTCTCTGTTCTTCTGGGGTTAATGATGGGCGTGCTGTACCGATTTGCAGTGGTTCTTCTCGGTCTGTCCGTTAAAAAGAGGAGGTCATGGGAGAAAAAGGTCCAGTCTGGGGAGCTGGGTTCCAGAAGTGTCTTCTTTCAGTCTGTCTTTCTTGTAGACGAAACTCTATCTGTAGAGAAGCAGCTAGCAGGTCGCTGAGGGCAGGTGGTCGAGGAGACCTGGCCAGTTCATCCTTTATTTCTTCCTGCAAGCCACGGCGAAAGATGACGTACTGTGATTGCTCGGGCAACCCTGCTTCCGACGCTAGTCTTTTAAACATAGTGATGTAGGATAGTACGTCCATTTGGCCTTGACGTACATCTAGGAGTTCTTCACAGGCTGATTATGTGATTTCTGGCCTCTTGAAAGCCTGCTTAAATTGCGCCAGGAATGCTCCAAAATCTTGGAAACCGGGCCGGCACCCGTAACTAGTGGGGTTGCCCAAGCCAGGGCATTGCTCGTCAGGTTTGATATAATATATCCCTCTCGTGCATGATCTGTGGTGTATGTGTTGGCACGGAAGGTAAAGTGGATCATGTAAGCGTCCAGGAATTCTTTTAACTTATTGGGTGTCCCATCGTATTTGCCTGTGGAAAGGGCCATAGGAGGAAAGTCCGAGTGATGCGGATCCCGAGCAGTCACCATTTGACATAGCACAGTGTTTTCTGTCTTTAGATTCTGTACCTCCATAGATAGATTCTGAACCGCTGACAACAATTCCTGTACTCGTTCAGCCGTAGCCAGAGCTGTTGTTTGGCGTTGTAAACTGTCAGATCCCTCAGCGAGAACCTCCCCGGATTCCCCACTCTCCTCCTCCTCCTCACCTGAGAGACTGGAATCCAGACGGCTTTGGGCCAGAGGGCGCCGGGATAGGTAGTCCTTTTTTTTATGAAGTAAACATCTACCCTGGGAGGAAGCCACAGTGAATGCTTTCCGCAATGCAGACCTGTGACTCCTCTTCCAGGATGGACTGTTGGGGAAAAAGCCACTTCACGGCACAAAAAAACCCTGTGGACTGCAGGACTGATGTAGAATCCGACTTCTGTAAGTTGCACCACGCTGAAGGATCCTCAGGTAGGTGGGCTCCACTGGTGTCAAGACGTAAGGAAACTGAGAACTCACTAAACGGTAGTGATACAAATGAGGGAAACACCAGCCGAGGACCGGCGGGAGCTGGAACTCCAGATATGCAGGTAGGCTGGACGGTAGGAGGATGAAAGGGAAAGTAAGAGGAAAGCACTGCCAAGGTGCTGGAAGAGCGTAGGAAGAAACAGCCGAGCCAAGGACGATTCGGTAGAGCACCCTGAAAACAATGCTGGAACAGCTCTGATGAGGGTGGAAGTGAGAAGGCAGAGAGAGCGAGAGCGGAAAGGTGAGGGAGAGAGAGAAAGGGAGCGCTGGCGCGAGGGCCGGGGGCCGCAAGGAGCAGCAGCAGAGAAACAGAGGAGAAAAACAGGGTTCCAAGAAGGAACGGAGAGAAAACTAGGGCAGCGGATCAAAGGTAGTGGAATCTGACCACAACGGTTGCAACACGCCTGCGGCTGGAAGAGGCGGAGCTAAGTACCTCCAGCAGCTGCCATTGCTAACAACTATACTGCTGCGAGACGCTGGGCGGAACGTGTTGGAATAGCCTAATGGCCCCCCAAGCGTTCCCGTGGCCACAATCGCCACAGAGAGTGGCGCATGACAAAGTGTGCCAATCCGCACTGGAGGCTATGGGGATGATGCTTTGTAGAGTCTCCATCTTGAAAAGTGATGTTCAAAACAAACTTGTTGACCTCCATAAGGTCGATGACAAGTCTGTATCTCCTAGAGGCATTGGTGACCAACTATAGTGGAATACATGCCTTGCTTCTGTCCCCTGGATGGATCAGGGTGATTGCTTTCTTCAATGCAGTGCAGCAATCTCGATTTGCATGACTTTCTTCCTCAGAAGATTCTTAACCAAGGCATGGTACCTATCCCAGAGTTGGGCTGATGAGTGGAGGATTCAATTGAATAGCTCGTCTGTATACAGTCTCTGACCCAGATGTCTGATATGGAGTAGGAACATTGGGTGAAGAACTGTGCCAGTCTGCCTCTAAACGGGCTGGGCCCAGTCAGGATCAAGTTGTTGTTGGGGTTGTCAGGAAGGGTCCCTATCATTACGAAGGGTTCCTGTTGCGTGCACCATATTGATAACTGGGGGCGTGATGAACTGAGCGCGATGTTGCAATTTCATATGTAACAAGTGTAGTTAATGGTGGATGAGATATGTTAATTTTAGTGTTGCTTTTTGTTCAGAACTGATACATATTAGCTTGCACGCGCATAGAAAGATAAAGTATTAAATCCACCAAATGTAAAAACATACGCACACATTAATACAAATACATGGGGAATTCATGAATCTCAATATAAGTGGCCTTTTCACAATGAATCAAAACACTGTGGTTAGGGCTCTCTTGCAAAACACACTTTGACTTCTAAACATGTTTTCAGATGGTAGAAATCAGGTGAATGAGTGACTTTAACCTTCCTGGACAGCAGCTACAGCAATAGCCTTGAGCTTTTGTGGTCTGACAAGTCTTGTAGATAGTGTCAGGATTACCACCAAACGTCCAGCCCTAAGTGTTCGACAACTTGCTTTGCACGGTTCAAGGAAACTCTGTTAACGAGCCGAAAGGCCTTTTCCGAACGCGTGCTGCCACGTTACCATGGTGACTATGGCGTCCTCTCCACAAGCGAGACTACTGCGCTGTAGGGAGGAGGCGGAGCCAAACGAGGTCACGGCTACCCGTTATACCGCTTCCAGGTAGCCGTACTCGCTGCTTCTAATTTCGTTTGAATCACAGCTCAGCTCTCGTTCCTATGTCCTGTTTCCCCCTTGACTGCGCCTGTTTATTGTTTCTGGCCTTGACCGCAGTCTGTGTTCTTGACCACCTTGTTTTCCTGTTTATCTACTACTGAACTGCTACTCGTTGCCGAACCTCGGAACACTGCTGACCTGCCTTGCCTGCTGTTCTGTTCTGTCTACTGTCCGCATGTTGCCGAACCCCGGAATGCTGTTTGACCTGACTTGCCTGCTGTTCTGTTCTGTCTACTGTCCGCACGTTGCCGAACCCGGGAATGCTGTTTGACCTGCCTTGCCTGCTGTTCTGTTCTGTCTACTGTCTGCACATTGCCGAACCCCAGAACGTTGTTTGACCTGCCTTGCAACAAAGTTGTAATCACCCTGGATTGACATTCACCTCGCCGGATCAAACGGAACAACGGCATCACCTTACCTGAGTGAATCTGCATAACCCAATAGAATAGCGCACGAACTAGAGACTGCCACCTTGCGCTCAGATTGTTAGGCATCCTCGTTTCGTCGGGGTAGTCTGTGGACTAGAGACTGCTGAATTCTACCTAGGTGTCCTCGTTTCATCGTGAGTTAGGGATGGGTTGCATTTTCAGAGTTCTCTCAGTCTTGCTTTCCCGGTGCCTGTCCACTGGTAAGTCAATCTATGCCTGTTATTTGTTCATCTTCCAAACGTTCTTATTTGTCGCTTCCTGATTTTTCTCTCACCTTCTGTGTCTTGAACTCCTCTGATATACAGCTTTACTTTCTACAGTCCACGCTGTCCGTGTCCATCAACAACCACTGCTGCGTTCTCAAACCGGCTGCCTTTTCTACACTCCACGGCCTCCGTGTCCATCTCCAGCTGCTGCAGTAGATCCATCTTTCGACTAATTGGTTCCTTTGTAGTTATTCTGAAGATACAAAGGGACACATTGGTAGGAAGAACTCAACGACTACTCTTCGAGTTCTTCTACCAGGCCTCCTGATCAAGAGTTGGACTAACTTGACATAATCAGAAGCCTATAACAAGAAATATGGATGTTAATAACACTTTGGTCAATCTCATGCAACTGATGGCTGAGTTGAGGACCGATATGACGGCCGCTCATACTGCCACTCGAGCAAGGATTGACAAACTACAAGCACAAGCCCCACCTACGGCGTCAGTACCCCCACCGGCAGTTGCTTCTGGTTCTGCCTCCCTGTATCCTCAGCCAGCCGTACAACCTTCGGTGGTCATGGCCACACATTTTCCATTAGCTCCTCCTGAACGATTTCATGGCGACCCCAAAGTTTACCGGACCTTCCTTAATCAATGCCGTCTGCATTTTTTGTGTCGTGCCACGCCCTTTTCTGATTCAGCTACGAAGGCGGCTTTTGTATTGTCCCATTTAGCCGGTACCGCAGCCACATGGGCTAACCCTTTGTTGGAAGCCAGTAGCCCTCTACTCTTTGATTGTGATGCCTTGTTGGAGGCAATGGGCCGAGTGTTTGATACTCGTTATAGGACCCAAGCCACCGAGTTGGAACTTTTAGCTATTCAACAAGGAGACTCTTCTCTGTTGTCCAATTTAGCTACGTTCAACCAACTGGTGGCTGAAACAGGCTGGCCAGGGACAAGAAGGTCTCATTATTCTATAAGAGATTATCGGATAATATCAAAGACATCCTTGCTACTGTCCCGGTGGTACCTACGGCCTTCCACGAATTGTTGGATCTCGTCCTTCAGATAGATGCTCAGAGAGCAGAACGAAAAGGCGAAAAAAGGAGCACAATGCCTGTGTTGGTCACCCCTACTCTTACATCATCTAATGCACCTGAGCCCATGCAAATTGGTGCCGAACGGGGTCCTTTAAAACCTCTGGAAAGAGACAGGAGACGTTTGAACAATCTCTGTTTCTATTGCGGATCCCCCGACCATCTTTTGAAGGCTTGCCCAAAGAAACCCAACAAGTCGGGAAATGCACTGACTCGGTAGCGGATGGGGTCCCCCTACTGAGTCCAATGCCTCAGGACTCCACATTGTCCTCTCCAGTCACGCTCAATGCCTCCTTCCAACCCGTGTCGGGTCCTTCTTGGCTCGGTGAACCGCTTCTGGATTCAGGAGCCACTGGAAACTATATTGACCTCTCTTACGCTCGTGAGAAAGGCGTAACCTTTGTGGCCAAAACCCATCCATAGGTTGTGAATGCCGTAGCTGGCACCTCGTAACTGTCAGGTTTAGTCACCGAGCAAACAGTGCCCTTCATTATGACCACACTCACAGGTCATGCTGAAATAATCACCTTTGATGTTATCACAGCACCACCGTTCAGAATCCATTCTTGGTTTGCCTTGGCTTAGAACGCATAACCCGACTGTTAACTGGAACGAAGGGAAGGTTTCCTTTAACTCTCAGCACTGTCAGAAGCTTTGTAAAATACACCAAACCTCTATGGAAGGTTCCTGTTGAGCCCTCATGGATGTAGCAGCCACGGTGGGTGCTCTTGTTGTCATGTCTTTGCCTCGAGAATATTCGGCCTATCAGGATGTCTTTGATGCCAAAGGAGCCGAAGTTCTGCCACCCCACCGGCCCTATGACTGCCCCATTGATTTGATCCCTGGAGCTAAAATAGCAAATGGAAGAGTATATTCCTTAACTACCAAAGAGGACGTTATCCTGAAGGAATATATAGATAAGGCCCTCAGTACGGGCTTTATCCATCCATCTCTGTCTCCTGCGGCTTCGCCTATGTTCTTTGTACCAAAGAAAGAAGGGGATCTTCGTCCCTGTATTGATTACCGGGAATTAAACGCAGTCACTGTCCAAAATCAGTACCCAATACCATTGATTTCGGTACTCTTAGACCAATTAGGCAGTGCCAAGATATTCACTAAATTGGATCTCAGAGGTGCATACAATCTTGTGAGAATGCGTTCAGGGGATGAATGGAAGACTGCATTCAAGACGAAATACAGTCTCTATGAGTGTTGTGTCTTGCCCTTTGGGCTATGCAATGCCCCTGCTACTTTTCAGCATTTTATCAATGATGTCTTTCGAGACGTGTTGGATACTTATGTGGTGGTCTATCTGGACGACATTCTCATCTATTTTCCATCGTACCAGACCCACATTAAACATGTGTCTGCGGTTCTCCAGCGATTAAGAGACAATCATTTGTACGCGAAGTTAGAGAAATGTGTGTTTCATGTCACTTCCATTGAATTCTTGTGTTATAACATCACAGACAAAGGCGTACAAATGAATGACACCAAGGTCAAGGCGGTTTTGGAATGGCCGGTATCTTCTACCCTTAAGCAATTACAATCCTTGTTAGGATTTGCTAATTTTTACCAGCGTTTCAAAAAGTCCTTTTCTAGTATCGCTGCTCCCCTTCTTTGACCAGTTCTAAACAATCCTTCCATTGGAATCCAGCAGCTCAAACGGCTTTTGACCATCTAAAGTCCTTGTTCACCTCCGCTCCTGTTTTGATGCATCCTAACCCAGATGTACCGTTCGTGGTAGAGGCTGACGCCTCGGACATTGCAGTCGGGGGGGCCATCCTTTCACAGGAATGCAAAGATAGTGGGCAGTTACATCCAGTAGCCTTTCATTCCAGGAAACTCACCACTTACGAGGCAAATTATACTATTACAGAAAAAGAACTCTTGGCCATAAGGGATGCTTTTCTCGTATGGCATCATCATCTCTTGGGGACTGCTCTACCGGTTTAAGTTTTCACGGATCACCGTAATCTCCTGGCACTGCAGTCGGTAAAATGCACTACCGCCAGACATGCCCGTTGGCATGAGTTTTCCTCCATGTTTCATTTTAAAATCACCTACAGACCCGGTTCCCGACACTTTAAAGCGGATGCTCTTTCCAGATTACATGGTGTTTCTCCCTCATCGGTGGATGAACGACCCGTTCTTCGACCTGCTCAGGTAGCCTGTGCTTATGGAATACAAAAACCCTTACGATTGGCCCTGATTCAATGGGCTAACTCTAATCCGCAAGTAATCCAAGACATGAATCTGACTACGATTCATGGCATTCCTTACCATGATAGAATGGTGTACCTCCCTGACTCAGAAACTCATACTACTGCTATGCAGCGGTGTCATGAAACCAAATTCTCAGCCCATCCTGGCAGTCGAAAAACCCTGGAGTTACTACGACATTGGTCTTGGTGGCCAAAAATGTCTAAAGACGTTCTGGATTAGGTAGCCTCCTGTGCCATTTACGCTCAATGCAAGTTTTTTCCAGCCAAGCCTATCAGTCTGTTACAACCATTGCCGACTCCTAGAGAACCATGGGTCATGATCTCTATGGACTTCATTGTGAATTGCCTTGTGACCGTGGTCATGATACTGTTTGGGTCATTGTCGACTACTTTACGAAATTAGCCCTTTTTGTGCCCTGTAAAGGGCTTCCTACGGCACCTACTTTGGCTAAACTATTTCTGCACCATGTTTTCAGACTGTTTGGTCTTCCTTGTGTAATTGTAACGGATCGTGGATCACAATTCACGTCTCGTTTCTGGCAAGCTCTTACCGCCTCCTTGGGTATAGAGGATCGTTTTTCCACCGTATACCATCCCCAAACGGATGGGCAAACAGAAAGGTTGAATGCCACACTAGAACAGTATCTTCGACGTCTTACCTTGTAACATCAGGAGTCCTGGTTACACTTGTTGGACATGGCACAGTTCGCATACAACAACTCAGTACACTCTTCTACCGGAACATCGCCCTTTTTTGCAATGTATGGGCGTCATCCGAGCACCCTGCCCTTGCAGCCAAATCTGTCACCCTCTAGCCCTGCGGCCGGGGCCTGCATACGGGACTTGGCTAAAATACGTGATGAGGTCTCATCACACTTGCGGAAGCCTAAGTTACAACAGAAGGCTCAAGCAGAAGCTCACAGACTACCCACGCCCGAATATAGGGTGGGTTCCAAGGTTTGGTTGGCAACCAGGAATCTTCGTATCCCAGGCCATCGTTTCCTTCTGCCACGTTTTGTTGGCCCCTATCTGGTTACTGCTATCATCAATCCTGTTGCAGTACGTCTGGATCTGCCAAATAGTTGGCATACCCATCCCGTGTTTCATGTTTCTTTGTTGAAACCTTGTATGAAGTGACCCACATCCTGGATACTAAAGTTCGTAGGGGGGTTTGTCTTTATTTAGTGGATTGGAAGGGCTATGGTCCGGAGGACAGGACCTGGGAGCCTGCTGTCAACATACATGCTCCCCGATTGGTTGCTGAATTCTGGTCCGGGAAAGGGAGGCCTTCTTTGAGGCGGGAACTGTCAGGATTACCACCAAACGTCCAGCCCTAAGTGTTTGACAACGTGCTTTGCACGATTCAAGGAAACTCTGTTCCTCTGTTAACGAGCCGAAAGGCCTTTTCCGAACGTGCACTGCCATGTTACCATGGCGACTATGGCGTCCTCTCCACAAGCGAGACTACCGCGCTGTAGGGAGGAGGAGGAGCCAAATGAAGTCGTGGCTACCCGTTATAACCCTTCCGGGTAGCCGTACTCGCTGCTTCTGATTTTGTTTGAATCACAGCTAAGCTCTCGTTCCTATGTCCTGTTTCTCCCTTGACTGCGCCTGTTTATTGTTTCTGGCCTTGACCTCAGTCTGTGTTCTTCACCGCCTTTTGTTCCTGTTTATTTACTACTTAACTGCTACTCGTTGCCGAACCTCGGAACACTGCTGACCTGCCTTGCCTGCTGTTCTGTTCTGTCTACTGTCCGCACATTCCCGAACCCCAGAACGCTGTTTGACCTGCCTTGCCTGCTGTTCTGTTCTGTCTACTGTCCGCACATTGCCGAACCCCGGAACGCTGTTTGACCTGCCTTGCCTGCTGTTCTGTTCTGTCTACTGTCCGCACATTGCCGAACCCCGGAACGTTGTTTGACCTGCCTTGCAACAAAGTTGTAATCACCCTGGATTGACATTCACCTCGCCGGATCAAAAGGAACAACGGCATCACCTTACCTGAGTGAATCTGCATAACCCAATAGAATAGCGCACGAACTAGAGACTGCCACCTTGCGCTCAGGTAATTAGGCGTCCTTGTTTCGTCAGGGTAGTCTGTGGACTAGAGGCTGCTGAGTTCCGCCTAGGCGTCCTCGTTTCGTCGTGAGTTAGAGATAGGTTGGGTTTGCAGAGTTCTCTCAGTCTTGCTTTCCCGGTGCCTGTCCATTGGTACGTCAATCTATGCCAGTTATTTGTTCATCTTCCAAACGTTCTTATTTGTCGCTTCCTGATTTTTCTCTCACCTTCTGTGTCTTGAACTCCTCTGATATACGGCTTTACTTTCTACAGTACACGCTGTCCGTGTCCATCAACAGCCACTATTGCGTTCTCAAACCGGCTGCCTTTTCTACACTCCACGGCGTCCGTGTCCATCTCCAGCTGCTGCAGTAGATCCATCTTTCGACTAATTGGTTCCTTTGTAGTTATTCTGAAGATACAAAGGGACACATTGGTAGGAAGAACTCAACGACTACTCTTCGAGTTCTTCTACCGGGCCCCCTGATCAAGAGTTGGACTAACTTGACAGATAGTAGATGTGATTTCCTTCTGTTTGAGAGCGTGACCAAAGAAGTATCATTATTTATTTTGGTCAATAGTAAAACGCGAGGTACACTAGTGCCTAATGCTATTTTAGGAGTTTCAAGTGTGTGATAACGTGGGAGTTTTGGGAAGTTTCAATGGAACAGTGACCAGGGAGATGAGATAGCATCACGAATAAATACAAATCATTCACCCAGCCTCCTCATATTGTGGGAAATGTCCATGCGAGCCATGTGCAAATCAAGAGTTAGTGTTTAAATGGATTAGGCCACTTATTGCTAGTAATGAATTATGTTTTCAATACCAATGTTTAACCATGTGTTGTCATCATGACCTACTATGGACGAATCATGAGAGGTGTGTTATGAATATAAACTGAAGATAATTATTGAGATAAAGCTGGCCAATGAAAACCTAGGAAATGGGAAAAGATGGGATTTATTTGAAAAAGGGTTGTGTCCAATCATGTTTGGGTGTCGATTGCAATTAAGTATTTTGTGTGTTGAAAAACTATATAAAAGATGTGAATGATGTGGTTTGTTGAGACTTGGGTTAGTTTCGTCCTGCAACACTATCTAACTGCTCCCTGGAACATTGTACAATAAACTTGCTTTTTGTACAACCATGTACTCACTTCTTAAGTGGTGGGCCTGTTTGGGTTGAGGTGATTAAAAGCCCATCCACACATTTGGTGAGCCATTGTAGGAGCCCAGGCATTCTGAGATGTTGGGGGCCTTCTGTCCACACCTCTTAGCTGCGGCACGTCATGACGGGGACCAGTCTTTCGTGCACAGTGAAAAAGAGGTCTGCGGACGCCATATTGGTTAAAGGTCTGTTTGCTCCCCAGAGACGTGGTGCTGTGGCCTAGCTGTGTAGGACGACTTGACAAAGTATCACATCAGTGCACCTCAGGCTCACCTGAGTGCATGTTTGATGGGTGTAAAGCAAGGGGGAAATAGGGGGAAAAAAGGTGTTGGATCTTTGATTTTGTTTTCTTTTTGGTACAGATAGACTTGGAGTATGGGTGTAAATCTGTTGAGGTTGCAGAGATTAGAAAAGTGAAGTGAATGTTTTTGATAGAGTGGTTGAACTGTTCTATGTTGTAAGTCCCCTGTATATACCTAGTTTGTTATTTTAGAGATGTGAGGGGGTACCTTACCCCACACGCCCAGTGTGAGTCTTGTCCTGATACCCTTCAGTCGCTTGCCTGGTTGGCTGGAGCCCTCACCTGAAGGTTGAGTGGTATCTGAGGGTAAGGCCAACCGTAGATACCTTTCTTAGGCATTGACATTCATTTGTAAGTGCCATGTGGGCGGAGCCCCTCGCCTTGATTTTCTTGGATAGTCGAAGTAGTGAAACTTCCTGTAGTCAGGGAAAGACGGTTTTGTAGTAGAGAAAATTGTACTAGTAATGAAGAGAGCGAAAGCAGTGGTGCTATAGGGGTAAACACTGCGCCCCTCCTATACTCGAGTGGTGGGGATATCTCGGAGATATTGGCCGGTGGAGTGCTTTTTTTTATAAGATGCTCTTTTCTGTGTATGAGTGATTGGAGTGAATAGTGAAGTGAGGTAATTGTGGTATAGACGAGTACGGTGAATGAGTGTGAAGTACGACTAAGGAATTGGTTCCGGGTAAAAACAGAGCTCTTGGGTGAAACATTTTTGTGCCGCAGGTTCGGCTGGGTATCGGATTTGTAGTGAAATTTGGGTAGGAGAATGGAGACTGTTGAATCATTTGTGCCATGTATTGTCCGGCTATAAGGCAAACATTTTAAAATATCATTGAGAATGGTTGCTGGAGACTAAGGGGAAAAAATTATAAATTCTTGGCCTATTGAGTGATCCTATGATATGGTCATATTGGAGAACCTGCATACCTTTTTAACTACAAATGCATACCTTTTAAACTACAAAGCACAAGGGCTTGATGTTAGAAAGCTGTTAAACATCTTGGAATTATGGAGGATCTATGAAAGAGGCGGGAAGGGCCATAATGTTGAAATTGTGGGGGAAGGGCCAAAAAAGGAGGGTGCAGGAATTTCTTCTGCACTGCCCCCAGATGGGTGCTATCCTTTAACACAGACCCTGAGTTCGTACCACCATTTTCCCCCGCAGCTACTCCAGTGGTTGCAAGACGGACACAGGTAACGCCTCCATCAGTAACGATTTCTAAGAACCAGGATTTTGAGGAAAGTGAAAGGATAACTTCAGAGAGGTTGAAAACAGAATGTGGGAAGAAGATAACTCCCCGACTCCTAGTTTAGCAGATAGATTAAGGGCGGAGGAGCGAGAAAGAGTGAGGTCGGTAGTCAGAAGAGCAGAGAGAAGATTGTGAATAAGAGAGAAAGAAGAGGTTAGGTCTCTTCCTGCTAAGATAGAGGATAGGCTGTGAAGAATGGTAGAGGTGCAAGAACGGGAAAAAAGGAAAAAGCGCTAATGCTAGCGGCGGAAGAGTTAGTGCTGCTACGGCGGCAAAGAGATGAAGTGTGGGAGGGTTTATGGTCTTTCCATCGAAGATTTTCCCTTGTAGGTAAGTAGCATCGAATTTATTTCAATGAAAAATGTTCCATCGAAATTCCATACATAAACTGCAGAGTGTTTATGCATCCAAACTCATTAAATAGGGTTTCGTTATAAACACTTTACATTTTTTTTTAATGGAAATTCGATGAAACATAACATTACAGGGAGCTGTCCAGTGCTGCAATCTATATTTTTAACACGGGATAGCTCCCTGTAAATTGGGGTTTTTATTGTTTATTGGGGGGACCCCTCCACAAACCCCTCCTCATCCCCCAGATGTCCACTCCCCATAGTCCCCCAAACCCCCACTTTAAAAATGTAACCCTTGTCCAGTGCTGAAATCTTTAATATATTTCAGCACTTGACAGCTCCCTGTAACTTGTGTTATTTTTTTATTGGGGGGGTCCTCCCATACCCACCAAATGCCTTTTTCAAAAATAAAAAATTAACCCTTTCCTCAACCCATCCTCGACATTCATCAAAATTCATTCAATGAAAGTGCATTTCGATGGAAATGCATTTCAATTAATACATTTCATTGGAGTTTATTTTAATGAAAGTATTTTCGATGGATAGAATGGATACCGTGTAGGAGGAAGTGAGAAGACAGGGATGTAGAAGAAGGAAGGTGGAGACATGGGCAGGGTCTTGTTAGATTGGACAACTCGGTTATAAGAATGGTTGAGGTGGCCATGGAGAACAGGGATGCTTCCACAGGTACAGGGGCTGAGCAGGGAGGACGGAAGACAGCACCCTATGGTAGTGTTGGTTAGGCTTCCGTGTCTGTAGAAGGGTCAGGGGATGTAGTAGGCAGAGTAGATGATGAAGGAGAGGGATAGGGTGTCGAGCAAGGAGAGCAGGGTGTAGTCACCCTACTTCCCGCTCCAGTAGCAGCAATAGAAAGCACATCATGGAGCCATAGGACGTGCCAGGGTACTTGCATGTCTGTAGTAAGTGGTATGGGAGAGATGGGGAAATCCCCAGGAAAAACAGGGGTATCTCAGTGTCTGTTGCTCCAGAAGGGTCTAGGAAGGGCGGATTATGTCCGTGGTCAAACATGGACCGGAATAACTTGATGAAGACACCCCCTTCGCTCAATGCAAGGGCCAGGAAGTGGATGTATGTATTGGATAAGCACACAGCTGGTGTCATGTTGGTCACAGGGGACATGAAGAGCTTATTCATGGCCCTAATGGGTCGGGGGCGGTCAGACAAGCTTTGGAAGATATCATGGTATCCAGGAGTTCAGTTGGATATAAATACCCATGATGGAGCAGCTTTTAATAATCTTAGGGCACAGGTATGGGGGGGGGCCTTGCGGAGTATGTATCCCGATATGTCTGATATCAATTCACTTTTATGTAAGACGATTACATTGGATAATGGTGCTGCTGCACACATCCAGTTAATTCAGGAGATATGGAGAGCAGACACAGGAGAAGTATGGGAAAAGAATGTGATGACTTGTTACCACATGCTGAAGAAGGGACTTTCCAAAGAAGTCCAGCATGATTTAGATAAAGTGGTAGGAATGGAGGCCAAGAGTTGGCCAGAAATTCAGGCACACAAGGAGTAGGAGAATGTAGAGCAGGCACAACAAGCAGAGGCTAAGCTTGTTCAAAAATAATTGGCGAAGATCTTTCTAGAAGGGGGTTTAATCTTTAATCCTATGGAGGACAGCAGGGGCAATGAGGACAACAGGGACACAGTGAACCGGATATGACACAGGGGTGGATGGATGGATATATCCCCGATCCGAGGCCAATGAGAGGGTTTCCGAGGAGCTGGGGAGTATTTGACAGGGAAGTGGGTCATTTGGCGGGTTCGGTGGACTAGGTCCCCGGTTTAATAGACCAACAGGAAATAATTATGGAGGATTTTATGGGTTTCAGTGTTGGTCGTGTAGAAGGCTGGGACACGTGTCAAGGGATTGTCGTGAACAGCCACTGTACTTTAATATGGGAGCTCAACAGATGCAGGCCCCGCCTGTGACATATGCCCCGGGCTCTGGGCAATCACAGCAGCCTTGGTTTTAACAGGCTTTCGGGATCCCACTGACCATGCCAGCACAAGTATCAGTGCAGACATCGGATAAGAATCCTTTAGCCCAAGGAACAGTTGCATACTATACTGGAGCAAGTGTTTTCGGGGGGAATCCTTTTCCTCTCCCAGGTGCTAATATGTACCAGAAGTAGGACAGCCCACAGGCGTCTCTGATGTATCCAGTCCTGTCCGTTACCACTGATCTGAAAGAGGAACCCCGGATTGGTGTGCAGGTAGCTGGACAAACATTTTCATTCATGATTGCCATAGGGGCTACCAAGTCTTGTATCAAGGAAGGTGACATCCCCTTGTCAGGCAAAATTATTGGACACACAGGGATTCTCTGGGGGTATCCTGTCGGTTCCATATACTGAAGTTTTTCATATCAAGTTGGGTAATCACAATTCATCAGCCCCTTTGTTGTATTGTACAGACATCACAGCACATCCTTTGCGACGGGACATCCTGAGAAAGTTGTAGATGTTAATTACCTTCACAGAGGAAGGTATTGTATGCTCGACCCAAGCATTGTATCCGGTAAGGGAAACACTGCGTTTTCCGACCTATTGTAGTGACAGCATGATTAGGGGGGTTCCCGTGCATGCAGCATTTTTTCAGTAGAGTACCCCCCTGCTTTTTGATTACAGACCGGTAAATATGGTACCAATACCTCTCCCTCCTGTACAACATTGTAGAAATTGGGAGTATTGTCTATTGGGGCAGCTAGGCTGCCTTTATTTTAAGGCAAATACATTGGAAATAGGTAACACTGAATACACTTAGTATGCTTACATTACGCACCACATCAGAATCCCATTTATGTTTAAGAGTGCTGAGCAGATATAGAAAAAGGGCTGTGTGCAACTCCAGTAGGTGGCGTCTGTGGAGAAGCCAAGGTTTGGAGAGCAGCTGAAAACAGGTCCAGATCAGTTGGCAGCATTTAATAACAGAATATGTGATTTTCAATGGTGTGACTCACAAAAAACGAAAATGCCATAACAGGCTGGAAAAGAAAAGGTGGAGAAATTAACCAATAGATTACCAGACAGTCTATTTGTGTCTTGAACACAGTGTACTGAAAAATCTGAAGACGTAATTTCTGGAAACTCAGTGACATTTGTGAAACTACCTAGTCCTGCTAATTTGCATAGGGAGTCATGTGTTTCAGGACATTTCTATGTCCAATGGGACACATGTGATGTTTTGACCTTTAAGTAAAATGGCCGAATAGAACATGTTAAATCTAGGGTTCAGATTAGAATACAAATTATTGTACAATAGTGTATTTTCTAGGTGTGTTTAAAATAGGCAGGCTTTGACTCCTTGCCTAGATAACTGACCAACTCTATGGCCTGTGTAACGATTCCCAGTCGACTGAGAATAAAACCTTTGCTATTTGCACAATCTATCTCTAAAGGGGCTTTTATTGAATTATGAGTGAGCGGGGCCTCCTTAAAATTCAAATCCAACGTGAGTGGTACAAAAGTGCGCCTGTCTCTGTGACTAGTTCTCTTTATTAACTGCACCTCAGAGACAGAGCCATCCCTTCAATCAAAGATGGGATCAGGGACTTCCCATTTCCCTTTTTCCATATCAGGATAACCTTTTGCCAGCACTTTAGGCTTCAACACTTCTTTTTCAGAGGTCGCGCTAGGACTGGTCTTTTTCTGATCGTCCCCTTTCAATTTTTTCTATTGTCTAGCAAAATGGATGTTGGCTTACCGTCTTCTTTTGGTATCTCTGCTTTAAGCAAGTCATCCCACATCTGTCTGTGCTTTACTCTAATTGTGTCAGCTTTATCTTTGCTTTTGCCAGATTTCTTCTCTGAATTTTTCACTGATGCAACTAAATGTGTAGCTTTTCTCTCAGCCAAAACTTCTAATTGCCCATGTAACAGTGCAACCTCACCAATAGAACTGCCCTGAGCTGGACCTAGCGATGATAGAAATGCCCCTTTCATATGTCCAGGAGCATTTTGTAACAATCGCGCTCTCATGCCACCTGTAAACACTTCCATGTCAGATCCTGCTAAATTGGCACTGTACATTGCACACTGTAATCCCATTGCTCTGATCTGTAGCTTCTGGCAATTAATTCCATTTACCCCAAGTCTCCTCCATGTCCATTGGACTTGCATATAATGTTGTTAAAGCAGTCTGTAGCCAATTAAACAATGAATGTGTTCCTTGCTGTCCTAACGCGCCTCAGAGTAATTTCCCCAGCATTAAATTGGTAGTAACAGATCAAGCTTTTAAGAATTCTTCTGGGGACAAGAATATTCCATCATTCCCTGTGTCTCAAGTTCTGAGCAACCATTTAAAAATTGGTTCTCATGCTCTATTTCTGAATAGTTTAACAATGTCTAGCAGCTCTGTTTGTAACTGCCGCGCTGGGTTGGGACATCTTTTCTTTTAACTCTCCTGTTCTTCCACTTCAGAATCTTTAATTTCTGCTAATCTCGCTTCTAGTGACTCATCCCAGTCAAAGGTCTGCTCTGACTTACTGTCACTTATATCACCCAACCATACATTTGGGTCCCAATTATCTTTCCTAATCAGTGCTTGAATTCTTATCTTTGAAGGAGTACTTCTCTTCTTCCTGCATTTGTGTGTAGCAACAGGCACGGCCAGGGAAGCACACGTATCCTCCATTAGGTCAGCCCCTTTAACTGATGATTCGAGCGTCTCCCTCCTAATGATTTGTTGCTCTTTTAGCAGGGAAATCTCATCACTTCATTTTTCGAATCTGTGCGTCCTTAACAAATTTATTCTCATGCATTTTCCAGAGCGCCTGCAGGAACAACCAACCCACATTGCCTGCCGCAATCGGCTCCCGTTTACTTTTCCCAAGCGGTAAATCAGCCAAGCATTCACTGATTACTGCAGGGGAAACATCATTTTCCAGCATGTCCCATTCTATCGGGCAGAGAGCCAATGCAAGACGTCTGCCATGGATGACCATGCTTTAGTCGCTGCCCCCCGGAGATATGACAGAGGACTCCACCTTCATCATTGTGCTCAACTTTTACCTGTTTCTTCCATAATTGCATAGTGCTCACAAATCCAATAAGACTACGCCAAATTTATTATGACGGGTGTGAGCTCACTTCTGGGACCATCCGTTCTCAGGTTTGAACTTTATGCAACACACGATGCACTCATTCTGGAAGGAACCCAACCAACATATGGTATACTTGCATTTATCTTGATAATGAACATGTAACATACATGATAAGCACTTTTAGTAAAATAGAAAGAATGCAAGTTATGAATCACAAGTACTTAGAGCACAAAGGCTTACGTTCCTAGGTATTCTGGAACCCCGAACACCCAGACATCAAGGTCCCAAGTCACCCTCACACCTGGCACCTCTTCTGCCTGGGACTGGCCTTGCCCTGGAGCCAGCACAGAGGTGGGTAATAACTAAATAGGAACCTTTGCAACTGGAGCAGCTGTTAATTTCAGGTGCTTTGCACGTACACAGCAAAGCCTGTGGAAAAGTCCCTCACGATTAATGGGCGCATATAATTTTATTACGTAGGCCTATCAGTCAGAGTGACGCACATTTCTAGAACCTTAGTGCTGTGCAAAACTTGTTTGATGCTGGAAAAAATTAATTCTGTATTAGCCAGTCGCTCTTTCCCTCCCAGCTCCGTGGCTAGGAAAGTACTTATCTGGAATACAGCATATCAGCACCCGCCTAAGGTCAGCGTGCCTTCAACTCTGTTTTTACTGTGTCCGTTTACAATGAACGGTGAAGCCTCTTGCGAAAGTAGAGTATTGCGATTAACCCTCTGCGGGCAACTTCACGAGGGCGTGTGTTCTCTGTGATGAATGCAGTTCACTGTGCTAGGTGTTTAAGTGCTACTAAGCTATCATGAAAAAAGCATAATCTAACATTAGCAACATTGAGTACGCTCTTCAAATAATCTATCAGTCCTATTTCCTAATGCAGCAGGCTATAGGCCTAATGTGCAGTCTGATTAGCTTGGTGTGTTTATGCTCCTATGCATCGTTTTGCTCATTACACTACAAAGGTCTATGCGCCCATTGTCTTGGGTGGTGGAGTAGACCTGGTCTTGGGCACTAGAGCCCTTGGCTTCCCATTGAAGTGAGAATGCGTTGTGGGAGCTGGAGGATGAGACCTGGTGGTTCCAGAGGCCGTCAACCTGAATCTGGTGGGTTTGGCGCTCTGCCTCTTCAGGAGGGTTCCTGAATGCTTTTCCTCCTTATGAACATGGTAGACCTTTTCCCTCAAGCTGTTCTGTTCTCCAAACATTCTTTTACCATGAAAAGGTAGATGCAAGCAACAGACTGTTGATTCGGTCTACTAAGCCCAAATATGGACCTGCCTCCTGCCCAGGGCTGTGGTAACCATGGAGAAGGTGGCTTTCCTAACTCCGTCAAATGCCAGATCGAGAAGGACGCAGTCTCCCTGTGCATGGCATCTAGTAGGGCTGTGCAGTGGAAGGAAGAGAGTGCTCCACCAGTGATGAAGGCATGTACAGTTCTTCACCTTGTCCCATGAATTTGGGCATGGATTCTCTAACAATGTGGACTTGTCATCAACACACCTGAGCCAGCAGGTAAGTTATATGGGTTTATTAGCTCAATAGTACAGCAGGAAAGCACCGGCACATCCTAGCCTGCCAGCTCTCTATCTCCAACTGTCCCCCATGGAACACTATTCAGATGACAACACCCTGAACACTCTGAGCACAGTGACCTCACCACATTCCACTGACATCCCCACTGCAGGGAAGACACAGAAGGGGAGACACTCATTACAACATATTCTTCCAGGCTTTTCCAATACCCTTCAAATCAATCTTGCCCTGTATATCAGGGATAAGTGGAAGGCTCTTCTTCACAGTATTTCTAAACGGTCGGACAGTAGGCTAGGCAACTGGGCTAGGATGCGCCGCATCTGCGAATTTCATGCATTGGTCCACATAGTGCAGATAATTCCCCTGTGCGCACTTCAGAAGAGATGGGGGAGGGTTGAATAGGGGTTATCGGTATCAGGAGCTAAGAATGAGGGGGGGGGGTGACAGGGTTGCCAGATTGGGCTATTGCCGGCACAGTTGGGCTACTCAAAATCCAATTGTGCAGGAAATTACAGGAGCGTGCGAGTTGGCAATTTTGGGGCTAGTTTGAACGGGAATGGTTTGACAATGAAATGTCTCTTGATATCATCTCTGTAGAAGTGGAAGTGCAACACAGAGCATTGGTACTGAAGCACCAGTTAAGCTAAATTTCATTTTAAAGGGGTCAATTACCTTTAGAGTAAAGGGTAACGAAAAAGTAAGGCTCGGCATTGGAGACACACACGCGTAGCAGAGCCTGGGACTGCAGCCAGCACCTCTTATGGAGCTTGCAAACCCATTTCCTTTGTCATCGGGAAACCCTTTCTTATGCGTGATGGCTGGTACATTTCCAACTGAAGGACCCAAAATAACACCAATTAATTAGAAAATGTGCCAATTTTTAAATCAGTGAAAGGGAGTGGTCTGTCTTTTTTAAAGATTGGTTTACAACTGTGATGTCTACTAGTTTCACATGTGCGTTGCTTTATACCAATGATCACATTTTCTTTCAGGATGTGAAATATAAAGCTACAGTGAAATTCTTGCAGCTTAACATGTTTATATAAGGAATTACATGTTTTCAGGTTTCTGCTCTGAGTGTATTTCTATTTTAAAGTAAGCTCTATAAAACAGAATTATTGTAGGCTTTATAATCCAAAAACGTTCACATTTGTACTGATGAAACCCTGCGATCTGTGTAGTCAAGTGCTTAAATTGCTTTGTGAGTTACAATGACACCTGTAGTGAGCTACAGAAAGCTCTTCTTTTATCATGTGATTTCCTAAAGCCCTCCCAATTAGAAGCAGCAGACATCACTCTGCTTTGACTTCCAGCCGGGGGCTCAGACAGCAAGAACCTGTAAAATTTCCCACCTTCCAGAGTGATTTATTTACTCACTTTTAAACTTTAAAAGTAAGCAAATGCATCCCTCTCCGAGATAGGAAAAGTGTCATTAACGTGACTGTGGCAGCAGAAAACAAACAGAGGACCAAAGCCTGCCCAGAGGATATCAATAGATCCCCTTTGTTGAAATGTTGAAGTTAAAGTCTTAACTCCTGGGCCCTGTTTTGAGATGGCTCACTCCTCCAATAATTAGCATTGATTAAATAGCCTGTGAGTTGCAGAGGCATAGATAGGGTCGGGCCTGGGCGGTCAAGAGGGAAACAGGTGAGAAAACAAGCATTAGCAATGCCAACAATTTGGAATTTTGTGTAGGCATGGGAAAGGCACTTGCCAGCCACTGCGGTAGTGGCATTAACTGGGCATTGATGGTAGCCAGTGAAAAATGGTGTGAGTACCTGGGCATCTAATATAGTGTCTGGCAAATGCCTAATACTTGCACACAAGGCAAAACTGTTGGAAAAAAAACAAAAGTACAGAAATTAGATAAAAAGTGAAAAGGCAAACACACTCCAAAATGATGCCGAAAACATTCTAAGAGCTATCTCAGTTGCCAACAGCAGATACTTCTGGCAATTGTGGGGGAAAAAAGGAGAGTCAACTGATTCTCTCCTAGTAAACCGAATAGAGGAAGAAATCTGGACGACACATTTTGAACAATTATTTGGAAAACCGAAAGTAACATCGAGGAAGAGTGGCAAAGAACAACTACCTAAAGAAAGAAGCTGGAGCATCACATTCAAGAGAGAGGAGACTCTGATGCTAATAAAAAATGCCAGTCTGTCAAGAGCAACCGGCCCGGATGGGATACCAAACGCTCTTATGAAAGAAGGCCCTGAACAATGGGCGTCATTCCGTAACAATAATATTCCAGAGAAGAAAAATCCCTGGGTCGTGGAAGACCGCGATAATAATCCCCATTTTCAAAAAAGGGGATAGACGGGTACCTAAAAACTATATGCCAATCGCATTATTAGATGTGGTTGGAAAGATATTTGCCATGGTGATCTTAAACCGGCTGAAAGACTGGATAAAAGATTCAAACCTGATAGATATGCATCAGAGAGGCTTCGTGAAAGAAGTGGGGTGCAACCTAAACCTGCTATTGTTAGATTTGTTCAAGCATCGTGCCGTGAAGAACAAAGAAAAAATCTACGTAGCAAGTGTCGATCTAAGACAAGCGCTCAACAGTATTGATCGCAGATTACTCTGGGGACAACTAAAAGACAGAGGATGCCCTTCGAATACAAGCTTGCAAGTAAAATTGGACAAGCAAAGAAATCTGTCCAAAAAGATTGAAACAACAAGGGGGTTGAAACAGGGCTGCCCATTGGCTGCGACCCTGTTCAACTTCTTCATTCATGATGTCAAAGAGGACCTATTTGGAAGAAAAAAAACATTCCCTCCGAAACTAAATGGTGGGATGGTTACTCTATGCAGATGACATCATCTTGCTGTAGATGACCAAGATCGGTCTTCAGAGAAAACTTGTTTTACTTCAAAATTACATTGAAAGAAATCAGCAGAAAATTAATGTTGGTAAAACGGTCATCATGGTGTACGGGGAAAGAGACCGAAAAAAACATCTAAAAAACTACTGGTGACTAGATAGCGCTAGACTACGATCAGTCAAAGAAATGAAGTACTTAGGAGTACAAATAAATACTTACCAAAGTGAAAGCCTGTGGATTCAAATATTATGGGAAAAGATCAGACAGCTGACTGCTCAAGGTAGAGCAATGGACAGAAGATTCGATACATTTCCGATAATACTACTTCTGAATTTTTACAAGCAAAAGGTAAGACCGGTCCTTATGTATGGAGCAGAGGCTTGTTCGGGAATACGAAAAGAGATATGGGATCGCCTAGTGGGGTATTTTTGGAGAAAGATACTGCAACTCTCAAATGCACTGCCTGTAGCTATTATACGCTATGGGTTAGGCTTAACCACCATACAGGCCATAATTCAATGAAACAAAATTGCTTTGTAGAGCAAAGTAGTCATAAAACCTGGACCTACATAATTTGACATTCTAAAGAGCAGAGAGAATGGTGAGGACAATAGGATCATCAAGAACTGGAAGACCGAGTGTGAAACTACCCTTGCCAACTTAGGTTTATCCACTGAAATTCTTTGTGGAAACCCAATGTTGGTAAAAAAGAATTTATGGGCAGTGGATTGGGATATGCAGTACAAAACAGATCGGCCTTGAAAACTCACAGCTTGAGCAAAAACCCAATCGGCAATTTAAATCTAATTAAACATTATTTAAAGAAATTCCCGAAAAACCAAGACCGAAATTTGCTGAAGAGATTTAGGTTGAATGTATTACAAAACAGAACCACTCTCAAGCGCTATAAAAAAGATGATTCTAATGAATGCAGGCTCTGTGACAAAGAGAGTGAGAGTTTAAAACACCTGAGTCTTTTCTGCCTGAAATTGAAGGACTTAAAGGAATGGTTTGGTCAAAATTGTTATTGCCCCTACGGGTCGGCCATGTGTTTTTAAGCCTAAGTCGCTCGATTTTAGAAAAATTTCCTATGGACCTTACCCGAGTTTTCGTCCATTAAACGCACGCGAAAACAGGCACCAGGGAGCCGCCATTTTGTGATAATCCTATCACTTGCCGCATCGCCCTGGCTGACCTGCTTTTGCGGCACTAAATCATATCCCCCGCCCCGGAGCCTGACATTTTTAAAACATTCATATTCCCCACCTCTCTCCGTGACGTTACTGTGCTGCGTAGGCAAATGCGCCCAGTCGTCTTCTACGTGACTTCCCACAGAACCCGGAAACCAACACAGATCAGCTTTCAACACAGCGCGCCACAATTTCGGAATATGAAACTGTACTTTGAAATGAAACAGCAACACAGTAAATTTGGTAAAGTACATTTATTTGACATTAAATGTTTATAGAATATTCAGCAATTGCCATATGAACTCCGAAAGTCATTTATTTTCTTTTATCTCTATACGCAAATCCATAAAATGTTATCGTGAGTCACGCGCTGTTCCTTTATGGTACACAGGGTGTTGGTTTTCGTTCAAAGAAGCACTTTTGTTGCACGTTGAACCGCAAGGCTGTTCCATCAAGTAGGCACTAGGCCAGCGTAAAGGTTGATATGTTGCTTCTAGCCGCTAGTACCGCGTAAGGGCATATGGGCCCTTGGCGATCGTCCCATAAGATCATCAGAATGGTGCAGTTGCTTACATTAAGCTGCAGCTGGCGAAGAAACCGTCTGCCATTGTCTGAAACTGGTGGCAGTGGCAAAAGGGAAGTATATACCTGTTTTGAAAAGATAAAATTTATAATTAGTCTTGCCAGCTGATCTTTATTAATATTATTCATTTTATTTATTACGGCCGAGCTGAAACTATTTGCTTTCAAGGATAGTGCAATGGAGTATGTCCGGCTCTAAAATCAATGCGAAAACTAACGAAATAAATCAAGGTTAGTACACAATGAGAAACAACTTTTTGTCTACATGCGTGTGCAATGTGGACCTGCATGCCCATGTGCCGCTACAAGGACGATCCCACAAACGTTTTCAAAGCTCTTCATTCATTCATTTATTCATGCATCCATTCATTAATTCTTCATTCCGGTATAAAAGCGTCTAAAGAGTTACTTACATTGTATTTGCAATTTCCATTGTGTCTCTGCGTAATGCAGTCCGTAAATCCCACTGTGCTCTTGACAACGATTTTTCGCATACTGAACTAACATGAAACTCGGTCTAGTTTAAGAATTTTCTGCCTTATCGTCTCTTACGTTATTGCACTCCCCACCCTCCCTTCAAATGAAGTTCTTTCGGCATGGTCCCTGTCTCTCAAGGTCAAAAAACAATAGAACCGTATACTGCCAGTGCGAGTTGTGGGCCTCTTCAGGGCGCGAGCTGAAAATCAAAGCCGCTGACCTTCACTAGAAATGAGCATACATTCTTTCTATGCAACATCCCGTAGTAAAGCCATCTGTGAGAACTTGAAGTTTCGAATCCATCTATGTAGTGCGCCTCAATGTGCAAATGCGAACTGGCTTCTCTCCCATCTGCAACGGCTCGCTTGGCGCATTCTAAGGCCCCCAATTTTGTCCTCGTTGTCTGCGAGCTTTGAATCCCCAAAGAACCATAACTATTGAGACTTTTAATTTTTTGGGGAAGGTCAGGGAAAGTATAAAGTACCCGAGGAGTTGAGTTGAAAGTGAAATGTATTGTTTGTTTGTTTTATTATTTGCAATATGCAAGCCTCCCCTCGGTTAACAGTGCCCAGCATTTATAAGAGATTGCGAAAATTAGTTACATCAACAAAAATATATACATACACATATAGACAAGGTCAGCAATATGAGGTGAATAGAGAGAGAATTCAAAGATGACACCCAGGTAGTTCGGCACCCAGGATGGTGAAGGTAGGGGTTAGGGTTAGCGTACTTTGTATGCACACTGTACAATAAAATTTATTTTCAAAAAGACAATCGTATTACAATTATTTAAACCGGGATTTGTACTTCACAACCAGCTCTCCTTTGGGTGGACATGGCACAGTGGCAATGTTCGGTGGCAATGGATCAGTGCTCTGCACAGAAACGTTTAAAATTCCACATCTGTGCTTCTCTAATACAGCAACAATAAGGCTTTTAACAAAGTCGAACTCCATTTCCTCATAGACTGGTTTGATCACCCATTGCTTACTTCTTTTTGAAAAGGCCTTAGTGTAGCGAGGCATCCTTACATTACCCTTAGTCCTAGATTGTTCACGGCCGAGATTCTCGTTATGGGCCAAGACGGCAAGTAGAGTCCTATGTCTCATGCCCTGTATGCTGAAATGCAAGCGCTTTGGCCTGTACTTTAGGCACATATTGTGGAACACCTCCAAACCTCCTGTGTGACAGAATTCTGTCAGTCCCCTCAAATCTCTTGATAGAGTTTTATCGAAAACAATCTTCTCAATGGCTTTGTGTGTCGGTGAAGATGGATTCAACCACTTCTTCTTCCGTGCCTCCAATGGGGATAAAGGGCCATGTTCACATTGGTGGAAATGTAGGTTTTCTGACCAGCGGTGCAAGTTGGTACAGTGGTGCATCAGTGACCGCCATTTTTCAAGTAGTATTTCCACTGACCCTTCACAAGTTTTGGAGCTCCACCAAAGATGGTTGCTGATAGACTGGGACCACTCTGAAATACTTTCCAAACCTTTTTTTTCCCTGCAGCCGAGATTTTCTTATTGATTTATTTAGCAAGATGCCATACGTCAAATTGATGTTTAATATGTGGGAACTGCTCTCTCATTGTCTTGGCAATTGAAACGTGTCTGTCCGTGGCTATGAGGTCGATGTGCATTCCACTCGATTGCAGATATTCCACTGATTTTATAAATCCTAGTTTCTCCATGTCCACTGAGGACGTACATTGTGTTACCTGCATGACCACCAAACTCACAATTTCCTTACTATCCATGTCCTGAAAGTGGTAGGTGCAGTACTTGACAGAAAATCCAGGGCTGTCGCACTGTCCATCGCCGGCTAGCCTGAATCGTTTGCCTTCGAATGTACTTGCTAGAGACAATTGTTCAATTTCTAAGCATCACTAATGGCTGGAAGCAGATAATCATGTTGGTATTTGTAGTACTGCGTTTTTTAAATGAAATGGAGTCCCACAAACTGAAAGAAAGACTTTAACTTTCTAAAACTGGAGCCACTAAAAAGTGATGCAGCTGCACACAGTAGATTGCCTGCTGGCAGTTTCCCCAGCATCGGTTGTGCATACCATGAGAACGTATGATGTAATCTACAGGCGGCATGTATTGTGACGTTACTGCCTTGTTTTTGACGAGTCACATGAATCAATGGCTTTCCACATACTTTCCCTCTGACGGAATGCCCACATTTCAGCATACTTATAATATCCATCAAACAACTGTCGAATACTATGTATTTGTCCTCTTTCATTAGACTGTCATCCTGCATCAAAGTTGTTTCGGCCTGTGACGTTGAGGACATATCACCACATTTGAAAGAAATATCGCTGCTATCAAGTTCTGATGCGTCAGTGAATGCTGCTGCTGGTTCATTCTCTGTCATTTCAACATCTGCTACTTCAACATTGATGGGAGAAAAGAACAATGTCGACAGCTTTTTTGGTGGCAATTTTTTGGCGGGTGTAGATTGTGTAAATTGATCTGCGACTACTTCATAGCTATCTTCAATACATCCAGTATCATGTTGTTGCAGTGGTGCGGTCGTACTGTAGCAATGGTCCAATACAACTTTGCCGGATTCTCCGGACACATTCATTTCATTTTCTGCACATTGGACATGAGCATCCCGAGTCTCAACACGCCGCGTCTGAATTAATAGTTCCTCCATAGCCTCCATAGTGTAAATGGTCTGGCAAGCAACATCTCTCATTCACTTCACTGTCTGTGTATGTATATTTCGTAAACCCACGGGTAACTAGAGGACAGATTGGAAAAGGGATGTTCATTTTAAACACACAATAAAGTATAGTACAATTGACTTTAAAAAAACATAAAATAGTCCCCAGCACAAAAAAAGTTCTAAAGTTATGAACTGTTTGTAACTAACCTTATTTTTGTTTCTTTTCTTTGCAACTTTTTTGACTCGACCTTCAACATCTGCACGCTGTTGCTCCGATACGTATCCGCATGTCTCCCCTTCCTCTTGCGCTGCAACAACTATATTTTCTGTATCCGCATAGACAGCACGGAATGAGGCTCCATCGACTCCCTGAAACATAGTATTTTCATTACTGTGTATCAAAATATTGTTAGCATAAAACGCACGTGAGGACAAACACACATGTACATCTCAATAGCCAAACACGATTTAAACATTGTGTGGAACAATCAAACGACAAGTATTCGAGCTCTGATGACCTAGTTCGATGGAGCTGTCAGTATCCATACCTCTGGCTCTGCATGGACTGCCACGAATGATTGTATTGAAGAGGAGGCATCAGCAACTCCCTGAAACACAGTACTTGCGTTAGTATGGTTTTCAATATCGTAAACATAACACACACTTGGGGTCGACGGCACAGGTCCATATAAAGAGATAACCACAAATGTTGCATTGTCTAAAAGAATCAAGGAATATTTAAAAATGATCAGATTTAATCGACTTATTTCTCCGATTTCTTTACATCTGCATCATCTAAATGGGATCTTGTGATTGTAGTGGAAGCTCCATCATCTCCCTGAAACACAGTACTTGCGTTAATAGGGAAGAAAGTATAGCAAATGGAATCACGTTATATGATCACGCTCGATGGAGCTGTCAGTATCCATACCTCATGCTGCTGAAGAATATCTAGGGCTGTTGTCAATATGGTGCGCACTTCCGAAAGCTGTTGCGCTGATTCGTATCCGCATGGTCCCGCTTCCACCGGAATTACTTGAATGTCAGGCTCCGCATCAAGTGCGTGGGTTGACGATTCAACAACTGCCTGAAACATAGTATTTGCATTAGTAAGGATTACAATATTGAAAACACAACACACGCTTAGGATCGACCGCACAGGTACATATCAACGGCTAACCACAAATGAAACATGGTGTAGAACAATCAAACGACAAGTGTTCCAGTCCTGATGATCACGGTCAGTTGAGCTGTCAGTATCCATACCTCGGGTTGCTGAAGAACATCTAGGGCTGTTGTAAATGTGGTGGACGCTTCAGCATCTCCCTGAAAGACAGTACTTGCATTAGTATGGATAACACTAATTATAACTGAAAACAAACACCAGGGGACGACAACTAAGGTGTATATCAATTGGAAAGCACTAACCAAACAATTGGTAAAATAATCACACGATACATACAAACTATTACTTAACATGCATAAAACAAGTCTGTAGCGGAATAGCCAAGTATGATTACCTGATACGCGCTAGAAGTGGTTGATAACTGCGAGCACGTGACGGAAGTAGAATGTTCTTGCTTCAGATTCAAGGGATAGTCAAGAAGTTGTAACGGTAAATTATTGTTTGATAATGAAATGCCAATATTTAAAATTGCCATGTAAGGAGACAGAATACTTGAGTAATGCGCAATATAGCACAGTTCCCTGTGCCCATATATAGATTTCGTTTGTGGGTTATGAAATCTAAAAATAATATATTGATAAATGTAATTATTCAAAAAGCTATACACTCATATCAATGTCAAAAGTATTACAAATTGGAAACAACACCTAAAATATCAATGAATCCATTCAGCTACCTACACACTACCGCAAGGCCTAAAGCAAAAAACGGACACTTGACTCACCAGTGGCGGATTGTGGACGAATAGAGTGGGAATAGCGTTTGCGAGCAATTTTCGTGTCGATCGCCGTTTATTCTTCTTTGTTACCCAAAATGTGGTGTACATATTCGAGGGAAAGTGGCGGCTGCAGATGCGGTATCGATCACCCCTCTTGTCCTCAAAGACTTGTTGGACTCTACTTTCCAGCTCATCCAGTGGATATCCGCAATGTCTGACCCATTCTCTTATTCAATCAACAGTTTTCGGGAATAGATGCATTGTAGTGCCTTCAGATTTAGCATGGGTCTGCAAAGGGCAACCGCTAATCGAACAGGGAGGCATTGTTGAAAATTCTGAAAAGTAAATATCAAGATTATTATAAAACCTTGATGAATAAAAATGTCATAAAAAAGTAAATGAACCATACCATGCTCAATTCAAGGTTTGTTTTGGTCGCCGGAACTATACCAGTTCATCATGTGCGGCTTAGTATTTGCATAAGTTACAGACATTTTTTAAATTATGTAACTAAAGTCTGAACATGTGACTCGTCCCTTGGATGTTCTGTCTTGCATGAAAAGGAACCATGCTTACATTATAGACTGGACCCTCGAAGGATGCAATTCGATGACAATTGACACAGATGAAAATAAATAGATCTATTGATAACATAACAATTGAAACTCAAGTCAATAGCAATGAGACCAATGACCATAGCTCTATTGGGTACTGTAATAGCAAAGAGATTGATATGTAAAAATGACCGAAATATGACTAGGATACATGGCCTTACCTTGACCAACAAACAGTTGGATTCAGCAGGCCGAGCAATATGTTGCAGAAGAACAGGTAGATGGCCACAGGTAGCACACTGACGAGTTTGCTCGAAGCGGTCACAGATAGCACGGCGACGAGCAGATTAGCATAGATCTCAGTGCTTCTCAGGTAGTAGGTTCAGGAGTTGACTTGCAAAGCACAAAGATGTTCTCATGAGACATATCAAGTGGTTTATAAAGTATTAGAAACAGGAGTGTGTTTGTGAATGAATGACGTGTGTATGTCGTGGTATTATATTTATTGCAGGGGGGCGGCCTGCCTCAGGGGAAGCCTGCCTGGAGACACGGGGTCTGAGGAGGCCATGTGAGCGATGGCCCCTGGGCGTGGGATACCTTTTGAAGTGTACATGCTGTTTGGCACCTTGGCCGTTTGCACCCGTCACAGCCCCCCATGCCAGCGCTAATCCCCGGGTGCGAACCGCCTTTGATAGAGGGGGTGGGATGGATGGGCCTGGGGCGTGCAGATAAGGCACAGGAAGACTGCTGAATGGAGATACACTTATGTGGATTTCAGGGGGGCGGCCTGCCTCAGGGTAGGCCTGCCTGGAGACACGGGGTCTGAGGAGGCCATGTGAGCGATGGCCCCTGGGTGTGGGATACCTTTTGAAGTGTACATGCTGTTTGGCACCTTGGCCGTTTGCACCCGTCACAGCCCCCCATGCCAGCGCTCATCCCCGGGTGCAAACCGCCTTGGATAGCGGGGGTGGGATGGATGGGCCTGGGGCGTGCAGATAAGGCACAGGAAGACTGCTGAATGGAGACACACTTATGTGGATTGCAGGGGGGCGGCCTGCCTCAGGGGAGGCCTGCCTGGAGACACGGGGTCTGAGGAGGCCATATGAGCGATGGCCCCTGGGCGTGGGATACCTTTTGAAGTGTACATGCTGTTTGGCACCTCGGCCGTTTGCGCCCGTCACAGCCCCCCATGCCAGCGCTCATCCCCGGGTGCGAACCGCCTTTGATAGAGGGGGTGGGATGGATGGGCCTGGGGCGTGCAGATAAGGCACAGGAAGACTGCTGAATGGAGACACACTTATGTGGATTGCAGGGGGGCGGCCTGCCTCAGGGGAGGCCTGCCTGGAGATACGGGGTCTGAGGAGGACATGTGAGCGATGGCCCCTGGGCGTGGGCTACTCTTTGAAGTGTACATGCTGTTTGGCACCTTGGCCGTTTGCGCCCGTCACAGCCCCCCATGCCAGCGAACCACCTTTTGGCATGCAGGCAAGTGTGTGGGAGCGAGGGGCCATCAGGCCCCTCTCATCCTATACTTCTCAGTAGAAACTCGTACCAAGTGCCTTCAGTAGTGGGTTCGCCCCTTGCCCTTATGTGATGTTAACTTTGCATGACATTCGCGTAGATGGGAACACTGAGCAGGACACAGGGCCTCCATTTTTGTACCCCCTTTCCACTCCATTTTGGTGACCAGGCCTCACTGCGATAGTACAGCGCGCAGAGCACATGGCCCACAGCCTCGTTCCCACTCTGACTGGAAAACTCCAGAGGTATTTGCAACAGCTAATAAATGTAACACATCACTCTCTGAGATCACGGTCCTGCATGTGAACCGGCCTGAACCAAGCACATGGCTCGTTCATCTCCACAAACGTGTCCTTGCCCACGCACCCTCGCCAGTGGAAAGTTACTGCCATTCTGACCCTGTGTCCCTGCAAGGTATTCTCTTCATGTGCCAGACCACTGACCACGCCATGATGCCCACCTAGCAGATCCCCAACTAACATTAGAGCCCTACTGCAGTATATCGTTGCCTATCAATAACAAATGACACATATCGGAGATTCTTGTGAGCACAGACCCACACTTCAAACAGTGTATTATAGTGGTCAAGACCCTTGACCTAAGGCCTGTATAATCCAATGTTAATTGATAGTATAGATATATGTGTGACTTTTATAGAGACATAACCGACTGAAAGACTTTGAACAAGTGTTATTTAGTGCATGCATTATTGATAATATATTATGTTAGCTTAGATAGTGACCACCCCGCTTCACAGCGACCTGAACTTCACCCATTCCGAGCACAGGTGTCTGACGTCCATCCTTGAATGGAGACACACTTGATTGATTTAAAAAATCGAAACAACCGTTGTTAAAATATATGTGGTGTTTTATTTTGTAGCTTATTTTGATGACACAAAAATATAAAACTTTACACATTGTACAGTTCAGGTTGCAGCACAGCGAGAGAAAATCCCCTGTACTGACCGCTGTCACTCGGGAACGTTTCTCTTATGGCACGAACGGCATAGGCGGGTATCACTCTTCGAACGCGGTGTCCAAGCCTCCCATGAAGCCACCATGTAAAGGAACGATAGGCCACCAGCCTGTACCACCTGTGAAAAGGAATGAAACAAACTGTTGTTAAATGACCAAGATAAGTTTAATAAACGTTTGTTGTCAATGACAATTCTTGTAACTAATGGCATTCTGCTCGGACAAATGCTATCTAGACACTGCACACTATTGAAAGACTTTCGTGCATTACAATGATATGCATATGTAATTTTGGATATAGTAGAAGACCATGAAAAAGGAGTGGCATGACAAGCAGAGTATACTTACTCGTTACTCGGATTACGAGGACGAACAGTTGCGCGAAGTTTGTGCATAAGCACCATCATTATCCTCAACACGGACCGTGTGAGGCAGGCTGCCCTGAAGTCTGGCAGCTCGGTGATGCATTGCAGTCGTGGCTCGCCTTCCGAAATGTAGGCCACGCATCCCGAGTTTTCACAGCAGCAGCAGTTCTCGTCCTCAGTTGGCATTAGCTCGCACCGATTGCATGTGCACCAGGTGGAAACACCGTCCATGCGACTAGGTCCAGGCTCTTCAGCTGTTGAATCGTCCTCCCAACTGCCGTCCGAAGACCCATCGTTTTGGCATGTTTCCCTTTCCAGTAGTTCCTCGGGCTCGTACATGTAGGGCATTATTGTATCCATTGTGTGTTACACAAACTAAAATAATTGATAGCGGTCGTACTGGTATCTGTTCACACGGGCTACAAGCAACAAAGGTAGCTGACCAGAGCACAGAAACGAGTCACAGAATACTCAAAGTAGCACAGGAGAGGAATGGAATCGGAAATCTGCTGCTGTGTGTTGTGAAACGGTCTGTTTATACTTATTGAGGAAAGAGGCGTCCTGCCATTTCTATGGCGACACGTCATTAGCTGAAGCGCAGCGAATGTTGACACGAGACGTGCTTTGGCGTTGTGAAATGGGCGGTACGCATCTGCTGATGACAGGCTCAGGGGCGGGGATATGATTTAGTGCCGCAAAAGCAGGTCAGCCAGGGCGATGGGGGAAATGATAGGATTATCACAAAATGGCAGCTCCCTGGTGCCTGTTTTCACGTACGTTTAATGGACGAAAACTCGGGTAAGGTCCATAGGAAATTTTTCTAAAATCGAGCGACTTAGGCTTAAAAACACATGGCCGACCCGTAGGGGTAATAAAATATTTTGACCAAACCATTTTAAGGTCTATACATCTCCTAAATGCGATAGAAAGGAAAGCATGGCTGGAAACCGAATAATGGTGGGACCTGATCTATGGAATGGAGGATCAAAGAGTAAATTACGCAATGGGAAACTTCTTAAAAGCCATGTTAAAAAAAATTGAATTGACGAACACACAGCAAATGTGAGAAACTAAAAGACAGAGACAATGTCGGAGCCCTGCTTTTGGAACAGAAGAATCTCATCTTGGCATTCTTAAGTTTTTATTTTATCTTTTCTTCCTTTTTTATATTAGTATTGCAAGGGGAGGATATGAGGGATACTTTGAATTAAATAAAATTGTAGAAGTTTGTAATAAACTATATGCAATAAAAACAAAAATGATTTTTTAACAGGTCTTCAGTGAAGGACCAGCACAGCGCTAATAAATGGAGTGGCTGAAGGCAGACCCAGATAAGACATTTTTATTACACCAGAATTGTGTTTACAACTCGAATGAAGTCATTAACTGTCAGAAGAATGCTTTGAAAAAACACTGGCAGGCACTTTGAGTGTAATGTTTGATGGTAGAACTTGATTAAAGCACGCACAAAGAGTTCCCATGGGGAGCTGTTTTGGGTAGGGTGGGACAGGAACTTTGTGGGAATGGCCATAGGGATTAGCATGGCCAAGGGCACACAACAGGTGGGCAAACAACCAAACACCTTCAACCTTTGTGCACCATCTCATATGCCATTTCTCCCTATCCGTACTCTAATGCAATAGTTTAGGCGTATAGGTGTCTCTGCCACCTAATGGGCCACACTAAAAAATATTTTGTTGTGTGTATGTGAGGTTTGTATGCTTGTATGTGTGCATGCATGCGCGGGAGTGTGGACAGTTGCGTTTCTTTATATGGATGGGATTTCTGAATGCACATGCATGCATATGAATGAATGCAGTGGAAATGGTGCACATGGGTGGTAGTACGCTTGTGAAGGAATGCAGTGTGAAAGTTCTGGGTGCTCGTGTGAATGGCAGATAAGCTGTTTGGGTGCGGGACTGGTGGGTTAATGTGTATGAATGTGTGTATATATGTGTGTGTGCTCATCTGTATATATTTATTGTATTTATTTATGTATTATGAATGTGTGTGTGTATATAGGTGTGTGTGTGTCTGCTCATCTGTATATATGTGAATTTGTGTGTGTTGTCTGTAAGTGTTTAGGTGTATGAGTGCATCTGTATATGTGTGTATATGTGTATGGGGCCTGGGGAGGGGCATTGGAGCATGACTTTTTTTTTTACAGGAGAATGGCATATTTTACTTGTGTTTTTGGGGGAGTGCAATGCCAACTTGAGTGTTTTTATGTGGAGGAGGGGTAGACGCTGGGGCAGGGCAAAACACTGGGGCTGGCTGGAAATGCTGTACTCGTATTAAGAGCAGAGCCAATATGTTGAGTGTTCTTATATGGGGGAGGGCATGTTTCCTTACTGTGGCATGGCATTTTATCTACTAGTGTTAAGGTCAAAGATAAACGACATTGGCAAAATAAGTATACTTACATCGTGGCATGGCATTTTTATTAGCGTTAGGGGTAAGTACAACTTGATGAGTGTTCTTATATTTGTATAATGATATGATGTTCATATAGCGCTTTCGCCAAAGCGCTGTACAGATAACAGAAGTACATGCAATTATCACTGAACCGAAGTTGGTACTCATTTATCAACCTCCACAGGATGAAAGGCTGAGTGAACCTTGCCGGGATTTGACCTGTGACCTGCAGATCACATTAGCGAACTCTCAACCCACTGAACGATTTCACCTAGCTAGCATGTACACGTTTTCTTACTGTGGCATGGATTCTTTTTTTTCCTGGCATTAAGGCAAAGATAACATGAGTATGTTCTCACTGGGGGATACTGGCATATATTAGCAGAGCCAGCGTGAACATGGTTTGTTATAGAATCATTATTGCCATTAAGGGGAAATCAAACAAGAGTATGTTCTTACATGGGAACACTGGCATATATAGGTGCACCAGAATGGACATGTGTGGGCAAAATCAATATGATTTCTTTTTGCACTGGCTTAGTACTGGCATATAGAGGTGTTGTAAAAATGCTCCTGTGCATTGTTCATGACTTGAAATCTGAACGACATTTTTTGTGTCTTACCCTACAAAAACCGATTGAAAACTGTGTGGGTTGAAACCTATTTTTTATTATTATTATTTGTGCATTTTTAAAGCGCTCACACAGCCCGCGGGCATCGAGGCGCTGTTACAGGAATTGTTTGTTCTTTAGTTTGTTCTTTAGTTGCGTAATTGTTTTTTTTTTGTCTTAGTTGCATATTTATAACGCGCTTAAACACCCAGAAGTTTCTAAGCACAGACCCGGGGTTCGAACCTGTTTTGCTTCTTGTCGTCTTGCTTCCAAGGCGCGCACAGTTGCCGCTGAGCTATTCTCCCGGGACTAATCCGGAATTTTTCACAGAACGTGTACTGTAAAATGCACCATTTTAACCCATTATTTCTAGAATTATTTCAGAGGTAGAACACCCATTAGCCCCCCAACTCCTTTGATTGGTTTATGCTCCTTCACTACTCGGGCACTCCTGCGCATTTGGTATGGGGGGGGTGTTGTACATGATTTATAGGGGCACAGCCCCTTTAAGAACAAAGACACAGAGGGAAGCGGGAAGAGGGCGGAAAGGGAGGGGCCAAGGGGGAAAACGGGAGTTACGTTGTAAGGAGAATAAAGAGAAGGTTAATCCATACAAGGGCTCCGTGTGTATATGTGTCGTGTATGCTGCCGAGTGCTGAGAGTTCTTCCCCGACAACAAGTGGCGACGAGAACAGATGAGAATCCATGCCTCGCACGTAACGGACCTACATGAGCAGCAGTTAAGGTGGGCCAAGTCGCCCAGCAAGGACATTGGGCCCGTGTGCCCTGCGATAGTGGTGGGCCTGTGCGCCCTGCAATAGCGGTGGGCCCGTGTGCCCTGCAGTGGGCCCATGTGCCCAGGAACAACGGTGGGCCAGCGCGCCCAGCAGTCAGAGGTGAGCCTGTGTGCTCTGAAGTGGGCCTGTGTGCCCTGTAGCGAACCTGCGTGCCCAGGATTAAACGGCCTGTGTGCCCTTCAACGGTGGTGGACCTGTGTGCCCTGAAGCGGGCCCGTGCACCCAAGGACGACGGTAGCCCAGCGGGCCTGCACGCCCAGCGCTAACAGCGAGCCAGCGAGCCCAACAACACCATGAAAGACTGCGTGCCAGCAGAGGACCTGCGCGCCCAGATACGTGCCTGCCGTGGGCCCGTGGGCCCGTGTGCCCTGCCCTGAACGGCAGCGAGGAGGACCATGTACCTGCAGGGGATCCGTGTGCCCGGGCACAGTATCCCGCAAGGGAAGCGGAAGACCACGTGCGTCACTGGCCAACGTCTGGACCGGAGGAGCAATCGACGGAAGGCGAGGCCGCGAGGAACAAGATCCACCAAGTAAGAAACCCTGCTCGCCTGCGCTCAAGCACTTAACTAAACGATTGAGACACCCAGGGCCTGTTAACATCCCGGCTGTCCTCACAACTCATATTTAAGACACCCCAGCTGTCCCAATCACAGAAAGCATTATTGGGACACCACCCTTAACTTGAGCCAGCATACAAAGGGGCACCCACCCTGCCAGCACCCTGGCTGCACCAACCAACGTACGGAAGAGGAAATAAAGTTGACCACCCACGCCCAGGGATACGACAACGCAGTGACACCCGTGCCCAGTCACGCCAATGCCACCACCACTCCCATAGTGCAAGTGGCTCACCTCCTCTATCTACACCACCAACGGGAAAGATTGAGACGACCCACTGACCTCAAAGCATCGGCATACAGCTCTGTACAGCGCCAGAGCGCCCACACGCCACCAAAGAGCCACCATGACTGACCAGGCACAGGCAGCTGCAGACGCTGTGACACCACCAGTTGCCAACGCCAATCTCACCTCGCATGCCAGCCTCATGAGGAGGCCGAGCCCATTCACACTCAATCCTCACCACGACCAAGGCCAGCGATGGGAAGAGTGGGTGGAAGAATTCGAGGACTTTGTAGGTGCCATCGGCACACAAGAACCCCCCAACATACTGAGCATTTCGCCAATATCGCAGGGAGAGAAATTAAAAACATCATACGCACAATTCCCTTACAGGACCGCACCACGTATGCGAAACTCCTACAAGCCATCAATGAAAAAATTGTCATTTCACCCAATCGCGACTATGAGCGATGCACTTTTAATCAATGTGGTCAACTCCCTCATGAATCGATAGGAGAATTTGTCATTCGCCTTCAGAGAAAGATAACGAAGTGCGACTTCGCCAACTTTAAAGATGATGAAGCCATCAGGTTACGCATAATTGAAGGGTGCATATCCTCGATGTTCAGGAAACACCTCCTAAAAAAGCCCCTGTCCTTAAAAGAAGTACTGAACTGGCCAGAATTTATGAAAGAGTGGATATCCAGGCCGCAGCTTTTGAAACCCCCAAGAAGGGTGACATCATCGCAGCGGTGACCTCTATGCCCGATACCCAACCTCGCAAAGCAGAACAAACCCAAGATATCCGACTCAAGGGACACAAAGTGACCACCAATGCTACCGCTGTGGATTTGAGTACCCACACAGAGGACTGTGCCCTGCCATCGGCCAACGCTGCCTGAGATGCGGAATGGAAAAACACTTCCAAGTGATGTGCAAGGAACAACTCCCCGAAGGGAGTTCAACACGCGAACGGTCTGCCAACCGCACAATAGAGACACACATGGAACAACATCGCCCTGCAAATAGAAATGCAACATCCCCCATGAACGCCTATCAACGCCCGAACACTGTAAGGGCTCTAGAAGGACTTTAGATCGAACCAGACAGAAAAGACCACAAACTATACGACATCCGCCAACGAGACTCAATGCAAATACCAGAACAAGGGGCAACATACATGAGGGAACCCCTGTTCCCCCACGAACAGGACGTGGACCCATACCCGAACTCCCCACCAAGATATCAGTTAGGGGAAAGCGAACATACTCAATACCTACAAGATGGCTACGACAGGGAGTATGTCTGCCTCCTTAGTGTTGACGTGGAGGACGTGTCAGCTCCCAGAGTAACAATTCAGATGGGGAACACCAGAAACAAATTTGTCATCGACACGGGAGCGACGGTAAACATCATGAACAAAGACCTAAACCGCGATATCGCCCTCTCATACCCCCTACGAGAATCCAGGACACACATTATCCAATGGGGAGCGGCCCTACCCATGACATCCAGAGGGCAATTCCAATGTGATCTAAGACATCGTGACCTCACGGTGACTTCCACGATACATGTCATAAAGAGCCCATCCATCGTCGCTGCCTCCTCAGTTACCGAACGGCTAGTGCCCTGGCACTGATTGACTTACACTACGACCAATCAGAAATAATAGAGGGACACCCATCGAGAAGTGAAACCATCATGGCGATAACAGGCCGGCCCCTTGCAAAAGGAGACCTCAAAGTCCAGTTCCCCAAACTATTTGAGGGAGTGGGAATGCTCAAAAACTATCAGGTTCCATAGTAAATAGGTGATTATTTCAATTTAACAATCATACAATGTCCTAGTTTATTTTATTTTTTGGGTTAAAAGATTTATTCAGTTCCTTCACTCAAGATTTGTTGGGCCTTGACCTTTGCATTCAGAGTACTGCAACTACCCCAAGCCAAGATGGAGGGCAGAGGCAAGAGTGCTGATTGGGTGGCAGGTTGACAATAGTTTGTTTCCCGAAATTCTAAACTGCCTTTCATTAATTTCTTCATCTGAGCTGGTCGTGTTTTTGTCTGTCTCCTGTTTTCTGGGCCTTGGAAGAAGTTCCTTGAAGATAAGCTTCAATTTGGAAGAAGTATGCAACTTGAAAGAAAATATATTTTCATAAGGAGAAGTGATTCATCGTGAGAAAGAAGAAAGCAGCGAGTCTTTCCCACACAATTCAAGTTAAGTGCTATTTTATGTTTACATTTCAAGCACAACGTTAAATTCCTTTTCTTTGCTTTGATTTCATTCCTGCAACTAAAGGGTTAACTCCGCTTTTTTGTTTGAGGAGACTTGTAAACAGGAAGAGTTTTCCGTCAAGGCTGGTAAATCAGGTTCAACGCAGGAGCTGCTGAGTCCCACCATCCCACTAAGATGTCTAGCTCACAACTAACTGAACAGCTGAGTTCAAGACACCTCTGGGGGGAAAGGGGAAAAGTTGATAAAATAATAAATTAGACACAGGATCTTCTATTTTCTTCCGGTCTCTGAATGAAAGAGAAAAATGTTATACAATAAATATATATTATCACTAACTAGCAAGTTGTTATTTAATAGATTAAAGACTTTCCTACCTGAATGTCCTCTGCGAAAAGCCCAGAGGAAGTATAATTTTTATGATTTCAGTTTAAGAACTTGTTTCTACCCAAACTGCCAACTGATAGAAAAAACTGTATTGAAACAACTCAGCTCAAAAAATCAATGTTCAGCATATCTTTTCTAGTACTTGACTGGGAAGAATGAATTAGAACTGAGCCTGGATAAAAGAAGAACCTTAACACCTTCTTGTCACCAAATAGTGTTCATGCAAGGTTAATTTGACTGTAAGATGGAGAAGCTTAATTTTGTCTTTAAAGTCTTCCAGAAAATAATCTTCTCCTTATTTCTGATACTCCTTTCCTGTACTTACAGGTTATTAGTTTTTAAATGTCTTGAAAGGTACCTTTCACAGTTGAGCGACTTTAAGAAACATGAAAAGTATATTTAACTTGTGCGGCTCCTTTAAAAATACTTGTAATGATGCAAGTGGCTCCTTCTTTCTGCTATGTTTTCAAAATATCTTTGAAATTCTCTGACTTTATACTTTCAGTTCGCCATGTTTTGAATCAGATATAAATACACGACGTCTTTTAAAAATAGAATTTGAAGTCTTGCCTTGTTTCTTCTAGTAAACAAAGGGTAAACCTTCATACGGAGATCCGACACGACGGGAAGGAGCGCCGCTTCTCCTCATCGGATTACGCTGAGAAATCTCCTTCTTCGCGGGACCACCTGTTACTTCAAGAAAACGAAAAGCGACGCTGCTGCAGCCGACGTCCACAGAAGCCCGAACTCGAAGAATCTGACAAGGTAAGTAATGAATTATAAACAGTTTCTTTTGCGCGCGCGCGCACCTCTCAAAACGAAACTCTTCCTGTTTACAAGTCTCCTCAAACAAAAAAGCGGAGTTAACCCTTTAGTTGCAGGAATGAAATCAAAGCAAAGAAAAGGAATTTAACGTTGTGCTTGAAATGTAAACATGAAATAGCACTTAACTTGAGTTGTGTGGGAAAGACTCGCTGCTTTCTTCTTTCTCACGATGGATCACTTCTCCTTATGAAAATATATTTTCTTTCAAGTTGCATAGTTCTTCCAAATTGAAGCTTATCGTCAAGGAACTTCTTCCAAGGCCCAGAAAACAGGAGACAGACAAAAACATGACCAGCTCAGATGAAGAAATTAATGAAAGGCAGTTTAGAATGTTGGGAAACAAACTATTGTCAACCTGCCACCCAATCAGCACTCTTGCCTCTGCCCTCCATCTTGGCTTGGGGTAGTTGCAGTACTCTGAATGCAAAGGTCAAGGCCCAACAAATCTTGAGTGAAGGAACTGAATAAATCTTTTAACCCAAAAAATAAAATAAACTAGGACATTGGATGATTGTTAAATTGAAATAATCACCTATTTACTATGGAACCTGACAGTACCCCCTCTCCAGGACCTCCCTCCCGGACCAGGTTTGAAAGGAAACTTTCTATGAAATTTGGCGACAAAAATTGGAGCATGGACATCACTAGCAAATTCCCAAGAGCGTTCCTCAGGCCCAAACCCTTTCCAGTCAATTAAATATTGAAGTTTTCCACGACTCCTTTGTGAGTCCAAAATGGCTCTAACCTCAAATTCTTCAGATTGATCCTCTACTAAAACTGGACTAGGAGGAACTCCCAATCTAGTTCCCACAACAAATGGTTTTAACTGACTAATGTGAAATGTTGGATGTACCTTTAAATTTTCAGGAAGTTTCAATCTGACTGTAACTGGATTTATCACAGTCTTAATTTCAAAAGGACCTATAAATCTTGGACTAAATTTAGTTCTACCCTTGATTTTTAAATTCTTAGTAGATAACCAAACTAACAGCTCGTTCCAAATTTTCTTTCATAGACTGTAATCTGATCTCAACTGCTGGACTACCAATGTCTTTTTAATTGGTTCTCTAAGAAAACGAGGATGAAAACCACGACTACAGAAAAAAGGTGACATTAAAGTTGAATCTTTCATGGAATTGTTATATGCAAATTCTGCTATCCAAATTAAATCAACCCAACTGTCTCCAGCTTGCAAGTAACATCTCAAATACTTCTCTAATTCTTGATTCACACGTTCTACTTGACCATTGGTCTCAGGCTGATAACCAGATGTTAATTTAACTTCCACTCCTAGACTTCTACAAAAGGCTCTCCAAAACCTCGAAATAAACTGAGAACCTCTATCAGAGATAACCTGACTTGGTAATCCATGAAGTCGAACAATGCCTTGAGAAAAATGGTGTGCTAATCTTTCTGCAGTAATTTCCCCTTTTATAGGAATAAATGACTTTCATTTGTGAGTAAATCAACAACTACCAAAATTGTTGAACAACCCTGGTCTTTGGGAAGATCTACAATAAAGTCCATCGAAATAGTGTGCCACGGATGTGGTGGAATAGGAAGAGGTTCTAACAAACCCATTGGTTTACCCACATAAGACTTGGCTCTAGTACAGGTTTCGCAAGTCTTAACAAAATTTAAAATGTCACTTCTCATTTTTTCCCACCAAAATTCCCTTCAGACTAATTCGAAGGTTTTTCTAAACCCTGGATGACCTGAGAGTTTTGATTCATGACAATCAATCAAAATCTTTTCACGGAGCTTCTCAGAAGGAAGATATAGCCTGTTGTCGAAATAAGGTAAACCATCTTTAATCTTTCTAACAGGGTCTTGCCTAACTCATTCTTCCATTTGCTCTATAGTCATACTATCTTGAATCTCTCGTAATAAACCTCCTTCATCTAGAGTTCCAGCAACAATAAAATGTTCAGAAGAAATCACAGGCTGTTGATAAATTTCCTTCAATTTTTCACTACCCGGAAACTGACGAGACAATGCGTCAGCCTTCCCATTTTGACTTCCGGGTTTAAAAGTGATTATAAAATCATAGTCACGAGAAAAACAATGACCATCTCAATTGTCTTGGCGTTAGAGTTTTTGCTGATTTAAAAAACAAAAGATTTCGATGATCAGTCAAAACTGTTACAGGATGTCTTGCTCCTTTTAAATAATGGCGCCATTCCTCGAAAGCTGCCTTGATCGCTAAAAGTTCGCGATCCATGATAGTATAATTAACTTCAGAAGAAGAACATTTCTTGGAAAATTAAGCAGCAGGATGCAGTTGTCCAGTAATACCATGCTGTTGAGATAAAACCGTTCCCATTACTAAATTGGAGGCATCTGCCTCGACAAAAAAGGGCTTGGAAGGGTCAGGATGTAAAAGCACAGGACCTGTAATAAAACTCTCTTTAAGGACTTGAAAAGCCTCTTCAGCTTCTTTACTCCAAATGAATTTGACTCCTTTCTTTAGTAGTTTAGTAATTGGAGTGATTATTTGAGAAAACCCCTTGATAAACCTTCTATAAAAATTGGCAAAACCCAAAAAGCTCTGTACCTCCTTGACTTTAGTCAGAGATGGCCAATCTTAACAGCTTTTATCTTTTTCAGATCCATCTCCAAACCTTTTGGAGAAATCACAAAACCAAGGAACTCTACAGAAGAGGTATGAAATTGACTCTTTTCCAATTTTGCAAATAAATGGTTTTCTTTCAATTTTCGTATGACCAATCTAACATGATTTTGATGTTGCTGCAAATATTTTGAATAAATCAGAATGTCATCTATGTAAACAACAACAAAAATGTCCAAAAACTCTCGTAAAACTTCATTAATAAAGAACTGAAAAGAAGCTGGGGCGTTACATAATCCGAAAGGCATCACTAAATATTCAAATAACCCATACTTAGTCTTGAAGGCTGTTTTCCATTCATCTCCCTCCTTTACTCTAACTAGATGATAAGCACCTCTCAAATCTAATTTAGAGAAAATCTCAGCTCCTTGAATTTGATCTAACATAACTGAAATTAAAGGTAAAGGGTATCTATTTTTGATGCTAACCTTGTTCAAAGCTCTATAATCTATACAAGTCCTTAATGTTCCCTCTTTTTTAGGCACAAAAAACAAAGGAGATGCCACTGGGGGTTTGGAATGTCTGATGAAACCTTTTGCTACATTTGCAGTTAAATATTCTTTAAGGTAATCGTTTTCCATTTCTGTAAGTGCATAAACCCTACTACAAGGTAACGTGGCTCCTGGCTCAAGTTCTATTTTACAATCGAATGATCTATGAGGAGGAAGACTACCAGCCACAACCTCATCAAAGACATCTCTATACTCCTTGTAACAATCTGGTAAAACTCCCATCACTGCTCCAATTGTATGAGAATGGGTAAGAGCACCAATCTCCCCAAGGAATCTGGCACAATTTTCAACCTCTGTTTATTTTCTAGAGATTTAACTTCAAAACAATGTTCCTTGCAAAAACTGGAATTTAATTCGATCACTCTACTACCCCAATCAATTAATGGATTATGAAGTGTAAACCAAGCCATACCTAAAATAATCTTCACTTGCGGAGCATCAATAATCTCAAATATCAACTCCTCTCCATGGTTCCCTGCAATAATCATTAATAAAGGAGAAGTTTCATGCATGATGGGTCCTGAAGTCAGGTCAGACCCATCTACAGAACTAACCTGCTCAGACAAAACCTTTTTGACTAAAGGAATTCCTAAATCTTTGGCTACTCCCCAATCCATAAAATTTCCCGTAGCTCCTGAATCAATAACCACAGGACCACTACCCACCAGTTTCTTCTCAAAAATCAAGGATACGTTAATTGTAATATGAGGAACCGCCGCCTGAAGAGTATTGGCAACTTGATGATTCTTGTTGTCGTGAGTTGGGACCTTCTTTGGACTAAAAGGGCAATTCCCAAGAAAATGTCCACTTCTTCCGCAATAAAGGCAAAGATTATTATTTCTTCTTCTTTCTCTTTCTTCCTTGGAAAGAGGTCCCCTAAATCTTCCAGAGCCTTCAGAATTTTATGACCTAAAATCTTTATTTACAAACTCTATAGAGGGACACCCATCGAGACGTGAAACCATCATGGTGATAACAGGCCGACCCCTTGCGAAAGGAGACCTCAAAGACCAGTTCCCCAAACTATTTGAGGGAGTGGGAATGCTCAAAAACTCACCCATCAAATTACACATCGACAACATCACGCTGGTACCACAGCACCCCCGCAAGGTGGGCTTCCACCTTCAGGAACAAGTGTCAAAGGAGATCCAGCTCCTTCTCCTCAACGACATCATAGAAAAAGCGGAAGGACCAACACCATGGGTATCCCCAATTGTGATAGTGCCCAAAGACAAAGGACGCCTACGCATATGTGTCGATATGTACATCCCAAACACTGCCATCCAGAGGGAGAGGCACCCGGCCCGAGCCTGGAGGACATGCTGATCAGGTTAAACCAGGCGAGGTTCTTCTCGAAACTGGACCTCAATCAGGGCTACCACCAGCTCGTCCTGGACCCAGACTCAAGACCCATCACCACCTTTGCAACCCATGACGGACTATTTAGATACAAAAGACTACATTTTGGCATATCATCTGCCGCAGAGATTTTTCAGGAGACAATCAGACGCTTGATAGCATCTGAAATGAATGCACTAAACTACAGTGATGACATCTTGATCTTCGGAAAAGATCAAGAACAGCGCGACAATGCCTTAATAGCTATTTGTAACATCCTCCAAGAAGCAGGATTAACGCTATATGAACTCAAATGTGACATCAACAAGACCAGCCTCCAATTCTTCGGGCACATATTTTCCAACAAAGGAATAACAGCCGACCCCGATAAGATAAAGGCCATTACTGATCTCCAAGCCCCCACGACGGCGGCGGAACTGCGCTCCTTCTTAGGCATGGCAGGAAACTGCGCACGCTACCTCCCGAACTATGCCACAGTCACTGACCTGCTCCGCACCCTCCTGAGGAAAGACCAACTTTTTATCTGGGATGCACCCTGCCAAGCAGCGTTCACAACAATAAAAGAAAGCCTTGCCAACAACCGTCAGCTGGCATACTTTCATCCAGGGTGCCACACCATCATTACAGTTGATGCCAGTCCAGTAGGACTCGGAGCAATCCTTGCCCAGACCGACGCCAAAGACAACGCCCACCATGTGGTGGTGGCATACGCCAGCCGTGCCCTATCACCCACAGAAAGGGCCTACTCCCAGGCGGAGAAGGAAAGTCTAGCTGCGGTATGGGCCTGCGAGAAATACCACCACTTTATCATCGGCCAGAAGTTCACTCTTGTGACAGACCATCAGGCACTCCTCTCAATATTTGGCAACCCCAAAACCAAGATGCCACCCCGCATAGAGTGCTGGGGAATAAGACTACAAGAATATGACTACATAATAATTCATAAACCTGGGGGGGACGCCAACCCAGCGGACTACTTGTCCCGACACCCCATGATGAACAAAGATGACACCCTGGCCCATGAGGCCACTGAATACATCTCTTACCTGTCCTCAAATGCCATGCCGCCAACGATCTCAACTGCAACATTCGAGGAAAGGAGCAAAGCTGACCCAACGATTAAAGCCGTTGTCTCTCTCACCCGCTCTAACAAATGGAGAGAGCACCAGAAAAGAGGTAATGGGGGGGGGGGAAGCAGATAAGAAGGAGCTCGATCGGCTAGCCAAAGTACACGACAAACTAATAGCCACTGACCAAGGAATATTACTGCGCGGGAATAGACTAGTAGCCCCGAGAGACCCATGAGGGCCACAGGGGAATAGACAACACGAAACGAATCCTCAGGATCTATGTCTGGTTTCCATACATGGAGGTGATAGTTGAAGACATGCTGAGGCACTGCAGACCCTGCCAACTTGCGGCAAAGGGGCCAACCCCGAACTCCCTCCAACTAACCACACTTCCAACAAGGCCCTGGCAAAAAGTCGTGATGGACTTCTACGGACCCCTGGAAGAAGGGGGATACCTGCTAGTAATAATAGATGAATACTCAAGGTTCCCTTTCATCAAGCAGATACCTTCAACATCATTCACGGAAACAGCACCTATTGTAGACGAACTCTTCAGCGAGTGGGGCATCCCAAACGTCGTCAAGACAGATAACGGATCCCTGTTCTAAGGACGAGAATTTGTGAAACTTGCAAACCACCTAGGATTCCACCACCAGAAGATTACACCACTCTGGCCACAAGCCAAAAGGGATGGTGGAACGGTTCATGGCCACCATCAAACTGACCAGGCAGAAAGTGGTAGCAGAGCAGACGCCTCACCCGCAAGCTATCTGCAGTATGCTCAGAAGCTACCGAAACACTCAACATGATGCAACAGGAAAGCCACCAGCCGAGCTCATGGTGAGATACCAACCCGGAACACGCATTCCCTGATGGGAAGACTACACGCCAGAAGAAGATGCAGCCATCAGAGAACGAGACGCTGAAAAGAAGCGAAAAGCCAAACAGTGGGCCGACAAAAAGAGGAGAGCGAAGGAACACCAACTAGAAGTAGGACAAACTGTCCTAGTCCGATGAACCCAACGTAAGAAAACAGATACGCACTACAGCCCAGAGCCTAAGGTCATCGCAGCCATCAAAGGACCCATGATCACGGCAACTGGAGAACCAGGAGACATCACCCGGAACTCCTCATTCTTCAAGAGACTATGGGCCTCATTACAAGGTATGCCGGTAAGGTAAAAACAATGCCGGTATGTCGGCATCGTCCATTGTCCCGTTGCATTCCGACCCGCAAACCCGGTATTAGCGGCACACTAAACAAATAGGCGCGTACACGCGCCCCTTCAGGGAGCAAATACCGGCATGCCGGTAATAGGGGGAAATTCCAACCCACGCATACATGCAAATACCGCCACCATGAAGCCGGTAATCACGGGCAGCACGATGCCTGCCATACAGGCATTGCGGACCACCCGCAAACAGCAAGCAGGATACAAGGTAGCTGCCACAGGTGCACACAATCACCACAGGTGGAGCCAATGGAGGCTGTGCTAGTATAAACTGAGCACACCCACACACCACAACCCCCCCAGGTGTAGGCAATGTAGAGTGGCCCAGTACAAAAGGAGCACGCCTACACACCACACCCCTTCCTACACCAAAATGCTACCACTAGCAGTTGCAATCATGGCGCTGGAGGACATGCCTATACTGCTACAACTACAGCAACAACAGCAACAACAGCAACAACCACAACAACCACAGCAGCAAGAACAGGCAGCACAGAGGAGACGCAGGAGGAGAAGGAGGGTGAGACAGGCCCGGCAATTACCACCAGGGCAGCCACCACTGCCTCGCAGGCAGCCACCAATCCCTCGCACCAGACCCAGCCCATTCAACCTAACCCCTGAGCAGATCCGCACCCTGTACCGGCTGAACCGTGACACCATCACCACCATAGTGGACATGATACAGAACGACATTGCCAGCCACATAGAAATATGCACTGCCATCCCCCCACTACTAAAGGTGGTGTCCGTGCTACACTTCCTGGCCACAGGCACCTACCAACACACAGTGGGCCAGCTGCATGCCATTTCACAACCACTATTTTCACGCATGCTGAACCAAGTGCTGGATGCCCTCCTGAAGCACGCAAGCACCCATATATCCCTACCACGGACTGACCAGGAGATAGCCTAAACCAAAGTAGGCTTCCATGCACTGGCAGGCATGCCCAATTGTGTTGGTGCCATCGACTGCACCCATGTAGAATTGGTAATCCCCCATGCCATAGAGGCGGTGACCCGCAATCGCAAGCAATACCACTCCATCAATGTGCAAATGGTATGTGACTTCAGCAAGATCATCACCCATTAATGCGCCCGATTTCCTGGATCCACACATGATGCCATGGTACTGCGCAACTCCACGCTACCCCGTCACATGGAGCGACATGCTGGACCACGTGCCTGGCTGCTCGGTGAGTTGCACAACAGGCCCATGGCCATGCTGTGGGGTACAGATGTGTGCGGATGCAGAAGGGAGGGTGGTCTACTGCACCAGGGTGGGAAAGGGGGTGTAAAAGGTCACCAGGGCGCCAATAGCCAGTGAGTGGAGAATGCATGCAGAGCTAAACACTCCTCACCTGAACCAGCCAAACGGAACAGGACACATCACTGGGCCACATATCACAAATAATGCATATGGATGATAATAAGTAAGAGGCACAACCAGGGCACCATGCTGTTGGCAAGCAATGCATGACTGAATAGGATGGCAACTGTGCCAATGCGGCTAGTGTGACCATGCATAGCAAACAATATCCTGCATGAAATAGAGACTAAACATTGTCGCAATACCACAGCACATCTGCCTGAGCATACATGAATACACCCTGCATCATCTAGTTAATCCCATCCAGTGTACCACACCTAATTACAGTATACATTTCATCTAGGTGATTATTTTCTACACGTACAGGGACATGTGCATGCCCACACCAAGTAGCTGCTGCCATGACTGTGCTCCCTGAAGGTGGCAGTTCAGAGTGACACACACCGATTTGTTTCTTCTTGCAGGTGATGGAGGATATCCCTTGAGGCCTTGGCTACTTACCCCTGTGTGGAACCCGCAGAACAGCCATGAAGAGGAGTACAATCGTGTGCACACTCGCACACGTGTTGTCATTGAGCAGGCCTTTGGCCTGCTGAAGGCGCGGTTCCGCTGCCTAAGCAGGTCTGGTGGGGCACTCCTATATAGGCCTGAGAAGGTTGCAAAGATCACCATGGTCTGTGTCATGCTGCACAACATGTGCGTCCGAAGGAATGTACCACTGCCACCTGACATTGACATGCATGGGCCGGGTGAGGATGAAGGTGATGGAGACGGAGGCGAAGGAGCCTCCCTGCCAGAACGTGATGCACGGGATGGCCATGCTGTTCGCCAAGCACTAATTGACGAATACTTTTGAAATGCATGGACAAAATGTGAGTAATGTGTCTACAACACACTGGCTGAATGTGGACATGCACACTTTTTTGTTTAGAATTGCGCCGCTGTACACAACACACAATAAATGAACATGTACAAAATGAACAATGTCCAACCAATGATTTGCTAGCACACAACGGTGTATTTTCAGCAGACGTGATATGGTGAACATAATCCCCTCACAACACCCAGTAAACTCCCTCACCCACCCCACAAACCCCAGAAAATACCCCTCTAAAATCCCTCACCCACCCCACAAACCCCAGAAAATACCCCTCTAAACTCCCTCACCCACCCCACAGATCCCAAATCTCCCCATATGTGCAACAAACAGTGTTCCCTTCACCAATGTAGTTCTTCTAAATGTCATTGCCTGTACTGTTATTTCTTGGCAATTTTTGGGTCTGGGGGTGCCATGGCCGAGCACCGTGCGCTCCTCCGCGTGAACCGCACAGGGCTCGATTGCACCGAGGTGGAAGGGGTTGTTGTAGTGGAGGTGTCAATTGTCAGTCCCATGGCTGGCCCAAGGTGTGGCCGCTGCATTTGCGGGAGATTTGCAAGAAGGGCCATGCACTCCCTGAAGGCACACGTAGATGCCTCCACAGCAGCAGTATTGGCTGCAATGGCCGTGGCAATGGCCCTCATGGCCTCATTCCCAGCGTCAACCTGTTGCTGCATGAGTTGTAGCATGGACTCTTGGCGGCCCTCTACCCTTGCCAGGTGAGCCTCGAAAGAGTTGTCGGCCGCAGGTGTACTGGTGGCTGGCAGGGTGGTGGCTGGCAGGGTGGTGGCTGGAAGGGTGGTGGCTGGAAGGGTGGTGGAAGGCACCTGCGCGGGGCCCTCGTCCAGGGCACTGTTCTCAAAGATGGCAATGTCTGATTCTCCTAGGTCCGAGTCATGGAGGCACGGATCGTCCAGGCTCTCAGACTCCGCAGGGTGGGGGGCTGGAAATGGGGTTTGGGGTGGGTGTGCCAGACATGATTCCAGCCTCATCATCCACCTCTGTGGACACAACGTCCGTGGTGGCTGGCGGAATGGCTCCCACTGTTGTGGGTGCCTGCTGCTGTTCTGTGGCTGCAGGTGTCCCCTGCAGGGTTACTGCCTTGCGTGGTACACTGGCTGTTGCTGCAGGCATTTTCTTGGGCTGGGGGGTGGCGGTGGCCCTGGTCCCTTTGCATGCACTGGATGTACTTGCACCCCTGTCCTGTGTTCCACCTTCCTCATTGGTGCCTGGGGGATAGAAGAGATAAAGGTCATCGGTGATGTTGTCAAATGGCAGCTATGATGTATTGCAGTGTGATATGTTCATACATTCAGGCATCATTTCATTCCTGGGGTGTGGCATTTGGTGTCCTGAGGGGACATGTGGCCAATCAATGCATGGCTGGTGGCATAGCATTGGTTTGGTGTCTGTGTGGTGGGTTCCATGGGCATGTTGGGTCATGTTGCACCTCTGTTGGGATTGGGATTGTCACTCAGCATGCGTGTGGGGCAGGGTGTGGCACTCATTCTTCAATGGATATGTTGATGTAGCCTTGGGACATGCATTACCTTGCCTAGTCTCACTTCCACATCACTTGTGCCACATCATGGTTTAGTATACGTGGATGTGATGGTTCACTCACCTTCCTCTGTGGTAGATGCAGCGCCAACCTACTGGTCTCCTATTCCCTCAATTGATTCCGGGTCAATGAATGCACTTGCAGTCTCCTCCCATGCCGTCAACTTCACAGGGGATTGTGGGCCACCGCCTGTCGCCATTGCGGCCCTCCTGGTCTCCGCCAGGATCTTCCTCACCCGGAGGCGGAGGTCGTCCCAGCGCTTCCGGCAGTCACGCACACTCCTTGGGGTGCTCCCCACTGCCGACACCCTCTGTGCGACCTCCTGCCAGACCTCTTTTTTTTTGTTTGGGCCGCATGCTTGAAGTCTGTGTTCCTGATTGTATCTGCATGCTGTTCGAGGGTGTTGGCAAGCATGATGAGTTCCGCGTCAGAAAAACGCTGCTTTCTCTTCCTTTGGGAGGATTTCCTGGTGGCCTTCGACATCCTGCTTCTGTTGTGGCACACAACAACACGAGAGGAGTGGTGGTTATGGAGGATGGCAATGGATTGTATTTTTAAAGATGTCCGCCGGCCCATTACCCGCTCCTGCGCGATGACGTAATTTCCGGGTCCTTTTTTTTGCGAACACGGTAATACCGCGCCGGTATTACCGTGCCGGTATTTAGTGGTTGTTATGACGCGGTTACGGAATGGGCGGCACCCGCAATGCCGGTATAGGGGGATTGGTGGCCCGTTACCGGCATGGCGGTTTTGCCAATACCGGCATGGGGGAACGCGCGTTCTCGCGCACTCGTAATCACCCGCTGTTAGCGGGTTCATACGGGCACGGACTCGCACGTTCCGGCATGCCGGTATTGAACACGCTGTTACCGGGATACTCATAATGAGGCCCAATATCTTGAAGAGCCAGAGGAACAACAGATCGCGGCTGAAGGTCCAAGCGAGGAAGAGAAAACAGAACCCCCAGTGGAAACAACTGGTGAACACAGGGAATCCCCAGGGAGACCTCCCAGAGCAATCAAGAAACCAGTGAGACTCATCGAACAGATGTAACTGGACTTTCGTGTTAAGCACAGGGGAAGGTGTTGTAAGTGATTAATAGGGGCACAGCCCCTTTAAGAACAGAGACACAGAGGGAAGCAGGAAGAGGGCGGGAAAACGGAAGTTAGGTTGTAAGGAGAATAAAGAGAAGGTTGATCCATACAGGAGCTCCATGTGTATATGTGTTGTGAATGCTGCCGAGTGCTGAGAGTTCTTCCCCGACAACAGGGGGTCTCAGAGGATAAGCCCTACTACATTAGTTGCACGCCCCAATTGTTACACTATCCTGGATCTGCCTGGTGATTTGGGGTGAAAGACGCATCTGTTAGGCCAAAGAAAGGCTTCATATCTACTCGGCCTTCTGGGCTCAAGGGGGAGGGGATGGGTGATTAGTAGCACAATAGGCCCCCCTCACTACCAGCTTGCAAAACTGCCATCCAGCTTTCCCCCAACCCCCAAATGTTGAGGCAGGCTCCACCCCTTGTCGTAGTGCGTCGGCCCTGCACACGGAGAGCCCCTCGCAACGTCCTCTGACTCCTCCCTGCCTTCAACTGTCATGGCGGAGAGTAATGCCAGTGTCCAGTGGGGATCTCCCCGCTATGGCCTGCCAAAACGCGCAGGGCCTCGCCGGGTGCAGCAGCTCCCTCTCTGAGAGGGCCCGGCTCGAGGTCAGACGTGGTGGCGTGGGCCCGATCCGCTCTATATCGAGAGACATGGCGTTAGCCGTTATGCCTGACAAAACTCACTTGTAGTCCTGGAAGGAAGGGAGACCATTGCCAGCAGGCTCCCCTGGGCGATTAGTCCAAGGGACCACATAGAGAAAAACAGGAAAATCAGGGGTAGGCCCTCCCACTGTATGCAGCTGGGGCAGGGTCGGCTCTTTCATTGTGGAAACCAATATCATTCTTAGGGAGGAGGTTTAAAGGAACGTGTACTGGGACGAGGATGAGAGGACGACGTGCAGGCAATGCACTGGGAGAGGTAAAGTTGTGTCTCTAATTGCAGTCGTCAGTGGTGTGTCCCTACTTACCCTAAGTGAGGCAAAAGGTGTTCCTGGTTTCACTGTTGGAGATAACCAACCTTTTCATTATATTCCGGAGACCAGGCGTCTAGTCCTCGTGACACCGTGGGTGGTCAAGGACCGCTCCCTGGTGCACCTGTACTGTTACGGTGAGGTGAAGGGGTCTCCCCTCTTGGGAAGTCTTGCCCTGTTTATTCTGTGAGAGGCCTGTCTGATTAGACTGGCAAGTGCAGGGTTCTAGCTCTCATGCAAGGCACTCTGTACCTGGTTACGCCGTGTTGATGCAATGTTTCCACAAGCACCCGGTGCATGCTATGCTGTAACCCTGGAGAAAGTGGGACTGTTGATGTTGTATCACAGATGGGTGAATGTTGCTCCACCACACCTGACGAAGGTTCCAGACACAGTCCATGGAACATTTTAACTTTATTCCTGCCGATTTTATGGACACAGTGTTCACACTTGTGTTATTTCCATTAGGATGAAAGGCACAGTATCCTTACTGTAGTATCAATGAAAGGCACAATACACTGAGTTGTGTTACTGTGTGCACCTAATGTGTCACCGTGTTTGATTTGTGGGTGGTGCCATGGAATGCTATTTCAGCATTTCTGGTGAACGGAACAGTGCACAGGATGTTGTTACTGTTCCTGGTGAAAGGAACGCGGTCTATGGAAAGTTGTCACTGTGCCCGGATGAGCTACAATGTATGGAATGCTGGTCCCTCCATTCCAGAGAGATGTCTGCCTTCTGGTGAAGGGTGATGTGCAAAGAATGCTCTTTCTGTATTCTCACTGAAGGGGATAGTGCATGGAATGCTGATTCTAGGGCCTCACTACAAGTTTCAAGGTGAGGGAAAAAGTGGTAGTAGTGCCATACCGCCACTTTTTTGGGCAGCAATATAACCGTCATTTTTCCCACACTGCCGAATTATAGATTTGGAGGTGAACTGGAGGATTTCCCTTCAGCAAAAAAATCTTCCCCTTTACTGCCAAAAATCGTCAGATCTACTGCGTGGTAATTGCACCAGAAGCAAATCCACCAAAAATCCTTATGGACTGCCCAGATGGGGGATTACCACCACTTGGAATCTCGTGAACAAGTGGCAGTAACCCGTAATCAAGTTTGGCAGTAATTCGGCAGATTTACTGCCGAATTACCACCAAGCTCAAAATGAGGCCCTATAATCCTGACGAAAGGGCATAGTGCCAGGAAAGTTGATACTGTATTCAGAATGAAGGGCATAGTGCCAGGAAAGTTGATGCTGTATTCCGGATGAAGGGCATAGTGCCAGGAAAGTTGTTACTGTGTTTCAGATAAAGGGCATAGTGCCAGGAAAGTTGTTACTGTGTTCCGGATGAAGGGCATAGTGCCAGGAAAGTTGTTACTGTGTTCCGCATGAAGGGCATAGTGCCAGGAAAGTTGATACTGTATTCAGAATGAAGGGCATAGTGCCAGGAAAGTTGATACTGTATTCCGGATGAAGGGCATAGTGCCAGGAAAGTTGATACTGAGCCCGGAAAGTTAATACTGTATTCCGGATGAAGGGCATAGTGCCAGGAAAGATGATATTGTATTCCGGATGAAGGGCATAGTGCCAGGAAAGTTGATATTGTATCCCAAATGAAGGGCATAGTGCCAGGAAAGTTGATATTGTATTCCGGATGAAGGGCATAGTGCCAGGAAAGTTGATATTGTATCCCAAATGAAGGGCATAGTGCCAGGAAAGTTGTTACTGTGTTCAGAATGAAGGGCATAGTGGCAGGAAAGTTGTTACTGTGTTTCAGATAAAGGGCATAATGCTAGGAAAGTTGATATTGTATTCCGGATGAAGGGCATAGTGCCAGGAAAGTTGATACTGTATTCAGAATGAAGGGCATAGTGCCAGGAAAGTTGTTACTGTGTTCAGAATGAAGGGCATAGTGCCAGGAAAGTTGTTACTGTGTTTCAGATAAAGGGCATAATGCTAGGAAAGTTGATACTGTATTCCGGATGAAGGGCATAGTGCCAGGAAAGTTGTTACTGTGTTCAGAATGAAGGGCATAGTGCCAGGAAAGTTGTTACTGTGTTTCAGATAAAGGGCATAATGCTAGGAAAGTTGATACTGTATTCCGGATGAAGGGCATAGTGCCAGGAAAGTTGATACTGTATTCCGAATGAAGGGCATAGTGCCAGGAAAGTTGTTACTGTGTTTCAGATAAAGGGCATAGTGCCAGGAAAGTTCGTACTGTGTTTCATATAAAGGGCGGAGAACCGGGAAAGTTGATACTGTGTTCATGATAAAGACTGCAGTGCCTGGAAAATGTATACTGTAATCGCGATGAAGAGCACTGCATCAGAAAAGTTGCTACTGTATTTCTGATCAAGAGAACAGGGCCAGGAAACATGGTCATGTATTTCCAATGGTGGGCAGACTGTCAGGAAAGATGTTACTGAATTTCAGATTAATGGTATAGTAAAAGTTGATACTGTATTTCTGATTAAAGAGCACATGGCCAGGAAAGTTGATCATGTATTTCTGATGAAAGGTATAATATCAGGGATGGTCTTTTTCTGTGTAACAGGCTCCAATGGAGATGTTTGGCCATTGCCAATTAAACGTTCAGAAGTCCCTAGGGTTTACTTTCTCATGAAGTTTTAAGTTTGAACTTTAAAAAACAGCATTCACCCTGGTGACTTTCAGCTGTGATATAACACCAAAAGCCCACCCTGTGCTGATTTCGTCAGGATTACAGTAACATTCATGCACTAGGCACGATTTGGCAACATGGGTGAGACACAGTTTAACCAGATACAGATCTCCTTGCAAATCAATCAGAGAGCTCACCATCACCTCTCAAAGAATAATCCATTGCCGGTTTGGATGCCAGCAGCTGAATGCTGTTATGAAATATGCCAGCAGCGGCATTCCTGTTCCCCTAAAAAATATAGAGGTAAGGGGCAGACAGTTGGGGGTACGAGGGGGAATAAGGCAGGTACAGCGGGGATCCCCCCTTAAGACTCTGAGCTACCACCATTTGAACCGACTAATGGTGGTCCGACACCACACAACCTTCACTAGTATAAGCAGTGGCCCACCACCCCCTGAACTCTCAGGGCATAACTGGGTACAGACTCCCGATCCTCCGATTTTAATCAGGAGCAGTCTTTGGGTCTCATTCTGGGTTTCGTAGTAATTTGGCGGCAAATACGAAGAATTACTGACATCAAAATGTACTGTGACCTTCACTCGGAACTGTGGAATTACCTCGGGATTACAAGTGGTGGCAAGCCACTGCAAACCCCCAGTTTTGGAGTCCATAGGCTCCATTAGGAGTTTTTTTTCCTTTACTATGAGCAGTTATTCCAAAACAGTAATAAGGTGATTTTTGGGGCTGAAGTGGATGATTTACCTCCAGTTTTTGCTTCACCTCCCATGTACTTGCGCGTTCTCAATTTCACTGGGCCTCGTAAGATCGTTGTTTTTGTTCTCCCCTGGTCCCCTTACCTTGCCTTGTGGCACTCTGAAACACAATACCTCGAAAACGCACAGTACAGTGATGCAGCCACATAGTGGGAATTTTGTTGCTGCTATTTCTTCCTCTATCGCCATACTCTTAATGAGGCCCTTTTCTTTTTTGACAGTAAAATCCTGGATACACATTTCACCTCCTATGGGGTAATCATTCTGATTTGCATAGTGCAATGACAGCTTCACCTCCACCTCAGTGCAATATCAGGGATACACCTCACAGTTTCATTGTAGGCAGACCCCTCACCTTCCACGGGAGTATCATGAACAGACCCCCCTCAGCACTCATAGTTGTGACAAGGTCATTAAGTTGACTTTGTGAAGAGGGGATGGAGACACCTCCAGCCTGAGGTGGGAGGCCTACCAGGGTAGAAGCCAGAGCCAGTCCTACCCCATATGTGCTTGGGCAGTACCGCTATTAATCACCACATACCTTTGTATGAAGATGCCGGTCAGTCTTTCTTCTCATTTCAGGCAACTACATTTAGCAGCATTCTCGGCAGATCGGTCACAACACGGCAGCCCACCAAAGCCACCAGCAAGATATAGCCTATCAAGAGACCTCTGCCGGCAAATGTGAGAAAGTGAATTTATAGGCAGCAGAGCGGCAAGCATACGCGGCAGAACGTAACAGTATGCGCGCTACCATCTGAGCTCCCTGACACTGACTTTAATAAGCTGCTTACCTGGAACTCAGCTGCACAGCGGTTTCCCAAGGTGCACTTGAGCAGGACTGAACCACTTACCTGCGGCTCACTGACACACCACCCTTTACCAGGCGCACCTGCTTGGCACTAAGGGGTGGGGCTTAGCCCCCTTTTCATGTGTTCTTTCTGTAAAAACCTTCAGGTGGGGAAGAGGAGGCAAGATTGGCCTGGGGGAATCAGTGGAGGATGACCAGTGCGTAAAGGAGTGGGGGGGATAAAGCAGTGGACAGGAAACAAGAAGATGTGGATTGTTTGGGTGAAATCAGAGAAGGAGGAGGTGGCAGACCAAGCAACCAGAAGGAAGAATGGTGGACAGGAGTGTAGAAGCGGTTATCATAGAAGGTGCGTCATTGGTTAGTGAGAGAAAGTGGCACTGTGTTGTGAGTGTGTGTGTGTAAGATGTGTTAGTGAGAGAATTAGTGATATGATATTTTAATTTCGATTGTGCTCATACACAAGTGTTTCAGAGTGCGACGAGGCAAGGCGGGGAAAAGGGGAGGACAAAACAACGATCTGGGGGGTGTTGGCAGAAGCAAAGAGGAAGGTCTTGAGGTGCTTCCGGAACCGGAGATGGTTCTCTTCAATTTTCAGAGTGCCAGTGAGGCCCCAGCCGAAGACAGAGATCTACCACCAGTTTGTTTCTTTGAAAAACGACTGACCCTGAGGGAGTTAGAGGTTGAGGAGTGAAGAGCTCGATAGGGGAGGTATTTATGGAGGGATAGCTGATAGAGTAGGACATGCATGTTAAGGTGTGTGGAAGGGTGAAAGGAGGATAATAGTGGAAGTAGGAGTTTGAGAAGTAGTAGTGTGGAGAGTAGTAGTAGAGTGGAGAGAGTAGTAGTAGTGTGGATTGGGGATAGCAGTCAGAGTGTGGGGAGGGGAGTGTACTAGTGTTGTGGAGAGGAGAGAGTAAGAGGAGTCAGAGTAGGAAGGATTACGATCAGAGGGTTGAGTAAGATTTCAGAGCGTGAGAGACATCAGAGTAGCAGGGGGAGGAAGACGCAGGGACAGAGGGGAGAGAAGGTGGGTACACTTGGAGAGAGGAGGGTAGGGGGAGTCATAGGGAGATCTAGGGAGAGGAACATCAGGATGCAAAAGGAAGAAGATGGAGTAGGGCTTGAGCGTCTTGAAGGCACCCCTTGAACGTATGCCACATCTAGGAATGGTGCTAAATAGATAACAAGGCTGCCTTTAAACCATCACAACAGAGAGGTAGAACCTAGACAGTATGTGTAAACAATCAGTAAATACTAACCTGGGGAGTAGGCGAGCATGTGTTGTGGAGGGTCTTGCTGCCTCTCGACAAGAGCGAGAGGGGCGGCCCTTAGAGCCCCTTTCAGGAAGATCATTAAAACCCTTGAACTGGCTTTGGAAGTTGGTATGTTAATGAGGCCATCTGTGACTGTGTAATCATAGACCCCTTCACGTCCCACATGGTACCAAGTGCCAGGCCCCTCTCCTATCATTGTGTAACAATGGACGGACCTCCTCCCGCCCCCACCTTCCACAGCATTACCAGTGACAGGGCCCCTCTACCCCTCCATTACAGTTTTGAAAAGTTAGGATTTGTAGGTTTTGAGAAGTGTGATCAAGCTTTCGATGGATACAATGATCCAGAGGGCTCAGAATTTCACATTTAGTAGCTAATATTTCTTTTTTTGCAATTTGATTTTTTTATTTGACAGTATGATCTCCCATAGGCTTCAAAACTTAATGGAATTCAAGCAGAGAGTCTCGTAGTGTGTCGCTTGTCAGGGATTTGTGTTCAGGTAGGGCTTCTCAGGGGTGTCTTGAGAGGCACTTGCTGTAATTTGCCACTGAGTTTGTGCAGCACAGGTGAATCAAACCTTTTGCCTCCCCAATAAATTACAGTACAATCAACATGTAGACAACAATTCATCTTAAGAGCTATTTAAATATCTCGGGGAATTAATAATCACCCCAAATGTCACCAAAGGACAATGTGATACCTTCATGTCCCCTTTACGAACAAAATTGACATGCCAAGAGCCAACATCCCCATGGTCAAGAATACAGATACAGCTGTCTGCTCACGGCACTCCTTATCAAGTCCTCTGTACTGCGCCCAAGCTGAAGAGATTTCTGTAACCCAATTCCCTGCATTACCCCTAGACATTTATGTTAACATGGGCCAACCTACATTCATATAGTTCATCACTACCCACATCAGCATATTATCCCACTGAAATGGTATCTTAGAAGTTCAAAAAGGATATTGTGACACACTCCTGCAAGAAAGGCTTACGCAGACAGACTTCCTCTCCAACTACGGTCCTTCATCGGGACTAACATGCTTAGCAAAGACCTGTACGCCTGTGGCCACAAAACAACTTTCTTCCTCTTTTGAAAGTTCGGATGTGTCGGAATGCCATCAGCAAGGTTGTGTAATCCAGAGCTCTTTTAATGCAAAATGATGGTGGTTTTCTCTGTCAGAAAGTAGGCTCCGCTAAACAGACGCTGCTCTCAAAAGGCTACATACAGAAAGATATAGTTCACATGTGCTTTTCTGGACCGTGTCTACTGGCAGACCAGCAGCTGTAATATTTAGATGCATGGCATTCACAGGGTAAAATGTGCATTCCTCAAACAGCCTGCTGGAATCCAAATTAAATCCAGCAGCCATGGGCAACGTTTAAAAGTAGCACCCATGTTCAAAATACATTTAATTGCATGCCATCATTTGTCTGGTGGTAGAGCTTTGGCCAAAGATAAATTGGAAGCTGTATTTGATATGGTGGCAGATTAGGACAAACAATGGGGGTCCTGGGAATGTCTCTAGCAGCCTATGCCCTGGGTTAGAGTCTCAACCAGAGTCTTTAGCTCACCATCCTTTCACAGAAGAGAATTTTCCACTACATAACAGTCTTTGTCCTGCCAGAGGCCAGTCCAGCACCGTAATGCCATGCAATATTCTTCTGAACAAGAGTACCAACAGCAACCTCAGACACGTGTTTCGGCCTGGTTGGGCCTCGTCAGTGTGGTGGAGCTGTGCCTCTCTAAGAACATCGAGCAAGGGGTCCACCTCTGGATTACCCTAGTAATTTAGGGTGCAAACAAGCAGGCTCCTGGGAGTGTCTCTCTACTGGCCTATATCCCGGGTTAGAGTCTCAACCAGAGTCTTTAGCTCACCATCCTTTCACAGAAGAGAAATATTCACTACATATCAGTCTTTGTCCTGCCCAAGGGCAGTCCAGGCAATTCTCTTCTGAACAGAAGTACCAACAGCAACCCTAGACTTGCGTTTCAGCCTGGTTGGTCCTTGTCAGTGAGGTGGAGCTGTGCCTCTCTCAGAACAGTGAGCAAGGGTTCCATGTCTGGATTACGCTAGTAATTTAGGGTGAAAACCCAAAGCTACTTAATATGTGCAAACAAGGGGGATCCTGGGAGTGTCTCTCTACCGGCCTATATCTCGGGTTTGAGTCTCAACCAGAGTCTTTAGCTCACCATCCTTTCACAGAAGAGAAATGTCCACTACATATCAGTCTTTCTCCTGGTCAATGGCAGTCCGGCACGAAAATGCCAGGCAATTCTCTTCTGAAGAAGAGCAGCAACAGCAAACCTAAACACGTGTGTCGGCCTTGTCAGTGAGGTGGCGCTGTGCCTCTCTAAGAAAAGTGAGCAAGGGTTCCACATCTGGATTACCCTAGTAACTTTGGGTGAAAACCCAAAGCTATTTATTATGCGCAAACAAGGGGGTCCTGGGAGTGTCTCTCTACCGGCCTATATCCCGGGTTAGAGTCTCAACCAGAGTCTTTAGCTCATCATCATTTCACAGAAGAGAAATGTCCACTACATATCAGTCTTTGTCCTGCGCCAAGGGCATTCTGAAACCAAAATGGCAGGCAATTATCTTCTGAACAAAAGTACCAAATGCAACCCCAGACACGTGTTTTGGCCTGATTGGGACTCGTTAGTGAGTTGTGCCTCTCTAAGAACAGTGAGCAAGGGTTCCATGTCTGGGTTACCCTAGTAACTTTGCGTGAAAACCCAAAGCTACTTAATATACGAAAACATGGGGGGTCCTGGGAGTGTCTCTCTACCGGCCTATATCGCGGGTTAGAGTCTCAACCAGAGTCTTTAGCTCACCATCCTCTCACAGAAGAGAAATGTCCACTACATATCAGTCTTTGTCCTGCGCCAAGGTCAGTCCAGCACCGAAATACCAGGCAATTCTCTTCTGAACAAGAGTACCAACAGAAACCCCAGACACGTGTTTCGGCCTGGTTGGGCCTCCTCAGTAAGGTGGAGCTGTGCCTCTCTAAGAACAGTGAGCAAGGGTTTCACGTCTGGATTACCCTAGTAACTTAGGGTGAAAACCCAAAGCTACTTAATATGTGCAAATAAGGGGGGTCCTGGGAGTGTCTCTCTACCAGCCTATATACCGGGTTAGAGTCTCAACCAGAGTCTTTAGCTCACCATCCTCTCACAGAAGAGAAATGTCCACTACATATCAGTCTTTGTCCTGCCCCAGGCCAGTCCAGCACCGAAATGCCAGGCAATTTTCTTATGAACAAGAGTACCAACAGCAATCTCAGACATGTGTTTCAGCCTGGTTGTCCCTCGTCAGTGAGTTGGAGCTGTGCCTCTCTAATAACAGTCAGCAAGTGAGCAAGGGTTCCACGTCTGGATTACCCTAGTAACTCAAGGCAAGTCCCCAATTACGCGCACTCCAGAGTAAAGGATACGCACAGCTGTTCGCTAGGGTCGTAATGAGGCCCAATGTTTCTATCTAAACTAAACATGCTAAACCTGAAAATTAACTCATTGTGGCAGGCACCTGGGCAGTACGGGAAATGGTGCTGGGGGAAGGGAGGATAAAATACAGTTATGCCAAGCAACACATTCAAGGCTTCATTGATACCGCAGTTCCCACACTCAAGGTCTTCCACCTGGGGTTTGATCTTTAATGTATTCTTTCTGGTACCTCATGTTACAAGGGGCATGTGTTGCTGCCTGAGAGAAATATAGTTGCACATGCCTGGATCTTCTGAGGACACTTGAATCGTACAAAAAGGTTGACCCGGGAATTGCGACTGCCGAAAATGCCAATTTTTTTTTTAATCCCCCCTTATACCGCATATATATGTGGCGTAAAGTCTGCATTTTCGTCCGTCGCAATAATCACATAGATCCCAATCGGGAAGTGGACTTCCGTAGGAAAAGAGCTCGTGTGGAGGCAATGTGTTATGCCGAAATTGGGCCTTATGAACCACAACTGGGAACAACGTGAGCCTGCAGCTTCTCCCACCGGGGGCCTAATACAAAATGGAGTTGAAGGCTATAAGCTTTTCTAGTTCCATGCGTCTATATCTAAGCGCTGCAATGCCCTTATATGCGACCCGATATGCGGATAGCTCCTCCCTTGTAGGTTATATTACATCATATGGTGTTTGCCTTATTTGGAAGCGCTGAGGGGGGTGGGATAGGCTCAGGTCCAGCCCAAGCTAATTTATATGCGCAAACAAGGGTGGGTCCTGGGAGTGTCTCGACAAGATCCTTTCTACCATCCTTCTTGCAGGCTTGGGCCTTGAACAAAGAGCTGCTGCCGGTAAAGCAAACAGGCTTCAGGAAAGATTTGTTGGTGATTTATAAAGGCTTGATTTTGAATATATTGATTAAATCAGCTCTGTCCATTATTGATTGCTCAGAAAGGAATTATAACTCGGATATTACATAAATGCTTGTATTAGTTACTTGTTGGTTATTTTGTAAAATTAACAAATAAAGTGTTGAAAAAAGCTCTGTCCCCCACGCAATCCTTCAGTATTTGCGGCATTCTTTGACGGCTTTTGCCAGAGGTTTACCTGGGGCTCTCTGGAAGAAACTGGATAAGTGGGGTATTGACAAAGGTTTACTAAAGCTTTTAGTGTTACGGCATGGAGGCACCTCTGCTCGGGTCAGTGTGAACATGGAAGGGGCCTTTGCTGAGAAGATATATGTAATTCACTGCATTAAGCAAGGATGCATATTTTCTCTTTTCTTATTCAATCTATGCATGGCCAATATGCAATCCTGCTTAGGGTCATAGATGGCATCAAGAACAAACCAACTCTCGAAGCTGATTAAGAATCTTTATTTGAATGTTTGAATCAGGTCTCACTAGGGGCTGTCCCTCTCTTCCTTATCTCCCATGGGCTTTTCCCCTAACTAGCACATGTATCCCTAAATCCCAAAGTGATCACTAGAAATTGGTAACCCTAGCTGTCTACTATCTCGCTGGCTACTGGCGAGAGCCTTAAGGCAACCACCTTCTCTTTCTGGCTCCCTCCATAAATGTCTAGGTGTATACTTTCCTGGGTCTCACAAAAGTCAAAAGATCTTAAGAATGGGGGCCTTTCAATTACCCAGATCTAACTTAACGTTGCCCTTTCACACCCTTGTACTCCTCACCCTGATGCTCTCTCCTTTTCTTTCCTGTCCTTCTACTCTCCTCCCTTCTCTTCCTCCCACTCCCCTTCTGTCCATCGCTGCCCCTGTTCTTCTGTCTCCTGCTACTCTCCATTCTCTCTAATGCCCTCCTTTCCTCTCTACTACTCTCCCCACTCCACTCTATTCTACTACTCTGCCTTCTACTGCTCTCCCTTCTCCACTCTACTACTCTCCCACTACAATCTGCTGGTCTCTCCTCGCCCACTCTACTACTCTCCATTCACCATTGTCATGCATCCATGTCCGCAGTATCACGTTTCCCAACACTCAGGCCCACAGCACTACAATTCCCAGAATGCACCACCAGTATCACTAAACACACCCAGCTGCAGTTCACGTCCCATGCCTTCACAGCAGCAGGGGGTGGTTCGCTGAGGCTCCAGGGCATCCCGGCGGCCTCAGGCTCATGGCAGCCGGCTATGCCATTCCTCTATTGGCAGCTTCCTGGGCGCTTGTCAACGCGCTCGAAAAGGAGCAGTGTTGCCATGACACCACGCTTCGATCCGCGCCACGTGACACGGAGATCCCGATCACGTGACCAGATTTCCATGGCAACCTCCTTAAAACAGTGAAGATAACGCCTTCCTTTTCTTCACAGCTGTGTTTCTGGCGTTTACCTGGTGTTTCTACTCACGATTGCTTTGCAACTGTTACCTCGACCTCGGATATGTATTTTGGACTGTCTTTGGATTTCCCTTGGTTTGTTGTTGTTCAATTCGCTCCCGGACTTCCTGACCTCGGCTTTGTATTACGGACTTCGATGTTGGATTACGTTTTGCTGGATACTTCCTAGTTCACAGCCTCAGCTTGGAACTTACTGTGTAACCGTCAAGTGAACTATTCTAGTTACAATTGCACAGGGGCTTCCAGTGAGAGCACTTGCCACCACCTGCTGCTGCTTTCACTGAGGGTACATTGATGCTCTCAGAGGGATGTGTTTCCCTTTTGCTGTACCTCACCCCCTTTTTGGGATAGTATTCCCCAACACTTAGGTAAGATTTCTAAATCCTGTTTCCCTGTTATTTACAAACCTATCTTGTGGCCATTTGTTTATCTTACCTGCATCATTCCTTTTCAGCGGTCGGGGTGACCTGCGTTCCTGTACCTGCCACCTGTGGCCCTAAAGATTGAACAGCAAGTTACTTTACCTTTCTGTTCGGTACTTAGGGACGGAGGTCTTATATTCTGCACGACATTCAAGTCTTGACAGACTGTGAAGCCATTTTTTGTCATCTAGAATATGGACACGTCCGCAGAGGACCCTGTGGCTGCCCTCGTTCAGGCCATTACCGTTCTGCGGGCAGACATGGCCGCAGCTACCACCGCTATTCACCAACGACTTGACACAATACAGAGCAAACGCCATTCCCTGCCACCGACCCTGAATTGTGACACCTCTCCACAACTGACTGCATCTAATAGTGCCCCTGCAGCCCTGGTATATGTACCTAAACCATTCTCTTTTGGCCGCACCTGAGAAATTTCAGGGAGACCCTAGAAAGTTTCATACCTTCTTGAATCAGTGCAAGTTGCATTTTTTGTGTAGACTCCAGGCTTTCCTTGATTCCACCACAAAGGCAGCCTTTACCTTGTCTCATTTGAGTGGAATTGCAGCCACTTGGACTAATCCACTATTGGAAGGCGACGATCCAGTCCTCTATGATTTCGATCTATTAGTGGCTGCAATGACACAGGTATTTGATACACGACATAAGTCCCAGTCCAGAGACTTAGAACTGTTGAACTTAGTCCAAGGGAAAAGTCCACTCATAGAATACATAACCCGTTTCAACCAGTTGTCCGTCGAAACATCCTGGCCTGAGAATAAAAAAGCTCTAGTCTTTTACAAGGGTCTCAATGACCAAATGAAGGACGCCTTGGCAGTGGTTCCATCGTTACCTCCACAATACCCAGAACTAGTGGACGTGACGTTACAGGTCGGTGCCGGACGGGCAGAACGTAAGAGTGAATCAGGTTTTTCGACTCCCCTGTCTTGCTCTGCTCCGTCTGACTCGTCAGGAGAACCCATGCAAATCAGGGGAATCCATAGCCCCATCTCTCCCGCAGAAAGGGAAGGATGGGGCTGTGGGGCTAAAAAAGCACACCATGTTATACCCTACACTACACTACAGTTACCTACAGGTTAGTTTCCTGGATCTTGTGATCAAAAAAACTGGGAATCATCTTACGACTACCTTGTTCAGAAAACCCACGGATAAAAACACCCTTCTGCACTTTAACAGTTTCCATCCAGCTGGTCTACAACAGAACTTACCTTATGGTCAGTTCTTGCGTATTAAAAGAAACTGCTCTGAAAAGGATGAATTTAAGATCCATGCGGAACAACTAAAAGAAAGGTTGCAAAAGAGGGGGTATCCTAGAAGGTTGGTAAAAGACCAACTTAAAAGAGCGGAAAATACAAATTGAGAAATTTGTCTGACCCCTAGAGAAAGACAGAAGAATGAACGCTTAGTGTGTGTTACCACCTTCAACCCAGTGAGTGTTGATGTAAAGAGAATTATTAACAAACACTGGAACCTTGTAAAGCACCCAGGGTCATTATCACAGAAACCGATGTATGCATTTAAACGTAACCAGAACCTAAAACAGAGACTAGTGCACACATACAGAGAACCAAAGAGGGCCATTACCATCAATAGACAGTGGGGGTTGCCTCCCATAATGGGCCACTATAAGTGTGGCAAATGTGTAGCATGCCCTTTAACAGTAACCAAAAAGGAATTCCAATATGGCCAAAGAGTGTGGAAGATGAATTGCCACACTAATTGCTTGACCAAAAACGTGATCTACATCATCAGCTGCCCCTGTCAACTCCTATATGTTGGTAAGACCACACGCGAAGTACGACAGCGGATATCAGAACATAGGAGCTGTATTAGGAATGGAGTGGCGGACAAACCGCTTGTTGACCATTTTTTGAAAATGAAACACAAAGACACAGACATGAGATGGTTCGTACTCCAACATATTAAGAGTAATATGAGAGGGGGGGACATCAGTACAATATTACATCGCACAGAACAGAAATGGATTCACACTCTGAATACTGTTCAGGAAGGATTGAATGTTTCAGTTGAGTGGAACACTCTTGTTACAAGAAACTAACATTTTTTCCAACTTATATATATATTGCTGACAATGAATAATGCATGTTTTTGACAGGCAATATATGACCAGGCACCATATGAATAATATTGAGCTTAATTTTTGCCGCACAGATAACTCCTCTGTATAGCTGATGCTTAATAATGTTTTTGGATGTTGGAAAGCATAGATGGAAAGAAACAAACTAGACTGGTGTCTGTTGGCATACATCAAAAGAAGATATAGAAGCAATGACTTTGTGGCTCTATTGTATGCTTCTAGTTGGTTTTTCCATTTTTGTCTCTTTAATTTGTTTTTCTAATTCGTTTTTTTAAACTGTTGCATGATGCCTAAAATACACAGTTTACAGAACGTTATATACACTTTACTAAACATAAAAAGATGGCCTCTGAAGAAATATGTAGATATATGCCAATAGCATGGGTATATTTTGAATGGTGGAGAGGTCTGCTGTAGGACCTGGATATAGATATATTCATGTAACAGGTGTGAGTTGCTAGATGTATGAAGTTTATGACCTCAGCAAAGCACCCAGTTCCTAAAATCAGGCTGTGCTGTACAAGGGAAAGGGGCATAGTACATCAAGATTTTTTACGTGTATTTTTCACGTTATTTACGTTTTTTAATTATTTTTTTGTTTTTTAAGTTTTCGTAGTTCGTTTAGTTCTGTTTTAACATTGTTGTGGAGCCGTGAACAGTATTTGACATGGGGAACCATAGAATGATCCTCTTTCTACATTAGTGGACGCACGCGTTCTAATGACCCATTAGAAAGATACATATCTGTTCGCGCAACACACATTCAATCGTGTCCGTCTTTTCACTTGTGGAGGGGCCAGATAGTGTTTTGGTGGATCCAGTCCCTTGTTTGTGTCTCCTAATGAGGATATTAGTTTGTCCTCTGTCTATGTCTTTCACTTTCGATAGAGTCGGCGGTTACGCGCGAGTTGAACGCTGTCCGGAGTAGTGGATTGCTTGGTCGTGGTTTTCGATTGGACCAAGGTAAGAGATGAATGCATATTAGGAACTATAACAGGTACGATCGAGGTGACGGTAGCACGGTTAGGGCATACGCATTGTTAATAACACGGAACTCATGTCGTATCTGCACGTGTGGTGTTGAAGAACATTACGAGCAGGCTATGATGTTTATGGTGACGGCACTTGTAGCATAGTGTTGGTAACAGATGAGGTTAGCATTATGGTGATTTTTATGAGAGAACGGAGTGACATCTTGTGATTTACGGGTGATAACTCGGATCTATGTGTGTTTGTTTTGTTACAGTTGTCGGGGGGTCCATGCAGGATCTAGTGACTCCAGTACATTAGTGTATGTCCTGTTTTCACAAACGTGCAGGTCCCGCATAAATTGCTCTTTTTGCTATCGGATATATGTAAGTGTCTTTTTGTATCACTTCTATCTCGATATATATATAGTTATAAGTCTTGCCTTGGCCAATGTATTAAGTATTAAGTGTTTTGTTTTGTTGTGTGTTGGTTCCACAGGCTCGATATAAATACCGAGGCCAGTGGAGGATTAATCCCTTTGGTCCTTTTTCACGATCCTAAGAATTGCATCTTGGGGGTGAGTAAGGCGGTTGTCTTTATTTAATTTTGACATAAATGTGACAATAATGTGTCACCTTCTAAAAGAAATGGGGTTGACATTCTGGCTTTTTATTGTTTTTAGATTGAATTCTGGCCCATACAAGCTTAAAATAGGGCGGAGCACTGTCTTCTTGCCCGACGTCCTGAAGAAGGTCTCTGACCGAAACACGAGTCGACATTTTTTCTACAAACAAGACATCTGGTCAAACACCATATCAGCTACATAATGACACTTGATATTATGGACTGGGTCATTGTTGAATATGCTAATGAAAAACAATAAATAGTGGATGCTCTGCAAAAAATTGAGTGTAGGGTATAACATGGTGTTCTTTTTTAGATATGTCTGAATGGGGAGTGTATTAGGGTATGAATGAGGAGATGAATTGTTGAATTTTTAAGAGTACTTATGAAATCAAATATATTTTTTGTAATGAAGTAATTGAAATAAAATGTGATATGTTCTAAATTTTGCCAGAGTCAACCCGTTCTACTGATCCAATATATAGTTTTGTGCTGCATTTGTTTATCTTACCTGCATCATTCCATTTCAGCTGTCGGGGTGACCTGCGTTCCTGTACCTGCCACCTGTGGCCCTAAAGATTGAACAGCAAGTTACTTTACCTTTCTGTTCGGTACTTAGGGACGGAGGTCTTATATTCTGCACGACATTCAAGTCTTGACAACAAATCTCCCATCTCCACTCTACTACTACTCCCCCTCAACACAACACCATACTCCATCACTTCTTCTCTCACAGTCACCCTGAAATGACTGGAAGGGATCATCTGTACTTCTGCACACTATATAGTTAGGGTAGAGGCACAGAGCATATCAGCCAAGGTTCTCTAATGGTAGCTATGGACGAGCAACCAAGGCTGAGACTCAAGGGAGGTGATGTAGGCTGGTTCTTAGGTAAAGGGAATACCCATGCTCCAATGGAATGTCCAACCACTACGTTAGGTGATAACACTGTCAGGTAGATATACACAAATAAATAATTCTCACTTTGTACTAGAAATCGAAACAGGTAATTAAACAATATAAACAGTTCTATGTGGTACCACTATTACCTTTAAATTCAACTGTAAAGCACCAAATACTGACGCAAGGGAACGCAAGGGTTAACTTAATAAAACATTACTGTAAAGAGGCATGTAATAATTAGAACAGAGGCAGAATGCTTTCTTTAGTACCTGGATGTGGAGCGCTGGGCGTATACGTTCCAGGACCCTCATTTGGTTGTCGGTTAGGTGGACCCGGCACCCCTCGGCATCCGCTGCCTTCAAGAGGCGCCGGGCCTTGTTGAGGGTCCTGGACCTGAAGTCCTCCCAGCGCTTCCGGACGTGTAGAATGTCGCGGACTGCCACCCCCTCCTCGTTGATGGCAGTCACGATGTCCATCCAGATCCTCTTCCATCCTTCATTGTCGGCGCGCAAACTTCCAAAGAGGGCATCATACTGCCCCAGGACTTGCTCTACCAGGATACCAACTTCACTGGCACTGAAGCTGGTAGCCCTCTGCCTCTCTGGCTCGGGGTTGCCAGTGGTGCCAGATGGTGTTGTGTCCGACATGGCAACCCTAGAGGCAGGTGTGGGTGGGCAACTGGGTCCTGGGGCTGGGCTGTGGAACGATGGTATCCCAGTCGGGAGTCTTCTGTTCCAGCAGGGTGGTCACAGCAACTGCACCCCTGCAGATGGCTGACATGCAGGCACTAAATAGCAGGGTACGTGGGCAGCAGGCAGGCAGCAGTAGATGGCAGGTGGGAGCGTGCTTGGGGCTCTGGGGGGCAGGAAAATGGCCTTTTGGGCAGGAGTGTGGTCTTCCGTGTGTTGTCGCGTGGCCAGCTTGATACAGAGTGATTTGGCACGTGAAAAAAGTGCACGTCAGCGTGTAAATCGAGGAAAGGACCTAAGCGTGTAAGCGTGTCTGTGACGTTACGCGTGCGGGCGTTTCCCACAACACAGGTGCATGTTTATTGTACACGTGAAAAAAGTGCACGTCCGGCTGTCACTGCGTGTGATTGGAGGAAAGGCCCTTAGCGCGTAGGCGCCTAAGTGATGTTGCACGTGTGGGCTGGCTTAAAAGGTACGTGTAGGACGCCATTTCCTTGTACGTGCTTTTTGTGGAGAGTGAGCGGGTGATACTTGTACTTCTTGTCGGTTCACACGCGATTACTTCACAACGGTTCCAGTTCGTATTCCCTGTTTCCTCAGACTGCGTTCATTTCTTCTTTTGGCGGGGGTGTTGCCAACACGCACACACGCGTCTTTTTCATGTTCTTATTCCAGGTAAACAGTGAGTCGCGCATGTATTTACCAACTGTGGTTGCCCCCGTGTGTTTTGTACCCCTTCAGAGGTCATTGTAGGCTGCGTGTAACACGCGTAGGCTTATTTTTGTGTTTCTGGGTGCCACAGCGTAGTGCGGGTTCATTTTTGCATGTACGTGGTCTACCAGGGGTTGCGTGCATGTTTACTTTTGTTTTTGGGGTGCCTGTGCGTTGCGTGACCCGTCATCTTCCCCCAGGGGTCACAGACACCATTGCTAGAGCACTAGGGTACGAATTCCATCTAGTACCCTACCCCTTTCACCCCAATTGCCCAGGACAATTGTTTACTGCAACTCCCATACGCAAAACAACATCAGTGCCATGGTTGGGAGGCGACCAAGCAGTAAGGGAGGCAAAGGTGGCCGACCTCCAAAAGGTGGCCGCGGTAGGGGGCGTGGCCAGGATGTGCTGGGTTCCCCAAGAGGCCAGTGTGTGGAGGACCAATCAGGGCCAACTATGCCCCCCCCAATGGTTGTGGGAAATGTGGCTGACACCATCCCAGCTCAGCCCTTGTTAAACCGCCCCATTTTGTCAACTGAACCGGCACAGGATGACTCCCAGGCTGACTTCCAGGTCACCAATTCTAAGCCACATGTGGCAGTGAAAGTTGCTGTCACCAGGCCACGTTGATCTGGGGCAGCAACGTCATCTGCTGCCCCAAGTAGCCAGGGTGAGGAGGCTGCAGGGGCAGCTGCAGCTCAATCCACCCCAGCTCCGAGTCTTTGTCATCCGCCGGCACTCTTGGCGTCTATATCAGCGTTGGCGGCTCTGCTGTAGGAAGCGGAACGGATAGTTCTGCCATGTTTTTTTTCTCCAGCGTAATTTGCCGGTCTAGCGGTTTTCAACATGGCGACCGCTGGGAGGTACTTAGCTTCCTTTCCCCCAGCGGTCATCGCGTTGCAACCCCTTGTCGTGCGCTTTCGCTTCCTTTGGGTTAGACGCTAGTGTTCCATTACTCGGCCACCTTTGACTGTTCCTTTTGCTCTCTGGTTCGCCCCTCTCGTGGACCGTCTCCTCCCTTCCATATTTTTCTCTCCTTCCTTTCCTCCCGCTCCGGCTCCCCTTCTCCTCAGCGGCTCCTGCTGCCTCTCTCCTCCAGCTTGGCCGCAGCTTCTGCTCCGTGCCCGCTCTCTCCTCTCGCCTTCCGGCTGCGGTGTCTCTCTCCGCCTGCTTCCAGCCCTGCTCCAGTCTCCGGTGGAAGGTGTTTGCTTGGTGTTGCTTCCAGCGGTACTGAGTTTCCTGCAGTACTCCTTCCGCTCACGCTTCTGCTACAGCCTACTTCTTTCTACTTACCTACTCTCAAGAACTCTGCTACCATCAAGCTCCTGAACTATACGTACTCCAGGCTGTGCATCACGGCTATCCAACTCGCCGGAAGGGTTTTTTCAGCCTATTAAGGTTTTTTTCCTTCGTTTCAGCCTGACCATGGGAAGGGGGCCCCAGGACTGCTGTTTATTAGCATTCACTGTGGCTTCCTCCCGAGGTAGGCATTCAGCACACAAGAAAGAGAAGGACTACTTGTCTCATCGACAGCTACACTTGGAGGACTTGGAATCAGGTGAGGAGAGTGGGGAGGAACGAGGGTTGGAGGACTCTATAGAAGAGGACCGATTGCAACGCCACCCCGTAAAGATGTCAGCCGAAGAGCAGATTCAAGAACTGTGGAAAGCCATCCACGGAATGTCCCAAGAGCTGCAGACCGTTAAGGCAGAGAATGTTGTTCTTAAACAGTTGATTTCGACACGTGACCCTCCATCGCCAGAACTCCCTGTTATGGCACTCTCTGCAGGGAAGGTTGATGGAACCCCAAAGAAAGTCAAGGAGTTCTTGGAGGCCTGTATTGTATATTTCACATTCAGGCCCCGTTTATTTGCCACTGACTAAACAAAGTGGCACAGCAAGTAGAGCGCTCGCTTTGACATCCGTGCAGAGCCTGCTAACGCAAGTTCGAATCCCGGCAGGGCCAAACTCAGCCTTTCATCCTTCCGAGGTCGATAAATGAGCACCACAGACAGTGGGTAGCGCTCAGATACCTGAGGGTTCGTAGCGCTATATAAATGCTAAATTATTATTATTATTATTAAAGATCGGGTTTATGATATCTAACATGACCGGCAACGCACTGGCGTGGGTTACTCTGCTGGTTACCAGTGCCAACCCTATATTGCAGGATTTTACAGGATTCCAAACCTTATTAAAACAAACCTTCGAAAGGCCAGAATTGACTTATACCACCTGTGAGGACCTGTTAGATATCCATCAGGGGGCTTCCGACGTTCTGACTTACATATCGGAGTTCAAGACATTGGCGTCAGGGGTTGGGTGGTTGGAACAAGCCCAATACGCCATTTTCCGATGAGGCCTCAAAGAGGAAATTAAGGATGAACTCGCCAGAGCTACCAGACCACCTTCTTTCTCTGACTTCCTCTCTGCTGCTTTACAAATTGAGTATCACCTACAAGAACAACGTTTGGAACGCCGTAGACATCGAGCGACAGTCCATCTCGCTGACCCCGCCACTTCCTCTTCCACTTCTTCCTCTTCTCCCCACTCTCCTGATGAGCCCATGCAGATCGGATCTACGAGAGGACCTTTGTCAGCTGCGGAAAGAAGGAGAAGAAAAGAGAAAGGTCTATTTGCCTATTGTGGTTCGGATCAACACCTTCTCAAAGAATGCACCGAACTTCCTCCGAAACGGCAGGGAAACGGTCTCCCTCAGCGCCAGTAGGGACTTGATTCTAAGGGGCTTCTGGTACAACATTCAGTCCCTATGTTTCTCTTTCGGTCACGGCTCCTTATATCCAGGAGGATTCTAGGCTCATGGCCCTCCCTATAATCATCGACGTCTATGGACGGTCGGTTGAGTGCTTAGCACTCTTGGACTGTGGTGCGGCAGGGAATTTCGTGGACACCCTATGGATCAAACAGGTGGGCCCCCGAAGGCTACCTCGCAATGAAGATCAAAAGGTAGAGGGAGTTGACGGGTCTCCCCTTTCTTCAGGACCCATTACTCATACTACAGAGGAACTTCCAGTGACCATCTTCCAACACTCCGAGATTATCAAGTTCGATATAATACGAGCTGCCCATTTTCCGGTTATTCTGGGTTTCACGTGGCTGAGGAAGCATAACCCACATATAAACTGGGCAGATAATCAACTAAACTTCTGCTCCTCGTACTGTAAACTCCATTGCTTTCCCAACAGATGTGATCTCCAGACCACGACAGTATTGGCCAAGGAGCAGACCGGTGTTCACGCATTACCTTTGTACTGCTCTCCCTACCAAGAAGTGTTCATTGAAAGAAAGCGAGCGACCTTGCCTCCCCACAGGCCGGAGGATTGCACCATAGACTTAGAACCTAACGCACTGGTTCCGTTTTGCAGGATGTTTTCTTTGATGCAAACTGAAAGACAAGTTTTGCGGGACTATCTGGACGTCAATTTGCAGAATGGGCTCATACAACCCTCCAAGTCCCCAGCTGGAGCTTCTTTGTGTTTTATTAAAAAAAAGAGACTCAACTGAATTGCGTCTCTGTATAGACTACCGAGGCCTCAATAAGGTGACAATTCGGGACCGGTACCCCATACCATTAATACATGAGATTATCGAGGCAGTTCAAGGGGCACGTTTGTTCACTAAACTGGATCTAAGGAATGCCTACCATTTATTGCGGATTGCTAAAGGGGATGAATGGAAGACAGCTTTCCGTACCCCCTTTGGGCTGTATGAGTACAAGGTCATGCCTTTTGGCTTGGTGAACGCCCCAGCAGCATTCCAATGGTTCATGGACCGGATGTTTTCGGACTTGTTGTCGGTCTATGTGATAATATACCTAGACGACATCCTGATATTTTCTGCCACTCTTGAGGATCACATGACACATGTACAACAGGTATTAGAAAGGCTAAAAGACAATCAGCTTCTTGTCAAACCGGAGAAGTGTGTTTTTGCTGCATCCTCCGTTCCCTATTTGGGATATCGTCTATCGGAGGAAGGAATTTCGATAGATCCGGGCAAAGTGACGGCCATTCTCGATTGGCCTTCTCCGTCTACTGTCAAAGAAGTACAAAAATTCCTCAGACTGTCCAATTTTTATCGCAGTTTCATCCCTAGCTTTTCTGAAACCGTTCTCCCCATAACCCGACTGCTCAAGAAAGAGGTTAGTCCCTTCCGCTAGACCGAAGAAGCAGAACAAAGCTTTCGTTGTCTTAAAAACCTCTTCTGTTCAGCTCCCATCCTTCGCCATCCCGACCAGACCAGACAATTTATTGTGGAGACAGACGCTTCTGCCATGGCTATTGGAGCAGTCCTATTACAATCTTTTGAAGGTCTGGAACATCCCATAGCATATCTTTCAAAGACGCTGTCTTCTAGCCAAATTAACTACTCGGTCCTTGAAAAGGAGTTGTTGGCCATAAAACAAGCCTGTGAGATCTGGCGACATCTACTGATGGGAGCACGTCACACGGTTATCATCAGAACGGATCACAAGAATTTGAAGGCTCTACAGAATATGGAGTGTGTCAACTCCAGGCAAGCCCGATGGGCCTATTTCTTTGCCCAATACCATCTGCAAATCACTTACCTAGCCGGCACCAATAATAAGTTAGCGGATGCACTCTCTCGGAAAGAATCCATTCTTGAGGATAAGATACCAGCTACAGAACCGATGTTCTGCAGAAACAAAATATTGGGCTTGGTCAATACCTTTCTCCAGGAAGTAGGGTCTGGTTTGGCTTCTGAAGGATCAGGTCTTAAGCTCCAAAGAAAGACACCATATACCGAAAAGGAAGGTCTACTGTACCTGAACGATCGGCTGTATATTCCCACTGGTCCCTTGTGTCGGACGATCATTGGTTGGTGTCACGAAATGCTCACCGCAGTCCATCGTGGTAGGCACAACACCACTTAACTGGTTGCTCGATCTTTTTTTTGGCCGGAACTCAAGAAAGACGTGGAAGAATACTTACGAGCTTGACCGGTTTGCGCCATGGCTAAACCCTTCACCGGCAAGCCCTTGGGCCTTCTCACCCAACCTGAGATGCCTACACGTCCTTGGGGTTTGGTATCTACTGATTTCATTGTCAAGCTCCCGGTTTACAATTCCTGCACGTGTATCATGGTGACCATTGACACCATGAGCAAATTGGCTCATTTTTCTCCACTATATGGTCTGCCTACCGCTACGGAGATGGCAGAGGTATTTGCCCGGGATATCTTTCGACTCCATGGTCTTCCGGATAAAATCATTTCAGATCGTGGCAGTCAGTACATCTCCAAGTTTTGGAAGGCTCTCTGTTCTCGTCTGGGGATGAAACGAGCCCTTTCTTCTGGTTTCACCCTGTCTTGATATGGGCAAAATCTTCCTCGGGGCCAGCCCTTTGAGAGCAAAAAATACCCAATTCAGCCCAAAATACAGGTTCTATTGTGCTGAGCAGTGATCTCATGCTAGTGACAAATGACAACTTTCAATAAGTTTTAGCATATTTATTCTAAGCAGTGAATTTCATATACATTTGGGATTCAAGTTAGAGAATATTACAAAGCATAAAACTTGGAGAAATGCAAAATATAGTGAAACATGGAACTTAGATAAACATAGAGAAACATAGAGAAATATAGAGAAACATAGAGAAACACAGTCTTACGTCCCTTTAATCAGCACTGGGAGACCCTGGGTCCTCATAAGCTAGCTATAAACAAGCCCCGCTTAGAGAAACAGTGCTGCAGGACGCCGTCAGAGCCAATTCCGGGCACTTGTTTCTGCACGAATCAAGTCCACAGGACGATCTCCCCTCGAGTCATGGGAGCATGGATATTTTATAATCTCGTGCTGTCAGTCACCATGACGCACAGTTCCAGAACTTTCCATGTGCAAAATATGGGCTTGCTCATGGAAAAAACCCAACTCTCTCTGAGATGCTCCCTGCTCGCTCCTGCCCCTCCCTTGGAGCCCTCTCCGCGAAAGCACTGGAATGTCCTTATCAGCATGTGGGCAAGGCCGTACCATGCCTTCTCAGGGGAACAGGATTTGTTTACGAAGCCATGCAGGGCTACAGTTAGAAAGGCAGAATATTCAGATGGAAGCAGGGATGTATTAACCCCATCTGCAAGCTCTAAAAGGCATGCACTCATAGCTTAGTGTTTATAGCGCTTAAGACTGGCTATCTAAGCGCTATATAGGTGCCATAATGTTCCAAACACTCCAAAAATACCTATTAGGTACAGAGCTAGGGCCCTCTCCCTGCCTGTCTATCAACAATGCATAATGTGACCTATTACTCATACTAGGCCTGCATATTCCTTGTAGCTCACTACTGCATAATGGAAGTGCTACAACAGACTACTGTCAGCATTTTTAGCACATACTTTGAATACACTATTGGCTTTCAGCGGCTAATGCTGTCATCTAAAGCCCTGATTGGCAAGGTTGCAATTTCGTGTATCACTACATTCCACCCCTATTCAACGTGTGTGCGACAAATGCTGACTAATACCTATCAATATAGTATTTAGTGCAGTGATAAAGACCTTGGGGCTTTGCAAGAGGTTTAAGCAAACTACCCTCTAGCGGTTAGTTAGCGTGGCATGCAAGGTAAAACACTACCTAAACAAAAATGTACACAAAGTGAACAGTGACATATACCCTTGCCAAAACCTGGTCTACACAAAAAATACCTACACAAAGTGAACATGGACATTTACTGTAGCCAAAACCTGGCCTACACAAAAATACCTAAATCAATTTTGTATAACTGATTGTCAGTTAAAAAGCAGCATGCAGTTAAAATGTCAAGGCAATCCGGTGTAGTCTAATCTACAATGCACTATTGCATTTATGTATGGTTACCAATTCTAAAACCTGGCAGCCTTTCACTCTAAGGGCCTACCCTCCCCCTGATCCCAGGGCATTCAACAGTGACTATGGGCTGTGTGACTAGACACTTCCCCCATGTATGTGGAACCCAACCAGAAACCATCTAATTTCGTGAACAAGGTGAACCCATGGGCACCAGGTTGTCTAAATAAAAACAATTCTACTAATTTACATCAAGCATGGTATGTGTTATTCATGCAATCAAAAGCAAGCAATTCAATCCATATGTATGCTGGTAACTGTAGCTCTGCGTGCCAGTGTGTGGAGGATGGTCGCCCCCACCCAGTAAAAAGCCAACACCTGCTGATTTAACAATGTTTGCCATACAATGCATCGTGTGTATTTAGCAGTCTTGTTGACCTGCCATATGGCAGAAAAAATGTCTTCATATCTAAAATTCTGCCATCTTCAGTGGTTGTCAATACTTGTAGCAGTGTTGGGCGTATCAATGGGCCCCACTAGGCCAGAAGTTCTATAGCAGAGCTGGCATCAGAACCCATAGTGGCTAGCTTATTGTGCACAGTTTCTATGTCACAAGCATATAAAGCTCCTGCAATTAATGAATCTAGCTCCCTAGCTACGCGCACTCTAGTGATGGGCCATAAAAATGGACTCCATTTGTAGCAGCTTGGTAGTACTAAGGAAACATTGCCTCATGGTAAATCTATGTCTAAGTGTATCACTGTAATTATAGAGGTGTGCATTACCAGCCTACAATTTACATGTTGCCTTACTACTGGAAAATCTAACATGTTCACAGTGTCTACCTATTGTGACTTGGAGAATACTCTTCTTCAAGTGGGATATCTACCATATACAATATTAGTTTTAGCCACAAACACCATACTACTATCCGGCAGTGGCTGTTTCATCACATTAAACAAATTAAATTCATTTAGTCAAGTTATAGTCCATAAATTCTTGGCGAGAACACTCGCTGCAGTTCTTGGTCAGAAAAACATCACATTAAACAAATTAAACAAATCGTATCCATTCAGTGACAAAAGATGCCTGACAATGTGCCAGGCCAGTACGCTAGCAATTCCATGTGGATACTCATTTGTAGCGCTTTTCCAAAGAATTATTCCAAATGTCTACAATCAAAAAGGTGACTCTTTGCATTAGTGTGCTGGAGACAGCTGTCCCCACAAAAACATGAAACTGGTTGGTTTAACAAAAACCGTGTCACACACTGTGTCATAAAATCAAACATCAAGTCAGTCATGGTTTCATTTACCTGCCTTAAACTGGCTGTAAAAGTATCCAGTGTTTCAAAGATTACCATTTCAAATTAGAGCTCATACACTTGGCAGCATTACTTCAATTAAGAATCTTAACCTACGCACAGGTGACTTTGATGTGCGCACTCATCTTATCTCAAAATAAATTACGCTCCTGCTTGCATAATTCTGCTGCCCCAACAATTCATAAATCATTTTCCTGCCTACGTGCAACGTAGAAGTGTTTTTTCTTTTTTCAAAAAGCAAAACATCTCTGGTTAAAGCAATTCAGTTGGAAGAGCAAAACCATTTCGTTTTTTCAGATTCATCTCAACAGTGCATTTAAAAAATCATTTTTCAATGTGTTAGCATTCAATTGCTGTGTCACACAGCTGTTTGTGGTGCATGATCTTACAGTCCACAACTCATTGTCCATAGTCCTTTAAACAAGAAGGGCAAGCCATGTCAATTAAGTTATTTCCAGCAACTGAATCATTTGAATGTGTAGCATCAAATATTTGATAATTAGCCAAGTCTGCACCGTGCCAGTTCAGCAAAAGTTATTACTCTGTTGGACACCTTTCGCAGGTTGCAGCAGCATTGAGTGCGGTGCAGGGCACGTTTAAAGTTGACTCGCATATCAGTAACTCGCATATTCTCTGAGATCAGTGTCACCCACAAACTGCACACATTCACGTCTGTTATGGTGAAATGCATTGTCTTGCTTTTTTGCCTAGGCAAAATACAAACAGAAATGTTAGGATTTCATCAAAACTTCAATATCAGCGTTATCCACCCCTTCCCTGAACACCACCCCCATCTTCAAAAAGTCTCATCAGGTAACTACACACTTTGTCATTGCTACTGCAATTATTTATCACCCTTCTGCATGTTTCTGGGGGCTTATTTACACTCGACCATACGGGGTGTAACTGCCTAATCACAAACTCATCTGTGCAATGCGATCATAGTTGGTCAATGGTACCTCAGACTGATCTGTGCTTTTACAAAAGCCATATAATAAGTACCCAGGTCGCACAATGCTTTTCTTATTCACCAAAGCGATCACAAAATGCCAGGCGCCAACTTGCTTCCAGTGTCTCATGGTCTTGATTTAGTTTGCCCTGCTGGCATCACTCCATTTTTCAAAGGTAAAGTCTTTCAGTCCAATACCGCCTGCAGTTGTACAAGCAGCTTTGTTTATTTTTTTTTTTTCATACAGCTAGTGTCTTCCAAGCCTCTGGTTTTTCACTTGTCATTTTTTTCAAAGGGTGTTTGCGGATTTCTTGGACCACCCCTTTGAGTGCGATAGTCTAAGTCAGTTTCTTTTGTTGCTTCAACAAATCATTCATTCTTGCACTAAGCCGTGCGGCTTCTGGATCATGGCTAATGTGCAGTGTTCATGTTATACTCCAAAGCCCTGCTCTGCATGTTGTCTCTTGCAAAACGGCTAAGCACTTTTGTCAGTTTTTGCTTCCATCTGGAATGCCATAATGTCTTTGTCAGTTACTCCATCCCTGGCAATGTAGCTTGCAGTTTGCCAGATGTGTATTTTCTCTTCTCAAAGCGCCTAGAGGTTTCTTCTCCAGTGCACAGCGCTTTACTTCAGTTCACATCACATGGTGCATGGGAATGCAGCTTGCACAGCAATAGCGTTTCACTTCACATCACATCACATGGTGCATGGGAATGCGGTTTGCACAGTAATGTCTGTTGGAATGGGCAGCTGTCTTTTCTTGGCCCATTCACAGATGCATAGGTTCCCCAAATGTTCAGATGTGATGGGCCCGTCTGCCATCCTGCATGCCTTTGTTCCCTACCACAGTGTTACTGGGCAAATTCTTTACTTCTGAACAGCTCTCTGTCTTTGCACCCCCTTCCTCAGGAATGCAGGAATGTCATTGTTTATCTTTCGTGTGCACCTGGCAGCGCCATGAGCACGCAGCAAGCTTATCTCTTTGCCTATAACTCTTACACTGTGGCGGCTTCAATGGAAGGGCACTCGTTTCAGACAGTTCATCCAGATTAACTCTTTCTTGCCCAAGACAGCTTCAAGGCACAAGCTCTGCACACACAGCAAGACTCTTATTTTCAAAAGAGGCACTTTTCTTGTCATCAGATTCTACTCCATGTAATTTTGCAAAATGTCAAAGCGTCTTTTTGCCTGTTTTAAACTGATTAATGTCCCATTTAAAAGCATACGTTTTTTTTTCTTCTTCTTCTTCCTCGTAACCTTGTAGTTTTGGCTTCACCAGCTCAATCCAATGCAATGTGCAATTTTTTTAAGAGAACTCACAACCCACTAAATCTTTGTGCTATCTTATCACACACAGATTTTTCATTCTGTTGTACCATTGCCAGAATATAACCACTTATTTCAGTGCATTTAAAAAATGCCATGTTTAGTGCAGCTCCCTGCACGGTTTTTTCCTGCAAGAACAACCCACACTCTATATTGCTTGTGGGCTGTTAAATGTGTCAACAACATTTTTCACCATGTATCACAGTCACCAGGACACTATTTCCAAATCATACATCACTTATAAGGCAACAGCACAAATCCATGGCATAGCGTGTGAACAGTCAAAAATACTCCAGGGGCAATTTAGAAAAATATAAATTGTTTTTTCCCCCCAAACCATTGCAAACTGATTCTGCAATTTCAAATCAATACACAAAAATCAAAAATCCAAATAACATTCACTCACTTTCTTTTTAAGTGAGTCTCTCACCCATTATAAGCATGGCACAGCTTAAAATGCAATATAACCATTTTAGTGTGTTTCCTTTAAAACAGAATTCGCCACCACTAGCACATGGAATTTACAGTTGCCAAAAGAAAAAACAAACCCTTTAGGCTGTCAGCACAGATGTTACTCATTCTCCTAAGCACGGCTCATCCCCACGTTATTTCTCAGGAATGCCAACACTTCAAAAGCATACATCAAAAAAGCGAACCTTCGCCTCCGAACATTACAGCCCCCACTCGCTAGCACACTGGGGCTGAGTCAATGGTTAAATCACTATTCACAATTTGCATGTCAAATCCTTGCAATTATTTTTCCCTGCCCTCATGACAGAATAGAGATGAGAACTCCGTCTCACTATGCATTCCAAATTACAACTTTAAACTGGGGAAACCGCATGATAAAATTATTTTCTAATTGAGCATACATCTTTCTTGACCATTCATCGGAGCGCTTTAAACAAAGCCATTTCCCGCTTGTTTATCGCCTTGTACTCCCTGGCACCAGTCCCAAGCAATAAGTCAGTCACGACTGATTTACTGAAGGGAGTCTTAACCACACAAGCTATCGGCCACGGCAAGCCGACACAACATTGCTGTCTTTTGAAGTCTCAGAGCTGCAGTGAGACCACCAAGGAAATGCGACAGCCTGCTCCCCACTCTACACTGTGTTCTCTCACACAATTTGTCATTTCACAGCACGGCACTGCTCTTCACAAATCCCACAAAGCTGCCACCAAATGTCTTGATATGGGCAAAATCTTCCTCGGGGCCAGCCCTTTGAGAGCAAAAAATACACAATTCAGCCCAAAATACAGGTTCTATTGTGCTGAGCAGTGATCTCATGCTAGTGACAAATGACAACTTTCAATAAGTTTTAGCATATTTATTCTAAGCAGTGAATTTCATATACATTTGGGATTCAAGTTAGAGAATATTACAAAGCATAAAACTTGGAGAAATGCAAAATATAGTGAAACATGGAACTTAGATAAACATAGAGAAACATAGAGAAATATAGAGAAACATAGAGAAACACAGTCTTACGTCCCTTTAATCAGCACTGGGAGACCCTGGGTCCTCATAAGCTAGCTATAAACAAGCCCCGCTTAGAGAAACAGTGCTGCAGGACGCCGTCAGAGCCAATTCCGGGCACTTGTTTCTGCACGAATCAAGTCCACAGGACGATCTCCCCTCGAGTCATGGGAGCATGGATATTTTATAATCTCGTGCTGTCAGTCACCATGACGCACAGTTCCAGAACTTTCCCTGTGCAAAATATGGGCTTGCTCATGGAAAAAACCCAACTCTCTCTGAGATGCTCCCTGCTCGCTCCTACCCCTCCCTTGGAGCCCTCTCCGCGAAAGCACTGGAATGTCCTTATCAGCGTGTGGGCAAGGCCGTACCATGCCTTCTCAGGGGAACAGGATTTGTTTACGAAGCCATGCAGGGCTACAGTTAGAAAGGCAGAATATTCAGATGGAAGCAGGGATGTATTAACCCCATCTGCAAGCTCTAAAAGGCATGCACTCATAGCTTAGTGTTTATATCGCTTAAGACTGGCTATCTAAGCGCTATATAGGTGCCATAATGTTCCAAACACTCCAAAAATACCTATTAGGTACAGAGCTAGGGCCCTCTCCCTGCCTGTCTATCAACAATGCATAATGTGACCTATTACTCATACTAGGCCTGCATATTCCTTGTAGCTCACTACTGCATAATGGAAGTGCTACAACAGACTACTGTCAGCATTTTTAGCACATACTTTGAATACACTATTGGCTTTCAGCGGCTAATGCTGTCATCTAAAGCCCTGATTGGCAAGGTTGCAATTTCGTGTATCACTACACCCCCCCAAACCAACGGCCAGACGGAGCGACTTAATGCTCCGTCTTTGCTCCCCACGGCTGAGTTTACATATAACAACTCTAAACATGCTGCCATCGGTCAATCTCCTTTCTTTTGCACTTACGGAGTACACCCCCGAGCCTTCCTTCCTCTGGTGCCAGTACCTACTAACTCCCCGACAGCTGAAGAAGTTCTACAATCTATATCAGAAGCACACACCACTGCTAGACAGTGTTTGGAGGAGAGTCGAAGATACAATAAGGCTCAGGCCGATAGTCACCGCAGGCCTTGCCCGGATTGCAAGGAGGGAGACAAGGTGTGGTTTTCCACCAGGTTCCTACCCCGTTGATTTCACCCTTCTAAACTTTCTCTTCATTTCTTGTGGCCCTTTCCTATTCTTTCCAAAGTCAATCCTGTCTCCTTTCGGCTTAAACTACCCTCTCACCTAGGTCGCATTCATCCTGTCTTCCATGCTTCACTTCTGAAGCCCTTTGTCCCTGACTCCTACAAGAGACCTATCCCCAATCAACCTCTTACTCAAGGGGACCACTCTGATGAATATGAGATCTAAACCATTCGTGATTCAAGATATTACAGAGGGAGATTGGAGTACTTGGTTTCATGCAAATGGTACCCAAGGTCGGAGGACTCCTGGGAACCGGCTTCTTACGTCCATGCCCCCAGGTTACTTGCCCGTTTCCATTCTCGTTTTCCCAACAAACCAGGGGTGCCCCACTCTGGAGGGGGGTATACGGTCATCCGCCGGCACTCTTGGTCTCTATATCCGCGTTGGCGGCTCCACTGTAGGAAGCAGAGCGGATAGTTCTGCCACATTTTTATTCCCCAGTGTAATTCGCCGGTCTAGCGGTTTTCAACATGGCGACCGCTGGGAGGTACTTAGCTTCCTTTGCCCCAGCGGTCGTCGCGTTGCAACCCCTTGCCGTGCGCTTTCGCTTCCTTTGGGTTAGACGCTAGTGTTCCATTACTCAGACACTTTTGGCTGTTCCTTTTGCTCTCTGGTTCGCCCCTCTCGCGGACCGTCTCCTCCCTTCCATCTTTTTCTCTCCTTCCTTTCCTCCCGCTCCGGCTCACCTTCTCCTCAGCGGCTCCTGCTGCCTCTCTCCTCCTGGTTGGCCGCGGCTTCTGCTCCGTGCCCGCTCTCTCCTCTCGCCTTCCGGCTGCGGTGTCTCTCTCTGCCCGCTTCCAGCTCTGCTCCAGTCTCCGGTGGAAGGTGTTCGCTTGGTGTGGCTTCCAGCGGTACTGAGTTTTCTGCAGTACTCCTTCCGCTCACGCTTCTGCTACAACCTACTTCTTTCTACTTACCTACTCTCAAGAACTCCGCAACCATCAAGCTCCCGAACTACACGTACTCCAGGCTGGGCATCACGGCTATCCAACTCGCCGGAAGGGTTTTTTCAGCCTATTAAGGCTTTTTCCTTCCTTTCAGCCTGACCGCGGGAAGGGGGCCCCAGGACTGCTGTTTATCAGCATTCACTGTGGCTTCCTCCCGAGGTAGGAATTCAGCACACAAGAAAGAGAAGGACTACTTGTCTCATCGACAGCTACACTTGGAGGACTTGGAATCAGGTGAGGAGAGTGGGGAGGAACGAGGGTTGGAGGACTCTATAGAAGAGGACAGTCTCCCAGCCGGGACAGTGTCGGTCCAAGTCCATCACACGATGTTGGTCAGGCCAACATCACCGTGCAGCCAATGCCTGCACCGAGACCTTTGGTCATTGTGCCTTTGCAAACTACAAGTACCCAGTCCGCCTGCGCTTCTGCCCCTACCAACCAGAGCGGCGTAAGCCACTCAGGATCCGCACCACCTTCAAAGAGGAAGAAGGGTGCTCTTGCACTACAGGCTGGGACCCCAGACACGGCTACACACTCCGGCACGTCAAGGAAGCCTAGCTTCAATGACGCCGAACTAGATTCACTTGTGGCCTATGTGTTGGCACATAGCTGCAAAATGGTGGTGACTGCAGGGTTGAAGACTACGCCTGCTCAACGTAGGGCCCACTGGCAGACCATCACGGACCACATTAGTGCCCTTGGATTTGTGAGGCGCACAGCTGATGATTGCTACAAGCAGTGGAATGATCTGAAACGCAGAGCAAAGAAAAAGCTGGCCTCCAATCATGCCTCTACTCTGGTGACTGGCGGTGGGTCTCCAACTCACTGAGCATGAGTCTGTCGCTGGAACCTTCGTCACAGAGGAACAGATCCAAGGCGTGGGAGACCTACCAGATCTTGAAGCATTGTCCGGTGAGTGCCCATGCATGTGTGTTCTGATTGAGTGCCAGGTGAGGGTGTGTAGTCATGACTGGTATGGGTCACCCATGTGCTTCCTCCAAACCATTCCCCGGACTTGGGTTTGGGTATGACAGTATCCCTTCTGACCACAGTAGCTAATTTGCACCAGATTACTGCAGTTGCCATTCAACTATCATCTTGCAACAACATTGTTCATAATGTTTTCCTGTTCATTCAGCCTAATTGTTTGAATCCTTGCCATTTTTACGATGCATTTTTCTGACCTACTGCCACATATGTGACATGCTTCAATCATAGATTACACCCCACAATGGCCCACATTTATTACCTTGTTATGGGAATGATTTAACCATTCAGGCTGATTGAGTAATGGCCTGCTCACATTCATTTTTGGGCCCTGTTTGAATGTAGAACATGACTGTTGTCTTCTGTCATGTTGAAGTGACCAACCATTGATGTATCCATCTGCCTGCCATCACTGTATAATTGAACACTGGATGTGTTGCAGTGTGAGGCACATGCGTATTTTGTCACACTATTTTGCATGTTTCATCTCATCATGTCCATCTCACATGGATGGGTGACAGTACTCATTCACAACCATATGGCTGTAGTTGTCAAATGTACCATGGCTATGCTACGTGACATCTGTGTGATAGCATGTGTCATGTATGTGTATTGGACATGCCACTCACAGGCTAATGTGTGCTGCCAGTGCAATCCAGCATGCTGCACGTGTTGCTTTTCCATCTTGGAGTCCTCAGTGTGTGCTTTTTGCCTCCCCTTCCAACTCATTGACAGTGCATGCATGCCAGAGTCATATTAATGTGGGACATGTGCGATTTTTGTACTGGATCTCTCTCTCGTCAGGCCTATGTGTGTGCTATGGTGCTCATGCCTGTTTCCATTTGTTGTCTTTCATGTTTTTGCAGGTGATGAGGCACTTGATGCTGTTGAAGAGGAGGGGATGGTCCAGACCCAGGAGGGATCTCAGCCACAACCGGGCACCAGTGGAGGAAGTGGGATGGTGGTGGGTGAAAACCCAATCCTCCTGCAGACCATACTGTCCACGGGTGTCTCTGGGTACACCTCCGCAGACCTCTATGATTCAGGTGTTGAATCGGACAGTGAGACATATGTGCCATCGCATGTGAGTGTTTCTGGCAGGGATGCTGTTCTGTCCAACCCACCTGCACCAGGGGTAGACCCCTCTATGGGGATGTCAGTGTTGGAAAGTCCGCCTGTGGCGGTTACGGATACAGGGTCACACTCCACAATGTTTACTCCTGCTACCGGGCCAGCAGATCAAAGGAGCAATGCAGTCCTGCAGCCTCAAACTGGACACAAAAGTGATGGGTGGAAGGTTTTGAATTAATCTAAACCACTGGCAATTGCTCTGGGCCAACCTTCCACACCACCGTTTTTTAGCCCGTCTGCGCCATTGCAAAAGGGGACCAGCCATGTGCAAATCAGTCAGCAGCTGCCGCCACCGAAGGTAGCAGCCCAGCCCGAACTGCTAGGCCAGGTCCCCTCTGCACAGAAAACCAAGCAACCCCAGACATGTTTCGGCCTTGTTGGACCTCCTCAGCGAGGTGCAGCCTGGTTCCCTGTGGCGCAGCGAGCAAGGGACCCACGTCTGGGCATACCCTCTCTCACAAGGAGAAACAAACTGGACACAAAAGTGATGGGTGGAAGGTTTTGAATTAATCTAAACCACTGGCAATTGCTCTGGGCCAACCTTCCACACCACCGTTTTTTAGCCCGTCTGCGCCATTGCAAAAGGGGACCAGCCATGTGCAAATCAGTCAGCAGCTGCCGCCACCGAAGGTAGCAGCCCAGCCCGAACTGCTAGGCCAGGTCCCCTCTGCACAGAAAACCAAGCAACCCCAGACATGTTTCGGCCTTGTTGGACCTCCTCAGTGAGGTGCAGCCTGGTTCCCTGTGGCGCAGCGAGCAAGGGACCCACGTCTGGGCATACCCTCTCTCACAAGGAGAAACAAACTGGACACAAAAGTGATGGGTGGAAGGTTTTGAATTAATCTAAACCACTGGCAATTGCTCTGGGCCAACCTTCCACACCACCGTTTTTTAGCCCGTCTGCGCCATTGCAAAAGGGGACCAGCCATGTGCAAATCAGTCAGCAGCTGCCGCCACCGAAGGTAGCAGCCCAGCCCGAACTGCTAGGCCAGGTCCCCTCTGCACAGAAAACCAAGCAACCCCAGACATGTTTCGGCCTTGTTGGACCTCCTCAGTGAGGTGCAGCCTGGTTCCCTGTGGCGCAGCGAGCAAGGGACCCACGTCTGGGCATACCCTCTCTCACAAGGAGAAACAAACTGGACACAAAAGTGATGGGTGGAAGGTTTTGAATTAATCTAAACCACTGGCAATTGCTCTGGGCCAACCTTCCACACCACCGTTTTTTAGCCCGTCTGCGCCATTGCAAAAGGGGACCAGCCATGTGCAAATCAGTCAGCAGCTGCCGCCACCGAAGGTAGCAGCCCAGCCCGAACTGCTAGGCCAGGTCCCCTCTGCACAGAAAACCAAGCAACCCCAGACATGTTTCGGCCTTGTTGGACCTCCTCAGTGAGGTGCAGCCTGGTTCCCTGTGGCGCAGCGAGCAAGGGACCCACGTCTGGGCATACCCTCTCTCACAAGGAGAAACAGATTGGACACAAAAGTGATGGGTGGAAGGTTTTGAATTAATCTAAACCACTGGCAATTGCTCTGGGCCAACCTTCCACACCACCGTTTTTTAGCCCGTCTGCGCCATTGCAAAAGGGGACCAGCCATGTGCAAATCAGTCAGCAGCTGCCGCCACCGAAGGTAGCAGCCCAGCCCGAACTGCTAGGCCAGGTCCCCTCTGCACAGAAAACCAAGCAACCCCAGACATGTTTCGGCCTTGTTGGACCTCCTCAGTGAGGTGCAGCCTGGTTCCCTGTGGCGCAGCGAGCAAGGGACCCACGTCTGGGCATACCCTCTCTCACAAGGAGAAACAAACTGGACACAAAAGTGATGGGTGGAAGGTTTTGAATTAATCTAAACCACTGGCAATTGCTCTGGGCCAACCTTCCACACCACCGTTTTTTAGCCCGTCTGCGCCATTGCAAAAGGGGACCAGCCATGTGCAAATCAGTCAGCAGCTGCCGCCACCGAAGGTAGCAGCCCAGCCCGAACTGCTAGGCCAGGTCCCCTCTGCACAGAAAACCAAGCAACCCCAGACATGTTTCGGCCTTGTTGGACCTCCTCAGTGAGGTGCAGCCTGGTTCCCTGTGGCGCAGCGAGCAAGGGACCCACGTCTGGGCATACCCTCTCTCACAAGGAGAAACAAACTGGACACAAAAGTGATGGGTGGAAGGTTTTGAATTAATCTAAACCACTGGCAATTGCTCTGGGCCAACCTTCCACACCACCGTTTTTTAGCCCGTCTGCGCCATTGCAAAAGGGGACCAGCCATGTGCAAATCAGTCAGCAGCTGCCGCCACCGAAGGTAGCAGCCCAGCCCGAACTGCTAGGCCAGGTCCCCTCTGCACAGAAAACCAAGCAACCCCAGGCATGTTTCGGCCTTGTTGGACCTCCTCAGTGAGGTGCAGCCTGGTTCCCTGTGGTGCAGCGAGCAAGGGACCCACGTCTGGGCATACCCTCTCTCACAAGGAGAAACAAACTGGACACAAAAGTGATGGGTGGAAGGTTTTGAATTAATCTAAACCACTGGCAATTGCTCTGGGCCAACCTTCCACACCACCGTTTTTTAGCCCGTCTGCGCCATTGCAAAAGGGGACCAGCCATGTGCAAATCAGTCAGCAGCTGCCGCCACCGAAGGTAGCAGCCCAGCCCGAACTGCTAGGCCAGGTCCCCTCTGCACAGAAAACCAAGCAACCCCAGACATGTTTCGGCCTTGTTGGACCTCCTCAGTGAGGTGCAGCCTGGTTCCCTGTGGCGCAGCGAGCAAGGGACCCACGTCTGGGCATACCCTCTCTCACAAGGAGAAACAAACTGGACACAAAAGTGATGGGTGGAAGGTTTTGAATTAATCTAAACCACTGGCAATTGCTCTGGGCCAACCTTCCACACCACCGTTTTTTAGCCCGTCTGCGCCATTGCAAAAGGGGACCAGCCATGTGCAAATCAGTCAGCAGCTGCCGCCACCGAAGGTAGCAGCCCAGCCCGAACTGCTAGGCCAGGTCCCCTCTGCACAGAAAACCAAGCAACCCCAGACATGTTTCGGCCTTGTTGGACCTCCTCAGTGAGGTGCAGCCTGGTTCCCTGTGGCGCAGCGAGCAAGGGACCCACGTCTGGGCATACCCTCTCTCACAAGGAGAAACAAACTGGACACAAAAGTGATGGGTGGAAGGTTTTGAATTAATCTAAACCACTGGCAATTGCTCTGGGCCAACCTTCCACACCACCGTTTTTTAGCCCGTCTGCGCCATTGCAAAAGGGGACCAGCCATGTGCAAATCAGTCAGCAGCTGCCGCCACCGAAGGTAGCAGCCCAGCCCGAACTGCTAGGCCAGGTCCCCTCTGCACAGAAAACCAAGCAACCCCAGGCATGTTTCGGCCTTGTTGGACCTCCTCAGTGAGGTGCAGCCTGGTTCCCTGTGGTGCAGCGAGCAAGGGACCCACGTCTGGGCATACCCTCTCTCACAAGGAGAAACAAACTGGACACAAAAGTGATGGGTGGAAGGTTTTGAATTAATCTAAACCACTGGCAATTGCTCTGGGCCAACCTTCCACACCACCGTTTTTTAGCCCGTCTGCGCCATTGCAAAAGGGGACCAGCCATGTGCAAATCAGTCAGCAGCTGCCGCCACCGAAGGTAGCAGCCCAGCCCGAACTGCTAGGCCAGGTCCCCTCTGCACAGAAAACCAAGCAACCCCAGACATGTTTCGGCCTTGTTGGACCTCCTCAGTGAGGTGCAGCCTGGTTCCCTGTGGCGCAGCGAGCAAGGGACCCACGTCTGGGCATACCCTCTCTCACAAGGAGAAACAAACTGGACACAAAAGTGATGGGTGGAAGGTTTTGAATTAATCTAAACCACTGGCAATTGCTCTGGGCCAACCTTCCACACCACCGTTTTTTAGCCCGTCTGCGCCATTGCAAAAGGGGACCAGCCATGTGCAAATCAGTCAGCAGCTGCCGCCACCGAAGGTAGCAGCCCAGCCCGAACTGCTAGGCCAGGTCCCCTCTGCACAGAAAACCAAGCAACCCCAGACATGTTTCGGCCTTGTTGGACCTCCTCAGTGAGGTGCAGCCTGGTTCCCTGTGGCGCAGCGAGCAAGGGACCCACGTCTGGGCATACCCTCTCTCACAAGGAGAAACAAACTGGACACAAAAGTGATGGGTGGAAGGTTTTGAATTAATCTAAACCACTGGCAATTGCTCTGGGCCAACCTTCCACACCACCGTTTTTTAGCCCGTCTGCGCCATTGCAAAAGGGGACCAGCCATGTGCAAATCAGTCAGCAGCTGCCGCCACCGAAGGTAGCAGCCCAGCCCGAACTGCTAGGCCAGGTCCCCTCTGCACAGAAAACCAAGCAACCCCAGACATGTTTCGGCCTTGTTGGACCTCCTCAGTGAGGTGCAGCCTGGTTCCCTGTGGCGCAGCGAGCAAGGGACCCACGTCTGGGCATACCCTCTCTCACAAGGAGAAACAAACTGGACACAAAAGTGATGGGTGGAAGGTTTTGAATTAATCTAAACCACTGGCAATTGCTCTGGGCCAACCTTCCACACCACCGTTTTTTAGCCCGTCTGCGCCATTGCAAAAGGGGACCAGCCATGTGCAAATCAGTGAGCAGCTGCCGCCACCGAAGGTAGCAGCCCAGCCCGAACTGCTAGGCCAGGTCCCCTCTGCACAGAAAACCAAGCAACCCCAGACATGTTTCGGCCTTGTTGGACCTCCTCAGTGAGGTGCAGCCTGGTTCCCTGTGGCGCAGCGAGCAAGGGACCCACGTCTGGGCATACCCTCTCTCACAAGGAGAAACAAATTGGACACAAAAGTGATGGGTGGAAGGTTTTGAATTAATCTAAACCACTGGCAATTGCTCTGGGCCAACCTTCCACACCACCGTTTTTTAGCCCGTCTGCGCCATTGCAAAAGGGGACCAGCCATGTGCAAATCAGTCAGCAGCTGCCGCCACCGAAGGTAGCAGCCCAGCCCGAACTGCTAGGCCAGGTCCCCTCTGCACAGAAAACCAAGCAACCCCAGACATGTTTCGGCCATGTTGGACCTCCTCAGTGAGGTGCAGCCTGGTTCCCTGTGGCGCAGCGAGCAAGGGACCCACGTCTGGGCATACCCTCTCTCACAAGGAGAAACAAACTGGACACAAAAGTGATGGGTGGAAGGTTTTGAATTAATCTAAACCACTGGCAATTGCTCTGGGCCAACCTTCCACACCACCGTTTTTTAGCCCGTCTGCGCCATTGCAAAAGGGGACCAGCCATGTGCAAATCAGTCAGCAGCTGCCGCCACCGAAGGTAGCAGCCCAGCCCGAACTGCTAGGCCAGGTCCCCTCTGCACAGAAAACCAAGCAACCCCAGACATGTTTCGGCCTTGTTGGACCTCCTCAGTGAGGTGCAGCCTGGTTCCCTGTGGCGCAGCGAGCAAGGGACCCACGTCTGGGCATACCCTCTCTCACAAGGAGAAACAAACTGGACACAAAAGTGATGGGTGGAAGGTTTTGAATTAATCTAAACCACTGGCAATTGCTCTGGGCCAACCTTCCACACCACCGTTTTTTAGCCCGTCTGCGCCATTGCAAAAGGGGACCAGCCATGTGCAAATCAGTCAGCAGCTGCCGCCACCGAAGGTAGCAGCCCAGCCCGAACTGCTAGGCCAGGTCCCCTCTGCACAGAAAACCAAGCAACCCCAGACATGTTTCGGCCTTGTTGGACCTCCTCAGTGAGGTGCAGCCTGGTTCCCTGTGGCGCAGCGAGCAAGGGACCCACGTCTGGGCATACCCTCTCTCACAAGGAGAAACAAACTGGACACAAAAGTGATGGGTGGAAGGTTTTGAATTAATCTAAACCACTGGCAATTGCTCTGGGCCAACCTTCCACACCACCGTTTTTTAGCCCGTCTGCGCCATTGCAAAAGGGGACCAGCCATGTGCAAATCAGTCAGCAGCTGCCGCCACCGAAGGTAGCAGCCCAGCCCGAACTGCTAGGCCAGGTCCCCTCTGCACAGAAAACCAAGCAACCCCAGACATGTTTCGGCCTTGTTGGACCTCCTCAGTGAGGTGCAGCCTGGTTCCCTGTGGCGCAGCGAGCAAGGGACCCACGTCTGGGCATACCCTCTCTCACAAGGAGAAACAAACTGGACACAAAAGTGATGGGTGGAAGGTTTTGAATTAATCTAAACCACTGGCAATTGCTCTGGGCCAACCTTCCACACCACCGTTTTTTAGCCCGTCTGCGCCATTGCAAAAGGGGACCAGCCATGTGCAAATCAGTCAGCAGCTGCCGCCACCGAAGGTAGCAGCCCAGCCCGAACTGCTAGGCCAGGTCCCCTCTGCACAGAAAACCAAGCAACCCCAGACATGTTTCGGCCTTGTTGGACCTCCTCAGTGAGGTGCAGCCTGGTTCCCTGTGGCGCAGCGAGCAAGGGACCCACGTCTGGGCATACCCTCTCTCACAAGGAGAAACAAACTGGACACAAAAGTGATGGGTGGAAGGTTTTGAATTAATCTAAACCACTGGCAATTGCTCTGGGCCAACCTTCCACACCACCGTTTTTTAGCCCGTCTGCGCCATTGCAAAAGGGGACCAGCCATGTGCAAATCAGTCAGCAGCTGCCGCCACCGAAGGTAGCAGCCCAGCCCGAACTGCTAGGCCAGGTCCCCTCTGCACAGAAAGCCAAGCAACCCCAGACATGTTTCGGCCTTGTTGGACCTCCTCAGTGAGGTGCAGCCTGGTTCCCTGTGGCGCAGCGAGCAAGGGACCCACGTCTGGGCATACCCTCTCTCACAAGGAGAAACAAACTGGACACAAAAGTGATGGGTGGAAGGTTTCGAATTAATCTAAACCACTGGCCATTGCTCTGGGCCAACCTTCCACACCACCGTTTTTTAGCCCGTCTGCGCAATGGCGCAGACGGGCTAAAAAACGGTGGTGTGGAAGGTGGTGTGGAAGGTTGGCCCAGAGCAATGGCCAGTGGTTTAGATTAATTCGAAACCTTCCACCCATCACTTTTGTGTCCAGTTTGTTTCTCCTTGTGAGAGAGGGTATGCCCAGACGTGGGTCCCTTGCTCGCTGCGCCACAGGGAACCAGGCTGCACCTCACTGAGGAGGTCCAACAAGGCCGAAACATGTCTGGGGTTGCTTGGTTTTCTGTGCAGAGGGGACCTGGCGTAGCAGTTCGGGCTGGGCTGCTACCTTCGGTGGCGGCAGCTGCTGACTGATTTGCACATGGCTGGTCCCCTTTTGCAATGGCGCAGACGGGCTAAAAAACGTTGGTGTGGAAGGTTGGCCCAGACCAATTGCCAGTGGTTTAGATTAATTCGAAACCTTCCACCCATCACTTTTGTGTCCAGTCCTGCAGCCTCAGGCAGTGCCATCACAGTAAGGTACAGATCGCCTTGCCCCATACAGGTGTGGTGCCCGTCAATGCGGTGGCCGTGCGCCACCAGGCAATACCGTGTGGGAGAACTCCATGTACAGTATAGCAGCACAACAGGGAACATCGTGTGAAATGATGGCTCAGGCCGTGGATAGGGTGGCCACTTCCATTCTCCCCCCTGAAAGGCAGATGGAGCTCCAGCAGCAGGCAACAGACTCCATTTGCCACTCACACAGGGAGGACATGTTGGCGTCCAACAGGGACCGACGGGCTGGACTGGAGGCTCTGCGCGAAACCATATCTGTAGAGTCACAGGCCCACAGGGAAGCCCTGAGTTTAGGACAGGTTCCTCAGAGATACTCTGGGTGAACTTGAGGCTTCCCGGAATTTTAGGTCAGAACAGCAGCTGGAGCAGCTCACACGTTCACTCTCAGCTGAGCTCCAGGCAACCCGTGCAGAGATCCAGGCATCACGCGAGGCCATGCATGCAGAAATGCAGGCAACCCGTGAGGTGCTGCATGGGGATCTCCGTACCATTATCCTGCAGAACCAAACCTTCCAGACCCGCATGCTTGCTGCCATGGAGGACCATACCAGGGCTTTGCTTGGGCTGCCTCGCATATCACGGCCACCTACTGATGTAGCAGCAGAGGGTGAAGAGAGCGACGGCAGTTCTCCCACTATAGCGTAGCCATGCAGGTCATGAGCCCATGGAGGTATTTTTTTTTCCACCATCCAGCTGGGCCCATGCATGCTTGTCCTGTCTTTGGGTTAGATGCTTGGTTTCCTGACACACACACCCCTCCTGCTTCCCCTTTCCATGGGATTGCAAAGGGTGTGACCAAGTGACAGTAACTTACACAGTGACATTGGGCTCCCATGAGTTGTGTGGGCAGTCTGTAGTCAAAACTGTGTGTACATCCGTAGTGGGTATTGTTGTTGGATTCTACAATGCATGGTGTATTGATATGTGCTTGTGCATCCATGTCTTTCTCCTTATTTACATGTAGGTTCTTCATGTCTTCACAAGGCCGTCTCCTTTGCAGATGCAGTTCATGTTGTATGCAGTACACTGACACATTTGCCTGACAGCAACACTCTGCAGTTGGAAGGGGTCGATGTGCTGCCTTGGTCAGGTCGTGATACTTGCACTACTTTGATTTTTTTCCTGTTTTATATTGCCACGCTTTCTTCCTGTACTGATGTATTGTGTTGCTGGTAAGTATTTGTTCATGTGTGGTGTTTCTTATTGATTACTGAGAGCATATTGTCTGTGGACTGCTAACATTTGGAACATTGCACTTTGTGACACTTGTGTCATGTTTTGTGCATTCATTTAGTTGCTTTCACATTGCATGCCATGCCATGGTGTGTTGGGTAGCTGAGATGGGGAGGGGTTGGGTGATATGGCAGTATTTTGATGTGGTATTTTGCAAGGGGGTAATCTTTCTGCTGCATGAATGTGTGTCTTTTTGTGACACAGCATTGGGTGTCTTTGAGTAGGTAGGGATGCACACAATGTGACACTTCCAGGTGAACAATCTCAGGCTGCTAAGGTTGTGACAGTTGACTGTCCCTTTTGCCATCATCATTGATTGTCAACTGGTATGTGCCAGAGCTGTGTGCACTCCACAGGGGTGTGATTTTAGGTGAAATAATTTGCCACAAGCTGGGTACGGGCTGCCTCACCATGTGCCCTTTCACCTCCCATGCAATCAATGGCACCTAGCACTTTGGGGAAGTGTGCCACCCCGTAAAAGTCCTGGACCACGGCCTGCCTTTCTGCAGGTGTTCTGGGCATGTATATGTGCCTGCGGACTGAGGGGCCTGTACTCATGATGGCCAACACCTGGTGTAGGCAGTGTGACTGTGTGGCCTGTGACACACCCCCTACTATGGCACTTGTCCGCTGAAATGACCCAGTAGCCAAGAAGTGCAGTTCATTGAGCACCTTTTCCAAGGGGCTCAGTGCTTGGGAGCACAGGGTGGGTGATGTGAGGGCATCCTCCCTCTCCCTGACCAGTTCTAGGATTATGTGTGGTGGAAACCTGTACCTCCCATACACCTCGTCATCAGGCATCCCAAAAAGGCTGGTCCTGGGTAAAAAAAAGGCAGGGCCTGGCTATCCTCCTCCTCCTGCGGTGTCCCACGACCACTGCTGTGAGGAATGGTATATTCATCGTAGCGTCTGAGCTTGTTTGTTGTTTGCGCACACTTTTATGCTGTGCGGGCCCGCTTACGCCTGCTTCCTGCTGGCGTACGTGTTTCCGGATTAGCGTGTCTTTTTTGGCACACGCCTTTCCCCTGTTCGATTCCATGAATACGTGTTGTTGGCGCTCGTGTGGGCGTTGCAGGCATTTACCTCCTATACTTCCCCCGTAACGCCCACATTTTCATGTGTTGTTCCCCATTCTGCGTGTTACGCCCCGTGTTACGCCTACTTTTGTTGTGTGCGCTGCGCTATGTGTGCTTTCCCTGTGTGCGTAGCGCACGCCGTTTAATGAAGTGTGTGCCCGCGTGCACCAACCACGATTTTAGCACACATCCCAGGATTTAAACATGCACTTAATTCCATGGATCGATGTGCGCGGCTTTGGCACGCGTGCGCTGCGATTTTCGCGTTTCCGCTGCGATTTTCCTGCTTGCGCTCCTCTTTTCGGCGCACATTTATTCCATGAATCAGCCCGTTAAGATGTACTTTATGTTGTACATATCACATTTGGATGTCCCACAAAGATGAAACTTGCTGTGGACCTCGACAAGGCTTGGATGAGGAAGAGAAGTCCTTTGGTGGAAGTCAATTACTTTCGGGGGTGACGGGTGCAGTGGCATAAGTAGGTTTCAGGATTTCACGGTTCACTGGCTTCCGGTTCTTAGGTGCTGCAACCGCAGCACGGGCTTCTGGAGACATTTATTTAAGTAGGTGCGTCAATGGGCGAATGATGGCAGAAAACTCTGGGATGAAACGCCTGTAGAAACCCAAAAATCACTGTATATCTTTGATCGACGTAGGGGGAGGCCAGTCTTTTACTGCTGTCACCTTTGCGGGATCCATAGATATACCTTCTGCTGATAGGATGTAACCTAAGCAGGAGACCTTGGTCTGATCGAACTTGCACTTTTCGAGTTTGCAGAATAAATGATTGTCCTTCAAACGGCTCAAAACATCCTCCATTCGTCTCCAGGTCTTATTCTGATGAGATGGTAGGCTCCACGCAGGTCCAACTTGGTGTATATGGTTGAATTCTTGATGGCCTGTAGGATGTCAGGGATGAGGGGCAAGACCACGGAAATCTATACAGAGACGCAATTCGTAGGTATTTTTCTTCGGGATGAAAAAGAGAGATGCCCCTGCGGATGACATAGATTCCGTTATCAATCTGTTCCGGAGATTGGTCTGTAAATATACTCTGAGAACTTCCTTCTCTCTGGCAGATATTATATACATCCTTCCGGAGGGTAAGGGCTGATTAGGGATAGGATCTATAGCACAGTCGTCCCTGCGATGAGGAGGCAATTCATAATAAACTGATGTGGAAAATACCCCTTGATACAGTAGATAAGGTTCAGATATCTCTTGCATCTGGTTGAGGATTGTGACAGTTGAGGGTCTACTGATAGCGGTAGATGGAACGTGAAACCCAACAGCCCCTTGGGAAAGACAATGTGATATGCAGTACTCCGAAAAAAGGAAAAAGGACCCTGCTGTCCAGTTCACATAAGGGTTGTGAACCCTTAACCAGAGCAGGCCTAGGATTACTGGGTAATGTGCTGCCTTTATTAGATCTAGGACAATCTCTTCCCCATGAGTGGACATAGTCATCCACAAGGAGTGTGTGTGTTCACATATAGGGCCTGAAGTCAATGGGCTGCCATCTACACTCTCTACTGGAATCGCAATGGACTTAAGGGAACAGGGAATCCCGTGTCGGGAAGCCCACCTACCATCCAACAAGTTTCTAGCAGCCCCGCTGTCTATCAATGCAGGTACATTGGAGACTTCTTTGCCACCCCAAGAGAAGGATACCAATACTACCACCATGAGTGATTCTGTACCGTCAGAGTGATGGAAGGCTATTCTGGTTGGTGGGGATCGGCTACACTATCCCGAACTGTCGTTCCCCCTACCGTAGGACATTGGTGTTTCCCGATCTTTTGGGAGGAGCGACAGGACACTCTCACACTAGATGGTCATTAGCTCTGCAGTACATACACAAACCTAACGACCTTCTGCGTGCCCTTTCTTCAAGGGACAAGGGACCCCGAGCGACTCCTAATTGCATAGGTTCTGTCATTGCCACAGGTCCCAGGACACCCAAACCACGCCATCTAGTGATAGAGGCAATGGGTCACATGTCCCACTCATGTCCCTTTGGGACTCATAGACACAGGGGATCTGGCTGGACTCAGTCCTGGCGCCTTTCACGCCAGGCTCATATAAAGAAGTGAGCAGGAACACTTTATTTCAGGAGTGCTTTTATTTCGCAAGAACCTTTCAGGTGGTGCTGAAAGCCTTTATTCCAGAATGTGCACTTTACTGGGGTGTGGCTCGCTAGGTTGGCTCTTCATGTGCTGACTCAGGGAGTGGCAGGGTGTGGCAGACAGGCTGAAGCTGGTAGGCGTGGCGTCTGAGGCTCAGCTATATAAGCAGCTCCATCCTTCAGGCTGGTGCTTCGCGTTACATTGCACCTCTGTGCAACGAGACGCTCACCGCCGACAGGACCAGCAACAAACTTACCTCGTTGAATCATTTGACGCAACCGCCTGCTTACCTGGACTCCAGCGCTCATCTCCATGGCAGCAGTCCATCTTCCTGACAATAGCCGCTTGCTTACCTGGACTCCGGCGTGCATCCACACGGCAGCAGACCATCTTCTAGGCAACACGCAGGGTTTAATCTCGATGCCGCAGCACCCGCTGTCTTCATTCCAACAAAGCTGAATTCCTGAAAAGAAGACAAGACAAGGTTAGAATAACTACTGACACGTAATCTTGGGTCGCGCTGCAGTTAAAACCCACACGTGCCGGTTACTTACCAGTTACCAGTCCATCGTAAACCTCCTATCTCTGGTACCGCTTCAACCTCTGCAGCGACCGCCGGAACCACAGCAGAAAAAAGCAGAGAAAGAGAATTATACACTGAACGGACACTAGATCAAGAACGAACTTTACCAATACAATTACAAAAAGTCGAAAGACTAGCAGGCGAGTGAAAACAAGGAAAACACCAGCAAGAGAAGTGGACTAGCCGCAGCCGGCCTGGGCGGCCACGACAAGGGACCAGTGAAGGAACTCAGTCCATTAGACAAGCGCCCCTGCCAGAAGCAGCAGGACGGAGAGCCCGCCATTATCATTCAACAGGTGAGCCCTTCAGAGTTAACGCATCCCCTGGGAAGGCACGTCTTGGGAGAAGAGATCTGAAGAGGGGGTCAGGGCCGTAAACTGCATACTTACAACCCCCTTATATTCACGCAGAAATCGTGCTGTCCCACCACAACCCTCCACATAGGCGCAGAGGGAAAAGCCAGACAAGAGAGGGCTGCGACCGTGCCCCAAGGCCTCCGCAGAGACCAGGTGAGTGTAACAGGTTCCTCGGGGGGAAGCAACTTAACCGTATTCAGGGTTCTATTGGATTTGGGAGGTGACCCTCGCGGAATTCGGCTATATCTGCACTTCCTTCTTTCTGTTAATCGTTCGTGCAGCTGATAGTCTAATAGCATGACCAATGCAATAATCTCTGCGAGATTGCGAGGCCTAGGCACCCGGGATACCTCATCCTTTAACTCTTTTGTGAGTGCTCTACAGAATAGCGTTACTAGAGCATCATCAGGCCAGGCTGTTTCTGATGCCATCTGCTTAAAACGGGTAATGTAAGTAAGTCAATATTGGGATCCCTGCTTGTAGTCTAATAGGCATCTTTTGGGGGCCACAGTGATTTCCTGCCTACCAAACATGGTCTTGAGGCTGTCCACAAAAGCTGGGTAGGAGTCTAATATTGGGTTGTTGGTGGCGACCAAGGGCGTGGCACATGCCAAAGCCGGACTGGTTAATTGAGTAATCATATGGCCTACTCTGTCTCTATCGGTAGGGAAAAAGGCAGCTTTAAACGTAAACTGGATCATACAGGCTTCTATAAACTCTTTCAGTTTATGTGGTTTCCCATACAATCTACCTCCTGGGAGAGGTCCTGGAAGTATTTCTGAAATCTGAGGAGAGCGGACCATTTGCTGTTGCAGGACCGCATTCTCTTGCTTCAATGTCTGTACTTCGGTAGTGAGGGATTGCACAGCGGTCAACAACTGCTGCATCTGATCCTTGGCGGTAACGGGCGTTGCTATCTGTAAGTCATAACAAGTAATTACCAAGAAACAGAATAATATATGAACACCGACTTGGATCGAAGGCAGCAGTGAGTGGAGAGGAGAATCCCCCTAGTTGCCCTGCTCCCTCCTCGTTGAAACAATGTGGAGAAAGCAGAGTTCCCAGGGAAACCCCCTGGGGGGTAAAACCCTGGAAGTCTTCTTAGCGATGTGTTATATTGCTTCTGGTGACTGGTTGGCCGTTACTGGTCTTCCTGACTACTGTTGTTCCATGGAGAGGAGTACTTGGGAGCTTCTGTATGGGCGTAGGCGTAGACTGGGGAGTGGACTGGTAGATGCGGGATCGGAGGGCGGATACCAATGGTTGCCGGTAAAGTTTCTACTGTGACATGTGTCAGAGAGCGCGGTGCAGTGGAGGTTGTTGCCGACTGTCAGCTAAGGGAAGCAGTGCCTTCTAACAGAAGCTCAGAGTGGGAGGAGCTTAACCCTGAGGCGATGGTTGATTCTGTGTGTGAACCGTGATGTCCAGTAGATCGGCAAGGACGAAACAGGTACGGGCAGGAAGTTGGGGACGGGAGAGCCGTGGGAGACTGAGTAATTCAGAGCGTTGTCCAAGGAAAGTAGCAAGGCAGAGCATCTCCGTTTGTGGCGCCAGAAGTACTTTCTCTGCAGTCAGGAGCAGAGTCAGACTCAAGCCTGCATACAGAATTCCTGAAATGCTACAGCTACTGTCAGACGCCATCTTGGGGGTATTCCAGAATATGGAACCGATCTGCTTCCACTTCTGCCAGATACACCAACATAATCTATTCCTAATGGCAGCCCAAATGCCCATGGTGTGGGAATGATAGTGCAGACATTATACATATGTTTTGGAATTGCCCAAAGGCCCAGGCTTTTTGGCACCAGATTGAGTTGGCATGCATAAGGGCAGGAGTCCGTGGATACCAGTGGTCCCCGATGGAATGATTACTGGGCACCTATTCCAGTCCAGATAAAAATAGACATGTGTTCAAACTAATGGACTTAGCTTTTAGCTAATAGGAGAATAACCATGCATGGAAGCAGAAAGGGGGCCCATAAAATCACCTTTGGTGGAGTAATCTCAAGGTATGGAGTGCTGCTGAAACCACGATTTGGCACAGAGCCATGAGGAAAGGCATCCGGAAGCCCACTGAGAACATAGCGGTTTGAAATGCACTCCTTCTAGCAATGTTTAGTCCCTGTGAAGATGGGCCCCCGTGAATTACTTTGGGTTCCTCCAGACAGATGCACGGGATAGTGTGGGGACATTCTTAGGTCCTGGCTTGAAATTGTAACATAGGTCCATTATGAATGATTCAGGATGTGAAGACTGATCCTCCCCCTTGCACCTGCATATATGGGTTTTGGCATTGTAAATACCTGCCAAACTCTACCCGGAAATTTTATGATTAGCAATATGGGAGGCCTTGTTTTCTTGTTATTGTTTACTGGTAATTTGTGGATATGATCACTTCCTTGTCATCAGCATGACAGTAATATACACTTACCAATTAAACGATTTAACAACAAAAAAATCAAATTTCAAAAGGAACAACCAAGATTCCAAGAGGACTTTTCTCTCCCCTGATTGCATTCACGTAGCTTGTGGGCCTTGCTCCCTTCCCCAAGGTTTCTCTTTACTTCCAGTTTCAAAGCCCTTTCCTTTCCTTTCAGCACTTTGTTCACAGTTCACAATTCTCATTTCAAAACGCTATTGCTTTTCTTTAACTTTTCCTCTAATCAGTTCACAGTTCATATGTTGCTTTCCCTTTTAACAGTTTATAAACTATTTCACATACCCTTATCTTCACCTGGTATACTCTCCTGCCAGGACTTTGTACATGAAACACTTTCACTTATGTTAACCTGGTGTACTCCCCTGCCAGGTCTTTGACACAACTACCTTTTCCTTCAAGTATGATAATGTTGCTCAATTTACAATTTTCCATCTGTTTAATGGATTCGCTTTCTTGCTTTGTTTCCATGCAATGGTTGTTTTCTACACCATCCGCCTTCCCATTTACCTATATTACATTCTTGAATAGCTATGGGCTTCCCTTGGTTCTCCTTACTTTACTTTCGGTTCGCCTCCAAGTAATGGTATCAGTACGCTGGTAACCTTTCACTTTCCCTGGGTTTACTGGTTGCCTTCGGCATTGTTTCTTCTTCGTTGGTTCTGCTGAATTGGCTCTGTGTACGCCCGGACAAGCTCACTCTTGCCACCATACTTGCTTCTTCAGTGCGTGGTTCCGTTCTCTGCGGTAAACTGCCAGAACCACCTTCCTGAAGTCACGTCAGTTTCTCTTCTGTTTATCACAGTGCATCTTTCCTTAGCGTGTGTTAACCCTGGGTCTCTGCGCTCCCCTGGTACTCTAAGCGCTCCTCAGATTATGTAGGCCTCTAGAATTTGGTAACCTCTCTACCCTTTCAGGCGCATGGCTGCTCCCCTTTGGTATCGCTGGAAGTTGCCTAGGAGACACGTCCAGGTTTTGAGAACTGGGTGGCAAGAGCGGTATGAAAGTCATGTGTCAAATCAGCAGACTTCACCCGCGAATCAGGCACACAGACTCCGCCCTTCATCAACGGCATAAAAGGAAGCTACTCCACCATAACGCTGCTTCTAATTACAGCGTTACACTGATATTTATTACTGCTTACATTCCTGACCTTGGATTATCCATAACAATCATCTTTTGCCTACTCCCTTTGTCTACTTCGGATTGATTGTTGACGAACCAGAACCGTATTTGGACTTCTCTTGCCTACCGATTATTGTGCCTCAAACCAAGCTGCATCGGGATTCCGTTATTTTGCAACGCTGTCCTTGAGTATCCCGCTACGCCTTGTGTATCCCGCTACGCACTCAGCGTTACTTCACCTGAGTCCCGCTGCTCGTTACTGTTACAGTGCATTCCACTACATCTAACAATGCTTTCCTGTTTGAGACCCATCGCTGGCTGCTAACCATGTTCATCCAGTTACGTGCAACGGTCATGACTAGTAAGACACTTAGAGGCTCTTGATTGTGATTATCTCTGGAAGAGACAGCTTACTTCTGGTATTTCAAACTCAGTACTTCTCTGTTCCTTGAACACTTACCCAAGCCTGAAATAACTCTTGTTCCTCTCCATAACTACTGCAAGGATAAATTGACTCACGCCACGTGCATCACTGAACACTTTGCTGCCTCGGTGCACCAACCCGAACCTAGCGCGTCCCTCGTTCCGCCCAGGGAGTACCCTTTACTAACCTTTCCATTTTTTATTTTATCCTACCGTTGTTTATTGACTCAAGGAACACTTCAGTACTACTTCAGTTCTCTACAGGGGTAAGCTATTCATAGCCTGCCATTCCTTAAGACTTCTTAGCAATCAGCACTAGGGTTTAAAGGGTTGAGACTGTTTGTTTTGGGTTCCTCATAGGCTCATCCACCATAGGCCGTAAAAGCCACAGTGCCAGGTATTCATAACACATTGAGCTTATTATTTGTACTCTGTTCCGCTCACCTTGTGCTAACCTGTTTGTATTTTCCTTACAGCATTGATGTGGCAGTGTGGGTATTCCCCGCTCTTTTGTGCAATCAACACCTCTGTCTGTCCACATATTGAAACAGCACAGGTGTATATTGCAAAGAAGAGTTCCCGCAGGTTGAGGAGGCCTGGTTCTGGGAACACCTTAGGTGGATCAGAGTTTACCCAGAGCTCTAGCTGGCAAGCTGTTTTCCAGAAGGAGTCATCTCTTAAGCTGGTCACTCAACTCAAGGTCTTCTATTCAACGCCCCGGCCTGCTCGGTGGTGGTGAGTAAAAGTGTAGTTTCAGCAGCGTTGCCTACCGACAGGCCGACCCGCGTCTGCAGGTCTTTCCGCTCCTTCTCCTTCCTGTGACTGCCTTGGCCTCCTTCAGTGTTTGTGAGGGGTCTTTGTGTTTCGGTTTCCCCCAATGAGGTCACCTTATGTCCGAGAGGGTTACCTCCCCCGAGGTGGTCCTGCCTCATATAGCAGCCTCCACAATCAGGATCAAGTAGTGGCAGCACCGCCTTCCTGAAGTCGCATCAGCTTCTCTGCTGTTCATCACAGCCCGTCTTTCCTCATCGTGGTTTCGGCAGCGTTCCCGAACGGCAGGCAGACCCGCGTCTGCAGATTATTCCGCTCCTTCTCCTTCCTGTGACTGCCTTGACCTCCTTCAGCTGAGCTCGGGTTGTATTTAAACTTCCTGGCTCGGCTATTTCTTCTCCAACAACTAGACTGTTTCACTCTTTACTCTGTCCCAGTAATAATCACTACTCCGCCATTCTTCCTCATGTCAGTGTTTAGTACCTGGTCTCTACTGGGACTTTGGGGGGAAACAAAAGTAGTTTTACTAAGAGGTTGGGAAGGGACATGACAATATGCCATTAAGATCTGGGGGATTAAAGGAACATCTTTAGAAGGGAGAGGGGTGTATGTGGTTTCCCCCAATGATGTCACCTTTTCTCCCAGAGGGTTACCTCCCCCAGGTGGTCCTCCCTCATATAGCAGCCTCCAGGGTCAGGATCAGGTAGCGGCTGCGGTCCCGTGTCCACATGGGGAGAGGCTACCTCAGGGAAATGAGTGATTACATCATTGGATTCATCACAGTAAGTATAGGCCTATTGACTCTGTCCTCTGATTTTGCTGTGACGGGAATTCCATCAGAATATGCTTTCATGTCTACACCACCCGGTCAAGTTACACATGTCACAACCCTACACATCACCATCAATGGCAAGCCTTACTCGACTAACCGCATCCGTTGAAAGCAGATTCAACCTATATCTCAAAAATGTAGTCTGCCAAAAGGCGTTGGGGAACTTCTTGAGATAAATAGTGGCGGTTCCGAAGGGCTTGTCTAAAGGCGACAAGGTTTTATACAGTTTCAGGATTCTTACCCCATCCAAAGTCAGTATCCAGTCATGCTGGAACAATCGCCTTTTAATTTGATCAGGATAACTGACTGGATCCTCTTCCACCTGGTTGCAGTTGTTCAGAATAACCTTAGCACTTCGCTGGAAAGATTTCAACGGGCCATGGGTTGTCCGCGACATAGCATTAAAAAGGTCAGCGTATAGCACCCCAACGGGTGCATCTAACCGCTTTCGATAAATGGTCAAGAACTTCCATTCCAATTGGCAACACAAAGACACTAACCCCAGCTCAAATGGAAGTGCCATTATTGGTATGCAATCAGGCAAATTAAGGGCCCTCTTCCAGACTCTTACCTCTACCTTATCCTAGTCTAAGGCCCAAGTAACAACACTAATGTCCATGCCATATAACAAAGCTGGCGTGACTTTCTTATTGTAAATGTGTATCAATGGCCGAATCGAGAAGCGACAGAATTTAGTACTTAATTTTCCTCATCTGTGCTGATAGCTTACTGGCCTTATCCTTAATATGCAGCATAGAGAGTCCTGAATTTGGAAAAGACATCTAGGGTAAAACCAATATAAACTAAACTTTAGATAGGGTTAATGGATGGTTACCCATTACCATTGTGAACCCCATCTTTTTTCACATTTTTACAGAAGCTAATAATATTTGTTTTTTTCTCATTAATCTGTAACTGGTCTAGTGAATACCCTCTCACCGAATTCAGCTACCTCTAAAGGCCTATTTGGGTTCTGTCCAGGAGAATTACATTGTCCGCATAAGTAACATTCGGCACAGAACAAGTAAAAAATCTAGGTGGGACAAAAGTCGTACATGACAGAAAATCACGCAGGTCAGACAGATATAGATTGAATAAGCAGAGAGGAAGGATGCAGCCCTGTCTCAGACCTCTATAGGTGGAAAAGCCATCTGTCAATGCTCCGTGCCCATTCAACCTCACCCGCAAAACACAGTTCTCGTGCATGTGCACTGAGATTGACAACAAGGCAGAAGGAATTGGCTAATCCTTCAATTTCGGCCATAATAACGAGCGATTGATGAAATCGAAGGCCTGTGAGTAATCAACTGTTGCCATATAAATAGCGGAGTTCCCAGCCACCCCTGCATCCACTTGCAAACAGCTAACAACAAATTCATTAAGCATGGTGAACAGTCCTGTTTGCAATTTGTGTAGGCGATCTGTTAAAACCTCCCAAGCCTCCAATTTTGTAAGGACTTGGGATGCAAAAAAAATGTTACTCTCACAATCCAAGAGGGAGATAGAAATAACCCTCCAAACTATTGACCTATCTCCCTTTTTGTAAATGGGAATAAGGACAGACTATTTCCATGATGGTGGAGTGGTCTTCAAGAGTAAAATAAAGGAGAATAGGATATAAAGAACCTTTGGACAAGGTTAGCTTTCAAGATAGCGTTACTATCTCTTCGATTCGCTCCAGCGACAATGATAATAATCACGGGGCATCTGGGTGCATAGGGGAATTATACACTCAGAATCACGATAGAGATTTCGAAAATGTGTCTCCCAAGTGGCTTCCACTATAGGGTAACACTGGGCTTTCTGCTGGTTGCAAAGTGTTATTAACCAGAGCCCAAACATTATGGCAGTCTTTCTGTACTATGGTTTATAGCATCCTTTCCCCTTCTTTTTGCAACTGAGTAAACCCATACCCCTTAATCCAGTTCACATGTGCCTGTTTCCATGGTCTCACCTCCTCTTGATAGTCTAAACCCGCTATCCCTCTCTTGGCCAGATTCCTAATATCTCTCCTTAATGTTATCTTTCTATTCGGTACAACAAGATTGTAAGGGCGGTGTACCTTTCAAAGGTGCTTTATCACAGAAGCAATCTGTTTATCTATCAATGAATGCCTGAAAGCGCTCTAGTGCGATCACCTTAGCTTTCTCTACTAGGGAAGAGTCACTAAATAAGTTGGAAAACTTGGCATTAACACTTCGATTTTCACTTCATATCTTCAATTCTGTTACCCATGTGTTAACCTTCAAATCAGAGTACGTGGGAGCAACATTAACAAACACATCCAGCTTAAATTTAGAAGTGACCATGTTGTGATCCCTTAGTGGCGGGTTGACTATTTTCACCTCACAGTAGGCATTGAATAAAAAAGATGACAGTACCAGGTAATCATTGAACAAGGAGTTCCTCCCAGGCCTCCATGTTGGATTTCATGGTACAACATCAACAATGGACCCATTTGCGACCTTCAAATCCCATGATTCAAAAAAGTTATTCCAACTTTTACCATCTAAAATAGACCTTTGGCAAGAGGTGGCCAACAACATATTGTAGGACCCTCCAAGTGAACAGTTTCCATTAAGATCGCCAGACAATAGTACATGTTGACCTCCTTCATTGCCCAGGAAAATTTCACAAATATCAGAGGTTGGACAAAAAGGCTCTTATGCTGTTACTCCATGGGTTCCAATAAATATTCAATAAAGATATGGGCCCACTTAGTCGCTGCCTTCAAAACTACTTTGACAGCCATTAAACCATGTAATTAATCTGAAATAATTTCAGAGCTCTTTAGAATCGAGTTTTTGATTGTGGTTACCAATCCGCCCAGACGGGCAACCACCCAGACTCAGAGAAGCCATTTGTTGGATCACAGTAAAGCCATCCAAATGTATCTTCTGGGTCAACCAGACTGTTGTATCGTGCCTGTCCCTGGTGATGTAGCTGGTGATGTAGTGTGGAATGTTTATGTGTGGATGAGAGAGTCTTCTGAGTGAGTGTTCTATTCAGAGACGGTTACAGCTGGCTGGCCCTGGGTGATGGGAGCCGGTGTCTGTCCTCTATAACTGTCTATGTCCTTAATGTCTTCATCCGGATTGTAACTTAAAAGCTGGAATAAACTTACGTGAAGTTAATCATAAAAAGCCTGGAACCTGCTTTTTAACAATGGCGACGAGGATGGGATGCCAAAGGCTGAAGGACTGAGGACCCTGCTGCGGGGGGTGCAGGAAGGACAAGCTGATGGAGTTGGACAGCACCGCCCCCAGAAACCGTAAGTCCCATCACCCAGGGGCCCAAGGGGTCGTCAGGAAGCAGCCCTGACATGATCCCCATAGAGCAAGGGGAGCCGGAGGGAGAAAGCTCCAATGTTGTTTGGGACCAGTGCTCATGCTGAGCTTGTGGCGTGTGGGGAAGCTGGGTCCCAGGAGGGTGCCAAGGAAAAGCCCAGACATACTTCCCCAGGGCGCATTATGACAGAAAGCCCCATGGTTGGTGGGTCCAGCGCCCATAAGGTACTGTGAAATGAGCGAAGTACAGATGTAAATCTCCTTCAAATACTGCACGATGAAAGGGAAAGTGCGGTGACCACATTCTGTATTTGTTGTTCCTGTTAAAGGGAGGCATCCCCGTGACTGTTGTTGAAGAGTGGCAGGCGAATGCCAGTGTTTATTACCTTGTAAGGGTCATATATTATGCGCGCTGTCAGTGGCAAGCAGCTGCCACTGTGCTGGGTAAATGGATGGCCGTTGGAAGCAGGAGCTTCATTTCGCTCCCACTGAGAGTGTGTGACTGATGACGTCACACTAGAGCACCAGGGTATGGCGAAGGCCAGAATGTCACTGTTGGCAGATCGAATTCTGAGCTGTGGGCCAGTGTGAGCAGCCTCGTAATGCGATGATGAAAGGACCTACAAGGACGTAGGAAACGTGATGACAGAGTGAAAGCATTTTCAAATCAAGGCGTGGAATGCGGAAGCCCATAGTCTGCCAGCATGATGATGCTATCGGGTTCACTGCTCAATTGATCTGATGGCCTCAAGAAAATATTAGGAAATGGCAGCGCAGCGCGGTGCAGTGATGTTGCAGAAAAAGGCAGTATGATGGAGTTATAAGTGAGGCTAAAGATATTTTTGGTGCGATGTGTAACGGCTGCAGCCAAATGATGAAATGACATTTGCTACTGTAAGGAATGAAGCTGACTGGAAATGCGGCTCCATAGTAATGGAACAAAAAAAAAAAAATATGAAACGCTGGAAAAGAAGATGCAGGCGGCATCTGTGGAAACGTTTTCCCTGTCATTTGAGCACTTGTGTACTGATAAGAAGGGCAGAGGTCAACCAGGAAGGGTTTCAATCACTTCTCTGCGCCTGGCTGCCCAGGCATTGTTCATGTGAGGAAGGAATGCCTGTTAGCGCATTTATAAGGTTTAGTAAAGGTGCTCTATAATAAATGTGGTTGTTAGTTAGGTATGTCGAAAAACATGTTGGCATTTAACTTGTTTTACTTGCAGATGGACTCTATTGAAATGTTATGGAAAGTATATGATATATGCGTTGTTTGTCAGCTTGATTGAGTGAATTGCCACTGACAATTCTTTTGAAGTTAATGCAGTGTTTATTTTCCGATGGACTTTATCTAAATAATAGGGAAAGTGCATGTGTTGTCTGTCAGTCTGAGTGAGTGGGCTAGACTTAATAACTTTTGAGGATTTTCAGGTTTATGGTGCATTGCTCATCGCACATGGACTTCCGCAAACTTTACTGTTTTTTGCATCGCATGCACATATGTATGTCTTTGTATGAGATGGCTCAGACTAACGTTTTCTTTTAGGATTTGCAGCATTTGTAGTTGCAATAAGCAACATGGACTGGTAGGGATTTCTTTAGAGCCCAAATGGCTATGGACATTTAGGTTGGGATGGTGCCTAGTAATCGGCTATGGATTTTTAAGTCCATTATAGTATGGATTTGGTGTTTTGCTTCATTTATTGCAAAATATGGTTGTAGCATTTCATAATATCTTTGAATGCATGGTATCAATCTGACTCGTGTAATATTGTATATAAAATGCAATTTCTGTATGTGGATGGGGAGAGAGTCAGGGAAAGCTGGGTAATGGATTCAACTCACAGCATGGTTTATGCGTGATGTTCTGTTTTAGACATGTTGTTAATCCATGGGTAAAAGTGTGCTTGGTATGGTGTGGAATATGTTGGGTTGTGCCATGATGCGGTGAACTCATGTTAGGTTATTGGTAAAAGTTGAACTGCTCGGATGTAGTTCTAGAGCGGGGTAGCGCCCATGCTTTTGCAGTACAGGAGAATGCTTGGATTAATTTTGGAGTTGGTTTCTTTGATAAGTTTTTCTCATTTGCTAAGTTGAAGTTTGGACAACGATGTTGGTTGTTTTAAGGGGAGGTAGCGCCTTCTCTAAGGTTTCTTAACCTTCTCATCATATTGGACTGAGGTAGCTGATGTTGAAGGGGTAGCTGGGGACGCCTAGTGATGACCTGGTGACGGTGAGAGTGGTATGTCCATAGATGGTGAGTAAATGATTTTCTATGTTACTTGTGTTTCTTATCGTGGATTTTGTCTTACCTTTTGGTTTCAACGGTTTGATTTGAGTAAGGATGTCATTCTGGCTAAATATACTGTTTCAGTTTCTACCAGTTTCTGATGTTCAATTGGGAGTACGTGGCCACTGCTCTCAATGCGTTGGAGGGATTGCACATCTTGGTATGGTGCGGTGTGTATGGTGTTGAGCCTATGGGTGTGTTTGTTGGTTTGAGAGGTGTTCAGTGTTTCCATTCAGTACTTCCTATGGGTGTGAAGTTGTGGTTGATGTTTTGGAGACTTTGAGGTCTTAGTTCTCTAGAGTGGCAGTCTAGAGGCCTGCTGGAGATTCCAGGGTGGCAGCCTGGACACCCGCATTGTTGTAGGCGGGGGCAGGTGGTAGGAGGCGAAGCAGTTGCATGGTGGTTAGGAATGTAGGCGATGTAGCCCAGTTCAGGGTCGGTCAGGCCTGGGGTGAGAGCCCAGTGGTTTGTTTGTGGCAGGAACAGACTGATGGATGATTGTACTTTTGAGAGGGTTTTTGGTTTGTGGTTTGTCAGGATGTGGTGATTCTGTTGGTTGGGTTTGGCTGTGGGAGTTGTCCGTTTTCTAGTGAGTGTCTTCTATGTCTGTCCTTGGTAGGTGGTAGTTTTGTTGTGGTGTGTGACTTGTTTCGTGCAGGTCAGGTTTGTAAAGGAGGGAGGTGTGTTGTATCGTGCCTGTCCCTGGTGATGTAGCTGGTGATGTAGTGTGGAATGTTTATGTGTGGATGAGAGAGTCTTCTGAGTGAGTGTTCTATTCAGAGACGGTTACAGCTGGCTGGCCCTGGGTGATGGGAGCCGGTGTCTGTCCTCTATAACTGTCTATGTCCTTAATGTCTTCATCCGGATTGTAACTTAAAAGCTGGAATAAACTTACGTGAAGTTAATCATAAAAAGCCTGGAACCTGCTCCAACCTCCTGAAATTGGATCAAGTCATAATCATTTTGAATTTCCAATCTATAATGAGATCCCACAAAACTATTAAATTCCATAGTGTTCTAACTCATTACTTTTATTTCCTTGGCTATCCCAGGGATTGCTAAAGCACAGTTCGATGATCACCCAATTTTCTTAAAGGGCTTGCCAAGGAGTGGGGAAGCCATTGCCTGTCAGTGGCGCAGTTATCATGGACTGTTAGCTCGGGGTTAAGAAATTCAACCACTCTGTTTGTTTGGAACCTAGAAACAAGTGATTTTTCAATGGTATACAAGACCCTAGCATCTGCCCCCTCTTCCTGAAAATAATGAATCATCCAATGTTCCTGGGTCTTTTTCATGGCATAATGGAAGATCGTATCCATTTGATCTTATAGAGTCAATTTCAACCAGTATCATGTTCACCACAGTGTTAGATCTAAATTCCAACTGCAGTAAGTCAGTCCCATTTTCCTATGGAAAATTGATCCTTTCAATGTCATATGATACAAGGAATCTAAACAGAGGAATCTTGTGCATCAGCTTAACAACGTTCGATCTGCAGGAACTCATTACCCGCTCGCTCAATACGCTCTAGGATGAGCCTTTTAGAGGTTTTCCTTGTCGCAAGCTTCTCATTGGCAAGCGTTCGATGTTCGTAGTTTACGACCGATTCTGTCCTGTTACATGCAGCGAATGTTGTGGGTGTGCCATTCCGAGGCATGTTGGTATATCTTCTTTCGGCAGGAAAACGGGCAAACTATCTTCTGTCTGTGGGCCTGTAACAACTTCGGTGATAGGGCCTGGCCATTATCTTGTTGCTGAGGCTATTACTGAGCGAAACTGGGATCCCTTGTTAGTCGGTTCTCAGACCCAAGCGAAGCAGGGCCTGCAACCATCTGTTGGCCAGACACTAAAGTTTGCAATGCTTGACCAATGCCCCAATGCAGGCCCCAGGGGAGCCTGGACACTGGATGCATTTGTTCTTGTCAAAATCGGATTTTGGTAACTTGTGTTTGCATGTCTAATGGGGTGTTCCGACCAAACGTCATACTGAGATTCGGCCTCTTTTCTTAAGCCGATATTTTTAAGAGCAACTTTCTGGATAATGAAATCGTCCTTGCTGTTAAAAAATGTGTCCACTTTGTTTGTGCATGGGGATGCGGTAGCACTCCTGATATGTACGTTGACATGCGTTTGAGTTGCTGTGCATCTTTTTGCATAGCTAGTAAGGCATTTAACCCCATTTTCACACTGTAACACAACCTCTTTCCTTGGGCTTTCAAGTGACACTGGCTCGATGATAAAATCATCCTTGCTATTCAGAAATATTTCCACTTTGTGAGTTTCCGTTAGTGCTCTTGGGCCTGTTTCTGTTGCATTAGTTTGGGTTGACATGGACCTGGTACAACCCATTTCCAAAGCTGCAATAGAATCATCCAGAGCACTGGCTCCATCCTTATGGCTAGCTGTACGAGTGGCTTCCTCAGTTAGGTGGAAGCTACTGAGGAATTTCATAGAGTTTGTTGTTTGGTTGTTAGCCCCCTGTCTTCTTTTTTTGTGTTATGATAGCCACTTCCCGGAGACAGCACCGGCTGTGATGGAGCAGGTTGGGCTGTCCCTGCATTCTGGGCTTGGTTTGTCTTAACCTCTTGCTTTGTTAGCCCTACAACAGCAGTAGACAAATCACACATAGTACTATGAATTGCTTCCAGGATAAGCATCACATCACTGTACTGAAGAGTATAAGTAGTGAGCTCGAGCCTTATATTGTCATACAGGGTCGAAAAAGAGCTCAGAGCCATGTTTAAGGCTGAAACCTCAGGGCTGTCCAGTGAAGCCTGCTGTCCGAATCTCTGAGTGTATAGTGGAGTACCTGCCGGGGTGTAGATACACCAACTGTCAATTCTTCAATAGAGTAGCACGCACTACTATTAGGATGTTCCGTCAAGAACAAGGGCAGTTCTTCAATTTCTATCTGTGCATTAAGGTCCTTGTTGTTAACCATTGCAATCTCTTCCACCTGCTCACCTGTAGCTCCAAGTGCAACAAACTTTGGTCACTGATACAATTATGACATGCCATGTTGGCTCCCCTTCTCACTCTAGCTGTAGTTGATGGTCTGTACTTGTAGACAGGCCTGACTTAATAAAGTAATCCACAATTTTCCTCTGGGTGGTTACAGGTTTTATTGTGTTAGGCATCGCTTCTTTGGAGCAGTCCTTATCTCCAATGCTCCTTGGGTCACCCGGGAAATTCTGAGCAGGTGTATGGCAGCTACTTGTTGAATGGATGTCGATGGATGACAGTGCAGCGCACTCAACTTGCGTAAACTCTAACGGAGGAGTATCAAGTGCTGCTGTGGATAGGTTGATAGTCCCATTTGTCTCTGATGCCAGCTCCCTGTATAGAAGCACAGCTCTCTGTAATGTGAGAGTATAACAAGACCTTCACAGCCAGAGAATCACAAGAGAGCTCTGCCCACATCTGAATAGTGGGGAGCGTTAAGGGAGGTGGCAATAGACCCAGCAACCCGTGCATCCTCAATGTCATTAGCTGTATGACCAATCAATGCCACATTTTCACTGCTCTCACTCTGATAAAACAACGGCTCGTCGCCATCCAGAACAGGTATAGGGCCATCACATTTGAATGAAGGGCGTGTATCCTGCCCCATCTGTGTGAGTTACTCATACATTTGTGACAGGACCTCATTTGATCCAGGACCGTCGTTATCAGTCGCGGGGTTGCTCCTCTAGCTATATACCGCCATAGTTATATCGGTATTAAGGTTTGTGTCACACGGTATGAGTGGCTCTGATTCATCAAAACACAAGCTAGTAAAAGTGAGATGAGCAATTTAGTAATATCCCGTAAGTTCAGAGTGTTACTTACTGTTCATGTGATCAATCTTTGCCAATCTTCTCTGGATGAATAGATGTCAGCTGGAGAGGAGGGACCCGCCACCAGCAGCCTCCAGTCCAGCCCCGATACTGACGCTTTGCTGACAAAGCATATTTGAAGTCCCCCGGGGAGGGGCTCCACCAGCCCCAAGGCTCCAATGTGAGTTAAAGGGACAATAGCAATCTCCCAGTCCAAACAGGATAATGTTTCCTTCACTTTAGCTTCTTTCTTAGGTAGCCACAACAATTGTAAACAGTGCAGGAACACAGCAGTAACTCCAGCTCTGACACTGACACTTTGCAGCTGGATTTAGAAATACTTGAAGGCATTGCCACTCTATGGACTTGGGTTGGCAAGGGAGTCTTCCTAGTATTGTTCTTGTAGAGAGCTAGGAGCTGGAGATTGGTCTCGTAGAGAGCTAGGAGCTGGAGATTGGAACACACACACCCCTGGAGATTACTGGTGTCTCGCCATGCTTTCAGTATATTTACATGGTATAGCTGGGAACGTTTTCTTCAATTGGTCTGTTGCACTTTATAGGTGAGGAGGCACACGTAATGACATGTCCCATGCTAGCTCACCAGTAATTTGTTTTGGGTTGTTGGGAGTAACACCATCATTTTGCCTCTTACTAGAAAAGTGCATAGCATGACTTCTTTATTGTAGGCTTTCGTCTGACAGGCCTGGGCTGTTTTCAACGTGCATTTTTAGCAGACTTTGTACCTTCTCCATGTATGCCTGGGTATATTGAATCCATTTGATCTAGGTGTCGGGAGGATAGCTCAGGGGCAACATGCTCGCCATGGAAGCAAGACGACACAACACAGGTTCGATCCCCGGGTCTGCGCTTAGAAACCTATGGGTATTAAGCATATTATAAATAACCTATCATATCTTGATGTGGAGGACATCAAATGGGTGCCAGCCATACACCCTGTGGACGATTGGGGTATCTACTTCAGGACAAACAGGGCTCATGGGATTCTATCACTGACATTACTTATTTAAGTATATATCTTAGTAATAAAGTATGTAAAAAACCTATCAATACAAAACTGACTGATAAAGTAAAGCATTAAGCATTTGAGCATCTTCAACCATGGATTTGGAGGATTTTATTGGTTACCTTTTAATAACAGTGGATTTGGAGGATTTTATTGGTTACCTTTTAATAACAGTTTACAAGCAAAACATTACTGCTATGAAATTCTATGGCATAGAAGCCAGGTTCGACTCCAATAATGACTGGCTTTCGAAGTTAGAAAGTGACCTTTGTAGGCTGGCACAGAGTTTGTTGGGAGGATGTCCAGTTCAATATATTTCTGTGACTAAAGCTTACATTCGAAAAAAGACATTATATTTGAAGACACTATTGATGATACTAAAAAAGCAAGGTCCAGTAGAACTGAGAAGGGACTTGGTCAATGTAATACCTCAAATAAGTCCTTCTTTGAAACTATGAACTGCTGTTGCTACGTTAATAAGAACATTTTAAAATAAAGCTGCCATTTGCGTCTAGTCCGATAACTTTCAATACCTCCAGAATAAAACTTTGGAATCAGAATATTTAAAAAATGTCTTCATATATTTAGAGCACACATGTATATTTGTCCTTTTCATGACAGAATCAGAAGAAGACATTTTTAAAAATGATGTTCAAACCAAATGGACTTTTTTGAAATTCTATGGTCAAGAAGAAAGTTAGATCCGAGCCACTGATTCTATAGGATGTATTTGGATGGGCCTCTAAAACATTAACCCAAAGCACTTAAGAAGCGAGTGCAAGTTTGTATATAAAGCAAGTTTATTGTACAATCGGCTGGGAGGAGCTAGATGACATCATGGAATTAAACTAACCCGAGTCTCCCCGAACCACACAAGTTGACAGATTATATACATTTTTACAACAGTTAAAACACTCCCATGTATTTTATTACAAAACACCCCCACATGTGATTGGTTAAAACCTATACAAAGGGACGGTCTAACAGTAGAATTTTATCAGGAGTTTGATGAGGTGTTGGCGCCTATACTGTGTAATTTGTATAATTATATTCTGGAGGAGGGGAAGTTGTGTGCAACAATGAGGGAAGCTATAATTACAGTGATTCCGAAACCAGGGAAGGAAGCATCTTAATGCTGCAACTATAGGCCCATTTCCTTGCTCAATGTTGACATTAAGATTTTTACTAAGGTCCTAACGGTTAGGCTGACTAAGTATATTGGAGGATTAATAGAAAGATCTCAGTCTGGGTTTATGAAACAACATTATGGGTATGACAATGTTAGAACGTTATTAGATATATTGAGTTATCCTGATTCAGAGATCAAAGATGCTTTGCTTGTCTTTTTAGATGCTGAGATGGCCTTTGAAGTTCTTACACCATACACTGTCAAAAATGGGATTTGGGCCTTTGTTTATTAAGGCTATTAAAGCTTTGCAAACTGAGATAACGGCTAAGGTATGGGTGAATGATGGATTTTCAGGATCATTTCAACTGTTTAGGGGCACACGGCACGGTTGTCCCTTGTCCCCCTTGTTATTTAATCTGGTATTAGAGCCTTTGTTAGCATATATTCGGCTACATAGGGGAATTAGGGGTTTGTGTGTGGGGGATGGAGAAATTAATGTCTTAGCTTATGCTGATGATGTAGTAGTTATTTTCAGTAATCCTGCAGAGGGGGGTCAATTGTTGAAAGGTGTTTTTGAAGAAGTGGGGAAGTTATCAGGTTACCGGATCAATTGGGGGAAAACAGAAGTATTTCCGGTAAGGGACTCGCAAAGGCAGGGGCAATTGTTAGGCTGGAATTGTAGATGGGAGAATGTAAGAGTAAAATACTTAGTTATTCACATTGTTCGCGACATAAAAAAGATAGTCGATTATAATGTAATTAGAACCATAGAGGTCATCCATAAAGACATTAGGCAATGGGGGTGTTTCATATTGTCCATATGGGCTAAAATTAATGCAATTAAAATGCATTTATTACCAAAAGTCCTGTATATTATTCAGTCGTTGCCCTTACATTTTACAAAGAAAGTACTTCAACGGATAGATTATTCCAGGACTTTTTATAGGGGAGGGGAAAAGAGCCAAAATTCCACGGTACATTATGGTCCGCAGCGCCAAAGATGGAGGTTTTGGATACCCGGTCCTTAAGAATTATAGTAACTTTTTTTATTGAAAAAGATGTCTAGCTATTTTATTGGGGATCCAAGCCAGATGCCTTGGTGGGTTCAGATTGAAATGCATACGTTTTTGCCGTATGACATTAAGTGTCTGTATTCATTTGGAACATTATCTGGGAAGGTGCAGCGTTTAAAACCAGTTTTGGCTACAAAAGACGCATTGGCGTCACTGATAGTGGGAAGTGGGCAGGGATTATTTGTTTATGAAGGGGCCTCACTTTGGCATAATCCTTGTCTACAAATTAATAATAGAATGTTAAATTGGAGAACTTGGGTTAGTAGAGGTATTTTAAAGGTTAGTGATGTTTGGAGCAATGAAGGGGTGGTTCCCTTTGAGGGACTAGTGGAGAAATTTGGACTGCATTATAGAGAGTTATGGATGCATCACACTCACGGGAACTTGAAGTCCTCAAAATATTGGCCTGTGCATAACAAAAGGTGTCAAATATTTAGAAAATTATGCAAACAGATGTACAGTAGTTGAACTCATGGGAAAAACTGAGGTTGGCATGGACGGATGAGCTGGGTAGAGAACTGACACAAGATGAATGGGAAAGGGTCTGGAGAGTTTCGGTTGAAGCTAAAGCAGATTTACAACTGCGTTACACTCATCAGAGAATATTGAGTAGAACCTATTGGACCCCGGGCCGTATGTATGCTTTAGGAACGGTGATGGTGACAGTTGTTGGGGTTGTGGGAAAGAGAGGGGTAGTTTGCTTTATATGTTGTGGAGTTGTGAAAGAGTGACACATTTCTGGAGAGATGTGGTTGATAGGATCGACCAGGTTTGGGGCATCACCTATCCACGGAATCCATTAGCAATCATTTTGCAATTACCAAGGAATGGTTGCAAATATGATTGGGTAATATCTTGTTGGATTGCCAAAGTTCTGTTAGTAGCTACTAAGCAGATATTAAAGGTCTGGTAGACAAGAAAGAAACCAACAGTAGAGGATTGGATTTTAGATGTGCAAGTTCTATCTAAATATGAGAAGACTATGTTTTATAAGCAATGCAAAGAAGCACGTTATGATGAACAATGGGGGAATTTCAATGATTTTTATGGGTAATCATCTGGATCGGAATTGTGGAATAGAATGGGTTTGCATCACGTCTAATGGATACGTTTTCGGGGGGAGGGTGCTTGTGTTGTTATGTTCTTTTGTTTTGTGTTGTCTGCTATGTTTGGGAATGTCAGGCCACCGCTCATGGCTACGTTTTTAAATGTGTTGGGGTTAATATGTATTTCGAGGTTATTGTTTATTGTATTCTTTGATTCAAGTTTATGTTGTTACCTGGATGATAGCCTGCTGGCCTAGTAACATTTGCTTTGTACTTGATATGTTTCTTTCTTGTTGAAAATAAGAAATAAAGTTTGGAGAAAAAAAACCTATACAAAGAAATCCAATCTTTCTCCAATTCTCCCATTGTATTTGGTTGTAGTTAGCTTCACTACCATCTTCAGCTCATGTGTACAACACACCCCTTTTTAGGATTTTTCCGTGGTAAGTCATGACATCATCATACAGTTACATATTCACATACAAACATAATTCATTACAAGTCCCATCTGGCCTGAGACAACTTAACCTCGGACCTGATTGCACATTGTTTGCAAGAGTACTTCAAACAATATAAGAAATGGATGAATAAACAGGTTCCCTTTGAAATGGCGATAGCCATCTCACCCACAGTGACTTGCTTGTGTCTCTGAACACTCTAATCTATATGACTACAAATTTAACATGCATGGCCTCTGGCCACAAACTGAGAAAACAATCAAAACACAAGGCATATCGGTCAACTCTGGCCTCAGGCGTCCTTCACTCCAGGTTTATTGCTGGTTAAAAAGCAAATGGCCAAATCCAATAACAAGCTCCCATGCACTTAACAGATTACATCTTCCTTCCGTGATACTGCCAAACCATAAAAACGATGGGCAGGTGTAAGGCTTACCTCTGGTGCCCTGCAGCAGTGCCTGGTCCTGATCGCCGGAAGTGTGATCCCTTGGTGGTATGGTGCTTAACCCAAACCACTCCCTTCCCACTGTTCCGCTGAAAGGCTGTTTGCCCAGTGTATGGTACAGTTGGGAGTGATTTGGCAGTTCTCTTTATGGTGGGGTTGATGCTGGACCCTCTGGGTGGACCGATGGGTGGACAAACAAGGAAAGGGGTAAGCCACAGTGTCTTCTGCTCTCCTACCACCACCCTTACTCTCCCCAGGCTATGCTGGCTGGCAGTGCAATGAATCTTGCTCACCTTTGTATAAAAGAGTGCTCAGGACATCAAGCCGTCATCTCTCTCCAGTATCTTCACTGATATGTGTGGCCCAGTCCAGCTGCGGCACACGTGATGCCTTCAGGTAAGTGTCCTCTGTGTGCGCAGCCTAGTACTCTTCTTGCGGTGTCAGCGAGTGCTTTAGCACTCCTCAGCGCTATTTATATCTTCTCCTACTTCAATAATGTCTTTGAACTATGAGAAGATGTTGGCGTGCAAGGCGCCTTGCAATTTAAAGGTGTCCTTTACTTGTTTGTAAAACGCTCCTTCGCCATGCGTGGTTAACGTGTCTTTTCCTTTTGCTTTCAGGCTTTCTGCAGCGTGCTGTTTCCTGGTTGCTGAGCCCCTCCGAAGTGCAGAGCGCCTGGACCGAGGGCGGATTTTGTCGGAGGTAAGTCTATCTGATGGGGGGATGAGGGAGCGTGCTGGAGATGAACTCTGAATACTGTTTAGTGGTTACTTTGGTGATTTTTCTTTCCCCAAGAGCTACAGACCGCTGCGGTAGAACAGAGATCTTCAGGGAATCCAGCTGCAGCCACAATGAGTGTCCTAAGCGCCCGAAGACTGCAGTATCCGGAGGAGGTAAGCAGAAGCAGCTGAAGGGGTGGAGCCGTAGCATGAGGAATCCAGGCTGGAAGGCAAGCGTTACGCAGCTTCCAACAAAGCCGTAGAAAATGCTAAGCACTGGGTGTGGCCCAGGGAGGCGTTTATATAGCCCTGGGCTACACCCAGCACCACTAGAACCCCAATGATTCTTGTGACATGGTCTGCCAGGGGTCATCTTGGTTTCTGTATGGCATCCTGCTCTGGGGGCCATCTTGGCGGAAGCTGCTGCCACTGTTTGCAAACTGCAGCCTACGCCAGCCGGCAACCCTCAATGTCCAGGCCTTGCTCACATTATGTGCCTGCGTTTTGCCAGGGATCATGGCAGATGGCCTGTTGGCCATTAACTATGCTAAGGTCATAGTTACTCATTACCTCTCCTCTGGCCTCCAAAACCTGCAAACCCAGTTTTCCCAGCCACTTGGAATTCCCCTCATAAACCCGACTGAAGAGTTTAACCAGTTTTTGAAAAGAGCACATGGCATATAGATTTGTAAATTCCCCATGTATGTAATATCAGTGCATGCATGTTTTAAAAACAATCGTGTCTCCTTCACAGTGGGTTCTTCATGACACATCCCCTTCCTCGCATGTGCATTATGAAGCTCCTCGTTGCCCAGCTTCCAGGTGCTTCGTAACACTCCAGACACAGATTGTTTTTATATTTTATTGTTAATTTTTTACATTTATCTTGCTGTGCGTGTGCAAATCTTAAATGTATCAATTTAAACACAAATTATACTTACAGTAACACATATCCCATTCTCATTAACTATGCTAGATGCATAAATAAATGTAACATCGCTCCAACGTCACGCTCCCCCAATCAAAAATATGGTGCATTCAACACAAACCCCACTTTCTCATTGGGACCTTTCCTGACCACCCCAATAGATTTCTAAGCAAGAAATGCAGTTGGAGACCCTCAAACATCTAATCAGTATATTTAAACTTCTTTTTATTGTTTCGTAAACAAAAACAGATAAAAAACAGCATTAAACTAAACCCACTCTCCCTGGCCCCCCTGCCACAGCACCAATGGTCCTTCCCCCCCGGCCGTTTCCCATCCTGCCTTTCAGCCATAGATGTCTAATAGTTTGAGTCTTTGAGGGCACCATTGTTCCATGAATTCCCCTTTCAGGTAGTCCAATGACTCTCCCCAGTCCGCATAAAAGGTCTCCAGTTTATTATTGGCAGCGTAAGTTGCACATTCCATCAAGACAATATCCCACATCTTCCTTAACCATTCTTGCTCTGTAGGGATCGTAGGGCCCTTCCACTTCTGTGCGATGAGGGACATTGCTGCCAGCGTGAAGATCACTTTCGCCTTGGTACATCCTCGTCTCTCCACTTCGTCCATCTGCCCACTTTTGCACAATAGAATCTCCCGGGGGTCTTGGTAAACTCCCTCCCCCAAAGCCTGAGCAATAGCCCGAGCAATTACGCACCAGAAAGGCTGAATAATGGGGCAGTCCCACCATATATGCGTAGCTGTACTGACTTCACCGCAGCCCCTCCAACACTTCCCCAAAGAAGCCGGATACATCGCATGAAGTCGGGCAGGAGTATAATGCCATCCGTACATATATTTATACCAAGTCTCCTGCAACTGGATCACTTTTGCCACCTTTGGGATCTGCTTCCACAGCCTCTCCCAGTCACCCTGTTGCATTCTGGCTCCAGATTGCCATCCCCAGTCCCTCATATACACCCAGATGACTCTCGTGCCGGTTTTCTCTAATTGCTTGTACAAATCTGAGATCAACCCCCTAGATCCCTCATGGGTTGTTAAAAACCGTTCAAATTGTATTAGGTCTCTAGTCGCGGCCTTCCTTACCTCCACAGTGCCTAATTTGTAAATACTGAAGTCTCTCCCGCTCTCCCAAACCGAACTCCTGTTTACATTCCTCAAATGTTTTCACCCTTTCCATGTTGAACATGTCCCTCAGGGTTCTGCAACCCCCACTCTCCCGTTCTAGGAACGCTCCCCTCTCCAGCCCCGGAGTGAAGTCCCCGTTATTGAGATAGGAGTGAATGCTGATGGGAATGTCGTGATCCCCCGCTTCTCTACTGCCCGGTCCCAACTGTCCACTACTCCATTTGTAATAGCACTCAGGTAGAGGTGGGGAGGTCTCCGCGTTCGTGGGAGCCACAGGACTTCCCCCAGGTGATGCCGAGCTACTGCTCTATCCATTTTCACCCAATGCTTAAGGTAATCCTTTGAAAAACATTCCTTAATTAACCTAAGTTGTGTTGATTCATGGTAGCGGCGAACGTCGGAGAAGGCCAAGCCCCCCTCTCCTTGGAAGCCGTTAGTAGTCGCCTGGATAAGCGCAATCTCTTGCCCTCCCAGACAAAATCCCTGATCACCCGATCCAGTTTCTTGAAAAAACTTTCCGGTAACCGCAGGGGGATAGCCTGAAAAAGATAAAGTACCCGGGGGAGAATCACCATTCTGAGGACTGCCCCCCTTCCCAGCCAGGATATCCACAGGGCGCCCCATTTCCGTAGGTCTTTTTTAATTGCCAAAAGCATGGGCTCATAATTTGCTCATGCCAGCCCGCCAACGAGGGGGTTATCCTTACTCCCAGATAACGCAACCCGGTCGGATTCCACTTGAACGGGGACACCGCCCTCGTCTCCCTCGCTTCCTGCTGCCCTAGGGACAGATTCATCAACTCTGACTTCTGGAAATTAACCCGCAAACCTGAAAGTTCTCCAAAAGTGTTTAGTAATGCTGTGCTTGCTTTAAGGACTCCTTTGGGTTCGTTAGTGTGAGCAAAATATCATCGGCGAAGGCCGCTACTTTATTTTGCTCCCCTCCAAATGGTATATCCCGAATATCTTCTGCCTGACGTATTGCCAGAAGGAGTGGCTCCAAGTATATGGCATAGAGCAATGGGGAGAGGGGGCACCCGTGTTTCGTTCCCCGCTGGAGTCTGAAGGGCTGGGACATCTCCCCTTTCACCAGGATACGTGACGTAGGGTTTTTATAATTAGCGGCGACCAAGTTTATAAATCCCTTCCCCAATTCCATTTTCCCCATCACCTGAAATAAAAACGACCACTCCACCCGATCAATCGCCTTTTCGGCGTCAAGTGCCAATAGGATCGCCGGAGTGGCCGTCTTGCGGAATTTTTTCACTAGGTGAGCTACCCTCCTGATGTTATCAGCGGTTTGCCTTCCCATCACAAAACCTGCCTGATCTTGGTGGATTAGCGAGGGAAGATACTTTTCCAGGCGCTTCGCCAATATTTTAGTAAAAATGTTTGCCTCTGTGTTGATAAGGGCAATGGGGCGGTAGGAAGTACATTCTTCCTGGTCTTTCCCTGCTTTATGTATAAGGGTAATTTTGGCCTCCTCCATCGTCGGAGTGATTCCGCCCTCAGTGCTAAACAAGTTAAATAGTTGTGTTAAATGTGGGACCAAGAGGTGGGAATAAGCTTTATAGACGGAGGACGGTTAGCCATGGGGCCAGGAGCCTTGTTTTGGGGGAGAGATACTATAGTTGCCCTCACCTCATCCTCTGTGATAGGTCGGCCTAAATCCTCGCCCTCTTCCCTGGATAGTTGCGGGAGCGGTATGTTCCCCAACATGGGAGTGGATATTGGGAAGAGTAAAGAGCTTCGTAGAATTCCACTATCCTCCCCTTTATTTCTTCGGCCCGGGTGAGTCTCCTACCCCCCTCATCTTTAATAGCCGTTATCACTTTCTGCTCCCTTTGTCCCCTCAAGAAGCGAGCTAGGAGTGAATCTGCCTTATTGGCCTTTGCATATCATTTTTGCCTCACCCTGATCACAGCTTCTTCCGCCTTTTTGATTCTCAGAATCCCGAGCTGGCCTTCCGCTAGCCTATACTCCCTGTGTGCCTTCCTCGTAGGGGTTTCCCGCATCCGGGCTCTAGCGACCTCAACGTCTCTCTCCAGCTGAACTTCTAAACCCCCTCTCCGCCTTTATTGCGATTAATTCCCCCATCAGAGTAGCCTTGAAGGCGTCCCATCTTGTGCTCAGACTCGTGTCCGAACTGTTATTCCTCTCAAAGAAATCCCGAATCTTGCCTCCTAACTCCTCTCGTATCACATGATCCCTCAGGAGTTCCCCTGGGAATTTCCAGCCCCACACCCCCGGCCTTCGCCTCTCAAGCCTCAGTTTCATTTGCACCACCTTATGGTCAGCTATTCCCATAGGGCCCACCTCTACAGCCTCTACCTCTCCCATTAGACTGGCGGATACCCAAATGTAATCAATTCAGGAATGGGTTCTGTGAACATCGGAGAGGAAGGTAAAACCCTCCTCGTCTCCCCGTAGTACTCGCCATGTATCACGTTGACCGGCCTCCTCCCATCTCTCCCTCAGCTGGGGAGAGGCCACCACTCTGCCCCCTATCCCTCCATGTCAGGACCGGTCTCGTCCCCTGTCCCAGGCCAGATTGAAATCTCCCATCAGAACCACTTGGCCTCTCGTGAAATTCTCCAAGACACTTAGGGTATTGCGCAGGAACTGTTCTTGGCCCACATTAGGACCATATACTGATGCGATGGTATAGCACGAACCCATTATCTCCCCCGGTACCTTCCGTTCCTGTCTCTGAGGATCTCCTGGAGTCTAAAGTCGATCCCCCTCCCAAAGGCCAGGGCCACCCCCCTTCTTCGTAGAGCCAGATGCACACCACATCTGTGGGAAGCCCTTCAGGCGCAAACGGCCCTGATCTTGCCGCCTTACATGAGTCTCTTGTAGTGCCAACACATCCGGCTTGTGAGATCTAGTAAATTGCTCCAATTTTGTTTGCTTGAGGGGAGAGTTAAACCCCTCACATTATGTGTTAGCCACCGAAAAGCAACGTTTGGGCATAATGGGATGCTTCTAGCAGATTTGCTAGCTCTCCCTTGGTGCACCCAGTGCGTGTCCCCCCTCCCTTCCTGGGGGGGGCTCAGATATCCTCCCCCCCTTCTGCCCCTCCCAGCCCCCAGATTGCTAGACCCCCGAGACCTTCATTCTCCATTGACTGCTGTGACACCCACCCAAACCCCCCCTCCCCGAAACCCCAGTTTAGGGCGAGGGCCTTCTCCATGTGAGCTCGCCGATTTACCATTAGGACTGCCGCCCGTCCGTTCCCCTGCTCCGTTCCCATGGGCCTGCTTCTGCCCCTCTCTGCCCTTGACCTCTCTCGCGTCCCGTAGTATATTTAAATCATCATTTATATAATTTAAGAAAGTTTGTCAGGGATCTAGCAATGCTTAATGCCATTTGTCCTAGATAAGGTATATGTCCGGCTGCCAGATTTTGTTGATTTTAGCACTTTTGAGCTTCTGAGATAATATGTAGGAGGTATTATCTAACGGAATTTAAGAGAAATATATGCAAATTATATGTTATGTTGGTTAAGACCTTGTATGTCGAATTGTGCTATATTTTATTGTTGAACTACTGTAATTATCAATGGGCCTCATTCCGACCCTGGCGTTAACCAAGGCGCTATTAGTGCCTTGGTTGACGCCGTTATTTTTCCGACTCCGCCATGGTGAATGGCGGAATTACCGCCCCATTCCAAGGTTGGCGGGGGCGGTAATTCCCCATTCACCATGGGCCCTTCCCCATTCCCATTTTTGCCCCATAGGGCTCAATGGGAATGGGGAAGGCGCTAATTACGGCACCGTAAATTACGGTGCCGTAATTAGCTCCTAGGTCCCTTTGCGGGTTGGTTTTTTAACGCCTGCAAAAAGCAGGCGTTAAGTACCAACCCGCAAAGGGAACTCGGAATAGGGCGGTAAGGGTTTAACGGCACCGGTCTCGTTACCGGTGACCGTTAACCCTTACTGCCCTACTCGGAATGACCCCCAATGTGTGTAAGTATACATTTTTTACTTTACAGGAATAATGTGCAAGATTTATATTTAAAAAACACTTAAAAAATACAATGTAAAGGGATGTGGTCCCGCCCCCTCTTATTTGAATTATATTTTAGAACCATTTTTAAGAATGTTATCAAAGGACCATCTTGAAGAATATTTCACTGGAGCCTTGTTGGGGTAAAGACTGTCCAAAGTACCCATGCATTAGGCTGAACATAAGGATTTCCAATGAGGATGCAGACTCTCTCCTCAACTGCTTCAGGGAGACATTTGAAGTGACCTGTTGAAGGGGAGCCTGATTGCTGCTGGAACCCTGGTACCCAGGACTCTGCCTGCTTAAGTGGCAGCCCTGCAAGTGTCCCTGACAACCTTCCTGGCTGGGAAGGGCAGAAGTTGGACTCACTCACCTTTCCTCTGGGACCCAGGTGAAGGATCCCACAGCCCCTCAAGACACTTCCATTGGCTCTTTCTGCAATTTCAAGCACCTGGGAGCATGCCAAAAGCCTTCAAGCTGCTGTAAAGACCAAACAGAGCTGCCGTTGGCACTCTCTTTGTACTGACCCGAACCTCGCTGCCAGTGCCAAGCTTCTTTGATCCATTAGCTATTCCACATGTCCAATGCACCACATTATGGGATCCAGTCGAGTCAGCTCGCCAGTCAAGCTGAATCTCTGCTTTCCTTGCATCAAGTCCCTTTCAAGCTTTGCCTGTCCCAAGCTTCTTCAAGCCATGAGTCATGTCGCTCATCGAACCACATCGCTCTCGCCAACTCAATGCACCCAAAAATTCCCAGAATTCCAGCTTGACTCTGAGGCGACCATAAGAAGATAAGAAGGTATGTATAAACAGAGGCGTAGACAAGGTAGGGACTGAGCGGGAAGGCCCTCCCAAAATCTGTAAATGCCCACTCAGCAGCGTGGTGTGGGCATTTACAGATGTTAATGTCTCTGCGATGGGCCCAACAGCAATAGCTTACGGTCACACATTTTAGAAAATCCTGGCTGCGCCTCTGTATATATGTGGTTCTGCCCCTGGTCTTGTTCTGGGGGCCTTAGTGACATTTAGGATTTCATTTTATAGCATAAAGACATAGGGCATCATTACGAGTGTGCTGGTCCGGTAACAATGGTGCAGGTAAGCCTACCGGGACCAGTGTTACCGGACCGGCACACTCCTAGTCTGTGGGCGGGTGTGGTATGCCCTGGCGGGAGCGATGGCACCCTCCCACAGACTTTCACAGAAGCATCGGCACAGTTATTAACGGTGCCGGTGCTTCTGTCATCCCCATTCCTATTGAATCCTATAGGACTCAAATGGGAATAGGGATTAACATTTTTCCAGCACCTGTCTTCCAGGAACACCAGAGTCGTAATCCCCCGGTGTTTCCATGAAGCCAGGCGCTGGAAAAAGTCTTGAGTCCGCCGGCAGCCTGGTGGTGTTAACGGCATGGCTACCACCAGAGAGGCCCATATTCTTTACGTTGATTGACTTTTCTACAAGACTACTTACCTGCAGACCTCTGTTCTTCAATACCCAGAGTGGCCTTTCTTCCCAAAGAGCATCTTATTACGGAGATGGGTTGTTAGTGTATTTAATAGTTTGGCTTTCCTTTATGAAAAGTATAGTGAACATACACCACACAAGACGGAGGACTAAAGCGCACCACAGCAAGTACAGGGAGTTGGAGGGACTTCCGAGTGGGAGGTAGAGCCGGGCCCCCATTGAGGGCCTTAACGGAGTCTAAAGAGGGAGATGGGGGCATCCTAGATCGAACCACAGACAGAGGGGATAAGAGTTGAAAGAAAAAGAGTAGCGACTGAACAGGAACCCACAGAGACCAGGTAGATCGAGAGCACAGGGAAACGGTCCCACCACCCCCTGACGCACCCCGAAAGAGGCAGAGGAAATAAGCGGTAGGTACACACCAGTATAGGCCAAAGGGCAAAACGGCTGCAGAATTAAATTATCCAGAATACTGGGAAGGGGGGCGGGGGCACTGTTCCGAAATAGCCCAGCAGACAACCCACAAGCTTACACAGAATAAACGAGGGAGATCCGCCGCCCTACTAGACCACCACAATACATGACACTAGCAGGGACTCGTACTTAGCGTAGGTAGGAGGTACGATGAAACACCACCACTAACCTGATCCACTAATAATCTCATCCCTCTGCTGACACCTCTCAAATTCTAAACATAACACAACTATAACTATACTGCACAAAAGACCGCACTCACTTCACTACACTGCAACAACGAAACAAACCACACATAGGCTTGCACAACAGCACAGGACAGCTACCGACAGGAAAATCACACCGATGCGCAGCGAATGGTGTAAACAGAACTGAAGCTGCCAACAGCACATCACAGCTCTGTTGTGCTTTTTCCCCGCTAATTCCTACTAACTTACCCTACACCCATGCTTTTCAGACCTGCCAGAGCGCCAGGGGACCACACCGGTGGAGATAGTGCGCGGCATAAATATCTTTTAACATAACAAGCGCAGTCAGCGCTGGGAGGCTGTGGTGACTAATTGGTGTTTCAATGTTTTACCTGGCAGCTTTCGTGAAGCTGACCCGCCATTTTTACACTGGATGTGGAGGTAGGGTGACCAGACGTCCTGGTTTTCCAGGGACAGTCCGGGGAAATCTCCCTCTGTCCCGGGGTCCCGGGATTTTTTTAATTTTAAAAACCCTGTCCAGGGTTTGCAAGGTGGGTGGCTACAGTCCCTGTTTTTGCTGGGACCCAAATTCGAAATCCCAAAATCGGGTCACGGCGCAACTCTTCCTGCGTGAATGGAGGCAGGAAAAGTATTTCACGCCCCCATTTCCTCCCCCTTCCCCTCCGCAGCACTCTCCTCCAATGAGAGGAGTGTGCCTTTGAGCACACCCCCTCCCTGCCCCCGCAAAGGCCAGCGACATAGAGGTAGGACTACAGTGTTATTTGTATTTACGGTAGTCCTACTTCTATGTCTATGACCTGTCTGGTTTATTTTCTTTTTTATCTGGTCACCCTATGTGGAGGGCCTTAAAAAGCTGCACCTGCCGACTGCCTTATCTCACAGCCACTTCACATTCAGAGACGATCAGCGCGAGCCTGTAAGCATCCAGAACTTAATAGTCTTGTGAAGCTGTATTTGAATAAATAACTTGTCTCCCTTGTAACGTGTTGTACCTAAGAAGCCGTCTGGGCTCTGAACACCCTTTGGAATGACCACTGAGTAACCGGGACGCAATTACAATAGCCAACAACATGTCTAGCACAAAAATCAGAAATGCAGGGTGCGTTTAATATCACGGCTAATCCAGCAGTGAGTAACAATTTGCTGCTAAACCTGTGTCTGAGTTTACAGAAAGGACAGTCCCACCCCAGACTAATAAAGAACTCTATTATAATGTCACCAACCCACCTGGACCTGGACCTGTGTGCATTTTCGAAATCTCTTGAGAATTTGAGCCCCCTGCGCTAGGGCCCATTCACACCGTTCTCGCAGGAATCAAGCAACATGGAAACAGCAGTGCACCCGTGTTCGAAAATCGCCATCAAAGAGAAATGATGTGGTCAGAACCAGGGGCGCAACTAAACCTACATTTTGGGGCTGTGGCTGGGAGCTGGTGGTGAGGCTATCCCTTAGAATGTTGGGCAACAGGTCGAGACGCTAACTTCAGAGAGGGTGGGGGAGGAGAAAACTTACTTACGTGCGGCCACCTCTAACTTTTTTACATATTCGAATGAGTCTATTTGAGTGCCGCTTCAATGTTACAAGCATTTAACTCTCTCCTTCACGTCTGAAACCATGCACTTAAAGGGGAAGTGCGCTCAAAAATGTTCTTGTCCCAAAAGATGGGTAATAATCAAAAATATATATAACACATTTTTAAAGGAAGTTCCTATATAAAGTTTTTACATGGAGGCATCCATTTTGTGATATGAAGCAGCCTCCTCTGTTAAGTAGCAAAATCCCCTTACTGGGAGCTTTTGCTTACTGCAGTCAGAGAGCAGAGCTTAACATAGAGAGGAGGCTGCCAGTGTTTACAATTGCCTTCCCTTTCATTTTACGTTTTCGGTGCTCCCCAAACCCAGGGAAGCACAGAAAACGTCAAATGAAAGGCAGAGCAATTATAAATCAAAAGAAAACCATTGCAATCATAAATAAAACAACGTTGTATTTATAAATGCTGGTACTTTCCTTTGAGTCTCCCGGGCTCACCACAGTTTCACTTTTTTTTTTTGGAAAGCCACTGCAATCATAAATATAACACAGTTGTAATTATAATTGCGATTGTTTTCTAAGTAAAAAAAGAAATAATAAGCACTTACCAGCAGCAGACGGCTGGAAGGATCCTGATTGCATTCTCTGCTCTCCAGCAATAATGAAGCAAAAGCCGCTGTAATACACAAAGTAATAAACAAAAGCTACCAGTAGGTGGCTTTTGCTTCATTATTGCCGCAAGGGCAAAGCGTAAAACAAGCACAGGAGGCTCATCCATTTCACAAAATGGATGCGTCCTAGTGCCCGAAACTTTAGAGCCTCATTTGCTCAAAATTGTACATAGGAACTTTATTTTATATATTTTTGATTATGGCCCATCTTTTGAGCCAATACATTTTTTTTGAGTGAACTATTCCTTTAAATTTCCTGGTGGGGCAGCCCAAGAAACTTAAAAAGAACACCACAGCAATCATAAATACAACAATGTTGTTTTTATAAATTTTGGTACTTTCGCTTCCACCACCCGGGGAGCCCGGGAGACTCAAAGCGCGAGCCACTGCAATCATGAATACAACGCGGTTGTATTTGTAATTGCTGTGGATTTTTTAAGTAAAAAAAATAATAATAAGCACTTACCAACAGCAGACGGCTGGAAGGATCCTGACTGCATTCTCTGCTCTCCGGCAATAATGAAGCAAAAGCCGCTGTAATAAACAAAAGCTACCAGTAGTGACTTTTGCTTCATTATTGCGCGAGGGCAGAACTTAACACAAGCACAGGAGGCTCATCCATTTCACAAAATGAATGCCTCCTGGTGCTCGAAATGTTTGAGGTTGAGTCATTTGCTCAGAATTTGACATAGGAACTTTCTTCATATTTTTTTAATATATTTTTATTTTTGTTACATCTTTTGAGCCAATACAATTTTTTGAGTGAACTATTCCTTTAAGAACTGCTGTGAGAATGAGCTGTCTCCTGGCCCTATGCCCGACCCTTCCAATCATTCCACTGTCATGCAAGTACAAACCCCCCCCCCCACGATTTCAATTGCCTAAAAATGTACGCATATGATGGAGGTGTTAACAATGAAATGATATACTTTAGAACATTGCAGGGCATTTGTTAACAGAGAAGCCCCGGTGCCATTTAATGCTTGTGTCCTGTTCTGTCCGGCCAGGGCTCTGTAGGGCAGCCAGGTCTAGTCAACATATCCCAAGTATTAAAGTGTGCTTGCTAGAGGGCCAGAGGTCTGGCAAACAACACACTGATAAAGCAACAAATGAATCCAACTGAACTAATATATCTGAACCCATGGACTTGCAGAATAACAGGAAAAAAATTCGGGGGACGCAGAGTTAGAGCCTATTTAGGAAACACAGGACAAAACCTCTGCAATAGCGCTTGATATAGCACGTACTAATCCGGGAAAATCAATCTCAACATTGCAAGACTCCTTCTGCGAGGCCGGGTATCAAACAGAAACAGCACATAAGGTGAGGTAAAAAAATAACATGACAAAAATAAATGGCTACAAAAAAACAATTAAAAGCCAAAATGTCAGCCCGAGGCTGAGATTCCGGATGCCCGACTTGAAAAAACGCATGATACTAACCTAGAAATGACCAATTCCACTGAAGTAGGGAGAAAGGTGGCTAGAAATAAAAGAAGCGTAAAAACAACAATCTGGATGGATGACTAATGGAGCACAAACTGAAGGTCCGACCGATTCAAACGGGGGAAGATCATGCAAGCAGGATGAGCTTCGACATGGAAACAGAAGGTGAAAGTGAGCCCTTTTCTCCGTCCCAAGTAGCAGGAGTGATAGAAGGGTACCAAAACAGTAGAAGAACGGTGACCCCGCGGGGAACAGAGTGGGGAGGAAGGGGGCAATGTGCAAAACATTTTGCAAGGGGTACAGTCATGCTGGTTGACAGCCAATTAAGCTGAAATAGATTTCAGTTTAGCTGTAACTGATATCTGGTGGTAAAGTGGAGAAGTGTGCTTTAACCTCACAAAGAACAGTTCCGGAATGGTGAAAATGGTTGCAAAAAGTAGCAGGGCTGTTAACAGTAAAAAAATAAGAGTAGTGAAATACAGTTCCAGACCGTTCCCACCCACTTCAACCACTGAGGTGACAGATAAATTGGACACTTCGAACATTTTTTTTATTTTTTTAAAATTATTTTTATTGGTTTGTTACAAACCTTTAAAAAAGAAAAAAGGATAGAAAAGAGAAAACAAAAGAGAACCAGAAAAACCGGGAAAAACTACGAAAAAGCAAAAACAATCAATAGAGTCATCGTGTGACATGGATTTGTTAGCAAACTATTTTGAGGTGGTTATGCATTCACCAGGGACTTCGGAAATTGGTGCATGACAGAACTAAAGCGTGTCTTCCACTGATGCTAATTAACCGGCCACTTCGAACATTGCCACCGGTAAAGAGCAAGAAGAACAGAGGCGTTAATAATCCAAATGGCCATTCAAAGTTTTGCTCTGCAACTACAGGAACATCTATGGAAGAGACACCCCTCATTCAGCAGTTAAACACTAGAATCACATGAAAGAGGGGCCATAAGGAACCGTTTGTCAACTGTGAAGAGTTTTACAAGGGAAGAGCAGAAGCACAACTCTTATCATACAAGATGTTTTTGACCTTGAGGAGGAGGGGGCCATTAACAGACTCCATTTAGTACCCGAACTGCATGTGATTACCACAAAGGACAAAGTCACAGTAGAAATCTTGGAAGATACCTACCTGTGGTGTCCCTTTAATTAGCATACGCGGTGGAGTGACGTAACTCTGTTGCAAGTGGATCTCAATAAATGGGTGGCGTCGCGTGTGCTTGGCAGAGCACACGTGGAGCCCAGCCGGGAAGCAGAGCCTCATGTTTTTTATGTTGGCTGGGAGAGCTCCCGGTGCAACAAGCGTCCTCCTACAAATACCATATCATATCAGGGGGCCCCCTCGTCATTGGTGACGAGCTGGTCATCCATGCTTGCAAAGAGCTGCTGTGCTAAAGCGGCAGTGAGATAAGATCTGCGTCTCGATGAAAGAACTTATTCTCATGCCGCAGAGCCGACACGTGCAGCGTTTACTGCCACCATTGTCTGCCATACCAGTGGGTGAGGTTGCAGCTCTATAGAGGAGTGCTGAGCACCTCCCACGCCATATTTTTTGGAACACCCGCTGCCACATGGATACACTGTTGCAAGCTGGGAGTTTGGATCGATCATCAAGTACAAAGAAGGTAAGGGGAACGTGTGACTTGGCAAGAGGAGGGGGAGAGTGTCATCGGGCGGTGCCCGTGGAGTCTATGGAGGAGGTGGAGGATCCGCCATTAACGCTCCTTCACGTTATTTGCCTAACGTGATCATGTGTTCCAGCTTTTGGATCCTTCACCAGCATAATAGCTGGCTCCGCCCACCTCCTCACTGTGTTGCAACCACTTTTGCCGTACTATTTCCTGGTTGTCACGCTGTAAGTACTCTAACGCCCCGTGGCTCCTTCACACTTCTTCCTCTCTGGTGAATCCCTTTTCTGCATTGTGCTCTGCCCTTCCCTTGCTCGCACTCTACTTTTCTCCCTCTGGCCCACGGCACCTCCGTTCGGCTATCCCTCTTTGCTCCACGGCTCCTCCATGCAGCTATCTCTCATTGCCTTGCGGCTTCCCCGCACTGCTATCCCTCATTGACAGGCTGGTATTTAACATACTAGCAGTTCGCACAGCTCTAGTATCCCACCATGTTTCATAGCGCAGTTTCATAATGGGGCCATCAGACTGAACTAGACCATTTGGTTAGGGGCCTAAAGTGAATACATTTAACCAACATTGTCACAACCGCTGCTATACAAGTATAGCCCTGATACTAGAGAAGATATATTATGTCCTAGAAAGGTGGAACATGTAATCTAGGGTGAACATGGAGTGAGTGTGGAGTGGAAATGTTTTTTGGATTTTTCCCATCACCTGCAAATTGTAAGGAAGGGCAGGTTGAGTACCCTTGCTACACTCTTCCTAATTGGCTTTCAGATGAAGACTATGGTAAAGTATTATCTGCAACTGTACCCCTATTAATTGCAGCCCCAATTTGTCATTCTCCAATTTTTGTTACTGTGACAAACAAACCACCTATCCCAAATTATCTTAGCTGGCCTAAACCTTCAAATATATCTAATTTGCATTTGTTTTGTTCTTCTAATTTGCTTTTTTGCATATTAAGAACATTTGAAGGAGGGCATCATTGTTTGTTTTTTGTATATTAAGAAATGTTCAAGGAGAGGGTCATTGTTTGGTATTGAAATGGCACTGTACAGGTAATGGTGTGGAATATAACGCCTTCTGTGGTACACCAACATGGGACCCAGCGCAGAGTGAATTTACCTAAAGCAGTACACATAGTGGCCATACCAGGTTAATGTGACATACATAGGGAAGTAAATCATTGCAATGGCTCCTTATGTTATCCAGTGACCCATTTGACAGCCACTGATGACACAGTACCAGATAAAATTAATGCCAACAGGCCATGGCTATGGTGTTTTCACATGTGCGGTTCAAATGATTTTTCATGTTTAGTTATTCAAGCTTCTTTCTCCCATGTCATTAACCCAATGGAGTTTACAAATGGCATCTTATTAGCTGATCATGAACTGTGGCCCAATGTGCTGAAGAGGTGCAGCAATATGTAAATGTATTGATAATATTTTTTATGTTGTTACCTAAAAGGTATTATTTCTGTTTGTAGACTTAAAGTTTTTGTTGGTTTACACAAAGTGTTTTTTTAAAAGTCCACTTTTTTAATGGTTATATAATTGGTTATGAAATAATTGAAAGTACTATTACATTTGGCTAATTATTGTGTATAATATTGTATTGGAACAGATCAATATTGCATGCAATAGTGTTAGCTTTATTTATTTAGTTGTATAAAATCTAAGTAATATTTTTGTCAATTTTGATTTCATCTGTATCACGGCCTCTACATTTCTCATTACAGCTGTCCCTTAACTCCAATATCAACAAGAACCTTTTCAGAATAATTATGTTTCATCCATATATAATAGCTTTTTGAAATATACCAAGAAAAGGTACTTTTTACACACAAGTTATAACATGAAAACATTTATGTGCTTATTCAAACTTTTTCTGGCTATCATTACGCAAATCACCAGAAACTGAGGAAGTATGTAGAGGAAGTATGTAAAAGTATACTTGCATGTTATTAATACATTAATATAAATTGTGAACTTTTAATTGTTTATATTCATTCTTTTATTTGCTCATCATTACTTCCAAACCATAATTCATCTTGCTGTGCATGTATTATATAATGGTCACTCATTGTGGTGTTTCCAAGATGATAAATAATACTTTCTGTTTTATAATTGGTTCTACAAATAGGAACTTGAGAATTTGTGTAGTTTGAAATTAAAGTGTTTAATTTTACAACAGGAGCTTTATATCCTAATAATTTGACAGTGAGGTAATAAGAAGGATGTCTAACTTGAATAGTGTGTTGAACTTGTTGATTAAATTGTGCATAAGTGTCATTTGTAAGACTGTGAACAGATTTTTTATAAATTGGATTTTGTTAACCATAGGATATGTAACAGTAAAAAACTTTAGGTTACATGTTGAAATAATTACAAGGTATGCCCATATTTCTCTCTATATAATTTATACCTGCTGTATTAAGATTTATGCTAGCTGTAAGTACATTTTGAAAAATGAATACCAATAATTTATAAAGGTTCTTATTGCTGGTTAGTAGTAAAATAAGTCTGTTGTAAAATTTGTATCAATTTTTATAGGTATAGAAGTACAACTATGTGCTTTTTCTGCATTGTTAGTAATGTTATTAATGATTGTACTGATCATATAAAATGATTGTTACTTGTAAGCTTTATTTCATCAACAGAAGGTTGTACTTTTAACAGCAAATGCAAAGTTACATTGGAATAATTCTGGAACAAAAGGTTTTCCAAACAGTGAGCAGCAAAAAGTAGACAGGCAATCACTACAACAGAACAATCTGCTGTATAGTTGCATCGGGTGAAGAGAGCAGATGAAACCATGAATGGATTTCGAGATAACTTTTTATTCAAATCATTCTGCCCTACTGTTGCAGTCGAGTACCATTAATAAAACCTGGGCTATTTGTAGAACTGTTAGCTAAAAGTACTTTGTTTTGCAGCTTTATTCATGTTTTTACTTTTATTTGTAACTTTGGGATTTTGTTCTAGTTTTGAAACTTTTCTTTTACCTTTTGATGTAACTGATTTTACTTTTATTGGTATATCAATTGGTGGTAAATGATTCACATACATTAAATACAGTCTACTGTATTCTTTTAGACATTGAAGGTGAGCTGTGATTTTTTAAATATCAATATTTATTATAACTAAACCAGCACGTGTTCACACTCTTGACAATGCCACAATTCTCATTCCATCTGTAAAAGCTTTACATCCTATATCTATTAATGCTGTACCTATACGTAAACCTTGAGATGTATTTACTGTTACTGCATATGCTAGAGTTATTGGACAGTTTTTGTTTTTTACATAAATGTCTTTTAAAAGTTGAAAGCGTACAGTAACTTTATCTCTTAAACTTTTTTAATATTATATTTTATTGCAATATAATCAATGAATATTTATTTTGTAATTGTGCATGCTTCTTAAATTAAAACTATGTAGCCCATAGTTCAATTGACTAAGCCTTCTTCTTCACTAACCTTTATTTTCAAAATTACTTTAGTGTTTAAACAAACATTTAAACAACTATCAAGGCCAGCTGTTATGGAAACTTAATTTTGTAATTCTTTGAATCTTTTTTGTAGCATTTCATTGCATCTTTTTAGTTAAAGCAGACTCTTCTACTTTATCCACTGCTTCCAGTGACATTTTTTAAAATGTTCTTTAGAAATCATTCTGCAATTACATTTTTCACAATCTGCTAAAGTTTATATAAGAAATACTGTTTTTTTGCCTTATTTTACTAAAGCGCTATATACACGTATTTTCAGTTTATTGAATTTTCAATGCAAGGGTGATGCACGTCAGGGACTAGCTGGTCTACCCTTTTCCACGTTGGGAGACGTTTCTATCCCAGAGTGTTTCGGTTTATCCTACCACGGCCAGTGTTTTTGCTCGGAATAAACACTTGTAACTAAGAGATATCGGCACTTAGAACACTAAGAAGCCATGTATAGATCACGTGGGAACCCGGGACGACCGAGGTCGTAACCATTGCAGCTAAAAGAGGCATTCATCTCGTACAAAGATCACCGAAGGGTCGGGATAAGCTGGTAACAGCACACATGGCGGACTCTAACATGGGAAGTCCTAATTAAGATACCTTCTTGTGGAACTCTGGCCCAGAAATGAAACAAATGTGAACCGAACACATGAGCCTTGACCAAGAAGTATAAAGAATACAAGAAGACCGAATGGTCACTACATAACAGACTGTTGCTATACAAAAATTAACCCCTGAAGAATTTCCTGAAATTATGAGAACTGATAAAGGAAAGAAACATGTTGGGTAGTGTGGATTGTAGAATGAAAGGATGTATGAATGACATAAGTGTGAATGAGTAGAGTACGTTTTTTATGGGGAAGTTAGAGTACCCAGTGAAGAAAGGAGAAGATATAAAAAGTAAATGAAAAACTGAAAAATGTGTCTTCTACTGATGAACTATTTAATAACAGAGATAGGTATTAGAAAATAGAATGTTATGTAGAAATTGTCTGTGACCAATGATACCAAAAATAGTGGCAAATGTGTAATAATTGAACTTAGACAAAAGTGCAAGATGCTGTCTTTTGTTGAGATAATTGTGAATGTATTTTTTAGTGGTGTTTTTATTGAGAGTAAATAAATTGATATTTTTGATTACAAAAACTGTTTGGAATAAGTATGTTGTAATTTAATGAGTTAAACAACATGCAGGACTGAGTTAGAAGAAGGTACTGGAGAAGCAAGGGACCCTTTAAGCATTAGTGTGGTATGTTTAGTGGTTTTGACGTTTTGAGGGTTGTCTTAAAGAGGTCCAGATAAATATTCCCTCGAGTCTCTTAAAGTTTTTTCAGATGCACAATGGTACAATTTTGTTATCTTCACATTATTACATCATTATCTTATTATGATTGAACAAAGATCATACAAATATCACAATTTACTTTCCCTTCCCTTTTTGCGTAAAGCTAGTTTTGTCCATTCTCCTTCCCCCCAAGATGGTCGGTTGGTTTTATCTTGGTTGTTGGCAAGAACCTGAACGGTATTTAATGCGAGCTGGGACGTTTTCTTCGTTTGGTGTATGTGGGCTCATGTTGTGCGACGGGTCTCTTCACCTGTGGGATGGTGCGTGGTGCTTAAGAGTTTTATAAATGTGTGGTTTGCGTTGACTCCGAGTCTGCAGGTTGACTTCGTCTTAGGCTTGGGACATATGTTGCAGCAAAGTCGCACCAGGTTTCTTGGAGGCATGCTGCTTTTCCATGGAGTGCCGCCGTGATTTTCTCCATTGTATATATGTTTGTTGCGATGTTTATCCATTCTTTTTTTTGTGGGAGGTGTGGTTATTTCCATTTAATAAATAGGCACGCTCTTGCAGCTACTAGCAGTGGAGATGCGAGTACCCTTATCCTGACTAGTTCGTCATCTTCTTCTTCTAGGCCGAACAAGGTTAGGAGGGGAGTTGCGTTTCTTTCAGTGCCGTCTATTTGTTTGATCCATACGAGCACCTCGGTCCAGTATATGCAGACTTTTGGACAGTCCCCCACATGTGCCAATAGTTGGCGTCCATTCGGCATTGTCTCCAGCATTTCGGGCTGTTGGTCTGGTACATTTTCGATAATCTGAGGGGGTCATATTGCCATCTGTGAAGTAGTTTTATTGCGTGTACTTTTTATTGTGCGGCAATTGATATCCGGGATGGTGTTTTGCAAATCGTGTTCCATGCCTGTTGGTCGAATTCTGTGTTGAAGTCCTTCTCCCATTTCTCTTTGAGGTGGGGGTTTGGGTTCAGGTCTTTACCGATCAGGACGCTATATATGCGTGCTATGAGGCCTTTGTTCGTGGAGGTCGTGTCGAGGATGTTCTCGAAGGCAGTGAGTTCTCTTCGTATCTTGGATTTCCATTCGCATTTGGATAGGACACCCTTCAGGCGTAGGTAGAGGAAGATCGGTATTGGGTGCAGTTGGAGGGCTTCCTCCAGTTCGGTGATCGGTATGAATTTGTCATCTCGCCATAGCTGTCTGATCCTTTCGAGTGCAGCATCGAACCAGGTTTGATATCTGGGGGGTGTTCTGGGATTGCTTCTCTGACTCCTGGGGCCCATAGGTGGCTCAAGGGGGATGGCTATGTGGTTACTCCCATCATTCCTTTTCCCTCCTTCCATGTGTTCCAAATCGTTCCCAGTATTGGATGGTCGCATAGTTTTCGTGTGAGTTTCAGTCTGGGGACCCATAGCCATTCTGAGAGTGTAGGAGGGGTTAGGTTGTCGTTGTCCAGCTGCAACCATTGCAAGTCTTTTCCATCTCGCAGGTGAGGAATGAGGACTCTTAGCTGGGTCGCCTGGTAGTATCGCTGAATATCGGGGAGGCCGACCCCTCCTTGGTCTTTGGGTAAAATGAGGGTTTCGTAAGGTATTCTGGGTTTCTTCCCTTCCCACAGGAATCTGGTTATTACTTTTTCACTTGTTTAAAGAAGTCTTCTGGGATCAACACAGGGAGGACTTGGAAGGGATATAAGAAGCGTGGGAGACTGACCATTTTGATGGCGTTCAATCGTCCCATCCAGGAGATCGTAAGTGGTCACCATTTTGTGAGGTCTGCTTTAAATGCGGTGAGGAGTTGAGGGAAGTTGGCCTCATATATGTCGGCGATGTTTCTTGTTAGATTGATGTCCAGATATCGAAGCGTAGGGCTTCCGATGGTGAGGCCTATTTGGTCGAATTCCGCTTTCTGGGTTGTGGTGGGTTTGTGTAGAGGAAAGAGGATGGATTTGATTCTGTTAACTTTGAAGCCTGATAGTGCGCCATATTCTTCAATGAGTTGCATTGCTCGGGGGATTGACGTCATCAGGTTCTGTATGTGTAGTAGAATATCATCTGCGTACATGGCCAATTTATATTCTCTTCCTTGCACACGCATGCCTTCAACTCGTTGATCTGCTCTGAGAATTTGGGCCAGTGGTTCCAGTGAAAGCGCAAACAATATTGCCGAGAGGAGTTCACTGTTAAGGATGCTAGCGGGGATGTATATACTGCTTTGATTCCTCGTCAGAGAACTTGGCCAAGACCTATTTTCTTTAGTGTTGCTTCCAGGAAGTGCCATTCGACCTTGTCAAACGCTTTCTCTGCGTTGATGGACAATAGCGTGGGTGTGTTCGGCATTTAACTTGCCTCGTGTATGAGGTGGAGATTCTTGCGGGTGGAGTCTGCTCCGTCTACCAAGGATGAATCTGACCTGGTCGTTGTGGATGATAGCAGACATGTGTGTTTCCAGCTGTGCAGTGATGACCCGCGTATACATTTTGGTATCTATATTTAGGAGGGAAATAGGGCGGTAGGAAGCGCACTGTTTGGGGTCTTTGCCCTCTTTGGGGATGACCGTGATGAGGGCCTCAGAGAATGATTCGGGAGCGGAACCGGTCTGGAGGATATCGTTAAAGAGTTCAACCATAAACGGAAGGAGGGTATCGATAAAGGTTTTATAGAACCCTGTCATGTAGCCATCGTTTCCGGGGGCTTTCCCTGTTGGGAGCCTTTGGATTGCATCTTCTACTTCTTTGTCTGTGATGGGGTCGTCAAGGGCTTGTGCTATTTATAGACTTGGGATAGTCGTCTTGTCCAAATATTCTGTGATTACCCTCTCATTGTGTATGGTCTCAGAGGTGTACAGTTTTTCATAGAAGTCGGTGAAGGCTTCGGGGATGTTGGAGGGGTGATCCCTGTGAGGATCATTCTCTTTTTCTATGGCTGATATCCATCATTCTTTGCATTGTCCACTGAGCCTGGCTGCAAGTAGTTGTCTGCTTTGTCTCCTTTCTCGTAGTGTTTCTGTTTCAGATATTGAAGTTTGCGCACAATTTGGTCTATTTCTAATTGTCGCAGTTCATCTCTCTTTCTGGTTGCCTCCATTATTTTCCCTTCCCTCTCAGCGTCTGCTGTTTGAGCGCTAAGGTCTAATTGCGCTATTTAGTTTTTGAGCTTATTTTCTATCAGATAGCGCTCCCTTTTGTTTGCCACTCCCTCATTGATTAGTACACCTCTCCACGTGGCTTTCCCTGCTTCCCATACCGTGTTCCTCGAGACTTCACTGGTGTTGTTTCCTTCGAAGTATTCGTCAATGTCCTTTGCCAATTGTTCTCTGAATATTGGGTCCTTCCAGAGCGTCTTGTTACAGTGACATTTCGAGCTTCTGCGGGGGAGCATCATCTGGCTGAGGGTGATCGTGACCATGTCGTGATCTGACCACGTTATGGGGGAAGTTTTGGATGTGGACAGTGCCTCTGTTAACTCTGGTGTGAGATATATGTAGTCGATTCTGGTATTTGTGGCATGTAGTGCGGAGTAGAATGTATAGCTTGTTTGGTAGGGGTTCATATAGCGCCATGCATCTTTGAGTTTGTACGAGTCCAATATGTCTATTACTTCTGAGCGGCCAGCCTCTGGTGGGTTATTCGCCTGGGGGTTGCCGGCTTGTCTGTAGAGTGTTGGGTCTGCCCACATATTGAAGTCGCCTCCTAGGATCACTTCGTCTTCTGCTTCGATCATCACTTTTGGGACTATATGTTGGAAGAACCTGGATTGTCCAGAATTGGGGGCATATATTGAGGCCAGTGTGATGGTTGTGCCCTGTATGTTACCGACCAGTACGATTGCTCTGCCGCTTACATCTGCCCAGGTTTTTTGGACTTCAAATTGGAGTTGTTTGCTGATTAGGATGCCGATGCCAGCTTTTCAGAGTGGGCTTGAGCTCCAGTGTTCCGTTCCTGACTTGGCATACAGAACTTTTCTTTTTTCCCCTTTGATGTATCTAGTTTCCTGTAGGCTGTTCAGTAGTGACCTCTTGGTGGGGGAATTGAGTCCCTTGACATTCAATGTGCCAATTTTAATCGTGCCGAGCCCGTCGCTTGCACTATTGTGGTTAACGGCCCTTGATGTGTTTCCTTTGTTTGTTTACTGGGTCCCATTTTTTATTGCTGGATGTCAACGAGGTTAGAGTGTTTTGTAGGACGTGCCTGACCGTCTTGAGTGTCCTTGTTTTCATCTCCCCTTCCCTCTCCCTCCCCACAGTGTTTTGCAAACTAACATTCCCTTCCCTCCTCCCTTGTTCCCCTTCGTGCCCCCTCCTGTCGTGGGCTTCCATTCTTGATTGGTGGCGTCCGATTTGGACTGAGTGAAAACTTTCAGTCCAACGTCGGACCACCAGTGGTAACCATTACCGCTTGGTCCCTATGGCACATATAATCACTTTAACATTTTGAGCCCCCCTCCCCCCCTAAACCCCCCCAACGCTTAGAACTCAACATTAACTTTCATGAAAGGATATACGGTGAACCATGTCGTTTCATGGTGCGTCTTCAGCTGATCGTTCCGCCTCTCCCCTCCAGGGTGGACTCATCCACGAGTCCGGCCTTGTGTCGACGAAGTGTGGGTTGTCTAATTCTTGACGGTCGTTTTTGCTATCTTGTTCAGACCCCGGACTCGTGAGTACAGGCCACTGAGATGCTGTTTTCATTTGTCATTGTCCGGCGTGTTGTTACCCCGCCTGTACTTTCTTCATCCCTTCACTCTTTTTCTCCTTGGTACCTGGAGTTCCCATCCCGATCCACATTGTTCGGGTTCTCGTCGGTCATCTTCTCTTGGGCCTGTTCCAAGGAGTTCTTCAATGCAATCTCGGATCTCCTCTTCTGATCGTAGCTGTATTCTCTTGCTTCTGTGCTCGAATGTGAGGGAGAAGGGGTACCCCCATCTGTATCTGGTGCCTTGTTCTTTCAGCCATTTTGTCACTGGATTGCAGAGGCATCTCAAGGCCAGGGTGAGCGTCCTGGAAGATGGTTATCTGGGCTCCTCCAAGGGTGATGGGACCTCTGGATCTGGCTTTTTCTAGAATCCTGGCTCTGTCCTGTTATCGATGGAATCTGGCGAGGACTGATCTTGGGCCACCGGGTGGTCCTCCATCCCTGTGTATTCTCTCTGTTTTGGGCTCATCGATTTCTTCATCCGCCGTCAGAATTTTGATGATGTCATGAATTGTTTTTTTGAGTTTTTCCTCTGTTTCACCTTCGTGTTCCGGAATGGCGAAGAAAAGTAGGTTGTTTTCTCCGCTTGCGGTTTTCTAAATCGTCCATTTTTAGTCAGAATTCCTCTTCTCTCTTCTCGATTTCCCGTATTCTGAGGTCCATTTGAGTTTCGAGGGTATCTATGGAGGCTTGGTTGTTTTCAACCCCTTCTAGTCTCTCCTCAATGTTATCCATTCTCTGTGTTAGTTTATCTATGTTACCGCCTAGGTTGGCCCCCATGCTCTTTATTTCGTTCAGGAGGGCAGTGATGTCACCTTTGGTGGCCGCTGTACCTGTCTCGGAAGTATCCATCGTCTCTTTATTTTTGTTCCCTTGTGACAACGGGAGCGTTTCGTAAGCATATCTAGCCAACTTCACCTTAGTGTTTGTGGGGTGGTTACTGTGGCAGAGGAGGCACACACCCCTGGTTCGGGGGCCCAACCCTCTGCACTACAGTATGTTCAGGTGGCTTCAAAATGATTCCAGGTTGTTGGCCGGTGGTAGGGTCTACCATATGCGGCGGAGGTCAATGAGGGGGGTGTGGATCTCTTCGGTCTATGCGCCGTCTGTCCCCCTTGTGGTCAGATGTCGCTAAGGTCACTTTCCGGTTTCAAGATGGGCAGTACTAGCTGGAGTTCGAAGCAGCGTCCCCTCCTTCCCGCCTTTCTTTATATATTTTTAGAGGGAGCTGTGGGCTGGATTTGGTGTTTCCCTCCAGTCTGCTGTGAGGTACCCTGCGGACCTACTGTGTTCTGGCATTGTTGAATGTTCCTTAGCGGGGGCCTGTGTGAATGCTCTTGATTAGTAGTGTGGGCGGCCTTTCCCCTCTGTTGCCAATTCTCTGCACTGTGCGTATGGCGGGATAAGGTCTTCGGATGGTGAAGGGGTGTTGTGATGGTTCCGGCGATGCCGCTTTGTACGTGTGTGGTTCGTCAGGGGCGGTTTATTAGTAAAGTATGCAGGCTTGCCTCTTCTTATGTCTCCTTCGCTTCCTACGAAAAGAAGTGTGCAGGAGTTGAGCACTGCGATGTCAGAACATCCGCTTTTTCATTTTAAATTGAAAGGCACCGTTTTCTTTACACCTTTATATGAATTACATTGCCGCGCAGCCCAGTGAGTGCTTATTGTTCAATTGCTTTATGGGCACTTGGGGTTCGTTGCGTGTGACTGCGCTGGCAGGGTTGTGTGCATGGGGCATCCAAGCCAGTTGACTGGTGCTTTTGCCTCTCCCCTCTCCAACCGTCACCACTGGGCGCCGTGTGAGGCCAACCTGCTGATGGCGAACCAGTTGTTGGGGAGAGGGAGTGTTGGGGCGGAGGGTGTTGTGCAGGGACCCCCCGGGCCTCCGGCGGGGTCGGGGGCGTCCGCCCGCGGGATGCTGCGCTGCTGGGTGGGGTGGCTACCCGGGCTCTGTAGCTCTCCGGGGAGCGTCTGCTTACCGCTGACAGCTGGAGTTCCGTCTCCGAACCCTGGAGACACATGGGCTGGGATCCACAGCAGGCAAGTCCTTCTGGGCGTGCCGGGCTTTCAGTCTGCGCACTTCTTCACTCCCCGCATGGATGGGGGGCGCAGGGGGAGGCGAAGGGAGGTGTCAGGCGGTCCTTTCGTGTAGGTGACCGCCATCCGTGGAACACCATTTCCCGGCCGGTGCGTTGATGTCAGTGGGTTTCGCTTTCCCTTTTGAAACAATGGTTTCTCCCCCTTCCTAGCTCCGATTTTCTTCGCGTTTTCTCCTGTGGGGCGGGGGGTCTTCAGTCAACCTCTCCTCTGTTTGTTTTCTGGGGGGGAGGGTTGTGCAACGGGGGCTCTAATCACGTCTTGGACCTGCGGCAGAGTAGCTCACACAGAGTGGCGGCTCATCCGTGCCCCCCTGGTGGCCATTCGTACAAGTTACTTTTATTCCTTATAAAAGTTGTATTTTTTAGAAGTTTGAGTAACTGTTCCTGTTATTATTTCTTTTAGCATATTGCCATAATCAATATCTTCCCTGTGTCTCATATTTTCAGTTAATTCAAGCTAAGTGAAATAACTGTTTATTTATATTGCACATACTTCCAATGGCTTTGTTTTAATTGTTTTAAAATTTAAATACAGTTTCGTCATTCACTGGTGTTAACTGTAACAAACCACCATATAAAATAACATCTGAAACAACAAACATGTCATTATCATTCGATTTAAAACATTTCTTGCATACACAGAAATATGAATGCAAGCATTATATTAGATACCATGATGATTTCATTAACACATTATAATTAAATACACAAAATTATTCAATTCATAATACAATTTCATCAATACAATTACGTACATCATATAAAATGCACTGCAATACAAAAAAACAATTATACAAAAAGGATACAAACAAGTTAAATAATTTGTTAAACCTTTTAATAAAACTCAAAACATATATGATATGCAACGTATTGTACCATACCAGACTCCTACAGTTTCATAGGAAGGTAGGAAACTGATTGAATCTCAATCTCAATGTAACATTTCTAAGAGCCATATTGCTACACTTTATCAAATAATTGAACGGATCGGGAAAATAAAAACCCTGAGTCACATAATAAGCATATTTATGCTTATCAGCCAGACTACTTACTAGCTGACTTCTGTCCCAATAGGCAGATTTTTGCTTCAGAGTCTTAATCGCCGCAGTAATGATAAAGAGATCCTAAATCCTACACCCTGCGCCCCTTCCGCTCCTTCCAACTCCTTGCACCCTTCCACTGGAACCGCCTCCCCCTTCACATCCGCTCTTCTCCCTCCTACCCTTCCTTTCGCTCTTCTCTAAAATCTTACCTCTTCCACTCACCTCCCTAAAACCCCACGTTCCTTTCCTCCTCTCTTCCCCTTTACCCTCACCTCTTACTCCTCCTCTGCCTTTCCCTCTCCATCCCTCCTACCGCCTTCCTCCCTTCCCCCTGCTCGATTCTAGTCTCACCTTTTCCTCTCTTCTTCCCTCACATTCCTGCATTCCCTCTTTCCCCCGTTCTTACCTCCTCTAAAACCTACTACTCCCTTGCATACCTCTGTCCTCCCACGCCCTCTTCACTGCTGCAATATTGTAAGTTGTTCTTTATACTGTTCTCAGGTTGTGGTTCAATTGTCATCTTATGCTTGCTATATGTTTATTTGTTCTCATGTAGAGCACTTTGGAGTAAAGGGCTATATAAATTCAATAAAATACAAATACAAAATAAAGAGCACAGATTTCACTCTCCCATTTACCAAAGGCTTTAGTTTATGTTTTAACTCCTTTGCCAAATCATTAAAGCAGCTCAGGGATAATCCCCCATGTATATCAGCATTCAACAGGCTCAGCCAGAAAACACCCCGTTTGATCCACCAAGCGGTTTGCAATGACAACATTCTGACCGGGCAGCTGATGATTTCAATGGGAACACATTTGGGAAGCCCATAAAAATATTCCCAAATCTCTCCCTCTCCCCAAATCTGTCCCTCTAGACAATGGGCCTCATCACGAGTTGGGCGGTAACGCTGGCGCTATTAGCGCCGGTGCTAATAGCCCTACCGCCAAACCCCCCGGCGCTATTAGCGCCGGATAACGGGTTTGGCGGAAGGGTTATTGCCCATTCCCCATTGGGCCCATTCAGGAATTCCTCATTCCCCATTGGGCCCAATGAGGAAAATGTGCGCTATTACCGCGCTATTACCGCCGGCGGATTCCCCGCCGGTGGTAATCACGCCAGAAAATTGCAATTTTGCTGCAGATTTCCTCCCAGCTTAAAGCTGGGGGGAAATCCGCCAAAGCCATGATCTGGCGGACCCTTAAATGCGGCGGTAATAGCGCTACCGCCGCATTTAACGGTTACCACCAGACTCGTGATGAGGCCCTATGTATCCAATGTGTTTCTGCGTGCAACAGGGCTTCAGAACCATACAGGATTATGGGCACAATACAACTTCTATATACTTTAGCAAGCGCAGTGATCGCACAACCACCCCCTTGGAGGATACATGATTTATTAACTCTGACTTTTTTCACAATTTGTACTGTCACATAGCCTGCTAGCATCTTAATATGCATTCTATAATTGATAAGAGTGGAGTGCCTAGATAAACATAATTATGCACAATTACAATAGGGATTTTATCCAGATTCCAAACAAAGCCACATCTCTTTGTTTTGTAGTCCCCTATTATCATTACTTTGGTTCTTGCCACATTTATGATCAATCCATCAAACAGTATCAATCCTCCTCTGGTGCCTTATGACCGTCTTATCTAAAAGTATGGCATCATCCATGTATGATAACCACACAGAAGGTGATGGCCCTATTTTTGGTGGAACATTTCTACAATTCATTAGAGAGTACTGCATATCTGAAAGAAAAAGGCTGGAAAGCAGGGGAGCAAGACCACATCCCTGCTTGACTCCCATATCGGTATTAATGCTATCAGAAACAGTACCATCTTGGGCCAATCTAATACTTACTGACGTATCTTGATATAACTGAACAATCATATCTAATAAAGAGCCATCACAACCCAGGCCCCAAAAGGTTTTGCCACAAAAGAGTATGTGGGACAGTATTGAAAGCCTTTGTGTGGTTCATTAAACAAATATACAGATTGACTTCTCTGGCGGTCAGGGTAGCCTTAATTAGTTAGTCAATATAAAGATGTTGGTCATAGCGCTGAACCCTTTCCTAAATCCAGTTGGCTGAAGGGGTATTAGTTTCAATTATTCAACCCATTCATTTAGTTTCTTTGACATACGCGAGGCAAATATTGGATATGATGTCAGATAAGGCTAATAATCTATCATTAGTAGGGCAATCACCCTTCTTGAATATAGGGACCGCATTAGCCCTTTTACAGGATAAAGGGATTGCGCCAGAGTCGATGACATCACTAAAAAGATTATAAAGGGGAGGCCACCAGGGGGCGCAAAGGCGATTGCAGCTTGAGTAAAGAGCTCACTTAACCGGCAGGCCGTTACGGGACTAGAGCCACCCCATGTGGCCCCCGTGTGGAAAGGGGTGCAGGGTTGAGTGAGTGAACACCCACAGAGCATCCAGAAGAAATCCTGATCGTGGGGGCCCCCTGAAAAGTGAGGAATGGGACATGGTAGATGTGGTACGTGGAGAAGAGTGTGGTGTCACGTGCCCCGCGAGACGGAGGTCACGTGACACGGAAACAGGAAAATAAAGTTAAAACCGGAACTGGCGTCACGGCGCCAGTCCGGGATTGGAACCGATAGATGGTGGTCGCTTCCTTCTATGCGCCCGCGAGCTCTAAGCGTTGCGCGCAGCGCCCCAGGGCCGGAAGAAGGCCCGAACGTTACGAGCGGTGGGGGCCGGCTCTCTCACCACACCGCCCCCGCTCGTAACATCACACTGGCGACGAAGCAGGATCGGCCCGCACCCTGGAAAACACGCGGAGCCGCACAGCATCAACCCGCCCACGAAGTGAAAGCGCAGGAAAAAAAAAAACAAAGATCCACACAACCACTCCAGAATAACCCTCAGTCTCCGTGAGAAACAGTAGGAGGCACCCAACAAGCCACGGCACAGCGAGCATCTCGCCCCCAACACCTCCAAACACTCCACATGCAGAGGACCAAGATCACAAGGCCCACCGCGCAGTGAGAAGCACCTCGCCCTAAAACCAAGTAAGGAGTACAGTGGCAGGGGAAAAGCGAACAGGCAATACGGCAAAAGGGCATTCCAAAACATGTCCAGCCCAAACACCAGTCCTACGAGAACCAGCATAGGCGCATCATCCAGAAGGAGCCTCACCCTGGACCCCCCGGACCCAACACAAACAACGTTTATGCCACCTTTTGACCCTTTCACCACGGGTGCAGCCATAAGGTGGGAGATATGGCTACAACAATTTGAGATGCACCTAGATGCGAGAGACATTACCGTAGCGAAAAAGAGGCGCATTTTCCTCCTACTCAACATTGGAGCAGCCACTCTACGCCTGTTCAACGCCACCCCGAACCGGGGCAACGACAACAACTATGACGCAGCCAAAGCCGCACTTACGAACATGTTCAAACCTGACCTCAACCCGGACTACGAACGTTTTCATTTCTGCATGGCGAGGCAGCGCGAAAAAGAGACCGTAGACAAATTCCATGCTCGTCTATGAGAAATGGCAGTAGGATGCGAATTCCCGGATGAAGAGTTCGCCATCCGTCTCCAGATCATCAACGGGATATCCTCAGAAAAACTGAGACGGGCCATCCTGTCCGAGAAAAACATCCGTCTCTCTCGCATCCTAGAAATGGCGCGTCTCCGCGAGCAAACAGATGATCAAGTAGCGATCATGGAAGCCGCCATCCAAAGAATGCCGCTGTTGCAGCCATTTCCAAGCATCAGAACAGTCGCACAAAACAGAGCCAAAGGCCCACCACGACACAAGGGCGAGACAGAAACTGCAAGTGGTGCGGAGGCCCGTGGCACAAAGGTGATTCGTGCCCAGCATGGGGTTCCACGTGCAGGAAGTGCAATCGCCTTAACCACTACGCTGCAGTGTGCCTGAATCCACCGAACAAACATGACGCAACGCAACAACCCTCGCAAGATCGCAGGAAAAAGTTCGCGCCTAGAGAATCTTCCCGCCAACAAGAACGGAAAAGTCAAGCAAGAGCCGTCGACGACCTCCAGAGATCACCTGACACGTGCAGCAGTGACGACAGCGATGACGACTCATCCCCAGAGAGGAGAGACAAACCTAGACGGAAGAAGGGGAGCAGGCGGATTCACAGGGTACACCTCATCTCAGCGATCTTACCTCATCAAACACGGAAAAGGAAAAGACCATCGTGCACAGTTCTTTCCAACGGAGCACCCCTGAAGGTAGTCATAGACACCGGCGCAACCGTGAACGTTATGCCGGTGACGGCATTCAACAAGCTCTGCCCAAAGCCTACACTCCAGAGGAAAAATGTCCAGCTATATGCCTACGGAAGCAAGAAGCCATTGCCCGTACGAGGGTCGTTCAAGTCAGACTTTACTCACAAGAACACTAACTACAGAGCACGCATCTACGTAGTAGACGCCGGCTGCGAAACACTGATGAGCTGCAGGACAGCAGAAAAGCTAGAGCTGATCCACTTCGCCTTCGGGCTCCAACACGACAATCTCGACAACCTGTTGGAAAAACACAAGAAGTTGTTCCAAGGCATCGGGTGCCTAAGAGGGCGAACCATCAAGCTCCACATAGACCACACCATCGAACCCAAGGCAGTACGGCATCGTCGGATCCCGTTCCACTTGAGGGGAGCCGTAGAGAAAGAACTAATCAAGCTAGAGGAGGAAGGGATCATTGAGAGAACGTCAGGACCCACCCCGTGGGTCTCGCCCATGGTAGTAGCCCAGAAGCCCAAACAACCAGACGCGGTAAGAATTTGTATCGACATGAGGCTTCCCAACGCAGCCATTGGGAGAGAACATCATGTAACACCCACGATAGACGAGCTCATCGTAGACCTTACCGGAGCCACCATCTTCAGCAAACTTGACCTCAGATCAGGCTACCACCAACTGAGACTGGCCAGAGAATCGAGATATATCACTACATTCTCTTCTCACCTCGGCCTGATGAGGTACAAGCGTCTCAACTTTGGAATATCATCCGCCGCGGAAGTATTCCAGCATGAAATCCGTAAGGTCATCACTGGGCTAGAAGGCACTACCAATATCAGTGACGACATCCTTGTGTATGCGTCGAACAAAAGAGATCACCGCAAACGACTGGAGGCAGTCCTATCAAGACTAGAAGAATCAGGCCTGACACTTAATGCAGAAAAGTGCGAGTTCAACAAAGAGGACATATGCTTCTTCGGACATATTTTCAGCGCCAAGGGCGTGTCCCCAGACCCATCCAAGGTACAGGACATAAAAGACACCAAAGCACCGCAATCGGCCTCCGAAGTACAAAGCTTCATGGGAATGGCAACATATTGTGCACGTTTCATCCCTGACCTCGCCAGCACAGCAAGCCCGCTCAGAGAACTCACGAAGAAAGACCAAACGTGGGTATGGACCGAAACCCACCAGAAGGCGTTCCAACAGATTAAAGACACCCTTTCGGCGTCCACCACCATGGCGTTCTTCAACACCGACCGGCAAACCGAACTCCTGGTCGACGCCAGCCCTGTCGGCCTCGGAGCGGTCCTAACACAGACCGACAACGAAGGAAACGTGTTCCCCGTGGCATTTGCCAGCAGAGCCCTCACAAAACCTGAACAAAACTATGCCCACATAGAAAAGGAAGCCCTAGCCATTCTATGGGGGTGCCGGCATTTCAAAGTATACCTGCTAGGCAAACGAGCAAAAGTCCTTACAGACCACAAACCGCTGATCCCAATATTCCTGGGGTCGGCTCCCCACCCACCGGCGCCCATAGAGAAGTGGATGTTGCAGTTGCAACCCTACAACATTGAGGTAGAATACCGCCCTGGTACTGACAACCCAGCAGACTACTTATCCCGCCACCCGCGGCCTGCTACCGACAGTGAGAAGCGTCAAGCGAAAGAAACTGACGAACACGTCTGCCACATAGTCACCTGCGCAAGACCAAGGGCCCTGACCCTGCACGAAGTAGCCACCGAAACAGAAGCAGACACCATCCTACAACATACTGCCAATACCATCCGATCAGGAAGCTGGAAGACCTTTCTCACGTCAATGGCCGAGCGCACCGCGCCGGCCCAAGCCAAACTCAGAGCCCTGTTTGGGATTCGACACGAACTCTCGGTAGCCCCTGAAGGTGTCCTACTCAAGGGACACAGGATCATACTGCCCGAGTCACTGGAAGAAAGAGCCCTCCTCCTAGCACACAGTGGACACCAAGGTATGGTTAAGACCAACGCCTATCTGAAGTCTAGGATGTGGATGCCGAACATGCAACAAAAAGTGGTAGAGCTAGTAGATGCTTGCGCAGCCTGCCAAGCATCCAGGAGACCGGAAAATCCCGAACCCATCAGCAGTGCCCCAAGGAGCTGCAAACGCTGGGACGCGGTCAGCATGGACCACTGCACGATTGCCGGGGAAGGATACCTCCTCGTGGTGATCGACGAGTTTAGCCGATACCCGGAGGTGGAGCACGTAGCATCCACCAATGCAGAGACCACCATCCTCGCACTCGATAAAATATTTGCCACTCACGGGATTCCGAGAAAAGTGAAAAGTGATAACGGACCATCCTTCACCAGTCAAGAATTACGCGAATATTTCAAAGAAGTAAACGTCAAACACCAGCGAATCACCCCAAGGTGGCCCCAAGCGAATGGAGACGCCGAAAGATTCATGGGGTCGCTCAACAAAGTCATCAGGATCGCAAAAGAACAAGGACGCCCGTGGCTGAAAACAGTTTACCGGTTCCTGTGAACACACAGACAAACCCCACACTCCTCCACAGGCATCAGCCCGGCAGCCCTCATGCTAGGCGTACCCATACAGGCGGAGCTGCACATACACCCCCAATGGATAGCACCGGAACCCGACATCCCCGCCATAGATGCCAGGCGGCAGAGGCAAAATGAACAAGAAAGCATCGCCAGACGAGCCCGGCACAGAGAGCTGGTGCCAGGGGACACCGTCATCGTCAGGAACCGGGCCCCACAAAAAAGATGTCCCTCAACTTCGAACTCCAACCGTGGACAGTGAGCACCGCAAACCACAGCATGGTCACAGCCACTCGAGGAGGAGAGACAGTGACGAGAAACGTGTCGCACTTCAGGAAAGTACCCCCAGAACAGTGGGAGGAACGGTCGTCACCTCCGAGAGAAGAAACAGAAACACCGCCCTCACCCCCCGACCAAGTGGCACCAAGGAACACAACCACCCCAGGAACCGCAGACAGCTCACATCAGCAAACAGGAGGAGGCGAGACCCTGTCCCCCACAACAGGGGTACCCGAAAAAAGAAACACACAATATCATCTGAGGGAGAAGCCCCAGCCGTCATCCCGCCTCAAAGGATACGTGGTGGACAGAATAAGCCAACCAAGATCACGCCGAGGCGAACCCTGAAGACAAACGCAAGTTTTGACCTAAATGTTAAAGTGCATGTTTGCAACTGCAATTTTGACCCTAGTGTTAAGTACCAGTTAAAGTGTGTAGTTTGACAGCCGTGCAAGCACCTCCAATTTGGGGAGGAATGTGGTGTCACGTGCCCCGCGAGACGGAGGTCACTTGACACGGAAACAGGAAAATAAAGTTAAAACCGGAACTGCCGTCACAGCGCCAGTCCGGGATTGGAACGATAGATGGTGGTCGCTTCCTTCTATGCGCCCGCGAGCTCTAAGCATTGCGCGCTTCGCCCCAGGGCCGGAAGAAGGCCCGAACGTTACGAGCGGTGGGGGCCGGCTCTCTCACCACGCCGCCCCCGCTCGTAACATCACAAAGAGGAGCTTCCTCCTGAGGGACCGGCTGCTTCCAGTCCTGAAAAGCAGCAGGGCTGAGGCGGCAATTGGCATGAAGGGCACTCAGACCCCCCACACCTGAGGAACGCACAGCATCGGCACCTCCCAACCCCCCCCCCCCGTGAAGGAGCCGGAGCACTGAGACGGGATCCCGGTGTGGGACAGGAGGAAAGTGAAACAGCGTCTCAGAGAGGGACAGAAACGAAGTAGAGGCCTGGGACGGCTGAGGAACTCCAGCGGCTGCTGAAGGTTGGTGAGAGCCTCCCGCCTGTGCGGCGCATCCCACACCCTCAAGGAAGCAAAAATAAAGACACTGAGGGAGGAGCGGGCCTGCTCTCCCCCCGAGGTGGAAAGTGAACAAGAGGAGGAGACAGGCCCGTGTGGGGGTGCTGAATCACACACAAGTGGCTGGCCAGGGACAGATTGAGGGAAATACACCCAGTCTTCTTCTGGGCAAGCAGGAGATAGAAGCTCTACATGGCATGTCTCTACACCCAGGGCTCCCAAGGGGTACTGCCTAGGACTCAATTGCCCAATCAAAGGAGCAAAAGGGATTGAGTGAAAGCCAGTACCTGACCCATCCGCAAATGCATGGCCACTGAGTTTTGGGCAAGCAGAGGTTGCCCCGTCCTCTGGAATCCACAAGGAGAAACAAGCTGATAGTGAGGAGCCGGGCATAGTTCGACAAATGGAGCGAGGGGGAGGGCCCCCTTGGCAGGGGCGTGTGCCCCCATCCCGTGCCCCCGGGAAGGCTGAGAAGGCCGGGAGACTGGCTCGGTTCCCAACAATCAATCGCATCTGGACAGGCCTGTTGGCTTTGGGGGACAAGGGGACATACAGAACTGCCAGGATCTCGGCTGGAACCCCATCCTAGAGGCACATGGTGGGGGAAGGGCGTGCCCTATAAAATAGCAGAAGGAGTGCATTCTCAGAGCCATCACTAAGCAAACTCCTCTTGGAGGGAATGTTATGGGTAAAGAACCTAATATCAGCCTATGGGGTGCAGTGGCAAGTTGAATACTTCCTCTGGAAACAGAAGGCGGATCAGGATCGGCCCTGGGGTGGCCTATGGCCCACTGTGCGCAAAAGGCAGAGGGAGGACTGGCGGCAAGGCTGGCAGTGAAGGTGGGAGACAGCACAGAGTGAAAGGGAGGACCCTGCATGTACGGACATAGGGATACAGAGGCCGAAAGGAGAGAGAACGACCCCTGAACGCACCTGGGCCCCTCTGTCTGCACCTATACTCCATCTGAGGTGAGAGGACTCTGTGAGGCTTAAGAGTAGCACTCTGGATGAAGGCACCTCCACAGTAGCGGTCACAAACTATTGGATCGTGGCGAGGGGCTCCCCGCCCTTCTGAAGGGTGGGAGAAAACACTGGGTCAGTCTTGGAAGGTGTGGGCCCCTGACTTCGGGGCATATGCCCGCCTCTCGGACCACATACGTAGGGGACATCCCATGACCTGAAGAAGCCTCGCGGTTGGAAGCTGTGAGGTGGGCATTGACAACTGGCACTGACACGGAGAGAGACACCACACGGGAGACCCGCAGGGGTCAGCAGGAAGAGGTGCATGGAGGCAAGGTTGAAGTTGGCCGCCTATAAGTATTTGTCGAGGGGTCCTGGAGACCGTGATACAGTACAGCCCAGCATGGCCACCATACCTGAGGAATCTGCCGCAACTAAGAATGATGTTGCTGTACTAATGGAGGAAATAAGGGATAGGAGGGCGGACATTAGAAGCAGGGTTGACAGGATCAGTCAACGAATAGACAAAATTAAGTCAATCCTCTCTTGAATTCTTAGCGATACAAATGGACATATGTATCACCAAAATGGAGAGACGTGAGGAAGAAGTCAGGATGAAGATGGAGGATTTGGAAAATCGAGAGAGGTGGAATAACCTTAGACTTTTTGGTATTCCGGATCGAGAGGGGGAAACAGAACTTGATCTGAAAAGAGCGCTACACAAGGTGACAAAACTGGCCTTTGAGAACGACACCATTGAGGAAGCAAAGATTGAAAGAATCCACTGTGCGTGTGGGGTTGCAGGGGGGTCCGAGGTTGGTCCTCGCCAAGTTCCACACCTACGCCAACAAAGTGAACATTCTTGAAAAAGCAAGGCTGAGAGGCCCTGTTGCATACGGTACATCCAGATTGACGATCTTTCAAGACCTGTCATCCCTGACCTTAACCAAGCGGAGTGTCACAACTGAACTTAAGGGAGGAGGATTTCAATCCCCTCTCCCGAACCACAGAAGCCGAATGGATCGACCCCTCCCACTGTGGTTGGCACGGGTGCCTGGATGTTCGAATTACAGGTAGCCACGTGGCAGCCAATGGGGGGAAGAAGGAGTTAGGGAAAGGGGATGGACCAATAAAGGGAAGGAAGGGAAGACAACAAGACATAAAATGACAAAAGACCCCTACAATTGCTGACTAGATAGCTTAATACTCCTGCAACCTGACCTGACTCTATCTTCAGTAATTAATTAACACATAACACGCCACCCTACACAAATTGTGAGAAAACATGGATTAGCACAACATAATGCACATAGAAAGGCGCTTAAACTAGAAATGACTTAGAACCATAATACACTGATAATGAACAGAGAACATTGAGACGTTCACATGCCTCACAAAACATGAATTAACATAATACACTGCACATAGAAAAAACTGGAAATGCGGATTAGAAGAGTTGAATTTTCCCTGGTGCTTAGAACGTGAGGAAGCAATGTGCCGGCTACCAAACTGGCATTTATCTTGCCCAAAAACCAAGGATTTATGTGCCTGCATTTAACTTTTGGTCCGGACGTTTTCCTGAGACGTCCGGACATAAATACTTGAAGCTTTTGATTACTCCATGTTAATGCCGTAAACCGGCCAAGTGAAAAAACATAGAATCACTTAACTGATGGTCCGGGAGCCTACTGCGGCTGACCCGGACCTGTAGTTCTGGAGCAGATTAAGGAGCGTGTGCTGCCGCACCCCGGGATATCCTTCCCGCCACTCGCTTACACCTTCAGCGTTCCTGCTTCGCTCCTGCCGCCGTCGCCACCCATGCTCTCCAACATTAATCAACAGCACATGAGCACGGGCGGGCGGCCGTTAAGAGCCCAATCTCTAATTGCAAAGTGCCGGCAGCTGAGTACTGACAGGCCCAAGGAACTACACATTTCCCCATGCCTGCTGGGAATTGTAGTTTTTAGATATGCCGTACCTGCTTCCTCCTGCACCACAGGCCCCTATTCCTGACATTACCTCCCCTTCCAGGGCTCTTCCCAGGACCTGCCTTTTCCGGGTACTTTGCATGAAACATTCTTACCAGACGAGGTGCATGCACTGCACTAGCAGGTTCCCAGGAGCAATCTTCCAGTCCATAACCAGCCCACTGGATCAAATACCATAACACTTGTCTCCTCCTTTTTGAGTCCAAGATCTGCTTTACTTCATATTCCGCATGACCCTCTTTGTGGATAGCTGGAGGTTTCTTTACGCGTGTTCCAGGCGCTGCGGGTTTAAGCAGACACACATGGAATACCGGGTGGATTCTCAGAGATTTAGGCAAACACAGTTTCACAGCAACTTCTGACACAATTTTTACTATTTCATAGGGTCCAATAAATTTGGGAGCAAATTTTCGAGATCCAATTAAAGGCAAATTGCGTGTGGATAGCCATACCTTATCCCCCACCTTGTACTGCGGAGCCTCCCTTCTCTTTCTGTCTGCGTACAATTTATATTGAGTTTTTGTATATTCCAAATTATCTCGCGCCTTCTGTCTGATGGTTAGAAGCAATTGTTTTCTGTTTTGGAGTGTTGGAAAATTCTCAACATTTGGTAGCTGTTCTGGTAACATTTCCTGTACCTGCCCATACAAGCACTCATTGGGAGCCATTCCCAGGGAAGCATGTTCTGCGTTATTATAAGTGAATTCCGCTAACCATAAGGCTTGAACCCACGACTCCATTCCTTCATGTAAATAACAGCGCAAATATTGCTCCAGCGTCTGGTTAACTCTTTCAGTTTGTCCATCCGTCTGGGGATGGTAACTAGTAGACAGGGCACAATTGATTCCTAACATCTGACAGAAAGCGCACCAAAACCTTGATGTAAACTGCGGTCCCCTATCAGACACAATAGTACGTGGTAGTCCGTGCAGGCGAGCCACATGTTGCAAAAACAATTCTGCCAATTCACCTGCTCCTGGAATGCCTCTACAAGGCACAAAGTGAGCCTGTTTAGACAAGTAATCTACTACCACCCAAATCGTATCATACTGATCATCCGGTGGTAAGTCTGTGATAAAGTCCATTGATATGTGTGTCCATATTTTGGTGGGAGTGGGCAAAGGTTTAAGTAACCCTGACTTCTTGGTGTGATCAGCTTTACTTCGTACGCATGTTTCACATTCCTGCACGTACTTGATTATCTCTTGTTTCATATTGGGCCACCAAAAGTATCTTTCCACTAAAGTCTGTGTCTTTTTACTCCCTGAATGTCCAGCCAGAGGGGAATTATGGCACCAATGCATAGCCTTCGTTTGGAGTTCCAAAGTGGGCAAATATAATCTGCCATCATAATAAGGGATATTGTCTTTGAATGTTTCCAAAGGGTTATTCACTCCCCAACTCTGATTCTTTTGATTCCTCATTGCCTGTTTCACCTGCTTCATCAACTTAGAGACTACGGCTCCTACCACCTTCTCTGCCGGAATTATAGGTTTAGTTTCCGCTACCATGTTGTCCATGTTTTGTTGCCGTGATAAGGCATCTGCTTTTCCATTTCTTTTTCCCGGGCGGAAGGTCACTACAAAATCAAATTTGTTGAAAAATTGAGACCACCGTAGTTGTCTAGGACTCAATGTGTGAGCAATCTTAAAGTACTGTAGGTTTTTATGGTCTGTCACTACCACCACCTGATGTTTAGCCCCCAGTAAATAATGTCTCCATTCCAAGAAAGCTGCCCTGATAGCTAACAATTCTTTATCAGTGATGGAATAATTTTGTTCACATTGAGTGAGCTTTTGTGAATAATAGGCTACTGGATGCCAACTCCCTTCAAGATCCTTCTGAGATAATACTGCTCCTATGGCCACATTGGACGCATCAGTTTCTACTTGAAACATCCTATCCAAATCTGGATGTCGTAATACTGGAGCTGTGGTAAATGCCATTTTTAGTTCTTGAAAAGCCTTCTCCGCCCCCACATCCCAACAAAAACTTGTTGCTTTTCTTAATAACCTTGTTATCGGTGCCCCAATCTGAGAAAAATTAGTAATGAATCGTCTATAGAAATTGGCGAACCCCAAAAAAGATTGAATATCTTTGACACACTGGGGTTTTGCCCAGTCCAGGACTGCTTGCACCTTGCTTTTGTCCATAATTATCCCTTCCGGGGTCAAAATGAAACCCAAAAACTCCACTCTTTTCACATGAAAGGCAAATTTTTCCAATTTCACATATAACTGATGTTCTTGCAATTTCTTTAACACTGCCCTTACATGGTTCACATGCTGTTCTTGTGAATTAGAATAAATTAGAATGTCATCAATATATACAATAACAAAAATGTCCAAAAACTCACTCAAAACCTCCTGCATAAAAAATTGAAATGCCGCAGGAGCATTACACAAACCAAAAGGCATAACCAAATATTCAAACAGTCCAAACTTAGTTCTAAATGCAGTCTTCCACTCATCACCTTTTTTGACACGAATCAAATGATAAGCTCCACGTAAATCAAGTTTTGTATATACCACTGCTGTTTTCACTTGATCCAGCAATCCAGAAATTAAAGGGAGTGGATATCTGTTTTTTACTGTCACTTTGTTCAAGGCACGATAATCAATACATGTCCTCAACGTACCTTCTTTTTTAGGCACAAAAAACAATGGAGATGAGACTGGTGATGTGGAATGTCGAATGAACCCTTTCTTTAACATATCATCCAAATACTCTCTCAGATGTTGGTTTTCGGTTTCTGTTAATGCATAAATTCTGCTACATGGCAGTTTAGCCCCGGGTTCTAACTCTATAACACAGTCATATGGTCTATGGGGAGGCAATTGTTCCGCTCCTCCTTTGTCAAACACATTTGCAAACTCTTGATATTGAGCCGGAAACTGTAACCCCACAGCCCCCACCACTTGCCCTGCCCGTGGCTGATCTGCCAAAAAAAATGCGGGACTCACATCCTCCCCAATGTGACCAATGCATTCTGGATTCTCAAAAAAAATCTCTCTAGCTACCCAATCAATTCTTGGATTATGCTGAGTCAACCAAGGAATTCCTAAAATAAGACCAAATTGGGGAGCTGCAATTAGATCCAGTACAATGTCCTCCACATGTCCAGACTGACATCTCATTTCTATGGGTTGAGTTTGTTGACAAATGGGTCCTGAAATTAAAGGCGACCCATCCACCGACTGCACCCCTTCCACCTGAGTCTTTTCTTGCAATGGTAACCCCAGTCTTTTGGCCAAATCAATGTCAATAAAGTTTCCAGTTGCCCCTGAATCTATCATGGCTGACACCATCTGTTTTGTACAAGCAAAAAATAAAGTTACCAAGATATACAAATGAGAATTACCTTTTCGTGAAGTATTTGCTACCCAAGTGGGGAACTTTTCAACCACTGAGCCTGACACCTGTGTTCCCCCTAAGGCCGGCCCAATCCTTTTCCCGACTCGCTTTTGCTCTTATCTCCACCAACTATCTTCTTGGGGGTATTTGGACAAGTACGAATATAATGTCCCGGTTGACCACAGTACAAACACAAATTATTAACCTTCCTCTGCTCCTTTTCTATAGCCGATAAAGGTTCCCTCACCCCTCCAATCTGCATAGGTTGCCCTTCACTGTTTCTGTTCACCCTTCCTCTATCCAATCGTACAAAAGGTACCACCTCTGGTTTTTTCCTATCTCCTTTTCGTTCATTCATCCTATGGTCCAACCTTAATGCCAAATCAATCATAGCTGTACATGTGTTGGGCTGAGGCTCCACCTGTGCCATAGCATCTTTTAATTCTTCTTTCAATCCCTGATAGAATTAAACTGTCTGTTTATTTTCTGGCCAATCTGTTTCAATTACCAGTCTATTGAAGTGTGTCACATAAGAAACCAAATCCCTGGTACCCTGTTTTAGTGCCAATAACTCCTTGTCTTGTGCCAATGACACTTCCCTTCGGTCAAATAATCGACCAAATTCTGCCAGAAAATTATCCCAATTATACAATAATGGATCATCTTTCTGTACCAATGGCATTGCCCAAGTGGCCGCATCTCCTGTTAGATATGAAATCACAAAGGCAGTTCTTGCTTGAATAGTCTCAAAGGCCGATGGTTTACACAGGAAATGTAACCTACACTGGGTCAAGAACGTCATGTATTTTTTTGGATCCCCAGAAAATCTTTCAGGCGCAGCCAATGGTACACTACTCGGAGCTTGAACCACCACAGTGGGCGTTCTTGTTCCTGCTCTACTGGTTGAAGACCCTGCTTCCTCCAAAGGAGTCCCTTGTGCTACCAATCCTTGTACTTGATTCTTCAGAGTACTAGATTCCTGTCTGACATGTATCAATTCCACCTGAATCTCCTGAAGTGTCTTTAGCACTTCCGCTAACGAGGGAGGGTTATCCATTTGGCCTGGGTGGCTCAGTAATCCCGAAATCGGGGGCTGTTGATTCTGTCACAGCTGAACTTAAGGGAGGAGGATTTAAATCCCCTCTCCCGAACCACAGAAGCCGAATGGATCGACCCCTCCCACCGTGGTTGGCACGGGCGCCTGGATGTTCGAATTACAGGTAGCCACGTGGCAGCCAATGGGGGGAAGAAGGAGTTAGGGAAAGGGGATGGACCAATAAAGGGAAGGAAGGGAAGACAACAAGACATAAAACGACAAAAGACCCCTACAATTCCTGACTAGATAGCTTAATACTCCTGCAACCTGACCTGACTCTATCTTCAGTAATTAATTAACACATAACACGCCACCCTACACAAATCGTGAGCAAACATGGATTAGCACAACATAATGCACATAGAAAGGCACTTAAACTAGAAATGACTTAGAACCATAATACACTGATAATGAACAGAGAACATTGAGACGTTCACATGCCTCACAAAACATGAATTAACATAATACACTGCACATAGAAAAAACTGGAAATGCGGATTAGAAGAGTTGAATTTTCCCTGGTGCTTAGAACGTGAGGAAGCAATGTGCCGGCTACCAAACTGGCATTTATCTTGCCCAAAAACCAAGGATGTATGTGCCTGCACTTAACTTTTGGTCCGGACGTTTTCCTGAGACGTCCGGACATAAATACTTGAAGCTTTTGATTACTCCATGTTAATGCCGTAAACCGGCCAAGTGAACAAACATAGAAACACTTAACTGATGGTCCGGGAGCCTACTGCGGCTGACCCGGACCTGTAGTTCTGGAGCAGATTAAGGAGCGTGTGCCGCCGCACCCCGGGATATCCTTCCCGCCACTCGCTTACACCTTCAGCGTTCCTGCTTCGCTCCTGCCGCTGTCGCCGCTGCCGCCCATGCTCTCCAACATTAATCAACAGCACATGAGCGCGGGCGGACGGCCGTTAAGAGCCCAATCCCTAATTGCAAAGTGCTGGCAGCTGAGTACCGACAGGCCCAAGGAACTACACATTTCCCCATGCCTACTGGGAATTGTAGTTTTTAGATATGCCGTACCTGCTTCCACCTGCACCACAGGCCCTTATTCCTGACACGGAGAATGTGCTCTCCCCTGACCAAATGGCTAAACGAGAAAGGAGTGAGATATAGGTGGGGGTTTCCGTTTTCCATCACCTTCGAATTTGATGGCCGTAAATATAGGTTGATGACTGAGGAAGACTTTCGGAAAGTCACAGGGGAGTTGCTTGGGGAAGCTGGCACTTCAGAGACTCAGGTAGACAGAGTGGCCGGCAACAGGCAGTGCCAGATCAAGGGACCAAGGAGAAGACGGATGAAGGGATCCAGGAAATACAGAAAGTTGACATTGTCGCCTATGGCAGACACCTGACCCGGACTGGAAAACATCTAAAGACGAGGGCACTGGTCCAGGGCATTTTTCATCTGGGTGTAAATGGATGATGTAGGATTAAGCAGGGGGGATGGGGTTTGGTACAGGAGAGATGGGGGAGCTCAAAATTTAAGAGATATGATGTGCACGGGACCAGAAGAGAGCTGGTTCTAACTGGTGGTCCGATCTTTCTCTGGTGATGACAGCCAAAGGGATTCGGGCGCCGAGGCGGGATAAGGAGGGTGGGGATTTGTTTTTGAATGGGGTAGGATAAGGGTCTTCTCAGAGCGGCGTTTACGGCTGTGGTGAGACAGATGTATATACACAGGACACCCAAAGCACTTGAAGTTTTAAGGAGAGGGAAGACAGGAGGATGGCCATAGTCCCAGGTGACATGGGGGGAAGCCTCCTGAGGGTGGGGACGCTGAATGTAAAGGGGATTAACTCACCCACAAAGAGGTCTTTGGTGGCTAGGGAGTTACGTAGAGCTGGCTTTGATGTGATGTTCCTTCAGGAGACTAAATACATTAGAGGGAAAGAACAGAGGGTTCCAGGCAGGGCTCTGGGGCAGGAATACTGGGGGTCAGGCCACCTAAGAAAAGCGGGGGTCAGAATCCTTATTGGCAAGGGACTCAGAAAGGCAGTCACAAAGGTCTGGCCCAATGAAGAGGGTAGGGCCCTCCTGGTCTCTGGGACCATAAACAAGGTGGGGTTCACATTTGCAACAAGCTACTGGCCAAATCAGGGGCAATGGAGGTTTCTGTTGAAATCCCTCCCAAAGATAATGCTTGAGGCTACAGGCCATATAATTCTGGAGGGTGATTTCAATATGTGGGTGATGCTAGGACTGACAGACAAACCCGAAAGGGAGGTACGGAAGACGTGCCTAGACCTCTGTACGGGGAGGTCTTGGAAATGTTGGAAGTCTATGGGCTACAGGACATATGGCGGCATCTGCACCCGGAGGAAAGAGAGTATACCTTTTACTCGGCCCAACAAGGCACTTTCACTAGGATTTATTACATGTACATATCTAGGGGGCTGTGGGAGGAAGCACGGAGTACAGAGATGGAGATGCAGCGATCCCCTGTGGAAAGACCTGGTGTTCCGTGAGGAGTTGAACAAGGAGATTGTCGAATACGTCAAAATAAACAATAAAGGGGAGGTCTCCAGGAGAACGGTGTGGGAAACAGGGAATGCGACATGGGGGGGATCCTGATCAGGAAGGGGCTCGGAAAAAACAAGAGTGGAAATTAACTGAAGATAATTTACGGGCCGAGATCACCCAGTTAGACAGGAGGGTCAAGGACACCACTGAGGGGAGGGAAGAAAGGGTCATGGAGGTGAGGGGGAAATGGGAAGAGCTACGACTCCTTGAAGAAGGTCAAATAATTATGAAGTTGCAGTTCCTGAAACACAAGTTCTATGAAAAGGGAGACAAAGCAGATGCATTACTGTCCGCAAGACTTAGGGGGCTGCAAGCCCAATGGTGGGTGATGGCCATGCAGGGTGTGGGATCAGCGAAGGACCACGGGAGAGATGGGATTCAAGAGGCATTTTCGTAATTCTATGAGGATCTCTATAAAGCAGGCGCAAATTCAGATACCTCAGAATTACCAAACTACCTGGAGGGAATTAAGATGCCCAGGCTCTCCTTGGAGGAATGGAAGCCCCAATAACGGCTGAAGAAATAAGGAGAGCAGTGGCAAGGGTTCGTTTGGGGAAGGCCCCAGGGGAAGATGGCATCTCGGCAAGCTTCTGTAAGTCCTTTCTTACCCCACTCATTCCATTTATGGTAGAGTTATTCAATGATATCCTGGAGACGGGGGAAGCCCCCAAAACCTTCTCCAGAGCAATGATTATGGTCTTACCAAAGGGGGGCAGGGACCCCGAAAGATGCAGTTCCTACCTTCCCATATCCCTCCTGAATATCAATGCCAAAATGTATACGTGGGTGTTGGCGGCAAGACCAGAGACGCACATGCCCCAATTGATCCACTCTGAACAAGTGGGCTTTATACGGAGACGCTATTGGGCGGACACTTTTAGGAAAACGCTACATCTGATTCATAAAGTGCAAGGTATGGGGGAGAACCCTTTCTCCTCTTGGTGGATGCAGAAAAAGCCTTCAATACGGTGGAAAGGAACTTTCTCGGGGAGGTACTGGACAAAGTGGGTCTGGGTCTGAGGTTCAGACGACAAATTATGGCAGTTTATGGGTCCCCCCAGGCTTGTGTGGCAGTTAATGGTGGCTTTTCCCAGTGGTTTGCCCCCAGGAGGGGTACGAGACAGGGTTGCCCGCTCTCCCCGATTTTATTTGCGCTTTCTCTAGAACCGCTGGCACAGAGAATTAGACGCAACCTAGTAGTGGAGGGGCTCACGGTGGGGGGACGGGAATAAAAGGTTGTGTTGTACGCTGATGACTCTTGCATTTGAGGAACTCCCTAATTTCCATACCCAGGGTAATTGGGTTGATTGAACAGTAGGCAGTCCTCTCCGGATTTAAGATTAACAGGGCGAAATCAGTCCAGCTCCCATTAGACAGGGCAGGGAATGGAGATGTATAAAGGTTCACTTCGCTGGGGCTAATGGTTAGCCAGGGCACATTAAGATACTTGGGGATTAATCTCACACGGGACTGGGTAAACCTGTTTGAGGCTAACTTTCCCGCACTGCTATCTGGGTTACGGACAGACGTTGAAAGATGGGGACAATTGACCATCTCGTGGCTCGGACATCTCAATGCCCTTAAGATGGTGTGCTTATCGAGGTTCCTCTGTGCGTTCCAAATCCTCCCTATTCGTGTCCCGGAAGCATTTTTCCGGGAAATAAAGGCAGCTGTGGTGACATTCCTGTGGCATTGAAAGAAGCCGGGAATAGCCTTCGATGTCCGTACCTTACCGAAAGACAGGGGTGGGGTGGGGCTCCCTAATATGAAACTGTACTACAAAGCCTCACAGCTATGGGTCCTTATCCCACACCTCAGAATGCAGAGGTAGTACCAATGGGTTGGTTGGATAACCTCCACCTTTTCCACGCATCAGTTGGGGAATGGCTCTGGATGCCTAGAGGCAGGCTTCCCCGCAGAATCCACAACCTCCCTAATCTGGGCACAATATGGGACTTGTGGAGACATGGCACGGAAATGCAGGATGTCACGATCTGGCCCTCCCCATTAAGCCACCTGTGGGCACCAGAAATACACAATGCAATCCGGAACCCGGAGAGATTTCAGGCTTGGTTTGAGGCAGTTTTCGAGCTTGTGGGTCAGTTGTGGAAGAACAGTATTTTTGTCACTATAGAGGAACTGGAGATGGAGCTGGGTTTGGGCACACTATCGGCCTTCTCTTACCTTCAGTTGAAAGGGGTGCTTACGAGTGGGAAATGGAGAGTTAAGATAAAGAAGGACCTTACTCCTTTTGAAAAGCTATTGGATAAAAGAACGTAAATGAGGGGCCTGATCTCGGCTATGTACAGAGAACTGGTGATTGCAGGGAAGGGGTCTACGGAAAAGCTGAGATGGGGAAATGAGTTTGAGAGGGATATAGACCCTGCGTTGTGGTTGAGACTGTATAGAGGGGCCTCTCAGGCATCGATTTCTAGCCAATACACTTCATACCATCAAGCTCTTACATAGGTGGCAATATGGCCCTGTTAGGCTGTCAGAGATGTGTCAGAGCGTGAGCCCTGAGTGCTGGCGCCTGTGTGGAGATAGGGCTGACTACTGGCACATGTGATGGGATGCCCACGAGTGCAGATGTTTTGGGACAAAGTCTTGGGCTGTATAAAGTAAATTGATGGTGTTCTACGATCAAAAAACGGCTTTCTAGATCCTGTTTGGAATGGAGGAAACTGATGAGGGAGAACTGGGCAAGGTTGGAGGATTGGCAGCGCCCCTGCTGCTCGCAGCGTGGGCCTGCCTGGTGATGAAATGGAAAAGTACCCGGACTCCAGGAAAGAAAGAATGGGTCAACATGGCGTTGAATATATGTACCATGGAAAGGATTGCTGCGGCACTTCATGGGAGGGCTGCATCCCATGAGAGCATGTGGGGGGAATTCATGACCACATATTTGTGTAATTGATGCAAAGTGTTGTTTTGGATAAGGGCAGTGACATGGGGGAGGGTGCCGTTCTAACAGGTGATAATGGGGAAGAAGCTACCTCTCAGGGGACCCCGCAATAAATGGTTTATGGCATGTGAACTTTGGAAAGCACAGGAGGCGACCACGGTCAGTGGTAATTTATCAATGTAGTTCTACTCCACTCCGGACAACCAAAAGGTTTTTGGTTAATATTTCGGTGAGTACGAGATGACTCTGTTAATTGGGGACTGGAGTAAGGGAAGGGGGTGGGGGAAAAGTGGGTTGTCTTGTTGTTGTGTTTGCAAAGTTTTTTTTCTGGTTGCCAATCTGTGAATACCGGAAATAAAATAAAATTAATAAAATGTTTAAAAAAAAGATTATAACGGATAATAGCCCATAACTCTGGATGAGCTTTTGGGACCACATTAGGAATGCAATCCGGACATGGGGCTCTAGAAGGTTTTAAACATCTAATGACACTACAGATAACCTGAACATCAAAAGTAAACCAATGGTCCTTCTTACCATTATCAAAACATCTCAAAATACCAAGTTTAGTGGTATATTATTACATGCCCCTTCAACGTAATATTGTTTACCTATATATTTTGTCCAAGCTTCCTCTGAGATTACATTGATAGCTGCTTTGTCACTGCCTTTCCTGAATGTGCCAAAATAGTGTATGACTATCGTTACTAGCCCGAGCTGGAAACACAAATGTCCAGTTCTCATTATGTTGGGACCGTTTGTGTTGCCTAATCCAGTTCTTATATTTAGTTTGTATGTTGATGATGATTTTTTAATTCCTTCTCCCGTCAATATGGATTAGTTGTTATGTTAGTCTTAGTTCGGCACAATGCCTTATCCTTCTGGCAACAATCAAGTTATCTATATCACCACCTCTTGGTGGATTTTTATAGACCATTTTCCTTCCTGTCAGTATTCTGTATTAGAAACCAAACTGTCTTAATTCTTGACAAGGTGAAATGTTTGCCATTCTCAGGATTAGAATCAAATAACTCTGTCAAGAACCCTATATCTCTAAGCAAGTCCATTAGCAGACCATTGAATTTCTTACAATTTTTCTCTGACCAGCATAGTCTGTTTTTCTGTATCTTATAATCAACCAACCCAAGAGTCCCATTATTAGTAGAACAAATGGGGCGGTTGAGTCCACAAGATAATATTACATGGTCACTGACTTTGGTCTAATGTTGGGATGCACATTCAGATCCCAGCTCCTCCTAAACGATTCGGACTGTGGAAAGTATACGAACACGTGGGGAATGCATATAGGTGTGTGTAGGGCCAGATAACACAGCGTGTATATGCCGGTCAGATAGCACAGCGAGTAGAGCGCTCACTTTGACATCCTGCAGAGTCTGCTGATGCAGGGTCGAATCCCGGCAGGGCCAAACTCAGCCTTTCATTCTTCTGAGGTCAATAAATGAGCACCACACACCGTGGGTAATAATAAGCAGTGCTCAGATGCCTGAGGGTTCGTAGCGCTATATAAATGCAAAATTATTATAGTTATTGTTATTAGTAGGGGGAGGGGGAACACACTTCATGGGCGTAATATCCGATAAGGTGGGTGGCAGTCTTTGGGCAGGCTTGGCTTGAGGGGAGGAGATGGGAAGAGAAGAGAATAGGAGGGAGTGATCGCTCCAAGAGAGAAGAGTGATGACAGGGAAAAAAAGGGGGAGGCCAGAGGAGATCAAAACATCAAGTGTATGGCCAGCAGAGTGAGTAGGGCCAGAGGGAAGGGTAGAGAGGGAGAGTGTATCACAGAGGTCGTGAATGGAGGAACAGGGAGAGTCAAGATGGATGTTGAGATCACCAAGGAGGAGGAGTTGAGAGGTAGAGGCCAGGAGGGTGGAGGAGAGGTATGCCCACTCAGAGAGAAAAGAGGTGACTTGGCCAGGGGGCCGGTAGAGACTAGCAATAGTAAGGCAGTGGCTAGGAGAGAGAGAGAGCCTACAGATGAGGCATTCAAAAGAGGAGTAGGTCTGAGTGGGGATAATAGGGGATAATAGAAGTAGGAATCCACTCGGGGAAGATCAGGGCTCCACCCCCTCCGGGCCGTGTGGATCTGGGGGCAGAGAGGATCTTGTAGCCGTCGGGGAGGAGAGTGTCAAAACTCGTGACAGAGCTGGCCATGAAACAAGTCTTGGTAAGACCCAGGACATCGAGATCTAGCTCTTCCAGGAGGTGGCAGATGACAGAGGAGTGTTTGACAGCAGAGTGAGGGTTGAGAGTGGCAAGATGAAGAAGGTTGCTGGCCTTAAAGACCTTCTGGGGAGGGGTACATGTTTGAGGTACGTCCTGCGGAGGTGTAGAGGGAGCATGAGATGGGGCAGGAGAGGAAGTGGAAAGGACAGCGTAACCAAGGGAGGTGGGTAGGGGACAGCAGGAGAAGAGAGGAAACGAATGAGGTGGGGGAACCGCCTATCAAAGAGACGTAGATTGGCCTGAGGTCCTTGCACCATGACAGTGCCATTTAGCTATACATTTATGAAGACTTTGGAGGAGTCAAATGAATCCATACGGACTTCCCAGTGGGTGCCACCATTAATCGGAGAGGAGGATAGAGTACAGAGCATACAGACCATATGAGGGGTCCAAAGATCAGGTGAAGAAACGACATAGAGGATGTCTGTGAGGGTTTGTCTGGCAGAAGTGCTGGAGTAGGTATCAGCGATAGGGAGACCAGGGTTGGATGCCAAGATGTCCTTTTTAAATTTCTTCTTGCCAGACTTAGTGATAGTAAAGCAGTTAGAGTAGATGGGAGAAACAGATAGCGCCATGGTGGGTAGAGAGAGGGAGTGTTGAGAGAAAGAAGCAGGTGAGCGTTAAGGTACAGTCACTGGGCTAACAGGTGGAAGTAAAGGGCCAAAGTGAAATGAGAAATACACCCAAATTTGACTTTCTAAAAACACACCAAAATTTGACTTTCTAAAACATACCCAAATTTGACTTTCTAAAACACACCCAAATTTGACAATCTAAAAACACACCAAAGTTTAACTTTCTAAAACACACCCAAATTTGACTTATTTGAACTTTCAGTGGCAAGTGGCGGCAAAGGTTGGCGAAATGAGGTAAGAGTGGAGTTGAGTGGAGGAGTGGGAAAGTTAAGTAGCATATCAAGGAGAAGCGGTTAGAGCAGGCAGAGGGGAGAGTGAAGCTAACAAGAAGGGAGAAGAGGAAGGATAAAAGGAGGAGAGAATATAGTCCATGAAGAGGTAAGTAGGAAAGGCTTTTGTATTCCGGTTACATGGCTGCGTGAGCTGGAGGTCCCACAGAATGAGTCCAAGGGGTGAGGCTGTGTAGTAGCATCACGAAGCGTCCCGGTAAGCGGACAGGGAGCAGACTGGGGCCTTAGAAGTGGGCCTTGGGACAACAGGCTGGCTCCACGCCTCACAGCCACACCAATTGGCAGAAATCAGCAAAGTCAGCCAATCAACAGGTCACAAAGGCAGAGCAAGTTGCAGCCCAAAATCATGTGGCCATTTTGGAATGGGTTGCAGGATACTGTTAAGGGGGGCAAACACTCTCAGGTGGGCAATTCGAAAAGCAACTGCAGCTGTATTAAGACAGAAAAACATGTGCAGCTGCACAAATGCTTCTCCAAAACATGGGGCTGCAATCTACAATGCCCGCTGCGGAAATGCACAATCCTTAATCATTACAGGTTACATTGCCTCATGAAGTAGAAGTCCATGTATGATTATGTTCTTTCTTTTCTTTCTTCTTTGTTTCTGTTTCTTTTTATGAACTAAGATTCATCAGGAGGGGGGTGGCAGTAGTACAGAGAGTAGGGGCTTAAAAACGGCTTACCGCACAGAAGTGAGGCGCTGACTGCTAGAGCGTACTCGTGTTATCATCCCACGCGGCTGATAACCAAGAGGTTAAGTGCACACGGTGTGCACGAGATCAGGAAGGCTGGGGATCACAGCTGAAGATGAAGTTGAATGCTCGCCACAGAGCGCGAGGTCAGCTGGCGATGTAGATGCCCAGAAGCCCAGCTGGTCACAGCACAGCAGGAAAAGGAACGCGCAAGAGCGTGAGGCACCAGAGCCGATTCAAGGACAGCAGCTGATTGATTGCAGAGGTGCGCGCACAGCCACGAGCCCACAGAGGCTGGAATGCAAAAAAGAAATGAAGAAGAAAGAACAGTGCCGCGAGGAATACAGGAAATGGGGCCAGAAGTGGGCCTTGGGACAACAGGTCGTCTCCACGCCTTTAGAATAAGTTGCCATAAGTAAGCCAACTAGCAAATAACTTTGTGCTGCAAAATACCTACATTGCACTATTATTATATATGGAGCACTGAATCGCTTACAGAACTGCAGATGAGACAGTGTGATTAAATGATTTGCCAAGGATCACACACTTTGGTTAAATGGTGAAACTGGGATGTGGACAATTTGAGCAACTGTCCACATCTTTGCAGGTTTAGTTGATATATTTCATGTGCTTAAATAATGCTTCATTTATAGCAGTGCCTTAAGTTGGAAGCAAACCATATTACATAATAAACTGACCTTTCATAGTAAACTAACTATATACATTGTCATAGAAATATGTTGAGCAAAAGAGTATGGCTTTAGTTTTATTCTCCCCATCCTGCATGCAAAGTCACAATGGCATTAGGCAGATTAAGTGAGCCGAACAAATCTTGGGTTTGAAAGGCATAGTCATTTCATAAAGCCTGCAACATTATGCACCCTTCTCACTGCTGATCACTCCCTCCCATTCGAATTCATAAAGGTACAAAAGTCCCTGCTAATAGTACCCACTCCATCCCATCAGTGCCTAGTGGCTCACATTGAAATGATCTGTTGACACAGAGCAACATGAGAGTCCCTCTGCTGCCGGAGCTCCTTAGGACATTGCCCTGGCATTGGGACACCTCGCCAGTTCGGAAAGGGTAAGGTGTCCTGCTGCCAGGACAATGAGCGTGCTGAGCAGGAATTGCTCCGCACACATTGTCCTCCCAGCGGGACACCGTTCCCTTTGGGCACCCTCAACGAGGTGCCAAACGGGAGAGGTGTCCCACTGCAAATGTGTCCTGGTCTGGCTCTTAAATGAATCTGTGGGGAAGGGGCTGGCTGATGTGTGCATTTCATTTTTGTTAGGCAGAGAGGTGAGGGAAGCCTTTCCTGAAGTTTAGCTGCGTTTGTTTAAATACATGTGTCTGCACGAACACAGCAAATCTGTAACACTGCTAGTTTCAGGAAAGGCTTCCCTGTATCCTATTGAGACGAGTCTAGCGCAGCAACAATGTTACAAGCAGTTAATTCTCTCCTTTACATCTGAAACCACACACACACACTTAAGAAGTCAATTCCCAGTATGCCCTGGCAGAACCAACAAACCACACCACCCTCCCGCCCCAAAGGCCATCTGCATAGCAGGAAAGGCCATCTACGTAGGAGTGCCAATACTTTCAATTGGACTTTTTTTGGGTGCAGTTTGACATCTGTGTCCTGTCCCCGGGTTGTCCCTCTACCCCCACCCTGACTCCGCAACTGGCTCAGCCAGGTCGAGTCCAGATAGCCCTGCATTGAAGAGGGAAGAGGGAGTGGGGTGGGCGGGGGGGACGGACCTGGGCAGGAGCCCGTTCAGCTCAATGATGTTGCGCCACTGATTGGAGGCAATGTGAGGGAGGGGGAGATCGGGTTGGACCAGACAACAGGCCTGTTGCCTGTGAATGGGGGAGGGATGGGGGTTGGGGGGTGCTTTCCAGGTGGCCTCCCTTCTCATCCCCGTGTGAGTTGCGGTTGCTTGTGGGGGATGGGAAAGCATCCCTCCTCTCTGTTGTCGTGGCTTTCTGTCTCCCGCCGGGAGCTTCTATTCCCCTAGTGTCAAGTTACGAAACTTGGCATAAAAGGTATTGACAGAAGAATGGCAGCTGCGCCCCCTTTCCTTTGTGCCTCGGTTGGCGCCCGGAAGGCGTGATGGAAATAGCGAATATTCAGAATTGACTGGTGCAGTCAGTGCCCTGACATGTGGCATGATGGCGTCCTCGGGGCTAGCAACACACGGAGTCCATCGCCGAACTGAATGCAAGATTGCAATTGATTAATGGATATTTTGGGCTGTTCAGCCAGCAGCACGCTGCATTCTGGGACTTGTGGTTCGATGTTTTCCTTTATAAGAATGGGCCCTACATGACAGCCACGTCAGTGGATCCCACACGTTTTAAACTTATTCCACTTTCAGTAACAAAATCATTGGTTCCTGCTACAGCAGTCTGGGAGTTGTAACTTATTTTGCCTGGATTTAAAAGTTCGAACTTACTCTGATGCCGAAGGTCGGCAACATTATGCCCAGGACTGGAAAAAGACTTGTTCACTAACCTGGAGTTCATTTGGACATCAAGATCGTCACCTTTCTTTTTTCCGAAATATTTTAAAGTTGAGAGCATATTGTTGTGACTAAGTCTTCCCTGGACCCTGCCTGGAATGCATAAAATGTTAGAGTGAGTGACAGAGAATGTAGCCTGAGAGAATGTTGTTGTATGAGTGGGTATATTTGTTACGTTGTTGTTGGGGGTTTGTCCTTTGCCCCATGCGGTCCCGTAAGCCCCCAACCTGGAAAGACCACACCTGACACACGTCTTTCCAGTTCGGGCTTCCCGGTCGCTCTAACGCGGCCGGGAACGCCCCGTTTATTTATACTGCACGCGGCGACGTGCAACGTCACGCCGCCGCGTGCGCTTCCCATCACGGGGCAGCGCCACACTCCTCCTTTTTCGGGGAGAACACATAACTGCTTTTTATTATACACTGCAAACCACACATCAATTAACAACACTGCACGCCCACGGCCCCTTTAATGTCAACCACCCGGATCCCCTCATTCCGGTTGACCAACTAAATGTCCCAGTACGTATTCGCTGAGGTAAGCGGGTTTCCCTCGCCCAGCCCTCTGGGGGTACCTCCCGCTTACCTCCGGCACGGGAAGTCCTTCTGCAGATGTCCCCCGGACCGGGGATTCCGGTGGGCTGGCTGGGGCTCCTCCTTCCTCAGGCACCTCCGTCAAATCAGGATCCAGCGGTGGCTCAGTCCTGGGGTCACCCAGTTTCTTAAAGAAGCTGACATTCCGGGTGACAGCAGACCTTCCGTCCGAGGCCGTCACCATGGACCCCTTTACAGCCACCACGTCCAATGGCTCCGGCTCATAGGGGAGCGAGAGCTTTCCATGAGGATGTCGGTTGCGGATGAGGACTTCATCGCCCGGCTCGAGCCGCTGGGGCTGGAGACCCCGTCGCACATTCTCCTGTTCAATCCTCACCCGCCGGTCTGCCTCCACCTGTTGGTTATCAATCACTCCCGGTTCTTTATCCCCAATTTCGGGTAGCAGACCCCAGGGGCATCACATGAACAGAGCCTCAGCTGGAGCCACCCCTGTGGAGGCATGGGGGTGGTGCGGTACACCCGCAGGAATTGGTATAGGGCTCGTTGGAGTGACTGCCCTTGTCCCTGAGCGATCCTGAAGGTCTTATTGAGTGTCCGCATCAGTCTCTCAGCGTCTCCGTTTGCTCGGGGCCTTAAAGGAGATACCTTCCGGTGCTGCACCCCACAGCTCTCCATCAGCTCGGAGAACCGCTCGCTCTGGAACGGCGACCCGTTGTCCGAGCACAGGGTGTGGGGGAAACCATGGGCCGCAAACACCTTCTTCACGGCCACAACCACGTGCTCGAAGGCCACCGACTCGACAAACTCCACCTCCGGATATCGTGAATATATGTCGACTAGTACGATGAAGTGGGTGCCTACGGACGTGGACACAAAGTCCGCATGGACGACCTCCCACGGCCGCGTGCCTCGGGGCATCACCTCGATCGCCGGCTCTCACTGTAGAGGAGAGGCCACCTGGCACCATACACAGGCCGCCACAAAGTCATCGACCCTCCGCTCAAGCGCCGGGAACCACACCTTCAGCCGCAGCCTCGCCTTGGTCTTGGCGGCTCCCTGATGCCCGTGGTGGGCCAAGGTAATCACCTCCTTCACCTTGGACTGGACTGGGGAACCACTATCCGGTCACCTCGGAGCAGGAGGCCCGACGCCGAGAACGACAGCTCGTCCTTCATCTTCCATAGTTGTTCAAGTGCTGTCTTGGCCTCCTGGGTCCGCCCCGCCAGTGCTTCCAGGATGGACTTCCAGGAGCCGTGCTGCATTGAGTGCCTGAGGATCTGAAAGCACTCGTCCTCGGCCGTGGCCGCCTCCAATTCTGACAGAGGGATCGCATTTGACGTGGCCGCCTCCACCACCATTCGGACGTGCTCGTCGGCCTCTTCCGCGCAGGTGTCACACTCCTCTCCCCCACGCACTCCCGGGTGTCTGGAGAGGTTTTCCCGCATTGTTGACACCCGGCCGATAAACCAGCGTGACTCCATACTCGAGAAGAGCAAGCATCCACCTCTCGATTCTGGCCAGGGGCTTCGAGGATGACCCTGCCAGAATGGGAAGCAGGGGCTTGTGATCTGTCACCACCGTTACTGGACGCCCCAAGACATAGAGTCGAAAATGTCTGCTGCCCTAGAGGACCGCCAGTGCCTCCTGCTCAATCTGGGAGTATCTTTGCTCAGTTTCCGAGAGCGCTTTGCTGGCGTAAGCCACAGGCCGGATGTTCCCGTCCCGGTCCCCTTGAGTCAATACAGCACCCAGGCCAAATGGACTGGCATCAACGATGATCTCCGACGCCAGCGCCGGGTCGAAAAACGCCATGGTGTCTTCTGCCGTCAGGGCGCTCTTGATATCCTCAAAAGCCGACTGCTCCAATGGGCCCCAGTGCCAGGCCGACTCCTTCTTCGTCAATGCCCTGAGCGGCTCCGACCTCGAGGCGAGATTTTGGATGAAGCGCCCACAGTAGGTCACCATCCCCAGGAAGCTTCTTACATCTGACACCGACTCGGGGGGCTGCGCCTTCTTAATGTCTTGGACCTTCTTCGGATCCGGCGTGACCCCCCCTCCTTGAACACAAATCTGAAGAATTCAATGGAGGGACGCAGGAACTCACATTTGTCCCGATGAAGGGTGAGGCCCAGAGACTGTAGCCGCTCAAAGGTTTTACCGAGTTTCCTTAGATGGTCCATCTCGGTCTTTGCGAACACCAAAATGTCATCGCTAATGTTCAGGACACCCTCCAGATCTGCAAGGGCGCCTCTAATGATGTTCTGAAAGACTTCTGCCGCCGAAGACACCCCGAAGCTCAACCTCTTGTACCGGTATAGCTCACGATGAGTAGTGAATGTGGTTATGTACCGGGACTCAGGGTGGAGGACCACCTGATGATACCCTGCTCGAAGGTCCAGTTTGGAAAAGAACCGAGCCCCTTGCACTTCAGCAATAATGTCATCGATGGTGCGGGTGAGATGCCGCTCCCTCTTAATGGCCTTGTTGGGCAGCCTCATGTCCACACAGATCTGGACAGATTCGGGTTGTTTGGGCTTCCTAGCCACAACGATTGGGGACACCCAGGGGGTCGGGCCCTCAACCTTCTCGATAATGTCCAGACTCACCAGGTTGTCAAGCTCCTTGTCAACTTGCTCCATCAGATGAAACGGTACCCTGCGGTGTTTCAATGCAATGGGCTGCACAGAGTCATCGATGTGTAGCCTAACCGGGTCACCGGTCGTCTTCCCAATGCCGTTGAAGAGGGCGGCATACTTGTCGAGCAGGTCATTGATGTCCTCGAGGTACACCGAGTATGCGAAGCTGACAATTCCGAGAGCCTCGGCAGCGGCACAGCTCAGCAGAGTGTTATTGCTTACAGGGGTCACATAGAATCGGGCCTTGATTCGCGAGCCCTCGTGCTCCACGCTTGCCACGAAGGCACCGTCCAGCGGTATTGGTTCTAGTCCTCCAAACGCAAAGATGCAGGCTTACGGCGTGCCCAGCTTTGGGGGCGATCCAAGGGCATCATAGTGTCCCCGGGCCATCACATTGACCGAGGCTCCGGTGTCCACCAGCACCGGGACGGGCGAGTGGTCGACCTCCACCACACACCTTGGTTGCCTCCTGCCCTTCCCCTTCAGGACTTCCACACTGGAAACAAAGAAAATGTTCTCTTCCTCTCCCTCCTCAGCCTCGTCCCCCTGGGTCTCCTCTTCACCCTGGTCCACCTGGGCCACGTTTGGCGGGCGGTACTGGCGTGGGGTCCAAGGCCGAGCCGGGCCTCTCGCCACTATCACGGGCAGGGCTGCCCTGCACACCCTCAAGAAATGGTCAGGCAGGCCGCACCTACCACATGTCCTCCCAGCCGCCGGGCACTCCGTCGGGTGGGGGAGGTCGTAGCCGCACTTCTGGCACGATTCCCCCGCTCTCCTAGCTCTGTCACGGGGTCCCCCACCAGGCCTTCTCACTCCTCTGCCTCCACGGCACACGGCACACGCCTCCTCTGATTTTATTGAGCGGGACCCCGCCTCCATCTTGCTTGCCCCAGCCTCCGCCACCTCATGGCACTGGCCCAGTTCCAGAATGCGGGGCAGAGTAATACCCGGCTCTCTCAGGACCTGCCTCCTGAGTTTGCCGGAGGAGCACGCCTGAAACAGCATCGTGCGCATCATGTCCTCCGCATCCCCCCACGCACAGCCCAGGGAGAGGCGGCGCAGGCGACCATAAAAGGTGTCCAGTGTCTCATCCTCCTTTTGTTTGGCCGATAACATCACAAATCTTTCATAGTCCACATTGGCGAGGGGCAGAAAGTGGGCCTGAAGTACTGCCTTAGCCGCATCGTAGGTGGCATCCGCTGGAGTGAGCGACTCAAAAATTTCCTGGACCGCCGGCCCCGCGGAGTACAGCATCGTAGCCACCCTGCTGTCGTCATCCATCACCTGAGCGGCCCTGAAATACATGTCGAGGCGACCAACCCACCTCCTCCACCGGGGCCCAATGCTGGATGGCGGGCCCGACGCATCAAATTCGGGGATGGGCTGCAGGGCTGCCTGGGCTCTTGCCTGAGCCATGATGGGAGGTCCTGGCTGAGCAGCAACCTGTACTGCCGGTGGCGCCTGAAGCCCAGGAGCTAGACCACCTACTTGAACCTGAGGGGGCAGCTGCGGAGCCGCCACTGGCTGTTGCACTGGAAGCACCGGGGCTGAACGGCCTGTTGACGAGCTGCGGCGTGACCACCGTCCTGGGGAAACTGTGCGGCTGCCGCGGCCACACCGTCCAGATCCTCAACGTCACTCATGGGCCTGAGCGCACAGGCACCCCCACGTTGGGTCCTGAGGGCCGCAACTCAGCCACCCACCACCTCCACATGGATTGGTCACCCCACAGCACCAGTCCAACCTGGGGGAGAGGTGGTGGTATCCTGCCCTCAGCTCACCTGAGGCTGCCTCCAGCATAAAAAAAAAAATCAAAGAGAAAGACAGAAGCACACCAAAATGAAGATCTCCGTTGTAGCAGTCCACCTTGATGATGAAGGGGCAAAGAGGAAGCCACAGCGTCCTGATGATGAAAGGGATGAAGAAGCACCGTGTCCCTGTGCTGCTGCAAGGCTCAAGAGTGTAGGTGTTCCAAAAATTAAGCTGCGAAAATGAAGTGGGCTAAGCAGGCCCAGCCATATTAGCCCTGCTCCTAGCTTTCACTCGACGTAGAAGTCCCAAATCTGGAGTAAAATCTACAAACCAGGCATGGGCGTGCAGATTAATCTGTCTGCAATCAGAATATCCAAAAATTAGACCTGGATCACCTTCACCTTCCGAAACGGAGCCTGATGAAGTTCCACGGCCTCACCGACAAAATGGCCGCCAGCCGCGTGTGTGATCCGCAGCCACGGCGGGAAACGAAATGTCCGATCGTTCCGTTTCAGGGAAAACATTTCAGAATGCTTTCACCGCCGGGCCCGGGCATCCGACATCACTCGTCGCCACTGTTGGGGGTTTGTCCTTTGCCCCATGCGGTCCCGTAAGACCCCAACCTGGAAAGACCACACCTATCACACGTCTTTCCAGTTCGGGCTTCCCGGTCGCTCTAACGCGGCCAGGAACGCCCCGTTTATTTATACTGCACGCGGCGACGTGCAACGTCATGCCGCCGCGTGCGCGTCGCATCACGGGGCTGCGCCACAGTTGTTAGTGCCACTCCCTTACTATGTAGAAAAAGGGAGAGGCATGGTACGGAGCAGAATTTGTCCCACGAGTTGAGGACGGCAGCAGGGCTCATGTGGGTGTGTTGTAGAGTGTTCCAGTTTATGAGATAAGAGTTGCTTGCGTATTTGGATGGTGTGTGGTTGTGAGTCTGTGTGTGTCTCTTGCTTGTGGGCGTTGTTTTGTTATTGTTAAGGGGGGAGATATGTTGTGATTAAGTCTTCCCTGGACCCTGTCTGGAATGCATGCAGTGTTGGAGTGAGTGACAGAGAATGTAGGCTGAGAGAATGTTGTTGTATGAGTGGGTTCTATGTGAGGCAGTTGGAGAATGAGACCCCCTGAGAGAGGATGCCGGTGAATTATGTCCCTTTCTTTCATGTACCTGACTTGATGAACCTAATGTAAAGTACTTGGAACTAAGTAAAGAAGTTACTTGTACACAGCAAGATGTCAGACTCATCATTGGCCAGGAACTCATCTTTACAACGAGCCTCAAGGCCCATAGCAGAGCAGTAGGGAGCATGTAGCCCGTGGCAACAATTGGAGAGGCTTGGAGCCCATTGCAGCACCGGAGGGGCTTGAGGTCCGTTTGACTGCAGAAGCCTTAGTGGCAGATGGAGGCATGCTGCAAGAGGCAGTTTAAAGTTTGTTGCAGAGTGAGTCGGGGCTACTGGCTGATAAGGCATGCAGATCATATTTGCGTGACTTATAACAAAACTCACCTGATTCTGGGCTTTGCAGAGGAGGCTCGGAGTCGGAGTGAGCCTTAGTGGCAGATGGCGACAATTGGAGACTTGGAGCCCATTGCAGCACCGGAGGGGCCTGAGGTCCGTTTGACTGCAGAAGCCTTAGTGGCAGATGGAGGCATGCTGCAAGAGGCAGTTTAAAGTTTGTTGCAGAGTGAGTCGGGGCTACTGGCTGATAAGGCATGCAGATCATATTTGCGTGACTTATAACAAAACTCACCTGATTCTGGGCTTTGCAGAGGAGGCTCCATTGTGCTTGCAGTGCGGCAGTAACATTGGAGCTCTGGGAAGTTTTTGAAGAGCAGAGAACGGTTTGTTGGGGCTGTCGTGTGGCGGTGTGTGGCCTCGTAGCCCAGGCTGGTATGTCGCAGGAGACCCGTTTTGTGGAGCATGTGAGGTACGCAGCGGAGGATCCGTAAGTGTCGCAGTGACCGTTTGGGTGCAGAGCTCTGTTCTCCCCGACGGCTTACCTTGAGTGGTGACGTCATCTAAAATGCCTGGGGAGATGGTGATTGTCCTGGCGTGTTGAAGACGTCAGTAGTGGAGAGGTCCGTGGGTTCGGAGCTGCGTCTGACACATGTCACAGCCACGGAACGTCATTGGTTCAAGGTACTTCCCTATTCAGTGCCGCGGGACAAGGAAAAGAGCGGCTCGGAGTGGCGTAAAGCTGAAGTGCGGCACAAGCAGCAAGGAGAAGAGGGAAGATGCTGCGTATTGTTAAGCAGCAGTGGCGGTGCACCGTTCTACAGCTGAAAGGGAAGGAAAAGTACTAAGTGCGGCGCCTGTGGTGACGGCGCTGTTTTAAGAATAAATTGGAGGCAATGAAAGGCATGCCGGCGAACAGCTACAGTACTTTTGTCAATCACAGAGTACTAGCAGAGTTTTTTTAAAAACAATTTTATTAATTTCTGTTTCAACAAACAATACAAACCAAACTTACAGTGCATATGATAATATTGAATATACATCACTTCGTCCAAGTCCACTGTTTCAGCCATTCCCACCCCCCCTTCCGAGCCTACTCTCCCTCATGTTCCGTTTCTCCGTCTTGCATTAGGGATTCCTTTTCAATGGTTCCTGTTGTATCCCGGTGACTTGACCCATCATACATGGGCCCAAATAGTTCAGCTATTAGTTGCCTCCAAGCTATGAAGGTTCCAGCCTTTTCCTCCCCTCCACCATTGCATGCTTTCTGCCATACTGTAGTTTCTACCTCTGCCCATTTCTGTAGATCTTTCCACCATATTTCCATTCTTGGTCTGTAACATGCCTTCCACCCAGGGGAGTTGGTAGGTCTGGAAAAGACCCGGGGCTAAGCTGATGTCAGAACTGTTGGGACTGGGGGCTAGCTAGTCTTTTGGCTGTAGCTCCTGAGATTCTATCCGGGGCTACAACCAAAAGATCAGGGGCTATAGCCCCTTTAGCCCCCCCCTAGCAACGCCCCTGCTTCCACCCAATAGTGATTCTTCTCTTTGCTAGAACATATGCCAGATCTTTCAATTTACTCACATGCTTGAGTTTACGTGGTCTAGAGAACCCTCCTATCAAGCAAGCCCATGCTGTATTTACCTCTATTTTGATCCCTTTTTCTTCCATCCTATGTGCTACTTCTCCCTAAAAGCTTTCTATTATTGGGCATGACCAGAACATGTGTACCATTCCGGTGTTTTCTTTGTCACATTTGGGGCATGATTGCCGTCCTGCGCTTTTGAATTTAGCTATCCTTTGAGGTGTCATGTACGCCCTGTGTGTTATATATAATTGTATCTGTTGTAATCTAGCATTTCTTGACACTTTTTTTGTGATATCCTTGGGCCCGCTCCCACATTCCATCACTCATTGGGGCACCCACTTCCTCTTCCCAGTCCTGTCTCAGTTGTACCACTTCCTTCCCCACTTTGGTCATCATCAACTCATATATCCTGGATATCTCATGTCCCCCCTTCTGCTATGTCATATATTGTGTCTATGATAGTGTCCGGTTCATCTGCTAGTACCACTTCAGACCAGGTCTCTTTAATTCGCTGCACCACCCTATGATATGCGATATACTGCCCCACGTGTAACCCTGTTTCCTCTACCAGCCCCTCAAAATCCTGTATACTCCCCTCTTGCCACATGTCGCCCATTGTTGCTATCCCCACCGGCTCCCAATGCTGCCTAATCATTAGTCTTAGTTGCTTTTCTTTTCCTGCCAGAGTGACTAATGGAACCTGCGGGGAACACGGGGATGGATTCTCCATTAACTGACAGGCTCTCGCCCATATCTCCCACCCAAGTGTCATCATCCTTGGGCATCCTTCCATATCCGACTTGGGCAGCCACATCATTTCTTTTAAGAAGAATGAGGCACAGTCCAATCGGAACAGCTTAGATTCCAAGGTCGGTTCCTCAGAGAGCCTTTAGCTACATATTGTAGTTGACTTGCTATGTAATAAATTTCATAGTTTGGTTTTTTATGCCCCCTTTCTCGTATGAGTTCTGTAGCTTCCATAGGGCCACTCTGTTCCTTGTCCCATGCCAGAGGAATTCCCTGTATATGCTGTCCAACCTGGCAAAGAGTCGTCTAGGTATCAAGTATGGGATGTTTGTAAAATAGTGCAACAGTCTTGGCAGTACCACCATTTTAAGCATTGCCCCCCGTCCCATCATCGCCAAGGGGAGCTTCACCCAGAACTTCATACTGTTTTCAATATTCTTAATGGCTTTCTCAGTATTGTTTTGATGCTCTGCTTCCACCGTGTGATATATGTCTACCCCTAGATATCGGAACGTGTCGACCTCCCATGGAATCTGCAGGATCGGTAACTGCTTTAACGGGATCCCTCTATACCTGCCCAATTGAAATACACAGCTATGCCTGAATGCTTTGCGAATCGCTCCATCAGTTCTAGGACATACTGGAGGTTCTCTTCCGGGTAGCGTAAATACAACATATCATCAGCGTACAAGGAAATTAGGTGCGGTTCCCCCTTTATGGTGATGCCTATAACATCATAATGCTGCCTCAGGTATATCGCATGGGGCTCTAAGGCCAAAATATACAGCATGTGGGACCACGGGCATTCCTGCCTAGTGCCTCTACTGAGTTGCCATCTCTCTGATATTATCGCTCCTGTCTTAACCCTGGCCAGCGGCGCGCTGTATAATAGCTTAGCCTATTTAAGATACCCCGGTCCTATACCATAATTGGTCAAGGCCGCAATCAGCCATGACCATTTGACTGAGTCAAAGGACTTTATCATATCTAGCGATACTATCGCCATCTCGCCCACGTCTCCGTTTGCATGTTCTATGACTCAGTGGAGTCGCCTGAGGTTGTTGGATATGTTCCTATTGAGGCGTTGCCGGTCTGATCTGGGTGTATTAATTTATTGATGACCCTCCTCATTCTGTTTGCCAAGACCGCCGTTGATATTTTACTGTCCTGGTTCAACATTGACAGGGGTCTGTAAGAGCCACAGTCACAGCCAGGCTTATTGGGTTTGGGAAGCGGTATAATAATCGCCTCTCTTAGGGACTCTGTTAGTTTTCCAACTTCATATGCCTCATTTAGCATCTCTAAGAGTGGGGGGAGCACCTCGTTTTTATATGTTTTATAAAATTAGCTAGGGAGTCCATCAGTCCCTGGGGTCTTACTAGTGGATAGCTGCCTCACTACCTCCACCAATTCCTCTAGAGTGATCGGTACGTCCAGCTCCTCTCTCTCTTCTGCGATAATCTGTGGCAATCCAATATCCTCTAGTGTTTCTCCTATTTCCTTGCTGTCGCTTTCCTCCTCGTCTCCATAAAGGAGTCGGTAATAATCTGCAAATTCCTGATTGACTCCCTCATGGGTGTCTACTATGCACCCATCATCCTTCACTATCGTTCTAATTGCAGGTATGGGAGTCTCGCTTTTATATAGCCATGCCAGGACTCTCCCTGGATTGTCCCCCCCTGCATGCTGTCTCTTTACATACTTTTTGTAGTTAAGGTTGCATAGCCTTTCCCAATATCCTGCGCATTTCTGTTGCAGCCTAAGTACTGCTTCATTGTCCTCTTTGGTATTACCTCCCCTTTTCAACGCTATTTCTAGCTCTGTTTCCGCTTCTTGTAGTTCGACCAAGATCCCTCCTTGTAGTCCCTTTGACTTAGCTATGGCTATCCCCCTCACTACCACTTTAAAGGCTTCCCAGAGCGTACCCGCTGTCTCAACACTACCAGTGTTGATCTCGAAATAACGTATTATTTCCTCTCTCATTTCCTCCCTGAAAATATTGTCTTTCAACGTCTCTGCTCACAGGCACCATGTCGGTATCTTTGCTCTCGGGGGTCGGTATTGCCATACTAGTATCAGCCGCGAGTGGTCAGAAAGGACCCTCGCCTTATATTCTGCCTGCGCTATTTCTGTCATTAGTCCATGTGTAACAAACACATAGACCAGCCTAGTGTGTAGGTTCTGGGGGGCTGAATAATGCGAATATTGTCTATCCTGCGGGTGGTATGGCCTCCATGCATCGTCTAACCCAAAATCCGCTAACAATGACTGCAATGTCCTGGCAGCTGGAATGGGTCTATCTATTTTGGTATCCGATCCATCTATTTTCGGGTTTAGTACACAACGAAAGTCTCCTCCACAAATCACCGCCCCCCACCTAAGCTCACACTAAGTTTATTATATAGGGTTCTAAAGTATGCCGCTGTGTCCTGATTTGGGGCATATGTGTTTATGACACATATTTCCTTGTTTTCCACCATCCCCTTTATTAGGACCATCCTCCCATCTGGCTCCACTGTAGATTGCAAAAGCTGGAACGGGACATGCAGTGCCACTCAAGTAATTACCCTTCTGGCATAGGCTGAGTATGCTGCACCCACAACTGTCCCCCTCCACTTCTTTCAGATCCCTTCCAGCTTTTCTTGCGTTAAGTGAGTCTCTTGTAGCAAGGCTATGTCAATTTTCTGCCTGCGCAGATACATCATAACCTTATTCCTTTTTAAATAGCTATTGAGCCCCCTAACATTCCAAGTAACTATTTTAAGGTCTCCCATAACATATTAGATTCCCGCTCTTCACTCCGCAAGTACAATCCCTTCCTTATTACATGTAGTCTCGTTCCCCAACTTCCCCAACATCCCCAACATTTCCCAACTCCCCTTAACCCTACTTCCATCCCTCCCCCTGCCCTTCCCGTCCCCAACTCCCCACTCCACGCCCCCTTCCCTCCAACTGTTGCCCAGCTCCATCCCTGGATCTCAGGCTCCCCCACATCTAGCCCCTTTCTTGGCGCTGCCTGTACTTGGGTCTCAGTGGGGAGATGTTGCCCTATTGGTGTACCTACTACTTCCACTAATGGGGATAAAGCATGTATATCCTGTAGCTCCGTTATATCTATAAGGCGCAGCACCATGCTTCACATATTCAGATTGATTATATCTATATTCCAGTCCGCAGTGTTCATTAGCACACTTATATCTGGCAGATGGCCTCTGCCCCACTACCATTCAACTCCAGCTATCCATGTCCCTTTACTCTATGCAATGTCGCCCCCCCCCTTGGACCCCTATCTCGTCGGATCACTTAACATCTCGTCTCGGTCCTGGTCTCCCTCCGACTATGGGCATCCGTGCGTGTCCAGCCAGCATGTCGCTTCCTCCGGAGTCTCGAAGAAGTGGGCTTTGCTCTAATACAGAACTTTTAGTTCGCTGAGTACAGTAGCATGTATTTTATCCCCGCCGTGCGTAATCTTCTCTTGACAGCCACATAACTGTATCGTTGCCTGTGCATCAGCATAGTATAATCCGGGTAGGCCGTGATCGTTGCTGACGCTCGAGTTATAGTACCACCTTTCCAGAAGAATTCCAGGATCTTTTCTCGATCTCTGTAGTTCAAGATTTTTGCAATTGTAGCTCTGGGCGGCGCTCCTGGTTGTGGTCTTCTAGTTTGGGCCCGATGCGCCCGCTCCACTGCAAATCCTTGGGAGAGTTTGCCAGCTCCCACTGCCTGGAGTAGCATATACTCGACATAGTCCGTGGGGTCCGTGCCTTCTTCCCCTTCCAGAAGGCCCACCATGTGTATGTTGCTTCATCTAGCTCATCCTTCAGCTTCTTCTGCCAGGTTTTCCAAATTAGCCACTTGCTGTTTCAGTACGTGGACCTCTTTTGCATTAGTGGTGCTCAGTTCAACAGGGTAAAGTGCGTTCATCGTGTCACGGCCGGACTTCGGGTTTCTATCTGCAAGCCGGTTCGCCTGACTGAGATCCGACCGCGCTAGGCATTCGGATCCCTGCGGTGGCGGTCCTTTGTACTGGGCTCTCAGCCGCCCTGCGCTCCAGAGCCACCCACTCCTTGCAGTGGGGAAAAAGTCCACTGTTTCGTTGCTCTGCTGATTGCCTCGGCAGCGTTCCTTCTTTGCGTATCACCAGGCCTCCGACTATCTCGGGTCCCCGGAGCTGCACGCTCCGTGTTATATGAAACCGCCGCAGCCCCCGCTTCCCACCGTGACACTCTTCAGGGAGAGAGGGGTTCCAGCCTTCTCGTACCATTAGAGTTGCACACTCTTCATCTCCAGTCAGGGCACGGCTGCCAGCTGTCCATAATCCGCCTCTGAGCAGTCAGCCACTCTCAGCTTAAGCGGTGGCTGCAAGCCAGCAGCCCACTCGTCGCTTGTATCAGGAGCCGACGAGGATTCCTTTGTTCTGGCCCGCCGCCATTTCGGCGTCAGTTGCACTGCACCAGTCCGGGATACAAAGTCGCTTAACTCTTGCCACTTTGTCTCTTGCCTTCCATCGACCCGCTCACTCTGCACCTGGCATGTTCACACACTTTTCAGTGTATTTTGATGCTGGAATTCGCCGTTGAAACGCACGCATTACTCCGGATCAATTTGTCGGATCGCAGAGTTCTCAGGAATTGCAGCCTATTCCATGGCTGCTTAGCCACGCCCCCTGAGTACTAGCAGAGTTATTTGAGATGTGTTGGTCAAGCGACCAGTTGGAAGAGGGGCCGTGTTCCCTAGAGGTACTATGATGTGCTTGGCTGGCAGGAGGAGCAGCGAGTATCTGGAGATTGTTCGCAGTGGAAATTGAGCCATTGTTTTTGTTGTTCTTGGACATTTTTAACTGCAGTAATTGAGTAATAGCAATGTCTTGAGTATCTGCAGACGCACTTGTTGATTTGTTGGTTAGCAACATTATAGTAATATAATGTAATGATAATTGGGTTAAGCAACATATTAGTGTTGTGATGTGAGGCCTGCTGAACATTTTCAAACAGTTTGGGAGGATGAGGGGAGTGATGCGATTCAGTGCTGTGTCTGGTGGGCATTAATGGTATGATTGTGTCGTGTGTCGTGGCCTCTGTTAGGAAATGCATTGTAGTGAAATAGATACCTTGTTAGTTTTAATGGTAACAGTTTTATTTTCACAGATAATTTAAGTAATCAATAAGTAGAGTGGTCTGATTAGGTTTAGTAGGAGATTGAGAAATTTCTAACATTAACTTTGCTTTTACAGGTGGGACTTTTAATGATGTTAGAGTATTTAGAAGTTCAAATTGTAGAATTCACAGTTGGTAGGAATGCATAGTTTATTGCATTTGTTATGATATGTAGGAAATGTTAGTGAAAATTAATGTTGACTTTGTCTAGAAGTATGATGCACTGAGTGTGTTATGTGGGGCTCCCTGATGGTGAAGTGGTGTGGTGTGGAATGTGGTCCTTCAACATGGGCACATGGTGGGGTGGTGACACTGAGCACTTGGGGTGACTTTGTGGTGACTTTGTTGTTGTGGTGTTGGCTATCCGGGCATTCGGAATACCCAGCCTGGTAGAATGGAACAATGTGGAGTGCACAGCCAGTGAGTTGTGCATGATGGAGTTGGTTGTGAGGGAGTTGATTGTTTGATGCTGTGCGCTGCAAGCAGATGTGTAGAGGGGCTGGTATGCCTCATGTTGCTGAATAGTTTGGAATGGTATATTTGTTATGCTGTTAGTGCCACTCCCTTACTATGTAGAAAAAGGGAGAGGCATGGTATGGAGCAGAATTTGTCCCACGATTGAGGACGGCAGCAGGGTTCATGTGGGTGTGTTGTAGAGTGTTCCAGTTTATGAGATAAGAGTTGCTCACGCATTTGGATGGTGTGGGGTTGTGAGTGTGTGTCTCTTGCTTGTGGGCGTTGTTTTGTTATTATTAAGGGCGGAGCATGTTGTGATTAAGTCTTCCCTGGACCCTGTCTGGAATGCATGCAATGTTGGAGTGCGTTACAGAGAATGTAGGCTGAGAGAATGTTGTTATATGAGTGGGTTCTATGTGAGGAAGTTGGAGAATGAGACCCCCTGAGAGAGGATGCCAGTGAATGATGTCCCTATCTTTAATGTACCTAACTTGATGAACCTAATGTAAAGTACATGGAACTAAGTAAAGAGGTTGCTTGTACACAACGAGATGTCAGAGTAATCATTGGTCAGAAACTCATATTTACACACATATTGCAAGTGACAACGTTATTTTTCACCCAAAATAATTTTTAGATGTCCCTCCTTATGTTATTTGATATTTGTATAGCGCCTACTGTCACTCCTATGGCTTTGAAGTGGTCTGGGTTGGGAGGCCCTTCAGAAGACCGGAGGCATTTAAAGGGGAAGTGCGCTATAAAATTGTAGTGACCCACTCGTTCGGGTATGTATTTTTAAGCATTCTGTAATCGATCTTAAACATTTTTCCTATGCATCATGTTTGTTTGTTTATTTACTAACATAGCGCACCTAACTCAAAATTATCTGGGCGGTATCATACCTTAGTATTCCTCACTTTCACACATGCGTAAACAACGGTTTGGGCGCGGCTATCTTGTGCTAATCTTATCCGTTGAGGCATTGCATTAACTTCAAGGGCGCTCTGTGATGAATCCAAGGTACAAGTTACAGAGAAGAGATCATATGGCTTAGGCTCTGACAATACCAGGCAATCTGCCCATATGAAGGGTTAACTCAGGCTGAATGAGGGAAAAGAGTAATTGACAAAGCAATTGCCCAATCAAAGCCTTGCTTATGTTTCCGGCTGCAGGTTACTGTCAACAAATCATTGTTGTCTTTTTTTTCATGGTTGCTAGGAGACGGAGCCAGGAGAAACCAGAAGTGACTGTTATGAATGGGCTTACTGAGTCCTGAAGTTGCGCAGTTGCACTGTTATGCAGTTGAGTTGTTTCCCTGAAGCGATCGTCTAAATCGCTACCTCGGACAAGGTCTGCTGAGTCCAGATTGCAGGCAGACTCACGATGCTGGTTGCAGGAGAGAAACGAATGCCGTTATCGGTTCGTATAAAAGAAAAGTAGCAGCTCGTTGTTGTTTATGAAACGCCCGAGCCGCGTTTTGGGAAGTTTACTGGTGAGACAGAGATCAGCACTGCGCCCGTGTCTCGTCACCCACGGAGATAGTCAGCTGGAGGAGGGCGGAGTTGGCACACGGCCGTTATCCATTGATCGTCAGCTGGAGTCGTGCGGAGTACGCACACGCCCGCTACGGAGTGAACTTCAGCTGGAGGAGGGCGGAGACCAAACCCTGTGTAAGCAGCTGATCAGACAAGTCGGATGAACGAAATCTTTATATAATACAGTAAAAAGCAAGAAGTAACGTGAGAAGAGGATGTGTGGAAGTGAGACAGATTAAGGACTGAAATAAATAATGAAAGTAGAGGGGAAACCAAAGAGCCTTATGAGAAATTGTAGTGAGAGATAAACAGGAGGGTTGTTTAAAGAAGGGTCTTTACAAGGAAGGTACAAACTAATAAAAGAAAGAAAGTGATAATTGAGTAAGTCATGAGAATCCAGTCACTCATATACAAGGGAGGAAATTAACAACAACCAATGGCAAAGACATAAAGAAGAGACAAGAGAGAAAGAGAACAATTGTGAGAGCAGTGATATAGAGACTAGAGACTGTACAAAACTAAAGATTGAGTCAAGGAGAGAGGAGAGGAATAATAATAAGAAGCAGATCTTTACTCAGAAACAGAACAAAACCACAGACTCAAAACTATAATTAGTAAATTAGAAAAGAGGAAAAGATCCCGTTCAGAGACTTACCTGATTATAACCTCCATGGTCTGAAGACTTCCGACATCTCAAGACGTATCCTTTTTCCTAAGAGAAATAAACCCCCAAAAAATAAGAAGTTAAATTTGAATAAAAGTTGTTTCGGAAACAAAAATAACACCTACTTCCAGGCTCAGTGTGTTTATTTCAGATCTTACATAGTGCCCTCCTTACAATTTGGTGTCAGAAGTGGGATGCTAGCAGAACACCATGGAAGAACTCATTAAAACACTGAGCGAAGGACAACAACTCCTCCAACAAGCGTTACAATTACAGAATCAGCAAGCCCAAGCGGACAGGCAGGCCTTTCAACAGGCGATACAACTTCAACAAGCGCAGTTAATAGAGGCTACCAATGTGCGCAGACACTCTCAAGTTCCGACATCAGTCCTACAAAAATACACTGTGGGAGAAAACAAAACAAAAATAACACCTACTTCCAGGCTCAGTGTGTTTATTTCAGATCTTACATAGTGCCCTCCTTGGGCGGTATCATACCTTAGTTTTCCTCACTTTTACACATGCGTAAACAATGGTTTGGGCGCGGCTATCTTGTGCTAATCTTATCCGTTGAGGCACCGCATTAACTTCAAGGGCGCTCGCAGCAAGAATACAGATTGCCCGCCCCTGAAACTGACATCACTATTCCAAAAGATATGCTCCACCTATTTTCACGACATTAGTGGCCAGCATAGCCAAACACGCCCAGTTATCACCCACGCCATAACGTCAGTTAATGCAGAACCAGGAAGATAAACACATGCATCCTCTCACAGCGTGTCCCAAATCGGATAGGAAAACACTATTTTTAAAGAAAACATAATTAGTCTGCAATGTAGCAAGTGCTTTTATTTATCAAAGAACGCTCCCAAAACCTCATTGAGTCCACAAGATTAACTATATGTTTATGCCATACAAGTTATAGAAGCGAACATCGCATGCTTCGAATGTTTGTAACATCCTCATGATCCACCGATTGCAATCAACGACCAATTGGTGTGTGTCCTTATGTTACACCAGCAAATCTTTCTAATGAAGCACATGGTGTTCCTTTCGTGAGAAGGTATGGATTCGATGCACTTTCAATCGTAACGCTTTCGCATCAGTATCTTGCTACACCGGAAACGACAGGTTGCTCATTGTCGCTGGTACCGCCAAAGGGCAGATCGGTCCCTGTCAGTCATCCTACATGACGGTAATGCAAAAAGCTCTGTTTAGGCATTTCTGCCATTGTTGATTGAATAATCCATCCGACGGTAGCTGGAATCTATGGCATTCGCAGAACGGTACAATATATCTGTGTAGATAACAGAAAAAAATATATTTTAGTAGCCGTTCTTTATTCAAATGTATCCATTTACCCTGTAATTCTGCACCGGATGAAACCTAATCATGAACACAAACCACACATAATGAACACACACAAGATAACATGGGGGAGTATTTGAGACCAAAATGTGCATGAAAGGTTAGCGCTGTGAAGTAGGTATAGCTCCCAATGAGATGGGGAACCTGACGGAGATTGGGAACCACAGACAGATGGCATTATAACGGAACTAGGAATATTATTGATCAAAAAGCAAACCAAGTTCATAAATGAACGCCATTTTTCAAGTAGAATTTCAACAGATCCATCACAAGTTTTGGAGCTCCACCAAAGATGTTTGCTGATAGACTGACACTGCTTGAAAATATTTTCCGAACCCTTTTTTTTTACCAGCAGCTGTAATTCTTTTATTGACTGATTTTGCAATATGACATACATCAAATTGATGCCGAATGTGTGTAAACTGCTCTCGCATGACCTTGGCTATTCAAACGTGCATGGCTATCAGGTCTATTTGAATTACCCCGGATTCAAGATGTTCGACGGATTTGATAAAACCATGTTTCTCCATGGCCACAGAAGATGTACATTCAGACACCTGCACGATCACTGAACTCACAATTTCTTTTACTTTCCATGTCTTGAAAGTGGTATGTGCAATACTTTGCAGAAAATCCAGGACTGTCACACTGTCCGTTGCCAGCTAGCCCGAAATGTTTGCCAGAGGATATACTTTCCATTGACATCTGTTCGATTTTCCAGGCTTGACTAATAGCGGGGTATAAGAATTCCCTTTGAAATTTGTAGTACTGGGTTTTCGCAAGGAACTCAACTCCCACAAATTGACAGAAACTGGAAATCTTATCGAAAGTCAACCTGCTGAAAGTAAAGCTGCTGAACATAGTAGATTTCCGGCAGGCACTTTGCCCAGCATTGGTTGAGCGGACCATGAAAATGTGTTATGGAGGTGTAAACAGCTGGCATGGATTTTCAGGTTAGTGCCTTGTAATACACGAGACACATTCGCCAATGGCTCCCCGCATATGTTCCCTCTTAATGTATTGACACATTTCAGCATTTGTACAATCTCTAGCAGGCAGCTGTCGAATACAATGCATTTTTGCTCCTTCAATAGCCAATTGTCCAGAATTAATGTGTTTTTTGACTCGACTGCGGTGGACAAATCCCCCAAACTAGGCAAACTGAAGTCGAGATTTTAGCTAATTCCTCGGTCAATTGCGTTGAAGCTTCAGTCTCTGTTAGTTCAGGTTGTGATATTTTCACATGATTTGGAGAAACAGGTACCATTGAATGTTTCTTGGGTGGAACATTTTTAGAGGGTGTAGATTGTGTCAAGGGGTCTGCAGGGAATTGCAATGCATCTTCATTGTATTCAGTTTCATCTTGCCGAGTTGGCACATGGTAGCAATGGTCCATGGACACTTTGTATAGTTCGCCGGTGAGATTCCATTCAGTTTCCGGCTACTGGACATAAGTATCAAGAGTCTGCTTATTGACTGGACCTCGCTGCACCTCAAATAGTAGTTGCTCCATTGTGAAATCTGTTTGGCAAGCGACATGTTTGGTTTCATTTGTTGTCTGAGTCTTTATACTTCTCTTCCTTCTGGGCCTCTAACAGATGTGTAGAAAAACATTCTCAGTAGCAAACAGCAGATACCGTTATAAAATTAAAAACCTAATATGAATTAAACATCTGCCTAAAAACTTCTCCAAAACAAACTTGTTTGTTCTTTACCCTTGTTTTCTTAATTTGCTTCGAAACTGGGGGCTTCTCTTTGCCCACCGCACCATCAAGCTGGAAAAAACAGCAGTGTTATATGGTTTAAATCAAGCAAATTTAATTTCCACGCAAACAAACATATGTACATATCTACAAACAGAACGAACTATAGTGACTTGAAAACATTACAACATAAAAATGTATTCCAAATGCAATATGATGTCCAATTGTATTCAATGTTAGGTTATGTTAACCTCTGGTTCATGCGCCTCCTCTTCTAATTCCACACCTTGGGTACATTCCTTGAATAGAATATTAATTAAAAAATAAAAATGTTAATTGTACTGGAAATTAAAATCTTTCACAGAGCACTTACACAGAAAGTATCATGAAATTATTAAGAACTGTATACTATAAGGGTTGTTGTCGCAACACTAAAAGAACATTCGTATGAACATACCCTTGAAAACAGTTTATGTGATTTTGTCATAATATACATTTCAGATTTCACCCGATAACCTTCCGAGATGACACATGTACTTTATTTTATTACATTTGTTATACGCCCAGACCCGGGGGTATCACGGCGTAATTACAGACAATGGGATAATGCAATCTTAGCATGAACATAGAGGTGTACAGGTATAACAATCAAAAATGTACAATAATAGGAATCAATAATATACACTAATATACAAAGCAGTCAGGTAAAATAGTTGATTGGAGGGGATTAGTGCACTGGTTCAGTTAGAACTTGTTAAAGAGCCAAGTCTTCAAAAGGCTTTTGAATTTGGGGAATGAGGTTTCATTCATAATGTGGGTAGGTAGCGCATTCCAATGTCTGGGGGCCAGTGTTTTGAAGCTGCTGCCCCCTGCTTTCTCTCTTTTGTATCTGGGGGTTTCAAGGAATGCGTTTTTTTTGGACCTGAGGAGTCTGGTCTGGGGCTTCATCATGACTGTGTTGTTGAGGTATTTGGGCGCTTTGTTAGCCCTGCATTTGTGGGTGATGCTCAGGGTTTTAAATAGAATTCTGGCTTGGATGGGGAGCCAGTGGTGGTCTCTTCTGGTGTTGGATATATGTTCTGATTTTTTGATGCCTAGAGCTGCTCTGAGGGCTTTGTTTTGCATGAGTTGAAGTTTAGCTATGTTGGCTTTGGAAGGTGCCAAGGAATAGGTTATTACAATAGTCTAGCTTAGACAGTATGAGTGCTCTGGCTAGAGTAACACAGTTGTTGGTAGAGAGGAATTTACGGCTGAGGGAGATGAGTTTAGAGGTGTAGGAAGTGGATGAGGCTAATGTGTTTACTTGTTTAGACATGGAAAGTGTGGCATCTAAGTACACGCCGAGGGTCTTGACTTGTTTAAGAACAGGGATTATGGTTCCATCGATGGTGAATGATTTAAAGGCGGGCTCAAGGGTGTTGATTTTGCTGGAGGAGCCTAGTATGAGGAGCTCGGTTTTGTCGTCGTTGAGACAGAGGCTGTTGTTAGCCATCCAGTTTTGGATGAGTGAGTAGATTTGGTTAACCAGGAGGGAGTCTTGTTCATGGTTGCCTGAGAGAGGAATGAGGATTTGGGTGTCATCGGTGAAGTTAGTATAGATGACACCCAGGGCATCCAAGGCTGCAAATAATAGCTTGGTGTAGGCATTATACAGAGTGTTGGATAGGCAGGAGCCTTGCGGCACACCTGCAGGGACAGACACTGGGTCTGCTGATTCTTTGCCGATGGATACTCTGGAAGTCCTGTCAGCCAAGAAGGATTTGATCCAGTTGGTAGCGTTCTGAGCTAGGTTGAAGTTGTTTGCTAGAGTGTTACAGAGTTTGTCGTGATCAACCAGATCGAAGGCCGCTGAGAGGTCCAAGAGCATCAGAAGGCAGAGTTTACCTGCTTCTCTGGTGGCATCCATTTGGATCTTCAGATCAAGGAGGGCTGTCTCTGTGCTATGGTTGGGACGGAAACCTGACTGGCGGTCTCCTAGTAGGTGATGTTGTTCCAAGTGGTTCTGAATTTGGCAGTAGGCTATTTTGTCGATTATTTTTAGGAGAAATGGGACCGTTGTAATGGGTCGGTAGTTGGTGGGTATTGTTGGGTCCAGGGAAGGTTTTTTTAGAAGTGGTGTCACCCAAGCTTTTTTGATACTGGTGGGGACTGTGTTTGTGAGGAAGGAGGCGTTGATGAATTCAGTGATGATAGGTGTGAGAGTGGGGGCACATAGCTTCACTAGATGGGATGGGAATTGGTCTTCCTTGCAGTTGGAGGCTTTGAGTTTCATTATAGTGTCGAAAACTTCTTTGTTAGTCACTGGTGAGAATTGGAATGGGGGACCAGTAGTGGCGTTTGAGATGGTCGTTGATATGGTGGGTGGAGTTTTGTCAGCTAGGAGTGTTTTTTTACTATCGATTTTATTTTGTAGTAGGAGGATTTTGGATGAGAGCGCGTTTTGATTGGTGGTGCACCAGTCTTTGCTAGCGTTTGAAGGTGCTGAGATTTGACAGGGGTTTTGAGCTCTCTAAGAATGGTAAAGAGTTCTTTGCTGTCTGAGGACGCGTTAGCAATGCAGAGGTTGAAGGCATTGGCTTTTTGAGTGATTATTGCTGATTTGTAAGTTTTGTTGGCTTCAGCGAAGGCTGATGCCGATTCTGGGGTGTTGTTTTTCTTATGGAGGTGTTCAAGTGATCTTTTTGTGCGTCTTAAGGCTATAAGTTCTTCATTAAACCAAAAGCAGGAGTGTTTATCAGGTCTACGGGTTTTAGTGGTGATGGGTGCAAGTAGGTCGATAGTTTGGGTGAGGCATTGTTGGTATTGTTCTGCTAGATAGGAGGGGTTGTTGGTGCCTAGAAGCATATGGGCAAAGGAGGCACTCAGGGCTGGAGTGAGTTTGTCGGAAGAGAGCTTTTTGATATTTCTAGTCTCAAATGTTTCTGGTTTTTTAGGGGTGATGTGTTCGGTACTGGCATTGTCTATGGTGAAGTTGATTGCATAGTGGTCTGACCAATTGACTGGGAGGATGGAGTCAATGGTGACTAGAGAGTTAAGAGTGAGAAGCCAGTCTAAGGTTCTTCCTTTTGAGTGGGTGGGTTTATCTACCAGTTGTATGAAGTTCATCTCTGACATGGCTGTATAAAATGTAGATGCTTCTGCGTCGAGGGGGTCATTGTATCCTAGGTTAAAGTCACCGAGGACTATGCATTTGGTTTTAGGCTTGATGAGGGGCGTTAGGAGTAGTGGGATGTCCAAGTCAGGGTGTGTGTTTTTGTTGGGTGATCTGTACACCACTAGTAGGTTGGTGGTGCTTTTGGGGTTGGAGGTATACTTGACTAGTAGGAGTTCATAACCTTGTATCTGTTCTATTGGGCATGCTCTGATTTCCAGGGTGGTTTTGGCTATTATGGCAACTCCGCCTCCTTGGGTATTTGTCCTGTCTGTTCTCAGGATGCTGAATCCTGGGGGAATAGCAAGGGCTACAAGTGGTCCTGCTGCTGGGTGAAGCCAGGTTTCAGTGACCACCAGCATATCAAGGTGTTGGTCTTCAATGAGGTCATGGATATCTATAGCATGGGCACCTAGTGAGCGGGCATTGATGAGTGTAGTTTTGAGGGTGGAGGTGGGGGCAGGGGGTGGTGTGTTACCTTCGATGGGGGAAGAGTCAGTGGTTTTGTTATTGGTTTGGTGTTTGAGTAGTGCGTTGTGGAATCTTTTGTGTTGGAAATTAGTGGGCGTGGTGTTTAGTTTGGTCAGTGTATTGGGTGAAGTGGTGAGTGAGGTAGCTCGCAGGGACATTTTGGTTCTAGACATGAGTCTATTGAGTCTTTCAATGCCCAGGATGGGTGTGGTTGTGTCATTGATGCAGATGGGTATGGTGTGATTGTATGTAGGCGGGTTGGGACTAAGGCACGGGATGTCTGAGGTTGCTACCTTCTTGATGGTGATGGGCGTAGTGTGGGCCTGAGGAGATGGTATGGGGAAAGGGGGGAGTGTGGGGAGGAAAGGGGTGGGGCAGGGGATGGGGAAGTGGCGTGGACAACCTGGTCTAGCTAATCCATCGCCAACCTTGATGAAGTGTCCTCTGGTGCATGGTGTAACATTAGGGACTATACAAAAAGGGAACATGATGATGGTGAGGAGTGCTAGCATTATATTAGTGGGTGCTGGGTGGGTAGAGCTAGAGTTCAGTGAGCTGTCTAGGCACCTGGACTGGGAGCAATAATCCAGTGCAGGCAGGCAGTGCTCTAATGCAAACACAGCATCAGCCTGGGTAGCTAGTAGGGTGCACGGGCAGTGGGTCAGCTAAATTTGATTATAGCAATCAGGGCGCAAGAGTAAAGGTTGCTAGCGGGGTGCACAGGCAGTGGGTCACCTAAAATTGATATTGGCATCAGGCAGAGAAGCATAGGTCACTAGCAATATGCACAGGCAATGGGTCGCCTAAGTTCGATTTTAGCAATTCAGGGCACGAAGTATAGGTAGCTAGCAGGGTGTACAGGCAATGGGACACCTAAATTCGATTTTAGCAATTCAAGGCACAAAGCATAGCAGGGTGCACCGGCAATGGGTCACCTAGATTCAATATTGGCAATCAGAACAGAGGAGCATAGGTCACTCACAGAGTGCACAGGCAATGGGTCACCTAAAATCGATTTTAGCAATTCAGGGCACAAAATATAGCAGGGTGCACAGACAGTGGGTCACCTAGATTTGATTTTAGCAATTCAAGGCACAAAATATAGCAGGGTGCACAGGCAGTGGGTCACCTAGATTTGATTTGAGCAATTCAAGGCACAAAACATAGCAGGGTGCACAGGCAGTGGGTCACCTAGATTTGATTTTAGCAATTCAAGGCACAAAACATAGCAGGGTGCACAGGCAGTGGGTCACCTAGATTTGATATTGGCGATTCAAGGCACAAAACATAGCAGGGTGCACAGGCAGTGGGTCACCTAGATTTGATATTGGCGATTCAAGGCACAAAACATAGCAGGGTGCACAGGCAGTGGGTCACCTAAATTCGATATTGGCGATTCAAGGCACAAAACATAGCAGGGTGCACAGGCAGTGGGTCACCTAAATTCGATATTGGCGATTCAAGGCACAAAACATAGCAGGGTGCACAGGCAGTGGGTCACCTAAATTCGATATTGGCGATTCAAGGCACAAAACATAGCAGGGTGCACAGGCAGAAGGTCACCTAGATTTGATATTGGCAATCCAAACAGAGAAGCATAGGTCACTCACAGAGTGCACAGGCAGTGGGTCACCTAGATTTGATTTTAGTAAAGCAGGGCGTACTAGCATAGCAAGGTACACAGGCAATGGATCACTAGCAGAATGCACAGGGGGTGAATGGGTAACCTAGAGTCGAATTTAGTTAGCATAGTGAGGAGTTGCATTATATAGCAAACTGGGGATTGTGCTTTGCTAGAGGAGGGGCTGTGTGTGGGAACATGGAGGTATAGAGTTCCAACTAAAAATAGTCGATTATGCGGCACGGTAGTAGTAGCAGCTTACCTAGAGCGGGGAGGGCAGAGGTGCAGGTCCCAGGTTCCTTTTGTGCTGATCCAAGGCTGATTTTCCACACTGTCGGGAGTGGGGTTGGTTCCAGGAGCGCCACAGAGCGCAAATAGGAGCAAACAGGCTCGACTGGCCTTAAGAGGCCTTCGGATGGCCGCCGGCTCTTCCGCCTGCCGGCGGATGTTTGTATTTTAATATGAATACAAACACGCGTTGCCTAGCAACGTGGAGGCGTCTCAGCCTCGTTTCCGTGCCGCTTCGCGCCCGACATTTTGGAAAAGGTAAATGTCGGCGCGTGCGGTTTTATGGAGATATTGGGGACCAGGGGTGCCATGGAGGTGATGGGGTGCCCAGGCAGGGCTGGATGCAGCATCTGTTGGTGGCTGCAAGCGGGGAGGGCAGGCTGCTGCGTGGGTGCAGCGTGCTCCGTGCGGGGACCTCCTCGCTGGGTCCTCGTCGCTGGGTCCTCGTTCCTGGTGGGTGGGTGTGGGGGCTCCTGCCCTCTCCACTGGTGGGGAAGTAGATGGGGAGCAAACAGGCTCGACTGGCCTTAAGAGGCCTTCGGATGGCCGCCGGCTCTTCCGCCTGCCGGCGGATGTTTGTATTTTAATATGAATACAAACACGCGTTGCCTAGCAACGTGGAGGCGTCTCAGCCTCGTTTCCGTGCCGCATCGCGCCCAACATTTTGGAAAAGGTAAATGTTGGCGCGTGCGGTCTTAGGGAGATATTGGGGGCCAGGGGTGCCGTGGAGGTGATTGGGTGCCCAGGCAGGGCTGGATGCAGCATCTGTTGGTGGCTGCAAGCGGGGAGGGCAGGCTGCTGCGTGGGTGCATCGTGCTCCGTGCGGGGACCTCCTCGCTGGGTCCTCGTCACTGGGTCCTCGTTCCTGGTGGGTGGGTGTGGGGGCTCCTGCCCTCTCCACTGGTGGGGAAGTAGATGGGGAGCAAACAGGCTCGACTGGCCTTAAGAGGCCTTCGGATGGCCGCCGGCTCTTCCGCCTGCCGGCGGATGTTTGTATTTTAATATGAATACAAACACGCGTTGCCTAGCAACGTGGAGGCGTCTCAGCCTCGTTTCCGTGCCGCATCGCGGCCGACATTTTGGAAAAGGTAAATGTCGGCGCGTGCGGTCTTAGGGAGATATTGGGGGCCAGGGGTGCCGTGGAGGTGATGGGGTGCCCAGGCAGGGCTGGATGCAGCATCTGTTGGTGGCTGCAAGCGGGGAGGGCAGGCTGCTGCGTGGGTGCAGCGTGCTCCGTGCGGGGACCTCCTCGCTGGGTCCTCATCGCTGGGTCCTCGTTCCTGTTGGGTGGGTGTGGGGGCTCCTGCCCTCTCCACTGGTGGGGAAGTTACTTGATCTGAGATCACTGTGCAAAACATACTGATTGTTAAGTCGCCTTCAAAAGATTGTTTATCTATTCTACATTAGGGAGGAAGTGTAACATTAGAACCAATATCAGAAAAGTTTAAAACAGTGCAAGGTTACATGCATTTCAGTCTCAAATAATATCCTTTGTAGGATTTACTTTCATTCTTGCAAGATCACTGTAAGTATGCATACCTCATACTCTGGACCTGTTGCAAGGAGGAAGTGATTGTAGTCGAAGTCCCAGGATCCCCCTATAACACAGTACTTGTTTTAGTACGGACGAAAACAGCGAAATGGAAGTGAGACAATGAGATGCAATGAGATGCAGACGATGGTACATATAGAGAGACACCCATACATGCCACTTTTTTGTAAATAACTGATACTATACATAAACATTTTCATTTTTTTTATTCCAAGCATAGCACATTATCGTAATAGACAAGTACAATATAATGACTTGATAGACGAGTGAGCTTGATGTTGACTCCGAAAAGTAATTGATGCAGAATCATGATCCTTCATTTTCAGTACATTGTCATAAAGTAGTACAAGGGAAAAGTTAAAGTAGTATTAGATATGTGGGCAGATCCAATGCTCGAAAATATCACTTTGTGCATGTTGGTAGGGCTCACTATTGAGATACTAGACGTGTTGGTTGTTTCGTCACTTGTGAGGGTGTGTGCTTCCATCAGTGTGCTCTATGTAAAAAAAGGGATATGTCAAGCAACAGATTACGAAAACATTATGCGACTTTTAAAGGGCACTATGGCATTGTTTACTAATGGTCACAATTTACTGATTTATTAGAGGCTTCAGAAAGCGGGGCCAGATGTAGTATGGTAAAGTGAAACATTTTAAAATTCAATAGAATCTGGTAACTATGGAAACTTTAGTAAGACACATTTTAAGTAAATATACACCAAAAGCTCTAATCCGTTCATGAAGTTATCTTTTCAATACACTACTTTACTTTAATTAAATCGAGAGATCATAGAGAATACTTATTTATGCAGGCCATCGTCCTACATACCAACAAACATAACTAATTCATCATCCAGGACTCACCTGAGGCATCGTGTCTAGAAATTGAGTTGGAATTGCATTTGGAAGTAATTTACAAAGAATTCTGGGTCGATGCTTTTCTGTGTACATATCGGCAAAGTGCAGGCTGCAGATGCGGAATCGATTGGCCGACATGTCGTCAAAGATAGCCTGTGCTCTATTTTCAATCTCGTCCAATGGAAAACCGCAATTTATAATCCATCTTCTTATTAAATTAATATTCCCTGTGTTGGCCACAGCCCCGAGACCACCGTGTCCATGAATGAAGCATCACCACCCCAGTCTCTCTCAGGTAACAAGCAATCACAGAATTCTCACCTTGCCCTCCCTGAGCCTTCGGTGGTGTCAGGGAAAGCACGTTCGGATGGTCCTGGCGAGTCAATGAATCCTAGACTGGCCAACCTAAGGAGCCTCGGTTTAAGAAAATCTAATATGCCAATAGCTAAAGATGCTTTTATCAAAGCTCTGGTTCTGGACCACAGAAACTTTATCATCACGAATGTCACGAAACCCACTCGGAGAGAAACAAGAGGAGCCCTCTGAAATAAAGTTCTCGCCTGGCTTCGTGCAAGATCCGAGCCCAGGGTTGTTTGTTGTTCTGACTTGAAGTTTTTGCGCAGGATAGAACTGGATGATTGGTGTGCCCAGGGGAACAGGGATTGTATACTGGCGGGGTGTGGAGTCAGTACCCTGCTCCTCTATCCGATACAGTGTAAATACTTAGCCATGGGCTCCTCGAATCTTGGGCTCGTAGTCTGAGCTGGATCTGCCGCTTGAAACATCAAACCTATGTTTTTTTTGGTTTTTCTACATTATGTCCATTCCGCTTTGTTTTTCCTTGTTTTTTTAATGTTTGTTTGTATTGTTTGTATGTCATGTTTCTTTGTAGTGCCTTGAGGCCTTTGGGCAAAAATACCTTATAAGAATTTAAATAAATAAATGAATATCCTTTGGGAATGTATGCAGGACTGTTGCCGGATTTTTGGCATAGCTCACAGAAGAGCAACCGAAAACGATACATGAAGGCATTCTTTAAAAGTTTGAAAGATCTGTATAAAAAAATATAATAAAAAAAATAATACTGTATGCATGTGATTGAAGGAATTATAACACAGGGTTGTCTGCAATATTTGTTTTAAACAAAGAAAGAAAACCTGTGTAACCTAGTCGAATGAACACAACGATAACTTTCTTACAGAATTGATAGATATGCCGAAAATTGGAACGTGTTACTCGTCCGTTGAATGAACTTTCTAGCATCAAAAGAAAACATGCTTGCAAACATGGACCATGAAAGATTCTATTCTATTACAATCAACAGTGATGCAATGTGCTATTTTCCGAGATCAAAAAACGTGAAACATTAGAGAATGGTGACGTCTTTGAGATAAATTAACATTATAATACTGGGTACATTATGTGGAAATATATAGAAACTTTAAGATCAGCGATCGATGAATATAGAGAAGTAAATAGGTGACCTACCTGTACCTGGACGAACAAACAAGCCGATTTAGCAAGCAGGGGATTAAGTAGCCGTGGAACTGGTATCTGGGGAACAGGTAGCACAATGTTGAAATACCTTGTAGATCTCAGAGATGTTCTCCTGTTAAATGTCAAGGTATTTATGAAGGATTAGAAAAGTGGGTGTGTATGTGACTGTGTTATGTGTTTGTTGACATCCACTCAGCCTCGATGGCATCGTTTAACATATGCCATACCCACTCACCCCACCATCTTGCAAGAGCACATAGGAAGCAGCTTGCTCGTACAGGCTATTGGGCAATAGGGCCAGGGTTGAAACACTAACGCAAAATGCTTGTGTTGGTCTTTTTTTGTTAAAGGGGAAGTGGCCTACTTTTTTGCACCATGTGGGCCAATTTATTAATTTAATTTCACAATTTGCATCACCTTTTGGTTAATATTAAAACAGTGCCCGAAAAGGAATTCATTGCGAATTTGAACTGTGTGCCACATTTTTATCGGTGCCATAGACAATCTTATGGCCCAGTACGACCCTGGCCACAGGTGCGAACTGTCATTGATACTGAAGGGGGGATGGAGGGCATGAGGCGAGCGCAAAAGGCCCGGAACACTGCTGAAGGGAGACAAACCTATGTGGATTGCAGGGGCGGGTCTTGAAGAGGGGAGTCTGGAGACGCTGGGTCTGGGGAGCCCATGAGAACTATGGTCACCATGCAGAAGATCCCTTTTGAAGTGTACATGGTGTTTGGCACCCTGGCCGTTAATAGCCACCCTGCCCCCTTGCGAGCGCGTGGCCACGGGTTGCAACTGCCATTGATACTGGAGGGGGGATGGATGGGCATGAGGCCGGAGCAAAAGGCCAGCAACACTGCTGAAGGGAGACAAACCTATTTAGATTGCAGGGGCGGGGTCTTGAAGAGGGGAGTCTGGAGACAGTGGGTCTGGGGAGGCCATGAGAACAATTGTCACCGTGCAGAAGATCACTTTTGAACTAAAAACAAACCCAGCACACAGTGACTGTTTTTTTGGAACTGAAACTACCAACAGCACATCAAAGCTCTCTAGCACTTTCCGTCTCTATCCCAGTAACTAAGGCATAATAACATAACATAAATGCTTTTGTTAATATTGCAGATAGCTAAATACGCATGCAGATGTGCACTTTTCTCTAGCACTTTTGAACTAAAAACAAACCCAGCACACAGTGACTGTTTTTTTCAGAACTGAAACTACCAACAGCACATCAAAGCTGTACATGGTATTTGGCACCTTGGCAGTTCCCCCCCGCCCAGTACTGGAGTGGGGTATAATGGAGGGGAGATGGATTGTTGTAGATGAGGTGAGCGCAAACGGGCACAAAACATTCTTTCATGTCCCTCATAAACGAGTGAGTGTGTTCTTGATTCACTGAAAAATCAAAACAACTATTTGTATATGCTCATTTGTGTTTTATTTAGTTTGGTGATGTTGATGGCACAATCAAACTACAAATTGTATACTTGAGGTTGCAGCACAGTGTGTGAAAATCCCCTCTACTGTCTGCTGTCACTGGGGAATTTAGCGCAAATGGCTCCAACGACACAGGCGGGTATTACTTGTCGAACGCGGAATCCAAGCCTCCCATAAAGCCACCATGTAAATGAACGGTAGGCCACCAGCCTGTACCACCTGTGGTAGAGAAACATACATACTGTAATTAAATGAACCTGATAAGTGTACCACCCTTACTTGCAAATTCATCCTAAATTCTATGGCATAGTTGCACTTACAAAAGTTACTTCATGGATAAATAAACTTGGCCTGTGAAGTCTCGACACATTACAAATGCGAACACCCATTCAATCCATAACGGTTTGAGCTACAGAGAAATAGTGTTTATTAGTTGAAAGGGCAAGACACGTAAGTGATGAACACTCTGATTTCCAAAAAGCAAGAGAAATATATTCAATTTGCAGACTACATTAATTTGTCAGTGATCGATCAAAATTACGACAATGTAGGAGAGAAATATAAAATGTTAGTCGTCTCAGTGGTTAAAATGACATCAAATCTAAAGTATACTTACTTGTTACTTGGATTGCGAGGGTGAACTTTTGCGCGAAGTTTGTGTATAAGTACCATCATAATCCTCAACACGGACCTTGTGAGGCAGGCTGCCTTGAAAACATGCAGCTGAGTAACGCATAGAGGTAGTGTGTCTTCTTCTGATATGTAGGCCAAGCATGCAGAGTTTTCTTGGCAGCAGCAGTTCTCCACCTCGGTTGGCATGATCTCGCAACGATTGCAGGTACACCAGGTGGAAACGTGTTCCATGCGACTAGGCTCAGGCTCATGATCCGGTGATTCATCTTCCCAACTATCGTCTAATTCCCCATCGATCCTGCATCTTTCTCTTTCAATTACTTCCTCCTCGGAATACTCAGGCTCGTACTGGTAGGGCTGTATTGTTGCCATTTTACAACACATTTTTAAATAAAACTCTAGTAACAATTGAAATCAATAGTTATGCTAGTCTAAGTATCTGTTCTCAGGGGATTCGTACTACGAAAATAGCTGGACAGAGCAGAAACGAGTCACAGGAGATACAAAATAAATATAGTGAAACGATTGAAAAAGCAACTCTGATGTTGTCTGATGAGAGGGGGTCTGTTTATACTTGTTGAGGAAAGAGGCGTCCGACCATTTCCATGGAGACACATCAATAGCTTGCGCACAGAGAACGTTGACACGAGACGTGCATTGGTGTTGTGAAAAGGGCCATATGTGTCTAGTGATGTCAGTTTCCGGGGGGGCAATCTGCATTCTTGCCGCGACCGCCCTTGAAGTTCATGCAATGCCTCAACGGATAAGATAGAGCACAAGATGGCCGCGCCCAACCCGTTGTTCTTGCATGTGTAAAAGTGCGGAAAACTAAGGTAAGATGCATAGGAAAAAATGTTAAGATCAATTAGTATGCTTAAAAATAAATGCCGAACGATCGGGACAATAACATTTTTGTGCACACTTCCCCTTTAACCATCGTCGAAGGAAAAAAAGCTGTTGGTTTTCAGCAACATTTAGGAATTTTCAGAGACAGACTGAGGCACCTTTTGTTGGCAGATCTTTCCACCCCATTTCCCCCAGATATCCCTTTGCACCCCTCACCTGTACAGGGTGACAGTCTCTTCAGCCACACAACTATAATTGTGCTGCATAGCGTGCACGCTAACTTCTGCAGAAGCAGCCATTTCCATGGTCACCTTTGACCCCCCTCTCAATCATCATCAATCTTTCCAGCAAGATCTAGTTGCCTCTCTGTGTTATGCTAAGTTTCCTAAAGCTCAGTCAATGGGGTGTGAAGATTCTGAGTGCCACGTTTAAAAGGAGGACCACACCACTGTGCTCCCCATGAAGTCTTTTGGTCGCTCAATGGTGCAAAAACGAATGAATTGGACATCACCAAATTTGGGCAGGCATTCGAGGGAGGACCCATTGGATGACCGAATCACAAATGGTGAAATTCGATAGTCTAGTTCCCATCATCAAGCATGTCATAAATCGCACATCTGCATGCGTATTTAGCTATCTGCAATATTTACAAAAGCATTTATGTTATGTTATTATGGCTTAGTTACTGGGATAGAGACGGAAAGCGCTAGAGAGCTTTGATGTGCTGTTGGTAGTTTCAGTTCCGAAACAAACAGTCACTGTGTGCTGGGTTTGTTTTTAGTTGGTAAGGCTTAGGTGGTGTTTGTTGTATGACTGTGGGTGGGATGATTTGTGTGTACCAAAGAAACTGTGAACCATTAGAAAGTCCCTGAAATACTGAAGATGCTTTTTCTTAGGAATTTAAGATAATAGATCTTGAAAGCCTTCAAGGTGCCCCGTTTACAAAAGAAACAACATTACACCAGGCGTCAAGCTCACTCGTCCATCACAAACGATCACTATATATTGGTTCACAATTGGAGAGGTAACATTACTATTATTACTGAGCACAGACCTTCCTTTGGGAAGCAATGAAGCCCTTTACAGGTCATTGGGGGAAGCACACAGTGAGGGAAGTGGAGATACAACAGAGCCGGGAGTTAACAGTCGGGCCAAGAGGAGTGGAGGTCATTTTACAACAAGAGACCAACAAAGAACTAGGTAACAAAAAAGAAGGGTGCAAATCACCCAGTCTCAGGTTAGGTGTGGAGGCTGAGTGGACCTAGGTGTTAGGGAGGAGCCATTCCTTAAAGAGGTCTTGAGCTCCTTCCTCAGCTGTAGAAGCATGGCGCAAGTCGGATTCTGACAGGGAGGCGGTTCCAGAGTCTTGTAGTATAGACAGAGAAGGCCTGTCTTCTGGTTTTTTCCTTCCTGAAGCATTGGAGTTCAAGCCTGCACGTGTCCTTACTTCTGGTGGGTCTTAGGCCTCCAGAGATGCTGAGTTTCTCAGTGAGGTAGCTTGGGGACTTTAGAGTCACAGCCTTGTAGATGATGCAGCAGGATTTGAAGATGATACAGACTTGCAGCAGGAGCCAGTGCAATTCGATGAGGGTTGGGTTGAGGTGGTTGAATTTGCAGAGTCCTTTGATGAGTCATTCTGCAGCATGCAGGACACATCTCAACGGTGCCAGCATAGTCACCAGAAGGCCTTCAAAAAAGGGCACTGAAATCATCCAGCTGGGTGAGGACCAAGGCTCAGCCAGCAGATCTGAAGTAGTCGATGTCCCCCATGGCTCAAACATTTTGCAGTAATTTTTTAAGTAAATGGAAAACATAATGTTAAAGTCACATTCTTCTACAGTTTATATCTTATTTCTTCTTCTAATCCATGTACTTTTATGTTTCACCAATATATTGGTGCTCCTTGCATGGCCCTCATAAGGATGAAGAATTTCAAAAACATAGAAGAACAATATTAGTATTTGTAAAATAAAAAAACACGAATCAGATAATGTAATTCAAACGAGAAAGAACCCACATATGTTGGCTAGGAAGCTAGCATGAACTAGCATCTACCACCCAGTGAAGGGACAGAGATGCACCTCATGGGCAAAGGCACAATCGGGAAGTCTGTACAGTCTCCCGATGCTTATCCAGCGTCCCAAAGAAAGTCCACTTCTTTACATTGTTGCCAAAACTGTTGGTATGCCGAAGCATCAATGCGGAAGAATCACCATTTGAGGAAGCTAATGGGAGGGTGTGGGGGGTCACAGTGGGGGCATAAGGCCAGAGGTCAAAGTGAGCAGGAACTTAATTCCATAATTTTACTCGTTTACAATTTCACTACTTTTAAAAAACATTTCCACAGTAACAGAATGCTTAGTTGTGCAATTTTACTTAACAAGTGCTTAAAGCTAACTCATTCTCTTGAGCTCCTGCTGAGCTGGAAAACAGTAAATGAGTGTATATGCTCTGCTTAAGAAGTACATTGGGAAGTCTACTATACAAGCGGAGAATCAAACATGAGTCAAATTATGCATCTATTTTGATTTTCTTCAAATCCCCGGTAGAACCTTGATGGGCAAAACACATTCTTATTTTTGGGATCTCGATATTACTTTTTGCATCAACCGTCTGCCCCTTTTGCCATTGATTGTTGACACAATACTGTACATTTATTGTTCACATGAACACAACTACGCCTTAGAACTTCCTCTCCCCTTCCATTTATAATCTTGGAGAATTTAGCCATCATTTTACCACTGGTTTTCTTTAGGCTTGAGCTAATACAAATTGATAGGTTGCCAAACTTGTACAACAATATAAAATGTCATACAAGTGTTTACAATGAAAGGAAAACCTAAATATTCACCCCTCATTGCCATATTTTCTATTGAAACCTTAGAAAGTCCTTGTAGAATTTACATCTAAATGGAAAAAGGCATGATCAAAATGAAAAATAATCCACAAAGACCTTATACTTGACCCATCCCACCGACTTGGCCATCTGCTTGCTGATCCCCCAAACCTTAAGACATGTGTTGTTCCATGCTCCAGCCAGCTACTACCCTGCAAGGTCACAGTTCCACTACTGCTTCCGTTACACCTATACCTTAGGGTAAGAGACCCCCACCTTGATCCCACCTCCCTTATTTCCTGTTTCCACACCCATTCCCCTTGATCCAATTTGAACTTCTTGTTCACTGAAGGAATACAATGGTTTCGACCCAGAGCTTTTACAGCAGTAAGAAGAAATGCGGATGCCTTTTCTAAAGACATGCCACACGAACGACAAGGATGCAAAATGAACTGGGGCTGCCACGTGGTGGAGTGGTCTCCAAAAAGACGCAGGGCACACTTTGAAATTAGAAAAGGGGTTCATTGGGAATTTCATACAAAGTTGGGACAGTTCAAACTTACATGGTATGTCAGAACTGCAGTTTGTGTTTCCAAAAAGAAACAGAACTATCTAGTTTCTCAGAGTATATCCCGCGCATTACTCACATCCCTTGGCCACTTGTTCTGGGTTTTCTCTTCAGTGGTCAGTGGGGGGAACCCCCCCATTAAATTTATTTTAAAAACATGCATTCGATGCAATCTTTTTCGATGGAATGGTCGGTCGATGGTAAGAATTCAATGGAATGACTATAAACCACAAAAAGGCATGCAGAATTTCTGAATCATTTGTTCTATCTAAGTAGAATTTGAGGGGCCGCCTAATGTCTAGGCAGTGTACAAATCTTTCTACATCTGCGGAAGACCCCAGAAAGAATATTTGTAAAGGTATCTTCTGATTAGTATGAAATTCTGTAAACACCTTCGGTAGAAGGGGTGAGTGAGTCAGCAGAACCACCTTGTCTTGATGAAAAGTTGTAAAAAGCTTTTTCCACGCACAGAGCCTACAGCTCACAAACTCTTCTCGCTGAAGTTATGGCAATTAGAAAAGCCACCTCCCATGAGACGAGTTCCAACGGTTTATGAGAAATGGATTGTAATAACACATTTGGATATCATTTAGCATGGGGTATTTTAACTGGATGGTAAAGATGACATAAGCCATCAAAATGGCGTCTCACTACTGGGCTGGTCAAGAAAAGGTGTTATTGTTTGAATTTAAGAGTGCTCCTAATGGTCACAGGTAAGTTCGGCAAAAATCAAATTGTATGCCTGTGGGTGCTAGATCAGAAATGAGCGAAAGAATATCATCCGAAGAGGCTGATCAGGGATTTATTATTTTTTCTATGCTTTGGTGACAAAATCTCAACCACTGACTCTTGTACTGAGCCCTTCTAGAGGTTTTACGGACCCATGGCTGAAACATTCTGATAGGCCTAGGTGACCTAAGGATCTGACTTCAGGAAACATGCTGCCAAGCTCACCCATCATGGGGAGGGGGGTTGGTGTGATAGCAGACCATTCACCTGATTTAGAAAGTCTGGGAGATCTGGAAATCGAATGAGAGGCCATGAGCAAGAACCTCGCTGGCCACCATGGCCCAATGAATATTAGAATATTAGAGTGCAATTGGTTGTTCTCCGAAACTTCAGAAGCGCCCGATAAACTAGTGGAACAGGGGGAGCGCTAGTGCTGACATTCCATCCCATAATATCTCTAAAGAATCCCATAAAGATTTACTCCCTGGTTTTCTCTCGACGCATAAAGAGGATGTTTTTTGTTTCTGTCCATAGCAAATAAGTCGACCTGGGGGATTCTTCACCCATTAAAGTTGTGGCTCAGAACGCTGTTCTTCAGTTTCCACTTGTGGTTGGCTGTAGTCAAATGAGGGGATCGACAGCTGAGTTCTCTGTCCCCCTGAGGTGAAGTGCCAGAAGCCATATTACTCTCTAAATAGCCCTTTCCTGCATTTGTACAGCCAATCAGATGAAAGGTTGAGACTTGGTTCCACCTTGTTTGTTAACATAATATATGAAGACCACATTGTTCATTCAAGTGCAGACAACCTTGTTGCGAATTTTCCCCTGCAAAGCTTTCAGAGGGGTAACTAAAGAGACAGCCCGATTTGTGAAATGACTATGGGCTAAGTAGATATGAAACAAGTGGGGCGTCCCGCCACATATATTAGTGTATTCACATTCATTCATGCAAATATTTTAATTTTCATATTGATCTTGACAAGGATGTCTCTATGTCTACTGTTAACATCATGCAGATAGAGTGACACTGTACTAGATCAAGTTCACATCGCATTTGTTATTTAGCTTGTGATTTTACTTTTTCAACAGTTTTTTAACATTTTCTGTTTTCTGTTTGACTTTTTTCTTCTTTCGTCATTGTTAATTTGACATAAAACAACACATAAATCAGTGCATCAACATATATACAAAAAAGGGGTTACCATACATGTTAAAATTTCACATATCTAGGTACCCTTGTAGTGCAACACAAATCATTACATACAAGAAGTGTAGTTGAAACCTTGCTTATTTTGGAGGATGCTCAATGTCTAACTTCCTTCTCTAGACCTCTCTGAGGTCAGAAATGCCGGGCAGAAGGGTGACATAACCAAAGTAAAATCACAAGCTAAATAATAAATGCTGTGTGAACTTGATCTTCATCTCGCCTGTCCTTGATCTAGCAACTGCACCAGCTGCAGCCATGCAGCGCCCAGTATGAACCCCAACACTCGAAGAGAGGACATATAGCTGTTGTTCTCCACTTGATCGACAGACTGGGAGACCTGGTATACAAGAAATATGAACAATTGTGAGCCAGCATCTAAATCTAATCAGTAGCTATGATGTTTTAGAAGCATGCAGTGGAATTACTAAACCCAGGAACATTCACTATTTGCATGTCCCAGCTGATCTGCAGAATTCCAACAGCTTCTAAAGTTCTATCATCTTTGCTGAGAATTTGCGATGCTGAGGAGATAGGAGAAGATGTCCTTGAATATCAAATAATGTAGCAGCTGCCACAACTGTGAAAAATGGTGGAGGGCAAGAAGTGAGAGACACCTCTTCAGAGGATAATAGCTGGTAGCAGTGTCAGTTTTGCAGTTAAGATGTGTGCCCCTTATGCAGCTTCTCCCGGAGTCCACTGGCCTCCAATAAGGCATCCTTCTGTAGCCCAGGAACTCAGCACCCGGATGCTTTCATAGATTGATCTCCCACTAGTACTCCTGCTTCTATAGGAGGCATTTCTGGGAGAGGAATGTCTAGGTACTCCATTAAGTCCATAACTCTATTGTGGAACGCACGTGCGGATGGTCGCGCTTCATCTTTTCGTTGTGTCTGTTCACCTTCTTTAGCTGTAGGGATTTCGGACGGTTCTTCAGGTTCTGGTACCTGAGGAGCCGGTATTATAGGGGCTTGATGGGCGTCAGGAGAAATCGACAAAGTCTCATGAGGTTTAGAGGGATACCGAGGTTGAGGTAGTAGCTCCTTGAAAGGGTGCTGCTTAAAATAATTGTTCATTGGCTCAGCTCAGAATGCATCAAGGAATGACATTTCACTAAGAAACCATCCTCTGATGATTGATGTGCTATAGTTGAGGAGTAGTGTCACACACCGCCGTGACTGGCGTGCATGGAGCCGATGGCGTTGGAGCGGCCATTAGCCGTTCCGCCACGTCTCCATGCAACGCTCAGCGGCGGTCTAGTCTTTTCGGCTGGTCGCCGGGGAGGACCGTTTTAGCCGCTCCAACCCGGAAGTCTGCGCGTTGCAACCTACTCGCGTCAGGCTTTCGGGTTGGAGCGCTCGTAAATTTTCTCCCTCGGCGTGCTGCCCTGTGCCTTCTCTCAGCTCCGGTTTGCTTTTCCCTGCTGCTGGCGCCCTTCCTCCTGTCTATCTTTTTGCTCTCTCTATCCTGGGACTCGAGGGCTCCCACCAGGTTTCGCATTGATCTTTTTCCCTTTTCCCTTCCCTTTCCTCCTGCTCTCCCTCTCAGTCTTAGCGACAGTGCTTCTGCGGTCTGTCTTTGGGCTCGCCCCCGGGTACCTGTCCAGGCTCCTCCACTCCACTCCTTTACTGTATGCCATATTCCTGCCGGCATCTCATCCCTGTAACTCGGAACTTACCTTCTGCATACTCAAGTGTGAAGACCACCAGAGACCATCACAAAGGGGTTTTTTGTGCCAACGGCTTTTTCCCCTCTGGTCTGAACCAGAGCTTTCTATTTTGGGGTCAGGGTGGCTTCCCTTTGGGGCAGATCCCTTCCACAAAAAAAAGGAAAGAAGAAAGAAGAGCTGTGGAAGAAGCGGTTCGGAGGAACTTTATATTCAGAACTCACAGGTGAGGAGGAAGGGGATTGGAGTGACTCGGAAGGGGTGAAGGGAACACCTGAACCTGACAGTTTGCAACGCCAAAGGACTCCAATGGCTACTCCTGGGCAATTTCAAGAGTTGGTAGCCGCGGTTCAGGCTATGAATGTAGAACTACAGAACGTCAAGACTGAGAATGCCACCCTGAGGCAATTGGTTGCTAACCGAGAAGCTCGGGAGTTGGATTTGCCTCCCATGGCCTTGTCCTCGGGCAAGTTCGACGGGGCTCCTAAACGCTTGAAGGAATTTTTGGAAGCATGTTCTGTCCATTTTGCCTTTCGCCCACAGACCTATTCCACAGACCACACAAAGGTGGGATTTATGGTGTCTAATATGACCGGAAATGCCCTGGCTTGGGCTACACCTCTCGTCACATCCAACGACCCGGTCCTTCGGGACCATGGAGCCTTCCTGTCTTTGCTGAAACAGACTTTTGAACAGCCCGACATCACACATGTAGCGGCTGAAGAGCTACTGTGCAGCAAGGATCCAGTGATCTGCTTTCCTACATTTCCTCTTTCAAGCGATTGGCTACGGAAGCAGGGTGGCCGGAACAGGTCCAGTATACCCTCTTCCGCCGAGGCCTAAGGGAGGAACTCAAGGACGAGCTAGCTCGCATCGCTCGACCCACAACCTTATCAGATCTCATGTCGATTGTTCTGCAGATAGAACATAGGCTTTCAGAACGAAAGGCTGTAAGGAGGAAGCATAAGACCCCAGTCACCCATCTCCCTGGAACCTCCTCTCTACCTACCATACCATCCTTGTGCCATAAGGAAGAACCAATGCAGATTGGAACAGCTCGGCCTCCTTTGACACCAGAGGAAAGAAGACGACGGAGACAATCTGGTCTCTGCATGTACTGCGGATCCAATGCCCATCTTCTCCGAAACTGCCCAGATGTACCACCTAGGCGGGCGGGAAACGATCGACCTCGGACCTAAAGGGGACTAGCATCCGAGGTCTAACCCTTAGTCACTATGTTACTGTGAGTGTTTCGTCCCAAGTCCCAACAATGGATGCCCGCCTCATGGTAGTAGCTATCCAGCTTAAGTTAAGAAACGTAGAACTTACCACCATGGCTCTGCTTGATTGTGGGGCCGCTGGGGTGTTCATGGACACTGTAAGTGCCAACCAACAAGGTCTCACCCTCTTGCAACGCTAGGATGCTCAAAAGGTGGAAGGAGTGGATGGTACCCCACTTTCCTCCGGACCTATTACTCAGTCTACTGAGTTTCTTACAGCAGCCATCCTTCAACATTCCGAACTGATACAGTTCGATCTCATCAGAGCTGCTCATTTTCCGATTATTCTCGGAATTCCATGGTTTAGGAAACATAATCCAACCATAGACTGGACCCGCAACACTATGGCTTTCGAATCGGATTTTTGTAAACAAAACTGTCTCACACAACCGCAGGTTGAATCCGTGCAGATCCTTACTCCTGAAAATAAGAATGTCTGTGAAGTGTGTTGTATTCCTCCAGAACTGTCGGAATACCAAGAAGTGTTCAAGGAAACTCCTGTCCTGGATCTGCCTCCACACCGTCCGGATGACAGCGCCATAGAGCTGGTACCAGAAGCTCTGGTACCCTTTGGGCGCATGTTTTCGTTATCCTTGACAGAGAAGAAGGCCCTTCGCGCCTATATGGACACTCATCTGACTAATGGGCTCATTCAACCTTCACGGTCTCCTGCAGGAGCCTCGTTATTTTTTAAACCCAAACGGGATTCTTTGGAATTGAGACCGTGTATTGACTATCGTGGCCTTAATAAGGTCACTATTCAGGATCGCTACCCTATGCCGCTCATCTCCGACATCCTTGAGGCTGTACAAGGCGCCTCTGTCTTCTCTAAATTGGATTTGCGGAGCGCCTACCATCTCCTCCGTATCAGAGAAGGGGATGAATGGAAGATGGCGTTTAGAACTCCTTTCGGATTGTTTGAGTATAGGGTTATGCCCTTTGGACTAGTCAATGCAGCGGCCATTTTCCAGCGCTTCATGGACCGTCTCTTCTCGGATTTACTCTTTTTGAATACCATAGTCTACCTTGATGACATCCTGGTGTTCTCATCCTCTCAACAAGAACACACCCAGCACCTGAGGACAGTTCTTAACCGTCTTCAAACTCAACACTTGAAGGTCAAACCAGAGAAATGTCTCTTTAATGCTTCATCCGTACCGTATTTGGGGTATATCCTTTCTTCTGAAGGCATCACTATGGATCCAAGGAAGGTTTCGGCCATCCTGGACAGGCCAGCTCCTACTTCCCTTAAGGAGGTTCAGCGCTTCCTGGGGTTAGCAAACTTTTATAGGACGTTTATAGGACAGTTCTCCCAAATAGTTTTACCCATCACTGCCCTTCTCAAGAAGGAGTCACGACCCTTTCTCTGGACAGAACAAGCTGACCAAGCCTTTCTAACGCTTAAAGAGAGGTTCTGTACTGCTCCGGTCTTGAGCCAGCCAGACCAAACCAAGCCTTTCATTGTAGAAGCAAACGCATCGGCTAGAGCCTTAGGAGCTGTTCTTCAAGTCAGAGATGGGAAGGAACATCCAGTGGCTTATCTCTCAAAGACCCTCAATACCAGTCAAAAGAATTATTCTGTGATTGAGAAGGAATAACTGGCATTGAAGGCTGCCTGCGAGGAATGGAGACACTTACTACAAGGAAGTTTGCATCCATTTACCCTACGCACGGATCATAAAAACCTACAGATCCTCAGGAATATGGAATGCGTAAATTCTCGACAAGCACGCTGGGCTCATTTTTTTTAGTCAATACGACTTCACCATTACCTATATTCCTGGAACCTTAAACAGTTTGGCAGATACCTTATCTAGGCGTGATGTCCCCGAAGTACTGACAGAACCCACACCTGAGTATATGTTTCCTAGGAACCGTATTGTGGGCTTGGTTTCCGCCTTTCTCCAAGAGGTCAGAATGGTCACTACGCCCGAATCGGAAGCTGAGATACCTCGGAACCAACAACACCAGGTCCGATGGTCTGATGGTTTATTGCTGGTTGGACAGAGGTTGTTCATCCCCACTAGGACCCTACAATATAAGATCCTAGGTTGGGGCCACGGCCATGCGACAGCAGGTCATAGAGGTATAAGGAGTACGTTAGATCTTATCTCCCGTTCTTTTTTTTGGCCCACTCTTAGTCAAGATGTCAAGAGACATTGTAGAACTTGTCTGTCCTGTGCCAGGAATAAGAATCCAACTCATAATCCTTATGGCCTCCTCGAACAACCGGAGACCCCTATTCAACCGTGGTCCCATATTTCTACAGACTTTATTGTAGATTTGCCTCCGTCTCAGGGCTGTACTTGTCTGATGGTTACTATAGATTCTTTTACCAAACTGGCTCACTTCTCCCCACTACCAGGAGTGCCATCTGCTTCAGCTATGGCAGAGGTTTTTCTAAGGGACATCTTCAAACTACATGGGTTACCTGAGAAGATTATCAGCGATCGGGGGAGTCAATATACCTCCCGATTTTGGGCGGCGCTGTGTCAGCGTTTGGGTATAGAACGTGCCCTTTCTTCGGGGTTTCATCCGCAGACTAATGGTCAATGCCTCTCTTGAACAATATCTTAGGTGTTATGTTAATAGCGTACAAGACAATTGGGTGGCCCTCCTACCTACTGCGGAATTTGCATATAATAACTCCAAGCACTCAGCTACAGGTCTCAGTCCTTTTTTCTGCACCTATGGAATACACCCACAGGGATTGCTTCCCATGTTCAAATCCTTCTCCAATATACCTACGCTTGAATCCCATTTAGCCGAGATAGCCTCCGCACACAGGTCTGCTCAGCAAAGTTTACGTCAATCAAGCAGTAGGTATAAGGAGCAATCTGACCGATCTCGCCTACCTTGTTCCGATTGGAAGGTGGGTGACCGAGTCTGGCTGTCCACCAAATATCTACCTCGATGGGTTCACCCGACCAAACTTACTCCCCAATTTCTGGGTCCCTTCAAGATTGTCAAACAGATAAATCCGGTGGCCTTTAGATTACAACTCCCCAGAAGTATGCATCGGATTCATCCTGTATTTCACTCCTCCCTACTCCAACCGGTTGATCCAGATACTCCTTACAAACGGAAACTAACCATACCTGTAGCCCAACAGACTCTCCCCGAGGAGTATGAAGTTTCGAGTATTCTGGATTCCAGGTATCGAAGAGGGCGGCTTGAGTATTTGGTGGCCTGGAAGGGGTATCCTCATTCTGAGGACTCTTGGGAACCTGAGTCTTATGTACATGCACCCAGGTTGACTCGGCGGTTCCATCGACTCCATCCGGGTAAACCGGGGGGTGTGGGCCGTGGAGGGGAGCATACTGTCACACACCGCCGTGACTGGCGTGCATGGAGCCGAAGGCGTTGGAGCAGCCATTAGCCGTTCCGCCACGTCTCCATGCAACGCTCAGCGGCGGTCTAGTCTTTTCGGCCGGTCGCCGGGGAGGACCATTTTAGCCGCTCCAACCCGGAGGTCTGCGCGTTGCAACCTACTCGCGTCAGGCTTTCGGGTTGGAGCGCTTGTAAGTTTTCTCCCTCGGTGTGCTGCCCTGTGCCTTCTCTCGGCTCCGGCTTGCTTTTCCCTGCTGCTGGCGCCCTTCCTCCTGTCTATCTTTTTGCTCTCTCTCTCCTAGGACTCGAGGGCTCCCACCAGGTTTCGCAGGGATCTTTTTCCCTTTTCCCTTCCCTTTCCTCCTGCTCTCCCTCTCAGTCTTAACTACAGTGCTTCTGCGGTCTGTCTTTGGGTTCGCCCCCGGGTACCTGTCCAGGCTCCTCCACTCCACTCCTTTACTGTATGCCATATTCCTGCCGGCATCTCATCCCTGTAATTCGGTACTTACCTTCTGCATAATCAAGTGTGAAGACCACCAGAGACCATCACAAAGGAGTTTTTTGTGCCAACGGCTTTTTCCCCTCTGGTCTGAACCGGAGGAGGGGCCCCCCGGACCTTCTATTTTGGGGTCAGGGTGGCTTCCCTTTGGGGCAGATCCCTTCCACAAAAAAAAGGAGAGAAGAAAGAAGAGCTGTGGAAGAAGCGGTTCGGAGGAACTTTACATTCAGAACTCACAGGTGAGGAGGAAGGGGATTGGAGTGACTCGGAAGGGGTGAAGGGAACACCTGAACCTGACAAGTAGGTACCATTCCACGTGTGAGTGTTTGACTCTGACCTCCCCCTCTTCCCCCCGCCCAGCCTAGGAACAACAAGGTACAGTGGAGAAGATATAGGAGGTAGAGATAAAACGGGAGGCAAGGACATCCTAGTGGGGGCTGACCACTCCAAATTATGTGTGAATTCCTCTCTTCCTAGAGATGTACTATGCCTAGACCTCAGTCTGGGTTCTGTTGGTGAAGTCACAGGAGACGATGAGGAAATGTCTGTTGCCATTTTCTGCTCAGAGGATTTAAGTGTGTCACAATCCTGTCAGGTTTTCACCCCAAAATGACCAACTGATGTAGGGTCATCTCCTGCGGTTTCACATAAGGATTCACATCTTTTGTTAAATTCCTTGTCGAATAATGAAATTTAGCCCTCATGGAAGGATCCTCGGCAAAGCTGGTTGCCTTGATCCTGGGACGAGCCTCTGTCCTCTTATCTCCTGATAGGGGATCCTTTGCACAGCCGGTAGTTTTAGTATTCCCTGGCTGAAGAACCTTAGAGGATGCTCCTGTACTTTTAGCCACTACTTGGGGAACCTCAGCCTTGCTGATAGTTTTCTTAGCCCCTGAATGGTGAACATCTGGAGTTTCCCCTGGTAACTTGAGCCACTAATTGCGGAACACTGACTGGTTTAGGTAGAAACGCTAATGGTTGCGCGCCGACTCTCAAAATTAGCTGTGAGGATATCTGCCCTAAGTCTGCAGCATCACTAATACCTGGAGGCTACACCCGTGACCTCCTTGTGCTATCAAGAAAAACTGTATGGTAAGTTAGTGAATTGTTCTGGGCTGTGATGATTTCAAAAATCCATGGTAGTTATTCAATTAACTCCATCCTTTCAATGCTGAATTATAGCATGGTTGTGTTTATTCATAATCATAGAGTGCATGGCAAATTGCAGCCGACACCTGTTTCGACCTTAAATTGTCCTCAAGGTAAGCAGAAAAAAGTATTTGAATTTTCTTAGTAGCAGTTAGAAATTGCATACTGTTCTGGTCCAGATGACCAGCAGCAAGCAAGTTTCATAAAATCTCCTATATGGTAACCTGATTAGGTGCATTCAACCGTGTGAAATGCAGGTCTCTGTGCCTCGCCGGTGTGTTCCCGCATGTAGTTTGACAAGCTAACACTTAGCAATTTCTAACTGCTACTAAGGAAATTTGAATACTTTTTTCTGCTTGCCTTGAGGACGACCTAAGGTCAAAACACGTGTTGGCTGCAATTTGCTATGCACATTATGCAGAATGTTAGCATTCAATCCAGTCTCCAGGTTGGACCCCACTATGATCAATGCAACGCTTCCATGAACAGATGCCCCTGGAAAGAGGTCACTTAGCCAGGATGGCCTGAAACAAAAGGTGCTCACCGGTCTTCAACGTTTCTCCTCAATGAAGTCCCTGAGATGGCTCACCCGAATGCACTGACAAACCTCTTCCCACTTTCGGAGTCTTCTTTTGAGTTTGTGAACAGAGAGTGGGGGCTCTAACTGTGATCCGGGCCTCAACATGCCAGGCAAAGCCTGGCAATCTGGTGGTATGTAGTGATGATGACACAAAGCACATGGCACCAATCCTTTATTTTCCGGCATAGGTGGAGGGAAAAGGCTGACTACGGGAACTGGGTAGGAACTGTGGAAAAGCGTGACAAGAAAAAAGCACAGGACAAAAGCAAGCCTTATGTGCTACTGGGTGTCCGATCCCCAACACGAGGAAAAAAGAACAAAAGGCAGAGAGTCTGGGCATGTCTTAGGAAGGCGGGGCCAAAGCCACCCATGCGCTGGCCCTCACATAAAAATAAAAAAAGGATAAGATGTTTTGGTGCTACAAAGAAAGTGCTCTGGTCCCATCCCAAAGGATGGTGTCATGTTGACACAGTTGTTCCGGGGCAGAGGGAGACGGGAGGGAGGGTGGTAAGTGACGTGGGACGGCGGGCTGCCGGCAGTTGAAGCCGGATGTTGAATAAAGAAAGATGTGTTGCAAGAACCCCCATGTTTGTCCTCATTATCACGCAGTGAGGTGCTGGCGTGCAGGGCCACATCCCCCGGCCATCACACCGGCGACAAAGACGACGCACAAACGGTGTGTGAACCCATCTCGGGCGTGCCAGGCGGAGCAGGCACCCGGAGGCGCGGCCGCCATTGTCCAGCTGTAGTGCCAGGACAGAAGTCACGGGAGGCCGTTTCTAAACGCTGTGCACCGCCCGTCCAGAACACTCAGGGAGAAGCAGCTAAGACTCCCGGGCTATGGCAGTGACTCCACATGCAACACAGTGAGCGGGGGAAAGAGGAGGAGGGTCAGAGGATGGTACTCTTGCCTGACAGGCGGCTATCAATACAACACCCCTCTTTCGGAGCCCACGCGGACAATTTACAAGCCCTACACAGTGCTCGTGCCTGATAGGTGGCCGTGGGGCTGCAAAGTGTGCTGAAAGACGACATTGAGTGAGCAAGGCAGTGCAGTACTGGGGGGGAATGTCTGCTCAGGATGCAGACCAGAGTGTGCAGGCCCAAGGACCACTGGTTCCTCAGGAGCAAGTTCCATACAGACTGCCAGACTCCATACAGAATACAGATTTCCATACAGAATGCCAGGAGCCTTTGATGTCACAGCACAAGCAACATTGGGGCCGCGGTGTGCCCGGTGGATAAGGGATTTTGAACTGTACATGGGGGCCATGCAGCCCATTGATGAGGATAGACAGAAATGTCTTCTCAAGCTGGCGGTTGGAGCCAGCCACACGTGACATTATCGATGAGATGCCCGTAACAACTATTGATTCCATACAAGATTTGAAAGGGGCTCTATCTGAATATTTTACACTGCACACCAACGTGGACTGCGAGCGCCACCTATTCCACAGCACCAACAGGCAAAGGGTGAGATAATGGACGCCTATGCCATGAGACTGAGAATTAAAATAAAGCATTGTGACTTTGCAAACTACTCGAATACGGAAGCAGTGCGCTCTCAAATCCTTGCAGGATGTGAATCACAGGCATTCAGGAGGAAACCGCTGCAGAAAGCCCACACTTTGGATGAAATATTGATGCTTGCAAGCGCAGGAAGAGCAGTAGACTCGCAAGTGGAAAGTTTCAACACCACCACACCAGCTGATGCAGTACATCGACTACAGCAGGAGAGGAGACATGAGGAGCCATTCTGTTTCAAATGTGGATTCGAATACCCACATGAAGGGACGTGCTACGCCATTGGGCAGGGAAGCGCCACGTGTGGCGAGGCGGGACACTTTAAAGCAGTGTGCCAACTATCCAGACAAAAAGAGTGTACAGGAGGGCTGAGCGACCTCTGACGGGCCCATAGGATCAGAGCTCACCCTCAAGTACCTTAAGACGAGATAGCTGCACCTTGAGGAGGATGGGGTGCAGGATTCTCTTACTCCAACACCAATCAATAAGGACAAGTCAATGGTATGGCAAAGGGAAGTCCGTTTAATGACAAGTACAAAAAAACGAGGAAAGAAATGGAAATCAACAGTGATGCGATCGCCCGTCTTGCTTCAACTTCCAAATTTTTCATTCAGACAGCAACAGTTATAGCAGATTTTCGTCATCGTTGACGTATTACACTCATAGGTTTGTCATGCAATTTTATTGGTCGGAAAAGGTAACTGAAGTATAGGTGCTATATCTGTATATGGTAACAGAGTGTGGGGATTGGATAACTCTTATTGGGTGGGCGTCTACGCCCATCCCTCTACATCAGTCGTAATAGATGTCACTAAAGGTACAGCGTCTCATTGGTTCAACTAGCTGTAGGACCCTAGATTATTTGGTCCGTTGTGATTGGGTGGGTTACCTCCCTAGGCATAAATCTCCACTTTAATTATTATTTTTTTAAACATTCTTTATTGGCATTTTTATGTCATAACAAACAAGAAACTACACCCCTCCAACAAACCCCTCCACCCCAGTAGTAGCAAGCAGGTGCAACCATATACATGACCCAGTAACATTAAGTCAGAGCTGCAGAGAAAATACAGTTGATGACAAACTAAACCCTTCCATGGTTCAGACAACAAGTCCATTGGATCAATCCCCACAGTGGCTCCCCCAACAATCAGGCCGCAAAATCTCCACTTTAATTAGCAGCATGCAGAATGGACACCCAGATGCGGTGTGCCCCAAGATTCACCCTGCCTCCCTTCCATCAATCAGCACTTTAGGGCTATGTGCCAATTAGTTGGCAGAGGATGGCCTCGAAACTGTAGCTTCTTATCAGGAGAAGTTATGGCATCCTCTGGGTTTGGGTGACATCAGACGTGGGTACCTCTTTGTGCTTGGCTGGTCACGTGTCAGTTCACCGTGAATCTGCTTCATTCTCCCTCTATTTGTGTATTTGATTCTTCCTTTAGACTTGCCACCTGGCTGGGCCTCCTTATCTCGACCTTCACTGGCTGGCTGCTATGCTCTTGAGTTTCGTTTCTTCTGGAGTTGACCTTCAGAGGCATGAGCTGCTTCTTACTGAGTTTCGATTCCGCTCTTTCGTCTGGCTTTGTGCTGGTATATGAATCCTGGCCTGTTTATCCTCTACCATCCTGGGCTTAATTCTGCTTTTATAAAATGGAGTCACACTTCTATAATGTGCTTCTAGAGGTAGATATATAGTTGGCGCTTGCCGCTCTATCCTTCTACTAAGCATTGCAAGCAGTACCATTTACTCAACTTCTTGCGTTCCAAGCCTATTTACAGGCATTTAGCCAGTTGCATATTTCCATCCTGCTTTGTGGTTACATTTTTTTATGTTTCAATATCGTCTCTTCTTCTGTGTCCATTGCATCCTTACTCATATCATTTCCTCGATATGTGTCATCTTTGGATTGTCATTTTGTTCATCTGAACGTCTGTCCGGGCCATTGTGTCATCACCATTCGCCTTCAATTAGAGCCCTTTGGGTCTCTACAGGGACAGTTCATAAGTACTCTTCATTTCGCGTCAGCTGCTGGTACGGTTGTCTCAATGGGTACCATGCAGCCCATGGTTGTATGGTTATAGGTGCCTCAATAGGTATTGCTCTTCTGATGGGTACTGGACAGAGTCCCACTGTGGCTCTCTGTTGGTTTATTTGCTCCTTATACGTCACATATCTTGGCGAGTATGCTCCTGGTATCTCAAAGTGGGGGGCTGAAGTGCAGGCCGTATCTGGGACCTCCTCTACAAGAGAGAGAGAGAGAGAGAGAGACAGGCAGAGAACCACTCCCAAGGTTCAAACCGAGACCCCTTTCTCTGACATCACAATTATCGGGGACAACGTCACATCCCCCGTCGAGACACAACAACCCTGAACCAAAAGAGCGGGAATCGGGAGACATAGGAGAGAAAGAAGGGTAAGGAGGAGATACGTCACTCGAATGAGACCCGAGCGCAGATCCAGGCACCACGTGAGCTACCTGGTGGAACAATTTTCGCCAAAATCCGAGGTTAGCTAATCAGGGAGTGAACAAAGAAGAAAAGCGTATGTCTACGCCTTGGGCAACCCAGTGGCCACCGAGCACAGTCCAACACTGATCATAAAACTGAACGAAAGACCACAGAATTTCTCATCGACACGGGGCTATGGTGAATGCAGTCAGCGAAAAAGTATTTTAAGAGTTACCACAAAGCCTAAAGCTAATCCCCGCAACTGTAGACATTTACGCTTACGGAGCCACTACACCCCTCAAGTGCATAAGACAATTTGTGGGATCATGGCACTACAAGGGACAAGAGAAAAGAGTGCTGATACATGTGCTGGCTACAGAGAGCGAGAGTGGCTGCATACTCAGTTTTCAAGGCAGCCATCGAAATGGATCTAATACACGTCCTCTACAAGATCATGGTGCATAAGTACATAGATAACTATGATCAAAGACCTTTACCCCAACCTATTCAAAGGCATCAGAAAACTGCAGAACAGGCAGGTGAAGCTGCACATCGACGAGACGGTGCGCCCCATAGCACAATATTGCAGGGGCATACCGGTGATCATCCAGAAGAAAGTGGAAAACAAGCTACATGAGCTTTTAGAGCAGGACATCATAGAGACAGACACAGGCCCTACCATCGTTCCGGTGCCCAAGAAAGGCTCTGATGCAATCAGACTGTGTGTCGACATGAAGAGGCCCAACCAAGCCATCCAGAGAGAGAGAGAGAGAGAGACATGGCACTGCACATCACCGATATCATTCATCTACTGAATGGGGCCAAGGTCTTCTCAAAATTGGACTTGAAAAAAGGGTACCATCAGTTGGTACTAAGCCCCAAGAGCAGAAACATCACGACTTTCGTCACCCACCTGGGGCTGTACAGGTATAAAAGATTAAGCTTTGAGGTCTCCTCTGCTGCGGAGATATTTCATGCTGAAGTCCACAATGTGATAAAACACATCCCGAATTGTATAAATTAAAGTGACGACATCCTGGTGTTCAGGACGGATGTGGGAAGACACGCTAAGACCTTAGCCAAGGTGTTGGAAGCTGTGAAACTCACCCTCAACCAAGAAAAGTGTGAGTTCAGGAAAGGCACACTACGTTTCTTTGGCCATGTATTCTCAGAAAATGGCATGACACCTGATCCTGAGAAGGTCACAGCGCGAAATGAAACATCGCCCCCAATTAACGTCTCGGAACTCAGGTCGTTCCTGGGCCTCGCCAATTACTACACGAGGTACATTAAAGAATTTGCCACGGTCAGTGAAATCCTCAGAGCATTGACCAAACAAAATGCAGTTTTCGACTGGTCGGAGAGGTGCCAACACGCCATCTAGATGATTCGGGAGAGAGTAGCGCAAGCCGAAAACATGTCTTAGTATGATCCAGACCAGAAAACAGAACTAACGGTTGATGCAAGTCCAGTGGGGTTGGGCGCCGTCTTGGCCCACATTGATGCAAAAGACCCAACGCAGCCCCACATCGTTGCCTATGTTAGCAGGTGCCTCTCAGCCACTGAGCAAGCCTATTCCCAGGCGGAGAAGGAAAGTCTGGCAGTGGTCTGGGCATGTGAACACTTCCACCTATTTCTGTACGGCAAGCCCTTTCGAGTGGTGACGGACCATCAAGCACTCCTATTTCTTTATGGCAACCCTCAGGCCAAGATACCAGCCTACATCGCGAGGTGGGGGCTCCGGCTGCAGGACTATTCATTTGAAATTGTACATAGACCAGGAAAGGAAGAAAACCCTGCTGACTTTTTATCCAGACATCAAAGAACAGGGTTTACCCCTGAACTGTCAGTGGTGGACCGGTACCTCTGGTACTTGATCCAACAAGCCATACCAGTAGGAATTGAACTGGCACATCTGGCCCATGAAGTGGAGTCGGATCAGGCATGTCAAATAATATGTGAGGGGCTCAAGTCGGGTCAATGTAGGAGAGCCAAAGAACGAGGTCGCTTAGCAGCGGAAGAGGTACGGTTAGAGATGGATCGGCTGTTACAGGTGAAAGAGGAGCTGGCGCTCTCAGACGACAATCTACTATTAAAAGGTCACAAAGTGGTGATTCCGACATCCCTAAAGCGGAAAGTGATTGAGCCCGCACATGAGGGTCACAGAGGAGTGGTCTCCAATAAACACATGCTGCTCCAGAAAGTGTAATTTCCACAGCTAGACACCATGGTGGAAGAACTCCTGAAACAGTGCCCCACTTGTTGCCTCCTCATGCCGAATCAGCATCCAGAGCCGTTGAGAATGTCCGAACTGCCGGGAGGCATATGGGAAGCCGTGGCGGATGACTTCTTTGGTCCTATCGAAGGGGGGAGATATGTATTGGCCGTTATGGATGAGTATTCCAGATACCCCGAACAGGGACGTAATTTCACCAAAATGCCTGGGGTAGCGGAAGTGACATCACACGACCCTTGACCCCCTGATGACATCACAGGAAGTGATGTCATTTGACCCCACCCCAAAGTGATATCGCGGGAAGCGATTGAAGAATATGGTTACGATATCACTATAATGTGATGTACATTTCATACAAGAATGGATCGCCATATGTATCATTAAGATCAGTGTGTATTTGCCCATATTACCAAATTACTGTGAATGCAAGCAGACATCCATGACCAAATGATAATGATGTGTTATTAAATAGCACTTACGCTTAAGCGCTTTATATAGATAAAATATACACCCAATATCACCCAACCTCTGTTGGTACCCATTTATCGACCCTAGAAGGATGTAAGGCTGAGTTGAGGCGTTTAAGAACAGACTAAATCAGTGACTCACCCCCTGAAGTGTGCCTGAAATAAGCCTAGCAATTATTGTATAGAATTACAGAAAGACACATTATTTGGTATTCCTATTCTTTCTTATTTAGGGTCAGTGCTGAAAGTGTTAGACTTGTGGCACTCCTGTTCTTATTGTTCTTATTTTTTTTAAAGTGCTGAACAAGAAAGCCAGCCACTCCAGAAGTAAAGAGCCACATGGTGCAGGCCACAGCCCAGGAGCGTGCATTACAAAAAAAAAAATAGATATTTTTTTTGTCGTTTTTTTTTAGAGGTTGCAAGGGAGACCACAAAAGTCGCAAGGGAGACCTCAGAGGTCGCAGTTGTGACCTCTGGCGAGCACTAAATGACGTCCCTGACCCCGAAGCTCAAATGATATCATCGACCGCAGTCCACCACGTCATCCCGGTGCTGTATCGCATCTTCACGGCTTACGGTCTCCCTCAGACATTAAAGACAGACAATGGTCCTCCATTCAATGGACACAGCTTCGCAAAGTTCAGAGAATACATGGGCTTTCACCATCACAAAGTCACACTGTTCTGTCCCCAGGACAATGGCATGATTGAATGGTTGATGGCCTATCTGAAGAGAGCACTACAGGTAGCGTGAAACTCACAAGACAGCAGTATGAACAAGTACTTTACCAACTGCTGAGGGATTACCGAAGCACACCCCACAGCTCCACCGGGAATACCCCTGTGGAAGTAATGTTCGGAAGAGACGTTCGGTCGAAGCTACAGCAGGCCAACCTTCCTGTAGAACGACCAACACTGGATGCTGAAATGAGAGAACGAGATCTTGCTGCAAAGGATCGCATGAAGGACTATACAGATGGTCGCTGGAAAGGCTTGAGACCCTCCCCTAGAGGTAGGGGACGTAGTCGCTGTGAGACAACCCCAAACGCACAAGCACACAGCAGCCTTCCATGAGGAACCCCTGATCGTCCTGGAGAAGAAACTCTCCATGATCACAGCTCAAGGAGACAAGGTTCTGACCACCCGTAATTCCTCTCATTTCAAGAAAATTCCCCTGTCCGGATCCAGGCGATTAAGTGGAAGAGTGGAACTACCCATTGACTATGCTTCCGATGATCCATATCAAGGGGACCAAGAGGACTTAGCAGCGTCTGGCCAGGAGGACCACGGAGAAGGCCAGTGGCTCTAGTGAACGTTTCAGCTCTCGACCCCAGAGAGCCAGGAATAAGCCTTGCCGAATCATTGAGCAGATGGCCTAGCGAACAGTGTTCCCGTTTGGTTAATAACCCTGTTGGGTAACTGTTTAAATTGTGGTGGGGATATCATGTTGACACATTTGTTCCGTGGCAGTGGGAGGCGGCAGGCAGGGTGGGAAGTGACGTGGGAGTGCGGGGTACCGGTAGTTGAAGCCGTATGTTGAATAAAGAAAGACGTGTTGCGGGAACCTCTATGTTTGTCCTCATTACCGCGCAGCGAGGTTCTGGCGCGCAGGACCACATCCCCGGCCAGCACAGATGGAATACCTCAAAAGTATTCTGTAACTATTGTAGACTCCATGAAGCTACATCAAGTGATAAACCGGAGAAAGCATTAGAGGCGCATTAGAGGCGCTTTGCCGTTTTGATGAAGCTATCCTTTGTTTTTAAAAAAATCTCCGGACATTTCCAGAGAAATCTGTGACAAGGTGAACGTGGTCAACGTTCATGTTCTGTTCTGCTTCCCGTTCCAAAAGGAGGTGACATTGATGGTGGCCTACGCAATTGTGACATAGTTAATATGGTTTAAATGTGATTTTACCGAAAACACAAAAACAGAGTGGCACATAACAGAGCGGACAAAACATCGAAAAACACTGTTTTCTTTTTGTTGTTTTTTGAATTTGGGGCCGACCCACCTTTTTTTCCACCCTTTCAAAGCCACCCCAACCCGGTCCCAATTCATTTTGATCCCTTACCCCATTACCCTTTATATATTTATTTAATCTTTCCGTGTTTTCTGTGTTATTGTCCGATATGTTATGTACCATTCTGTTTTTTTCGCAATAAAAGGACTGGATACAGATAATATCGAGCAGCTTCTGGTCCACACAGCAAATGGCAGTGCTCCCAATAGATGGAATGTAAGACGAGTGAATACTACTAGTACTGTAGGCTCTGCTAGTGGGCATAGCATACATGCTTGTGGCTTCTGTTCTTGGCTTGTGTTTTGGTTGTAGCCACAAGAGGGCACTATTCACAGTAGTTTCAAATGGAGACGGGATACTGCTCACTCTCTATTAGGATTACATGGGGTTTTGTTAATTATTTTTTCTCATGGTAAATCGTGTTCTTGCTTTAAAATGATATCTCTTTGCACTTGCCAGTGTTAACTTTTTTTGTAGTCTTTGATGAGGATTTCTCAAAATGGGGGGTGGTGCCAAGCTTAAAATTAAATCAATGTGTTGATGATCAATATATGTTGTTTACAAAGCAGATGAATTAATTTATGTATCACTTATGTTTCTAGTAAGTTCCTTGAATCAGCAGATCCTTCGTTCCATGTATTTATTTAATTGTTTTGTTTTTATAATGCACCTAAAAACATATGGGAATTTGGTTTCCATGCGCGAATGAACCTCTGTTGCTATGCGCCTTGCCCTTGCTTCCAAGACCAGAGCGTTACCACTGTGCTGTCCTCTGTTCCATGTTATATGTCTGCGGGTGCGGTGTAGTATGTTATCTGAAATGTTTGAACAACCACTAGGGCATTTTAAAGTGGTTTCAGCCCAAATCTGGCAACCCTGACACGGAAACCTTGTGCAACCTGAAGGGGCATCCCGGCCATATAGCTTTGAGCATCAACGCCCCTCATACCGCATGCCCTTGGTTCTGCATGGCACAAATGCATTGGGGTGTTTCCACTTGTTCTGCCCCTTTTCCCCTCCCAATCCCTGAATGTAGGGGCACAACTAGACCGTAACTTGTGGCAGGAGGGGGCTAATGGGCTATATGGTAGGGGAGGGCTACCTTCTGAGACTTTGTGTGTGTGGGAGGGGCACGTTTACTTGGGTGGTGCCCCATTCCCGTTGTCCCAAAGGAATGTTTTTGAGAACTCGTGTCAAATGAGCATGCAATGGTGCAATTAAATGCCCATTGGGCCAGTAACATTGCACAAAACATGATGTTTTAAATGCAAAATGCACATTTTGATGATACCTGCCAGCATGGGTGTGAAGTGGTGCACATTTGGATGTGTCAATTGGCAGTGCACGGTGCATATCCAGCTGCATTCTACCATAATCCCGGGTAAAAGTGAGTGGTGCTACAGTTGCAGCGTCTTTGAGTTGTTTAAGTAATACTGGCTTCTGGTGCTGACTTGAAAAAAGACTCAATTCCTATAGTAAAGCAACCTGACAATATATAACTACTTATAGAAACACGGTAAACCAAAGGAATATCATTGTATCTTTATAATCTACATCCTAAATGGAAATCTAGAAAAGTCCTACAATGCAAAACAATGATACCCGGAAAAATCTGCTATTGTACTGCATTATAAGAAATACAGGGGGTCCCTTTACTTAAAAATGTAAATTGCAAATGTGCAGCTGTTACATTTGCCCTTTCCCCTTCATGCAATTTGCACTGTGAACTGCAAAACAAAGGTGCAAATGCAGGCGTAATCACCTCTACGCCTTACCTTTCACACTTTGTAGTGCAATTTCAACAAAAGCCACTTGACATTTATGCATGCCAGGCAGTGTTTGCAATGGACTCTTTTGGAATCCGCCTGCTTTTAGTTGGTGCAAAAAGTAGTCAGATTCCATAAGAATCAAAAGAATGTGCGCTAGCATAAAAATGTCAAACTGGTATAAATGCTCGTGCCTGCCTCTGCATGAAGGATTGAGGCAATCCTGTGTGTGGAGGAAGAGGCAATCCTGCTCCATGCGCCCTCTCTGCCATGGATATGAATTAAAATATGGTGTGGCAAAAAAGTATGCATTAAACATTTACACATACATTTTACACATGATTTTCTTAAGCTACGTCATCATAAACATGGTCTCCACACATTGTGTAAAAAGGTTATCTGGTATAATGATTGTTTGTCACAAACTTCCAGGTAGCTGGAATGCATGATGTTAAGTACATTTGATAGCCATATAAAAGCAAACCTTTTTTGCATGTCAATCTATTTATTTATTTATTCGCATTCGTTGAGCGCGCAACAGCCCAGAGGCATCGTGACGCTTGTTACAGACAATTTTTCTTAGTTACAGGTAGATTGACAATTGCATTTTTCAGCTAGTGGGAAACATGGTAGAAATGACCACACTTGGTGAAAAAATGTTTGGGAGTATATTTTATTTCACAAGGTATTTGTATTCTCTCTACACTTGTTCCACCCTTAACAATCAAAAGGGATCATCAGGAGAGTTTCAATTGTAATTTTGTTCTGATTAGGTGTTTCATGTGATTTTAGAATTTACTGTCCTTATAAAGAGAAGACATTTGGGAGTCCAAAAGCTGGTGCAACAACGGATGCGCCAAGGAGAGGACAATTGCATCCTTCTCCTAGCTTTTGGACTAGGATATGACTTTAAATGATCTGCAATTTGAATGTACGCCACACGGTCCAAGATCTTAAGTAGAAAAGCAGTGTTGGTAATGGGGCGATAATTATTTGGCATATCAACAGATAGCCCAGTTTTTTCAAAATTGGCATAACCCAGGATTTCTTAAGTTCCTGCGGAATCGTGCCAGTGGATATGGTAGTATTAACGAATTGGTGTATGGAAGTAATTAGTGAGGGGGCACAAGTCTTAATTATCATAGTGGTATATATGTAATTCTTACATCTTGTTGGCTTCAGTTGAGTAATAATAGTTTCTAACTCCTTGTCTGTTATGGGAGATAGATTAAAGGTTGGAATTGTTAATGCTCTATGAAAGGACCATTCCGTTGAAGACGCCTTAGTGCCTTTTAGGTTAATACTTTTCTCTAGTATATTTTCCTTAATAATGTCGAGTTTTTTATGCATAGCTTGTTGCATAACGTTGCACCAAGTGGCATCATCCGAGATAGATCTATCTGGAATGGTATGGTTAGTTCTTTCCTGTTCCTTTAAGATACAAAAAAGCTCTTTCGTGTTATGCTGGGCATTTTGTATTATATCGCTAAAGAAGCAAGATTTAGCTTTAAGGATAGCCTTTTTGTAAATGCAAACAGAAGCTTTATATTTGTTAAGGAGTGTTAGGGTACTATGCTTCTTCCACATATAATATGATTTAGTGGTGAGTGATTTCAACGACTGAAGCTCTGAAGTGAACCATGCATTATGTTTGGTTTCAGTTTTAGCCATTTTCATATTTAGAGGTGCTAGAATATTAGCAACATCCACAACCAAACACTTTGCCCCATGATGCCCACCCCCCAACAAAAGGGTATGGTCCATGGACACCACCCCCAACTAAAAGCTATGCCCCATGGCACCCACCCACAACCAAACAATATGCCCCATGACTCTCATCCCCAACCAAATGCTATGCCCCATGACCACAGCCCAGCAACCAAAAGCTTTGGCCCCTACTCCCCAACCAAACACTATGGCCCATGAGGCCCACCCCCAACCAAACTATATTCCCCAAGACCCCCACCCCCAACCAAATGCTATGCCCCATGACCCCCATCCCCAACCAGATGCTAAGCCCCATGACCCCCACCACCCAACCAAAAGCTATGCACCATTACCCATACCACCCAACCAAAAGCTATGCCCCATGGACCCCACGGAAATGCTATACCACATGACTCCCACCCCACAACCAAATGGTATGTCCCATGTCCCCCAACCCAACACTATGCCCCATAAATCCCCCTAACCAAAGCCTATACTCCATGGTCCCCAGCCCCAACCAAAAGCTATGCCCCATGTTCCCCACACCCAACCAAATGCTATGCCCCATGACTCCCACACCCAGCCAAAAGTTATGCCCCATGCCCTCAACCCCCAACCAAACATTATGCCCCATGACCTCCACCCCCGAAACAAATTCTTTGTCCCATGACCCCCATCCAAAAACTATGTCCCTTGACCCCCACCCCCAAGAAAACATCATGAGCCCATACCCAAACGCCATCACCAACCTCCTCCCCCTGCGCTGTGAGAAACATGAAGATGTCTCCCTGACAAGTCTCTGGGGGTCTGTCATCCAGTTGGCCAGGACACCGCATCGCTATTAGATCCAGTGACTGGGGCCCGAAGAGTGAGGGAGGATCACCTGGATGGGGGTCCTCGGGGAGTGGAAGTGGAACACAGATGGGTGAGACACGGTATCACCCTTCTTCTGACAACTTTTCCCCAACCTACCATGTACGATACACAAGCACTTTACCCCTGCCCCCTTTTTCAACGCAAACACTTTCACATATTAGGAAGTATGACGCACTAACACTCAAGCTATTTACCTAACATGTCCCAACACCAGGGTCAGGCAAAGTCAGGCACTTAAGGAGAACTGCACACACCTGACGGCTCTTTCTCTTCCCCACAGGGATAAAAGGTAGAGCACAAGTGCACAATACGAGCAAGGCAGACCGCACGTCCAGGGAGCTAACTCTGCATGGCAGTTCAAGAGGAGGGGAAAGACGGCGCAAACTGAGAGGGTGATAAGGAGAGAAGCAACCTTGCCTTTGAAACCTCTGCAAAAGGAATCGTACGTAAGACTATGAACAATAGCCAGCATGTGTTGCAGGAGATATCAACGGTACACGAGACCCTGATAACCAAGCCGGGGAGAGACGCTTGTCTTCGTAGTACCAACCTTGACTCCAACAAGAGAAAAATCCAAGCGGTTCATCACAGCTGGTGAGTCGAGGGGAGAGTCGATAAGGAACCGAACTGTCTTGAATGAAAAGTAGCAAACGGCTATTTGAACTTTGAAAGCACAAAGAGCGATTGATGAGAAATGGGGAAAACCAGCAACCGAGAAGTCCGGCACCACGTGGGTGCTCACTTTGGAAACTCTGGGTGATTACCTGATTATTGAAACTAACATAACCGGAAGTTACAAAAAAAGGTAGCAGGCACCCCTCTCTCGAAAGAACGATAACCTGTTCAGTGGTTATTAACCACATTGAGAGTTCGCAGCCATTGCTTTTTGCTCAGTGTACCTTCACAGATGGGAAATATCCATTTGCATATCAGTCTTTGTCCCGCCCACAAGGGCAGTCCAGCACCGAAATGCTATGGCAATTCCTCTCTGAACAAGAGTACCATCAGCAACCCCATACACGTGTTTTTAGCCTTGTTGGGCATCATCAGTGAGGCGAAGCTGAGCCTCTCTAAGCACAGTGAGCAGGGAGTCCATGTCTGGTTGCCCCCAGGTAACCAAGGGTGACCAACCCCAAGTTCCTTTCAAAATTACAAAAAAAGGTAGCAGGCGCCCCTCTCTCGAAAGAACAAGGCATGATAACCTGTTCAGTGGTTATTAACCACATTGAGAGATCCCAGTCATTGCTTTTTGCTCACTGTACCTTCACATATGGGAAATAGCCATTTGCATATCAGTCTTTGTCCCGCCCACAAGGGCAGTCCAGCACCGAAATGCTATGGCAATTCCTCTATGAACAAGAGTACCATCAGCAACCCCATACACGTGTTTCAGCCTTGTTGGGCATCATCGGTGAGGCAAAGCTGAGCCTCTCTAAGCACACTGAGCAGGGAGTCCACGTCTGGTTGCCCCCAGGTAACCTAGGGTGACCAACCCCAAGTTCCTTTCAAAATTACAAAAAAAGGTAGCAGGCGCCCCTCTCTCGAAAGAACAAGGCATGATAACCTGTTCAGTGGTTATTAACCACATTGAGAGTTCGCAGCCATTGCTTTTTGCTCACTGTACCTTCACATATGGGAAATAGCCATTTGCATATCAGTCTTTGTCCCGCCCACAAGGGCAGTCCAGCACCGAAATGCTATGACAATACCTCTCTGAACAAGAGTACCATCAGCAACCCCATACATGTGTTTCAGCCTTGTTGGGCATCATCAGTGAGGCGAAGCTGAGCCTCTCTAAGGACAGTGAGCAGGGAGTCCACGTCTGGTTGCCCCCAGGTAACCTAGGGTGACCAACCCCAAGTTGCTTTCAAAATTACAAAAAAAGGTAGCAGGCGCCCCTCTCTCGAAAGAACAAGGCATGATAACCTGTTCAGTGGTTATTAACCACATTGAGAGTTCGCAGCCATTGCTTTTTGCTCACTGTACCTTCACAGATGGGAAATAGCCATTTGCATATCAGTCTTTGTCCCGCCTACAAGGGCAGTCCAGCACCGAAATGCTATGGCAATTCCTCTCTGAACAAGAGTACCATCAGCAACCCCATACACGTGTTTCAGCCTTGTTGGGCATCATCGGTGAGGCGAAGCTGAGCCTCTCTAAGCACAGTGAGCAGGGAGTCCACGTCTGGTTGCCCCCAGGTAACCTAGGGTGACCAACCCCAAGTTCCTTACATAACCAGAAGGTCATGGGGAAAGTCAAGAAGAGGGGTCAAAGTGGTCATACAGGGGTCTTGTAAAATCCTCTGTACAGTTGAAAGTCTTTGACCAACAGATGATTGTGAAGCTAATGGAAGTGAATCCAGCATTGCAAGAGTTGAATGATAAAAGTGGCGATTGACAGATTGGGATACGTGAACCCGAACAAGGGATGCCGATAAAGAGGAGATAAGGTCTAAAGTCCTGAAATACAGTGTGTTGCCAAGAGTGAACCCAGCCGAGGGATGTCCACAGTGAACTGTTTAAAAAGACATTAAGATTTGGAAATGGCACTAAGAAAATTGTGTTAAAAGCCATAGTGAACCCGGCAGAGGGAGGCTGAAAATTGAGTCCGGAAGAAAGCGACTCAGGGGTGGAAAAAGAGATCACCCAATGTATATGCGAAAAGGAACTCTGTTCATTATTTGAATACATCAGGCCCACAGCGGCAAGAAACGTTTTGACAGAAAAGAGACTTAACCACCGAGTGCCCTGAGTGCTGAAAGCAGAACTGTTAGCTCGTGTTGGGAAAGCTGGAGCGTGTGCTGTGCTCCAAAGTCCCACCTTATCCCGTGCTGAAAACATGGTGAAGGGAGACCTCAAGCATTGCATCCTGACTTATTATTTGTGAACACTTCCTTCTTTCTCAAGAACATTATGCCACACTTCTTTTTGTATTTAGCATATGGATTGGCAATAGGTTTTTCTTAGTATATGCCCTTTTATTTGACACAACGCCACTAGGACTGCCTTATTATTTATTACTTGATGGTCGATGCTTGCTCTCATCTTAGATTCAGGTTTAGATTAGGTGTTTTCAAACCTATCTTCGACGTTTAATAAACATCCTTGAACTGTGATTACTTGTGTCTGTCTTTACTGTTGCCACCATGAGTTCCTTACACCACCCAAACAAGAATGCACTTACCTGGAGAGTAGATGGGCTGGCAGGAATGCAGGCGAGCTCGCAGGAGCGAAGCAGGGAGGCAGACTGGCTGGATTACTGGTAAACTGGCAGGCCGGCTTGTTGGTGGGATGGCCTGCGGACCTCTTCCCAACTTGTTCTGAAGCTGGTGTGGCAAGGTTGAAATGCCTTCCGGCAAAGAGCCTGATTAGCCACGCCAGCCGCAGTGGTGAACATCTTTTGGTGCAGCACATGCACTACGTGGTGCATAAGAGCTACATAATGAATGCACTGAACCAGTAGAGGCTCTGTATTTTTCCTGGCCCGGAAACAAAGTCTTTCCTAAAGGAGGGCCGCCATTATTGCTGGTGGTATGAGCTAATCTTTAAAAGGGAGCTTATTGTTCTATTTACACACTAATTGTCTTGGAAGGAGACACAGACGTGCTAGTTAATTAGAGCTGCATGGGGTCTTTCCGTTGGAAATGCCCTGATGCAGTGCCAATTGCCCATCAGTTCACGCTAGGAAAGGCCCTATTGATAACAAAAGGAAAGTAATTGCGTGGACTGACTCCAGTCATCGTCTGGATTTATTTCTGCTCATGACTGCTTCGAAGTTCAGCAGGTCCCTTCAGCTATGGCCCAGAATATCATGGGTGGGGTGTGAGCTCAGTTTACCCAATGGTGTTGCACCCATACCTGAATGTCATGTCAGAGATTTCCCTCCAAGGCTTTTAGTGGAAATTTGTTTACCTGGCTGCGCAGCCCTGCAAGGGGTTATGCAAACCCAATCTCATCTCCATCAGTGCGACACAATGCCCTGCACCTCTCCTCAAGGCAGTACTCCAAGGCCAGGCTGTCCAGAAAGAAGATGAAGAGGGAGGACAGGTAGGTTGGTCACGTGAACTGCATGAGTTTTTTTAAAGAGGTTTAGTTTCGTTGTATAACTCAGTTGGGTATTTTAGACTTTAAGGATTAAGCCATTGTATACAGACGTATGGCAGTCTGAATATCGTTATGCCATGGGCTGTTTTCGGAGATTGTGACAAATCTAATGAGGTAGTCACTACTTCACTGGGGGATATCTTCCCTCTGGTGGCCAGGGAAAGGCAGAAGCTGCCTGACTCTGATCCTGGCGGTGGTGATCTGTGGGAGGACCACCTAATGGAAGACAATTTTCGGGGAGGCGGAGTAGACTCACTAGGTCACGGCAGGCATTTCCCCATTTCTTTAGCCTCTGGTATCACCCACTTGCCTCCCTATTCCTATATGGCATATTGTAGTGTGGGAGTAGAACCTCCAGTCATGACCAATCACCAAATGTATTTACATTTCCCTTTACTTGATAGCACTCAGACGAGGAAGAGGGCTGGAGTAATGAAGATCACTAGAACCGGAAAGCAAATAGCTGCACTCTAGTTGTTGATAAAGGTCAACAGGTGCTGGGACATTAAAAAATACCACACCTGGAGAAAAAGAGAGACTCAATTCTCCCGACATTGGTCGGGACACAGAAGGAGAGCAGGCTGCAGTGCACAGCAGAGAAGCTTCTGGAGGTGCCGTCTGGCGAAGTCTGGAAGCAGAAGGTTCACTGTGCTTGTGCCACGGACACAGTCATGAGGCACAAGTCCATCATGCAACCACACACCAACCATATTTAGCACCCAGTTTTGTCTGGTCCAGATATTGCCATCACATTTAAGTCTTGCTTGCAAAATTTACTTCACATTCCCTAAACCTTCCGTCATGCGTAACTAACGACATTTAAGAAACCCCCATCTCAGCTAACAAAACCATGATTCCTCCTCATCACCTCGTGTTTATTACCCCACTAATTTTGTCATCCACTAGATAATTCCTCGGCACCCTGGCGGGACTACAATGTGCCACTTGTCGAACAAGGTCAGGCACTGCAAGACCACTACGGTGGTGATGGGAGCAGCATACATACTTCATAACATAATAAAAGGGTAGGACAATCTGCTGCAGACATATTCTAGGATATGTTGCAAGCCTGCCATCCAGAAAGAGAGGGGAATTGTTTGATATTCTGATAATATATATCCTTGGATGGAGTGTATTTGCTGCACAGCCCAGGGTTCTTGTGCAGGAGGCTTAGTCTGTTATTATAGTCTTTGCTGCCAACTCAGCTCTGATTTCTCATGTGGCTGTTAATCCTGTGACATAAAGTGCTTGTTGGTTCATTCCAAGTCGACAGTTGAGGCAACAGTAATTTGATACAGTGATTTGCACCGGTTTTGATCAAGACGGTAGACGCTGATTTGATATCAAGTTTGCCGTGTGACAGTCAACTAGGCCAATTAGGCTCCCAGATAGTGAGTCATTTGCTCACTTGACGCTGCATTTACAACACTGAGCATTGCAAATGTCTACTTACCAAATGCATAGGACCTTTCATGACAGTGGGCTCTCCAAGAGTCCGCGTGTGGTCTCACTCACACCTCGCATTTGTCAGCTCATCCATGCAGAGAGGCCATGCATGCATGGCAACTTGGGGTGCTAATTTCACCTCTTCATCTTGTCTACTGGGATCACCACATTCACCTTTTGCACAGCCATTTCGCTCTGTCCCTTCTTATAGTTGGCTTGGCAGTCCCAGATTAATTTGACTCAGTGTTGGCTGGCGACCCTTAACGAAGCTTTAACTGGCAATCAAGCCGCCACGCTTCATGGGTATGCCACAGCACCATAGTGGGTCCATCACACAACCATGCTTTCATTTTTAACACCACTAAGTACCAGAAACTGACATCTGTGACAACTGCTCGTTATCATGACAGTCAATTTTCATCTTTTTGATCAGCTTTCAGTTTTATCCTTTGCCATTGACTACACACCATCTGCCTGAATCCCTTCATGTGCTGTAGATTGGTTGTCTCTTTTAGCCTCCTCGCACCCTCTCTTTATTCCTTTTCCTCCGCAGACTTCTTACCCCAGGTGACCCCTGGTACCGCAAGGCCACTGGTGATGGGCCCAGTACAAATGTGTCTTAACATAACACACATAAGGAACCGGGTCAGAACGTGTTAATTGTGTTTGCTCATTGTGAACTTTTATTTACAGTCAGGACAGACTGGGTGTGTTAACTATTTCTAAAGGTGCGCTAGAGAGTTGGCTCTCTTTAAAATCATTATCAGAATCATCTTTTTTGGTACTTCCACAAAGACCTCAAAACATAGCTATTCACTCAAGAAGCTTAATCCACCGCGGTTACTACGAGCTAATCTGTTTGTAAAACCGTTATGCGTTCAAGCAACAGTACTGTCTGTCTGTAAGACTGTTTTTACGGTAACTAGCACCTATATTTATTTTTATTTTTTTACATTTTTAAAGCGCTCACACAGCCCACAGGCATCGAGGCGCTGTTACAGGAATTGTTTGTTTTGTAGTTGCGTAATTGTTTTTCTCTTAGTTGCGTATTTATAACGCGCTTAAACACCCAGATGTTTCTAAGCAGCAGACCCCTGGGATCGAACCTGTGTTGCTTTGTGTCGTCTTGATTCCAAGGCGCGCACATTGCCGCTGTGCTATCCTCCCGGGACATGCCTTTGGGTTCGTGCGCCCTACAAATGACAAAATAAAATAAATACATTATCAACTACCCAACAAGGTGTATGTTGTGTCTTGTCTGCTGAATGCAATTCTTGGTGAGTGTCAGCTGTGTGGAGCCTTTGCATTAGTGTTCAATGTGACGGTTCCATGTCCTATGCATGTCCTGCAGTTGTCGCAGTTGCTGCCACCTATGCTGGGTGTAGGATGGCCAGTACCTCCACCTCTCACCTGACTACCTTCTGATGTACCCGATGTGACGTCCCAGTTTGTGTGAAGTGCGCATGCGTGGGCCTCGTTATGGTCCCGGGCATGCGCGGTTGAATAAACTGCGTCCGTGTGGCAGTTGCCGCCGGGACGCGGAGTAAGCAACATCGCGTCCCGTGTATTCCTTGGTCTGTGTGCGTGCGAGTGTGCATGTGAGGGCCGAGGGGCCGGATACAACACCCGAGTGCCTCATAATAAATCATGCTCATCTGCTGAAAGCGTCCCCTGTCATCAGTGCTTTATTTGTAAGAAAATAAGTGCCAGGGCACAAATATTTTCTAGCACGCCTGTGACACTGAGGGTGAGCAGTTCCCCACCATTGCTGCTGCTGCCGCCCACAGCTGCTCCCCACAGTATCAGCACATTTGGGGTTAAACTACAGCTCGCACCTGATCATTGGGGTTGATGGATGCTCTGCCTATCATCACTTCATACTCAATCTGAATCTGAGACAATAAGTGCTGGGGCTGAGCCCTGGCAAGCACCCCACAAATTAAGCTGTGCCTCTCATCCTTGGCCTCCCAGTCTTACTTATATGCCAATATAGATTTTCATAGGATTCAATGGAATTTTACACTTTCCTCGTTGGGGCGTCAAACTATTGAGAGGTTTGCTGAGAGCGGCCCAAAGATCTTTCATAGCCTCAATTGGACCCAATAAAATCTGATTTTTGGGAGGGGGGGTATTTTTCCTGTACTTTCATTCACTATGATTAGGGTCTGCATGTCTTTACTTCCCTTATCACCCCTCAGCAGGCAGGGATTTCATAGATTTATTGCAGATTCTGAATATTTTTATTTTGTAGTTATACTAACGGTTGGAACGGTGTAAATGTTCAATTTATTTTGTTTTTCCTGTTTTTTTTAATTGAGTATTACATTGGTTTGTAAAATATCAACATGTTCTCATTCGGCTATGTCACATCCCAAAAGTACACCAACAAGAATGCTTACTTTGCAGTTTTATATTTCCATCAAAAAACTCCTGGGTGCATGGGGCTCTCCCAGTGGCCACCTTGACTGCACAAGGGGAACTCAGAGGAGCCAGCCCCGAAGCTATAGCAGGTTCAGCTTGTTTTTTGGAGGTCTTGATAAGTGTCTGAGTTGGCTGGGAGAGATACTGCCAGTACTACCATCTGGTAAGTATGGAGCATGGAGAGAGAATGGAAAGAGAATGGAGAGAGAATGGAAAAGAGAATGGAGAGAGAATGGAAGAATGGAGAGAGAATGGAAGTCTCGAGGAGCGGGGGCGATAAGGAGATGAGAGGAACAACCCCACCGCAACTGCGACAGTAGAGGCAGAGAAGAGAACGTGGACTCAACTGACTTCACCGATGTAGCCAGACGAGCAAGAAGCTGCCCACTGAGTCTACAGGAGAGACAGTCACAGAAAGTGTTAGCAGGCTCCGCGGGGTAAGCATGCAGAGGCGCAAGCCAATGCGATGAGACAGCAAAGGGAGAACACTAAGAGAGGAGCTGCTGGAGGAGCTGACTCCGCGAAGGAACCACCGGGAAGTGTGCGAGTCAAGCTGCGGCCAGCTGTGGCGCTGTCCCATGTGGGACGCGCACGCGGCGGCGTGACGTTGCACGTCGCCACGTGCAAGTTAAATAAACGGGGCGTTCCCGGACGCCGCACGCGGCTGGCGGCCATTTTGTTTATGAGGCCGTGGAACTTCACCAGGCTCCGGTTTGGAGGGTGAAAGCGATCCAGGTCCAATTTCTGGATATTCTGATTGCAGGCAGCATAACCTGTGTAATTTGTGTATTTTACTCCAGTTTTGGGATTCCTACGTCGAGTGAAAGCTAGGGGAAGGACTAATATGGCTGGGCCGGATTAGTCCACTCCACCATTTCAGCTTAATTTTTGGGACATCCACACCACTGTGGCCTGCAGCAAGGTGGAGACACGGCTCTTCTTTGTTCCCTTCATCATCAGGACGCTGTGGCTTCTTCTTTGTCTCCTTCATCATCACGAGGTTGGCTGCAGTGGATGCTCTTCTTCTCGTCTGGTGGCTCGTGGTTGGAAGCGATCCCAGGTGAGCTTGGGGACAAGTCATCATCACCTCTCCCACAGTTTGGACTGCCATTGTGCCTGGAGAGGGGGAGGAGGTCTGTTGGTGTGGTGCTGAGGGGCAATTGAGTTGCGGCCCCCAGGACACAAGGTGGGGGTGCCTGTGCGCTCAAGCCCATGAGTGACTCTGACGATCAGGAGGGTGGGGCCGCCGCAGCTGCTGAAGATCCTCAAGACGGTGACCAGGTGGCACAGCCTCAGCAGTCCCTACAGCCTCCAGTGCCTCTAGGACAGCAACCAGCGCCACAGCCTCAACAGGTCCCACAGCAGCCCCCGCAAGGAGGGGGTCAGGCGCCTGCACCACAGGCTTTACCCGGGGCACAGTTAGGTGCTCCTCAAGGACCTCCCGTCATGGCTCAGGCTAGAGCCCAGGCTGCCCTGCAGCCCATCCCTGAATTCGATGCATCGGGCCCACCTTCCAGCATGGGGCCTCGTTGGAGGAGGTGGGTTGCCCGCCTGGACATGTACTTCAGAGCTACTCAGGGGACAGACAATGACAGCATGGGGGCCACAATGTTGTATTCGGCGGGGCCTGCGGTCCAGGAGATCTTCGAGTCGCTCACCCCGGTGGACCAGTCTTATGATGCGGCCAAGGCAGTCCTGCTTGCTCACTTTCTGCCCCTTGCCAATGTGGACTACGAAAGGTTTGTCATGTTGTCGGCCAAGCAAAAGGACGATGAGACTCTGGACACCATTTATGGTCGCCTGCGCCGCCTCTCCCAAGGATGCGCATGGAGGGATGCGGAGGACATGATGCGCACAATGCTGATTCAGGCATGCTCCTCCGGCAAACTCAGGAGGCAGGTCCTGAGAGAGCCGGGCCTCACACTACCCCGCATATTGGAACTAGGCCGGTGCCATGAGGTGGCCGAGGCTCGCGCCAACAAGATGGAAGCGGGGTCACGCTCGATGAAGTCGGAGGAGGTGTATGCGGTCTGGCGGGGTGGTAGAGGAACAAGAAGACCTGGTGGAGGACCCCGGGACAGGGCAGGAAGATCAGGGGAGTCGTGCCAGAAGTGTGGCTATGACCTCCCCCACCCGACAGAGTGCCCGGCAGCGGGGAAGGTTTGTGGCCGGTGCGTGGACTCCGCGCCAGAGCCGACCACCAAATGTGGCCCAGGTAGACCAAGGTGAGGAGGAGGCCCAGGTGGATCAGGCAGAGGAAGACGAGGAAGAGAACATTTTCTTTGTTTCGAGCGTGGGGATTCTGAAAGGGAAGAGCAGGAGGCAGCCAAGGTGTGTGGTGGAGGTGAACCACTCTCCGGTTCCGGTGCTGGTGGACACGGGGGCCTCAGTCAATGTCATGGCAAGGGGACACTACGATACCATGGACCCACCACCAGACTTGGCCACACCGCATATTTGCTTTTGGAGGGCTGGAGCCTATACCACTGGACGGTGCATTTGTGGCGAAGGTGGAGCATGAGGGCTCGACGATCAAGGCTCGGTTCTATGTCACCCCTGTGAGTAACAATACTCTCCTGAGTTGTGCCGCTGCAGAGGCCCTGGGGATTGTCACCTTCGCGTACTCTGTGTACTTGGAGGACATCAATGACCTGCTAGATAAGTACACTGCCCTCTTTAACGGCATTGGGATGATGACTGGTGACCCGGTCAGGCTGCATATCGACGAGTCTGTACAACCCATTGCCCTAAAGCACCGCAGGGTGCCGTTTCATCTGAGGGAGCAGGTTGACAAAGAGCTAGACAGCCTGGTGAATCTGGATATTATTGAGAAAGTCGAGGGCCCAACGCCGTGGGTTTCCCCTATTGTTGTGGCAAGGAAACCGAAACAACCGGACTCTGTCCGTATTTGTGTGGACATGAGGCTGCCCAACAAGGCCATCAAGAGAGAGCGGCACCTCACCCCGACTATCGATGACATTATCGCCAAGGTGCAAGGGGCCCGATTTTTCTCCAAGCTAGATCTACGAGCAGGATACCATCAGGTTGTCCTCCACCCTGAATCCCGGTACACAACCACGTTCACCACCCACCGGGGGCTGTACAGGTACAAGAGGTTGAGCTTTGGGGTGTCATCGGCTGCGGAAGTATTTCAAAACATCATACGGGGCGCCCTCGCCGATCTGGAGGGTGTCCTCAACATTAGCAATGACATTCTGGTATTTGCCAAGACGGAGGTGGACCATCTGAGGTGGCTGGCAAAGACCTTTGAGAGGCTGCAGTCGCTGGGCCTCACCCTTCACAGGGACAAATGTGAGTTACTGCGCCCCTCCATTGAGTTCTTCGGGTTCGTGTTCAAGGAGGGGGGGTGTCACCAGATCCAAGGAAGGTCCAGGACATTAAGAAGGCGCAGCCCCCGGAGTCGGTGTCGGACGTGAGAAGCTTCCTTGGCATGGTGACCTACTGCGGGCGCTTCATCCAAAATCTCGCCTCGAGGTCCGAGCCGCTCAGGGCGTTGACGAAGAAGGAGACAGTCTGGCATTGGGGCCCACTGGAGCAGTCGGCCTTTGAGGACATCAAGAGCGCACTAACAGCGGAAGACACCATGGCGTTCTTTGACCCGGCGCTGCCGTCGGAGATCATTGTGGACACGAGTCCATTTGGCCTGGGGGCAGTTCTGACTCAGGTGGACCGGGATGGGAGCGTTCGCCCAGTGGCGTATGCCAGTAAGGCGCTCTCGGACACGGAGCAAAGATACTCCCAAATTGAGCGGGAGGCCCTCGCGGTCCACTGGGGATGCAGACATTTTCGACTCTATGTCTTGGGGCGTCCTGTGACCGTGGTGACTGACCACAAGCCCCTGCTTCCGATTCTGGCTGGATCATCCTCGAAGCCCCCGGCCAGGATTGAGAGATGGATGCTCGCCCTGCTCGAGTATGAAGTCACCCTGGTGTACCGGCCGGGGGCCAACAATGCAGTGGACTACCTCTCCCGACATCCCGGAGTGCGCGGGGGAGATGAGTATGACACCTGTGCAGAGGAGGCAGATGACCATGTCCGGATGGTGGTGGAAGGGGCCACGCCAAATGCGATGCCCCTGTCGGAGCTGGAGGCTGCAGCGGATGAGTGTTTTCAGATCGTAAAGAACTCGATGCAGCACGGCTCCTGGAAATCCATCTTGGAGGCTCTGGCAGGGCGGACCCAGGAGGCCAAGACTGGACTCGAGCAGTTGTGGAAGGTGAATGACGAGTTGTCCTTCTCGACGTCGGGCTTGCTGCTCCGAGGTGATCGCATCGTGGTCCCCCAGTGCAAGGTACAGGAGGTGATCACTCTAGCCCACCAGGGACACCAGGGTGCCGCCAAGACCAAGGCGAGGCTGCGGCTGAAAGTTTGGTTCCCGGACTTGGAAAGAAGGGTGGATGATTTTGTGGCGGCGTGTGTGTGGTGCCAGGCGGCTTCCCCCGTGCAGCGAGAGCCGACCATCGAGGCGATGCCCCGGGGGACCCGCCCCTGGGAGGTCGTCCATGCGGACTTTGGGTCAACGGCCGTGGGAACCCACTTCATCTCAATTGTTGATGAGTACTCACGGTACCCGGAGGTGGAGTTCGTGGAGTCGGTGGCCTTCGAGCATGTGGTCGTAGCAGTGGAAAAGATATTTGCGGCCCATGGGTTCCCAGTGACTCTGTGTTCGGACAATGGGTCGCCCTTTCAAAGTGAGCGGTTCTCTGAGTTCATGGAGAGCTGCGGAGTCAAGCACAGGAAGATATTGTCATGCCTGCGCCGTGGGCGCATCCATTTGCGCTCAATATGGACTATTTGTTTATCATTTATTTACAACAGACTCTTGGATCAATCTATATTTACTTTGGGGTCTTTATTTCCCATTTGCAAGACTTTGGTGCTTTATTATTTTTTCCCACAAACTACACATACCATAATGCACTTGGCTATAATCATCGAATCCTGGCTGTTCCTATTGGTCATCAAAGGAACTACACCCCCCAGAAGCCCTAGGGATTTGCTCTGCTTCCACCAGCACAGGAACAGAGAGGGAGGTGGCCGATTGTCTGCAGGTGTGCTTAGCCAGGTGAAACCAATTAGCCTGCCTCTGTGCTGGGCTAGGCAGTATAAAAGGCTGCTGCCTGCAGTGGCTCAGCCTCTTGCATTGAGAGTCTTTCCTCCACCTTTCGCGTCTTTCTCCGGATCTTTGTATGCTGTTTACCATCACTCCTGCTTGGACCCTGCCTTGCAGCTTGCTACACCCTGCTGCCTACAGCCCTAGCCTTCTGGGCTCCCTGCTTCAGTCCAGCTCCTCTGGGCTCCCTGCTTCAGTCCAGCTCCTCTGGGCTTCCTGCCTTGCAGCTTGCTACACCCTGCTGCCTACAGCCCTAGCCTTGTGGGCTCCCTGCCTCAGTCCAGCTCCTCTTGGCTTCCTGCCTTGCAGCCTGTTACATTTCGCTGCCTACAGCCATAGCCTTCCAGGCTCCCTGCCTCACAGCCCTGCTCCTCTGGGCTCTCCACATTGTAGCCCTTCACGCTCTGCTGCCTTCCAGCCTCCGCCCTTGCCCTGCCGGGCTCTCTACATTGCAGCTGATCACGCTCTGCTGCTTTCCAGCCTCAGCCCTTGTCCTCTGGGCTCCCTGCTCTGCAGCCTGCCTCACTCCGGCTGCCTCCAGCCTTTGTCCTCTGGGCTCCCTGCTCTGCAGCCTGCCTCACTCCGGCTGCCTACAGCCCTTGTCCTCTGGGCTTTCTACTTTGCAGCTTATCACGCTCTGCTGCCTACTACCTACCTTTTTTCCACTGGGTTCTCGGCCTAGCAGCCCTCTTCAGTCCTCTGCAACCTTATACGTTCAGCGGCCCTGCCCCTCAGGGTCCACTCCTTGCTGCCCGGCCCTTCTGGGTTCCTTGCCGTGCAGCCTGCTTTACTCTGCTGCCCGAAGCCCTTTTCCTCTGGGCTCTCTACCTTACAGCCCTGCTCCTGTGGGCTTGCTCATTGCTTTCCTGCTCCTCTGAGCTCTCAACCTTGTTCCTTACTGTCCTCTGCTATCCTATCCTGTTACACGACTTTCCCTTCATTTCCTTCTGCTAGTCTGCTATCAACCTCCTTTCCTGGATTTGTTTGTAAGTATCTTCTCTTGTACTGTTTGTAGACCCTTTTGTACAGAGCTTGTCTGTTGGTTCCCATCAGTCAACCTCTGCCCCTTCCCTTGTCTCGTTTCTACATTACAGACACCCATAGCTGCTGTTCGAAGCCATGAGCAAACAGCGTGGGCCTCTGTTATAGCAAACTGTGCAGAAGGCTAGAGTATTTCCTAAGGTTCGTGGAATACTCTTTTCCTATATCTGCATACACCCCAAGAGGGAATTCATTCTGTACCTTTTCCCTTGCTACTCTTGCCTGCTCTTCGTTCTCTTTCCTTTCTGCTGTGTGTGTACTTATCTGTCCACTTTATTTTGGCACAACCACCCAAACCCTTTCTGGGTGTTCTGTGCCACTCTTAATAGAGTGCCATCCCTGACAGAATGCAAGAGCCGAAAATGTCTTGTTCCATAGGCCGGAAAGGCACACACAGACCGAAGATGCTTTCCTTTCGGGTTAAGAAACCTTTGCATAAACCTATGGTTTCCCTAAAGACAGCAAACAAGAACCTTAGTCTAAAGGACAGTCTCGCCTTAGTAAACAAAGATTTACAAGCACGGTACTATACTCACTGGCAAGCTGACCCTTCTTCCATGTACAATTATTATGACATTTGCGACTATGATCCCCAGTCCTTATCTGTTGCAGAGCTACAGCAAGATAATGAATTTTTACAGATCTTGTTAGACCAAACAGTGAAAAACTCTCCTGCGTCTTCTTACAAGCTTTCTAACACCGCAACAGCCAAGGATATAGCACTCATTGTGGGAGACTCTAAACCAGAATACGCTGTTGCCAGAGTGATATGCGCAAGATCAGCTTGGCAAGCTCCCCAGAATGCTGGAAACCCTTATTTGACAGGACAAGGCAGTCAGTATCCTGAGGTTTGTGCATCTGGTCCTGGGTACAAACGACCTATACTAACCATCGGTTGTCTTAATGCTTCCACAGTATCTACTAACCACAATAACCCCAAGGTCAGTCTTCCCATTGCTACAACCGAATTTTCTGCCACACCAGCTTCTGAAGCTTTAGATCAAACTAACGATACTTACCTGCTACACGAACAACTCCTACGCCTTAAAAGAAAGACCGGAGACCTCTATGATGACTTTGTTTATTTACATTATAAGAATCTTATGAAGGGACACAAGTTACCAGACCATCTGACACTATGTCCAACACCTGACATCTTATCTTTAGAGATCGACATGATAAGGCCTGGAATTGCCACGCAGAAAAGGATACAGACTTATACCAAGCAGATGGAAGACCTAAATATAGCATATGTATCCCTTCTAAAGACTGACACAGCTCTTTCACCTTCCAGCCACAGTAACTCAGGTTGTTGTACTGACAGAAAAGAATTAACTCCTCCGGTGGGTCAAATCACTCACACAGCCATAACACCACAAACCAAGCGTGGTCTTCTGATTGGAGATCCCTCTGAGTCAAAGGATGGTTCCGCCCTCACCCTTGCCTATTGTCCAGTACTCACACTTACAACCTCTTCTGAAATGACAACGGCAGCTGAAGAGACTGACGCAGTTCACACCGAGCATGCTGAGTTGGCAAGCGGGGCCTGTCAAAGTGTGGCTGTGCTATCAGACAACACTCTTGAGCAATCAACATCTTCAGTTTCTTCGATACCCCCTGAATCGCCAGTGGTTGTGGTACCCGATCTACCAGTAGTTGCAACACCTGAACTGTCTGTAGCTGCTACAGCACCCGAAACTCCAACTGCAATTCATGATCTTCCTGCTGCTGTGGCTCCTAAACTCCCTGCCACATTTGAAACTCCTGAAGTCCCTGCTGCAAATCTTGAGGTTGCTATAGCTACTGTGATTCCTGAAGCTACTGCTAATTCTGATGCTCCCGATGCCCAGATTTCTACTTCCTTCGCAGCTGTGCTCGCTGTAGCAGAATCCTCTGCTACACAACCTGATCCCGCAGCACCTTCTCTTCCTGATCCTATATCCGCCATGTTAACTGTTGCTAAGTCAGCGAAGGGTTTCCCTGTTAAGACTACTGCTCCAGTTGTTCCTGCTGGTGTATCTATAGCACTAAGACTGCCAGACTCTACTCTACCAGTCTCAGGTGCGTTCCAGCCCGCTGGTTCTCTCATGGCACCCACACACCCAGTTGCTACAGCCTTGATACTCTCTACAGCCATTCAAGATCTCACTGCTGCTGTAACCTCTGAACTGTCTACTAATCATGGGAAAACTGCCGCTGTGACTCCTGAACTCTCTGCGGCTAACCCTAACGTTATCATTGCTGCTCCGGATGTCTTGGAAAACCTTCCTAAAGCTACCAACTCTGCTGTACCTATGGCTCCACTTTCCAGCATCATACTGTTGCCCGTCAAAGCAAAATCTATCGTGGAGCCTGCAGCAGTTTTTCGCAGTTCCTCTCTTCATGAACACACAGTTGGGGTCTGTGTTCCAAAGACTTCGTCTTTTCTGATTTCTACATCAAAAGTTCAGAACATTGGTACTGTCTCCGTCATTCAAGACTCTCACCTTGCAACCCGTTTCTGGTGCTTCATGATGTGCCTTTTTGGATTAAGACTCTTGTACGGTGTGACAGACATTCTTCTTGTAGGTCGGTCTTCAGGGAGCCTGGAGAGGGGCCTGGAGAGGGGCATACTGTCATGCCTGCACCGTGGGCGCATCCATTTGCGCTCAATATGGACTATTTGTTTATCATTTATTTACAACAGACTCTTGGATCAATCTATATTTACTTTGGGGACTTTATTTCCCATTTGCAAGACTTTGGTGCTTTATTATTTTTTCCCACAAACTACACATACCATAATGCACTTGGCTATAATCATCGAATCCTGGCTGATCCTATTGGTCATCAAAGGAACTACACCCCCCAGAAGCCCTAGGGATTTGCTCTGCTTCCATCAGCACAGGAACAGAGAGGGAGGTGGCCGATTGTCTGCAGGTGTGCTTAGCCAGGTGAAACCAATTAGCCTGCCTCTGTGCTGGGCTAGGCAGTATAAAAGGCTGCTGCCTGCAGTGGCTCAGCCTCTTGCATTGAGAGTCTTTCCTCCACCTTTCGCGTCTTTCTACTGATCTTTGTATGCTGTTTACCATCACTCCTGCTTGGACCCTGCCTTGCAGCTTGCTACACCCTGCTGCCTACAGCCCTAGCCTTCTGGGCTCCCTGCTTCAGTCCAGCTCCTCTGGGCTCCCTGCTTCAGACCAGCTCCTCTGGGCTTCCTGCCTTGCAGCTTGCTACACCCTGCTGCCTACAGCCCTAGCCTTCTGGGCTCCCTGCCTCAGTCCAGCTCCTCTTGGATTCCTGCCTTGCAGCCTGTTACATTTCGCTGCCTACAGCCATAGCCTTCCAGGCTCCCTGCCTCACAGCCCTGCTCCTCTGGGCTCTCCACATTGTAGCCATTCACGCTCTGCTGCCTTCCAGCCTCCGCCCTTGCCCTGCCGGGCTCTCTACATTGCACCTGATCACGCTCTGCTGCTTTCCAGCCTCAGCCCTTGTCCTCTGGGCTCCCTGCTCTGCAGCCTGCCTCACTCCGGCTGCCTCCAGCCTTTGTCCTCTGGGCTCCCTGCTCTGCAGCCTGCCTCACTCCGGCTGCCTACAGCCCTTGTCCTCTGGGCTTTCTACTTTGCAGCTTATCACGCTCCGCTGCCTACTACCTACCTTTTTTCCACTGGGTTCTCGGCCTAGCAGCCCTCTTCAGTCCTCTGCAACCTTATACGTTCAGCGGCCCTGCCCCTCAGGGTCCACTCCTTGCTGCCCGGCCCTTCTGGGTTCCTTGCCGTGCAGCCTGCTTTACTCTGCTGCCCGAAGCCCTTTTCCTCTGGGCTCTCTACCTTACAGCCCTGCTCCTGTGGGCTTGCTCATTGCTTTCCTGCTCCTCTGAGCTCTCAACCTTGTTCCTTAATGCCCTCTGCTATCCTATCCTGTTACACGACTTCCCCTTCATTTCCTTCTGCTAGTCTGCTATCAACCTCCTTTCCTGGATTTGTTTGTAAGTATCTTCTCTTGTACTGTTTGTAGACCCTTTTGTACAGAGCTTGTCTGTTGGTTCCCATCAGTCAACCTCTGCCCCTTCCCTTGTCTCGTTTCTACATTACAGACACCCATAGCTGCTGTTCCAAGCCATGAGCAAACAGCGTGGGCCTCTGTTATAGCAAACTGTGCAGAAGGCTAGAGTATTTCCTAAGGTTCGTGGAATACTCTTTTCCTATATCTGCATACACCCCAAGAGGGAATTCATTCTGTACCTTTTCCCTTGCTACTCTTGCCTGCTCTTCGTTCTCTTTCCTTTCTGCTGTGTGTGTACTTATCTGTCCACTTTATTTTGGCACAACCACCCAAACCCTTTCTGGGTGTTCTGTGCCACTCTTAATAGAGTGCCATCCCTGACAGATATCCCTGTTGTGGCCTCGCGCTAATGGAGACGCTGAAAGGCTGATGCGGACCCTGAATAAGACCTTCAGGATTGCTCAGGGACAAGGGCAGCCCCTCCAACGCGCCCTTTATCAATTCCTGCGGGTGTACCGCACCACTCCACATGCCTCCACCGGGGTCGCCTCTGCGGAGGCTCTGTTCAGGCGATGCCCCTGGGGTCTACTGCCTGAGGTCCGGGAGAAGGAGCCCGGGGTGATCGACACTCAGCAGGTTGAGGCCGAATGGGGGACCAGGATTGACCAGGAGAACCTGCGAAGGGGTCTTCGCCCCCAGCGGCTGGAACCGGGGGACGAGGTGCTCATTCGAAACAGACACCCCCATGGCAAGCTCTCGCTCCCCTACGAACCCGAGCCACTGGACATGGTGGCTGTGAAAGGGTCCATGGTGACGGCATCGGATGGATGATCTGCTGTCACCCAAAACGTCAGCTTCTTCAAGAAGCTGGGTGACTCCCGAACTGAACCACCCCTGGACCCTGACATGGCGGAGGTGCCTGAGGACGTTGGAATCCCTGTGAGCGCCCAGAGCTCTCCAGTCCGGGGAGCTGTGACGGATAGACTTCCCGTGCCGGAGGTAAGCGGGAGGTACCCCCAGAGGGCTGGGCGAGGGAAACCCGCTTATCTCAGCGAATACGTGCTGGGACATGTGGAGAGTCAACCGGAGTGAGGGGATCCGGGCGGCTGTCATTAAAGGGGCATGGGCTCATCATATTGGTGTTATTTTGTGTGTGTAGTTTGCAGTGTTTAATAAAAGCAATTGTGTTTCCTCCCGAAAAAGGAGGAGTGTGGCGCTGCCCCGTGTGGGACACGCACACGGCGGCGTGACGTTGCACGTTGCAGCGTGCAAGTTAAATAAACGGGGCGTTCCCGGACGCCGCAGAGCGAACGGGGAGCCCGAACTGGACAGACGTGTGTCGTGTGTGGTCTGTTCAGTGTGGGGGCTCACGGGCACGCATGGGGGCCAGGACGCACCCCCAACACCAGCGAGGTAGAAACCAGCGGGGAGAACACACCTCGAGAGTGAGGGTAGAACACAGAGAAGGGCGCGTACCGGAGTACCTGCCGAAGCGGGGAAAATCAAAGGTAGGCAAGACATCATCCAAGCGGAGAGTGTAGCACAAGCTAAGAGCGTCCAGAAAAAACAAAGTTGCAACGCTCGGAGCGAGAAGCGTGGCTTGTATTTAAGAGGGAGAGCGGAATAAGAACTAGACCGCTACTAAAGGAGAAATGCAATAGACCCTTAATGGAGATTCCAATGCTGCCATACCTTCCAGGGCGGAGCATGACAAGGCGGCAGTAGAATGGTGCAGAGGTGTAGCCAGGATTGTCTAGCAAATGGGGCCTGATGCTAATGTAGTTGGGCCCACTGCACTGACAAAAATATCTGTAAATACCCACACAGCGCTGCTGATTGGGCATTTACAGATTTTGGGTGGGCCTTGCCCCTCAGGCCCTGCCCTGCCTACGCCTCTGGAACGGTGCCACCTGAGCCACTAGGTGAAACGAGGTTCCTGGAGAACGAGTGCCTTGGAGAGAGGGAACACCAGTGGCTGGCTGTAAGGCGACACCAGTGTTTAGAGGAGGAGTTACGTCTGCTGATCGTGTCCATTTGGAAAGGGCACTGAGAGTGAGTGCACCTGGTAAACCCCTACGGCTTAGGAAATGTGTTCTAATCTGGGCTGCTATCAGATTCAGCTGTGCAGGTCAGTGGTGTAACATAGCTGGAGGCAGACACATCTGTTTGAAAAGGAAATTCTTCACCTGGACTTGGTGAGACTACAGCCACAAAACAAAGCTTGGAAAAGTGGCTCTGCAGACACACTGTGAGGGGTAGTGGAGGTCCATGGTGCATACCACTGGCAGTGCGATGGTGTAGTCCCTAAATGTTCTGGATCAAATCTGCAGGGTGCTCTGCTATAGCTGCTGCCTTGAGACACTGGCTCTGGGGGAATGCAGAGTGCTTGGCAGTCTTCAGTTGCCCTGGGCGGACGGGCTCAATCCTCAGTGGTTGGAGCATTGGGGTGCATGAGGAAGGTGGAGACGGGCCACCTGAGTGCCCATAGGACTCCAGAGTCAGACAGTGAGAACGAAGCCGGGCCCAGGGACAGTGATAGGTGGGGATGGACTCAGCACTCAGGGCAGAAGCAGAGGCCCGGACCAGTGGACGCCTGGGTGGGGCCCTGCTAACAGGCCCCTCCCTGTCCGAAGGGGGACACTAGTGGGCTTCAACTAGAGCCTGATCGGATTTGCTGAGACACAGGGGCATGCCTGCAACTGACATTGTGCGAAAATTCTGACACTGGTGGAGCAGTGACATCTTTGTGTGGTAGGCGGGGGACTTGAGAGCAGGACAGGCATTGTAGCAATATGTCCAAGTCACACAAAGGAGGGAAGCACCAATGAAAACTGCAATTCGAGACTCCTAGCCAGTCCAAACATAGTAAAGGGATGGAGTAATCTTTCAGTGGGGGCTCGCAATCCTCTTCCTTGGACCCCAATCGAGTGTTTAACGATATTAAGGCCATGTTCAACCAACTTCAAGCTGGCATACAATCATTGGACGGAAAGATGGATACTCTAACCTGCTAATTGGACTATGTGCAGGTGCGCTTAGACAAACATGGTGAAAGACTGGATGAGGTTGAGGGTAGAGTCTCGGCTGTGGAGGATGAATCCTCGACCTGGGAATCGTGACCTTGCTCAAATCAGGAAGGCCCTTCAGGAATTGGTGGCTAAACAGGAGGATCTGGAGCAGCGCTCCAGACTAAACAACCTGAGAATAGTGGGAGTATCGGAATCCGTAGATCAGAGATAGATAAAATCACTGGTTGAGTCTGTTCTGCGGGAGGCACTTGGTAGCAAGGACTTCTCGGCAGTCTTCATAGTAGAATAGGTGCTCTGAATTCATAGCGGGAGAAATACGATTTCTGGAGTGCCAGCGAGACCAATCATAGCCTGTATGCTGAACTACCGAGACAGAGACCATTCTGAACTACCGAGACAGAGACCTTGCTCTACGGAAAGCCAGGGAGAAAGAAACATTGACATATAAAGGAGGCTCTATCCGGATCTTTCCAGACTTTTCTGACAAGGTACAGGCATCCAGGCATACATATCTCGATGTGAAGAAGTGGCTGAGGGGGAGGGGCATGAGGTACGCTATGCTCTTTCCAGACAAAGGGCCTCATTAGGACCCAGGCGGTAAGGGGTTTACGGCGGCGTAAACAGCGCCGACCCTTACCGCCTGATTCCGAGGTCCCTTAGCGCCATGGATGTTTTAACACCTGCTTTTAGCAGGTGTTAAAATCCATGGCGCTAAGGGACCTTGTTGTTAATTACGCCACCGTAATTTACGGTGGCGTAATTACGCCTTCCCCACTCCCATTATGCCCTATGGGGCAAAAATGGGAATGGGGAAGGGTAAATGGGTTAATGGGGACTTACCGCCCCACTCACCTCGGAATGGGGCGGTAAATCCGCCAACCACCATGGCGTAAACGTAGTTTACGCCATGGTGGTAAAGGTACGACCCAGGCGGTAACTTACCGCCTGGGTCGTAATGAGGCCCAAACTCAGAGAGGAGCACGAGGGGCGGGCACTGTTTTTTCAAACCCCGGATGAAGCCAAGGCTTTTCTTGAGTCACTACCGAGAGCCCTGAGACACAGAGGAAATACAGAGAATGGGGATGTTTCCCCATGAGGCAGGAGTATGAACCAACACAAGATAATGATAATATGATATCTGTGTTGTTGATTGCGGGAGAGGGAAAGGTATTGCAGTTGGAGGGTTGGGGTAGGTGGGATTGGGAGCAGCCCCTGTGCGAGAGCATATGTTATGTACTGGGTTGGCACCAGGTAGGGTTAACTGGCATGTTGGAGTTGCAAGTGGGGTAGAAGGGCGGTAGGGTTGGGGTTGTTGTTGAGAAGGGATGGTGATCCGCGGAGTCGCCCTTGGTCGATTGTTGATTTGCAGGTGGTGGGAGTGGTGGAAATATTGGGATATGGAGGGTGTCTGAGAAAGCTTGGATATTAATGTGAGGGAGGTGGCTGATTATGGGTAATAAGATGCTCAGAAGTATGACATGGAACATTACGGGATTAAACTTTCCCTCTAAATCACGCAAGGTACTGATATACATGAAACGGCATCAGATTGACATAGCGTTTCTCCAGGAGATGCACTTGCAGGGTCGAATGAGGTGTGGTTTGGAGAAAGTAGGGGGTGCCACTGTTATTTTTCATCATATTCCTTATACTCCAGAGTGGTATGTATACTGATAAATAACTCTGCGGGTTTCCGATTGACAGAGGTGATCCGGGATCAGGAGGGGCGGGCACTATTAGTAAAGGGGGCTCTGTATGGTGAGGAACTTACCCCGGTGAACTACTACGGCCCTAATCAAGACATGGGGCCTCATTACAAGTTTGGCGATAGCCTTGCTGGTAAAACCGACAGGCTGCCGCCAAACCTGCACATTTTTCCGGCGCCCAGGAATGGGTAATTACAGGGTCATTGCGGCCTTGCCGGACCCGGTAAATGCCCATTTCCGTGCGCCGGAAAATATTCTTCCCCATTCCCATTGAGCCACATAGGTCATAGGGAAGCCGGCTTGCACCGGCACCATTCGTGAATGGTGCCGGTGCATCCGACATACTCTGCTCGTGGGTGCCGGTACATCCGCCAGCTCAGACCTGGCGGCCGTAATGTCACCTGAGAACAGAACTCGTAGTTTGCCGGTCCGGGAACTATGGTACCGGAAAGCTTACCGGTACCATAGTTCCCGGACCAGCAAACTTGTAATGACCCCCATGGTGGAGACTCTGGAATGGATAGGGCAACAGTTTGACCTACTACCTCATGGGATGATTATTTGGACTGGGGACTGCAATGCAGGGTTAGACGCAGGTCTGGACAGAACGGGAGGGGTCCATAGGTTGCAGAGAAGGGCAACCCACACCCTGCAGGATTTGTGCTCGTTGTTGGGATTCATTGATATTTGGAGGACCAGACATGAAGGGAAAAGAGGCTATATATTTGTCTCCATGGTCCACCAGTCTGCTTTGCAACTGGATTATTACCTAATTTCGGATGGGGCATTGGGCTATTTTAGCGCACCCATTATCTGATCACGTGCCAGTAGTACTGGCTTTAGAGATACCGGGATGCCAGGTTGAATGGCCTGCAAGGAGGTTCAAGTGAAAGTATGAGTGATCAGGTGTTCTGTAAAGAGATAGCATGGGTGATTGACACATTCTTTGGGTTTATAGGGTCTCATAGGTTTCGTAGCTTTGTGTGATTAGAGGGGTATGTATCTCTAAGGAATTGGGAATACTGAAGCAGATCAGCAGGGAATTATCAGTTAGTGAAGAACGTATTTGAGACTTGCAAGTGACTGGCGAGGGTATGTCATACCCGAATGTACAGAAGGAGATCAGGGAGGAGTTGGACAAATTCAGGGTTGGGGCGCAAAGGAAGGTGAAGTTCCTGCAAGGAAAGGCTGCAGTTTGGCATTATAGGGAAGGTCAACCCGCTGGTAGGCTGCTGGCACGTGCCACTAAGGCAAGAATGCCCAGGGAGCATATCCTATCGATTAAGGATGAGCAGGCAGAATTGCAATTTGCAGATAGAGTAATCCTTTGGGAATTTTGAGCGTTCTATACGCGTCTTTTCTCCACACAAGCACAGGTTTCGCAATGTGAGATAAGTCATTTTTTTGATTGGACAGAGCTATATTGGTGAAGTGATGAGGAGAGGGACTGGCTACATCAGCCCATTACAGAGCAAAGGATCCTTCGGGCGATTCAATCACTATCAACTGGGAAAGCCCCAGGTCCAGATGGCCTGATGGCCGAATTCTATAAGTGTTTTGCCGGAAAACTAGCAGAGCATCTCTTGGAAGTGTATCGACAGGCGTTGCAAGATGGGCGAATGCTGGACTCTATGTGGGAGGTAGTAGTCGCGGTACTGCTGAAACCAGGTACGGGGGCTGAAGAGTGCTCCTAATACCGGCCTATCTCGCTCATTAATCTAGATGACAAAATCCTGGCTAAATTGTTAGCGATGCAATTGGCTCCCCTGATGCATAAATGTGTACAATCCGACCCGTTCGGATTTATTCCTGGACGGTCCACTTCCTATGGCCCCCAGCGAATATTTGGTTTAATGGCAGTGGTTAGTCTGGAAGATTCCATAGTGGCAGAGCTGTTAGATGCTGAGAAAGCATTGGATTCTGTAGAATGGCATCAACTGTTTCTAGTGCTTGTAAGGAAGGCATGGTATCAACAGTAAGACAGACACAAGTGACCATAGTTCAATGGTGTTCACAAGGGTGTGTTAAATGCCTATCTATACCTAAATCTACAGATGGCAGCAAGCTAAGACCATCAAATAATAATAATGTAGTTCTAGAGGAGTCTTGTCAAAATAAAAGGGCCTATACTAAAAAAACATATTGCCAATCCTTACCGCTAATTTACAAATAGTGTGGGATAAGGTTCATTAAAAAGAGAAAGAAGTGTTCACAAAATGATATGTCAGGATAATAGGGCCGTTGACCGCCTTTCTGCATGTTTTCAGAACGGGCAAGGCGGTTCACTTGAGCAAGCACACACTCTGTCTTCTTCGACACAAGGATGCAGTTCTAATTTCAGCAGCAGGGCCTTCTGTGCCCAAGTCTCTTTTCTCATCCAAGTCTCTTGATTCAGAGAGCTTGAAGTACAAAAATAAGATACACAGTTCTCTTCTTCTCACAAGTATTCAACACGGGTGCTTCATCCTGCATCCCCCTCTGCCGAGCTCCGATCCTACTTTTCACAAAGTTCAGAGAATATTTGCTTTCTTGGATGACTCAAGGTTCAACCCGGATCCCCCTCAGCCAGGCTCAGATCCTTGCCCTTTTCAATTAACCTCCCTCAGCCGGGCTCGGACCAATTGTATTTCACCTTGGTTTATTGAAGACCTTCGAATGTGCACGGTATTTAGCTTGACCCATTGCAGGACCACTTTGATACAAACTTCCGATTTACAATACAGTTACCATTCAGTTGGATACCTAACAGAGATCTTCAAATGGGCATCCACATGGCGCCGGACCACTAAGTATATGGTATCTCACTTGGCCTCCCAAAGTTAATTCACTCCTTTGGTTTCCAATTATATTTGCGTCGCTCATCACATGTGTTTCACACACTGTCCCCTTTGGATTTCTTCATACAATGTTGCTGCTTGCAACCTTGTTTCAAACACAAGCTGGTTTGGTATCAGTCTCTCCGACTCACCGGCTGTGCTGTCTTTACTGCCGCTGCTTTGAGAAGGAGCCAAGGACAGTACCTGTCAGAACAGCCCCTACCACACCCAGGGAAGTGTTGCAGTCCTGGTACGGATAGTTGCACACATAGTGTAGGAGAAAAATTCTTCCTACTAATGTATACCTCTGATAAATTTAATATCACCAGCAGAGGAATCAATTAATCAAAAGATGTGGAGGACACAAACGGAGCACCACTGGCTGCAAAAGAAAGGACAGTGAATCAATGTATGCACAGATATGTTACACTGGAAACAATACTGTAAATGCCAGAGAGCCTCACCAAGCCTTAACATGTAGCAAGCCTTAACATGTAGCAACAGGGATACCAGTAGTGCCTTTGTGAGCATGGATATGGATCGTCCCCAGTAGTAAACAAACCCAGGTAGGCTGTAATATACAAACTCAGGTAAGCGTGGGAATTTACTCTACCCAATAGAGTACAGATATCAGACAGGGGTTGTTCTTACCACAGGTGAACAGGAATAGGATGATGTAGGTCCTCCTTGCAGTTCGTAGAGATCCAGGAAGACTAAACATGCCAGCATGAGGATGCCTAATAATGTCCGCAATGATCCATGTAATACGTCTATTCACGCCGGCACGAGGATGCCTAGTTCGAGTAAGGACAGGCACAATAGGCAGTCTCTAGTCCGTGCAATGCCTTGGATGAAAGAGGATTTGTAGATGGTGGGTACGGGATAGAACAACAGGCAGTCCAAAGGTGGTTCTGCAACAATCAGGCAATAACAAATGACAAACAGCAGGTGAGGGAAGTCCGGGAAGCAGTCCAAGTCGTCAAGGTGCTGGCATCGTGGTACAAAACAAAAGTCAAGAAGTCAGTGAAATGTTAGCAGCGTTGAAAACCGGAACAACAGAATGGATACAGGGATGAGACAGAGGCAAGATCCGTAAGAAAAAACATGGTCGGTTCACAGGATACAGGTTCGAGGAATGCTAGACACAAAATAGCTACGTGAATTAATCAGAAGCAGCAAACTTCTGAGAAGGCGGTGCTTAAATGGAATCAACTCACCTGATGATGCTGAGTACGGCTCCTGCTCAACTGCGGGCGCAGTGTGCTGCGTCCTGAGAACCAACGTCTCCATGGTAACCCCCACAAGGAACGCAAGGCAACTTTCTGGGCAATGACATTGCCTAATTCAATGAGGCAGGTCGCGGATGGCAAGAGACAGAGCGATTCCTACTGTTCATGGTCCTGGAAGCAGTGGAGATGCATAGGGGAACACGCGTGAGGGTGACGGGGCGTAGTTAGTTGTGATTTCCGGACTATACCACAGCTGCAATAGCTCCTCCCCGCCTTGGTTATCGATGCAGGAGAGCCCTGGGCACCTTCGATGCACAGTGTAGGTGTGTTCAGCTTTAGTTCCCGGTCTTAGGCTTCTTACTTTCCAAGGTTCACGAAAGTAACGGTCTTTAAAGGTCAAGGGCACTTCCCTCCTTGAAACCCTCTCTGGTCTTGCTGGCTTTCTCCTTGTATTAAACTGCCATCTTGGAACTTCGGTTTCCTCGTGTGCTTTTCCTCACTAAGGGTGTGCTTTTGTGCTCCGCTTTTATCCGCACGGGGAAATGTGATGGTAGTCAGCTGTGTGTAATGATCAGTAATCACCTGACCTTGCCTGACCATGCCTGACCATTGTATTGGGACATGTCAGGAATATGGCTTTGGTGTTAGTCCGTTGTCGCTCACAGGTGAACTGTCCGTGAGAAAGTGTTTGGGTCGGGAAAAGGTAGGGGGTGAGTTCCTAGGTGTTACAGGGAAGGGGATACTACATCTCACCACCCGGTGTCCCACTTCTACTCCCCAAAGACACCACCAGGAACTGGATCCAAAAGCGATGGCCGTGTCCTAGCCACCTATATGACAGATCCCCGGGGACTAGCTGGTGAGACACCTCCAGGTTTCTCATATGCTATGGAGAATGAGGTTGGAAGATGAATTTCTATCCTTCGTTTCATTGCTGTATACCTCGCCCAATACAAGGATAAGGGTAAATGGCCAACTTACATCAGTCATTCCACTTGAGAGAGGCACACAGCAGGGGTGCCCATTTGCAATAGAGCCGTTTGCGGACATGATTAGGGACAGACATATGCATAGCGGGCTACAATTGTATAAGCATAAGGGAGTGGTATCCCTATATGCGGACGATATGGTGCTGTATGTTAGCAAACCGCAAGTTAATTTAAGACCAATTATGGAGTACTTTGGGTTGATAATTAATGTAGGGAAGTCGGTGCTCTTCCCACTCACTGAAAGTACTTGGCAGTTTGCTGATGAACTGGGGTGGCAAATGAGTTAGACCAGATATTTAGGGGTAGATATTGCACATCCCCCTGAGATCTTATATCAGCTGAATTATACGTTGGTACTAAAACATACCCGAGGGGTTTTGAAAAGGTGGATGAGCCTCCCGCTTAGTCTCTACGGAAGGATATCATGGGTAAGGATGGCCCTACTCCCTCAGTTTCTTTATGTATTTTTAAATGTATCAATAGCAATATCAAAAGCATATTATAATGAAGTGCAGTCGGAGATACCCCAGTTTGCCTGGGCAGGCAAACAAGCGCGTTTATCATGGAAGAAAGTAGTGGCACCATTGGATAAAGGAGGTCTAGCGTTACCAGACCTCGAAGGGTATTACGAGGCTACGCAGTCGGGATTTCTGGCATACGGGTATAAGGGAGGAGCAGAAAGGAGGCATGTGGAAATGGGAAGAGCCGTTGCAGCGCCATCTCTGTTAAGGGCGATAATATTGACAGCCCCTGGAAGATCATCTAAAGTGACGAATATGGTGGCATTATCGTGGGTTTGTATTGAGAAGAAGGGGCAAAGCGAGGTTTTGTATTCTCATAAACTCCCAGGCAGTCATATCCCAGGGTTGCCGCTGACTAAGGAGCCAGGGTATGTGTGCTGCATGAAATGACTGGACATTGTATGTTTTCGTGACCTTTTCCCGGGGGTCAGTTCCTAACGGTAGAGTAAATGCGAAGTAAAGGGGCTGTTACGCCTTTAGACTTATTTCTGTATTGTAGGTTGAAGAATTCTTTGAAAGATCTATTCTCTACCTTTCCGGAGGAACCGGCAGTAGCTGCCACATTGGGCGAGGTAGTGTTGAGGGTGGATACTAGTAAAATTGTGTCCCACCTCTACAATGAGGTACAAGAGTATACAATGGGGTAGGCTGAATCATCTAGACGACTTTGGGAGGCCTCGCTGGGTGACACTGTCACTGAGGAAATGTGAAAATACTGTTGCACGCAGACTAGGAAGATCGCCCTTAATAGTAGGTTTAAGCTAATTAATTTTAAATATCTTCATCTCTTTTATTACACCCCTATGAAATTACATAAATTGCTTCCGGATAACCCGGATGAGTGCGCTTGTTGCACCACAACACTGGTTTTGGGAAGGGGTTTCTGACACAGTGGGCCTCATTACGAGGTTGGAGGTAGGCATGCCCTTAAAAAGGGCATGGCTACCCCCAAACTCGGGTCCGGCTCTGGGTCCCATGAAAGGGGAATTACCGGGCTATTCCGACCTTGGAGGGCCTGGTAAGTTCCCTTTCGCGGGACTCGGAGCTGGTACGTCCCCATTCCCATTTGAGCCCCCTTAGGGCTCAATGGGAATGGGGAGGATGGTAGCAGCGGTACCATTCATAACGGTACCATTGCTACCATCCTGTTCTGCTCGAGGGTGCCGCTCTGCATGCCTGGTCTGACCATGCATGCTGGGCGGCACCCTACGAGCAGAACTTGTAATGTGGCGGCATGGTAACAACGGCGCCGGTAGCACTACCAGCGCCATTGTTGCCTTACCGCCACAGACATAATGAGGCCCAGTGAGTATTATAACAGAGAGGAAGTGGGGCTTGACCCGAGAGTGACGTTACTGGGATATACAAAGCAGATTGTGGGACAAGTGCGGTTACTAGTTGGATTATAAATGCTCTTGGCTAAACAAAGGGTGGCAATGGTGTGGGGATACAGCAAGAAGTCCTACACTACTGCAATGGAAAGAAGATATCCTATAGTGTAATGAAAGAAAAATGGAGTATGGAAGATTAGCTCACCCCTGTGCCAGATCTAATGATATCTGGGACCCTTATAAGCAATATCTCATTTTGCAGGCCCGAGTAAGAGACCCTATTAGATGAAGAGACACCTTGAATGCATCTCGCCATTGAATGAAGAGGATTTTAATACCGGATGTATGAGAAGGAGTGAATACTTAATGAGGGAGGGCGCACAACTGTTAATACTGAGATGTCGAGAGATAACATCACGATGATAAATGCATTTACTGTAATTTGTCAACCGGGGACAGAGTAATGTTCTACTATGGGGATGGGGACGGGGGTGGGGGGGTTGATACACTGAACCACTGTCATTTTGTTTTGTTTTTTTCTTAAATGTTGAAACATTAAAAGGAGTTTAAAAAATAAAAAATTAATGGACTAAGCTCAGACAGTAGCTGTAGCAGCAATTGTGGATTAGGAACTTGATGCGTTTTATTGTAATCCTAAAGAAGCTCTGAGTGATAATCCATATCTCTTTGAACCTTCCTGTAGTAAAGTTCCTGACTCATAAAGCCGGATTGTTAGTTTGTATGAGGGACTGTTTATAAAGTTCAGGTTCTTACTGTGTTCAGCAGCCCTGTCCCTGATCAAGGACACATTTTCCTTGACAGTGTTCTATGCTTGTGGTTCCACTTTGGCAAAAAGGAAGTTTAGGCTTGGATGCCAAAGTTTGTGTTTTCTTTAATTATTTCAATGAATTGATCAAATGTTTTTTGTTCATGTGTTTTTTCTTTATTGTGCATTTAGCTATTGTGCAACCATTAAGCACATAAAAACTCTATAGCAAATACATATACACGAACACATAACGATACATTTCATAAACATACAAGTTACAGTTATTTCGATTCAATAAATAGTTTTCATAATTTATCATTTAGAATCCTAAATCTAAAACTCATATTCCCAACTGTACAATTTTCAATATCTCTAATATTTGTCATGTGGCTTTATAATTAATTGTCAATTGTACTTCTTTTAGTCTCAGGCAGTGTTAATTTTTCCTTCCAAATCTTATGTGCAGCAGCCGTTCTAACGACAGACTGTGCCGCATAGAGGGTGGTCCAGAATTGGCCCAGCGCAATTACATCTAAAGAGGAAGCAAAACCACTATAGCCCCTTTTGTAACGAATGTGTAGTGCCGCACATGATGTGAGGAGATGTCGGCTAGTTTCCACCATTTGCTCACACACTCTACATAAACGATCCTCTCTAGGGATTTTAACCCCAAACCCCAATGTGTTCCTGTCATGACCCACAGAACGCATCCCTTCTGGACTTCCTGGTCCTTGTCACGGCAGGGCTTGCATTCATTGTTTCTCCCAACATGGCCGTATCACGTGACACGCCTCGCACCAGCCTTCACGGCAGATGTAGTACGTTCCATAAATATGCCATGCCCCCGCGACCCCGCGCGTCTCAATGCTATTGCGAAGTAGCAACCAGACGTGTGCTCCGTAGCTCGCTGTATTGTTTCCCTTGCCTCTTCCACTCTAACCCAATTCTAGTCCCTTTCCTTCCTTTCTTGATTCCTGGACTCGTGTGCTAGTTGCGCACCCTGTTATTTCCTGGATTCCTGGATCCCTGCATCCCAGGACTTGAACGCACGCTGGAGTCGGAAGAGATTCGTGCAGCCTTATTCAAGACTCGAGCAGTATGCAAGAAGGCATCGATCAAGAAATCCAGCAAAGTTCGAACTCAGGTGAGAAGGGGGGAACTCCTTGACAGTTCCATTGTGGGCAAAATACCCATCCTTAATTGCAAACTAAACCGTTTAAGCTCAGTGCTACAGAATTTAGTTAAATAAGAACAGGGACTGTTTATATTGGAGCTAGACGTAGCATATTCCCTGTATCTCTTTTTGGCTGATAGTTTCTCAATGTTGTCAGCTTTGTCGCAATAAAGAGCTTTCCTCTTCAGGAGCTGTTCTATGCCTGGGTCATTATGAGCTGTCTCTGTTAGGATTTCCAGTTTAGTTAAGCAGCTCCAAGCATTATTTAGTAGCTTGTGTAAACAAACTTTTTTAGGGGCTCTCCCAAGGGTCTTCCCCAATAAATGTCTTAGTTTATTTTCTTTGCCACTAGTCTTCACTATAATTAGGTACAGAAGGGTTCTTTGTGTCATCCATCTCGATGTCAGTGATTGCAAACCGAATTCCATTCTTAGTGCTTCCAATGGCACCGAGGTTGGGAGGTTGATGATGAAACGTAGTAACCTTACCTCTAGTTTCCCCAGCCAATTAATGTGTTGCTGAGAGAGTACTGACGTGGCACATAGAAAAGTCGGAATAATGCTCACTTCGTAGATCTCCAAGAGACCTTCAATATTGTGTCCCCCATTTTTGGCCATATACTGTTTGGCTGGTTGCCATTTTTTCCAGTCCTTGGATTTGATTATTTCTTCATAATAATCTTTAGGTGGTTTTACTTTTATATTAAATCTCAAGTAGACATAAGGCCTCTTCATGACCATGCCGGTAACAATGATGCCAGTAAGCCTTCCAGCACCATTGTTACCGGACCGACATAGTCTGACTCTGTTTCCGGCAAGCCAGGTGCCGGTAAATATTGTGAGTCCAGCAGCAACCCGCTGGTAGCACTATCAGCCAAAAAGAGACGATATGGTGCTCGTTGTTACAGAACCTGGACGCAACCTCGATCCGATCATGCGGGACATATTGAGTTTTGGCGATTTCTCTGGGTTGAAAATCAACGCTGCAAAATCGGTTCTTTTCCCACTGACGAACAACACCACACGCTACGTAGATGGCTTCGGTTTCAGTGGCAAGAGGACCTTACTAGATACTTGGGGATATATATATATATATATATATATATATATATATATATATTTAATTAAATATATATATATATATATATATATATATATATTATAGAGTGCTGAAACAGGCTAAATCAACGATGGATAGATGGATGGTTCTACCATTTAACCTTTATGGTAGAATCTCTCCGGTAAAGATGGTGCTCCTGCCAAGGTTTTTATATGTGTTTCTTAATGTTCCCTTGTTGCCAGCCGGTGAGTACTTCCAGGATTTATGTTCCGCAATACTGCGATTCATATGGGCAGGGAACAGGCAAGAATTTCATGGGGCACTTATTTGCACCACTAGATGAAGGGGGGCTGGGGTTACATCACTTTGGAACCTCTTATTAAGTTGCTGAAGCAGGGTTGCTCCTTCACTGGTATGGGGACCACACAGATAGGATGCATGTCGAAGTGGAGAGGCACTGGCAGCTCCATTTCTCCTGAGGTCAATAACTGACTTGCAGGGTGTGGACACGGATAGAGCACAAAATCCAGGGATGAGGTCATCTATTCTCCAGAAATACATGTTATTTAGATACTGGGCATTCCACTCACTAGCGAAAAGAGCTATGTAACCTATACAAAATGGTTGAAGGTGGCTTGTTTTCGCGATCTCTTCCCAAATGGTCAGTACATAACGCTGAAAGAAATGCGGAATAGAGGGGAACATACGCCCTTGGATATATTTCTATACTTCAGATTACGGAACTCAAGCAGGCATTCTCGTCCTTCCACAGAGAACCGAAAAAATACCCCGACATTAAACAGAATGCTTAATTATTCACACCACCGAAGGACGGTTTTGGTTATGTATGGTATGTGTCTTAGAGACAAAGTGAAAGCCGGAAGATCTCCCTGTGTAAATGGGAGGGGTCACTGGGATGTACGATATCCAAGCAGATATGGGAATACTGTTGTGGGGAGACGAAACGGGTTGCACGCAATGCAAATTTAAAATTGATACACTTGCCAAAATGGGAAAAAGAGTATTGATGTTAATCTGTCATTTTTGACAGACTCATGAAGAAACATTTAGGCATATTTTTTCCTTTTGTCCTATCATGTGTGTCAAATCTGCCAATTTGTCCCATATTGCAAGGAGGGGGCACCACCTTTGAGGCTAGGGAGGTGAGCCCGCTAAACTAAGGCAAGGACTCGCATTACTACAAGGAACTCCCTATGAAGAATACTCTGTCCGCATTATTGGGAATAGAAGAGAATGATGTTACTTCGGTTTTGCATCCAACAAATACTGGCATTGCTTTTATATCATTGATATGATACATGATGTGGCATTTATAACGCACCTGTACACAAGTGTTTCTAGGCGTGACAAGACAAGGAGGGGGAAACCAGGGGAGGACAAAATAACCATTTTACTAGGTCTTGTGTCATTCAGATCGTCCAAGTGCGGGGAAGAGGGAAGGGTAGAAGTGCCAGGGGGGAGGGGAAGGGGGAAGTGCATTTAACTCACAAGTGCAGCCAGCGGGTGGGTCATAAGTGCAGAGAGAAGGGACTGTAGGGTTGCAGATCCAGACCCTTAAGTGCTGGGGAGCCTGGAGGCACTACGACACTTGTGTACAGGCGTGTTATAAATGCCACATCATATCATATCATGCGCTACAAACCTATTCCCACAATTTTGAGAAAAAGAGAATTCACAGTGTCGTTCAGCTTCCCTTTAAAATTAAGCTTTGCTAGATTCTGCCACAACATGGGCTGTTCAGCCTTTTATTCAATATGTAGAGTTAAGAAAAGGACATCTAGGTTTTAATTGATTATTTAATGAGATTGTTATGGTCCTTTCAAGTCTTTATGTTGTAATAATGTATCATAGTCATTGTATATTGTAATATTATGTTTGATTTGCTGTTTTGAAGGTTATATTTACCTAATAAAGAAACTGAAATAATTAACACACATTTTATTTTTCAATACTTGCGGCATTAGGGGCGATTTATTTTTCATAAACGTCACTGAAAATCTCAAGCTGTCCAAGTAAAAACAAGGGAACAACATCATGATTATTTGAGCACAATCAAGATGCTGCTGACTATTTTATATTACTCTTTTTTTTCATTTCTTGGTTGATTAGGGATTTCAAATAAAAGAACAGAAACAGATAATGAAGTTTAACAATTTACATTCAACCAACATAAAACAAAAAAGCCTCAGCGAGACGGAAAAGGGTGCTGACATAGGATGTCTATGTCACTGGTCACAATTCATCCAGTCCTGAGAATTTGGTCACAATTCATCCAGTCCTTAGCATTCATGTATCATATTAAACTATGCTCTACTCGTATTTCCTTGCAATGGGCTGGTGGCTCTTTGCATATGTTTGAAGTTTATTAAAGAGCAATATGATCAGAGTCTTTCAGAGCTTTTCGCGACTATCTGATTAATTACATTTGGAGACCCCATTTGTTATCCTGGGTTTTTCAGGCATTTTGTTGAACTAATGTCATCGAAAATGTAACACAAATGCAGGACTTTTTGTTAATTTCATTTTCATTTTATTGAATTGATGAACGTGCTAATTCCAAAAGTGTTATTAGAAAATATTAGAAAGCAGTACAATCACATGAGGGTGCAAAAGCAACTTAAAACTTAAAACCGAAGGAAGAATTTGAGTACTATTAGATCAAAAGCATTAACAAACTTTGTCGCCTCTTGTTGCAAATTTCATGAGGAAATTAATTGGGAATGGAACAGTGAACCGGACTTCTGCACATTGAAAAAAGTATAACCGAAAAAGCATACTTATGGAATCGGATTGGTAATATCGCACATATAGCAAACCTAAGTAGCATAAAATAATATAGCACAGAATCCTTCATACTTGACAAATATTTAGGATCAACAATTAACAAACAGCTTAGAAGGTTCATGCTACAATGACATTTTCATCTGCCGCCGACATTAATGATGGCAGGTGCCTGGCAAAAAAAATCCTCTACAAAGATAGAATATGTAGGTTTTTTAATGAAGCATGGAAAGCTACGAGGCACATTCTAACTCAGTGTAATGCATTAACAAATCATTATATGTAGTTCTATGGTAAACAAGGCTGTGCTATATCTATATTCGATGAAGATGAATTTTAATTTCTGAAAGATCAATCGTTTTTTTCTAATGTAATTTATGAATTATGGAAATTGATTTTAAAGAAAAGTCCTCCTTAACCTTGAAGTGGTTACATTAAGCAGAATGGATTGTATAGTCGTATTATATTTGTTGTATGTAAGTTGTACTACATCAAAATGTTAGTCATGGACAGAATATTAATGTAAATGTGTTTTTATTTTGTACAATTCCTTTTAGAATTGTTGTATTGTGTTGAAGGTTAATTTGTTTAACCAGGTAACACAAATAATGCTTTGCTCTCTGGCTCTGAGTTGGAGGTGCCTTCCGGGTATGGCTACTAGGTGGCGATGTGACATGTGAGCTGTTACATGAAATGTCCTATTCTACTCTCACATTAAATGTAGAAGGGTTTTTGCTTTGCTCTGACATGGCAGTGAACTGCAGGACATTGCTACTATGTGGTGCTGTGAAGTTTGACATTTACATAAATGCCAACTCTCCCAATTTAGGCGGGAGACACTCGATTGTTTTTACAAAAAATGTTGCTACCTTTTAATTTCTCCCTCCTGAAATAATGCCAACCCTAGTGCAGCCCAATCGAAACAAATGATTCTCCAGCTTTCCGTGAGTAAATCTTCCTCACAGGTACTGAAAAAGTTTGGCATGTATGCTTTTGGTCTAGTCTTTATTTTATTGGAAATCCTTCGACTTTTTAGTGATGTTTAAGTGAAAGATTTTTTAGAGCAATGTGGTATTTCATGTTCCAAGCTTTTATCAACAACCAATTACAGATGGACTGTCATGGTTATCCATCCTTTTCAATGCACTTTGTTATCCTCGAAATCTATGCATTTACCAGGACTATTATCTGACCTAGCTTTACAGCGAAAATCAGATTCCAATACCATTGCAAGCAAGCACACCACTTGGACTCAGCTAAGCTTGAGTTTCGTAAACTCGCAAAGGACTATAAAAAAGCAATCATCTATGCAAAAGACATGTCATTCAACACTAGGATCTCCAACACTAAACCAGGCTCTAAAGAAATCTGTGCCATTTTCAGGGAACTGGAGACTCTGACTCCCCCCTCTCAGACTAACACCAAAGATTAAGCCTGGTGCACTGATATACAATTTGCCATGTTCACCAAGCTAGACTCCCTTCATAACAAAATCCAGACCAACCAGCTTGCATTGGACCAACCCAAACAGACCCACACTGGTGCCTCTATCCACACGTTAAAAAACTGGAAGTTATCTCTCTCATGAAAAACATCAAACCCTCTAATTGCAAAGGTGACATTTGCCCAGCCTCTCTCATCAAAGTCTGTGCGGGCGCACTTGCACCTTTCCTCACCGCCTTCATAAATGCATCCTTCGCTGCTGGGTCCATCCCCACCAGCCTCAAGGTAGCGTGGTTATGCCCCTGCTAAAAAAAATCACTTGACCCCACCTCCTCCAATAACTAAAGACCCATGACCACAGTCCCCTTCTTACTAAAAATCCTGGACATAGCAGCCTATCTACAATTCCAACAGTTCCTCGAATACAACAGCATCCTCGCCCTTCGACAGTCTGGCTTCCAACCCGGCCACAGACTCAAAACAACTATGCTCGACCTAAAAAAAACAGATGGATGATGTTAGGGACTCAGGCAAACCTGCCCTACTCCTCCTTCTAGACCTATCAGTGGCCTTCAAACTGGTAGACCACAAAATACTCTGCCAGCACCTCTCCTCCTCAGCACACTTTTCCCCTAACGCAACCGCCTGGATCACCTCATTCCTCCAAGGTAGAGCCATGAGAGTCTTCTCTGACCATGCCTGCGCTAAATCTGATATCATCCAATGCGGAGTGCCGCATGTCTCATGCATATACCCCTTCACTAGACTACTCTTCAACATTTTGGACTCTCTCAGCATTGCCTATAAGAACTACGCAGATGATACACAAGTCCTCCTCCCACTATCAGGCGACTAGGTGGTGGACGCTAAGACCCTCAACTCCACCTACTCCACCATCCACACCGGGATGGTGGAGAACAGGTTATGCTTGAACAGAGACATGGCAGAATTATTACTGATAGGACCCACTGACACACTAAAGAAACCAGATAACCAATACTCATTCTTCACTACTGATAACACCCAAATCCCAGTCTCACAGGCTGTAAAAACTTTCGGAGTCTACCTGGACTCTAACCTCTCCATGTCATGGCAAGTCAGCTCGATTGCGTCCTCCGCTGCCTACCACACAAAACTATTAAAAGCTGCCAGACCCTTCCTCACCACCGAAAACTGCCTTACCATTGCTAGAGCCATAATTGGTTCTAGACCTGACTACTGCAACGTCCTCTTCATAAGGCACGTCAGTAAAGAACCTGGTGAAACTCCAAACCATCCAAAATAATGCTCTCTGTGCTGCAATAGGCATCCCTGGAAGGGATCACATCTCCACTGCAAGAAAACAAGCCCATTGGCTACCCATCAGAGAAGTTGTCCTCTTCAAAATACTTGCCTAACTGTAGAGACATCGCGAGAGCCCGTGCTCTCGCGAGATCTCGCGGCGGCATCAAGCTCCGCCCCCGCGCGCTTCGCGCGCATTATGGGATGAGCGGAGGATGCGAGAAGGCGCGTCCTACATAGCCCTCCTGCTACAGGGGCCCGCTCCTTACACGGCATAGACTTGGACCAACTTAAGCTTTCTCTCTGCCACTTTAGGCCCGTTGGCCTTTATCATTAATGCACTCACGTTGGGTGCATATTGCATAATCTGGTTGAGTAAATAAATACATTGTCACCAGATCAGAGGCTCCTGTCTTCATTGAATTAATTATACTACATAAATTGGCGACGAGGACCACTACTAGACCCCACGGAAGAACATGCAAGGAGCAACGCCACCGCCGCCATTTCTCCAGACTCCAGTTAGGCCTGCCATTCCATGGCCACAATGGCAGCCCCTATTCACGACATATGTGGAGGCCCTAGGAGGGGCGGGGTTTTCAGCGGCGAGGCGCAGGGCCATGCTATTGAATGCCCTGGGGGTGGAAGGACAAAGAATATTTGAGAGTCTCACCCCGATACCAGTGGCTGGCGACAATGACGATGTTTTCAAGGAGGCGGTCAGGAGAATCATAAAAAGGTTTGCCAGTAAAGAGAACACAGTGCTCCACCGACTACGGTTCTACACACGAAAGCAAGAAATATCTGAACCAGTCGACGATTACGTCACCAAGCTAAGGGAATTAGCAGCGCTGTGTAACTTTGGCAACAACGCGGAGAGTCTCATTTGTGACATGTTGGTCGTCCACACTAACAGCCGGAAGGTCCAAGATAAGTTTATAGTTGAAAAAGAACTGCAGTTGGAGAAAGCGATTGAGATCGTCAGGGCAGTCGAAGAAACGGCAGGAAGACGTAAGGAGCTTACTGGGGCCCAGAGTTCGGCAGAAATACAAGCAGTGGGTTACCACGCAAGAAGAGAGAGGCTAGCTGCTGACACGAAAGAAGGGAGAGGGAACAGAAAAGAACCCCTAAAGTGTCACAGGTGCACCAGCACAAAACACCTGGCGTTTGACAGGGAGTGCCCAGCCAGAGACAAGGAATGCTCCATTTGCAAACGCATTGGCCATTTCTCCATCGTGTGTCGGTGGAGGAACAAGAAAGTCTCCAGCCTCAATGCAGACCGCAATCCGGAGAAAGAGTCATCCTCCGACGATGAAGGGAGACCCACTGTCATCATGGTAAACAGCACAAGAGCGAGGAGAGAGAAGCCCCACTGCGTGATCAAAATTGATGGAATAAAAACTAAGGTCATGGCGGACTCAGGGTCCGATCTAACGATCCTTCCCCTTCGCACGTATAAGGACATGGTGGGAAAGGAAAAGGTGCAAGTGCTCACAACGAAGCACAAACCCACAGTGTTTGGAGGGGCGTCAGTCGATCTATTAGGATACATCAACGCCAAAGTCGAATTTAAAGGAAGGGAAACCACGACCAGGGTCTATTTCAGTCATGAAGGCCCAGCAGTGCTAGGATGGGACGACCAGGACAAGCTGAAAATCAGACTGGATCCCAGCACTGAAGAACAAGTCCTGTCAGTCAGGGCGACAAGAGGACCCGTGGTCAAAAGCGACTACCCAACTCTGTTCTCAGAGGAGCCGGGGCATATCAAGGGATTTCTCCACAAGATAATACTCAAAAGGAATGCTGTCCCTGTAAAGCACCGAGTGAGGCCAGTACCAGCCACGGCAAGGGATACCCTGAGAAGTCAGCTGGAAAAGATGAAAAGGGAGGGCGTCATAGAAGAAATCGAAGCATCTGAATGGCTGAGCCCTGTCGTGCTCATAAAGAAACCCCAATCACAAGAACTCAGGGTATGCATAGACTTACGCAGCTTAAACCTGGAAGTCGTCACTGATAACTGCCCCCTTCCAAGCATAAATGAACTCATTCTGCTAATGAAAGAAGCCAAGATATTTTCGAAACTGGACATGAGGAATGCATATCATCAAATACAGCTACATGACGAATCGAAACCCCTCACGGCATTCATCACTCCATTTGGCACATACCAATTCACCAAAATGCCATTTGGGTTGTCATCGGCAGCGTCGGCGTTCCAACGCATGATGGACGTCTTGCTGAAGAAAGTCAAAAACGTAGTGTACTTCCAGGATGACATCCTCGTGTATGCGGAGGATGAACAGACGCACGATACCACGTTGAGAATGGTCTTAAACAAACTACAAGAGGCAGGGGTGTGGTTGCGCTATGAGAAATGTCTGCTCAGAGTCAAAGAAGTTGAATACTTAGGATATAAGATTTCAGAAAAAGGGATCAGTCCCAAACAGAATCTCATGCAAGCAATCATTAAAGCACCGGAACCAGTCTGCAAAGAGGAAGTAAGGTCATTTCTGGGGCTGGCTGAGTACTATGCGAAGTTCATACCAAAGTTTTCCGAAACCACGGCACCCCTTAGAGAAGTTCTCAAAAAGGGCTCGGAATTTGTGTGGCAAGAACCCCAAAAGCAAGCAATGGTGAAGATAAAGCAGCACATCGTAGAAGCACCATGCCTCCAACCGTTTAATCCCGCATGGGAAACAGTTGTCACCACCGACGCCAGTGCCTATGGACTGGGAGCAGTGTTAACACAAAAGAAAGGCGACACCGAACATGTGGTGGCCTTTGCGTCGAAAGCATTATCAGAGGCGAAACAGAACTATTCCACCATCGAAAAAGAAATGTTGGCCTGCGCATGGGCGGTGGAACATTTCAGGACATATGTATGGGGCACCAAATTCAAGTTGGTGACGGATCATAAGCCCCTGATCCATATGCTTAGCCCGGGAGGCACAAAGGTATCCACGCCCAGATTGGCACGCATTGCAGCCAAGTTGCAAGAGTACACGTTCGAGATCCAGCATATTTCAGGCTGGAAAAATTCACAAGCCGACTGCATGTCGAGACTGCCGGAGAGTAAGGATAAAGCCACCACTTTCCTCCATGGAGAATGCATAGTAGCATCGATTATGGACGTGAGAGCGCCAGAGTACCTGGAACTCAGTGAGAGACACTGGGAAGAGGAAGATGGAAAAGACCCCACCATGGCCATGATCCGCAATTGGACAAAGGAAGGTTGGCCAAGTGAAAAGGCGTTACCCGAGGGCATGAGACCCTACTGGAAGGTATCGAATGAACTATCGGAAACGGAGGGAATAATCATGAAGTCAGACCAGATTATTCCTCCCACAGGAATGAGAAGAATCATCCTAGGTAGAGCCCACGCGGGCCACCTGGGAAACACCATGACCCGTCGCAGAGTGAGAGAGGCCTACTGGTGGCCATCCATGGACCAGGAAATTCGATCCATGATAGAACGTTGCCATGAATGCCTCAACAGCGACAAGAGACTCAAGGTTCGCCAAGCACCCCTTATACCCACAGAAATTCCAGAAGCGGTGTGGTCAAAGGTCGGCATTGACTTCATAGGACCTTTAGAAGCAATGGCACCTGAACACCGGTACGGTGTGGTACTGGTTGACTACCTATCCAAGTGGGTGGAGGCCGCGTTCGTTCCGAACATAACCACGGCAACGGTTATAGAAGTGCTTACAGAAATTTTTCAGAGGGAAGGTCTTCCAAAGGAAGTAGTCACCGACAATGGGGTGCAACTAGTCTCGAAAGACATGGAGGAGTTCTTAAAAAAAAAACACATAATACAAAAGAAAGCGGCCCTGTATCACCCACAAGCAAATGGGCTTGTCGAAAGGGCCAACAGGTTCATAAAGGGCGCCATCCAACTGGCGACAGCTTCGGGCATGGACCCGCTCAAAACCACCAAGGAGGCCATAGCAGCCCACAGACTCACACCCAATGGGATCACCCAAATATCCCCGTTCAAAATGTTGAGAGGGAGGAGTGCAGCATCCACGCTGATCCCACCATGGTTGTCGAAACTGCGAGAGGATGAAGCGGTGGACATGGCAGAAGTAGTCTGGAGAATCGGAAGCGATAAGGCACGCATGAAATTATGGAGCGATCGAAGAAGAAGGACCAAGCAGACGGCAGACATCGGAGAGGGAGACTTGGTTAAAATCCAGTTACCGAAGAAGGATCAAAGCACAGGGTCTCGGTTTAGCCGACCCATCAGAGTGACTCACAAAGGCGCAAACCACATTCGCACGGAAGACGGGCGAGCGTGGAATTTAGAAAGGGTAGCATTATACCAAAAGAATCGAGGAGGAGCAAAGACCCCAGAGAGACCACCAGCGGAAACCGAAAGGGACTTTGGAGCAGGCGAGGAAGGAGAACCAGAAGGAGACGACAGAGAGAGGGGTGAAACAGAAGTTGAACTGGAACCCTTGGGTGGAGATCCCGATCAGGAACAACAAGAGAATTTCACCCGGACTGCTGATCGTCCCAGAAGGGAATACAGAAGACCGGTGAGATATAATGACTATGTTTTACAATGAGTTTGACGTGTGTTTGAAAAGGGGAGATGTGTAGAGACATCGCGAGAGCCCGTGCTCTCGCGAGATCTCGCGGCGGCATCAAGCTCCGCCCCCGCGCGCTTCGCGCGCATTATGGGATGAGCGGAGGACGCGAGAAGGCGCGTCCTACATAGCCCTCCTGCTACGGGGGCCCGCTCCTTACACGGCATAGACTTGGACCAACTTAAGCTTTCTCTCTGCCACTTTAGGCCCGTTGGCCTTTATCATTAATGCACTCATGTTGGGTGCATATTGCATAATCTGGTTGAGTAAATAAGTACATCGTCACCAGATCAGAGGCTCCTGTCTTCATTGAATTAATTATACTACACTAACCCACAAATGCATCAACCATACTCATACATGCCAACCCTCACGATTTAGGCGGGAGACTCCCGATTTTCAGTGAAAAAGAATGTTATTTTTCACGTTCCCCACCTAAAATAAGTCTTTGCCCAATGTATTCCTATGGGAAAATCCTTGGATTTTTCTAACGTAATCTCGCGCACAGGTTGGTTGAAATGTTAGCATGTATGTAAGCAAGCTCCATGTAACTAAGCCACCCTTCCAGGTAACAGCGCCTCAATACCCCTAGGCTGTTGTGTGCTTTATAAATGTAAAAAATAAAAATAAATAGTTTTCCAAGATTTTCCCAGGAAATAAGATCCTTTGTTAACTCCTTGGAACTCCAAAGTTATCCATAATTTTCCAAGACTATTTTTTCATAGGAAACTCTCAGATTTTCAATTCCATTTTTACAAGGGTATGCATTTTCATTTCTTGTATTGTAATAATAGTCTGTACATGCAACTTGTTTTTTCTAAACAAAAAAGTCTTTTAAAATGCTCATGTTATTGCTTTAACTTTTCTTGTATTATTTGGTGGCAGTGCAGATGTATTTGTAAACACTGTGCAAGGTGTTCCTGGTTTAATTTCACTTAAAGTATGCGTATGCCTAAATGGGTCTTTTCTTAAGAACAAGTAGAGTTGTAATGTTTCATTTTGTGTGTTTTCCTTGTAGTGTGATGCATAGTTGTCATTATTTGTTCTTCATGAAGTCTGTGAAAGTTCTTCCTGGGGAGCTTACTCTACCATGCACCTCGCCAGGAGGTGCTCTTGGTGTAAACCCCCACTTTGAGGGCCGCCATATTGCTCACTGTGGATTTTTGAGGGGAGGGGGCGCCATTTTATCACCTAACTGATTTCTTTCCAGGGGAGGGCCCTGATTGGCCGCGGAGCGCTCGCAGGAAGATGACGTCATCTTCGCCGGTCGTGGTTGGGGCAGCGGCGCAGACAGAGAGCTGGGGACGCTGCCTGGAGTGTGGTAAGTGCCTGGCTCGGGAGGGGGCGGACCGGCTCTTTTAATCAGTCTTCTTTGTTTTGGTGATGGCGAGAGGGCGGGACAGGGGCTGACTTGTGGGGTGTGACCTTTATCCCTTGCTCCTTCAACAACTTTACTTAAAACAAAGACTGGCGGAGGAGGTATGGCAAGAGCAGGGGCACAATAGGGGGCGGGGCCTGGGTGGCACTGGGTACGGGTGCAGACTGCACAGACAGGGTAAGATGCAGGGTACGGGTGCAGACTGCACAGACAGGGTAAGATGCAGAGTACGGTGCAGAATGACGGGTGCCCGTGCAAACCAAAACAGCAGAGCGCGTACACTCTCCTATGCTAACTCCTTGGGCTGGGCGGTGGAGAGCGTCTGTCCACGTCTTGGAAGAAGATAAAGTACTCAGCACAGACTGCAGGGATAAAGATATGAGCAGCAGAAACTGAAAGAAGCTTCCGAGCATCGGGCATCATCCAATGACCGGGAGCGTTGACATGCATGCCAACATTATCCATTTCGTTCGGGAGATGCTCGCCCGGTCCTAGTTTTAACTTTGTATTCTGTGACGCATAGTCCTGGATCTACTGTTTATTAATCCAGGACTACAAGTCCCAGAAGGCAAAATTAAAACTAGGACTGGGCGAGAATCTACCGAATGGAATCAGCATACTTGCCAACATGACCCATTCCAATCTGTAGGTGTTCATTCAGTCCTGTTCTTTTTCTGGGACTTGTCCAGTTTTATAATGGGAAAAGGGGAACTACAAGCCCCAGAATGCAAAGAAAAAACCAGGACTGGCCAACCACATACACACTGTAATGGGTCATGTTGGCAAGTATTGGAGTGGGTTATATTGCCATGCATGGGATGAGCTAGTATATAGCCTACCCATCCATTTCCACATGACTTAAGGGATTTCTGCCCATTTATATTTGTTAACATGCCCTATTTTTGGGAAATGATAAGCAGTCCTGGTTTTAACTTTACATTCAGGGATTTGTAGTCCTGTGCTTTATAATGGGGGAATCCAGGACTACGAGTCCCAGAATGCAAAATTAAAACCAAGACTGGTTTTTGATATATGGAATAGGGCATGTTTGTTGCTTTAAATGGGTTCTAGGCGTCTCACGAAGCCCACCCCCCTTCAACTTTCCCATGCGCCTGAAGGATCCGGTCCTCTTTTGATTGGAATTCCTATCTTTGAAATTGAAAAGAAAAAAACACAAGTCTCAAGATTTCTTTTTGCGATATTATTTAATCTTGCCAAATCTTTCACAAAACATAGTAAACAATTAAAAGTATCATAAATCAGTGCATCAAGAATAGCAGTGAATTCTCGCAAAAATCTACACAAGGCTAAAACCAGAGAAAACTGTCAATTTGCATTAAACGACACTAAACACTACAGCCGACTGAACTAACTGAAGACAAAAAAACAATAAAAGTGTAAAGTCCTCACATCTAATTGTCGGACAGTAAAAAGTGAGGTATTACGCATTTCAAAAACAGACACTTGGTTACATAATCTACAAGCAAGTGAGTTACTAGGCCACAAGATCCAGGAGCCTATACGTTCAAGAGTAGGGCACTGGTTTATCCAAAAACATATATAGAGATGACATGTCTTATCACAATGGAAAAGTTTAACATATTTAATGCCTCCCTAGGATGTTTAACATTTTCCCTATATGTTTTGCACAAACCCAGCTGTTCAAAGTTTTCACACAAAACGAAGGCAAATAGTTTGTACTTTGTCTTACCAGTATTTCCTATAAGCTCTTTTTCACTTGATTGTATTTTGTAAGAGCCATACCATATTATCTTAAACAACTTTAAGAGAATGCAGAGCATGGGCGCACACAAGAAGGCACCATTAACAACATACAATGTATTTGGAGGTGGGCAAATAATGTTTGCATATGTAGCCAGCTGTCTCCAAGAAGCCCTATAGCTTAACGTGGTCAACCCTAGTTCTTGTCATATTGCTACATTAGGAATAGACGACGACACCCCCAAGGTTTGTTTCCAAATAACCCTTTGCAAGATATCTATCAGGGCATATATCAAGCAATTTATTAAATTATATCCTAAACTGAGACTTAGAAGCACCTTAATTCAAACAAAGTAGAGCATCTGAGACATCATTTGAAAATTACAAGGTAAGATTTATTTTGCGCATATCATGCTCTCTAACAGACTTCAGGTTCAACCACAACCAGTATTTCATGGAGAGTGGAGAAGTGAAGTGCCCGAATAGTACACAGCATCACCTTTTATACAAAAAATGAAAATGAAGCCTGCATCAGCATAGGTCATTTGTTAGTCATTTGCAAGAGATAACACAAATACATTCAGACTACATACACAATAATGCGCTAATCCCCAGAAGGAAGAACAAATTGCATATTCAACAGATGTTATGTCAAAAGTCTTGACTTTGCTGATGGCTTAAATTACAAGCTCTTTCCGCCAGTTCACGGACGGCGACTTGTGTTTGACTCCACTTGCTCTCCGTTCCAACAATGGTCACCCTATTTGCACAACCTTTAAAAGATAACTTTTGTGCGTTTAACCAAGTGGAAGGGCTGAACACTATGACTCTAACCTCTGCTTAGTGCTGCTAGTCTTTACATAACATTTAGTAAAGAGAATAGAGCCATATTGCAACAGCCTTACCTACTTAGCAGAATAGGAGCACCTGTCCTTAATGTTATTTAACCTAGGTTTATCGATGAAGGCCAGGCGACTGATACATGCCCTCTGCACGGACACAGCCTTTTCTTGTAATAACTGACAGGGAAAGCCGTGAACACATTTCTATTTTGTATCTACTCAATGAATGAAAAATGCAGCTCCATTTTGAATATTACTAAAAGAACAGGATTTTGATCCCGAAAAAGGGATTTAGGTCAGGTCTTGGGAAGATGCATATTATTATATCTAACAAGCCCTCCTTTTAGTCTAAGCAAAGTCCCTTTCACCAAACCGGTGAGACTTTAAATATCTATGTCTATTAAATTCAGACTTTGCATTTCTTCTATCATCACAGTATTAATTCTATAACTAGTTTTGGGGAGGGGTTTAATTCTTTTTACTACCTTAACACAACTATGAGATATAAAGGAACAAGATAGAGGACTAAACTGAAGACAACAACAGCAACCTAATATTAAGCTAAAGAACACTAACAATATAGACAGTCATTTCCATCCCCAATCCTTTAGCAAACTCCAAAACCATTGGGACCAGCTGTTCTCCTGTCCCCACTTCATAATGCACTGTTTCTCCCAATACATGTAATCGATCAATAGCATCAAAGATACCTCTAGCGCTATCAGGTATGAAAGTACAGCAAGAAGAGCCCACTCCTTTCGCAGCCGTGAGAATGTCCAGCACCATCCTATTTTGAAGTGCTACCAATCTCATAGCATTCTGTTCAGATTTTAAATTCACAAATGTATTTGCAGTCTCGTTCAACATACTTGCTACCACTCCACTGAGTCTACGAATGCTTCTGGAGTTAAGAGCTACCCCTAACAATGGTATTATTCCTTTCCCAAAATCTGCTGCTACCTGTGTTTCAGTCTAGTCCACTTCTCTTTTCCCTCTTTGTAATTTTACGCGCTGATATATTTCATCTGTGGAGGCCACATACACTCCAGGGAATATATTAACAAGATAACATATGCCTGTCCAACCCTTCTTCAACCACAATACCAATTCCCATAAGGAAGGATGGGGTTGGTATAATTGGTATAGTCAGCAATAGTATCAACAGATTGCATATTATATTTATCCCTTCCTATAGCAAAAGAGGTTCTCCTATCCTATGAGTTACCTGGAATAAAGGAAATGTAACGTTCATGTAAGAAGTATAGGATATCCATGGAAGGTTAGACACCATTTTAAGACTTGAACGATTGCAATAAAGGGTGTTATTACATATTTCAGGGTTTTAAATAGTAGTGTTAAGCATTATCCTTCCAGGAGGAGCTTGTCCTCTATCCCAATCATTTATCAACCTGCTATGAGACAAAAAAAGTACAGCACACAATATTGATCTATTAACTGGTAATGCATGATAGGGTATCCCTACTCCATCTCCACTCTGCTCAACATGTGTACAAAGCCAACAATTGGTTCTATTAATAGCTTTTTGAACTTTATCAGTAACCATATCTTTGAAACACATCGAAGGGATGATGAGTATGGATTAAGACATGAGGGGTAAAAGGGAACTTGGTAGTAACTTCAGTGTCATTGAGAAGAAGTGTCTTTAAAAGATGCACAGAATCATGTCCTACCACTAACATTTTACAAAATGTCAATATTACTATTCAATCTTCCTTTATCCATAGTTTTTGTGAGCGAGAAAATAAAGTCACTTCATTGTTTTTCCTTCGAATTTGAGCGCCAAATAGATGCAACTCCATAATGCAGGTTTTCTTCAGTCCTTTGATATCCCGTTACCTCCTGGTGTGCACAGCGATCAGGACACACTGATTTCATGTATGTGCCAGGCTGACCCCAATATCAAACCCACACTTGTAGGTGTAAGCAACCGCAAACATAAATACAACGTTATTGTGTTGGAAAACGCTGCGGTTTTTCTTTCCAAGTTTCTCAGGCTCCTCTGGCTCCCGTGGGGAGCCCGAGAGCCCCAAATGGAAAAGCAGTTTCAGGCAGAAACAACGCAGTTGTTTTCCGCAATGCCGCGTTGTGTCTGCCTGAATCTGCTTTACCATTTGGGGCTCTCGGGCTCCCCGCTTCAAAAGCGACCGCAAACATAAATACAACGTTTTTAAAGCTGCAGTTTTATTTCTAAGTTTTCCGGGCTCCTCCAGCCCGGAAAACGTAGAAAAAACCCCGCAGCTAGTGCTTATTTTTTGTAAAAAAATAAATAGCACTTACCGAGATTCAGCTGCAGCTTTCCTGCTCTGGTCTCCGGTCCGCGTCCTCCGAGTCCCGGCACTAATGAAGGGAAAGCCACCCAGCGGTAGACTTTGTTTACTACAGCTGGCTGGCTTTTCCTTCATTAGTGCCGCAAAAGCAAAAGCCAGCACAGGAGGGCCTCCATTTCACAAAATGGCTGCGCTCCTGTGCTTGCTTTTTCGAATTTTGAGCTTGAATAGCTCAAAATTTTACATAGGAACTTTTAAAACGGAGGATGCTAGTATTTTTTTTTTTTATGTGGCCTATCTATTTTTTAAATAAACATTTTTACTAGACCATCCCTTAAGTCCTTTGTGAGCACATATTTTATCCAGTTTGTTCTTTAAAATTCCATTGTGGTGCTCAATTAACCCTGCACTTGAAGATGGTTAGCTGTGTGAAATTTCTGTTTGATCTGTAATCCATTATACACATTTCGTATTATTTCTGCAATAAAGTGGGGTCCATTATCAGACCAAATTACCCTGGGTAATCCAAACCTGGGAAAATACTCTTTCGACATAACTTTCGCAGTGGAGATGTCGGTATTAGGTTTCAAGGGAAAAGCCTCTACCCATTTGCTAAAGGCACAAATTACTAGTAACACATATATCAAATTATTGCATCTTTCTGATTCAATAAAGTCACAATTCAACACTTCAAATGGGAAGGTAGGAGGATCAACATTTCCGGCAGAGACCGTAGTCCTTTGAGCTGCATTATGGCTTAGGCATGTTACACAGTTCCTAACCACTTTCTCAGTTGTTGCGGTAATCTGTGAATTACACCAAACATTTTCCAATTGTTTACAAATAGCTTTAGCATGTATGTGGGCTGGCCATTGCTTGTATCTCTTTAATGCTAATAGAGATTTCCTCCATACAACATAAATCCTGAGCCCTTCTAATATTCTCTGCATTATACATTCCTGAGGTACAATCTAACGCTGTTTGCTTAGCCATGGAGTCAGCAAAATCATTTCCTTTATGAATTTCAGTCACTATTTTCTGATGGGCAGCACATTTAACTATTGCTAGTTTCTTTGGTAGCTTTAGAGACGATATGTTATGTTATTATCTCGCATATTAATTCGGCACTTGGTGTCTTCTTCAGTTGCAAAAATACAATTATGATCGGCTGCCTCATTGTCCCAGATACCCTGATTTGGTAGGGGTAATATTTCAGCAGGGTTGAGTGTGTTGCAGCGCTTAATTTTGATATGTGGTGCAAACAATATCAATTTATATCTTGTAAGTCAGGCCGTAATCATAAATTGGGTCTGAGTCCTATTTAAAAGGACATTGACTGAGAGAGGTACCATCACGGTTAAAGAGTAACCTAAAACTATACCTTCACATTGTTTTACGGACACAGCTGCTACTGCGCGCAAACATTTAGGCAAAGCAGATGCAACAGGGTCTAACGTGGAGGAAAAATAGCTGCACGGTCTATTCCTTCCTACATGTTCCTGTGTCAAAACAGCCAAGCGCATCCATCAACTTCATGCACAAACAAAACAAATTACTTATTATAATCCAAAGTCCCTAAAATGGGAGCAGAAAAAAGCACTGTGCCCAACAAAACAAATGCCTCTTGATGTTGAACAGTCCATGGCATTGGATCCTGTACATGTTTAGTCGTAAGTTGTATCAAAGGTTGGACAATAAGCGAGAAATTGGGTATCCATTGCCTACAATAGGAGGCAGCACCTATAAGCGCTCTAACTTGTTTTTGGCTGTAGCATTTTAGAAATCGCTTGTATTCTATCAGGTGCTAGTTTCCTACCCTCCTTAGACAGGAGGTACCCAAGATATGCTACCTCCTGTCTACAATACTGACATTTCTTCAAAGAGGGTTTATGAACATGGCAGACTAGATATGACAATAACAATATAGTTGCATGCTTGGAGTTCCTCTGTGGGAGCTGCTGCAAGCAAATCATCAATATATTGAATCAATGTAACAGATTTATCTTGTTAATCGCTCTTAAATCAATAACAAGACGATATGGTAGACCTGTGTCCCCTTTTTTAAAACAGGTAAAATAGGGCTATTTCACACACTCCCCGTTATTTCTTCTTTGATCCTGTGTCTTACTAAGGCTGAGACAATTGTTTAAAGAGCTAAATAACCTTCAGGGGATACCTTGTTCTGAGGAATACGTGGATAAATTGCTCCCCGTCGTATTTGTATTTTTACTCGGGCAATATCCATAAGCCAGACATCCTTATCCGATACTGCCCATAAGGTATCAGGGATGTTATCAAACTCGGGTGGCAAATGTTTTGCTAAAAACGGATTCATTTTCAGTGGACATACTGTAATATTTACTACGTCTGGTGTACAATAAATAGTAGCTCACAATGTTTTCAACAAATGCAACCCCAACAAATGTTCTCCACAGTGTGTAGTTAATAAGAACAGTATCTCACTTGCTGCTGGGCCTAAAAGGACAGGCACTGCGGCCGATACTTTACTAACTACAGGTGATCCAGCAAACCCTACTGAAATATTAGTATGCCCACTCAAAGGAATATCTGGAACCATAACATGATCTATGGAGCTCTTTTGCGCCCCTGTGCCTACTAGAAATCGATGCTTCAGTCTCCCAACTCTAATGTGAACGTAGGGTCCTGACTGATCCACAGGGATGGGGATTGGTTCCATTTTCATTTGAGGGCTGTCCTATTCTTAGAAATCGCAAGAGAAACCCTCAATATTGTATTGATTAGTGACAAAAGACTCACTTGCATTATCGAAAACATCGGAGTTAATAGGGACTGTAGTATTTTGCTGCAGGGCCAATCGACGGCCCAGGTGGTACCCATCCACCCCTACTTCCTACCTTTCCTCCCTGACATCATCCTGCCCTTCTTTGATACATTACGCTTCCCCTGTTCAACAAGGCTGGACACTGTGCCCACCAGTGGACCTCCTGTTTGCAATATGCACACTGATCAGGCCCTGGCAGTGAAACTGGTACAAGTGGACCACCACCTCTTCCTCTTTAGCCAATAAGTGCCCTCCCCTCTTTCCCTGTTGCATTTGCTGTATTAACACTCTTGTTTTAAGATCCACTCTCTTCTTTTCTGCTTTCTCTTTCTCCACATTTACTCTATTTTCATAATATTCAGCCATATGCTAAATGTCCGACAGGGTTTTAGTCTGCCAGTTATAAGAACGCTAATTTCAGGTAACAATTGTCAGGTGAATGTATCTACAAATAATGGTTTCCCTGCCGGCGTAGTCCTTTTTTGTCCTAAAAACAAATCAACAAATACTTGCTGAAACTTAATAGTCAGTTACCCCTTCAGTTTTATTCTGGATACATGTGGCCATTTTTGTCTTGATATGGGCAAAATCTTCCTCGGGGCCAGCCCCTTGAGAGCAAAAATACCCAATTCAGCCCAAAATACAGGTTCTATTGTGCTGAGCAGTGATCTCATGCTAGTGACAAAATGACACCTTCATTAAGTTTTAGCATATTTATTCTAAGCAGTGAATTTCATATACATTTGGGATTCAAGTTAAAGAATATTACAAAGCATAACACTTAGAGCAATGCAAAATATAGTGAAACATGGAACTTAGATAAACATAGAGAAATATAGAGAAATATAGAGAAACATAGAGAAACACAGTCTTACGTCCCTTTAATCAGCACTGGGAGACCTGGGCTTTTCATAAGCTAGCTGTAAAAACAAGCCCCGCTCAGAAAAACAATGCTGGAGGACACCGTCAGAGCCAATTCCGGGCACTTGACTGTACACGAATCAAGTCCACAGGACGATCTCCCACCGAGTCATGTGTGCATGGATATTTTATAATCTCGTGCTGTCAGTCACCATGACGCATAGTTCCAGAACTTTCCCTGTGCACAATATAGGCTGGTTCATGGAAAAAACCCAGCTCTGTTAATTTCCACTGCTCCGTCTGAGCCCCTCCCTGGCTCTCATCTGCGAACACTGGAATGTCTTATCAGTGCCTTCCCAGAGAAAAGCAAGATTAGCTTGGAGCCAGGGCTACCGTTAGTGAGGCTGAATATTCTAAGGGAAGCAGGGATGTATTAACCCCATCTGCAAGCTCTAAAAGGCATGCACTCATAGCTTAGTGTTTATAGCGCTTAAGACTGGCTATCTAAGCGCTATATAGGTGCCATAATGTTCCAAACACTCCAAAAATACCTATTAGGTACAGAGCTAGGGGCCCTCTCCCTGCCTGTCTATTAACAATGCATAATGTGACCTATTTCATACTAGGCCTGCATATTCCTTGTAGCTCACTACTGCATAATGGAAATGCTACAACAGACTACTGTCAGCATTTTTAGCACATACCTTGAATACACTATTGGCTTTCAGCGGCTAATGCTGTCATCTAAAGCCCTGATTGGCAAGGTTGCAATTTCGTGTATCACTACATTCCACCCCTATTCAACGTCTGTGCGATAAATGCTGACTAATACCTATCAATATAGTATTTAGTGCAGTGATAAAGACCTTGGGGCTTTGCAAGAGGTTTAAGCAAACTATCTTTTAGCGGTTAGTTAGCGTGGCATGCAAGGTAAAACACTACCTAAACAAAAATGTACACAAAGTGAACAGTGACATATACCCTTGCCAAAACCTGGCCTACACAAAAATACCTAAATCAATTTTGTATAACTGATTGTCAGTTAAAAAGCAGCATGCAGTTAAAATGTCAAGGCAATCCGGTGTAGTCTAATCTACAATGCACTATTGCATTTATGTATGGTTACCAATTCTAAAACCTGGCAGCCTTTCACTCTAAGGGCCTACCCTCCCCCTGATCCCAGGGCATTCAAGCGTGACTATGGGCTGTGTGACTAGACACTTCCCCCAGGTAGGTGGAACCCAACCAGAAACCATCTAATTTCGTGAACAAGGTGAACCCATGGGCACCATGGGCACCAGGTTATCTAAATAAAAACAATTCTACTAATTTACATCAAAGCATGGCATGTGTTATTCATGCAATCAAAAGCAAGCAATTCAATCCATATGTATGCTGGTAATTGTAGCTCTGCGTGCCAGTATGTGGAGGATGGTCGCCCCCACCCAGTAAAAAGCCAACACCTGCTGATTTAACAATGTTTGCCATACAATGCATCGTGTGTATTTAGCAGTCTTGTTGACCTGCCCTATGGCAGACAAAAATGTCTTCATATCTAAAATTCTGCCACCTTCAGTGGTTGTCAATACTTGTAGCAGTGTTGGGCATATCAATGGGCCCCACTAGGCCAGAAGTTCTATAGCAGAGCTGGCATCAGAACCCATAGTGGCTAGCTTATTGTGCACAGTTTCTATGTCACAAGCATATAAAGCACCTGCAATTAATGAATCTAGCTCCCTAGCTACGCGCACTCTAGTGATGGGCCATAGAAATGGACTCCATTTGTAGCAGCTTGGTAGTACTAAGGAAACATTGCCTCATGATAAATCTATGTCTAAGTGTATCACTGTAATAATGAAGGTGTGCATTACCAGTCTACAATTTACATGTTGCCTTACTACTGGAAAATCTAACATGTTCACAGTGTCTACCTATTGTGACTTGGAGAATACTCTTCTTCAAGTGGGATATCTACCATATACAATATTAACTTTAGCCACAAACACCATACTACTATCCGGCAGTGGCTGTTTCATCACATTAAACAAATTCATTTAGTCAAGTTATAGTCCATAAAATCTTGGCGAGAAACTCGCTGCAGTTCTTGGTCAGAAAAACATCACATTAGACAAATTAAACAAATCGTATCCATTCAGTGACAAAAGATGCCTGACAATGTGCCAGGCCAGTACGCTAGCAATTTCATGTGGATACTCATTTGTAGCGTTTTTCTAAAGAATTATTCCAAATGTCTACAATCAAAAGGTGACTCTTTGCATTAGTGTGCTGGAGACAGCTGTCCCCACAAAAACATGAAACTGGTTGGTTTAACAAAAACTGTGTCACACTCTGTGTCATAAAATCAAACATCAAGTCAGTCATGGTTTCATTTACCTGCCTTAAGCTGGCTGTAAAAGTATCCAGTGTTTCAAAGATTACCATTTCAAATTAGAGATCACACACTTGGCAGCATTACTTCAATTAAGAATCTTAACCTACGCACAGGTGACTTTGATGTGCGCACTCATCTTATCTCAAAATAATTTACGCTCCTGCTTGCATAATCCTGCTGCCCCAACAATTCATAAATCATTTTCCTGCCTACGTGCAATGTAGAATATTTTTTTTTTTCAAAAAACGAAACATCTCTGGTTAAAGCAATTCAGTTGGAAGAGTAAAACCATTTCGTTTTTTCAGATTCATCTCAACAGTGCATTTAAAAACCATTTTTCAATGTGTTAGCATTCAATTGCTGTGTCACACAGCTGTTTGTGGTGCCTGATGTTACAGTCCACAACTCATTGTCCATAGTCCTTTAAACAAGAAAGGGCAAGTCATGTCAATTAAGTTATTTCCAGCAACTGAGTCATTTGAATGTGTAGCATCAAATACTTGATAATTAGCCAAGTCTGCATCGTGCCAGTTCAGCAGAAGTTATTACTCTGTTGGACACTTTTCGCAGGTTGCAGCAGCGTTGTGCGGTGCAGGGCACGTTTAAAGTTGAAATAGCATGTCGCAGTGGCTCGCTTTCTCTGAGAATGCGTCTGACCCTTCTTTGATCAGTGTCACCCACAAACTGCACACATCTATTTCTGATATTGTGAAATGCATTGTCTTGCTTTTTTGCCTAGGCAAAATACAAACAGAAATGTTAGGATTTCATCAAAAGTTCAATATCATTATTCTTCATGTTAGGATGTCATCAAAAACTTCAATATCAGCGTTATCCACCCCTTCCCATAATACCACCCCCATCTTCAAAAAGTCTCATCAGGTAACTACACACTTTATCATTGCTACTGCAATTATTTATCACCCTTCTGCATGTTTCTGGGGGCTTATTTACACTCAACCATACGGGGTGTAACTGCCTAATCACAAACTCATTTGTGCAATGCAATCATAGCTGGTCAATGGTACCTCAGACTGATCTGTGCTTTTACAAAGCCATATAATAAGTACCCAGGTCGCACAATGCTTTTCTTTTTTCACCAAAGCGATCACAAATGCCAGGCGCCAACTTGCTTCCAGTGTCTCATGATCTTGATTTAGTTTGCCCTGCTGGCATCACTCCATTTTTCAAAGGTAAAATCTTTCAGTCCAATACCGCTTACAGTTGCACAAGCAGCTGTTTATTTTTCTTTTCCATACAGGCAGTGTCTTTCAAGCCTCTGGTTTTTTCACTTGTCATTTTTTCCAAGGGGTGTTTGCTGTTTCCTGAACCACCCCTTTGAGTGCGATAGTCTAAGTCAGTTTCTTTTGTTGCTTCAACAAATCATTCATTCTTGCATTAAGCCGTGTGGCTTCTGGATCATGGCTAATGTGCAGTGTTCATGTTATACTTCAAAGCCCCGCTCTGCATGTTGTCTCTTGCAAAACGGCTAAGCACTTTTGTCAGTTTTGCTTCCATCTGGAATGCCATAATGTCTTTGTCAGTTACTCCATTCCCTGGCAATGTAGCTTGCAGTTTGCCAGATGTGTATTTTCTCTTCTCAAAGCGCCTAGAGGTTTCTTCTCCAGTGCACAGCGCTTTACTTCAGTTCACATCACATGGAGCATTGGAATGCAGCTTGCACAGCAATAGCGTTTCACTTCACATCACATGGGAATGCGGTTTGTACAGTAATGTCTGTTGGAATGGGCAGCTGTCTTTTCTTGGCCCATTCACAGATGCATAGGTAAATGTTCAGATGTGATGTGCCCGTCTGCCATCCTGCATGCCTTTGTTTCCCTACCACAGTTTACTGGGCAAATTCTTTACTTCTGAACAGCTCTCTGTCTTTGCTCCCCCTTCCTCAGGAATGCAGGCATTGTTTATCTTTCGTGTGCACCTGGGAGCGCCATGAGCACGCAGCTTATCTTTTTTGCCTATAACTCTTACACTGGGGCGGCTTCAATGGAAAGCACTCGTTTCAGACAGTTCATCCAGATTAACTCTTTCTTGTACTGTTTCTGCTTTTGTAACTCAGAAAAGCATCATTTCACTCAACAGAAGTGCAGTATTCTGCTTTTGTTTGCCTTCCTTTCGCGCACCTCGCCCAAGACAGCTTCAAGGCACAAGCTCTGCACACACAGCAAGACTCTTGTTTTCAAAAGCGGCACTTTTCTTGTCATCAGATTCTACTCCATGTAATTTAGCAAAATGTCAAAGCGTCTTTTTGCCTGTTTTAAACTGATTAATGTTCCATTTAAAAGCATACTTTTTTTTTTTCTTGTAACCTTGTAGTTTTGGCTTCACGAGCTAAATCCAAAATAATGTGCGATCTTTCAAGAGAACTCACAACCCACTAAATCTTTGTGCTATCTTATCACACACAGAAATCAATTCTGTTGTACCATTGCCAAAATATAACCACTCATTTCAGTGCATTTAAAAAATAAAAATGCCATATTTAGTTTGCAGCTCCCTGCACGTTTTTTTTTTCCTGCAAGAACAACCCACACTCTATTGCTTGTGGGCTGTTTAATGTGTCAACAACATTTTTTCATCATGTATCACAGTCAACAGGTCACTATTTCCAAATCATACATCACTTATAAGGCAACAGCACAAATCCATGGCATAGCGTGGGATCAAAAATACTCCAGGGGCAATTTAGAAAAATATAAATTGTTTCTCCCCCCAAACCATTGCAAACTGATTCTGCAATTTCAAATCAATACACAAAAATCAAAAATCCAAATAACATTCACTCACTTTCTTTTTAAGTGAGTCTCTCACCCATTATAAGCATGGCACAGCCTAAAATGCAATATAACCATTTTAGTGTGTTTCCTTTAAAACAGAATTCGCCACCACCAGCACATGGATTTTTACAGTTGCCAAAAGAAAAAAAAAAACTCTTTAGGCTCTCAGCACAGATGTTACTCTTTCTCCTAAGCATGGCTCATTCTCCTCATTATTCAGGAATGCCAACACTTCAAAAGCATATATCAAAAAAGCGAACCTTCGCCTCCGAACATTACAGCCCCCACTCGCTAGCACACTGGGGCTGAGTCAATGGTTAAATCACTATTCACAATTTGCATGTCAAATCCTTGCAATTATTTTTCCCTGCCCTCATGACAGAATAGAGATGAGAACTCTGTCTCACTATGCATTCCAAATTACAACTTTAAACTGGGGAAACCGCATGATAAAATTATTTTCTAATTGAGCATACATCTTTCTTGACCATTCATCGGAGTGCTTTAAACAAAGCCATTTCCCGCTCGTTTATCGCCTTGTACTCCCTGGCACCAATCCCAAACAATAAGTCAGTCACGACTGATTTACTGAAGGGAGTCTTAACCACACAAGCTATCGGCCACGGCAAGCCGACACAACATTGCTGCCTTTTGAAGTCTCAGAGCTGCAGTGAGACCACCAAGGAAATGCGACAGCCTGCTCCCCACTCTACACTGTGTTCTCTCACACAATTTGTCATGTCACAGCATGGCACTGCTCTTCACAAATCCCACAAAGCTGCCACCAAATGTCTTGATATGGGCAAAATCTTCCTCGGGGCCAGCCCTTTGAGAGCAAAAATACCCAATTCAGCCCAAAATACAGGTTCTATTGTGCTGAGCAGTGATCTCATGCTAGTGACAAAATGACACCTTCATTAAGTTTTAGCATATTTATTCTAAGCAGTGAATTTCATATACATTTGGGATTCAAGTTAAAGAATATTACAAAGCATAACACTTAGAGCAATGCAAAATATAGTGAAACATGGAACTTAGATAAACATAGAGAAATATAGAGAAACATAGAGAAACATAGAGAAACACAGTCTTACGTCCCTTTAATCAGCACTGGGAGACCTGGGCTTTTCATAAGCTAGCTGTAAAAACAAGCCCCGCTCAGAAAAACAATGCTGGAGGACACCGTCAGAGCCAATTCCGGGCACTTGACTGTACACGAATCAAGTCCACAGGACGATCTCCCACCGAGTCATGTGTGCATGGATATTTTATAATCTCGTGCTGTCAGTCACCATGACGCATAGTTCCAGAACTTTCCCTGTGCACAATATAGGCTGGTTCATGGAAAAAACCCAGCTCTGTTAATTTCCACTGCGCCGTCTGAGCCCCTCCCTGGCTCTCATCTGCGAACACTGGAATGTCTTATCAGTGCCTTCCCAGAGAAAAGCAAGATTAGCTTGGAGCCAGGGCTACCGTTAGTGAGGCTGAATATTCTAAGGGAAGCAGGGATGTATTAACCCCATCTGCAAGCTCTAAAAGGCATGCACTCATAGCTTAGTGTTTATAGCGCTTAAGACTGGCTATCTAAGCGCTATATAGGTGCCATAATGTTCCAAACACTCCAAAAATACCTATTAGGTACAGAGCTAGGGGCCCTCTCCCTGCCTGTCTATTAACAATGCATAATGTGACCTATTTCATACTAGGCCTGCATATTCCTTGTAGCTCACTACTGCATAATGGAAATGCTACAACAGACTACTGTCAGCATTTTTAGCACATACCTTGAATACACTATTGGCTTTCAGCGGCTAATGCTGTCATCTAAAGCCCTGATTGGCAAGGTTGCAATTTCGTGTATCACTACAATTTTATCCCAATTAATCTTTTTCTCGGGTACCACCCTTTTGAGCTGTGCAACTATCATAGTGAGAAGGTTAAGTACTGCGGGAGCGGCCCTTTCGCCAGCTGCCCTGTTAGCGTCAAGCTGAAAAAGGTCGTCCCATGTCCACCCCAAAGTCGCAGGGTTAGTGACATTCCTAATTGGTGTCCAAATATCTGATGGCAAAATTACTGAGAACAAAGTTTCCAAATCCCTACTGGTGAAGACAAAGGTATTCAAAACGGCCTCCAATTCTTTATAAAACCAAGTGGGATTTTTCCTAATATGGGGGTTGTCTGTTTTAATGCATTCAATTCTTGCCTGGAAAGGGCTTGTGAACAAATTGGGTATCATGTTTAGCGGGCTGTATGATTGGCTTACCTTGATTATCAAGGACAGGGCTTCCCTGAGCATCAAGCATAGCCTGCTGTGGTATGGTATATAAACGGGCGCCACCTCTTGCATAGGGAGCTGGCAACTAGGTCATTTTTGTAATTTTAAAAGTGCTGTTAAGTGGATGAGTTGCTCTGGGATACTCATTATGGATGCTTTGTCTATTATGAGTTTCAAGTGTTGAACTCCGCAGAATTCTCTAACTCGCCTTCCTCATTCTGTTGCATAATTGCATCCAACATTAGCATGCATCTGCATTTGAGGGACGTACTACAAATGACTGAAAGAGGGGTCAAAGCGGTGGCCCATCTAAGGGCGGTATGTGTTATTAACTGTAATTCTTCATCTGACACACAAGATTCTTTACATGCTGTAATAATAACAGGTTTTGGACATATCCAGAAGTATTTGTTTCGGTTTCTAATTGCAGTCAGGCTTTCTTTCTCAAGTCCCTTCATTTCATCAAATACATCCCAAAGTCCTTTAACATGTCAAAAGGCATCCTTCTCCAAATGACAAGAGAAGGCAGTTAGATTCAAATCTTGTAAGTCCCTAGGAATTGGATTTGAATCTCATCACCCAAACATTCTATCAAAATTAGTCACTCAGGACCATGGGTTTCAAGTACTTCCTCAACCACAACCGAAAAATCCGGCCCCCTCAATGTCCTGCATTGGGTAGGCATTAAAGCGGCTTGTGTATTCCTAATAAAAGTTTGTAATTTCTCTACCTTTTATTTAGTCAGTGGGCCCTGTATATATTCACTGGGAGGATTTAGGCTGGCATCTGATATATCGTCTTCTATCGAGGGGGCAAATCTTGGGGATCAGGGAAAGTGGGAGGAAGTTTAGGGCCCGGGAGCCCCACTACTAATGGGCTCTGTGGTGGACCATACAGAGGAGGAGGCGCAGAAGAAAGGAGATGTTGGCAAGGGTTATTAATGATCTGTTCTTTTACGGGAACTTGGGTAGTAGTAGGTATAACAGGGTAAATTCCTGTTCTTTGTAGCTGACAATCTTTATGTATTTCTCGATTATTTTGTTGATATTTCTGCTATCATGAACTAAAGCTTTTTCAGCCCATGACATATGTCTTAGAGCAAATTTCTGTTCGCGTTTTATCTTCTGCGTGGCTTCCGTGCGCTAATCCTGGATAACCTCAAAGGCGGAGCATCTAGCCTTATTTTTTAATAATACAGATTCTAAATGCTGAATTATTGATAAATCAAAAGAGCCATTTTCTGGCATCGTAAGCTAGGCATATCTTTAGTCTGTTTGTGCCTTGAACTGTTAAATACAATTTCCCCTAACCCGTATTTGACATATATCTCGTATGCCGGGGTACCTTCTGGTGGTGCAGGCTGAATAAATTCTAAGTTGTTCACAAAGCGAAACGCAACAAAGTACGGACCAACATTTACAAAGTTTACTGGGATCAGGCATCATAAAACATTCTGATTTTTTCCTGGCAAAAGAAGGTATTTGCAAATATCTTCGGTTTGACCCCACCAACCAAGTGTTACCTGCCAAACAGATAACAGATCTACTTACTGACAACGTTCAGTCTCAGTTGTTTTGGGCAAAATATTACGTGCAATTCAAAGGGCACCCGTCTATGGAGAGAAGTCCGCCGATGGAGGCTAGTGTCAGCTGCGAGTATTCAACTCTCTATGATGGCAGGGATCCCTGAAACCAAGCAGTCCATTCAGCAGTTTCCTCTCCATCATGTCTAACCAAGGTGCCCTCCTCCTCGATGGGGCCCCACCATTGGCACCATTTTGAGACTTTTAATCAATTATATCCCAAACCGAGACTTGTAAGCGCTATAATTCAAACTAAGTAGAGTATCTGAGACATAGATTCAAAATTGCAAGGTAAGATTTATTTTGCGCATATCATACACTTCAGCGTACTTCAGGTTCAACCACGACCAGTATTTCATGGAGAGTGGAGAAGTGAAGTGCCTGAATAGTACACTGCATCCCCTTTTATACAAAAAATTAAGCCTTCATCAGCATAGGTTATTTGTTATTCATTTGCAAGAGATAACAACACATATGTTCAGACTACATACACAATAATGCCCTAATCCCCAGAAGGCAGAACAAATTTCATATTCAACAGATGTTATTTTTACATCAAAAGTCTTCACTTTGCTTATGGCTTTCATTACAAGCTCTATCTGCCAGTTCACGGAAGGTGACTTATGTTTGAGGCCTTAAACACAGAATCCACTTGCCCGCTGCTCCAACAATGGTCACCCTATTAGCACAACCTTTAAAAGATACCTTTCATGCATTTAACGAAGTAGAAGGGCTGAACACTGACTCGTGTAACTAACCTCTGCTTAGAGCGGCCAGTCTTCACATAACATGTATTAAAGAGAATAGAGCCATATTGGAACAGCCTTACCTACTTCGCGGAATAGGAGGACCTATCCTTAATATTAGCTAACCTAAGTTTATCGGCAAAGGCCAGCAGACTGATACTTGCCCTCTGCACAGACACAGCCTTTTCTTGTAATGACTGACACAGAAAGCCGTGATCACGTTTCTATTTTGTTTCTAATCAATGACTGACAAATGTGACCCCATTTTGATTATTACTAAAAGAACAGGATTTTGTTCACGAAAAATGGATTTAGCTTAGCGCTAACAAAGATGCATATTATAATTATATTCTAACAAAACAGCACCAGGTCCCAATTTTGCATAAAACTGTCCCAAATTAGGCCCTGTTTAAGCAGTTAACAGAAGAAAACTGGGTGGTTGAAAGAGGATCATTCAAGCTTGCTCCCTCTGTACAATCTGCATTAAAGCCCCCCATATTGTGATATTGTGTGGATGTTCTTGCTCAATCCAATCATTAATGATCTCATCCAGAGCTGCTTGTAGGAGATCATAGGACACCATAGCAGAATTCCAGTACAAGTTTACTATAAGAAGTTATGTTGCCGATATTTCCAAGTACAAATCTACAGCGATGGCACCCTCAATTGTAGAGCAAATTTCACTGGAACGTGAACGAAGATTTGTCAATTACAATTGCCTGTCCTCCAGAAGGGTGCCCGGAGGACCCCATGGGTGCAAATATAGAGAATGTTTATAAGCCCTCTGGGTCAAAGTGGCCGGCTGCCTTTGTTTCTGGAAAAGTAATATAGGATGATCTAGAAAAAAACGTTTAGAATTGAAAGCCCATAGTACATTATTCAGGCCGCACACGTTCCAAGATAGACATCTCAAATTTGTAGGATTAAAGATTAATGTGCCCTAAAGGTACTTTCGACTTCTCATTTTTTTAAAAAAAAGGCGCACCTCGGAATTACTTGAAAGTGCTGCTGTGCTGTGGGTATCTGCTGCTGGAGGATCTTGCTGCTGTACCCTGAGGACTGCTGCCGTCGCCGTCTATCTGAGTGTTTTGTGCCCCATGCGCAAGAGGAAGGACACTTCTGTGCAATGCGGGACTTCTGAACCCAGAGTAAATATTAGCAGTGCTTACTTTCAGCTTTCTAACTGGCCGACTTCTTGTGAACTGGGACTTTGGTCTTTGGCCTCAGGACTTTGGACTTGTGCTTTGGTGCTTTGGTGGGAGGGGAGTCTCACTACGTTGCCGCTAGATATTTACGTATTGCCTTTTTTCCCCCCTCTTTAGATTCACTGTGTTTCGGCTTTGGGACTCCGCCCCCCGGTGTTCCACCCACCCTCCTCCTAGCCTACATAGCACTATGTGTGTGAGCACCCGCGCGCGTACCTCGGAAGTACTTGAAAGTACTGTTGTGCTGTTAGGCTGGGAGGGTGGTGGTTGAGGGTTCAGCTGTTGGGCTGCCTGGCACTGTATCAGGGGTACCTCTTGGGGGGGGGGGGGGGAGTCTCCTAGAGGCTGAGGAACGAAGACTGTAATTTTAAGATACTGTTGGCAATTGGTGACTCACTGTTGGCTCTCATATGCACCCCGGAGCTGGTGTGTTAGAGGGAGCGCGAGGTCTGAGAATCTCATTCATTGTATTGACCAATCCTAAAGTAATTACGGGGGCTCGTATTATACCTATGCTGTGTTCTACTGCCATCAGGGGCTGTATGAGTTGTAGTTATTCCTGAGTAATGATACATACTTGAATTTGGCTCTTACTTTGTTCTTCTATTCGTATTTGGATCAGTGAGCACACACATCCATTTTGAATCTATCTCACCTGCCCAACTACTGCAGAAAGGTAGCTTATAGTCTTGCCTTCAGCTAAACCCAAAACTATTGGCTCAGGCTCTGACTCTGTGAGTTTATCAGCATAATGGTGAACAGCTTCCGTAGTGGCCGGAAAATCCATGATTCACCAAAGGAGCGTGATGGAGAACTAGCAGCGCATCATTCGGGTGCCTCTGGCTGTGTTTCGTTATGTCCACACTCTCAGGTGGCACTTATTGGTGAGGGGTCTTCTACGTGTGAGGATGGGCCCCACTTGATGTGTATGGAGGTCCCGCGTCCTCTTGAAGCCTCTGTAAATGTGTCTCGGGCTAGCTCTTTGAAAGGGCAACTCGGAGGGGTCGACAGAAGCTCCTGCACCTATTAAAACCTATAAGCTAACAGAGATGAATAAAAGTGACAATATGAAAGGTATTGGTCTCCCGACTGCAATAGATCTACCAGCGGACTCAGGGAGACTATTAAGCCATATGGGAATTGAGCCTATGAGACCAAAATGTACTGCTGTATCCTGAGTTGGGGAAAAGGATGAGGTTTTCTCTGGGCCCCTCTACCCCGGTGACTCAAAACAGATATGGAATGGAGAATGTTCATATGTTCAGTAAAATGGAAGAGAAAAATCCAAGACAGCAGAGGAATGATGCAATTGGAAATCACAAGGGTGATTATTCCACCAATGATTTTGGCAATATAAAATCCAGCTCACCATCTGATGGGATACCCAATCCCAATCAAATGGGAGCTTTATCTTTGTCCGCTCATGAACTAGCTGTGTTTACATCCTCAAAAAATCCTGAGGTATGGCCCTTCGAATTGGGTAAGCCGATTGAACATTAGATTTCGGATCTAGAAGCCCCAGACAAAGAGTTCCCAGTGATGACGAGACTCCTGAATCTGCTGGTCAGGGGCCATGAGCAGACCCATTGCGAACTTGCCGTACTGAAGGGTGCACTTGTGGAGGTCCTAACTAAAATAAGTAAGATTGAAGGATTTCTATTTGCATGTGACGCCTTGGCTGCATTGACGGTGGCAAAAAATACTCAAATAGTTGACAAAGTTGACCTGTGCAGCCGGATCCTCCCCACTGTGCAGTTAACTTAGAAGCGCGCTCTATTCCCATGGGAACCTGGGACGTAGATACTGTAGCTGTTCCTCCCACGCCTCCCCCCAAAGGTTCCAGTGACTACGCAGAATGTCACCCTGGGTGCCGGAAGTGCTGAGTGCTCTGGAACACTGGGTGTTGAAAGTGTAGCTGTCCATTCCGCCCCCCCGGTCCCCACAGTCCTGGTGAATTTGCCGACTGGCACCGGCTGCAGTGAGGGGTCTGAGATCCAAAGTACGATTGGTACCACGGATGAAGGTACTATCCTGACCTTAGATATGCCATCGATCATGGGTTGGGAATGCAAGACCCCGTTTAATGGGAAAACTAGCCTAAATAGATCAGCGATATTAAAGGCCTTTCAGGCCATACCATCTTTGAGAACCATTAGATCCCATGACATCGTATGGGTCGGCCTCTCCCCTAACAATCATACCAGGATGATATGTGGGTATCACTCCCATATCATTATGAAATTGATTTGGTCCCAAAGATGGGATTTTGGATTGCTTGGATTAACCTCATACATATTTTGTACAGAGGCTCAAGCAAACAACTTTGTGGAGCAACCGCCACCGAGACCGATGTTACCCTTTAATTTATGACCTTTGCCGTGGTATTTACTGGTCCTAGGGGTTCCCAGACCCAGGCCCCCAATCCTGTCACAGAATACTAGAATGAGGGACCGGGGATGACACTCATGTCATGGAATGTATGTGGTTGTAGAAATCAGGACAGTAGCCGGAGTGGAGTTTTGTAGACCTTTATTACACAATGTCTTAACCACAGTAGTTGGACTCCAGGTTGACCCCACAGTTACTTCACTGTGAGTAAAAGGCACCAGGAGTTCCTCTTCTCTTTAAGTGTCTCCTACTCTCACGGACCCGGATAGGCCCACCAGTTGCTCTCACTCTCCTCTCCTTCTCCCTGCAAAAAGCAACAAAAATGCCATTAGGCCAGTCCCTTTTATACCTGGTGTTTGGAGGGAAAAAGGGCCAATCGGGGACAACTTCCCTCCCCCCCTGTCCGATTGGTGGGGACTCTAGGCACCCACCCTCTATGAATAGAGCTGCCTCCTCCCCTCCTCCTCCTTTATTCTGGCTGCCTGGTTCCGGCTTCCCCTCCCTGTTGTCAGCCACGCCCTCTCCATCGGCCCCGCTGTCTTGATATGGGCAAAATCTTCCTCGGGGCCAGCCCTTTGAGAGCAAAAAATACCCAATTCAGCCCAAAATACAGGTTCTATTGTGCTGAGCAGTGATCTCATGCTAGTGACAAATGACACCTTCAATAAGTTTTAGCATATTTATTCTAAGCAGTGAATTTCATATACATTTGGGATTCAAGTTAGAGAATATTACAAAGCATAAAACTTAGAGAAATGCAAAATATAGTGAAACATGGAACATAGAGAAACATAGAGAAATATAGAGAAACATAGAGAAACACAGTCTTACGTCCCTTTCATCAGCACTGGGAGACCTTGGCTCTCATAAGCTAGCTGTAAACAAGCCCCGCTCAGAGAAGAGTGCTGTAGGATGCCGTCAGAGCTCAAATTCCGGGCACTTGACCCTGCACGAATCAAGTCCACAGGACGATCTCCCCCCGAGTCATGGGAGCATGGATATTTTATAATCTCGTGCTGCCCGTCCATGACGCACAGTTCCAGAACTTTCCCTGTGCAAAATATAGGCTGGCTCATGGAAAAAACCCAACTCTGTTAATTTCCACTGCTCCTTCTGAGCCCCTCCCTGGCTCCCATCTGCGCGAAAGCTGAGGAATGTCTTATCAGTGCCTTCCCAGAGAAAAGGAAGATTAGCTTGGAGCCATGCAGGGAGACTGTTAGTGAGGCAGAATATTCTAAGGGAAGCAGGGATGTATTAACCCCATCTGCAAGCTCTAAAAGGCATGCACTCATAGCTTAGTGTTTATAGCGCTTAAGACTGGCTATCTAAGCGCTATATAGGTGCCATAATGTTCCAAACACTCCAAAAATGTCCATTAGCTACAGAGCTAGGGCCCTCTCCCTGCCTGTCTATCAATAATGCATAATGTGACCTATCACTCCTACTAGGCCTGCATATTCCTTGTAGCTCACTACTGCATAATGGAAGTGCTACAACAGACTACTGTCAGCATTTTTAGCATATACTTTGAATACACTATTGGCTTTCAGCGGCTACTGCTGTCATCTAAAGCCCTGATTGGCAAGGTTGCAATTTCGTGTATCGCTACACCCGCCCCCCCAACATGGTGTCTCCCTCGAGGCATGCCTCCCGGAGGCCCGTCCTGCTTGAGGCCCCATGCTACTATTCGCGGTCTGCCCTGCATGAGATAAGGAAGGGGTTCTGTTTGGTTCCCCCTGATGGGTTCCTGCCCAGCTGTCTGGCGCACCTCCGACGCCGAGCGGTCGCCACGAGTCGGGCTCTATAGTTCCTGAGCCTCGCCGCCGGAGGCCGCCGAGTTACGCTGCGTTTGCGGGTCTCCCAGCTGCAGCGCCAGTGAACCCGGTCCTCGTGGACACACACGGCGCTGCGGCTGTGAGCACCCGCGGCGCTGTGGCTGTAACGCCGGCACTGTCGCGGGACGCCGACAAGGCTCTCCCTTCCACAGGGACGCCTTCCTGGCGCCCGCCCTCCGCATCGCACACGCCCGCGGTACATCGGGCTCCTCTGGCCGTGCGTCCAGGTCTCCGTCCACCCTCACATCCTCACATACCCCCACCACAGATCCAGGCCGGTCGGGCCGGATTGAACTCCTGGACAAGTAATCCGCCACCAGCTGAAAGCTGGCAGGTCTATGCAAGGTAACGAAGTCGAAGGGCTGGAGGGACAGGAACCATCGTAGAACTCGTTGGTTGGTGTCCTTGTGTCTCGCCAACCACTGTAGTGGTGCATGGTCGGTACATAACGTAAACTTCCTCCCCAGTAGGTAGTATCGCAAGGAATCCACCGCCCATTTATTGGCGAGACATTCCTTTTCGATAGTGGAATACGCTAACTCATGCGGAAGGAGCTTCCGACTGACAAAACAGATCGGTCGCAGGAACCCGTCTACCTCCTGCGTCAGGACCGTCCCCAACCCCATGCCAGAGGCATCCGTCTGCAGGAAAAAATGCTTCCGGAAGTCCGGGCATACCAACACTGGGTGGGATGATATACTGTGTTCAGCCCCTCAACGGCCAGTATGGCTGCGTGATTGGTTGACAGGTCTGGGGAACCCCCGATTTTCAACGCCTCGGTCAGTGGCGCAGCCAGGGAAGAAAAACCGGGAATAAAGCGCCTATAGTACCCTATAAACCCCAAGAGGGCCCTAATTTGTTTTCTGTTAGTTGGTACTGGGATCCCCTGAATAGCCTCGATTTTGGACACCTGTGGTCGAATCACGCCGCCACCGACTATATGTCAGAGGTACTTGGTTTCCTGGGTCCCTAGTACCGATTTTGCTGGGTTGATGTGGAGTCCGGCCTGGGTCAGGGTGCCGACCACCTTGCGTAGATGGGTTAGATGGTCATTCCATGATGCGCTGTATATCACAATGTCGTCTAGGTAGGCTGCCGCGTACTGGTCGTGGGGCTGTAGGAGGACGTCCATCAGCCTCTGAAAGGTGGCCGGAGCCCCATGCAACCCGAATGGTAGCACTTTATATTGAAAGAGCCCCTGGGGTGTAGCAAATGCATTTTTTTCTTTGTCAGATTCCCGTAGTGGGATCTGCCAGTTTCCCTTGGTGAGGTCCAAGGTACTGAGGTAACGGGCAGCACCCAGCCTTTCCAGCAGTTCATCCATCCTGGCCATGGGATGGGCTTCGTATTGGGATATCCGGTTGAGTTGCCTAAAGTCCATACAAAATCGTACAGCCCCGTCTGGCTTGGGTACGAGTACGATTGGAGAACACCACGCACTGGTTGAGGGTTCAATGATATCCAACCTAATCATTTCTTCGATCTCTTTCTTGATGATCAACCTTCGGGCCTCTGGGATCCTGTAGGGTCTCAGCCGGACTATCTGTCCGTTTAGGGTTTCGATACGATGCTCCATTAGGTCGGTCCTTCCAGGTAAATGGGAGAAGGTGTTGCGGTGTGGTTTGAGCATCTCCAGGATCTCGTTCTTCATGTGTTCAGTGAGTGTTTCACCCCACTGCACCGCATCCAATTGGCCGGTTGCGTGTAACAACCCCGTATCCTGGGTGGCCAGAATATCGACCGGTGCAGGCTCGGTCCAATTCTTTAGTAGGTTTATATGGTAAACCTTATATGATGGGCTTCGGTCAGGTTGGTATATCCGGTAATTCACTGGTCCCACCACGTCATTCACCACATAAGGACCTCTCCACCGAGCCAACATTTTGTTCGTACTGGTGGGTAGTAACACCAGTACCTTATCCCCTGGTTCTAGCTTTCTTAGGCGACAGCCCTTGTTGTATGTCTTCTCCTGCCGGTCTTGGGCTATACTTAGATGGGATTCTGCTAGTCCCCTTAAAGTAGATAGATGGTTCTTAAGGTCCTCAGCGTACTCGGTGAGGGATGTTTCCTTAGTGTTTTCCCAATCCTCTTTAACCAGATCTAGGATTGTTCTGGGCTGTCTTCCAAACAGCAGCTCGAATGGGGAGAATCCTGTCGAGGACTGGGGGGTGTCCCTTAATACCATTAGGATCAGGGGTATGACTCTATCCCAGTCCTTCCCCTCCGGGCCTGTTCCCCTCTTCATCATTTTCTTTATTGTTTGGTTGTACCTCTCCACCAACCCATCCGTTTGGGGGTGGTAGACTGAGGTACGCAGCCGTCTGATCTGTAGTCTTTCACAGACTTGTCGCATGACAGCCGACATGAAGTTTGTACCCTGATCGGTGAGGATTTCGGTGGGTAGGCGGACCCGTGCGAAGTAGGGTATGAGCTGGTCACATATCTGGTTAGCCGACGTCCCCTTTAGGGGGGAAGGCCTCGGGGTACCGGGTGGCATAGTCCACAATGACCAGCAGGTATTGATATCCACGACTGACTGGCTCGAGCGGGCCTACCAGATCTATACCTATCCTTTTGAAAGGGTATGGTGATCAAGGGCATCCGCTGCAGAGGCGCTTTGGCTGGTTTTTCCCCACTCGTCAACTGGCAGATTTTGCATTCCTTACAGAATTTCGCCACCTCCCCATAGACCCCCGGCCAGTAGAAACGTTTCAGAATGTTTTGCTGTGTCTTTAGGGAGGCCATATGGCCGCCACAAGGGTGATTATGTGCCAACTGGAGGACAATGCCCCTGTGTGTTTTGGGCAGGAGTAGTTGTTCCCTCCGTGCTCCTCCCTCTTCTTGGTAAACCCGATAGAGTAGGCCCTGTCTAGATGTAAACCCGGCTCACTTGGTCAGGTCTGGGTCCCCATTAGTGATGGCCCTTTCGCGGGCCAATGTTAAGGTAGGGTCTGTCAGGGTTTCTTCCCGGATGGAATCCTCATGGTCCTCCGGGTTCCAGGCTATCCGTTGGGTGGCATACATGGATGCGCACCGAGCAAGGCGATCTTCCCTTCTTTTCCTAGTGGTTTCCTCTCGTCCCTGGGTGTTCGGGGGATGGGCTCCCTGGCAAAGGGTGCTTCTTCCCACCATCCCTCGTCTAGGGCTTTGATAGTCTGGTGGAAGTGGGGTAGATCGGTCCCAATCAGCACTGGGGCGGGTAAGGAGGGGAGGACGGCAGCTCTCATCTCTGCAATGTTAGGGCCCACCTCTACTGTTATGGATTTCATGGGGTAGGTCCTCACATCCCCCATGTATACATCGAATTGGGATACTAACATTGGTGAGGTAAGGAGAATCACTTACGGTTGGTAGTACCGCCGTCTGTCGACTTCTACTGTCGAGTAGGGCCCTGGCTTGGTTCCCGTCTACCCGGACGTCCATCTTGTAGAGACCTTGGCATCTTGGTCCTTGCTCGGTCCTCATGAATCCGATCTCCATCGGCTCGGTGCCTCTCTTCCGGGGACAAAACCGGGCTATATGGCCCCACTCGCCACAGTCATAACATTGCGGTTGTCGGTATCCTGTGGACATTGGGTGGATCGCGGGTCGGGACCGCTCCTCTTCTCCTCGGATCCAGAAGGGCGTCCTTCCGTTGCTCTCCATTTGGGAAGCCCTCCTCGCAGGCTCTTAGTTGGGAGGGGTTTCAACGGTGGCATCGGCTTGCGAATGGGAGATCCGACTCCAAAGGGTTTACCCGCTCCCCCTGCCTTTTGGTAGGCCGACGCTATGTCCACCGCCTCAGATAAGGTGGGCCTGTGATGTTGTCGGACCCATCTTTGCATCGGAGGGGGTAGGGCCTCAATGAACTGCTTGAGGGTGACTTTATCTAAGACATCTTGGAGGCCTGTTCCCGGTACTTGTAACCATTTCTCGGTGAGGTCTTTAACCCGGTAGAAGAGTTGTCGGGGGTTCTCACCCGGTTTGAGTTTAGTGTCGCGCAGCCTCATTCTGTAGGCCTCTTCGTCAAGTCCTAACCGGTCCAATACTGCCTTTTTGATTTCAGCGTAAGGCGTGGTTCCGTTTGGGTTAACGGCCTGGTAGGCACCTTGCATGATGCCAGACAAAAGGGGAGCAACATACTGGCCCCAGCGTTCCACCGGCCACTGAGCGTTTCGGGCGATTCTCTCGAACGTGGTGAAAAAGAAAGCCGGGTCTTCGCCTTCCTTGAATTTTTGCAACACTGCGGAAGGGACCATGGGCTGGTTTCGGGTGCCGGTGACAGCATCCGTCAGGTGTTTTATCGTCTCTTGGTGTTTGTCTTGAGAAGTGGACTGCAGGGTACCTTGCAATTGTATTGCCTGCTGAAAGGCTTGGCGATCAGCGGCCGCCTGCTGGGCCTGCAGTTGGAAGAGCTGTTGTAACTGTTGTTGCCCTTCTGACAGTGTCTGTATTATTTTCTCCATCGCGTTCTCTTTAATCCTGCCGACTACGCCACTTGTAGAAATCAGGACAGTAGCCGAAGTGGAGTTTTGTAGACCTTTATTACACAATGTCTTAACCACGGTAGTTGGACTCCAGGTTGACCCCACAGTTACTTCACTGTGAGTAAAAGGCACCAGGAGTTCCTCTTCTCTTTAAGTGTCTCCTACTCTCACGGACCCGGATAGGCCCACCAGTTACTCTCACTCTCCTCTCCTTCTCCCTGCAAAAAGCAACAAAAATGCCATTAGGCCAGTCCCTTTTATACCTGGTGTTTGGAGGGAAAAAGGGCCAATCGAGGACAACTTCCCTCCCCCCCTGTCCGATTGGTGGGGACTCTAGGCACCCACCCTCTATGAATAGAGCTGCCTCCTCCCCTCCTCCTCCTTTATTCTGGCTGCCTGGTTCCGGCTTCCCTCCCTGTTGTTAGCCACGCTCTCTCCATCGGCCCCGCCCCCCCCCAACATGGTGTCTCCCTCGAGGCATGCCTCCCGGAGGCCCGTCCTGCTTGAGGCCCCATGCTACTATTCGGGGTCTGCCCTGCATGAGGTAAGGAGGGGGTTCTGTTTGGTTCCCCCTGATGGGTTCCTGCCCAGCTGTCTGGCGCACCTCCGACGCCGAGCGGTCGGCACGAGTCGGCCTCTATAGTTCCCGAGCCTCGCCGCGGCTCGCCGCCGGAGGCCACCGAGGTACGCTGCGTTCGCGGGTCTCGCAGCCGCAGCGCCAGTGAACCTGGTCCTCGTGGACACACGCGGCGCTGCGACTGTGAGCACCCGTGGCGCTGTGGCTGTAACGCCGGCACTGTCGCGGGACGCCGACAAGGCTCTCCCTTCCACAGGGACGCCTTCCCGGTGCCCGCCCTCAGCGTCTCACACGCCCGCGGTACAGCGGGCTCCTCTGGCCGTGCGTCCCGCTCTCCGTCCACCCTCACATCCTCACAGTGGTCTTCAACATTTTTGGGAATGGGCCACCCACCTTGATGAGTAGTCCCGCCCTGAGATAGTGCTAATACAAGAAACTATGCATAGGGGCCAATTTGAGGTGGATGGTTACTACACACACATTCAACCTGCAGTGAAGGGTGAATTGGGGCGTCCTTCAGGTGGCCTAGCTGTTCTGATAGATAAAGCCAGTAGAATCTCCTCTGTATTTGTTTTTGCAGAGTATTCTATCCTAGCAGTTCATATAAGCTTCCTTGGTAATGCCTTGAGGGAGATTCTGGTTATCTGCTTTTATTGGAACAAAATGGTTGCATCATTTCTAGAAGTGTCTAACCAACTAGATAAAATTCTCGAGGATGCCTTTTGTAATGACTCCAACACTAAGGTCATTGTGGGGGTGTATTTTAATTCAACGTGCATAGAGATGGGTGATGCATGCAATCCTCCTTATTACCATGTAGGTATGACCTCTAGACTCAATGGAAAAAGATGGGTTGATTATTTCATTACATGGGATATCCAACTAGTGCCCTCAAACCCGGGGCTGTTTGTGCATACCTGGTCACGAGGGCCCTATTGCTTCCAGGTTTATTACTTTTTTGTCTCTACTACACTTTTAGCTAATATTGATAGGATGCTTATATGTGATCTTGCTCGGAGGGGATCATTTAGCTTTGAATCTTACCCTGAATGAAGGTATAAGGCGCTTTTCTTCTAATCCTCCACTAAGTTTAGTTGTAGCTGACCGTGCCGCCATATCAGTGAGGTGGGATTATAAAACATGTCATAGGTTGGTGTCCCTTTTTAAGGGAGGACCCCCTGATCACTTATCCAGTCGATCGTTTAGGAGCAGGCTGTATATATACAGAACGCCAAAACCACACGAGAATCCTGCTGCATATAAAGCAGTTGGCCCTATCACAGAATACAAGAAAGTTAGTGCCTAGCCATCGCCACTGTTATAACATCACAGTGGCTAATTTGTGCAACGCAAAAAGGAAAGATTTACGAGATCTGGGCTCAGTGAAACTTGATTGGGATACCTACCAACAACTGAAACAAAAGATTAACCAACGGTATCGGAATAGTATAAAGATGATGAAACATGAATTAATGTTAGGTGATAATCGGAGGATGTTTCACCATCTCTTAAATTGCTATGCTAGACCGGTGTGGTCCATGTTGAGAGCTATGTCCTCCATCTTGGTGTGCTGCCATCATCATCCCTATTTATATAAAAAAGGGGAGTTGGGATGACCCTAATAACTTTAGGCCTATAGCCCTGATGGATGCATCTGCCAACATTTTTACCCTTTTGCTACTTGAGATACTTCAGCACTACATAGTCCTTCTTGATTTATTTCCACGAGCCCAAATTGGTTTTGGCAAATAAATGGGATACCCACTAAATGCTACCATTGTGGCCCATGTATATGCCAAAACCAAAACCTCACGCACCGGGCCTACTTATATGGCGGCACTAGACCTTACTTCCGCTTTTGATACGGTCATACGCTCGGTTTTATGGGAGAAGATGATTGCCCTGGGTATTCCATGTTACCTAGTAGCTATGATCGCTCTCCTTCATGAAAATACAAACTACAGGATTAGCTTGACAAAGGAGGGGGCCATGACCGATTTGCTCCCAACTGCTATAGGCCTCAAGCAGGGATGCAACCTGGCCGCTATCCCTTTTAATCTATATTTAGTGGACCTGGAAGCCGCCTGGGGCGATGCAGTCATGTTTACGGTTAAGATGGGCCGGTTAACCATTAATTGGTTGGGCTTCGCAGATGTTCTGTTATTTATGGATTGCATACCTTTTGGCCTAGAGGCTAAATTATCATCGTTGCAGCATTATGCGCTTAAGAATAATCTTCCGGTCAATCCAGTGAAGTCCTTTATTGTCGTATTTGCATATGGTAAAAAATGAACAGCTAAATTCACATGGAAAATTAATGAGGTTATAATACCCAAGGTTCAAGCAATAAGATATTTGGGATACCAGCTTGCATCCAATTATTCGGTAACCATGTGAAAAGAGGTTATTAACACAAAAGTGAAGCAATTGACTTCACAAATGAAGATAATCTACCATCGTTATAGTAAATTCTCTTTGTTGCCTTGCATACAATTCTACCTATTTAAGGTTGAACCCATCATCTTGTATGCTTTATATATGTGCATATGTGACATGGAGGAATTACTGGATTGGGTACAGGGCGTACTGTGGAAGAAGACTCTTGGGTTAGCAATGTCCATTCCCAATATTATGATATGTCATGAACTGGGTATTCTGCCATTGTCGGTCAAATGACACTGGCGTTTGTTGAACGGCTACAGCAAAATGTTGATGCCACCTAAACAATCTCTATATGTAGATTTTGCCGGGTTACTAAACGAGGGACGACTGCCCTCAGTTATGAGATTTAAACATAAAATGGAAAAAATCTTGGAGGAGGCCTCGATTGATAAAGACGAATTAGTGCTTGGTACTCCAGCTTGCAAAAGAACATTTCAAACCTTTTACTGGGGTCTCTTATTGGACAAAATAGATGAGAGTAAGTCCTACTACGAGTACGCTAGGTTCACATGGAAATTGGGTGAGCGTGCACGCTATTTAAAGATTTTCCCGTGCAGTATTGCCAGAATGGTCTACCTACGCTTTAAACTGAGCCAATTAATGACCAATGAAAGACTTCTACAGTGGGGATATAAAGAAGCCACTTCGATATTGGGCAGGTGCCACATTTGTACCCAATTTTGTGAATTGGAAACTCTTAAACATCTATGACCTGCCCGTTTTTTGCTTCTCAGTGGGCGGTCATATTTGGCTCATTTTTGTATTCCGACTCTATCAATTGGAAACAGTCCTTGTGGGAGCGATGTATGTGGGGTACCAGCCAACGGCTTCTGCTAAGGTTAACTCAACTTCTGTTAATTATTTAAGAAGTCTTAGTCATCAAAATAAAAGGAGGCATTGATATGTTGCAATCTCCTTAAATACTGGGGAGGAGTTCTGCTATTGTAGGGCCCTATCAACTGGAAGGATGGTTTTATAATGTAGAAAAGTAATTTGATGATCTTTCATTCATTATTATAGGATATTTTTTCTAATCTTTTAAATGAACTCGTAGCCTTAAGCCTGATAATCTCTTATATGACCTGTATATAGACGTTTAAAAACCTTAAAGACTCAAAATCAGTTTGATTGTAATCTGTCTGTTACGTTATAGGTATTGGCAATTGTCCCAGTATAAGAATCCTAGTTTGGCCTGAGCCAGTGTTAGCATAGTTTTATTATTTTATTTCTTCTTGTCTCGCTGCAATGGAAAGTTAATTTCTTAATTATATTTGTATTGTTGAACTGTTTTTATTATGTGAATTTAGTATGATGAATTGAAACAGAAAGTATTATGGTGTATATTTTGTCTATTGTGAAAATAACATTTTGTAAAGGTTTTTGTTAAACCATACACAATAATAAAAAAAGATTTGTGTTTTTCAGTACAAAAGTACATTTACACAAAAAGAGAACACAAAAAGAGAACAGAAGATTATAAAACAAGTTAGTTCCAATTAATATAATACACATAATAAAGTGCCCTCAAACATTATTTTAACATCCAAACTCTAGTAAAAAATATGAAGACATAAAATGAAAACAGCCAAACTCCAATATGAGTATATGGAAACATAAACATAAAGCAGTATCATAACTTTGAAATGAAAAATTATCGCTCTTGAGCATTCAGCACTCGCTTAGATATCCTCCAATTGAGCCAAATCTCTCATACCTTGTTCAGATGCTGCTCTGTCCAATTTGGGGAAAAAACCTCTTCGCATCCTAACCAAGGCTAAAATAAGTGATGTTTGTGGGGTAGTTATGAGCCTGTACCTGTAAAGGTGCATTTACACATCTTTCAAAGCATTTCAAAGCATTTAATTCTCAAGTCCAAAAAGGTTGGACAACTCATTACAAGATGGCAGCCCCCATATTACACAATATACAGGTCATCATACCCTTTGGAATACCCAACTTTGGCCCAGTATATTTTATTTTAATGTAGGGAGGCATTGTAATCTAATCCTTAGGTACCAATATCTCGTTCTTGAAGATGGGCATTTCACTAAATAGTCTCTAGGTTCCATTATGGGAAGGAAGACATTTTCCTTACCCGAATAGTACTTCAGTCTGCCCAGATCTTGTACATCCATAATTCCATTCCAGATTTGAATCTTTTTCTTTGACACTACTACGTGGTCTGTGCCCATCAGCTCTCCATCTTCCCTCATCCAACCTTCTTTAGATAGGGGGTTGTATCTGAAGACAGTTGTGCATTTACATAGAATCCGAGTGCAGATTTATCTGACCGCTTCAGATTACCCAATATGAAGAAGACTCATCCTGGTGTATTGTGCCCACCAGGAAATAAGCCCCAGTTCTAGTCTGACACTCACTGAACTGAAGCAGAGAGTCCCAACGCTCACTTAAAAATCCTAGCCTCAAGAGCATCAAAGAATTTCCTATCCCTGATATTCAGGAGTTCACACCCATAGAGGATGATTGGCAATACTTTAACTTTATAAAACTCAAAGAATGGTTTTAATGAGAAGGCGCATAGTTTGCTTTTTACAACCATCAAAACTGAGGTGCATGTGCGTATTTTTTCTTCAAAGCGTGCTTTCAGGTGTTCATAATGCTTTGCTACTGAGATTATAAATCCTAAATAGCATATGGATTCAACTTTCTTGATCAGTGTATTATTCAGTTTCCAGATAAAGCTCCTGAGCTTCCTGCGTGTCGTAGTGGTCAAGACGTAAGATTTACTCACGTTTATTTGTAAATGATTTTCCTTTAGATATTTTTCTAAACCTTCTAATTGCTTCTGTATTCATAGTTGCGTGTACTCCATGAGTATTAAATCTTCAGCATAAACTAAACACCTCATTTTCAAACTAGAAAGATTGGGCACGAAACACCCCATTCTTTGCTCTTTGCTCTTTGCCCATAGATGTGCTTGATATAGATTATATTTTGTGGGGACGAGCACGCACCCTTGATGTACCCCATGCTTTAGGGGGATCTTTCACGATAATTCATCCTGCATGTTGACTCTAATTTTGGTATAAAAGTTGGATGAAAGATAATGGGCCGAGATCTATCCCCCACTTTGCTAGTTTAGCCCACAATACAGCTATATTGATGTTATGAAAAGCGGTGGACTGGTCGACGGTGGCCACAAAGTGAGCAGCCAATATCTGACAGACCCGCTGTCAAAGTGATCCCGCTTACTAATGTCCCACTGCCTCTCCTAAACCCAGTTTGCAGCAGGCTTAAAATGTTTGTTCCCCTGCCCAGTGAGTGAGTTCGCCAATCAGTAGTGTCGCAAATACTTTAGAGGTGGTGTCGACAAGAGAAATGGGTCTGTAGGACGCTAGATTTTCTCTCTCCCCTCTTTTAAAGATGGGAACCAGTGTGGAGTTGTTCCAGGAAACGGAGCCGGTATGATCCTTCACAATATGGGTGAACAGATGGTAAAGGATTTCTGCAAGTGCGCTGGCTGGCTTTTAATAATGCTGTTTGTCACTCTATTTGGCCCAGAGGCTCCAGAGTTATTCAATTTATTAATGATAGACTCTATATCTCTCCGGTCAAATACCAGCGGGGCCTCTGTCCTCAGATGGGTATTCACACTAGTCGACCACACCTCCTCTTTGTCATTGGCCTCATATTTGCCTGTAAAGTAATCAAAGCAGACCTCATCCGAAACTCCAGATGACTGACAATGGGATTGACTATTACACTTGTTATTTAGAATCCACCAGATTGCACGAATGTCATGTGTAGCAAACTTACTCAGTAATTGCTGGTTTTTACATACATATTTCCCCCTGTGGTTTATTCTGCACCAGATTCTGAACTGTTGTTTCAGCTTTGATTTTTTCCTTTTGTTTTTCCTCACATGATTTTAGCAGGCATTTAACTAAAAGTCTCACCTCCTTTCTCGTTTGACTCTTTCGCCGTTGAATTTCCCTGTCAAATACATGATTTTTCCCAGCAATATAGATCTTAGTTTGAAGCTGTGTACTAGTATACCCCTGTTTTCTCAGTCTTAAAAGAAATTGGAGAATTTCCTTTGAACTGAGTGTTTAAACTTTTTTTCCATAGACAGATTGCACCACCCGTACGAGCGATCGGAATTGACTATCTCTAAGTTAGCACCATATTGTGCCAACCTGGTGCCCTGTCCAGACACCACTAAAGACCAACCTGATCGAAACTACTGGTTCTCTGGACAGTTGTAGCATTGTATGTTCACTTAACAACGTTTTTACTATATTGAATTCTACAATATCCTCCACCTTGAAGATTTTTAACGAAAATATTATCTATAATGGAATTAGAAAAGGCATTTCACCACGTCAGTACCTTGGATAGAGACTCCTGTAAGGAACTCATGGTGGTAACAGTAAAGACAGACACAAGTGATCACAGTTGAAGGGTGTTTATTAAACAGTATGCAGGTTGGAAAAACACTTAATCTAAACCTAAATCTAAGATGAGAGCAAGCATCGACCAACAAATGAAAATAAGGCAGTCCTAGTGGCACTGTGTCAAAATAAAAAGGGCCTATACTAAGAAACCTATTGCCAAACCTTACAACTAATACAAAAAGTGGTATGGGATAGTTCTCAAGAAAGGAAAGAAGTGTTCACAAATAATATGCAGGATGTAGGATGCGGTAGCTTGGGTCTCTCTCCCCCACGTTTTGATCATGGGGCAAGGTGGGATCTTGGAGCACAGCACAGCCTCCAGCTTACCCAGCACGAGACGACAGTTTTACTTGTAGCTATCAGGACCATCGATGGGCAAGTCTGGTTTGTCCTAAAAATCTCTTGCCTTCGAGGGCCTGACGTAGTCAAATAGCAAAACAAAAGTTCCTTCAATAAAATTAAAGTTAATTTCCTGGTTTTACTTAGGGTGAGGATTCTTCACCCCTAGGTTCCCCTCTTCTGGGTGCTGGCCCCTCTTTAGTTGCAGCCTTCCTCCAATGGGTTCCCTATGGGTTTTATTTCCTTCACAAATCTCAATGTCTTTTTAATCGAAGTGCTGGAATTACAAAAAAAACATCCAATAGCTTACCCCTGTTCATTCTCAATGTCTTTTTAAACCGGTCCAGTGGACATCCCGCTGCCGGGTTCACTCTTGTCAACACACTGTTTCTTGGGACTTTAGACTTGCCCCCTTCTCGTCAGCATCCCTCTTCCGGGTTCACTCTTGCTGACTTCACATTCACTTTCAATGCTTGCGGGGATTCACTTTTCTTGCTTTCTCACAGTTCTTAGGTCAAAGGCTTTTGACTGTACAGGGATTTTGCTTTACCTCCTGTATGACCACTTTGACCTTTCTTGATGGCTCTCCTACGGCCTTCTGGTAACTGTAGTTTAATTCAGAAGAGGATTGACCAGGGTTTCTCAGAGTAGCACCTAATTGATGCCGGCTCTCTTTTGCAGTTGGTCTTCCTTTTAAAATGTTACAGTTCTCACTTTGCGATTTTCATTCACCTCAGCCTGGTTCTTACCGGCTCTCCCCTTGACTCAGCAGCTGTGATGAACAGCTTGGCATTCCTCTTTAATGGAGTCGAGGCCGGTACCACGAGTCTCCCTCGCTCCGGCTTATCCGCGTCGTTACACTCTGTGTACTGTTGACATCTGCTGCAGCACACTTGGGCTATTGTCCTTAGCCTTACAATATTTCCAACAGAGGGTTTGCAGAGTTTTATCAAAAAGGGTACAGTTGTGTCTTTCCTCGTCAGCCTCTCGATATTCGCTGCTTTTCTCCTCCTTTTGACCTGCCGGGTCTCGATAGCTGTCTCGTCGCGCGATTTGCCTTACTCGTACTTTGGTCTCTTGCTCCACCTTTTATCCCTGTGGGGGAGGGAAAGGGGAGATAATGTGTGTGTAATTCTGCTCAATTGCCCGACTTTGTGAGGTAAACAGCTCTGGTGTTAGTCCGTTCACTGGTGTTTCGTGCAAAAGTGTTTGTGTTGGAAAGGGGGGGGGCAGTGGTTTTGAATGTCCTACATCGTAGGATGGGGAAAAGGTGTTGAAAGAAGGGGGATAGTGCATCTCACCCGTCGGTTTCCCACTCTCCGAGGACCTCCAGGTGATCCTCCCTCACTGGTCCACCCCCAGGAACTGGATCAAATGGCGATGGCCATATCCTGGCCACCTGAATGACAGTGATGTAGCCACATTTGCTTCACAGGGGAACCAGGAAAGAAAATCCACGTTTCCCTGGTCTTTTCCCTTCTGGTGTTCCACTGTGAAACAATAGGGCTGTAGGTCTAGAAACCATTGCATGACTGTAGGGTTGCACTCTTTGCGTTGGCTACTCCAGACTAAGGGTGAGTTGTCGGTAACCAGTGTAAACCTTCATCCCAATAGGTAGTACCTAAGATGGATAATGGCCCACTTGATGGCTAGCGCTTCTAGTTCTAACACATAGTACATTTTCTTCACATGGGAACAACTTGCAGCTGGTGTATAGTATGGGGTGTTCTAGTTCACAAAGTTGGCACAGAACGGCTCCTAAACCTGCAAGAGATGCGTCCGTCTGTAACACAAACTCTTTTGAGAAGTCAACTACCTTTAGGATTGGGTTTTGCCATAACGGCTGCTTTAAGATGTTATAGCATATCTCATCATCAACGTTCCACTGAAGTTTCTGCTTTTTGGCATTTTTAAGTTTATCTGTCAGCAGGGCCATTTTATGTGAAAAGTTAGGGATAAACCTACTGTAATATCCTGTTAGACCAAGGAAAGCCCTAAGATCGCTTTTGGTCTTGGGAGTTGGAGTATCCAAGGCAGCTTTTACTTTTCATGTTGGGGCTGTACTTTCCCATTCCCTACAAAAAAGCCAAGGTATTTCACGGCTCATTGGGCCACTCTGCATTTAGCTGGATTAGCAGTTAGGCCAACATTCCTGAGGACTTTAATGATGGTATAAAGATGGAAGAGGTGGTCCTCACAGTTCTAACTATAAATGACGATATTGTCAATGTAATCTCCAAAGAGATCAGAATAGGGTTGCAGGATGTTATATTCATGAGGCGTTGGCATGTAGCTGGTGCACGTGTAGGCCGAAAGGGAGGACTTTAAACTGGAATAATCCTACGGGCATGGAAAACGCAGTTTTTTCTTTTTCTGGCCCATATACGGGGACTTGCCAGTACTCCTTTGTTAAATCTACGGTGGATAGATAGGTGGCTCATCGATGCGTGGCATGGGATAGGCATCCAAAGCGGATATGGCATTCACTTGATGGAGGTCTATGCAGAATCTCCAGGAACGGTCATGTTTAGTGACCAACAAGATAGGAGAGGACCATCGACTTGAGGAAGGCTCAGTGATGTTGGCCTTCAACATTTTGTTGACTTCCTTGATCACTATCTGTTTCCTTGCCTCTGGCAGACGATAGGGTTTTAGATGAACCTCTCTGCTATAGTGGTTCGAATATAATGATGGGTACCTTTTACTCTTCCTGGTTTTTCTGAGAATACACCAGGGAATGAGACCACTACATCGTTGTTGGATAGATAACTTGGAAGGAATTAAGTCAAAGTTATCCATATCTTCCGGAACCAGGCAGGCTAGTACTTTGGCATGGGTGGCTGACGGGTTCTCATTCCACTCTTTTAAGAGGTTGATATAAGTGGACTTTCTGTTTTCGGTCTGGTTGGGCTATTTTATACGTGCACGTTTCCGTTCGTTCTATTACCTCGTAAGGTCCGTGCCACTTCGAAACAAGTTTGTTCTCCGAGGTGGGTAAGAGGACTAACACTTTCTGTCCAACAGAAAAGAATCTTGAATTTACTTTTTATCATAATTAGCTTTCAGTTCGCTCTGGGCCTTCCCCATGTGAGTACAAACTAAGTCCCGAACCCATGTGCTCTTGCATTCTAGTGCCGGTTTGTGATATTGGAATGAGAGCCTCCTCTCGTTCTTCCCAGGATTCCCGGAGCATGTCCAGGACATCTCTCGGTTCTCTTCCCTAGAGTAGCTCAAAGGGAGAGAAACCTGTGGAAGCTTTGGAGGTTTTCCTCACTGCAAATAGCGCACATGGGATCATTCAATCACACTCTTTCCTGTCCTTGTCTACCAATTTCTGTAGAACTAGTTTCAGAGTCTTATTAAATCTTTCTACTAGACCATTGGTTTGACGATGGTACACTGGGGCAAGGTGGGATGTTGGAGCACAGCATAGTCTTGAGCTTCCCCAGCACAAGCCAACTATTTCACTTGCAGCTATCAGGACTGTCCATGACCAAGTCTCGTTTCTTCTGAAAGTCTCTTGCCTTCGAGGGCCTGACGTAGTCAAATAACAAAACAAAATTTCCTTCAATCAAATGAAAATGTGTTTCCTGGTTTTACTTAGGGTGAGGATTCTTCACCCCTGGCTCCCCCTCTTCTGGGCACTTGCCCCTCTTTAGTTTTAGCCTCCCTCCACCGGGTTCACTATGGCTTTTCTTTCCTTCACAAATCTCAATGTCTTTTTAAACAGTCCCAGTGGACATCCCTCGGCCGGGTTCACTCTTGTCAACACACTATTTCATGGGACTTAAGACTTGTCCCTTCTCGTCAGCATCCCTCTTCCAGGTTCACTCTTTCGGAATTCACTTCTCTTGCTTTCCCTTTCTTTCTCACAGGTCTTAGGTCAAAGGCTTTCGACTGTACTGGGATTTTGCTTTACCTCCTGTATGACCACTTTGACCTATCTTGACGGCGATCCTACAGCCTTCTGGTAACTGTAGTTTCATTCAGACGGGGATTGACCAAGGTTTCTCGGTGTAGCACCGAAATGATGCAGACTCTCTTTTGCAGCTGGTCTTACAATGTTGCAGTTCTCACTTCCCCCTTTTGACTTTCATTCACCACAGCCCGGTTCTTATTGTCTCTCAACACACCAGCTGTGATGAACCGCTTGTCCGCGTCAGTGTTAGTCTGAAAGTGTTCCTGTTGAAAAGGGGGGGCCAGTGGTTTTGAAGGTCCTACGTGGACAAACATTTAGACCATACTTTACCACAGCTTTCCTTCCTGTGTCGATGGGCGAGTGGAGTGATACCAGAATCATCCAGTTTGCTCTCGCCGTAATTACAGGGACTGACGAATAGTCCGCAAGCCAGGTTATTAAAATGTTATAAATGTCACATAAAACCACATCAACATCCATACTTGTAGGGTTGATGTAAACATTGATAATTAGCAACACAGACTGTTTACCTGGGTCGTTTCTGTTGCATATCACTGTTACTAGAAAAGCATCAGAGTTCACAGTAATTTTTTTTTATTGGTGGATCCTTTTGTTTTTCATAGCTGTGAGGAGTCCACCTATAGGTCTGCCCGTTTGTCAAATTTTTGCCAAGGTTGAGAATATTGAAAACCCATCCCATGTGGGATTACTCCTCAACCATGTCTCTTGGAAAAGTATTATATCAAAGTCGTCTAGAAACTGATTCTTTACATTCCTTAAGAATGAGTTGTGGCTAAGTGAGTTCCAGCTTACCAATTTGCGTGTGTATTTAGAAACCAGGACGCCTATTCGTCGCGGTGGGAAGGGTTGAAGCAAGCCAATCCCAACTCGAACTCCCGACTTTCCTGGAGGTGCACTTTTCTTGGACCTGATCAAAGTAATGTTTTACAGTAATGGTTGGATGTTGAAAGGCATTAGTAGAGCCCTCCCATTGAGTCGCTTTATAGCATGCAAAGCACTTCAATAGAAATTCTTCTTAGTGTCTAATTAAATAACTGCACAAACTTTGGGTCACTCGATGAAATTGAGGTTAGATTAGGGATATTAGAAAGCCACTCCAATACTCTTCGTTGATTTAGTGGTATGTTACGTTCTTCTTCAAACACTGATTCAAAGATCAGGATGTAGCTCTCAATTTTCCCTGCCCTGACTCTATTGGTGATTGGGAGATAGGTATTCGACATCAGTGTTGAGGGGGCGAGTAGATAAGCGAACACCATCTTGAGTGGCTTTATTGGTTCGAGCCGTTTTTGGGCGGCTCATTTCCCATTGATCATCGTGAAAATAGGAAGAATTCTGCATCCAAGATGGTGACATTCCATCCTTTTGTGTGCTCATATTTTGCTTCTGGGTTTTAGAATTAGTTTTGTGCCCACAATAGACCTGGGCCCTTGCTCAACCTGTCCCTGCATACAGTCCCAAGCAAACTGATTGGGCTTTAAGGGCACTGTGTTGATGGGGAGCTGTTTACTGTGTGAAGCAATTTTGGGAGTTTCCTTCGAGAACGAAACACCCTTTCTTCCTGATTTTTCCTTCGGACGATGAACAGGCCCCTTGGTGTGATCCGCCCTATTTGCTGCGGCCGCACTTATTTGCAGAAATTTCTGCTATCCTTTCATTCTGGATTTCAATTCGTCCTTCATATTCTTAGATTTATTTTTAGAAGTGGTGCTTAAGGCGATCATTGTAGGGTCAACACTCGCAGATATACCTGCTATTTGTGTAGTCTACTTACCATTTGTCTCTTTTGTTTTTGTGTTTATGATAGTAGAGTTATCTGCACAGTTTGACCGTAGTGGATTGCAGATTAACACTTCATTTTCTGTGTTAAGGATGTTTTGCCCTTGTTGAAAAAAACATTGTATCTCACTTGATATGCCCGAATTCGCTCTCACTTTATATGCTACAGTGTCATGTAGGAGAATAAAGGATTGCAGAACTAGGTTTAAGGCTGCAATAGGGCTCTTGGATAGCTCTGAAGCGTTGTGCAGAGTCGTATCATTCCCCAAAGGTACTTGTAAAGGCCTATCCAGCTGCACCTGTGTAGTGTTAGGATTTCCTGTAGGCAGATTGAAAGACTCTGGAAGTGCTTATGCTATAGATTCTTCTGTTCTAAACAAGGCAGGGGACATGCTCAGTCGATGTCATTCGCCGTCCTGTTTGGCGTTTGTATCCGCGTTGGCGGTTACGCGCTGGTAGGGCGAGCGGAGGTTCCGCTACGTGATTTCTCTGTTTCTCACCCTACGGTCTAGTGGTTTTTCAACATGGCGCCGCTGGCGAGTATTTCTTTCCTCCTCTCCCAGCGATCGCCGCGTTGCAACCCCCTTCATTGCGCTTGCTCGCTTCTTTGGGTTAACACGCTAGTTTTCCTGTCTCGACCGCTTCGGTCACTTCTCTCTACCTTCGGTCCGCTTGCCTCGGACTACCTTTCCGCCTCTCTACTATCCCTTCCTTGCCTCTTCGTTCCTCCTCCCCTTACCTTCTTGTTTTGTCTCTCTCTCGGAGTGTAGTCCTCCGCGTCCACTCCGCCTCTTCTGTCTCTCCTTCGGCTGCGCTTGCTATTCTGCGGCCTTAGTTTACAGTTGGAGTTTCTCTCCCCGCTGGTTCTCCAGTGCCTTTCTTCCACTCCGGGTTCTTCTCTACTTTGGAATTCCGTCTTCGCCTGCTTCCATCAGCTACCTGCCACAAGAACGCCATTACTACTGCGTGCTCCGGATCCTCTCCAGCTGCTACACTCCTTGAAGGGTTTTTTCTGCCTTAATTGGCTTTTTCCCTTCGCCTTGTCTGGACTCGGGAAGGGGGCCCCAGGTTTGCTATACTTTAGCGTTCACTGTGGCTTCCTCTCGAGACAGACACGTTCTACATAAAAAGGAGAAGGACTATCTATCTCACCGGCAACTACAACTGGAGGATTTTAATTCAGGTGAGGAGAGTGGGGAGGAACGGGAGTTAGCGGAATCTTCCATTCCGGACAGATTGCAACGCCACCCAGAAGAAATGTCGGCAGAAGATCAGATACAAGAACTATGGAAGGCTATCCAAGGATTATCCCAAGAGTTACAAACTGTTAAGGCAGAGAATGTGGTCTTGAAACAGATGATTACTGCCCGTGAACCTCAATCCCCAGAACTTCCTGTTATGGCCCTTTCGGCAGGGAAGTTCGATGGAACTCCTAAAAAAGTAAAAGTATTTTTGGAGGCCTGTTTAGTATATTTCACTTTCAGACCCCGGCTGTTTGCTTCCGACCAGACTAAGATCGGGTTCATGATATCTAACATGACCGGCAATGCCCTGGCATGGGTTACTCCGCTGGTTACCGGGTCTAATCCCATCCTACATGATTTTGCGGGTTTTCAGACCCTGTTGCAGCAAACCTTTGAGAGACCCGAACTGACTTACACTGCCTGCGAAGACCTGTTGGATATTCGTCAAGGGTCATCGGATGTTCTATCGTACATTTCAGAATTCAAGAGATTGGCTTCGGGTGCTGGGTGGTCTGAACAGGCACAATTTGCCATATTCCGGCGAGGCCTCAAGGAAGAAATAAAAGACGAACTCGCCAGATCTTCCAGACAACCTTCTTTTTCTGATTTACTTTCCGCAGCCTTACAGATTGAATATAGATTGCAGGAGCGACGGTCAGAACGCCGTAAACAACGAACTACTGTTCATTTTTCCGATTCCGCCTCATCCTCTACCATCTCCTCCTCTCCTTCCCATACCTCAGACGAACCCATGCAGATTGGATCCACAAGAGGACCTCTTTCCACTGCAGAAAGAAGAAGAAGGAAGGAGAAGGGCTTATGTGCCTATTGTGGGTCGGATCAACATCTCCTCAAGGAATGTACTGTTCTTCCTCAGAAACGTCAGGGAAACGGTTTCCCTCGGCGCCAGTAGGGACCTGGTTCCGAGGGACTTCGGACTCATCCACCAGTCCCTATGTTTCTCTCTCAATTTCGGCTCCTTACATCCCCGAGGATTCCAGGCTTATGGTTCTACCCGTTACTATCAAGTTCAACGGCAGAGCGGTTGAGTGTCTTGCACTCCTGGACTGCGGGGCCGCCGGAAATTTTGTCGACGTCATCTGGACAAAAAGAATGGGACTTCGCACCTTACCTCGTAAAGAAGATCAAAAGGTTGAAGGGGTCGATGGTTCTCCTCTTTCTTCAGGACCCATAACTCACACCACTGAAGATCTATCGGTTACCATATTTCAACATACCGAGACCATCCGGTTCGACATTATTCGAGCTGCCCATTTTCCGGTTATTCTTGGCATCACATGGCTCAGAAAGCATAATCCCCATGTTAATTGGGCGGATAACCAACTACAGTTTTGTTCCTCCTATTGCAAACTCAACTGTTTTTCTGACGACGGTCTTCCTCAGGTTGTCACGGGGTCTACCACACAGCTGTCTGGGGTTCATGCTCTACCTCTGTACTGTTCCCCTTACTTGGAGGTGTTTGTAGAGAAAAAACCAGCGACTTTACCTCCACATAGACCAGAAGATTGCACCATAGACTTAGAACCAAATGCTTTGGTTCCCTTCTGTAGGATGTTCTCTTTAACTCAAGCAGAAAGAAAGGTTCTTAGAGATTATCTTGATGCCAATGTTCAGAATGGGCTCATTCAACCTTCCAAATCTCCTGCCGGAGCTTCTTTGTTCTTTGTAAAAAAGAGGGACTCTACCGACTTGCGCCCTTGTATCGATTACCGGGGTCTCAACAAAGTTACCGTCCGGGATCGGTATCCTATGCCCTTAATTCATGAGATCATTGAAGCTGTTCAAGGTGCACGTTGGTTCACTAAATTAGACCTCAGAAATGCTTATCATTTGTTACGCATCGCCAAAGGAGACGAATGGAAGACCGCTTTTCGCACTCCTTTTGGCTTATTTGAGTACCGAGTCATGCCTTTTGGTTTGGTTAATGCTCCTGCTGTCTTTCAACGGTTTATGGATCGGATGTTTTCAGACTTATTGTCTGTCTCCATGATCATATACCTGGACGACATCCTGATATATTCCAGCACTCTAGAGGATCACAAAAACCATGTCCAAAGTGTTCTGGGAAGACTTAAAGACAACCAACTACTTGTCAAACCAGAGAAGTGTATTTTTGCTGCCACTTCAGTGCCCTATTTAGGGTATCACCTTTCTGAAAGAGGTATCGCTATGGATCCCAGCAAAGTATCAGCTATTCTGGACTGGCCTTCTCCTACTTCGATCAAAGAGGTCCAAAGGTTTCTCGGACTCTCTAATTTCTACCGCTCATTCATCTCAAACTTTTCTGAAGTTGTTCTCCCTATTACTTCTTTACTCAAGAAGGCCAACAATCCCTTTAGCTGGACTTCCGAAGCAGAACAGAGTTTTCACAATCTCAAGAACCTCTTTTGTACTGCTCCCATTTTGCGCCATCCTGACCAGAATAGACAGTTCATCGTCGAAACTGACGCCTCTGCCATGGCCATTGGAGCTGTTCTGCTACAAGTGTTCGAGGAACGAGAACACCCCATTTTCTACCTCTCCAAGACATTGACTTCCAGCCAACTCAACTACTCCGTACTGGAAAAAGAATTGCTGGCTATAAAACAAGCATGTGAGACCTGGCGACATCTATTGATGGGAGCAAGACAGACCGTTATCATCAGAACGGACCATAAGAATCTCAAGGTTCTTCAGAATATGGAATGTGTCAACTCCAGGCAGGCTCGCTGGGCATATTTCTTTGCTCAATATGATCTGCTAATTACCTACTTGCCTGGTTCTAACAATACTCTTGCTGATGCTCTCTCTCGGAAGGGTCCCATATGCGAAGAAAGAAGACATACCCCAGAGCCGATGTTCCACAGGAATAGGATCTTAACAGTTGCTAAAACCTTCTTGGAAGAGGTTCGTGCTGGTGTTACTTCGGAAGGTACTGTTCCACTACTCAGAGGAGAGAGATCCTACACTAAGAAGGAGGGTCTGCTATACCTCAACCACCGCTTATACATACCTTCCGGTCCACTACGTCTGAAGATCATAAACTGGTGTCATGACTCACTCACTGCAGGTCATCGTGGGAAGCTTAATACTACAGAATCTATCGCTCGTTCTTTTTTTTGGCCGGAACTCAAAAAGGATGTAGAGGACTACATACTTAGTTGCCCAGTTTGTGCCATGACGAAGTCCATCACTGGCAAACCTTTGGGTCTTCTCACCCAACCTGAGGTACCCTCTCGCCCTTGGGGCTTGCTTTCTACGGATTTCATTGTAGAACTTCCTGTTTCCAACTCCTGCTCATGTATTATGGTCACTGTTGACACCATGACCAAACTGGCTCATTTTTCCCCATTGCCTGGTCTTCCCACCGCTACCGAGATGGCTGAGGTTTTCGCCCAGGATATCTTCCGTCTCCATGGTCTCCCTGACAAGATCATCTCGGATCGTGGCAGCCAATTCATTTCTAAATTTTGGAAGGCTCTTTGTTCTCGTCTTGGTATGGAACGTGCTCTGTCGTCTGGGTTCCACCCTCAGACCAACGGTCAAACTGAGCGTCTTAACGCCACATTGGAACAGTACCTTAGGTGCTACAGCAATCGTCTTCAGGACAATTGGGTTTCTTTGCTTCCTACGGCAGAGTTTACTTATAATAACTCATTTCATACAGCCATTGGACTCTCTCCTTTCTTTTGCACCTATGGGGTACACCCAAGATCCCTTCTTCCCTACATTCCGTCGCCAACCAATTCCCCGACGGCTGAAGAGGTACTGCAGTCTATATCTGATGCACACGTCACTGCCAAAAAGTGTTTGGAAAAGAGTCGTCAATACAACAAAACCCAAGCGGACAAACATCGTAGGCCTTGCCCTGAATGGAAGGAAGGGGACAAGGTCTGGTTGTCCACCAGGTTCTTGCCGCGATGGGTTCACCCTTCTAAACTTTCTCCTCGCTTTTTGGGTCCTTTTCCCATTCTTTCCAAAATAAATCCTGTTTCCTTTCGACTTAAACTGCCTTCTTACCTCCACCGCATTCATCCTGTCTTCCATGCCTCTCTTCTCAAACCTTTCATTCCGGACGTCCACCAGAGAGCTGTTCCCGATCAGCCCTTTCCTCAGGTGGATTCCTCCATGGAATATGAGGTCTCTACTTTACGCGACTCCCGCCACTACCGTGGTCGGTTGGAGTATTTGGTGTCCTGGAAGGGTTACCCTAGGTCGGAGGACTCGTGGGAACCAGCTTCCAACATTCATGCCCCTCGGTTGTTGGCTCAGTTTCATGCCCGTTTCCCCTTTAAGCCGGGGGTCCTACGCTCTAGGAGGGGGCATACTGTCATTCGCCGTCCTGTTTGGCGTTTGTATCCGCGTTGGCGGTTACGCGCTGGTAGGGCGAGCGGAGGTTCCGCTACGTGATTTCTCTGTTTCTCACCCTACGGTCTAGTGGTTTTTCAACATGGCGCCGCTGGCGAGTATTTCTTTCCTCCTCTCCCAGCGATCGCCGCGTTGCAACCCCCTTCATTGCGCTTGCTCGCTTCTTTGGGTTAACACGCTAGTTTTCCTGTCTCGACCGCTTCGGTCACTTCTCTCTACCTTCGGTCCGCTTGCCTCGGACTACCTTTCCGCCTCTCTACTATCCCTTCCTTGCCTCTTCGTTCCTCCTCCCCTTACCTTCTTGTTTTGTCTCTCTCTCGGAGTGTAGTCCTCCGCGTCCACTCCGCCTCTTCTGTCTCTCCTTCGGCTGCGCTTGCTATTCTGCGGCCTTAGTTTACAGTTGGAGTTTCTCTCCCCGCTGGTTCTCCAGTGCCTTTCTTCCACTCCGGGTTCTTCTCTACTTTGGAATTCCGTCTTCGCCTGCTTCCATCAGCTACCTGCCACAAGAACGCCATTACTACTGCGTGCTCCGGATCCTCTCCAGCTGCTACACTCCTTGAAGGGTTTTTTCTGCCTTAATTGGCTTTTTCCCTTCGCCTTGTCTGGACTCGGGAAGGGGGCCCCAGGTTTGCTATACTTTAGCGTTCACTGTGGCTTCCTCTCGAGACAGACACGTTCTACATAAAAAGGAGAAGGACTATCTATCTCACCGGCAACTACAACTGGAGGATTTTAATTCAGGTGAGGAGAGTGGGGAGGAACGGGAGTTAGCGGAATCTTCCATTCCGGACAGTCGATCCCTTATGGCTTCAATAGCCTGGATTTCACTTTCCAGGCTAACGCTGGCTTCGAATATAGATGTATTTACTTCCTGCTCCACCCGTGAAAGGACTGATCCAGAGCTATCGCAGACGTTTACAGTTGTATTGACTCCCATAACCAAGCTCTGTCGCCTCTTAGCTCCTCAGTATGAAGAACCTGTGCATACGTTCCTTTTGACTTCCTAGGAACGAACGCTGCCATTCCTCCCTTCTCAGGGCCATCATCTGTCGGCTTGCCGGAAAGAATGGAAGCAATGCCTGAACTATTCACAAGCACATCGCTTTCGCTTTTTAGTGGATATCATTTTTGTCTTTACCCGGCAGATTCCACCTGAGGCGAGGCACCACCTGTTACGGATCAAAGGGCGAACCATGCAGTCTCTGGAAATACTAGTTGGGGAGGCACAAGTTCGGGTTTACACACATGATTAAACTCGCACACATGCGTTGACGTATATGAACTCACTCCAGAGCCAAGTCTTACTGTAATGGACCTCCAAGGAGTTGATCATAATCCATAGAAGAGCAAGCCAGTGGAGCTTTCCGCAGGATTGCGTTGGTGTGGAACAGACAGTCGTAACCACCGGTCACAGAAGCTTACAGCGCGGGCTGTGCAGACTGCAGACCACTCTGCAACCACTCTGCCTCAGGTCTATGGGTAGGGATACTTTCCTCACCGGCTTCTAGTCAACCACAGCAAACCACATCTACACCACCCGTAGTGAAAAAGAGTTTCAGCCAGCTACCGGAACACTCTGCACAGTCCTGTCAACTCCCCTCCTACTCAGTTACTGTTAGAGCAAAAGTGCTGACAGTTCTACAGTGTACTCATCCTTACAGAGACAAAATACACATCAATAACAAATGGAAAATATGTAGATAAAGGGTGGGCCAGGTTCTTATTTCTCCATCGGTTTTATCTTTTGTTTCAACCTTCCAGATAGTTGCCAATTGAGTTTTCCACTTGCAGCGACTTGTTGACACACCTTTCGGAAGTGTGCTAGCGCTAATTCAAAGGGGTAGACCCAGTGAAGTACTACCCGGCACAGCCCAGCACTTTTCAGCAAAATGTAAAGTGTGTAGCAAAACACAATTGCTCTGATCTGCCAGGTGCCATAGTAACACACAGGACTTAATGAACTTGCTGAGTCTGGGTGTGGGTCGCAGTGCTGCAGAGCCGAGGGAATCAAAGCAGCACCAAGGACTCTGAGCACCAATCCACACCACACCGGAAAGAATAGGGCATTTGCTTCGCTTCTGTGCTTTCGACTTCAACTGTGGGAGCTGTTAAAAAGGAAGAGACTTTGCTGGGGTTTGATAACTCATACAACTCAAAACCCAAGAGTCTTAAAGTATCCGTGGGTCTCAAACAAGTCGAGCAACAATGTTAGAATAAAAATAAGCAACTAGTCGCCTAATCAATGTCGCCTGAATGTAAGGATCGAAGTGCTGGATTTTTTTGAAAAAACCTCCAATAGCTTACCTCTGTACATATTTACATTGACATTAACTTGCACTATATTCTCGCAGCCCACAATTTTAGTGTTGTAAGGCACGGTTGTTGGCTGCAAAGGCGATTTTAGTACGGATGCCTTAATTGCTGGCCTTATTTCACCAGTCAAAGATGTCACTGTCATTGGTCCCCATTAAAGGCCCCATTGTAGATGACAGTGATGGCACTGTTCAGATTTGATTAGAAACCAGGTTTAAGTTGGTCAAATTATTATCCTGTAATTCTGTAGCTATTCTTGGAGCCGAAGGCACTTCACTTGCTGGAAGAAGAAAAGTGGGGATTTTCTTAAGATTAGTCAAAGCCCCTTTCTTTATCATGATTATAGGTTAAACCCCAATTGGGCTACTAGCCCTTGAATCATCTACTGGCATTTCCTGAACCACCCGAGTACTTTAGTCAATTATTTCCCCTTCATTAGGAAGGAAATACAGGACTTTGAAAGATTCATAAAGCTTTATTTTGACAGTAATGTCCTCAAAGCAAACATACATCATAAAAATACATTAAAACAGGTTATATAAAAATTGGCAACACCAGGACTAAACCAAAGAATATGATCAAAACAAATTGAAGAACAAATAAAATCTCCCAGCTTCATTGTCAATTGATCGAAAGCTTCTTCAGTCGTATCCTCCAGGCCCACACCAAGAATTTGCAGGTAACATAAAATGCAAGCACATCACTTGAGTTAACACAGGCAGACATCAGACATAGCTTTGTCAATTGATCGACAATCTCGGGCTAAAAACAGTGGCTTTAGGTAATGAGCTCTTAGGGACAAAGTAGCTCAGCATGTCATTAGGTAGTGAGGTTATGGTTTTGTTTGTAAGGGATTTCAGTCAGGCACACACCCAAGTCTCGCCCAGCATGTAGTTGTCATGCCTGCCACCCCAGGATCCGTTACTTACCCCAAACGCTCCTATTTTCCAGCATCCTCAGCCTTCAGAACGGCCAGGCCGTTCTATGCTCAATGAAAATTGGCCGGGAGATGCCACTGAAAGAGCTCACGTCACATGACCAACGTACGCATCATCGCGTTGGTCAGGTGCACGTCAGCTCCCATCCTACTTGCAGGAGAGTTTAGTTTGACAGTCTCTGTACTCACCCCTGGTCAGGACTGAAATGTATCTTCAACTTCTGTAAAGGGCTTGTCTTCCTGGATCAAGGTTTTTCTTCTCCTCCTACAAAGTGCACAGAACTTTGGACGCTTACCTGTGTGCACCGACCGGACTCTAGTGCGGCCCTCGTTCCGCCCAGGTTAGATTCCTCACTACCCTCTCCTTGTCGTTGTTATCCTTGGATTCATCGGACATTGTTGGGACTTACCTGTGGCTGTACATCCAGGTTAGTGTATATAATGTAGGTTCTTACTGTCCTTTTGTACCAATAGCCTTCTAATTAGTCCACTCTTTATCGACAGCCTGGTGAATCTTGGTCCACTCCTGCCCTTCCCACTAATAGCTCTCTTTGACTGTGGTTTTTACTAGTCGGAGAGTGACATTAGTTAGGTTTCTCTTGACACACTACGTCCTACCTCTGACAACAGTAGATGGGAGAAGACATCGAGTGTATCCTTTGCAACTACCAGTCTGTATCCTTTAAGTGAACCTTAGACATATCCTTCTGTATCTGTTGTGTTTCATTGTCACAAACCTGGTTATAACAGTAGTGCACAAAGGTGTCACGACCCCTGCCCTAAACCTGGATTTCCAGGCCAGGTGGGCTACTTCTAGGACCCCCATCAGGCCCTCAAGGGCCTTGACATTTGCCCCCAGACTCTCTTGGAGTCTCTCCTGGCGCCTTTGGCGCCAGGCTCATGTGCTTAAGCAGTAATCTGTGCCCATAAGGGCATTGCGCAACAACATGGATGCTTCCACATGGCTCAGTTCCTGAACTGAACTGTGCGGTCTAGCATTTTGGGTGTGGCAGGCCCAGAGACACCTGGGATGCCTGCAGGCTATATAAGCCACGCCCGGACTCCAGTACATGCTTCGCGTTACTTTGCAATCCAGCAACGTGACGCCCATCGTGTTCAGCTGCATTTGCGAACCTCGGAAGAACAGCATCTGAAAAACAAAAGGACATCGTGAAAAGCAGCAGCTTAACTGTGATTCCACCGCAGGCTGCCCTCTGCTCCTGCAACCATCATCCAAGGAACACTAAGCCGCCCGGATCGTCGAATCTGCAAAAGGAGAGAAAAGGACATTAGACATTTTGCAATTGTGCCGGCAGCTTACCTCACGAGTCGCCCATCGACTAGCATCGCCTTGGGACTTCTTGCTCCAGGTGACCACCGCAACCTATGAACAAAAGACAACAGGTTAGCAAAGGCAAGGCAACATAGCGCTGCGCATAGCGCCTACTTACCGCATCAAGGCGCTCTCAAGACACCATCACCTGTCGGCGAGTCCCAATTCAGCCAATGTTCCAGAGCGAACCTCCACGCATCTAAGGAGAGAGAAAGACATTATTTAAATCCAAGAAAGGCCTACAGTATAACAGTAATAAGACCTACCTGAAAGACTCTAAAGGGCTTGCATCAGTGAAGTAACTAGATCGCACTCGCCCACAAAGGACAACGCACCTCTGCCAAGAAGGCAGGATGGAGCGCACGCCAAAACCTATAACAAGGTGAGGAAAGGTCCGGGGAGGGGCTGCAAGCATACGGGGTGTTGGGAGGCTCTTACCCCAGTTGCCCAATCTTGAACATTACCCACCTGTTTTCCAGGCAGAACTTCTCTGCTGATTATACCTAGGAGCGGATGAGAAGGGCACCAGAGTCCCCACAGCTGGGTGGCGTCCCCGTGGATACCAGGTGAGTGTAACAGAACGCAAAGCCTGCCAAATCAATCCACCTGGGTGCCATGGAAACATCAGAATTAGACCAATTGGCCCAATTGTTGGGAGAACTTCGTGCCGAGGCTCACTCTGCCAGACAGGAGACCAACGCTCTCCGGAGAGACTTATTGGTGACTAAAGAGTGTACCGAAGATATCAGCAGATAAGTCTTGCAATCACAAGCGGGTCAGACGCCTCTACCTGGGACCAACCCACTGATGCAAAATCCTAGCATGTCATCCACAGTCTCTACTCCGGTACAAGTTGTGTTACCAGGTACAGTTCCATTGGCCCCACCGGAGAGATTTGCTGGTGATCCACGAAAATACGCAGCTTTCATGAATCAGTGTCACCTTCATTTTCTTTGCAGGCCGGGAGCATTCCCAAATGACCAAACCTGGGTAGCCTTTGTTTTATCGTATCTAAGTGGCAGCGCCGCAGATTGGTCGGTACCATTGGTGTCCCATGATGATCCTTTATTACATAACTTTGGGGGATTTCAGAGGGAAATGGAAAAACTCTTTGCTCGCCATACCCGCGAACAAGCTGTGGACAATGAACTCCTTTCCCTCCGACAGGGGAATCAGGATTTGTTAACGTACATCGCTACTTTCAACCGATTGGTTGCTGAAGCTAGGTGGCCTGAAAACAAAAGAACCACGTTGTTTCATCGGGGCTTACGAGGTGAATTAAAAGACGTCCTAGCTCAAGTGGTTGATCCTCCCAGAGATTGTTCTGAATTCATAGACTTGGTTGTGCAACTGGACCACCGGTTGCAGGACCGAAAAGCAGACCGGTCTAAAGCAGACCCTCGGCCAGTGTACGTTCGACCTAGAGACAATGTAAGTCGAGTGCAAGAAAATGCTGTGGAGCCCATGCAAATCGGAGGGGTACGATCCCCGCTAACAAAAGAAGAGCGAGATAAAAGGAGACAACAACAACTATGTCTGTACTGCGGGAAGTCAGGACATTTCCTGAAGGACTGCCCAGTGAAACCTCCGAGGAAGATCGTTGGAGCCACGGAAAAAGATGAAGAGAAGGAGTGTCAGTCGGGAAACTACCCAGCTCGGCAAACATAGAGGTCAGTTTGTCGAGTGAGGAAAAGGAGCCACCGACCTCACACTTTGCAATTCCGGTGATCTTAATTAATAGCCAACGGTCGTCAAGAATGCATGCCATTGAAGCATACATCGACAGCGGAGCAGTTGGAAATTATATAGATCAGGACCTGGCTGCAGAGATGGGGCTTCCCCTGTGTTTCAAGCCGACTACAGACAAGGTAACCACGGTGGATGGGACAGAAATCGATTCCAGACCCGTAACCCAGCGCACAGCCGAGATAACCTTGCTGTGTCAGGACGGACATCGGGAACTTATTTCGTTCGATCTCATCAAGGCACCTCAATTCCGGCTTATACTAGGAATGCCATGGTTAGTTGCTCACAACCCTTTGATTGACTGGCGGGCAAGAAAATTAACCTTTCCCAGCTACTGCTCTCCAGCCTGTTATTACCAAGAACAGAAACCTGCTTTCAGTATTTCTACGACTACTGAAGTGGCAACTTTGAGTGTGACTAGTACCTTGCCTGAGGAATACCACGATTTCCAGGATGTATTCCAGAAGGACCAAGCAAACATGCTGCCACCGCACAGGCCCTATAACTGCCAGATCGACCTTGTTCCCGGGGCTCAAGTTCCTTGCGGCAGAATCTTTGCTCTCACGGAACCCGAACACCTTCATCTGAAGGCTTATTTAGACCAGTACCTCGCAAATGGATTCATTCGCCCATCCTAGTCCCCTGCAGCTAGTCCTTTTGTTCTTTGTACCAAAAAAAGAAGGGGACTTAAGAACCTGTATTGACTACCGCGCATTAAACCAGATCACTGTGAAGAACCGTTACCCCTTGCCGCTCATCCCAGAAATGCTGGACCAGGTCAAAGATATCCAAATTTATACCAAACTGGACCTTCGAGGAGCATACCACCTGGTGCGGGTCAGAAGTGGGGACGAATGGAAAACTGCTTTCCGCACCAAGTATGGTTTGTTCGAATATCAAGTCATGCCCTTTGGGTTATGCAACACTCCTGCAGCGTTTCAGTATTTTATGAATGACGTTCTGAGAGAGTTAATTGATGTCTGAGCCCTAGTGTACATAGATGATATTTTAGTGTACTCAACTTCAAAACAGGATCATATCAAGCACGTCCGTTCAGTCCTCTCCAAGCTCCGGGAACATCGTTTATATGCAAAGCTGGAGAAGTGCTTTTTTCACGTCACCGAAGTTGAGTTTCTCGGTTTTATACTTACTCCAGGAGGCATCAGAATGGACCTGCATAAAGTGGACACCGTTTTGAAATGGCCATCACCAACATCAGTAAAAGGGGTACAGAGCATGCTGGGCTTTGCAAACTTCTATCGCCGGTTCATACCAGACTTCTCACAGGTCGTACACCCGATCACCATATTGCTAAGAAAAAATAACAAGAAATTTGCCTGGACCGAAGAAGCAGAGAAGGCTTTTCAGGAACTCAAGAAAAGGCTCACCTCCGCGCCAATCCTGCGACACCCTCGCCCCGATCTTACTTATATTGTGGAAACAGACGCTTCCAGCATAGCAATGGGAGCTGTCCTCTCGCAAAGAAATCCAGTTACAGGCCAGCTATATCCAGTGGCCTTTTGGTCAAAGACATTTTCTCCCCCGTAGATGAATTATGCCATCACAGACAAAGAACTCTTGGCGATCAAATCCGCCTTTAAGGCTTGGCGGCACTACCTTCTGGGAGCCAGACACACCATTACAGTTATCACAGACCACCGAAACCTGCAATACCTTAAGACAGCTAAAGCCCAGTCTTCACGCCAATTGCGGTGGGCCCTTTTCTTCGCCGAATACGACTGTCATCACTTTTCGACCAGGGGTCAAGAATGGAAAAGCTAACGCACTCTATCGTACAGGCACTGATGACTTGGTATATACGCCCCCAGATCCAGTCCCCATCATACCGGAAGACAAGCTCTTGGGCCTCACTACGGCCTTAACCCAAGTTGAACTGAGAAATAACATTCAGCGAACCATGAACCCAGATGCGTACCTCGCATGGCAAGCGCGAGGAGAACAATATTTTGTTAAAGATCACTTACCCTTTTTTAGGGATCGATTGTATGTACCCACCAAAGATTTACAACAACAAATAGTTGACACTTATCATGATTCCCTGATCGAAGGGCACCCAGGAATCACCAAGACTCTAGCCAAGGTAAAACAGAACTTCTGGTGGCCAGCCTTGCGTAAAGATGTCATCCGATATGTTCAGTCCTGCGGAGTCTGTGCGCAAAACAGTCGCAAAAACAAAAACCATCCGGTCTTCTACAACCTTTAGACATCCCTCCCACTCCCTGGCACACTCTTTCCCTCGACTTCATCACTGACCTACCTCCCAGTCATAGGTTTAACACCATACTGGTAGTTGTGGACTTATTCTCAAAGATGGCACACTTTTTTCTGCTCAAAGGCCTCCCTGACGCACCCACTCTAGCCAAAGTGTTCCTGAATAGTATTGTAAAACTACATGGCTTCCCATCAGTCCTGATCTCCGATCGAGGGAGCCAGTTCATCTCCAACTTCTGGAAAAAATGTTGTGCAATGGCACAAATAGACGTCAGGCTATCCACTAGCCATCACCCCCAAACAGATGGCCAAACCGAGAGGACCGACCAGACCCTCGAACAATACCTGCGGTGCATGTTACACCATGAACTAAGAGACTGGAAAGATTTGTTATGGATAGCCGAGTACGCATATAACAACTCCTTGCACAGCAGTACCGGACAAACACCCTTTTATACCCTTAATGGTAGACACCCACGTACCTCAGAACTAGATGTCCCAACAGATTTGGAAATGCCAGCAGTAAAAACGCTTCACACCAATATCACCCAGGCTTTCAAAAAGGCCAAAGAAAAGCAAAAGCAATTTGCCGACCAACACTGGAAAAAGGCCCCAGACTATCAGGTAGGAGACAATGTTTGGCTGGCTGCCAAGTTTGTACCCATTAAGGGAACCCAGACTTTTCAACCCAGGTACTTGGGACCTTACACCATCAAGGCACTTATCAATCCAGCAGCCGTCAAACTAGATTTACCACCTAACCTACAGATTCACCCGGTGTTTCATGTGTCCCTATTAAAACCAATGGAGCCTGGTACACGGACTGGGACACCACCAAAATCCATACTTATTGACGGAGAACCAGAATTCGAAGTCAGAGGCATCTTGGATTCCAAGTACTCAGGGGCAAGCTGTACTGTCTAGTTAATTGGAAAGGATTTGGACCCCATGATAGGTCCTGGGAACCCTGTGGAAACATTCATGCACCGCGTCTGATCAAAAAATACCATCGAAATTTCCCAACTAAGCCTGGGCCGGATAGAAGAAACATCTTGAGAGGGGCCTTAGGGGGGAGTGCTGTCACAACCCCTACCCTAAGCCTGGATTGCCAGGCCAGGTGGGCTACTTCTAGTACCCCCACCAGGCCCTCAAGGGCCTTGACATTTGCCCCCAAACTCTCTTGGAGTCAGTCCTGGCGCCTTTGGTGCCAGGCTCATGTGCTTAAGCAGTAATCTTTGCCCATAAGGGCATTGCGCAACAACATGGAGGCTTCCACATGGCTCAGTTCCTGAACTGAACTGTGCGGTCTAGCCTTTAGGGTGTGGCAGGCCCAGAGATACCTGGGATGCCTGCAGGCTATATAAGCCACGGCCAGACTCCAGTACATGCTTCGCGTTACTTTGCAATCCAGCAACGTGACGCTCATCATGTTCAGCTGCATCTGCGAACCTCGGAAGAACATCTGAAAAACAAAAGGACATCGTGAAAAGCAGCAGTTTACCTGTGATTCCACCGCAAGCTGCCCTCCGCTCCTGCAACCATCATCCAAGGTACACCGAGCCGCCCGGATCGTCGAATCTGCAAAAGGAGAGAAAAGGACATTAGACATTTTGCAATTGTGCCAGCAGCTTACCTCACGAGTCGCCCATCGACTAGCATCGCCTTGGGACTTCTTGCTCCAGGTGAGCACCGCAACCTATGAACAAAAGACAACAGGTTAGCAAAGGCAAGGCAACATAGCGCTGTGCATAGCGCCTACTTAACGCATCAAGGCGCTCTCAAGACACCATCACCTGTTGGTGAGTCCCAATTCAGCCAACGTTCCAGAGCGACCTTCCGCGCATCTAAGGAGAGAGAAAGACATTATTTAAATCCAAGAAAGGCATACAGTCTAACAGTAATAAGACCTACCTGAAAGACTCTAAAGGGCTTGCATCAGTGAAGTAACTAGATCGCACTCGCCCCCAAAGGACAACGCACCCCTGCCAAGAAGGCAGGACGGAGAGCACACCAAAACCTATAACAAGGTGAGGAAAGGTCCGGGCATGGGCTGCGAGCATACAGGGTGTTGGGAGGCTCTTACCCCAGTTGCCCAGTCTGGAACATTGCCCACCTGTTTTCCAGGCAGAACTTCTCCGCTGATTATACCTGGGAGCGGCTGAGAAGGGCACCAGAGTCCCCACAGCTGGGTGGCGTCCCCGTGGATACCAGGTGAGCGTAACAAAAGGAAGACCTTATTTATTTATGTCTATAAGTTCAATATTCTGAATGATATACCACTCATATCACACCCTTCTCAAAATTACCCCCATCCCCCCGGTCACACTGAACCAGGAATCAGGCTAGTTTGTAACGGTAAATATTTATTTATGGATTGAGAATTTAAAACGATATATATTTTTGATAGGTAACAACAATCACCAAGGGGTGACAAAGACAATGAATAATATCTTTAATGCATTGGGAATTAGGTAATGAACACAAAAAGAATGCAGCAAAGAAAAGAATACTTTTGGATTGGTTTGGAACAGATAGCACTGTGGTTAGAGGTACCCCCTGCGACACCCCTCGACCCACCAATAGACAATTTAAATAGATGTGAGGAGAGAGCAGGTACTCAGGAATAATGCAGACCAAACAGAATATCCCCCAACCCCCCCCCCCTTAAACACAAGAGAAAAACGGATTTGATTTTTCAACTGTCAGGATGGCTTTGAAACTGGCTTAGCAAAAAACACTAAATGTGGACAAAAATGCTTACTATGTGATTTTTTTTAAAATTAAAACGGGTCAACTACTTTGGGTTGTGGATGTAGCTAAGGATGTTAGGTGTCATTGGGAGTTGAAATCTCGTTTCTATCTTTATAACTGAGGGAGTTATGGAGGTTTTAGTGGGAGGTGTTTTTCAAAAATAAAGATACGAATTTGGACAAGAACTTCAGTTTAAAACCAGAAATTATGGATTATGCTTTTACTCCTTGTCCACCGCATCTTTGCCCCAAGTTTGTGCTATGCGGATGACACCCAGCTCATTTTCAGGCTACCCTCGGCCGCCTCCTCTCCTTCCCTCATCTCTGATTGTCTGTCATCCATGAGTGGTGTGCTGCCAATGACCTCTGCCTTAATGCCAGTAAGACTTGAGATTCTACTCATCGGCGCACCTGCTCCCTCCTTCCCTGCAGCTCTCTGGCCGGCCTCTCTTGGCCCTCTTCCTGCTCCCACCTGCACAGCAAAAAACCTCTGAGTCATCTTCGACTCCACACTCTCCTTCTCTACGCACATCTCTGACGTCTCTAAGAAGTCACACTACCAACTGCACCTCCTCAGAGGTATACTTCCTTTCCTTATCTTGCCCCAGAAACTCACTGTCTCCAGAGCCCTGGTTCTTTCTAAGCTGTTCTATTGTAACAGCCTCTATCTAAATCTGCCTGGCTCTACTCTCCGCCCTCTGCAACTGATCCAGAACAGGACTGCGAGACTTGTCCTTGGCCTCTGCCTCAACCCCAGGGATCGTATCTCTCCAGGACTGAAATCTCTTCACTGGCTCCCAGTGGCTATGAGGATTAAGTTCAAAACCCCCTGTATTGTCCACAAGGCCATATGGGGCTTGGGGCCACAATACCTTCAACTATGTCTTCCTAAATATCTTCCTTCTCGAGCACTCCGCTCATCCGCATCCAACTCCCTCAGGGTCAGTCGCTTCTCCAAGCAACGAGTTGGTGGTCGATCTCTCACTTCGGCCGGGGCATCCCTCTGGAACAGCCTTCCTGAGAACCATCTCCGGTTCCGGAAGCACCTCAAAACCTTCCTCTTTGCTTCTGCTTTCTCTCCCCCTCGCCCCTGCTAAATTCCTGGCTGAAACCGCACTGGTTACCTGGCCACCCTTCTGACTCTCGGGTCCAGGCCCCACCAGTTGCCCACCTGCACTGCTTCCCTGGCAACCCCTGCACTGGGGACTGTTTTCTGTATCCCTACTGACCTCCTACTAGCACTTATGTCTGCACTTCCTTGCACTTGTCACCAGTGGCCTTTTATTTATCTTTGTTATCTACTATCCCATTTACTGCACTTTCCCCTCTCCCTCCCCACGCACTTTTCCTTTTTCCCCTCCCTATGCACTTGCGCAATCTGAATGATACCTGGCCTAGTAGGATCGTTGTTTCTGTCTTCCCTTTTGTTCCCCGTCCCTTGCCTCGCGCGCCTCAAAACACTTGTGTATAGGCGCGTTCTAAATGCCATATCCTATCATATCATGGGTTGTAGGTTAAAGGATCGAAAAAAAAGGATTGAATGGTAAAGGGATCGATTCAAAAGGATCGAAAACAAAAGGATCGAAAAAATGTTTTTAGTTTTTTTGTACATTTATTTTTTGGGGGGGGGGGGGTCACCCCCCCAACCCACGTTTCTGTGGTAAAAACCACTTTTTTAAACTATACGAAAACCAAAAAATATATATATCATTTTAAAAAAAATGCGATCCTTTTGTTTTCGTCCCTATTGCGTCGATCCTTTTACATTCGATCATTTAACTGGACAACCCATATCATGCAGGCTAGACAACCGGGTTGGGACGAAGTAAGCTCTGTCACTGGTTCAAGATTTCAGTAACAGATCCCCAGTACCTTCCCTGGCGGAACCAATCCAAACACTCGAAGTGGGATTTTTGGATCGGAGTTACACAAATAGACAGAATAAAATAGCACTAAAGATTTTGACACTGTCACTGGTTATGAAAGTAACGATAGTTCAGATATTAGGGTGGAACAAGATAAGACAAGGTATGCAGTAGTTCTCTAGCGTCCTGTTAATACTCACAATCCACTGGGATTTAAGATTTTTGGCCCGTCAAGATTCTGGTCAATGGATCGGGTCTATCCGGGAAGGACAGCACATCAGCTAGGATCAGCTAGGCCGGTCACCGGAAACTGAACGGAATCTGCCCTTCTTGTTTCTGGATATTTCAGATCAGCAGGATGGCGAGTTCATCAGGCAAGCGTTATGGTAGCAAGCCAGATAGTTTCAGGATGTTTCCCCACACCACAGCGCTACTGTCAAATCTAAGGAGTAGGGGACCTCGATCCTCTCCTCCGAACCACAGAAGCCAAATAGATTGACCCCTCCCACCGTGGTTGGCACGGGCGCCTGAACGTATTTCACAGGAAGCCACGTGGCAGCCAATGGGGGGAAGATGGGGTTAGGGAAAGGGGATGGAGTCACAAAGGAAAGGAGGGAAACATAACATACCAATACATACAACAACCAAACTCCTGATCCTGTAACTCTAATTCCTGATCACCTAGCCTAATCTCATAATCCTGAAGTGAACATAACCTTGGAGACTTTTCGAGTCTTCCCTTTGCACATCGCAAAACATAACATAACACAAACATGGACCTTAACAGGTTACTGGGGACAGTAATCTCATAACAACATATTAGAGGATTTACAAGCCACATAACCACCCTAGGATGGTTCTTTTTCGTGAACATACAAGACATAAAGCCCGATGGGCACCATGAAACCACAAGAGTTTTGGAAAGAAATACACAACCCTCGCCCTTGTGTTGCGTGAACATATAGTCATCAGTTCATAGTTCATAAAGATTTCCTCTCAGAATGGCGTGAATAATGCGGGTTGTTGAGCGTGTTACCCCACACACTCTCTGTATTACTGGATGCTAAATCAATGCATGAACACCCACATCTTATAATCGTACAATATGAACACTGAGAGCCAAATCTACTTAACTGATGGCCCGGATGCCTCACGAGGACATCCGGACCCTGAAGAGCGATGTCAAATCCGGTGTAGGGAGAACCGCTACACCGCCGCAGCCCATGACAGACCGTCTGGTGTTCTTCAGCGTTGTCGTCGAGGCCCGGGACGGGGAGAAGTTCGACAAGTCCTTCGGCGTCCACCGTTTTTCTTAAAGGTCTGCTCCGATGCTGCCGCCGCCCATGCCGATAATCAGTAATTACCTGCACCGAGGCACATGCGGCGGCTGTTTTTAACCGTTGCAGCTAATGACCAGCTGGTGAAGCGCGCGTTAGAGAAAACTACCAAAATCCAAAAGCCTAGTGGGAATTGTAGTTACCTCCTCCTTACAAGCACCAAGCGCCGTCCTCGGCCCTCCCACCGATTCCTGACAGTACCTCCCCTCTTAAGGCCCCTTCCAAGTTTTGTTTTCTTTGACTGTTGCAAATGAAACTGTCGCACCAATCTAGGTGCATGCACCGCACTGGCCGGTTCCCATGAACAATCCTCCGGTCCATATCCTACCCACTGTATGAGATACCATAACTGTTTCTGTCTCCATCTAGAGTCCAGTATCTTCTTGACTTCATATTCGGTCTGCCCATCCTTGATAATAGCTGGTGGTCTCTGTACTCGCGTTCCCGGAGCTGCGGGTTTAAGCAGAGACACATGGAACACTGGATGTATTTTTAACTTGTGAGGCAACTTTAGTTTACAAGCCACTGTGGAAATACATTTCACGACTTCGTAAGGACCAATAAACCTGGGGGCAAATTTCCGAGGTCCTATTAAAGGCAGATGATGTGTTGAAAGCCATACCTTATCCCCCACTTTATACTTAGGAGCATCCCGCCTTTTCCTGTCAGCATATTTCTTATATTGTTTCTTAGCTTGATCTAAATTGGCTCGTGCTTTCTGTCTAAGTTGTGATAATAACTCTTTTCTATCCTGGAGCATAGGGATATGCTCCATGTCAGGTAGATGTTCTGGTAACATATTCTGTGTCTGACCATACAAACATACATTCGGAGACATTCCCAATGAGGCATGTTCAGTGTTATTATAAGTGAACTCAGCCAACCATAAAGATTGTACCCACGATTCACGTCCATCACTTAAATAACATCGCAAGTATTGTTCAAGCGTTTGATTGACTCTCTCAGTTTGTCCATCTGTTTGTGGATGATAGCTAGTGGACAAAGCACACTCCATGCCTAACATTTTACAAAAAGCACGCCAAAATTTTGAAGTAAATTGTGGGCCTCTATCAGATACAATACTTTGAGGTAAACCATGTAATCTGACCACATGTTGTAGAAACAATTCTGCCAATCTGCCTGCGCCAGGAATACCTTTACAAGGTACAAAATGGGCTTGTTTAGAGAGGTAATCCACCACCACCCAGATTGTGTCATACTGATTATCCGGAGGCAAATCAGTGATGAAATCCATGGATATATGTGTCCAAACCTTCTCCGGAGTGGGTAGTGGCTGGAGTAACCCTGCTTTCTTTTGATGATCTGACTTACTGCGTACACATGTTTCGCATTCTTGAATGTATTTAATAGAATCTTGTCTTAACTCCGGCCACCAGAAATATTTCTCTAGCAACCCTTGTGTCTTTTTGCTTCCTGAATGCCCTGCTAAAGGGGAATTATGACACCAATGCAACGCCTTTTTACGTAAAGCGAGCGTAGGTAAAAATAATTTCCCTGCATAATAGGGAAGTCCCTTGTGGAATGTTTCTGCTGGATTCTCTCCCCATTTCCGTTTGACCTGTCCTTTCATTTCCTGCTTGACCTGTCTTAGTAACTGAGTCATTATTGCACCCACTACCTTTTCCGCAGGGATGATAGTCTTAACTTCGGTTATCATGTTTTCCATATGCTGCTGCCGAGATAGCGCATCAGCTTTTCCATTCTTTCTTCCTGGTCGAAAGGTGACTAAGAAATTGAACTCATTAAAATACTGTGACCATCTTAACTGCCTGGGACTTAATGTATGTGCTGTCTTGAAGTATTGCAAATTCTTATGATCTGTAACCACTGTCACCTGATATTTTGCCCCCAACAAATAATGTCGCCATTCCAAAAAGGCTGCTCTAATTGCCAATAATTCTTTGTCAGTGATTGAATAATTTTGTTCACAGCTAGTAAGCTTGCGAGAGTAGAAGGCCACAGGATGCCAGACTCCTTCCTCATCCTTTTGAGACAATATCGCTCCAACAGCTACATTGGAAGCATCCGTTTCCACTTGGAACGGTTTTTCAGTATTAGGGTGTCTCAATACCGGAGCTGATGTAAATGCCTTTTTTAACTCTTTGAAAGCTACTTCTGCCTCATCATTCCACTCAAACTTAGTGGACTTCTTTAGTAATCTGGTAATAGGTGTAATGATTTGTGAAAAATTGGAAATAAATCGCCTATAAAAATTTGCAAAACCCAAAAAGGATTGGACATCTTTAATGCATTGAGGCGCTGGCCATTCCGTAACTGCTTGTACTTTCCGTTTGTCCATCACAATACCAGAGGGAGTCAAAATAAACCCCAGAAAATCCACTTGAGTGGTATGAAAAGCACATTTTTCCAGTTTTACATATAACTGGTGATCTTGTAATCTTTTTAACACTGCTCTTACATGATCTCTGTGCTGTTCTTCAGAAGAGGAATAAATCAAAATGTCATCAATGTAAACTATAACAAATTGATCTAGAAACTCACTCAAAACTTCCTGCATAAAGTATTGAAATGCTGCAGGAGCATTACATAAACCAAAAGGCATTACCATGTATTCAAACAGTCCAAACTTAGTTCTGAAAGCTGTCTTCCACTCATCCCCTGCTTTCACCCGGATCAAATGGTAAGCCCCTCTCAAATCCAATTTAGTGTAAATCACTGCTGACTTTACTTGATCTAACAACACTGAGATCAAAGGTAAAGGATACCTATTTTTTACTGTCACCTTATTCAATGCTCTATAGTCAATACATGTTCTAAGAGTTCCCTCTTTTTTTGGAACAAAAAATAATGGGGACGACACAGGTGAGGTGGAATGTCTAATGAATCCTTTGTTTAGCATGTCATCCAAATATTCACGTAAATGTTGGTTTTCTTTCTCAGTCAATGCATAGATTCTACTGCAAGGTAACTTTGCCCCTGGTTCCAAATCAATTACACAATCATAAGATCTATGGGGTGGTAACTTGTCTGCTCCCCCTTTGTCGAATACCTTCGCTAGATCCTGGTACTGATTTGGGATACTCACCGCCATTGCGCCCACCTTTTGTGGTTCTGCCACTTGATCCGCCAAATACAATGCGGGTCTCACCTCTTCCTCCATATGACCTTCACATTCTACTCCTGCAAAAACCACCTCCCGCTTAATCCAATCAATCCTTGGATTGTGCTTAAGCAACCAAGGCATGCCCAAAATGAGCCCAAACTGGGGCGCCGCAATCAAATCAAAGACAATTTCTTCTGAATGCCCGGACTCACACCTCATTATAAGCGGCTCTGTTTGTTGACAAATGGGTCCTGAAACCAAAGGTGAACCATCCACTGATTGTACCCCCTCGACCTGAGATTTTTCCTTCAATGGTAAACACAATTTTTTTGCCAAACCAATGTCAATGAAATTTCCAGTAGCGCCTGAATCCACCATTGCAGACACTAATTGCTTCGTACAGGCAAACAGTAAAGTCACAAGAATATACAAATGTGAATTTCTCTTCCCTGTCGTATTTGCACTCCAATTGGGGAACCTATTTGTGTCTGGGCCCGTCGCCTGAGTTCCCCCTAAGGCCGGCCCAATCCTTTTCCCGACTCCACCTTGTTTCTATCCACCCCTGCTCCTTTCTTGGGAGTATTCGGGCAAGTTCTAATAAAATGTCCTGGTTGTCCACAATAGAGGCACAAGTTATTAGCCCTACGTTGTTCTTTCTCTGCTACAGACAGGGGGCCCCTTATTCCACCAATTTGCATGGGTTCCCCTTCTGTACTCCTGTTTCCTTTACTCCTATCCAATCTAGCAAAAGGCAACACTTCCGGTCTCTTCTTCTCACCCCTACGCTCTCCTATACGATGATCCAATCTAAGCGCTAAATCAATCATGGCGGTACATGTCATGGGTTGGGGTTCTACTTGAGCGATAGCATCCTTCAACTCCTCTTTGAGCCCTTGATAAACCAATACAGTCTGTTTCTTTTCCGGCCAATCTGTCTCAATCACCAACCTGTTAAATTGTGTAACATACGCAATCAGGTCACGTGTTCCTTGCCTTAACGCTAACAATTCTTTGTCTTGAGCCAAGGAAACCTCTCGGCGATCGAATAATCTTCCAAATTCTACTAGAAAACCATCCCAATCATATAATAAAGGATCATCCTTTTGCACCAAAGGCATTGCCCATGCTGCTGCATCTCCCGTTAAATAGGAAATAACAAATGCAGTTCTAGCTTGAACTGTCTCAAACGCCTTTGGTTTACACAAAAAATGAAGTCGGCACTGTGTTAAAAAGGTCATATATTTCTTAGGATCTCCTGTGAATCTTTCAGGCGTGGCCAATGGCACACTACTAGAGGATTGTACAATCACTGTAGGGGTGGTTCTACCAGTTTGCCCTCCAGTGGAGGTTCCAGCCCCGTCAAGCGGGGTACCTTGCGCGACTAAACCCTGTACCTGAGCCTTCAACATACTCGACTCCTGTCTGGTCTGTACCAATTCTACTTGTATGTCCTGTATTGCTTTTAGCACATCTGCTAACGAGGGAGGGTTCGTATCCATTTGGCCTGGGTGGTTCAATTACCCCGAAATCGGGGGCAGGTAATTCTGTCAAATCTAAGGAGTAGGGGACCTCGATCCTCTCCTCCGAACCACAGAAGCCAAATAGATTGACCCCTCCCACCGTGGTTGGCACGGGCGCCTGAACGTATTTCACAGGAAGCCACGTGGCAGCCAATGGGGGGAAGATGGGGTTAGGGAAAGGGGATGGAGTCACAAAGGAAAGGAGGGAAACATAACATACCAATACATACAACAACCAAACTCCTGATCCTGTAACTCTAATTCCTGATCACCTAGCCTAATCTCATAATCCTGAAGTGAACATAACCTTGGAGACTTTTCGAGTCTTCCCTTTGCACATCGCAAAACATAACATAACACAAACATGGACCTTAACAGGTTACTGGGGACAGTAATCTCATAACAACATATTAGAGGATTTACAAGCCACATAACCACCCTAGGATGGTTCTTTTTCGTGAACATACAAGACATAAAGCCCGATGGGCACCATGAAACCACAAGAGTTTTGGAAAGAAATACACAACCCTCGCCCTTGTGTTGCGTGAACATATAGTCATCAGTTCATAGTTCATAAAGATTTCCTCTCAGAATGGCGTGAATAATGCGGGTTGTTGAGCGTGTTACCCCACACACTCTCTGTATTACTGGATGCTAAATCAATGCATGAACACCCACATCTTATAATCGTACAATATGAACACTGAGAGCCAAATCTACTTAACTGATGGCCCGGATGCCTCACGAGGACATCCGGACCCTGAAGAGCGATGTCAAATCCGGTGTAGGGAGAACCGCTACACCGCCGCAGCCCATGACAGACCGTCTGGTGTTCTTCAGCGTTGTCGTCGAGGCCCGGGACGGGGAGAAGTTCGACAAGTCCTTCGGCGTCCACCGTTTTTCTTAAAGGTCTGCTCCGATGCTGCCGCCGCCCATGCCGATAATCAGTAATTACCTGCACCGAGGCACATGCGGCGGCTGTTTTTAACCGTTGCAGCTAATGACCAGCTGGTGAAGCGCGCGTTAGAGAAAACTACCAAAATCCAAAAGCCTAGTGGGAATTGTAGTTACCTCCTCCTTACAAGCACCAAGCGCCGTCCTCGGCCCTCCCACCGATTCCTGACAGCTACACTGGGTTGTAAGGATTAGTTGAGGATTAATTGAGGTTTGTGGCCCAGCTGAAAATGGTTCAGCTACTGCTTGGCCTGGTGATTGGCATCTGGATCTGGAAGGATGTTAAAGGCTGGATGTTGAATGCTGGATCAGAGTGCTTCACTGGAGAGAGTGTGTATGTTTTGTCAGATGTCTCTATGCTTTCAAATGACATCACAAAAATGGGTGTATGGGCCGGTTTAACTAAACTCGCCCCTGTGAACTGGGATTGGATCAGAGTCTCATCTCCGCCTTGCATCCGAGTGATTGGATCAAAGACAGATGATGGCAAGTTTTTTTTTTTTTTTACAATCCTTATAAACCTCCCCTAGCCACTAGTATCAAAATCAAATGTCCTAAATACATATTTATACATTTGTAACCTCTACGAAAATCGCATACAAGGATTACATATTTTATGGAATATCTGCTCATCAAAATCCCACAGCTGTGAGACCTTGTTTCGCCTTTTTGCAGCATTTTGTCCATTTCGCCATGAACATATTTTCCAAACTTTCACCAAATGTCCACAAATATGCCTGTTTACCATAGGAACGTGTGTGCAAAGTTTAACAATTCTAGCATGAATACAGTTCCCATAAAACCACATATATTGCCATTCCTGTTCAGAATATGCTACACAGTTCCACCACGTTTTGAAATATACGGCCAAAAATGTGAACAAATCTGCCCTTTTTATATTTTTCACCACTTCTGATAGCGAGTTTATAAGTCTCTAAAAAATATTAATTACATATTCTTATCAGCAAATGGTCAGCCTTTTGTCTGTCTCTGGAGGCAAGGAGCAGCCCCCACCTTTGGGATTTCCTTATGCAAGCCTAGTTTACGACCTCTTCACACGCCCGTTTCCTGGTCTGGAGAATCTGCCATGGTTCAGTCCTTGGTATCAGACAAAAGTCTGGCCTACCATCTGCTAAGATCAATGCCCTCCCCTTGGGTGGAAACCTGTTTTTGCAGGCCCAGCCAGCCTAAATACATTTTTACTTTCTTGACTTGAAATCCAGCATAAAACAAACTTGTTGCATCAGATGACATAGATAAATTACATTCTTAGGTTTAAACCTGTGGGATCAAAACAACTGAGATCCGTGTTCCTTTCAGTAACAGTCCTTTTATATTTGCTATTCTGGCAGATCTTTAGTTTTAGACCACTTTAAAAATTAATCAGGAGAGCCCATTAGACAGGTACTGTCACTCACAGGCAATCCAGTTTTGCTGAGAAAATGTTTTGCTCTTAACATTTCAGGACTTTGTAAATTCAGAGTGCTTCATTAGATTAACTGAATTTTAGCACCAAGCAAGATTTTGAGTGTTGGAAAGTGTTATGTACAGGCATTTTGGAGTTTCAGCAGAAAAGTAAATGTCATTTACAGGCACATTTTGGAATTTCACTTGCAAAGCGCTGCTTCTCCCTCTGTACTCCATGTTTACTTGTCATGGAGACCACTGGCACTTTTTCTGCAGCGTGTACTGTGTTCACCACATATGGGTGGCAGGTTGTGCATCCATCTTTTTGTGTGTTGAAAAAATGCGGTTTTGTAGGTGTTGGCACGCACAAGGGTTTTGCCGCCATTTTGCTATTTCTCGCACCATAGATAGCAGAGCTAGGCCTCATAGTATAGCAGAGTGGGTCATTACATCCCACAAGTTTCCCCTCCCGACTTCGTTTTGACTTCTAGTCGAGGGGGAGTCGGGCGCGTGGGATGTTCTTATCTGTCCATGTGGAGAAATTCAGTTGCTTCTCCCGTCAGCGATTGAGGCGGCACGCTCTCCTCGCCGGTTCGGGATGGGATGGGACGATACTCCGGATTCCTTGGGTTTTTCCTCCTGGTCCCTGAGTGGTCCCCCTTGGTGATTCTTGGGATTTAGTGCCAATACTAGAAAACAGAACATAACGGTTATGAAAATGTTCCCACTACAGTGCCCACACATCTTCGGGGGGTCTCGGCAGTGGGAAAGACACTTGCATTCCCTAACAATTGGCAATATTCCCCATCTATTATTCAGTGATAATTTGCCCATTTTCTCAGGTGTAATCAATGAATATTTAATGATTTTTCTAGCTGTCCGGATTTTCCCCCTCTGGGTTTCCGGTGAGCTCTTCTATCTGCCGCAAAGTATGCCTGGGGTGGCAACTCTTTAGCTGGTTTACGTGGACCCACTTGTCTTCCCCCTCTGTCAAACTGCCCCTGGGGATGCGGATTCTGTAGGCGACTGGTGAGGTTCTGTCCACAATTTCAAAAGGGCCCCACCAACTTGGGAGGAATTTGCGCTCTTTGGTTTGGTTCCTTTGGAAATTGTACAAGTAGACCCGGTCTCCTACTTGATATTCCTTTTTAGTTGGTCTTCATACTGTCTGCAGATCTTTCTAGATTCCGCTGAGTATACGCAAAAGCATGTTGAAGGTGTTTTCTCAGATTCTCAACATACTCGTGAGTTGTGGAGGCATTTATCAAGGTCTACTATTGGGTTCTGTAGAGCAGATGCTGGGGTAGCACCATCCTTCGTCCAGTCATCAGCTCAAATTGAGTCATTTTTGTTGCAGATGAAGGGGTAGATCTGATGGCCATCAGGACAAGGGATAATCGAATGACCCAACTTGGCCCAGAATCTGCCACAAACTTTTTTAATATGCTCACAATAGTTTTATTGTACCTCTCAACTCCACCACTAGAGGACTGCCGGTAGGCAATGTGTAGTTTCCTTTTTACCCCAACGATCTCCCACATCTTTGTCATCACTTCGCTAGTGAAGTGGCTACCTTGGTCTGACTCAATCCTTTGGGGTAGTCCAAAACGCGAGAAGATGTGATTGATCATCAGGGCAGCTGCTGTTTCTGCCTTGCAATTTGGGGCCGGGAGACATTCCACCCATTTAGTAAACAAGCGTGTTACGGTCAACATGTACTTGTTCCCCCTAGAGGAGCGAATCACGGGCCCGATAAAATCAACTTGCAAATCTGACCAAGGCAGTGTCATCCCCCTCTTTTGGAGGGGAGCACAGTGTGTGAATGATGTTGGCTGAAAATGTGCACACACAAGACACCCCTTCAAGTATTGGTCGAGGGCCTGCCCCATGTGTGGCCAGTATGCCACCTCTCGCAAGATTTCTAATGTCGTATGAAACCCCTGATGACCGGCTGTGGCCGCATCATGGGCGTGACTTAGCATCAGGCTTCGGAATGAGGTAGGGACGACCCACTGGACATGGTCCGATAAGGATCTCCTCACCAACAAACCGTCTTGGTTTCGGAACAATTTTGGACATTTCATCAACACTCTGAGGTCCTCTTTCCCAATGCAATCGGTATCCGTCAGGGGAAAGTTCTCAGGGTCCTCAATGTGTTGATAAAACTTACCAATTATTGGATACCCTTTTTGAGCCATAATCAAATCAGCATCTGGGGTCTCCTTCATTGTGAGCATTTGTTTGGGACCTAGTGATAGCAGTGACCTGGATTTCTCCCAACAGGGACTCGATCTCAAGTAGATCCCCTTGGATGGCTCTGGTTTTGGCCAGCTGATCAGGTAGGTCATTTCCAGTTTTGCCTGGTCCCTCTACTTTAGAATGACCCTTGATCTTTTTCCAGTAGATGGTCATCCCATTCGAGGTGACCAAATCATCAATATTCTGTATATATTTTCCATGTTTTAGTGGTTTATTGTTAGCACATAGCATGCCTCTGGTTTTCGAGTTAACCAGGTACCCCACAAACCCGTTCCGTACATAATCTGAATCAGTGATTATGACCAGTCCGTGGAGTTGGTGTTGGACAGCATTGAGGATGGCTTGATGCACAGCCATCAGCTCTGCCACTTGACTACTACGGGGACCGATTTTGTACCCAGCGGAGGGTTCTGGGGCATCATTTCACCCATACATTCCCCACGCCGGCCAAAAGTTCCTTTTCCCCGTTTTTGTCAACATGGTAGGAGCACCCATCCACATAGGCAGTGGGCATTCCCTCACACTTGTCTTCTTCATAGACTTTGTCGGGGGAATTAAGGTATGCCTCCATGTTGTCCTTGATTTTGCGACTTTCGTCCTCGAGACAGTTTTCTCTGGCACAATCATGCAAGTCAGCCAGACCTCGCGCGAGGGGAAACCTCCACAGGAAAGCCTTGCATTGACAGAATCCAGGAAGTAATTTGGGAATTACTCACATTTCCGGCCTGGATTCTGTCACTTTGAAGGTATTGCAGAGGCTAGTGTGGAGTCTCCACTATGATGTGACACCCTGGATAAACGGGCAGTAATTTTTCAATGCCCACACCGTTGCCAGGAGTGCCTTCTCACAGTCGTTGAATTTTTCCTCCACAGCTGATAGTCTTACTCGCATAGGAGATTACTTTATTGACCTTGTCATGCTTTTGGTATAATACTCTAGTCAAGCATGTATTTGAGAACCCTGTCTCCAAGAAGAACTCCTTGTTTTTGACAGGGTAAGCTAGGCAAGGCGCTTGTGAGAGGCTTCTTTTGAGTTGTCTTACTGCCTCGGCTTGTTCTGGACCCCACTCCCACTTGACCCCCTCCCCCATCAACAGATGGATCAGGGGTCTTGTGATTTCTGCGTAATCCTCAATGAACTTTCTAATTAATGGAGGCTCCTTAGCTCATGCAGAGTTGTGGGGTCTTTTAGTTTCTGGAGCGCTTCTACTTTCTTTTCCTGGGGACAGAGACCCTCAGGAGTTATCTCATGCCCCAAGAAATTGACACGGGTCCTGCACCACTGTGCCTTTTGGAAAGAGAGTTTGCTCTGGCAGCCCTCAACTGTGTCGGAACAGAACGGATCTCCGCTATGTGTTCCTCCACAGTTGAGATTTTGATTAGAACATCGTCTACATAGGCCAGGTTACCCCTTTCACCAAGTCGGGCATGGTCTTATGCAAAAAGATATTAAATTCATTGCCAGAGTTGATGTATCCAAAGAGAGTCCGGGTCCAAGTGAACTGCTGTCCCCCAAAGGTAAAGGCCAGCTTATATTGGTCCTCCCTACTTACAGGTACAGTCCAGTACCCGTTGGTCAGGTCAATACAGTGTATACCTTTTGACCCCTGGATCTGGGCCAGCCCTTGGTCAATGTAGGGAAGAGGCTATCGGGAAGTGTTGACCCGTTTGTTGAGCTCCCTTAGGTCAGCACAGAGTCTCCACTGGCCGTTTGGTTTCAAAATCCCCAGCACTGGATTATTGAAGGTGCTGTGGACTAGACAAATTATCCCACGGGGCTCAAGGTTCTTAATTATTTCTGTAAGGGACTCCATTGATGCGAGAGGCAAGCGATATTGCTTCCCAAACACTGGAGTCAACTTTTGCTTTTGCTTCAGAGTCTCACAGGCATCAGCTAGGTTGACTCTCTCTTCAACCATTTGCCTGAGCCCAGAAAGACTTCTGGTTTGGCTATCTGAGCGCCCTCCTCCAGCTGGGTTGGAGAAGTCCCTGGTTAAAATACTGACTTGGACTGATGGCTTCAGATGGGGAAGGCAGTCCTGGTGGACTTGAAAGACCACCTCATCCCTCCTGAAGTCACAGGTCACCTCTTCCTTACCATAAGGGCAGGAAGAGTACACCAGGAAATTCCCCCCATGCCGGGTGAAGATCCTGTCTGGTGTTGTGTCATTGTCGCTATCACTGTCAAAACAGTAATTGGGGATTGGTCCTACCAGTTCATTAGCTAAATCTACGGAAAAATGTGGGTCCTCAACCGCCATTCCAATAATGGTGCCTGCGCCCAGAGTGATACTCCTACGGTCGCTGTTATCCACCACTATTGGAATGGTGTTGTGTTCTATATTGACTAGTGGTGTTGGGTTTAACCCCAACCCTTGCTGTTAGAATTGGGCATTGAGGTGAACATATGCCTCAGGATTTTGCAGTTTCTGTCCTCCTTTTAATTTTTACTTTGTGTGAATTGTCGGGTCTGTTCTGGGATGGTGACTTCCTCTCCAATCTGAATTTCAACTGCATATGGCAGCAATTGAGCTGACCGAAATACTTTCTCTGGGTCATCAAAGTCCATGGGATTACCTGCTAATCGGGACCAGGCTTTGAATTTATTAGGTCCAAACTAATAGCAAAACGATTGAGAATGTCACTGCCGAAATAAAATGCAGCAGGGACATCTCGCACCACCCAACAATTATGGACTATGCTCTTGTTGCCTATGGACATTTTGAGCATACACCTGCTAGGCAGGAGATGTTTGGATTTGGGTGTTTCCAGGTCCATTTCCCATTTGTCTATCAATTACCGTTGTTCATGCACACTTGGGCGAGAACAGAGTCCACCCCCCCCATTTAACTGAATGGGGATGAACAACTGTTCTCCAATTTTCTGAAGATCAGCCAAGCTTTGAGCTGATTTCTCATAATTTTGGACTATAGGAGTGGGATTTTCTGATTGTGAATTGGTATAGAATTTCAGAATATTCCCTTCCAGTGTGGAATGCCACTTGAGACTAGAAGGAAGGTTGATTTTCAGAAATAGAGAGGACTTCCCATCACCAGTTTGTTGTCTTACTGCAATTACTGTCACGTCACAGGTTTTTGGTGGTTTTGAAAATGGAATTCAATTTGGTCAGGTTTTTGTTCAACCATGTGGCATGTGGCATTTAAACTAACATGGTTGACACTATGTTTTAATTTTATAGTCTAGATCCAGAGTGAGGGGAGACAATCTACGCAGGATGCCATTCCCTAGTAAACCTGGTGTGCTCTCTGGAGTCACAACTATGACCGGGTGTTTCACCTTGTGTCGCCGAATTTTAATTTCTAAATCCGCAGTCCCCTCGACAGGAATTTTATTCCCATCGAAGTTCTGAAGTTATCCAGGAAGAGGGGTGAGAGGGATCTGGTATCTCTCCCCTTCCCGAATTCAGCTGATCAAAGGCCCTTTTTGACAGAAGGGTGGTTTGGGATCCAGTGTCCACCACTGCCAAAAATGTACATTGCCCCTGTATTTGGACCGGGGCATAACATCTCCCCTCCTTCTCCTCAAGGGGGCAAAGATAATGCGCATTTTGGGCCACTTGGTGGGTTAATTTCTTCACTCTTGATTCTGACAGAGAGGGGTAATTTGGGCAGGATTTTGTTTGGGTCTTTTTAGGCCCTTTATTTCTCCTACCCGCCCTCTGTTTCTTAGGTTGCAGACTTTCGGGGGCAGGAGATTTCGGTTCCGGTTCCTGGGTTCCCAGGGGCTTTTCACAAGTGGGGAAGGAAGCTTCCTCTAAGGTTCCCCCCCATTCCTCCTGTGCCTCCTCCCTGGGAACTGGTGGGTTGTCGGGGTTCTCTCCCCGTCATTGCTCTGCACAATCAAAACTACTCCAAAACCAACTGGTGGAAAGGGGATGCCCCAAAAAGATCTTTAAAGAGACCTACAAAAGAGCCAGAAACATTCCCAGGTCACTTACTCTATAACAACATGCCAAACGGGAAAACCCCACAGGTTTTACTGCAGTCTTCAGCTATTCAACCCTCTTGAATAAAATAAAAAGGGAAGTGAAAAGACTATGGCCTATCTTGAATACAGGGAACAGCAATATACCCGTCCTGCGGTTCGCACTAAAAAGAGGACTTAACTTGAGAGACAAGATAGTTAAAACTTTGACACACCCACAGTTAAATCTAGCCAACACACTCTCTGGAACACCTCGCCCGCCAAGGGCCATGCCCCATGTGGCAACTGTTCCTTGTGTGCCCAGACCGCCAGGACCACTGAGATAGATAAAGGGTGGCAGACCCCCTGGAGGCAGAACACTTTCACCAATTGCAATTCAAAGGGTATAATCTATATGATCACATGCCCCTGTAACCTAAGATACATAGGCAAGACCACCAGGCCAGCCCGCACATGCATGATAGAACATCGATCATGCATAAGTACAAACAAGTTAACTGCCCCCTAGTCCCACATTTTTCAGCTGATGGACATACTGCAGGTTATTTCAAATGGACCATTATAGAAAGAATCCCGCCACGCGCCAGAGGGGGCAACTTCCACAACATCTTGTTCAGGCGTGAACAGATGTGGCTCTTTAGACTTAACACCTGTTCCCAAGGCCTTAATGAAAGCATTCAGTGGCATGACCTAGCGGTGCTGACATAGGTCCCTCCATTGTCCTCTTCCATCCTAGTTAACCTTGTGCTACAACATAGCTGTATTTTCCTCTCGCATGCTACATTCTTTTGCTTGAGGCATTCTTGCCTAGTCCAACGGCACCCTCCCTACTGGGTTTAATGTCCCATCTCCCCCTTTTGGGATGCCCCCTCAGGCCAGCTGTCCTATTCGGATATGCCCACCAAGTGCTTACCCCTGCGCCTCCTCCCTTGGGGCCCCACTTCCATCCCTCTACACGTTACCCTGACGCCGCCCGCGTCAGAAGGACACCAGCGTGACCGCGTTGTAGCTCTGTTTTTAAAGGCGATCGGTCACTTTCCCGAGCGTACGCCTTCTGAGCTGTACAACGCTGTGCAGCACCCGGCGTTCACGGAGCCTCCCGAAACTAAACAAAATAAGGTAATTAATGGAGAGTATGCAGCCTGCAGCTTTAGGCACTGATTCCTCAAACTATGGCGATTCCCTCCCATGATTTCCTTTTTTCAGCTACCTGATTTACTTACTATGAGACAAGAGCGGCTCCCCTCCTCCCTGTGTCTTCAGTGCATAGGTAACTGTGTGTTCTTTCTCGCAGGCACCGCACGGCTACTGAATTAGAGATAGTGCATGACGCCACCCAGGATTGTGTTCCCAGTTCACTTTGTGATCAGCCTACCCCACCACCCCAACCTTCCCTTGATGATGAGTTCCACCTCACCGGTGATCAGGCACAAGTAATGTTCATGTAATTCCTTACCAATTAATTTGGTTTGCTTTTCCTCTTTCCTCCACCTTGATGCAGGACGACCACCACTCCCCCATAGGCAAGTAGAATGTGCCTATACCCTCCTAATTCCCTGCTGTTCTCAACCCCCCCCCCCCTTCTGTCTCCCCAACAGGAGACGCTTGACCATCGAGTTCAGCAAATCTGAACTTACTTATTTGCTTTCATACCAGAAACCTCGGTCCTGATGAAGATGGCTCACCCCACGGACGCCATTGAAACCGGTCGACCCCTGTGGTCATGAGGGCTCTCATGACCCATACCAAATATCTCCAACAAGAGGAAAGAGATATTGTTGTACAAATCACTCGTTTGCACGCTCATATGGATGGAGTGAGCTGGGTTTATAAGAGCCTCTTTTAGTCCCCCAGCCTCTCAGCTGTTTTTTTTTTAACCTTTCCTTGTTAGTAGGCCGTTCCATTTGAACTCATTGCATTTCTACTATTGCGACCTACGGGCGAGATTAAAGTTGATACATAGTATGAAATACAATCAGTTGACCTGCCTTCAGGTTGTTAAGACTGAACCCTGGCAGCTACAGAATCTAATCCACATTCCTGTACACTGCTGAAAATACCTATATGAATTGCCTACAATATTCGTTATTATTACTATTTTGTGTGTTATTTGCTCTCAACCAGACATATGCCACTAGTATAGAAAGTTAGGGCCAGTCCTCTCCTGTATCACTATTAGATAGGCATTACAACACAGGCCACCTAGGGACAGGCACCCCCAATAAGGATAGGGTGTTCTTCCCCAGGGTGAGTTACGCATAGCCAGGTGGCCCTCTTTTCCATCTTGAGTCTGAGCATTCATATATTTAGTGATTGGCATAGCCAGTGATCACTAGGACAAAGCGATTTCCCAGTTTAGAGGATTCTAGGGGGACCACTATGTCCATCGCTATCCTTGGAAATGGGACTTTGATGATGGTTAAGGCTGGTAGTGGGGTGGCCAGATCTGGAGTGGTTGCTTTTTTCTGACAGATCACGCAAGTCAGCACAACATTCTTAATATCAGCAAAAACTCCTGGCCAACAGAGCCTGGGTGTGATCTGACTTTGTGTCTTCCCAATTCTTTGATGGGTGGCTGTCAAATAGTAGTGTGCCAACTCTAAAACAAATTCACCTATGGCTTCGGAGAACAACTAGTTGTGTTTGACATACTCCCTCATTAGTTACATTTTCCTGATATAGTAACACCTTTTTTTAACAACAAAAAAAGGGACTGGCCTGGCTGCGTCCAGCTTCTTCTGTGGTTACCCTACTAAAGGCTTCTTGTGAGGACTGGGTCGTTCCTCTGGGCAAAAGCTAGATCAGCTAAGGGGCCAACCTCTTATGGTCTTCTTGGTGGTTTTTTACTATGGGAAGGGACGCTTCTCTGAAGACTTTGGATCCCCTGTCTGGTTTTTTTTGTACTGCCACCTCTTGGGGTACCGGAATAATGTTTTTTCAAGGATCCCTTGTGCCAACTTCTCCCCCTATTTTACTGTATACAGGTTATTCCTGTGGTTGTGTAGGAGAAGTCACATCATATTATCCAACCGATATCTCCAAGCCAAGATGTATTTTGAGGCTGGTCTAGTATAGGTATCTTGGGTAGGGGCCAATGTCAGCCCAGTGACAATCGGGCGTCTCTCGCCGGGTGGTATCACAATTTCTTCAGTGCTTTGTAGGTCAACCTTATGGACTCATCAGTGGCTACCGTAGGGGCTTTGGCCTTGGGACTAAACTTAGTAAACAGCATGGGTCCCCAACTTCTATCAGTTGGTATCCATCCCATTACTGACACCAAATTCGGCAGATCAGATGGAGGACGCAGACACAATGATGACCTTTCCAAAACTGATTTATTAAAGAATAAGAATAAGGCCTTTCTGTTTCTATCGCTATGTTGGATTTCCCTACCTATGTAAATAACCAATATGCTCGTCAGTCATCAGGAAATGATCAAGTCTGCTGTCTAGAACTAAAGCTAACTGACCCTACCGCTATTTTAATAAGCTACGGTCAGGAGAACGGCTCCCTTCTCCTGATTGTTGCTTTTTGTGTTCGTCTTTTACTTTCTTGTTAATATACACTTTTCTTATAGTCTCTGGTCACCTTCTGTATCAATTCTGCTAACTCTCTTACAAGGCTTTTGGCTTTCCCTCCTCTTTAGGGACTGCTTTCCATACTTCCCTTCTTGATCTTTGTTGTATCCTTTGATCTAGGTAAATGGAATCTGGGTAGGGTTGTGAAGTACTACTTCCTATTTGTACTTTGCTTTTTGTGCAATTATAGTTCACCCTTTTCTGCTTAGTTGTGGCGTGTGTCTCTTTTAGCCTAAGGCCTTCCCTTGTCTTTGTTTCATGGTATTCTCTCTCTGAAATGTTCCGCTCTGTGCTTCTTGAATGACTGGGTACCTTTGCCTTATCCCAGGGTAGTGTTACCCAACTTTTACTGATCTCTCTGTGTGCTAGTTGTGGAATGGATTTTTCTTTCAATACTGCATGTTCATCAACTTTTCTTCTAAGGTTTTGTCATTTATACTGGGACGAGTGTCTCGGATTACAGTAAGAGTCCTCTGCTGCCTCCAGGTACTCATGATCTCCTTGTTACCTCCAATATTGCAGGTCAACGTCTCTGGGACCTGTAGTTGCCTGGGACCTTCTCTTACGTTCCATTTCTGTCTCGGTTCGCTCTCAGTAGTCTCATTTTCTTTCCACTCTCAGCGTCTCAGTATCCCTTCTGCAACCTGGCTATTAGCTGACTCTTCAGTGTTGTGGTAGCAGCATTATTATGCACGTAGTCTGCCAACCCCAACTTTCTCGTGGTCACGCCACCACTGGGTATTGGCTCTCCATTTCGTCGGCTTCTTGGGCTGTACACCTGCTTGCGCTCCATTGTTTGCTTCTTGCGCTCAGAGCAGTACTGAAAGTTGCGGGCTCCGCGGCTCTCTAGTTCCGCCTTCTTCGGGTGTTATGCTTCCATGGGGCCTCTCCTGCCTGCGTATGTGTTCCTCTCGCTCTCCTTCATTCGTCGTGTACTCCTTCTTCAACCTCCTTGTCGCAGTTAATTGGAGACTTTCCTTCAAGGGCTAGATTATCTTTCTTAATTATAATGGTACAAGTTAGCTTTCTTCTTATCCAAGCCTTGGAACTGAATATGGGTTTGTACATTGGACCGTCCCAAGTATGCCATCATGGGGAAGAGCAGAGGTAGTTCCTCAGTGGAAGTCATTGTCCCCTAAGGGGGATTCTCTCCCAGTAAGCTCCCACCTGCCCAATCCCCTAGGGACGGTCTTGCGAGGTGGGCTCACCTTCCCAGCCTCAAAGGGGAGGCTCCCCCTTGGGGAGATGGGATAAATTCACTAGATGCATCACACTTCCCTGTAAGAATGTTGCTCTGCATCTTAAAATGTAGCGTTGTACTTCCATACTCTTTCCCAGAAGAGTTCTCCTCTCCCGTGACTGATCGTTCTCTTCGTTATGGTTTCCAGAGGCCCCTAATGTGTGCCTCTTTTCCACCATGCCCCTTTCCTCTACCTCTGTTTCCTTCTGCTTTCTCCCTCTCCTCAGGTCCCTCTTTTCTCCAGGTGCCTGTTCCTCCTGTTAATTTGAGAAGTGCAATGCAAAGGGATGCACTTCCCAAGAAGGCATCTCTCCCTAGGTTATCAAGGCCATCATGGATGACCATTTTCAGTATATTGGTGTATCATGAGGTTCTATGTGTAAGGTTCTGGCTGTTGGGTCAAATCTTTTGGTTGGTGTGGTGATGAACCAATATAGTGATTCGAAGGCTGGGAAAAGTACCTGCCTCCAAATGGCACATCACACAGCGGGCTGGCATCCCTGGTCCAGACAAGCCTCTTTAATCCCCAAAGAGGGATATTTCACACATAACTAAAGTTTATGGCCCTCTTATATTGCTCACATTCATAACCTCAAGACGGGACCCATGCTGGCTAAATGTTGCAGGCAAATAACCTTAACCTGTCCTGTTCAAGAGATGATGGATAGCTCTTCTCCTTTGGTCTATCTACTTTTTCAATATGGCCGTCCACCACAACAGTAGAGGATGTATTCAAAACTTAGCAATCTTAGGAAGAGACCTTTTGCTGGAAGACTGTTGTTAATTCTCTACAGTGCAGGGCCATTTATATCAATAACATTGAACTGAATCCCCTGTTTCATAGTCCACCTCAACGCCATCTTATTGACCTCTATTTCATCTAACAAACATTATTTAGATACAGAATCCATCAAAAAAAACGCGCGCACACACGCACACGCAGATTATCAAACTCAGCAAAAGCAAATAAAAACCAATAATGATCTAATAACTGGAGTATGAAGGATATACAATAGATACATACATATTGATCTATCGCAACAGGAATTAAGCAAGGCATACATATAATACATTGCAAGAAACACTAAGAGCACAGTAACACCTCACTGTTCATCTTCTCCTTGTATTTGATTTTATCCTGCCAGGAGTTGAGTTCATTTGACCCAAACACTCGTGAAAAAACCTAATGCGTAGGCAACCATCACCTCTGATGCAGTTAATAATAAAATAAAAGCTGGACCCTACTATAATAGGCTGCTGCGCCTCAGTAGGCCAACCAGAAAGGGTTTATTAATGTCCATATATAGGGAGAAAAATTAAACAAATGTATCTAACTTTCACTGCCCACAACACAAATACAAGCACCCTTGCCTTCTAACAGACCCATCCTCTTTCTTTGTTAAGAGCGTTCTGTGTCGATAATTGGTAACCATTTAAAGATATTCTGCATCTCCTATGGTAGGTGATAAAGGGACTAGAGCATGACTTGTGACTTTGCGCTCATTTCTTCCTCCCTCTTATCAGCCAAATAATGAAGTAACCGTGACTTAAATTAATTTTTGGTAATAGACCTGAGTTTCTCTTGGTTTTCCTAGCACATTCCCAAGGGTCTTGATGTGTGTGAAACACCCTTTTTTGTTAACATCTGTTAATTGCTTTAAATTCCTAAATAGCAATCTAGTTAATCCTCCTACCTGGTTAGTCCAGAATGAATGCCAGAATAAAATGTTCATTGAAGTAGTTTAAGGCTGTTTCCAATTGTGTGATATAAACAAAAGCAGTTGAAGGTAAAGCCAAAAAAGTGGTTTTCAGCCATCCCCAGGGAATTTGCTCTCCCATAACCTCAAATCTAGCTTTCATTCAGGCCACCAGGAGCAGCTGTGCATCTGTATTTTATTGTGCTTGTCATTTGTATGCCGCCTTTCACCATTATTATAGTCTCAATGCGATGTTAGTGGGGGCGCCCTCAGAGGACCGAAGTCTAGAGTGTTGAAGGTCATGGAGTACGATTAGGATGCGTGTGTGCATTTGGCCAAAAAAGGCTTAGCAGGGCTGGTCAGGCTCCGGTAGAAAATACGGATAACATGTTTTCTACCGAATGATGTTTAATAGCTTTGGTAAATCTAAATATTCTACCTTTACACTGCTTTATTTTACCCACTTGTTTATCGATTTGGTCATTCAAGCTTAGCAGTGATTGAATGTGATACCTAAATAATCAAAGTCCATCCGATACAATCGGCAAAAACCTCTTCTTACTGTCAGAAAAACACACACCACAATACTCCTAGTACCCTATACTATGCCTTTATTTGTTATTAGCTATTGTTAATGCAATATATCTGCTTGCTCGTGCTCCTTTGTACCTATCTCTCATTGTTATACTATGTTTGCATTATATTCATGTATGTAAAAATAAGTACTTCAACTGTACTTAATGCGCCCAGATACCCTCAGGTTTGTTGCGCTTTACAAATCAATAAACAAACAAACTTACTTGGTTTAACCTTTAGCCCCTAGATGTCATATATTGGGTATATTCACCCTTCAATAATTGTACTGATCTCTGTGTTCTGGCCAAGAGAACCCCATCATCTGCATAGGTCAGAACTGGTAATCTTCCATTTTGAAACCTTGGTACATCTGCAACTATTGCAAAGAGGCGAGAGAGTTGATGCGTTGATAGAGCAAAAGTAGGATCAATATACAACCTTGTCAGACCCCCTTCTCAACTTTGATCTGCTTACTCAGCCCACCTCCTCTCAATTTCATAGTGTACACATAATCAAACTCCCTTTTGCAGATAGCCCACCATAAGTAACAAAGGTTCTGGAACCCACATCCCTCGAAGAGACTCCCGCAAAGTTTTCTTGTCCATGTGGTCAGATGCTGAGCTCAAATCCATAAATTCTACATAGAAAGGAAGGCCCAAAATCTTTACACTCTTTGCCAGGGTAAGGTAAATATGTAAACCCTGAAGAAGCATAAACGGGCCTGCCAAAAAGGCCAGTTGTGTTTCTGATAATAAATCGTTTTCGCACACCCAGTCTTTCAATCTTCTTTAATAATATCTTGGCTAAAATCTTTGATATACCATCCATTAAAATAACTGGACAACATGCTTATTTCCCTTTATATACATTGGGGAAAGCGCACAACATTTCAACTCCTGGAATACACTTGGCAAAATAATCACATTAAAGACTAAAACCTGGATCCATAAATAAGTTTGAAAATGAAAAATATGATTTGGAACCCATGAATCCCAGGCGATTCAAACTGTTGTTGTCTGGATACAACATATTCCTTCTACTTTAGGTTTTAGGTCAGCGACCCAGCCCTGTACTGACTTGTCCCATTCTTAACACACTCGCTTGTTTTGGAAACATGCACTTCTATTTCTCCTGAGGGGCCCATATCAAGCCCATTAGTATTCCTGACCACAATATCCCACAATTACCTGACATGCCCCACTACTATGGTCAGGCAAAGTCAGGCAATTACGGTTACCAACTCACACCAGACTTCCATTTAGCTTCCCCACATTGATAAAAAGGCAGGGCACGAAAGCACACTGAGCGAGGCAAAGCACATAAAGGAACAGTGTTTTCCAGACAGCAGCCGAACGAGAAGAGAAAGGCAGCAAACCGAGAAGGGAGAGTGAGGCGGGAGCTACTGTTGTCCTTTCCAGCGAGAAACTGTTACACTTTTTAATCTTGAGGGTTTCTGGAAAGTAAGACCAGGAAACCAGACTGAAGAATCCTGCATTCTGCGTCTGAGATACCCGGGGCCCTCCTGCATGACTAGTCGAGTCAGGGAGGCGCAGCAGCCGCCATAGTACGATATGATACGATATGATATTTTATTTATATCGCGCCTATACACAAGAGTTTCAAGGTGCGACGAGGCGAGGGAGAGGAACAAGAGGGAACAAGACAACAATCTTATTAGGCCCAGTGATATTGAGAGGTGGAGGGGGGGGGGGTGGAGAGTGTGAAGTGCCAGGGGAGGAGGAGCATGTCCAAGACATAGGATCAAACATGTAAAACAGGAAGTGCGGCCTGCAGGTGGCAGTGCAAGGGTTAAGTGCAGAGCAAATAGATGATAGATAAGTGCAAGTATAGGGCGTTGTAGGGTTGCAGATACAACCCCAAGTGTAGGGTTTTACAGGGGGGTGGGGGGCAGTACAGGTGTGAGAATGGGAGGGCAGGAACCTGGGGCTGTGGTTCAGAAGGTAGCCAGGTAACCAGTGCAGTATCAGACAGGAGATCAGCAAGGTAGCAGAAGAGAGAAGGCCGAAGCAAAGGGGAAAGTCTTGAGCTGCTTCCGGAGCCAGAGATGGTTCTGCTCAAGTTTCAGAGAGGCAGGGAGGCTGTTCTACCGTCTTGGCTCTAAGATCAAAACAGCGCCAGATAAATCAACACAGCCGGTAAATTGGGGAAGCCGATGCAAGACTGGTCTGTGTTGAAGTCAAGGTTGCAAGCAGCAACATTGTATAAAGAGCGCAAGAGAGAAGAATAATAGCGCGTGTAGAGCTCAATTGCTGATGGATGTTTGAACTGTGATATGAATCAGAAAAGAAATTATACCAAGTAACAGAGTGGTCCAGCACTGGGGATGAGCTCAATCGAAGCTCTCTGTTTGAGGTATCCAGCAAAAAAGTGACAGAAGCTAAAGGTTGTTTATTTTAAATTGGTTGTACACGCATAATCAACACATAGGTACAGAGAATACAGGTAAATAGGACATTGCAGCGAAATATGACTGGGTTGTACATCGTAGAGATAGTCCGATTCCCCTTATAACCCTCCCGCTCCCACCCATCGCTGCCCTCCCTCAGTTTTAGCCTACTTCTAGTCCACTGAGGCAGGGTCATCCCCCGTTGATCCAGAGTTGGGCTGCAGGGTTAGCCAGGCTAGACAGGGCTTGTGGGTTTGCGCTGGAAAGTTCCGATCATAGTCTATAAGTGGGGCCCAAATATCTGCAAACTGGTGCAACCTTGGCTTCTGTGACTTTTTTCCCCACCAGGATGTCCCTGAGTTTGATCCACCATAGGGTCATTGAAATGCTCTCATGGTCTTCCAGGTGCAGGCAATTGTGATTCTACCCGCCAGTAGTAGCTGTGTGAGAAGTTTGGCCGTTCTCCCTGGCTTTGGGTACGCTCCTGCGACCAGCGCACCCAATAGGACCACCTCCGGTTCCCAGGGAATTGTCACATGTGTAATGTCTTTTATAGCCGAGAGGCATTGGTTCCAAAATGTTTGCACTGTGGGGCAAGTCCACCACATGTGTATGTATGAGCCAGGTTGTCCACAGTTGCACCAGCACTGGGGGTCAAGGGATTGATTGAAGTGGTGAAGGCTAGTCGAGGGATGGTACCAGCGTAAGAGTAGTTTATGAGCACATTCTCGGTTGGTGATACAAAAGGAGGATGAGCGGGTTCTAGTCCATATGTCGACCCATGTCTGGTCTTCCAAAGGGCGACCCATATCCATCTCCCACTATGCCATGCATGGAGGTCTTATGGAAAGCAGGCATTTTTGGAGTAGCTTATAGAGACTGGAGGTTTCCCCCTTGGCGGCAGGTCCTGCAGCGTAAGTTCTAGCGGGCTGTGAGATCGCGTGCATCCGGTCGTATTTGTGGATTAGAGCACCAGTGCTGGAGTTGCGAGTATGAGAACGTATCAGTTTCGGCCAGTTGGAAGGCAGTTTTACACTGTTCAAAGGTGCAGGGCTGGCCGTTCTCAAATAGTTGTCCCAGGGATTCCAGTCCCCCTGCGATCGCGTTTTGAAAAATGGCAGGCTGTGATCCAGGAGAGAAGGCCGCATTGTGAAAAATTGGGGAATGGGGCCCAGGCCTGTGGGATACCCTTATGCTTCAGTGCTCAGTCCCATATCCTGAGGGTGTTCCTGGTGGACGCCAGAATGCCTGGCCAGCATTTCCGGAGCGGGGGGGCGGGGGGACGGGGGGATGTGTGAGAGAAAGCAAAGGGGGAGTAAGAGACAGGATTGCTCCAGTTCCACCCACTTTGGGGGCCCATCCCTTATGCCCCAGGCTTGGACTCGCGCCAATTGAGATGCCACTTGGTATTTCTGTAAGTCAGGGACCCCTAAACCTCCCAGACGGGCGCTACCCATCATCACCTTCTGAGATATTCTTGCCTTCCTACTTCTCCATATGAAGCGCAGCATTTTCCTCTGCATATGCATTAGTGGGAACGTGGAAGGAGATTAATCTTGCAGGCGGTAATTCGCCCAATAAGAGATATCTCCTGTGTAGTCCATTGTTTCAGGTCCCTCTACAGAAGAGCGGAGGGAAGTTCAAAGAATACACATCTTTGGGATGGGCCGGGATCTGGAACCCCAGGTAGAGTATGGATTTCCCGCTCCATTGAATCGTGCATAAAGTTTCCAGATCCTGACACTCTCTGGGATCTAGGCCCACCCCTAGGGCTGCTGACTTTGCGAAGTTAATCGAAAACCCTGCAACCCTCCCAAATTTGTGAAGCTCCCGAAGGGCAGATTGTAAAGAAGGACATACCTCTGTTATAGAGAGCAGGACGTCATCAGCATAGAGTGAGATCTTGTGCTGGGAGTTGCCTATTGGCAGAACGCTAATAGTTGGATCCAAGCGTATCCATTGGGCAGGGGCTCCATTACCTAGGCAAACGGGGGAGGGGAGAGGGGGCACCCCTGTCTGGTTCCACAGGACAGGGGAATAGGATTGGACAGATTATGATTAACCCAGAGAAAGGTTTTAGGAGATCGGTAATTGGCCAGGACCATCTTGCAAAAGTTCAGGCCAAAGTGGAAGGCTTCTAGAGTCAGCTGTAGAAACGTCCAGTCAACTTTATGGCTTTGGAAGTGTCCAGAGCTAAGAGGGCCAATTTGAGTGAGTCTTGGGTTGTGATGTCTATCAGGTTCAGGGCTCTCCGGATGTTATCCTAAACATTATAAACCCCGTTTGATCTGGGTCAGTCAGGCTGCGGAGAGTAGCTGCTAGGCGGTTTGCTAGAATTTTTGAGTAGATATTGGCATCGATATTTAGTAAGGAGATGGGTCTATATGAGCCGTTTTCTCTGGGGTCTTTATCGGGCTTAAGTAGGAGAATGGTTATATATTCTTGCATAGAGGGGGTAATGGAGCCAGAGGTGATAAACAAATTAAAGAGGGCAGTCAGCAGGGCTATTAGTTGGGGGCAAACACTTTATAAAACCTTGTTGTGAACCCGTCTGGGCCCGGAGCTCTAAGCTTTAGGCATTTGATGGCTGCCTCCACCTCCTCACCTGTGGTGAAGGCCTCCAACCCCTCGCAGTCCGGCCCCTCAAGGTGTGGCAGGGTGGCCTCTTGCAAATAGCTTATCTGTTCCGCTTTGTCTCGGGGGGTCGCTGTCATTGTTTCAGAGAGATGTATAGCCGCCAGTTGTAGCTTCTCCCTGTCCGCATAGTGGATCTGGCCTTGAGGATCACGTAGACCCACTATGGTGTTTCTTCGTTTTGTCTTGGCCAGTTTTCCACCAACAGTCTATTCACTTTGTTGTTCTTAGCGTAGTAGCTTTGTTTAGTTTTGGCTAGCAAGCAGGCCATTTCCTCTGCATAGTAGGCCTCCCAATTTGTTCCGGGCTGTCAGTATGACGCCAATGATTTTTGGGGGTCCACTTGATTTTGTGATGGGCCTCTGCTTTTCGGTCCTCGTCTTCCAGGTCCCTGTGGGTCCGTTGGCATTGCCAATATGCCGCCCCTGTGCAATCAGTTCTCCTTGCATTACGTCTTTTGTGGTGTCCCAAGTATTGGCTGGGGAGGTGTCTTCTATCGGGTTCTCCTGAAAGAAGTTCTGTATCACCTTGGCGAGAGTGTCCCTCACTGGCATGTCATTTAGGATGGGGTCGTACAAGTTCCAGCGGCATCGAGGAGGTGGGTCAGGGTCGTGTGCCCGTAGAGTCAACGCTGATGGGAGCGTGGTCCGAGAGTGCCTTTGTCTCAATGGCAACATTGTCTACAAAGGTGAGCATTTGAGGGGAGGTTAGTAGCAGATCTATGCGGGAGGAAGTCCTGTGTACATGCGAAAAGAATGAGCAGTCTTTTCGGCTGGGTGTAGCACTCTCTACGAGTCTACCACCCCCAGTGTTCGAAAGAAGTGGAGGAGGGCTGTTGCGATCTTAACGTCTTTTGGAGCCGCAGGATGGGATTTATCCCATCAGGGGTCCGGGGACCCTGTTGAAGTCTCCACCAACGATTATTTGGCCTTCTACAAAGGGGAGGAGGTTTCTTCCCAATGCATCGTAAAGCGCTTCCTGACCCTCATTGGGGGCGTAGACCGAGATGAAGGAGTAAAGCTGTCCATATATGAAGACTTTGACTGCTTTATAGCGTCCCTCCGGGCAGAGTAATGTCTCTAGTTTCCTGAACTGGACTCCTTTGGCAAAGAGAATGGCTGTTCCCCCTTTCTTTGTCCCGTTGGAAGCTAGATACTGGAGTGGGAACTGCTTATTTCGGAGACGCGTGAAGTCTGCCGGCAACAAGTGTGTTTCTTGCGGGAAGACCACTGACCCTGCCATGTCCTGGAGCCATTTTAATGCCGCTTTTCGTTTGGGTGGGAAGAGTTCAGTCCCTTTATGTTCAACGAGATGAAGGGGTTCCTCTGGGGCACTTACGTTCTGTGAATGAGGAGAGTGAGCTGGGATATGCTCAGACGCCATCTGTATCTTCTGTAGTCATTGTTGCGTAGTGCAACCAGGGTTTTAACTGCGGCCTCCACCATGAAGCCTGAACAACAAACTTGAGGGGTGCTTACCATCCTATGTCGGCCATTCCCCAAAACAACTGAAATAAAACTGTCTGTAATTTACGTGTTTCTCTGTGACATCCACCTTGGAGTCGGGCATGAGCCGCATGTAGCCCGCTGCTGCTCTAAGGAGGCATAACGTTCCACTTTGTTCTTAGTGTTCACAGAATTGGCTTTCCCGGACCACTAGAAAGATGGAGTGCCCGATATCAAAGCTTGGGAGCCCCACGCTTCAGGTTTGCTAGGGACTCTGACTCAGTCATCGGATCCCCCACCCCCAGCCCCCCGCACCTCTAAAGAGTCACGCAATCTACAACATCCTTCTCTTAACTTATGGTCATCTCTTATCTCCCATCCTCTGAGGAGCTATCCATTTCGGGTTCTTCCAGGCCAGAGCCCGACAGTGATGCGACCAAATGTTGCCAAGCTGTAAGCGTCTCCCCCTCTTTCTCACCCCCTCTGCCCACCACTTCTCTCCATACCACTGTTTCTGCATCCGTCCATTTCAGGAGGTCCCGCCACCAGGCTTCTGCGTTTGGTCTCCCACTTGCCTTCCAGCCCATTGCTATCTTGCGCTTGGCAAGGATGTAAGCCAGATCTTTAAGTTTGTTCACATGCTTCAGTTTGCGCGGTCTCTGGAATCCCCCTATCATGCACACCCACAGAGAGTTCACTTCCAGTTTAATCCCCTTATTAACGAGGAGGTGCGCTACTTCTTCCCAGTATCTAGCTATCTCCGGGCATGCCCAGAACATGTGTACCATCCCAGCATCCACCTCCCTGCATTTCGGGCATTTGTGTATAGTGGCATTTGTATACTTAGCAATTTTCTTGGGGGTCATATATGCCCTGTGTGTAATGTATAGCTGAATCTGTTGTAGTCTTACGTTTCTTGACGCTTTCTTATGGTATCTCTGCATCCTCACCCATAACCCATCACTGATTGTCTCTCCACGTTCCTCTTCCCAGTCTCGCCTCATGTGCTTCACTTCCTTTCCAACCTTGGACATCATTATTTCAAAAATTTGGGAGATCTAATGGCCTCCTTCTGACACCGCCTGAAACATTTCTATGGCCCCATCTGGCTGCTGGGCCAACTCTACCTCAGGCCACGTCTTTTTCACCAATGCCACCAATCTAGCATACGTGATATATTGTCCACTATGTAAGCCTGTGACTTCTCTCAATTTGTCAAATTCTATCTTCCCCTCTTCCTGCCATATATCTCCTATAGTTGTTACCCCTACTGGTTGCAGATGTTCTTTAATGATCTTCCTCAATTGTTCGTCTATGCCCTGCAGCGCCACTAGGGGCACCTGCAGGGTTCCCATCATTTGGCAGGCTCTATGCCAGATCTTCCTACCCAAGTCTAACAATGCTGGCCTCCTTCCCTTCGGTAGGTCGACCACCCACATCCACTCGTTCAGAAAATAGGGTACACACTCTGCTCTTAACAATCTGGTGTGGTGTCCTCGGATAGCCATCTTGCCACATATTGGAGCTGGCCAGCCAGGTAGTACACCTCGTAATTGGGCAGTTTGATCCCTGCTTGATCATACAGGTTTGCAATTTCCACAGGGCTATCCTATTCCTTGAATTGTGCCAGATGAACCCCCTACATATACTCTGCAACTTGGTGAAAAACCGTTTCATGTATGGGACATATGCGAAGTTGTGCAGCAGTCTGGGCAATGCTATCATCTTAAGCAGTGCTGCCCTACCCATCATGGTCAGAGGCAACCGCGCCCAGAATATTATGCTGCGTTCGATCTTCTCTGCCTTCTCTGTGTTGTTCTTATGTTCATCCTCAATCATGTGATATATGTCCACCCCCAGGTACCTAAAGGTATCAATTGCCCACCCAATCTGCAATACTGGTAACTCATGTTGCGGTACTCCTAAATATCTGCCTAGGGGGAACATTGTGGACTTTTGTGGGTTAATCGTGGGTTAATCATTCTACCTGACACCATTGCATAGCGTTCCGTTACTTCCAGGTATACTGCAGGTTTTCCTCTGGGTATTTCAGGGACAGCAGCATGTCATCAGCGTATAGCGATATCAAGTGTTGTCCTCCTTTTTTGCTAATGCCTAACTCGTTATAGTGGTGCCTGAAGTATATCGCCAAAGGTTTCAACGCTAAGATGAATACCATCGGAGACCAAGGGCAACCCTGCCTGGTACCTTTGCTTAGAGTCCATCGCTCCGAGATAACCGGACCCGAGTCACTGGTTCTCTGTATAATAATGTAGCCCACTTCAGGTATGCTGGTCCCATCCCATAGTCCTTCAAAACCGCCATCAGCCATGGCCATCTGACCGAGTCAAAGGCCTTTACCGCGTCTAGTGAGATTATCGCTATTTCATGGGAGCTCCCCCCCCCCTGTCTGGTCTATGATATGGAGTAGCCTCCTGAGGTTATCAGAAATACACCTTCGGGGGACATATCCCGTTTGGTCATGATGTACTAAGAAGTTTATCATCGGCTTCAGTCTGTTTGCCATCACTGCAATGAGGATCTTGGTTCAACATCGATAGCGGTCTATAGGATCCGTAATCAGTACTCGGTTTGTCTGATTTAAGGAGCGGGAGAATTTAATCACCTCCCTGTGGGTTTCTGGCAACCTGCCTTTGTCAAACGCTTCGTTCAGCATAGCTAGCATCAGTGGGAGTAGGTCCGTTTTTTATACATTTTATAAAACTTGCTCGGGAGGCCGTCTGCACCCGGAGCTTTATTGGTGGATAGAGTCTGGATTACGTTTTCTAGTTCTTCCAATGTGAGTGGTGCGTCTAATCTCTCTCTGTCCATTTCCCCAAATTTAGGGAAATTGATCTCCTCCAACATTTTCCAATATACCGATTTCCTCTTCTTCGATCTTATCTGCGTATAACTCTTGATAGTATCTATAAAAGCACTCATTCACTCCTTCCTGGGTGTCTTCTACCAAGCCATCTCCCCTGTGTATTTCTTGAATCGCCTGTTTTGGAGCCTTACTCTTGCACAGCCAAGCCAGCAACCTGCCTGGTTTATCACCTTCTGCATGCTGTCTTTCTATGTATCTTCTATAGTTCAGGTTGCTTAATTTTTCCCAATGGTTTCTACATTCCTCTTGTAGTTTACGTATGACCTCGACACCCCCCCCCCCCAACCGCCTTGGGAATCCGCCCCTCCTTGGATTTTGTTCTCGATCTCCCTTTCTATATTTTGCAGATCCTTCATTATACCTCCTTGCAGTCCTTCCGACTTTGAGATCGCTTCTCCCCTCACTACCACCTTAAATGCTTCCCACAGCGGGCCAGCTGACTTCACACTCCCCGTATTCAAAATATTCCTTTAGAACCTCCCTCAGGTCTTCTCTAAATATAGTATCTTTCAGCGCTTCAGCTCTAAGCTTCCACGCCGGCCTGAGCGGGACTACTGCTTTGTACTCTGCCCTTGTCATCTCTTCCATCAGTGTGCTAGCGGAAAATATATAGTCCAACCTGGTGTGTAAGTTATGTGGGGCTGAGTAATTTGAGTATCTCCCGAGTTGTGAGTGAAGCCCCCTCCATATCTCAATCATGTGAAAGTCCTGTGGGAATGTAGTTAGGACTTTCACAGATGGGTTCAGCTTAGTTACCTTCTCATCAGATCTGTCTAGCCTGGGGTCTAGTGTGCAGTTGAAATCTCCCCCCCATTATAACTGCTCCATCTATATATGAGCTGATCTTAGCGTACAGGTTTCTGAAGTATATCGCGGTGTCATTGTTTGGGGCATAAATGTTGATTATATTCACCTCCCGGTTACACACCAGCCCTTTCAATAATACCATCCTGCCATCTGTCACCACCTATTGCTGTAACAATTTGAACGGGACGTGAGGTGCTACCCATGTAATGACCCCTCTAGCATAAACTGAGTCCCATTACCACGGTTCCATTTTTACTCAAAATATTGGACAAAGCCGCTTACAATCAAATTCAAAAACCCCTTGAACTGCATAAACTCCTAGGTAATAGACAATCCGGCTTCCACCCATTACACGGAACGGAAACAGACTTAATCGATTTAAAATCCCAAATAGACGGGCTGAGAGACAAAGGGAAGACAGTACTTCTGCTCCTACTTGATCTCTCAGCCGCATTTGATCTAGTTGATCATTAGGTCGTCTGCAGACACTTTGACTCTGCCGCCCACTTCTCCCCGGAGGCTATCGGATGGATTGAATCCTTCCTGAGCGAGAGAACCATGATAGTCTTCTCTCCATCGGCAGCTGCAGACCCGACCCCTATCCTGTGCGGTGTTCCTCAGGGCTCTTGTGTCTCGCCAACTCTCTACAATATCTTCACCAAACCCCTGTTCGATGATCTGGACCTTCTGGGTATCACCTACACCAATTACGCAGATGATACTCAGATTCTCCTCCCGCTTTCTGGTGATCATAGTAAGGACACAGAGTTGGTGAACAAGGTATATCTTATCATCCAAGCATGGGTGGCCATTCATGGCCTATGCTTGAATGATGATAAGACTGAGCACAAGAGTTTTCTTCATTCAATATCGACGGGAATACCATCAAAGTCTCCAAGGAGGTAAAAACTCTTGGTTTCTACTTGGACTCCACACTGTCTTTTGATAAACAGATAAAATCCCTGACCTCCTCCACCTGGACCGCATCTATCTTAGATTCTAGCAAAGCCTTAAGCTCTGCCACTGCCGCATCAAGCTTATTCTCTCCTGACACTTTCAGATCGGCAATGGCGTCTAAGATGTGTTGGTCCATGCGTGTCGGTGGCCCTTTGTATTTCCCTTCTTTCGCCATCTGAGGAGATTTGGTGTATTTGTCTATCGTCGGCTGTTTCCCTTTGCCTTTCAGTATTTTATTGGCCATTTTCTGAGGTGGAGACCTCCTCGCTTCACGTGCCGGGATAGTATCATAGCCACCGCCACTGTGTGTTAATGTCCTCCTGAGTGGGATCGGTTGTATGTCCTTCCGCTCTTGTTTGGCTCTCTTGTGCCAGTGGGCTGTTTAAGCCCCGAACTGGAGCCACCCAGGTTCGCTAAGGCAGTCCTCGGGGTATCCACTGGTTCCCTTGCAGTTTCCTAGGTCACTTCTCAGGAGGACCCTTTGCCCTCTTCACTCTGGTGCTAAGGCTACGTGCAGTGTATCCAGGTAGTCCTCCCAGTCTTCCCATCCAAGGCCTCTGTTGTATCTGTGTGACTTGTTCCAGCTGTCCAGCCAATGCCACTATAAGGTTAGTACCATTGGGTGCTGTTCATGCAGGCTGTGTGATCTACGCACTTGTGGCGCAGTGGAGTAGGCCCTTTGTCGCACAGTTCTCCGCTATTGGGGGCGGATCTACGACCTCTGTCTCCACCTCAAATCGCCTCAGGTATTCTATGTGGGTCTCGGTGTCACAAATCGTGGGGCCCGTCTCATCTGCAAGTGTCTGGAGGCCTCTAAATACTTCTGTTATGGCTCCCCTCCTCCGGGGATGTAGTGCCCGGCTAGTAGATTTTACCCTTGTATGTACTTATAAGACATCATTGCGTAGCTTTCTGTAGTTGTGTGCCTTCCTTCAATCATATCTGTTGTTTGGCGTCATGCCCAGTGGGTACACCCCCTGTTCCCATGCAGCACACCCTCTGTGCTCCTTTATTTGCACACTCCGGGTTATTACCTCCCCAGTGGGGTAATCCTGTGCCACTGCATCGGACTGCCGTGGTATTCACCTGAGGTTCCGCCCACCTTAGCCAGGGGTGGGTTTACCTTTTATATGTGATTGTGGGGTGCTCTGTCAGCTTTAATGTCCAATAACCGCATCTCTGTTGAGCGCATGCAGGGCTCGTAGGCTGGGTGATCCTATGTGTACTTCTAGGTTTCTCCTCCTGTCGCGCTGGCCTGCTGTTCCCCAGTGTACTTCGTTTGGTAGCCGGGCTTCTTCCAGCGCCCGGCTACACTGTTAAAGAGTATATAGATCAATGGGAGCGCGCGCGGCTCACCGTCACCACGGAACACACCAAGTACTGCTTATCTCTCGCGCCCTTTCCGGAGTGTCTTTCGGGGGTCCGGGCCAGCTGGTGCAAACAAATCCTCTCCTCGTGTTCCATACGGTTGCATGCATTTCTTTTGTAATCCCTCACTCTGCGGTGCAGTCGGCTGTATTTTCCCAGGTCATCCGCCTCATTGTCTTTCTGGCCCAGGAAGGCGAGCGCTCGCGGGCTGCTTCATCACTGGTGCTATGTTCCACACTTCCAGCGCCACGCTCATCATCGGTCAACTGTTCTCCGGTCCGTTTGGCTTCAGTTGCTGCTGGAGCCTTTGTTCGTTGCTCCGGCCATTTTGTGCCCTATTTCGTCTTAAGGATACAAACTAGCGATCAGTGTTGTGGCCTGAATTCACGTCGTTGAAGCTTCGTACCTCGTCACAGCAGGCACCAAAGCTTTGCATTCATAACTGTGTCATTCAGGATGTAGACACATACAGCAGGCACATTGTTTTTGCCGGATCATGCAGGATCGATCAGAGCAGCACTGGAACACATGTCCTATTACATGGCCCTTAAGCCACGCCCCCTAGCAACTTTAAATGTTTATCCATGATGGCGTGAAGCGTTTGTGTGGCTTCTTAAGAGAGGAATGCTTACCTTCTCCCTTTCAAACAGACCCTCCCAAGTGCAAATGGGTACCTTTCTCTTCTCAAACACACTTTCTACCTGTGGAGTCCCCCAGGGCTCCTTTCTAATGCCATGGCTCTTCAGCATATATCTGACCCCTCTGGCCTACCTGATCTCCACTTTCTTACCTTTTTTCCATAGTTATGCAGATGACACACAACTCTCCTTCAAGCTGCCATCCTCTTCCTCTTCCTCCCTCATACCCGACTGCCTTACTGCTATTCCGGCCTGGTCCTCTGTCTTACTGCCAGCAAGACCAAGATCTTACTCATTCGGATGCCTGCTCCTTGTCCTTCCCACCCCCTCACTGGCCTGACTCCTTGGGTCCCATCCCCTCACCCACCTGTGAGATAAAAAACCTTGGGATTATCTTTGACACTTCTCTCTCTTTCTCTCCACACACCACAGACCTTTCCAAGAAGTCCAACCTTTAGCTCCACCTTCTCAGGGGCATTCTACCTTTACTCGCCTTCCCCCAGAAGTTCAATTTCTCCAGAGCCCTGGTTCTCTGTAGGCTTGACTACTGCACCAGCCTCTTCCCCAATCTGCCTCTTTCCTCCCTTAATCCACTCCAACTAATCCAGAATAGGACTGCAAGACTTATCCTTGACCTCAAGCCCAGGGACTGCAACTCTCTTGCCCTAAAATCTCTCCACTGGCTCGAGGTGACCTCAAGGATCAAATTCAAGACCCTTTGCATCATCCACACGGCCGTCTGGGGCCTGGGACCCCTGTACATCCAGCTTTCCCTCCCTAAAAACCTCCTGTCCAGAGTCCTTCAGTCCTCTGGTTTCAACTCTCTGCCGGCCAAACGCTTCTCCAAGCAGAGAAGTAGATCCCTCTCTTTGGCCATTCCAGAGGGAGGAACCTGCTGACTTGAGCCGGACCTTCTAAATTTCCTAGAACCTCTCAAGACTTTCCTTTCTTTTAATGTTTTATTATTGTATTTGGTTTAACACTAAACCTTTACAATATTTCACATTTACACCACTCATATAAAACAATTAATTACATAAAATTATACATTTTTAAAACTCAGTATACAAAATACGAATAGGAAACATATAAATCAACAATAACACAACTCCATCATATACATATCAATATACATTATGAACTATATAAAACAGTACAATTTCATTAGAATGATCAAGATTTAATAGTTCTCCTACTCTACCATTAGAGATATTATTCACCAGTCATCAACTTTGCTCTCTATGTTCATCAATCCCCGCTAAAACTTTGGTCAGATTCAAGACTAGCTCGGTACTGTTACTGCACATGCATCGATTCCATAATGAATCTCGAGCAAACAGTGTTCTTGAGTGGAGATATTTATCAAATACATTTACTCTTAAATCTTCAAAATGATCACAGAACACCATCAAATGTTTCAAGGTTTCAACCACATTAGCCCTATTACAAAATTGACATTTACCCGATTGAATGGTAATCCCCTTTTTTCCCAATATTCTAAGCATTCACTGGTGGGAAATTGATTTCGTGTACATCACAAATTTAGGTTTCTTGCAAGCATACATGGAAATTGCAAAATGTACCGTGGGCGATCGCCCCATTTACTTCTGTGCTTAGCAAATTCATGGTAAGCATCATAAGCACCGATTCTGTCAGACTGCAGACACCATTGATATAATTGAAGTTTACGTTTACAACAAGGTAAACCTGCTGCCAGCTCATCCTTTGAAACAACGATATTATCTAATAAGGTTTTCATATTTGCTGAAAATTTAGAGAGGGAGGCCGGGCGCCCTACCATAATCATACATTTCAGATCCTCATACATCGAATGCTTACGTGGTATTAGCATCTTAGCATAGTTGTTCAGTAATCGCCAATGCCACTTTGCCGACAGAGGTAGCAAGCTGAGTTTGTGGCATATGACATCATTTGGTATTGATAGAACCAAACCCAACACCTTCTTCCACATTTTTCCCTGCAATGTATCTAAAATATCCTCAATCTCTACTTTCAACAAATAAAACTGAATAATTGGCAACAGGGAGAACGTACAGTATTTTCGAAATATAGTCCTCATTTGAGAGGTCAAAAGTTTGATCCTATCATTCAATAGCTCCCTCCACCAGGCCACTGAATATTGATTGGATAGGGTATATCCCAAGTACCAGATGGATGGTGCGATTGCAATACTTACATTAGCTAAAGACCACACAAAATGTACCGTTCTTTTTTTTTCCATCTGCAAAACTGATAATTTGAGATTTGGACTGATTCACCTGTACATTATGAGATTAAGCAAAGCTAGCAAAAAGATTCAGTTTTGTCTGAAGGCCAAAAGGAGTTTTGTCATTAATATCAAGTCATCTGCAAAACCAATCCAGTTAAGTTTCAGATTGCCCAATTTCACTGGGAAAATGATTGTGTTGTTCCAACACTTTTCAAGATCGGAAATATACAAATTGAAAATCATCGCTGCCAGGGTGCAACCTTGTTTCAAACCAATGGCCGTCGGGATATGATCTGTAAGTGCCCCCTCCTTATTCAGCCGCACTCTATAATTAGTAGATGAGTGCAAAACCGCAATGATCGCCACTAAATGCAGAGGAAACCCAAGCTGCAACATCTTGTCCCACAATACTTCCCTTATTACCATGTCAAATGCAGCACTCAAATCCAGGGAAGCCATATAGACTGCCCCTGAATGCGAGTGCCTTGTCTGATGCTGTAGATGGGACACAATAGTTGCATTTAAGGGACAATCCATACATTTTCTAAAACCAACCTGATATCTTGTCAGAATATTATGGGTATTCATATAAACCTGTAGCTCCTTCAAGATGAATTGAGTGAACACTTTAGAAGAAGCATCCGTCAAGGCAGTCGGTCTAAAATTGCCTGGTTCACTTGCCATGCCTTTTTTGTAATTGGAACAATATTCGCAGAACACCATGATGGAGGAATCTGCCGTATCAGTATTGTCTAATTTATGTTTGAGAATCATCGCCCACAGTTCTGGGTCAGCTTTTAGAAGGCAAGGCGGTATCCCATCAGGACCAACCGCTCTTGAGTCATTTATTTTGGAAATCGCGTTCGCTGTATCCTTATGCTGACCTTATGCTGACTATTTAAGGATAAAGTTAGCATAATTCCTAACACACTTTATTGAAATTTTAGCGTGCTATATTCCACCCATACCGTGGGCAAAATGGCTGGTTCTTTCTGTACATCAATTTCCCCATTCAACGTTCTAAGGATCGCCCAGATTTGTTTAGTGTCATTTTTCAGCAAATGATACATCATACGTTGGTTATCCTGTAACATAAGATTCACCTTTAAACTCTTAAATTTATTTTCATAGGTTTGTATGATACACTTTTTCTGATTACAATACTCTATAGCATCAAGCTGCTGTTTACCCAAATGGCGGATCTTAAGATTTTTTGGATTCTTTAACTGATAGATCGCTAAATTAAATGAATGCCTATGCTGGATAGGCTTATGTGCATGTTTTAATTTTAAAGCGATACAATTTAGATGATTTTGGATACTATTCGTCATCAATTTCTCAAGATGAACACTAGACTAGATCTATAGACCCCTTAAACCGAAAAATTGGGTCAGCTTTGATACAACACATAAGCTGATGGCAAGTAGCGGGATTCCATCTAATTGTAATCCGCGGTCTATCCATTTCAATTAACTCAAAAATTGGATTAGATTGATACCGCCAGTTGGAAAGCTGCAAGCTCAATGAGATCCCCAAGCGATCCCCATATCCTAGATAACATATTGAGACTGGCCCAATATACTTAAAGAATGAGGTTGATAAGAAGAAGTATTCAATATAGGATCGTAAATTGCCATGGGCCCAAGTATAGGGCAAAGAGTTCCCTGTAGGTGGGACTAATTGAATATCCCAGCACAAAAAATAATCAACCCATTTTTGTCCATTCCTCAGGGTAGTAGGGGATGAATATGACAACTTCATACCTTTTTATTAAACTGTGGCCGATAGCATGTGGAATTAAAGTCCCCACCAACCACTATCTTAACTTGGACATTACGAACAAATGTACCTTCTAAAATGATATCAAGACGCTCAGTTAAATCCTCAAACGAGACACCTACTCTGTTCCAATACATACATAGAATCAGAATAGCCTCCCTAGGTACACTCTGTAGCGTCAATTCAACGGCCATAACCGCTGCATTCTTATAAAGCATCTCAGAAGCCAGTTTGCAGGAGTTATTCACACAGCTAAACCACCCGAGGGATGTCCCTTTTCTTCCCTTGTGGCGCCCCGAGTATAGCATTCATAACCCTCCACATTAAAGTGAGAAACCTGCATGGTTTCCTGTAGCATAATAACAGCTGGACGACAAACCGGGTCGACCATGGTAAACCATAGAAAGAAGTGAGTTTAACCTTATGTTTTCCCTTTTTGGAAGCCTTTGGTACCACCACCGGCCCCAAAGTATTGATGTCAAGAAGTGCTTTCGACTCCTCGTTAAGCTGATGCAGATCAATGCCGTATTGTCATTTGGAATATTAGATACTTCTTTTAGAAAGGAACCATATTTGTCCTTCTCACCACTGTTCTTTGGAGATAATTTCTGTGATTTATTAGATTTCGCCTTTCGTTTCTGGGCTCTCGGGGCGAGTCTCTTCTCTCTACGCGTAAGGACCATAATTGGCTTTTCCGTCAACTCCTCTATGGGCGACTCAGATGGAATTTGGGCAGCTCCCATCATACACTCTCCTCATAAGTCTATCAGATCCGTCAATGCAGTAGGACTATCCAACCCTTCTCTGTTCGTATTAACATCCTGCACAGGAGGGTTGGCAAGTACCAAATGATTGTTAAGGTCTGGTAATATACATTCTTTGATCGCCTTTATATCATTCCTTATTTGCTGAATAGCAACAGCATTTATGAGAGCTTCACAATCATTCTCCTGGTCATCACTTACAACCGCATTGCCCTTATTGGCAGCATGGCGTGCGGCCATTTCAGCAAAGGACTTAACTTCTACATCAACCATCCTTGGGTCCCCCGGAGTTTGTGCATCTTTATCAGTCATAGCTTCATCCTCTTTGGCACCTGCAGTAAGCGCTGCCACAGCATCCCATGTGAACAGGAGACCTTCCATTGTATTTATTTTACATAAAAGGTCTGTCATAGTAAACTTCAAATTACCTATTTCACAATGGGTCTGCTCATGCCCCTTGTCTAATAGATTAAAAATTCTAGACATCACTGGGAAGTCTGCTCCAAGTGTAACGGCATAGAGTGCACACATATTAGTTGATGCTTCCCATTCGGGTATACCTTTGAATTCTCCTTTGGCAGCAATACCTAAATCACGGTCAAACATATTCATTTGCTCATTTTGGTCAATATACCTGCTTGTGGAAGTAGGTGAAATAGCCTTTTGTTTATAGTAGCCCCCTTCATTTTCAGGGCCCCTATGCCAGTCACCATTTCCCATGCCCACACCCAGTACACCACGAGACATCAATGGAAACCTCGGATATGTGTGAGCTGTGTTACTAAACATGTGTACATCTTCAATACCCATACTTCTTTTGGTAACCGGAGTCAAGGGTCCCAAAGAAAACCTTAAACGCTTCCCCAACTCTGCTTCAATAGCCGGTCCAAGCATTTAGCAATCAGAAATTCCCCTACAAAATGGGTCTATCTCTACTTTGTGAATGCCTTCCATCTGGGTCTGCAAAACCCCATCACCACGGACCACATATAGCGGCCCATTAATACCTATATCGTTCACCTCCTTGAGGTTAAACTTGATAGGGGAAGCTTCCAGTTCATGATGCAGAGCATCTTTATCCAAGTAAGTACGTTGTACTTCATTTGACCCAGCTCCCTTGGCCATAATTGCATTCTTATCAATATCTGGAGAAGGACACAATTCACTGCACACTGAGACCCCAACCATCTCCTGCATGGGTGATGTGATCAAAATAGCACGCTCCTTACTTGCATGCTGGACTGTACCCATATCTAATGGGAAAGGTGCAACTGCCTGTGGTCCATTTAATTTGCTACCACTTCTCAGCCCATTCACCATGGTGGGCGCTTAACTCCAATCTTCACGTCTAACTGAACCCCATACAAAAAGAAGTCCCAATAAGTGTAGGCACACCACACTAAGTACTATCAAATCAAACGACTGGACCCACCAACAGGCACATTCACCCACTCTTTTAAAGAATTACCCAGAAATATAGTAATGTCAGCTTGTCAGCGATTGCGGGGCAAGCAGATATATTTACTTGAGCATACACTAGCTACCCCCGTACTACTAATGTTCACACAATCCACATTAATACAAAATTAATAAGGAACTCGGTACGCTACAAAGACCATCTACTAACAGCTGGGATACGCTCTTACTTTTGAGCTGCACCGTCCCAGCAAGTTACAAGTTTGAACTGGGCATCCCACCCATCTCCTCCAATCATGAAAGGTTTCACCCCAATAAGTACTCACCCCTTAGTACAGCCAACCCTCATGTGGCTAAACAGTAGTAGTACCACCTTAGAAAAACAAAACAATAGATGGCCAAAGATAGGCACTGCGCACCCACCGCGCAGCAAAACAGCACTTGTGGGCACTTCCGGGGTGCGCGTGCCTGTGAGGTTATATGCACACACACACGTCTTCGGTGGGCGGGAAGGGGCGTGGCTTAGGGTCACAACTAGAATGGAGAAGAAAGAAAGAGTCCAGGGAAAGTAAATCCGTGAGTCAATCATGCGTCTCAACGCGAGTCCACAGTGAGCAGATGTATACAAAGTAAATGTTTACTTGTAGATTAGTAAGTAACTCCCAGCGAGTTACGGCATGGTGAGGGCAAACAACTTCTCCTTGCCGATGCAGCCTGACACACAGCACAGAATGTATCCCAGCAGAGTCCTCCCGCAAAACAGCACTTGCTGGACTTTCCTTTTCTCCTCTTCCTTCCCTCGGCCCCTCTCGTTCTAACTCCCGCTCTGCCGCTACGACTGGGAACTGGTCCCTTCAGAGTCATACAGGGGCCAGACCAACCCCCACCAGTCCCTTCATCCTTTTTCCAGCACTTGCCTCGGGCTCCCTTTCCCTGGACCAGCCCAACCTGCTCCTCCCTTCCCACAGTTCTCACCCCCACCCCCTTTCCCCTGGCACTTAGCACCTCCCGGGGCTAGCCCAACCTGGTCCTCCCTTACCTACAGCACTCCTTTTCATGGCATTTGCCTTGGGGGGGCCCCCAGCACTTCCCTGCCCCCTTCCCTGAGGGCACCCCACTCCTGCACTACTCCCGCTACCCCTCTCCCCCCACCCCTGCACTCGTGAACCTTCTCAAGCACTTGCACAGTAGGATTATCACAAGGCCAATATAGCTGTTTCTTGTTTTTGTTCTTCTATGCTCACGATTCCCCTGCCCCCTGCCACCCTTTCTTGACTTGTGGCGCCTGGAAACACTTGTGCATAGGCGCCATACAAATGTCCAATAAATAAAATAAATTATGTAATATGGCTGATTTATCCATCTAAAAATACTTTATCTGCAGTATATCCAAAATAGGCTAATCTTCTATGCCTAAAACAAAAGTATTGACGACATTAAAACAAGTTGTATTTAATGCAGTGGAAGTACAGGAGCAGTTGGCCGCTATTAGGTTGATAGGAGGGTTGGCATTAAGGTGGCATCTGCTGTAAAGACTAAACATTGTAGCGTTCAATGTGGCTGTTATTTTAGACATCATTGCATTGCGTGTATCAGTGCCCACAACTGTGCCATGTCATCTGAACTTCAGTTCAGGAGAGCTAAAGTAGCCTTTTCATTGCCTACTTGCATGTGAACATTTACCTGTTGTCTGTCCTGTAATGCTAGAGTGTTTTCTTCCCTTTTTATACCTTTTCAGGTGCACTGCCTTGGAGAGGGGTAATTTCAGTGTCCCTACTAAGAGAAAACTCTCTGGCCCGCTTGGCCATTTCGACTGCAATGAAGTGAGGTGTTGAAGAAATTTGTCACCTAGTCTTCATGACCATCTCGTCGGCCGAGCGTCATAGAGAGCAAATTGTGCAGGTAAATGAATGACGACATGCATTATGCTCCCCAAAGCACTTTATATTTTACTAAAGCGTTTCAGAGTGAAATATTGTATGCATAATGCTCCTCAAAGCAACCACTATTTACCAAAGGGTTACTGGGGCAGTTGTAACCAGCAGAGTCCACGCATGCCATTAAACAATCACAGGTTTTATTTGGGTACAATTCTCGTACATCATCCAATACAGAAATGTCTGAGTTATTGAATTCCACTTTATTATGGAAACAGGTACGTTCTTACTTTGTGGGCCACTGGGAAATCCACCAGCTGCAAATATGAACAGCCACCTCTGTCGAGCTTCATCCGTAACTTTAGCTTGTAAGGGAGGGGGGGAAAGCACCCTATGCCAGCTTGTCTGCCTACTGTGTGGAATCATATGGATCACTCACCAAACCCGTGCCTAAAGCCTCCTCCCAGGTGGCCAGGGAAAGGCAGACGCTTCCTGATCCCCTTATCCAGACCTTGGGGTTGGTATCCTGTGGGTGAATCACCTGGGAGGAGACGAGGCCCAGGGTGGCGAGGAGATCCCGGGGGAATGAGACATGGTATTTGTCATTTGAAAGGGAGACCCTTTTAAAGTTGCCAGAAAAGGTAATGCTTGCTGTCATTATGATGGATCTGTGGCTCAGGGCACAAATGCCATAAAACCTGAGGAAGCTTTAACAACAGAAAGACCATTCAAGGTACTAGAGGATAACAATCCTCCTTACCCCCAAACGTATAATGCAAAGGAGTTACGAAATGTTGCCTTAAATAAATTGTCTTCCTCTGCAACAAAGAATTCTAATAATTCATCCTTAAATAACTTTAAGGAAAATAAATCTACTTTTAAAACCAAAAAGTTATTCAAGGCATAAAATAAGCAGCATTGCAATTGGCGATTAAATACTACCGATTTGTGTTTCATTGACTTAATTATGTTGCTCTACCTGCGACATGATTTGTAGAGCCAATGCTAGGTTGCATTTAACTGTAAAGTGGTGCTGTTTGGATCCCGTAGTGCGCAGAGCGTGCAGGCGAGGAAGAGGGACCATTTTGGGCTAAAACATTGTTTGCATCCATGTAGTCAACCCGGACGCCAAACGCACGTTGCTGATAGTAGAAAGCATTTGCAGAGGAACACATGCGAGCAGCAGTGTTCATGCACCTCCTGCCCTATTTTGTGGAAATGATAAATTCGAGGTCAGAGGACAGGCAGGGGAATTCACTCAGGCACCAGAACTGACATGCTCCTTTTGTAGCTGCTGAGGCGAGGGTCATTGCCCATGCTGTGTGGGAGGTAGGGACGCCCGAAGGGAGTTCTCTCTGCATAAAGGACCATAATTATGTATGCGGTCCCATGCGGGTTGTGTGCTAATCACTATGGGCTGAGAGTGTTTTACAAGACATGGGATACAGAGCTCCTGAGCTCACCATACACTGTAGAGCTTTTGTTAAAACTCGCACTGGAGCAGCACTGTAATGGGTTTGTCATTGGAGCATAGAATTTACATGTTTGCTGAAGCTATGCCACGCCGCAATGAGAATTATTAGGACTTAGACATGACACACAACACATGTGTCAACTGAAGAAAAGAAAGCAGGCAGATTGAGAAGGTTCTGACAGCCTTGAGGCAGGCTAATAAAAAGATCCCCACCCCCATCTACTCAAAGTAGCCACTGCAGGGCTGGATCTAGGAGACCTAAGGACTAAATAAAAGTGCTTCAGCATATAGCATGGCCCATGTTAAGTCGCTGAACGTGGAGAGCCAAAGTGAGCTTCCAGCCCTAAGGCGGCAATACCATTAATGGGCTAATTAATCAGTGTTGGTCTCCACCTCCTCTCCATCTTTCTGAAATTCTTGGGCTGTTGCTAAAGGGACCTGATCACCTTCAGAACTCATGAGCAGAACAACAGCGTTTAGGGCTCTACAGCAAAAAAGAAAAAAGGCTTCTGTTACATTTGTTTTATTCTCAGCAGCACTTGTATTATGTTTGAATGACTAGACAATTTGGCGTTTAATTGGACATTTGCAAGTGAAAGACCCTCACATCACCTATATCCTACCAAATGAGTCTGCTTACAGCACAATTAAAGTGAGTAACGCAATGAAAATCCCCTTTTAAAGATACCTTTTTGTATGTTTAACAGCTTGACATGCAAAAAGTTTGATTTTTTGTGAAATGTTCTTATCAGCAATCCGAAATTTGTGCAAACAGTCTCTATACCTAGGTAACTGTACACAGTTTATTTTAAAATGTGCGACGCTTTGATTGCATTCTGGGACTTGTAGTTTTCCATGCAGGATATGGACAATAAAGCTACAATATTCTATTGGCTGAGATCTTGCTTTAATGATTTACATATTGTCATGTTGCTATGTTACCACTTGCCCTCTGTATACTCGCTGCCTATAAGACAACCTTTAAACCCATTTTTCAGCTCCTACTATGGAAGCCACCTAGCACACCGGTCAACGTAGGGACATAGGCATGGTTAGCAAAAAGGAATTGCTTCCAAATAAATGCAAGCTGCCGTAACAAGTAATTTGAATGGCTCGTATTTAAATGGCTGGGAACTTTACACGCAGAGGACATGCTGGCTGACAAGGACAGAGCAAAGTGCATAATCACTCTCCTCTGCTATTGGATGTCGTAAGCCCAGGGATGAACCGGGAACCAAAAGATGCCCTGGAAATCATTTTCAAAGTTGCCCTATAATGCACATTTTCAGCACACCCAACCCTTTTCCTATTAAAACATTTGGAAATAAAATACAAAAGAGGCCCAGTGTGGCAGAGGCCTACTGAGGAATCTCCAGAGTTCCCTGTGGGCCATTGCCATCCCTGGGTAAGCACCACCTCTCGTGTGACAAAGCACAGAATCTGAGAAGCGAAATGTGACTGGATTCCGTTGTGTATCACGTGTTGCCCAAACACTAACAGCATAATGGCTGGTAACCAGCATCGGACCCATGGCCATATAAGGAAAAAGCAAGCTTGCGCACTGATCGCACACGTGTCGGCCATAGATTTATTGTTTTCCCCATTTTTAAACCATCCAATTGCTTCTCACTGAATATGTTGGTGCCAAAAGTGGCAAACGTTCAAACTATCTTTGTATTAAAACTGACTCAGTCTTTATTGATGTCTTGTTGTGATTAACACCCTTTCCCATTGCAAACATTGATACATATAATTGCTAACCATTTAGGGTATATTGCTAATCCAAATGTTTTTGTGTAGCGATTTTGACTAATCAGTTTTTCAAAACTAATGCATGCCTTGGTCATTAAAAAAAATACATTTGTTCTTGAGGACTACAAGCCACATAATCCCATAAGTACTGGGACGAGGAAGAAAGACTGAAGAGTCCCGCTGTAGTAGTAGTCAGGCCCCCTCCGGTGCAGGCAATAGAGAGGAGCTGGAACTATTGCTGGAGTGTATGCAGTAGTATTGGAGGCAGAAGGAAAAAGACAGTGTTGGCAATCCAGGAGGAAGTGAGAGATCCGAAGGGACGCCAGGACTCTGATGCAGCAGATTTCAAGCGTGCAGGGAGACTGCCTTTCTCCATGTGAGCCAATTTGCAGAGATTGTGCAGCAGGAAGCGTGTCGGAGACCGTAGTGAGCAGCTGTCGTGAAGCTGCGGGTCTCAGGAGCAAGAGGGGCTCTTTAATTGAGTGGCCCGACCAGAGACACCTTATGCAAGGAAGGGCGTGCGTCCCAAATGAAGTCAGAAGACGTACCAATTGTGCAATACGCAGAAGAAGGAACTCAAAAGCCACTGAGTTTAACCTGCCATTCTGATTCCTTGTTTGAGCCCTGCTGGGAACAGTTTACAGCTTAACAATCACTTGAGTAGAAGCGAGACGAAGCTGTTTGTAGACAATGGGACATTTAAAATGTAGCACTCAAGTGTGATCAGGAATTCTCCCTTTTCACTTGCGTAAAGAGCAAACACTACGAATAGCAATGGTTAACATTTAAACCTTACAAAATACCTCAAGAAGTGGTTGTGTGTGCCTAATTACGCTTTTCGGGGGAAAAGTGACTTCCGAAGCATTATTCAAGCAGACAACAATTGCACATGAAGAGAAATCCAGTTTTAAATCTTGTTATTTGAAGTTGGAGAGAGCAAGCATTGCCCAAGCCAAGAGTGAACCAGGTATTCCCCAATTGAGACTGAAACCAGTCTTTCCCAGAACCAGAGAACAGTATAAACAGCACTGGGAGACTAATAGAACTTTAGCATTGCCTAAGATACAAGTGTGCAAGCATTAACTGATGCCAGGAGAGTGGCAACAAAGCTTCTGAGCAATGTTGGCTAACAGTGGGCTGATGGATAAAGGCATGGTTGGAGAAGGGAAACCTGCTACTTATACTTATTCTTTGAAGTTAATACAATCTACATTGCCAAATACTGTAGATGGAAGAGAAAAGTGTGTTCCAAAGGCGGTTTTAGGTTGTTGTTGGCTGTGGACAGACGAGAACGGCAAAGAGGCTGCCCCTCTGAAAGGAAGGCTTGCAGGAAGAGTGCCTTGTCTATTCTGAAGGTGCTGAAGTACCTGAAAGTGAATCTTGTCCTAACTTGTTTAAAGTCACAAAGTACTGAAGCTGTGGTGGTATTTGTGGTTGTCAGTAGATGTGAAACTTCAATAGCACAAATGAAGGGGGAATCTATGAGGCAGAGGAGTAGGCCCACATAGTGAACTTTTGCAGAGGTTGATGTTTTAGTGGAAGTAGAAGTGCTGTAAAGTCATCCTGACAAAGATATCTTCTACTTTTCCGTTATTGAAACTTTGGTTAACAAGATTTTACTCTCACATTGAAGACATCAAGAACTGGATTGAGGCTGTATTCATACATGGATTTCCTTGTTTCTTTTTGTTGAATGTTGAAGCCAAGGTTGCCTTGAATCTTGTGGAAGGGGAGCTCACCCAGGTTGTTCAGAGGCCATCAAAAGAGACTGTGAATATTATTGTTGATGTTATTTTGAACTGCCATATATTTTGTATATTTTGATATTTAGAGTGAGTGTCAGACATCCTGTGTTTCCCTTTAATTTTGCTAGGCAGGGAAATCCATGTCAGAGTAGGGATAGTGAGGCATTTTGAGAACATTTTTATAATTTTAAATAAAATGGCATATTTTGAACAATCACACAAAAGTTTGCATTGCTGACCCTTCACACTGCCCATTAATTAATATCATTATCTTGTGCTGCTTTCTACATAGTCGCTTGAGAAGATTCTGGAGACCATGAAAATGGCAGCGGTGCGCAGCATAAATCACAATAACATAACATCGTGGTGAAATTGCATAACAAACCAATGTGACAAGTATTATATAACTCATTTGGATGACATCTCTCTGAAGCAGATTCCAGTTTCTGATTTGGAACTTCAATGAAAAAGAAAGTCAGAATAAATCGTTCTGAGGTGTAAGAAAACAGCAGATTTTCCCGGGAAGCAATGCAGCCATGTATGCTTATGTGGTGAGCTATCAAAAACAGTACTTCCCCAAGTTCATAAAAATGGACTTTCGGCATCTCTGCTCGAGACATAATAATCTCAAATGGAAGACATTTACTTGAAAGGATGCCTAATTTTTTCAGTTTTCTCCTCTTCTGAGACTCCACAAGGTTTTACTGATTCCTACTGTAAAATACCAATTAGAGAGAAATTACAAGTTGAAAATAGTACCAACTGCAAACAAGTGAATGACTACATTGTGACCATGGATGAGGTTTGGGCAAGTGGATGAAGAGGGTGAGTCCCTATCTGTATTGTTCCTCTTCAGAGGTTGCTCATTTTGCCGACGATGACCAAGTCCTCGTTATGTTATGTTAAGACAATTATACCATGTCCATCACCACCATAGTGGTCTTTGGTGCCTGGCCTTGTCCGAAAAAGGCAGTCTATTGTGATCCCGCCAAGGTAATTTTCCTCAAAGCCGGTGAACACTGGCAAACCGAAGTAAGTACTTAATAGCCCACTTGCCTACAATCTGAGGAAACTGCTAAACTTATTTTGGAAGTTGATGTCCATAGTGCATTGTGCTCAGCTTCTGGTGAATATTGTTTAGATCAAGACTAATCGGGCCACTCATTGTAAGCGCTTGAACCACAGGCAAGAGGGTATGCATGTTGTAAAAACATTTTAATCTAAGCTCATTATTCACTAGCCATGTCTGAGTCAGGTTTTCAGAAACGTCATAAAAATGTGTTTGATAGTCATTAAAGTTAAAGATAGTTTTGGACCTGTGAAATGTAATGTTACAACTATATTAGTGTTCAAGCAACAATTTTGAAATGTAGTGTGACAAATCTGAGGATGTTATCCCTTGGGGTCAGGCCAGTGAGTCCACAGTACAAGAGTCACCCTGGGGGTGTGGTGCACCTGGGGGTGAATCACATGGGAGAGGAAGCCCCTTATGGATAACACACAACCATTCCCAGAGAACACAGTATTCCTTCACTTTATTAGACCCTCCCTCCTTCCCCAAGCCAAACTCTCTATCCCTGTGCCCGATCAGTACCAATGTGTTTTATTTTGAGGTCCACCAACTTGCTAGGTTAGACCTGACTGGCGGCCCTGAAAACACCAACTGTTTCCCATATTACTCCAATACATGCACTGTGAAGAAAATGATGACCAGGAGTATGATGATCACTCCAAAGAACCAGAGTGAATGGTCTAGTCTATCAGCGCATTTCATGGGTCAAGGGGAATACAAATCTGAATATGCAAACCAACATGGAAAGAGCCATCCTCTGACAAGGAAGCCGGGATACTTTGACCCAGCGACCAGGGGAGATTGCAGCAGGATATGCTGTGCACAGAGGCGAAAGAGAGCACAGATGTAGTCCAAGCAACCAGAGCTACCTGAGACAAACCTCAAGGCGCCATACAATCCGGCAAGCCGCTGGAAAGCAAAGCACCATATAGAGAAAGGAGATGAGAATGTCAGAGCAACCGTCACCGAGAAGAGAAACCCGAACGCAAGTTGACCAGCGTGGACACCAACCACTGCAGAGAATGCCCAAACGCCACCAGAGCCTCAGAGGGAAGCATCGCTGCTCGGTGGCCACAAACCACAGTAACAGGAATGCGGGCAGGCCGAGAGATGCTGGAGGTCCGGGAGATATCGGTGTGTGGCTGCAGAACGTGAGATAAGAGAGTCGGGGACCCGCTTGCTTTTGAAAGCAAGTGAACAAGAGGGTCTGGGACCTTAAGCCAGTCTTGCATAATTCTTTACAATCCCACATGACCTGCAGGGCGAGTTCCTTAGTTTATATACTTGAACTAAGAGAAATGCACTTGCCTCAAGGTGACAGGTGACAAAATATTAACAGTGCTTTTGTAAAATGTTGCAATAAGCACACTTCATATTTGCTGCAATGCTGTCAAGCATGCACAGTGAAACCTTTATTTGCCATTTACTGCAAAGTGTGTTTGCACTAAATGAAAAATACGTTTCTAACATCCCCATACTCAACAAGGTTGAGTATCATGCAAATGGTACTCGCCCTGCATAAACACTACTCTCCAACTGTAGATTTTGAGAGCCTGGCTAAGAAAAGCAGAGAAAGTACAGAAGGCAGCATATGCTTGGCAGGAGAGTAAACCAAGCTATTGCAACCAGGCATTGAGAGTCTGGGACCCTCACCTACATGACAGCCAAAGAATAAGAGGATCTTGTCATGATGCCTCCCCCCGGGGACCCAGACCAAGTCCAGCAAACCCGGAAGCAGGCATCAAGTTATTCCAGGCAAGCCCAACAACCCCTGCTAGGGGCTATTTGGGTGCAGTCCTGGCGTCTATGGTGCCAGGCTCATATGGAGAGTCAGCCCTGGCGCCCTCAGGCTCATAGATTAAAACTTACCTGATGCAGACCATGCTGCAAGAGCTCCAATTCAAAAGAGGCTTGGAAGGGACTACTTTACCTAGGGACTATTTTTTTTACTCGGGTGGGACTGGGGAGGATTACTTACCTGGGACTACTTTGGAGGCTATTTAAACCACGCCCAAAGAGAAGCACATGCTTCGCGTTATTCTGCATCCAGCAGCGTAACGCTCACCGTGCCTGCAAGTCTGCATCCAGTCTTCTGCCACGCCCGCCTCGAGTTTGGAGCTCCTAGAAAAAGGGAGAAAGAAGGAGAAAAGGTTAGAACAAGAGCAATACCTTTTGATCCTTACCTGAATTCCCGATCCATCGCGCCTTCGAGCTGGAAGAAAGAAGTTATTTTATGCGCGTTGCCTTGCCTGCTGCAGCGCCGCGCTGAACTCACAGGCCTTCGCAGCATCTTCACATTCCACCGCATCCTCCTGCATGTTCCCGCCGCACTCCGGCACCTAAGGAGAAGACCAGAACAGCAAGGTGAGCCAAGGGAATACACAGGGGAATAGTAGTTACTCCCCCATAGACTTACCTGATTTTACCACCGAGGGTACTATTCCTCTTCACGGGTCGGCGCAGCTTCCACTGCATCTTCGCCGAACCCCGGCCCCTAAGGGGAAACAAAAGGACAGCAAGTTGAAACAAAGGGACTAACAAGGGGAACCCTCCTCCCCACAATAGACTTACCTGAATTTACTGCCGCTGGGATTATTCCCGAGACTTCATACTTTCTCTCAGCGCCTGAATAAGGGAGAAAGTAAAAGGTTACATATTGACATTATTTAATCGAACTGTGTTGGAAAATACAAATCCTTACCAGAATATTACCGGTTGCCACGAGGAACTCTTCACTAGGGTCAAGCTGCAATCTGCAAGGAATCGGACAATAGTGAAAGTCAGGCATTTGAACTCTTACGAACTACATACTTACGGCGTCTTGCCGGGAATCTCGGAGTCAATATTGTTCTGGAACTCACCAATTCCTTCGAGCCAGTGAAGCAACTGGTTATCAATGCGCCCCTGCACTCAATGCAGGATGGAGAGCTCCTCTTTTCAAACCATCAGGTGAGACTATAAGAGGGGATGTCAAAGGTGATCTGTGGGGAGAACAGCGGGGGTGGGAGGGATTTACGTTCAACTCCACGGGTGGTTAATTCCCTTTCTCCATTTGCGGGAGAATATTCCTACGGGCCAAACAAACGAAGCTAGGTGGGCCAGTCCAGTCCGTCATCTCGGCCCTACGCGTCACATTGGTGGAGACCGCAGCTGTCCAGTTCAGATCGACGCCTCTGTGGGAGCCAGGTGAGCGTAACAGATCTGGGACCCTGAGGGAAAGAGAAACAGACTAGAAGAAGGTATACACTTGGCAGGAGAGTAAACCAAGCTTTTGCAACCACACATTGCGAGTCTGTGACCCACACGAGAAGTTCGGAACAAGAGGTTCTGGAACCCTGAGAGCAAAATAGATTGATCATAAGAAAGCCTATGCTTGGCAGGAGAGTACACCAAGTTGCTATAATGCAGATCTGCAAGTCTGGCACTCACACCCACAGGATGTTATAAGAGCACAGTAAAGTGCATTCAAGAAGATACCTGGTACGGGTGCCAAAGAGATAGAGAGGAAAGGTAGAGGCAGAAGGAATCTAGGGGAAAGGAGCAGCCCCCTAATCCTTGGAGTTGAACACTGTGAAACATTTCTTTTGTTGTGTTTTGATCATCAGAGATACTGGGAACTTGTTCTGTTGGCAAGAATTGTAACCACCACTTTACTACTGGAAGAGAAAACCCTTGCACATTTAGTTTGTTAGGGTTAGAAGTAGGTCTTTGGGACACGACAGTGACGGACATTTTTGATTTGACATCCTGACACTTTTGCTAGTTTTCATTGAGGTAGCGAACCCCTCTTAGCTTTAGGGACAGAGGCAATTTTTCCAACCCTTTTTTGTTTAATAAAGGTTTATAGCCAAAACGTTGCCTTGCTTGTGTCCAAGCCTTACTTCTGCACCCTTACAGTACGCATTTCAGTTTTAAAATTCAACGCCAGTGGAGTCAGTGTTTCACACATTTATAGTTTTACGTCATAGTTCCCTTACTATCCATGATTTTGCATTTTATATGTAATATACTCCTACGTCCCGTCCCCTTTCCTCCATACTCGTGGGACATTCCGTCCTTCAGGATGGGACCAGAGCACTTTTTGTTAAAAAGCATCAAAAATTGAAAATGTTTGTTGTCCTGCTCTTTTTATGCGGGGTACCACATGCGGCCGTATCCCTGCCCCCCTAAGCTCCGCCCCATGCCCTTCAGCCCTTTTCTCTTCACGGTCGGGGCTAGATGCACTTGCATCACCGGGAAGAATTTTTTTCTTGTTCCCGTTGTCCTTCTCTCCTGCTCTGGTTCTGCGGTCACTTAGTCCTTCGTCTATGCCGGAGCGTCTGGGATTTGTGTCTTGTTCTTCATGCAAACGCTGCTTCGCTAGGGCAGATCCCCATTCTCTCTGCTTGGAGTGTCTCGGGCCAGACCATCGCTGGGATTCGTCCTTCTACTGCGATTCCCTTTCCATCCGGGCACTTCAACACTGTATTCTTCGGTGGGAGGACGTCTTTCAGCGTGTTCCTCCACCTCATCTTCAGCTTTTCATCGACGAAAAGAAGAGACTCTCGGTAAGTTCCTTAATTTTTAGGGCGCCGCGGCTGGGGGACTCCTTCCCGGGTTCTTCTCGGACTGGGAGGGGCTTGAGCAGCTCTTCCACCAGGGTTTCTCCTGAGGTGCGTCGCAGGCCTAATATGCGTACCAGAGTTTTCTCTGTGGGTTCCCACGACAGACCTGCCAAGACCGGAACACGTTCCGAGGTTCACCGTTCAGGTGCTAAACATCAACCCAGTTCATCTGTAGTTTTGGACACCAGGGTTCGCTCGGTTCCATTCAGACACCGGGGTATGCTCTGAGGCCTCCTTTTCTGGAGCTACACATACTGGGACTATACCCAAGGTTCCTCTTCGTGAGGCGAAGGTTAGTACCGACAAAACCGAGAGACCTATCCCTAAGGTCTTGGCTGTAAAGGTGATTCCTCAGCTTTCCTGCGCTCAAGGCCGCTGTGATACCGGGTCTGTCAAGGGGCAAAGAGGGCGGTCATGCACCGTAACTCCTCTGTTACCGGCTCTGGCGAGGTTCCTCCTCTAGAGGCACATTTTGGAGCTACCTCTATGATGTCAAGTAAACATCTGAGACCTCCCAGTACCGGCTCTGATGAGGATCCTTGTGTCAAGGCTAAAATGTTACTTAAGTCCCCTGACCAGCTTGAGGAGACGGTTGTCTCATCTGCACATGTGACACAGTTCTCTTCAGGCATCGTCAAAATGGCCGACCACCCCTCATGGTCCACGGTGGCCATTTTGGATTCTTCCCTTACACTTCCGTTCTCAACGGTGGGTGCTGGGAATCTTAGATTTGGGGCTGAGCAGCCTTTTTCACCTAAGGTGGAATGTAAAAATCTGTTCCGCCCTGCTTACGACTGCCGTGCTCGGATGCCGCTGCCACATACTGTCTCGCTTCCGCCTACTTCTGCTCTGCTGATCTATGCAGACCCGATTGGTGGTGGGCCTTCCTGGCAACCATCCTCATTGCGTTTGTGGGAGTACGCCTCTTATGAGAGGCATCTTCCTACCCCAGTGCCTAAACCTTCATCAGAGGATGTATTTTTCAGGAAATTTCAGAGGCTCATTCTGACCCTATGAAAGAGTACTTTAAGGCTCTTTTGAAAGAAATCTACCCTGAACCTCTGGCACCACCTTCTACCCCGGTGGCTGCAGCAGCTCAGGCAGTTGTACCACCTCTTCCTATCGGTCCGCCTCCAGCTCTTCCTCCCCTACCCCCGTTGTCTCCCATAGAGAAGACACTGGTAGAGCGGGATAGCACTTTAAAACCTGTGGGGTCCAGCCGCCTGCCTGATTCACTGGATGACCCTCAAGCAGATCAGGATAGGGATGAGCAGCCCCGCTCTGTCAGAGCATTCCATGACCGGGTTCTGGATATGGCCCTCCTCAACATTCCAGTACCTGAGGCCCCCTCTCCGCAGGAAAGGGTGCTTTCGGGAGCGTTCACCTTGTCACCACAAGTGCGCACCGCCCTGTTCCTCCTGAAGGACGTTTTGACTGAGGCCCATAAGGTCTGGGATAAGCCCCACACCGGGCTGCATATTAATAAGAGAATCGATGCTGGTTACAGGCTTCACACCTCTGAGGAGATAGCCTTGGCGTCTTGTCCGCTCCCTTCCTCGACAGTGGTAGCTGCGGCCACGCTTCAGTCCAAGCCGGCCTCTGCGACCTCTACAGCTGTGGCACAGATTCTCTCCAAGGAGGACAACATTTTAGACTCCTTGGGCAAGAAAGTCTTTGCCAACTCAGCACTGCAACTTCGCCAAGCAAATGCCGAGCTGATCCTGGTGGCAGCTCATATGAAGCTATGGAAGGAATTGGCTGATTTCCAGGAGTGCATTCCTGCGGCTAGGCTAGACAACTTCAAGGCCGGGTTGTTGGACTCCAGGGTGTTGGCACAAGATCTCCTGGAAGCCGCAACACATCATGTGAATACCTCAGCTTGAGGCCTGATGGTGGGAATTGACACTTTTTTTTCCAAAGGAGGTGCAATATAAAGTTCTGCACATCCGTAGATTAAGTGTTCCATTCATCTATGGATGGCGAGCTTACAAAGACCAAGGCGAGCACCCAAACCGCCAAATCTTTGTCGGTCTTGGCAAAGGTCCCAGCTAGGGCCCTTTATACACAGAGGTCAGAGTTTCAGTCTCGATCCTTCTCTGGCTTCAGGGGGTTCCAGGACCGACGGGCATGTAGGACTGAACCTCCGGTTGGCGGCACCCGTCTATAACAGCAACGTGGTCGGTTTTTCTCTCCACCATCAGCCTCCTCTCCAGGAGCATGTAGTCTTCCTGCTGACAAGTCTGCAAAATGATATTTTTTTTGTCAGTCTCACGAGACTGCGGTGGGAGGACGAATCTTGTCTCATCTGGAGGCGTAGCAGGCCATCACCGAAGATCGGTGGGTTTTGTCCATCAATCGGGCGGGCTTTCCCCTTGCCCCTCCCCCCTGCCCCACTCTTCAATCCTCCCTTCCAACAGATCGAGACTCCCTCCCTCAGAGCCAAGGTTCAGAAGCTTCTAGACCTCAGGGCGGTGGAACCTGTTCTCCTCGGGGAGCACGGGGAGGGCTTCTATTCTCGACTGTTCACGGTACCCAAACCCAACCAGGCTGGCCTGCGCACCATCCTCGACCTTTCCAAGTTCAACCTTTCTCTTCCCCAAGAGAAATTCAAGATGATCACACCCTGCCAAATACAGTCCTCTCTTCAGAAGGGCAACTGGCTCAGTGTAGTGGACCTTCAGGACGCGTAAATGCACATCCGGATATGGAGGCCACATCGAAAATATCTGCGGTTCTCCCTGAGAGGGGAGCACTTCCAGTTCTGCATACTCCAGCTTGTTCTCAGCTCGGCGCCGCACATCTTTACGAAGATTATGTCGGTCATCGCAGCTTTCCTTCGGCTACAGGGTGTTTATGTATATCCGTACTTGGACTATTGGCTCCTACGCAGCCCTTGTCCTCTGACGGCTTTGAGCAATCTTCAGTCTCTCCTCCAGCTCCTGTTCCATCTTGGGCTGTCAGTGAATTGGTGGAAATCTTCCATGACGGTCTCCCAAGACCTGATCTTCCTGGGTTTCCGTTGGAATACGATCGACTCCAGGGTGTATTTGACGGCGGACAGGATTGCGGATCTATTCTGGTGAGGCAGAAAGCCTTGGAGTGGTCTTCGACTCCACTCTCCTCCTCTCCTCACATCACAAACCTTGCCAAGAAAGGCCCACTTCCAGCTGTCCCTCCTCAAAGGTATTCTCCCGTTTCTCACCTTCCCCAGAAGCTCACTATCTACAGAGCTGCTCTGGTTCTCTCTAGGCTGGACTATTGCAACAGCCTCTTTCTCAGTCTGCCTACCTCCACTCTTCACCCTCTTCAGCTCATCCAGAACAGGACCGCAAGACTTATCCTTGGCCTCAAGCCCAGGAACTGCATCAATCCAGGCCAGAAATTCCTCCACAGGCTCCCGGTGGCTGCAAGAATCAAGTTTAAGACCCTCTGCTTTGTCCACAAGGCTCTTTGGGGCAGTGGCCCATACTACCTTCAACTCTCTCTTTCTAAGTACCTTCCTCCTAGAGCCCTTCCTTTGTCTACCTCTAACTCTCTGTGGGGGAGTCACTTCTTCAAGCAGAGATTGTGGGGTAGAACTCTCTCCTCTGCAGGTGCCTCCCTCTGGAATTCCCCCGCTGCCTCTCTCTGCCTTGAGCCGAACTGCCTTAAGTTCCAGAAATTCCTCAAGACCTACCTTTTCTCCTCTTCTTTCTCTCCTCTGCCTGAAGGTGTCTCACCTGCTAGTCCCCAGGGATCTGTCATCCAGGTGGCTTGGGATAAGTAAAGGGGTAGACCTGCACTCAATAAGTCCCTGATCCTTCAGGTATAGTATATAGTTATAAGAAAAAATGGATCAGTAGAATGGGATGACGTTGGTTAAATTTAATACATATCAAATTTTATTCAAAAAAACTTATCACATGAAAAAATTAATCTTAATGTCATAAAATCTCATTAAAAAAAACAGTCACTTCATACCATCATGCGTATCCACATACAGGACTCATTCAAACATTCAAGAATAAATAAAACACCCTAGTGTTTACTCCATCAAATATTATTACACCACATATTTTCAGTTGTCGTGTTCAATAGTGACCCAGTCCATAGTATCGGGTGTCGTTGTATAGCTGGTATTGAGTTTCACCAGATATCTCTCATAGAAAAAATTTCAACTGATCCATTTTTTCTTATAACTGTATCCAGGTGGCTAGGACACGGCCATCGTTTTTGGATCCAGTTCCTGGCAGTGGACCAGTGCGGGAGGATCACCTGGATGAGGGGTCTTCGTGGAGTGGTACACCGGATGGTGAGACGCTTTATTCCCGTCCCTATAACACCTTTAACCCGTCCTATTTGGTAGGATCCTTTAAAACTCTAGGCCCCACGCCCCTTTCCCGTTGCTAACACTTTCACACTGACAGACCATTCTGGGAGAAAACAGACTTGCACCCGAGTAGTGTACCTGACATGTCCCACTACCGTGGTCATGCAAGGTCAGGCAATTGCTGATAACATACACCTGACTCCCATTAGACCTTCCACATGGATAAAAGGTGAGAACTAAAAGCACACTCTTGAGTGAGGCAAAGCACACAAAGGAGTAGCAGTTTCGAGACGGCAGCAGAACGAGGTGAGTAAAACAGCAAACCAAGAGGAATTTGCAAGAAGGGGAAATCCCTTGACCTTTTTGGCAGGAAAATATTACTCTCGAACCTTCAAGTTTGAAAGCATAAAGCCAGGAAACCAAGCTCCAGAATCCTGTGTGGTGTGTCGGAGATATCCGGGGCCCTCCCGTATGACTTATCGAGTCCGGGAGCAGCAGAAGCCACTGTGGCACCGTCCTTGGCTCCAAGAACAAAGAGGCGATAAAGAAAGCAACACCGCCGATGAGTTGGGGAAGCCGATACAAGACCGGCCTGCGTTGAAGCCAAGGTTGCAAGCAGCAACATTGTATAATAAGCACCGGAATTAACATTATCAACACATATGATGAAAGACTTGAGTAAAGCTGAACTGCTAGTGAATGCTTGAACTTTGAAAGGTACAATACAGTTGACACAGTGGTCCGGCACTACGTGGGAGCTCAATCGAAGGTCTCTGTAAATTATCCAGCCGAGAATCGTCAGAAGTGAAAGTTAGAGTTGTAATGAAAAAAAGAGTTGTGAGTCGAAGTGGTCCTGCAGCGGGTAGAGTAAAATCCTGCGCACATTCGAAAGTCTTCAATTTTTGATGCAGAAAGAAAATTCTTGGAAAAGTTGAACATTGTATTGAAGTGGATCTAAGCCCGGCAAAGGAGGATCCAGGGTGAACAGAAAGTCACCTTAAAGATTGAACATTGTGTCAGAGTGGATCTGAGCCCGGCAGAGGGTGATCCGGGTGAACAGAAGGTCACCTGAAAAGTTGAACATTGTGTCGAAAGCGGTCTGAACCCGGCAGGGGAGAGGGGGGAGGTTGAACAGGAAGTCACCTGAGAAATTGTGTATAAGAAAATCCTACGACGGAAATAACACTGAATGTTTGTGTGTTACATCAGGCCCTCTGTAATAAGATACTTTGAATGGCAAAGAGGCTTTGGTACACAAGTCCCTGATATTGAGATTGTGAACTACACCCTCGCTCTAGAGAAGCCAGAGTCTGTGCTAAACTGGACTGTGCCGTCTTGTCCCGTGCTGAAAAAGTGGGGATTTGGGGAGTCAACAGTTTAGCTATCCTGACATATCCTGACACTTTTCTTTTCATAACATTGTTTCCCACACTATTTTGTATTTAGAAGTGGGGATTGGCATTAGGTTTTTAGTTTAGGCCCTTTTATTTTGGCAAAACACTACTAGGACTGCAATATTATTGTTTAATAAATAAATAATAATACATAATATTTATTATAATTTGATGGTCGTAGCTTGCTCCCATCTTAGATTTAGGTTTATATATCCTCTTTTGAAGCCCAATTGAAGTTTACTAACCACCCTTGAACTGTGGTCACTTGTGTCCGTCTTACTGTTTGATACCATGCCTTCCTTACACCTGCTAACCTTCCCTTGCTCCTGCTCCGTCTGCTGACTGGCTGCCTGGTTGTCCTCTGGGATTGCCTCTGGGATTGCCTCTTTTAGTCCCAGCCTCCCAGCACTTAACTCTGGGCTCTGTTGCTCTGGGTGCACTTCTCCCTGTACCCTTCCCCCTGCACTCCTTGTTTGCGCACTTGTACGCTCTCAATGACACAAGGCCTAGTAAGATCGTTGTCTTGTCCTCCCTCTGGTCCCCCTCCCTTGCCTTGTTGCGCCTTGAAGCACTTGTATATAGGCACAAATTAAAAAACAAATCAATCAATCAAGCAGTACAGGGCTAGTGATCCAATTAGGCCAGGGTCATTGTTCTGGTACTTTCACTGGTGAAATTCTGGCATTAGCGTGCCAGTGCGAAACAAAGCTACGTTTAGTTATTTCACTGGTTCTGCAAGCAGCACTAATATGTTTAGTGCTCTGGTACCAACTCTGTTTCAAATTTGTTCCTTACCCAGTGATAAAGCATGGGAAGTACACATGCCAGAAAGAGGTTCTTAGGGTAAGGTTCTACGGTGACCCTACCCAGACCATTCCCCTGCGCTGGGAGTGAGCTCGGCCTGGCAGTGTTAGGTGGGTATACTAGAAATTGACCATTATGTGCCAACCGGCCTTAACATAAACTGGTAATGATGTGCTGAGTGGGTTTTCTGGAAACCAGCAATGGTGTATTAATTAGGTATCGTGTAAATTGACAATGATGTACCAAGGTTTTAATATACATAAAAGAGAAGGTCATATTTATAAATTGTAATATGTTAGAATGGTATTACTACTTGGATTTTCTCTTGCACACAGAACTCGATTTTGAGGCCTAGCCTTTTAAGTTGCTCGCTCTTCTCACATGAACCACTTTGTTCTAATATTGCCTGCCACCTTTTCCAATAAACTGTTAATTAAATATTGGATTTTGGTTCCCCACATAAAACCTTTGGGCAATTATTTGATTGTGTTTGTACATGTAGGTGAACGAGCAAAATAGAACCTGTCCCGTAACAGGATATGGTTTCAGTGTTGTGTTTTTCACTCTTGCCCCAGATTTTGCATTTGTGTACTAAATGGAAACTGTTTTGGTGATTTGAAAGTTCTAGAAATGGGCTGCCATGTCAACATTCCATAAAGATTTACAGTGTTCTTGTTTTTGTGCCACTGGACAAAGAAAACAGGATATGCTAAGCAGCCGTCCCAGTCAGCAGATCCCGTGAGTCAAATATAAAGTGAGATGCTTCTGAAGTTAGTTTGGGCCTCTTTAACACTTCTGCTCTTTCAAGGATAGGAATATGGATATGTGGACAGAGCATTTCATGGGGGAGACACTGAATATGCCTTCCTGCAAGCAACATGCAATGCAGTGCAGTTAGAAGATAATTGATTCAAATTGGCTTATTTCAGAGACTAGGGTTCGTCTAAAAATACAGTAAAGGGGAGATTGAAGAATATTTTGAAATATATTTGTTTATCTTTTAGAAGGTTCACTTCCCAATAAACCTTTGCTTGGTCAAAAAGGCTTGATGGTCCATCCTATGTTTTGAAAGATTTGTTGTATCTTGTGCATTTTATATTTACTGATTTTTTTTTTTTCTTTTCTTTTTATTCACTCCACTTAATGAATTAGGTTGACCATGAATCACATTCACTCCCAGGTTCTTTATTTGCCTTTAAAAAAAAAAAAAACTTTTTATTGTTTTGTAAAATATCCAAACATACAAAGATTCCAACAAAAGGAGCAAAAGATAAAACGATAAAACAGAGCACAGTAAGGTATATTGCCAAGTCCACAGAAAAGAAAAGATAAATATTCATCACAGGGATCATGTAAAGAAGACTTCCACGACCACCATGCGATAGCAATGGTCCAAAGAATTGAATCTCCCCCCACCCACTTCCCCCAGATCTTCTCCCATTTCCCAGCACAGTCTCTTGCATTATATATTCGTTTTTCAAAGACCATACAACAGCCCATTTCCCCAGCCCATTTTGCCACTCTCGGGCGATCCGCTGCCCCCCACAGCACTGCAATAGACTGCTTCATCAGTCTGACTGCTGTAGACACACAGTTTCTCAAACCTAGTAAATCCTGATTCACCCCACATTCCCAAAAGGAGTAATCACAGCTCCCCTGTTATGTCCAATCCGGTCACAGAGCGTATCCTATCCAAACATTTCTGCCTGAAGCATCAAACCCACAACCACTCCCATACAATGTGTAAAAAGGTCCCTTCCGTCCCCTCACACCTCAGACATGCAGCATGCTCCGCCTACCTCCATTTGCGTAAGGCAGTGTGAGAGTAATAGATCCTATGCAAAACCTTGAGTTGACTCAGTCTTAGCCGCCCGAGATACCAATCTCCCTGGGGAAAAGCAGTGCATCCACCCAATCCTCAGCTTGCCCTGGGCCAAGGTCCCTTTCCCACCATGTCTTGAGCTTGACCAACTGCTTTGTGGCAAAGGATGTAAGGACCTGGTAGAGTGTAGAAATGACTTTGCTTTGCATGCCCTCTGGGAGAAGTTTCACTTCTATGGGGGAGCAATCCGGGATCTCCCTTAATGACTGAAACTGGGCAGCTAGAGCATGCGAGAGCTGCATGTAGTGATATTCTTCAGTCTGTAGCAGCCCAAATTCCACACAGTTTCGTAAAGCGAACCATCGCCCCGTCTCTCACCACATCTCCCTCTTTCCGCACTGCACCGCACATCTCTCCCAGGCCACAAACCTGCCTATCTTCCCCACTTCCGGGAGGTGGGCGTTATTCCATAGTGACTTTATCATGGTAGCTTTTCTCTCCCACCCAAAACGGCTATTAGCGTCCTTCCATATCTGCCTGGTATGCTGCATCACAGCAGGGAGCCACATACACCCTGTCAAATTCTATCTTCGAGATGGGTAACTGGGCATTCTGCAAGATATACAAATACTGAGGTAAAGCTTGCATCTTAAACAGAGCTGCTTTCCACAGCAGCGTTAACGGAAGGAACTTCCAGTGTGGGACATCCCGCGAAAACCTTTGTTACCGGGTGTAGATTACGACACACGTATTCAGCAGGATCCGGGTTCATCCACACCCCTAGGTATTTAAAGCCTGCTATTGAAACTCGGTATGGACAGTCTTGGGGAAGAGCCTCCTCGCCCCTTGAAGGGGGAAAAAGATGGTTGTATCCCAATTCACTCTCAGCCCGCTAGCCCCTTGAAACTCCCACACTGTCTGAGTGAACCTCGCACATGTTTACCACGGCTTACTGAGGTACACCATGTCCGCATATAACGAGGCCTTAGCCTCCACCCATGTTTCCAACGAAAACCCGATCAGGTTCAGTCCGTTCTCAAGCGGATGGCCAGAGGTTCTATCGTTTTTGTGAACAGAAGAGGGGACCAAGGATATTCCTGCCTCGTGCCCCTCTCCAAAGAAAAGTCTTGGGAGGTGACCCCATTCTTTCCTCACCTCCGCAATTGGCGATGTATACAGCAGTTGCACCCATCCCATAAATCCGTCCCCAAACCCCTTGCTCCAGAGGACTCTTCCCAAGAAGTTCCACTCCACTGAATCAAAGGCTTTCTCAAGGTCTACCGTGTGTGCCTGGAGTACGGCCATAACCAATCTGCGAATGTTCATCCTTGTGGATTTTTCAGGCATAAAGCAGCATTGGTCAGGGTGGACCAAGGACGCAATACATTTAATTAGGGGGTTACCAAACACCCTCGCCAGGAGCTTCACTTCCCCATTAATAAGTGAGATTGGACTGTAGGAGGCAGAGGAATCTGCGGGCCTGTCCGCCTTGGGAATGACAACAATGGGCACCCTTCTGAAGTCTGGCGGGAGTATACCAATAGATTTCACATAAGTGAATAACTTGTGTAAATGCGGCAGCATCGTCTTTCCCAGCTTTTTCCAGAGCTTGACCGGGGACCCATTGGGTTTGGGGGCTTTCCCCGACTTCAGGTGTGACACCACCTCTGCCACCTCGTCCCCTATGATTTCACCCTCCAGGGCATCTGGCTGGGCAGGAGACAATCGCGGGAGAGTGATAGCCTCCAGAAATGGGAAACCCCTCGCCTGCTCCCTCTTCTGCCTGGAGCAGTAAAATTAACAACTTCCTGCACAATCTCCTCATTCCCCTATAACCCGCTACCTGCCCGAACCAACCCCCTCCCTTACATACCTATAGTATCCTTTCCACCCTGGCCAACATTTTACCAGCCCAATCTCCTGACTCATATATCTGACTTTTCTTAAGCCACTGCACGTATTTGGCATTATCCAGCACAATGTTTCGCAAACTTTCCTGTGTTTTGTGACGCTCCGACTGTCAATCTGGGGTACCCTGCTGCAAATATGCCTCCTCAGCTACCCTCTCCTGGTCCTCTGCCTCCTGCACCTCCCGTCCATGTACCTTTCTATGGGCCGCCACCAAGGATATCATCACCCCCCGCAGGACCGCATTATAACCTTCCCAAAGCACCTCCGGATCACTCGCTGTCTCCGTGTTTATATCAAAATATTCATTTGTCTTGGATGTGAAGGCAAGCGTCCCCAACCAGCACGATCCTCCCCGCAATGAGAGACAATGATGGACTCTCCCAGGATGGGAATAAGGCCAAGACAAAGTGCGGGTGAGCGTAAATGGGAGTTTATCAATCAGAATAGGGCATGCAAAGAACTCTGCAAACTCCGAGAGCGCTCTGTCTGACAATAGCAAAGACAGGCGTATATATTTACAAAAAACGTCATCAGAACCTACATACTATAGGGGGCACAAGTTCAATGGGATTGGGTGGCGACGGCTAGCTATAGGTGCTGCTGTGATGTGGTTGGCCTTGGCTGGAGGACGTCACTGGTCAGCCTCGTGGGTTGGGCTGGGCCTGGCGGGTCAGCTGGGTTCATCCGGGCGGTGTCGTTGTGCCTCTGTGGCCAGTGTCAGAGATGAATGTCTTTCCCTTACTTCTTTGCCCTAGGCCATGCACACCGCAGTCATTCAGTCATTTGCAATATTATCTTCTTTAGTAAATCTTCCAATAGGTTATTCTTACAGGTTAATGCAACACAGGAGGAATGCACCTCGAGAGGGGTTTGATGGCGATTCATCAGTACATCGTTACCAGTGTCCTGTTGACCGGGTACCATAGGTCGTGGGGCTGGGTCTCAGGGCATGGGACAGGCGGTACATCTCATCCTGTCTTGTTAGAAGTCATTATGAATGTGTTGCTGTAATGTTGCCATAATATTGGGTGTCCTAATTTTACATGGGCCATTAACCTGAGGTGATCCGGTGGGTCGTGGGGCTTAAGAGAGGGCGCCTCTGGATTTGTGTTTTCAAGCGGAGGTTTACTGCTGGGCTGTAAATAATACAGGTGGCGGGCCGTGGCCTTGGGTGCTGCAGAGGGAACTACAAATCTTTGAAGCGGCTCCAGCCGAGTTGGGGGAGGTGGAGCAGCGCAGCGCGGGCCTCTGCTCTCTCGTCTGGCAGGCTTCGCTGGGAGGGAGGGGGAATGGCCTTGCATATACTCACAAAGGTATCTTCCTCGTGTGTTGCCGATTTTAGCTGAAAGCATCATAAACATTCAAATAATATACAACACTAATTGAGTCATTCTGAAGCTCACATTTTAACATTGCTAATGCCTCTCAAATATAGCCAGTCCGAGCACATTATTTGTACACTATGTTTTAACAACTACAACATTTTGTCATATGCATATACATTTGCAGTAAGTGAGGTGTAGTAGTGAGGTTGGTGGAGCGCATAGAAACGACTCGCCACTATACGTGACGGTAGTGGCACATAAGGGGCTGGGACATACACACACGAAGGGTGCATTTTCGTGCACCCTCTACATGAGCCCTCAATATGGTTGCATTTGTCTTTCTCTGCACTCTAGCAGCATTAGTTCGGTTATGGCGCGGGACCGTGGGGTGTAATCTTTTCAATGATACGTATAACAAATAACCCCCCGGGACGCTTTTACTATTTGTACATAACTGCAGTGGTGTGGGTGCTTCATTGCTAATGCCATATGAACACGCATTCTGCCATATCTATACATTTTAACAGGTTTTTTAGTCGAAGAGGTTTGTGGAGAGAATGCTTCCATCGCAGGTAGTTTTGTCATTAGTGTTTGGGAACTTTTTGCTTTTATCCGAGGGCCATTTTACAGCTCTCTTTCCACCCAAGCTCTGCTGGCCGGGTCATGCTGGGAGCAGCGATACACTGCGGAAGGTGAAATGTTACAGTGTTGGTATCTTACACTAGCTCATGTCCGTCTTGTTCGTGGGAACGGGCTCACAGCGGATCTGCCAGGGAGCTGCGGCCACAGGGATAATTGAAACTCTCCAAAGGTGGGGGCCGCGCTGCAGTGCGCCGGGCTCACACCATCTTTATTAAACAAAATGGTTCCTGAGGCCTAGCTAAATTCAATAGGTTTGGGCAATGTCTTCAGCAGGTGAGCCATCCACCACCTGGGCCCTGGTGGTAAGGAGGGGACACCTGACGAGCCATGGCCCTCACCAGGGGAGGGAATGTAGGGGAGGGGGGTCTTTTGGACCAATCCTTCCCTACATTTCTCCCCTTTAGTTACTTAAGTAACAAATTCTTTAAATCCTCCAATCTCCTGCACTCTTCCTCGTCAATTATTGCGTCATCCCATGCAGGTGTGCCTTTTATGGTCATCCATGCTCTGCACACCCCCCTCAAGCTCTCACCTCTCCTAGCATATTCATCTGGGGTACAAGTCAGGTATATACATCCGCTCCCTGCTTCCAAGTCTACCCATACTTCCTCGTACCATTCTAGTATACGGGGCTCTCTAATGGTAGTATGCCACAATTTATCTACTATATCCTTGTCGTGATACCTAGGCACTAGCTGATATCTCGGTGTGTCATCTGTTCCTGTTTGTACCTGCACTTCCTGCATAGCTTGTATTGTACCACGGGTGTTGCCCATTGTCACCATCATCATTGCACCATTCGGTACTGCGTTAGCACAACATCGAAGACCCACCTGGCACAGGCAAAAAATAAAGAGGAGGAACACCACAGCCGGCATAAAACATTTCACAATCATTCCCAGCCATGATGGAACCCAGGAGAAGATATTGTTGAACCACGTGCTTTCTTCCGCTCCACCTTCCATTCTCATTCTTTCTCCTAGGTTATGTACTGCTTCGATCACATGGGACAGGGAGCCATTGTCTGCGTCTTCGGAAGGTACGAAAGTGCAGCAGGCACTTCCGATTTTTCGGTAAACACCTCCATCCATCGCTGTCAACAGGTCCAAGACATACCTGTTTTGCATGGTCATCAGCCGTAATGCTCTTAGTTCCACTTTTATTACGTTGAACCCTTCTTCAGTGTCATTTGCCAGCTGGATCAGCTCCCAACGTGTGATTTGGAGCCATTTTGCATTTGCTCGCGCCTGGATACTTGGGATGAGTGAGGCGAAGAATGTTTCTGCAGAGCTGAATAATCGATACCTGTCTGGGATCTGTGCCAGCAATTCTGACGATGCCTTTGATATGTAGTTTGATGATCGTCTGTTTCGGGACAGCACCTCTTCCTTGTTCCCTGAAGACAGGACATATACTTGTGGCTCTACAGTTGGCCGGCCCGCACTCTGTTGGGTGTTTCCTCGCATCTTTTTGCTCCCATCAATGTGGCTTTCCGGGATTACCATTAGTGCTGAGTGCAGAGTGGCCATCGAGCAGCTGCCACTCCATGATTGTGGGAGGTGCAGGTATGCCTGGTTGCCACATACCCAATACGTGTCCATGAGGGCCGCTGTCCCTTTTCTTAAATCTGGGATGGTGAGGGTCTTGTTACAGTTCTTGTTTGCCCCCATGGAGGCTTTCCCCTCTCCTTTAAAACACAGTTCATAGTCTATTTCCTTCTGCAGCTTGAAGGGTTTTTCAATGGCTGTTACCCAAGTTAGTTTTGAGATGTGTTCCTTCCATACTGGTGTGCACGTTTCTTCTATCCATTGCAATTTCTCTGGTGCCACACCCCTCAGTGCTTCAGCCTTACACGTTACTTCTTCGTCCTTCCACTTGTTGTCTGAAAAAAGTGTCCCTTGTATTATAAAAAATGGCTCTTCCAGACATACCACTCCTACTGTCTTTGGATAGCAGGTTTTCTCTTTCTGCAGCATTCTAAAAGTCACTTCATGTGCCTGGAAGGTGTTCTTAATTCTGCACAACGTGAGATGAAGGAGACATTGGGCATCTACAATAGGCAACTCTTTGGGCAACAATACTTTGGGCTGCCTGAAGCATGGGGAATGAGGGAGCAGACATAACAGCTCTCATTTGTTGTTTGCTTGGCTGTTGCACTCATATCCGCATACCATTTATTTGTCTGGTGGGGGTGTCGCGGGTCTTCCATTTTGTCTAGTCCTAACCCATAATACTCATCATACTTCCTCCTCCCCGCCTCCCTTTTTCGTCTGTTATTTCTTTGCCTAATGTACTTCCCGGCTTCATGGGCGATGGACAAAGTGGGCCCCCCTTTCTCCTTCCCGCCCCCCTTTGCCCAATCATCATATAATATTTCATAGGTTGATGTCATTTTTTAATTTTCTTCCTTTATGTTATCTAACAGTGTGTTCTTGGTTACGGGGGCAGGCTGGCTGGTGGGGGTGTTATACAACCAGGATATGGCGGAGGGGTTTCGATCATTTAGACTGCGGGCATTGTAATTAGATATTTTTGGCGGGGACACTGTGTTGTTTTGCATTTTTCCCTGCAGACCTTCATTTTTCGAGATGACAGCATTGGATGGTGTCGTATAATATCCCCATACAAGTTTAGTTCCATCCCATACCAAAAAATCACCTTCTTTAGTATTTACACTTGCTGTTGCATTAGTCACATTAGTGCTGTTAATCTCTCCCCCCTCGTTCATCTCGATAGAGATGAACGCTATGAACCAATACGTAACCAGGCAAAACATGATTGTAAAAAACAATGTAATGCACACAGATAATCCACACTCATACGAATATCTACATCTCTCAGCTAATAATTCTCTATATCTAATAAATCTATCCGTTGCAGGCTGCCCGTTAGATGCCATGGTAGCTCCTGTTTGAGCTATAAAAGTGCATTAAGTGCATGCATGTAAACATTTTGTTGGCACTACTAGTGCCAAGATATCATGGAAGGGGAATGGAAGTGGGTAGAGCAGTAGGGTTGGGGATGTACAGACAAGGGAGCAGATACTATATATTTATTTTTATCACATTATTATTTACATATAAGTCCACACATTTTTTTTTTTTTTCTAAATACCCTTAAATGTAATTATTCTGGTCAACAACTTTCTCAATCAGGTGCATTTCCGCCACACACATGTTCATATTCACTCATTATTTTCATTTGCATTGTTTGCTGTTGTCTGTGCCCCCTCATCCACCTCTTCCTGCACACTATTATATGCTCTTCGTACATCCGTCAGATGTATCCAATATTTTAGGCCCTTCACTTTTACAGCCGTAGGGGTGCAAAACACCACTTCATATGGGCCATGGAACCGTGGTGCATTCCACCGGCGCACAAAGCTCCGGACATAAATGAATTCACCCGGCATCAGTTGTACCTGTGTTTCAGGCTCCGTAACGGACCCTGTTGTGTTCCCCTCTTCTCTCATGAATGGTGGTGAAAGCTGCTTTGATATTGCGCGCGCTGCCCTTGTTAATTTTTTCAAGTAGTCTGTGAACTCATCTCCCAATATCGCAGCGCTTCTGTGTGCATCTGAGTGTTCGCGCAGTGGGGAGTGTGCTGTGTGCATTCGTCTCCCAGTCACAATTTCGTGCAGGGACAAATGGTGGTCCTTGCTTGGCTGATTTCTCAGCTCAAACAGGGCAAGGGGCAAACAGTAAATCCAGTTCTTTTTTAATGAGAAGCATAGTTTCGATAATCTTCCTTTTAACAGGCCGTTCATTTTTTCTACCACGCCATTACTTTGAGGATGATAAATCGAGCACAATTTATGCTTTATTCCCAACAGTGTTGTTACTTCCTTGAAGAGTTCATTCACAAAGTGAGTGCCGTTGTCTGAGCGAATCACGTCACAAATTCCCCAGCGCGGAAATACTTCCCTCACTAGGAACTTTGCAGCGCTTTTAGCATCAGGTCGTGCACATGGGCCTGCTTCCACCCATCTTGAAAATGGGCACACAACCACAATCATGTAACGTGCCCCATTACACCTTTCTCCCATGTCCGCGTAGTCAATGTGTAGTTCTCTGAATGGCCCAATCGGTTTTGGAATTGTTCCCCTGAGTGTACGTAAAGTCATTCCTGAGCTGTATATCTGGCATGTTGTGCACTCCAGTGTCAATCTAGATAAGTGCTCCTGAAGACAGGGCACGAACCACTCTTCCTGTATCTCTGCTGCAATGTGTTGTTTCGTGTTGTGTGCTGGGAAGTGTAGTTGTTGAAACGCTATTTCTAATAACTTTACTGGCATTCCCACTTTTCCTAAGTTATTCTGACGCCAGAGTAAGTCTGTTGCTGATTGGCTGCACCCTTGTTTCACCCACATCATCTTTTCATCTGCACTTGCTCCTTCCTGTAACTCTAGTATTTCTGATATAGGCATTGTATTGTACCCTTCTGGAAGCTCCTCGTTTGTCTTGTGCTGCAGCATGTACTCACCTACTTCATATTTCTCAAAGTATGAGGCTTCTTTGGCAGCCCCGTCCGCTGCCGCGTTTCCCAAAGACACAACGTCTGTGTTGGACGTATGTGCTTGGCATTTCACTATTGCTACCACTGTGGGATCTCGTAGGGCTTCAATTAACTCCTTCAGTAATTCTGCATGTTGCACTGGAGTCCCATCTGCTCGTCGAAACCCCCTCCGCCCCCATCTGGCCAGACCTCCATGTACTGTTGTCGTCATGTAAGCTGAATCTGTGTAAATTGTCACTGCGCACCCTTTAGCTGCATGTAATGCTTCTATTAGGGCAATGAGTTCTGCTGCTTGTGCTGAGAAATGTGATGGAAGGCGGTACTGCACTAGTGTCTCATACTCACCGTCTTCTAATCTCACCACTGCCAAACCCACATGTTTTTCTCCTGTGTCCATGTCAATTGATGCTGACCCGTCTACAAAGTACACTTCCCACTCGCTCCCCCCACTGTGTCCTCCCCTCTTTCTCCTGTGTAAGTTGCACAATCGTGTTCCTGCATGTCCTCTAGTGTGCATGCTTCTGTAATGAATGTTGCTGGATTCACTGTCCTGCATCGCACCACATGGATATTGGCGCTGGACAATATTATTTCATAGGCGGTTGCCCGCTGTGTGGTCAGTGTACTCTTTGACCTCTCGAGTATTGCAAATAATGAATGCTCCACAAACAATGTTACAGGACATCCCATTACTATTGTGGCGCTTTTCTCAATTGCGAACGCGGCTGCAGCGAGCGATTGCTCGCACGTGAAATGTCCTTGCATCACCGCATCCAAAGTGCCACTATAGTAAGCCAATGGTTTGTGCCCTAGGGAAGTCTTCTGCGTCAGTACAGCTGTTATTAGTGTCCCTTTGCAGTGTGAGAATAGGTAAAATTCTCGTCCATAATCAGGATTGGCGAGTACTGGAGCGCTCGAAATCATTTTTTTTTTTTTAAATTGGTTTTTATTGGTTTTTTAACAGTAACAATTCTTGTATTACAGCAGAACAGAAAAAGGTTACATATGTAAGCACAAGAAGAACATATTAGCGACGCGCATTTGCACATCTCATATTGACATCATTAACTTGTGGTTACTACTAATAATGCCCAGACCTTAGGCAGATACTTTCTCATTCCTCACATATATAAGCATTACCCCCCCTCCCCCCATCCTCCCCCCCCTGGGAATGAGAGTCGTGTCACATAGAGGTTGAGGTGTCATGGCAAAGCAAGTTTCTTCAGGGGCTGAGACTTATGTATTAAAAATGCATTCAAGGGGTCACCATGGGGGGGACATATGTATTTAGGAACTCCGACCATAGGAGTTCACATTGTGTTGCCCTGCCATGTAGGGATGCAGTAATTTTCTCCATGGTACATATATTCAAAACCACATTAACCCACTCTTTCTTAGTCGGGGTCTTAGACGATTTCCAGTTAGTCGCTATTAGAGCTCGTGCCGCCAATAACAGATAGGGGGTTATGCCACAGACCCTCGTCCATTCATCATCTATTCTCTCGAGGCTAAATAGGACTAGATGTGGGTCGGCAGTTCTGTATATCCCGTCCATGTGTCTGATCCACCCCAGGACCTCGTCCCAGAAAATATTAATCTTGGGGCATCCCCACCACATATGCCAGTAGTCCGCTACCTGCCCACAATCGCGCCAACAGGTAGGGGCTGAGGATTGGTACATCTTAGATAGTTTATACGGGTCATACTGCCATCGATGTAAAAGTTTGATGGAGTGGAGCTTATATTGACACGATATGGAGGTACGTGTAGCCATAATACACATCTTGTCCCATTCATCATCCTCTATTTCTGTCCCCATGTCGGTCTCCCATCGCCTTCTGAGTTTCTGCGTGGACCCACTACCTCCTTCGAGGATGAGTTTATACATGAGGGAAATTAGGCCCTTCCTATCAGTCTTGGAGTCTAGCATTTTCTCGAAAGGGGTGAGCTTGCGACTCAATTTGTCAGTCCATCCTGCTTGCGTCAGTACCCCTTTGATTTGTAAGTAGTGGAAAGTGGACAGTACCCCGATGTTTAGGGCCTCGGTCAGTTCTGGGAGAGTAATAAAAGAGTCACTGCGGAGGAGTTGGCCTACCCTCTCCAAGCCCGCCTCATACCATGCCTGAAATCTGTCGACATTAGGGATGTGGTTGTTGATACCCGGGGACCATAGGTGACTTAATGGGGATGGCCATGTTGTGATTCCCTTCATTCCTGGACCCTCCCTCCATATGTCCCATATAGTGGCAAAGAGTGGGTGTTCCCTCGTTTTCTTTAGCACTGTTTTCCTCGGAGCCCATATCCATTCCCCCAGTGTCGCTGGGTCTAAGTAGTGATTGTCCATTGCTATCCACTGTGGCTCTTTGTGGCTGCGTAAGTGAGGGACGAACACGCGCAGCTGGGCTGCGGCATAATATACTTTGATGTCGGGGAGGCCCACCCCACCTCTATCTTTGGGCAGAGTCAACGTAGTATAGGCGATCCTGGCCTTTTTCCCTTGCCACAAGAATTTCAGAATCTCCCTCTTAACCTGTGTAAAATATTGTTCAGGTATTTTAATAGGGAGCATCTGAAAGGGATAGAGAAACCTCGGGAGGCAGGTCATTTTTATGGCATTCAGTCTGCCAAGCCATGAGATCGTTAGCTTGTCCCATCTGGCCAGGTCCGCCCGAAGTTTGAGGAGAAGCTGAGGGAAATTTGCTTCGTACAGAGAGTCTAATCGTTTTGTGACATGTATCCCCAAGTATTGCATTGTGTTATGCTCAATCGTCAGACCCACAGAAGAGTATTTTGCGATATTCGCCTCTGCATCCCCCTGCAGGGGGAAGAGCGTGGATTTGGCGCGGTTGATCTTAAACCCCGATAGTCGACCGTAGTCTTCTATAAGGGAAATCGCTCGGGGGACAGATCTCTCAGGGTTGGCCACGTGTAAGAGTATGTCATCAGCATACAAGGCCAACTTGTACTCTGTGGGTCCTAGGTGGATTCCTTCTATACCGGCGTCCTTTCTTATATTGTGTGCCAAAGGTTCAAGCGATAGGGCAAAGAGAATGGCTGACAGGGGGCAGCCCTGTCTGGTGCCCCGTGCCAGCCGAAACCACCTCGAGTATTCCCCGTTCACAAACACTGAGGCTGTAGGTGACGAGTAAATTGCCTGAATCCCTTTCCGCAGGTTTGGGCCCAATCCAAATTTCTGAAGAACCTCCAGTAGGAAGTCCCACTCCACCCTGTCGAACGCTTTTTCTGCGTCGATAGAAAACAGTGCAGGGGCAGTGTTTAGGCTGTGAGAGGCATGTACTAAGTGTAATGTCTTACGCATTGTATCCGCGCCCTGACGGCCAAGTATGAAGCCCACTTGGTCGGGGTGAATAAGGCGGGGCAAAAAGGATTCAATCCTAGCCGCCAGGGCCCTAGAGTAAATTTTAGCATCTATGTTAATCAAAGAGATGGGGCGGTACGATCCACAGTTTTTAGGGTCTTTTCCCTCTTTCGGGATGACTGCTATGAGTGCCTTGGCAAACGAGTCCGGGGGGTTCCCTGTTTCTAAAATGTGATTAAATAGATCGACAAGAAAGGGCGTGAGTTGTGGTGCGAAAGTCTTGTAGAAGCCTGCCGTATACCCATCTTCTCCATCTTCTCCCGGGGATTTACCTAACGTGTCTCATGGCTTCCAGGACCTCTTCCCCCGATATAGGGGCATCTATGGTTTCTGATTCAGTGCGCGTCAGTGTGGGCATATCGATATCATCAAGATAGGATCGGATACCAGATATATCCGGGTCTTTCTCTGGAGTTGTACAGAGCTTCATAGTGGTCTGCAAAGACTTCTGGAATAGAAGATCAATTCGATTCCGAGCCGGATCCTCCGCCGCATATTTCCTGCACCCTGCGTTCCGCCTGTTGGGCACGTAATCTGGCCGCCAACAGCGCGTCCGCTTTGTCCCCCTTCTCGTAATATTTTTGCTTCAAGAGGAGGTGTTTGTGGGCTATTTGTTCATGCTCTAGAAGGCGCAACTCTTCTCTCTTTTTCTTGGCATCCGCAACCTTTTCGGGGTCAACAACATCCCCCTCCCTTACACCTCTCTCCAGTTGGGTAATTTCCTTGCAGAGTTTGTTTTCAATTAAGGACCTCTCTCTTTTTTTCCTGGCACCCTCTCTCATGAGAATTCCCCTCCACGTTGCCTTACCAGCTTCCCAGACTCCCTGTTTGGAAACCTCCCCAGTGTCATTTAATCGAAAAAATTCCTCAATTTCAGTCTCCATCTCTAGCTTGAATGCAGGATCTTTCCATAATGACTCATTACACCTCCACCGTCCGCATCTAGCGGGCATGGACCCCCAGTCTAAATCAACGGTCACCATATCGTGGTCCGACCATGAGATCGTCGTGATCTCAGAATGTGAGGCTGTGTCATATAGGTCTCTCGAGGAATAGAGGTAGTCAATGCGCGTGAGCGTTTTGTGCCGTGCCGAGTAAAAGGTGTACTCCCTCCCCGTAGGGTGCATACATCGCCACATGTCAACCAGGCCATACAATTCCATCAGTGTTTTGAATTGGGCGTGATCTCCACCAAATTTATCTCGCGTTTCAGGGTTACCAGGATGCCAATCTATCTCAGGGTCGGCCCACAAGTTGAAGTCTCCACCAAGGACGACATGCCCCTTCGCCTCTAGCATGATTTTAGGGATCGTCTTGGAAAGGAACCTGAACTGCCCCACATTGGGGGAATAAATCGTAGCTATAGTAATAGATACATTCCCAATTGTCCCTACAACCAGGAGGGCTCGCCCCTCCGCATCGGACCAGACCTTCGAGGCCTTGAAGTCTATACCCTTTTTGATGAGTATTCCTACCCCTCCCTTCTTCAGTGGCCCAGAACCCCAGAACTCCAACCCGGATCGTTTTCCCAGAATCACTCTCTCCTACCCTCTCATGTACTTGGTCTCTTGCAGAAAAATGTCCATTTTCGATCTTCGGAATTCTCAAAGGACAAGTGATCTCTTCGTGGGTGAATTAAGACCTTTAACATTCAGCGTTCCCACCCTCATGGCACCCCCACAGCGTGAATCAGCGGTCATGGTATAAGCTGTCTGTGTGCCCGTATGAACTCATTGACCATTTCAGTCGCACCCCTTGATATCTAAACGACCATGCTGCCCCCTCCCCTCTTATGACTATAACTTGTAACTTTAGTATGACACGCATCCCTGTCTCTCCTTCCCGCCCAACCCCTCCTCTCCCACCCTGGTTTCGGTGGCGTCCGATTAGGCCCAGTTGAAGGCACTGGGCCGAAACCGAACCACCAATGGAGACCGTTACCTCACGGTCCCCTCACACATTAAACATCAATGAGTTATTAATGAGCCCCCTACAACCCCCCCAGAGTGTGCGTATTGGTGTAATATAAGCGTGAGAGATAAACACAATCACCCAACCATCTCCCTACAATTCACCATAGTAGCGTTCAATTCAGTTGGATTACACCATTTCTATCCAGTGTCAACTGCCCCCCTCCGGGGAGCCATTTTCCCTACGATATTTTCTCGAGCCCTTCACCTTCCTTCTCTTCGGGCCCTGTTTCTGCCATTCCCCCTCCTTCCTGGGAGGCTCGTCACGAGAACCCTCCTGGTCATGCGGGCCTAGTAGATCTGCGATGCAAGCCTTTATATCCTGTTCAGAGTTTAGTCTAATTTTCGTGCCCTCATGCTCAAAGGAAAGAGAGAAGGGGTATCCCCATCTGTAGCGCGTGTCGCAAGATTTGAGCCATATGGTAAGTGGTTTGCACATCTTTCTCAAGGCCAATGTCAGGGAGGAAAGATCCTGATAGATGGTTATTTGAGCTCCACACAAAGTGATGGTGCCTCCGCTCCTCGCCTTTTCCAAAACTCTCACCCTATCCTGATAGCGATGGAATCGCACCAGGACGGACCGCGGGCCTCCAGGCGGCCCTCCCACTCTGTGAATACGCTCCGTCTTGGGTTCGTCAATATTATCGTCGGTGACGAGGAGCTTGATAATGTCATGTAAAGTTGATTTCAGATCCTCTTCCGTTTCCCCCTCTTTCTCCGGGATCCCGAAAAAGCGCAGGTTATTTCTCCTTTCCCGATTTTCCAAATCGTCCATCTTGAGTTTACACTCCTGCTCTCTCCGTTCCAGCTCAGTTATCCTGAGGTTCAGCTGTGTTTCGAGAACGCCAATGGAGGCCTGGTTGTTCTCAACCCCCTCGACCCTGTCCTCTATGCTGTCGAGGCGCTGCGTTAGTTTGTCAATTTTCCCCCCAATGTTGGCCCCCATGTTCCTTATTTCTGCAAGCAGTCCTGCAATGTCTCCTTTGGTAGCAGCTGAATCGGTGTCGATGGCAGGAGTTGGTGAAGTCGCCATGCTGGGGTGATCACCGGGTCGGGGCAGGGAGTCGTAAGCATAGATGGCCAATTTCTGTTGGAGGTTCATCCGCTTGTTGCCTTCTGCGCTAGGCCCTGGACTACGGAGATATTCGTTACCACAGAGGAGGCACACGCCCCTTCTCTTTGTGATGGCTCCGTTCCGGTTTTCAACGCGGGTAAACCCGCCTCAGGGGGCCCTACCCTCTGTGGTATAAGGCAGTCCTTCGATGGGGCCTAGTCGAGGTAGTTCAAACGAGCCGGCAGCCTAGGGCCGTATCAGGGGCAGCTCCGGGCTGTTACACGACCATCTCTTCGTAGTGGCTCGCAGTTTGTGCGGAGAAAGTAACTTTTAGGGGAACCGGTGCCGTGCGGGGGAGATCAGAGTCCCCGTACACTTCTGGGGAACCAGGGCAGACTTCCAGATCTTTCGTGCGGCCCACACGCGGGACCTCTGATGCTAGAAAATCCGGGAGGAGATGAGTGTGCTGCCGCAAAGTTTGTATATCGGGGTTGGGGGCACACCCATAACAGGAGTCGTGGTTTTCGCGTGCTCCACCCAGGGGGTCGCCGTAAGAGTGCAAGTAGCGGGAAGAGGGTCAATGGAAGGCACTTACTTCTACTAGTGTCTCTCAGGGGAGCGGCAGGGCCCCATCCGTCGGCCACCGGGCCGCGTCCCTCCCCGGGACCGAGCCGCCAGGTCCAAAGGGAACGTGCGGCAGGCCGCTTCCGGGTCACGTTCCACGAAGCGCGGACGCACCGCCGACTCCGTCGAAGTCCGGGCAGGGCCGGGGCCGGCTTAGACTTTGGCGACGGATATCTAAGGGAAGCCGGGTCTGATTTTCCTCGGGTTTTCTACCGCAGGTGGGGGCGACCTTCCCACAGCTCCTCCATAAATTTCAACTCCGGGGGGGTCCAAAAGCGGGGGCTCATTTCGCCTTTGCGGGACCTCGGGACGGGAGCTCACGCAGAAGCGGTCTTCATCCGCGCGCCCCCTGGTGGCCACCGCCCGAAATCAACTCTTTTAACGATTTGAATGAGGCGCTCATTTCTTCTGACCATTCTATTTTCTTGTTCTCTTGTTGGGCCTCCTTGAGCGCTTGCAGTAAGGGTCTGGTGTATGCTGCATAATCTAATATCCATGCTCTACAATAGTTGCACATTCCCAAGAATTTCTGCATCTCCTTCACTGTTGTGGGTTCTCTTACTGATCTTATTGCTTCTACCCTGTCGGGGATTATTCTCTTTCCGTCTTTTGATATCCCAAGTATAGGACTTCTGTCAGACAATATTGTAGCTTTTCCTTGTCTACTTTGTACCCTTTATTTGCCAACAGGGTCAGGAGTGTTATCGAATCTTCTCTACATGTCTCTTCATTCTGTGCGCAGACGAGTAAATCGTCTACGTACTGAATGATTGTGCTTTCGACTGATAAGTTTCCTAAGTCTTCATGTAGTATGCGGTTGAATATGCTTGGGCTCTCGCAGTATCCCTGTGGTAATCTACAATGTTCATATCTCTTTCCCCCTTGTGTAAATGCTGTCAGGTATCTGCTCTCTTCTGCCAAGGGGATGGAGAAGAATGCGTTTTTCAAATCGACCACTGTGAAATGTGATGCCGTTTTTGGGATACTGCATAATATTGATGCAGGGTTCGGGACCAAAGGGAACTCTTCCTGTATTACATCATTTAGGGGGCGTAAATCCTGGATCATCCTCCAAGCCCCTCCCTTTGCTTTTTTAATCGGTTAAATACATGTGTTACATGGTGAGTTTGAAGGCACTATTATTCCTTGTGCTAGTAGTGCATTTATTGTCTCTTTTATCCCTTCTTCAGCTTCGCGGGACAATGGATATTGTTTCACTCGGGGTAGAATCGCCCCTTGTTTGAGCTTTATTATCACTGGTTGTACTCCATGCAACAACCCTACGTCATGGGGGCCTGTTGTCCAAAAATTATTTGGTACTAGCCTCATGTCATCATTGAAAAATGACGGTGGTGCTCCCACCACCGCCATCAGCTGGACAGGAATCTCTCTAGCCTAAATCAAAATGTCACAGGGCATTGCTATTTCCATTATTATTTCGCCCTCGCCTTCTAAATCTGAAAAGAGATCTTCATCAGTTAAGTCTCGTAGGGCAATATTGGCATTGGTACACAGTACTGCGCGCCACTCACATCCGTCTATGTCCATCCCAATCACAGAGATCCTTTGTGCAGATACCTGTACAGCATGCAAGTCTAATGATACCACTGATCCTGGTGCTATGTCAGGGTGCACTATTGGGCGGAAGAGGAACTCTGCCGGTATTTTCCAATCCATTCTTTTCAGCTCAGGAACTATGAGGGCCAGCGTCTTTAGTCCTTCAATAAACATTCTCTCGTCCACTGGCAAACCACGCATTTCTGGTGCAGTTGTGTGAGCCTGTACTACCAGCATTACACGTAATGGGCATATTCCTGGTGTTGTACACACTATACCTCTCTCAGTGAATGATATTGGGCCTCATTACGACCCTGGCGGTCCGGAAATAACGGTGGCGGTAAACCCGCCGCCACCGTTGTTTCCGGACCGCCTGATCCCGACCCCTGCAGGCGGGAGGTGATGTTCCCGCCAGGTCTGACCTGGCGGGTTTAACACCTCCTGCATGCAGGCGGACGAGGAAACACCGGCAGCATTACAAGATGCTGCCGGTGTTTCCATGATCCCGATTCCCATTGAGTCCCATAGGACTCAATGGGAATGGGGATTTACACCATTCCGCCTCCGTGATTCCCGGAAAACCGGGGTTGTAATGCCCCGGTAATTCCGGGAATCACGGAGGCGGAATGGTAATACGAGTCCGGCGGTAACCAGGCGGTTTTACCGCCGCGGTTACCGCCGGACTCGTAATGAGGCCCATTGTCATGTTGAGTTTGCTAAGAAGGTCCCTCCCTAGTAAATTTATTGGCGAATGTTCATAATACAGTAAGGGTGTTTTTACAGTTTTACCCCCTACCGTCACATCCAATGCTTCTGTTTAAGGAACTTCAATTACAGCCCCAGAGAACCCCTGCGTCTCTAACTTCCGGTTAGATAACGGGAACCGGCCCTCCCTAATACATGATTTCTCCGCTCCCGAATCCACCATGAATATGAACTGCTTTTCTCCTATCTGCGCCCCTACCAATGGTTCCTCTGCTGCATCGTAGGTGGTAGATGGAACTGGACACGCAAGTGTTCTCTGTGGGCTGTCCTATGCGGGGTGTCTCATCGCCCCCCCTTGCTTGAACACACTCCCTGAAACCACTGACACGCCACTATAGGGGGCTGGTGCTGGGGCTCCGTTTGCTGTTGTCGTGAAAGGGTTGCCTGGCGTGTAGTGTATAGTGTCATTGTTTTGTGGGCATTCTGTGTTCTGTATTGGTGTCCCTGCTGTTGCTCATTGTACCCCTGCCCTGGGTTCCTTTGTTGTTGTCCCATTGGGAGACCATATGGGCTCCCCGGATGGGGATGGCCATAGTGTTCTACCTCTGGAAATCCGCTGTTTGGTCTGCTTCTGCACTCCCTAGAGTTATGTCCCCACCTCCCGCAGTTCCAACAACTCCCTTGCGCACCTCTGGGACCCTGCCATCCATTTCCTCCCATTCCTCCATACCCTTGTCCACCTCCTCTTCGGCCCCTGTACTCACCTCGTCCCCCTCGAGGGGCCCACTCTTGCCACTGCGGACCTCCGCCCTGCTCCTGCTCGTTCCACTGCTGCTGTCCTGCTCCTGCCCAATTAGTTGCCATCCTTCCTTGTATTGCTACCAGCCCCTCCTCTTCCTCATCTCCCTCCCTGCTGTGTGGGAGCGCGGCTACTGCTGCTGCGACCTTCACCAACTTTGTTTGTACTAGTTTCGCTTCGTCTGCCAATCTTCTTTGCGCCACCTCCTTCTCCCTCTTTTATTCGCTTACAGTGGTGCACTATTATGCTCTGAATCTCAGGCCATCCTTTCGCTTCAATACCTGCTATTTTGTCAAGCGCCTTTTGCACCTCTTTTGGGAGCCCCCTCTTTATAATGAAGTAAAATAACGATGTCGATTGATACCAGGGCGTTCCCGTGTCTGCTCTCCCACATCTCTTGGACCCGAAAAATGTAATCCATAGCATCTTCCCCGTCATTCATTGTACATTGCATTACTGACTGCAAGTCTGGGGTATCTGGAAACGTTTCCCGCAAAGCATCCCACACCCTTGCACGCACTGTGTTGAAGGAGGCACCATCATGGCGATCGCAGTTTAACGTTACTCCCGGGAAACCAGCTTTGACCCATACTCTGTCAGCCTGATCCCCGACTGCTGATACTAGCAAGCTCTTCACGTCCCCTATTGCTAGAGGTACCCCGGCTGTGTGTTTCTCAAAGGCATATATCCACTTGCTCGCCCCTCCTGATAACGGGGGCAATAACTTTAGTAAATTGGCCTTATCCATCTGAGCCCAGGGTATGTAATTCGGCCTCCCTCCTCCCCTATGTATTAGCGGGAGCTGCAACTTTCCCTTCGTCGTCGTATCTGTACTCGCCTTCATTCCTGATTTTCCTAATGATGCCATTTTCCCCACCCGGTTCCTTAATCGCCCCGTCCACTCATCATCCAGTGTTCTCATTGAGCATGCACCATCCAACCCTTCGCTTCCCCCTCCCATTGCCATACTTAACCTTTCGCTTTCTTCCAAATCATCCCTTATATCACATAGTAGCTCCTCCCTGTCTCCTATAGGCCTCTCTTCATTGTCAGTATATCCCTCTCTTTCCTCTAGTTCAATTATTCGTGTTGGTTCTTCCTGTATTCTGAACAGTATCTTGCCTTTTTTCCACCCTTCTTCAAATGTTCTACTCTCGGTCTGCGCTCTGGACGCATGCTCTGATCTGGCTGCATTAAGTGCAGTCCGCTCACATATGCTTTTTATCCTCGAGAGCTCATCTTTGGCTATAGAGAGCCTTGATTCTAGATCGTCTGTTAATTTTTCTATGTCCACCCTTGGTGTGCTCACCTGAGCTCGCTCCCTATGAGACTCGTATGGAGGGGGTGCTGTTGGCCCTTGGGTTGTGATAGTTGTCGGTGGGGGCACATAAGTGGGGTCACTGTATCCCTCTGCGGGCACTGGCTTGTTAGGTATTGGGTACAACCTAGTTACCTCTATCGGTGGCTCTTCTTCTGGTAATACCTTATCATTAGTGGATTATCAGTGGTAGATGGTAGATCAGGATCTAATTCCCTTGCCTTAGGCGGCGGTATCTCTTCAAACAGCCTCCAGAGGTCTAATATTTCTCTCCTATTATGCAACTGCTTCCCCTTGTATTTCAAACAAATGCATGTGGCTACCATATCTAGGACACTCTTGTCAAATGAACCCCCTTCGGGCCATATCTGAGGCAACCCCTCCCCCTTCAACTCTGTGATCCATTGGTCATGATATTTCTTAATCCGTTCCGCGTACCCAGGTAGGTTCTTGCAAATATGTGATAAGGATGTTTCTGCCCCCATACTTTGTGCCCACCTGGTACTTATGTATCTCTATTTCTGATGTTTGTTAATCTGCTTAGAATCACATGCTGTGCATAGGTCCGACATCCAGTAGTCACTGCAAAGTATTGCATTTTGTTTTTCGTAGTCGAAAAGGGGACGTCGACAAGGTGTGTCTGTAACACTATCCCTATTGTGACGTGCGTTGTACCCACAATCCCTCACACGTCGAGGTCCCTCAGATTGTTTTTTTCCGCCCAGCTACTGGTCGCCTTTATGCGGAGCTCCTCGAGAGACATTGCCAAATAGTTTCTTCGACCTTTGGTTGTTTGTTATTAATATCAATAACGATAGATCCCTCCCTCGACGCAGAGCCGTTTCTCCGCCGAGCAAGATCTTCGACGGAAGGACGAGCGGAGGAGATCCTTCGGCGCTGCCGAACACGTGGCCTGGCCTCGCCGGCCATACACAGTAGGGAGAGTGGGCTTTGTGGTCTTTCTTTTCTTTAAGAATGCCTTTCTCTTTTCCCTCCCTCTCTTTCGAGGTCGTAGTCACACCTATTACCCTCAGCTATGGAGAGGACGCCATTTAGGTTTTGCCCGCTTTGCAAGGGTAAATATACCTGGAAAGATAAGCATAAACGGTGCAACTGTTGCTTACCCCTCGATCACCAGGAGGACGGCTGTGCGGCCTGTAAATTACTAAAGCCCAAAACTCTAAAGGACCGCAGGGTCAAAAGGTGGGCGGCCTACGCCATGTCTAGACCTGACTCCTCGCCCGCTGCTGCCGCCGCCGCCGAGTGTGACGAGGACAGTGACTACACGGCCCCCGTAACGGAGGCTGTAGACCTCTCAAAGGAGCGCTCTCGCTCCTCGTCGTCCGTCCCCGGCCCCGACAAGCCCGGCTCACGCCCAGTTTATGGGGATGAACACCCCGGCGACAAGGACGCACACAGAAAAACAACAAAGCACATACCCCCAGGCACACATTCGTCGAAGACGAAGACAGTCTTAGCGCAAACGGGGACGCCGGGCCCACCGACGTCTTCCACCGACCGTAAGGGTCGGCAGCCCTCCCCGCCACCGCTTCCGTGACAGGCGACTGGGCACTCTAAAAATAAGGGCGCTAACACCAAAATTTCCGCCGACACGCATCGCAAGAGTGCTCACGTTGCCAACAAGGACTCGACGACCAATGACTCGACGACCAAAGACTCGACGAGCAAAGGCTCGACGCTCCATAGCGCGACGGCGACCGATCCCTCGGAAGAGAGAATGATCGCCGAAAGCCTCGCGCGCATAGCATCTAAGGACGGCCAAAGACGTACGGCGAGTGAAACGCCGAAAACCGCTCACAAGGCTAAAGATACGCCGAAGGCGCCGGAAAACAGATCAGGTCAGTTACCGACGCCGTCGGAAGGCCCTAGCCAGCGAGAAGGCTACTCAGAAGGCGAAGGCTCTCTTTCTTCGACGTTATGGGACAGAACCAGACAATTACAGGAGGAAGAAACCCCCTTTTCTTTCCCAGACCGTCCTGGCCGACCTTAGTGGACCTTTGAAAGGTTCCAGACCTGTATGGAGAAACTAGATAGGTTCATGTCCATCCCAGAAGACAGGGCACCCAAGAGACCAAGGGAGGCACCCCTTGAGAGTCCAAGGGCTAAATACTAGAAGTTTTATAGCCCCATACTGGAAGACATAAACTCTTACAATCCCACTGAGGAAGACACCTTCTTCCAAGAGGAAGATGAGTTCACCTATGTTGAGGACCAACAAGAAGAGGAAGATTTCCACGAGGAAACTAACCTATGTGAGGAAGGATTACAGGAAGACACAGGCGAGGGCGACCAAAATCCCTGGCAGTCACCGGCTAGGTCGACTGACACTGGCAGTAGCAGTATAGTCATCAGGTCTACTGAAACTACACCAGTCAGGAACCCTTCGCCTGTCGATGATCAACCCACCTTCAATGCACTGCTGAAGAAGGCAGCAGCACATTTCGAAATCGAAACTGGAGACGTCACCCCAGACGCCGATTTTGTGGAGAGGATTATCAAAGAAAAACCCCCCACTAGCCAGGTTATACCTATCTTCGCCTCAGTTAAGAGACGCATTACACCTTCTCTTTCCACTCCTGCATTGGTGAGAGGGGTCAATCCGAGTATTGAGAAACTGTTCTCTCCCTCTCAATCAGACCCATTATACATTAAGGGTCACTCAATCCGGACTCCCTGGTCGTGACCAACAATAGAAAAAGGGCAGGAGTCCCACTATCTACTAGCGAGGCGCCCCCAGATAAAGAAGGGAAGAAGCTCTATGCCCTAGCCAAGAGAATCACCACCTCTGCAGCATTCTCTACCAGAATCGCCAATAATAATACCCTATTGGCAAGCTATGCCGATGCTCAATGGGCTAAGCTCAGACAGGACATCGAAGAAGTCCCCGAACCCCTAAGGACTCGTTTACTGGCTACAGTTAACGAGGGCTCTCTGGTCAATCAAAGCATCGTCCAAAATACCCTTGACGCAGCAGAGACGGATGGCCGCACTTTGGTACAAGGAATTTTACTGAAGCGTCACGTCTGGCTTCGCAATTCCGGTTTTAAGGCGGAAACACAAGCATCCCTTATTAATAAACCCATAGAGGAATCCAACCTCTTTGGGAGAGCAGTGGATGACGCGCTGGAGAAAGCGAAGAAAGAATTCGATACTATAAAGACCTTAGACCAAATTTCTAAGCCCCCTAATAGGCGGGGATTTGGTAATAAGCGCTTTTTTCGTGGACAACGCCAGCAACAAAACCAACAACAACAGTACTCTGCCAGCGACTACCAGAGTAATAGCGGCCAGTACAATCAGAGGGGTCAACGTCGTGGCAAGGGACGAGGCCGGGGTTCCACCCCCAGAGGCTCCCAAGCCAACAACACCACCAAGTGACGCGAAGATTCGCGTCCCCTCCCATGCAACGCCGGTCGGGGGCCGGTTAACATCCTTTCTTCCAGCATGGGAGGGAATAACATCAGACCGCTGGGTACTTTCCACCGTAGCCCGCGGCTACTGTATAGAGTTCAACAGTTCCCCAACATACAGACCCCCGAGGGGACGCCGCATGACAACAGAACACCTCGCCATCCTTCTCCAAGAAGTGGATCAACTGCTGGAAAAAGGAGCCATAGAGGTTGTGCCTCTATCTCAGGTAATGGAAGGTATTTATTCAGTGTACTTCCTTGTACCCAAAAAGGATCTAACCATGCGCCCTGTATTAGATCTGCGCCCAGCGAACAAGTTTGTCAAACCCCAGAAGTTTCGTATGGTGACCTTACAGGAAGTAATCCCACTGCTATCACAGGGAGATTACATGACAACACTAGACATGAAAGATGCATACTTTCATATTTTAATGTTGCCAGCGCACAGAAAATACCTCAGGTTCATGATAGAGGACAAACACTACCAGTTCAGAGTGCTACCCTTCGGCATAGCATCCGCACCAAGGGTATTCACAAAAGTACTGGCAGTGGCAGCGGCCCACCTGCGCAGGTTATCCATCCCAGTATACCCTTACCTCGACGACTGGCTCATAACAGGGGATTCTTACGAGACATGCTTCTCAAACACCCAAAAGAATGTAGACCTTTTGTTCCAACTGGGCTTCTCCATCAACGAGAAGAAGTCCAGCTTAGACCCCAGCCAAGTCAAACAATTCCTAGGGGCTCTAATTCGAACAAAGGACGGCCTCGTCTTCCCCTCCAATGAGAGGGTCCAAAACATGCTGTTTCAGATCCCCCAATATGTGGCAGGTCGAGAGGTGACGGTGCGCAAAGCGATGCGTTTGCTAGGTATGAAGGCGTCGTGTATTTATTTGGTACCTCACGCGCGCCTGCGCATGCGCCCAATGCAAGAGTGGCTCACCAGCCAGTGGTGTCAGGCCAGCGGACAATGGGACGATCTAGTGGTGGTCTCGCAGGCCTTGGTTCTCTCGCTTCGGTGGTGGACAAAGGAAAACCTAATAATAGGGAAACCCTTTGCCACACCCGCGGTGGAGGCCACTCTAACCACGGATGCATCCCTCACAGGATGGGGGGCTCACCTATCCCATCAGACTGCTCACGGAGTCTGGACTCCGAACATAGCATCCAAGCATATAAACCTTCTGGAGCTACTAGCGGTGTTCTAAGCACTAAAAGCCTTCCAGGAACACCTTCAAGGGAAGACAGTGATGGTCCTTACAGACAGCACCACAGCCATGTACTACATCAACAAGCAGGGGGTAACCCACTCTCCAGGACTGTCCAAGCTGTCCCAGAATATATGGAAGTGGGCTCTCAAACACAACATGTTCCTACTGTCACAACACGTACCAGGGGAACTCAATCTGCTAGCAGACGAACCCAGCAGAGACTTCCCCCTGCCCGAAGATTACGAATGGCAATTGCACGAAGACATCGTCTTAGACGTTTTCACACAATGGGGATTCCCAGAAATAGACCTGTTTGCAACACTGGAGAACTCGCAATGCCAAAGTTACGCCTCCAGGTACCCCCAAAACCAGTCCAAGGGGAACGGTCTGTCGATTCAATGGTCAGGGAAATTTGTTTACGCCTTTCCCCCGATTCCCCTCCTCAACAAGGTGGTGCACAAGATGCACCAGGAACAGGTTACCATGATACTAGTGGCCCCAATGTGGGCCCGGCAGCCATGGTTCGCTCACTTGATGGAGATGTCCCTATCTCCCCCAGTGAGACTTCCCTGCCTGTACAACATGCTGTCACAGGACAAGGGCAGGACACTGCATCCATGCCCTCAGACCATGAACTTAGCAGCCTGGCTCCTGAGATCATAGAATTTGGACATCTACAACTCCCGCAGAGATGTATGGACATCCTCAGGGAAGCCAGAAAACCTAATACTCGCCACTGCTATTCTAGCAAGTGGAAAAGATTTGTCATCTGGTGTAGAGGTAAGAGCATCAACCCGGTTGACTGCTCTCCCACGAACATTGTTCTGTACCTGACCCATTTACTGGATTCAGGTCTAGTGTTCAATTCCATTAAAGTCCACCTAGCAGCACTTTCTGCATACACCACTTCCCAACTTAAAGTGTCGTGGTGGAAGATACCAGTTATCAAAGCATTCATGGAGGGGGTAAAGAGAATACACCCTCCGATAGCTAACCCAGCTCCCTGATGGGACTTAAATATGGTACTTTCTAGACTCATGGGCCCTCCCTTTGAACCCATGCACAAAGCAACTCTTAAGGACCTCACTCTTAAGACTGCTTTCCTAATAGCTATCACCTCCATTAGGAGAGTAAGTGAACTAAAGGCTCTTTCTGTTCTAGACCCCTTCGTAACAGTTCACAAGGTCTACGCACACACCCAAGGTTTGTACCAAAATTCATCTCGAAATTTCATGTAAACCAGTCAATAGAACTACCAACATTCTTTCAAAACCCTTCCAGCTTGGGAGAAAAAAGTCTGCATATACTAGATGTACGCAGAGCTGTCATGTTCTACATGGAAAGAACCAGACCACTGAGAAAGACTAATCAGTTCTTTGTCTCGGTGGCAGCAGGAAGAGAAGGAGATGCAGTCTCAAAGTCCACTATGTCTAGATGGATTGTTCAATGAATCACTATCTGTTACACTCTTGCTAAGAGAGAACTACCCTTCAAGCCAAGAGCACATTCCACTCGAGGCACTGGGGCTTCCATAGCGTTCATTGCAAATGTTCCCCTTGAGTCCATCTGCAAAGCAGCTACCTGGAGTTCTGTGCACACCTTTACAAAACACTACTGTCTAGATGCACACTCTAGATCTGACTCCCAGGTGGGACAGGCAGTATTAAGACATCTTTTCTCTACTGTTCCTTCTCATAACCCACCGCCAACTCCGGGTATTACTCGCTAGTCTATGCACAGCATGTGATTCTAAGCAGATTAACAAACATCAGAAGACAATGCATTACTTACCGTAAAAGCATTTCTGATGGTTGTATCTGCTTAGATTCACATGCGCCCACCCTTCCTCCCCGCTCGGATGGAAGGAACATAGACATCTTCTACATCTCTCTCTTTTCTGTACTCACTCACGTATAGAAGGCTCCCTCAGGGCAGAAAAAATACAAACGGAGGGAACGCACGTCACTATAGGGATAGTGTTACAGACACACCTTGTCGACGTCCCCTTTTCGACTACGAAAAACAAAATGCAATACTCCGCAGTGACCACTGGATGTCGGACCTATGCACAGCATGTGAATCTAAGCAGATACAACCATCAGAAATGCTTTTACGGTAAGTAATGCATTGTCATATCTCGATATCTCAATATAAACGTATCACCATGTGAGTTCACATATTTTATGTCTTACTGAATCGTGGGGACCTTCGTGTTTCTCCCTCCGCCTGCACACCATAAGAACGGCTGCGCACAGCCTCTATCCTATCCTCTTTGGGGGCACGTACAAGAGCAAACCGTCAGTAATCTCAACGAAAGGTACACACTCACTTCACCACATTACTCTTGTCTTTATGATACTTTGTCTGGTCACACTTACCATGACCACTCAATGGCTATACATTTCTGACCACTTTTACACAACCATTATACCAAATTATGTCCTGACACATACGATGTTCACACACCCCTATGTAGCACTCTATTCACAGTTCAGTTTGTCCTCCCTTTCCTCCCTAGCCAGCTGTCCCTGTCCGTCTTATTCAGATATATGTATATATATGGGTTTGTTCTTCAATTTTAGAGTAAAACTCTTTCTCTTTCGTTTTATCTCTTTGCTTTTGTACTAACCCACTTTTATTTTTCCCGTAAACCTAAAGAAAAGAATAGAAAGAATAGCAGTCACTAATATATTCTCCGTGTCTCCCTTTGCCAGACACCTTTATCTTATTTTCCACTTCTTCATATATTCCCAGTACTAGTCAAGATAGCACTATGCGGCGCCGCCTTCCACCCCCTCTCGGAGCTAGGTTCCCGTCACTTTTATCTCTTATTCACCTCTTAATCCTAATGGCCATATGCAAAGAAAAAGCAAAGAAAGTTTTTAGATGGTCCTTAGTAGACCCAACGTGCCCCTTTTTACCCCGCCCCGTTCCCTGTCCTAAATTTCCTCCTCTACTCCCTTTACGATCGCTCGCACTCAATACTCACGTGCCCGTCTTGAACCGAGAGTCTCCGAAACTGGGTCCGTCCAGGCAGTGCTGCCGTACGCTCAACAGGCAGCTCCGGCGAGCGGTACTCAAAGGGGATTTTTCAACCGGGATCCCGTACCCGCTCTCTGTTGAGTGCGCACTTTTGAGCGTACCGGTCGCCGTTGGCGGGCTGCCTCCCGGAGCCGGCGCACTGTGCGTATCCCTTTTCGACTGGAGATTTTCGTGCCAAAGGGGACGGTAGGGATATGTTGGGAGAAAATAATAATCACGCTTTCGGGGTCACCACTGAAGGCAAGCGTCCCCAACCAGCACGATCCTCCCCGCAATGAGAGACAATGATGGACTCTCCCAGGATGGGAATAAGGCCAAGACAAAGTGCGGGTGAGCGTAAATGGGAGTTTATCAATCAGAATAGGGCATGCAAAGAACTCTGCAAACTCCGAGAGCGCTCTGTCTGACAATAGCAAAGACAGGCGTATATATTTACAAAAAACGTCATCAGAACCTACATACTATAGGGGGCACAAGTTCAATGGGATTGGGTGGCGACGACTAGCTATAGGTGCTGCTGTGATGTGGTCGGCCTTGGCTGGAGGACGTCACTGGTCAGCCTCGTGGGTTGGGCTGGGCCTGGCGGGTCAGCTGGGTTCATCCGGGCGGTGTCGTTGTGCCTCTGTGGCCAGTGTCAGAGATGAATGTCTTTCCCTGACTTCTTTGCCCTAGGCCATGCACACCGCAGTCATTCAGTCATTTGCAATATTATCTTCTTTAGTAAATCTTCCAATAGGTTATTCTTACAGGTTAATGCAACACAGGAGGAATGCACCTCGAGAGGGGTTTGATGGCGATTCATCAGTACATGGTTACCAGTGTCCTGTTGACCGGGTACCATAGGTCGTGGGGCTGGGTCTCAGGGCATGGGACAGGCGGTACATGTCATCCTGTCTTGTTAGAAGTCTTTATGAATGTGTTGCTGTAATGTTGCCATAATATTGGGTGTCCTAATTTTACAGGGGCCATTAACCTGAGGTGATCCGGTGGGTCGTGGGGCTTAAGAGAGGGCGCCTCTGGATTTGGGTTTTCAGGCGGAGGTTTACTGCTGGGCTGTAAATAATACAGGTGGCGGGCCGTGGCCTTGGGTGCTGCAGAGGGAACTACAAATCTTTGAAGCGGCTCCAGCCGGGTTGGGGGAGGTGGAGCAGCGCGGCGCGGGCCTCTGCTCTCTCGTCTGGCAGGCTTCGCTGGGAGTGAGGGGGAATGGCCTTGCATATACTCACAAAGGTATCTTCCTCGTGTGTTGCCGATTTTAGGTGAAAGCATCATAAACATTCAAATAATATACAATACTAATTGAGTCATTCCGAAGCTCACATTTTAACATTGCTAATGCCTCTCAAATATAGCCAGTCCGAGCACATTATTTGTACACTGTTTTAACAACTACAACATTTTGTTATATGCATATACATTCGCAGTAAGTGAGGTAGTAGTGAGGTTGGTGGAGCGCATAGAAACGACTCGCCACTATACGTGATGGTAGTGGCACATAAGGGGCTTGGACATACACACACGAAGGGTGCATTTTCGTGCACCCTCTACATGAGCCCTCAATATGGTTGCATTTGTCTTTCTCTGCACTCTAGCAGCATTAGTTTGGTTATGGCGCGGGACCGTGGGGTGTAATCTTTTCAATGATACGTATAACAAATAACCCCCGGGACGCTTTTACTATTTGTACATAACTGCAGTGGTGTGGGTGCTTCATTGCTAATGCCATATGAACACGCATTCTGCCATATCTATACATTTTACAGGTTTTTTAGTCAGAGGTTTGTGGAGAGAATACTTCCATCGCAGGTAGTTTTGTCATTAGTGTTTGGGAACTTTTTGCTTTTATCCGAGGGCCATTTTACAACTCTCTTGCCACCCAAGCTCTGCTGGCCGGGTCATGCTGGGAGCAGCGATACACTGCGGAAGGTGAAATGTTACAGTGTTGGTATCTTACACTAGCTCATGTCCGTCTTGTTCGTGGGAACGGGCTCACAGCAGATCTGCCAGGGAGCTGCGGCCACAGGGATAATTGAAACTCTCCAAAGGTGGGGGCCGCGCTGCAGTGCGCCGGGCTCACACCATCTTTATTAAACAAAATGGTTCCTGAGGCCTAGCTAAATTCAATAGGTTTGGGCAATGTCTTCAGCAGGTGAGCCATCCACTACCTGGGCCCTGGTGGTAAGGAGGGGACATCTGACGAGCCATGGCCCTCACCGGGGGAGGGGATGTAGGCGAGGGGGGTCTTTTGGACCAATCCTCCCCTACAGATGCCACTCCCTCCAGAAACTCGGGCAACCCCAGATAATAATTATTGATTCGCCAAGGGGGAACACTCCACCTTTTTACTCATATCAAGCACGACGATCAAAGGAGAGTGATCAGAGATGCCCTGGCCAAGAAGGTCGCCGCTCTCAACCTATGGACAGCCCTGGACTGTACAAAGAAGTAGTGTAACCTGGAAAGCGATTAATGTACCCCAGATAAGAACGAGAACATCTTGTTGCATGGATGCATCTCCCTTCACCAACCCCATTGCAAGAGCGAATTTAGTACAGTTTTGTGGGTGTGCTACCCTTCTTAGCCCTGGTATGCTTCTGATCTTGTACAGAGTCCATAACGTTGTTGAAATCTCCCCCAAAACCCATTTATCCACCTGAATGCTCAATAAGGCCATCTGGATTTCATTCAGCAGGTCTATTGTCAGGGTGGGGCATACTACCCCCCAAACCCCCAATATTCCTCCCACAGTTTCCCTGCATCCAGCGCAAATCGCCCTCTCGGATCATGTAACACAGCCCGGAGCTGAAAGGAGACCATCGTATATACCAATAGCAAAACACCCCACCCCCTTAGAGAAACCAGCGTGTAGTGATGTGCGATAATTTTTCCATTTAAAGAAGTTGCACTGTGTCCCCGCCAAGTGGGTTTCCGTCAAGAGGGCCATATCTGGGGAATGCCGATTAAGGGCTTGTAACACCAGTCGTCGTTTGATACTGGAGCCTAGTCCATTCTCATTCCATGTTAGCAGGGATAGTTACCTAATTGTGCCCACCCCTGCCATACAGCGAAAGCTGAAGCATCCTTCCTACCCAGGGAACCCTCTCCCATTCGTGGTCTGGACCAACAATGAACCCACCTCCCTGATTCCAACTCCTTCCTGTGCTCCCAACAACAAATCAGCTCAACCTAACTCGTGAAACCCAACTCGCAAACTGTAGTGCGAGCCAGCATACCCCAACGCTGCACTCCCCTCCCCCCCCCCCCCCCCACCAACTGTAGAACACCACCCACCCGGCACTTCCCCCCAACTAGAAGTACCTGTCACCCGAACCTACATAAACCAAACCATTTGAACACCTATTTGGGGTTGCCTGTAAGAGGCCTCCTAGCTCTTCCTAGTCCCCCGCCAGGGGCTGCTTCATAAAGGATTCCTGTCAGCGGCAGCCTTGAACCTCAGAATGTAAGTTGGGCGCCTTCCATCACTTCACTTCAAGGTATCCCATTTCTCCACTTCTTATCGGCCAACCCACTTCTCCATTCCCTGGGGTCTCGCCATCCACTTCGTCAATGCGTGATTTCTGCGTGTCAAACAAGATTGGGACGTCTCCATGCGGTCACCCCGAACAAGGCCAGTCTTTGGTGTCCCTGAGCACGGGCCGGAGAGGATATGAGTCTCCAACCAGTCCCAGGCTTCCTTGGGATTGTGAAATACATGCACTGTAGCATTGTAGTAGACTTTAAGCGCTGCCCGAAAGAAGAGTGCAACATTAGCTTCTTCTTCAACGCGTCAAAGGACTGTTTCGAACTTTGTACCTGCCTTGTGTAGTCTGGGAAGAGGCCCATTCGGTTACCATTGTAAGTGATTGGGCCCGTCGCCCTTTCCATGTGTAGAATAGTGTCTCAGCCTCTACAGTTAGGAGGCGTGCTATCACAGCGTGCGGGGGTGCCCCAGGCACAGGACTGCCCATTGGGACTCAGTTCTCGCTCAATTGGAAAAAAGTTAAGAGAGCTTTTTTGGTGCCATGAGGTCCGATAGCCAGCGCTCTAGAAATGGCTCCATACAGTGTCCCTTCTCTTTCTTCGGGAGTCCAAGTATGCAGAGATTATTGCGACAGGACCTACCTTCACTGTCCTCCGCTCGATTCTCTAGAGTGGTGAGTTTCTGTGACATCGTTGCCAGCTGTTCCTCCATCCTCCTTAGTGCATCCTCAATGTCCGATGTGCGCTGCTCTGTCCCTCCCACCCGCAACGTTAAATTGTGCAGATCTTGCCGTAGGAAGGAGACCTCGGAGGCCAAGCAATCAATTTTAGTTTCAACCAATGACCTGGAGTCACCTATGGTGGACATAATGTCTGTGAGTGATATTGTCTGCCCTCTCCAGTACTTTCCTCACATGCAGTTACCTGCTCCTGTGCTGAGGAAGATGGTGTAGGGACACTTGTTGTGTAGCGGCTAATTTTATTTTACACAGTCCCTTTCCGGGGTTTGTCTTTCGCCATACCCATGTGGTCTTCTAACCCCCACCCCCTTCCCAAGTGTACAGTCTCTACCTTTAACCCTCCAGATTCCCCCCACCTCTAGTGGGCAGTCAGCACCAGCCTCCGTGGTTTCACGAGCATCCAGAGGGGGATGGGGGTTCCTCAAATCCAAAGGCAAGTCAGTTGGGGCGAGAAGCGCGAATCACAAGCCTACAGTTTTAAAGCTATAAATGTGTTGCTCTCCATTCTTACTTGGAGATGGTCAAACCGTTGGCTACCAGTACCTCCTTTCAAGAACCCTTAGTAGTCCAGGATGAGCCTGTGGGGGCTACGTCTCAGGGTTCACGTGGTGGGAGCTTGTGCACACTGCACTGAACAACCACATCAGTTTCAGGGCAATCTGCGCCTTCCACTGGGTTACCATTAGCGCTGCTCCCCCTCACCCACACACAGATGTCTCTGCAGTCTCAGGTGACACTCCTCTGTAGTTTGGGTCTCTTGCGCTCCCCCAGTACACTTCTCAGTCACACAGGCATGGCGCTTAAGTGATGTTCAGCACCCCGTGTCCCATGTTCCTTCCACCACCAACAACTGGTATTCATGAGGAAAGGTATGGGACTCAGAGTTCAAGGCAGCTCCAGTCCCTACTGCCCATCGATTATGCTGCACGACAAGGTGGCCCTCAATAACCAGCTCTGTTGCTCCTTTCATGTCCTGGCACGTAGTTCATATGGTGCAGCACACTGGGATGTGCAGATTGCAGCAATTTTATCCTCGGATTCCACACTCACTTAGTGGGATCTCCAGCATGACGTTGCACCCTCTGCACCACGGAAGCTCCTGCTCCAACCTCACTGGGGGTTCCGCTCCACCACCAAATGTCGCAAAGTACATGCCGAGCAAGAGCTCTCCTTCTGGGGACCACCGCTGACTCTTACAAGTCAGGGTGGCTCCTCCGTCCACCAGCCATTGCCGCGCTTTAGAACTCCCGCCGTCTCGGCCACGCAACCAAGATGGCGAAACGGCACCATCGTCTTCAGCTGTTCACTGGAGCTCGCCAGAAGTAGGGTTCGCTGGCTCGGTTTTTCACCCCATTGTTGCTGGGGATAATGGCCCAATCTGCACCCGTGCCAGTGAAGCAATATATTGTCCGCTGCCACCGAAAGGTTTTCTATGAGGGATTACAGCAGCCCCAGCAGAGCAGTTCAGAATCGCGTCTGCATGAGCCGGATGCACAACAGCGCCCACCTCTCTTTATTTGCCTTTTAATGAGCAGGTCTTTTTTTGTCTTTTAAACAGTAAAACCTTAGCTCTGGAATGGTTACTGCTTAACGTAGATTTTTCACCGATGAATCGGAAGGAAAACACACTGTTCCCACTATACTGTTTTTGCCAGAGTGAACAGTTTACTAAATTTACTTGAATCAAAGATATGAGACTGAACATCACTATCGGGACTAATTCCCAACTGCAGTGTAGCATATTTACGAGTATTGTGCACTAGACATCCCCCAGATGGCACCATTCTCTGTTTCTCATTTGTTTGTTTTTTGTTCAGTAAAAGAAAATAGTACTACTTTGGAATCAGGCTCCTGATACTGGTTGAATCAAACATGCACCATATTTTATCTTATGTCTGTGCTTGGGGAAAATGAATGTGCATAACCCCATACGCACAGACACCCTTCCCCTCGGACCTAGTCCCTCCAACCTAAATTTCTTTGCCATCCCAGCATCGCTCACCTCACATTGAAGACTAAACACCTCTGAAAACGAGAAGCAGGGAGTGACAGATATGTCCCAGACATTTGATCCTCCCATTCAAATCTTGAGGCTGTCATTAAATGCAGTTCATGGATACAAACACTTTTTTATGTTGAGTGTTGGGGAAAAATGAAGTGAACACCCATCCCAGTTTGCAATATGTGTTTAGTGATTCAAGCATACAACATTTTGATCATTTACATATTTGTCAAGTATAAACATATGTGGTCATTCTTACGTTCCCAAAATGAGCTTTGAATTCATCCAGAACAGCCATGAACCCCCATTGGTGCTATTAGTGCTTCTCCTTTCTCATAGGGGTAGTTTAAAATACTACAATAGGAGTGTATTAGATTGTTCATATTGGAATAATAAAAACTATCAGAAGCTTGCAGGAGATGATGATGAATTTTAAGCAGTGCGCCTGACTTTCAATTCGATTGTATATTCTGTAAAATTCAGTTATATTAATAATTGGACCCTGCTGCCACAACCTAAAAACAGCTGCAATTCACCTAGCAGCCACAATCAAATACAACTTTACAAAAAATCACTTAAATACAATGTGCTGGGTCTTGTTAATAATAGTAACCAATACAAATTCAGAAATTGGATTTTGAAATGTTTCTTTATTAGGAGCATTGTTCCAGAATCATATTTATATACATTGGAAGGATCTGTGTGTCATACGTCTCATATGTATGTATTCCAAATGTATGAATGATCATAAACCATGAACATTTTCAAACCTGGTTTGTATGCCTAATTCATAAACATAATTAATATATTCCCTAAGTGACAACCCGTAAAATAAATGTGAACATATTGTAAATGCCGACACAAACCCATTGATGCACGGGCATTGTGTTTCACACCAAAGGGGTTTTATCAAGGCTTGGATAATATTAATCACTGTACTTAAAAGCCATGGGAGAAAAGGGGAAAAAATTAAAAAAGAGTGGATGATGAGTTTAGGAAATTGAAACGTATACAATAGTTTCCCAAGTCATTGCAAATTCCCAAATGAATGTGTAATAGGGTGTTTACCTAAGCCTCAATTCACCGTTCTTGGTTTAGTCTGTCACTACCACTGCTATTCAAAATTCCGTACTGATATTTATGTATCTGAAAGTATTAGAAAAGTAGTTTGTATAGGAAACTAATAATAAAATATGGACTTGTTTCTTCTTTTTAGCTCAATATAGTCCCAATGTGGGTCTAAATTAACTCCAAATAGCCCAACTAACCTTTAAATTAGCATTAGTGAGGACACCATCTTTCTATTCAAGCAGCGTTCCATGCAAGTTTTCAGTGCCAATATTATTCAAGGAGTAGTTCCCATACTTTGTATCCTTAAATATGCAATATATGTTCTTTAGAAACTGAAAGCCCTAGAACTCCCGGTTGGAGAGATGGTTGCCCTGAAGATCCTGTTTATATATACATACATTCTAATGGCTTCTTTCGCTGTCTATGTGTCACTCCAAACCCTCTGCGGTCCAGCAATATCGTTGACAGCTCTCTTTCCGCGGTGCTGTCAACGGCTCTGCTTCCTGCTGCGCGTACTCTGTAAAACCGCATGCCTTCTCTCCCTGCGTCAGCTTCTGCTGGCGCTTTCCCTTCTGCTTCAACATCCACTGCTTTTTGTCCTTGAGTCGCCTTCCGGACTTCATCAGTTGTTCTCCTAACTGCTTTTGCATCTGCTACTCTGCCTTTCACCTGTGGATCATTTCCACATTTAAATGTCCCGCTTAGGTGATTTGAATTGAAACAACTAGAACGCAGTCTTCTTAGTAGCACCATTGAGCATCATCAATTCTTTGTTCCACTTCCCAGTACCATAGGCATTATGGATCTTGAAGTCCATAGTGGTTTTAAGTTTTCCATGCTTATTTTGGTTTTGATTTATTGTTGAACTGAAAGTAATCAGAGCTAGGAGATGTGATGTGAATAGCAGTTACATTGCTTGACTCTACTTTACAATATGCCATCAAAGTTTCAGGGAGAACAGAGGAATCGTGAGTCACAGGAGTTACCACGTCCTCCTGATATGAGTCTCCTCCCACATAATCCTCCCTCATAATACCGCCCCCAGGGTCAGGATCAGGTAGTGGCTGCCTTCCCCTGGCCACATGAGAGGAGACCCATACCAGGGTTTTAGTGATGATTTCACTGGATTCATCACATAAAGCTACACAAATATATTCTAATGGGTTTTCCGGCTCCATTTTAGCCACCCCTTTGAAGGCATATTAAAATAAGAAACTTTCTGTGTATTCAGGGTCCGGTCCAGCGGTTCCTGTGTCGTGCTGTTGCACCACCCCTCCCCGTTCCAATAACCCCTCACTCTCTCTCATACCCACACTCCCAGAAATCCTACACAACAAACCTGGACCCCTCTTTGATCCACACCAATACAATAACAAATGCAATAAAACAAAAACACCAAAATATGTTTTGTTCTGATGCCCCCTTTATATTGGGCGGGGTAATCCCAGGCCCACTCAATATACAGAGCCTCTACCCTTGTTCCTCTCTTTTCTCTAAGTGATACAGTAATGTCTTCTTCCCCCAATCGGGAAGGATCCCGTTTCTCTCTTATTCCATATAATACTAAAAAATATGTCAAAAACCCGAATGCCACATGGTCTTTCTACTCAACACCCACACATCAATCGCTGCGTCACCACTTCCCTCCACATTCACCAACATTCACGCTTACGCCTTTTAACCCCCTCCAACGTTTTCTCCTGCAAAAGGTGCACTTACAACTTTCCTCCATCACAGAGTCCCATCAACGGCTTGCGCGATCCGGGAGAAGACAGGAATTCTGGCAACACAGCTCCTGTAAACCACTCCCATGTTGGGCACAAGGGACTGGTCGCTGCAGGTGAGCGCGGCCCCTTGGCATGTGTGGCCATGAATCCTCCGTCCCTGCAGAGGAGTCTGGGATCACGTCCGGGCCACCCAATTTGTTGGGCAGACCACCAACAAACAGACAGTAAAAACAATCCTCTTGCAAGGATAACAAAGTTGTATTTCTCATAGAGAAAGAAAAAAGCGTGCCAGTAGGGGCATTTAGTTCCAACTGCCACAGAGTGCACTGGTTAGTTCAATGCAAGCAACACATTATAAGGAGCAATGTTTTCACCCATTACGCATACAGTATACAGTGTTCATTCCCCACCCTCATTAGCTGTTCCCTATGTATAAATCACCCGTTCCCTATAGGGCCTCTGCCGATTGGCTGCAGTTACTCTATGCCAATCCCCTTCAACATGGTCTTGCGCCTTACCACCATAGGTTCTATGAACATATTTGGCGGGCCATTCAAGAATGGTTCCCTCCCCAAGGACAACTCGCGCAATGTGCACCTGGTGGTTGAACATGAGCTCAGTGGATTATGTGAGGGGTCAGTAATGCAAGCCAGACAACTGTTTGATGTTTTTTTCAATGTATGCCATTTTATTCTTAAAAGAAATACATTCAAAATGTGTCCTGACCCTTAACCTTGGCCCTCACTGGCAAGTCAGCCTTCCAGTTAGGGCCAGGTCAAAGGCCTTTAAACCTGATCCAAGACTCCCTTTGGCGCCAGACTCAGAACCATCATGAAGACCAACATTAGAATGGGACTATTTACTTGGGACTATTTAACTTGGGGTTTCAGCCAACATGGAGGCACACACATAGCTCAGTTACAAGGAACTGAGCTATGCGGTCTAGTCTTTTGGTTTGGCAGGCCTGGGACTACTTTCCCTGGACTAATTTGGGTGTGGCAGACCTGGGACTATTTTACCTGTACTACTTTACCTGAGACTATTTAAACCACACCCAAACAGCACAACAAGCTTCGTGTTATTCTGCTGTGGGCAGCGTAACGCTCACCGTGTCCAGTTATTTGATGCCAGCTTACCTGAAACCAAGGACCTGCAGAGAGAGAAAGAACACTACGAAACTTACCTGAAATAGTATTCTGTCTTCAATCCATCGCGACTTCAGTTCCACTCACCTGAAGGTACGAACTTCATCAAAAAATTGGGAGTTGCGGGGGTGTCCCCCGCATGTTCCGTGCAATAATATCGGCACACAAAACGGCCATTTTTCAGCGATATTTTTGCATGGCGAGATTTTTGTGGCGACATTATTACATGGAACCGGGATACCATAACCTGGAAAGAGGAGGAAGAAATAAGCGTTTACTCACGTTTCCTCCCCAATGAAGAAAGCCACACACTTCTTACCTGGGTAGTCATCTCCTGGTCAGTATCATTGCTGGAACATCACAGCGCTCGGCGAGGAACATCACGACCTGCAAGGAGAGAAAAGACAAAGGTTAGCAATATAAAAGGCGAAATAGCGCCGCGTATCGCGTATTACTCACCAGACAGCATCGCGCACACCGCGCTTTCGCCTACCGGCCCATGCTGGCCGGCCCATGCTCATCTTCAAACTGCATGGCAACACCAAAATACCTTTCCATACCTAAAAGGAAAGAAGCAAGACATTATTATTTGAACTAAGAGGAACATAAGAACTGCATATAAAGACTGTAAAGCAGCAAACCTACGGAGTCGCAGCAGGCCTGGATTCCCACAGGGGGCTTGCATCAGTGAAGTAACCTGGTCGCTGCTCGCCCCCCACATCTACGCGCCCCTGCCACGAGGAGCAGGACGGAGAATCCACCTTTTATAATATTAAGGTGAGGAGAAGGCCCAAGGGCGAGGAAGGAGTTGAGGCCAAGGGAGGTGGTAAAACATAAAGACAATCTGGTATTGAATCCAGCTCTCCTATGTTGCAGACCCATCTTTACCCAGAAGCCTCATCAAGGGACCAGGAGAGGGTTCGAGAGTGCAAATCATCCAACCAGGGCTGGGTGGCGTCCTCGTGGCTACCAGGTGAGCGTAACAAAATGCTTCATTATCCTTACTGTGCTGAGGATTTCCCTGCCTAACCAAAGCTAAGGGGAAACACTGCAACACAGTATAACTGGCCCTCACACTAAACAACAAATACACAAAGAAAATATATAGCAATACAACATGATCAACCTTCAGTCTCATGAACTGCAACATCCACAACTGCCAGGGATAGACAGTTCTTGATTAACAGTGAGTATTTTCTTAGTTACAGTTTTAGAATTCACAATGGGTATACTTGTCAGGATGACTTCAGTGCTGCAGCTCCACTGCAACAACTTCACTTCTACTTGATTCACTTTGAGAACAGTCACCTTTGTCTCACAATGTTGCATCTACTGACAACCAGATATACCACCACAGCTTCAGTACCTTGGACTACTACCACAGCTCCAGTGATTTGTACTTCTAGATAGACTTCGACAAGATACACTTCAAAGTACTTCAACAACTTCCAATAGGCAAGGCACTCTTCCTCTCGAAAGGGACAGCCTCTTTGCCTATGCCACAATAACAACCTGGGTTTACCTTTAAGACTCACTTCTCTCTGTCTTCTTCAGTCTCTGGCGCTACAGAAGCCTTGGTGCCACTCTCTTAGCTTCAGGTAATGCTTGCACACTTGTATTGTAGGTCAAATGAACTAGTATTACTTTCACAGTAAAGTTAGATTGCTTCTTAACTTTGAGAAAGGCTGGTTTAACTGTTAATATGGGGCGACTCTTCGCTTGGGCAATGCTTGTTCTCTTCTTCAGTAATATATGCACTTTAAGAAGGGTATGCCGCGTTAGACCAAAGAATAGTGTTCAGTCTTTCTTTAGGAATCACAATTAGACACATAGAATAACTCTTTGATGTAGTTTTGTAAGTTTAAAGATTGGTATGAAATTGTATTCCTGTTAAATTGAAGGATAGAGTTCAGTCCTCCTTTTGGGAATCACAATTATGCACACGCAAGCACTTCTTCATGTAGTTTTCACATGTTAAAGGTTTCAACAATGGTGTTATCAAGATCAGGTATTCGGTAATGGTCTTTGTAAAGTTCACTCCTTAATTAGTGACACACGACCACGCCTTTAGATAGTAACATAGATAGTACCAGTCTTTTAAAGATTGAACAATGGGTTTAAGCAGCGTTCGCTTCTCACACTAGTAAAATGAATTTCCCGTTATTCGCAAGTGCTGGATAGTTCAGCTTCAACTCTTATGCGAGTGAACAGAAGGTGTTAGAACGCTGTGCTTCACTTGCTCTGTGGGTCGCACTGCCCCCACGCCTTCTGCTTCTGGCTTCTTAGGCACCAACAACCTTCTTCTGTGAAGGTATTGCTGGTCCGGCCACATGTTTTTGGGCCCCTCTTGCTGCTGAGACCCACGGCTTGATAACTGCTCTTGCCTCGGTCTCCAGTGCATGCTCTGCATGGCAACCACAGCAATCGGGCTCACATGGGGGAAAGACAGCTCCCCTGCATGCCTTCCGCTGTACAGCCTCTGCACGAGTTTGGGGGAACAGGACCCTCTCCGAACAACCAGGTGAAATTAGCTGTCTCCACATTCCGGCGTCCCTCTTATTCTCCCACTTCTGCTTGGTTTACCAGCCTTGTGCCTTCTTCGTTGTGCTTCTACTGCTACAACTTGCATTCCAGTCATAGTTCTAGCTCCTTCCTCTGCACCTTTAAAGTGTGTCTTTAAGTGTTCGACCCATCCTAATAACGCACAGGTGGTATGGGCTAGGAAGGCTGTCTTAAATTGCTATGAGTTCCTGACGCATGTCAGACTGGTAACACCTCAGAAAACTAATTAGGCAGATATGGAAGGAATTCTAGGCAAATGTATCAGCCGCCCATAAGTCTTCCATGATTGGACTGGATTACGCTTAGGTAGAAATTTGGCATAAAAGTATGGAACTCGATGCAGAAAGATAAGGAGATTTGATAACCATTAAATAAACCGATCTGCAGATTTGATATGCTGCATTATGCTTCCCCCTTGCTGCAAATGATCACTGCCTTAATGCCAATAAGACTGAGATCTTTCTCATTGGGACCCCAGCTCCCGCCTTCCCTCCATCCCTCTGGCCGCCCTCTATGGGTTCCCTCCCCTCTCCCGCTGTGAGTCAAAAAAGCTTGGTGTCATCTTTGACTCCTCTCTCTCCTCCTTTCCTCACATCACGGACCTTGTCAAGAAAGCCCACTATCAGCTGCACCTCCTCAGAGGCATTCTCCCTTTCCTCACCTTTCCCAAGAAACTCAATGTCTCCCGAGCTCTGGTCCCCTCAAGGCTGGACTACTTCAGCCTCTTCCTCAATCTTGCTTTATCATCCCTTCATCCCCTTCTACTAATCCAGAACAGGACTGCAAGACTTATCCTTGACCTCAAGCCCAGCGACCGCATTTCTCCAGCCGTAAAATCTCTCCACTGGCTCCCGGTTGCTGCTAAAGTCAAGTTCAAGACCCTCTGTATCATCCGCAAGACTTTCTGGGGCCTGGGTCCCCGCTACATCCAACTCTCTCTCCCTAAATACCTCCCTACTAGAGCTCTTTGTTCTTCTAGCTCCAACTCTCTGCAGATCCACCGCTTCTTGAAGCAGAGAGTGGGGGGTAGAGCGGTCTCCTGTGCATTAGCCTCCCTCTGGAAAGATCTCCTTGCCCTGCTCAGGCTTGAGCCGGATCTCCTTAAGTTCTGGAAGCTCCTCAAGACCCTCCTTTTCTCCCTCTCCCCCCTGGCTAACATCCCTGTCTGCCTCAGTGACTGGCTGCCTGGTTCCCTCTGAGTTCTACAGGGCACCAGGCCCCGCCTGGCCAGTCCACCCTCTACATGCACTTAGCATTTGAACACCACCCCCTGCACTCCTTTAAATCCCTGGCACTTGCCCTCCTGGCTTCCCCTTAGCACTCGCCTAGCCCCGGTGGGCCTCTTCTCTCTCCTCTTTACCCTGCACTTCCTGTCCCACCCTAGCACGTTGCATTTGGGCAGACAGGCACTACCCCCCAGCCCCTCACACTTCTTATTACGGCACTTGCACAATCCGAATGTCGCATGGCCTAGTAGGACCGTTATTGTTATCTTGCTCCCTTGTTCTCCCCCTAATTTTTATCTTGTGTCACCTTTAAACATCATTTGTTGTATAGGTGCCATACAAATATCCAATAAATAGGTAGTTGCATTTGAAACAAGAAAACAATCAGCTATGCTCCAAATGTGTACAAGCTTGGATAATTTAAACTACCTTGGTTTGCAACATTTAATTCCTGAAAACGTATGTGGTGTGATGCGTGTTGCATGCCAATATGTAGTAATAATGATAATAATAATAATAATGTTAAATTGCTGCTACAGTTTTGCCATTTGGTAGAACTACAAATAAAAGTTGAAAAATGCAAAAGTGCGGGCAAGTGCAGTTAGACTGCAGTGTCTGCCGTGAACACTGTCTTTTCTGCTTTCCCTGCTGTCAAGGTGGTTGGAGGACAGGCAGAGCTTGGCTGGTGGCGCAAAGCACTGGCAAGTGCAGTTGGACGGCAGTTGAACTGCATTTGGACCACATGATTACAGTGAAGTATGACCCGTTGTCCGCCACATTGTCCTGACAAGACCACATGTGTAAGGTAGGATTTACAACCTTAACTCTTGTTGCCATCGATTTCGGTTAGACTGTTTTGATTTGGAGTCGCAAACCCAGGTTTAACCGCAGTAGGCCGTGTAAGGAAGGCATGGTATCAAAGCAAGACAGACACAAGTGATCACAGTTCAAGGGTGTTTATTAAACTGTAAAATGGGTGAGATAAACGCCTAATCTAACCCTAAATCTAAGATGGGAGCAAGCTACGACCATCAAATAATAATAATAATACAGTCCTAGTGGAGTCTAGTCCAATATAAAGGGCCTATACTAAAAAAGCCTATTGCCAATCCTTACTGCTATGCTACAAAATAGTGTAAGGTAATGTTTCACAAGAAAAGAAAGAAGTGTTCTCAAAATGATAAGTCAGGATGTTATGGCCGGGGTCTCCATGCCCCACGTTTTTAGCACGGGACAAGTTAGGACTCTCGTGCACAGCACACTCCTGGGCTTCTGGCACAAGCTTACAGTTCCTTTTCTCTATATCAGGGCCTTCTGTGCTCAAGTCTCTTCTGAGGGGCCTGATATGCCAAAACAAACAGTTGTTTCTGATAACCCTCATGTCGGGTGATTACTCGTCAACCTAGGATCCCCCTCAGCTGGGCTCTGATCCTTCTTTCAGCGTTAGCTTCTCAAAGCATTTGGCAATTTAAACAAAGGCTTCTGAAGGGCGATAATGTCTCGCTGGGTCACTCTGTTATTCTATGGCAAGTGTGTGCTTCACAATAGTTCCCCTTAGCCGGGTGCAAACGCCAGTTTCACAATTCCCTCAGTCGGGTTCACACTTTCCACAGTTCACAATTTCCCCAACGTGTCAAGGACTTTCCATTGTACAAGGGGTTTGGCTTTATCCTTGTATGACTACCTTGACACCTCACGCCGGCCTTCCCTACTGCCTCTTGGTACTTGTAGTTTCACTGTTTTCCCGTTCATTACTTTCCTTGCCCAGGAGCGGGGTACCAGCCAGAGATCTTCGAATGAGTGCCCATGTGGCGACGGACCACTCTATCTCTGGTACCAAGTTTGTTCACAAAAGATCTCTGTATCTTAATATTTTTAATGTTGCCACTGCAACATTGAGCCTAACATAGTCCGGCCCACTATCAGGTTCTTCCGACTCATCAGCTGTCCTAAACTCGTTGGCGTTGCTGTTGCCGCTGGAGTCAAGTGCCACAATGGCAACTAAGTCTCCCCGCCCTGGCAATCGGGGCGGGAGGGTTTCATGTACCGCTGACATCCGTCACACTATTCGCCATCTGCAATTCCCGGTCTTGTTTCTTTCGTCGGAGGCTTCGCGGGTCTGGGTTGAAAAGAGCAAGGGTAACTCCCTCATTGACCTCCTTTCAGGTCTCGCCGCCTTTCTCATCCATTTGAACTGCCGTTCTGGAATAGCTGCTTCCTCATGCATTCGGCCTTGCTTAGAGTGTGCTCTTGTGCTCTGCCTTTTATCCCAGTGGGAAAGGGAAAGTGCAGTCAGGTGTGTGTAGTGGTCGGCAATGGCCTGACTCTGCCTGACCCTTGTGTTGGGATATGTCAGGTAAACGGCTTTGGTTTTAGTCTGTTGTCGTTCACGGTGTGAGAAAGTGTTTGTGTTTGGAAAAGGTGGAGTTTCTAAGTATCCTACTGGGTAGAATGGGGGAAAGCTGTCATAAGCAAGAAGATACTGCGTCTCACCCCTCAGTGTCCCTCTTCCACTCTCCGAAACCCCCCATCTAGGTGATCCTCCCGCACTTGTCCACCCCCAGGAACTGAATCCAATAGCGATGGCCGTGCCCTGGCCACCTGGATGATAGATCCCTGTGGACTAGTGGGTGAGGCACCCTCAGGTTTCTCAGACGTGACGCGGTCCTTTTGAGTACAGTGACTGTGTGGAAGTGCAAAGAGTGTTTGCGTGCTAACCGGTCCAGTTCGACATTCTTGGAAAGACGTTTCTCCAGCATGGGGTCTGGCATGGATTCACATGCTCATGAATATTCCCTGTCGTCAGGCTGGGAATCCTCGGTAAAGAAAAAATCAGTATCAGTTTCGTTTCTGATCTGTCTTTCGTAGTAGTAACCAATCACTGATCTCTGCGTCATACTGACCACAGCCAATGACTGCCCTCTACCTAAGCCCCGCCTCTGGCAGCCATCTTCAGATTTTTACCGCATGTTCAAGTGTTGGGAGTCCTCGTGCTTAGCTCTCTAGCTTTTACTGCGTGTTTCGTGCTTTTTCAGGTGAATTTTCACATTTTTTCGGTTAATCGAGCCTCAAGCTCCACCGTTTCTACTCCCGTTAACGGCTACCCATTGCAGGATTTTCTTACGCCCCTCAAGGGTGAAGATTTAGTCGAATCAACTTCTTGGAGGATTCCAGAAGATTCGCGGCCTACTTCGAGATGGCCCAGGATGCGAGTTCGTCGCCCGGACCCAAGCTGTTTCGCAGCTGCCCTGGATGCGGGCTGCAGAATGTGTTTAAGGAAGACAAACATTCGCGATGCCTCTACTGTCTTCATAGGGACAAGACTCATGTAGAGAAGGACTGCCAGTTCTGCAAGAACTTGTCGGAGCGGACCCTGAGGGACCGTCGATCCCGTCTCGCAAGCTGGTTGGAGAAGGGCTCGACGGGTGAGAAGAAGAAAGGGTCCGAGCGGGCTTCTAAGTCCTGAGCGGGCGCCCCGGCGACGGGGGCCCAACACCAGGCCAAGTGCCGCAAGTCCGCTGGCTCCGGGAGCGCCGAAAGGTCGGGCTCTTCGGTCGCCAGGCAGGGCGCTCCTTCCCTGGCACCGTCAACCACGAGCCAACGCTCCGGTTCGGGGAACAGAAAGTCCGAGACCCCGGGTAAGCTTCGGGAGAAGCCCCGTCCGATCTCGGGAGAGGGGGAGCGAGGCGTTGCCCCTCCCCGGAAGGAGAGGGCCCGGGACGCACCTAAGGTGGTGAAGGCCCCTACCCAGCAGGCGAAGGCCTCTATCGAGGCTATCGCGGCGACTCTGGCCAAGCCGGCAGAGACACTGCCAGCGGAGACCGCCTCCGGGACTAGAGTTTCCCTGCCGCCAAGGAGGGAATCCTCTTTTCAGCCCATCGTCGTGGCCGCCATGATGGAAGAAGCGAGGGGGGGCACGGTGCCCTCCTCGAGCTCGGAGTCAGCCTCGGAGGAGGAACTGACCGAGGCCGTGAGGAACCTCGAAGTCCAATTCGAGAAGGTTCGATCCCGAAAAGAAGATCCTCGGGAGATAACCGAGGAAGACGACGATGGTGAGGAAGAGCGGCCTTCCCTTCCGGCGCAGCCGGATCCTAGGCCTCAGATGGCTCGGCGGCCATTTTGTCTGCCATCCAGTCCTTATGCTCTGAGATAAGGACGAGATTCCCACGGCCCAGGCCGGAGGACCCGCAACCTGGCCCGTCGGGAAGTCCTCAGAACAAACAACGGAGGACCCAGCCCTCTCCTCCGCTCGCCCTCGTAAGGCCTACAGTTCCCTCCTCATCCTCCCACGAGTTGGGAGATGACGGTGCGTTGGGCTCGACGACGGGTTCTGAGGGCGATGACGACGGAACGGGTCTCCCGTCTCACGGGCCTCGCCGCCCGACGAGATTGGCTCATTCCACGCCATGATCGCCAGGGCGTCCGAATTGTTCCAGCTCTGCCCGGAGGAGCAGAAAAAGGAAGGTTTCCTCTATCAGCGCCGGGAGGCCAAGAAGAAGACGGTCATCGCGGTGCCCCTAATCGATGACATCTGGGAGGAGGGCCTGTCGGTTCTCAAAAACCCCTCCACGGCACCAGCCAAACGGGACCGGTACGAGAAGAAGTACCTGGTCCCCGAAACCGCTCCCCTGTGCCTCAGGGCCCAGCCAACTCGGTTGTCTCGGCGGCGGCGAAGAAGAAAGCGGCGGGGTCAGTAGCCTCGACGTCGAATTCCCCGCCGGATGGCGAGGGAAAGAAGTTGGATGCCATGGGGCGGCGGGTCATTTCGTCGGCGGCGACGACGATCAAAGCGGCCAACGCCCTGGCGATCGTGGCCCGTTACGACAGGGAGCTCTGGTTTAAGCTGGCCCCCATATTGGACTTCCTGCCGGACGACAAGAGGTCCGAGGCCCTGGAAATACTGCAAGAGAGCGAGGTGGCGTCGGACCACGCCATAACGGTGGCAACCGATATTGCTGATACCGGGTTCCGCCAGCTGGGCAACGGTGTTTGCCTACGACGACGGGGTTGGCTCCGGGCGACCGACTTCCGTCAGGACGTCCAGACCAGGGTGTTGGACATGCCGTTCGACGGCAGCAACTTGTTCGGGAAGGCGGTGGACGAATCCCTCCAAGCCATAAAAACAGACACAGAGACGGCCCGCGCCCTAGGAGCCCTTCAGCAACGGCGGCCCTTTCGGAGCTCCGGAGGCAGACAGGTTGCCTCCAAGGGATCCAGCGGTGGTCGCCATCTTCCACCACGACCCGGCGTCGCTGAACCTGCAGGCTTGGCTCCTGCAGCGCTAGAGTTTGGAGGCTATGATATACCGGCCCATTGCAGAGAGGTTCTTGCGAAGGCCAGGGTGTCCTCGACTCTCAAATGCTATGGTCATAAGTGGAAGAGGTTCTCTATCTGGTGCCGAGCACAGAAGATCAACCCCCTATGGATTACGCCCCTCAAGTGCTGCCGTACCTGCTATCGCTGGCAAAGGCTGGGCTAGCCCATGCCTCCATTAAGATTCATCTGGCGGCGATCTCCAGATATACCAGAACCACAGGACGGACGTCCCTGTGGTCCCATCGACTGGTAAAAGAGTTTATGAAAGGACTGTTCCGGTCGTTCCCGCCGGTGAAGGCCCCGGCCCCGGCGTGGGAACTTAACGTGGTGCTGACCAGGCTCATGGGGCCCCCATTCGAGCCGATGCACTCCGCACCGATGACGTTTGTGTCGTGGAAGACTGCGTTCCTGGTGGCCATTACCTCCGCACGACGAGTGGGAGAGATCCAGGCCCTATCCTGCAAGGCACCGTACTTGACTTTCCATGCCTCTAGGGTGGTGCTTAGGACGCACCCCTCCTTTATGCCCAAGTTGCCGTTGGACTTCCATCTTAACTAGCACTTGGTGTTACCTGTTTTCTTCCCGTCTCCTTTGTCGCCGGCCGAGAGGACTTTGGACTCGCTGGATGTGGCTAGAGCGCTGAAGTTTTCTACGTGGACCGCACGAAGAGTTTCCGGAGGACATCACAGCTGTTCGTGAACTTTGGACCTGTGAATCAAGGGAAAGCTCTCTCGAAGTCTTCTATTTCCATGATGGCACTCCGGCTGCATCATGCACTGTCACCGGTTGGCTAACCGACCGCTGCCAGGCCGTCCGAGAGCCCATTCGACCACAGCGATCGCTGCTACTACGGCGTTCTTATCTGGTGTGCCCCTGCTGGACATCTGCAGGGCTGCTACGTGGAGGTCGACGCACACCTTCACGAGATTCTACTGCGTCGATCGGGATTCCAGGGAGGAGTCCAGGGTCGGCCAAGCAGTGCTGCGCAACCTGTTCGCTTAAGGTGAGCCTGGTGAGGAGGTAAGAGATGCTTAATATTGAGTTTTTTGTGTTGCTTAATGTTGAGCCTTTCCCCCCCCCCCCCTGTGGTTGTGCATGTGTGTACTGCTATGTATTCTTATATTCATGAGCATGTGAATCCATGCCAGACCCCATGCTGGAGAAGGAACAAGTTACTTACCTGTAACTGTTGTTCTCCAGCATGGGTCTGGCATGGATTCACATGCGAACCCTCCCGCCTACCCCTCTGCGGCTCTTCACTTGGTCATACTGCCACTTCACGTGCTACCAAATCTGAAGATGGCTGCCAGAGGCGGGGCTTAGGTAGAGGGCAGTCATTGGCTGTGGTCAGTATGACGCAGAGATCAGTGATTAGTTACTACTACGAAAGACAGATCAGAAACGAAACTGATACTGATTTTTTCTTTACTGAGGATTCCCAGCCAGACGACGGGGAATATTCATGAGCATGTGAATCCATGCCAGACCCATGCTGGAGAACAACAGTTACAGGTAAGTAACTTGTTCCTTCTGTAAAGGAGGTCTATGTCCCCTTCAAATTGTGAATAAAATGAAGGGGAAGGGGAAAGGTATAACTTAAGGAACAACAAAATGACCACATTTGGACAAAGAAGGAACACATGTTCTTGAGGAAGCCAATTTAAAACAGGTTGAGAACACGGCAGGATGCTCAAAAATCACACCCATTTTTCCTCATGCAACTCCTAAATTATATAGCTACGTTATCCAACAATAACCTAGGGAGAATGAGGCCAGAGCATCGGAAAACAAAGAGAAAGCTAGTCCTGCATGGACGTTAATGGGGTTATCGGAAGAGGATAATCTGGTGAAAGCCTTCTTTAACAAATGAAATATCTCATTACTAAATGCGTGCTTAAGTCTTGAGGAGTACATTTTGGATGTAGATCTACCTACAACGAATCTGAGCGCCTCACCCTGCCTCTTCATTAACTCCTAAAAGTATTTGGCTGACCAAGCAAGGGATCAAAACGATCTGTATATGAATGATCAACATCCAATTTTGAGGCACACCAGGTCGGAAAAGGGGGGGAAGAAATCCCAAATAATGTACTCTTCTCCTCTGAGGGACGGGGGCGGTCACTCTCTCTGTGCCTTAAATTTGGTATTACAAAGACCGGTAAGGCTATATTATAACATAGGTTATGAAGTAATGATATACACACTTGCCTTCTCTGATATAAAGGAGACACTAAAAGGAATTTCTTGCCATCACATTAAACGAAATAGGGAGTATCATTCTGGATCTCCTAATGAGGATAAGGGAGTTGAACCCATCTCATTTAAAGTCCCTCCTCTATCACCTGCAATACTTATAAACGTCAAGAAAAAGAAGAAAAGAGCTATGTCTTCAACACAAAGAAAATCTACAAATCATAAAGGTGGCCCATCGTGGAGGAGAAGCAGGGTCACGAAAATGTCTGAAAAATACTTTTTGAGCTGACCAGAAGAGAGGGTGTCCAGATGTTCGGAAACGATAATGCCAACTCTCCTACGACCGGTATTGTGGACATTTTAGATTCCCAATCTAGGGATGATGCAGGCCTTGTAATTATCCCAGATTCTCAATCCTTCCATGAGGCAGCTCAGCCTGTTTCTGCTGAGCAAGATGAAAGTGAGACATTTAAGACTATACACGAGCGTCCTAATAAAGACAATGGGCAAAAAAAAAGGAATCTCGAAGGAAAATTAAAGATTTATATGGCAGTAAAATTGGACAGCCCTGAGTCATCGGTTAGCGGGACAGTAGAATATTGTGCTGAGGCACAGGATTTCTCAATTTTGGATGCGGGAATGATGCAGGAATGAATGGTTTGGGTACTGGTGGAATAGATATGGTGGGAAATAAAGATGTTGCACAGAGAACGACGGAGTTATCTATTAATACGATGTATACTACGCAAGGGAGGGTAGAAGTACCGAGAGGGGATAACCAGTTATGTATTAAACTCATGGCTTTTTTGGGAATGAAGTGCCCTATGAACAGAGATATAATTTTAGCTCTTTTAAAGGGCACTCTCTCGTTCCCTTATTTATTTATTGGTCATTTGTAATTGCGCACTATACAGCAAAATGTGTGTTTCGAGGCTTATCAAGTCAAGGAGTGGCACTAGGTTGTAAGACGATTTGGAATGTGCAAGTGCCGAACTTGAGAGGGGGATAGAGGAACAATGACAAAAACACAAAATAGTGCAAGGACAAGTAGGTGGAATGCATTAGGTAACCAGAATGCAAATATGCCAAGCAGGAATGAGTGAGTGCAGACTGGAAAAGCCTTGCCTCATGAAGTGAAGGGCTACATCAGGCATGCAGACACACCGTTAAGGTTCACAGGTAGGTGATTAAGGGTTGCCGAAAAGACATTGAGGGCAAGCTGGGAGACAACCAGTGACTGAAAAAAGTAGGAGGGGCTAATAATAAACACAGAGGAAAAAAGAGAGGTCGGAAAGGAAGGGAATCAGCAAGCACATAGAAAGCAGGGCAGCAGAGACATGGGGCAAAGCAGGGCAGCAGTGACATGGGGGTAGAAGAGACAAGGGAGTAATGGAGGGAAACAGGAGCTGCCAGGCATAGTGCGAAGAGTGCATAGAGGTGAAGTCACACCCATAGGACATCAAAATTGCAAACAACATGTCAAAACAACATTATATTCCAGGAAAGCAGCAAGACAAGGATTATATATGCAACAAAAGGCAGGAGGCCAGGAGGAGACAGAAATGACATTGGCCAGAAGATGTTCAAGTCAAATGATGTGAGTGTCCAAGTTCGGGATACAGCGCAATCAGGTCTACACTGCAACAACTTAAATATGTGGCATAGGGAGGCAGTCAAGAGGGAGTGAGATCGCGGGATGGGGATCAGGCCTTCCTTACCTTCAATGCGATCAGGTAAGGCAACATGCAGCACCACAGGAGGTGAGCAGTGAAGAAGCGCATCAAACAGAAGATGAGGGGGGCATCGGATTGCGCCGTACTGCCTGGAAGCCCCTATCAGGCCTGGACAGGCAGTGATCCTTGCCTGGGGATCCTTAACCTGGGGCCGGCTTCGCCTCCTGCGCCCTCGAATTGCCGGCATGATGAGTCAAACCTCCAATCGGAAAATGGGAAGGCGGGCACTCAGTTGTGGAAGCCCTTCTTTCGGTGTTGGCACGACGTCCACGGATGCTCCAATATAAGTGATGGCAGGAGCACAAAGGCCCTCGATCCCAGCCTGCTGCACTACAGTGGCCGGGGTGATATGAAACCGCGTGGTGGTGGAGCAGGGAGAGGGCAGGAGCTGTGAATTTTTACTCTGAGCTTGCTTGGAGTTTGGTAAAGGAGGCTCATAAAGATCTGATTATTAGAGGATATGATACTTTTGTACCCAAAAAGGAGGGAAGTTGTTGGTCTGGGTACAAGGAAACATTGTTTGAACTGGCGTCCTGGAATAGCTGCTTCCTCGTGCATTCGGCCTTGCGCCGAGTGTGCTCTTGTGCTCCGCCTTTTATCCCAGAGGGAAAGGGCAGTGTAAAGAAGGCATGGTATCAAAGTAAGACAGAGGCAAAAGTTATTACAGTTCAAGGGTGTTTATTAAACTGTAAAATGGGTGATATAAATGCCTAATCTAGCTTCTCCTGCACAAGCTTACAGTTCCTTTTCTCAGTATCAGGGACTTTTGTGCCCAAATCTTTCTCATGCAAAGTCTCTTGTTTCAGAGGGCCTTTCAGGTCTCGCCGCCTTTTTCCTCTGTTTGGACAGCAGTCCTAGAATATCTGCTTCCTCGTGCATTCGGCCTTGCTCACAGTGTACTCTTGTGCTCCGCCTTTTATCCCAGTGTGGAAGGGAAAGGGCAGTTAGGTGTGTGTAGTTGTCGGCAATTGCCTGACTCTGCCTAACCCTTGTGTTGGGACATGACAGGTAAACGGCTCTGGTATTAGTCCATTGTCATTCACAGTGTGAGAAAGTGTTCATATGGAAAAAGGGGGGAGTAGAGTCTAAATATCCTACTGGGATGGATGAGGAAAAGGTGTCCCAAGGAAGAGGATACCGCGTCTCGCCCTTCAGTGTCCCACTTCCACTCCCCGAAGACGCCCCATCCAGGTGATTCCCCCCGCACTGATTCACCCCCAGGAGCTGGATCCAATAACGATGGCCGTGTCCTGGCCAACTGAATGACAGACCCCCGGGGACTAGCGGGTGAGACACCTTCAGGTTTCTCACAGGCTACCTTTTTGCCACCAAGAATATTACAGGCATACAGACAAGCTCTTTTTCAAGAAAGAGCTCCTGAATTTTGTCATGCTTCTTCACCATGTCAATTCCAGTCTCACCTGCAATACTTGCTCCTACACCCGGACCATTATGAATACCCATGTCCAAAAGGAAAATACTGTTTGTAAAAAGGAAAATGCCACTACTAACTACAGTGACAATGACATTGCCAAGTGTTGCCGAGACCAACTCCAGTAATCCTGGCAGGTCCCTAGGAGAAGCCCACTCGCTTATTAGCGAGATTCACCAATACCTTGGATCATTCAATGCCTGTCAGCCTAGACCACAGGCCGGAGGGGGGAAAACACTGCTCAAAACACCAAGATTTCTATAATTGCCGACAAGCACACACCCCACTTGAGAAAGGTATGGACTCTGTATGTTATACAGGGCATTGACCTATTGATGATGGGGCAAAGATTCCCACGGACTAATGCCCCTGAGCATTGCTGGATCGGCCACAGGGGAAGCTGCCGTTCTTGATGTTGATCTTACCACTCCCACTAGTGTGATTCTGACAGTTTCCGCTGTACTACCTACCAGTCAGTGCATGTTGGAACATCACCAATTTCCTGATACGAAGACTCCTGCACAAAGTGGGGGTGGGTGCTTACATTCGGCCAAGACAGCCAGCACCGACGAGCCTTTGGTCCCTATAAAGCAAATCCTCTGCCCACAGGGCCCTTATAGAGGGGCATTGATGCGTAGGTGAAAACGGGGGAAACGTGGCACAGTGGATGCTGTCCACATCAACCTGGCTACCTAATGATTTTGCACAGGCCAGAAGTATACCCAGTTCTTCACCCCCATGCGAGCAAGTGACAAAGCACACATCTGAACAGGGCCCAGTGACCAAAGAGTGTCAATGTTGCACTGTTTTATCCAAACTTTTGATCCTAAAGAACTTAGTTCTATCCCTGTTTGAAGTAGTCCGGAAGGTATTGGGTAATAAAATTGCGGCAAATATGTCACCAGTAAAAAAGATTGTGGAAAAAATGCTGTGCTTTGACCCAGTAAAGGTGTACCCCATTATACCACTTAAGTGGTATAATGGGTCTGGGGGTTGCGGGTGTGTCCCCAGCTTCCTTTACATGATTGTGGCGGCAAAACCACAGCATTTCTGCTGCAATATTTTGTATTCACTGCCATTTTTCCATGATTTTAAGACATGGAACCGTCCAGAAAGGGTGTGGATAAAGAGGGACTGCTGACCGTCAGCGGAAGCAGGATTACTCCCGCCTGTAACTAGCCCAATTAACTCTAGAACCACCCATGGTGCGAGGGAGCTTACCAGCAGAACTAATGTAAGTACTAACATCATAAGGGCACCAGTTGACAAAGGGGTACCCTCCATAGTGGATCTAAGTGGCTGTGATTCTTCAGAGAGCATGCAATATATTACTCTCCCACCATCGACGAAGATTCCTATTTTGAAGACAGATGTTGAATCCAATGCAAAAGCGAGATTGGACAAGGTAGTAAGCTGGATGGTTTGTGCCCCTGTGATCCTTACCGCCAAACCTAGCAGGTCATCAGCAGCACGGATAGGGGGGGTCAATTTATTTACGCAAAGTCCCTAAACTGGCCCCAAACCAGCATTAACATAGGGAAGCACTTGTAAACAAATGCACACATTGCATCCGGGCTGTAAGGGGATGCCTATTCATAACCTGGGAGAAAATTATAAGTTGTACTAGGATTTGCCAACAGTGAAAAACCATAGGGTGTTTCACAGCCTAATCCCTGGGATCCCCTGCTCAGGTGGCCGGGGAATGGCCATTGCCTTTGGATCCAGACCCTAGGTGGACAAGTGTGGGATTATCACCTGGGTGAGGGGTCCTCAGGAAGTGGGGTAGGGACCCCCGATGGCGAGACGCGGTATGCCCCTCTTTCCAAAACCCCTATCCAATCCTACTTCTTGGGTTATTCCAACTTCCCAGACGCCTGCCCCTTTTGTACACAAATACTGAGCCGAGGAAAAGGAGGTCTAAGGCTGAAAGGATTAGCACCCATGCAATACAATAGACATGTCCCTCTAACGAGATCAGACAGGGTCAGGCACGTAACTTTAATCACACACACCTAATACCTATTCACTCTCCCCACATGGTTAAAAGTTGGTGTCGACTTTTTACACTGCACAGTGCCTGTCACACACGCCGGGCACTCATTATTTTAGATGATTGTCAAAATCAATACCTATACAGTTTCCCTGTTTCAATCACAACTGGAAGTACTGATGAGATACTGGATATTCAGAATATGTACTAAGTGTCACTATGATCATGCATTTTTGTGTATGTTTAATGTCTGGAATGTGTTTTGGTTTACTTTCCTTTGGTAATCATTGACATGTAAGAGAAAAAACATGTTTTGTTTATGTTAGAATTTTCATTAAATTGTTCTTGGGTCCTTTACCGGGTTTGCCATTGGGGGAAAAGGACATTAGAATTAGGTGATCCCCCTCCTCCACCCCCCTGCCTAGACCCTTATAGTTACCAGTGTGCTAATTTTATAGAGGTCTTTTTGTAAATTACGTTGAGAAGCCCCAGTCATGAACCAGGCCCACAATGAGATTATGGTGGCCCTTGGGTCATTGTACCTAACCTTATTTAACTGCATTATGAATTAAATGATTTGTTTGAATTATTTGTAATGTTTCGTATTTGTTGTGAAATATTTGTATTGCTCAACGCCGAAATACAGAAAACAAAACAAAAATGGTAAAAAAAATTTGAAGGAATAATTTGGCGTGAGATACTGAATTTGCCCCCGTCTTCCCCCATTGAAGCAATTATTTTGAGCTGAGAATCCATTCATGTTGGTACTTATATAAATGAAATAAATTGCACCTACATTTTACAATTAAAGGTGAAGGTGGTCAGAATCTGTTCTCTTAACTAGGTGTGATATTTTGGGAGGAAACAAAAAATGCCTTGAATGATTTTATGAATGTGTGTGAAAAAACATTCTTTGAGGCTGCTATAGATCTGGATTTGGAGCTATCTACAATAAAGAAAGAAATTAAGAGTATGGGATCTTCTTGAAAGTTTGAGCAGTTTGACCAAGTTGAAGCTCTACAGGGATTATGCTGATATTGTGGATGGCTAGTTTCTGGGTTATATACCACGACCGTATGTTGCTAAAGCCCTTTCTTGTGCCTTTAGGTCAAGGCTTTTAAGATTTAGGTTGAATTGCTTCCACACCTTAGAGGTAGTGGAACCTCGAACTGGTCTAGCATACGCCAACAGGATCTGTAGGTTTTGTAAATCGGTGGAGGAGGAATCTCTTCAACATTCCGTCTTAAATTGTGTGGCCCTTTAACCCAGATGGTCATACTTTTTTTTTAATCATCTTAGTCATTCGATCGCAGTTCTGTTCACAGAGAATTTGTGGCGACGTCTGATGGGCAGAAAGCGCCTATCTTAATCTATTTCTTTCATAGCATTTTTAACAGAGATTTTTGAGATTATGCCTAGGAAGACGTTTTATCAAGTGTACTTGCTCTTAGTCCTAAGAGAGGAGATTGCAACAGCAGCCGTGAATGGAGGGGAATTCATGATGATAGTAATGATAAGAATGTGACTTGGGTAACTGTTCAATGAAGCGGCAAAACTAGAAATAATACTTCACTCACAATGTTTATTTCTTAATCTTCACACATTGCTGTCACCTCACCAATATGATTTAGTGTCTGGAGCATTCCACAGAAAGCACTTTTTTGCATCTCTTAATTCTTACAAGCATGTCATGATATGGTATTTTCCATACTAATTCATTTGGATGCTATCCACCCTTTCCTCTGACTTTGTTGGGTCTCCTCTTTCTGATCTCATTATCACTCACTCACTCTATCCAGGAGTGGTGCGCCGCCAATGACCTCTGCCTTAATGCCAGTAAGACTGAGATTCTCCTCATCGGCACACCCACTCCCTCCTTTCCTGTATCTCTCTGGCCAGCCTCTCTTGGCCCCCTTCCTGCTCCCACCTGCAAGGCTAAAAATCTCAGGGTCTTCTTCGACTCTACACTCTCCTTCTCTCCTCAGATCTCTGACGTCTCTAAGGAGTCACACTACAAGCTACACCTCTTCAGAGGTATTCTTCCTTTCCTCTCCTTTCCCCAGAAGCTCACTGTCTCCAGAGCTCTGGTTCTCTCCATGCTGGACTATTGTAACAGCCTCTTTCTAAATCTACCTGCATCTACTCTCCGCCCTTTGCAACTTATCCAGAACAGAACTGCGAGACTTGTCCTTGGCCTCAAGCCCAGAGATCGTATCTCTCCAGGACTGAAATCTCTGCACTGGCTCCCAGTGGCTGCAAGGATTAAGTTCAAAACCCTCTGCATTGTCCACAAGGCCTTCTGGGGCCTCAATACCTTCAACTCTCTCTTCGTAAATACCTTCCTTCTCGTGCTCTTTGCTCATCTGCCTTCAATTCCCTCATGGTCAGTCGCTTCTCCAAGCAACAAGCTGGTGGTAGATCTCTCTCTTCGGCTGGGGCCTCCCTCTGGAACAGCCTCCAAACGTTTCTCTTTTCGTCTGCTTTTTCTCCTCTTTTCCCTTCCTGATTTCCTGCCTGACACGGGAACTGCACTGGTTACCTGGCCACCCTCCGATCTCGGGCCCAGATCCACTCCCCCGCCAGTCGGTTCCTGACAACCCCTGCACTTGGTGACTGTTTTCTGTATCCTACGGTCCCACTCCCTGCACTTGACACCGGACGTCTGCACTTAACCTTTCACTTGCCACCTGCTGGCCGCACTTTTTTTAAATTGTTTATTTATTGTTTATTTATTTATTGTTCTTATCCCATGTACTGCACTTTTCTCTTCCACTCCCCCCCCCCGCACATCTCCTCCTTCCCCTCCCTTGCACTTGCGCGATCTGAATGACACCTGGCCTAGTAGGATCGTTGTCTGTCTTCCCCTGTTTCTCCCTCTCTTGCCTCGTCGCGCCTTGAAACACTTGTGTATAGGCGCGTTATAAATGCCATATCATATCATATCTCTTCCCAGGACCCATTTCAGTATGGTGTTCCCCAACGTTCTGTTCTTGGCCCTTTATTATTCTCTGTATGCGATATTCCTCTGGCTGGTATTAGTTCCTCCTTCGCCTTTGAGACCTTCTTCTAAGCCAATTACTCATAAATGTTATTTTCTTTTGGCTTCCTTTCCAGTAAGCCATAGTCCAAACATTTAGCTAGTCTATTTACAGTTGAGGTCCTGATGGCCTCCAGATGTCCTTGTCTGAGCCCCTTAAACCAAGGCCCTATATTTTCCTGTCAGTTCTTCCTTCTCCCAATTCACATGCTCTGTGGCCAGTCCCACGGGATCGAGGTCTTCCATTTGACCAGTTTCTTAAATTTCAGATCTTGTCTATTACCTTTTTGCATCCAGCTTTCCAATATAAACATTAAACCTACTGCTGCAAACATTAGTCTTAGGTGACTTAAGAATTGCTTCTCTCTATGTAGATTTTGATTCCTGTACAATCCACCCATTGAAGTTGGTTACAAAATCTAATGTGTTAATATTGTTTGGTTTGTCTTACTCTGCTCACCTCAAGTAGAATGCATAGGTTATTCCTTCCTTTTTGTTTTTAATGTCACTTTATTTTATTGCCTTCAATGCCTTTTTCTCCCCTGCTGCTACCTAGCTTTCACACTGGTGCTTTTGTTAATTTGTATTTTATTAGCCAATAATGGTTCAGTATATGTAATTTTGTCCAGCGCTTTGGGTCTAAGCATTAGAAATTCAATAAATAATGAATGAGAAATAGATAGCAAGGGTTAGCAATGGGTAATTAATAGTGGGGTGGAGCAGGGAGTGAAAGCGGTCCACTGTGGGTCAAGTTACCTAATATTTGTATGTATATTTATTGAAGAGAACGGCACGTGCACTGATCAGAACCAGTACACATAAGCAAAACAAAAATGTGCTGAGCATTCGCTTTGTAGGGTGCTTTAATGTAATGTAAGTGGTCCTGTATGGTGCCCATCTGCCCCTGTCTGTGGCCTCTATGCACTTGACCATGTAAGAGAAAAGGAGGGTAGGGTTAGTTAGTAGGGCAGTGGGAAAGGCAAATGCAAAAACTGTGCTGTTGTTGGGGGCAGGTTGTAAGTATAGTTCCTGAGTGGCCATCTGCTTTTTATGGGTTTGGCTGAGAACTTTGGGTCTGGTTAGCCATTGATGTGGGCGAGTGCGACCGGGTTAAAGAGGGGCGTTCAGTCGTGGCTTCTGTAATGTTGATGTGCTGATGGATAGAGCTGGGGTGGCTGTTTGTCTGTGTAGCTTGTGTTGGTGAAGATCCTAAAGGGGAGACAGTCAACGAAACGGGGGAGTAGGTCTTACAAGTAAAAAAAAACCTGCAACCCTGCACTCCCACCACTGGTCTCTTGTATATAGGTCCTATTTCACTAGCTCAGTCTGTCCCTGTCAATCTCTTTCCCACTTTCTGTGAGAGGTCAAACATGTGAGGCAGACAACTTTAAGAGTTTTCAAAATGTGCCATTTTATTAAATAAAAAAAGGTTGGATAAGCACCTCACGATCCCTACCCTGACGAGGATTTCCCCACCTAAAATAAACTAAAGGAAACACTCTAACAAAGGATATCTGTCACTCACACTTATACATTCAATACATCAATGAGGAAATGCATGGCAGTTCAAAGCAGAAACATTAATAGAACAGTTGAATTTGTAATATGACCACAATCCCTTCTTATGATCTGGGTGAATCCCTGTTCCCCAGATTCAAGCAAGATTCAGTTTCAAGTTCAGAAAGAAAAAAGAAATCCTGGTTTGTAACAAAGTTCCAACACAGTTCTTTGTAACTTCAACTTGCTAACAGAAAGTTCTGACACTTACAATATACCAAAAAAAATAGAATGTTCTTTCTCTTTTTTGAGCAAGAATGAGTCTCCGAATTATCTTCTTCACATAAGCAACAGTAATTGTCTTTATCGGAATGATTTGCCACAAATGAATACTTCTGAAGAAATGTAACTGTTCTACAGTAAGTTTATACAGTTCTTCCTTCAGCACCACAAATACCATCCATTGTCTTTGTTAGGACCACTTTACAGCACTTCATCAACTGCTACCAGGTTTACTCCCATGCCAGGCCTAATACTTCAAAGGTTTGCCATCCGAGTATACTCTCCTGCCCAAACAGCATTTCACAAACCAGAACGTGCTTTAGTGGTAATCTCCAAATTAAACAGCTTTGCTACAGCTTCACAATGTTCGTTATTTTGCAGCATTACACTTTTTTGCAACTCTTCAGGGAAAACAAGATTCACGTTGGTGTCGTGAGACAGGCATGGTATCAAGAGATTACACAGACAACAGAGTGACTTCAAAATTGACAGAATCTTTATTAAAGGTCAGGATTTATGTAATGCCTAACTTGCCCTATAACTATGGTGGAGATTTCCCTACCTAAAGAAACTAAGGAAAGTCTTTGTAAGTCCAAATCAAAAGTCTGTCTGTGTCAAAACCTATGCTTTCCCACACGTCTAATACAAAAATGTAGTGTAAGGTTATTCTAACTCCATAGTGTTCAACATAAAGTCTGGAGCAGTCTTTAGTTCCTTTCCCCAAGTTCGTTCAGGATAAAGTTCCAACAGTTATCGGCTTCAGGACTTGGGTTTATCTTCCCCATGTTTAAAGCACACTTGGTTTCCATATACAACATTTAGAAGGAGCTTAGGGTTCCCTTCCCCTAGCTTCAAGCACGGGTTCACAAAACAATGTTCCAGAGGAGCTCAGGGTTAATTTCCCCAAGCTTCAAACACATGTTCACACATTTTCTTTCCAATAAGAGCTCAGGGTTCCCTTCCCGAGCTTCAAACACTGGTTCAGCAAGAGTTCAACAAGCACTTGTTCTTAAGTTTCTTCTATATACTTGGTTGGAGTTCTCGGGTCTGGGCGCAGTTGTCAGACCGCACAGTCCACCCATCACAGGTTGTGCAACCAGGGTCCCTTGGCTTTATACATTTGGCTTGAGGTCTTGTCCAAGCTTCCTCCTTCGTACTGTGAGAAACCTGAAGGTGTCAACCTGACTAGTGCCTGGGGATCTGTAGGTGGCCAGGACACAGCCATCACTATTTGATCCAGTTCCTGGGGGAGGATCACCTGGATGGCGGGTCCTCGGGGAGTGGAAGTGGAACACCGACGGGTGAGACACGGTATCCCCACCCTACCCTGTAGGATATTTTGAAGCTCTACCCCCCTTTTAACGACACAAACACTTTCTTACACTGTAACAGACAAAAGACTCACACCAGAGCTGTTTACTTTACATACCCCAACACACAGGCCACTCAGAGTCAGGCAATTGACAATAATCACACACATACCTGAAGGCCCTTTACCTTCCCCTCAGGGATAAAAGGTGGAGCACGAGAGCACACTACAAGCAAGGCCACCGAATGCACGAGGAAACGGCTACACTAAACCGGCATTTAAAACGGAGGAGAAAGGCAGCGAGATATAGAAGGACGACGAAGGGGCAACAGCCCTTGCCCTTTTCAATTCAGACCCGCAAAGCCTATTAAAGGGAATTGCAAGACCCGGAAGTACAGCTGACGTGTGGATTGACCGATGTCAACGGTGCACAGGGGCCTCCCACATTGATAAAACAGGCAGGATGGCTCGCTGGCTACTGTGGTACTGTCCTCAACTCCAGAAGCAAGCTAAGCCAGCAGACCCAACACAATCGGTGAGTCGGAGGAGCTGATAGCAAACCGAATTGTATTAAGCCCAAGGTTGGAAGCAGCAACATTAGATGAACGCAAGAACTTGAGAACAAAGAACTTGTGTATGTGTTTGAACTTTTGGGGAAAGCCCGAGAAGGGCTAGCTGCAGAGTGTTCAGGCGCTGCAGGAGTTCTCATTCGACGGACTATCACTGGCCACTTTTTTTGACGTGCAAGTACCAGAAGGCACTAGGAAAGGGCGGCGTGAGGTGTCAGACTGGTCCTGTAAGGATCATGTAAAATCCCTTGTACACTCTAAAGTTTCTGCCCTATTGACAAGAGATAGCTAAGGGAAGTGAATCCTGCATCGTGAGAACATAAAGTGAACTGTACAGCTGGCAAAGGTGAAACCCGATTTGAGGGATACCTGTGAGTTGGGGTGAAAAGTAACACACCTGTGAACACTGTGAGGATGAGAGTGAACCCGGCCCAGGGTTGTCTGCAGTGAGAAGTTGCAAACTGCATTTGAAAGGCCGTAGTGAATCCGACGGATGGAGGCCCAAGTTGAGTTGCAAGAAGGATCCGAGTCCAGCAAAGGGAGATCCAAGGGACAGAGAGCAATCGCCCAAAGTGCAAGATTACTTCAGGAACTTGTTTGTTTGTTTTGATACATCAGGCCTTCTGGGGCAAGAGACTTTGCAGAGAAGAGACTTGGCTCTTGAAGGTTCAGATATTGTTGGACTGGAGTTGTGAAACTCATACTGGAGAGGCCCAGGAGTGTTCTGTGCTCAGAGGTCCCACCTTGACCTGTGCTAAAAACGTGGGGATGGGAGACCCAGCCATACCATCCCGAGTTTTCATTTTGTGAACCCTTCTTTCTTTTCTGGTGAAAATTATCCCACACTCTTTTTGTAACTTATTGGTAAGGATTGGCAATAGCTTTTTATTTTGTATAGACCCTTTTTATTTGACAAGGCATCACTAGGACTGCCTTATTATTATTTGATGGTCGTAGCTTGCTCCAATCTTAGATTTAGGTTTAGATTAGGTGTTTATCTCACCCATTATGGAGTTCAATAAACTCTCTTGAACTGTGATCACTTGTGTCTGTCTTTACTGTTGCCACCATGAGTTCCTTACAGTACTGCTTGTCTCGCTGTACTTTCACTTGCCAACTTTTATATTTAATCTGTCTTCTTCACAGGGATTTGAAGCTTTTAGGTTCTCTTTTCACCTCCACTTTACCCCTCCCCCTTCCGCTGTTGACGCAGCAGTTTTTAAATACTTTGTCTTCATTAGTAGTGTTTTAGATACTTTTCATTTTTCTTCAGATATCCAGAGACTTTTGAAACAGTGCAAATCTCCTGCACCTGACCACTCAGATACCCAGTTTCAAAGTATTCTATTGTCAACATATCAGTCTTTCTCAGTTGCTCAAAAAGCTTTCAAAAACGTGCAAGTCTTCTATACGTGATCACTCTGCTACATGGTTTCAAGATACTGCATTAATGTAGCATTCGATTGTACTTATTCTTACTTTAGTTCAGAAGTGTTCACAAATAAATATACCAGCGGCACGCGCCAGCTCTATTACAATGCATCTCTCCTTCTTTCACTCATGTACCGATGTCTTCACACACTGAAACTCACTGGTCGTGTTAATGGATGCTGTGGCTCCTCCGCTCTCATGACTTCACGGAATGTTGTCAGGGTCTCATCGCCTGCCCCTCAGGCACTTCTGGGCCGGCTCCTCTGCCCAGGGTAATGAGCACTGCATAACCAAACGAGAAGGGCCCGCACTTCACACATCGTCCTTTCTCTGACCTCAATGGTTCCCTGGAGACAGGGCCACCTAGCCACGCTTCTGCAGAATGCCATGCTCTGCATGTTTCCAGCGTTCTCGCGTTTTGCTCTCCTCCGGTTCCCAACAGTCCGTCTTGGCTTCCCTGCCGCTTTCTCTCGAGGCTGCCACTTTTTATACACCTGCGCCCCATCAAGGGTTTTCAGGTGTGCTTCACTTGCCTGGTTTGCCTGTTTTCAATTACACCAATTACTGGCACACGCCTGACCTTCAGCTCTGTAGTCTTCAGGATCCCTCTTCTTCATCCCAGTACTATAGTGGTGTTTCCTATAAGTAGTCTGTATTACTCTTTGAGGCATCTTCCTCTTCTCATTACTTTGTGTAGTTTCAAGGGCCTAATTAGGATATGGACAGCAATATCCTACAAATGCTGGGGTAAGGTAAGTCAATATCAGGACAGATACACACATGCTAGAGCAATGAAACATACATCAGATACGTGATGATAGTGCAGAAAACCACAACAGCAACTGTATGATGCGTGGGGAGGAGGTAGGTACAGTGGTGCGGGGTGATCAAGCATTTACAATCTGGGTGGGGGACAAGCTACTCTCGGATGACCTCTACTCTCGACCGTTAAGGTAGCTGTTAAATGCCGTCCATATGTTCTTGGGGTCGGAATGTGTAGGGAGCGTTACAAGGTACTCTTCTTCACAGTTTTGGGACCATGTAAGCAGGTTCAACCATTTCTGGAATGTTGGGTGGTGAGGGGAGGGTTCTTCAAGCTTTTGAAGTATACATTTCTTGGCCACAATGCAGCTGATATTGAGGATTTTCGCCATGCGTTTCACATCGTCGGCTTCCCACACCCCAAACAAAATCCCCAGAGGGTTAGGATCTATAGTAGTGTCAATCACCTCAGCAAGTGTCTCTAGAATTTTCCCCCAAAATTCCCGCAATTTATGGCAAGACCAGAACATGTGCAGGTGGTCGGCCCTCTCCACCCTGCAGTGGGGACAGGAATGTGTAGTGGTATGAGCAAACTTGGAGATCCTGTAGGGGGTGTAGTACAACCTGTTCAGTAGCTTGTACTGCATGGCCCGGTAGCAGAAGTTAAGGGAAACCTTTTGAGTGTGTAAGCACATTCTCTCCCACAATTGGTCGGGGATTTCCCGGCCCAGCTCCTCCGCCCACTCCTCGCGTGCCCTGAGAACATGGTTTGGGGCCTCAGCTTGTGATATCTTGTATAAGGAGGAAACAACGCCACGTGCACCTCCCGAGTTGGCAATGTATGCAATTACTGGGGTGTCGGGGGGTGGGGGGGGGATTCAGCGGGAAATAAGGGCCATGCAGCGCGAAATGCAGCTCGGAGCCTGTAGTATTGCAGGGTCTCCAGGGCGGACCCGGAATGGCCCGGTTTCCATGTCTGAGGGTCGATAAACCTGCCTTCGGGGTAAAAATCTGATAATGCCTGGTAGCCTAGAGTCCCCCAGTGTCGGGCTAGGGCGGTGTCATGTGTGGGCTCTAGTCCGGGGAAGGCCCACACAGGGAGCCATTTATAGTATGGAGGGGATTACCTTGTTTGATGTAGCAGTCGCTTCCAGGCGCGCAAGGTGGTTCCGTCAACGGGAGAGCGGGTAAATAATGCTGATGTAGTATGAGGGACATTATGTTGACACCGGCTGCTGCTAGTTTAACATGTGTGCAGACTGGAGAGCCGGGGTACCAGTGGGTGGCGTGTTGGGCTTGAGCCGCAGTCCAATAAAGAATTAAGTCAGGAGCAGTGAACCCCCCCCTTGTTTGTATGGGAGCGCCATATCGGTCCATTTCTTGCGCACTGCGCCGGAGTGCCACAGGAACTGTGCGCATGATTTGTGCAGTCTTATGAAGTATTTCTCCCCGGGCCATATCGGCACGTTAATGAAAATATAGAGCAACTTGGGAAGTAGGACCATCTTGACAATGGAGAGCCTTCCGGCCAGCGACAGAGGAAGGGGGCGCCAGCGTGTCATTTTAGTCTCGGCTAGCTGTGCTGCAGCCAGTTAGTTATCTGCAAGCAGGGTGGACTTGGTTAGGGACACCTGGACTCCTAGGTATTTGATTCCCCCGGGGGACCAGCAGAGAGGATATTTGGTAGCAGGCTGTTGGGTGGAGGCAGGGAGCGGGAAGACCTCGGATTTAGAGTAATTAATTGTGAAGCCTGAGTGGGTACCTATGCGCGTAATGTCCCGTAGTATGGGGTCAAGGTGAGTGACATGGTCCCTAATGTCCCATCTGCATAGAAGGATATGATCTCGGGATTATCTTTCAGCCTTATCCCCCTGTGAGAGTGGCGTGGTCGAGTGTGGTCAGCCATTGGCTCTATCACTAGAGCAAAAAGGATCGGGGAGAACGGGCAGCTCTGGCGGGTGCCCCTGCAGAGTGTGAACAAAGCGGATGTAAGGGAGTTGACCCAGACCCTGGCCACTGGGGAGGTATATAGTAACTTAATGTATCCGATCATGTTGGGACCAATGCCCATCGTCTCCAACACCAGCCACATATACTTCCAGGATACCATATCAAACGCTTTCTGGGCGTCAAGAGTGACCGCAACGGCGTGGGCTCCCTGGTCGATACTGGACATCACGTTAAACAGCCGCCTGATGTTATGAGAAGGAGACCTCCCTGGTACAAAGCCTGCCTGGTCTTCATGGACCACATGCGTCATAAGCGGGAGGAAACGGTTTGGTATCACCTTGGCGAAAATCTTAGTATCAAGGTTCATGAGGGAAAGTGGTCTATATGAGCCACAGTCATTATCGGGCTTGCCAGGCTTCAACAATACCGTTATAACGGCTTCACGCAGAGACGGGGGGAGTATGGACACGCGAAGCGACTCGGCCCAACTTCTAATAGCTTGGGGGCTAATATAGCTATATATTCCTGTTAGAATTCTGCCGTAAGTCCGTCAGGACCCGGTGCCTTGCCCTTAGGTAGGTTCCGAGATGGCCTGGACTATCTCATCCAGGGCAATCGGGGATTCGAGCTGGTCTCTGGTGGAGGAGGAGATGCACGTTGTGGGTATTTGATCGAGTAGTAAGAGGTAAAGTATCTGTTGGGACCCATGATGGTGCTATGCCAGGTGGCCCGTGGAGTGTGTCTCTTGCAACAGCAGTATTTTGCAGCCATGTCTATTGGCATAGACCATAATCTTACAAGCCTTGGTATGGTTACTCAGCCCCCGGACATTCCAGGACATTATGGTAGTGGGCATTTCACTTGTCTAGGGTGCATCCCAGCACAGTTGGCTGTGACTTGCATCTGCGCTTTGTGCGGTCACTTGTAAATCGCTTCAACATCCGTCAGTCTGCCTTTGCCTTTTTCAATATAACTCCCGCGCCCTCACCGCCCAATAATAACCAGCAGCACCCATTCCCATCCTTTCACACCCCCCTCTGGCATCCCTCAAAGAATGGGTGCCAGCGGGCCGATCCCAACGTGGACCGGCCACCCCTTTGGCCCAACGGGGGCCCACACCAATCAAACATTCCAACATGAGTTTGCAACTGCAGTGGGGTGCGCCATTGCCTGGTTGCCGGCAGAGCAAAGTGAGGATGAATATTAAGGTACCACCGGCTTAGTAGGTGTATTGATCATATTATTTTCCTTGAAGAGCATATGGGCCGGTGGGTGAAGGTGTTGCACAACTCAGTGCCGCCTTGCAGTTGAGCCGGATATCATAGAGCGGTTTCGGTGGCGGACCGTGCAGCACAGCAGGACGGGTAACAAAGACAGAGGTCGTTAGATCACTGATGACCGGGAAGGGGGACAAGAGGCGGATCAGTCATTATCCATGTCCATGTGGTCCCCAGAAGGGTTGTTGAGCGGTATCTGTGCCTCTTTGAACTTCACTGCCTCCTCGGGGACCGTGAAAAAGTATAGTTTCCCTCCGAATGTAAGCTTCAAACGTGCAGGGAACAGCATTGCATAGGGGATATTTAGTTCTCGTAGCCTTTTCTTGACCCCTAGGAACTGGCGCCTCTCTTGCTGCACCCCCATCTGTGGGCGCGCTCCACCGTGAAGTAGGGGGAGAAAGCAGTATTGTTGAGCAGCTCCTTTAGCAGATCTTGCACCGCCGATTCCATGCGGCCCTTGAGGGCATTTTCAGGGACTCCGATTATGCGTACGATGTTCCTACGGGACCTCAATTCCAGGTCGTCGCATTTGGCCTTCACAGCTTTCATGTCCCGGCTGAGGGTGGTGACAGTGTCCTGGAGGGTATGTATATTGTCTTCATTGGTACTTTTTCGTGTTTCTGCCTCTGATTCTAGTGCCAGCGTGGTCTAGTTGAGATTTGAGCAACGCCACATTAGCGTTGATATCATCAAGTTTTTCATAAAAAGAGGTGAAGTTCTTTGTCATGGAATCAAGTATCGCCGCAAGGTCAGGTGCCAGGGCAGGTGAGAGTGAGGCGGAGTCCTCATGATTAGAGGGTGCGTGGCCTTGGTCGGATTTTGGGGTTGCTTTAGTGAACTTATCCATGGCCCCTGTCTTGCTGGCGCCCCGGGATCTGAAAGACATGACAATGCAGGTGGATGTGAGGTGTTTGCCGCCAGTAGGTGTCCAGGTGTTGCAGTAACGCAGGCACGCGAGTAGGGACCAGTGGGTATATTGAGGCCTCGTGGCAGTGAGGCACGTAGCACTGTGGAAGTACACCTGCGTCTTGATGGGTGAATGAGGTTGGCACACTAATTGTGCGCCTTCTACAGAAAGGAGCAGATGTTCCAATGTTGTGTTGCGGGTAAAACAGTGAGTTAATGCTCAGGCGATTATGGTGAGGGTGGGGGCCAGCAGGAGAGGCGCACTGGCAACCTCAGCACTGCCACTTGTTTGACCGAGTGTCCCACCGATGGTATTGCCCCAATAGGGAGCCACGTATGCTGGAGCAATGTCTGGCACTGCAGGTAGCTGGGTAATGGCAAGCCCCCCAGGACCCAGAGTCCGCCTCAATGAAGGATGGGAAGTTTGGCATGGCTGCCCAAGCCCCAGCTCGGCGGCCCGGGACGGTGGCTGCAGTCTGCAGGCAGCCCACGCGGGGTCAGCAGTCAATGTTGTGCTCCTTGCCCAGTGAAGAGTGCGGTATGGAGTGGCTGCAGGGCTATTTGGGTGCAGGGGCACAGCTGGGGAGATGCCAGCAACAGTTTATGGGGAGGTCCCCAGCACCCACTTTGCAGCCATGAGGGCGGCCGTGCCCGTGTCTTACGCAGCGTCCAACGATGGTGCAGGAGGGCCCCCACAGCAGCAGCTCCGAGGAGTGATGATGTGCTGCGGGTCGCGAGGTAGCTGTGCGGCGCCCGCAGCGCACAGGCGCCGGCCACACGCTCCCGCAGTGGCAAGGATCAGGGTGGGTAGCCTGCCAGGTGCCCCGGGCGGGACTCGGGTACATCGTTTGTAGAGGGGGCCGCGGGGCGGCTCCAGCCCACCCCGCTAGGCGGCACAGTCCGTCGGATCGGTGGGTCCCGGCAGCAAGGGCAGCAGGAAGACAGCACGGGTACCGCGACTTGCAGGCTGTCCTCGGGCGGAGGGCTCTTCTAGTCCCGCTCCGGCAAGCGCGGAGGAGCAGACAGGCGGCCCCGGCTGGGGCACCGCTCCAGGGTGCCCCACGCGGGTCTCGTCGGGATAGGAGGGCCAGGGCAGTGCGTTCTGGCGGGCAGCCACTCGTGGAGACTGTAGGTGGGACAGAGGCCGGTCTCACCCGCGGGACCACGCGGAGCAGGCCGCACCATGGGCAAAACATCAGGTGTCCGTAACTCGGGCTCCATGTGCCGATTCTGCTCAGAATTGCAGGTGCGTGGAAAGGAGGGCACCGGCAGTCTGCTTGCGAGGTGATGGCCGGGAACTCTGCGGATGGGCGCCGATATTTTACGGATACGGGTAGGCAGTCCCAGAGCTCACGGGGTAAGCAGCCATTTTCTGGGCTGCTCAACAGCGCCCCCATCGATCCCTGTGGAGTAGTTGTGAGAGGGCCTTCAGGTTTCTCGCAGTGCTCTTTAATACTTCATTGCAAATTATGCTCCTCTCCTTCTGAATAAACTTTTTCAGAAGGACCGCCTTTTTGCCACTCTCGTTTCTCCACTGCACAAGGAACCAAATACTGATAAGGATAGAGTCTTATTCTGCTTCTTTCTTGGCTTTGGCAATGTGTGGTTATATCAGCTGTTGTGTTTCACAAAGTATGAATAACAAGTTTCACAACCATTGAGCCTTCCATCACTCCCCTTTCACCTTTGGCAATATCTGTTGGACTAGAATTGCTATGTTTTTGGTTTCTCTTGGCTTGGGTAGTGGATGTATGCATTAGCTTTTAACAAAGTTAAAATACCTTCAGCTATCCCTCCACAAATACTTCCCCTCTCGAGCTCTTTGTTCCTCTACCTCTAACTCCCTGACGGTCAGTAATTTTTCAAAAAAACGAGCTGGGGGTAGATCTCTTTCTTCGGCTGGGGCTTCCCTCTGGAACAGCCTTCCTGCCACTCTAAAACTTGAGAAGAACAATCTCTGGTTCCGGAAGCACATCAAGACCTTCCTCTTTTCTTCTGCCTTAGCTCCGCCTCTCCCCTGCTGATCTGTTCTTTTGGCACCGTGCACATGGCCAACCTCTGTCCTCTGGGACCAGGTACCTGCTCACCCTGCCACCCTCCCACAGTGCCTCCGGGCCACCCCTTGCACTGGGGTCTGTATCTGTACCAATACACCCCCCCCCCCTTTTCTTCCTGCACTTATCAGACCTACCCTGTCTGCTGCCGTAAACCTAGCACTTGCAAATTGCTGGCTGCACTACCACAGTTTGTTGCCTTTATTATTTATTTATTATTATTGATCTGTTTCTCCTTTGCTTCGCTCTTTCCACTTCTCACCCCTTCCATGCACTTTTCCGCTCCCCCATGCACTTGCGCGTTCTCAATGTCACTGGGCCTAGTAAGATTGTTGTTTCGTTCTCCCCTGTTCTCCTCCCTTGCCTTGTCGCGCTCTGCAACACTTGTGTATGAGCGCAATAGAAATAAAATATCAATATCAATAAAGTTGCCCCATCGGGTTGTTGAACTCTCCATAAACTCACATGCATAGAGTTACAGTCATTTGGCTTTAACAAATACAAATTTAGCTGCTTTCTCATAACTGCTAACACCTTTTCCACTCATACGCTAGTGAAAGCGCTTGCCCTGAACACGTGAGCAGTCTTAGAGCACTGCGGGGACACTTTGCATTTGTGAACTCACCGGGGTAAACTGCATGCTTTCGATCCTCACAGCGTTCCTCGATCCTCACAGCGTTCGCAGGTCTTCTGCTGAAGTGGCTCTGCAACCCGGCGAACAGCTTCTCGTGGTCCGCCTTTGCCCGTGCCACTCATTACCGGAGCTTCCTTTGCTCATGAGCCTCTCCGGTGCACACCAGTCACCGGAGACATCCTCTCGAGAGGGAAAGCGTCCCTCGCTTTTGCTTCCTGCTGCGCAGCCTCGGCACAACAAGTCTTTAAAGGGCAAGCGTCGCTCTTGCACGCATCCTGCTGCACGACCTGTGAAATTGGGACAACTAGAGGCATAGACCCTTTCCACAACAGCCACTGTCTTTGGCTTCACAGCGTCCCGGCATCTTCTCTCTCCTCCAGTCCCAACTTTGGCTGCATTCAAGGTCTGCATGGCTCTTCCTGCTCACTCTGCTCTCATCCTACTGCCTGCACCTGGGTGGGCCTTTTAAGCCTCCCAGTCTACCTCAGGTGTGGGTCATTTACATTACTTAGTTGACCACTCTAGCAGCATTGTTCCTCTTCAGCCCGCTTCCTCGGGGAATTATGGGACTTGAAGTCCTGAGTGACATAATTAGTTTTTCTCACATCTTCGGTTAGGCAATAAGCCATTAGAAGATTGGGGTTTTGGGGAAAGTTAAATAAGGGTGTTTCACATTCCTCCTGACCTGCTTCCCCTCCCATGTGATCCTCTTGCAGAACACCACCCCCCGGGTTGGGATCAGAAAGCGCCTGCCTTTCCCTGGCCACATGAAGGGTCCCAGGCCAGATCTTCTGGGGGAATCATTCCAGATTCATCACATTTCCCACTCTCACATCGATAGATTGTGTCCCATGTGCAACAAAAGAAGTTGCCAGATGAGGGGGGAGACTGTAAACTCCAGTCCATTTGCACATCCTACAGCAAAGGGTTATGGGCGGCCAGGACCTTTGTTTCAGAGAGAGGGCTAATTTACAATAACTAATGGAGATATGGCAGGTGAATATGATGGAGGGTAGGATACAAGTGGGACCGGAACGCCTGTCACGAAAAACCCCGCTCAAACAACCCAGTCCACCCCGACTCCTACATACACAGCCCAGACCACCCTGCAGCAAACCACCCCGCAGCATGATACCTGTGTCAGGAATCCCTCTCGGCTGTGCCCATCCAGATCCCGCTGCACCAGGAGTCCCGCGCTGGGGAAGCAACGCGCAGGATCCTGGCGGTCGTGGCCACGATGGAGCTGGGGGAAGCCAGGCTTCGCCGGCACTACTTCCTGGTCATGTGTCACTCGGCATCGCTCACGTGACACCAAGAGACCATTCCGCCCAGCCAACCCTGTTGACACTTCCTGGTCAAACAGGTCACGTGACACGCAACGCCACTCACGTGGTTCAATGAGGAAGCGGTCACATGATCGAAGAACCAGCATAAAAGAATGTTGAATCCACTCCTCCACGCTTCTCAGCTGTTCTTCAGCGTTATGAGTGGCGTTTGTTGTGCTTGGATCCTGTTTTCTCGGCTCTTGGACCTTGTTTTTTCGTGTTACCGGATTGCCTGTGCCTTGGATTTGTTGCCTTGGACATTGCTTTCATGGACTTTGGACTTCTTGGTTATGGATATTTGGACTACTCTCTTGGATTCCTCATTGGCTCCAGTTTGCTTTGGACTCTAGCTGTGCTCTGCATCAGGTGCTCCAACCTCAAAGGGGATTAGGGTTTCAGTATCCTCCTGGTACTTCACCCCCATCATCCATAATCATTGGACTACGTGGAGTCTTCAATCCTCTCCCATCCTGCAGTTTAGGTAGGTGTTGCCCACTACTCCTATTTTGACCCTATCTGTAATTCTTGGCCTTGTACTTACGTTTGCCTAACCTTTTTCCTTGCAGCTACCTGGTACCCGTGTTCCTGCCCCTTCGCACCTGTGGCCTCAATAACTTGTTAGGGAGTATCTCTTATTCCCACCTGACCGGTGCTTGGGGACGGAGGTATTCATAGACATCGCAGAGCCTTGGCGTGACACCGCCACACAGTAGATAGTTCACAGACTTGCAACACACACTATACATCATTTATTATCATATGTATTAATTGATGTGCACTTCAAGGAGAGTGAGGTTGGCGGGTCAAAGTAGAGGGAGTATGAGATAGTAGGATTCTGATGCCCATGCTCTGAAAAGGAGTGGTTTGTTAGAGCAGTCTTGAAGGCTTGTTTGTGGTTATGTTCTTTATATCAAGCCGTAGGTAGGGAGATACAGTTTAGGGGCAAGAACTTCTGGATCTGCGAAAGGACTACTTTACAATAACTAATGGCGATATGTCAGGCGAATAAGAGGGAGGGAAAGATTCAAGTGGGAGTTCACAGACTGGCAGAACATATATACATTTTTATTTTGTTCTTGTTATGGCTGAATACAAATTTCATCCTTTTTAACACAATTAAAATATTTCAATTTTCTAAGTCACAATTACAATTCTCGACTTCCTTAAAAAAAGATGGAAAACAAAATATAAAAAATCACACTAAACATACATTTACCATTTTGAAACCATCATCCTGTTATCCTGTTAAGCTAATCAACTAATGTGCTGATTAATAATTGGTAACCCTAAAAACAAATTACAATAATATCTATCTTATTTCAAACATCAGTTAATAAAATCTTTAAAGATACAGTTGCTAAAATAAATGAGATGTGCTGTCCGCTAATAATTATCACTCATAAATGACCTTCTGTTAAAAATCTATAATCCCTATAGTATTGATATTAAAACAATTTCCTCAATTTTAACAGATTTGGACAAGATACCACAATGTGCCTCAATGTTTCTATTTCCTTGTGGTTTTGACAAAATTAACGTAATCTCTGATTCAATGACCAGTTCAACCTTACACCTAAAACTTCATTTGTCTGCCATAAATTAAAACGAAATCTTAAGAAGCAAGAGCGATAATTTGGACATGGAAATTTCATTAAGTTTAAAGGAGTTTAATTCATTGCAGTGATTTCAAATTGACTTTTTTTTTTAAAGTATTTCATTGGCATGTCTTCTAAATTACAAAAATAAGTTACCCTCCTTCTCCCTTTAATTCTTTTACACCCCCCATTCTCCTCAACCCTCCCCTGCCCATTTTGACAAGTATCCATATCGCTAGTGCCGAATGTACAGCCGTCGCACTATATATCAACATTCCTAGTTGCTCAAGCAATGCCTAATATACGCAGTTTCTGTGGGCAGTACATTACATTATAGTCCTTATGTTAGAAGTCTAGCACTTCTTTCCAGTACTCCCCCCGTATTGAGTATGTCATCCATTCCATCGCAAAAACGTTCCAGACTTGTGAACCATTCCGTGATGTATGGGGGTTCTTTAGTTTTTCCACTTTTTAGCCATCGCTAACAAAGCTGCCAATTGCAATATTGCATATGCCTTCTGTGTAGCTTTCGGTTGCTGGCTAAAGTCTTCTTCCATCAACATTAAAAGGCATGTGCGTTGCGATCTAACCTTTTGCAGGGGAAACATTTCTAACATATATTTGTTCACTGCCGAATTTGAGTCAAAGCTGGGTAACTCCATCATACATGTTCCCATTGTCCCACCCCTCTGCATTCCCTTTAGCATTTGTCAGTCAATGATAATTTCATTTACCCCAAACGTGCCGGGGTATAGTTCCATTGCACCATTATTTTGAACCAGAATTCTCTGATCTGTATTGATCTAGTGAGTTTGGGAATTATTTTCCATAGATTTGCCCATTCCAAGTCTGAAATATCTTCCCCCAGGGTTGTTTGTCAGGATTGCCTATAGCTAGATGTCACTTCACCTTCCGCACAACTTATGTAGATTCAGAATAAGGGCTTTGTCCCCCGAATCTGAGATTAAAACGTTTTCTAGGGGTGTTAACTCTCTTACCGCTGCATCATGGACCGGCGGGGAGAGAATCCAGTGCATCACTTGAAAATATTGAAATCTAGACTTTTCGGATAGGCCCTGCTCTTGTTTACATTGTGTGAATGGTTTAACCTCCTCCCCCTGAAACATATCTAGGTTTTACGCAGCCTGCCGGTTTCCATTGCTTGAATGCATTGGGCTCTTGGCTCGGGGTAAATTGCTGATTAAAGAATAAGGGGGTGAGTGGGGAGGGATATGTAGTCCAATTGTACTTTCTAACTGCTGTGTCCCATATTTCCTCTGTAACTCCTGTTATGTCGCTCGTGTGTATGTTAGCAGTGCGTTATTTTTTTGGGAGTACTTTCCGAAGTTTAGGTCCTCCCACTGCCTGTTCCATCTGTATCCATCTTTTCTCCGACTCACTCATAGACCATTCCTTGATTAACCGTATGTGGGCTGCGTGGTAGTATTAAAAAATAAATTGGAAGTCCCACCCTACATCTTTCTTTGGTAGCATTAGTGTGCTCCGTGCGACCCGCTGGGTTTTATTCTGCCATATGCCACAGATGTGGCTCTGTGTAGTTAAGGATATGGGTACCCTGACCGGCAACACTTGAATAGATAGAGCTTTGGGGAGGGTGACCATTTTTTATTGAGTTTATTCTACCTAACCATGAGATAGTAAGTGGAATCCCACCTCTTTAACTGTTCTTCTATTACTTTTAGTAGTCTGGGATAGTTGGCTACGTTTAAACCTTTGCGTTTAGAGGTTATTACCACCCCAAGTAATTTGATTCCCGCTGACGCCCATCCCAGTTATGTATGTTCTTGTAGGTCCTGTACGATTTCAGATTTGGTTATATTAATCTTCAACCGTGCCACCTTACCAAAGTTCTCCAGTTCCAGGGTAGCTATCGGCATATAATTAGCTGTGTCCGTTACCATAAGTAACATGTCGTTGGCATATGCCATGATTTTTTGGGGATGCCGCCGAAGTCTATCCCTTTTATGTCCGTTGTCTGTCAAATTTTAGTCAGTAGTGGTTCTAAATGAAGTGCATAGAGCAGGGGTGACAGTGGGCAGCCTTATTTGGTTCCTCGTTGTAAATAAATAGGAGTGGAAATATGACAGTTTATTGATAACGTTGCAGATCGGTTATCATAATTAGCTTTAGAATTTCGGTCCAAATCCCATCTTGCTTAAAGTTAAAAAAAGGAATGACTACTCTACACGGTCAAAAGCCTTTTCGGCATTGATGGAAACAAGTACTGCTCAGATCTGTTTCTTTTCCACTTTCTCCAAAACATGGCGCACACTTCTGATATTGTTGTGCGTCTGCCTATGTTTTATGAAACCTGTTTGGTCTGGATGAATTAGAGAAGGCATAAGATCCACTAAGCGATTAACCAGTATCTTGGTAAAAATCTTTGCATCTATGTTTATTAAAGCTATTGGACAAAGCGATCCAAAAATAGTTAAATCTTTACCAGGTTAAGTGACACCACCACCACCACCCTCTTCCCTGCCCTAATCCATTTCTCCCCAATACCTCGCCCTTCCCCACCAAACAACCATACAAGAAAGTATGTGGGAAAAATAAAGCATCAACCACATCTAAACTTAAGTAGCTCCCAGTCGCCCATGACCCGCACACCCTCACAATCCACCAGCTCTTAATATCCACTGCGATCATAGGCCCCTCCGTACATCGAGGCTCAGATCTAGATTACCACGACATCCCACAGACACACTGCCTATTTTAGGGAAAGCTAGACTTCACAGGCTCGCCTCTGGACTGTCCAAAAACCACACCCGCTGCAGCTCACCCAAACAGTACCATAAAGAACAGAAACCAGGTTGTGTCACACAGCACAATCTTCGCTTCAGAAGCATAGCCAACACACCCACTCCCTCACCCCAATCTTTACCCAAACCCGCTCAACTCCTACTCTCACAATCACCAGTCAAAAATACACATATGCTCAAAGGCGCACTGATCAACGTGCGCTCCCTAGGACCCCATGCCATTGACATTCACAATCTTACCCTAGACAAAAATTGGACTTCCTAGTCCTCACAGAAACCTGGCTCCACCAAGCATCTGGACCTCTAGTTCACAATGAATATAGCAGACGACTGCATCAATGCTCAAGGAGGTGGCGTCGCTATCATTGCCAAAACTAGTCTAAATCTGAGAACATGCCCCATGGACTCCATAGAGGGATACGAATAATTGCTGCACCTAAAAATCTTAACAGATCCTAAAACAATGTTTAACATCCTTGTCCTCTATCGAGCCCCCAACAAGCATAGCCACCCTGAAATGGATAGTCTGCTAGTCATCATACCTTCTCTTAAAACCAATACCAAGTTCATAATCCTAGGGGACATTAACTTGGGGTTCAGTGACGCACAAGATCACAAAGCAAGCACATTTTGCACAGCAATGCACGACATGAACTTCACCCAACTGGTGACGAAACCCACCCATGTCAAGGGGAACATTCTGCATTGGATTTTGACCCTGAATGCCAGCTTGACCATGGACACCAACACAGGTATCAACTGGTCAGACCACCACCTTATCTGCTTTGCTCTATCGACATCAGAGAAACATACCACCCACACGAACCCAACAAACCCCATAGAAACCAGAAACACACGGAAGCTCACAGCTGAGAGCCTCGCCCCAGCCCTGGCAGAAGCCCTCTCCACTAGGATACTCACAGACCCTAAGGCTGAGCCCAGCAGCATCTCTTGTGCTTACCACAACGGTGTAAAAAATACCATTGAATTCGTAGCCCCCTTCATAACCAAAATACCTCGCCCAACCAACCACACCAACTTTTGGTTTAACCAAGAACTGATCACCGCTGACGGCAAAAAGGAGCTCTGGAACATGCTCATAAAAAAAAATCGCCCAGCACAGATTTGGCTAATTCACTGCAGAAAATGATTATAAAGTACAAAGAATCTGTCATAGAACACAAAGCCAATGACCTGAACTCTCGCATTAATAATGCAGCATCCAACTCGAAAGAACTCTTCACGATACTAAAAGAATTGGAAAATCCTACTCCCATCACTAATACTATGCCAGTCACTAAAGAATGGTGTGAAACCTTTCAGAAGGCACTTGCTGCCAAAATATATAAATTACAAGACAAGATTCTAGCCAAACAAAAAATCCTAGCCAACAATAGCTCCTCAAAATTACCCCAGGACTCTAAGACAGTCAAACCTGAACTTCAATTCAACTTTGCTCAAGTCAACCAAGCTCGGGTCCAGGAGCTTATAGCAGGGCTCAAACCCTCAAATTGTAAAGGAGACTGCTTTCCAGCTAAACTAATCAAACAGTGCGCCCCCTAACTCTCCCCCATCATTACTAACTTTGTTAATGCCTCCTTCAGAACAAATCCAGTCCCCACCAGTATTAAGGAAGCGTGGGTCACGCCACTTTAAAAATTACTGGCGTTGGATTCTTCGGTACCCACCAACTACCGTCCCATTACCACAGTCCCCTGCCTCTTGAAGATAATAGACAAAATCATGTATACCCGAATCCAATCACATCTTGAAGCCAATAACTAACTTGGAACCAGACAATCTGGCTTTCCGGCCCAATCACAGTACGAAAACGGCGCTACTGGATCTTCAAATCCAAATGGATTCCATCAGGGATTCGGGCAACCTCTGTATTCTACTCCTACTAGAGTTATCGGCTGCCTTTCATTTGGTGGCCCACGATAAGCTATGTACTACACTGGCAGAAAACTTTCATCTCTCCCAAGATGCCACATCATGGGTTAAATCTTTCTTAGCAGAGCGAACATCCAGAGTTACATTAGGCAATGTCTCAGCAGATCCTATTCCAGTACCCATCGGAGTACCACAAGGTTCTTGCCTGTCCACCTACCTTATACAATGCCTAGACTAAGCTCCTCTTCGCTGCCCTGGATGCTATGTGTGTCATCTACACAAACTTTGCTGATGACACCCAGATCCTAATACCTATCTCAGGGAACCACGAGCAAGACACAATACTAGTAAACAAAATCTACAACATAATACAGAAGTGGATGGCAGTCAACAGTCTTTGCCTCAATGATGAAAAGACAGAGCTCCTCATTGTTGGCGCTCCCTCAAATCAAAATCTATGCGCTCCACGCTAACTACTCCACGATCACCATTGATGGCACTCGTATCCCTATCCTCAACCAGACTAAAACTCTGGGGGTGTACCTTGACTCAAACATAACCATGACAAAGCACATCAACTCACTCTCCTCGGCTACTGCATACACAGCCAAGCTAATCTTACTCCGTCGGCAATTTCAGACACCGCAAAACTGCATCACCCTCGCCTGTGCATTATACTATCTAAACTAGATTATTGCAATGTGCTACTCCTAGGCGTGTCCAATGCCAACCATGACAAATTACAACTTCCACAAAATAAAACCCTAAGAGCAGCCCTTGGCATCAAAAAACATGACCATATCTCAAAGATCAGAAAGGAACTCCATTGGCTACCCATGAAGTCAAGAATCCTATTCAAAACGCTGCGCATCACACATAAATGCTTGATAAAGACCGCCCCATCTACCTCACTAACACAGTGACGACCAAGACTTCGACAAGAACACTAAGATCAAACTATAGTTCCCAACTCCAAGTCCCTCGTTACAAACATTTGAGAGCAGAAAGAACTAGCTTTCAGTTTCTAGCACCTAAAACATGGAACTCCCTCCCGGTGACCTTGAGAGGAGAACCTGCTCATTCTAGTTTCAAAAAATCATTAAAGACCTGGCTCTTTAACAGAGATTAGGGTAGAACCGCTCCCCTTACTAGAAACCAATGCTTAGACAATCCTGTGTAACCAACTTTTACTGTGTGACTTTAAAAAAGATCTGTCTTCTCAGATCATCGCTTTTGACTATTATCTATGTAACCCTGCCCAGACTATAACTTGTTTTGTAAATTCAAAATTATGCTATTTGCCGCTAACCTTGTATCATTGTCTCCCTCCATGTAACCTTGTAACATTGCTTCCACTGTAACCAGAAATGTAAAGCCTTCTGTAACATACGCTGTGATACCAAAGGGTTTGGGCGTACAATAAATGCCATAAATAAATAAATATTACATTACATCTGGCATATCTGGGGCTCTAGATTGGTACCATCAAGGGATACCTGGCAGCGCTTTCTATTTTTAAGCGCACTTCGCAGGTAGTCTCCTACTTTGAGATTCCTCTAGTAGCATAATTCTTAATGGGATTAACTAATGTTTACCCTCCGACCCCGTTCTAAGTCCTACTATGGGATCTCAACGTGGTGTTAAACTACTTAATGGGAGCTCCTTTTGAGCCTCTACATTCTTGTCCATTAAGACTTCTAACTCTGAAAACTGTAGTCTTAGTGGCAATTACATCAGCTCGAAGGGTGAAGTGAGCTACAGGCTTTAACCTGCAAGCCTCCTCATAGTGTCTTTCATAAAGACAGAGTGGTACTAAAAGTGAAGCCTACGTTTCTCCCCAAAATTGTTTGAGTTTCATATTACTCATAACATTACCATCTTGTTATCCTCCACCACATCCGGGAAAAGAGGAAGAACGACTTCACAGACTTGATCCTAGACGTGCACTGAGCTTTTACATCTCCAGATTGGCAAACTGCGGCAGAATGACCAGTTATTCGTGGGATATTCAGGTCACAAATTGGGACTGGCCATCACCAAGCAAACTATCTCCATGTGGATTATATTAGCTATGTCGGATTGTTAGAGACAGGCAGGCAAAGACCCCCCAGAACATCTAAGAGCTCATTCAACCAGGGGTGTTGCAACTTCGTCTTTGTTGCAGAGGGGAGTTCCGATAAAGGATATATGTGCAGCTGCCACATGGTCTGTGCACACCTTTACTAAATACTACAGTTTAGACTCCTCCACGAGCAAAGATTCTGCTTTTGGAAAAGCAGTATTGCACTCTGTGCATACATGAGCACATTCATTTTTACTCCCTCCTCCAAATTATGTAAACTGCTTTGGGAGTGTATAAAAAATGAGGAATACGTGGACACAATCCATTCGAAGAACAAATTACTTAGCCATGGCCACGTTCTTTCGACTGGATGTTCCTTCCACGTGTTCCTTATCACCCCTCCTATCCTTCCCCGCAGTAAACTTCTTGCGGGGGAGTAACCGTCAATCACAAGGTATTACTCCAGTTGTCAAAACGGAACTGAGGCCAACTGGCACTGCGTGTGCTACGTATACCTGCGGTGACATCGACGTTGATATGGAGGCCGCCGAGTGACATCGGCTCGACCACGCATCGACGCACAGCGCCCTCTGCTGAAAAAAGGTTTGAGGCAGCAAGCTGGATATTGGAAATATCAAAGATAAGGAATACGTGGGAGGAACATCCAGTCGAAAGAACGTTCCCATCGGTAGTAACTTGTTTTTTGCAAAGCAGAGGAGTTTCCACTCATAGCTCTTGGTAGCTAAGAGCTGGTTTCTGTGGTTGCGCTGCGGGAAAAATCCTGCCTATGTGTACTTTTGTCTTTCTCAGGCTGGCCCGTGCCATTGCGTTTGTCCCCCTTATTTTTCCGATGGGTTTAATTAGGCTTGCTCCCGCCGGCCATGATTTCAGCTAAGATTAGCTGCGAAGCCCGTGTGGGGGGGTTTTCCTCAGGTGGACGTCTTAGTAACAGAGAGGGTAGGATGGGGTTCAGCATGGTTTGCACTTCCACTTCTTGGTGCCGCTGGGGTGGGAGACCGATGTGGCCCTTTCCTGGCATCGGCTGTGCTCGGAGGGTGGCTGCTTTGGTCTCCAGATCTTGTGTTGGCCTCTTTGCTCAGGATGGAGCGATCCGCAGCACGTCCTTTCTATTCGGCAGCCATCTTGGAATCCAAATTGACAATTTTTGAATAAGTTATACAAATTACATTCCTCCCTCGTTGTTCTCCAATCATAAAACCACAGATTCTGTTTTGCACGGTCAGGGCCGGACAACAGTAGATGTAATGAGATATCCTCCAAAGACATTATTTCCAAACTATATGTCTTCCATGATTATAATGCGCGATCTATGTGATCTTGGAACAGCTGGGCAATTAAAGGAGTTATTGATTTCATATCTTGCTAGCATAAAATACAATTTCTGAATTATGCCAAGGCTCGCCACTTAACCATAATGTCATGATGCCTACCCCCGGGCATCTGGACCAAGCCCATCCGCCCCGGAAGCAGGCATCCAGACATTTTGTAAAACCTCAGAAGCCCCGGCTAGGGGCTATCTGGGTTCAGTCCTGGCACCTCAGGCGCCAGGCTCATAGTAGAAATCAGTCCTGGCGCCTAAGGCACAAGGCTCATAGTCATCACTTACCTCAGGCAGACCATGCTGAACATGCATCCAGGCCAACGTGAGACCTGGAAGGGACTATTTTTCTGCAAGGACTATTTTTTACTCGGGTGTGTTTCTAGGGACTTCTTACCTGGGACTACCTTTGAGGCTATTTAAACCACGCCCGATCTACAACACACGCTTCGCGTTATTCTGCATTCTGCAGCGTAACGCTCACAGTGCCTGCGAACCTGCATCCAGTCTTCTGCCATGCCCGCCTCGCATCTGGAGCTCCTAGAAGAAAGGGGAAAAAAGGAGAAGAGGTTAGGTTACGGACATTAATCTGATTCCTTACCTGATTCAGGGTCTAGCACCATTCCGAGCCTGAAGGGACATACTTCGACACGCTTCGATTCGCAGCTGCAGCGCCGCTCCATTCTCACCAGTCCACTGCATCTTCGACTCGGCGCTGCCTCCATCATTTTCTTCGGCGATCCTCAACACCTGGGGGGAAAAAAGACAAAGGAATAGCGAAGTGAGCCTAGAGAGACTACAAAGACAATCATTTTACCACAAGGCTTACCTGATTTACCACCGGAGGCATTATCCTTCAATACGCCGCATTCTTACGCCGCATCTATGAAAGAAGGACAAAACAACAAGTTAAACTCACGCAACTTTACCGGATAGTGTTGGGTAATACAGACTCTTACCTGAACGCCACCAGCAACCTCCAGACAGTATTTGTTGCCGCAAAAGCACCAAGGGGTACAAGAGTGAGCATTGGACTTATTGAACTCTTTAAACTTGGTAAACTCCGGAGTCAATAATCTTCCAGAACTCCAATACCCCAAACCAGTGAAGTAACTGGTATCTACGCCCCCCTGCAAGCCACGCAGGATGGAGAGCTCCTCCATTAAAAACATAAGGTGAGGACACTAAGTGAGAATATCGGAGGTGGCCAGCAGGGAGAGCGGGAGCAGTGGGGAGGGGTCTGCACTCAAATCCACAGGACTAAATCCCTTTCTCCATCTACAGGAGAATATTCCTACGAGTCAAGCACACGAGACTAGGCGGATCCGTCCAGACAGCCACCTTCGTCCTACGCTTCACGTTGGTGGAGGCCGCTGCTGTCCGGGTTCGATCGACGCCCCTGTGGGAACCAGGTGAGCGAAACACATAATCCCTAACGATAATAAGCCCAACTCAAATTGAATGATTTGGACTGGAAGACCCTCTTCCTGAACACGCCTTCTAATCTATTCCAGTCGAGTGCAGTCTCTGCCAACTTCGTCTCTGCCCCATAAATAAGTGTGGGTACCACCTTTTGTTTATTAAAGGTGATAATAGGAAGACAAGAACAGTTACCATATTTCCTCTGGATCATGAGGCCCTGTGCGGCCGCAGTCTCTGCTTTCTGTCTAATATCTGCTCTATATGGGCTTTCTTGGTTATTACTACTCATATTAACCCCCAAATATGTATATTCTTTTACTACAATTAATGGGATTTTATAGAGTAACAAAGTAACAGAAATGTACTTAAAAGCCCTCTTAGGAGTTAAGGCAATATTTGACTTGCCCATATTAATCTTTATTTGTTTCTTTTTTTTATTAGTTTGGTTAAATTCACAACCGTTCAACAAGACAAAAACATACCTAAAATACATTTACAATTCATAAAATACAGAATAAAACAGTAATTTACTTATTTAAACATTTCATTTGAATATAGCCCAGACAAATTGTCAACTTAGATTAAATCAATCTTCATTCACATTTGATATTTAATTTCTTGTAAAAACCTTACAGTATCCAAGACTAATGGTACATAGTTACCAGAATAAATGTGTTCCATACCTTAATGTTCTTGAACTCTTTGAATGATTTATGAATATCATGTTCCTAGCATCAATACATGTTGGACACAATAAAATCAAATATTTTAGGGTTTCAATTTTCATGCTACAAAAGCAGCATATTTTTGCTGCTTCTTCTTACTTCAATCTGGTGCCCATGGTCTCTCTGGTTTGCCAAAGATCAACTTGCAACCTTAAAAACACACGCCGCTTTAAAGTGTATGGAAAAGTGACCAGGTAATTTGGTACTGAATTTAGTACTCTGACCTCATGCAAATAAGTTCTATCACATTTTGTATTTTTGACATTTTGCATTTTACACCAATCTGTTCTACATACCATCTCTTTTGCTTTAACAAGTCTTTCTGATACTGTTTCAACTGATGTACCTGCTTTGTTAAGCCAGAGCATGCTGGCTTTCCATTTCGATGAAAGACTCTATTTAAGATGTTTTAGTAATGCTTGCATGGTGGCGAGTATCAAGTTTGAATGCTCTAGAATGATTTGTCTAAAGAAGCTTAGAATTTCCCATCCGATTCTTACCTCTAAAGAATGTAAACCTAATTCACTTCGTATGACCTGAATCAGTGTTCCTCTGGGAATTACCATGATTTTTTTCTCCAAAACTTGAGCTCAAGCTTGGCCCAGTCCCAATCAATTTTTGTATGAAAAACATTGATCCTACGCCATACGATAGGATAGGTACTACCTTCTATTTATAGAATAATAGCACGGGTTGACATGAAAATCTTCCATGTCTTTTATTTAACAATAAACCTTGAGGTAGCTGTTGTTGTTTTTAGCTTTAAATCCTCTTGATATTGTTTTTCTCTCACAGAATTATATATGAGCACTCCTAAATAGCGATATTGTGTTACTTGGAGCAGAGGTGAATCATACATTCTCATAGTTACATTTTTTTTTTCTTTAACATAAAGCTATTCGTTTTAATATCTTTGATTTCTTTGTGTTGGGTCTAAGGCCATTTGATTGACAAAACAACTCTACTTGTGTTGAATGGTTCTGCAGAGCTATCGGTGTCTGGTCCAAAAGAACCATATAGAAAGCCATTGCAGAGGTTGAAGCCATAGTCTTGGAAGGAAAAGGCTTTAGCTTGACGTAAATATTGACCTAAGTCTGAAATGTAAAGATTGAAAAGAATCAATGCTAAAGTGCACCCTTGTTTTAGGCCTTTAGATGTGTCCATAGGCTTCGATAATTGTCCTTGATGATTCAATTTGATCTGAATTGATGTATCTGTATATGTGTCTTTTACTATTTTAAGTAGATGAACAGACAGTCCGATTTTTTTTTTTAGCTTTGCTCATAATCTGCATCGATTAACAAAGTCGAAAGCCTGTTGAAAATCAGTAAAGGCCAAAAAGACTAGTTGCATTGAGGAGAGCATGTTATCTTTTAATGAATAATATGCTAGTGCATTTAGCTTTATAGATGTCCCCAACCCAGAAATGAAACCAGAATGAAAGAGATCTCTCCTTTTACTTTTATCCACTCAGCTTAGAAGTTGTTATAGAACCAATTTGGCAAACATTTTCCATATAACATCTAAAAGCGCTATCGGGCTAGAATTTGCCGGGTCAGAGCGGATTCCTTTTTTGAAGATTGGAACAATTATTGTTTTTTCCCATGAACTAGGAATTTCACGTGTTTTTAAAACTTGTTGAAATATGGTACAAAGTACAAGTGTCCATTTTTCTGGATGGTTCTTCAACATTTTATTAGACAACCTGTCGGGTCCTGTTGCTCTAGAGTTACTTGATTTTAGGATGATTGTCATAATGTGATCTTTGTCAAAATTCCAAGTCTAGTGCTTACTACTCACAATCACTTCTCGTATTTGACTTTTTTCTTATGTAAACACGATTTGGAAGTGGTTCATCCATTTTCTTCAGCAACTGCATTTGCTTGAACAACAGTCTTATTGCTCTGTAACGGGCCATATGGATTAACTGTTTTTGATGATCAAAGCCTTCAACATGGTTCCAGCGTCTCTTTGCATCATAATCATTCACTGGCTTTTGAGGCAGGTTTTATTTACTTAGTATCAGTTGTTTAATTTTCTTGTGGCCATATATACGTGATTTTTTTCTCAATTGTCTGATTGCTCTTTTAACTTCTTTTTTTCATTTGAATAGATTTGTCAAAAATATAGGTGTGATGCCATCTTGCAGGAGCTCCCTCATATTGTATCGCAAATTGATTAAATGTTAACGGGTAGTTTGGGATTTGTTGATAATTTGCTTTTAGGGCAACGTTCAAATTGGATACTAGCTCTGATGACCATGCAAAACGTTTTGCCCTGATGTCAACTCGCCTCCATATATTTCCTTAGTTGATATGTTCATTGGCAAGTTCCAAACGGTTCAGATGATCGTTATTTGTCTATGTGATTACCTGTAGATCCAATATTCACCCATCTATTCCTCTGGATACAAATAAATAGTCCAGTCTGGACTCTAATGAGCCCCTTGACCAGGTCGGTCTCTGTGGTATGTCTCCTGGAAGTGTTGCATTTACCATCAGTAAATCTCTGCTTTCCATTAGATTCATCCATGCCTTTTGGCTTGGTTCATCATTTATGTTTAGGTTATTTGAACATTGTATGTTTAAATCTCCCTTAATTACGACTCCGATTATCCGAGGATCTTAAGCACATCCATCTAGTAGTGTGGACACTGATCTTAAAAAAAGATCTGTTATCGCTTGGGGTACCATTAAATGTTTATTAATCTCATAAAGTTATTCTTTCTGGGTGTGCCATGAATCCACAACAATTTAGTCATCTGGATCGAGTCATTTGAGGATGACCAAGTGATCAAAAGCACCCTAAACCATTCTTGCATCCTGTAATTAAACCACCCATGGCTCTACCAGCCGTCCCTCTTGTGGGATTTGACTGAATCATTGCGTAGTCATCCATCCATTACGACAAGGTTTCTACTAGAACTCAGCTTTTGAACTGCTGTATCCTCTTTAAGGTTTTCAGATTTCTTTTCTGCTTTTGTCAAATGTCCTTTTTTCTTCGTAACGAAAATTGAAAAAATGGTGTCTTTCTCCTTATGCAAGTCTCCGATCACGTGTGTGTTGTATGATGTTTTCAAATCGACCTGTTCTTCACTTGTCTTCATTTCTTGTGGCATGGAGTTCTCCACTCTCTTGAGGGAGTGCCGAGTGAATGCTGTTGGGCTTTGGCGACCGCTGGTGTTTTTCCTGCTCACTTTGGAACCTTTTTTGTGAACAAAACTCTGTAGGAACGGTAGTAACTACCTTTGGACCATTTGGACTCTAATAATTTTTAGTACTTGGAGATTATCATAATATACATCTCTCAACATACTTTTCTTTTCCTTATACTTTAGCCCGGACCCCTGTCCCCTGAAACAGATTTAACATGGGGGCGTGCGCGCACCAAGGTAGTGCCCAGTGAGTGCTGTTGGGCAGTTAGGTGGGTAGGAGGCGTGGGGGCTACATATTGTTGACTCTGAGGAATCTGTTTCATTGTGTCAGTCATTGTAGCTAGGTTACAGAGAAGTGATCACTATGAGGAAGAAAGGTAGAACCCTTCCGGATCCTCTTACAGCTCTGCTTAGTTTTCCTCATGCCGAAATAGCATGACGCTCGCGATGGCTGTACCCCTTCCACCTTCACCCGTGAGGATGCTGTCTCTTGAAAAACGGCAGGTATGCAAGTGGGGGCTGTGAATGGGATTGTGAACTCCGACCCCGTTTTCGGTCTGGAGGGGGCTGGCAGTTCTCCATTGTGGATGAGACTGCACCGATAGGAGGGGTATTCAGTGAAGGCACAATGACTCAAAATGATCTTTTGAATGGATCCTATTTAGATACGCCCCCAATTTGTTGTGCAGAAGTTTCAATACTTTCGATGCAATTGGCAAAGCGGACAGGCATGAATGATAATCCTAGCCCCTCTGTCTCCCAACAATATGCAAGCTCATCAGTTTTAATAGATGAAGAGCCAACCCTGTGGCTATGGCATTACTAAATTGCATAATTTACTTTGCTTTGAATTTACTACAAAGACCAAACATCTAATTGACATTACTAACAACTTTAATACATTAATCAGCATATTAAATGGGGCCTCACCGCTCAACGTGCTGGGTTGCCTTAAGCAGGATCCGCCTTGCTCACATGATGACTGTAAAGCTCCTGAGGCTGAGTCTGAGGGTCAAGAAATAACAAATAAAAAGACTATGAATGAGTCGGGCAGGGTTTCCTCGCCTACTGTGAAGAGTTCGGTAAAAAAGAAAAAGAATAAACAAACTAATAAAAAAGACATGAACAAGGAAAGTAAGAACCCCTCGAATAACAAAGCTTTAAATAGATCATCTAGAAAAACTCAGCCAAGACAAGGGTGCTCCGATTGCCGTGATTACGGTGAAGTGCACGACTTGTCACTCAGAGGTAGACTTGGAGTTTATGGGGCAGCCAAACCATAATTTTAATTTAGAGTTGATGGGGGATGTATTTGCAGCGGGTTAAGTTGGGTCTTTGTAGACCAGTGATGAGGGGAGCTATGCTATAGCAGGGGGAAACTTGGTGATTCCTTGAAAAGAAAGATGAAGCCGAAACCCATTATGGCTAATGAGCAGGGGTCGGCTAAAGCCACCTTTAAAATGTTCAGCCAAAATATTACTGGGGGTTTGACAGGTAACAATAAGGTTAAGACCTCTGATGAACACTGAAGAGTCTTGAATATAGGGTCAGGTGATTGCCACTATGGTGTTTTCATGGAGGCGATACCCATGATTGAGGCTGAAATCAACACAAATGTAACAGACCCTCATACAATTAATGACACCCTCTCTTCGATGATGCCCACTAACGATTTGGTCATTAGAGACCCAATTAAACTACTGATTAGACAGGAAATGGGTATGGTGAGTGAACCTGAATGTAGAAAGAATGTAAACCTGAGGTTGAGGACACTTGAATAAAAACAATTTATCAACCTGTTAATCAGGTTGGCGGTATGGGCAAAATACAGGTGGGAGGTACAGTAGAAGGCCCGGTTGTGTTTGTGTGGGGGGGGATTAACGAGAAAGGGGCCTGCAACCCTCCAGGCAGACACCGGTTGCAAAGGTTTCTTTGTTCAGATCGACTTTCACCTTGGTGTTGTACCACCAGTGATAAAACCTATGAGTAATCCAGTTAGAGAGTCATACTTCAAAGACCCTGTATATCCAGAATTTACGAGCCTTACATTGAACTACATGTTCGAAACAGGGGGCCCTGATCATCTAAATAGAGGTACTATCCTCACTTTATTTAATTAAATCTTTTCCCTGAGATTACTTGCAACTAAATATATAAAATTGATCGACTTTATACATTTGGAAAGATTTGATTACGTAAGACTGGTAATTCCATCTAGAATGGTCTAGGAGATCCTACTCAATAAAACCGAGAATCTTTCAAAATTGGGCAATGTTTTGAGACTCGAGCTAGTCAAAGTTGATCTTAAGAAGCCCTGGGGATTGGCGGAGGGAAGGAGTCAGCGTGCTAATAAGGTGATATTGAACAAAGAGATGGTTTTGGCTAATGTGGATTGTAATCCGGGGAATGAGATTGAGAGTTGCAGGTGGCTTGCCCTCTCCTTAAAAGAATCCATAGCCCAATTAAAGGACTTGAAGGTGAAACTTTAGTGAAAAATTGGCCTTTACAATACTACCTGGAATGTTCAGGGGATTCTCTGTATTATGCACAAATATCTCTCTATGTGATGACCTTCGCTTTCATTCCATTTTTTGTTTGCAAGCAACCTGGATTATAGGTCTTCCCCCCGTTTCAAGATTACGAAATAGCTTGGGAACCGGCACAGCAGGGTTTGAGGGACCGGCCCTCAGGGGGCCTTTTGACCGCAGTCAAAAAGGGTAGGGGCCTTAGTGTTATGAATCAGTCCATTTTATGCAAGGGTGTGCTTGTCTTCATCAAAGTGGAGGGTGTACCCAACTTTAAGAACCTTCGATTGGTCAATATATTTTGGGGTACTATTAGCAATCTGTATTGGGTTTTGCAGTTGATCAATCTAAAATTCAAAGAATGGTATGTTATGTCCTGGTAGCCAGGTGAAGGTCCTGGCGACTTCAACACAGACTGTTTCTCTCCATCCGTATCGAACTGTGGTACAATGACATCTGATATCTTGGTTCATCTTTCATTGATGGGCAGGGATGATGGATGTATGGGTTACAATGCCGCTAGACGTAAAATCATTGATGGACCAAAATGAGATTGGAATTTCGAAGGATGGGATCTTCCTTTGCTTCATCTGGATAAAAAGAGTGATATACGAAATCAGGATACATGATTTGGAGCCTCAACCTCTTCCTGTATTGACTATGTATTTGTCTATGCAGTCCTGTATAACATGAAGAGCTCTTTTAATGTGGTCCGTGACGTTTTTAGTGACCATGCGATGCTGATAGCTGGCTTTAATTGTAAGAGCTCTAATGGTAAGACACTATATTATAAATCCCAGAATAAGATAAATCCACAAGGGATCCGTCTTAGATGGAATGATAAAAAGATCTCATCCTTCAATATGTCTATCTTGAATGATTTTGAGGGTTCCTCTTTAGAATTAAAGAGGCTTACTTACACCTCATCCGCTTTTGAACCTTATATTGAGAGGATGTTGCCTAAGATGGGAAAAAACAGACTTGGGGGGGGGTGGGGGGGGTAAGGGGATCTGGTAAAATCCACTGTCATAAATTTCATCCCAAAGGAGTGCTAGAAAAGAGATTAGGCAATTAAAAAACTCTTGGTGGGGAGAGCCGGCCTCTTTAATTATCAAGATAAAAGCGATTAGGCAAAGACTGAAGAACTGGTCCATAATGTTTAGGGCCAACTTGCTTCAAACAAATAGCGAGGCAACAATGTCATCTCTAAAGGATGTAAGCTCACACACTTTTTGGGGCCTGATTAAGGACCTGGAAAAAACCCAATTGCGGAAGAAATGTGGGACTCTCACTTTAGGGACCTTTTACAAAGTGGGATTTCATCCTCGTAGCCCTCTGCATAATGAGAAGGAACACACATGGACTCTCCAGTTCACCCTGGAAAATGTTGCTACCAACATATCGAGTGCAAGCTGCTCGAGAGCGGGTGGACCCAACTCCCTTACATATACTATATTTAAACAAAATGTTATAGAGGACTGGTGCAGCAGGAAGTAAAATATACTCAACATATTCCAACTAGGCTTTCGTAAAAAGATGGGAACCGATTGTGGAGGTTTCATTTTGACCAGCGTCCAATATGCGGCTGGGAACGACAATACGGAGACTGTTTATGTTGCCTCTATGTATTTGTCTAAAGCGTTCGATCTGGTAGATCGCCATAAATTAAGACAAAAACTAAAGGAGTTAGGCATGCCTGATGGATTATTAAATATCCTGATCTGTTTGCATAGTTAATCCTTGGTTAGGGTGAGACTTAATAATGAAGGCTTAATGTCTCGGCCAATACCTACATCCAATGGGCTGAGACAGGGTTGATTATTTGCCCCTTACTTTATTTAATATCTGTGTATCGGATGTCGGGGGACACCTTACTAAAGCCTTGTTAGTCCCGCCTAAAGTAGGGAAGACTCAAATCTGCTGGGACGCTTCTGTGGATGGTTTTGTATTAATGGATGTAACTCTGATTGGTCTCTTAAATTGTTTCAACGATTATATGCTACGGAACAATGGAGTGGACGGGAAGTGATCAGCGGTGTCTGCTGTTTACTCTGCCCTGTTCTATTACGCTTTGACTCTTTGAGTCTTTCATTGCGTTCTGTGGATAGAGGTGTGGCTTACCCTGCTGTCTGACGGATCAACCTTATAAAAACACCCATCCCACAACGGAAGTGGACAGGAAGTGATCAGCGGTGATAACGGAGGAGCACGGAAGTCGGACATAGCGGTCAGAAGAACTAACCAGCGGAGACGGAAACTGACTTCCGGGACCTGTTTGGCTGTAACTTCTCAGATTATCCTCTAAAGGTAAAGAGTGCCACTTTATTGCCCAATCCTGGTAAAGTGTTGGTGAAAGTGCTTAGTTGCGAGTAGTGAGAGGCCGGGAGACTGCGGGCTAGTTGCCTTTGATCATGGCGTCACACAGTAAAGTAAGCGGCTCGAATGATTACGTAACTGAGCCTTTCAACATCAGTTCATCTACTCAGCCCAGGATAGGGCACCCAAGAGGTACTCCTTGTGTTGATATTTTTGGACTGTGTTCTACCAGTGTTTAAAATGCCATCTAACAAGAAGAGCTCACAACCAAAATATAACCTTCGTAACCAGAAGGGGAAAACCAAAACACAAGTAACAAGCTCTGTGGAGTGTGTAAATGATAACGATAGACCAAACAGGAAAACCAAAAAGCAAATTTCACCAAGTCAAGGAGTAATAACTGGCTTCTATCCTGTTAATCCTTAGCCTGAAATTAATTCAACTGCATTGGAAGAAGCTGAACCTTTGGGTCATAATGGTAGCAACCCCCAGGATATGATGTAATTTGGGGAGATTGACAATAATTCTTTGCTTGAATTATGTTTAAGCCTGCAGAGGGGGATGACTCCAGCACTAACAAAGTCGTTAGGAAATAACTGACAACCAACAAGAGACATGACAAAGAGTTCCCCAATCCCTCTCTGCCTGCCACCAGACTATCGGCTTCACCCAACCTAGCGATACATATGACAGAAACTACACCTGAGATAGCATTGAAAGCAACTGGCGACTCCTTTCCTTGTTCATCTGACTTAGTAGAGATACAATCAAAACAATTGGGCTCCTGGTATGGAACCTATTCTACCCAGGAGGGTTAACTGAAGAACAAAGCACACAAGTGAATAGGTTCAAGAACACTTGCTCATACACGCGAAATCCCACAGTTTTTTGTAAACTCTGCCGTTTCTTCAATGAGACAATCCTCATAGAGGTTATATCGTAGAGAAAAATCTCTCTGACACAATTATTTTATATATTGGAACTGTGTGAGTGGTATACATGAAAGCACAATTCCAGGGAGAAACAGACATCAAAATGGTTTCTTGGACCACAACAGAACAAACAAGAATATGTTTTCAACACAATGTATCAAGGCGTTTTTCAGGCAAAAACAAAGACAGTGTGTGTATAGCAAACCCAATCTGTGTGGGGGTTTGTCAAAAATTCACAATTCAATGGTGTGAAGTTACAAAACAAAGTTCTTAAAACAACATAAAACATTTGCAAGGACACAAAAAGAGAAATGTGCATGTGTGTGTTAGGGAGAATTCTCTGTTTAGGCTGAATTTCCTAACCTAGTGAGTCCCCCAGCAGCTTTGCTGGATTTTTGGGGTTTATTTTTTTTCTCCTGCCAAGAGTGAGACTCTTTTACCCTCACTCTTGGACATGATTTGAGAGTGTTTCTGTGACTTGCTATGTGCTTATGGGCTATGGGGTATTTTTTCCCCATAGGCTATCATTGGTTTTTGAATGTGTGTTACACAGCACCCTCAGTGCAGTAACACAGGGGTGTCATAGAGGCCCCCAAACATAGACTCCACACCCTGGGACTGACTACTGTCTCCCTGGGTCTGTAAAGTCACCATTGACTTTACTAGTCTTAACTTAGGAACTTAACCAGTACAAACCACCATACTGTGGAAGTACTGGTAGGGGCAATTAGATTGCCCCTGGGTCTGTTGTCGAGGGGGTACTGTCCAGTCCCCCCTCGCCGAGTTTCTGGCTGGTGGCAGTGGATACCACAGAAATATTCCACCGGAATATTTCCCAATGGGATTTCCCGTTGATTTTAATGCACCACTTTTTGGTGCGATGTTAAAGATACCGCCGGTTTATTTATTTAATATAAATTCACCGGTTGGGATTTTTTGCCAGAACTCGCCGCCAAAATGGTGTCTAGGTTCACTTCAGTAACCCTGAACCCGAGTCGAGCCTTTGTTCCACTTTTGGCGGGCTTCTGCACAGAAGCCCTCCAAAGTGGTGCCATTCTGTCTGGGTACCACAGGGGGTGTGGGAGGGGGTTTAGGCACCCTGGACTGAGTTGCCTTGCCAACTCATGTCGCACTCTGGTGTGATTGGCCCAAGTGGTGAGCCACCCCGCTCCCCACTTAGCATGTTGAGTGACAGCTAGGCTGTATGAATGGGGGTTTGCTGCATAAAAGCAGGGTTTTTGGGACTGGTTCTTCAGAAGTCACCACAGGACCTAAGAAGCCAAAGAGGGAGAAGCGAGCCGACCTGCCAAGACGACACCACCGGTGGAGCCCTGCGGAACCGTCTCACCACTTTTCCCAACGACAGAGGAGATCTCCAGTCCGGAGAGTCTTCTTCCCTTGACTGGTGGGGACAACCAGTTTCTGCCTTCTTTTCGCCATCCCGAAGCATCTCGTGGCCGCCTTGCCTGTGCCAAGCACCCCGGCAACCGGGATACCACTTTTAACCTCAACCGCGAAAGAGGGGTAACATCCTTTTAACCGGAAAACTCCACTGCTGGTCTCTTCCCTGGTAGTGCAACGACCTTCAGCTTTCCTCCACGTCGAGATCATCTCTTCCTCTGGACGACGCCGCGACTTGCACCCACTACCAGGAACAACTGCCACCGCTGTAGGATCCTTTCCACTTTTAAAGGTACTGTGTTCCGCCCGGCTTCCCTTGCCACCGATTGTACGGGGTAGATTTAACCCTCGGCTCTCGAACCTGGGTAAGCCTGGGACACCCTAACTAAACTTTCCTAAACTTAGTGAGACCTTTTCTACTTACCTGCAAAGACTTGTGACATTGTGTGATCTTGGGCATATTTTCGCCTGGCTCTCCCTAAAATGGGCATAGCCACCAAATCTCCTTGCTCCACAATAGACTGCCTTTCTAACCTTAATGTGAAAAGTGTTTTACCTTGCTGTTTTCATTACTTCTGCCTTTTTCCCGCCCTTTTTAACTAACTTGTTGGAGTGCCATCTAGCGTTAAGCGCTCACCTCTGTTTGGAAATAAGTGGTGTTAACGTAGACTTGTCCAACAAATAACTAGGGATGTACATATAAGTAATAGTGACTGTGTTTTTTTGACTTACTTACTTTTCCTGTGCTAGTGTAATTTATGAGTGTGTCTCCACACAGAACCCGTCCTGATGATGGCCATATGAATGATGAGGCTCATCTAGCTCAACTCCAAATGGCCGAAACACCTGGTGTAGACTCACTATTTCCCTGAAACTACAGCACATATATTGCTGTCCACACATGCAAATCTCTCTTTTTGTGTCCTTGCAAATGTTTTATGTTGTTTTAAGAACCTTGTTTTGTAACTTCACACCATTGAATTGTGCATTTTTGACAAACCCCCACACAGATTGGGTTTGCTATACACACACTGTCTTTGTTTTTGCCTGAAAAACGCCTTGATACATTGTGTTGAAAACATATTCTTGTTTGTTCTGTTGTGGTCCAAGAAACCATTTTGATGTCTGTTTCTCCCTGGAATTGTGCTTTCATGTATACCACTCACACAGTTCCAATATATAAAATAATTGTGTCTGAGAGATTTTTCTCTACGATGTAACCTCTATGAGGATTGTCTCATTGAAGAAACGGCAGAGTTTACAAAAAATTGTGGGATTTCGCGTGTATGAGCAACTGTTCTTGAACCTATTCACTTGCGTGCTTATTAGTAGAGATACAGTCATCTATGGCGGCATTACAATTTGCCTTAAAAATCTTGTTGGAAATGTGTGGACGCATCTTGGAAACATGGCTCCAGTCAGTATCTGAGCTCACAAAAGCAGAGAAGAAGCTGACTGTAATTTATCTGAAGCGGTACGCATCCTTGAGGATCCGGAGGTTAATCCTGAGCCAGATACAGATGCAAATATAGCAGACACTACAGCTATATTATACTCAGAAAAACAATGTTGCTTGGCAAGAAGGGCGGCCATGAGTAAAAGACAGTGTGTGCCAGCTTTTCTGTTAGCTGAAACTGGACTACCCGAAAAATGATCAATAAAAACCAAAAGAAGAGCCGCTCGAGCCAGAAAACGCACTGCTAATGGAGAGGGTTGCCTAACGAGTCGGCTCATTCAAGATAAAGGTAATGAGTCACATGAAGTGGAAATGCTCGAATTTGCGTTCGCACAACTTCAGGGTAGGTGGACAATAATTCCTCTACTCCTAACAAGAGTCAAAGACCAGCCTCTCTACTGAAAGAAGCACCTACATTATCTGTTGAAAAAAATGGGAATGCGGTTGAGACGTCTGGCCATTGAATTTGCCTAATTAAGAATCTATACCAAGAAGAGGAATGTAAATGGCTAATAAGATCGGAATTCCTAATTGGGTTACATTCATTACCGCAATTGAGAGTACTGAAGTCGGATGACTTTGAATATATGGAGGCGCTAAAAGGAACAAACCCAACGTATCAGCAATTCACTGCAAGTTTTTAGCAACAGCACAAATGCTCAGAATCTATAAAGAGAACCTACTGGTGGTAGACGTTGACCTGGATGTTGACGTGGACCAAGAAGATCCAAACTGCCCCAAAAAGGACAAAGAGGAGGTCAAGAGTGGGGAAAGAGTACCACACCTCCCGAAAGGGAAGGAGGTTGGGATAGTTGATATCCAGAAAGTACTGAAATTGCTTGCAGAATCACTTCCAGAAGTCGGTCTAAAACACAGAGTTTACGGTTTTATCTTGGAACAGTAGAGGCTTCTCCCATTTGTTTTCTCCCGTAGGCTCACTCCCATATATTATAACCCACGCGTGTATTTGTTTGCAAGAAACATGGTTAACTTCGTCTATGACATTGGATGGCTATTTGATCTATCAGTCATTAGCTAAGAAGGGCCTACGAGGTAGACCCTATGGGGGATTGCTTATTTGTGTAGCTCATACAGTAAAGTCATGTCGCAAAAATACTGACTTTGACGATAACCTTATTGCTGTTGAATAAAGTTATATCACGATAGCCTGAAAAGAATTCTGTTAATCAGCCTGTATAATCCATCAGGGGCGATTTGAGAGAGCGTTTGCAAGAGGCCATGCATGAATTCCTGGTATCTTGGACTCTAACCCCTGGGAAGAGAGCTGTCGTGGTCTTGGGTGACTTAAATTGCCATATGATAGGGGAGGAGGGGACCGCAACAAATTCTAAGTTAAAAGTTAATTGCACAATGGCCCACTCTAAAAAGTGACCCTGAGGGATTATGTTGGCTGAATGTGTTTGAGAGTTGGGAGTTGGAAATGGTGAATGGAAGGACAGATGACAATCCTGGTAATTACACTTGGAAAAGCAGTAAGCGCCGGAGTACATTGAACTATATATTTGTTAGCCTAGTAATGGCATCCCGGGTAAAGGATATGAAAGTGATCCCGAATACGTGGAGTGATCATGACTCACTACTTTTTACATTCGGAGTTGATAAGTCATCCCAACTGTAAACCTATTGGGAATTTGCATGTAAATCGTTTGCTGGTCTGAGAAGGCAAGCAGCAAGTGCTGTATCTGAAGAGTACATCCCAGATTTTTGCCAATTTTATGCAATGTCAGTGAATGCAATTGAGAATTGGATTTGTACATTCACAGGCACGCATGCAACCACAGTAGTGGGAATGATTTCTAGTGAGCCAAGTAAGAGAAATCCATTTGATAGATACATAAGAGATGCCAGAAGAAAATTAAGAATTGAAATACTTAAGACAAAGAAAATAAGTTTTACTTATGTCTCCTTTTACTCCATTTCTAGGGCTATCAAGAACAGGTATAGAGCTGAGATTACAGCGAGGAGACGTCTATATAAGACCTTGCGATGGCAGAAAACTGTACAAATACTCTGCTCGAAAAATACTAGAAGTATATGGGCATTACTAGGGGAAGCCCGGGGAAATGGGAATACCCCGTTGATTAATACCATTGGTGCACAAGAATGGGTTAGCTTCCTGGAAAATCATAATGCACCAATGAGCAATGATGGTACTGCTTTACCAACTCCGGTTCCATCAAGTCCTCCTTTTAAAGTAACCCATGATCAATTACTCGATAAGATCAAGAGTTTAAAATCTTCTCGAGCGCCTGTCCCTAATGGGCTGGCAAATACTGTAAATAAGAGCAAGCTGGGATTTTGGGCTGGGTTACTAAAAATTCTATTTCAAAAAGTTCTAGTGGAAGGTAAAATACCATCTTCTTGGCAGTCTGCCATATTAATACCTATATATAAGAGAGGCAACACGATGGATCCTGGTAATTATAGACTCTTGTCCATGCTTGACTCCACAGGTAAACTCATTGCTACATTCTTATTGAATTAATTACAATCCTGGGTAGATAGGATAGGCTTGTTGTGTCAATTTCAAAGTGGATTCAGACAGGGATATTCTACAACCTATAACCTGGCAATAATGGATACATTACGTACGAGAGCCAGGATGAAAGACAATCCACCATTGTATGCCCTCTACGTGGATTTTAAAGGCGCCTTTGATTTGATACCAAGAGAAAAATGATGGTCAAAATTAAAGTTCATGGGCTGCCCTGAGGGATTACTGTATTACCTAAGCTTATTACACCAGACTACCTATGTGTCCCTCAAACTCGACCAACAGGGGAATATGACAAGAAAGGTAGTACAGAATAGAGGGGTGAAACAGGTCTGCGTAACGGCCCCATTACTCTACAATTGATTTGTGTATGATATTCTAGTGGCGATTACATCAGTGCATAATTGTCCTCCTAGGATAGGCCTGGCTCATTGTCCAGTTTTAGCCTATGCGGATGATCTAGTAGTTCTTGATCATACATTTAGTAGGCTGCGTAGATCCGCTGTAGCCCTATGGACATATGCAGATAGCAATGGTCTTATAATCAATTGAGAAAAAACTCGATTGATGGCGTTTGCCAACAAGAAACTTGCTCGTCCTAGAAAAAATGGTCCGCAAATCATGATATCTTGAATGCGCCTCATTATAAATACCTTGGTATCGAATTTGACATCAGATGCGACTATACCACCTGCAAACATACACTAAGCACCACAGCAACCCAGGTTACAGCATTGATGCATCACTTTACCGCCAAACAAGGTGGTTCTACGATGTGGGGTGCACGTCAATTATATATTAACGTTTTTGCCCCTATAATAACCTATGGATTGGAATACCTTCTCTCTATTGATCTGAAATGGCTCCAAGTCATAGAAGGGAAATTTTGGCAAAAGATTCTAGGTCTGCCGGTATGTGTCCCGATGGCCATTATCAGATTGGAGCTGGGTCTAATCTCCCTAAAAGCTAATGTTCTAAAAAAGCGGGCAGACTTATATTTAAAAATATGTAATAATTCCGATAATGGTCTCTTAGCACCTATGCGCCAGGAAACATCTAAGGCACACTCGTACTGTAGATTGAAGGAAACCATGGAAAAGCTTTATATTGACATATGCTAGACTCCTAGATGGGGGAATGATACAGCAACAATGCAACATTCATTAGCCAAGCACATAGAATTATGGGATTGGCTAGAAAATTATGCTCATTTTAGCAGCTTGAAAAAATCTAATTACGTGTCATATGTATTATATACATTTAAGAGTCCCCAGTGTTATCTTAACCTCTGCCCCTCTAATAGGCTTAGACAATTTATTTTACTTATGAGACTGGCACAACTACCTGCTCTGACAGTAACGGGCACTATTAGCAAAACTCCCTACCTAGATCGATTTTGCCGAATTTGTAAAAATCGGGAAATATTAGAAACAGCTAAACATCTGTTGACCGAGTGTCCCAATATGTTAAGGATGTACAAGATTTATTATGGTGCATACGTTCAAAACTTGTAAGCGATAGGGGAAATGACCTTCTGACTCCAATATATTAACACTTAGAACATACAAATTGCTCATTGCAACATATGTTTGGTTGAAGATAGAAAGTCTATTGGGAATCTCTATATAAGGAAAAAATTGAATTTTTATTTCCTTTTGCTTTAGTATATACTAACTAGTTAGTAAAAGGAATTGTATGTTATTCTTTGTATCTAAATAGGTGTAAAGTTTTTTCATAAATGGTATCACATTAAATAAATAATTAATCCATCTAAAACCGTTGTACTCAAATTGAGTAGAACTCGCAAGAAATGCACATTTGCATGGTATATTAACCAGACTAAGATCCTAAGTAAAGATCATATGGTTTATTTGGGCTATTGTGGCACATCCTAATAAGGGTTTCTACAGGGCTTATCTGAAGAATTAAGCCCTTTTGTTAGCAACACAAATGGCTAAGGTTGACAGAAAGTGTGGGTATTTTTCGCTTGTTCCGACTATGAAGTTTTATATTGCAAAAGTTATTCCCCGACTTCTATATGGGCCGGAATTCTTTCCAGATTGGAGAACTAATGTTTCATTCAAGGGCTATGTTCCAAACGTTCATCTGTCCTCGACAAAATTGGGTCATCATGCGGTGGTTATGATAACAAATTCCAACTTTGTGAAAAATCGTACGTTTGATGGGTCTGAAACTATAGACTCTACTGTAAAATCTAAATTGTATGGTCATATTGTCTCCTATAAATATGAAGTTGGTACTCTAGAACCATATTTGATTGAATTTCTAGGGAAAAGTGTCAGGAACAACTTTATGCGTTTTCGTTTAAATGTTTTACTAACAAATTACATTCTTCGCTTTAGGCAGACAATACTTGTGTGTGTCCTCCTGTAGGTTTTGTAAAGATAGCTCAGCACTGGAATCCTTGAGACACATATTAATATACTGTCCTGCCTTGAGGTCCCAAAGAATTTTCTATTTCAACAAATATGTTTTTAACCTTCATTTTGTATCACTGGATTGTCTTTTATTTCGTTAAAAAATAGTTTAGTGAGATTCTCGAAGGATATGTGTGATTTGTTCTGATTATTTGATGTCTAATCTATTTATATATATTTTTATCCTTTGTAAAAAATGTTGGTGATACTGCCGTGTTACTATATATATATATATATATATATATATATATATATATATATATATATATATGATTCTGTGAAATGTTTCTTTCTTTCTTTGTAAAAGGAAAGTGTCTAAATGTTGAAGTATGTTTGTAAGATGTCTTGTTTAAATTAGTGTTCAATGTTAATGTATGTTAAATTATCCATTAACCTATGGTAAATCTTGAATCTTATTTTGGGAACGTTATTCTACTTCATGAATTTGTGGAAGTGTTTACTCATTTCAAATTCCATTTGAATGATGTTTGTAAAAAAAAATTATAAAACCATAAACAAATAAATAAGATAATCATGCCAAACTGCGATTTATTTTGCAAGATTGCATTCACTAATTCTAATACTCTCATTTACAATTCATTCAATTTTGTGAGGGTAGACTGTATCACTACCTTTTCATTGAGAAGATCATATAGTTTAGTTAACACTGATAGTGACATATTCATCGCAGTCAAGGTTGATTCGAATAAAGGAGGCTTTATGTTAGTTATTCCAAACGAGAGCCTCAGTGTTGGCTGTATAAAAGAAACAGAGGAGCTTGAGGATGAGTCCAGTGAGTCAGGATATAATATTGGAGAGGCTGACCAATTTCTCATTTGTTGTGGACAGTTTATTCTCTCTTCAAACTCAACTCGCAGAGGTTTTATTTTTTTTTGCCAATGATTGCTATACTTGATTTCTCTTTATCAGGTTCAGGGGGGACATCAATCCTGGTGCTGTATCTTCAACTATTTCTTCATTCAAATTAATATATTTTTCCTGTTCAACACTCACTTGAGAGTGTAGTAGTGTTTCAATATTAGGGGGATGAATTAGTACTTTTGTCTTAATGGCTATTTCACAGTATGTAATCAGATTGGTATTTCAATTTTCCTTCACGCACCTTTCACATGATTTTAAAGAGAGGGTGGTTGAGAATGCACAGTTGTTTGCATTGAGCTTTCATCACCTCCTAGAAGTGGTTGTCCCAGTAATTATTTAGAAGCCAAAGGTCTATTGATCCTACTAGGCAGGAAGAGATCTCAAGGTCTGCTGAATCTGAGACTTCTACAAAAGATATCAGATCAACCACTTGGCGGCTTATGAAGTCCGTCGAAATTGCAGGAGTGTGTTCTTCACATAGTTGTTGCTGCTCCACTCTGCATGGTCTTTTTGTCGTTTAATAAATATTGACTGATAACATTAGTATTTCTCTGAATGTCCGTGGTTACATTTGTATCCATTTGTTTCTCTGAATCTTTAATATTGAGTCCTTTAGATGTTAGTTTGATACACTGTGGTGAAGAATCTCTTACGATGTTTGGCATTGATGATTTTAATGTGTATAAGTGTGCCATGTTGTTATACAAAAGCCCAGCAATCCGAGCTGTTAAGTATGGACCCAAATACAATTCGTTCTTAGAGATTTGTCAGTACGCTAAGCGTTGTTCCAACTGAACAAAGCAATCAAAGTTCCTTTGTTTATTATGCTCAATTTAGTAACAGTGTTATCAACCACTCTCACCTCAATTGTTAGTATTCCTCCTCTCGCCGGTCGCGGACTGCTGCCACTTGACATCCCACTTCGCGGGAAAACCACTATTTGAATTGTTGGAGCTGGAGCCTCTCTCCGAGACCAGGCTCCCAGTAATCTGCTCTGGAAACAACGTGGAGCTCGAGTGCTGCACAGACTGCTGCCACTTGACATCCCACGTTCCATTTCATTCTTATTTGCATAGTGCTCTAAGGCCATTAGTTGCCTCTGCAAGCCTAGTGGCATCTCATCTAGAAGGACCAGATTGCCAGCATAAAGGAGTTTCAATATGGGAACTTTACCTCATTTCGGTGAGTAAGAATTCACCTTAACCAATTTATCACCAATGTCAGCTATAAATAAATTAAAAAGAGCCGGGGACAAAATTCACCCCTACTTCAAACCTCTATATGTAAGAATTGATTCTGGTAAAAGGCCCTGCTGATTCAGCCTCACTTGGATAGATGTTTGCGAATACAGCTGGCAAATTAACGCCATAATATAACCTGGGCAACCCCACTCCTTCATCTTTTGAAATAATCTGTCTCTAGGTACAGAATCAAATGCAAGTTTGAAATCGGTAAAAGCCATATAAACTGGCTGGCCTGATTATATAACCTTATTTTTTTTTTACCAGGCTTAATGCTAATAAATGTATCGCAGTACCTATCCCCGAGTCAAAGCATGATTGATAAATCGCAAAACGTGCAATTTCCTTCCCCCAGGCCATAAGATCTCTAAGTATTAGGCGAGCAAATATTTTGCCCGGCACATTTAGAAGCCAATAATTCTGTAGTGCTTCTATATCACCTTTCTTAAATATCAGTATTATGAATTATTCTTTTTTTCCACAACTCTATTTGTTTGGTCTCAAGAATTTGTTCGAAAATGATCAACAAAATCTTGGACCATACCTCTGGATAGGTTTTTCGCATCAAGCTTGTGAGGTCTTGTATAGGATTTATCTGCAAAGGTAACTGTAAATCCCCATTACCAGTTTTTAATAATGATCAAATTTGGGCACTATTGTTGGGAGCTATCATTCGAAGCATTTTTTCCTCATCTTGTTGGGTCAACCAGGCTCTGTGGCCCCTGAACCAGTTTGTCTTAATTTCAGCTTCTTCATCTGTCCAGCTCTAGAGAAGATATCCGAATGCATTAATGCTCTCAAGTTCTTTTTTAATTTCTTTTTCTTATTCTGAACCCCAATGTCAAAAACATGTTTCTGTCTAAACAACAGTGAAGTACCCGGAAAATGTTCCTTTGTAAATAGACTAAGGGCAGTAACATAATCACCCCCACACCTGGAGTTACCACTAGCATATGTACAAGGGCTCTCCTTTATACACCAATATCATTTCTCAAGGGAAGGTTCTCTCCATTTGAACTTGTTTCTGCCCCCCTGTCACCTCCACATTAAAGTGTTAACGATCTCTCCTGACCGCCGGGGAAACTAAATCCCATGTGGCCAGCAGCAAGTCATGATCACTATTGACTTGAGTTACCACCTCAAAATATGTTGCACTCATAAATATATATTTTTTAAATACTCGATAATGAACTTCGTCTCCATGTTGGGCGGGGTGGGCTATCTCCCCTTAACGCCCATTTCAGCATATGAAACACCCTCTCTTTCATTAACACCAACCATTTGTTTTGCTCTAATACTACATGCATGACCCTTTGATTGGAGAAATTGAATGTTTAAATATCCTGCAATAAAAACTGCTATACTACTTAGGTTCCCCAGACTTGGGTCCACTATTTCTTCTACCGCCTTCAAAACAGCCTCATCTGAAATAGCTACCGGATTCCAATATAAATTCAAAACAGCATAATGTAATTTAGGTCGATGGTTAAAAGAAGGACAAATACGACTTTGTTAGCTGACCAAACGAATTGGGAGATTCCCAGGCTTCTAATCCCAAACCCGTACCCATTTTACAAGCTGTCAGCAACCCTGATGAAGGCCTCTCTTTCGAAGCCTTAGCAGCCTCCACTAGGCAGAGAGCATAACCACTCCACATAGAAACCTGGAGTAGCCATGTTTCCTGAAGCATAACTATAGCTACGGAGCCCAAGGGATTGCTCTTGTGTATTAACAAATGTTTAAAGTCCTGGGTATTCCAAGAGTCCATCCTCAGAGTCTGAGTGTCATCCTTGGATGACAGTTACTTTTCTCGATATTGGACCTCGCCTGCCAAAGCCCCTGGTAACCAAGTACAGTCTAGTTCACAATCTTGCGGGGGAAACCTTCAGGACGATATCCCGTCCCGTATTCTGTTGCCCCTGGGGGGCACGTAATTATTCATGGAGAAAAGGATAACCTCTTTGTATACTGTGTCGGAGATACCGGCAAAAAGTCCTTTGTAGATAGTCTGATGTTTATTAACTTCTCCTATTTTGTACACAGAATAGTTACTGATTCCTAGCTGCCAGTAGGAGATCAGGGACCAATTGAGAAGGAACATACATCCTCACTCTACCAAGATTGTATTTGTTAAGGAATTCAACCTGAGCATTGTCACACGATTTGATAGCTCTAAATACTGGTATGTTTGCTATTCATTTCAGAATATTAGTTCTGTTTAGAACTATTTCATTGGTTAGTCTTCCCAAACTCTCCAAATATAAACAATAATGAGACATGGAGATCTTATTACAAGACTGAACTGCAGGTAGTGATGGATATCCTCCCAAAGAAATTGAGTCTCCCCCCTTCTCTTAGGGGGTTGATGTTCTTTATAGGACATGGACTCCACAGCATCTCTCCCCACTCTCCTCCCAAGCAAGTTAAAATTAATTTTATCTCTACCAGTCTGAGTTGACTTCCTGTCCTCCTGCCTGGAGATGGAGTTATAGTAACAAGCAAGGAGTCTTCTTTGTTCCAGTTTACAAAATGTCTGTGAAAGCTGTGGTTATGCTTTACCTTGGATTTTCCCTATTTGTGAGAAATCCCCAAGGTGGTGACCATAGTGTAAAACTTCTCGGCGTTTACTAATACCTTCCTCATTGATTATGTCCTCAATCAATGAGTGAGTAGTAGGATTGAGGCGGTCCACTTCATTTGATGGCTTCTCCATTAACTCTTGTTGATCTTGAGTCATTGATCGATGATTCGTGGAAACCTCCACCATAATCTTAACAGACTTGTTCTGTTTCTGCAGACTTTCTTGACGGCCTTCTGTTTTAGCCTTAGTTTGTACACAGACATGAGGTGGTGTAGATAAGGCCTATAAAAATGTGCGTGAACGAAACATATTCGATCTGGTTAGCGACCTTTGATTCTTTGTTTTTTCCCCTGGTAAAATCGATTTACCAGCCGCCTTTCGTTTAGCAAATATTTTGAACAACGACTATGTTCTCCAATAGATCCTCTGTAATTTCTTAGGGTTGGTCTTGCAGATCTATACTCCTTCCTTTCTCAGTCTCCCCTTGCACTAAAAGGCCAGATAAATCTATGGTATAACATAGGCAAGTTCGATGTTACAGGCTAGGGATCTAAGACAGCAAGGTTAGGTAGTATGGATAACACTTTCCCCTGCAATTCATCCACTTGCTTAGCGCCAGGCAGTTCTTTCGTTTGAATATGTTCTTCAATCATGGTCACTTTTTAAAACCAGGCCAGTCAATACATTTGTTTGTTCGTTACATTTTGTATCCAAGGTTTCAAATGATTTAGCCAAGGCCAAAAAACCTGTATTCATAGCTGTTAAGGAAACCTCCAGCATGTGGGTTACCCCATTATTCAAACCAAATGACCTTCGAAGTGTTGGGTTCACAAATGAAACAGAAGAACTAGAGGAAGAGGCTGCATATCCTGTACTAACTAACACAAGTTCCCTTGCTGATGGTATAGGAAGCAAAGGAAGCAGTGCTGGATGCAACATGAAATCACGATTCTTCACGTTTTGCTGGATTCAAAGTCCTGAATGGTTATACATGTATCCTTTGATGTAACAATGGGGGTAAGAAAACATACTGGTCTTTGGCTTTGCGACTGAAGAATTCCCCCCTCCCTATCTTCTTGCTCTTCCCTAAACTGGACCTGGGCTTCCAGAATCACTGGAGATTGAGGCAAGGTGACATCCAGCCCCATAATCTGTTATCTTTGCTCATGTGAAATCTGCTGCACAGTGATGTTATCCTGCGTGATTACAGAGTTGACTCTCACTGGTGCCAAAGATAGTCTTTGCTCCATTCCCCTTGTTTCAGCAAGATTCTGTGCACGTTTCTCAGTTGCTGTGGGTACAATATACGGTGCCTTAATATCTTCATTTCCCACTGATTGCTTCCAGTAACCCCTAATATCAGACATCAGGTTTTTTGAGCGAGTCTGTACAGAGTCTCGTTTAGGTAAATTTAGGAACCGCTTTACTAAACGCTGAAAGGTACGGGCTGTGTCCTTTGAGCTCTTGCCCCCCTGGTGGGCTTGTATTGAGGCTTGCAGCATTGTTGTTTTCAATGTATATGCATATGACATGTCACAAGACAGTGCAACCCAAGCGACCAGCCACTTGCACTAGGCAACAAATATATCAAAAAAGTATAATGTTCAAATGGAAACGAATCTAGAAAAATAAAAAATACCTCACCCTCGGCTCCCCAGCCTCCTGGTCTGCCGAACAGCACTGTGGTTGCACTCTTGGGTGCATGCGGAATCAGGTTTTTGAAGATCCAGTGTGAAAGGGGTGTGGCTTGGCACTTAATATAATATTTAGTCATATATCAGTTTATATGCAGTCACATTGTTAAAAACAGTGGAGGCTCATAGTGGGTGTAGATGCCAGTAGATATCCAAGAGAAGAGGAAAAAAAACCAGTAACAATCCAAAACACCTTGCAGCCTTGGAAACGATAAGGACCAGCTAACAGTACTCTGGTCGCACTATTGGGTTATTTATTATCATTTGTTTTCATTGATGTGCCTTTTATGGACGTGAGTTTGGGGGTCCAATGAGAGGGAAACTGACACTGTAGGATTCTGATGCCCATGAGCCAAATAGGGGTGTTTTTTTTTATAGCAATCGTGAAGGCCTGGATTGTGATTATGCTCTGTATATCAGGCCTTAGGTAGGGATACGTCTAAGGGTGCAACGAAGGCAAAGGACGAAGGTACGCGAGTAAGAATTTCATTGATGTGGCATGTCCTAAAGTTATGCAGTGAAGGCTTTTGGAGGTCACAGTTTTGAGTTGAGGGAGGTTTGAATTGCAGCATTTTTATTATTTAAATGTCCGTAACTAGGACAGTGTGATGCTATAATGTTTATGCATTTCAGTAGATTATGCAATTGATAATCACGGTTATTACCTTTTTATGCTGGGGGTTAACTGTAGAGAATCTCATTGTGATCTTAACATGGATTGAGGCAAATCTAAAACAATTGTTGTCATTGAAATTGTGTTTCTTATTTGTGCTATTGTTATTTGTATACAGTACATTGTCCCATTCAAGAATGGTTAATGATGCTTGGCTATAATTTGTGGGTTTTTTTCATTATTAAAGAAGGATCAGTGATGTTTGTGCACATACTAGAGCGAAGATGGCTAATTAATATTTCATGATGGTGCACAACATAATTGAGTAGCGAGATGGAGACAGTTAATGCAGCTTGTTTAATAACTTCTGTCACATTTTTAAATTGGGGAAACTTATCTTAAAGTGGTATTTTTTCAGGTGAAGGCTAAATATTTTAATGGAGTCTGCAATTTTAATTGGTTTGAAACCAATTGGAGCTAAACAAGTGCTTGTGGCCCAGAAATGGTACTTCACACGCGTCGTGACGTCACGTAAACCCGCCTCCCACCGCCATTTTCTCCCACCCTCCTTTCGAGGCGGTCACTGCGCATGCGCAAGAGCTACGGAACCTCTCGTGAGCGCATGCGCGTGGAACTTAGGGCAATCTGCGCGATACCCTCTCCCACCCCTTTTCAAATGGCACCTCCCCACTGGGCATGCGCTCTAGTCGCTGCCGTTGATGCCCTCGCGCCATTGAAAGAGAGGTGGAAAAGTGGGGGCGGCGCTTCGCGACATTAAAAAAAAAAAAAAAAAAAAAAAGCTTTCCCTGTTAGTGGCCGAGAGTTGCGTCACTGGCTCCTCTTCCGCATCACATACATGTGTGTTATCCTGCTCTAACGCCCCTCCCCCGCACAGTGTGAGTGAGCTCCAGCACCCCCTGCGGTCAGAGTGGATTCGGTCGGAGTGGTGCTGCCGGACTGTTGACCAGTCGAGTGTCCGAGGGGCCAACATGGCGGCTCTGTGGGAGGAGGTTGCAGTTGGGGTATGTGTGTGTTCTCCCCTCTGGCTGCATCATGGTACAATCCAGGCTTATGTGTCCGGTGGGGGCTGGGGGGCAGCGCTACTGCCCATGGTGCGGGTGGGGGGTTGCTCCGTGGAAGATTGGGTAGAGGCGAGCCGGCTGTCTGGGCGCTAGACAATACATAGAGCAGGCTTAGAAACGGGCCGTGACCCCGCGTGCCCGGAACATTGTGTGCAGACGTTGGGACTGAGGAGGGAGGAGCTTCTGCAGGAAGTGCCGGAGCAGGCTTGACATGTGTCAGCTTTGGCTCTCACTCTCCGAGTCTGTGAGGGCGCAAGTGGAGAGTTCAAGTGATGGCAACGTACGTTGGCATCCCCATACAGGGGGTTAGAATTGCAATAGCTGAGCTTTTGATCGCGCCTTTTAAATTGGGTGGTTTGGGGAGGTTTCCTGTAAGGTCATTGAGCACTACTAGGAGCTTTGTTTGGAGGTGGGGCCCGGATATGTGCTCCTCGAATGTGGGAGGTCAATAATGATGCCTGTGTGTCGGACGTGCAGTATGTGGATGGCAGGTGTCAAGTTCTCATATAAGGCACCTGGATCTTTATGAGGGAAAATAGCTGAACAAAGTGCATTTCTCTGCAGATCTCGTAGGCAAGGTTAGCAGTATATATTTGCTGCGATGTAGTTTGCACTGGCTTTGTGGTTCTTTACAATTGCACGTATCCACCCACACCCAGTTACAATGCTGTTATTTAGCTACTCCCGAGACTGACCTTCTTGCAATTCAGTTCCTTGACCCTCATTATGTGGCATGATTCCTGTAATTTGTGTTGTATCTTCTGTGATTTGCGACTGGCTCTCTTGGTGCACAAACTATTTCAGTTGGTATTCCTACCTACTGCGTTCTTCTACAGGTCAGACATTTTGCTACGTGTCGCTGACATGTGAGGCACTAAGATTTGAAATGGGAAATTTTTTGTGTAAATGCACATTGCAACCTGCATACATGCCTATAATTTCATATTTTTGCAATTCTTAGTTTGGACATCCCAACTGCTGGTTTATATACCCTTTTGCGATATCATATTTGGCCTATTCAATTATATTGCTCTACTTGGGATGTCTGTGTACGCTTATTGAAAGAGGGTGTTTTGGGAATATCTCAATCCGTTCTGAGTCTCACTTGGTCTTCTTTAGGGTTGTCTGGCCAATTCATGTGGTATAGTGGAAGGCAGGTTCTCTTCAGGCATCACACAAACAACATTTCTGTCTCCTCCAAAATTCCATACCAAGCAATTCACCCCAAATGTTTGATTTAGTCTAGCCTATCTGTGCATGCGACTTGTTCTCTCTGTTCAGTATTAAGTTTGAAAACTATCAGTCTTAAAAAAATACTTCGTTCTCCAGAATAACCCAACACACCGTTTCTTGCTTTCCCAAAGTTAATTATCCCATGCCAATGATGAGTGCACATTTTGAGGCCTGTTCGATGGTCAAATAATTTCCCGCCCTGTACCTTGCTTTTTGGCCCCTCTGGGTGGAGGAGGCATGTGAGAGAGAGAAGGCAGAACTCACTTTGACCAAAGTGTTCCTTGTTCTTCGTGGCTTGGTGCCTTCTTCAAACCACACTGTGGAGAAAGAAGGGAGAGCTCGGCTCTACAGACGGGAGCTGCGTGAAAAAAGGAGCCGTAGCAGTGAGTTGCTGTGCAGGGGCGGGTTGCCTTGGAGCTTGAGCCAGGCAGTACAAAAGCCTCACAGTGGTAAACAGACTAGCACATAGCTCCACACTGGCTTTGGTGGGTGTGATCCACACTGAATATGGGAAAGGCTGGTCTCTTGACCAAGGCATAGCCGCAATTTGTCATTCACTTGTAGTGGAAGTCGAGTCCTGTGATGTGGCTTAGTTATTTGTGCTGCTGGCACTGTGTGCAAGCAGTGTATTTTGTGTTAGGGGGCTGGATCTTGGGGCAAGCTGAGATATCGACCTCACCAACTGATGGTGAGACGCTAATTGATGTGATCTGGCAGTAGTTGTCTTGAGCACGTGCAGAACACTATATATACCTGTACCTCATCGTATGCTTTAGACCTGCTCTTGCATTTTCATACTTGTTAGTGTGAGCTTTACTTCATAGCCCTTATATGACTGATATGAAATAGGGGATCTGGGAGTGAGAGCCTTCATACACAAAGCTCATACCCCTCTCTCCAATAACAATGACCTGTGGTTTCCAGTTTTTTTGGTATGTGAAATATGAGTAGTCTTATATTGAGACGCTTCTTCCTTCAGAGCAGAAGCATATAATCCCCCTATCGTGTGCGAACTACCGAGTGGCAAAACTGACTTGTTAAACTGTAACGCAGAGATGCTTGTCGAAACCTAATTTGCCACACCCCCCAACCCTGGTGTGACTCAGAACTGTTTCAATCCTTCTTATAACCTCGTGACTGCAGCAGCCTTGAGCAAGGTCGTAAAAGTATCATCACATGCAAGCTATCAACAACTTTCGACTCGGAATAGCACAAATAAATTACCTTTTTTTTTTTTTCGCTTCTGGAGGGAAAACCAAGACCGGGGTCCATTTGACACGTGCTTCTTTGCAAACACAGGTACAAGGGAGTACACGGGGAAACCTATGCTGAAAGAGGTGGTAATGTGCGATAGCGAGGACTCTGCAGAGACTAGTTTTGCAGACACCCCTCCAGATATTGTCATCGATTTCTATTTCTGCTATGGATTTCTTTTTTGACTCTTCTGCACGGTCTATCTTCTTTGACTCCGGGACTGAACGGTCGGTGGAGCTCTCCTTCGATCCAGACCTTGATCGAGTTAAACCAGGTCTTGTGTGTCCTTGTTTCTCTCTTTAAAAGCTTGAAGACCGAGATTAAGTCAAATTCGTCAACCGTGGAGTCCTTGCTGTTGAAGTTGGATAATATAAAATGACAAAAACATGTCGTGCATGATTTCACCACAGCCTATACCTATTGTTAATATTGATTCCGACAGAGGTTACCTGTTCCGTATCTTATGCCTATTGTATCAAGAACTGTCCATGCTAAGAATTCTGGACAGAAAATGGTCAACAATGGAAAACTGAGAACCTACCCACTAAAACAATACGTCATCAAGACCATTAATCAATTATTTTCTTAATCAGCCTAAGGTGAAGGCAGTTCTTTCCAATACTGCGTCTTCTACCTGTAACATGCACCAATTACAAGTTATCAACTGTAACTCTATATTCCCATATTACAAATAAGGTGCTGGCCAGTGTTGGGCTGGGGAAAACTAGCTTGCTGGCTGAGAATTTTAAGGATATTGTGACCAAAGTTACTAAGCATGGAATAGCTAAATCATGTTTTGTGAGACACAGAGCAGATGCTGGAAGGTTAGACCAGACTATGCATATTCAACAAGCGGCTCCATTCTATAGGAGTATACCTACTTGTCGACCTTACGAAGGGGCCGTATTTATGGGGAAAGAGTGGAGATGTTAAGTCAGCTCATAATGGCAAACTAGCAATTACCCATATGGGCTCGCCTCCAGATCTTTCAGGGATGTTGGGTCAAGGATCTGAGTTCCAGAGACTTGGGGACTAGGTATCCGATAGGTACCGGTGCTGTAAGAATGCGAGGGGAAATATTGTAACTTGTCGCAACCTGGGCGGCTTGCAAATGAGAGATATTCCAAAAGAATTACTTTATGGAATCATATTTGAGGGAATATAACTTAAACTGTTCTGTGATTTTGAGAACTGCAATTTTACAGTTGTTTTTGGCTTTTCTGACGGCTGAAATTTCCTCAAATGATTTACAAAGGGTAGGTTTCATCGATCGCTGGAGAGCAATTGGCTCCATAGTCTTTAAGTTGAAATTTATTCAAGACTGTGTTATGAACGAAAGAGAGAATTTAGAATCCTTGGTTTTGATATCTGCCAGTATCTGTGGCCCAATCGGAAAGATAAAGATACACGTGTGGGGGGGAGTGGGATTTGAACCCAAGGGCCGAAATCTAGCCCCTGAAAGATATGCTTCAGACCAATACTTGGTGATGGTTACTGAAAGCGTCCGAACAAAAATGATTTACGAGTACCTTGGATGCCAACAAGAGATAAAGACATAACATGATCTCTGAATACTAAGGCTCATATGCACCTCCTTTTTAAACGTTGAATTGGGTAATTGGCTTCAAACCTTTGATTGTTGCTCTTCAGCGACATGGTTTCTGGAGGCATCAGGTATGGATGCTACCATATATCCTGCCAATTGGCTAAGCGGGGCGCAGTATGACATCCTTTTGGTGGCTTATTAACTGGTGTTCGTTTCTCTCCCTCAATACATGTAGTTGGGTCAAGTGAGGTATGCCATGGTATTTTGGCTACCCATATACGATTGATGAATAGGACCCCTTTAGACTACCTGATTTTGAATATGTATTGGCGCGATAAAATGGGGGATCTGGATGTTCTATTGAAACTGACTTATCTCCAGAAGTGGGCCTCCTGTTTCTTTGGAGGCCATATAGTCCTAGCTGGAGATCTGACTTCTAACTGTATCACTCCAGAACTGCTTAAAGATTTGGGGATGAAGGGAATCTGGGGTTCTAACAAAAGAGGAAATGGAGGACGCTGGCTTAAGTGTTTGAATGGACTAGGTTTGGAGATTTTGAATGACTTTTTTTCCACTTCAACCGTGGTAGAACCAACACGGGCAGATAGATCTAGATACTGAACCCTCGAATATATCTTTGTTAGTAGTTGGCTGTATTCTCACTGTACTGAGTTTGTGGTTACCCCGACCCAGTAAAGTGATCATGCCATGTTGGAAACTGCCTTTAGCATTGTGCTGGAATTTGAGGGAGAATCATGGACAGGCCCTAGTGACCTGACCCTGAAAAGGGCAGGCAATAGGATAGTGTGGAATGCGGCCGCTGTAAAACTTGGGAATAAACATCTATCAGACTACCTTCGATCCTCCTCTGAGGATTTGAAGAATAGAATCCTTACAGTAGGAATATTTGGGCCATTTAAAACTCTCATAGGAATTTCTGGTGCTACTGGGTATGGTGGAAGTCTACCTAAGGGCAAAAGCGAAGGTCACCTCCACTCGTATAGTGAGGAACTTGTAACTAGAAGATGAGTCATGAGGAAGACCATAAGATGTTTCAAGTCCCATTCTAGACTACTGTGGGAAGAGGCTCTAATACAGATTAGCAAGGCTTGACAATCGTACAAAAACTGGACGCACAACTCAAGTCTAAAGACTTGGAATATTCCGAAGCTATGTTGGCTTGCTTAGTAAATAAAGACTCAATCTTTTTGGTAGCTGGTTAACAGCATAGATCTGTCACAACCCAGTATGCAACTCAATGCAGCAACAAATGGCGTGGTTGATCATGAACACTGTCCTTTGGTACTATCCCACGTAAGTACTGTAGGTATGAATCCTGAAGACTTTGTGCCTGTAGCAGTGTCTCAGGCACTTTTGCATTTTAGCTTCTTCCGTGCTCCTGGCCCTAGTGGGCTTACTAATTCATATTCAGAAGTATCCTGATTTATGGTCCGAAGCTTTATCTGTTTCGGGATGTTGTGAAATACGGTGGATACAATTCGGGAATCCTGGTCTACTGCATATGTAATTCCAATCTACAAAAGATGGAATCGATCTTGTCCACTTAATTATCGACTAATTGCAATCCAACATGCTGAAAGTAATGTATTTGCATCAGTCTTACTGACAGACACATCTTGAATCTTGGATGGCAGATTGTCAGATTTTGAGCAAATGGCAAAAGGGGTTTAGGTGCAACTTGAGGACCCCTCTAAATTGACTTATTTTAAACTGCCCACATCATCTGGCCTGGGTGTGGTCCTATGAGTCTTATGTTGCGTTGCTCGATCTGGCCTCTGCATTTGATGCAGTCGACCGTAATAAACTGGTTGAAATTGCAAGCATGGGGTATTCCTCCAGGCTTGCTGAGACTTATTGCGGGACTGTATAATGACACGAACATACAGGTTTGCCTAAACCATTCTGGTGACCTATCCAAAATGATTCGTTCCTCATGCAGGGTTAGGCAGGCACGTGTTTTGGCGGCCTGTCTGTTTAATTTATATCTCAGTCTGTATAAGGTCAAAGGTCCCTTAAAATTGCTATATGCACAAAGCTATGATTTCCTTTGCAGGGTTTATTTTTGACACTTTGTAGCGCAAAGTCGAGCGCTTTTCCATACGACTGAGATTCTGGCGACTCCCAGATCAGGCCTGACACAGCCTGTCATTCAAGGATAATGCTTTCTTTTGCTGGCACAATCTGAATGTGGATGGGCACAGCAGGATCTCCCAGGATCAGAACTGTGGAAGGTTGAACAGATGAGGGAGAGCATCGGGGCGCCAACATTTTAAATGACCAATATTTTCTTTTTCAAGGGGAAATGTTGAGCTAGCAGCAAAGCAGTGCTGCTTTTCCGTTTTCTTCTTGGGTGCATGTAAGAAACACACTGGCTGCCTTTTTCAGTGTGCGCCCTGTCCCATCTTGCCCAATAGGTGAATGGCAAGTCAGTGCAGCCATTATTTTGTAGCTACAAACAGTTTTGATGTAAGGCGCTGGTGCTCAAAGGAGCCAGCACAGCCGTTATGCTGTTAACTGCTGAAGTTCAGCTTGGTGAGGTGGGGGAAGTACTGCTGAGTGGGTAAATATATTCCATGACTGACTTAGTTTTCATGATCAACGCTAAGCCCTGAATTGGGAAATGAATACTCTGGTTTAAAGATCGTGTACATGCTCTCTCTTCTCAGTTAATAAAGCTTGATCGGAACTATTGTACATTTTCCTTGAAACCTGCAATACAGTTCTCGTAAAGTAAACCTGTTACAAAGCTGCCTTATGGCATCAAAACCTATCCTCCTAGTGTAATGGACTAACGACTCTCGATCCAATATTTTGGAGGAGAACACTGAGGCTTCCAAATTCACTGCCAGTTGGTCTTATACGATATGAGTTGAGCGTTCTATCTCTAAAAGCGAGAGCTGACAGGGGAATTCTTTCTCTGTGCAAGATCTTGTGTCCCACTATGGGTTCTCTTTTTCTAGACCTAAAGGAAATGCTCCAGACTCATGGCTGTGATTTGAGGAATTTTATCCTTTAAACAAGCATGGCTATTTTAGGTGCTATTGATTGCATATTTGAAGATCTGGTGCATATTCCTGTTCTGGTTAAATTATCACTGGATAAGTACACATATGCCTCTTTGGGCCATCTGCACTGACCATAAGAAGTTGGGTATTACTGCACCCTTTTTATGTATGTGCCCTGATAAGTTAACAAGGGCCATCTTCTTACGATTTCGTTGGCATTTGATGCTCACAAAACAGATTCTTGCTAGATATGGCCAGCTCCCAAAGGAACATACTACGTTTTGATTTTGTAGATTGGAGGGTTCCTGTAAAACCATGAGGCACTGTTTGATGGAGTGTTAACTTCTGTTGGGCAACCGTCAGTTATATTTTGAGAGATTCTTACCCTTAAATGTTTGTTTATTGAATTTATATAGCGCTTTACAGAGTAACAAGATACAAAATTTAAAGAAGCTTATATACAAACGTGAAACAAACCAGAAGTACAGTATATGGAACAATTTACTCAAAGGGAGGGGAGGAGGAGGGAGAGGGGGAAAAGGGGGAAGGTTAAGGGTATGAGAATCGGGTTCGATGCTATCAGGGTGGGAATGGAGGTGGTGCAGGGGGGGGAAACAGGGGAGTATCCCAGGTGGCCTCTTGCACCTCTAGGTAGCAGTGTCCAGTGAGGTCAGTGGGAAAAAGGGGTCATGGAACATATGCCTAGCTGGGAGGACCACCTCTGTAGTGGGATTTATAAGATCTCTCAAACTGGCAGAGAATTCCTTTTCAAACGACCTATAATTTTATTACAGACCGTGATGAATCATGTTTTGGTATATGGTATGGTCATTTTCTTTGGAAGGGATGTTTAACAAATATTATGTATATGTGGTGATGTCTAGATTTTATTAGTAGTTTGCCCATAAGGAAAGAAAGAGGAATGAATTGCTTATATATGCAGTTGAAATGTTTTACATTTTTCTTTTATAGTTGTATTGTGAGACAAAACATTTGTTTTGACTCGGATTTAATCTGACATTTTAATTAAAATTGGACAATGTATTTTATTAAAGATGGAATGCTTTTTTTAACCAATAAATAAATAAAAAACAAAGTGCTCCTTGTTTGATGCACTGCCTGCCCAAGAAATTTCCCACCGCTGAGCATTCATTCAGATGGGAAAGCAGAATTTAGAATTATTCTGATCCATTTTGCCTTTGAGGGGATCGTTCTACCTATTGAGGTTGCAGCTAGATCAATGAGGTGTGGTTTTCATAGAAACAAATTACAGTAGGAGGAAGCTTAAGTTTGGTGTCCCTAAATGATTAGCACCGTTTCCATGGGCATCTAAACCTGTAAGATGGTTGCTTCACGACTCTCGTGTTCCTAGAGTCCCCTGTAAAGTCTTTGGGACCAAATGCAATCTCTTGGGCTTAACTTTGTGTGTATGTATGTGTGTGCATATATATATATATATATATATATATATATATATATATATGCTAGTACCCTGAGTACATGCTGATCAGGTGATTAATATTGGACAGCTCTAATGTGTAGCGTTTTAAAGTTTGCACAGGAACCACTTGGCATTGAGAACGTGCCTCTTGTGACTTGAATGTGTTTCTTTAGAAAGCGCTCATGGCATAGACCTAATTACAAATGCAAGCTAATGGAATTAAGTGACATACAAGATCGCAATCTAAAATATCTGCTGCACGTTGACATGCATTCTATACACTTTTCCCTTGATAATTCAAATGGCGTTGTACAGAGGTGCCAAAAACAGTGTCGGAAGCCACAGTAAATGGATGGTAACCAGTGATTACATTGCAGTAAATAAAGGAGTAAAAATAATGCAATAGAAAGAGGGTAAAAACACTGGCAGAATGAACAAAATATAGGCAATTATATATTAATGCAGGTAGTTAAAATAATGCAAAAGGGAGGCTGAAAAAGAGGAATGACGGGTATAAATTGTCCAGGCAGCGCTCCAGATAAGATTTTGTAGTGGGAGTGTTTTACTCCCTATTTTGAAGTTGGGAGTAAAATGATTTTTTTAGGGAATACACAAGTGCCATTCCTAATGGGAGTATTTAATAAGAGTAAAAATGTTTTAAATGTAAAACAGCAATGTTTTTGTAATGAACACTACTTTGTGTTATCCAAATTTTTGTCAATTCGGATTGGGCAGTAACAGTAGTTTCTTCCTGTGGCACTCTGTGTACTACTGGTCAACCATATCCCTGGAGCTGTGCAGATGTTAACCAGGGTACATGCGTGCTTCTGTTCATTTCCTTTTTTTGTTGGTGGTATTTTAACTCCCTATTTTTATTTTTGGGGAGTATTTACCTATTTCTGGTGAGTAACAGTGGCCGATACACCCCTTATTTGTAGAGCTGGGTTACGGAGGCTGGAGGTGGGGTCCCCCCGTGAATGTAATTTAGCAAGGTAAAAGCAGGTAAAGTAATATGGTCAGAGGGAAAAGTTACTGAAAAGACATTTTAAAAGCCACAAAACTACGATTCTAGATTATTAGAAGGGCAACTAGATAGTAGTCACAGACTATATAAAGTCTGCATGTACATAATGTGTGCTGTAAAAGGCATGTGTATTTAAAATATTATTAATGTTGCTTTATAAATGTGTTTTTAGATGTTTTTGAGAGCGATTACAATCTCATATAACCAAATGGATCTGGGTCCCAAAGGAGTAAAGAGAAACCGTCCTTTAAAAAAACCTATGTTAGCAAGTTGGTTTGTAATTCTTCTCTTTTCAGCATAATCTTTACCCGTTTGAGGAATTCTATGGATCTGTTTAATTGGTTTTTGCTGATAACCATCAATGTGCAACTGATGTGATGCACGTTGTAGATGTCTTAAATTGTAGTGTAGTAAGTTTGGTATATTTCTTTTCCCCTCATCACTCTAATTCCTCAATACTTGAGCACATACGTGAATAGCAGAACCGGTCCTTTTCACGTACATTGGAAAGATAATGTTAATGTTGAAAATATTTGTTTTATTTGGACCCAACAGAAATACTGATGCCTGCAGAATACAGCTTATCACTACATGTAACGGATGTAGTAGATTCTTGTGGATACCTTGATTATTGGAGCGTTTCTGGCTTTAGCCAATACTTCTTGTCCCGTCGAAGGTCTTGGTGTCAGCCCTCCCATCTGCACCCTTTTGTAAAGACCTATTTTGATTACACTTGTGCACTTTTAATGAAGGGTACAGCCAGAAAGACAAATCAATTTGTACTGCTAAATTAGACCCGATATGGGGGAGGCAGCCCAAGGAACCCAAGACATGCGTTGGCTGCATTGGGCTCCTCATCAGTGCAGTAAGGTGCAAACCGAAACATTCTTCGACATGATAGTGCAATTGTTTACTTCTACCGAAATCTAATGTTCCAGACAAGATGAGCGACTGTAGAACATTCTGGGCCAAGTGGCCATTGTCCGTGTATATCCCTTTTTGAAGGCGCAAGAGTACGTAGAGGTTAAGGTGGCGGTGTGGGTGGTACTATTAGCACGGTTCTTCCTTCGTAGGCTTACAATCTTAGTATTCATCATAGCTCTTCAAAATGAAAAGCCAGCCAGAAAGATATGGCCGAATGTTTCCAAGCTCTACGACTTGGCCAGAGCAGGAAGCAGCTTGGGCATGAAACTGTCAGTCGTTCAACACCTCAGAATAACCTGATTGGCGCTCATTCCTGGCAGTCGCAGGTTCTTCTCTTTTACAGTCCGGCACCATTTTATCAAATGATTTGCTTTTTCTCGTAGCATGTGTAGCCATAGTGACTTCTTTGAAGCAAGTAGTTCTTTGCAAAAAAGTTTGGCATGTATAGCAAACGTCACAAATTCAACCTTTGGAAAATTAAACTATCTAAACTAGAGTATCTGGTGCTTACTGCTGTTTTCCTAAATGGAATTTTAAAAAACATGCAGAACTGGTGAGGTGCAGATGAAAAAACACATAAAGGATAGGAGTGCCTTTGTGGTGGAAGTCCATCATGTAGGACTGTTCCTGTTCGGTCCAATCACTTCACGCAGTGGTTCCATCATTCATTCGAGTTTGTGTAAAGAAATTAAAAAAAAAAAAAAAAAGAATTCCTTTTTTGGCGTTTATTGCCTACCAAATTCAACTTCCGTGAGGATTACTCTTTAAAATTCTGCTGGGGTTTTCATGCTGTTGTTTTTAATACATTTGAAATTTTTCGTAAATGTTGCTCAACTGTTACTGTGTAGCAAATCTTATTGCGCTTTTATATCCTTTTTCCTTTCATTGAGCATTTCTGCACAAGTGTATTTGTTTACAACCAATATATATCTGCAACATTCTGGTACAAATTGCTTCTGTTTGACTTAAAAGGGCAGTGCTTTGTTCGTTGCCAAGTTGAAGCGCAAACTTCTTAAAGGGGGGGGGGGACTTTTTTCATTTTGTACTATGTCAGGCCTGTAAGTAGGAAATGGTGAGGTCTTGTATTACCAGTTTCCTCAGGCTTCTTCAGCTTCTGTCACACCTTACCTAACATCTCTGCATTTTTGGGAATTTAGTTTTATGCATATATAATCCTAAGAGCATTGCTCTTGGGTCAATGTGGTAAGGGTAATCGTTGGCTTATTCTTATGTAGTATGATCGGATGTCATTTGACCTAGTGATAATGAAGCATACAACTTGACAACTACTTGCACTGCATATCATGCTGTTTGTAATTTAGGAAGATGCTTATTGACAGTTGTTGGTACATTTACCTAGAAGAAGAATACACAACTATTTTTGTCCAGAAGTGTGAGGGAACATTCTGATTTGTTGTTTTCTCAGCACTTTACATTACTCACCCCCTCCAACCCTCCCTTGTCCTCTCTAATATCCAGGTTTCATTTATCTGTTTATTAATGCCTTTCTTTTGTTACCGTTAGTACAATAATTGTGTGGTTAGGTTTGGCTTTTTTCCCCCTTCATACTTCTGCTTCCATTGTCCTTGATGCTCTATTCACATCAACCAGCTTGCTTCTTGTACCATCCATTGAAGTCTACTTTTCTATTTGTTTTAATACATTTGAAGCCTGTGGTTGGAAACTGCAGAGTATTGTACAAATGAGAGCATATAAGTGCATTTAACACTTTCAATGCGAACTATGCTCTCCATGACTCAATTTCTGGCCACTAATGAGTGGGACCTGTGTTATTCTGTTAAGTGTGTTTCTTGTTTTCCTGTGTAGTATTTTCTGACCTGTATGCTTCAGAGCTGAGAACTGTGGATACTGTGCAGTCAAGACCATTTCCCTTTCCCACTAGCCACGGGAGGCTGGCTCAATCTGACATGCACACTCTGCTTCTTACAGTGTCTATTGTTGGCGTTGGCCAGCTGTTCGAACAGATTGTAATTCATGGCTATGGTTTTTCTTCAGTAAAGCTACGCCGCCCCAATTCCTACCTGTGCCACCAGATTCTAGAGTTTGAATAAAATACTGGGGTTGCTATCCTCTCCCTGGTGTCCGTTTCCTCCTGCAGCAGTTGCATATCCTTGCAAAGTCACATTCCACTTTTTGCTATCTGCTTGGCCCACATTAGTCTTCTTTCTCTTGGCCTGCTCTAAAGAAGCAAGCAGGCTGAGCGGATCACCTTCCCACGGACGATCTCCCAATTAGGAATTGAGCATTTTATAACCTCTGCCTAGTGTATGGAGAGCATTTTCTTTAGTACCCGATACATTTTGTTTCTTCGTGGTTTGCTTCTAAATTCACTGAGACATGGTTGCAGTGATCTGGCTCTGTGTCACCAGCAGTCAGCGTTTTTGTTCCACGGTGGAAAGCTAACTTCCGCTTTCTTTTGTGTAAACCTTTGTCAAGAGGTGTTGTGCAGACTGTCGCAGCTCTACAGTTTGGTTTTTGGAAGATCTGTTTACAGTGCTCCTGTCAAGGATGAATAGTTGCTCTTTTTGAAAGGTATGGTTTTCTGCTGCCGGTCAACTGGAGATGTGTGCAGTTATCACATTGCAGGCACTGCTCGAGTCCTTGCAAGCTTGTACCATAATTGTTGGGTCTAGCTGTTAAATTCTGCTGTTAGTGCCATTTACAAATGTAGGATCACATGTTAAAGTTAAATGCATAACATAAGGCATGATCTGAGAATATATGGTACTCTCATCCACTCTGGATCCCTTTTAAACATTGTTCCAATTGATTAGGGCCTATGTATGGTGTCCAACACGGTTTGGCTGTCCGTTACTGTTTTTGTAAGTGAATAAATCCGCCTTAATTCGTATACAAAATGCCTTCTTTTATTCCATTACTTATTTCCATACATAGAACAATTTATATTTTCATATATTACTAATTCCAATAAGTGTTTCGAGTTTGTGTTGCATGCTTAGTAAAAGTGAGCAACTAAAGAACATTTAAAAGCAAACTCAGTAGGGGAGTACACATGTGAACTGTTAGTATCTTTTAAATATTGGATCTTTGTCCTTATTCACAAACCGATATTCCTGAGTAGTACCCAACATGTTACTTTAAATTGGTCTATAAGATTCTAAAGTGTCAGACCATGGGATTAAAAACGGGTGCAGTTTGTTGCCACTGTTGGTGAATTAGCTCCTATACATGTTTCATAAATTAGCCATGTTCACTAGATTCGTTTTCTCCAATATACAGTTTAGTCATTGGGTTGGCTTGTCGTTTGTTCTTACATTCTGTCTATTAATGAACATGTTGAATATCTCCGTTAAATGTATTATATGAAGTGTATTCAGTATGGCTTGGACACCATTGATCTACAAATCACGTCTATCCTTCAATAAGATCTCCTTCAGAGTTATTAATGTAAACTGTATCTTAACGTTTTCTGCAAAGCAACGGCAACCCATTGGTCCATTTGGTTTTCATCGCCTATAAAATGTTAGTATATATATATTTCACATTCACTCTTCAGTCAATTTACATGAGGAAAGCTTACCCATAACCTTTTTATAGCTTCAGCATTTGAGTAAGAATTTTTCTTTGTTTTGCACGCTCCGGTAAGGGCCCTTAATTATCTGAAATAAAATGTACGTATTGTTAATAGCATTTCCAGTTGTTGATGCATCAGTGAGCCTAAATCATTCCATCTCTAACCTTAAATGTAATTGATTTCCTTGTTTGGATAAAAATTTCACCGAACACTGTAAGATTTCCATCTAGGGGGAGACAAGTATTTCCCACATATAGCTTGCAGTTGCGGCCATGTTGTGAGTTTGTGTGTAGATTAGTGACCTAGGGCATAGTGTGGTGAGAAATCCAGGATAGACTACCCAAACTACTACTGATGAGTCCACCATTTGTACATACGTTGATGCATGCATGCTTCGATCTATGAGGATTTATAATTGACTGCCAAAAAAAAACCGCTCCTGTGAACAATTTGGGTGTTGCTGCTGAGGCTATTTTGGTTTTTAGTAAGTAGATTATGGATTTTCTGAGAGAGAATCCTTTTTTATAAAAATGAAATGCCTTTTAGGGCTGACTGGATACAGTCCATTGACAAAACGCGTGGATATATGATGTATAAGAACTTTTCAAGGGTAGATGAAGCATTGAGAGTTTTACCAACATATATGCAAACATTTCCAACCTCTTTCTGGAGAACACATTTACTACTATTTATGCAGGAGAAATTATGTCTGCGTGCTCCAACTACAGTGAGCATGCTGTGATCGATGAAGGCATAGTACAACCTAGGGGACATTAGTTGATAAACATATCAATAGATTACTGCTTTTTTGAGGTTTTGTGAACAATGAATCATGGATTTTAACTGATTAGTTTTGGGAGAATCTGCTAACTGACCATGAAGCGTCCCACACATTAGCTGTATTAAAATGTTTTACTTGCATAGGTATGATTTTTTTTTTTTTTTTTATGGTCCAATGGTAAAATTAAGTAATTGCACCCTAGTGGTAGGGATCATTTAATAATGTATTTACATACGAGTATTTTTCGAAGAGGTATATTTAGTTCTCAACTGTGTACTCTTAATGGTTTACAATGTTAAATGTGTAATGTTATTTAACAAATCTATATATGTATAAAACAGTCATGTTTTTGGGTTTGTATGTGGTGTTGATCTTGAGGACGTAACTCCTTGTGGAGAACTGGGAGGTCTGGCGTCTGGAATTTTGCATGGAATATTCTTTCATTTCCGAATTAATGCAACTATTTCTAGTTCGATGGGTCACCCCCGTTCCCGAGAATTTGTTTTTCGGCATTACGTTTTGTGATGGTCCACCGCCATCTACAGGTAGTTAGTAGAAGGAGCTCTTTCGAAGCTGAAACACCTGATAAAATTAATCACAAAATTCTGTAAAGCACAGGTACTTCACCCTCATGACGACAAATGGAATTTTGCTACACTTTGAAGATGACATAGTTGAATCAGTTCATTTGAATCCGGTTCCAATGTTTAACAAAGACTTTTCTTGTGTATTCTCTCTTTTCATTAATGCTTTAATCCCACAAATATATTTTTACAGAAATGCCACGAAAAAAGAGAGCAGTATTTAATCCCACCCGAATCAAAAAAAAATATCGAAAGCTGAAACATGATCAACATTCTGAAGAAGAAAGATCTCAAGAGCATGAAGCAGATAGAATTCAACATGCTTTGAGTATGTATCGTGTTTTCTCTTTGTGGCAAACAATATTTCTTCCTTTTCGGTGGAATATGAAAACAAATCTGAGAATTGAAATCCCGGGTAGTTAAGCTAGTTCACAATAAAAATAATTTTTTAAAGTTCATTAAATGCTAATGCTATACATTCAAAGTATACAATAGCTTAGTCATTGTGACTATCTGAAGTTTGTATTTCTTTTGAACATTTTCAAAGAAGGAGAGTGCTAGCCAACTATATTGCTAGTCATTACACAAATGTGAAGTTCAGGTAAAGCTCAGCGGAAAATGTTAACACCAGGGGTTGGCATATACATTTGTATAATTATTTTTTTCGTTAAAAAAAATTATTGTTTCACATTTGAAATAAAGTAAAACCTCTTCCTATAAATGACCATTTTAAATCTTCTTGTGCAAAAAATGCATGAATACTTCATTTACAGTGTTAAATGCATCATATCATTAATGGCAGCAACCGATTTTAAGTTGTTTCTGGTAATTCTGAACCTAAAGCATTTCATTAAAAAAAATCCATCTTTTATAATCTACTATAATATGTGTGAGTCTTACTTTGACATGATCATGTATTACTTCATAGGAATAAAGCCAGCTCTTGTTAAATCCTGTTTCTAAATAACTAATCTGTCAGATATCAGAAAAGAAATTGAGTCAGTTGAAACAAGATCATATATTTTTGAGGGTGAATCCTACATACCCAAAACCTCCAGTAAAGTTATGCTCCAATGTCTTAAATGCCAAGCTTCCTCATCCCGCCCCAGGCTGTATCTTGAAACTGTCATGATGGAGTGATGTTCTATCCAAATTGTGTGTTCTTTATGGCTCAAATATTGAATTTGTGGTTCCTTCTGGTAGCTACGCGGTTCTAAATGGCTGTGGCTAACCAAGTTCTCAATGGTTCTTGATTTACGATGAGTCACATTTGATCTTAATTATCTAGCAAGTTTTTGTCTGTTTAGAAAATAGCAATGTCTCTGCAACATTTTATTTATCCTAAGTGTCCTGGATACTATCTCACCAAATTGTCTTTTCGCTTGTCTAGTTTACATACTTAATCAAACCTCTTATTAATTAGATCTGCTTTATATATCCTCTTTCTAAAAATCTGTTGCCAATCCATTCACATTCTTCAGTACAATTGTGTAGCTCATATAATTTCTCCTTTTGGGTATATTAAAATTAGTACTGTCTATGATTTAGTGGCTTTCAATGGAGAAGGGACTTCTATTTCTTTCCGAAGGATTTGGTATGTCTTACGATCTGTTTTAACATTTGTTTTTAAATATCTTTTTTAAATCTAGAAATGTAATGGATACTTGATCAGCAGGTCATGTGAGCTCTATCGTAAAGGGTTGCTGATTAAACATTTTGGTGTAATCTGTCCAAATGATGTCATCAACCTGTTTTCCCATCCAGCGAGGCTTGTTCAAAGTGCGTGGCTTATCTTGGGGTTCGACATAGAGGGGAGGTGGAAGCTATTTAGTTTCTGCTTGAAGCCTAGAAGGACCTGGTAAGCTTGATCCAATAGCTACTTTTCGGCCATGATCCAATAGCTACATCCCGGTCATACTTCAGGTCAACCGATAGTGGATTTGGGACACTATAAATAAACATTAGGAAACGAGAATATTTTCAAGTTGCATGCTACTAGCCAGCTGTACAGTAATTTGCAACCTCCATTCTACACATACAAAGTACATCATTTCTTACTCGTCCAGGGTCTATTCTTGCTGGCCAATCCAAATGTTGAACCTTGCACTAGGAGACCTCTATAAAACATTTAAAACATAAGGTATTGTAAATAATGAAAACAATGATTTTTGCATCTTGTGAAAGATTTGCCGAAAGCTATGCAATACAGCAAGTATACATTAGTTTACAACAATTCATTAGCAGTTTGCTAATGAAAAATGTCTTGATTAGCAATTTGGTACTATTGTTAGTCACCAAGTCATTTATACCCAAGACATAATGATCTTTAAAAATCAACAATACCATATTTTTGTGCATTTTTAAGGAAACCAGGCTTGGCGTAATTCCTGTTTCTCTTAAAAAGCAATTGCACATGTCAGTGATTTGGAAAACTTGCTCTGTTCTTCGTTCCTTAATGGAACGAGTATGAATGTTCAAATGCTGATTCTTAACTTGCTCTGTTATTTTGTCCTTACTGATGCTCTTTCTCTATTCATTGCCCACTTTTACTTGGCTGGGCCAAGTAGTACTGTTCCCAAAATGATTATCACACTCTCCTCCCCAACTAGGTAGTTAATGGGATGAGTAGGAGGGTTGTGCTTGAATTCAGAAGTTACTTCACAGATGGGTGTTCATCTTTCAGGCACTCCTGGGTGCGCTGTAGTGGATGGGGTGCAGAGAGCTAGGTCACCAGATTTGCACTAAAACCGCCACAACAAAACACCCCAGTGACCGTAATAGTCTCTAGGTTTCCAGCCCAGCTGTGTCCTGGCTTCTGGTGATGCATCGGCCTATGGCAATGCTGAGTTTCCCTGAATGATAGTGTTATAGTTGTAGCAGAGTTGTTGTTGATGCCGATGTCTTGAGCATGATGCAGCTTCTTGATTGACTCTGATCTGTTAATCTTACAATGACATTTTGTACTTCGGGCATGGAGAACCTTGCATAGAATAGTTTTTATTTAGATGTACCACATTGCAATAGTGAAATCACTTTTAGGTTGGATGGAAAGTTTGGGGGTGGCCAGATATTCTGAGTTGACCATTAAAGGTACAGTCCAGAGGGTTGGAGGTGCGGGGGGTGTCTGGCTAAGGAAAAAGATCATGTCATAATACTTGGTGGGGCCCAGGGGCTGCTATCCGGTTCCTAGATTGCATGGTCGGGTGGGTGTGGAGAGAGGGGGAGCACATGGATTTGAGGGGACGAGGGGTGTGGGAGATTCTGCAGATGTTGGTAGTTAATTCCTATCTAACAAAGGAGAAGAAGTGAGAAATAAATTAATTGGTAGCGGGAGTGGGTCAAGGTGCAATGTATTGTGACCATTTCAATTCAAGTTCCAAAGAGGGAATGTCTTAATCACAGGCGGGACGGTTGGACCATTTCGTTTACAAAGTGTGCAAGTTAAGGCCTTTAACTGTTACCATAATGAGGGAGCAGTTTGACAAAAAAAGCAGTATTGCAAGGGTACCATGCTGCTAGAGAGGTCTGTGCACCCAGTGTAATAAGACCTACCTGGTAGGATGGAGGAGATTGTTCCCACCCTGGAATTAAAAAGGAATGCAAGGCCTGGCCGTGATGTTGGACCTCGATTTCCAATACAGAATGCAGTAATTAAGAGCCATGAAGCGAGATTGATGATGCCAGCCAGACAAGTGGGAATGCCAGATCCTCTATTTGGGTGGTGCCTTTCTGCTAGGGAAATCCCAACCGAGATTCTAATTTACAAAACACATGAAATTCATTAGCTGCGACATGCATGATACATCTTGAATAGTCGACTTTAGAATCAAAAATGAAATCTGTTCTCTTTGCGAGATCCTCGGGTGCCCTTAAGCTTTTCGACATTAAGCAAGTAGCATTCTTAAATTGATTAATGAGACCTGCGCTCAGACATTTGAAGCTCTTGGCAATAACCACCCTGTACAAGCTTGCATTTGATTTTTGCCTTTTGCCACTCAAACCTTCTGGTGCGCGGTGTTCATGTGGTATACCAAGTGGGCAATTCACATTTTATTTTGTCTGGCTAGGAGTTTACAACTTGAAACTCTTGCTTCCATGGTACTAGGTTCTGCAAGCCTTCATGTTTTATTCTGTTTTGGCTTAGGAGTACCTGCTTCAGGGTGTTTATCGCTTGAGGTGTGTTGATTTGTAGAATTTAATTTCAAATGGATTGTCCTCCCATGTATTACTCCTGTTTGATGTGCGATATCCAGCAGCAGCTGCTTCAGAATTTCTTTTCGGCAGAGGGCGCTGTGTGTCGATGCAGTTGACTCAGTCTCTCGGGCCTCCATCTCGAGGTGTCATCGAAGGTATGTAAAGCACGTGCACCGCCCATTGGCTTCAGTTCTGTTTTTCAGAGTATGCTTGCGCTTTGAGAAACGATGGCACGCTTCTCTAGTTCAAATCGCGAAAATGTCTTATTCCTACCCCGAAGACCGGGTTTAAGAAGTCTCACTAACCGACCCACATCGAGTAGGTCTGTGGTGTCTCCGTGTGAAGCACAAGATCTTGGGCTGCTCCAAATGCCTGTCCATGACCGGAAAGGCTCTGAAGTAGCGAAAGGGGAAATTGGCAGTAGGTAGAAACCCCAAAACATATCCATCGACTACTCCATCGAAAAAACCTTCTTCGGACGAGCCGAGAGAAGACTGTCTTTGAAGGAAGAAGGTTCAAAGATCCAGATCGAGGAGTGGCCCCCACCACACCACATCGTTGTTGAGGAAATCGAAAAAGAGGCACCGCAGGTCACTTTCTTCGTCAGACTCATCCCCTGAGAGGGTATATTGTCCCACAAAGGCTTCTACACCGGCCGAATGTGAAGCATTTAGGTCATAAATGCTGAAAATATTTGAACAAGCCATGCTCCTACCGTGCATTCCAAAGAAGCCGGTACGGAAAGGAATCGAGCCAAATACTGAATGCTCTCGTACTACCACATTACCACAAACTAAACCGTTATTACAAAAAGCAACCGTGGCTGGTCTTAGCTTAGTTTTACTCCACGCTGTAGTAAGCAACTTGCACATTCCCTCTGCACCTACATGAGACTGGCTATGAGCATAGCACAACACTAAAGGTGAATGCATATGTGGTCAATTCCATTTTCCCTCATCTTGCAAAAAATATATGTACCATGCTGTATTTTTGTCACATGTGAAGTTAAAAATCTTCTCTCTGCTCACAAGCGGCCAAAGTTGTGAGCTACTCCAAATGCATATTGGTTGTCAGTGTAAATATTAACTACAAGACCGGAACACGACTCACAAGCTCGGGTGAGGGCAATTTCAGATGTTTGTGCGAAAACGATGGTTTTCAATGTTGTACTAGCATATGATGCCATGATAGTACCATCTGGTAATTTATAACATGAGCCATCTACATATAATGTACCATTAGATTTACTAATCAGAGTATCCACCAAATCTACCTGTCCCTTCGTTTCATAATCTGTTATTAATGCACAATCACGCATGATACATTTGATTCATCCGATGTGAAGGGTAGCAAGGTGGCAGGGTATAGCATTGCAGCATTGTATGGCAATGTTTGGAGCCAATAACGTCAGCTCATATCTAGTTAACCTGGCATTGTCAGGTGGTGTTTTTTTTGTTTTATTTAATAAAATATCAATCGCATGTGGCACAGACAATGTAACTTGGTGTCTCAATATTATGGCATCAACTTGCCTCATGGAAATGGATGCAACCGCTGCACCCCTTAAACAATTTGGAAGCGCTTTTGCCACTGGGTACAATGTTGAAGTAAAATATGAACATGGTCTGTTTTTACCCCCTTGCTGCTGTTTTAGTACAGAAAACACAGCCTTGTTGTTCATTCACAATGTAAATGGTTTCCTATAATCGGGGGTGCCCAAAGTGGGTGAATTGCACACTGCAGATTTTAAAACCTCAAACTGTCTTGCTGAGCAGCAGTCCATGGCAATGGGACTGTAGTTCTATTCAGTATTGGTTCTTGCAGTGGTTTTGTTAACCCACTGTCTGCAAAATGAAACTATCCCTAAAAACGCTCTGACATCTTTGTGTGATAGTGGCAGGTATTTTCATTATAGCCTCTATGCACTGAGGGTGCAATCTACGCTCCCCACTTGACAATAGGTATCCCAAATAGGTGACCTGGGTTTTGCAGAACTGTTTTTTTATAAAAAAAATGTTTGGGACACTTTGCCCCAGTGCTGCTAAAAATTTGAAATAACCGCACGGTGCAATCCATGCATTGCTCTTGGGAATCTGCAGCAATCAACAAATTATCAACATATTGGAGCAGTGTGGTTTTGCAGTCAGTGTAAACTTGTCTAGCTAAGTTTTTAATGCTTGAATGCTTGGCTGTAAATACTTTCACTTTCAGTGTAACCTTGGGTGGGGGGGTCCTACGGAAAGGTGTAGGACCACCCTTCCACATAAAAGGCAAATGGGTGCTGACTGTCTTCGTGGATCAGAATGCTAAAGCATTTTCGATGTCCATAATGTGAAATATTGGACTGAAGGTGGTATCATGGTGTAAGTCCTGTCCGGCACCAGGGGATATTGTGGTTCTACAATTTTGTTTATTGCTCGGAGATCGATAATCTGTCTCCATTGTGCAGGAACACACAGCTTCCCAGCAATCAAAGATGCAGAATGGTGCACAAAAATCCAGCGAGCCCTCGCAGATAAAATCACTACTCCAAAACAAGATTGAAGCTAAAAAGGCAAGCCTCACTAACGGTTCCCAGTCTGCTCCGGACCCAGCGAAAACCCTACAATCCTGCCCCCCCTTTCACCTTCTCGCAAGTAACACCAAAGGAAGTGGAAATCGTAAAAAGCCTAAAACCTTGCCACTTTCGTGGGGACATCTGCCCAGCCTCATCAAGGAGGGAGCAAAAAGCCTAGCCCCCTTCATCACCACTCGATGAATTCTTCCTTCTCGTCCAACCAGGTACCTAACAATCTCAAGGAAGCCTGGGTTATGCCTCTCCTAAAAAAAATAATAATAATTAAAAAAAAAATAATTAAAAAAAAAACCTTGATCCAAATATCCCCACAAACTACAGGCCCATCACCACCGCCCGTTCCTTTTTTAAAATCCTGGACCGGGTGGCAAATTCAGAAGCCTCTAGAGGAGAATGAACTCCTAGGCCTTAGACAATCTGGCTTCAAACCCAGACATGGGAACGAGACCGCTCTCCTAGACCTCAAGATCCAAATGGACAAGGCGAAGGACAAAGGCAAGCTAGCGATCCTCCTGGACTTATCTGCTGCCTTCGACCTCGTCGATCACCAAATTCTCACCAGGCACCTTACCACAGCTGCAGCATTCTCCACTGTTGCATCTGACTGGGTTAAATCCTTCATCTCCAATCGGATCACCAGAGTTTTCTCCCCCTCAGATTCTGCGGACCCGACACCCATACTCTGTGGAGTCCCTCAAGGCTCATGTGTCACCCACACTATACAATATATTTACGAAGCTCCTATTCGACCGCCTGGACAATTTGGGTGTCATCTACACCAACTATGCAGATGACACCCAGGTCCTCCTCCCCCTCACTGGCTGTTACGACCAAGACTCTAAACTACTGAACGATATCCATCTTGAAATCCAAGCATGGATGGCCACCAACAGTCTATGCCTCAATGACGAGAAGACTGAGTTAATGATCGTGGGTACAATTGAATAAACTTGACACCAGGTACTACTCTTTCGGCATTGATGGCAACATAATCAATGTATCCAATGAGATAAAAACACTGGGGGCTATCTCGACTCAACACCATCTCTTAAAAAACAAGTCGGCAGTGTGGCGTCCTACACAAGTAAACTGATTTACAGTTGTAAATCGTACTTATCTACAAGTAGCTGCCTAACGTTAGAGCACTTGCTTTGTCTAAACTAGACTACTGCAATACACTATTCCTATGCTCCTCAGAACACAACCTAAATAGACTTCAGGTACTCCAGAACAACTCGCTGAGAGCAGCACTCAGTCTACCCAGATCCTGCTGTATCTCCATTCAGACTCAATGCCAACTGGTTGCCTATCTGTGACAGAATCACACTATGCACTCTGGACATCATGCACAAATGCCTCACAAATACAGCCCCTAAATATCCGTCTGCTTAAAATCTGCAAACACCAACCCTCCCGTTACCACCAGATTGTCTCATTCTCATAACCTTGTGGTACCAAGGATCAACCTAAAACGGCCAGAGGAGCCAGCTTCCCAGTCCAAGCAGCCAAATGATGGAACTCTATTCCCATCCTCCTCAGACAAGAAACCACCTTCCTCACCTTAAAGCTAGAATAAAAAATTGGCTGAGCAACAAGCCCTTACAGTTCTGTTTATCTGACCACTGTTTACTTATGCTATTGTACATTGCCTCCTGTTGTCTGACCCACCTGTAACCAGAGTCCCAATCTTTGTCTTTATATTTGCCTCTAATGTACATTGCCTCAATGTATGTGACCTCGAAGTCTCTCAAGCGCCCAGTTACCTTAGGGTTCGGTGCGCGATATAAATTATGAACAAATACAAATCCGTTTTTCACAGGAAGGTTTGGACTGTTGCAGGGAATTTTTTAGATTCTTTAACTAGTAAATCAAGTATTAATGGATTAATTCCTTCTAACACTTCCTTGGGTATTTTATACTGAGGCTTAACTCTTATTTCACTGGGTCAACTCGCGTCCATCCAACATAATTAGATACTGTGGCCCACATCATAGGGTCAACTCCCTTAAATTCATATGGCAAATGGTGGTAGCAACAAAACATTTTGAAAGAGACTGCATTACATGTTGGGTACACTCCATCAGGTGAGCAATATATATATATTTGCATATAAATGTTTCAGTGAATCCTTTCCCAATAGATTTAAAGCACATTTATCATGACAACAAGCCGAGCCATGCAAGATATAGCACCTATAGTAAACTGCATGGGGTCAGATATTGGACCGGATTATTAGGGAATCCCACTGATGTTTACTTTCCCAGAGAGGGAAATATGAGGCACTACTTTGTGGGAAATTGATGTACTGGATGTCCCTTTGTCAAGGAGGAATGTGCCCGTTTGCCTTGCGCTGTAGCTTTTACAAATTGCCCCTTTGAGTCTACAGGAATACTTATGCACCATTTTCCCACTCCAGGGCAGCCCTATTATATGTAGTTCATTGTACTGTAATCCTACTCATAATAATCCCTTGCTGAATATTGCTGGCCTTGCCTAGGGTCAAAATAATTGTTGATCATTGTCTTCTAGTGTCCCAGTATTTGTTGTTATGCTGTTGCTGGCCTCAGCCCTTAAAGTTCCTCTAGTCATTGCTTGCCCATAAGAGCGTCACCACCCTGTCCGGTGCAACGGACACTCCCTTATCCAGTGGTGGTCTGCCTTACAAAATTGGCACCCAGTGTCTTTCATACCTGCTCCATTTCTTACTTGGCGAGGCACTACCACCTCTTACTCCTCTATACATTCCTCTTCCCCTTTTGGATACGTATATTACCTCTGCCTCTTTTTGGAAAAGTCTGTTGCATTAATGCGCTGTTTTTTTACTCCTCTTTGTCCTTTTCCCCCTTTTTCTTTAGTACAGCGGTTTGCATACTACCTGGTCATGGTTAATATTTGAGCTGCTCTTGGGGTTGGCCAGGTGCTGGATACGTGTTATCAACAGTGCTAGAAGAGTTATTTCTTTCGACAATTCTCCAGTCATTCCCCTTTAGCTCGCTGCCTGTGTCAGCTCATCCCACATTTTGACGGGGATCTAAACTGTCTTGCATTCTGCATTGGCGCCATATATCTGATGGCAGAATGCATAAAAGCTGATCTATATCTCCCAACGTGAGCCGACCTGTTTTAAGAACCTGGTCCGTCTGGGTGTACCCCTGTTCTGGATTTTGTCTTGTATCTGGATAATATTAAAAGAAAGTAACTCCATCCTATACCTGGGGACATGGACCTGGTGTGTTGGAATACGAGTATCAAACCCAGGCACTTCTCTCATGGGGAAACGGTGAGTTACCATGGACTTTGTTGGGGCATTTATGATCCAAAATAATTGACACTATTGCAGAACAAAGAAGTTTGAATCAAGCTTACACTCTTGGATTGCTTACTCTTTGTCCTTTTAATGGCTCGGGAGGGGGTACACTTAGTCCTCCTCATTCACCCTTTTATGTAACCGCCACATTTGTTTGCATAGCATTTTGCAAATATAAGCGTATCTCGTTGCTGCGGCACGGTCACTTTGGCTTGTTCTACTCTTTCTACCACGTTTTCTTTTTAATCCATACCAACACTACACTTTTTGCGGGGTCCGTGTTGGCTGTAATCCTGTAGGCACGAGGTGGCGAGGTGAGCGGCTTCTCACCAGATAGGGTGGTGGGGGAGGCCTTTTAAACTTTGTGTCTCATCCTCTAAGGTCACTCTTGATTCAGGTGTCGGGGCTGAGGGACAAACCTTGGCCACGTACACACCTTTAATTCTCATTTTATATTTACAGTCTCCCTCTTCCCAATCCTTTTTCATCTCTTTATGGTCATATGTGCGTGCTTTTCTTTTGTCTTTATTTTTTTTGGTCTTTTCATTTTTTGGATTGTGGTTTTACGCTTTTTTAATCTGCTTTTCTCCTAGATTTTTGTCCAGCATAATCTTCCAGTTACGGTTTCCTATTGCAGGAGGCAAATTGCCTTATCGCCTTTAGCGGCTAATGCTTCTCTTAAGTACTCCATCCCCAGGTCAAAAGATCAATGCACTAGGAACTGAAAATCAGGGTTGTTGCAGTGTATTCTTACAACATTGCAACCCACAACATCCTTTAGTGCATGAATTTCCCACTTGTGTCACAGTAACGTTTCTTGTGATCACAAAGTTACATTGATAATGTCCCACGTAGTGCTCCCATAATCAATACAGACTACACAGCCATTTCATGATTCATCCACCCCATGGTTTCAACCTGTCTGCACTAGGTGTATTTCTCTATGGCTCATTTAACATTATGCACCCATAGTAATACAACCGTACAACATCGGACCACACCATCCTTCTGTATTAAATCTTCACACATTTTTGTTGCAGTCTTCTGTGCCGGCACTCCAACACGAGTGCAAGTCTTCTTTCTCCACACAGGTGGGGAAACTTGGTCTAGGAAATCGGCTGGTGAGTGAAAGTTGTGGCTGCAGGAAACCTCTGTCCACCTCATGCAATGCGCTTCATGACCACCTGTCTGGTGCCTGCTCTACGACCGTGGCAAAATATTCCAACTGGATCTTAACTGCGACGAGGTCCCATCACGGGGTGCCCCATTTGTGGGCAATACTATACAATAATGCCTGCCTGTGCCCATAAACTGCAGAATAAGTCGCCATCACAGAAGATTTCAAAGACTTTTCAGTCATCTTTTTTTTTTTTTTGACACACTTAAGCGGAGCTCAGATGACAAATGGCTTCGTCCGTGCTAATTGTGCTAAACTAATTGTGAACACTGAGCCAAGGTCTCTGCTTTCATTGGTGCAGCTGCTAACTGACTATTTACACTCCTTGGGCTTGCTTTAAGAATACATGTGTTTGTGTAAAACAAAACGGTTTATTTTTCCTGCAAAGCAAGCGCAGACCAACTGATTATAGAACTTATGTTCACCCATTTTACAAAGTGCCTTCATTGATTTGTTCATAATTTTCTCGAATACCTTTACAGGGTCTGTAGCCTTGGTGGTTTTTCATACTTGTGCAGCGGGGGCGTGAATGTGTTAAACAGCATAGCGAGGTAGTAACCCACCAGCCAGGGTGCTAGTAGCGGGCATGAGTGTTATTTTCATTAGCGAACACTTCATTCCAAGGTATGTTCAGCTGGATGTGGTGGGTCCATTTTAATTGCTCGGGTGAGAAGCACCCAGATTCAAATAGCAGGTTTTTGTAGTGGCGCTAACCTCCTTCCACTCACTGGGCAAAGATTGATGGTTCCTAGTATGCGTCTGCAAGGTTGTTTTGGGATTAAGAGATTAAGACGAGGCATAGTAGGACCGCCTCTCTTTCATTGTTATATTTTCTTTTCATTCCCATGTTCCCTCTTGTGTTGTCCTGTGTGCGCTTTGAAACCCAATTTACTTGATGTATAAGTGCCTTAGCACAATAAATAAAGACATTGTGTGAAGGGGTCTGTAGATGGATGAAGCGCCATAGGCCTGTGTGTAGCGATGGGCAATCAACCGTACTTAAAGTTACTATTCTTAAAGCATAGTACTCTTATTCTTAAAAAAGAATAGTACTCAGTTATTTTATTTTGGAGGTTTTTTGTGTTCACAAGGGTAAACATATTTTCAAATGAGAAAATGCAACAGAATTTGCAATTGTCAGCATACGTTGCGGGAGTACATTAAAGCAACAGCGTCTTCATCTCCCTTTTGTTATTGTCAGGTTATCTGTTATGCCTGTACCCTACTACACAGTAAACCTAGGTACTAAGCAAGTAAACCTCCCCTTCCATGCTATCCGTGTCTTCCCTCGTTAGCCCTCTGGCTCCCTCCACCACCTCGCCTACAAGTTGTACAGTCTCTTCAACCAAAATAAAGTACATTTGGAGTCTATTAATCCATCATCCCATGGCCAGGCGTTTCCTCCGCATTCCAGGTTGTGCTTTGTGTTGCTGTACTAGGAGCGTGTCTCCCACTTTATGGAGGTGCTCATCCATGTCCCACTTCCCTCCCTCTTTCTTCCATCAAGTTTGACTGAGTATTGTATTCAGATAGAAAGGGGGCCCATTCCATTTCTCTGCTCGGCTTGTGCCTGTGGAGGCCCCCTGTTAGATTCTCCATATCATAAATGTCCCTTCCCTTCAATATCAATTGTTTTGTAGGCAAAGCCGACTGTTTCCAGCATATCATGACGCAGACCCTTGTAGCAAGCAGAAGGAAGTGTATCATATGGGGGGGGGGGTGGGAGTCTTCTCCACCCTTTCTCCGTGACTTCCACCACAAAAAACACCTGGAGGGGATCTGGACTTTTTTCTATGCCATCTAGCGCCTTTATCCAGCCTAGGACCTCACTCCAGTATATCTGCACACTTGGACAGGCTCACCACATATGCCAATAGTCTGCGACCCTCCCCGCGCCCCCCCCCTCCCCCCCGCACTCCCTCCAACATCTTGGTCTTGCCCGTGAAAACATCCTGGAAAGACGTGCAGGATCCCATTGCTGTCTGTACAGTAATTTGATGCCATGGAGCTTATATTGGCATTCAATGGAGGTCTGATGCGCATTTATGCACATGGTTCTCTACTGGTGTTTGTCTAGTTCTATGCTTAAGTTCCTTTCCTCTGTCAGGTGCTCCAGTAGGGAGCCATTCAATCCTGGTACAGGCTGTGCTAAGCGCGGTTTCTGTGTGTGTCGGGGCTCTCTCCCATCTTTCCATTTAAGCGCCATAAGGGCCCCCTTCATCTGTAATTAGTTGAATATCTAGAGCTTCCCTATTTGCAGGTTTTCTTCCAGGACGGCAACACTAATTTATTTTGTAATTTGCATAGCGTGCCTAACCCAGAGGCATCTGGGCGCTGGTTACATAAGGAAGTTGGTTGTCTTAGTTACAAAGTGCATTGAGTTACCATTTGTTCTAGTTACATAAGGCATTGACGGATGTTGAGGCAAATAGTTACATGTTACATGTGTGGCAGCAAATCCGGTGGGGGGGGGGGGGGGGCAACAGCATTGAGATGAAGGCATAGGTTGTATGGCGAGCAATGCATACAAAGGGAGTATATACAATACCAGCAGGGTAGCAACACATTGTGAAGAGTGAGGCAGAGGTTGTATGACAAGCAGTACATTGTTCGGTAGAATAATAGAACATTGTACACTGTGAGGATGGATAACATTGATTTAGGGCTTAGTAGCTGCTGATCGTTGCCCGTAAGGAGAATTGCTGGCAGTTATGGGGTAAAAGTCTTGAGAAAAGAGCCATGTTTTTAGGTCTTTACAGAAGGACCATAGTGAACGGTCTGATCTTAGGGTTGGGGGCAGTGAGTTCCATTGTTTGGCAGCAACCACAGGGAAGCTGCAGCCGCCAGCTTTTTGACGTTTGTATCTGGGGATGTCAAGGCGACAGGAATATGCAGATCCGGTTGGTCTGTTGGATTGGGATTTGAATATTCGTCTAGCTAGGTAGAATTGGACGCTATTGGATAGACGTGTGTGTGTCAGGGAGAGGGTTTTGAATGCAATGTATTCACGGACCAGGTGCCAGTGGATTTTTCGGCTTGCGGAGATGTGTTTTAAAAAAAAAAAAAAAAAATGCTAAGTGCAGCTCTAACCACGTTATTCTGGATAATTTGTAGTTTGTTGATATTCTGGGAGCTGGAGCCTGCAAAGAGGGAGTTGAAGTAATCAATCCTGGACAGAATGAGTGCTCTAGCGAGGTTGATGCAGCTATCTGTGTTCAGGAAGGGTCTGCTTGCATTAATTAGTTTGGCGGTGTAGGCTGCTGCCGTTGCAGTAGCGTTTACTTGCCTAGTCAGGGAGAGGGATGAGTCCACCTCTTCTGCAACTGTGATCATGTTGTCTTCAATGGTGAAGGACTTGTCGGATTGAGAGAGGTTGTTTAGCTGAGATTGCTTGCCGATGAGGAGTAGCTCAGTTTTCTCATCATTGAGGCATAGTTCGTGTTGAGCCATCCAGGCTTGGATGCTAAGGTGCATTTTGCTAAGTAGGTTGGTGTCCGATTCATATATGCCGGTGATAGGGAGTAGTATTTGGGTGTCATCCTCGTAATTGGTGTAAGTCATTCCCAGCGTGTCTAGGTCGATTAGTGGCTTAGTGAACACATTGTATAAGGTGGGTGAGACGCAGGAGCCTTGAGGCACTCTGCAGGTGACTGGGCTTGAGGGGGCCGCTGCAGCGTAATCTTTGTGCGGTTAGATGGGAAGGATTCGATCCTTTTTATGGCATTGGCTGAGAAATGTGCAGGTAGGGCTAGGTGTTGGTATAGTATATTGTGGTTAACCAGTTCAAAGGCTGCTGATGGGTCTAATAGGAGGAGGATAGCTAGATTGCCTTGGTCTCTCATCCATTTAGGTTTTGAGGTGGAGGATGGCGGTTTCTGTTCTGTTTCCAGGGCGGAAGCCTAATAGGCGGAGGCCGTGTGTTTCTAGGTATATTTGAATTTGTACGTACGCTACTCTGTCCAGTATCTTCAGAAGGAATGGTACTGTTGTGCTGGGGCGGTAGTTGGTAGGGATGTTTAGGGTCCAGGGTGGGTTTTTTGCAAAGTGGGAGTACCCAGGCTTCTTTAAGGTTTTCGGGTACATTGCTGGTTGCGAAGAGTTGTTGATCAGTGCTGTGATGAAGGGGGCAAGAAATTCCACGCTGTCTTTGAGACGCTGAGCAGATATCTCTGTGGCATCTGATGGAATTCAGGCCATTCATGATTTTGGTGGTTTCTGTGATGGATATGGGGGCAAAGTTGAAACTGTGAGTGGTGTGGGTCTGAGTTCTGGATGACTGGGTCAAGTTTGGATTTCTTTTTTATTGATTTTCTTTTTGAGTAGGTCAACTTTGCCGAGTATGGCAAAGGTCGGGTGAGGGCTGGTGAGTTTGGGTAGGATTGAGAAAAGTTCTTGTGCCAGAGTTTGCTTTCTCAATTCTTTTGTTATAGGAGTTGCCTTTCGATTGGATGATGGCTTGTTTGTACTCTGCGCCTAGTGTGGTGTGTTGCTGTTTGTTTTCGGGAGGTTGTGATTTTTTTCCATGTGCTTTCAACCATTCGTTTCTTGGCTCGAAGAGCTTTGGGGCTAGAGTAGTACCAGGGGTTGATGTGGGCTGTTTGTTTGGCTTTACGATTGTGTAGTGGGGCTACTTTGTCAATGGCATCATGGAGTGTTTGGTTGTAGAGTGTTACCATGGAGGTAGGGTCGGAAATGGAGCTGGTGTGTGAGTAACTTGTTAGTGGAAGTAGCAGTGGGAGTATCTTGTCTGCTGTGATGTTTGGTGAGTTCCTTGAGGGTGCCGTGGAGATTGGTTACACCGGCGTTCTGATGGGCTAGATTGTTGATGACATTGCGGTCTGACCATGGGCACGGGTGGTTTGCAATTATGTTGGTGTTGCAGTTGAAATCTGCTAGCCAGTCGAGTATCCGGCCTTTGTCGTACGTAGGGTTGTAGATTCTATGGTTGAAACCTTGCACCTCTATAGTGTTTGCTAGGGCAAGTGCACGGGAGTCAGCTGGATCATTGAGGCCCAGACATATACTACAAATTCTGTCCCCCTCACTACCTGTCACACTCACTCCAGGCCTGCCTCGAACCATGTCTGAAATCTGAGTGGTGCCCAGAAGTCGTATCTTATCGGGATCCCATATGTGACTCAATGGCGACGGCCACATTTTGACCCCTTTCATATTTTTCTTGTCCCTCCAGAGGGCCAAGAATTGCATGATCCTTGACCTTTCTCAGAATTTCTGACCATGACTCAGAGCCACTCTCCCACCGTTGCTGGTTTCGGGAGGTAGTTTTCTATTGCAACCCACTGCTTGTCTTGGGTCACAACACAAGTGCGTCACCAATTCCCTAAACTGTGCCGCTCTATGGTAGGTGTGCATGCCTGGGAGGCCTATGCTCTCCCTAATCCCCCACCCCCTCTTTTGGTTGGATCAGGATTTGGTACGCCACCCTCTGCTTATGTCACTCCCAAATACATTTGGAGACCCTACACTGCATCTCATGAAAGTGATAATTCATCATTGCTATCAGTAGCATCTGGTACAGGTATAGTATGTTAGGATTCAGGGTCATTTAGATTGCGTTTAGTCTCCCTAAGCAGGATAGAGTGGGCCTTGACCAAGTCTCCATATCTAAGAATAGCTTGCGAAGCATTAGTTAGCCTCATATAACCCCTTTTAATGTTCTGGTAATCTGCACTCCCAAGTATTTGATCTGACGCATCTCTATCAGGATCCCTAAGAATTCTAGATCTGTCATCCGCTTGCTCCCCTCTCCTGCAGGGGAAAATAATTAATTTGGCTGCATTTACCTTGAACCATGATACCTATTCATAATCCACCACCAGTTCCAGGGTTTGTTTAGTAGAGTTCACCGTCACATACGCGCAGCAGCACGTCATCTGCATACATCCCCAGCTTCCATTCTGTACTGCCTAGCTGTATCCCCTTCACTCCAGCATCTCTGGACAACCTTCTAGCCAAGGGCTCGATAACCTGGGCGAATAGCAGGGGGGATAGAGGGCAGCCTTGCCTCGTGCCGCTCTGGTGATTGAAATCCTGGGACATTTTTCCATTGACCATCACTTGCGCACACGGGGGCCAGTATATAGCGCCAGAATTCCCCCTCTTTTCCCGTTCCCCAATGCCCACTTTTATCTAGGACCGCAAACCAACTCCACTCAACTCGCTCGAACGCCTTTTCAGCATCAAGGCTGAGTAGTGCATAGTCCCCTCCCGACCGCTCCATGTGGTCCATTAAATTCAGTATCGTTCGAAGGGCATCAGCCCCTTAGCCCCCACCTCCCCATACAAACCAAACCTGATCAGGGTGGATCAGTGTAGGTATACACTCTTCAAACCTTGTTGCTAGCACCCAGGTGTATATCTTCTCGTCTGTGAGAAGTGATATCGGCGGTAGGACAATAAACCGGGTGGGGGTCCCTTCCTTCTTTGGGTTGGCTGATCTTAATCCTTGCTAAAAGATGAAGGGACCACCCCTGTGTCCATTATGCTGTTGTAAAGTTTGGTTATGTGAGGAAGGAGCATGGTTGCGTAGTGTTATAGAACCAAGTCGTATACCCATCTTTCCCCGGGGCCTTCCCTGAAGGAAGTCTTTTGATGGCTTCTGCAACTTCATCTATCGGGATCAGGGCCTCTAGTTTGCTCCTCTTTCCCCTGTTAATCGTTCCATCCCCACCTCATGCAGGTGTTACTCGGGTGTCTGCCTCCCCTGGGGCTCTGTCGGGTAGAGCTTTTGGTAATACTGCGCAAATCCCGCCGCTATGTCCCCTGGGCACGTTTTGACCTCCCTCTTCTCTTTTTTAATTGTTTGAAAACACCTATCCTCTTGCTGTGCGGGCAGCTAGCAACGCGTCTTTGTCTCCTTTCTCGTAATATTTCTGCCTGAGGAATCTTAAATTGCGAAGCGTGTAAGCAAGCCCCATCAGCCTTAGGTCTTGCAGGTCTGATTTTGCGTAATATACCCCTGCGTCGAGCCTATCCTCTCCACCCCCGATTTCCCTCCTAGGGGCTTCCTCTCCCTTATTTTTATTTTTAATTTTTTTTTTTCTTGCTCCCTCCTTCATCTGGCACCCCCTCAATGTGGCCTTGGCCACTTCCCAGACTATATTCACATGTAGTTCCCCTGTGTCATTAGCTTTGTAAATTATCTCAGTGCGTAGCTGTTCATGGTCTGTCCAGGCCACTGTTCTATGCTCACATTTCCCCAGCCACCCTCCTTGGTCCCAGTTGGAGGACGTAGTCAGTCCTTGTGTAAGTGGCGTGTGGTATTGAATTAAAGGTGTATCCCTTCTCAGCGGGGTGTAGGTGCCTCCATGCATACGAGATCTCTTGCTTCTATAGTCAGTCCAAAGGGACTCGTGCTTTCCGGCCCATGCACTGCCTATGACCCACGTGTTTCTACTATGTCTAATCCCTTTACCGCCCAGGAATTGAAATCTCCCCCTATTATCACAAGGTCTCCTCCTAGCGCTGTCACCTTATCCAATGCATCAGCATTGAAGGTCACCTGGCCACGATTGGGGGCGTAAACCACAGCCAGCACCACTCTTAAACCGCAAAAGGACCCCCTCTACCGTCAATAGTCGCCCCTTGCACTTCTTCACCACCACGTCTAACAACTTTAGACATTTATGTAGTATCACTCCGACTTCACCCCACTTTACATCTCCAGATGCCCAGTGAACTCTCCCTATTTGCACACTCCTTAACGGCCTCTCCCGCTTTCAATCTAGTTTCTTGAAGCAAGAATATGTCGAGGCCTGCATCCCTAAATTCTTGAGCTACGAGCGGTCTCTTAGTGGGTGAGTTTAGCCCCTCCACATTGAGGGTGCCCACTACGAGCACCGAGTTCTGTGACTGCTGGATCATCTTAACTGACTTTCAGCCCTCCCACCCTCTTAACCATGGCACCTGCACTTTGGACTCCTCTACGCACTTGCAGACATTTGAGCCCCCTGTCCCTCAGTCCTCCCTCCTATTCCCAACTACTACAAACGGCTTAACACTAAACAACATTGCGCCCATTTGGGGTCGGGGAGCAGTCCCTACCATGCTTAACACTTATCATAAGCAGCACCACTTAAACCCCCAGGGCACAGTTTGATGTTAAAGGGATGGTCTAGTAAAAATTGTTATTTAAAAAATAGATAGGCCACATAAAAAATACTAGCATCCTCTGTTTTAAAACTTCCTATGTAAAATTTTGAGCTATTAAAGCTCAAAATTCGAAAAAGCAAGCACAGGGGCGCAGCCATTTTGTGAAATGGAGGCCCTTCTGTGCTGGCTTTTGCGGCACTAATGAAGGAAAAGCCAGCCAGCTGTAGTAAACAAAGTCTACCGCTGGGTGGCTTTCCCTTCATTAGTGCCGGGACTCGGAGGAGGCGGACCGGAGACCAGAGCAGGAAAACTGCAGCTGAATCTCGTAAGTGCTATTTATTTTTTTTACAAAAAATAAGCACTAGCTGCATTTTTTTTTTCTAAGTTTTCCGGGCTGGAGGAGCCCGGAAAACTTAGAAATAAAACAGCAGCTTTAAAAACATTGTATTTATGTTTGCGGTCGCTTTTGAAGCGACCGCAAACATAAATACAACGTTATTGTGTTGGAAAACGCTGTTTTTCTTTCCAAGTTTCTGAGAAACTTGGAAAGAAAAACCGCAGTGTTTTCCAACACAACCGCGTTGTCTGCCTGAATCTGCTTTACCAATTGGGGCTCTCGGGGAGCCCGAGAGCCCCAAATGGAAAAGCAGATTCAGGCAGAAACAACGCAGCATTGCAGAAAACAACCGCGTTGTGTCTGCCTGAATCTGCTTTACCATTTTGGGCTCTCGGGCTGTGGAGCCCGAGAGCCCCAACTGGGAAAGCAGAGTTAGGCAGACAACGCAGCAATCAGCTGCAGGTAGAAACACTACGCGGCATGCAAACATAACCGCGTGTGTTTCTGCCTGAGCACCGGAGACCCAAAGTGATGGCCACGGCAGGCAGAAACACACGCGGTTGTGTTGGAAAACGCTGCGGTTTTTTTTTCTTTCCAAGTTTATCAGGCTCCTCCGAGCCGGAGGAGCCTGAGCAACTTGGAAAGAAAAACCGCAGCGTTTTCCAACACAATAACGTTGTATTTATGTTTGCGGTCGCTTCAAAAGCGACCGCAAACATAAATACGTTTTTAAAGCTGCGGTTTTATTTCTAAGTTTTCCGGGCTCCTCCAGCCCGGAAAACTTAGAAAAAAAAAACGCAGCTAGTGCTTATTTTTTGTAAATAAATAAATAGCACTTACCGAGATTCAGCTGCAGCTTTCCTGCTCTGGTCTCCGGTCCGCGTCCTCAGAGTCCCGGCACTAATGAAGGGAAAGCCACCCAGCGGTAGACTTTGTTTACTACAGCTGGCTGGCTTTTCCTTCATTAGTGCCGCAAAAGCCAGCACAGGAGGGCCTCCATTTCACAAAATGGCTGCGCCCCTGTGCTTGCTTTTTCGAATTTTGAGCTTGAATAGCTCAAAATTTTACATAGGAAGTTTTAAAACGGAGGATGCTAGTATTTTTTTTTAATTTTTTTTGTTTATGTGGCCTATCTATTTTTTAAATAAAAATGTTTACTAGACCATCCCTTTAACCATTAATGTTTGAGACGCCCTCCATTTGTCTGACGGCCACTTGGGGCAAGGAGCCCCTAAAGTCCACGCCAGAGTGCACTCTTGATCCCTGTGTCTGACTTTTAAGATACTTGGTTGCTTCGCCAAGGGGCGGCAGTCTCCTCGCCTAGCCAGAGTAATGTTTGAAAGGTCCTGGTAGATCTTAATCCAGGAGCCTTCGAAGTCAATGTCCTGCATCTCTAGCCTTTGCCAGCACCTGCCTCTTCCTTATAACGGAGGAACTTTGCAATCCCTATTCTCGGGCCTTTATTGAAGGGTCTCTCTCCCCCTCTATCTGCATCATTATACCCTCTTCTGACGCTAACAGGAGGTTCACAATCTCCTGCACCGCATGTTCAACTTGCGCCATTGTAGTTCCATCACTTTCCTTCAAACCCATTACTCTGATATTATTCCTTATTCCTCATTCCTCCTCTGTTTTCCAAGTCATCGAGTTTCAGGAGCACTTCCTCTTCCCGTAGTTCCAGATCTGTCATTCGCGAATCCAATCTCATCTCCACTAGGTCTGCATTGAGCTGGTTGGCTTCCAACCCCTTCATTCTGTTTTCGATTTAGATCTGTGAGGGAGGATTGAATGTCTGTGCGGAGCGCCTTAATTTTTGCAATGATGCCCCCCACGAGCATTGACATTTCCATCTCCATATGGCGTTATAAATGCATTGTCACTATTTGCTGCTCTTGGCAGACACTGGTTTCCTCTTACAGGACTCTTGTGTTTCCTTTTGGTCCTCGCTCCTTCGGCCGGTAGTTCTCCAGCTCACTGCTATAATCGCATAATGGATGCTGCCCTGCGCTTTCACTGGCGGCCTACAGCCCTGCTCCCGCAGGCCTCTGGTCCGGCGCCTCTTTGCGGAGCTGCAGCCACTTCACTGATTGGGTATGGAAGCCGCACCGGGCCATTTCACTTATATCCCCCTTGGAAGGGGCAACTGCTCAGGTTCAGTGTCCTGGACTGGCTTCCTCCCATAGGGCATACAGCTCCAAGCACTCTTCTATGTCTGGTGCTTGGCACCGAATCTCACTTCTGGCCATACCTGGCAGGGCCTTTTCCAGTTTCTTATTTCGCTGTGGGATTACCAGGTCTCAGTTACCCAGAGTCGCTCATGTGGGCCTCCGCTCAGCTCTGGGGATGCCGCTTTGGCACTGTTGCTCTGTGGAATTTTGTGGTCCTTAAGACCCTCCCAGCTTTCTGCTCCTAGCATCGCTCCAGTTGGGTTTTCGACTGCAGACTCCGGCTTCTGAGTCAGTCGGCACCTCAACGACACCTTATCAGGGCTCTCGGGGTGAAGCGCTATATCATTGCTATATTTCGATGTGGGCCGGAGCTCCTGTTTACGTGGCCAACTTTCCTCTGTGCCCCATGGTGGTCTGTGTTAGGCGGAAACCTGTGCAGTTCCCTCTGGGACCACTGCAAAAGATTTAGGACTACAGGTGTTTGGCGGTGAACCCACTTGGTAGCAGTCTGTACCACACAGATTCACTTGGTAGCTGTGGTTGAGCAGTCACTCTTCCCTCAAGAAGAGTTGAGCAGTATGTGGAGTATACAAAATAGGACAATTCTTCACAGCAAGACAAGCAAACGCGCAACGAGGCTTAGTGTAAAGATATTAAGGTATTTATTTATAACGAAACATCTATCGAAAACACTATGGCACATTCACGGCAAACAAATCAAACACAATTACTCTACGAAGAAGAAACGATCAATCCCCCTAGTAATATTTCGACAAGTCTAGGCTCTACCGGCATCACTTATTTACAGACAGAGGTGTATACCTCAACCTAGATGGCACTCTAATATTAGTTAGGACGGGAGAGAAAAAGATAGGCAGGTTACGAAATCAACACGGTTCAATACTTCACGGGTAAAATGCAAGACAGGAAGGCAGGAATCACAATAGAGCATAAAGTTCAGAGGCCAGGCCCACTCGGAGAGAGGCAAGGCGTTATGTCCCAAAAAGTCTCTAGTGGAGATGCATTCAAGTCGTTGTAGCAAATTGTTATCGGCAGATTGAACCAGTTCAGAACAATAAATGAGAAAAGCTTGGAGGCGACCCAACGGAAAGGAGAGGATTAAGACACCTCACTCGAACCGATCGAAAGGGAAGCCAGGTGGACACGGTACATTGTTCTGGAGTGCAGCTCCGGCAGGGGGCATTTGTTCCCGGTGGTGGATGCACGTCGGGTCTTTGCCAAGAGTAGAGATGATCTCGTCGTCGAAGAAAAGTGAAGTCCGGTGCATCACCAGGGAAGAGACCAGCCACGGAGTGCTCCGTCACAAGGCACCACCTTTAGGTCGCGGTACAGGGGTAGTGGCTATCCGGTTGCCGAGGTGCTGTGCACGGGCAATTCGACCACTGCGTCCTGAGGAGAATAAAAACCAAAGGGGACTGGTTGTTCCCACCAGTCAGGATAAGAGACTCTCCGGCAGGGAGATCTCCTCTGTCGTCGGGAAGTGGTGAGTCGGTTCCGCAGGGCTCCACCAGAGGTGTCGTCGTGCAGGTCGGCTCAGCGTTACCCTCGTCGGATTCTTAGGTCCTGTGGCGACTTCTGAAGATCCAGTCCCAAAAGCCCTGCTTTTATGCAGAAAACCCCCATTCATTCAGCCTAGCTGTCAATCAACACATGCTAAGTGGTGAGCGGGGAGGCTCACCACTTGTGCCAATCACTCCAGAGTGTGACCGGAGTTGGCAAGGCAACTCGGTCCAGGGTGCCTAAACCCCCTCCCACACCCCTGTGGTAACCCAGACAGAATGGCACCACTTTGGAGGGTCTCTTCACAGAGCCTGCCAAAAGTGGAACAAAGGGCTCGACCTTTGATTTAGGAGTTACAGAGACAAACACAGACGCCATTTTACAAACCGAGTTCTGGCAGAAAATACCATCCGATAAACTTATTTAAGAAAAGTAGACCGGTGGTACGTTAGAGATTAACGAGGAAAAGTATTAATCTCCAACAATGGGACGAATCCCATAGGGTTATGCTCGGGGTCGGACATAACAAGTAGTTTCCACTGCCACCAGCCAAAACTCGACGAGGGGGGACGGGACAGCGCCCCCTCGAGTAACAGATCCAGGAGTAATCGAAGTACCCCCTACTAGTACGTCCACAATAAGATGGTTTGTACTAGTTCTGTTAGTAAATTTAGGTCTAGTAAAGCCAATGGTGACTTTATATGCCCGGGGAGACGGTAGTCAGTCCCCGGGTATGGAGTCTATGGTGGGGGTCCGCTAGGACGCCCCCGTGTTACGGCACGTAGGGTGCGGTGTAACGCACATAGAAAAACATATGAGACCCTATGGAGTAAAAGACCCCATAGCCCAGAGAACACATTGACATTCGAAGGGATTACACACATACATGTCCAAGAGTGGGAGGAAAAGAGTCTCACTCTTGGCAGGATGGAAAAAACAAACTCCAGAAATACAGCAAAGCTGCTGGGGGACTCACTAGGTTAGGAAATTCAGCCTAAACAGAGAATGCTCCCTAACAGTCTGTGAAGTCAATATTTTGATATTTAACAGTAGGATTCCATCCTCTTGCCAGTTTGGATAGTTTAATCTTGTAATCTTAAGGGATCGCTTCATTCTGAACTGCTGAGTAGTGGTCTGTAAACAATGTTTTCATGATGAACAGGTCCAGCTTGTTCTTGCTGGGCATGTCCTAGATCTCTGTAGTGTTCCTAAGTGGACTGGCCTGTGATTAGGAATCATCTGGTGCAGTTTTGTTTGTTCTTTCCAGAGTGATTAGATATATTTTTTGACTATTGCCATTTTTCATATGTTTAAGCATGCAGTTCATTGGCTGGAGTCCAGGTGTTCTATTTTCGGGTGCATTAGCCTTCGAGGAGGCAGATCATTACTTTTTAAAATATTGTTTTTATGGTTGGTGTTGCCTTTGTGCTCCCGCAATATGATTAGTACAGGTTTTTTGATTGGTATGCTACAAGCCGAACCTGGATTTTTGTCCTGCATGTAGATTCTTGATGTTGGGTGTTTGGTATGGTTTGCGTGCGAAAGAAAAGTATGTTCCGTATCGTTTTCCGCATGTAATATAGTATCGAGCTGTAGGAGGTATGTTGTTGATGTTGAAGCGTAGGTTTCTTGTTGGTGGGTGTCTAGGGTGAGGCTGCTGTTCGCTCCGGTTTGGCTGACATTACCCCGTGGTTATGGCTTTGGTGTTGTAGCTGGGTTGTCTTGGTGCTTTGTGAAGTATTTCTAAGGGTCAGTCATGCAAGCAGGCTGGCTGTAAAGTTTTGTACAATCGGACCGAAAAAAAGGTCCGACCGTACAAAACGACTATAAAATGCTACCCCCAAAGTTTCGAACACCAAAAGTTGGTGGTGGCATAGTGAGCGGGGTGTTGCGGTAGCACACCCGCTAAAAAATATATATATATTTTGTTAAACGGGGGCTGCAACACCAGATTACTATAGTGAGCGGGTGTTGCGGGGGAAACCCCTGCAGCCCCCGTAGTATGTAAGTGTGTTCGCATGAGAAAGGTGCTAACATTTGGTAGTTCACACCTTTCTCATGCAAACATTCTGGCTGCAGCAAAATAAGCCGTGGTCGGATCACTTGGAGTCGGCTGTAAAGTGAACCAGGCAGGTGCATCTAGGATTAAAGTAAAATCAGTCGCACCTTGAAACAAAGTTACAGCCGTGTTTACTCTGTATCAAAGTAGATGGTTGCATGTACAGAATTTTCAATGAGTAAGATTATGGGCGACAAAACGCCTTTTTATTTATTGCATTTGTAATAGCGCAAAAAGCCCATGGGTGCTGTTTCTTAGAGTAGGATGGGTTACAGACAAGGTTACAGTGTAAGGTGGTGTCGTAAATAGTCAATCATAGGTGGTGGGTAGACCAGTTGGGTAAACAAGTGAGTTTTTAGTTTTTCCTGGAAGAGGTGGGCTCCCGCCTGAGCAGGTGATTGTTCCATAGTGTGGCAGAGCATTGTTCCAGAGTGTCGCAGAGCAAACGGGGCATCTGGCACCACCGGCTCTTTTGCTTTTAAATCTCGGTGTGGTGAGTCAATGGCTGGGATTAGATTGGAGAGGCCAGTTGAGCAGTTGTCTCTTGACCTTCCTGGCGAGGAATGAGGGCGCATTGTTAGGCAACAGTGAGTGATTTGTTCAGACGGGGAGCCAGTGGGTGGATCTTCTTAGCTCAGAGATGTGGTTGTGCTTGGTGAAGTTGAGGCCGGCACATATAGCATTGTTTTGTAGGACTTGCAGTTCGGAAAGGATTTTCTCACTAGTGCTGCAGAGTAATGCATTGCACTAGTCCTGCTTGGACAGGACGAGGGCCCGTGCAAGAGAGACAATATTCTGTAGAGCGAAGGATTTGCAGGCATTGATGAGCTTGGTTGAGATGGTGAAATGTGGTTGACATGGCGTATCAAGGTTATCTGTGGTTATGAAAGTTATTTATAGTGGAGAATATCTGGGGGCAAAAGGTGTGCATGCAAAGAGGGGTTACAAGGTAGGTGAACTAAACTGCTCACATGCCCCAACAGACTTCTGAATTCTCTGCTTTCTTACACATTTGATTAGTTTCTAAAATTATTCTAGAGGTCTCTGTAGCTAGTCTTACAGAATTTGTATATAATATATACATATCTATATATCCACTTTCTATTCTGCCACTTTACACATGTAACCCTATGCCGGAACTCCTAAACGCATACAGTGTGGTTGCTTTGGTAGCTGGTGTTGCTTGGCTGCTGATTGTCTGGTCCGATTAACTTGAATAGATTTTGAGCAGGCACTCAGTTTGCCTGTCTGTATTGACTTAATCACAAGAATCGTGCCTAGGATTATGGAGCGGGATAGTGGTTAGGTTAATCATTTGTAGCCAGAGCTATGATGAAAACTTGCAGTGTTTATGCGGGTAATAATTGGGGCTCGTCTAGGAGAAGGCTTTCAAGCTACCGGCTAGACATAAGTCACTCATACCTTGGCATAAAGGCTAGTTTTCCACATGCTCAAAGTACTAAATGTTTGTATTTTCCAAGAACTTGCTAGGTGTGAGGGCAACGTTTGAGGCTTGTCTATAGGTATAATGCTGCACACATTTTCATAAAGTGTGTTCAATAGGTATGTGCTATCAAGTACATTTACCCATATACCCAAACCAGTTATGCATTTGATTTGTTGATGGCACCTAGAACCGGAGGTATCACAGCGCTAGTACTTAGTACAGTAAAAACAATAGTAATGAGATGGTTGGTAGGACAAGCCTATGCATATTTGTTGAACAGTAGTTTTCCGTTTTTTTCCTAACGGTTCAGTACGATGGATACAGAGGAAGGGCGTTCCAGAGAGTAGGAGCTATGACGGTAAAGCTTGCTCTGCCTGCTCTTTTTCTGGTGTATCTTGGTGTGGCTAGCACCATGGTAGTAGAGGATTCTAAGCAACGCAGATTAGTCCTTTTGGAGATGTGGTGTTTGAGGAAGGTAGATGCAGCATTGTGTATTCATTAGTGAGTAATTGATAGAATGTTGAACTCCATGCTGGCTTTGATTGGCAGCCAGTGACCCTCACGGTTTGCTTGACAGATGTGACCCATTCGTTTCATATCCCAGACCACCCAAAAGCATTGCTTTGGATAGGTTTTGGTAGAGGTTCCAGAGAGTATGGCATTACAAAAATCAAGTTTGCTGCTGATGATCGCTCTGGCTAGCGTGAGGCAATTGTCAGAAGACGGGACATTTTCTGCTGAGTTTGATGAGCTTAGTGGAATAAGCTGTTGAAGAGGCAAGGGCCTTGACATGTTTTTGTATTGATAGATCTGCGTCTAGGTACACAGCCACTGTTTTCAAATGGTGGGAGACGCTGGTAATGTTGCCATCGATACGAAGGCCGGGCCCAGATGTTTGGGTCGGTGTGGAGTTTTATCATTCACACAGAGATGGTGCTGTGCCATTCAAGCTTGGATGATACTATAGACCTGGAAGATGTTAGCAGAGCCAATGGTCTGCTTCCAGTGAGTTTCAGCAATACTTGGGTGTCATCAGCAAAGTTTGTGTAGGGAATTTCAAGGTTGTCGGTTGTCAAAAAGGGGCTTGGTGTACATGTGTAGAGTGTAGGTGATTGACGCAAGCTTTGCAGAACACCATGCGAGACTGGGATAGGGCCAGCTGCTCCAGAGCCGGCGAAGATACTGGATGAGTGCTCGCTGAGAAAGGAAAATACCCAGCTAATAGCTTCTCCGCAGAAATGGAAATTTAGAGGTAAGGTGTTGGCAGAGGATGTTGTGATCAAAAAGATCAAAGGTAGCAGAAGGGTCAAGTAGGAGGATGATGGCGAGCCCTCCGGCATCATGTATACTGCCGAGCTGGCTGTTGAGGTCGAGCTGGGCAGCCTTGGCGTTGTGCCTAGCTCTGAATCCAGATTGGCGTGAGCCAAGAAGGTTGTGGGTCTCCAAATGGGGTTGGAGTTGGGTTTAGGTTGTGCGATCAAGAATTTTGAGAAGTTATGGTTTGTTGGTAATATGGCAGTAGTTGGTGGGGAGGGTTGGGTCGAAGGAGGGATATTTTAGTAGGGGTGTGTACCAAGCTGCTTTGATGGCTTGAGGGACTGAGCAGGAGGCGAAAGAGGCATTGATGAATTTGGCGATGATGGGTGCAAGGGGGTCGGCGCACATATTGATGAGGTGGGAGGGGCAGATGTCTCCTTTGCAATTTGACAGTTTGAGGCGATGGATGATTTTGGATGTTGGATGTTGGAGGGCGTGACGAGTGAGAAGTGGAAGGGGGCGAGGTGGGGTGGTCATGGATGGATCTACTTGGTGAAGAGGAGACACATGCTTTGCTGAGAGCAAGGCATTTTTAGATCTGTCTCTGAGATTGTAACATAGGTGTGATAGAGCTCTCAAATTAAGAACTATACACAGCATACAGTTCAGAGTTCTTCATAAAATAAACATTCACATAAATTAGGCCATTCCTTAATGCATTTGCATGACTAGTTTATCCTCAATCAAAATGTAGTTAATGATAAAACAGGAGTTGTGTAACAGTTAAGCATATAAATCAAAATGTACATAACTCCACATCAAATTCAATTAAAGCCTTGCAGGCATGAGTTATTTGCATTTAATTAATGAATGTCTGCCAGTTTTCAGTTACATTCTTTTCTATAGTCTCAATACTCAATCCTATGCACAGGTCTATCACTGACATACATAGGAATTGGTTCAATCTGAACAATAAATACAAACTTTAGTTGGAGTGTAATTTAATAATGCAACAGCATATCTTGATTGCACGTTTATCCATTAATGTATAAGAATGTCTTAAATACTTTGTGACCATAATGGATAGGTGCATGGCGACTGTGTACCAAAATCCAATGTTTCAGACTATAACCCCCGTCTTGACTAGAAGTTATTTACCAAAGAGCATCATGTCCTTGGTCCGGCACCTCTCCCACACCACTGTTATTTAGTGATTTGATTAATAAACCACTTAAGTATTCACCACATCCAAGCTGCAGTTATTAAATGGCGTAGAGCGTGCAGGGACCTTTCCTTTTTACTTCACAAATACATGACCTTAGTTTATATGCATTCATGTCCAATCCATTTTGTGTATTCAGCAGTGGTATTCAATGATCACTTCAAAACAGTGGAATGTGCTTCAGAAGGACGATGTCTGCATAACCCATCCAGCCAAATTGTATTTTAGTTAGGGCGGAATCTATTATTGTTAGCTAATGATTTAGGCATACCAACTACATATTAATTAACCAAATGAGACTCAAAGGTGCGCGGAATGCAGCACTTATAGTCCATGTACGCCACAGATAGTGGTGCTTCATCCTTGGCCCAGGTGCTTTTGACAAGGGTTTTTAAAATGAAGGTGTTTTGTACTGGGCACACTGTGGAACCTTCATTGAAATGGATGCAAAAGCATATTGTCAAGACGTGCAGCCTTTTTAAAGCAAAACATAAACGACAACCATTCAGAAGAACTGACATATTAAAGTTAAGCGAGAAGTGCTACAAAAGACATTGAACCTTATGGCATCCCACAAACCGATCGGGGGCATCAGGGAGACATGAAGTAAAATGTATCCTTCCGTGATCAAGCTACTATTTGCCTTACTTGATCCACTCTGCTCTTGTCCAAATCGTGCCTTTGAATAAGAGTCATCATCATACTGACAACCAGGGGGTATATTATATAAACAAGAGGGACTCCAAAACGTACAGGCACTCAAATGGAGCAAACAGACATCTATAAACACAAGGGTGTGCCTGAACATACAAAGTCAAAAAATATCATTTGTGGAGCTAACAGTATTATTCTCCTGGTAGCCTAAACAATAGATTAAATCAAATTCAATATTTTAATTTACTGGTCTCTCACCAGTCAAAGTAACCTTTATGAGAAAAAAGGGGAAAAAGTACATTGGCATAAAAAAATTATAAACTTGCTTTAATTGTTAGTTTGTAACTAGACAATGTGTCAATTTAACAAGTACATACAACATGAAAAACAATGCAATTTACAAAGAGAAAAAAAAGGACTATTTAGTCCATACAATCAATGCGAGCAGAATTTATGCAAAGGTTCACAGAAGTAGGGGTACAACCCCACTAGGAAATACACATGGGAACCCAATATATGGGAACTGACAAAAAATGATTTGGTGTTAGCAAAACAGTGAATACGTTTTAAATCATAAGAGTTTTCCGAGATAGCTAATAAAACTTAAACTATCCCTAGCTGACCCTTACTTGTCTAAAGGCTCAGATTAAACAATTTTGTGAAAATGGCACAGTATATGTGCCAACCAGAGCCTGATTATGGCTACAACAAAAAAAAAATATATATATCACACAGAATATTGTTTGCTAAGCCTAATTTTGGCTAACCATGTAAACAATGTCGCACAGTGCTGTGTGTTAAGCCAGATTTTGGCTGAAAAAAATTTCGACATATACAATGTCACCCAAACAGTCATTTATCTACTGTGTTGTCACAGGCTGAAAGGGGGTGTACTACGCCTACCGCTATAAAGCGTGTATGTCCATGATGCCAAACCGCAGGAGAATGTAGTTCCTGCGACCATTACATAGGACTAGTTGGCGTTTCGGTGGTATATTGATGGGTAGCAACCACCTTCCTCAGGTACTGGGATCTTCACATTCAGCCTTAATACAGACAGCCTTAATGTAGGGAGTCCTCCTGAAAAGGTAGTAACAGGGGACATTTTGTGAACTCAAAAGGTTTAACTTTAAATGGGAAGAGAACTAGAGAATATACCAATATATGGTGAAGGCATCAGGCCTCAGTGCCCCAGAAACAAGTTGGCAGTACCCCCAGACAGAAAACTTGAAGGTTACCAGAAAGGCGCCCTTAAAGTGTAAAGAGCGTTCCCAAAAACTAAGTCTCCTCGTGAGAAAAATAAGTGAAAGATGTGATCATATAGTGAAAAATGTGTGTGATAGAATACAAAAAATGCTGTGCAAAAGAAAGGCACATAAATCAAAATATGGCGGAACGTACCTCAGGGGGCACATCATGTGCTCACCATGCAAGATGTCGTGTATTCAGCACATTATTTGGGTTTAGCAATTAGAAAACAAACTGAATGTGGAATTTTCACCTAAAGTGAAAGAGGAGGAGACCAAAGACATAAAGGTGGCGATAGTTTATGTGCAGCGGTAATTTAATACGGCTGGTGTGCAGGTATGGTAAAGGTAACAAGAACTCACCATATGAATATGTGGATGCCCATGAAGCGCTTCGTATTTTGCGCAGGACACAAACTCCTAGCCTGGGGCTGGTGGTATCAGGCTATGGGTTGATGAGTATGGCAGTGCTGCATAATAGTAAAAAATGACAAGCCCAACATGTGAGTTAGGCAGTGTAAATAAAACGCCCAGCGCGTGGGTCAGTCATGGCTTAGTGAGAAGAGTAAGTAAAGTGGAACTTACTGTTGACTTCTACCACGTAGAAGCAGCAGATGACTTGCTTCTAAAGAAAGCTGCGGCTTGCTTCTGGAAAATGCTGCGTGTATACGCTATTCTTCATAGTGAAGAAAAAGGCAGCCAGTGGGGTGTAGTAACACTCAACTGGAAGGCATGTAACACTGAATGGAAAAGGTAGACAAAGAAAGGGGACTTGGACTAACAAAGTGAATTGGTAACACTGAATGAAAAAGGCAGACAAAGAAAGGGGACTTGGACTAACAAAGTGAATGGAAAGCAAAATGGAGCCCTTCCATGAATGACCGGACACAAACAAGGGACTAACACTAACATTGCAGGCTTGCTGAGACGTTAGTGAAGCCAGGCATTATTTACTATATGCAAAGGGTAATAATCCTATAAATGAATGACCGGACATAGACAAGGGACTAACACTAACATTGCAGGCTTGCTGAAACTTTAGTGAAGCCAGGCATTATGTACTGTATGCAAAGGGTACTAATCCTAGGGAAAAAACATTAAAAAGCGAAAAGGGGCAGCACACCCCAAAGCATATGGAGTGTTAATTCTACCAAAATCGAAACTGCATGAAAGAAAATTGAAAACCAACCAATAATAAACATTGGTAAAAAGAAATGCATAAATGCCAAAATTCTGAAAAAATTGTAAAAAAGTTTTTTTGAAGAGGACTAGTTAAAAAATTAAATATTGCCTTAGTGCCAAAGCGGAGATAGCTCATTCAGAGCATTGGAGATGGTGTCCAATTGGAAAATCCAACGAGCCTCCTTTGTGGACAGAGTTTGAGAGGGGTTGGAAGAGTTTTTGACAACATCAATCACGCACCAGCGCAGATCCTCTGTAGAGTGGCCGTATTCCATGTAATGGCTCACTAGTGGTGAGTTAATTGACTTACATCGAATCCTGGAGCGGTGCTCCGTGATTCTAGTGTGTACTGGCTGTGTGGTTTTTCCAATATATTTAAGCCCACACGGGCATTCAATGCAACAGTTAGCCCATGCAGTCTTGCAATTTGAATAGTGTCTCAGTTCCCAAAGTTTCCCATGCACCAGGACTGCTTTTGTCTTCATCGCAAATTTACAAATGGAGCAGGACCCGCAGGGAACGTTACCCGTCAGTGGGCGAAGGTCCCAACTGGTCGTAGTGGATCTAGAAGATTTTAGTGAAGAGGAGGCATGGACTAGTTGGTCCTTGAGATTCTTTTGTCTCTTCATGGCGAAGATCGGCAATGGTTCAGCTGGTAAAGCTAATTGTGCCACTGACCAATGCTTCTTAATTGCTTTTTTGATGAGAAAGGAATGGGGACTATAGGTAAGGGCACATACTAGTTTGTCCTGTGGCTCCACATTTTTAGGTAGTAGCAGGGTGTCCCGAGGGGTGAATCTTGCTCGTTTATTGGAATTGGTAATCAATTTTTTGGGGTACCCTCGCTGGCGGAACTTAGTGGTCAGGTTAGTAGCATGTTGGACATAATCTGCTATGGATGTACAGTTCCGTCTAATGCGTAGAAACTGGGAATAGGGTAAGTTTTTTCTTTCAGAGTGCGTGGGTGGTAACTGTCGTAATGCAGTAATGTATTACGATCTGTGGGCTTGGTAAAAAGAGAACAGACCAGTTGATTGGCCTTATGTTGTATGAGTAAATCAAGAAAAGGGATTGCGATATTGCTCATATCATGAGTAAATTTAATCGTCCGGTGGCAAGAGTTCAACCAGAAAAGTTGATTGCAATTGATTCTCCACAAAGACATTTTCCTGTCCTGAAGGTCACCAAATTGTTTTTTTAAAACGAGCACTAGAGACAGTACTCAATTTACAATATGGCCGAAACGTATGTTGACTATAACTAGCCAGTCTTATTATTTTTGGAGACCAGTCAGGTCAACCATTGGACGATTTATATCCACGTGACTTACAGATGACTCATAGCAGTGCAGTAGTCTATGTAGTATGATACTCGTACTGTGCAGTAGTTTCTGTCCTATCAACTTTTTTCAAACTGTTAAACTGCACAATGAAGGTTGACTTACTAAACCCACTTTGTTGCATTCATTCTGTTTTTCTTTTTTTTCGATGTATTTTATCTTGATGTTTTTATGTACATTTAATAGTACAAAATAAGTTCTTAGCGTGAAAAGATTTAATGGTGGAGAAAATATATTGACAAAAGGCCAATTAGTACCAATCTATAAAAATAAGAAAATACTTTTGGACAAAGAGAGGGGTAATCAGCTTTCCGCCCTTAAACATTAAGCTTATTTTTGTTGCCATAATTTGACCAGTACGAATCATGATCTGATATTTGGCGATCTTAACAGATTTGTTCTAATTCTTGGGCCAATTCCTAAAATGACTTTAATTTTCTTGATTTACAATGCTAGTTCTTGCTTATTCAGCATAATGTCCTTGGATAATGTTGTAATAGAATGTTGCAAATGTCTTTTTCTACTAGCAATGTGAGCATCATATGATTGCTATATAGTTCTCCAGCATGGGGTCTGGTATGGATTCACATGCTCATGAATGTTCCCCGTCGTCAGGCTGGGAATCCTCGGTAAAGAAAAATCAGTATCGGTTTCGTTTCTGATCTGTCTTTCGTAGTAGTAACCAATCACTGATCTCTGCGTCATACTGACCACAGACAATGACTGCCCTCTACCTAAGCCCCGCCTCTGGCAGCCATCTTCAGATTTTTACCGCACGTTCAAGTGTTGGGAGTCCTCGTGCTTAGCTCTCGAGCTTTTACTGCGTGTTTCGCGCTTTTTCAGGTGAATTTTCAAATTTTTTCAGTTAATCGAGCCTCAAGCTCCACCGTTTCTACTCCCGTTAACGGCTACCCGTTACGGGATTTTCCTACGCCCCTCAAGGGTGAAGATTTTGTCGAATCAACTTCTTGGAGGATTCCAGAAGATTCGCGGCCTACTTAGAGATGGCCCAGGACGCGAGTTCGTCACCCGGACCCAAGCTGTTTCGCAGCTGCCCTGGATGCGGGCTGCAGAATGTGTTTAAGGAAGACGAACATTCGCGATGCCTCTACTGTCTTCATGGGGACAAGACTCATGTAGAGAAGGACTGCCAGTTCTGCAAGAACTTGTCGGAGCGGACCATGAGGGACCGTCGATCCCGTCTCGCCAGCTGGTTGGAGAAGGGCTCAACGGGTGAGAAGAAGAAAGGGTCCGAGCGGGCTTCTAAGTCCTGTGCGGGCGCCCCGGCGACGGGGGCCCAACACCAGGCCAAGAGCCGCGAGTCCGCTGGCTCCGGGAGCGCCGAAAGGTCGGGCTCTTCGGTCGCCAGGCAGGGCGCGCCTTCCCCGGCAGTCAACCACAAGCCAGCGCTCCGGTTCGGGGAAGAGGAAGTCCGAGACCCCGGGTAAGCTTCGGGAGAAGCCCCGTCCGTTCTCGGAAGAGGGGGAGCGAGGCGTCGCCCCTCCCCCTAAGGAGAAGGTCCGGGACGCACCTAAGGTGGTGAAGGCCCCTACCCAGCAGGCAAAGGCCTCTATCGAGGCGACTCTGGCCAAGCCGGCAGAGACCCCGCCAGCGGAGACTGCCTCCAGGACTAGAGTTTCCCTGCCGCCAAGGAGGGAATCCTCTTTTCAGCCCATCGTCATGGCCACCATGATGGAAGAAGCGAGGGGGCGCACGGTAGCCTCCTCGAGCTCAGAGTCAGCCTCGGAGGAGGAACTGACCGAGGCTGTGAGGAATCTCGAAGTCCAATTCGAGAAGGTTCGATTCCCGTAAGGAAGATCCTCGGGAGATAACCGAGGAAGACGACGATGGCGAGGAAGAGCAGCCTTCCCTTCCGGCGCAGCCGGAACCTAGGCCTCAGGATAGCTCGGCGGCCATTTTGTCTGCGATCCAGTCCTTATGCTCTGAGATAAGGACGAGATTACCACGGGTCAGGCCGGAGGACCCGCAACCTGGCCCGTCAGGAAGTCTTCAGAACAAGCGACGGAGGACCCAACCCTCTCCTCCACTCGCCCCCGTAAGGCCTACGGTTCCCTTATCATCCTCCCACGAGTCGGGAGATGACGGTGCGATGGGCTCGACGACGGGTTCTGAGGGCGACAGAACGGGTCTCCCGTCGCACGGGCCTCGCCGCCCGACGAGATTGACTCATTCCACGCCATGATCGCCAGGGCGTCAGAATTGTTCCAGCTCTGCCCAGAGGAGCAGAAAAAGGAAGGTTTCCTCTATCAGCGCCGGGAGGCCAAGAGGAAGACTGTCATCGCGGTGCCTCTGATCGATGACATCTGGGAGGAGGGCCTGTCGGTTCTCAAGAACCCATCCACGGCACCAGCCAAACGGGACTGGTACGAGAAGAAGTATCCTGTTGTACTGCTTGTTATCAAAGCTCCTACCTTTTTTGCACTTGACATTTAGTGTTAAAATGGCATCCTCACTCAAACATCATTAAGACCATACATTTGTCAGACTGAAACATAACTGTAATGGGCAGTGTTTTAGAGCAGCGTTAATTTTTCAGCCCCTCACCCATCCAGTATAGAGATGGATGCAGTCTATTCCTTCTCACATGGTGGAAGAAGTGGGACATGCTTAGCAGCATGGAGATTGCTGCTGTGGTTGCAACACCTGCAGTCTATTCCTTTTCACATGGTGGAAGAAGGGGGGCATGCTTAGCAGCATGGAGATTGCTGCTGTGGTAGCAACACCTGTACATTGATTCGGGTGTATGTTTCTATTGACACTTGCTTTATGAAGATTCTTTCACGTCTGTTAAATTGTTTTTTTTTAAATAGTTTATTAATATTTCCACAAAACAAAACTTGCAGTACATGTCATAATATTCCAACATTTTACATATATCAATCATTGTCTACTGCCTACCCCCTACCCTCCCCCCAACTTGAGCCTACTCCATTCCGCCCTCCACAGCAGTTTCTTCATTTGGGTTCTCTTCCCCTGTATCTTCCGCCGAGTCCTGGTCTGTAGACCAGGGTGGGCGGGCCCTTACAGAGTGGCTAATAGATGTTTCCAGGCCATCAGGGATTCTGCTTCTTTCCCTCCTTTATCCCCCGCCTCCTGCCCACGTCTGTTAAATTATTGGAAAAATATTGGACTTAATAAATCTGATGCGGACATGATATGTATCCTTATTGGAATTCCCAAGAGATGGACGATTATTTAAGTTGATTTATACTGCGCACCGCTACCACCCAGGGGCATGGAAAAGATGTACAGGTATTGAATTGTTTTTGTTTTACCAGATTGGTGATTGTTTCCTTCGCATTAAATGGTCTGGATTGTTAGTTTGAAACTTTACTACTTGTTCTGGTCGGAGTCCCGTCCTTTTGAGGATTTGATCGGTTGACTTGGTTGAAACTCATTCTGTTGTTCATTGGAAACATCTGTTATGGGCGTGCTGTCATCTTACGATATTGCCTCTTCGTGAGTACACTCTGGAAGCACTTTCAGTGATATTAATGTGATTGGATAAGAATACTCCATGGTCCATTTTCTATTGAATTCTATTTTGTCTTTCATTAGATGATGGGAGACGGTCTTAAAAATTGATTTTAAATTTACAAAATTGATGTATTTACTGTTGCAATATGCTGTAAGTTATCTCGTTATGTATAACTGTATGTAGTCTAATAGTTTAATCTTCATTTGTAGAGTAATGGTTTCAGCGGGGCACTGAGCAAGGGTAATGAAATGGAGCCCGGAGGTTGGTTTGTTGCACCATGAGCAATTGGGCATTCAAATTACTTTCACTTAGGTTATTGGATATTTTTACCTTTCTGCACTGTACAGGTTGTTTACCTACACATATAAGGTCTCATTGTATGCGTCAAGTGCTCATATGGGTGCTCATATGGATCTTTAGCCTGTCTTGGCATTTCTTTTGAAAATGTTTTTTAACACATCCTTCAATGGATCCATTTCAGATTCCCTAGCAATGTTAGAATATGAAAGGGGAACTGCTCCCCTGCAGGAGGGAGTGTATGTAGTGCAAGAGGGACAGGGTGGGGGGGGGGGGGGAGCACCAGGTTGTTCTGCTTTGTACGGTTTACGCCACACTTGGCAACTCGGATGCAATTTTCACAGAACCAGTTAAAACACATTTTATACAGTGCTAATAAGAAAGCCAGAAAGCCTAAAAAAGTTTAAATAAACTGGCCTCTAGACTACAATTAAGAGTTGCACATTTTCCAGTTTGGTGCATTTGTGAACATGGAATAATCTTTATTCTTCTGTGGTGAACAGAAATATTTTTCCTGTGTCAATTACTTGTACCAAATCTGCAAATAACATTCTTGCACACAGTTGCAAGCTTTGAAAAGTAATTGCTAGATATAAAGGACATATTTAGGCATCCCAGAAGCCTGCACCAGCACTACATACTCACTGCCTGGTGGAGCTGGAGCTGAGCTCAGCTGAATAAAAGGAGCTTCACCAAATAACGCACAGCCTGGACCATTTTACATTCCAATAAGTGTATTTGTCATGGTTTATATTATTGGTTGGATTTTGTATTGAAATAATAATTTTTCACGTTTGTATGTATATATACACAAATGAGTTTGATTTCAACTCTGTTTAAATGATTGTATGCCATCTAAAATAACTTTAGTAAAACGCTACATTTTTTTACCATTTTGTTCCAAAATGCATGTACTTTTTAGTACACTGAGATGGCAAAAAAAGTGAAAACTTCACTTTTCTTTTGTTCCCTTTTTTAAAAACTAAATTCAGGAATGGTGTTTGTATTCTTACCACTTAATTTGAACCTGCTATCATTTTGAATATGCCAATGGCTCCTTAGGCAAAAGGTTACTCTGTGCACTGATTAAAAATGACACACAGAATTTATTCAGTATGACTGAGTTTCTATGTGCATCCATGTTCAATTAACTATTCAAAAATACTATGTTAAATTAGTTGTACAAGAAATGACATAGTAATTCTGGTTTTTATAATTACTAATTACAATTTTTGTTGTTGACAAAAGAAACATCAGATCAAATCATTACAAGTTTACTACATTTCAATTAATGGATAATCTGCCTAATTGGTTATCTTTCCAGTTTAGTGTCAAGTTTATTATCATATCGACCGTGCATCATAGATGAGACTAACTTACATTAAAAACCGCATTTAAATTCCTTACAATATTTAAAGCAATACAATCCAAGTCACTACAAGCTCCAACAAATCCCATCGTTTAATACCTAAAATGCCAATTGCGTAAAATCTTTAAGAATTTATCAATAGGACCAGGCAAATTAATCTTGACCTTATCTTTCAGCCTCCATGTAGGTTCATAGCCATTGTGAAGATTACCTTGTCCTATGTTCGGCCACAGATGCGCACATAGCTTGCTCCATGCTTTTAATTGTTTGAAAAATAAATCTGGCTTCAGGTGTAATTTTCTGAGGTCACGGTAAAGTGGACAAATTAACAAAAAATTTGTTTCATTTTCCTTTTGCTGTTTTGCAATGGCAGCATTTGTCAGTGAACTTGTACTGACTTTCCGCTAGAGGCAGTATAGCAAGCCTGAGTTTCATGTATAACCGTCCCACAAACCTAGACTTCAATGCATCTAGGTATTTCTCATAACCTATCTCTAGGGATACTGTGCTTTTGGTTTGGTTCAGATACTAGTCTTCCAGAGCATGATATTTACTTTTAATTGCATTGTTTCTATTCTAATTAATTGATTCTATGTTTTGACAGCAATCTTCATAACTCAAGCTATTGGAGTTTTTTTTTTAATGTGTTTTATACCATTGCATGCTAGAGCCTCTAGTTTTAGATAGTACATCTTTCAAGGCTTTTCTATATCTAATGAAGGCAGGGGGTACTCCATATTCTTCTTATCCAATAAAGCAACGGTGTTGTTTTAACCATGTGGTTTATGCTGTGCAGATCAACTTCTAAAAGCAGAGGGATCGTTGGTGCTGATGTTGGGAAGCATGTGATTCTTTTAGGTAACCGTTCCATAACCGTGAGTGCTCTATGATTAATCTGCCGCCCTAATTCGTCGCCATAGAGTGCCACTTGTCGGGCCTGTAGTTGGTATGCTTCAATGGAGACCTTCAACGCACCATCTCCATGAACTTTTGTGAACTTCGCAATGTCCCCACTATACCTTGCTTGGACAACTAAAGTATTTTTAGTAACTTGCTCATAAGAATCCTGCGTGTGGGCCGGGTAAAACACTCATAGACTCGGGCGGGGGGCGGGGCATGGAGGGGGGGTGTGCAACGCATCACACTTAAACTCACTATAGGAAAGCAATGGGATCGAACTTGAGGACGACAATCTGGCACATCTGATCCATCTTTTGTAGTGGCACTGTATGCCCTCCAAAGCACATAAGGGTGGGTCTTAAGTAGACCGCAACGTTGGGCGTTTTCGAACTTGAAAGAACTAGGGATGGCAATTTATCACACTAAGTTCCTCTCAGAGGGCGCATATTGATTCATTTAGCCCTTAGTCTGTGAGACTTAGCACTGCTATTTGTACAAGGATGGAACCGCAGACATCAATGAGTTCTCTGAGGACATCATTCATAAACTGGAAGGCGGCCGGTGCATTGCATAGTCCGAAGGGCATAACTTGATATTCAAACAGCCCATACTTGGTACGAAATGCCGTCTTCCATTCGTCCCCTTCCTTGACCCGTACCAAGTGATGAGCTCCCTGGAGATCTAGCTTAGTATAAATACAGCCGTTTTTCACTTGGTCAATGAGCTCTGGGATCAGAGGTATTGGGTACCGATTTTTTACAGTTATCTGGTTCAGAGCGCGATAATCAATACAGGCTCTAAGGTCACCTTTTTTTTTTCTTTTTTTCTTTTTTTTTATTTTTCTTTTTTTTTTTTGGTACGAAGAGCTGAGGATGCTGGGGACTTCGACGGACGGATAAAGCCATTGGCCAGGTACTGGTCTAAATACTTTCGCAGATGAAGATTCTCAGGCTCGGTAAGGGCGTAAATTCTACTGCAAGGGGGAGTGGCTCCGGGTATCAGGTCTATTTAACAGTCATAAGATCTGTGGGGAGGCAGGGTATTGGCCCGTTCCTTCTGGAAGACATCTCTGAATTCTTGATACTCTGGAGGCAATTGCGGTCCTTCGGCCGTTGCTACCGCTAGGCCAATACTGGGTCGAGTATAACAAGTGGTTGCACACTCTGGGAACTGTATCGTCTTTGCTCGCCAATCAATCTGAGGATTGTGTTTCTCCAACCAAGGAATCCCTAGAATTACCTGGAATTGAGGAGCCTTGATCACGTCGAACACGATTACTTCCTGATGTCCGTCTTGGCCTAGTATCGTCACTTCAGTAGTGGTATGGGTCACTGGTCCGGAGGCAATTTCCGTCCCATCCACCGTGGTAATGACGTCTCTAACCACCTTTGGACAAAGAGGTAGGTTCATCCTGGAGGCCAATTCGCGGTCCACATAATTTCCAACTGCTCCGCTATCAATGTATGCCTTAATTGCATGCAAGCAATCCGGTTGCTCTGGGTTTATGAGGACCATTGGCATTATGAAATGCGAGGTCAAAGAACTGGTTTTTACGCTCGGCAAGCGGACCTCTACACTTGTCGGGCGAGGTCGTTTCCCTGCTCAGATTTTTCAGAACTCTTATCAGAGACTCCCACTGTCTTCTTAGTTGGTTTCACCGGGCAATCTCGAAGAAAATGCCCAGGACTCCCACAATAGAGTCATAGTTGCATTTGTCGTCTCCGGTCACGTTCTTTCTGGGTTAAGGGACCCTTTACAACCCCAATTTGCATCGGTTCGACGGCTTCTACTCCCTTGGTGTAACTTTGAGACTTAGGGAGCACTCGTGTTTCAAACCTGGATCGATCCATCTTTCTGTTTTGTAGCCTGTGATCCAATTGGACCACCAAATCAATGTACTCTGAACAATCCTGAGGAGGATTCACTACCTGGGCAAGGACATCTTTTGAGTTCGCCACGCAAACCTCTGTAAAAAAGCGTGATCCTTTTATCCTCGGGCCATCTGGTTTCCACGATTAGCCTATTGAATGATGCAATATAGGTCAAAAGATCTTGGTTGCCCTGTCGTAGGGAAAGGAGTTCATTGTCCAGGGCCTGCCCCTGGGAATGCCTTGCAAAAAGTCTTTCCATATTGGCCTGGAAGGCCGGGAAATCACGAAGGATTGGATCGTCCTCTGTAACGAGAGGGATCGACCAATCCGCAGCGCTGCCGCTAAGATACGAAAGTACAAAGGCTACCTTGGTCTGGTCCGTCGGAAAGGCTGCAGGTCTACAAAGAAAGTGCAAACGGCACTGATTCATAAATACTGCGAATCTTTTAGGATCACCAGAATAGTGTTCAGGTGGCGCCAAAGGCACATTTCCAGGTATGCTGATTTGAAATGGATTGGCTGAGGCCACTGGAATATAATTCCCCCCTGAGTTAGGTAGAGGGGTTTGTCCTGCTTGACTCTGTACTAACTGTCTAGCGAGTTCATCAGTTTGTTCCTTTGACACTATCAATTCCCTCCTAAGGGCGTTTGTTTCCTGGCGAGCAGCATGGACTTCGGCCCTTAATTCTCCCAACAACTGGGCCAACTGGTCTGTGTCAGAAGTTTCCATAGCGCCTGGGTAGGACATTTTTGGTAGGCTTCGCGTTCTGTAACGCTCACCTGGTTCCTACGGAGGCGCTGACTCAGGCTGGACTGCGACCCTGGGTTCGGGATGCGCTCAGGACGGGACCTCCGAATACGAACGCCCTGGTTTGTGAGGTATTCTGTAGATGGGGGGGGGGGAAGGGGTAAATACCCAAGTGATAGGATGAGGTTCCCCCCCCAGTCTTTGCTTCTCCCACTTCTAGGCTTTCAACAAGTCTCAGCGAGCTCTTACCTTTTGGCTTGGTGAAGGTGAGCTCTCCATCCTGCTTCTGGTGCAGGGGCGCATGGAGTCCAGTTACGTCACTGGATGAATTCAATGTGCAGGTTTAGAGTCCTTTTGTAATAGTCTTTAGGTGCAGAGACTCTGTTGGGCGATGCTGTTGCAGTTGCACGTGCGGAGACACGTGAGTATAATTGAACTATGGTCTTTTCCAAAATGGCACCTGTAACAATGTCTTTCCCTTCCTTGCATGTGCTGGGTTGCTGTGGGCGATGCCGCCGTTGCTGCACGTGCGGAGGCCGGTAAGTAATAATTAAACTGTAGCCTTATCCAAATGTGCGCCTTTAACAATGTCTTTTTCCCTTTTAGATGCGGGGATGCTGCCGGAGTGAAGGCCGCAGTAAGCCTTGGAGTGATCAAGGATGGATGAGGTAAGCGAGCGCAGCTGCGGGCGTTTTGCACGTTTTCTAACCTTGAACTTTTCTTTGCAGGTCTCGGATACTGGATTCTGGAGGCTGAATTCAGGTACGTATGAATTCCGGCGTGTTTTCTTATCCCCAGGCTGCTGCTCGGGAAGCTGAGAATGTATCCGGACCAGGAATGCAGGACCCGACACGGTGAGCGTCCTGCTGCTGCTGCAGAATAACGCGAAGCACGTGAAATCCAACGGTCCAAAGGGCCCCTGTAGGGGTCTGCTGGGCCCGGAAGAATGAAAGGCGGGCCTGCTTCCGAGGATGCCTGGGCCAGTCCTGGCTCCTCGGGAGCAGTGCTCATGACAGTTTCAAGTTCCAAATATAAACAATTGTTTAAGATTAAAACAGCATTATGTTTCCAAAATAACAAAGAACGAGAAATAAATACGAATGTACAAGTGTGAAAGCAAAACACCAAAACTCAAAATCCACCAATCAAAACAGGAAACCTATCTAACTTAACTCACACACTGTTTTTAAAAAGGTAATCAAACGAATGATCAAAATAGAATATCCATGTCTCATTTTATACCAAATGTAATCACAGTCCACACACAACCTTGAGGAGAACAGATCGACAAAGTATTCGGTTCTCTGCTTAATCAGCATAGGACATTTTAGCATAATATGATATAAAGTTTCATCTGTTTCTACCTGATGGCAGAACCTACACCATTTCTTCTCCTCCGATGGATTTCTTATATTTAGTATGTAGTGAGTGTGCATAACATTGAGCCTAAATCTCATAAAAGAATTTCTAATAGTCCTCGATGGATATTTCATTAAATACATTTCCATACCTGATAAAAATTTCCAAAAGGAGTGGGCTTGGTTATAGAGCTTAGTCTAACACTTTACTGTGTCAAAGACCAATCCATCCCACTTATAATGATTTTACATTTATTTGGCTTATTCAATAAAGCGCTCTTAGCTGTGCCCATTTCTACCAACATCCTTTCAACCTCGTTATTTAAAGTGATCATAAACACACGCTAAGTCACTTCATGCTTCAGTATAAAAATTACATTTTCTCCATAACAAAAGCCTCTTTATTGCAACCACAGAATGGAGAGACTGCAAACCCAATTCATACCTTAACACATCCATAGGAATGCTTTTTGGTAAGAAAAATAGTAACCCCTTCCATATGGTTCCTTCCAAGATTTTCAAAACATCCGCGATGTTAGTTGGGAAAAGTTCCAAGCCATAAGTGATCCTTGGGACCACTTTTCTTAAATAGAACTCCCGAATGGGTTTCATCGTAAAACCCCCAAATTTCTTTTCCAACAATCGCATCTGCCTTAACGCAACTTCTGCTTTAGTCCTAAATTGATTTTTAAACAGAGCAAGTGTCCGCACCTGTAAAGCAGTATCCCAGATACTTAAAAGCTTTCTGGGACTTAATATGTTTACCTTCACAGAACGCTGTGAAGGAGGACTCCTGTTTCTTATTGGCTTTACCCATACAAATTATGATAGTTTTGGTAGGATTGATTTTTAAGTGAAGATTACTTAGAAATATTTCAAAAGTGTTAATTAAATGCTGAAGACCCACTTTAGTATTGTCAATTAGCAAGAAATCATCCGCATAAGCCAACCACGGAATGGCCCTCCAATTGAGTTTTGGTGACACCAGACCCCCATTAAGGAAAGCTGCATGTGCTCCACTGACAGATTAAAAATGGTTGGAGCCAACATGCAGCCTCGTAAACCGATATTGGTTTCCATCTGTGAAGAGAGATCACCAACAGAATTCATTCTTACCACCAACCTAGTGTCAGTATAAAGAGCAATAATGATTTCCAACAAATGTTTAGGCATTTCTAGTGATTTTAATCTATTCCATAACGTTGGCCTATCCACTAGGTCGAAGGCCTTACTAAGGTCCATTGATGCTACAAAAGTAGGTCTCATCCCCTTAACCCAAGCTTTACTTTGTAAGCATCTCAGGACAAGGGCCCCACATTCCGTGCCACAGTTTTTGTTTTAAATCCCAATTGATTCATGCTAAGAATTTGTCATCAATCCATTTCTGAACATCTATCAATACCAACGATGCAAAGATTTTAGAATCAGAGTCTGCAATAGCTATCGGACGGTAGCAACAAGGCAATAATCTTGAACCCTTTTTATACACCGGGATAACTACAGAAACCCTCCAGTATTGAGGGGTAGTTTTGGTCAAACACACATCTCTGAAGTTTATGCATAGAATCCTTGCCCAAAGGAGAGGATTGGATTTTATTACTTTATTAGTAGGATTATTTAAACCTGGAGCCCCAGTGTTTTTAGATTTAATTATCAAACTTTTTATTACTCCTACCTCGCATAACAAGGTCCATGAAGAAGAGGTCTCCCACAATAGATGATAGCACTGGTCACTTGCCCAATGTAACTTTGCAAAATGACCAGCCCAAATAGCTTCTGGAATTGGATTTACCATCGTTAAATCCTTGGAAGAATCGACATTATTGATCAGTTGCCAAAAATTCGATGACGTAGCACCCCTCATTGCTCCCAGCATCCGTTCACCATCAAGCTGGGCAGCAATGCAGCGATGGCTGATCAACCAATTCTTGTATGTTTGTTTTAGTTGTTTTATTACACCCATAACACCAGGATCAGAAAGGGCCAACTTCCGCATTTTACGGACCTCCCTATTGAGGACTCTTTTTCTCTCATAAACTTCAAAATCCATTGAATGTTTATGGTAAGTTATTTGATAGCTCCTACGTGGCTCCTGATTAAAAAAAAAATGTATTTTGGATCTCATGGTGCAGTCGAACTTTCACAGAGAACATAAGCATACGTTGTTCAAACTTCGTTTTTTCATATTCGGAAATCAGTGTTGCTCTGAATTTATTTGTTGAGTTAAAGGACCATTTGATCCTGTTCTTTGAGGTATTAAGTAATAGATCCTTATTGAAGACCTTCTGGGCCCTCAATAGTACATTAGACTCAAAGTCAACCAGTAACATACAGTGATCACTCACCGATACTTCCTTCACTTCAAATTTTGCCATAGAATGGCTTCATTTTGCAGTCAGAAAAACAGTCTATGATAGAAGAACAAGCCATCGCTTTCCACGTATAGTGATCATTTGGAATCAGTTTAAGCCCCCAAAGTTCAGCAAAACTTAACCAAAGAAAACCTCTAAGTTTCTGACTATCATTAGTGCAGGTTGCCCTATTAAGATAAAGATCTTCCCCTACCAGCCTATCCACTAGGCAGTTAGCATTTAAATCACCAGCAATAATAATTTGGCCCCCTATGTTATCAGTGCACCACAGATCAATACAATTACCTAAAGCAATAAACTCTTTTTTCAACTGTTGATCAGTAAATTCATTCGCATTCCAATAGACATTGATCAACAGAAGAGAAAAAGCATTCGCCCCTTCTCCAACCATAAAGACTGTTGAAAGGAACGACTGGCCGTGCTTCCAAGTTCCTTTTTTTATCAAGCCTGAGGACTCTTTCGAGGCTGTGAGCATACCACCCTTTGGTCTGCCCCTCTGGTCCCTTACTGCACATAGATCCTCCACTGCAAAACCTTCCCAGCCCATAGCGAGGTCAACCATGTTTCCTGTAAGAGTATTAAATCAAAGGAGTGTAAATCATTCATAAGGGTCTCATTGTTAAGTTTTTTTTTTTTTTTTTTACCACGAGAATTCCAACAGATCACTTTCAACCTGTGACGACTTGCTATGCCGGTTTACCTAACTCTTTTAAATTGCTGATTGCGTCACGTAAAGATAGAGCCAACCATCTCCAGTCCTGTTTGTCGGGTACATCTTCCAATCTGGAGTGGGTAGGATGATCAATCTTTTCGTAAACCAAACCTTTGGCTCTTAACCCACCTCTCTAAAGCTTGCATAGGTACCGTCTGATCTTTAAAAGAAAAGATCAATCCCCATACTTTGGAGAGCTTTGGCCTCCTTCAATAACATTGATCATACCAGAGGAGATGGGGATAACAAGTCTCACAAAGTCCAATCACGCTCTATGTATAAAATCCACTAATTGAATATCAGCTGAAGTAATAAGTTTCAGTTCAGGTATCACCGCGAATAGGGACAAAATATAGGGTCTATTTAGTGGTGGATTTCTCCCATCATTAAATAAAAAACACAATATCAGACGCGGTAAATTGGCAAAAGCAGGCAGTCTGAGATTGTGATCAAATTTAGTTTCATACGTTTCTTTCCCAATACCCAACTTCTCCTCTCCAATTATATAGGAGCGATAGTCGCACTCATTCTTTCCCTCACCACATAATCCATCTTTGTTATTCAGTCTATTGTCAGATAGCCCTTTATTCCTCAATCTTATTTTCTTTCAGAATATCTTGCGCATTCCTCAAAAGTTTATCAATTTGATCTTGTTCTTTCACCTTTTGATGGTTACTTAAGTCCGTGGGTTCAGTATCCATAATCACTTCCTCACTCTCCCACGCATTAGGCGGCAGGGTATGCACATCTGTTCCCACTCCAGTAGAACACCTACTATTCGTAGTTCGGTAGTTCACACTACCCTTTTCTTTCAACATTTTGTTTTCATTCATAAGATCCTGCACATTCCTCAAGATATCCACTTTCATATGTGTTTTAAGTACACTAGCATTGGAGTCCACTACCTCCTTATCTGCCGACAATATACCCATCCCCTCTACTCCTTTATTGGCCTATTTAACCCTTGTAAAATTGGTGAAAGGCAATGTATTACAAACAGTTGGCTCCTTATGATATAAGCCCTTATTCACAGTTTGTATAATCGGTCTTTTCAATGTCTTATCCGGACAGACAATTTCACTACATGTATGCTTAGTAGTTGCCTGATCCTTAATGATATTATTACTAGCCGTCCTCACTGGATCATTCCTACTTATATGATCCGATTCCTTTTCTGTATTGCTTGTTGAATTCTTAAAGATATCAAAAATGTCACTTGGACCACTTTCAAGTCTGTTCGCACTAACATCAACAGGGTCCTTTTTTTTCTTAATTATTTCATACATTCCATCCGGACCCGCTTGGTATTCACTCTGAGTTGAGTGGTCAATGGATGTTTTTTTATTCTCAGTTACTTTTGTATTTATAGCATCACTCTGCGTGTCTACATACACAACAGCATTCGAGGCATCCTCATCAATCGGATGTTTCAAGTCAAATCCCTCATACTTTTTCTAGACGTTTTATTTTTTAGGTCAGCTTTATTATTTTTTCTTGGCTTGTTTTTTTGCAGCTCTAGATTGCTGGATTCACATGGGAACCCCTTCAATCGTACCATTAACCTTTGGTGGGTTATTTTCCATAATCTCATCCGGTACAACTTGTCCCCTTTTGCACGCTCTTGGCTACAATTTCTGAAAACTTTTGCACAGACACTTTTTCTTTAACAGCTTTATCACTAGGAGGAACAGAGACCACAGCCTGTTTCCTCCCAGCTTCAAACCCCTCCAAGGGGCATGCAGACTTCAACTCTACAGCCAAAGTTACCATACCTTCCTTGACTATAGGCACCAGTATATCAGACAAACTTTTAGGCAGATCCTCTGATGTCTTCATAATAGGCACAAACAAATCCGACATAGATTTCGGGATACTATCCATATTTTTGGCAATCCTGGCCAGGAAGTCAGTTTGTTTTCTGAGTTCCGCCAGAATGGCACGATTGAAAATGCCGATCATCGTTGTCGTCTCGTCTCCTGGTGGAAAATCACTTACACCCCCCAACTGTGTCATATACTGGACTCCCAAGAGTATTGATAAAAATCGCTGGAGTTCCTGAATCAAAAGCCTCCAGTCCCACCCACTTGCTGCACTTCACTGTGACAATCCTCATTCAAATCATCCCCAAACATGGGTTGGGAGGAATCCATAATGAACTCTATATTTCTCATCTCTACTGAACAGTCCTGTGCACACTGAAGCAGTTCCTCCTCATCCGCACAAGGTACAGGAAGGGGAAGTGCAGCTGCACGTGCCAGGCTCGCCCTACGAGTGCTGACTGCTTTAAAAAGTCAGCCCTATGATCCTTCCGTAAGGCCGCCAATTTTGGTTTCCCCATAGTGTGGAGTTTCAGACAGCACACAACCCCAAAGTTGTTGTTCCACCAAGGCAGAACTGAATAGTCAGATATAACGTTGAAAACACCAAAAATACCACCAAAAGGTGTCTGTTCAAAATATAACTCCCCAGAGCATCAACACTATTAACACCGGTTATCAAGCCCCCCCTAATGCTTCATGGAACAATTATAACTTACTTGATTTGTATCATCCAGAGGAGTACCCACACAAAACATCCCAGGATGAATATTGACCCGCAAGAAGCTAAACCCTCATAGATTAGGAAACCCGCGACCCGCCGTGCACTGCGAACAGCAAACAGTACTTTTCCAGTACTTCTCGGTGCGCTGGTAAATGAGTATAAAGACAAAGGGGCATCACACAATCCAAGGGCGGAGCAACCAATCCGGAAATACCTTAGACAAAACACAAACAACGTATTAGAAATTCTGTGTACTGCTAGATCACAAAATAGCAGCACAATACAGGACACACGCTGTTTTAATATCCTCCACTGTAGCGAAGTCTTGGGCACACACAGTCACTATAGCAGAGTGTTAAACACACACAGTCACCTCCGTTTTTGTTTATCCAAGTCAGGCAATGAATGCTGTGTAACAGCTCAAGACGTTCTCTGGGCACAGAACCGTCCCACAGCCTCAGACTTTCACTCAGGCTGAACCGATCCAGGAAAAATGCACACGCGTCCACGGCAGCAACAGCAAATGGTACTTTTCCAGTACTTCTTGGTGGGCAGACTGTCTTTATACTGGACTCCTACAACACATAGTTTGTGTATTTTTCAGCAGCATTATCCGCCCTGGGATCAACCACAAGCACAAAGCTCCTGCATGTCTTCGAATGCTTGCTCCTTTGGCAGTCAAAGTATAAGGTAGTCTTTCACCACTGCAGATTTGTGTTTGTGAGATGTTTTGTAAACTTTCGTTTTGTTCATGTTTTCTTTTTTTCGGACCGTTTGTTATTTCTAGACTAATTCCGACTGCCACCATATTCACGTTGGTTCTGTTTTGTAATTGTTTTTCATGATGACCTTTTTGTAGCATCATTTTTCATTAAATAACTTTGTAGGGTTAATGTACAGGGCACAGTGTTGTTCCAATCATGCTAGTTAAGAAAATGTAATTTTGTTTAGGTGTCCACATAAGAACGCTGGTTACATTCACATTTCTCCCCTGGTCACCATAATTAACCCCGTCATCGAGCTATGACCATGTTAAATTTGAAGAGCCTCAAGTATTGGAACCTTTTCACAGAACTCTATATACATAGCACTTTAGCTGTGTACAGATATAGCCTTGGATTTCCCACTTGCTGTGCAATGCTATCTTAATTTAAACTGTGTCGATATTTGACTAATTGTGCTGTAAAGAAGTGTGGGAGCAGCCATAAGCGGGATGCACAGATTGCAGCAGATCTGTGCATCCCTAACCTGTTCGAGGTAAGTTGGATACCGAAGTGAGTTCTACTGGAGGGCTCTGTGGAGTCAACACTTGACTTCCTTCCAATGCTCCCAAAGATTGTAACCTAGTCTTCCACACGTGAGACAGATTAGTTTTGGAGGCATCTGTTTATTCATCATGTGCGACTAATCTTAATGTTTGATTTTAAAGTGTTCTGTAAGTGTGCATTTTCTTAAAATGATTAATTCCTGTATGGAAGTCCTCAAAACGTTTTTGCACTTGGTATAATATGAAACGTCCTAATAATGTATTTGCATTTACTCTTCAGGTGATGTTATGGATGTGGAAACTGATAATTGCTTAATACCGAAAATCGTTGGCGGCTTATCTTATATAGCGCCAAATAGAAAGAGACCGGAAGGTTATTTTATGAACTCAGGAAATCTTACAAGGAACCTAGTAGTTGGAACTGAAAACGAGGACACCCAGGACTTCACGTCGCAACGTCCTTATATTGCACCACGTCACGATGGCCATGCCATGTACGAAGAGACATTAGTTACAGCATACGATGCTGATGGAAAAAGGGGCTTCTTCCTAAAGAATCCAAGGCAGCCAGAACCCTCCCAGCACCTGCGCCAACATTCTGCCTTCAGTCCCCCATTAAACGATTTTACAGTTAACAAAGAAGTATTCGCCCACAGGGAGGCAACTAGAGCTTTTCAAGAACAGAGCTTGCATCTGGATCCCTGCAACCGAGACTTGGATTCAAGATTGAAAGTCAGTTTTGGTGACAGACGAGGTAATTTAAACTTGTACTTGCATGTACTTTTTCATTAACAGTTGTACTTTTAAAAGCAGCATATTCAAAGCACGAATTATCAAAAATGTCATGTTTTAAGCCCTCTAGAAGACGAATATGCTAGAATTCAGTGGTAATCTTAGATGTATTGCTTTTGACATTCGAATGGCATTCCACTGAGACTGTGCCACTTGCGTCTCTAAATGTGACCCTTGGAAAACTCCCATTTGCCCTTTTTTCACTCCACTGAATTAATTTGGATATTTGGATATTTGTATGTTTAAGCACACTGCTTAATCTCTGTACACCTGACATTGTTTTTCCTACACTCAGTAGATCTGCCTCTTTTGATGTGTTGCTTTTTAGTACATTGGGGTTTAAAGGGACGATTCCTAGGAATACTGGGAGGGGCAGTTTGGTATTGTAGACAGTATTTGTGGTGTGTGTGTGTGTGTGTGTGCGCGCTTCAGAAAATAGCTAGTCTTAATTTGTGGAAGCCTGAAGTAAGGTGGGAGAAAAGAAACCTAAGGAATCGGTGTGAAAAAGGAAAGTATGTGTGGGCCCAAGGACCTAATTTGACAGCGACTATAGAGGGTAGCTTTCCCAGAGGCTGCTGAGTGCTATTTTTTTTGGTTTGGCAGAGGTCGACGAGCATATTTCTGAGGCTTGGGGATCTCCTTGGAATCGCGCATGCGTGCGTAGGCCGACATAGAGTGGTAGGTGCAGAGTATTGCATTCTTGTTTTCGATTTTAGAAGGGGAATGCTGACTGAGCATGCTTGTAATACGATCCCTGTGTGTGACTTGTATTGTAACCATGATCCTTCATGCGTCAAGGTCCCTCAGATTGATTTATTCCACCATCCTGATCGCTTGCATATGCAGAGCTCGTAGCCTTGCTACTGAGAGCAATTTATAGTAAATTCCTATCGTTCTATTTTGGTAGTTGTCTCAACGATTGATTTTCCTATGTCCGGTGATTACCGTCTGAAACTCTCGACAGCGGGCAGAGGCCTTCACCAGGCATCGGGCCTTGCAGTATGGTCTCTACATTTACATCCTTTTTTGGAATGCCTTTGTTTCCTTCTCTACTCATTTTTGACTAGCTGCCGCTAAAATTGTACAACAAAATGGAACAGGTGCCCTTTAAATTCTGTCCTTCTTGCAATAAACAATTCCGTGGAAAGAAACAGTGCGTGACGGTTGTCTTCGACGCAATCACGATCAACAGCGTGCAAGCTTTGTAACCCATAAACACATAAAACCAAATTTCATTCCCTCATCAGCGATGTTTAGTCGGACGAGTAACACCTCAGCAGCTGCGTGCCTGTCCTTGGGCCACACCAGGCAAGCCGAAAGCACTGCTGTGGGGAAGTCAGTAACCAAACTTTCGCAAGTGAAGTCCGCTAAGCATTTGCATCTGTGCTTGCTACATGGCGCTATGCCAAAAGAGAAATTGGTTGCTGCCCCATTAAAGTGAATTGGCAGTCGATGGAGAAACGTTAAAAGGGCTGTCCAAACATGCATCCCAACACACGCATGGGGGGGCACACCAAACTAACACCACAGGCACATACACACTGTCTAGGTCCCCTGTCACTACATCAGTAACCTCCCCTACAAATCCCTGCAGGGTAAAATCTATAGATCCAGAGGAAGTTGTATTTCCTCTTCCTGAAGCCCCTAGAACAGGTACTTGGACAAAACAAAAGTTTGAGAAGACTATGGATGGGGTGACTGAATTTGTGTCCTTTATGGAAAAGTACCCAATAAGACAGAAATCACTGTCCATAAATGAGGGTGAGTCACCTACCAAGAAACCCAGATTTGATCACTCGCTCCACCACATAATTTATTTTGGAAACATTTTTATTAACACGTGCAGTGGCAACATCAAGAAATAACACGACAAATATTGCCGTACATGATCATTGCCAACACCGAGCATGAAACTATATAGTCAGCCATACAAAAAGAGCATAGAAAGGTACAACTGTGCCTTTCCTACAGAACCGAGCCAGCAACTTAACAAATTGTGAGCACTACAGATCTTGCTTACATTCACAGCAACACTCGGCAGATGCAGGCGTGATGTACCAAACTGTGTGGTAAGATCAGTCTGACAAAGGCTGCATATCGGAAGAAGCAAATCTTGCATGCGTCCATGCGTTCCATGATGCCACATCTACACTCTCAATCCCCTGTACACTGCCCTATGTCATACAGCTGTGACCGCCATTGCCAACCTCTGATGGTCACCCCTCGACCTTAGCCCCCCCCCTCCCCCCCCACCAAAGCCATTGCGATTCTATGCTTAGCCAGCACACAAATTAGATCCTTCATTTTGGTGAGGTGAGCAGCGCCCCACTTGTGAGAAAACACCAGCAGGCAGTCCTCCGGAGGCCATTCGTGCAGATCTATGCCTCTTTTGGACACCCTCTTTGCAATCGCTGACCAGAACCTCCGTATCACTGGGCAAGACCAGAACATATGGATGATGTCAGTTTAAAAGTGTGCGCATCTGGGACCACTCGCCACCACATTTTGTCGACACCTCAAATATTTTGAAAGAATATCAAGGTGATCTATACTTTAGCCCAGAAAAAGAAAATATTTGGCAAAGGGGATGCTGATCAGGGGACTTGGCCAGCAACTCCCACTCATGATGCTCTGGATGAGCCAGATTGTTTTTGACAACAACCACCCTTTAGAGCAGCCCAGAGACTAGTTTCCCATCGACTATCAGCTCCTCTTGAATAAATTACTAAAAAGGGCAGCAGAGCATTTTCAGATACAGACTCTGGGAAACAGTCTTTGATCCCGACTTTGTAGAGGACATCCTAAAAGAGAAACGGGCAGTTAGCTTGTCTTAAGTAAAGGATTACACCTTCCCGTTTTACACCTTCACTCACAGGGGCAGTTAATCCACGTGTGGAGAAAATGTTTAAACCTACTCCTTCTGGCCCACTATATATCTGGGACTATGTGACAACTGACTCGCTAGTAGTCCCTACCACTAGGAATTGTGCTGGAGTGCCACTTTTCAATACCGACCACTAGCGATTGCTCCAAAATAACTTCACAGTCAACAAAGTCCCATCCACTTAACATTAAAGCTTGCCCACAATATTTTGAATAATACCCTGGACTCTGCAGAAACAGCACACATTGTCCTTTGACAGGGAACTTTATTAAAGAGGCACTCTTGGCTGCGCAATTCTGGATTCAAACTAGAGACTTGGGCCACCTTCATTAACGAGCGCGTTGAAGAGTGTCTTGTTTGGCAAGGCTCTGGATGAGGCTTTGGAGACGGCTAAGAAGGAACACTGCGCTTAAGACATGTAGTCAAAGTTTCAAATAAGCCGTTTGTCCATTGTGGAGGTTTCAACACACGTCGTTCCTTTAGTAACCAAGCCTTCTCCAGACCCACTCATTCTGGGTTTTCATCAGGGTCCTCTTCTGTTACACGATCCACCTACTAAACCTCACAGCAGCAAGGTTTTAGACGAGGCAAGGATAGAGGTAGGAGTGCTGCATATAGAGGCTCCCCTGCATGCAAGTCACTTTCACATCCAGGTTACCTCCGATACATCCCTATTAGTCCGTTCTTTCACCCATGCATGGGAGGAAATGACCTCAGACCAGTGGGTACTAACTACTGTTGCAGACGGATACTCGAATTTCTACTAAAACCCTATTACCAGCTTCCAAAAGAAGGATGTAGCAAGCAAATCAACTTCTCCTGCAAGCGGCGTTCCAGTCATTACTGCAGAAATTATAGAACTTGTCCCATGTCTAGAGGTAAACAAGGCTATTTATTCAATGTATTTCCATGTACCCAAAAAAGGACTTAACCATGACTACATTGCAGGACGTAATCCCTCTTTTCAAACCAGTAGATTACATGGAAAATGTATACGTTCATATTTTAATATTCATATTTTAATATTGCCAATGCAGAGGTGGTTCCTAAGGTTCAAAGTGCTTCCATTCGACAGCACCAAGAGTGTTCAAGGTTCTAGCAGTAGTGGTGGTGGCGGACAGCCTCCAGAACATTCCAGTGCATCTTTATTTAGACGGCTGGCTAATAATGGGTGATACACGTCAAATGTGTCTCAAACGCCCAAGATACCATCAACCTACTGTTCCAGTTAGGGTTCTTAGATCAACGCGAAAAAAATGTCTTGTGCCCAATCAAACAATTTCTTGGAGTGTTGATTCAGACAGAAGATAGTTTTCTTTCACACCAATGAGAGGGTCCAAACAATATATAGCCTGTCGTCCGATAACCGTATGCAAGGCAATGCGCCTACTCTGAATGATGGCTTTCTGCATTGACCTTGTACCTCATGCCCTTCAGCGCATGTGTCCGATGCAAGAGTGATTCGCAAAACCATGATCTCAAGCAAGCTGTCAGTGGGACGATCTAGTGGATGTCTCGCAGTCTATAGTTCTGTCTCTGCAGTGGTGGTCAAGGGGAAATCTTTCACCACACCTGCAATAGAGGCCACTCTTAACACAAACGCTTCCTTTTCAGGGTGGGGTGCACATTATGATGGAGATACAGTGCACAATGTGTGGACTCAAACCGTAGCAAACAAGCACATCAATCTGTTAGAGCTTCTAGCAGTGTTAAAAGCGCTCCAAGCCTTTCAACACCCTTACAAGTGAAGACCGTTTGTTCTATTTCTAACGACAACACTACAGCAATGTTTTATAGAAATAAACAGTGTGGGACACACTCTCCAGGTCTGTCCAAACTAGCCCAAAACATATGAATGGGCAGTGAGCACATGTTTTCCCTGTCCCAACTTGTTCTAGGGGAAACACAATCTTATAGCAGATGTCGTCAGCAGAAAGGTACAATTTCCAGTAGAAAACCAATGGCAGTTGCATGCTGATATTTTACACGTCTTCACAGAATGGTGTCATCCACATATTGACCTTTTTTTTTAGCAACACTGGAGAACACGCAATGCCCAGATTTCGCTGCCAGGTATTCCCAGACAAAAATCAATGGGAACGGCCTGTGTATGAATTGGTCGGGGAGATTTGCTTACGGGTTACCCCCTCCTCTCCACCCCTCCATCCCAGACTCCTCTTCTCCACAGACTACTCAACAAGATGCACCAAACTTGACATGGTCCTCCAGTGAAACATCCGTGCCCGTTCAACATTCTGTCACAAGATCGGCGATCAACACTGCATCCATGTCCTCAAACTCTTGGCATCTTGGCCCCTGAATTAATAGAATTTGCAGATTTAAATCTGCCTCCAAGATGTATGGACATTTTTAAGGAGGCTCAAAACTTTAATAAGTGGAAACACTTTGTCTTTTGATGTATATCACGTAGCATCAATCCCATTGACTGCATACCCTCTCGCATTGTTCTATACCTACTTTACCTTTTGGATTCAGGGCTAGTCTTCACCAAGAGTGCATCTAGCTGCTCTTTCTACTTACACCACATCTCAGAAAAAATTCTTATGATGGGCAATCCCAGTCGTTAAAGCCTTTATGGAAGGTGCGCAAAATATACAAACTCCTCGAATGGGACTTTAATGAGTTCCTAAAATTATGGGACTTCCTTTTGAGCCCATCCATAAAACCAGTTTGGGAATCTCACTTAAGATTGCTTTTCCCGTGGCCATTACATCTTTAAGGAGAGCGAGTGAACCGCATGCGCTCTGTTCAAGGTTCATTGTGACCATTCACAAGGTCGAAGTTGTTTTACGCACACATCCATGCTTCTCTCCTGAATTAATCTCAAAGTTGGTCAGCCTATAGAACTTCCAGGTTTCTTCCAAAACCCTACAAATTAGGCAGAGAAGCCTCCATACATTAGATATCAGAAGAGCTGCAATGTATTACCTAAATAAAACTAAACCACTACAGAAAGCAAACCAGTTCTTTGTTTCCATAACCACTGGAAGAGAAGGGGATCCTGTCTCAGTTGGCTATTTCAGAATGGATAGTGAAATGGATCCAAATGTGGTGTTCTCTTTCAAAGATAACTTTACTATGTACGCTCAGAGCGCACTCTACTCTATGCACAGGGGCTACTTTAGCTTTCATTGCAAATGTACCAATAGATGCCATTTGCAAAGCAACTACCTGGAGTTCTATTCACAACATTACTGCTTAGATACAGGTGCCAGGCGGTGCTAAAACATCTTTTTGCTGCTGTACTTTCTATCATCCCACCATCATCTCCTGGTACTGCTCGCTAGTCTATGCACAGCATGTGATTCTCAGCAGATCCACAGGCCTCTGATGCTTGTATCTGCTTAGATTCACATGCACCTGCCCTTCATCCCCTCCTGGAGTTGAAGGTACATAGTCTTGCACTTTATCGTCTGTGCTCGCGCATCACTCCATGCTCCCTCTTGTCAGAAACAAAAAAATCTGTGGCACCTCGACGACTGAAGGATCATGGGTACAATACATGTCACACAGGGATAGTTTAACCAGCACGTCCAGTCAACATCACTTTTTGCAACTCGAAAACATACTCTGCAACTACCACTAGATGTCGGCCTATGCACAGTACGCGAATCTTCAGAAACAAGCATCAGAGATGATTCCAGTAAGTAATGTATGCCATTTATCTCCTCCGAGCTGAGGTGTACATAGTGGGCAGATGGTGGACTTGGTTTATGAACCATTTAGATTGCACAAAATCAAAGCATGCGGAGTGTCGTTTTACAGCTGTAGGTGTGCATAATTTGAAGTCTGCCGTGTGAAAGGAGCAACAATTGGACCACCAGTGTCGGTTCCCTGGTCCAATTAGTCTAGCATTGAAGGGGATGGACTAAATGTGATTGGTTCCAATATGACCAGCGCAGTGGACTCCTGGGGGTGGGGGAGGGCAGTTGTGAGCTAGCAGTCTAGAAAACTAGCACTGTTGGATTGCCTATTGCACAATAGGAATATCCGAGATTATGTCAACACTACCTGTTGGATATCACGGCAGGCTTATTAAAAAAAATAAGATTCCAAGTCAGACCATTGAGCCAATATGTGCGAGACCAGAATTGGATCGAAATGCACTATAGGTTAAAGCGTGGTAGCATTGCCTGTCCATCGGAAGAGGATTATCCATTCCACCATATCACTTAAATCTGTTATGAGCGTTAAGTATCAATTTTTGATCTCTGCGTCAATGTTCAAATCTGTGGGTTCACCTCTTATCTGGTTTTAGGGATTCAGTAATACTGCGTATTTGTGCCAAACCCAAGCTAAGTTAAATCGCTGTTGAATTGATATGGTTTTGTTTTGTCTTTATTATATGATCTATGACAAAAGTTTCATTTTTCTTGCCATGTTGTGCACATTTACTTTATTGTAATTAATGCGATTTACCCATGTGCCATTGTAATTAATGCGATTTACCCATGTGCATTACATTATTGGTCTGTTTTGTAACAAATTAACTTTTATTCATTTTTATTCTGTACTGTTTTTGTTTTAATTAATTTTGTATAAGCCACATTTGTTCAGTGCCTTTTTAATGATGTGACCAGGCCTAATATTTGTAGCCAGGAATTTACTTCCAGTTCAAGATATACTTCATACATAAATGTTTATTCTATGGTGGTCTACTGTTTCAACTTATTTTTCGATTATACGAATGTTGCTTAGTGACATGTAAAAGCATGATTGGGTATGACATTGATAGTGCAGTCTTTTGATTTTAAATAAAAATAAAGCTATATTTATATTGATTCAATAATAGTCTACCTTCATGTTCTTTGTGGCCCATTTCCATTTAGCGGTCAACCAAAAATGGATGATTGGTTGCTTCTGATGTGCCATCTACATTTTTCAGGTGCATTTGTTACCTCTCTGGTTTTAACAATGTCACTTTTGTTGCATAGACAAGTGATCATATATCAGTGTTTCAATCGACGAGTCGTACACATTTTGTCCATGTCCCGTTAGGAAAAATGACTTCTGTTATAGTAGTGATGGGGTAAGATGCACAACTGCCTCATTGGAAATGACCCTACATCCCTGGCCAACCCCTTGTTGCAGCACTTGGGAAATTCTCAATGTCTGTTTCTTAATGGGTGCTCAAATATACTAACAATCAACGTTTATTTTCAAAACCTCAGACAAAGTTTACCGCTTTAATAACTTGTCTTTTAGTAAAGTAATCAGAATGGCATCTGATAGAATTTACCATATTGTAGGTTGTCCCTTTGGGGTTTTGTGATGTTGGCTATGGTGTAATTAGTTTTGCAATCTGTTTCTTCTGCAAAACGTTAAGCATGTAGCTTAACTAAGGGATGGTAGCTGGAAACATCAAGGAAGGGAACTAATTCAGTGTTAGTTTGTGATGAAGTGTAAATTGATATTCTGCATTTAGGTTCCCAAATTTCCCTCTGTAGAACTTCACCAAATCTAGACCTGGTCGGGCTTACTAGAAAGCTGCTTTACCCACGTTGTCCAGGGTACATGCAAGTAAAGTGCCCATAGCAGTGCGATTTGATTTGTAGGAAGATGATATGCGATCCATGATTGAAGCTCAAGAATGAGGCTTTGGTGAATATATCGGGTAGTATGCAAAGATTTTAATATTTCTTAGCCACTTGTCAATGTTTGATGTTGGGAGGGGTTGAGGGGCAGCCGGGCTGTACTTCTATTTCCAGACTTTCATGGATTTTGACGTTTTAAAAAAGTTATTCATTCAGTGAGGATCCATGCTATTTTGATCACAAAAGAATGTACAATAGATAAAACATCAGATTGGACTAGAAGCAGTGAGCGCCTTACAATAGGGTGAGTTTGAGTGACATTCTGACCAGTTTGTGGAGGGGAGTAAATGGAAATGCCACCAGGGTCATGGGAGGACTTGCGTAGATGGATAAACAAAATGAGTCATTTTTAAGTGCAGGTAGGACCGCTGCGTTAGGGAGGTGACCATCCTGGATGAAGTGCTAGAGTGGAGGCAGTAGAAAGTGAGGCACATGTTAGAATGGAGGGAAGATTTTTAGCTGGAAGGCAGAGGAGAAGTATGTTAAGACAACTCCAGTATCCTTGAGGTTGGCAGGGATGTGTGTTGCACCTGAGGATGTAGAAAGAAATGAATGAATTTTGGAAGGTGAAAAACTTGATTGGTTGGGAGGCTGATTGATGTTACCTCCTGTGTGCGAATCGAAAGACTAGTGAGCAACGTATGATCGTTGTGAAGAATACCTCAATGTAATAAAAGATGAGTCTACTTTTAAATGACCATGTTAAACCATTGTGCATTTATTTTAGGCTGCATAGTTTAGGCAAAATGCCCAATGGAAATTAACTGGTTAGAGATTTCATCAGGGCCCATCACTAATGTATGGAGGGCAGTAGGACGGTTGTACATTGGTCCCTTTCCAAGTAAGCCAGATTAAACTTGATGAACTGTAATTTAAAGACGTAAGTCAATTCCCAGCAGTAGAAGTGATCAATCCCTTGCGGTCCTTAAAAGAGCTTAGTTAAACCATCACAGAATTCTGGGTTTACAGTTGTATATGTAATATGGAAACGAAAATAACATAATACCTTGCAAATGTATGCTGACTAAAAATGGAAACTATGCAGTTTTACAATGCATGGATCTAAATGTTGGGGGGATTATGTGTGGTGTTATTCATGCTATGCCATCTTGGTAAAGTAGTATATATGTTTGTTTATCCAAGGAAGGTAGGACTTTAATCACATTTCTGTGGTGGTAGAAGAGAAAAAAGAAAACCTTTTACCATTCATTTTGATGTGGTCAGGGACACCCCTTGCTGGTTAGTTGTGGAATGGAGGGTATTGGTACTGTCCCTCACCAGGGGGGACTCTGTGTCCTCTGAGGAGATTTAGAGCATTCTGGAACAGGACTTGGTAATGGCTACTTGAGAAGTGAGCCTGCAATTTTGCCAGCAGAGAGGGAGAGCTGATGAGGAGACCAGAGGAGAAGGGGCTGTGGAGGTCTGTACAGCCTTTGATATTTTATTTCCCCTCCCCCGGCGACGAGATAGAGAACGGAGTGGATGCTCCCTCATGGGCTGCAGAGGCCTGTTCACAGTTTCGTTTTGCTGCCTAGTTTGTTTTTCCACGCCGTCACTGGAGGGTTTCCCCAAAGTGTTCCTGACAGGCCAGTCCGGCCTGAATAATAATTTACCCTCACAGGGAAAAGCGACCTGCTGGGCAACACAGAAAAAGAGCTGAGGTGACTGGGGTGCTTCGATCCCTCGTGTGTCCAGTCCTGGTTGCTGTTAACCCTTGACCAGCCAGAGCCTGCCGGAGAAGGAGGCTTTTCTCGGGGTAGAGGGCTGTCGCTGACGCAGTACGAATACGGCATCAGGATTATTTGAGGCAGCTTCAGCCACCAGTGCCAGCCTTGGTGAATGGTGTGTGCCCAGCCTGAATGGTCTAGTCGAGAGAGCTTGCGGAAGATCCAGCGAGAGCAGTCCGTCTCTCGCCTGCTGGAGGGATCCCCTTTCCAGCTGTCCTTGTCCCGGCTGGCCTGCCTTTCTCTCCCCAATGCTGGGTTGAGAGTTTGGGCCCGGCTAGAGGCGAGGGATCTTGGTCAAGAGGAGGCGCTATTCCGCTGGTTCTGCTCTGCTAGAGCAGGGCCCAGGTGCTGTTCCCGAGTGACTGTAGGTGTTGCTCTGCCGCGGAGGTAGGAGGTGGACAAGAGCCAACAAATATTGAACTATGTAAAGATAAACACACTCGCCAGCAACGCACAAGTGAGCCAGAAAGTAGTTCCGGTGCATTTCCATCATTGGTGGCCATGATGTAATTTAGTTTTTGTCCCTGCAAATTAAGGTCATCGCCTAACACCTGGCCTCTGGCCATCATGAAGTGCCCTCTTTTAGCTGTGGCCGATAATTTAGGCATCCGGGCACGTAACTGATTGTACAATAATACTTAAAATATAATCTATTCCCACCACCTTCGAAGGCCAGTTGATCTTTTGTAGCACCCCTTTGTCTCACCCTGTGTTTAAAGCACCAGGTCTGGCCCTGAAACTTGTATTTTGCTTGAGGTGTGTTCCCGTAGTGCTGGATGAACCAGTGCTGTAGGGCTGCATTCTGGAAATACGTCATCAATTCTCCCTTGTTCTGTTGCCACTCGTGAAACTTTTATTTTGTAGGATTCTTGAATACAGGTCTGGAGATCTTTACGCTTGATAGTTGTAAGGACCCACGTGCCTTCGACCTGGGCGGCAGGCTGATTGGTTGCTCGGGAGCAGTCTCTGACGTAGATGGAATCTCCTTTTTGGGGATTTGTATCCCTTACCCTTTGGAACTCCATATAAAACTTCCTTGATATGTGATCTGATGGAACAGAGACGAGCTGTTGGTGCCTGGCAATAATCTGGAACTTTAACTTGCAGAATCGAGCTGGTGGGGTTGACCATGGGGGCAGCAAGGGAAGCGTTGCAGAAGGCGGAGCATTGGCTGCGCCAATTTTTTTTTGTTGGGGGCAAAGGGAAGGTTCTGTTGGCCTATCCCCCTAATCTACATGAGTGCAACAAAAAAGACATAACGAGAGAGAAACTGCTCCCCCCTCCTCCTACCTATATTAAACGATGCCTCACTGTCATGCACAGACCCTACAGCCCTAGTGGATACTTTTAATGACACCATGCTCAAAGCAATGAACTCCATTCCCCCTACTAAACTGCGGAAACATAAACCTTGTGCACACCACAATTGAGAGTGCTGCGCAAAGAAAAGAGAAACTCTGAAGCCCGTTTTGAAAAGTCACCCTTCCGATGCCTACAAGGATAGCCTCATTATAGCATCCTTAATTATAAAGGGGCAATCTTACAAGCTATAAAAGATACCTACAATAAGCGTATTCTGCAAGCGGAATCCAATACCAAAGAACTCTAATCTCCTACCACCCCTCCTGATACCTGTAGCAAAGACAGTACATGGTGTTCTAATATACAAATAGCACTCAACAAAATGTCTACACTCCCATCCAAAATCAACGCCAAAAAAAGCAGCCTTCAGACTGACTCACAGCCTAATTCTCCCCTTGGAAAAACTACCTGCATCTTGCACACCCTTAAACCATTCAGCTTTTCTCCTCTATCTTGGAGGTAGAAAACATCATCAGCAAACTTAAACCCTCCAATTGCCAGGGTGATACATGCCCAGCTCCCATCATCAAGGCGGCTACCCATGAACTAGCCCCATTCATCACTGCCCTCATAAATACCTCATTCAGCACTGGCATTGTCCCTGATAACCTCAGGGGCGTTTGGGTTATCCCCCTTAGACCCAAGCATACCTATTAATTACAGGCCCATCACCACCGTTCCTTTTTGCTTAAAATTCTGGACCGAGCAGCTTATTTGCAGATCCAGGACTATCTGGAATCTAATAAACTTCTCGGTTTCAGACAATCTTGCTTCGGTCCCAAGCACGGAACAGAAACTGCCCTCATCGATCTAAAAACCCAAATTGAGGACTTAGAAGACAACGGAAAGCTAGCCCTCCTATTACTACGAGATCTTTCAGCAGCTTTTGACTTGGTGAACCATGAAATTCTCTGTCAGCATCTTAAATCGGCAACCCATTTTTCAGACAATGCCACCATTTGGATTAGATCCTTCTTGGCCAATAGATCCATGAGGGTCTTCTCCTGCTCTGCATCCACTGAACCATCTCCAGTACTGAGTGGGGTCCCCCAAGGATCCTGCGTTTCAGCTACGCTCTATAACATGTTCACGAAGCCGCTCTTTGATATTCTTGACTCTCTGGGGGTCATCTACACTAATTACGCGGATGCCACCCAGATACTCATCCCCATCACCGGAGACCGCCTAGTTAATACCAAAGCTTTAAATGATGTTTATCAGGTCATCCAGGCTTGGATGGCAGAACACGAGCTCTGTCTGAACAATGAGAAGACGGAGCTTCTCATTCTGGGCTCCTATCACTGACTGAGCAGACTAGACCCTATCTTCAAATCTTTTATTGATGGCAACACAATTAAGGTTTCCAACGATACTAAAACTTTAGGCATCTATCTCGATTCCACCTTCTCTCTAGACAAACAAATGCCGTAATTTCAGTCTCTGCCTACATGTGCAAACTTATCACAGCCTGCTGTCCATCCCTTTCCACTGCTAACTGCACCATCCTCGCCAGAACCCTTGCCATGTCCAAACTGGACTATTGCAATGCGCTATACCTAGGAACGAGTCAATGTAACCTCAACAAGCTCCAGGTCACTCAAAACAACACCATTAGGGCTGCATTAAATATTCCTAGGAATCGGCATATATCTGACACCAGACACAGCCTACACTGGCTTTCAGTAGCCCAAAGAGTCTCCCTCAAAACCCTTGCTCTCACGCACAAATGTCTGGCCAATCAGGCACCCAATTACCTGGTCAGCCGTTTCCACCCAAACCCCCGCGCCCCCCACCCACAACCAGCCGTCCTCAGAGTAGCCCAAGCGCACTGCCTCTCTCTACCTAGATTCAAGCTTCAGACAGCTGGGGGTGCCAGCTTCTTGGTCATTGCCACCAAACTGTGGAACTCTCTCCCCAACCCACTTGGAACAGAAACCTCCTTCCACTCCTTCAAGATCAAAGCTTAACTGTGGCTTATGGCTCAAGACACTCGCAACCACCACCCATCTCTTCAGCATTAAACTCGCCCTCCGTGACCACGGACTAGCTGCACAATTGTCCTGCATTCTGATTGTAAATACAGTGTAAAGTATATTGTAATGTATATTCTGTAAGTATTTTCTAAGGTTTCCACCATGTTCTACTTGTGTTCTACTGTTCTTGATGTTTCATTATGTCACTGGAACCTAAGATATGTGCCCACGTGCCTGTGGGCCAGGAGCGTTCTACAAATAAAGTAAATACAAATAAAACTTGTTAAAACGGGTACACAGCAAATAGCAATTAATAACTGACTTAATATGATACATTTCGAAAAATGGATAATCACCATAAAATCCCTTCAGGTAGATTTTTATGAATATTTAAACACACCTTATAAAATGACATCTAAAATAATAAATTAACATAATTCTCTAAACATTTGCTTAATATTTGTCAGATCGTAAGTATTATACACTTTTATGTATTTCAATATTAACTTCACTAGGCTTTCGCATTTACATATTATGTTTCGCTGTTTCAATTACTAGTATACCACACAATCTTCAATCTATTACATCGAGTGATACCCCATTTTGCTCCTAATATTTCTAAAGTGTCAACAATGATGAATTTAAAAAGTAGATAATAGAATTCTTATCGGGAAATGCATAAAGATACCTGGGTATTTCAGCACGATTCATCCAATAGTTAATAAACATGCCATTATTCACTTTAGTAGCTAGGTGAATTAAATCTTTCTTTACCAGCCTCAAGTATTACAGTTTTCAATAGGCGATTAGTTCTAGCAACCGTATACGTCGTCAACCAGATTAACTTGTTTTTCTTTGCCCACTTTATATAGTTTTCTTAAAGTACGTTAGGATACTCTGTACCGCTCTTTTCTCAATGGTATCAAAGGTTTCGCATTCAATCTTCTATCATTGTTGCATTGGCTAGTACAACTTGGTATATAACATTGCAGTGTTATATTCCAGAATATCCACAATACACATCAAATCACATTCTAACATGTATTCAATAGAGATTTAGGAAACCGAAGTAAGATTTTTAAGTCTCCCTTCAAATCTAGCTAGTTCCACTTTTACTCCTACGTTCCCTCCCCTTTACTCTATACTTGTGGGACATTCCGTCCTTCGGGACGGGACCAGAGCACTTTTGTCAAAAAGCATCAAAAAATTGAACTTTTGTCCTTTTATTGTTATGCGTGGTATTGCACGTGGCCGTAACCCTGCCCTCCTGAGCTCCGCATCGCCCTGCAGTCCTTTTTATGCGCGGTCAGGGCTAGACGCACTAGCATCACTGGGAATTTTAAGTTTTTTTATTCCTTTTGTCCTTCCTTCCTGCTCCGGTTCCTATGTCACATATTCCTCCATCTATGCCCGAGCGTCTGGGATTCGTGTCCTGTTCTTCATGCGAATGTCGTATCGCGAGGGCAAATCCCCACTCTTTGTGGAGTGTCTAGGCCTGGAGCATCACTGAGATTCGTGCCTCTACTGCGACTCCCTCTTTGTCCGGGCACTCCATCTTCGTGGGAGGAAGTGTTTCAGCGCGTTCGTCCACCTCATTTCCAGCTTTTCATAAATGCCCGGTAAGTTCTTTACTTTTCAGGGCGCCCCGGCCAGATGACTCCTTCTGGGGTCTTCTAGGTCCGGGAGGGGCTTGTCACCAGGGTTTCCCATGAAGTGCCCCAGGGACCTAATGGGCGTACCGAACTGTTCTCCGAGGGTTCCGGCGGCGGACCTGCCAGTACCGGACATCGTTCCGAGGTTCACCATTTGGGTGCTGAGGTTAAGCCCAGCTTGTCTGTGGCAATGGATACCAGGGTTCACACTGAGGTCTCCTCTTCTTGAGCTTTCTGTATCGAGTCACGGTTTGAGGCCCCGCTTGAGGGAGCTTTTCGTACCAGGTTAAAACCTGAGGTTCCTCTTGTTTGAGGCTAAGGTCTGCACCGACAGATCCGAGAGACCCTCTTTGAAGACTGGTGGGTTTGTCCATCGCCCACGGCGGTCTTTCGCTTGCCCATTTCTCCTACCCCACCCTTCAAATCTCCTTTCCAACAGATGAGGACGCCATCCCCCAGAGCCGAGGTACAGGAACTTCTAGACCTCAGAGCGGTGGAACAATTACTAGTCTTTTTCACAGTGCCCAAACCCAACCAGGCTGGCCTGCGCGCTATCCTCTATCTTTCCCAGACCAAGCGATTTCTTGTCCCATGAGAAATTCAAGAATATCACACCCTGCCAAATAAAGTACTCCAAATCCCCCAGCCCCCCATCACCCCCCCCCCCCCCCCGGGAAATATCTGCGGTTCCCCCTCCGTGGGAGCAAAACACTTTCAGATTTGAGTTCTCCTTTTGGTCTCAGCTCAGCGAGACGCACTGGAGACTCCTCCGAGGGCCCCGCAGCTGGTCTACCAAAACCAGATCTTCGTCCGAGGTTCCCCGTTTGGTGCTAAGATTGAGCCCAGTTCTGCTGTGGCTCTGGATACCAGGGTTCTCCCTGAGGCTTCTGCATCTGGAGCTAACTGTACCGAGTCTTGGCTTGAGGCCCCTCTCGAGGTGGCTATATGGATCGTGTTTAAACCTCAGGTGCTCTTTCTTGGGGCTAAATCAGACACCAACAGAATTGGGGGCCCTTATCGAGGGTCTTGATATTGATATTGTATTTCTATTGCGCTCATACACAGGTGTTTCAGAGTGCGACAAGGCAAGGGAGGGGAACAGTGGAGAACAAAACGGCGATCTTACTAGGCCCAGTGACATTGAGAACGTGCAAGTGCATGGGAGAGGGGGAGAAGAGGAAAGTGCGAAGCAGAGGAGAAACAGATAAATAACAATAAATAAATAATAAAGGCAAGAAACAGTGGTAGTGCAGCCAGCAATTTGCAAGTGCTAGGTTTAAGGCAGCAGACCGGGTCGGTCTGATAAGTGCAGGAAGAAAAGTGGGGGGGGCTGTATGGGTACAGATACAGACCCCAGTGGAAGGGTGGGCCGGAGGCAGTGCGAGAGGGTGGCTGGGTGAGCAGGTACCTGGACCCGTAGGACAGAGGGTGGCCAGGTGCACGGTGCCAAGAGAGACCAGATCAACGGGGGAGAGGGGAGCGAAGGCAGAAGAAAAGAGCAAGGTGTTGAGGTGCTTCCGGAACCGGAGATGGTTCTCCTGAAGTTTTAGAGTGGCAGGGAGGCTGTCCCAGAGGGAGACCCCAGCCGAAGACGGAGATCTACCCCAGCTTGTTTCTTTGAAAAAGGACTGACCCTGAGGGAGTTGGAGGTAGAGGAGCGAAGAGCTCGAGAGGGAAGGTATTTGCAGAGGGATAGCTGAAGGTATTTTGGACCCAGGTCCCAGAAAGCCTTGTGGACAATGCAGAGGGTTCTGAACTTAATCCTTGCATCCACTGGGAGCCAATGGAGAGATTTCAGAGCTGGAGAGATACGATCTCAGGGCTTGAGGCCAAGGACAAGTCTTGCAGTCCTGTTCTGGATTAGTTGCAGAGGGTGGCGAGTAGAGGCTGGTAGATTTAGAAAGAGGCTGTTAAAATAGTCCAACCTAGAGAGAACCAGAGCTTGGGATACCATGAGCTTCTGGGGGAAGGAGAGGAAAGGCAGAGTACCTCTGAGGCGGTGCAGTAGGAAATTTGGAGGAGGACGACGACCACCACCACAGCGGCCATTTTAAATACCTCCCTTAAAGCAACAGTGTAGTTTGTGTTCGCACAGACAATTCGGTGGCAATGTTTTACATCAACAAGCAGCGTGGCACCAAGTCTCCTCTACTTGTAGATCATGCCATACAAATTTGGACTGGGCCATCCAGCACATTGTTTGGCTCTAGGCTGTACACATCCTGGATCACCTCCATGTGGCCGCAGATGCACTCAGTCGCCAATCGGCATCTGTTATGAGTGGGAGATGAACAGCAATGTCCAACATTTTCCATCAATGGGACACTCCAGAGGTGGACCTCTTTGCAACTTCTTTAAACCAGAAACTGCCTCTTTATGCATCCAGGGACGTGTTTAGAGCATCCTCCCTGGGAGACGCCCGCAAGATCCAGTGGGACAACATGTAAGCATTGGTCGCTCTGTAAACTCAGGAGCACATCGAACTTCACTCTCCTGTTCAAGGCTCGTTCGTACCAGTCACTCTGCTTTTCGGAGATAAAGCATCTGTCGGTACCTCCCGATCAGAATGCTGCAGATTCCCAACCTGCTTCATCAGCAGAGCATTCGCCAGATGTGGCACCCCTCCTCACAATCGTTCAGCTTAGGGGCTTGGGGCCTGAGTTCAGATTGTTTACACAGTTAAATCTGTCCGAGGACAATGGGAGAGTTATCCAAGCGGCCAGGAAGCCCTCATCGAGAGCTTAGTACAGGAGCAAATGACTCTTTTCTGTCTCTGGTGTTTAGCTAAACCGCTCAATCCCAGGCAAGCTTTGGTTGCCACTGTTCTATCTTTTGTGTCTCATCTGGCCGTTTCTGGCATCCATGTTCTGTTATGCAGAACTTACTTATCAGCTGTTGCGGCCTATCTGTCCACGGACAGCCGTTCCTTTTCATTTACTAATCTGTCATGGAGGGCATTTTGCTGGTCTCTTCATCTTTTCCCGCCTGGGCGTTACGCTATGTCATTTGAACCCATGGCCACTATCTTGAGTACGTTTCTTGGAAGGTTGTCTTTTGATCACAATAACATCGGCAAGGCGAGTAAGTGAGCTTCAAGCTCTTTCCGTGAAGCATCCGTTCCTCACTTTCCACAGGTATGAGGTTGTGCTTCGCTCTCATCCTTTCTTCCTACCTAAGGTGGTTGCCGATTTTCATTTGAACCAATCTGTCCTTTCCTGTCACATTCGGAGACCTGAAGAGGAAACCAGCTTCCAAAGCAACCATTCCCCACTGGATGGTCTCATGTTTTTCAGTAGCATAAAGCATTCAAGGCCTTCGTCCACCGAAGAGTATCCATGCACATCTAGTTTATGGCAAAGCGACTGCTGTTGCCTGCCAAAGTATGTCCCTTGGGAGTCCATCGCCAAGGCAGCTTCGTGGGCCTCCCATTCGGCTTTATCCGAGCTCCAAGGCTGATGCCCAATTTGGCCAGGCTGTTCTTAAGAAATTATTCCTGTAAAGGGGTTTTCCATCCACGGTAATTCCCCACAAGTATGGAGGAAAGGGGACAGGACGTAGGAGTATAACAAAGTTACTCCCCTTAAGGACTACCTTACTCCTAGTCCATAGTCCCCTTTCCACTATATGCCCGCCGTCCCCGACTGAAGGGCGATGCGCGGGGCGGAGCTCAGGTGGGCGCGGTTACGGCCACATGCGGTACCGCCACGTAAAAATAAAAGGACAGAAATTCAATTTTTGATGCTTTTTGACAAGTGCTTCAGTCCGTCCCGAAGAAGAAAAGGACTATGGACTAGGGGTAAGGTAGTCGCTGGTGTGTGCCTCATGGACACCACTTTAATTATTCTATCTTCATCAAATAATGACAGGAGTCAGCCTGCATGTCTGAACTCCTTTATTCTCATATCATAACTGACTCCCCTCCATTCCATTTCTTCCCAAGTTCTACCCACCAAACATTCCACATTCTATTCAGCTACAACAGTCACTACGGTGAGTAACTTTGTTAATACTTTTTACCCCACATCTGTGCACCGTATAGTAAGCATGGAACCACTTTTGCGGAATATAGCATCAATGTCGTGTAAAATGAGTAACCACTTTGATTTTCAACAAAACTGGATTGAGGGTGTGCTAGAGTAAATCACTTTTATTTGGGGGTGGCTGATTTTGGGAGAGGGTGCGGGGGCTCTGGGCATGTGTGAAACACATTGTGTATAGGCGCTATATAAATAAACTATCATATCATGGTAGCCCTAGCGGATAATGTGGCACATGTATGTAACTTCGCTTAACAGTTTATATTTGTGTCTGTTTTTTAATCTGGTTGTCTTGTTCTTTGAAGTGCAAGGTTGTTAGCAGATAGACTGTCTTCCTTGCTAGCTAGTGGTGACTGGGTACAGCGAGAGGCCCCTAGGCTAAGCTACTAGAGCTGTGAGATGCAGAGCCGTAGAATGAAGTGAACCTTTAAGAGAAATTAAGTGGTTGCAAATGGGATGGGGTAAAAACTTAAAAGGATAAAGAAGTAGAAAGGTAAATGTAAACCAAAGAGCTATCACTTCATAGAAAACTGAATACATATGCTAAACCTGCTCTGCAACAGTTAACGCTATCAAATGTTTCACAGGCTAATTGCCCTGGGGTTTCAAAGCAAAACTGAGGTATACAACTAGGCAACAGAGGTTTACATTCCCAACTAAGAACTTTCAAATATTACAAGTGAAACCTTGAGGCAGTAAAAAACAGAATCCCTGTGGATTTATTTTTTGTTTTATTTTTTTCTCATTTTTTAAATAATTATTTTTTAAAGGGGTGGGGGTGTCTGCTTCAACAGAACTTGCGTAACTGGCAGAAACCCAAAGTGGCACAAAGTCCTCAAACAAAACACTAACAATATTCCAGAGACAGTTTGCTCACTCTGCAGCAGTCGAGAATAAATGCAAAAGCCACTTTATTTTCGATAGTGGGCCTCGAAAGGCCTGAATGAGAGCAAACTGTAACATATTCAATGCTTGCAGAAAAAATGTACCATGATTTTTTTCTGATGGATTAAAATGAGGAAGCAGAGCAACTGGGATTGTGATTATTCGGAGAGTTTAGGAATTACTTGGCAGCTTTGAAGTTTGCAACGTTAAAATCCATAGCAGCAGCTGATGAGGCACTGGTAGCTTTTTCAATATCTCCTTGCGTGTATAAAGCTGCAAACGGGAGAAATAGTGTTGAAAAGCGATTCCCACCAGGCAACTTGTATAGTGCCACAGTAATGACAGGCAACATTACCTGCAGAAGAGCGGTCAGTAAATCCAGATCAGAAGGTGAAAGAATGCATTGTAGTGCAGTACTAGAAAGTGCCTCTGCGCAGATTAACGAAGAGCTCAGCACAAAGGTAGGGGGCTCTACAAGATCAAATGACAAAAGGAACAAAGGCTGCAAAGGAGACGTGGAAATGCAGACAAATGACCTCAACCTGGAAAATAAACCCAAAATGAGGTGAATGGAACAAGAGAAAAAACTCAGATGCAAATAAAATACTCATCAGGGCAGCAACAAACTCCATTTACAAAACCTCTAAATAGGGGAAACTTTGGACTGGATACATGGTTTAAAATTGTCTGGGATGGAAAAAAGTAAAACAAACTGACACTTGTCTAAACTAAAACACAGGGAACCAGTGAACACTTCCGCTGGGCTCTGCAAACATTTCTTTCTTGCTGTTTTTTAAAGCTTTATTTTCTAAATCTGTTGGGCGAGCGCCATGAGGCCTTCGGGTGAACGTGTGCTTTATACATTTTCATAACGTAACGCTGAGCTTCGCTCAAGCAACCCTGCACGCCACTGATGGAGAATACAAACAAAAATGCAATACATGACCAGCAAACTTGTCCAGATAGCTGAAAAGATGAAAGAACTCCAGGACTCAGCGCCAGTGTAGAGTTGGATTGTTTAATGGCACAATCTATTTGCACAATCTAATGTGCGAGCCCTCTACTCGATTACGCGTTTCGGCTCCCACGAGCCTTTATCAAATCAGGGCTACATTCATTATTCAAACCAAAAAAAAAATTGTTTTGTTCGTAAAACACACAATATAATAGGCAAATGCATGATTCAATTGCACACATTGTATGTACATTGATTTGTCACAAAACATATAGCACATTGTTATTCGACAGAGAAACAGGGGTTGGTGAAGGAGGATTGAGTGGGTTGGGAATATTCAAAAACAGAGTCATCATATCAACCATAGTCATACCAAAAGGAAAACAAAATACAATTATTTCAAAAAACGAGAAAAAGGGGAAACGGAAAGAACAAAAAGAAAAAGAAAAAAAGAAAAGCCCATTAGTTCCGGTTATTACAAAGACGAATCACTAAGTACAATGCTGTATTTCAAATAAAGTACATGCCTGGGGCTTACCCAGTAGCAGAAAGGTCCATAGGAACATTGTCTGAAACAGTTATAGGGACAAATCCCAAGGTTGATATTCTGTAAACACAAAAGGTTTTTTAAAATGACCTGTATTAGTGGGATTGTAAGAAGGCCATTCTAGGTTCTTGCATAGCAACATCAAATTGCGCTTTCACAAATTTTCCAAACTGCATTGCGCCTTTCTTTCACAACAAAAAACGACCTCGCGATTGTATGGCTAACTATAAAGTTACATTTCATAGTATACTCGTATCCTTTACCAAAAAATAGATAGACATGAAGAAACCGTGCTCATTATAGAGCACTCCTCGCATACGCGAGTGTTTAAGGGTAAGAAGAAACTCACTGTTCTGCTCTGTAGTCTCTCGCGTCGGCTGCTCGAATGTTAGATGCAGCCGGCGCCATCTTGAAAGATCTAAATAGTATTCATCGTTGTCACGGCAACGTTGGGACCCGTTGCTGCGGCAACCTGGCTCAGTGCCTTGCAATGATCCAAATTAAAGGGGAAGTTACCCTAAAGCGCTTAGACAGCAAAGAAATGCTTTTATGCAAATTCATTCAATGCCTTTCAGCCTAAATAGCGGAAACCATGTATCAGACAAGAAACCATCCCAAAAAACACTGGAATAATTGAAAAACAATATTCGTAAATACATGTAACAGGAAACCCCTTGGCCTTCTATATCCCAAAATACATTGGCCAAAAGTACTGGACATGATTCCAAACAGTAATAAAACCCTAAAACACAGAGTAACCAGGATTCTATAGGAATGAGGCCATCTCATTGTCATTTTTTAATTCTACCAAAACAGGTTTGAATAAACAGATGATGCGTGCTTCCGACTGCCGCAATGCCTTCAATCTATCTCCTCCTCGTTTGCTCAAGGTAACTTGTTTTAAACCAATGAATCTAATGTCAGATTTATTATGCAACTGATGACTGTTCTGCCAATGATCCGATAGTGGCAACGAAGTATCTTGGCTGCCAATCTTTGCCAGGTGCTCACGAATACGGACTCGTAACTCTCTTTTGGTGCTACCAACATAAATCTTCTTACATATACAAATAATACAGTACACTACGAATTTAGTTTTACAATTGATCCCTTGTTGTATAAGCCATTGTTTGCCATTAGTCAATGAACTTGTTCGTAGAGTTGTGCGCATATTTGCATTGAGTGCACCCACCACATTTCCTGAAACCAATTGAATTGTTAGACAGCCAGGTTGTGCGATTAATTTGCTCGATCTCCGGCAACAGAGATGGACTGAGCATTGTTTTGAGAGTTCCTGCTCTCTTAAAGATCATCCGTGGTTTCTCATCTATCAATTTGCTGATGTGGTCATCTAATTTCAGCAGATACCAGTGTTTCCCTAGTATTCGCCGAATCTGCTGGTGGTCTTTACAATACTGTGTGATGAAACTAGGTCCACATTTTTCATCGGTAACCTTACCCATTTTAGGTTGAAGAGTATCTTGTTGGTGCATGTCCTTTGTTCTCTTGTAAGCCAATTTGATACATTTGTCAGAGTAACACCTATTCTTGAAACGATGTCTTAAGAGTAAGCATTCCTTTTCAAAATCCATGTTCCGTTGACAATTCCGTCTGGCGCGGATGTACTCGCCTAACGGTATGTTTCGAATAGTGGAGTGATAATGGCAACTAATAGCATGAAGCGTGGAGTTGACCTCTGTCTTTTTTCTAAAAGTTCTAGTAAATAGCTGATTTTCTTCTATTAGTATCATTAGATCGAGAAAGTCTATGCTCCATTCATTACATTCTCCCACAAACTGGATGTCAAAACAATTGTGGTTCAAATGCTTCACAAAATCTTGAAACTCATCAGTACTTCCATCAATTATGCAAAATACATCGTCAATGTATCGTGTCCAGATAGCTGCTGAAACCGAAAAATATGGTGACACCCTGGTCCCAAAAATCTGTGTAAACGGTCACCTTTGCAACTATTTTGTGGAGTGAGTTAAGGGGCGCGCTGGTTTAGTCTCTGTCTGGAGATGGCGGAGAGGGTGTTGACTGCATGAGCATTCCACTGCTGGATTAATTGCTGTAAATTTGTTAATTTTAGTTTTTTTATTTTATTGGTTTATTACAATGCAGTTAGACAATTCACATTCACAAATTGTACATTAGCCATCTCAGACTTCCACATAACTTATCACGAGAGCACAAAGAGAACAAATGAAGAATGTCTAATCATAAGCTCATCATAAGGCACAATAATATGATCATCTCTTGCTTTTTCCAGCCATCAATAGTTCTTCAGCTTTTTCTAGCTTTATCATGTCTTGCAGAAAATTCGTCAATGCCAAGGTCATTTTTCGATCAGATTCTTCAAATATCCACCAATCTTTGGCACAAAGTGATTCCCTTTTGCTGATTAAACTTGCCAAATATATTGTTCTTTCAGAACGCAAGGCTGGACAAAGTGTTAAATGTTTCAAGGTTTCGTCTTTAAGATTACGAAGCCTACAAGTGATGGCATAAGGAAGACTTTTTGCTTCCAGAGGCTTGTTCTTACACTGGTTTTAAACGGGTTGAGATGAAATTTCATGTATGTTAGCATGTGATTCCGATCAGGAAATTTGTCTAGATATTTCGGTATTGCATTTAACGCCTCAGTTTCACATGGAACATTCATTATTTTTTTTACCAGGTTTGGATTAGTTTGTAGTGTATTAAGATCTGTTTTTAGGTCTTTTAATGCCTCCTTGCATCGCTTTGTCCATTGCGACAGAATACCATGTATGTTTCCACTACCTGGATTTTGTAAGATCTTGAATTGGGGCAGGATTTCTTCCATGGTGATCTTCCGATACAGATTAAGCATATTGCAGCAAATTCTTGCATTTATCGATGTTAAGCCTAAAGTGCCGGAATCAAGGTTACCGTCTTCCATTTTTTGCTTTCCTTCAACTGTGTCCGCCTTATTTTAGGGAACTCCCATTCCACTATCGATGAGTCTGTTGAGGAGTCATCAGAGAGAGTAGTAGTACCGTTTAAAAAAAAAAAAAAATGTTTGGCGTTACACTTCCATACACTGAGGAACTCGCAGCTTTACGCATCTGCTCATCTAGGAAAAGCTCTAGAATGCTTAGGGAGTGCAAAATGTCGCCGCAAACAATGTATGATTGGAGAGTCATTAGCATCAAGTCTTCTTCTTTTTTGCGCCACCATAACATTGGTTTGAATCAATGGACACAGAGAAATTAAGAGTAGAACTTATGCGTTGCCAAGCTTGACAGTCATATTGGGTCGCTTCATCTGTTTTTATTGCCTCTTACAGTATTTATTTCAGTTAGGTCGCGTAATAGTTTATTCACCACTTCTAGTGAATTTCTGCTTTCATTACCACCAATCTTTGCGGCCCCACAAGTTGTCTCCATATTAGATCAAGTTAAAGATATTTGCATGGGCAGAAAGACTTCAGCAGCTTAATTGCTGTCAATTGATGTTTGTGATCCAGAGTTACCCAGAGATATCGCTGGCAATTTGGGTTGTTTGTGCGGTTCTGATCATGTTTGTGAATGTCTGTGTCAGTTTCATTTAGATTTGGCTTCTCATTCATGTTTGCAATATTAGAATTTGTGTTTAGTAAAGCCACGGGTGAGTTGACAGTCCAATGGCCCAACCATACCATGTTGCAGCCAATAGAGTCCCCACCCACAGCCACCAACAGTCCCGCTGGAATCTCTGCATCCCTCTCCACATTAAGCAAGGGGGCAGGGGTGCCGGGAGAACGCCACCGAGGGAGACAGATTGCCCCAGCATCAGCGACGAACCCCACCGCCGCCATAGATGCCACTGTTGGAACGCCACTTGCAGACAAACGGGAGCGCAAAACTCCCAAGTCCACGAGCACCCCCAGCCGAGCAACACATCGCGAACCCACATGCTGCTCGCAGCTCTCAGCACAGAGCTCGCTGGTGCCGCCAAGGGTGAATACGGGCTCCATTTCAGCACTAGGAGGTATGTGTACAGTGTTTGAGCTCCTAAACACATTATTATGTCAAGTGTTTTAAACATTTTTGGTACTTGAATTTTCTCATGTTGAGTCTAGAGATCGTTTATAAATCGACTCGGCTCACATTCATTGGCGCTGAGGCAACGCCGTTCAGAGCGTGGTTCCTGTCTTTTATTTCATAGGAAGATGAGATGGAAAAGAGGGAATGACTTGCTTGCGTAGTTTGCTCAACACCAGCTCTCCCACGTCGCAATTAGAGCCGAGTTGTGGGAGGTTGTAAGTTTCTTCCGTTTCCTCGCAATTGAGTAGGTGCAGGCACTAGGCCTGCCGAGTCTATGGTAGAATGCGGGAGGGACTGTGCGAGCTCCAAGACTCGCAATACTCTGCTAGACTCTGCGGCTGCTCCGCGGTGTAGCTGGGTAGTTGTAGCTTAGCACCACCGCCAATGATGGGTGTAGTCACTCCACAGCACCAGCACTCCACTTGACTCACAAGACTCTGCTTAACTCGGCGCCGTGCTCTTCAGCTCCATCCTCCTTGCACACCTTGTTAATTTATTTCCGTTGTTGGTGATGTCTTCACACATGTTTTGAGTTGGGGGTTGGTGCTGCGCTGCAAGATGCAGTGTGGGGGATTGCAGTGACAATCACTCCTTCCTTTTCATCCATATTTTCTTTTCCAACTCGAGCTTGCTTTCTTATTCGAAGGATTCCTTTGCCAATGGGGAAAATACCATCTGTTTGCTGATTGTCCATAGATGCCATGGTTGAGCAGGTTCCGGAGAGCATGTCCTTTTTCCCAGCACTCGATTGTTAGGAAAATGTTCATATCCAAGCTATTAAGTTTTGCTGTGACATTTAGGTAAAATGTTAACCTTGTACCATAGTTCCGCTTTTTCTTCTGCTGGTGTCCCCTGGTCATATTGACAGAAATTTTCTTCTGTGCAGTCTCCTCCTCCCTGATGGTACACATCATTGCCAAGGACCAAGTGTCAGTCCATGACAAGAAATGCCTTGAGGGAGCGGAAGGGGAAGCTCCAGGTAGGAAAATTACCAAAATCCCCTAAGCCTCACCCTGCTACGCCTTCGACCCACAAGTCAAGAGGAGACTCTCCTCGGAGGAAGAAGGTGAAGTGATCTAGGGCTAGGAGTGGCTCACACTACTCTTCGTCGGTGAAAAAGTCAGAGGAGGCACCAGAGGACGCCTTCCTTGACGTCTTCCTCCGACGACTCACCCGAAAAGGTCTCATGTCCCATTAAATAAAATCTACCCCAACAGAATGGGACGCTTTCCGAAAGGAATGTTGAAAACAGGGTCATGCTCCTACTGAGCCTTCCAAGTAAGCCAGTACGGATAGGTCTTGCTCAAAATCCTGCGTGCACTTGAGCCAGGGGAAACAGCCTGACAAACATTGGGAGCCCTTGATGCCTTCTTCTGTTGACAAGCACAAAGAAAAGTCTAGATCGAGGTCCTCGACACCATCGAGATCTTCAACACCATCAAAACTGTACTCCAGCGGTGTCCTCGACACCGACCAGGCCTTCAAAGGTGTCCTCGACACTCGTCAGGCTCTCAACGTCGACAACTTCGAAGACGGCCATGCTGCATATGCTGGCTGTTCCATCGAAGCCAAGCCCCCTCCTCAATCGGCACCAATAAAGCCTTCCATGCCATCGAAGCCTACACTGTCCATCTGAAAAGTTTTATACTCCTTTACCCAGAAAGGAGTTTTTCAAATCTCTCTTCAATCTGTGATGAGGATGATGCTCCCTTTGGACTGCAATATGGGACGCCAAATGCTCCAGATTGTCTGATATCGGAGGAGTCAAAAATTAAAGATCTATATGACAATTTACAGTCTGCGAGTGGAGTTGATACTTCTCCCGAGCTGGAGTTCGGTAGACCGGAGCTTGGCAAACATGCTGATGCTCCATACAGACCGCTCATGTCCAGAGTTGTAGAGTACCTAGGACAGAGCAGACCACCACTCCCTTATGAACAGGACAATTTAACTAATATACTGACCCGGTATTGCCATTCCATATGGCTTTACAAAAAAGGGTGGCTGGAAATTGGGAAACGCAAGGTTGACTAGGGTCTTGAGAAGTTGCAGACCTCGGTGGAGGCAGCCAAGTCTTTAGGTGCTGCTGTTGGACAACCTCAGCTTTTTCGTACTAGTGGACAACATTGGAGGGGTAGATCTTTTTGCTGCTAGTCCTCAGTTGGAAGGGCGAGAGGAATGGCCAGCCAAAGAGGCCAGAGAAAATGTCCTCTTGGTGGACGAGGTAGAGGTGCCAAGCCAGCTCAAGCAGCAGCCTCTTTACTATCGGCCTCTGCAACAGCCGCCTCAAAACCACTTTGAGGTCTTGAATCACAATTCACCAGTGGGGTGGGGGGCAGACTGCCTCAGCATTTGGAAGAATGGCGAGCCATTACTTCGGATGCTTAGGCTCTGGAAACCATAGCCCATGGTTACTGCCTTACTTTCATATGACCACCTCAAAACAATACACCAGGGAGCTGCTCTTTGTTCCGGACTTGCTCCTTGTTCAGGAAGTTTTAACACTGCTAGAGAAAGGTGCTTTAGAATTAGTACCTGTAGCGAGAGGAACAAGGGATGGTACGCCCCATACTTTTTGATGTCCAAAAAGGACAGAGGACTGAGACCCTTCTTGGACTTGAGATATTTGAACAAGTTCCTCTGGAAGGACAAATTCAAGATGGTCACACTTTCTCATATCCTCCAGGCCCTCCAACTCCAGGATTGGTTGGGGTCATTGGACCTTCAGGATGCTTATTTTCATGTGCCAATCCATCTCGAGCACAGAAAACACCTGAGGTTTGCAGTTGGCGGTTCTCATCAGTTTCGAGTTCTGCCTTTCGGGCTAACCTTCGCCCCAATGGTTTTCACCAAACTGATGGCGGTAGTGGCAGCGAATCTCAGGAGAGGTGGGCGGGGGGGGGGATCCATGTCTACCCCTACCTGGACAATTTGCTGACTGGGGCGCGGTCTCCCGAACAAGCATTGGGTCATCTCCAAGTCACCTGCCACTCCCTTGACGGATTGGGCTTCTCCATCAATTACAAGAAGTCCCATATGGCACCTTCCCAACGGCTCTAATACATCGGGGCTGTGTCACACGTCTTTGGGGAAAGACCTTGCCTCCCAAGGTGAGGGCTCAAATTCTTCTGATGGTATCCAAATTTCAGAGTGCCCAGAATCTTCTGGCCTTCGATTTCTTGAGGTTGCTCAGCCGCATGGCATCCTGCTTTTCTTCTGGTGCCAGAAGCCTGCCTGATACTGAGATCCCTTCAATGGGCTCTACGAACACAATGGTCCCAATTCTCAGGAAAGATGTCGCACCGACTTCAGATTCCAGCCAGGGCCTGCGAGGAAAAAAATTCTGAAGGGAGAACCCTTTTGGCAACCATGGCTGGAGATTACAGTAGTGACGGATGCCTCTCACTGGGTGGAGAGCCCATTCCAATGATCTGACAGCTGTTGCTAGTCTCCATTCAAGTCCAAACTACACATGAATCTTTTGGAGCTTGGAGCAATCAGACTAGCGCTGAAGGCTTTTCTGCCCTCTGTACAGGGAAAGAGTGTCCTGATAATGACTAACACAGTGGCCATGTACTACCTCAACAAGAGAGGTGGTGTAGGGTCATTACCTACCACTGTGAATAGGAGCAATGCAGCTCTGGTACTGGGCAATTCAAGAAGTAATCTCCCCATCAGCTGTTCACGTAGCCAGAGAGAACAAGGCAGCAGATGTTCTGAGCAGGCAGAGCGCAATCTCCCACGAGTGGGAACTAGCTCAGGAAGTCCTTCAAGAGCTCTTCACCCTTTAGGGAACCCCTCAAGAGGATCTGTCCGTGACCGGGTTCAACCGGAAGCGCGAACTGTATTGCTCCAGGGAATTTCCTGCAAATAGAGCTCTAGGAGACTTGTTTGTGGTGGACTGCGTTTCCACTCCTGTCCTCCAGTCCCCGTCATTCCTCACGTGATCAGGAGGTTGAGAAAGTTCTGGAAATCCATGGTCCTAATTGCCCCGGACTGGGCCAGGAGCACGTGGTACCTGTACCTTCTAGACATGTCCATCTGTCCTCCTATGTCTTCCCCAGAGAGAGGATCTTCTCTCGCTAGAGGAGGGTCAGGTTCGCCATACAGAGGTCAATATTCTCAACCTTCACGCTTCGTTTCTGAAAGGTTGAAATATAAGGATTGGGACCTACCAGATGACGTTATGGAGGTGTTAATTTCAGCAAGAAGACCAGCAACAAAATCTCTTTACCTGTGCTGTTGGAACACGTTTTGCAACTGGTGCAAGGAAAAGAATGTGGATCCTTTCCTGTGTAAAACACCGGATGTACTGTCCTTTCTTCTATCCTTAGCCATTTTGGTAAAAGGCTATCTGGCGGCGCTATCAATTTTGTAAGCGCTCGTCAGAGGAATGTTCTTAATTCAAAATCCCTCTAGTGACTCAATTCTCTAAAAGGACTCACTAATGTGTATCGTCCATCTCCATTGCAGGTTCCGGTTTGGGACCTAAATTTGGTTTTAACATCCTTAATGTGTGCACCCTTTGAACCCTTTTACACGTGTTCTCGAAGGTTAGCCTTTAAAACCATTTTATTGGTTGCCCTCGCATCAGCACACAGAGTGAGCGAGTTACAGGCACTGCAGTAAAGCCACCCTTTACAGTCTTTTACAAGGACAAGGATGTCTTGAAGGTCAAACATTCATTTTTACCAAAAATCATTTCGGATTTTCATTTCAACCAGACTATTCTCCTGCCTTCTTTCTACCCTCCACCTCCCCCTGGTAAGGAGGAAGCAAGACTTCATAGGTTAGATCCTAGATGAGCATTAAGCTTTTACATTTCAAGAACATCCAAAATTCGGTTCGACGATCACTTGTTCATAGGGTATACAGGACACAAACTTGGTCAGGCTGTGACCAAACAGACCTTATCTAGGTGGATAATTTTGGCAATTTCAGAGTGCTACAGGCTTGCACGGAAAGACCCTCCTGAAGGCCTGCAAGCTCATTCCCCTAGGGGCATGGCCACATCTACAGCCATGCAAAGGGGAGTTCCTATTAGGAATATTTGTGATGCTGCAACGTGGTCAACAAAGCACACGTTCATAAAACATTATGCCCTGGATCCTTCCCATTCTCAAGATCATGTTTTTGGCAAGGCAGTACTTTGCTCTGCCCTGGAAAATGTATAGTATGTAGAATTCTACTCCTCCAATTATAAACCCTGCTTTGGGAGTCTGTCAAAGATGAGGAATACGTTGGAGGACATAATCCATTCGAAGAACAAGTTACTTACCCCCTGTTAACGTTTTTTTGACTGGATGTTCCTCCAACGTATTCCTCATCACACTCCCAATCTACCCCTCTGCAGAATTTCCCATGCTAGTACAGCTTCAGCTCCACCAAGGTTAAGTACTGCCATACCCATATTTATGGGCATCTCTGCTGCATGAGGAGGAGGAGGAGGAGGAGGTTAAACAGAACTTAGTCCAACGGGTGCTGCGTGAGCTATATATATATGATCTCCCATGACGTCACCCTCAACGGAGGCCTTCGAGGGACATCGACTCAACGCCATCGACGCACAGCGCCCTCTGCCGAAAAGGTTTTTCGAAGCAGCTGAAGTTTGACATTACATGTCAAAGATGATGATTATGTTGGAGGAACATCCAGTCGAAAAAACGTTACCAGGGTTAAGTAACTGGTTCTTCTGGAAGTATTAATGTTTATGCAAAGTTTTTCTAGGAAACCAATCAATTTTCAAGCGCCACAAATTGTGGAATGCCTTAACAAAAGATATGTAGATGAATGAAGGCTTTTTAAAATGTAGGAAATTTGTAAAGACCTGGTTATGAAATACGGCTTTTTAGGATTTTAGACTCGTCTGGAGAGTGAGCATCTTTATAAAAAAAAAAATAAAAAAAAAATTATGGAGCAATTTGTTTTATTACAATGATGTATTGTATGTAATTTTGGATTGTGCTAATGTTGTTCATGTAATTATTTGTACAGGGCTCTGATGCCCTTGGGCCAAGTTCACGCTTAGCAAAATCTTTTATGGCTGTATAAATATATAAAATTCACAAGGTGTATGTGTAGGCCAGGAATCAAAGTCCAAACTTAGTTCCAGCATCCTTATGGCTGGTTTGTCAGTTGGCTTGTCTCACAATTGTGATGATACTGGGAGCAGGCTCGCAGATATGTCTCTGGAAACCTTGGCCTCCCACAAGTTACGGCATCAGCTGTGGAAGATCAGAACAGATACTACCCTTCCACATTGGGTGTGCCTCTGTAAAGCATGGTATTACAAGTGAGCTGAAACTTGCTGAAAAACACCTACTGTTTCTGAGCATGCCTGCTTGTTACAGGCTTAGTTGTGTATTATATAGTTTATATTTGCCAGGTCATCATGAACACACAAGTTATCCTGTACAAACAGATATGCGAAGTTGCACAGCTACAGAGTTTGCTTAATTTGTCAAGTTATCCTGAACAAGGCAAGGGAGGATGTAGAGTTAGTTTGCTGTGCTTCCATCTGTTTTATCTTGTTAGGTCTCTGACCCACCAGTACCACTGCCTGTCTTAGTGTTTTGAGAAGTCTGCAATGAGAGGCTTTGCGCACACATGATGAACCACAAGGAAAGGGCATGGACACCCTGCAAGAGAAATATTTGCATAATACTGCCTACAGATAATTGTGGGTCTATTAGTTCAGTGCTTTTTGCGGTTGCCCACAATACTTCACACCTGTTAATCACGCAATATTTTGGAACTGACTAGTGGCTAGGTGGGCTTTGCTTTTAATTCTCAACACTGGTGGATGAACCCACCCTTTATGGTCAGCGCCAATATGTCTGGGAAATGTCTTCCTGTTGTCTCTGACAGGCTTAATAGGAAACGTGAACGATTGCTACAATTCTGCATGATCGGATCTTCATAGACATTGCTAAACGCTGAATATAGTTTCCTCAGCTCTTGGCTACTTGACTGCTATTCCTCTCAGCTTCTATCACTTTTGGCTTGCAGGCTCAGAGTATTTCTGCTATCTATGCCCTTCTAAGGTTCACTACGCCTGGAGATTCACTTGAGATCTAGGCCTGCATCGTTTCCAGGGCATGGCAGGATTTTGCTGTAATACTTTTGCTTCTACAGTTCATGATGCAGCTACTGACTTGCTATTATTTGCTATCCTGGGTAGGAGGGGCATAGGCCATCCATGGACTCCCTTTCCTATCTTTGTTTCCTTTTAGCTGCTTTGCACAAATGCTTATTTGGCCATTGTCAAAGATGGCCTGAAGAACATACCAACTCTCCAAGACTGATTTTGTAGCTCAATGGTTCATGTTTGGCAGTACCTGTATCTCGTCTAGAGACTGGCATTCCCTACTTAAACCAGGTGTCTCTCAACCTGGGATGGTTGCTAGAGATCGGTTACTCCCATCGTAACACCAGTTTAGCTACAAGTGATGGTCTAAAGGCCTTATCTGCTTAGAGACTCTCATGAGCACTCGATCCCTGCCCCAGAATGATGTAGGTTTTTGATATGCCTTTCAGTCAGTCTGTCCCCACTTGATCTTACCCGTGCACGCCAGACTATTCCTCTCCCTATGTCTAGCTGTCCCTTTCCCTTAACGCTGCCTCCTCTCCTACGCCACCCACCGCCTCTCCTCTTCTGACATTCCTCCTCTTTCCCATACATTTTCCTTTCTATCTACTTCTATCCTCCGATATCACTGACCTCTGAACTCCAATACTCTCTCCACAAGCACCTTCCCCCTTAGATGCCCACATTTCATTTGCCTAGTTCTTTTTTCTTTCAATCCGAACTCTACATCAATCTCTCACTCCTTTCATGCACACTGAAGCCAAATACCAGTCCCACCAACAAATGCGTTGCCTACAGACTCCACCATGCTCCTCTGTCCTTCCTGCACTTGGTATCTTCGTCCTCCTGCTTCTCCCTTGATTTCCACAGAACAACCCACACCTTCCTGTCGCCCCTATATCTTTCCTCCTCCTCTGGCTCTTGCCCTCTGCTAGTTTTCGAGGTCAACCGCTGACTGTCCTCTTCCCTGGTGAGGCGTTACATTCTTGTAAAAATTCAAAAAGGGTCATAAGCCTGTCCCTTTTCCATCTGTAGTAATGTTGGTCTGCAGCAATGGTAGCACACTACAGATAATGTCCTAGTTTGTGTGAGTTTTTCCCAGTTGATTCAGGATGCCAGATTGATGGTGTCTCAATGCGCTCGAGTGGTCAGATGGATCCCAGGTGGACCAGTTCTCCGTCCAGTTATCACCCATGGTATCAGTGAAGGTTAACCTGGGTTATAGACCCCCAGGTCCTGCTGCCATATTTCTGGAGAAATTTGATATATTCCTGACGCTATCTGGGGAGCGGATGCGTGGGAGATGGGAATATTTGGACTGACAATTTCCAGCTCCAGATTTGGGTGAATTGATGGGGAACCATGGGCTGTCACATCTGACGATAGCCCCCTCACATGTTAGAGGTCACTGTCTGGACACATTGTTAGCCAGGGGCGGTTGTACAAGTGATGAGGGGGACAGTTACCATTCTTTGGTGCAATCATTTTGTTCAATTTTTTGACTTGGTCATTCTAGGGAGAGTGAATGAGATGAAGTATTCCAATGACTGGCTAGTATTGATATTACATTGTCGTGCGAAGAATTCTTCACCAAGGGCACAACAAGTTTGGATACTATATGCTCCAATTATGCCCCGTTTGAACCTAAGGGTAATAGGATTTCTAAACCTTGGTTTACTCACAATCTTGTCCGCCTTCGGAAGAAGGTTCGCAAAAACAGACAAGAAATGGAGACTAGATCACCGGAGAGTACTGAGCGTGCCAAGACAGCACTTAAGAATTATAAACAAACAATTTTTAGGGCCAAGATGAATTTTCTCCACAAAGAAATTGGCAATGCTAGCAACCAGCCAGGAGAAGTCTTCACGGTGGTCACTAGGTCTGCAAGCCAAGCTGTATTGCATCATCCTTTGAACCATCGTTGGCACAAGCCAACACTTTCAATGTAATTTTTAAATAATAAATTGAAGCTATACAGGAAAGCATTGTGGCAAAGGGCCAGGAGGGCCAGGTGTGTCTCGACTAGGTGGATGACCTAGGCCTGGGCACCCAAGCAGATGTATTGGCATCCGGAAGCAACGAAAACTGTGGGTTTGATTTTCAATCATTTACAGAGGAATTTATACAATACCTTATTTTAGAATCTCAAGCCCACTAACCCCTCCTTGTTTGTTACCCGCTTGTACGGCTAGAAGCCTATCGCAGAATAGCACTCCCTTTTTAAGTCTACATTAAAGGCATACTCTAGTAAAAAAAATTATTTCAAAAATAGATAGGCCACATTAAAAAAAAAAAATACTAGCATCCTCCGTTTTAAAACTTCCTATGTAAAATTTAGAGATATTTAAGCTCAACAGCAAGCACAAGGGAGCTGCCATTTTGTGAAATGGAGGCCCTCCTGTGCTGGCTTTTGCGGCACTAATGAAGGAAAAGCCAGCCAGCTGTAGTAAACAAAGTCTACCGCTGGGTGGCTTTCCCTTCATTAGTGCCGGGACTCGGAGGACGCGGACCGGAGACCAGAGCAGGAAAGCTGCAGCTGAATCTCGGTAAGTGCTATTTTTTTTACAAAAAATAAGCACTAGCTGCGTTTTTTTTTTCTAAGTTTTCCGGGCTGGAGGAGCCCGGAAAACTTAGAAATAAAACCGCAGCTTTAAAAACGTTGTATTTATGTTTGCGGTCGCTTTTGAAGCGACCGCAAACATAAATACAACGTTATTGTGTTGGAAAACGCTGCGGTTTTTCGTTCCAAGTTTCTCAGGCTCCTCCGGCTCGGAGGAGCCTGAGAAACTTGGAAAGAAAAACCGCAGCGTTTTCCAACACAACCGCGTGTGTTTCTGCCTGCTGTGGCTATCACTTTGGGTCTCCGGTGCTCCCAGGGGAGCACCGGAGACCCAAAGTGAAAGCCACAGCAGGCAGAAACACACGCGGTTGTGTTTACATGCCGCGTAGTGTTTCTACCTGCAGCTGATTTCCCATTTGGGGCTCTCGGGCTCCCCGTGGGGAGCCCGAGAACCCCAAATGGGAAATGCTACGTTGTCTGCCTGAATCTGATTTTCCATTTATGGCTCTCGGGCTCCCCACGGGGAGCCCGAGAGCCCCAAATGGAAAAGCAGATTCAGGCAGACACAACACGGTTGTGTTGGAAAACGCTGCGGTTTTAAAACCGCAGCGTTTTCCAACACAATAACGTTGTATTTATGTTTGCGGTCGCTTCAAAAGCGACCGCAAACATAAATACGTTTTTTAAAGCTGCGGTTTTATTTCTAAGTTTTCCGGGCTCCTCCAGCCCGGAAAACTTAGAAAAAAAAACGCAGATAGTGCTTATTTTTTGTAAAATAAAATCGCACTTACCGAGATTCAGCTGCAGCTTTCCTGCTCTGGTCTCCGGTCCGTGTCCTCCGAATCCCGGCACTAATGAAGGGAAAGCCACCCAGCGGTAGACTTTGTTTACTACAGCTGGCTGGCTTTTCCTTCATTAGTGCCGCAAAAGCCAGCACAGGAGGGCCTCCATTTCACAAAATGGTGGCGCCCCTGTGCTTGCTTTTTCGAATTTTGAGCTTGAATAGCTCAAAATTTTACATAGGAAGTTTTAAAACGGAGGATGCTAGTATTTTTTTTTTAATGTGGCCTATCTGTTTTTGAAATACATTTTTTTACTAGAGTATCCCTTTAATCAATAAATCACTGGCCCAGGGCACTTTTCCTAGGAAGCTAAATAATTCCATCATTACTCGGCTTGCAAGCAAGTAAATTGGTTCAATGCGGACTGTAAAAGGGCAAGAAAGTCCTTGATTGCTCTATTAAAAAGCCCAAACACTGATAAAAACATGATTCGTGCAGCAAGAGCAAACTAGAAGCAGGTAGTGGATATGCGTAAAAAAGATCTGGATGGGTTTGCTTGGGTAGAACTGGGTCAGACTGCGAAGAACAATAATAGCAAGAAGCTCTGGGAGCTTGTGTCTTTGGTTCTTAAACATAAAAGGTCATGTGATGGACTAGAAACCAATGCAGCAGATAATATATGGATATCTAATTTTACAATACTCTACAACCCAGTGTTTGAGGGGAGAGAAGGGCAGCAGTCCGTTTTTGAGACACAAACTGTTCTCAAAACGAACCAGCTATTGCTGGAAAGGCAAACGGTCTCATTCTCCCTTAGAGAGGTCATCGAAGCAATAAAGCAGCAAAAGGTGAACTGCTCTCCTAGCCCGGATGGCATCCCGGCCTATTTATTTAGAGAGGATGTTGATTTATGTGCACAGATACTTAGTCTATTTTGATGCTATGTGTGTGGCAAAGCAATTCCTGTGTCCTGGAAAAAAGGCAGTGATCCGACCGATACGATAGGTCCAAGAGATGCCCTGCCCTAATATGGGCAGATTTTCATTACTTGATTTCTTATTCAAGATATTTGGTACAGCTCTTTTGGGTAAAAATGTAATTTTGAATTAATGCTAATGGTATCTTCCCAGACACGCAATTAGGATTCTGTTCGGGTCTGGGTACGAGCAAACAAATCCTGAATTTATATCTGATTGTTGCCAACTCCTATATATGCAAAGCGCGAACCAATACATCTGGCCTTTGACAAGGGGAATGGAAATAAACTGTGGGCCGTGCTTGTCACAAGACAGTCCGATAGAGATGGTCACCATGTTGGCCATATTGCATGTAAACACCAGAGCTTGTGTCCGGAGTGGTACCAACGGACGTTGTACAAACTATTTTCAAGTAAGGGCTGGGGTACGTCTGGGATGTGTAATTGCCCTTCAATTGTTTTCTGTGTTTGTTTATGGATTAGGCAAGGCCCTGATGCAGGGCTTCTTCTGATGCCCCGAGAATAGGAGAGATTATTCTTGCACGCCTATGATGGTCCTGATCGCTCGTACGCCACAAGTGTTACAGGCCTTTAACATGGTGTACACAGATTTTGACCTCCCTAGACTTGGCTTATCATTCCACAAGAAAGTCAGTGGATGATGGTGAGGTCGAGCAATAGTGCGATAATCTATAGTCTACGCATTTGATTATCTGGGATATGCATCCCTCCTAATCTGAAACCAGTGCAGCACCTAGATAAACAAGAGACTAGGTTTATTTTATTTATTGCTTTTATAGTAGCGCACAAAGCCCATGGGCATCGAGGCGCTGATTTATACAGAAAAGTAGGTGAAGCAGTTATAGACAAGGTTAAAATGTAAGTAAAATAGGTGAGTTTTATTCTGGAAGAGGTAGAAAGAGGGTTCCTCTCGGAATGGGAGATTGTTCCAAAGTGTGGCAGAAAGAACAGTCAACCTGACGGCGCCTGCTTTTTTGCGTTTAAATCTCAGTGTGGTGAGGCAGTGGCTTTGAGCAGATCGTAGGTGTCTGTTGGGCATCTGTCTCTTGACCTTCTGGTTGAGGTATGGTGGTGCTTTGTTGACCAGACGGCGGGGGGTTATGGCAAGAAGTTTGAATGAGATCTGTTCATGGATGGTGAGCACGTGGGTGGTTTTCTCATTGTTAAGCAGAGGCTATGTGAGGCCAGGTTTATGCAAGCATTGGGTGGGGTTGGGTGGGGTGAGGCTATTCATGGCAACGTTAAACTCAAAACCACTGGATTTGATGAGAATAGTTTTATGGTAGTAAAGCGGGGGCAGTGGCCCAACATGGAGCTGCATTGTGGGGCTACGGAAACACACACATGAAGCCGAAGTAATTCAGAACTGTTTTTTAAAAACAATTTTGGGACTCCCCCATTCGGCCTCCAACTGCAGTGTCCACCTTGAATTAGACCTATGTACCTATAAAATGAGATGGGTGCAGAACCAGCTTTGCACTGGTTCAGATTATGGGTTAATCCTAAAGCTATACTCACACACTTTTTAATAGTGCATATTCTGGGCAAAAGGGGTGTATAGGATATCCCCTGGTTACATTCTGTTCAGAAACAAAACAATTGAACATGGAACAGCATTTTATAGACCCAATACTCCTACGTCCCGTCCCCTTTCCGCCATACTTGTGTGATATTCCATAGTTTGGGACGGGACCAGAGCACCGTTGCCAAAAAGCATCAAAAATGAATGTTTGCTCTTATTTTTACACAGGGCCACCACACATGGCTGTAACCCTGCTCTCCTGAGCACCACCCTGCACATCGCCCTGCAGTCATTTTCTCTGCGTGGTCGGGCCGGACGCACTAGCATCTCCAGCAATTTCTTCCTTTTTATTCCCTTTGTTCTTCCTTCCTGCTCGGGTTCCACCGTCATCTTGTCCTCCGTCTATGCCAGGGTGTCTGGTATTCGTGTCCTGTTCATCTTGCGAACTCCGATTCACGAGGGCGGATACCCTCTCTCTCTGCCTGGAGTGTCTAGGCCCGGTACACCATTGGGACTCCCTTTCCGTCCTGGCACACCAGCGTCGTCTTGGGAGGTGGTGTTTCAACGCGCTCCTCCACCACATTTGCAGCACTTCATCGACAAGAAAAACGCCCGTGAGTGCTTTCCTTTTTTAGGGAGTCCCGGCCAGGGTCCTCCTTCCCGGGGTCTTCCAGTACCGGGTGGGGCTCAAGTATCTCTTCTACCAGGGATATCCCTGAGGTATCCCGCAAGGGGCCACATAAGCCCATCTGAGCTTCCTCCGAGGGACCCCGCAGTGGGCCTGCCAAAACCGGATATTCTTTAGAGCTTCTCCGTTTGGGGGCTAAAGTTGAGCCCAGTTCTTCTATGGCTCTGGGTACTGGGGTTTGCCCAGAGGCCTCCTTTTCTGGAGCTTTCCGCATGGAGTCTCGGCTCGAGGCCCCTCTTGAGGGAGCTAAACGTACTGGGGTACATCCCGAGGCTCCCCTTCTCGGGGCTAAATTCAGTACCAGCAGAATAGAGGGTTCCTCTTTGAAGGTCCTGGCAGTGAGGTATATCCCTGTTATGCTCACCTGGTCTCTGCAGAGGCGTTGGGGCACGGTTGCAGCCCTCCCGGGGCTGAGGTCGCTCGGGTCAGACTTCACCCTCTGCGCTTATGTGGTGACTGGTGGTAATAGTTGATGCTGCACAGGACTGTTCCTGCATGGATTAAAGGGGGCGTGAGTATGCCAGCTTATGTGCCTGATCCCCTTCCAGACCCCTTCTCCCAAACCAATGGGATGCGCTGTCCCTGGAAAGCTCACCTGTTAGTTTTGGAGAGCACTCCGTCCTGCTGCTTCTGGCAGGGGCGCTTGTATGATCTGGACAGAGTTCCTTCACTGGTCCCTTGCACGTGGTAGTCCAGTCCTGCTGCCACTAAGCCACTATACTTCAGGTAAGTGTTCCTGTTTGCCTTTGTCTTTCCTCGTCTGTTTTTGTTGTATTGTAAAGTTTGTTGTCTTGTATTGCTGTCCGTTCCACTTTTGATATTTGCTCTTTTGCTTTCTTACCTTGCAGGTGGTGATGCCGGCCCGGGATGAGGAACAAAGCTGCAGCGGTACAGTAGCTGGTAAGTTGTTAACTAGGGGGCGCGCAGGGTTCAAATGCCTTGTGGCCCTAGGACGGATTTTCTAACCTTGTGTGTCTTCTTCACAGGGTCTGAGTTCTTGGATGTGGACTGCGGTGCTCCGGCGTCTGAATCAAGATCACTGGATGTCAGGAGATGAGCCTTCAGATGAAGCGATGAAGCACCGGTTTCCTGGAGGTGAGTATGTAGGAGAACACCTGGTTTCAAAGGTAAGTAAACTGGACCAAGCGGCAGTGAGTCACGTTGCACGCGAGTGCACATTAACGCAAAGCACCGGCCTTAAGGATGGAGCAGATTATTTAGCTGAGCTTCTGAAGCCACGCCCACCAGGTTCAGCCTCCCTGCCACACCCTGCTACACCTGATGAGTCAGCACATGAAGACCAGGCTTAGGGAGACACACCCGACGAATCAGCACACAAGGGTGTTCTCTGTAATAAAGGCTTTTAGCTCCTGGAAAGTTCTTGTAAAATAAAAGCACGCCTGCACTGAAAGTGTTCCTGCTCCCATATCTATGAGCCTGGTGCCAAAGGCGCCAGGACTGAGTCCAGTCGGGGGCCCCTGTGTTTATGGGTCCCAAAGGGACATAAGTGAGTTTAGTGACCCATTGCCCCCATCACTAGATGGTGTGGTTTTTGTGTTCTGGGGCCTGTGGCCATGACAATCCCTCAACCTTCCCATGCTCGAGTGTGGTGGTACCAGTTCTGTCAAGTGGGGGGCAAAGAAAGTGGTCACGCACCACAGGCCTTAGAGTACAGTCTCTGCCGAGCTTCCTCCACCTGAGGCTTATTCTGGGGCAGTCCCCATGGTGGACACCCTAAATCTACACAGATGCCCAACAATAAACACCCTAAACCTACCAGTACCGGCTCTGCCGAGGGTCCTTGCTTCATGGATAAAATGTCAAAAAAGGCCCGTCTCCCCTGAGGAGACTATTGCCTCACTTTCTCCTGTGATGCAGATCACCTCAGGTGTCGACAAAATGATGGCCCAACTTCTGCGAATCAGTGGTCATTTTGACTACCTTTCTTACACCAACGTTCACTACGGCTGGTCGGGCAGAGCAGACTTTTCCACGCTATGTGGATAACAAGAATCCATTCCGCCCTTCAATGGATTGGCGGTCTCGGGCACCGCTGCCTCATAGTGTAGTTCCCTCCTGGATCCGCCCGCTGATCTATTTAGACCCAATTGGTGGAGGTCCTTCCTGGCAACCATCCTCATTCCGTTCATGGGGGTATGCTCCTTCCGAGCGGCCTCTGCCCACTCCAGCCCCTAGACCTTCCTCCGAAGATGCCTTTTTTGGGACATTTCAGACGCTCCTGCATTCTGATCACATGAAGGCGTACTTTGAGATCGGTTTAGGGAAATTTATCCTAGGTCTCCTGTACCACCTCCTGCTCCGGCAGATCCTATGCAGGCCCTGGTGGTGTCGCCTCCTCCACCTCTTCCTGCAGGACCTCCTCCACCAATTCCTCCTCTGCCTTCGCTTTCCCTGGTAGAAAAGACATTGGGTGCTCTGCCAAACAACACGTTGGGACCTGAGGCACTGTGTGTGGTGTCTTCTGCTCCTGCTTCACTAGATGAGGACCAGGCGGACCAAGAAAGTGATGAGCCGACCCGCTCTGTTGGAGAATTTCATGACCGGGTGCTGGACATGATGGCCCTGCTCGACATTCCAGTATCCGACGCCCCCGCTCCACAGGAGGGGGTGCTTACTAGAACCTTTCCTGTCATCTCAGGAGCGCACCGGCCTGTTCCTCCAGAAGGACGTCTTGGCTGAGGCCTGCAAGGTCTGGGGAAAAACCTCATACCGGGCAGCATCTCAAGACGATTGACGCTCGATAAAAGCTTCATACCTCAGAGGACCTATCTTTGTCGGCTTGTCCGCTTCCATCTTTGACAATGGTGGCAGCAGCCACCCTCCAGTCTGAACCGGCTTCTACATCCTCCACTGTAGCAGCCAAATACCTCTGTAAGGAGGACAAACTTCTTGATGCCATTGGCAAAGTCTTTTCCAATTCGGCTCTCCAACTTCGTCAGGCTAACACCGAGCTTATCCTGGTGGCGGCCAAAGTCGAGCTGTGGAGGGAGCTGGATAGTCCTATATAATGGACAGACGCCATAAATGTCTACAAACATAAAATAATATCCTAACTGGCTTGGTTAGGTTTGAGCAAACTCAAATCGACTGGTTTTTCAAATGTGTGAATCGATTCCAGGGTTTACAAATATTCACACAAGGGTGTATCACATTTGATCATATAATCTTTATAACATCCAAACAGCTCATTATCGGTGTAGCTATGACCAATGCGTTTCGGATCAAAGATCCATCTTCAGGGTGTGAGCTATGTGTTCCTAGTCGGTAGAACTTCTTTGAAGAGGCCCTTAAGGGTGATACAAATGAACATTTAATCACGGGACGAGTAAGGTTCTAATTAAGATGTTCTCTATAGTCCGAAATTATACTAACCTCTAGATCTGTAGCAAGGGAGGTAGCCAGGACGTATTTCTGCACTGGCAGACTGAACGTGCTCTTGGGATTAAGTTTGAGGAATCTATGGGGTTCTTTAGTCATGGCATTTTCTTCAAGGGAATTAAAGAAGACCTTCAATCTCAACTTCCTCATAAGACTGAAGAGGTCAATTTTCTCATGAAGTAGTGTGCTGTTATTGCGTGGGACGAAGGATAAGCCCTTCTTCAAGACTTGTAGGTCCATCTTTGACAGACGATAGGATGAGATGTTGACTACTAAATTTTCTTCGAAAAAACAGTACTGCAGGATTTCAAGAAAATACTTTAAGACCAGTGAACAAGGGAACTTCACCATCGGGGAACGGCAGACATTAAAGAACCTATTGGACAATAGGGAAATATTTAAACCGGCAGATAAGGGCAGAGCACTTGTCCTTATGAACAAACAGGATTGCCTGGAGGAAATTGAACGTCCGTTACACGACAGGGAAACGTATAGAGAAGTATGCTTCAATCCCACAGAGAAAGTAAGAGTGCTAGATGAGGCAGAAGAAAAAGTTCTCTGAGAAAACTCGCTGATTCCTAGAGAATAGATTTCAGATTATGCTGGTCATGTACATACTGCCAAAAATACACAAGAGGCCGATTAAACCACCAGGTCGCCCTATTATTGCGGCCATAGACAGCCTTCTTGAACCGCTAGCTCAGTACCTCGACAAGATCCTGCAACCCCTGATTTGAGACACTGCTACCTACATCAGAGGCACGATGCACTTCTTACAGAAGTTGAATAGTGTACAATTTGTGAAAGCAAGAGACCTACTATTCACTATGGACGTGACATCACTGTACACGAACATCGTACATGAAGCCGGCATAGAGGCAATCGAGTGGCTACTACTGAGATCGGAGAGGTGCCAGGGCGATACTTTGTCCTCACCCTGTTAAAACTAGTTCTTATGAACAACTTTTTTAAGTTCCAATATTGCTTCTTTCTACAGATATCTGGTACGAGCATGGGTGCTGCCATGGCACTGTTATGCAAACGCCTAGATGTATTATTTGGAGTATGAACATGTGTTATCATCACCGAGGTGGATGAGACACCTTTCCATCTACGTCGGGTATATTGATGACATTTTTGGCATTTGGACAGGCCCACCGGAAGAACTACAGGACTTCTATACAATGATGAATGGGATGCATCCTCGAAGCAAGTTCACCACTGAAACAAGCAACACAACCATCCATTTTCTGGACTTGGAGATATATGCAGGTGACCACTCGTTGGAGACAAGGATTTACACCAAGCAGACAGATCGTAATAGTCTATTGCTGACAACTAGTTTTCACCTGCAAAGAACTATTGATTGCGACCCTCTGTCAGTTTTTGCAGTACAGAAGGAATATATCGGATGATTCGGAGTATGAGCGCCAGTCTTCCTTGCTACAAACTAAGTTTACGTCAAGAGGTTATAACCCCACCGTTATTTCAGAGGTCGTTGATAAAGTGCGACACATCGATCGAGAGACACTACTTGTGCCTAAACCAACTAATCCCAGCGAATCCCTAGTTTGTCACAACCTACTCGATGCAGAGTATGAGGATCAAGAGGGTTCTGCAAAAGAACTGGCTTATTGTTGAGAATGGATCCACAATTGCAACAATTAATCCAAAAACCTCAGTCTTTTGCATACAGAAATAGCAGATAACTGCGTAAGAGTCTGGTAAAAGCAGAAGTGGTGCCGCCCCTCACTTTGACTCAATTTAAGGGCACAGTGCCATGCTACAATTGCCAACACTGCGGAAATATTATGGTGGGGAATAGCATTGCTCATCCCCACTCAGGGAAACGCATTCTGTTGAAACACTCCTGTACATGTGACGCACACAATGTGATTAATTCGTTGAAGTGCCCCTGTGGGTTCAACTACGTTGGCATGACTACTAGGAAGGTTAAGATAAGATGGACAGAACACAAGTCCAGTATACGTCCCAAAAACCACTAGAAGTCCCCTGTAGCTATGCACTTTGTAGAAGCACAACACACCATTGCACAATTAAAATGTGTTCTGCTCGAACAGGTAACAGTGGATGGCAGGTGTGGTAACATACAACACCAACTGCTGCAATGAGAAAAATCCTATGGGTAGAGCTTCTGGATTCATTGAGACCTAGGGGCATGAACACCGACTTTGACCTGATGTGTTTTGTTTAACCTTTTGTGTCACTGCTTGCATTACGGTACACCTTATGTTTCGACTGTGTACACCTGAATGTTATTTGAACTGATTGTATCTGGAATTGGACATTCTAACTCCCATGTGCTGTAACTTAGGCAATGTGCTTGTAGTTAGCCGTAAGATGATGTGTGATGTCCACTCATGACGTGTCCCCTTCTATGAAGGTATCGAAGTGCCATGCAGGGTGAGTTGAAATGAACGTTTGGGACGGCGGTTTAGGCCCTCTTGGATGCTCCCCTTAGGAGATTATGGTGTTGGCCCCTTGAGCCTGGTAGAATCCATTTACATGAGTTCCTTGTATACTCTTGAGGGTAGGATATGCCGTGGGGGCACACGGCAGTGTTTTGTGTGCCGTGGTTGTGCCTCCATGCGTGCTCCTTCGCTCTCACTACCTCCCCTTTTTTTGCCATTGGCGCTTGTTGTACATACTGACCCTGGATTGTCAGATTGATTTTCCGACAATGCTCTTGTCTGGTCTACACACGAGACCTGTGGCCGATCTGGATATGAAATGGTGTTTTAGAGACACGTTGTACCTAGGATCGGCATGATCCGATTCCTCGGTTTAATATTGCATATTACGTTATATTTTAATTCTCTCTAATATGAGATGGTGTTTCAGAGATACGTCGTACCTAGGATCGGCATGAGCCGACTCCTCGGCTTTAAATTACATATTACGTTACATTTTTATGGGATTGCAATAGACATGATAAGTTGTACTGCCATTTGCTGGATGGCAACCCCGAGACTTCCATGTAAAATTAATTTGCATATTCTCTGTAACACCACTTCGCTCTTGATGAGCAAGAGAGGCTAGAACCGGGGTATGGTGTATTTTACTTGCCTTACTACTTACACTGAGTGTAGCTAAACTTCGTTTCCCACTTATTCCCGTCGCTACTTTAGAGTACCATTGACCGCATTACCTTGATGCCCAGCTTCTCAAGACCTCACTCTAAAGACTGGGTGATTTTTCTCTGTCCTTGGCTTTAAGTATAAACTAGTATGCATTGTAGTACTTCCTTGTCCTTACCACATTTGTTAACCCCTACAGGTTTGAATTTGGCCCTTGCTACAGAACTACAAAGGCTGGTATAATTTCTGACTATAGAGCACATCTTAATTAGAACCCTACTTGTCCTGTGATTAAATGTTCATTCTTATTACCTTGTAGGGCCTCTTCAAAGAAGTTCTACCGACTAGGAACATATAGCTCACAACCTGAAGATGGATATTTGATCTGAAACGCGTTGGTCATAGGAACACCGATACTGAGCTGTTTGGATGTTATAAAGATTATATGATAAAATGTGATAGACCCTTGTGTGAATATATGTAAACACTGGAATTGATTCACATATTTGAATAACCAGTCGATTTGCGTTTTCTCAAACCTAACCAAGCCAGTTAGGATATTTTATGTTTGTAGACATTTATGACGTCTATCCATGAGAAGTATGACTACTGCTATGCTGCTATGGTCTTTGACTCTGTGTGTAACATATGAAGAATATTGAGGTTGAAGTTTCTTTTTAACAATAAATACCATTGTGATTACTTGACCCGATTATTCAAGGCTCTGATAATTCAGAGCTATAGATATGCAATCGCCAGACTGCATTCTAGGAACCTTGGAATTTAGCCTTTGAATTTGGTTGTTCCTTATGCAGGTCCATCTTTCTGATCAAAATTTACCTATGCTACTGAATTGGTGCCAATTATATTAAGTCACTTCTGAAGGCCATTATTTTTCAGCAACCAAGCACGTTCATTCTTAATCAAAATCTCGATTTTTCTATTTTTTTTCTTTTTTTTTTCTTTATATTTTGCAGGCATACCCTTTTAAAGGGACTTGGATATACTTTCTAGTATTAACAAACCTGTAAAATGCATCAAGTTATAGTACTTGGCATTTCAGTTCACCCTAGGATTTTCTTTCAACTCCATTTACTTCAAAAGTTCTTCATCTCTACTTTGTGCAAAAATGTTCAGTTTGTCAGACACCTTTTTGTACGTGGTTTGTTTGCAAAGTTTTAAATGGTTTAACCATACTTTTTGCATTAACCTCTTTATTTACTAAAAGCATTGCTGCACTAAGTACTTTGTTAGACAAGGGTTTCATATTGCATTTATAATCTATAGCCTCGTATGTTGATGTTAAAGATATTTGTATCGCACATGATCACCACCAGAGTGGTCCCCTGGCGCTCTGGCGGATCTGTAACAAAGGGAGTGGGGGGGTAGGCTAGGCATGTTAGTAGGACAAAGTTTAGAGAAGAGCAAGGGAGCTTTGAAGTACTGTTGGTGGGTACAGTTTGGTTAACACTGTTTGCAGAGCATATTGGTGTGTTATTCTGTTCTGAGTCCGTCGTGTGCTGCTGTTTGGGGCTCCGTGTGGTGGTGGTTGCAGTGTGGTGAAGTGCGTGCGGGTTGCTGCAGCTTTAAGAGGTGTGGTTGTTTGGTTAGAGTGTGACAGGTGTTTGAGGAGTGGAGAGGTTTTTAGAAGTTTTTGGGATTTGTTAGTATCCTTGTTAGGAGAGATGTATATTCCTATTGCGTCTCCTTTGTGTATTCGTGACGGTGGTTTCCATTCGGTGGTTAAGTTTCAGCGTGATAAGGATGTCTCAGCTCTTTGTCATTATGCTAAGATAGCTACTTTCGTTTTTCCATCTTTGTTTTCGGCTAGCCCTTTTATCCCAGTTTGTCTTTGCTGTAACCTAGGTTTTGGATTGATTTACTTGTGAGCTACGCCCATGCCCTACGTCCTTTGATTAGGCAGGTTGTTTGTGGTGTTGGGCATGTAAGTTACATTTCTGTCCTCATGGGATTGTCGCTTGTGTTCTATTCCATCTAGCGCCGTCTCGTCCTTGTAGGAGTTCCCCTTAATTGGTCCTGGGTGTTGTCTGTGTCATAATATATTCTGTCAATCTGTTTTAGTTGCCTCAATTTGGTTCCAAGGTGTTGCAGAGCCAGGTTTTTTAGAAGTATTCGAAATTTTAGGTGTTCTTCGGTGTGTCTGATTTCTTTTGGGAGGTTGTGCCAGGTTTTTGTGGCTAGGTAGGAGTCGTCGTCCCCTCGTTTTTTTCTTGACATATGGTTTTGGTTCCATTGCTTGATCTGAGGTGTCTCGTTGGCTTGTAGATTATTTCTTTTGTAGGAATTCTGTTCCCTGTCCACTGATTGCCCTGTGTGTTATGCACATTGTTTTAAGTGATACAATGTTTGATTGGGATCCAGTGTAGTATTTCTAGTGCTGGAGTGATGTGGCCTCTTCTGCATAGTTTGAGGAGTCTGGTTGCTGCATTATGGATGCATTGTAATTTCTTCTGGAGGTATTCCGGCATCCCGAGGTAGAGGCTGTTTGCGTAGTCTGTTCTTGACCTGAGGGCGACGACTGTCGGTGTTTTGTGGGTGAAGGAGAGGAAAGGTTTGATTCTTCTTGTTGTGCATTTCTTAATTATTGCATTTACTTGTGGTTCTAAGGTTAGGGCGTTGTCCATTTGGACTCCCAGGTTTTTTTACTACCTTAGATGGTGTGGGGGCGGTTCACCTTTCCGTTGGCCAGGGAATGTAGGTGTTGTACTCTTGGTTTTTGGATATAATCATGATTGTTTCTCCTGGGTTGATTTTCAAATTGTTGGCGTTCATCCAGTCAAGGATTCCTTTTAGACATTCTACTAAGTTTGAGTGATCGGCTTGAGTACCTTTGAATTTATAGATGATTTGAGTGTCTGCGTAGTTGTAGCATGTGATATGTTTTGAAGATCCTGATTACTGGAATCTGGTTGATGTTGAAGTATAGTGGTGATAGTGACGATCCAGTCGTTAACTCGTGGAGTAGATTATAAGGGTTCTATCCATACGGTTTCGATTCTGTCTGCTAGGAATGATTTGATCCAGAGTAGTGCCGTGTCTGTTATACCTAAATCTTTAGATTATGGTGTCCTGCCTTACTGTGTCGAAGGCGGCAGAGAGGCCGAGCAGAATCGGAGCCGAGGTTGTGTTGGAGTCTGAGTTTGTTTTTAGGTCTTCGCAGATGGATAGTAGTGCCGATTCTGTTCCTCTTGCAGATCTGAAGGCGACTTGTGCTTGGTCTAGTAAGTGGTGTTTTTCTACATATTCTTGGGTTAGTTTGTATACGTATGTTTCGAATGGCTTGTGTCCTCCCACGTATTCCTCATCTTAGATAACCTGCCATTTTGGCAGAGTATCTAAGATAAGGAATAGGTGGGAGGAACATCCAGTCGAAAGACCGTTACAGTTGGTAAGTAACTTGTTCTCCTAGGAGTTTTGCCGGGTAGGGAATGTTTGAAATCGGTCAGTAGTTGGAGACCTCTTCCACGTCAGCACTTGTGTTTTTTAAAAGTTGCTTAATATGTGCTGATTTGAAGGATCATGGTACAGTCCCTGTTGTGAGCGACAGATTTAAGAGGTTTCTGTAATATTCTGATGGCGTTTCTTGTGCAAAGATTGATTTGTAGATGTCGAGTGGGCAGGGATCCATCAGTGATCCTGCTTTCTTGCCATGTTTTACCAGCTTGACGAATGTCTGATATTTCCAGGAGGTTTTGGAGTTTGTGCAGTGGCTCCTTGTGAGGTCCGGTTGGTTGAGTGTTAGGGTTGGTTGGTCTGTATTGTAGGATTTGTCAGATTTGTTTTTGAAATGGTCTGCCAAGATGTTGCATAGTTTCTGTGAGTGTATGGAGTGTTGTCGCACCCTGGTGGGCTTCTCATTTCGTTTATGATGTTGAACATTTCTTTTTGGGTTATGGTGGCATTGGTGATTCTGTCATCATGCCTTCTCTTTGCCTTTTGAGTTCCCTTCTTATATGATCAAATTTGTTTCTGGAACTGGGTTTTCTTATCTTGGTCGTATTCTTTCTTCCATTCCAATGCCAGCTTCTTGTTTGTTTTCATGGTGCTTAGTAGTGGGGTGAACCATTTTACCATTGCTCTTTTTCTTAAAGGGGGTAAATGGTTTTTCCGGGGTGACGTTTTCGATAAGATCAGCAATTCATTTGTGGAGCAGCTCTGCTTTCCCGTCTACGTTTGCTCACCGTCCAACTCTGTTCAAACTCCTATTATTGTCTACTTCATTGTAAATTGTTCTTTATACTGTTGCCTGCTCCATGATTCATGTTAAGAATTCACTTTGCTTTGTTTTGTATCACCTGTTCTATGTAAAGCGCTTTGGCTAAAAGCGCTATATAAACACCACTAAAATACGTCTGCGTTCTGCTGTTGAAGGTTTGGTCATCTCCAGGTCTATTAGGTTGCTTGCTTTTGACAGTTTTCCCGTTTCTTTTCGTGGTGGTTGGTATCTTGGTATCTTGGTGTGGGGGTGGGGGGGGGGGGGACTGGGAGCGGACTTGATGTGGTAGTGTGATCACGAATGGAATGAGATGGTCGCTCCAATGTATTTGTATTGGTGTTGCCGTGGTAATGTTTTTTCTTGGCAAAGATTGCATCAAGGGTGTGGCCTGCCGAACGTGTTGCCCCTTTGACCAGCTGTTGTAGTTTCATGGTTGTTAGCTGCCCAATTAGTGAGTTTTGAGAGTTGGCGTGTTTTTCTTCAAACCAGATGTTAAAGTCCCTCAGGATTATTAGATGTTTCGTGTTCGATGGCTATGTTGGTGAAGGCTTCTATGAAGTTATCGACGAAGTTTTCATCGTATGTATGTCGGTGGTCTGTAAACCAGTATGAATTTAATGTTGGTTTTTGGATTCGTCGATAGGTGTATGACCGTGGATTCACAGTTCTTGATGTTAAGAGGTTCGTCTGTTTTTATTTACAGGTGTTCTTTGAATGCTATTGCAAGGCCTCCTTATTTATTTTTTCCTGTTTAACAATGCATTTGAAGTTGGTGGGGAGGCAGCTTTGGAGTTTGATTTTGTAGTCCTCATCCAGCCATGTTTCTGTGCTGAATAGGATGTCCATGCCATTGTCCCAGAGAAGGTCTAAGATCTCCGAGTGTTTTGACATGGATCTTGAGTTAATTAGGTTGCAATGGATTTTGAAGGTGTAGTTTGGTTTGTGCTTTATTGTCCGCGTCTTCTGCCTGGTAATTAGGTTTCCTTCCAAGTCGATCTCTAGTTGAGGTTTTGGTACAGTTGTGTCTGTGTTGTTGAAAAGCTCTTCAAGGTTCAGTCTTGGGTTTTTGTTTTCATCAAGCTCCTCTTCTAAATTTTGTGGCTGTCGAGCGAAGGGTCCTCCCTGTTTGCAAAAAAGCGTATGCAAAATCAAACTAGTCTGACGTTTTAAAAATGTTTGTACAAGCATTTATTCAAAAAACAAATTGCTCTTGCAATAATGGCAGTTCCAGTTATAGATTTAATGTAAGTGCCTTAATTTCCATTGCGCTTGTCTGGTTTCTTAGCATCTGATTTACTTCCTTCACACTAAACCTTTGGTCTGTCTCCGGCTGTTTCCAGTATATTGGCGCCTAATTTAATTCTTGAATTGACTTTGCTATATTCTTAAGTCACCCACACAAATAACGGTTGTTCTTTCACTTAAGTGACATATATAGTGATCTCCAGTCATTTTGTGTCTCGAGGCAGACATCTAGTTTTTATAGTTAATTTCTTATCAAAACAGTTGCTTAGCAGGTAGCTTCGTAGAGTTTAGCGATTTGTAATTTTGGCCAGCCCTGTGTCAGTTTTAGCTAACTTACTGGCTGGTCTCTAAATAGTTATTTAAAAACCTCCCGGGTGTGTTGCTTTGACAACATACATATGGCTCACCATTACGTTGGTGTGTTCAGACATTTTACGGATTATTTTTTCTGATTAGCTTATCAAAAGCAAGCTTTTACAAAACAATCAAAACTTGCTGTAACGCACGCATCTTATAAAACAAAACTAGTGGTCAACTTGGTAATAAATTGTTCAAATCTTAGTCTTCCTGCCATTTTTTTAATCGGATGTAAGATTTTCCTATACTATGTGGCCTACATTTTGATTTAATCTCTGGTAGTTTAAGGTGCTCGGCAAGTTTTCCTAAACATAAGCCTTGCTATAGGTACTGAGAGTTGTAATTGTCATTTGTAGCTCAAACTATTAAACCATAAGTATGTTGCTTTGCCCTTTTTGTGCATGTTGTCTGTATAAATATTGGATAACATAACTTATGAGCTGAAACGTTATGCATTTCTGGATCGTACCGGATCTAGTTCGGCAGAAGTACTTTGGGGTCTTAGTGTATGTTCACTGCTCCCTGTATATCCGATAGTTGCATTATTTTTATTAAACCTGGAACCCCATCTTGCAATTTTAAGTACCTTTGTTGTGCATCAATCAATGTAGTAGACTAGTGAAAGTGAATACAGAAAACCTTTAATGCAACTAACGCTCATATAATAAAGTGGTCTGTTGCTAAAATACCAATTTGAAAAATGTAAATGGTAATGCGTAGGATAACATAAAGCAATGGGTCTTAAAAAAATGGCTTTACATTATGAAAACCGAAATTCAAAACGACTGTCAGTTCTTCCTTACTGCGTCATTCTCTTTTAATTCTTGTCGTATCATAAAATCACATTTCATATATCCCTTCATGCCAGATCTCTCCTTAACTCTAATAGGTGTTAATAAAACTCTTGATGATGTTCAATATATCCAACTGAGGAGTGTATGTGGTGAGACTTCCATCAGTTAGCATTATTCCTCAGTGGAGCTGGAAGAAATGCTTATGATTATTTCATAGCTCCATGCAAATGTGCATTCTACGTAAATTAAATTTCGAAGGGATTGTGTCCTCCGACGTATTCCTTATCTTAGATATCTCTTTCCAGCTTTGTTGCCCTTTCGGAAAATGTTTCTCTAGAGGGCGCTGCGCGTCGACATCTGCCGAGTCGATGTCCCTCAACAGCCGCCGTATCGATGTCATCCTGCCTACAAAGGGTGCGCGCAGTGTCCGTTGCTCAGTTCCGTCGACTCGACGCCATCTTCGACACTGGCGTCGACACCAAGGAAAGTCACGGTTGCGGTGCACCCAGTGGCTATCCCCAGGTCCTCGATGGCGTCGAGATTGTCGACTTCCTCGAGCAGAATCCCAATTCTATCGAGGACCTTGAGGCCTCCGCCTTTTGTTTTCGACGTCACGCTCAAAGCGGTCGGCGTCAACGACATCGACGTTTTCGAGGCCGATTACAAGTTTGGCACCCTCTGCCTTGGAGATGGGTTTCACACCCTTTGTGAGTTCAGATCAATTGAGAACTATGTCCTCAATTATGGAAGAGGGAGAACTATCTGACCAAGAAGAGACATTTGAGTTGCAGGGACCTGCAACCCCAGTTCAAGAGGAGTTATCCTCAGAAGAATGCAGGTTAAAGGATCTCCATGATTCCTTACATGAGGCAAGTGGGTTAGACACTTCCCCTGAGGTGGAGTTCGCTAGGCCAGACCCGGGGGAGCATGCTGAAACCCCCTATAGAGCCTTAATGGCCAGGATCACAATTTATGGGGTGGTCAACACCTTCACAGGCTTTCCAACAAGATGACCTCACAGATATTCTTGATAAAGGTCCATAGGAGGATCCTGTAGTGCCTTTTCATAAAGCTCTTCAAAGGAAAATCATGACGAACTGGGAAACCCCAGATGTCGTCCCGGCAGTAAATAAAAAACTGTCTACTAAATACAGGGTATCTTCTGCAGACCCAGAGTTTTTGTCAAAACACCCATCCCCAGAAAGTCTGGTGGTACAGGCAGCTTCTTCTACTGAAGTCAAGACTGCTTACCCTACCGTCCCACAGGACAGGGACGATAAGAAATATGATGCCATGCCAAAGAACGTTTTTTTTCGGCATGTAGCATGGCGTTAAAATCTGTTAATGCTACTTGCACCCTTGCTAGATTCAGCCATACACTTTGGGAGTGTGCTTCTACAGCGGCTGACTGCATCCCTGAGGGAGAAGAAAGGGAGGCGTTCCTAAATATCATACAGGACGGTAAAGACGCTATGTGCGAATCCCTCCAGACGGGCATTGATTCGTCTGACCGTATCAGCAGAGCAATGGCGGCAAGTACAACAACCAGGAGATTCGCTTGGTTGAGAGAGTCTGGTTTTGCCCCAGATGTGCAAGCCAGGCTCTTGAACATGCCATTCGATGGCTCTTCTTTGTTTGGGAAAAAGGCGGATGACCGTTTAGAAAAACTGCAAACATCAAAGGCAGCAGCAAAATCCCTAGGCGCTGCAATCCTTCGGACACCTTTTCGTCCCACAGGAACCTCTGCGAGAGGCAAGTCCTTTCGCTTCTACTCCGCATTCGGAAGAGTTAGAGGACGCCCGGCTCAAAGGGGAAAAAGAACTACCCGAGGTGGACGGGGTAGATATTCAAAAGCCGCAGCAACAGCAGGTGCCTCTTTACCATCTGCATCAGCCGCCCCAAAACCACTCTGAGGACTTCCCTCACAAGACACCTGTAGGAGGCAGGTTAACTCAACATCTGGCGGAATGGCAGGCTATCACGTCAGATGCTTGGGCATTGGAGACAGTTGCACAAGGTTACTACCTGCCTCTCCTACGCATACCTCCGTTATCCACCGGGGATCAGCTCTAAAAAAGCTCCAGATCCACTCCTCTTGCAGGAAATTTTAGACCTGCTAGAGAAAGGTGCCATAGAACCGGTACCTGTAGCGGAGAGGAACAAGGGCTGGTAATCCCCTTACTTTCTCATTCCAAAGAAAGACGGAGGACTGAGACCCATCTTGGCGAGAATTGAACAAATTCCTCAGGAAAGACAAATTCAAGATGGTAACTCTTTCTCAGATCCTTCAGGCCCTTCAGTTCCAGGACTGGTTGGTATCTCTGGACCTTCAGGACGCTTATTTCCATGTGCCTATCCATCTCAAACACAGGAAATACCTGAGGTTTGCAATTGGCAACTCTCACTATCAATTTCGAGTGCTGCCATTTGGGCTGACCTCCGCCCCGAGGGTCTTCAAGTTAATGTCGGTAGTGGCTGCAAGTCTAAGGAGGGAAGGGATTCACGTCTACCCCTACCTGGATGATTGGTTGATCAGGGCTGTATCTTCGGAACAAGCTCAGATCCAGCTAAATCACGTTTGCCACTCCCTTCAGACTGGGCTTCTCCCTCAATTTAAAGAAGTCCCAAATGATACCATCGCAGAGACTCCAGTTCATCGGAGCGATCCTGGACACTTCCCTGGGGAAAAGCCTCGCCACCAGAGGTGAGGGCTCAAGATATTCTACAGATGGTTACCAAGTTCCAAAATGCCCAATGTCTCCCAGCCTTCGACTTTTTGAGGTTGCTAGGCCTCATGGCATCCTGCATTTTCCTAGTGCCAGAGGCTCGCCTGAGAATGAGATCCCTCCAGTGGGCACTGAGGACTCAGTGGTCACAATTGTCAGGAAGAATGACAGATCTTCTTCAGGTTCCTGACAGGGTAGCTCGAGACCTTCAGTGGTGGGCCTGTCAGGAGAACATTCTGAAAGGAGAACAGTTTTGGCAACCCTGGCCGGAGGTAACAGTAGTCACGGATGCCTCACTCACGGGGTGGGGAGCCCACGCCAACCACTTGACCATCAGCGGTCGTTGGTCTCCATCGGAGTCCATACTACATATCAACCTGTTAGAGCTGAGGGCCATCAGACTTGCGCTGAAGGCGTTCCTGCCATCTGTACAAGGGAAGAATGTCCTGATGATGACGGACAACACAGTGGCCATGCATTACCTCAACAAAAGAGGCGGTGTAGGATCACTACCCCTGTGCAGAGAGGCGATGCAGCTCTGGTTTTGGGCAATCCAAGAAGGAATCTCTCTATCGGCAGTTCACCTAGCCGGAGAGAAGAACTTGACAGCGGACGCTCTGAGAAGGCAGAGCACAGTCTCCCACGAGTGGGAACTAGCTCAGGAAGTCCTTCAAGAGATCTTCGCCCTTTGGGGAACCCCTCAGGTGGATCTGTTCGCCACCAGTGTCAACAGGAAGTGCGATCTGTTCTGTTCAAGGGAATTTCCCCCGAGAGGAGCTCTGGGAGACGCGTTCATAGTGGACTGGGAGTTTCCGCTTCTGTACGCGTTCCCACCGGTCCCTGTCATTCCTCAAATGATCAGGAGGTTGAGAAGATTCTGGAAAACCATGATCCTAATTGCCCCGGATTGGGCCAGGAGAACGTGGTACTCGGACCTTCTAGACTTGTCCATCTGCCCTCCAATTCGACTTCCACTCAGAGAGAATCTACTCTCACAGAAGGGAGGTCAGGTTCTCCATCCAGACATCAAAACCCTCAACCTTCACGCTTGGCTTCTGAAAGGCTGATGTACAAGGATTGGGACCTCCCTGATGATGATATGGAGGTGTTGCTTTCGGCAAGGAGGCCAGCAACAAAGTCTTTATACCGCTGCCGTTGGAACAGATTTTGCAGCTGGTGTAGAGAAAAGAATATCGACCCCTTTTCATGTGGTACAACAATGGTTTTGTCCTTCCTACTCTATTTAGTGAATTCAGGCCTTCAAGTTGGCACCATTAAGGGCTATCTCGCAGCGCTATCCATCTTTAAGCGCACTGCGGAAGAACCATCCTATTTCAAGTTACCCTTGGTAATACAGTTTCTAAAGGGGTTAACTAACGTTTATCCCCCAAGACCATTCCAGGTTCCCCTATGGGATTTAAACTTAGTCCTTACTTTCCTGATGGGCACACCTTTCGAACCACTCCATTCTTGTTCATTAAGATTTCTTACCCTTAAAACTGTTTTATTAATAGCACTTACATCTGCTAGAAGGGCGAGCGAGTTACAAGCTTTTTCTTGTAAACCCCCTCATACAATCTTTCACAAAGACAAAGTTGTCCTGCAAGTGAAGCCTAATTTCCTCCCAAAGGTGGTTTCTGAATTCCATATCACTCAGAAGATTACCCTTCCATCTTTCTATCCTCCTCCTCCTCATCCGGGGAAAGGGGAAGAGAGGTTACACAGGCTGGACCCAAGAAGGGTTTTAAGTTTTTACATCATTAGACTGGCTAGGATAAGACAGGCAGACCAGCTGTTTGCAGGCTACGCAGGTCACAAGCTGGGGTTACCGATAACTAAGCAGACCATTTCCAGATGGATCATTCTAGCCATTTTGGAATGTTATAAACTGGCAGGAAAAGAGCCCCCTCAAAATCTTAGGGCTCATTCGACCAGAGGTATCGCAGCTTCATCGGCCCTCAAAAGAGGAGTGCTGGTTAAAGACATATGTGCGGCTGCCACATAGTCGTCCGTTCATACCTTTACACGGTTTTACAACTTGGATTCCTCCTCCAGTCAAGAGACTAGGTTTGGAAGGGCAGTATTGCACTCTATTCATCAATAAAAGGAAGCATGAAGTCAGTACTCCCACCTCCAATAACAGAATACTGCTATGGGAGCCTATCTAAGATAAGGAATACGTCGGAGGACACAATCCCTTCGAAGAACAAGTTACTTCTTACCTTGTAACGTTCTTTCGATGGGATGTTCCTCCGACGTATTCCTGATCGACCCTCCCATCCATCCCCGCAGTACTACTTCCCTTGTTGCAGCTTACGCTCCTTCAGGGTGATTAGTCTAGTCCAGAAAGAATAATTGTGGGCTACAAAACGGAACTGAGCAAAGGACGCTGCGTGCGGCCTTTATAGGCAGGATGACGTCGACGTCGATACAGCGGCTGTCGAGGGACATTGACTCGGTGGACGTCGACGCGCAGCGCCCTCTAGAGAAAAATTTTCCGAGGCCAGCAAAGCTGGAAAGGGATATCTAAGATAAGGAATACGTCGGAGGAACATCCCATCGAAAGAACGTTACAAGGTAAGAAGTAACTAGTTCATCTGTGTACATTTTCATCATTAAAGTACAACAAACTTAAACAGGCATGGTCCAATACGATTGTGTCTGAAACATGTGCAATCGTAAATATGTGGAGCTCTTCCTAATAAGATCCTTCAATGGCGTTACAGACCGATTCTGTGGTCTAAACGGGAGGGTCAGTGTATGAAACACTCATAGCCAGGAGTGCTGAGCGCCCTTGACACAATGAAGTTGGAAGCAACTGGTTTGAACTGAGTCGCCACCTTCTGGCTTTATGCTGACCAGACATCCGTTACTCGTAAGCTTTTATTGTTCGCTGGAGAAAAAGTGGTGGAGGCCATTGCGCCCTCAATTTCTTTTCTTTTCACTTAGAGTTTCAGTAAATAACTAATATAAAATGGAGTTTGTTTGGGCTTCTTAAATGTGTTTAATCATCCTTCTCTATTCAGTTCCATATTATATATAGATTACTCATTGTGCCTCTGTCTACTTCTAACAATTACCACTGCACTGTCCATGAGCACCAACGCTGTTTTCCTGATTCTAAAACTGCCGCCCAAATCCACCAACTGCATATCGCACCCTCCGAATTGTTGGCCGCGTAGTAAGTACTCCACTAATATTTTGACCATACCTCAATTGAAGGTCTGCAATCTAATGATGCAAATGAGTAACTGTTGGCCAGACATAGTAAGTGGAGCAGTGTCCATACTGCGTAATTTCCTCATCCTCAGCAGAAGACCTAGAGGGTGCTAGATCCCCTACAAGAAGCCATATATTCCCAGGCTACCCCTGTAACCTTGCATGTATTCAGGAGCGAATTGCAAGTTGAAACTGCCCATGCATATTGTAGCAATAAAGGCACCCATTGGGGAATATTGGATCTTCCTTTCACGTCTGCACAATCCAAAGTTCTATGCAGATGGCACAAATGGATGGCCAAAGTGAAATTAAACAAAGGCAGATGAAGATTGTAAGTTCAAACTACTACAGAGACGCTTGGTCTACAAATAACCCTGCATGCACAGTCAAATTTACAAACTGGACCAGGTCAAATGGATGACATTAATACAGGACCCATGAACAAAGTGAACCGCTACAGACTGACATCCGTACCCTGGATAGGAAAATCCCAAGCTTTGGAAAACTGTGCTAGATATTCCAAGTTGTTGAGAAAAAGTGTGGGAATAACATCTTGGTATCTTTAATGTGAAATGAGAGAACTTAGACTTTCACTGGTGCCAAATCCTATGAATAATCCACCCTTGACCCTTCATAAGCCACAAAAGTTCTTGGTATGGCAACAGATATTGGTTCTCACATGCTGAATGAAACCCATACACTTGAAAAATAGTGAATATTTACCAGATGTGACGTTAATGGATTCAGCATTGTGATGGATACTAAAATAAGCTCAGGGTAGATTTGATATAATTTTCTAACCCGCTAAATCGCCCATAGGCCCCAGAGCGCACAGTCAACGAGACAGACAAACAAATCCTAGGAAGGGAAGTGAAGGTTGAAGGACTCGGTCCGGGTCAAGATTGAAGAGGTGGTTCTGGACTGCCCTCTTGAATTCAGAAATGGAATCTACTTTCCTAAGATGGATAGGGAGCCTATTCCAGGCCTGAGGTGCCTGAACATCAAATCTGGTCTCACCAAAACTAGAGAGTTTTTAAATCTTGGTTTAACAAGTTTTGCGAGGTCGTAAGAGCGCAGTGTGCGAGCCGTTATGTATTCTGTCAGGCACTCGGACAAATACTGAGGAGCATCTGAGTTACAACATTTGTGGGTGAGGGACAGGATCTTATGCGTGATATGCTGTTTCACCGGAAGCCAGTGAAGCTCCCGTCTGACCACTGAAACATGATCTCTACTAGTCAGGCCAAACAAAGCAGTGACTGCATTATTTTGTGTCACCTGCCAGGTGTGGAGGTTTGACTTAATGGTGCCTGCTATGAGGCTGTTGTCGTAATCCGGGCATGAATTAATCAAAGCTGTGGTGAGCAAGGATACGTTTCTCAGCAAATGTGATTGAGTTTTGAAGTAGCTAGTTCAGCCTAGTGTGAAGCCTAGCGTCTTCACTGACCTAGCCACTTCAATTTTGGTGTCAACACTGGTGAAGGTGGCGTAGTCAGATCCAAGAGGTTTAAATGTATTACCAGAGGCGATAATAAGGTCGGTTTTAGCGCCATTCAGCGCAATTTAGTTGCAATCCACCCCTGGATGGCTCTATAAATGGTGTTGATGGCGTTCGTGTCATTAGCGTGGTTTCATGATAACTCAATGATGACCTGGTTGTCGTCTGCATAGTTGGAAGTTGGACACGCAGGTCGTTGAAGTGTGAGGTGAGGCATGGTGTAGATTTATAGCAGTTGATCAAAAGTTTGCCTACATTAACCTACAACGCCTTAAATTACTGAACCGCTTCAGCTTTTTCTGCTGCTTTTTCTACTGAAAAAGCTCTGCATCATCTGAAACTGCAGCATTATAAGAGCTGGTGGAACCTCCATAAATCTAACAACGCCATACTGGTTATAGTTTAAAAAATGTAATAAAAAGGGAAGTTGCGAGGATGGGGAGGGAAGGGCTTAGTTCCATACCGTAAACTTGATTTTTGTGGCTTGTGAACCTATTTCACTTGCTATGCATATTCTACTGTTTAATAGTTTGTCTGGAATAATGAAATTTGTTTACTAAACTTAAAAATGGGTAGCGACTTATGGCGTTCGGTAATGCAGCAAGGAGACTTGTGAATGCTACCCTCAAATTTTCCTAGACTTACACCCTTGTTTCGGAATTCTGAATAGGGTGAAGTGTTTCTTTTCTAACAAGATGCCGGAAAGACATCCTTTGTAGAGATTGTATAATATAGCTTTATAGACCTGCAGTGAGGGCCGTACCGGGGTTAATGGGCCCTGAAGAACGAGTTAATGGGCAGAGCGAGTTATGAGGGACCATAACTCCTGGTACGGTCCGAGCTGCAAGTCTATAAAGTTATTAGAACACCCTCAGGGCCCGATTCTGAACTTGACGCAGTGAATGTGCTAAAAAGCAGGAATCACTGCGCCTAATCAGTACGCCCAGGCTCCACCAGTATTTTCAATTGGGCCTGGGCGTCCTCGTAGTGCACAACAGTGCACCTTCAGGATTTTACCCGTTTGTCATAAGGGGTGCAATCCTGAAATCTCAGCAGCATTTTTGTAAAAGAACGACATATTTGTTTGAACGTTGAAGCTGCTTGCTTTGCAAACACCCGATTTGCGGGCTGTAATCAATCTGCGGGCTATATCAGTGCGTATAGCCCGCAGATTGAGCAATCAGGTTCCCAGAAACACCACTAGGGTGTTCTAATACTTGTTAGTTAATTCCTTTGTTTTTGTTTGCTCTCTGCGAAGCGCAGTCCAATCTGTTTTGCCTTTCCTGGAAAAAGGTGTTCACATGAACTTACTAACATGATGGTAATTGGCGTCTTTGAGTTGGGCATCATGAAAAAAGCCTGTGCCAATCTGTAAAAATATATAGACCTAACCCATTGAAAGGCACATAGGATGCTTTGCCATTGATGCAGGCAGATCCTTTGGTGTAGATATCTGAAAGGCCCATTAATTGAAGGACCCCACCAGCCCCTGTCCCATGGTTTGTTTGCCAATTTAGCGGCACCTCTTACGGACATTCCGTAAAAGATCCATGACCACACATGGCGTGGTCACGAAAGGCATACAGAAAAGAGTCAGCAGCTCCTGCATTAGTTCCACAGGCCTCAAAAAGACAGTTTGCAAAAGTAATTGGTCTATAAAGCATGGTGTTAAAAATGTCAAACCCACCCCTTGAAAGCAGGAAGTTCCAGTTCCCTCGGATGTCCATTAATGACACATGCTGCCCAAATGCCATTAGGTAAATCCACCAACATGGTGCCAAATGTGTAGAAGGCATTGCTCAATTGAAAAGCAAAAGGACACTAGAACAGAGCATGGCACCAAAAAGCTACAAAGCCGTCCTCCATGAACATCTTATGGTGCGGAAAGACAGTTGCTGAATAAAATTGGGAAACAGAGGTACACGAGAACAAAGGTCTGTGAAATTGTAGAACAAGTCTTGGTTGTCTGTTGGCACATGTCCCCTAAAGCACCTGAACTGAGACGTTGAAGTTTTCATAGAGCTTTGTGCATGCAGACAAAGCGCCCCCCACACGGACCCTGCTTCCATCTCCCTTAACTATTGTGAAGAACGCCACCCGCTACCTCATCTGACATCACCTCTTTTGAATATATAAATATTTAACTTCCCTTCCTACTACTCTCACTGTTCTGGCACTCATCGACACACCCCTCAGCCCCCAGTCTACCCAACTCCTTCCCTGTCTTGAACCTTTTCCTTGAGTACTTCATACCAACATCCCCATTGTCATACTGGGGGACTTATTTCCCAAGCAACCCGTCTTAAACAGAACTCCCTCCAGTCTGACCACTCCTTCTATGACTAGCCCACACACTCTGGTGGGAACTTCCTTACCTTGTTGTAGTACTCTAATTCACAAATGTGTCCTCTCCATTGACCCCCCTGCCTCTGATTACTCCATTGTTCACTTTTCACTTTAGCATTTCGAAACCACACCTGTGCCCCTTCCTCCCCCCATCCTCTTTTCAGTGATTGGGTCATTCAGGTAGGACTCTATTGCCTTTTACCTTGATGTGTGGACACCTTCCCTATGGATCCCTCTTTCATTGATCATGCTTGTTGTCTTTCATTATGGCTCCCTTTTAACCAACACTATCCTGCTCGCACATTCACACCTAAGATTCTTTAGATCCTAAAAAAAGCATGCACTGTGACATACGACTGTGCAAATCATGAGCCTCTACCCTATACAATTTACTTTGCTGACCTTGTCTCTGCACTGGACTCTGCCAAATCCTCTTTCACAAATCTAATCTCCCTTCACAATCACCCCAGGAAACATTTTTCTACCCTTCAAGCTTTGCTCACACTTAACAAGCCAAAATCCATCAACAACCACCTTTCTGTTAATGATTGCGCACTACTTTCCCTCTGAAATATTTAAAATTCGGTACAACGTTGTTACATCGCCAGGCTTTTTGTTCGGCCTAAAAAATTCATTGAAAAATATGGGGGTTGGGTTAAGGGTTATAAGGAGCAGGGGTGTGGGGAGTAGGGACTAGATCATGGGAAAGAGTGGGTGGGGGAACCCCAAATAAAAAAATAAACGAGTTTTTGTTTGGCTGAACATATTTGGCAAAAAACCATTCACTACCCACTACCTCGCACCCTTCTTCTACTACTTCCCTACCTCTGCTATAGAATTTTCACCCATTCTTCATAGCGTCAGCCCATCTTGCACTCTCGTCAACTGTTTGCTCCCCAACAAGGCCAAGACTTTGGTCACCTGACTGGATCTCAATTAGCTCTTTAACCTCTCGCCCCCCTGCTGGACTCATCCGTGCCTCCTTATTTATTTATTCACATTTGTTAAGCTCGCAACAGCCCGGGGGCATCGTGGCTCTGGTTACAGATAGTTTACTTGGTTACAGAAATGGTGAACAATTGCATTCATATATACAGGCATGAGGCTATAACAGAACATACAGAGGGTCAGATGAAGAGGTGGGTTTTGAGTTTTTTTGCGGAAGGGTAAGGGAGAGTTTTCAGTTCTGATGTCAGTGGGTAGGGCGTTCCATAGCTTGGCGGCTATGTAGGGGAAGCCTAACCCGCCCGCTTTTGACCTGTTAATGTAGGGAGTGTGTAGTTGGTTAGTGTAGTGTGTCCTAATGGGTCTGGTGTGAATAGGTTTAGTTATAGTCTGTGCAAGATAGGAGGGCGCTGTGGATGTGAGGCATTTGTGAGTGAGGGTGAGGATTTTCAAAGTGATGCGTTCTTTATCTGGGAGCCAGTGAGCTGCATGTCTCGCATTGGAAACGTGTTCTGTTTTGGGAAGGCTTAATGCTGCTCCAAGCGCATTATTTTGCGTTTTTGGAGTCTGTTTAGATTTTTAGCCGAAGTACCTGCTAGGAGGGCATTGCAATAGTCAAATTTGGCAACAATAGTTGCTCTAGCTATTGTAAGGCAGTTGGACTTGGATAGGTAAGGATTTACTGCATTTATGAGCTTGGTGTGTGCTGTAGCGGAGGTGATGGCGCTAACCTGCCTGGACATGGATAACGTGGAGTCTATGTAGACACCAAGGGTTTTTACCGATGTGGAGATGGGGATGATGGTGTTGTCAATGGTGAAGTTGGAGTACAATTTGTCTAGTGTGGCTAATGTCGTTTTGAGACCTAATGATTTCGGTCTTCTCCCCATTGAGGCAGAGGCCATTCGCTGCCATAAAGGCCTGGATAGTGGAGTATATTGTATGGAGTGCTTCAGCGTCTTTGGTGGAGGAGCTGGTGAGTGGTAGGAGTACCAGAGTATCGTCAGCGTAGTTGGTATACGCGATACCTAGGACATCAAGCTTGTCGAAGAGGCTCTGTGAACAAGTTGTATAGAGTGGGTGCGTTGCAGGAGCCCTGCGGGACTCCACATTGGATGGTGGTGGGGGCAGCATTGGCAATGTCTGAGAATACCTTCATAGCCCTGCCCTCTAAGGAGGTGTCCCAAACCGCAGTTTCTTTGGAGAAGTTGGCTAAGTGGGTAAGGTGTGAGGTGAGTCTTGTGATCAACCAGATCGAAGGCAGCTGAGGTGTCTAGGAGTAGCAGGAGGGCTGGCTTGCCATTATCCATGATTTGGGTAATCTGTATTTTTAGTTCTACCAGTGCAGTTTGTCCTTTGCGAAAACCTGATTGCCTTATTCCAAGAATAGAGTGGGTTTCGAGGAAGTGTTGGATTTGGCAGTGAGCAGCTTTATCCAAAATCTTGAGGAGGAATGTGCAGGGTCAAGGGTGGTTTTTTTTTTTTTTTTGGCTGTCTGGGATGATGCCAGTTCTGAAAGAGGCATTGATGAAGGCTGTTATCAGTGGGGTCTGGAGGTCTGCACAGTCCTTGATGAGTTTGGGCGGAGAGATGTCTCCTTTGCCCATAGGAGGTTGATGACTTCAAGTTCTGTGATATCTTTGAATGTAAAGAGTGGTTTGGAGTCAGTTGATAGGGGTCAGATTGTTTGGTGAGATAAGGCTTTATAGTGACTGTGAATTTTTTGTTGTTGAAGGAGCTCTGTTTTATTTAGCATGGCAGCTTGGATACTAGTGCACCAGGCTTCATCTTTAATAATCTCATGTAGAGTATTGGGTGGGGGGGGGGGAGAGAGAGGAGTGCATTGAAGATGTAAAAGATTTCCTTTGATTGCTAGTTGGCATTTGTGATTCAGACATTGAAAGAGTTGGCTTTAGCATTTGTGATGTCATCTTTGTATTGGCAGGAGATTAGGTTAAAGCAGTTTTTGGTATTTTCGCTAGGGTGTTCTTGGCAGTTTTTTTGAGCTTCCCTTTTACGGGAGCGTAGGGTTTGTAGTTCATCAGTGAAGGAGTGTAAACATGTTTTACCTTTTTTTTCATTCAAGAAAGAGCATCTTTGTAAATGTTAGCTAAGGTGTTTGGGTCGTTGGAGAAAGGGGGAGTTAATGCTGGGCTGTTGAGGTATGAGCGGAGGCTGTCTTGAGTGTTTCGGAGCTTCTCACTTGTGCTGGGGGGGGCTGGATTGAGGGTTTTGGTGCTTGAGGAGGTAGGTAGGGTGAATTCGATACAATTGTGATCGGTCCGTGTTTGTGTACTGCAAGAGACTTGTTGAGAATCCTAAATCGTTAAGTTCCTTGTCAAGGGTAGTGGCAGCTTTATCTTTAGGGTCATCAAATCCAAAGTTTAACTCTCCAAGAAGTAGAGTCTTGGTGGAGGCTTTGAGGGTATCGCTAAGTAGATGCAGGTGACCCTGGAAATCTGCTGGAAGGCCAGGGGGGGCGATATAGTATGTGAATGTTGATGGTTTTATTAGGGGACAGTGCGAGCTTGACAGTATGTCTGAGTTGCTAGCCCATGGGTGAGTAATAGGTCTGAGAGAGAGTGCTTCTTTGGAGAGAAGAGCTACTCCGCCTGCTAAGCGTGCTGGTCAGTCTTGTCTGAATATGGTAGAACCTGGTGGGAGAGCAAGAGCAACAGTGGGACCAGATGCTTCAGGTAGCCAGGTTTCTGTGATGGCCAATAGGTCAGGTTTGAGGCTGTCTAGGAGATCATTTATTTCTAAGGAATATGCGCAGAGTGAGCACGTTTAGAAGTGCACATTTCAGGAGTGGTGTAGGTATGACTTTGGCTTTGGAGATGGTGTGGATGTTGGCTGTGTCTGTGGTCGTGTATGGTCGAGAAGAGGGGTCTAGGCGGTGATGGTGTGGGTGAGCATTTAGGTATGGGTGTGCGTTTGTGCGTTCAATGTGTGTGGTGCCATGATGGGTGTAGTGGGATCCTAGGTGAAGATTTCTGGATTTCGTGGCTGTGGGGTGGCAGCTGATTTCAAGTGGTTGAGTGTGGGATCTGGGTCTAGTGCGACTGCAATGCAGTGAGCAAGAGGTAGTAGAGTGGGTGGGCGGGTTTAGTTGTGGGAGTGCGAGTGGTTTCGAGTAAGGGGGGAGAGAGCCGGTGTGATGTGGTGTGGTGGTGGAAGCATGCCGGTGATGTAGGTGTGTCTTGATGGGATAGAGTGACAGTAAAGTGAGAGCAAGGGCGAGTACTGTGATGATTGATGGTGTTAGGGCGAAGGCTGAGGAACTTGAGAAAGATCTTGCTAGTGACTTTGGGCAGCATGGCGTGTGGAGGGAAGCCACAGACAGATGAATTATGTGAGCACAGCGAAGCGGTGTGCCAGGTAAGGGAGCATATGTGCAAAACAATTACAGCAAGAATAAAATATCCGTATAGTGGCCAACGATTATTTCAAAAATTACAGTACAATAGCTAGCAATTATTACAAAAATTACAGTATGATAACCAGTTGGTATGGTAAGCAGAGTATGCTGAGGGTGGCACGTGCATTTAGCTACAACAGGAGCACACAACTAGGCAGAAGCAGTGTAAAGTGCTTATCAGCAGGGCGGTGTTCTCTGGTGGGGAATGAGATCCCTTACGTGCAAACCCTTTCCCACGTTCAATGCACACATGACGTTTCTCATCTGTAGGCATTTTTTGGAGGCATACAAGTTTATTATATTGTAGCAGTCATTTATATATCGCCTTTTCCCTTTTCCTGTTCTGCACTTTTCGCGCTCCTTCAAATCTGCAACTGTCCTACCCCTATTGAATAAATCCTCTCCTGACACAAACATAGCAAACTATTGCCCAGTTCTCCCCCCCCCCCCCCCCCCTTATGCTTTGATGGGCATTCCAGCCAAACAATTGCGCAGGCTGCAAAAAGCCCAGAATGCAGCAGTCCGATTTGTCTGCCGCTTGGTCAGATCTGCTCATGTTTCTCCTTTCCGCTGCACCGATTGGCAGTGGAGGATTGCATCAAGTTGAAGGTGGCATGTCCGATTGATAAGTGTTTGAATGGTAGCACCTGACTATTTGCGCGATTTCAACATGTTGCCAGCCAGTCGGGATGCTCCGATCAAAGGATCAAACTACTGCTGACAGTTCACCCGTCAGTATGCGTCTCTAGGGAGATGGAAGGTTCACTCTCTTCGGCCCTAGACTGTGGAATATTATCTCTAGATAGATTAAGGCCTATGATACACTTCTTCCAGTATAGCAAAGCTGTTAAGACCTTCCTTTTTGTGGGGAGAGGCGGCAGGTAGGCGATATTTGTCATTTATCAAATTGAGATGTTGTGTGTGCACCACTTTCTGTGGCCAATTGTTTATACCAGATGCCACATTATACGGTTTAGGCCGTCTTTTGCGTGTTATAGATGCCCAAAATCAAATCTTATTCAAAGGTCCTTGAGCAGGTGGTCTTCAACCAGATTTGATGTGAATTTGACTTCTGGTGAACTTGACCTCTTGCCCTAAAAGAAAGTAACTCCTCTTCAAAGCAAAAATGACAAAATCCTAATCCTTTACGAGTGGAACCGCCTTTTGTTTCCATCTGTCCAAAATATCTGAGAGCTCTGCTCAGAGAAGGGTCTGTCCAGGATTAAAGGGAAAAAAGTAGCTTAGCCAGCTTTTAAAAAATTGTAATATTTTCAGGAATCCGTGAATAGATTATCTACTTCCTTTAACCCTTACAACATGCTTTTTAGGTTTTTCCTGCTATGGATAGGCAGAGGTAGCCTGTCTCTGAATATCTTACATTTGCTTATTTCGTTGATAATACATGTCCATTTTAGCTCAGATGCTGGTCCGTCTGAAAGATTTGCAAGGATTACAAGTTGGTATATTTTAAGTTGGTATATTTTAAGAGGTGTATAGATTCCATATTCTTTTCACCATAACAAAAGAAACTGTCCACACGGAACAAGTTATTTCTTCAACAGGCATGTCTAAACTGAATCGTGCAGCGAGCACACATGATTTAGTGCATCAGTTTCAATCAAAATGACATATACAGGCCTCTGTGTACCTTGAGCTAGGTTACAAGGACATCCAAACAAATTCTAAATTGCTTCTTGTCTACTTATTTTAGTGTCCCTGGTCTCCCGTTGTTTTCACAAAGTAAATTACTTTGTTGTAATTTACTTTGTGTTTATTACTTCAGATGTTTGTAGTTATTTGTGGGACTTGCCTTCTGGACTGCAATCTCGAAGGATCTGCCGGGGAAACCACTTGGGAAGCAGCCTTAGGGGCGGGTTGATGCTCAGTGAGTTGTACATTGATTGTAATCGGTTTTTGGCCAGTTTCATGTGCTCCTGTGGAGGGGTTTGCGTGTTTTTATTCAATAGTTTTTTGACCAGTTTGTGCTGTTCTGGTGGGTTTCTCTTGTGTTTCTGTGGCTTCTCACCCTGTTTTCCTGAGCTGGGCTGTATCTAGTGTGCAGTCCCTGGGCTGTAGTCCTTTGTCTCTGGCTTTCTCCCAGTCCCTGCCCTCCCCCTTGCAATTGGTTAGAATAGTCAGGTGTGTCTGCCTTGCTCCTGGCAGCCATTTCCACTTGCCTTCTGGACTTTTTTCCATTTCTCTGCCACATCTGTGTGACCTTTCCCCTGCCCTCTGTCCTTGATTGGCTGTTTCCCTCCAGGAGGCAGGCTCTTACCACACCCCCTAGGGCAGCCCCCTGCCCGTGCAGCCCCTTCGGTTAAGGGTCCCAAGGCAAAGTGCAGCTCACAAAGAAGAAGCTCCAGACAGTGTTTGCCTGAAGCCAGTAGCCAGCCGTCAACCAGCAGTGACTAACGAGAGAAGTGTGGTCTGGGTGGGGAGTACAACGAATGCTATAGTCCAAAAAGCCCAGCCTCTCATTACCTACACAACATAAGCATTAAAAAAAAAAAAAACGTGCAATAATTGCACCAATCTCACACACCCGTGACATCTCCTGGGAAGACCAGTGGGAATCCAAGTGCACTTTAATGCCCTTCATATTTTGAAGCCTAGGCCTCTGCCCCGCGGTATTTGAATCTCAAACGCAGGTGTGTTCATATCTACCACTCTGTGAAAACTAGGCCTTTTTCCTACTATCTAGGAATCTCAAATTTAGGTGCGTTTATATCTGCCATTTTGTGAAACCCAGGCCTTCACCAACCATCCAGGAGCATACGCTGAAGGTAACCAACCATAGTTTGATCACTACCCAACTAACAACCAAGGTCAGGTCATTCACCTCCCACAACCGATTGATTACACAACTGCCTATCGTCTCTCCAACGCTTAATATCGCAACACCGCTGCACCTAGACCCTCCACCCACAGGAAATGTAGCCACCTGGGAAGCCCCCAGCATACGACATGCACCCTAGAACAACCCAAGCCCAGAATCCCCCAAATATCTCCGTATCACTCATGCGCATACACTCCAGCCAATCTACAACAGCAGCCCACTATATCACAACTACCCCACATTATAACTATGTACAAAAGAAGCGAGGTCACATAGTGCACCTCGCAATCATAAGGCAAAGGGACAACACTCAAACACCATCCAAACCACAAGAGATCCTACAGGTGGGCTGCAACCCCTGTAACTCAAACCAAAAAGGAAAATAAATAAATCCAAGCCCTGCTACCACCTAGGGCCACAAGATGCCCTGACACAGAGCAGGACGTCGCCAAAGAAACGAACAATCCCAATGCAGCCGCTCCCTCTTCCAATAGAAACTGCCACGAATACAGAACACACACCTACAAACCCCACACCCAACAGAACAAATGTCATGAGAAGCAGAAAATCCCCATATCGAACACTGGACCTCGTAACTAACTCCTCCACACTACAGCACCCAAATGCCACCAGCAGTTCTAGGCAGACAGAAAACCTTTCGGAACCTTGCAGGAAAAGCAGAGCAGATCCGAGAAGAGAAAGGAACGAAATCACGCCATCAATCTCTGTCACAAATACAAGCGCAGCGTTGTCCACTACATCAAAACAGACTATGAAGAAGTAGATTTCTCTAACAACGCTATCCATCTTCCAGAATGATTCAACGAAGAAGCAGAGCCCACGGAGCTCCATTTGTGTAAGCAAAACAGAAGCAACCCAGCAAGACCAAACAGACACAAAATAAAATCAACATCGTTCAGTCGAAAAGATCCATTGTAACCTGATCAACGCAAGATCAATGTCCAAACATGCCACAAAGATTTTTGACCTCCTGTGCGACAGGAGTATTGACATCCTATTCATAACCGAAACTTGGCTAGATGAAAACTACAAAATCACACTTCACAACTGCCCCCCTGACAACTTCAAGTACTCCCAGGCAAGCAGAAAAAAAGGACTGGTAGTAGGTTACAAGGAACACCTGAAGATTAAAATGGATGAACCGCTAAGCATCAAACTGTGAATCTCTAATGGTTCACCTAACCGTAAATCCCAGAACAAACCTCAATTTCGTTGTAGTTTACAGACTGCTGACATATGATGCGACTTTCGTGGACAGACTTCTTCACAGAAACCAATACCAACATAGCCATCGAGCAGGAACACCTGATAAACCGCTAACTCACAAAAATCACTCGCCAAACAATTGAAGACAATGAAACTACATCAGCTAGTAAAAGGAGCAACTCACACAGCGGGTCATACACTAGACGTAATCTTTGCCAACAAAAACCACAGCACCACCAATACAGATCCTCTGGAGCGACCACCTCATTATCCCTTTCGTAATCACGTTACGCAGGACAACAGCCAAACAGCTGGACAAACTGACCACCATCAAAGCTAGCAACCTAATAGAACAATTGGAAATCAAGAAACCACTGACATGGGCCCTGGACGAAGCGGACCTTGACAAAAAACAGAACTAATGCATAAGTGGATCGCAAAAAAACAATAGATCTGTCCAAGGAAAATCCTTTCACCCCATCCCGCAAAAGATCAACAGCAAAATGGTTTAACCTGCTTCTCAGCGACATGAAAAGACAAAACAAGACGCTGTAACTAGAGTGGAGTAAGAAATATGATCAGGCAAAGAAATTCTATGACAACCGAATCTCCAAAGCTGCCAACACTCAAAGAATTGTTAACAACATAAATGAAATCAGAAACCCTCTGAACACGCCCATACCATCACTGAAACTATGCAACAACCTCGCAGATCACTTCAAGAACAAAATCGAATCGGCAACATCCATGAAAATCGTAAAAAAACAGACCAATCTACCGCAACACAGAACCGACCTTGCCAGCTGTAGATCGTGGGAACAAACTTCAAAACCTTCCCCCAAATATCAACAGAAACACTCGTCAAGCTGGAAAGAAATTGCAACAAAGCAGTCTTCCCCCATGGATCTCTTCCCCCTCCTCCCCCACCCCCTGACAGACAAATCAATCCTCATGCAAGGAGCACCCATGGAACAATACAGAATCCTTTTCAACCAATGACTTAACAGGAAAAGTACTGCAATCATTCAAATCGGAAGACCTCGACAGCTACAGACCCATCTCAAACATCCCTTATCCAGCAAAACTGCTCGGAACCTACGTGTATAGAACCATACAAGATTACATCGAAGAACACTTGCGCAGCTCTAATATTTCTGGAGATCTCAGCAGCATTTGACGCCGCCAACCATGACATCCTCATCAGATTGGAAGAAATAGGCATCACTGACCTAGCCTTACGCTGTATTAAATCTTTCCTGGTGGATACCATCTGGATCAAACCCTTCAAATCTACCCCAAGGGAATCCACCTGTGGAGTACCACAAGGATCCTCCCCATCTCTGCTGCTCTTCAACATATACCTGACTCCACTAATCAACCTCATTAAAAGACATGATCTAACATGCTTCAACTACTGTGACACACATCTACAAAGTACAAAACACACAAAGAAAAACACAAACCTGCAAGAATGCCGACAAGAACGCAATGGCTGGATGAACACAAACCACCTCATACTCCACCCTGACAAAACAGAAATCATGGTTGTATCCAAAAACAGCCTCTACATCCCATGGCCAACAGAACTATGAACAGCACCAACACCAACAGTAAAGAACATGGAAGTACTGATGGACAACGAACTAACATTTGAGCCGCAAGTAAATGCTATAATCATGAAAGACTTCTTCCTCCTGCGCACAGTAAAAAGGATCCTACCTTTCCTCTCCTTCATCCGCAAAACACTCACCATCATCGCACTCATGTCCAGAGTAGACTACGCCAACAGCCTATACCTAGGAATGCCAGAACGCCTACTAAAGAAACTCCAGCGTATCCAAAACGCAGCGGGCAGACTACTGCTCAAAATAACACGACGAGAACGCATTAGCTCAGCACTGAAAATACTACATTGTCAACCGATAAATCAGCGAATAAGGTGCAAAACAAGGTCCATAACGCACAGACCAATCCACAGCCAAGGAGCAGAGTTTCTAAAGAAGAAACTAACCATCTACCATCCAGCAAGACCACACGGATCAAGCTACAACATTCTTCTCGAACCAAAACCGTACAATAAAAGAACATTCGGAGGAGCATCTTTCTCGCACTTTGCTCCTAAAACATGGAATGCCCTACCAAAAAACATGCAAAATATGCAGGATAATCTGGAGTTCAGAAAATAACTAAAAACGTGGCTCTTCACCCCAGAATCAGAAGGGAACGAGTAGGAATCATTCATTATGGCAGAAACGGGAAGTCCATGGAGGGACCTATAATCCATTGCCTAACCATCCCCAACTGGTGGGCGTAGGGAGGACATTTTGGACCTCTCATGCGCACACCGCCAAGCTTGGAGGAATTCCACAGTAGGCAGGGACACCCCCGCCCTTCCACTAGAAGTCAAGGGAGCGACCTATAAACTTCCTAAGCATCTCAAACCCTGGGGGTGGGGGACATGCCTCCAAGATCCCTGTCCACATACCGCTACACATCTACGGCAGATAATTACCACACTACAATGTACCTACCTACTAGGAAGCCAAACAGTATCAAAGCACACGGGATGATCCTAGATGCTGACCACAGAAACCTAAGCAAAGGGGTAAAAAAATTAAAATATCTAACACAATACTACAACCTAATTTTTCTGCTAACTCTTCTCCTACAGAAACTTAGGAGGCACAGCAAACCACATGTACTTCACCACACTGTAACATACAAACAACACATAACCATGCACAACAGCACATGGGAATTGCACCGAAGCTCAGCGAACGGTGCAAACCGAACTGAAGCTGCCAACAAATCAGATCTCACTTTCCTATTCCCACTGCACCCTACTAACCACTCCCACAGCCTCCCTGTTTCACACCATCCTTTTTCACATCCGCCATAGAGCCAGGGGACCACTCCGGGTGGTGATAGTGCATGGTACAAGTAACCTTTAACATTAAAGGGTAAAAGGGGAATGGGGTTGAGGTGGGGGTGGTAGTGAAGGGGAAGAGGCGGAATATGGTGACCCCCCCCCACCCCCCAAAAAATTTTTTTTAAGCAATGTACATGAAGTAAATTGCAACAAAGTAACTTTGTTCATGGAAGGACATATGACTTTTCCTGGTAATCGAATGGAGATTTTCAAATGCCTTCTACTTTATTTGAATAATGTAAACTTAATTTAAATCTAAGTAGTAGGTGTGTGCTCTAAGCAATAATTCTGAAGAATTTCTTTTTTACTGGCTTGATTACCATTGTTCGTAATCTTACCAGTTGCTGGCAGCTCCCATCTTCTTCGTGGATGTTCCGCGATTTAGTTTTCAAATTGCCTTTCCTTTGGCTGTGGGACATTCAATGTATTCACTGTTAAATAATTCAAAATATATTTATTTTACAAATTTTCAGTAAGCAAGCTTTTTCAAATTGCTGTGAAAAGCCATTTGTGTGCAATTAATGCATATGGCTACTTGAAACATTATGTAGGCACTAAAGCAAAGCTATATTTACCTGCAGTGAATGCATACACTAAGTATATTAAATATATTAACCCCAATGTTTAAAATGTTTCTCCAGAATTGGATTGTTCATAGATTCACATGCTTGACTATTCCCTGTCATCAGACAGGGAATCCTCAGTAATTTAAAAACAAACATACATTTTTCACATAGGAATTATGCCTGAAAAGGCACTCCCTTATGTAGTCCCGCCACCACACCTTCGCCTTTTATGACCGTAACCAATGAGGTGGTAGGGCTTCAGCTCCACCCCAGGCTGCCATTTTCAGATTTATCACCACAGTCTGGAGACTAGGGAAATCCTTGTCGGCTCTGAGCTTTCTTATATCAAATTCTGGATCAGGGCACCGAAAAGGACCCAGTTTTCCTTTTCATAGGGCCCTTCAAAGAACAGTGGTAGAAACTGGGAGGCCCCTGAATCTGGCTCAGCAGTAAACAGAACTTCCCCAAAAAATATAGACCAGCAAGCTGTGACCCTGATTATCTTAGCAAGCACCCTACGCTTGAGTCTAGTGGTCCAAGCTGCAACTTCCACAAGACAATCAGCTTAGCCATCTATCGCCCCGGATAGAGATGATGATAAAGTGGATGCTTGGGCTTGCAGGGTGTTTACCTCGGGCAGTATGGCCCTTAAGTCCGCTAATGTTACCTGTACCCTGGCCAGGTTCAACCATACCCTTTGGGATTGTGTGTGGCGGCTGAACATATTCCAGAAGGCGAAGAAAGGGAAGGCTTTCTGAATATTGTTAAAGATGTCAAGGAGGCAATGGGAGAAGTGTCTACAATCAGGACTGGATACTGTTGCCTGCACCAGCAGATCCAGGGCTGCAAGCACAGTACTGTGCAGATTTGCGTGGCTGAGAAAGTCAGGGTTAGCACCAGGCTTGCAGGCCAGACTACTCAACATGCCTTTCGACAGCTCGGGGCTGTTTTGCAGTAAAGCTGATGAGAGCTTAGAGAAACTGCAGACCTCCAAGGCGGCTGCTAAGTCACTTGGCGCCTCTATGCGACCGCCTCAAAAAACGTATTCAGGCTCATCTTCCTGGAGAGGTCGTTCTTTTCGATATTACTCCTCATTTGGTAGAGGAAGAGGACAGGCCGAGCAGAAAGGTAAATGAAATTACCCTCGTGGTGGACGAGGAAGAGGTGCGAAATCAGCCTCAGTAGCGGCATCTTAACCATCAGCCGCTCCTGCAGCCGCCTACAAATCACTCTGAGACCATGTCACACAAGACCCCAGTGGGAGGCAGAATCTCTCAGCATCTGAACGAATGGTGAGGCATTACTTCAGATGCTTGGGCACTGGAAACAGTAGTTCAAGGTTACTGCCTTCCTTTCCTAAGAAGGCCTCGGAACCATCCACCAGGACCGAAACTCTGTCAAAATTCCAGATCCGCTCTTCGTTCAGGAGATTTTAACCCTGCTAAAGAACGAAGCAATAGAACATGTACCTGTAGCGAAGAGGAACAAGGGTTGGTACTGCGCTTTCTTTCTCACCCCAAAGAAGGACAGAGGATTGAGTCACATCTTGCTTGGACTTAAGAAACTTGAACAAGTTCCTCAGGAAGGACAAGTTCAAGATGGTATCCCTTTCTCAAATGCTTCAGGCTCTCCAGCTCCAAGACTGTTTGTTATCATTGGACCTTCAGGATGCTTACTTTCATGTGGCGATCCATCTCGAGCACAAAAAAGCAAATGAGGTTCGTGGCTGGCGGTTCTCACGATCAGTTTCGAGTTCTGCCGTTCGGGCTGACCTCCGCCCCAAAGGTTTTCACCAAACTGATGGTGGTTGTGGCAGCGAGTCTACGGAGAGGGGGGGCCTTCACGTTTACCCCTACCTGGCTGATCGGTTGATCAGGGCGTGTTTCCCCCCGAAAAAGCTCGGGAACATATCTAAATCACTTGCTACTCCCTGCACAGACTGGGCAACTCCGTAAATTACAAGGAGTCCCATATGGTACCATCCAAAGACTCCAGTTTATAGGAGCAGTACTGGATACTTCCATGGTGAAGGCCTTGCCTACCGAAGTGAGAGCTCATCACATTCTGCTGATGGTAACAAAGTTCCAGAATGCCCAGCATCTGCCGGCCTTCGATTTTCTGAGGTTGCTCAGTCTCATGGCATCCTGCATTTTTCTGGTGCCAGAGGCCAGACTCAGGATGAGATCCCTTCAATGGGCCATAAGGACTGGGTGGTACCAATTCTCAGGGAATATGTCGGATCGTCTGCAAGTTCCAAGCACAGTTGCTCAGGACCTTCTATGGTGGGCTTGCAACGACAATATCCTCAAAAGGGAATCTTTATGGCAGCCATGGCCGGAGAGAACCATAGTGACTGACGCCTCACTCATGGGGTGGGGCGCCCACACCAACGATCTGACAATCGGCGGTCGTTTGCTCTCCATCGGAGTCCAAACTACACATCTACCTGTTGGAGCTGAGGGCAATCAGACGAGTGCTGAAGGCCTTTCTTCCTTCTGTACAGAGAAAGAATGGCCTGATAGTACATGGCCACTGTGGTGTCAGTCATTATCTCAACGAGAGGTGGCGTAGGGTCACTACCACTTTGCAGAGAGGCAATGCAGTTCTGGTTCTGGGCAATACAAGAAGGAATCTCTGTCAGCAGTTCACCTAGCCGGAGAGCAGAACACTTCGGTGGATGCTCTGAGCAAGCAGAGCAGTCTCCCACGGGTGAGAATTAGCCCAGGAAGTCCTTCAAGAGATCTTCACCCTTTGGGGAACCCCGCAAGTGGATCTGTTCGCGACCGTTGCCAACCGGAAGTGCAAACTGTACTGCCCAAGGGAATTTCCTCTGAAAGGAGCTCTAGGAGACGTGTTTGTGGTGGACTGGGAGATTCCACTTCTGTATGCGTTTCGTCCAGTCCCCGTGTTTCCTGACGTTATCAGGAGGTTGAGAAAGTTAATGAAAACAATGATCCTAATTGCCCTGGATTGGGCCAGGAGGACGTGGTGCCCTCCAATACGTCTTCCACAAGAAGAGGGTCTTCTCTCGCAAGGGGAAGGTCAGGTTCTCCACCCAGAGGTCAAAGCACTAAACCTTCACTCATGGTTTGAGAGGTTGAGATATAAGGATTGGGACCTCCCGGATGACGTAATGGAGATTTTGCTTTCGGTCAGAAGGCCAGCAACTAAATCCTTGTACCGGTGTCGTTGGAATAAATTCAGTAACTGGTGCAGGCATAAGAATGTGGACCCTTTTCAATGTGGCACTCCTATGGTGCTTTCTTTTCTGCTACATTTGGCCAATCTGGGGCTCCAGGTTGGAACAATTAAAGGGATACCTGGCAGCGCGTTCTATTTTTAAGCGCTCCTTGGAAGAAGTTTCCTATTTCAAGATTCCATTGGGTATCCAATTTTTGAAAGGGCCCACTGTGTACCCTCCAGTACCATTTCATGTCCCTGCTTGGGATTTGAATCTTGTGTTGAAATTCCTGACTTGTATACCATTTTGAGCCTCTACATTCCTGTCCTTTAAGGCTCCTAACACTTAAACTGCCCTTCTTGTAGCTTTAACATCAGCTCGCAGGGTTAGTGAGTTACAGGCTCTCATGTAAACCTATGTATACTACCTTTCACAAAGACAAGGTGGTACTTAGAGTTAAACCTTCCTTCTTGCCGAAAGTAGTGTCTGACTTCCTTTGTCACAAAAAATAACACTCCCAACATTCTACCCTCCTCATTTGGGCAAAGAGACGCAGACTGGACCCAAAAAGGGCTCTGAATTTTTATATCTCTAGAATGTCAAAATTGTGCCAGGATGACCAACTTTTCGTGGGTTATACTGGTCATAAATTTAGATTAGCTGGATTACTTTGCATATTGTGGAATGTTGCAGGTTAACCGGGAAAGACCCGCCGGAAGGGCTTCGTGCCCATTCCACAAGGGGTATGGCGACTTCCGTGGCTCTTCAGAGGGGAGTCCCTGTAGGTGATATCTGTTCAGCTGCAACATGGGGGTCAATCTGTACTTTTGTTGAGCATTACTGCTTGGATGCCTCTTCTTCCCATGAGAGATTGTTTGCAAAAGCTGCACTTCATTCTATCCATGATTAAACTAAATAGTACTCCCACCTCCTAAATTACCACTGCTATGGCAGACTATTATAGATGAAGAATACGTATTCCTCATCGCCCCTCCATCATTCCCCGCTGTACAGTTTAAGTGATTTACTTTACATTCACAAAGAGCTTAGTCTGGGGCACGCCTGGATGATTAATAGTTTATACTGCTGGTGACGTCGACACGCTGCGGAGACTGTCGAGGGACATAGACGCCACAACCTCGTGCACAGCGCCCTCTGCCGAGAATTTTATTTTCCAAAGCAGCGAAGCTGGCGAGATATGAATATCATAGATGAGGAATACGTGGGAGGAACATCCAGTCGAAAGAACGTTACAGTTGGTAAGTAACTTGTTCTTCTGCTCAACACACCCTGCGTTTTGGAGCCCAGGGAGAGTCTTACATCTACAGTCGTCTAGGGAAGGCGCTGCACAAGGTTCCTTATGGCCATGCATGATTCAAATTTGAGATTCAATGAGCAGGAGCTAAAATCGGTTCCTGGGTGTATTGCTTCACCCAACTTCAGCTGCCTCTGAGAACTTTTTCGGCAGAGCCTGGTGTCGGTCGTTGAGTCACTACCCTGACGTCACCGGAGTATGTATGTTCCATTATGTTGAAAAGTGGTCGATGTGTACTAATTCTTCTTTATTAATCATCAATATGTATGTTTTTAAGGCACCAGTTTACCTGGGGGATCCAAAAGTCGCTCCTTGCAGCTCTTGGCTTCAAGCTAACCAGGCTCACCTAGGTTAGAGTAAGCAGGTGATTACCAGTTTTTCCTCTGCTAATATACCTTGGATGCCAGTCAAGGCTCTGTATATGGGACAGTCGTCCATTAAGCGTACAAAGACTGGCTATGAAGTGCCGTCAACACCCAGGCTATCCATGGGGGAATGCTCATCGTCAAACATAGCCTTGTCATCGGGAAAACTCCATCCACTCCACTACAGCTGTGTGGAAACACTGCCGTTCTACTACTTCTAACTAGTCCACAACGACTTCCACAGCGGACTAGACTTCTATGGATGGTACCTCGTTCATGCAAAAACCTTCATCTGATGACCGCTCATCTACGCAGGCTATTCCATCCACGGAGAACATTGAAGTAAAACCGCAGTCGACAGCCAAGGGTCAATTTCACAAGCTAGCAATACCTGGAACATCAGGACCCTGTATCAGCCTTTCTCACATTAAAGAAATGGTATAATTGCCTGATGGCATCCTCCATGAGGAATTCTCAGATGTTGAGAACATACCAGAGGCACAACAGTCACTAACCAAGGAGTACAGCCCAACTTGGCAGCAGAGGACACCTGAATCCTTCCAGCCAGCACGCACTGATGCAGTCCATTATGGATGAGTTTCAAAGAAGGCAAAGGGCACGCTTAGCAGCACTCGAGTCTCATGGACCGCCTACTACAGAACAGGAAGGACCTTCCAAAAGCAAAGTGTCTCCCCTCCTCCGAAATGGAGCATCTCGCCCAGAAGCAGGTCTTCACGAAGGAGCCAATCTCCACCACTGTGTCCTTTGTCTTGCGCCACCAGAGCCTCATCCATTCTCTTCAACAGATTGGCAGGATGATCTGTACAGACAGAACCCTGTGGACCACCCATACAGTGATTGCTCCAATCCAGACCCTCAAGACGAACCTGAGGGCGGAACTCCCTCAAGATTCACACACAACATGTAGATGAATGGGAAAAGCAACAAAGGTGGCACTCCCCCCGCCAGCGCCTCACCACTAGACTGTTAATTATTTTCTCACCATCATAGCGAAAGGGTCTGAGTTGTTCAACCTTCAGGTGTCCTGTGAAGAGATGCCGTCAAAAGCCACTGTTCACATGCCCAAGAGTTCGGACAGCAAGGCTCCTAAGGCCTCTCGAGCGCCCCTTGAGCAAAGAGTTCACCTCTACTCCAATCGGCACCGTCAAAGATGACAGAGGGTTTACAAACCGCAGGCTAAAAACGACTTTCAAGTCCATGAGTTTCATTTATGATGTGGAAGAGGAAACCCTGTTTTTGGTTTTGTGCTAGAATATGGCACTCCTGGTGTCTCCAGAGGAGCTCCTATCTGAAGGGCCCAAGAAGAAAGACCTTGTGGACACTTTTAAAGAGGCAGTGATTTTGAAACCTCCCCAGAAGTTGAATTGGGCGATACTTTCTCGAAGCACAGAAGCTCTGGGAGTGGGCTCTCAAACCCAGGGCTCACGTCCAGGCAGAGGAAAGCCAATGTCCTAGTGGAAAAATTAAACCAGGATTCCTTTCTTTCCATCTTTTCCTCAGGAGCGAGCAGGCAGGAGCCCGTCGTGACCCAGCCAGCACCAGAATACAACCTGCACCGATCCAGCACACACCCTGCACGACTGCACTGAGCCGCTGCAGGTGAGCATGGCCCGTGCACTATATGCCTGCCTCTCCCCATCTGGTCAAGGATCAAGAAACCCCGCACCCCCGGCCACTTTTGATTTATCTGCCGTCTATCCCGCGAGCCAGCCTGCCCCAAAAGGGCCGCTCAGTGATTTCACTCTCATTGTGTATACAAGTTGCCAGGCAACGCGTCTTATTAAGCCCGGCATACCCGCCGGAAGGCGGCCCTCTCGTGGGAAGGCCCACGAGAGGTAAGACCCTGTTTGCATGGGGTCGCGCGGAAGAAGCCCCCACCATCTGAATTAATCCGGTGAGCAATTACTCCGGTTGTTCCTACCTGATAACCATTATCCGCTGCACAGTGATCTGATGGTCCACTCACTTGGTAGGACGCTCCATTAAGAACAGTAACACTAACGATCCTATAAATGCTTGTTAACTCAGCGGCAGCCTCCCCATCGCCATCTGATGATTGTGACAGTAATATGAGTAATGTATTGTAATGAAAAGGTTACCCATATTGGTTTACAGCTGCTCCGTTTACCTACAATTGTTTATTGTGCAGCACTGCTCATAATTGGTCACTACTGCTCTGTATTGCATATGCATTGATTAATTAGTTCTGTGCCATATCAATCCGGCTACCAGATATACCTTACTACCACGCCATCTAGTGGCTGTGCCCCGCAACATCAATGCACTCTCCATATACCTTTCACCCCTATTTCACTGCCATACCCCTTTAAAAAGCTAATGTGCAACTCCCAACCATCACTCCACCTATCCCTTACACACCCCATAGCACCATGGGCTCACCCTCCTCCCCCCCCCCACCCCCGAACTTCACTTCACATCGGCTCCTTGCAACCTCATTCGCAGAAACTTTCTTAGGATACTGCACCTTCCATTACTTTGCTAACAACTCCAGTCACATCTCCCAAATAACGCGTCGCACTAACATACTCACAAACACTCAAAAGAATCTAAGCACCACCCCCCATGACAAGCCTAACCTTCCTCAAGACATTCCGCTACCCGCCACCATCAAACTTAATTATGCGCTCCTAAATGCTAGATCCCTCGTGGCGCATGCACTTGAGATAGCAGATCTCATTCTAGCCAACAACCTTGACTTACTGGCAATCACTCAAACCTGGCTACAACCAGCTGCTGGACCTGCCCTCATGCTTGTGGTTCCAAAAGACTACACCATTACCAAAGTTGACGGAACATCCAGCAAAGGGGGAGGAATTGCCTTCATTTCCAAAACCCATCTATGCCCAGAGAATTCACTCCTCCACTGTTCCATCTAGTGAACATTTATCTGTGAAATTGCCACTCTGCCCAAAGTACACTTCTGATTCACCTGATCTATAGACCAGCAGGCCCTACTTCCACATTTGAAGACCTTTCCAACCTACTTTTCCACAACACCAAACCTACTTATAAAATCCTACTACTAGGAGACCTGAATTTAGGGTACAAATACCCCCTATACTCTCATGCCTTAACTGTAGAAAAATCCCTACTTGAACTAGGCTTAAAGCAACACACGTCAGGACCCACCCACTGCAAAGGCAGAACCATCAACTGTGCCGCTAACTTAAACTGCAATCTGAACCTACGTTCAAACAACCCATGTGCCTGGTATGACCATCACAACATCCACTTCGAGTTGGACTCCTCCAATCACATCCCCCCTGTGATTACTCCATCTTCCCCAGCTTTGACTAGGAACAACAAGTCCATCACCATGGAGACCATCCGCCCACTCATCCAACCTTTAATCAACCCATCACATGCCACTGAACTTTATCCAGAAGGTCTAGTTAACATGTTCAACAAAAACCTACTACTAGAGCTAGACCAAATCGCCCCTATCAAAACTGGAAAAGCCAAACAACCCAATCACCTCAACAATTGGTTCACACCAGAACTAAAAGCATTGAGGAAATCTAAAAGATCTGCCAAAGCTATTTGGCCAATAAACCATCACCTCAAAATAAAGATCTTTTTAAGATAGTAGCTGCCACCTACAAAAAAGCTGTTCTCAAAACCAAAAGCGACACATTTAACAGCAGAATACAAAAACTAAATCCAATGTGAAAGAATTTTTCACCATTCTCAGAGAATTGGAAGCACCCATACCCCCCCAATCTACTTGTGTGAAAGATTCCACATGGTGTGCCAATATCCAAAAGGCACTATTAGACAAAATAGCCCTACTCCAAACCAAAATAGTCCAAGAGTCCTCCTAGCCACTAAAGATAAAAATAGCCTCAATCAAACACACCCACTGCATCCTAACAACTCTGATCTCTTTGAATTTGCCCTGGTTACCACTGCTCAGGTTGGAGCAATAATTGCCAGCCTCAAACCCTCAAAATGTCAAGGGGACATCTGTCCCGCATCCATCATCAAAGAAGGAGCCAAAGACTTTGCCCCCTTCATTACCACTCTCATTAACCCCTCCTTCGCCTCAGGCTCTGTACCCAAGAACCTCAGACCCTTGGATCAAACTGCTGATCAAAAAACCCACACCAGACCCAAGCATTCCCACTAACTACCGCCCCATCACCACCGTTCCTTTCCTGCTAAAAAACCTCGATAAAGCAGGCTACATTCAAATCCAGAACCACCTCGAAATGCACAACCTTCTACCTGAGTGAGCCAGATGCACAGAGAAGGATCACACATCGTCCAGTGAGCATGTTAGTGGATCAATGTTGTTCATCTTGACCCAGTGGCAGAGCCTGGTCCAATTGCTCCTGTATTGACTCCTGGTGGAGTCGCTTCATGCCCCTTGTATGATAGCCAGGTTGTCCTGTGATAAGTTTAGATGCTTAAGGGTGACCTGTTCAGCAACCAAGCTTTCCGGGCTAACTTCTGGGGAGCGGGGTGAACCATGGTGCCCCCCTGCTGGTTGAGTATGTGGGCTGGACCCAGCGGGAGGTGTACTGGAGGTCTTGCCAGCCACTATGGAGCTATCCAGTTGAGTGGAAGGCTCTGTTACTCCATGACCCTGCAGATGACCCTGTGAATCAGCAGAGTGGGTTTGGGGGGGGAACTCTTATGTGTTCATGTCATTCCACGTGATTTGCAACGCGTCCCCCACTGATCCCTTTCCTTGCCCCAGCCAGGAAGTGGACTGAGGGCAAAGTCCTGTTGTTGATAGTCACTACGGTGAGTAGCCATCCTACATCAAGGCCTTGTACTGTGCAGCAGCCAGGACAGAAGGCTCTGGCACAGGGCATTGTTTTACGTGTGTGAACGCAGGAGCAGGGTACGGCTGAGGCGGGAGGGGAATAAGCCAGCAGGACACAGATTCTTAAACCTTTCATTGTTTCGTATTGCTAGCACATGTAACTTAGAAAGAATGCGCCCTGCAAGGCCATAAGGGGGCCGATGGCTCCCTGCAAACAGTTATCCCACGAGAAGGAGGGCATGCGCCTCTAACCAAGCCCAAATTCGAAGCCATCAGGCCTTGCAAATTCTTAAAAATCCCACTAGACCTCCCGGTCGAGTTCTATGCTCGATCTAAGTGCACTTGCCCCCAAGGTTACTGGTGACAAAATATTTCCCAGTGCTTTTTGTAATATGTTGCATGTCGCAATAAGCACACTTCATATTTGTATTTTTCATTTACTGCAAACAGTTTGTTTGCAGTAAATGAAAACAGTCTCTAACATCTTCTTACTCTTCAGCAAGGTCGAGTATCATGCAAATGGTACTCCCAATGCTAGTGGGCTAGTAGATTTTGTGAGCCCTTGTTATATTGCCCAGATGCCCTCATCCCAAGACCCTAACATTCCAGGACATCAGCCAGTCCAAGAACCCGGACCATAAAACTGCTTGACCACCCATTTGTTATATAAGATCACTGTATAAGGTCTGTGGCCCCTCTGATTAGTGCTGCAAGGTGCCAGGGAGGGAAAGTAACCGATTTAACAGCAAGGTTGGGAAGACTTGGAATGGGGCTGATGCGTCTAGTATCGATCTGGGGTTTGCTGAGATAAGACAACTTCGAATGTAGCCTCTGTGGCCATGTCTGCAGTACCAGGTGCACATTAAACCATTGATGGGGCAGGCAACAAATTCTATCCTCCATTCGTAATTATCAAGACCAGCACCTGATTAAGTTGTAAGAGGAGCCCCACGTGGAAGAAGATGGACAAGAAAAACTGGGACCTATGACCTGGCATCCCATATGGAGAAGGCCGCCTATGTATAGGGTCATGCCAACCAGCTCCGTGGATTTGTGTTGATCTTTATTTTGAAATTGTTTGAAACTATTCAACCTACAAAATGTTAAAACGCACATTAAAAAAAGAAAGAACAGAGGAAGTATAAATACAAAAGGGAAATCGATTAATACAATGTCTAAATTTTGGTAGAATAAAAAAAATCAGTTCTCTGTACAAATACATAATTATATAGCGATTTTATTCTACAGTCCTTTACAATTTTCTTCAACTTCAATAAGTATTACAGCCACTTCTAAAAACAAATTCATTTCATAGTGTAAATTAGAAAGTAGTAGACTATTTCGAAGGATCTCACTATTCCAGCCATGAGAAGCATCTTCAATGCTGCTATAGTTAAGTGTTTCCTCTTACCCTGATCAAACTTGTGAATAACATATTGTTCACACAATGTGCATTCCAGACCAATCGATTTGGTCCCTTCCCTGCGTGTGGAGTGCTTCACATTCAACCAAAATGTGCTGTTGGGTCTGCAGAGTACTAAAAAGGCCCACACAGGTGACAGTTGCCAGCTACCTCTACCTCTTTACCTTACATTTTGAACCACCTTAATCTCGCCCGTTAACAGATTTAAACGTAATCTGAGAATTTCCTCTCGCCACTGTCCATTGGGTAATCATCTCAGATACAACGGAACACATCCCAATGGTATTGGAACATTCGGGACAGGCTTATACAGTTTATACTTGCTTACTTTATCTGAGGTATTACACTGGTTAGGTGCTCACAGCATCAACTTGGCCTTACCAAGTGCAGCATCCAGATCATTATACAGTCGTTCCACCTGAACAGGTAAGCCTAGAATTGGGGCTGAATTTGTGATAAAGTGCAGCAATTGGCAGACAGTTTGGTAATGCCATCACCTTCCTCCAAATAATGCCCTCAATTTATTCCCCATTCAAGTTCCCAGAAAATCTGCGCTATTACTGTCCCGTACATGTGCTGCAAGCACCTTCATGGTGTAGAAATTGAAAACTGGTGCAAGAATTTACATACTCCTGCGTTACGTCCCTTTTCCTCCATACTTGTGGGACATTCCGTCCATCAGAACGGGACCGGAGCACTTTTCAAAAGCATCTAAAAATTATCGTGATCACAGCCCTGCCTTCCTGAGCTCCACCCTGCGTATTGCCCTTCAGTCCTTTTCTCCGTGCGCTCGGGGTCGGACGCACTAGCATCACAGGGAATTTTTCTTTTTCTTCCCTTGCCCTTCATTCCTGCTCCGGTTCTACAGTCCTCTCTTCTGTCTATGCTGGAGTGTCTGGGATTCGTGTCCTGTTCGTTTCCCGAGGGAGTTTCCCCACTATCTTTGCCTGGAGTGCCTATGCCCGGAACACCGTTGGGACATGTGCTTCTACTGCGACTCCCTCTCCACCTGACCAGCGACTCCCTTCCTCCTACCCGACAAGCCGATGGAGTGCCCCTCTCCGTTCGGGCACTCCATCGGCTTGTCGGGTAGGAGGAAGCGTTTCAACGCATTCCTCCGCCTCCCTTACAGGTCTTCATTGATGAAAAAGGAGAAAGCCCGTAAATGAGTTCCTTTTCAGTGCACCCGGGGGGGGGTGGGGGGGGCGGCGCGGTGGTGGGTGTCCTTCCCAGTGAGGTGTCCCGCAAGGGATCTAACCGGCGCATCCTCCAAGAACCCCTGTAAGATGGCTGCCAAGACTGGATCAACATCCGAGGATCTCTACCTTGGGGGCTAAAGTTTGCCCCAGTTCTTTTGGTGCCTTTTTCACCGGGGTCAGCCCCGAGGTTTCCACTCTTGGAACTAAGTGTACCGAGTCTCAGCTCGAGGTCCCCATCAAGGTGACTATACGTACTGGGGAAACCCCCAAGGTTTCCTTTCTTGGAGCCATTTCTAAAACCAGCAAGATTGAGAGGCCTCCTGCGAAGGCCCTGGCTTTGAGGTGTGACTCCAAGCCTCCCCACACGCAGACTTGTGGTGGAACCAATCCTGCTGAGGGGGCACAGAAGCTGGTCTTGCATCTGTCGAGGCTCACTTTGTCGGAGCTAATTTACCAGCGAGACCCTAAGGTGTCCCAGAAACAACCTATATCTGCCAGCACCTGCTCTGCCGAGGTTTTCTGTCACAAGGCTAAGATGGCACATAAGACCCCTGATTCCCCTGCGGCCACCACTGCCTCACCTGTCACACAGTTCACCTCCGGCGTTGACAACATGACGGTCCAACCCGGCGTTCCCCAGCAGCCATTTTGACTACCTCATACACCAATGATCACCACGGTTTGTGCTGTTGAGCCTGTTTTTGGGGTAGAGCAGCCTTTTCCACGTTTCGTAGACTGTAAGGACCCATTCCGCCCTCCAATGGATTGGCCTGCACAGGCTCCGCTGCTGCAAAAAGCCTTGTTCCCTCCTGCGTCCGTGCCTTTGTTCTATGTGTATCCAGCTGGTGGAGGACCATCCTGGCAACCATCCTCTCTGCATTCCTAGGGATATGCTTCTTCAGAACGGCTTCTGCCCATTCCAGCGCCCAGGCCCTTATCCGAGGATGCATTTTTTTTGGGAAGTTTCAGATGCTCGTGCATTCTGAACCCATGAAGCCAAGGATTTATTTATCCTAAGTTGCCTGATCCGACCCCTGTTCCAGCAGTTCCTATGCTAATTTGGGTTACACCACCTCCTCCACCTCTTCCAGTGGGCCTCCTCCCCCACTTCCTCCTCTTTCCCCCATGGAAAAGACTCTGGTGGCTCTGCCAAACACCATTTTAGGACCTGAGGCGCCACGTGCAGCGGACCAGTCATCTGCTCCCTCTTCGCTGGATGAGGATGAGGGGGATCAGGATGGCGACGACAGGCCCTGCTCTGTTCGAGCGTTACATGACTGGGTGTTGGATATGATGGTGCTAGACATTCCAATACCCGAGCCCCCAGCTCCACAGGAGTGGGTACTTTCTGGAGCCTTCACCTTGTCCGCACAGGAGCGCACAGGGCTGTTCCTTCTGAAGGACGTCCTGGCTGAGGCCCGTAAGGTATTGGGGGGGGGGGGACCTCATACCGGGCAGCACCTGAACAGAAAAATAAACGCTTGCTACAAGCTTCATGCGTCTGCACAGAGATCCTTGTCTTCGTGTCCGCTCCCTTTGTTGACGGTGGTGGCAGCAGCCACGCTCCAGTTAAAACTGGCCTCTACATCTTCTACTGCATCGTCGCAGATTCTTTCCAAGGAGGACAAACTTTTGGACACCATTGGGGGGGAAAAAGCGTTTTCCAATTCATCTCTTCAGGTTATGTATGAGCGATTACCTGACGGCCGGTACCAGTGCATCATACCAGTGTAATTGCCCATACATAAGGGTAGCTTACCTGACACCAGAGTTCTGGCACAGGATCTACTGGAGGCTGCGGCACACCACATAGACACTTTGGCTCGGGGCCTTATGGTCTGAGTCGACATATCCCACCAGGCATGGCTCCATGCTCCGACGTCTTCAAGGGAAGTCCAGGACAAGGTGCTTGACCTCCATTTTGAGGGTAAGGAACTGTTACACGCCTCCACGGATAAGGAACTTTGTCAGTCCTAGCGAAGACTCCTGCAAAGACACCTTACACTCGGAGGTCGGAGTCTCAGACAAGGTCCTTCTCTGGCTTCAGAGGGTTTCAGTACTGCCGTGCACACTGCTCTGATGCTCCGAATGGCGGGCCCCGCCGTAAACTGCAATGGCAGGGTGGCTGGTTTTTCTCTCGGCCAGCACCCTCCTCCTCAGCAACGGGTGGTCTCTCAGCCGATAAATCGACTAAATGATATTTTCAATCGGTCGCATGAGACTCTGGTGGGAAGATGGATGTCGTCTCCTCTGGAGGTGTGGCAGACCCATCACCGAAGACAGATGGGTTTGGTCAGTCGCTCGGGACGGCTTTCACTTGTCCGTCCCCCCACCCTCCACTCCAGCAGACTGGGGTCACCCTCCCTCAGAGCCAAGGTGCAGAAGTTTCTAGACCTCCGAGCAGTGGAACCTGTTCCTCTCGGGGAGCAGGGGGGGGGGGTGGATGGATTTACTCCTGTCTGGTTCACTGTGCCCAAAACCAACCAGGCTGGCCTGCGAACTATACTCGACCTTTCCAAGTTCAATTTCTTCCAACCCCAACAGAGATTCAAGATGATTACGCCCTGCCAGATAAAGTTTTCTCTACGGGAAGGGCGAGCGTGGTGGATCTTCAGATTGCATACATGCATATTCTGATAATGGAGTCTTCATCAAAAATATCTGCGGTTCTCCGTCGGAACGGATCAATTCCAGTATTGTATGCTTCTGTTTGGTCTCAGCTCAGCACCGCATGTCTTTACAAAGAAGAAAGCCCGTCTTTTGAACATGGCCTTTCATGGCGTGCATTTGTTTGGCAGCAAGGCTGACGAGAGCCTTGATAGGTTGCAGACCTCAAAAGCTGCGCCAAAATCTTTAAGCGCAGCTGTGCGTCAGCCTCCGGCTTTTCGTCCTACAGCAGTGGAGAGGAGGCTCTTTTCATTACTACTCCTCCTTTGGTAGGATGAGGGATCGCCAGTCAAAGGGGTCAGCGAAAAAGTACCCGTGGTGGTCACGTAAATTGAGGTGCCAAAGCAGCTTAGGCAGCTGCCTCTTTGCCTTCAGGCGCTGCTGCGGCCGCTGCCAAACAGTCATGAGGCCATGTCCCATGGTTCGCCGGTAGGGGGCGGACTGTCTCAGCATCTCGAAGAATGGCGAGCCATTTCTTCGGATGCGTGGGTTCTGGATACCATAGCTCACAGCTACTGCCTTCTCTTTCTAAAGCGGCCTCACGACAAACCACTCTTTGAAGCTTCCGGATCTGCTCCTTGTGCAGGAACATCTTGGCCCTGCTAGAGAAAGGAGCTATAGAACTGGTGCCTTCAGCAGAGAGGAACAAGGGTTGCTTTTCCCCTTATTTTTTGATCCCAAAGAAAGACTGGGGATTGAGACCCAACCTGGACTTGCGTTTGTTGAACAAAGGTCCTGCAACTTCAGGATTGGTTGGTGTGTCTGGACCTACAGGATGCTTACTTTCATGTGCCGATTCATCCCAAGCACAGAAACTACCTGAGGTTTGCAGCTGGCTACTCGCACTTTCAGTTTCGGGTCCTGCCATTCGGATTGACCTCGGCCCCAAGGGTCTTCACCAAGCTAATACTGGTGGTGGCGGCAGCGTACCTCAGGTGAAGGGGGCAGGGGGTAATCACGTCTACCCCTACCTGGACTGGTTGATCCGGGCGTGCTCTCCAGAGCAAGCGTTGGATCACCTCAGTCTCACCTACTGCTCAATCTACAGGCTGGGCTTCTTCCTCAATTTCAAGAAGTCGCATCTGACAACTTCCCAACAGCTCCAGTACATTGGGGCTGTGTTAGACACGTCCTTGGGGAAGTGCTCACCTTCGAAGGTAAGGGCTCATCACATTGTGGAGATGGTGGACAAGTTTCAACATGCCCAGAGTCTCCCGGCTTTCGAATTCTTAAGGTTGCTCGGCCTCATGGCATCCTGCATTTGTCTGGTGCCTTAGGCCAGGCTGAGGATGAGATCCCTGCAATGGGTCCTCAAGATGCAGTGATCGCAGTTCTCAGGCAAGATGTTGGATCCCGTTCAGATTCCAATTTGTCTCCCAGGATCATCTTTGGCAAGCCAACGAAGGGAACCTGATGAAGGGGGAGCCGTTTTGGCAACCATGGCCGGAGGTGACTGTAGTGACGGATGCTTCCCTCACAGGATGAAGCGCTCTTGCCGACGACTTGACCGCCAGCGGTTGTTGGTCTCTGTCGAAGTCCAAACTCCACATCAGTCTATTAGAGCTGAGGGCCATGAGGCTAGCCCTGAAGGCGTTTCTGCAGTCTGTGCGGGGGAATACTGTCCTGATCATGACGGACAACACAGTGGCCATGCATTACCTCAACAAAAGAGGGGTTAGGGGTCACTCCCGTTGTGCGGAGAGGCAATGCACCTCTGGTTCTGGGCAATCCAGCAGGGCATTTCGCTCTCAGCGTTTCATCTGGCCGGAGACGAAAATGCGGCAGCGGACGCTCTGAGCAGGCAGAGCACGATCTCTCACAAGTGCGAATTTGCTCAGGAAGCCCGTCTGGAGATCTTCGCCCTTTGAGAAACCCCACAAGTGGATCTCTTCACCAACAGTGTCAACCGGCAGTGCGAGAGATTCTGCTCAATGGAATTTCCTTCGAGAGGAGCCTTAGGAGACGCATTCATAGTGGAAGGGTCATTCCCACTGCTGTACGAGTTTCTTCCAGTCCCCGTCATTCCTCAAGTTCTACGGCGGTTCGGATCCCACATGATCCTCATTGCTCTGGATTGGGCCAGGAGAGCGTGGTACTCGAACCTTGTAGAAATGTCCATCTGCCCTCCACGCTGTCTTCCCTACCGAGAGGAGCTGCTCTTGCGAGAAGGGAGTCGGGTTCTCCCTCCAGAGGTCGGAACTCTCAACCTTCACGCTTGATATCTGAAAGGTTGAGGTTTAAGGATTGGGACCTCCCGGATGATGTGATGGAGGTGTTGCTTTCGGCCAGAAGGCTAGCAACAAAGTCCCTGTACCGTTGCCATAAGTTTTGCGACTGGTGCAGGGGACAAAATGTTGATCCTTTTCAGTGTTCCATTCCTATGCTTTTGTCTTTCTTGCTTTCTTTGGCCCACAGGGGCTTCAGGTAGGTACCATTTAAAGGTTACCTGCCGGTGCTGTCTGTATTTAAGCGTCGTTCTGAAGAATGTTCTTACTTTAAGATTCCTTTGATTTGTCAATTTCTTAAAGGACTGACTAATGTATTCCTGCCGTCTCCTTTCCAGGTGCCGGTTTGGGACTTGAATTTGGTTTTGAAGTTTCTAATGGGTGCTCCGTTTGAACCTTGCACTCTTGTCCTTTGAGTTTGTCTTTCAAGACTGTGTTCTTGATTGCGGTCACTTCCTCTCGCAGAGTGAGTGAATTGCAAGCAATTTCATCTAAGCCACCCTTTACTGTGTTCCACAAGGAGAGGGTTCTACTTGGGGGACGTCCTTCCTTTCTACCTAAGGTAGTATCTGATTTTCATTTGGTCCAGAAAGTGGTTCGTTCTTCCTTCTATCCGCCTCCTCATCCTGGTAAGGAACAGCAGCGGCTCCATATATTGGATCTTAGGAGAGCTCTGAGCTTCTATATTTCTAGGATGTCCAGGGTCAGAGTGCACGATCAACACTTTGTGGGGTATGCTGGTCACCGATTGGGCCAGGCTGTGTCAAAACAGACCTTGTCCAGGTGGATTATCATTTCTGAATGTTAACGTTTGGCGGGCAAGGACCCTGCAGAAGTGTTGCAAGCTCGTTCCACTAGGCGTGTGGCCACTTCCACGGCCCCACAACGGGGAGTTCCTATAAGAAACATTTCTGATGCAGCCACATGGGCTTCTATCCACTACTTTGTTAAACATTACTCCCTGGATACACTCAATGGTCAGGATATGGCGTTTGGTAAGGTGGTGCTTTACTCTGCCATTGGGTACTCTACATTCATTTCCCTCCGTTTCCTGGTGCTGCTTTGGGAGTCTGTCAAAGATGTGGAATACGTTGGAGGACACAATCCATTCGAAGAACAAGTTACTTACCAACTGGTAATGTTTTTTCGATTGGATGTTCCTCCAATGTATTCCACATCACCCTCCCAGCCTGCCCCACGATTGCAGCTTACGTTTCCGCAAGGTTATGTGCAGTCAAGCAGGCATTGGATATGTGCTGGTCACACGTTATGGTGGAAAAAACATAAACTGAGGCTACGGGTGCCGTGCGTCCTATTTATAACATCCAGTGACGTCGCCCTCGACAAAGGCCTTCGAGGATCATCGACACGACGCTGGACGACCTCCGACAAAGTTTCCAAAGTACAAAGCTGTGGACATTACATGTCAAAGATGTGGAATACGTTGGAGGAACATCCAATCGAAAGAACGTTACCAGTTGGTAAGTAACTTTTTCTTCTTGTGCTATTTGTTGTGCGCTACATTAAACAGTTTGGGTTTCCTAATAGTTTATTTCTGGCTTGCTATCAAAAGTATAAATGCTGCCCTATTGCAGCATGTTATTGTGATTTCTAGATTAACCAAAGAGTTGGAGGTGGAAAGAGTACAAGGCCACACCCATCTCAGGAACAGTTTGCACTATATGTGGAGCCTGTATTAAAAATAAATTTAAAAAAGCCCTCCAAATACAAATGTTTTATTCCATTTCACACCCTAACTTTGATGTTAAGGTTGCAGTGTTGGCAGGTTTAGCCTGGTTTTAATCGGATTTTCTAAAAAAAGTGATCATGCTTTGGCCTGCATGTGCAGTATACAATTAATGCGGCTTTCATTTAACTCGCAAGAATAAGATTACTTTTGTGTCAGTGGCCTTTAAACCCCAACTGTGTTAAGTGCTCACCAATTACCAACCGCTACTCTATACTCTGTAGAGGTCAAATAACGTCTACCACTCTTTAGTTGAACTGATCAGTATGTTGAATATTCTTGTTCAAGTATCAGTACCTCTGATTTCATCAAGGAACTATTGGTGCCCATTGACAGACTTTCCAACATCGTCCTATTTTCAAAATTGTTATTGGGTGCAAGTATTGTAGATTACAAAGTGTGTCCACTTGTCATACCGCCGAGTTCCTGGCGTCTATGGAGCCGCTGGCGACGCGGAACCTAGCTTCGTTCGCTTCGGCCACGCCCCCTTTTTCCTGGTTCCCTTTTTCTGATTCTGATTGGCTAGACGCTCCGCGGCCCGGTGTTTTAACCAGCCACTTCCGGGTCACGGACGCGTTGCAACGCTTCCGGTTTCGTCCGTAGGCTGAGTTGCTTGCTTCCTGTGGCTTCGTGCTGCGCTCTCGCTTGCTGCGGGTCGGGTCCTCGTACCCTGCCTGAACCTTTCTGTTATTCTTCCCGCTGGACCTGTCTGCCCTTCCTTTTCTCTTTTGGTTCGCAGTAATTCTCCCGTGCCCTCCTTCCATCTTGCTTCCCCTCCCACCTTCCCATCTTCACTTACCGCATTTTTCCTTTTCCTGTCTGTTACACTCTCCGCTCTTCCTTCGCCTACCTTCAGTATTGCTTCTGTGACCTCCCGTGTACCAGACTCCGGCCTGTTCCCCTGGACTGCCTTTGCTTGCTGCATTAGTACTTCCTCACTTAGCCTGTGTACCAGTTCCTCGGACCTCTTAATGGACTGCTTGTGTTTCTGAGTCCTCACTCCACGTGTTGTCTCCAACCACTTCTACCAGATCTTACCTTATAAGTACTCCTGGTTCCACGTCTACAAGACACCCTACGATACTACAGGGGTTTTTTGTGCCTAAGGCTTTTTCCCCTCTTGGTCGATCCCGGGGGTGGGCCCCCTGGTTTCCCTTCTTGGGGAGCACGGTGGCTTCCTTCCGGGGTCGTCCCTATCTTCATAAAAAAAAGGTGTCTACTCGAAGAAAAGAAAAGAAGGGTTCTTGGAAGGAAGAAGAAGGTGAGGAGTCGGGGGAGGGGGAGATTTCAGAAGCTACACTTTCGGACGAAGATATCACCGACCCCGGTGACAGTTTGCAACGCCAAAAAGAGATGGCCACCCCACAGCAAGTACAAGAACTCGTAGCCGCTGTACAAAGTCTAAGTCTAGAGATGCAGAACCTTAAGACAGCTAACGCCACCCTTCAACAGCGTATGACGGACAGAGAAAGACCTTTAGCCGATTTACCTCCACTTCCCCTAGTATCAGGGAAGTTCGATGGATCCCCAAAGAAGGTTAAAGAATTTCTGGACGCATGCAATCTTCATTTTACCTTTCGCCCTCAGACCTTCGCCTCAGATCACGCCAAGGTGGGGTTTATGATCACCCACATGATCGGAAATGCCCTGGCTTGGGCTACCCCTCTAGTAAACCAGTCAGACCCGGTTTTACAGGACTACGATGCCTTTAAGGCCCTGATTCAACAAACCTTTTTGCGAACAGAGAGTACATACTTGGCCTCGGAGGACCTCCTTGACATCCGTCAAGGGAATTCTGATTTACTGACATACATTACTACTTTCAAACAGGTGGCTGCAGAGGCAGGTTGGCAGGAACAGGCTCAGTATGCCATATTTCGGCGAGGTTTAAGGGAGGAATTGAAGGACGAACTTGCCCGAATAGAAAGACCGGTGTCTTTCGCCGAACTTCTGACAGCTACCCTCCGAATTGACTTCAGGATGACGGAAAGACGTCAAGAAAAGAGGAAGACCAGGCTAAGCGTACCCCCTCCCGTGGAAACTCCTACACCAGCATCTATACCCTTTCAACGGACAACTAAAGAAGAACCCATGCAGATTGGAACCACCAGAGCCCCACTGACACCGGAAGAAAGGAAACGGCGCAGGGAGGGTTCCTTGTGCATGTACTGTGGATCTTCATTACATTTATTAAGAGATTGTCCGGAAGTACCACCCAGAAGATCGGGAAACGCTCGCCCTCGGTAAACATTGGGACGCATTACCGAGGGGCTGCTTTTAGTCCCTACGCACCACTTTCTGTATCCTCTACAGAAACATCGGAGGACTCCCGGTTGATGGTGCTCACAGTTTCTCTCAGAGTAGGCCCCAAAGAAGTAACCGCTTTAGCACTACTCGACTGTGGAGCAGCAGGAAACTTCATGGATACCCATTGGGCAGAACGACATGGAGTCAAGAGAATAGCCAAAAACGAAGATCAAAAGGTGGAAGGAGTTGATGGCGAACCTTTGAGCTCGGGTTTGATCACTCATACCACAAAAGCACTTACTTTATCCATCCAACAACACACCGAAAGTATCACATTCGATATCATCAGAGCTGCTCACTTCCCTCTTATCCTGGGTATCTGTTGGTTACGCAGACACAACCCCTGTATTGACTGGTCTAGAAACCTACTTAGCTTTCAGTCCCCACTATGCAAATCGGAATGTTTGCCAGAACCAAGATTCGAGACCGTCAAGACCACTAATAGCTGCGAAGTCAAAACGGTGCACTGTCTTCCCCACTACCTGAAGGAGTTCAATGAAGTGGCAACTGAAAAGATACCCGTAGAGCTCCCTCCTCACCGGCCTGAAGACTGTTGCATCGATCTCACCCCAGGTGCATTGGTACCCTTCGGTAGGATGTTTCCGCTATCATTAGAAGAAAAACAATACCTCCGAAAGTACCTGGACAGCAACATGGAGAACGGGCTAATCAGGCCTTCCAAGTCCCCTGCAGGGGCATCACTGTTCTTCATCTCAAAAAAGGATTCTAAGGAGTTGAGGCCGTGTATAGACTATCGCGGCCTAAACAAGGTTACCATAAAGGACCGGTATCCTATGCCATTGATAACCGATATCCTACAAGCTGTACAGGGTGCTACCATCTTTACCAAACTCGACCTGAAAAATGCGTATCACTTACTCCGGGTGCAGAAAGGAGATGAATGGAAGACAGCATTCCGGACTCCTTTTGGACTTTTTGAATACCAGGTAATGCCGTTCGGATTGGTTAATGCCCCGTCGGTATTCCAACGATTTATGGACAGACTATTCTCAGATCTCCTGTGCCAAACCACATTGGTTTATTTAGATGACATACTGATATACTCTCGTACACCTGAAGACCATGTGGAACATGTTAGGGAAGTATTCAGAAGACTACAGAGAAACCAGTTGTCGGTTAAACTCACCAAATGTGTGTTTTCAGCCTCCTCCATTCCTTATTTAGGATACATTCTGTCAGACCACGGAATCTCCATGGATCCAAATAAGGTGTCTTCCATCCTTGAATGGCCCTCACCCACCTCAGTCAAAGAGATACAAAAATTCCTGGGGTTAGCAAACTTCTACCGGAGATTCATCCCAAATTTCTCTCAAAAGATATTACCCATCACTTCGCTATTAAAGAAATCTGCTACTCCATTTAAATGGACAACGGAGGCAGAAGACAGCTTTGGTACTCTTAAAGAAGCCTTCTGTTCAGCACCCATTTTACAACAACCAAACCAACATCTACCCTTCATTTTAGAGACGGACGCTTCTTCAGCCGCAATAGGGGCTGTGCTTCTTCAAGAAATCCAGGGTACAGAACATCCGGTGGCTTATTTCTCGAAGACCCTAAACTCCAGCCAAAGGAACTACTCGGTTATTGAGCGAGAACTTCTAGCCATGAAAGCGGCCTGTGTAGAATGGCGTCATCTACTTCAAGGAGGAAGGTTCCCGTTCACCATAAGGACTGATCATAAGAACTTACAGGTTCTCAAACAGTTCGAGTGTTACAATACTCGACAGGCCCGATGGGCTCACTTCTTCGCCCAATTCGAATTCAGCATAACTTACATCCCGGGAAAAAATAATGTTGTAGCAGACTCTCTTTCCCGCCGGTGTGATTACCTGTCAGAGTCAGAGACAAATCTTGAACGGATGTTTCCCCAGTCCAGGACTATCGGAATAATTTCTAAATTCCTTCAACAGGTACAGGAGGATTCTGGAGGTCGTTTTGAAATTGAAAAACACTCTAAAGATCTGGCCTATGAAATCAGGAACGGTCTTTACCTAGTAGGAGGAAAACTTTATCTACCCACTCCGGCTTTTCGAAAAACCGCACTGGTCTGGTGTCATGACTCTAAACTAGGAGGACACAGGGGTGTGGCTGGTACTCATGACTATCTGCAAAGACATTTCTATTGGCCTACAATGAGAAAGGATGTAGAGCAGTACGTTCAGTCATGCATCATCTGTCTGAGGAGTAAATCATCCCGAAAAAGACCAATTGGTCTACTGGAACCTAATGCTGTACCCAAGGGTCCCTGGAGCACAATTTCAACTGATTTCATAGTGGATTTACCTCCGTCTGAAGGATGCACCTGTGTCATGGTAGTAGTGGATTCATTTACCAAATTGGCTCACTTCTCCCCATTACCTGGCGTCCCTACGGCAGCCAAGATGGCGGAAGTGTTTCTCCAAGACATATTCCGGTTACACGGTCTACCTAACAAGATTATTTCAGACCGGGGTAGTCAGTACACCTCCCAGTTCTGGAAGGCCCTGTGTAGCAGACTAGGTATTGAAAGAGCTCTCACCTCTGGATTCCATCCACAATCCAATGGGCAAACTGAACGCTTGAACGGAACCCTGGAGCAGTACTTAAGATGCTTTATCAACAACCAACAAGACAACTGGTGCACTCTACTCCCTCTAGCTGAATTCTCTTATAATAACTCCACACATGCAGCTCTGGGGTTCAGCCCTTTTTTTGGTACTTATGGTTTTCACCCGCGCTCCATTCTTCCTGTCTCTGGCCTTTCTACTAACGTACCTTCAGTAGATTCTTCACTCTCCCTCCTTAGAGAGACACACAAGAAGGTAGAAGAAGGCCTTAAGTCAGCCCAAGCCCGATATTGCATTCAAGCCAATAAACATCGTAGGCCTGTACCAGGATGGGATGTGGGTACCCAAGTTATGCTCTCCACTAGATATTTACCTCGTTGGGTACATCCCTCCAAGTTATCTCCAAAATATCTAGGGCCATATGAGATCATACAGAAAATCAATCCTGTGGCTTTTCGCCTAAGACTACCCAATAACCTAAAAAGGGTACACCCTGTTTTCCATGCTTCCCAACTTAAGTCATTTCATGCTGATACATGGGCACGACAGGTTAGACAGACTCCTATTCCCCAGGGTTCCACTCGAGCTGAATATGAGGTCGCCCAACTCTGTGACTCCAGGTATCATAAGGGCAGGCTGGAATATTTGGTTAAGTGGAAAGGCTACCCTTCTTCAGAAAACTCTTGGGAACCCATCACACACATTAATGCTCCTGTCCTACTTCGCAAATACCATTTTTTCCATCCAGGGAAACCCGGAGGAGGAGCGTATAGGAGGGGGCATACTGTCATACCGCCGAGTTCCTGGCGTCTATGGAGCCGCTGGCGACGCGGAACCTAGCTTCGTTCGCTTCGGCCACGCCCCCTTTTTCCTGGTTCCCTTTTTCTGATTCTGATTGGCTAGACGCTCCGCGGCCCGGTGTTTTAACCAGCCACTTCCGGGTCACGGACGCGTTGCAACGCTTCCGGTTTCGTCCGTAGGCTGAGTTGCTTGCTTCCTGTGGCTTCGTGCTGCGCTCTCGCTTGCTGCGGGTCGGGTCCTCGTACCCTGCCTGAACCTTTCTGTTATTCTTCCCGCTGGACCTGTCTGCCCTTCCTTTTCTCTTTTGGTTCGCAGTAATTCTCCCGTGCCCTCCTTCCATCTTGCTTCCCCTCCCACCTTCCCATCTTCACTTACCGCATTTTTCCTTTTCCTGTCTGTTACACTCTCCGCTCTTCCTTCGCCTACCTTCAGTATTGCTTCTGTGACCTCCCGTGTACCAGACTCCGGCCTGTTCCCCTGGACTGCCTTTGCTTGCTGCATTAGTACTTCCTCACTTAGCCTGTGTACCAGTTCCTCGGACCTCTTAATGGACTGCTTGTGTTTCTGAGTCCTCACTCCACGTGTTGTCTCCAACCACTTCTACCAGATCTTACCTTATAAGTACTCCTGGTTCCACGTCTACAAGACACCCTACGATACTACAGGGGTTTTTTGTGCCTAAGGCTTTTTCCCCTCTTGGTCGATCCCGGGGGTGGGCCCCCTGGTTTCCCTTCTTGGGGAGCACGGTGGCTTCCTTCCGGGGTCGTCCCTATCTTCATAAAAAAAAGGTGTCTACTCGAAGAAAAGAAAAGAAGGGTTCTTGGAAGGAAGAAGAAGGTGAGGAGTCGGGGGAGGGGGAGATTTCAGAAGCTACACTTTCGGACGAAGATATCACCGACCCCGGTGACACCACTAGACAACACTATAATATATAACCATGCTATTTCAAAGGAACTGATATAATACCTAGTTTAAATATAAGAACTCTAGATACTTACAATTTGCCAGAAACCTGGTCTCTTTGATGATGTTTGAAGGGGTTTAAACACAGTGGTACTTAGCAGGCCTAACTGGCATAACGTTTTCAGAATTAAAACAAAATGAATCATCTCCACAAAAGTCGTCTTTGAATGTTTTCAGGTCAGTTATTTTCTCCAAGCTCAAACTAGGCAAATATGGAACGACGTTTTTGTAGTTTTTTTCACTGGAGAATTGTGTAGCATTATAATGCTGGACTGCCCTTGTGTGTGAGACCAGGCTCAAATGTAAATCGCTGTTGCTCCTCAGAAATGTAAAGTGAGCAAAACGTAGTTCTCCCTCCTGAGTGGCAGACCCTTAAATCAGGTAATACTTGCTATTACAGCACATAGAAGCGGGATGATTCTGTCATGATTCGCCATATTAGAAAACAAAGTATTCGATCTAGCAACTTGGAGGATTATAATCCCCAAATCTTTCACGGATGGCACAGTATATTTGCCTTTGGTGCTTAGAGAATCACACAAATCTAGCTATATGTACCAGGGCTACAACACTGTATGGCAGATGTTATCAGCTGAGGTGCATCGGAGGTAATAAGAGTGGGAAATCAATGCCCAGACAGTCTTTCACAAGGAGGGCACACTACACGTAGATTTAGTAGTCCCACAGTAAAATGCAGATTTACAGGACTTTGCATCCGGATAACTTCTGCCTGCCACTCTGGAGCATTGCACTATGCATCTGATGGTCCAATACATGTGCATACACTTTCTAATGGTATCCACCGGACAATTGCTCCTTGCACCAAGCTGGGCCAGACTGGTATGGTAACTGTATGAGCTCAGAATGGCATTAAACTATCTAATACTATATCCACTGCAAAATATGCCTACTCAGGTGGGATTAGATCACCCAAACCTCACACTGAAAACGTAGCATCTTGGCTCATGAGATCATTAAGTTTGGACACTAAAACTTACTACAAATGGAGAGGGTTTCTGATGCACAAAGCTCCTTTAAAGGAATGGTGCGCTCAGAAAAATTATTGTTCCTATGGTTCGGCCATGTGTTTTTAACCATATGTTGATCGATCGTGCAAACATTTCCTGTGCACCTTACCGTAGCTTTTGTCTTTTGTACACAAGCAATCAGGAAGCAGGGTGCGGCCATCTTGTGATAATCTTATCAGTTGACGCATCGCCCAGGGTATACTGCCTTTGCAGCACTAAATCATATCCCCCGCCACTGAGCCTGACATCACTAGACACGTACCGCCCATTTCACAACGCTGAAGCACTTCTCGTGTCAACATTCTCTGCGCTTCAGCTAATGACGTGTCGCCATGGAAATGTCAAGATGCCTCTTTCCTCAAGAAGTATAACTAGACAGTTTCACAACACACATCAGATTTTCTATTCCATTCCTCTCACTGTATTTCTTTGAGTATTCTGTGACTCGTTTCTGTGCTCTGGTCAGGTACCTTCGTTGCTTATAGCCCATGAGAACAGATACCAGTACCATTGCTATAAATTATTTTCGTTTGTTTACCACACAATGGCAACAATAATGCCCTACCAGTATGAGCCCGAGTATTCCGAGGCGGAATTACTGGAAAGAGAAAGATGCGGAAACTATGGGGCTTCGGACGACAGTTGGGAGGACGATTCAACAGATCAAGAGCCTGAGCATAGTCGCATGGATGGCATCTCCACCTGGTGTACCTGCAATCGGTGCGCGCTAATGCCAACCGAGGTGAACTGCTGCTGCCGAGAAAACTCTGGTTGCTTGTCAGACATATCGCAAGGCGAGCCACGGCCACAATGTGTTACCGAGCTGCCAGACTTCAGGGCAGACTGTCTCACACGGTCCGTGTTGAGGATTTTGATGGTGCTTATGCAAGAACTTCGCAACAGTTCGCCCTCGTAAACCAAGTAACGAGTAAGTATACTCTGGTTGTGATGTCAGTTAGGCCACTACTATTTCATGGTTGTCTCCTATATTGTCGTAACTTCAATATATCATTGTCATACCAATTTAGTCTTGCAATTCTCTAGTAATAGTCGTATAATAGTCGTTCAATATTGTAGTGTCTAGGTAGCATTTGTCCTGCAAAAATGTCATTGGATACAAGAATTCATTGACAACTAAGGTTTAATACACTTATCTTGGTCATTTTAAAAACAGTTTGTATCTTTCTCTTTCATAGGTTGTACAGGCTGGAGGCCTATCCTTCTTTTACATGGCGGCTTCATGAGAGGCTTGGACACCGCGTTCGATGAGTAATACCCGCCTGTGTCGTTGGTGCCCTTAGAGAACCTTTCCCCAGTGACAGCGGTCAGTTTCCCTCACTGTGCTGCAACTGGAACTTTACAATGTGTAGTAGTTTTGTGCCATTAAAATAAGAAACAAAATAAAACGCAACAGAATTTTTTATCAATGGTTGTTTCAGTTATTCAATTAATCAAGTCTATCTCCATTCAGCAGTGTTCCGGTGCCTTGCCTGCACGCCCCAGGCCCATCCATACCCCCCCTCCATTATCAAAGGCAGTTGGCACAAGTGGATGTGCGCTGCCAAGGGGTGCGGTCAGGGGTGTGAACGGCCAAGATGGCAAACACCATGTAGACTTCAAAGGTATCTTAGACGCGGGGGTCATTGTTCACATGCCCTCCCCAGACCTTGTGTCTCCAGGCAGGCTCCCCTTGAAGCAGGCCGCGCCCCTGCAATCCACATAATACCATGACATATACACGTCATTCATTCACATACACACCCCTGTTTCGTAATTCTTTATAAACCACTTGATATTTATCATGAGAACATCTTTGAGCACTGCAAGTCAAATCGTGAACGTGCTACCTGAGAACCCAGGTGACCAATGCTAATCTGCTAGTCGCTGTGCTTTCTGTGACCGCTGCGAGTCAGCTCGTCACTGTGCTACCTTTTAACATCTCCCTGTTCTCCTGCAACTAACTACTCTGCTTGCTGAATCTGACTGTTTGTTGGTCAAGGTAAGGGCATGTATCCTAATCTCATATCTCCTTCATCTATAAATTACTTTAGAAGGGATTGTGTCCTCCAACGTATTCCTTATCTTTGTTACCCATCCCAGATTGCTGGCCTCAGAAAAGGATTTCGGTAGAGGGCGCTGTGCGTCGACATCCCTAGACAGCCTCCATATCGGCGCAGATGTCACCGTACGTATAAATAGACCCGCGCAGCGTCCGTTGCTCAGTTACGTTTTTCCGCGCTTCGTGGGCCTCAGAAACATGACTCAGTTCCTTTCTTCAAGAAAAATCTTTTTATTCTTCGAAGATTATCTTAATATGATGGCTTCTTCATCCGAACCATCAACTCCACGGTCCGGTTTCAAAATATGTTGTGACTGTGGGAAGTAAATGTCGTTAACGGATCCTCACAGAATCTGTTTGTGGTGCCTGGGGTTGGAGCATCACTCTTCGGAATGCGAGGACTGTAGGTCTATTACGGCGAAAGCCTTGATGAAGCGTAAGAGGTGTCGTAGATCTCCTTCTTCCTCTACCTCCCCAGAAAGGGTCACCTGCCCCACGAAACACAGCTCTCCAGCTAAGTGGGAGGAATTCCGTAAAAAAAAGTGCTTAGCGTCTTTGAGAAAGTGGCCTCGACCTCTTCGGAGACGTCTAAAGGTGATACCATGGGTGACAGTCCCGAAAGATCAAAACGCCGCGAGTCGTTAAACCCGGCTAAAGAAACTACTCGAGAGCGTCCTGAACCCTTGAGTAAAAACAGTAAGACCGCGCCATCGTCGAAGGTTCCTTCGACTCCTCATGCTGCGTCATCGCCTTTTATGGAAAGGTCCTTCGACACATAAATCGGTTGCATCGACGCCGTCTTCGACGCTGATAAAAGACAAACCTACAACTGTCACTACGACACAGACAGTAGAGGTGCCGAGAGCTTCGACCATGACGTCGAGGATGCCATCGACATTCTCGACGACGCCGAGTAGGATTCCGATCCTCTCGAGTACATCGAGGTCCCTTCAAACTTCCTCGACGCCCTTTTCAGGATTGTCGAAGCCATTTACTTCCACGTCGACAACCTCGACGTTTTCTCCATCTGTGACGACCAATTTGGCTCCCTCTACTCTAGAAATGGGTTTTAAACCATATCCTAGATATGACTACTTTAGAGCTTTGTCTTCTATATATGAGGAAGGGGAGGATTCCGACCAGGAGAGACATTTTGATTTACAAAGAACTACAATACCCATGCCAGAGGAGTTAATCTCTGAAGAGAACAGGTTGAAAGACCTTCAAGATTCTCTGCATGAGGCAAGTGGTTTAGATACTTCCCCAGAAGTAGAGTTTGCTAAACCAGACCCTGGAGAGCATGCCGAGACCCCTTATAGTATTCTGATGGCTAAAATAATTGATTTCATGGGGTGGTCTACACCTACACCTGCTTTTTAGCAGGGTGACCTTACTGATATTTTAGATCAAGGTCCACAGGAGGATCCTGTTGTTCCCTTTCATACTGCTCTACAAAGAAACATTTCTGCAAATTGGGAAACTCCTGAAGTTATCCCTGCAGTGAATAAACGTTCTGCTAAATACAGGGTATCGGCTTCAGATCCTGAATATCTGAGCAAGCATGAAACTCCAGAGAGTTTAGTTGTACAGGAAGCAACTTCATCTAACCGTAAGTCAGCACACCCTACTATTCCATAGGATAGGGATGATGAAAGATTTGATGCCATGTCAAAGGGAGTATTTTCAGCATGTAGCATGGCGCTTAAGTCGATTAACGCCACTTGCACTCTTAGCAAGATTCAGCCACACATTTTGGGAGTGTGCTTCATCGGCGGCTCACTGTCTTCCAGAAGGAGAAGAAAGGGAAGCATTCTTACACATCAGGGATGGAAAGGATGCAATGTGCAAGTCCCTCCAAACAGGCATTGATTCTGCTGACAGCATCAGCAGGGCCATGGCGGCAAGTACCACAATCCGTAGATTTGCGTTGTTGCGGAAGTCTGCTTTTGCTCCAGACGTACAGGCCATACTTCTGAACATGCCCTTTGATGGCACTTCGGCTGATGACAGCCTGGAGAGATTAGACATCCAAGGCAGCAGCAAAATCCCTTGGGGCTGCAATCCAGCAGACTCCAAATCGTCCTTCAGGAGCTTCCTGGAGAGGTAGGTCCTATCGCTTTTACTCTGCATTCGGAAAAGACAGAGGACAGCCAGCTCAAAGGGGCTAGAGACGATTCACCTGTGGTGGATGGGGGAAGGTACAAAAGCCGCAGCAGCAGCAGGCGCCACTTTACCCTCTGCATCTGCGTCAGCCGCTTCTAAACCCCTCTGAGGTCTCTCCTCACAAGACACCAGTAGGGGGCAGGCTAACTCAACATCTGGCAGAATGGCAGGCTATTACGTCAGATGCTTGGGCATTGGAGACAGTTGCCCAAGGTTACTGCCTGCCCTTCCTACACATTCCTCAGTCATCCACCAGGGAACAACTCTTTGAAGTTTCCAGACCCGCTCCTTATGCAGGAAATTGTAGACCTGCTAGAGAAGGGTGCCATAGAATCCGGTATCCGTAGCGGAGAGGAACAAGGGTTGGTATTCCTCCTACTTCCTAGTACCAAAGAAGGACGGAGGACTGAGACCCATCTTAAACTTGCGAGAATTGAACAAATTCTTCAGGACAGACAAATTCAAGATGGTAATCCTTTATCAGATCCTTCAGGCCCTCCAGCTTCAGGACTGGCTGGTATGTCTAGACCTTCAGGATGCTTATTTCCATGTGCCAATCCATCTCAAACACAGGAAATACCTGAGGTTCGCAATTGGCAACTCTCCCTATCAATTTCAAGTTCTGCCATTTGGGCTGACCTCCGCCCTGAGGGTCTTTACCAAGCTAATGGCAGTGGTGGCTGCAAGTTTAATAAGGATGGAGGGGATTCACGTCTACCCCTACCTGGATGACTGGTTGATCAGAGCAGTATCTTCGGAACAAGCTCAGATCCAGCTAGATTATGTCTGCCACTTCCTTCACAAGCTGGGCTTCTCCCTCAATTTAAAGAAGTCACAGATACCATCACAGGGACTCCAATTCATTGGAGCAGTCCTGGACACTTCCCTGGTAAAAGCCTCGCCACCAGAGGTGAGGGCTCAAGATATTCTACAGATGGTCACCAAGTTTCAAAATGGCCAACGTCTACCAGCCTTAGGCTTTTTGAGGTTGCTAGGCCTCATGGCATCCTGCATTTTCCTAGTGTCAGAGGCTCGCCTAAGAATGAGATCCCTCCAGTGGGCACTAATAACCCAATGGTCGCAATTCTCAGGAAGAATGTCAGTTCTCCAAGTCCCGGACAGAGGTGCCCAAGACCTTCAATGGTGAGCCTTTCGGTGGAATATCTTGAAAGGAGAACAGTTTTGGCAACCATGGCCGGAGACGACAGTAGTCCCGGATGCCTCCCTCACAAGGTGGGGGGAGCCCATGTCAACGACTTGACCATCAGCGGTCGTTGGTTTCCATCGGAGTCCACTCTACACATCGACCTGTGAGAGCTGAGAGCAATCAGACTAGCGCTAAAAGCTTTTCTGCCATCCGTACAGGGAAACACTGTCCTGTTAATGACGGACAACACAGTGGCCATGCACTACCTCAACAAAAGAGGCGGCGTAGGGTCACTGCCACTGTGCAGAGAGGCAATGCAGTTCTGGTTTTGGGCAATTCAAGAGGGAATCTCTCTTTCGGCTGTTAATCTAGCCGGAGAGAAGAACTTGACGGCGGACGCTCTGAGCAGGCAGAGTACAGTTTCCCACTGGTGGGAGCTAGATCGGGAAGTCCTTCAAGAGATCTTCGCCCTTTGGGGAACCCCTCAGGTTTATCTGTTCGCCACCAGCATCAACAGGAACTGTTTTGTTCAAGGGAATTTCCCCCGAGAGGAGCTCTAGGGGACGCATTTGTAGTGGACTGGGAGTTTCTATTTCTGTACGTGTTTCCTCCAGTCCCTGTCATTCCTCAAATGATCAGGAGGTTGAGAAGGTTCCGGAAAGCCATGATCCTAATTACCCCAGATTGGGCCAGGAGAAAGTGGTACCCGGACCTTCTGGACATGTCCATCTGCCCTCCAATTCGTCTCCCGCAAAGAGAGGACCTTCTCTGGCAGAAGGGAGGTCAGGATCTCCATCCAGACATCGGAACATTCACGCTTGGTTTCTGAAAGGTTGAGCTACAAGGATTTGGACCTCCCGGATGACGTCATGGAGGTGTTGCTTTCTGTCATGACCGCAGCCTCCAAGGAGTCAGGTTTAGCCCAACTGCCTCGGAAGCTGGGTCACAACTTCATTTCCAGGCACCCATCGGCTCCCATAGGGGCCTTATGGACCTTGTCCTGGCGCCAGTGGCGCCAGGCTCATAAGGGGACCCAGTCCCGGCACAGGACTTGCCGGGCTCATGATGTAAGGAATGGTGCTTGGGTGGACCTACCTGCTGCAGACCATGCTGCTCACTCACCTGCAGGATGAAATCCTCATCCATCCATGGCTGGAACTACTTTACCTTCTGGGTGTGGCCAGCACCACTCCCTGGGACTGGATACTGGAACTATTCTGGAAGCTGGGACTTCTTACCTGGGCGAGGCTGCTGTGGAAGGAGACACCTAAGCACTCCAGTAAGCTATTTAAACCACGCCCGATCAGAGCAACGTGCTTCGCGTTATTCTGCAATAGCAGCAGGACGCTCACCGTATCAGCTCCAGAGAATCTTCAACTTCTGCATCTGGGGACGAGAAATCTGCAATCTTACCTTCTGAAATACCATCTTCGTCTTCAGCAGCATCTGAAAAGGGAAAAGAACACCAGGTTAGCACGAGATAAAAAACCAGCGCAGCACTTACCCAGTCCATCGGTGCATCTCAAGCCACGGGCTGCAGCTTTCCATTTTCCGGCAACCTGAGGAAGCAAAGACATTGGTTAGTAAACCTCCGTGAAAACTTTCCTTATCTGCGCTGCATTCTTCTCGCCTCCGCTGAGGCTGCTACTCGCATCTGCAAAACAAAAGGACATCATTAAGAAATACAAAACTCCATTTATACGCACGTGTTTTGGGCAGCTCTCATCTTTCTCACTCATCGGCGCATTCCTCGACATCCATTTTTCTACCCAGCTGCTTCTGCGACCTGAAAAAGGAAAAGAGACATTAAGAAGTGCTTTTAACTTCGAATTGACATTTTCTACTTACTTGCCTGCAATACCTTCGCCATTCCATCGCTCTCCGGACCTCCATATCCAAGCAACCGCCGTTCGTGCTGCTAACAACGGCCTTGCTCCAAATCTTCATCCTCTGCAACCAAGAGGCTGGACAATTAACCAGTGAAGTAACTGGCTTCGGCGCCCCTGCACAGACGCAGGATGGAGAGCTCCGCTTTCACCTACATAAGGTGAGCACATTTAGCCTACGAACTACTTGGGGAGTACCAGGAAGGGGAGGCAGCTGGCCCAGTCAGGCTTATATATCCATATTAACCCCTTGCTCTCATAATTGCAGACACCTCACCCTTCAGATCAAGATCTCAGTGAGGAAAGGGCCTTTCCAGGGAGGCATTCGAGGCCTGCGCGTGACCCTAGAAGACTCCGAGAACCCCCAGCCCAGACCTGCGTCTCCGAGGGATTCAGGTGAGCGTTACACTTTCGGCCAGAAGGTCGGCAACAAAAACTTCATACCGCTGCCGTTGGAACACATTTTGCAGCTTGTGTAGAGAAAAGAATATTGAACCCTTTTCATGCAATACACCAATGGTGTTATCGTTCTTGCTTTACTTAGCAAATTCAGGTCTTCAAATGGTACAATCAAAGGCTATCTCGCAGCGCTGTCAATCTTTAAGCGTACTGCTGAGGAGCCTTCATATTTCAAATTACCCGTGGTAATCCAATTTCTGAAGGGGTTAACTAATGTTTATCCCCCAAAGCCTTTTCAAGTTCCATTGTGGGGCCTAAATCTAGTCTTAAAATGTCTGATGGGTACTCCTTTTGAACCACTCCATTCCTGTTCATTAAGATTTCTCACTCTTAAAACCGTCTTTCTAGAGGCTCTAACATCTGCCAGAAGAGTGAGCGAATTACAAGCTCTATCTTGCAAACCTCCTCATACAATCTTTCATAAAGACAAGGTTGTTTTACAAGTGAAGCCTAATTTTCTCCCAAAGGTGGTCTCTGAATTCCACATTACTCAGAAAATAACCTTACCTTCGTTCTAGCCTCCTCCCCATCCAGGGAAAGATGAAGAGAGGTTACACAGGCTTGGATGCAAGGCGTGCCTTGAGTTTTTACATTAGCAGACTTACTAGGATAAGGCAAGCAGACCAATTGTTTGTAGGATACTGTCAAGACCGGTAGGGGGTATCTGTACTTCCGCTCTCTATATGGTAGAGGAGAGGCACAGAGGACCCCAGCCAAGATTCTCTAATACGGTAGCAATGGACGAGCAATCGAGGCCTAGCTTCTCGGGAGGTGATGCAGGCTGGTTCTTAAGTACAGTGTAGTCCCCAAGCCCCCACAAGGAATGTCCACACACTGTATTACTGAAAACAGTCTTTATATAATTAATATTCAAAGGTTATGTACACTTATCACAATAACGCACTTTGTGCTCCGGAAAATCAACAATGGTAAATATCTACAATTCTAAAGTGGTACCACTAATATTCGATTAGAGTGCATCAACAAGACTGTCAGAATGCCACACAGATCAATAGCAAGGAATAGCAAGGAAACCAGCAATAGAGAGAGGGAAAGCAGACGGTTAAAACAGTAGGCAGAAGACTGGCCCCTACCACGGGACACAGTTCTGGTTGGAGATCCCCCCACCTGGGCAACCTGTAAATAAAGATATCTAAAACAAGTCCAGTCCATATATTGTTCAAGAGTCTCGTTCTCTCCTACAATGTTTTTAACCCCCCAAGGTACCTGGTGGAGTAGAGTTCGTCGGCGAGGCGTCGACAGATCCTTCTTGAGTGACTCCCTTTAAGGCAGGAGCCACGGATGGTCGAGAGGCGTCGCGGACTCGGTGTTCGTTGTCGGGGAATCAACGGCCCTTCTTGAATGCCTTCCCTTTAAAGCGGGAGACACGGGGCGTCGAACGTCCGACAGTGAACCGGGTAGAACGGCGTCGATGAGGCAGCAGTCGTTGGCGTCTCTGCGGTCTTTAGGTGGCGGGAAACCCACCGGCGGATACTCCTCGGTGCGTCGTTCTCCAGCAGGAGACGGCAACGACGATGCAGACGAGAGCCTCCGTTGATCAAGTGAAAGTTCTTAAACGGGAGCACGGCGGCTCCGGTCGGCGACGGCGGTCCTCGACAGTGGCGGACAACAGTCCGGGTGCTTCTCTTTGGGATTCCGCAGCAGTCCCCGTCTCCGGTCGGCAGCCTGTCGTAGGTCTGTCTATCAAGGAGCGTTGGCAAAGATCAGCTGTGCACGATGGTCCCTCGTAGCTCGGGAAGAGGGCGCCTTACCAGGTCCTCTCTGGGTCAGTCCTTGGAGACACAGCAGCTTTCAGATTGTGAAGGAGAGCAACAGCAATTCTTCTCTTCCAGCAGGGCTTCAAGGTCAAGCGTCAGTTACTCCAGTTACTCGTCGTAGTGGACTTCAGCTTCTGAACAATTTCCAGTGGTGAGAGGACCCCAGATATACTATTCGGTCTCTCATCCACACTGCTGGCACACACTCAGCAGCCAATCGTACAGAAGGGCATTCATGCAGTCAGTCAGCAAATCAGGCACGCAGGGCATTCAGGCCACTCTTCTCCCGCTCAGACACTCACAACAAGGAATGTGGATTGGGACAAGTACCCAGCCATTCAACACTACACACTGCATTCAGGCCAGTTTCGGGCAGGGCTGTCTCAGTCTTTGTCCCTCATGACAGAAACCAGACAGCCACAACAAGGAGTGCATATTGGTCACACTCTCCATTCACCCAGGTCCCACCCACAGGAGGTACCCACAACATAGTCAACGGGAAGGCTCCAGTCAGTCTAGCTGGGCCTTCACAACACCACCATACATGGAACTTCCACCCAACAGCCAGTCAGGGGGAAGGGACCGAGTCAGGGATTCCCAGGACGTTGGGAAAACAAGGTATCAGGCAATAGAAAGTAAGAGGCCACCGGGGCCATCTTGTTTCCTATCAGGAATCAACTGATTCCAATGGCAGGGCTGGGGTATTCCAAAATGGAGGATACCCAGCGCACCTGTCAAATTCAGCATGGAGCTGCCACCAGCCCATACCCTGCTCTGTGGGCCACCCACAGGTGCCCAAAAACATACACTAGGGGCACAGGGTTGTACCCCTACCCACGGGTGCCATAAGGGTATCCCATGGGTCTGTACACCAAACCAAAAAGAGAGAGCTGCACCGCCAGGAGTCCCACATGGACTTCTGCGCAGAAAACACGACAGAACACACGATAAAAACAGTAAAGGACAAGGTTACGGAGGCCCTGTCCCTCCGATGCATTTCCAGCATCACAGATACACAGGGCACAAATTGGGATTGCCAATCGCAAAACAGACCATTTCAAGGTGGATCATTTTAACCATTCTAGAATGCTACAAATTAGCAGGAAAAGAGCCCCCTCAACATCTTGGGGCTCATTCAACCAGGGTTATCGCAGCCTCTTCGCCTCTCTAAATAGGGGTTCCAATTAGAGACGTGCGGCTGCCCCATGGTCATCCGCACATACCTTTACTATATTTTACAGCCTGGATTCCTCCTCTAGTCCGGAAACAAGATTTGGGAAAGCTGTGTTGCATTTTGTGCATTCTTAAAGGGAAATATTTCATGTTTTTACTCCCACCTCCTTTTTACACTACTGCTATGGGAGTCTATCAAAGATAAGGAATACGTCGGAGGACACAATCCCTTCGTAGAACAAGTTACTTTCTTACCTTGTGACGTTCTTTCAATGGGATGTTCCTCCGATGTATTCCTCATCGCCCCTCCCATCCATCCCCGGATGTAAAAATGGCCTTGTAGTTGCAGTTTACGCTCCTTCAAGGTTGATAACCAATTCATGTAAAGCAATTTTAAGCTTCAAAATGGAACTGAGCAACAGACGCTGCGCGAGTCTATTTATACGCATGGTGACATCAGCACCGCGACGGAGGCTGTCAAGGGACACTGACTCTAGGGACGTCGATGCGCAACGCCCTCTACTGAAGAAATTTGCTGAGGCCAGCAAGCTGGGATGGGTAACATCAAAGATAAGGAATACGTTGGAGGAACATCCCATCGAAAGAACGTTAGAAGGGAACTTGTTCACCTATTTCGAACTAACATACTCAGTAGTGTTATGTTAATTCGTCTCATTGCCATTGACTTGCGTTTCATTTGGTATGTTATCGATATATCAATTTTCATCAGTCAGTTGGCATCGAATTGCAGCCTTAGTGGACTGTGTTTATAATATAAGCATATTTCGTTTTGATTCATGATGGCACTTTCAAGGGACGAGTAACAAGAAATGTTTTCCGTCACATCAAAGAACTGTTTATGAAAGTTATCGTATAATACAGCCGCCCACGCTGCACTGGTTTTGCTGTGGTGACCAAAACGAAGCTTGCATTGAAGAATGTATGGTATAATTCCTTCTTTCTCACCTTTTTATGCAAAGTAAGTTTCGAATAATGTTCTTTTTTTTTTGTGCAAAATTTAAAACAATGCCTGCATGTTCGATATTCGGTTGCCCTTCTAAGACCCATGACAAATCTGAAGGCACTATAATGCATGTATTCCCAAAGACTGTAGATCGAATTAGAGAATGGGTCAGATATTGTGGATATGCACCGGAAGAGCTTGAAAGTAGAGTAAAAAAAGTCTTTGCGGACAAGAGGGGTGATCGATACCGCATCTGCAGCCTGCACTTTAGCCCGAATATGTACGACACAACCTTGTACACAAAGAAGAATCAACTGAGAACAACTCGAAAATTGCTCCCAAACGCTATTCCGACTCTATTCGTTCACATGCTGCCACAGGTGAGTCACGGTTCCGGATTTAGCTGTAGGCCTTGTGGTAGTGAGCAGGTAACCAAATGGATTGATTGTTATTTTCGGTGTAAATGTCACATATATTACTTTTGATATTTGTATGATTTGATTGTATAGCGTTTTAAATAATGACCATTTTGCTAAATATCAGTACTTGGTTTTAGAACCCTCAGAAAATTGATTTATGGGCACAGATAACTATGCTATATTATGCATTGAAATAAGCATAATGTTCTTGTATTCAGTCTCCTTACATGCTAATTTTTAATATATTAGCATTTCTAAATCAAATACTTTCCCTTTACAACTCCATGACTATGCACTGAATATGAAGAAACAAGATTCAACATCCATGTCTTGCCTGGAGTCAACAACCACTTTGAGCGTGTATCCGGTAATCTTACTTAGCTATTCTGTTCCAGACTTCTGTTATGCATGGAATTTGAGATAATCTGATCATATTTACATATCGTGTCATTCGTTAACACAATGTTTCATTCGTAGTTTGCTATTGATGGGTACCTTTGTCTTCGTCCCAAAGTGTGTGTTCAATTTCCAATATTTTCATCCATACTAATGCAAGTACTGTGTTTCAGGGAGTTGCTGGAGCGTCCTCTACAATTACTTCCATTGTAGTCGATCCGGAGCCAGAGGTATGCGTATTGACATTACCCTCTAATGAAAGAAAGTCGGTCTAATTTGATTTGTAATACGAATGACTTATTTTAAATGGATACTCTTTTCTAGGGATGTATACAAGATCTGTATATAGAACGGGAGGCACGTGGATCTGAGTCGGTGCACCAGTTTGCTGTTGGTGACGTTAGGGTAAAGAAGGCTTCAACGAAAAGAAAGATAAGGTAGTTTCTATTTTTAGCAAGTGTTTGTGCTTATGCTATTTTTTAATGTAAATTGTCTGATACTGTAAGTTGGATCTACATTGAACATCCTTTTTCCAATCTGTCCTGTAGTTGGCCGATGGTGTACGCACTATGCAGACACAGACAGCGACACAAATGAGAGATGCTGCTTGCCAAACTGTTTCCACCATTGAGGAACTATTAATTGAGGCGCGGCGTGTTCAGAATCGAGATGCCTTTGCCCAATGGCCAGAAAATTAATTTAATGTGACCGGCGAATCCAGCAAAGTGTTTTTGGACCATTGCCACAATGCGACTGCACCGCCAGATGAAGATGAAACAGAATGTATTGAAGATACTTAAGAATTAGTCGCAGACCACTTGACACAATCGACACCCACCCAAAAAGAAGTCGACATAGATGTTTTCTCCTATTCACGGTCAAGTAACAGATGTTGAAATGACAGACTGAAGCATCAACACAATTGACCGACAAACTAAACAAAGATCTCAACTATAGTATTTCCAGTTTGGCTGAAATGTCCACAACAGTTCTGTCCGAAACAACATTAATGCAGGATGACAGTCTAATAAAGGAGGCCAAATGCATAGTATTCAACAGCAGCTTAATGCAGATTATAAAGATGCTGAAATGTGTGCATTCAGTGAGAGGGGAAGTATGTGGGAAGCCATTGTTGAATGTGACTCCTCTAACACAAGGCAGTGACCTCAAAATCCATGCCACTTGTGAAATGTTACATGAAACATTTTCATGGTCCGCTCAACCGATGCTTGGGAAACTGCCAGCTGGCAATCTGTGTGCAGCAGCTTTACTTTTCAGTGGCTCTAGCTTCAGGAAGTTGTCCAGTTTCTGTCAGTTTGTGGGACTCCATTTAATTTCTAAAACACAGTACTACAAACATCGTGATTATTCCCTGCCATTAGTGAAGCTTGGAAAAAATTGTTTATTCAAAGTACATTCTCCGACAAACGTTTCAGGCTAGCCGGCGATGGACAGTGTTACAGCCCCGGACTTTCTGTTAAGTACTGCACATACTACTTTCAGGGCATGGAAAGTTAAAAAAATGTGAGGTTGGTTGTTGTGCAGGTGTCCGTATATAAATCCTCAGTGGGCATGGAGAAAGTTGGTTTTATAAAATCACTGGAAGATCAACAATCGAGGTGAATGCAAATCTACCTCATAGCCACGGAGAGACACGTTTCAATAGCCAAGACAATGAGAGAGCAGTTTCCAAATATTAAACATCCATTTGATGTATGGCATGTTGCCAAATCAATCAATAAAGTCTCAGCTGCAGGGGAAAAAAAGAGTTGGAAAGTATTTCAAAGTGGTCCCCGTCTTTCAGCAACCATCTTTGGTGGAACTCCAAAACATGTGATGGGTTTGTAGAAATTATACTGGAAAAATGGCGCTCACTAATGCACCACTGTTCCAGTGTTCACCCTTGGACAGAAAACCAACATTTCCACCAATGTGAACATGGCCCTTTGTCCCCGGAGCAGGCACGGAAGAAGTGGTTGATTCCATCTTCACCTCCACAAAAAGCCCTTGAGAACATTGTGTTTGATAAAACTCTATCAATAGATCTGAAGGGACTCTCAGAAGTCTGTCACACAGGAAATTAGGAGGTGTTCCACAATATGTGCCTAAAGTACAGGCCAAAGCGATTGCATTTCGGCATCGGAGGTATTATAGGACATTACTAGCGGTATTGGCGCATAACGAGAATGTAGGCCGTGAACAATCTAGGACTGCGGGAAACTTATGGATGCTTCGCTACACTATGGCCTTTACGAAAAAGAAGCAAAAAATGGGTGGTCAAGCCAGTATATGAGGAAATGGAATTCGATTTTGTTAAATATCTTATTATTAATGTCTTGGAGATGCATACTCATGGCATTGCGCACGATTTTGTTCAGAGCACACATACATTGCCACAAAACATTGCCAATGTGCCTTGTCCACCCAAAGCAGAGCTCGTTGAACAGTTCAAATCCCGGTACAAATGATTACCATCTGTTTTTTATTTTTACCAAAAATGTTTTTATGAAGTGTTCAAATAAAGTATGCAATTTCTCTTTTGAAATCTATCTTTTGTCCTTTTTTTTTCTTCAAATAGTACAATTTTTACGATTGCCATACAATGTAACACTGTGATTTCACATTTCACTTTCGTTGAGCTACTGTGGGACCTTCATTGATCGTGGCAGGGCCAGATGGATAACAGTGTGTAAGAGTCTTTGGGTTTCGGCAGTTGCCTTAACACACAGTTACCCAAGCCGCTGAATAACTGCTCGTCACACAAAAGGGATGAGACCTGGGCTTCATAAGATACCAGGCACGCAAGAAGTACTGACTGTGAAAACATGCCATGGGGTAGGAGGCCGTGACATAAGCAGAGGTGGGGCTTTTGCTAGACGCACTTTGACTGTTTTTGTGTTTCCTCGACTACAATTTTGGAGTAGGGCGCATTGTCATTTCCAAGTTTTCCCTACCCCTCAGCAGCGCCACAAACAGCGAGCAGTGACAGCCCCCAAATTTTTCCTCCTGTGCCCGTGCTTCACAATTCCAGTTCTCATGGATGCGTTGACACGAGATGTTGCAAACTAAGAATGTATGTTCATTGTGAGTGAAGGTCACTAGCTTAGAATTTTAGCTTGTGAGCTGAGGAAGCCCACGCGTCGCAAACACAGTATAAGGTTCTATTGTTTTTTGACCTTGAGACCGGGACCATTCCGAAAGGGATTGAATTGAAGGAGTGGTGTAATAACGTAAGATATGATAAGGTTGTCCATTTCAAAACTGGACTTAAGTACATGTAAGTTCACTTTATGAAAAAACGTTGACACGAACGGAGTCTGCGTTACGGTCTGTATTACGCCAAGAGAATGGAAATGCTGAATATAAGTAAGTACAACCTTTGTGCTGGTCTTTCTACAGGGCACATAGGCAGTCCAGCATCGACACGCATGTAGACCACCACTCTGTTCCCCCTGGTTCAAAGCTAATAAATCATTACATTGTGCACCTCGAATTGTTGCCTCGGCTTCTGCATTACGTTTAGAACTGAACATACTCCATTGCACCATCCTCGGAAGCAAATAGTGGAGTACTTTCCACGTTGTGTTCTCTGTTCACATTGTGTCACGTCTGTGCTAATAAGTAAAATGATCATTGTAATAAAGATCGGCTTCTGAGACACATTTCTATTATGTTTTGCAAACAGGTACATCCTGCCATTCTGCGATTGTCATCTATTCCAGACCCCAACCGATGATTTCTTCAACCGCCAGCTGCAGCTACATGTCCATCACTGTATTTATTTGACTGCCAAGTTGATGCACAAGCCTTGCAATTCACTGTGCGACCAAAGTGCTTCTTCTACCCAAAATGAACACCCTGTTTACTCAAAAGGAACAGCGCTTGACTCACGATAAACATTTGCGAATCGAGAGCAAAGAAAAAAAGTTCAATTTTGATTGAATGTCAATCGCCGAATGCTCTCGAAGCATTTACTGTGAAATAAATGTACTTTACCAATTGTACAGTCTTGCTGTTTCCTTTTTAAAGTACAGTTTCATATTTTCCGAATTGTGACGCGCTGTGTTGAGACGATGTGTGTTGTTTTCTGGGTTCTGCGTCAAGTCTTTTAGGTGACGACTGGGTGCGTTTGGCTATGCTGCCCAGTAACGTCAGGGAGAAAGGCGGAGAATATCAATGATTTGGTGATGTCAGGGGCCGGGGAAATGATTTAGTGCCGCAAAGGCAGTACACCCTGGGCGATGCAGCAACTGATGAGATTATCACAAGATGGCCGCGCCCTGCTGCCTGATTTCGCTTGTGTACAAAAGACAAACTACGGTAAGGTGCATAGGAAATGTTTGTACGATCGATCAACGTATGGTTAAAAACACAAGGCCGAGCCATAGGGACAATAATATTTCTGACTGCACCATTCCTTTAAGATGTAGAGATCAGATTAGATTGTTAAATGTTACATCTCTCAGCACATGGGCTGGCATACAATTCATTAAAGGTATCCTTGTCTGCATTTTTCAGATCAAATGATTGTGGGGCAATGTTGCATTTGAAACGTTCATGACGGGGATAAAGTGTCTGCATGCCCCAGTTTTCAGACCTGCACCTGGTTTGTTTTTTAAGTGTCGTTCTACATAGACCTATGCTTCCACATTTTGGATCCAATGTAAATGTGCACTCCTCCACCTTTACATCTGAAGTTGCTTTTCTGGTGCCAATTGAGTGGAGTCGGCCAGCTATAACCTGTGGACTAGCTGTTTATAGGCATACGCAAGGTAAGGTGGAGTGACAACATATCCAAGATTTCTGCCAAAGTTCTATCCAAATTCCCTATCGTGTGTTTAATTGAACTAGTAGTATTCAAGAACCCACAATCCCATGCTGAAAAGAGTCTACATACACTAGATGTAAGGAGGCTAGTCATTTGATTCATGAATTAAACCAATCCAGTACTGTCCTTCCCCAATAAACTTGTCTTTAATTATGCAATGACGGTACCTCTGCTGTTGGTGCTGTTCACAATATCTTCATTATCCCAGAAATGTTAAGATTATAAATAGCTCAATATTTTGCACTGAAAGAGAAGTGGTGCACAGAGTTCTCCATTGACTGCTACCGGTTTCGAGTGGAAATCGCACTAGTATCCATAGGTTACAGGTGGTCATAGTTTAAAGTACTGAATACAAGTCTTTGTCCCAGAGGCTGGTACCCGGTTTAGGAATGGGATACCACTCACCCTAATCCACATTAGAGGCCTTCCAGATTCTAAAAACATTACATTAACCCTAAATGTGTTCATGAACTGTAGGTCAGGTTAGTAGATTGTAATGCGCATGAAGGCATTGGAGAGCATCATCTACTCAAGCTGGCCGGCTAGACTTTGGGGTGTCCTGCTTGCACTTTTATAGTATGTATCTCAAGATGCAAAGAATCTGGTGCAGACCTCTGAACATGTTCAAGCGGCACCCAGCAAAATTCATTCTACGAACACGTGTTGCATTCCATTAAGTTGTTTTTTTGTTTCGTTCCACAGTTCAAATGGAAGAAATGTCTCGTGCACCCTTAGTAGCACAAGCCCCAGAAAGCAACTTCAGGGTAAGCTTTTTGTTTCATCACAGCTGAATTGTTTGCATGTGCGAACATCTTTTTACTTGCAAAATAGTATTCTAATAGTTGAGTAAAGAAAAATGATCACTGTGCAGGTGGAGTACTGCGTGGACTATTGATGTTAAGCCTAGCATATAGCTTGAAACTTGCATTATTTTCCACTGGTTGATCTATTACACTTTTTTAGTTTCTATACTGCTGTTGTATCCGTTTGTTTGCACTTTGAATTGTTAAGATGTTTGGTATGAAGTGCGATATCGTGATGCTACTACAAGAATAAGTTGTGATCTGTGTATCCTATTTAAAGGTAATAATGTGGTTTTTATCAATTGTATGCTTGCTATGCATATTGCATGTGTTCATTGTAAAGGCACACCATTGTGCTGAGGGGAGTTCAGGTTCCAACAGTGTTTGTATTAGGTTAGGTTATGCTTAGCGTTTTTTTTAATAGTTAGAATCGGAAAATGGGCATCTCCAACATACACAGACCTTGTATGAGGCTTTATATTAGTCTTAATTTATTCCCAAACCCCCCACACTCCCATCTTTCCCCCTCCTCATTTCCCCTTCTTTTAAGTGAAAGATGTAATTGTTTTTCTCATGTATGGGTTTATGCATACACGTTCTTACCCGTCTGCAAATTTGAACAGTGTTCATTTTGTACAATGCCTCCACTATGCAGCGTAGTAGTACACAAATTATGCATGAGTGTCGATAGACAAAATGGGGCTCACTACACAAGTTACATTTCTGAATGTTCATTATTTAGGACCTTTTCCTCAATGGACACTGCATTTAGTTAGTGGAAATGATGGAAGTGTACTTCTATATATGTTCTATTTTATGTATGGCGTGGTAGGTCAGACGAAGAATTGGACATTCTACTGAGTTTGTCAAAGAATATAGATGAGCCCTATCTTTCCGTAGTCTGCAAAATTGTGCTCGTCAGCCATCGCGCGAATGTCGGTAAATGAAGTACCGTCCAACTCTAACCTATTGGACTCTACCACTACTCTTAACTTGAAGATGGGGGAAGGCCTTCGTTCTCCTGAGATTTCTTGGCTTGTCTTTAAGACACTCTTCAATAGATCTTTCGATAGTCTCTAGAAATCAAATTTACCAGTTTATACTGTTTAATATGGTTTTGACTCATGATTAATCCTTCTCTTTCCCTGAGTTGGTTTTCCAACAATGTTTCATCCCCTTTGGGATATTTCTTATATTCCTAACAGTTAATTACTCTCGATTCTTTCCTGTGTCATTCTCACAAAGTTTGATTTATTGTAACAGTCCCTGTTTATTACCAACTCTTCTCTGTCTCTTGGACTTTCGTGATTGGTTTTATACCTCTCAAAACATTATGTTGTGCCACTTAACACTAAAGTCTGGTACAGAGCATACCTCAATACATGCTAGAAGACCGCATTATCTGATGGCACACTTTTTTAAATTGGTTTTGTAATCCTATTTACATGTAGGCAACTGTCTGGTGATAACAGCCAAAATGAGCAATCGTATTAGGATACAGACATCTGTCTGGTGACAACCTCAAATCTCATTTCTAGCAATGTAAACTACGTAACGCCTGTATGGCCGTCAATTATCTCTTTTCTGACAATGAAAACTACGTAACGCCTACACGTGTTTCAACCTAACTAGGCCATCTTCAGGGCGTAAAGGTAGTACTGAAAACATACAATGATTACATTATTAAAGCCATAATGTTTGTTAGCACTTCCTGTTAAAAAAACAACAAAATTTGGGCAGACAAAAAAGTGGTGGGTGTGGGGGAAAAGCAAAAATGGAGAGGAAAGAAAAAAATAAATTTAAAGCATTGATTTTGAAAATTTAACACATTCAATCAATTTAGAAATGCATATAGTGACAGCTTCTTGTTTAAGAATATGTTGAACTACTAAATATCGGTTCAGTGGTATTATCTTAAAATAGAATGGGAATGGCACCCTTGAGTAATGGGTAAGTGTTTGAACTGAAACAGATAGATAATATAAAAAGTAGGGGCAGAAGAGCATGCTTTAGGTTATACTAGTTAAGCCAAAATGTCTTAATAGTTAATTTCTACCATTTCAAGAAGAGTAAATTAAGTAATAGGTTAACTTGTATTCTGTGCTTAGTGGCAAATATAATAATTGGGTACCTGCTATGTTGGGTGGTCATGGGTCTGTTCAGATAACTGGTTGAATTGGTTCTTTTGAGATGTGGCGTAATATACGTTCTCTTTTGCCGTTAGTAGAAGCTTATGCCAGTCTGGCACTTGGTGCTCTGATTGATTTGGCTGTGGAGGGGGTTAGTAAAAATAGAATTGAGACGCTCTATCCTAGGTCTCATTCTAAAAGATATGCCGTTGTATCGGCTACATTCAGAGTGGATTATTGAAATACTTGGATTTTGGTTTCGATTTTAAAAATCATTGGGATCTTGTCTCCTCTAGATAAGGCGCATCCTCTTCCCAGCTACGTTTCTTGCTACCAACCGTAGCACGTCTGCCAGCTCAGGGGTCTGCACGACTGCAGAGAGCTGCAGGTCTTACCTCAGTTGCTCATAGCCAGCGTGTGTTCCCTTTTGAATCTCGCCAGATGTGTTTTCTCTTTCCCCAGACATTTACCCTCTACGGGATGACGTAGCTGGAGGGCTTACCCTACGTTAGAAGCCATTCCTCTTTTCTCTAGTTGCCTCTCTTTGTGCCTCTACAGGGTCTCTTCTTCCTCCCAATAGACTGGGATTTTTAAAGGATAAATTCTCTGTCAGATTGGCAGTAACACATTTTAACTTGTTCTTAAGATGTTTTGTTATCAGAGAGAGATATACTGAAGAGTCCTCTAGGGAATTCATTCTGAGAACGGGACTCCTTGTCTCTACCCTTAGGGATGGTATTACGGAGCAGGCTCGCCTCCCTAGCCTCAGAGGGATGGTTCCCCCTTTGGGAGAAGGGACAAATTCCTGCGATTAGTCACAGTGGATAGCATGACAGTATTTTGCTTTAGTTGACAGGTGTACCGTTTTTTTAATTTGGTTTACATGTGACTTTGTGACCCACATTTGTTGGATTGATTCAGGTGATTGGGTTTGTCAGGTTCCGAGTAGACTTGCATAGTCTTATGCCTCTATCCTTATCGTGTTTACTTTGATGGGTGTTAATGTTTTAATCATGCTATATTTCGCAGCAGTTATTGTAACTAGTTTTTTCACCCTTGCTTTTTTTGCACGTACGCACGCAGCACGGACACACGGACGGACGCACGGACGCACAGACAGACCGACACAGACAGACGCACAGACAGACGCACAATTACATAGGAAATCCAAAAATATGAATTGCTAATAACTTTTGACTCGTGCGATGGAATTGGCTGACATTCTGCAAAACATTTGTCATGGGACGCTACCCCACCGTCCCCCAATCCAGATTGATTCTAAGGAAAATCAAGTTATTAAAAAAAATGCAGTTTCGGCCGAGTCACCATTAAATTTCCACACAGCCAAAACAGCTGGACAGATTTGGATCAGATCTGAAAAAATGTGGGCATGAAGCGTTGACTCGTGTTACTTTTGTGGTGTTTATGGTTATTCCGTCCAGTACTTTTTTTTTTTTTTTGTATTTGATGGCGAAAAGAGGGCCCCTTCACCAAAATAGAGATGAAAGAGTCTTCATAAATGAAACAGCCACCATCTTTTTTTGTTTTTCCCGATGCATGCGGGAGATAGTCACGGTTATAGCTGAGGGTATCAGAAAATGAAACAGTAAAAAGGCTTTTGCAGGCCAAAAAACATGAAAATGCCATCAGGATAGAGGTGGGGGCTGGCAAGAGGACATGGTGAAATTTGGGAGTTGTATGGGGGGGCGCTAGGGACCAAGTTCACAACCATCGACTCAAACATTTGCTGCATATTCTCGGTTATAATGTGGGGTATAATCGTGGCTAGCTGACATTTCAACTGAAACTGCATCCCAGAATCGAGTGCTGTGGCTGGAATGGAGAAGGCAGGGGGGAAGTGAGGAGGCCATCAGTGAAGTGGGGCGAGCAAGCACACAAGAGGCGGACACTTGGTTATGGTCTGGGAGTGCAGTAAAGCATTTTCTTTTGTTGCATTTCCCGATGGCTGCGGGCATCTGTAATTCTGTACCTGCGGTTATAAAAATGTTTTTGTAAAAATATTTCTGAGGCTTGTGGATTTTGCTTAGATCACATGCTATGCCTAGGCTGACATCTAAAGGAAGCTGCAGAGTATTACAATTGTTGTTTTCGAAACTCAAAGGGACGCTGACCGGGCGTGCCAGTAATGCTATCCCTAGTGTGAAGTCCACTGTACCCATGGTCCTTCACGCGTTGAGGTCCCTCAGATTGTTCTATTCCACCATCATTGTCGGACGCTAAAAGCAGTTTTCTTTTCCAGCTAACGCCATTTATTATGAAAGAAATTAGAGCTAGTTACTCTTTCTGTCCTTTTACAGCCGTTCCTCGACAACGGTTTTGAGGACACATTTTTACAGCTGCAGAACCTGCCTCGACGAACCTCCACACGGCCTTGGAAGGCCACTCCAGGCCTCGGCCCACACAGTAGGACGAGTGGGGGTTGGTACATACCCTTAGCTGAACAAAGGGAAAGCAGATTTCCCCTTATTCCCATTCTATTTACCAAGCTGCCCTTCCAATTCGAAATGGAAAACGCACCTTTTAAATTTTGTCCTACTTGTAATAAAATATTCCCTGGAAGGACTTGCACCGGTATTCTGATGGATCACAAAGAGGTCCACTGTAAAGCTTGCAAGCTTTTTAAACCAAAACCTTAAAGGACCGGAAAAAAATGAAGTGCTGGGCCCACCACGCCATGCAGGCTGAGGCCGCCATAGACGTGGAAGGTGCTTCTAGCGAAGGCAGCATCAGCGTCTTCAGTGACGACAGCGGAAGGGAACCATCGGATTCCCACGTGCAAGCCCCCGACCCCACCAGACAGGCCGACAGCACTGTTAGGGGGGGACGACACCACCAGCACAGACCAGACCCACCACACTAAACACAACCCAAGGCCATAAGTCAACACCACTGACGACTACATGCCCACATACAGCATCAAGGGGAAGGTCCACCAGTTCCCTGTCCTCTAGGCATACGCGATCACCTCATGACATGCACCCAAATTAGAGAAAAGTCCGATTCGAACGCCGTGTCCAAAACTACAGCCGAAAGATGCGGCGCCAGCCAGCATATCCACCCACCGAGAAACGACGCTCGACAGACGTTGAAATCGGCTAAAGGCTGCCAGACTTTCTCATATACGGCAGATCATTTCTCATCTTGTTAAAAAGCATGTCCCAGAAACACTTCTGAAGGGGTGGACTTCGAAACACCACACATAGAAGGCCCACAAGTCCCATAGGGAGAAGGAGACTTGTTACCCAGGGGGAGGGAACTATGCCTGAAACTATGAAACACAAGTGGCAGCCTACACCTGAGCTAGCTCCCGCTCCTTCAACTATCCCAGGTTCATCACAGTCGTTTGCTGAAGACCGAGACAGGGTCATGAGGAACATGTCCTTTATGGCCAATTTATTTCGAGAGTCAACCTCATGTTATAGAAAACACCAGCTAATGTGACACAGTCCCAACCCCCCCGCCAAAAGAGCCAGGCCAGACACCCTTCAAACAGACACACCTCAACAGGACCCAGACCAGTCTGAACTCAATGACCTCAACCTAAGCTTCCAGGAGACTGGGGCATATACTGATTCCGAGGTTCTGGGGGACATAGGGGAGGTGGACTATTATGAAGACATTTGTCATACCGTCTCCAGAACATGTAGACCCGCTGGTGGCAGACTCACCGGTAGATCACCAAATCCAATTCAATGACATGCTCCTAAAGGCAGCTGATCACTTTCAAATTTAGACACAAGGATACACAAGTCGACAAAGATTTGGTCGAAGACCTATTGGGTGACAAGAAAGCAGCAACCCAATTTATTCCCTATTACAATCCGTGCAAAGTTGAATGCAACCTTCTGGTAACCTGTAACCTAACGTGGGCAGTAAACCCCTGCATTCAAAACAATTTTGATCCAGCGCCCTCTGACCCCCCTCTGCATCATGGGTCAGTTTAAAGCTGGATTTATTGGTTGTTCGCATTAGGGAAAATTGCAGGAACACCTCTCGCATCATCAGAGGCTCCCCCTGATAAAGAAAGCAAAAAAAATGTACACTTTCGGTAGGAAGGTAGCCACCTCGGCAGCATATCAGGCAAGAATTGCCAACAACACCACTCTGCTGGTCAGCTACAACTGCCATAAGGGGGAAGAAATGGCCACAATAATGGGCTCGGCCCCAGAGCCATTAAAATCCCAACTCTCCCTCGCAGTAGCAGAAGGGAAGGCTGTGTCTAACTACATTTTGAAAAATAATTTAGGTGCAGCGGATAATGCTGGAAGAATTATTGCAGAGGGCACTCTTGTAAAGCGCTATGCCAGTCAGGCTTTAAATTAGAAACGCAATCGATCGTCCTCAATATGCCGATTGAGCCTAATGTACTATTCGGCAAAGCAGTAGAGGATGCACTTAAAACTGCAAAAGACGAGTATGACACTGTATTGTCACTGGGACAACAGGCCATCATTTTCGTCGCTTCAGGGGACAAAATTTGCAGAGGTGGATTCAATCCCCCAAAGCAATGGCTTCAGGGGACAAAATTTGCAGAGGTGGATTCAATCCCCCAAAGCAATGGCCATCCGCTCCAGGTTCCCTCCCATGTCACTCCAGTAGGAGGACACATCACACTTCACCCACGCATGGGAGGGAATCACCTCAGACAAATGGGAAGGCGGTTATTGTGTAGAACTACTACAACAACCCTTCCACCCTCCTCCAAGACAAAGGACGACCACAAAGGAAGAACAGCGCATACTGGTGCAAGAGGTAAAGGCACTGCTTTTAAAGGACGCTGTTGAAATCGTCCCGGCGGACCAGATAAACGAGTATCTATTCAACGTACTTCCTTGTGCCCAAAAAGATCTAACAATGTGCCCTGTATTAGAGCTTCGCCCTGTAAACACCTGTCAATTCACAAAATTCTGCATGACAACACTACAGGAAGTAATCCCACTGCTAAAGCGAGGGGACTACATGGCAACTTTGGATATGAAAGATGCCTATTTTCATATTTCAATGTTACCAGCGCACAGAAGATTCTTGCGTTTCAAGATAGCATACCAGCACTACCAATTCAAGGTGCTACCCTTCAGCATAGCATCTGCTCCAAGAGTATTCACCAAGGTACTGGCGGAGGTGACAGTGCACCTGCGCAGGGAGGGAATCCCAGTGTACCCTTACCTGGACGACTGGCTGATCACGGGTGAGACCCCCCAAATTTGCAAGCGAAATACCCAAAGAACGATCATCCTCCTTTTTCAATTGGGTTTCTTGATGAACGCGAAAAAGTCAAGCCTTGTACCAAACAAAACAAAACCAAACCGTTCTTAGGAGCTGTCATAAAAACAGAAGAAGGCTTAGTCTTTCCATCAAAGGGAAGAATGCAAAACATACTGCTGCAAATACCAGTGTCAATCCTGTCACCAGCTAAGCATACGTAAAGCTATTTACCTGGTCCCACGCGCGCGATTGCACATGCGCCCAATGCATGAGTGGTTGGCAAAACAATGGTCTCGGGCAAGCGGTCAGTGGGACGATATAGTGGTTGTTTCACCAACACTAGTACAAGCTCTACGCTGGTGGACGAAGGAGAATCTGGTGAAGGCGAAACCCTTCCACGACCCTGCGTCGACAAGTGATCGTTAAAAAAAGACACATCCCTCACCGGTTGGGGTGGCCCATCACCTTCATCTCACAGTGCATGGTCTGTGGACCCAAATCCCAGCCCAGAACCACATAAATCTTCTGGAACTTAAGTACTCAAAGCACTTCAAGCCTTTGAAGCACATCTGAAAAATCAGTCGGTACAGATTCTCATAGATGGCACCACTGCAATGTTCTACATCAACAAGCAGGGGGGCACACATTCTGCAAGTTTGTCCAAGCTAGCACAGAAAATATGGAAATGGGCACTCAAACTGGGGATGTTCTTGACTTCCCAACACGTTCTAGGGGAACTCAACACCCTAGTGGACTCGCTAAGCAAAGACCACCTACCAGAAAACCGCGAGTGGCCACTCACCAGAAATGTCATGGATCGCTTGTTCTCAAAGGAGGGCTTCCCCATGCTAGACTTGTTCGCTGCAAAAGAAAACGAGCAATGCCCAGACTTCGTGTTCATGATTCCCCAACCAGACTCCAAGGGGAACGCCCTATGCATGAGTTGATCAGGGAAATTTGCCTATGCTTTTCCCCCCAACTCCGCTAACAAGCAGGGTGGTGAACAAGATGCCCAGGGAACAGATGACGTCAATCCTAGTTGCCCCCATGTGGGCGAGACAACCTTGGTATTCACATCTGTGCGATCCAATCAAGCTCCCGTGCCCGGCGAACTTGCTTTCCCAGCACGGGGGGGGACAACACTACACCCTCAACCTCACTCACTGAACTTAGCAGAATGACTCCTGAGGTCATAGAGCTAGGACATCTTAATTTACCTCAAAGGTGTATGGCTATCCTCAACAAGGCACGCAAACCAAACACCAGACACTGTTATTTCGACAAGTGGAGGAGATTTGTAATTTGGTGCCAGTCAAAACAAATGAAACCAATAGAATGTACTCCAACTCACATTCTTCATTACATGCTCCACTTATTAGAATCGGGGTTAGTCTTTAACTCTATAAAGGTTCACCTGGCGGTTTAATCTGCATACACCACCTCACAGTAAAGTATCATGATGGAAGATTCCTGTCATTAAGGCATTCATGGAGCGAGTAAAGACTCCACCCTCCTAGATCAAACCCACCGTCGGGTTGGGACCTCAACGTAGTACTTGCAAAGCTCATGGGACCCCCCTTTGAGCCCATGCATAAGTCGAGCCTTAAACACCTCACGTATAAAACGGTTTTCTTGGTGGCGATCACCTCCATAAGGAGAGTCCGTGAACTTCAAGCATTGTTAGTGTAAGACTCTTACTCCTGCGTCCCGTCCCCATTCCTCCGTCCTGTGGGATGGGACCGGAGCACTTTGTAAAAAGCACCCAAAAATGTTGGAAAATGTTCAGTCCTTCCTCTCTTACTGCGCGGTGCCCGGCACGTGGCCGTAACCCCGCCGATCTCTGCTCTGCCCCGTGCATAACTCATCAGTCCTTTTCTCCGCTCGTTCGGGACTGGATGAACTTGCATCCGTGGAAGATCTTCCCTTTTTCCTCTCTTGCTCCCGCTAGCGATGGTGTACTAGTCTGTCTATGTCGTTCAAACTAGACTTTCCAGATTGTTCATCGTGTCATCGACGCTTCGCAAGGGCGGACCCTCATCCTCTTTGTCTCGAGTGTTTGGGTCCGGACCACCATTGGACTCCTGTTTTTACTGTGATTCCCTTTCGGTCTGGGTGCTTCAGTGTCGGTTGGAGCGGTGGAAGGAGGTGTTTCGACGTACTCCTCCTTTGCATTTTCAAGCTTTTATCCTCTCAAAGAAGAAACGCCCGGTAAGTTCTTTACTTTTTAGAGCACCCCGGCCGGGAGATACCTTTCCGGGCTCTTCCCGAGCCGGGTGGAGTGTTAGCCGCTCTGTCACCGGGGATTTCCCTGAGGTGCCTTCTGGGCCTAATAATTCTACCAGAGTTTTCTCCGAGGGTCTACGTAAGGGGCCTGTGGATACCGGAGTACAATCCGAGGCCCCTCCTGTGGGGGCTGCTTGCAGACCCAGTTCTAAGTCGTGGAGTACCGGAGCTCGCTCTGAGGCCTCTTTATCGGCTTCCCTCAAAGGTACTGTGGTGCGCCCCGAGGCCTTGGTGGGGCTTGGTGTTACCGAACGGATGTTCGAGGCCAGCGTTAGTAAGGCTGTTACCGGACCTGGGTCCGAGGTGCCTCATACAGAGGCTAAAGTTACCAACATTTCTGAGAGGCCTGGCAAGGCCTTATCTGTGAAAGTTGTTGCTCACCTTTCCCGCTCTTGTGGCGACGCCAGAATTGTTGAGGGGGCAAAGAAGGAAAGTTCTTCCTTTACCGGCAGTGCCGAGGTCCTTCTTGAGAAGGCTAATTTGGCTATTGGTATGTTGCAGAAACATTCCAGGCCACATAGTACCGGCTCGGCCGAGGTTCCTTTCGTAAAGGCTAAAGTTAAGACCCCCAATCCATCGACGGGGGACCCCTGCCTCACTTCCTCACGTGCCGCAGTTCCCCTCAGGTGATGGCAAAATGGCGGCCGTTCCCGCCATGACCACAGCGGCCATTTTGGGCGTTTTCCTTAAAACTACGCCATTGGCCTCAGATGTAGGGCTTGGTTCTATGGGTGAACACAAAATTCCTTGTGCGCATCACTATCGGCCAGTTTTTGATTGGAACACTCGGATGCCCCTTCCGCACAATGTTTCGTTGCCTGTTGGGTCGGCACCTTTGATTTTTGTGGACACTTCGGGGGATGGGCCTGTGTGGCAACCCTCCCCTTTGTGTCCCTGGAATTATACTCCTGAGGCCTCCTCTAGTTGCCCCAAAACCTTCTCCGGAGGATGCTTTTTTTTCAGCAAATTTCAGACGCTCATGCGCACCAACCCCATGAGGGAATATTTCAAGGGTCTTTTTAGGGAGATATGCCCACCTGCACCTCCCCCTCCTCCGTTGGCTCTGCCGGCACCGTCCCTTGCCTATGGTGCCTCCTCCGACCCTTCCGCCATTGCCTCCGTTGTCCCCTGTGGACAAGGCTGTGCCTGACACGGTTCAGCAGGATCCTGACCTGTTGGATGATGTGCAGGGCGATCAGGACAACGAGGACCAGCCCCGCTCTATTAGAGCTTTTCATGACCGGGTACCAGTCATGTGTTTTTTGGATGTTTTGTGCCCGAGGCGCCTGCTCCACAGGAGGGTGTGCTTTCAGGGGCGTTCACCCTGTCTCGTATGGAGCGTACCGCCCTGTTCTTGCAGAAGGACATTTTGGCCGAGGTCCGTAGGGGTCTGGGAAAAGCCACACTCTGGACTTTTTGTCAATGAGAAAATTGAAGCGCAATACAGGCTGCATTTTTTTCGGAAGAGGTGGCCCTTTCGTCTTGTCCGCCCCCCCCTCCTCCCCAGTGGTGGATGTGGCCACTTTACAGTCCAGGCCTGCAGCATCCTCTTCTATGACGGCTACTCAGGTTCTGGGGAAGGAGGACAAGCTCCTCGACTCCCTTGGGAGGAAGATTTTCGCTAACTCGGCCTTGCAGCTCCGGCAGGCCAATGCAGAACTGGTGTTAGCGGGGCGAATATGAGGATGTGGAAAGGTCTGTCGGAGTTCGAGGAGTTCATTCAGATTGAGAAGCTGGAAGACTTTAATGCTGGATTGTCTGATGCCAGGGTCTTGGCCCATGATCTGCTGGAGGCCGCGGCTCATTACGTCGACACTTCGGCTCGGGGTCTTATGCTGGGAGTTGATACCTCCCGACAGGCGTGGTTGCATGCTACCAACTTCTCAAAGGAGGTGCAGGACAAGGTGTTGGACCTTCCGTTTGATGGTAAGGAGCTTGTCCATTCTACAACGGATGTGGAGCTGACCAAAACGAAGGACCAGCACCCAGAGAGCTAATTCCTTGTCCGTCGTGTTTAAAACTCCTTTTAATACCCAGAGACCGTTGTCGCAAAGCCGGCCCACTTCTGGGTTTAAACGTTTTCTAGACTGGAAAACTCGTAGAGTGGATACCCCTTCAGGTAATAACCGCCAGAGGCAGCAACAGACTGTGTTTTCCCCGCTCCTCAGCCGCCTCCTCAGGTTCAGGTGGTAACACCACTGAAAAGCCTGCAAAATGAGGGTTTCCAGCGCTCGCACGAGACCCTGGTGGGAGGATGCATTGCGTCTCATTGGGAGGCGTGGCAGACCATCACCAAGGACAGATGGGTCTTGTCAGTCGCTCGGGCAGGCTTCTGTTTACCCTTACCCCTTACCATGTTAAGCAGAATCCTGTGCAATTCCCTTACACACTTCTAGTTCAAAACATAAATCACAGTTCTTAAAGCAAGTTAAAATCAGTGAAGAAAAGTATACACAACTCGCTGGTTAAATTGTAGACAAGTTTGACCAAGCGTGAAAACTGAGCAAAACGGCACAGTGAAAACCAAACACAAATGGTACTCAAATTTCTCACAAGGGAGGGAAAGAACAAGTTACACAGGAATATATTCTTAGGCACCCTAGCAACACTTCCCCATAAATTTGTGAACCAGTTTAGGCAAAGCAGTACTTGAGCATGTAGAATACTTAAATGAAAACCGAGCAACATGGCACTTCACAAGTTTTAAAAGTGGGAAGGAAAAGGTGGTTATAAGAATTAGGTGCACCAACAAAGTTCTAGTTGACAAGCAATCTAGAGAAGGCAGTTATAACAGTTTCTGCCAGAGTCAATAGGCCTGTGCCAGAGTCTGTGGTACAGGGCAAAGAGCCCAGGAGCAAAATGTTCTTGTTGTTGCAGTCAAGTCATTGTTAAACTATTCAAAAAGGTGGATGCAGAAGGTGAAAGACCATTTTAGAGGATGGGGGCATCCAACCCAGTAGGTAAAGGATGTAAAACACCTTTAGCGCTACCAAACGAAAAGGGAGGCCTGGCGGAACAAAGTACCTTAAAATGTAGAAGAGGCTCCTGCAGTTCAGGAGATCCAGCAGAGGAAGAGAGACTCGTCGAGGAAGAAGGTTAGAGTTACTGCACTGCCCAGGGATGAAATCAGCCGCGGTGCTGCCAAACTAATAAAAGGTACGCTCCTTTAAATCGCAGTCCGGGTGGACAGGTGCCTGGCTATCCGGTCTCCGAGTGCAGGGCACTGGCGATTCGACCATGGCAGGTCCGGGAAGGCGATTGGCAAACTGGTTGCCCCACCAGCTCAAGGGAAGAAGGCTCTTGCAGATGAAGATCTTCTCTCGTGTCGAGAAAAGTGGTGAGACGCTGCAGCAGGGCTTCATCGGTGGTTCAGTTGGTGCAGATGTCTTTGGCTTCTCTCCTCTTTGGCTTCTTAGTTCCAGTGACAACGTCTTGCTCTTCCAGTCCTCAGGACCCTGCTTTTATGCAGAAAGATCCCGATTCATGCAGCCTAGCTGTCACTCGTGGAGTGGTCATCCTGGCGGGAGACCTTCCAGCCCATCAGGGCAGAGTGCGACATGGGTTGCTGAGACAACCCTGTCCAGGGGTCCTACTCCCCCCCCCCCACCCCCCCCCTGTCCCCCCCCCCCTTCCCCCCCCTCCTCCCACACAGTGGTTCCACCCCAGACTTAGTGGTGCCGAAAGGAGGGCTTCTTGGCAGAAGCCTGCCAAAAGGACGAACAAAGGATCACCGACCTGGGTTAGGAGTTTAGAGAAAGACACGAGAAAGAATTTATATAAAGGTTCTGACAATAAATACAATATAAAAATAACCCGGCGGTATGTTAGAGGCTGTCAGTAAATGTGGTAGCCTCCAACAATGGGAAAATCCCATAGGGAAATATTTGCGGTTGAATATTTTTGGTAGTAACCACTGCCACCAGCCAGAAACTTTTGAGAGAGGGACTGTACGGTACCCTCTCGAAAATGAACATAAGGGAAAAAACGATTAACCTGATTAACCCTTGCCAGTACCTCCATAGTAAGATGGGTTGTACTGGTTTTGTTCATGAAGATTGACTAGTAAAGTCAATGGGGACTTTACATGCCCTGGGAGACAGTAGTCAGTCCCAGGGTATGGAGTCTGTTTGGGGGTCGCTATGACAACCCTGTGTCACTGCACGTAGGGTGCTGTGTAACACATGTGGATAAAGATGGTTCCTTTGAGGGCGAGATAAACCCCATAGACATTAAACACATAAAATAGCCTAGAACAGTCTTAGCAGGAGAAAAAAAGAAACCCTTCAAATCCAGCAAAGCTGCTGGGGGACTCTATAGGTAAGGGAAATTAGCCATAGAATGAGAATTCTCTCTAACGTACCCCACCCTTCAACCCTCCTTTCCAGCAGTCGGGGTCGTCCTCCCTAAAAGCCGAGATTCAGAAACTTCTGCATCTCAGAGCTGTGGAACCCGTTCCCCTTGGGTAACAGAGGAGGGCTTCTACTCCCGGCTGTTTATGGTGCCCAAACCCAACCAGGCTGGCCTGCGCACCATCCTAGGCCTTTCCCAGTTCAATTTTTTTCCTACCCGAAGAGAAATTCAAGATGATCACGCCCGGTCAGATACAGTCGTCCTTGCAGATGGGCGATTGGCTCAGCGTGGTGGACCTTGACGATGCGTAAATGCATATTCTGATTTGGAATCCACACAGGAGATATCTCCGCTTCTCTGTGGGAGAGGAGCACTTCCAGTTTCGAGTGCTTCCTTTTGGCCTCAGCTCGGCGCAGCGCATCTTCACAAAGATGATGTCGGTGATCGCGGCCTATCTTCGTCTGCAGGGTATTCATGTGTATCCGTATTTGGACGACTGGCTCTTACGCAGCCTGTGCCCTTTTGAAAGCTGCCTGCAATCTTCAGTCTCTCCTCCAGCTCCTGTTCCACCTTGGGCTATTGGTGAACTCGCGGAAATCTTCCATGACGGTCTCTCAGGACTTGATTTTCCTGGGTTTTCGTTGGAACATGATCGACTGCAGTGTGTACCTGACCGGGGACAGGATGGCGGATCTGTTGGCCACGTGTCAGATGTTTGCTCAGTCGGAGAGCATGTCAGCCTGGTGGTTTCAGAGGCTTCTAGGGCTCATGGCTTCGTGCTTGTTGGCTCTTCCTCTTGCCAGTCTCAAAATGAGGAAGACTCAGATGGCTCTTCAGAGTTCTTGGCTGCAGGCTGTTGATCCGGACTCCAAGTAGATAACGATTCCGGCTTTCATGAGAGCAGACCTGGACTGGTGGTCGTCTCTCACCAACCTGTCGGTAGGGGCGGGGTTTCAGGACCCAGCCCCGATGGTACCGGTCACAACGGACTCCTCCCTTCTGGGGTGGGGTGCGACGTTGGATCTTCTTCAGGTCTCGGATCTTTGCTCGCCGCAGGACAAGCTCCTCCACATAAATCATCTGGAGCTTCTGGCGATCTTCCTAGCACTCAAGCAGTTCAGACCGATCATTGCCAACAAAGTGGTCCGTATCCGCACGGACAATGTGGTGTTGATGTATTACATCAACAAGCAAGGTGGCACCAAGTTTCGTCCCCTCGTGGACCTGTCCATGCAGATTTGGGAGTGGGTGGTTTTTCATGGGTTCTGGCTACTTGCAGTACACATACCGGGCCAGCTGAATGTCACGGCAGATGCCCTCAGTCGGCGGACGATGGTCAGCTACGAGTGGGAGCTGAAGGCGGAGGTCCTCTCATGGATTTTCCAGCGCTGGGGCACTCCAGAAGTGGACCTCTTCGCTAAAACGTCAAACAAAAAGCTTTCTCTGTATGCCTCCAGAAGCGGGCTGGGAGCCTCCCCTCTGGGGGATGCTCTCGAGATTACATGGCACAACATGAGGGCTTATGCCTTCCGCCTCTAGTTCACCAGACGATTTGTAAATTGAAGAACTCTGTGAACTGTTCTCTTCTACTCATAGCCCCGTAGTGGACGTCCAGGTTTTGGTTCTCGGAACTTCAACACCTGTCGGTGTATACGCCGATCAGGTTACCGGTGACCCCGGATCTTCTTCACCAGGGGGGAACATCAGTTGTGGCATCCATCCCCACAATCGCTCAGCTTGGCGGCGTGGTGCCTGATTTCAAGTCTTTAGAACATCTTAGCCTGTCATTAGAACATCTTAGCCTGGCAGATAACATACATATTATTCAGGCAGCCAGAAAACCCTCGACTAGGTCCTAGTACAGAAGCAAATGGCTCAGGTTCTGTCATTGGTGTTTGAACAAGCAGCTGGACCCTAGGGGGGCTTCAATTGACACAGTACTGTCTTTTGTATCCCACTTAGCAGAGTCGGGTGTTCACGTTCTGTCATGCAGAACTGATCTTTCAGCGGTTTCCGCTTACCTATATACGGACCAGTGCTCGTACTCTGTCTAACTCAGTGGTTAAGAGGCATTTTGCAGGCTTGACACGCCTTTATCCTCCGATTCGTAGTCCGCACACGGTGTGGGATCTAAATGTGGTCCGGACAACGTTGTGCCATAAACCTTTCGAACCAATGGCCACGGTGGACCTCAAGCACCTGCCGTGGAAGGTGTCTTTTTTTGGTTGCTGTTACTTCAGCAAGACACGTGAGTGAGCTCCAGGCTTTGTCGGTGGAGCATCCCTTCGTGGTCTTTCACAAGGATACGGTGGTCCTACGGACAAATCCTACTTTCCTGCCGAAGGTGGTCTCTGAGTTCCATCTGAATCAGTCTTTCGAAGGGATTATGTCCGCCGACGTATTCCTCATCTATATTTGTATCTCCAGCTTGCTGGCCTCAGACATTTTTTTTCCCAGTAGAGGGCGCTGTGCGTCGACGTTCGTCGAGTAGGTGCTCCTCGACGGCCACCGTATCGATGCCGATGTCATCATGCCTCTAAATGGCCACGCGCAGCGTCCGTTGCTCAGTTCCGTTTTTCCGCGCTTCGTGTGCCTCGGAATACCGTTGCTCAGTTCGTCAGTCGATATATATATATTCATATTTCCTCGCGAAAACCGACTCGTACTCGATGGCTTCCTCCTCCGACCCGACGACTCCTCGGTCCGCTTTCAAAAAATGTCGAGCCTGTGGCAAGAAAATGTCGTTGACGGATTCTCACAGGATCTGTTTGTGGTGTCTGGGAATCGAACACCAGTGTTCGGAGTGTGAGGAATGCCTATCCATGACGGCGAAAGCCTTGAAGGAGCGTAAGGGGAAGCCCGAGAGAGGCAAGTTAGTTTTAACTTCCTCAAAAGTTTCAGCGGTAGAGTGGAGACATTTGTCTCCTCACCGTCGAAAGCATTCTCGGTCTAGGTCTCGAAGTGGCTCCCACCACTCGTCGAGGTCTAGACACTCGAAAAAAAGACGAAGAAGATCCCCTTCATCGTCGTCTTCTAGTTCCCCTGAAAGCGTAAATTGCCCCACAAAACATAGCTCTCAAGCCGAGTGGGAGGAATTCAGAAAAAATATGCTAAGCGTCTTCGAGAAAGCGGCCTCGACCCCCTCGAAGTCAGCTGAGGGTGATAACCCGGGTGAAAAGCCCAAAAAATCTGAACGCTGCGAGTCGAAGCACCCGGCGAAAGAGTTGACCCGAAAGCGCCATGAGCCATCGGGAAGTAAAGCATCTTCTACGCCATCGTCGAAAGCCCCTTCGAAGCATAGATCGACGCCGTTATCGAAGGGTTCTTTGACGCATCCGTTGATCGAGTCGACGTCGACGCCGATAAAAGAAAAACCCACGGCTACTCTACAGCCAACGGTTACACCGAGCGCTTCCGACACGACGTCGAGAAAATCGTCGACATCCTCGAGCAGGATTCCGATCCTCTTGAGTGCTTCGAGGCCTCTTCCAGTTTTCTCGACGCCTTTGTCGGCGCCTTTGAGGATTTTTATATCGGCGTCGACGACATCGACCTTTTCAAGGCCACTGATGATGGCTCCCTCTGCCTTAGAGATGGGTTTTATACCATTTCACAGACCATAGCATCCCCCCTTAACTTCAATTTTTGAAGAAAGGGAAGATTCTGATCAAGAAAGGCCTTTTGGGCTGCAGAGGACCACATTACCTGAACCAGCGACTTTTGCCTCTGAGGAAAGAAGGTTGAAAGACCTTCAGGATGCATTACAGGAAGCAAGTGGTCTAGACACTTCCCCAGAAGTGGAATTTGTCAAACCAGACCCAGGGTAACATGCTGATAACCCTTATAGAACCCTAATGTCAAGAATTATGGAGTTCATGGGTTGGTCTGCGCCTTCACCTGTTTTTCAACAGGATGACCTCACAGGTATTCTGGATAAAGGTCCACAGGAGGATCCTGTGGTTCCCTTTCATTCTGCTTTACAAAGAAAGATTTTAACTAACTGGGAAACTCCTCAAGTTGTCCCTGCGGTTAACAAGAAGTTGTCAGCGAAATATAGGGTATCTGCTGCTGACCCAGAATACCTATCTAAGCACCCTACTCCAGAGAGTCTTGTGGTCCAGGCTGCAACTTCATCAGGCAGTACTTCTGCATGCCCCACTGCTCCTCAGGATAGGGATGATAAAACATATGATGCCATTGCTAAGAAAGTCTTCTCGGCCTGTAGCATGGCTTTAAAATCTATTAATGCAACTTGTACGCTCGCTAGGTTCAGCCATACTCTTTGGGAGTGTGCTTCATCGGCGGCTGACTGCATACCGGAAGGAGAAGAAAGGGACGCATTTTTAAATATCATCAGAGATGGTAAAGATGCAATGTGTGAGTCCCTTCAAACTGGCATTGATTCTGCTGACCGTATCAGCAGGGCCATGGCGGCAAGTACCACAATCCGCAGGCATGCGTGGTTGAGAAAGTCCGGCTTTGCTTCTGACGTACAGGCCAGACTTTTAAATATGCCCTTTGACGGCTCTTCCCTATTTGGTAAAAAGGCAGATGACAGTTTGGAAAAACTACAAACATCTAAAGCAGCAGCCAAGTCACTAGGAGCTGCAATCCGACAAACTAATTTTCGTCCCTCAGGATCCTCTTGGAGAGGAAGGTCCTTTGGCTATTATTCCTCATATGGAAGAGGCAGAGGATGGCCGGCTCAGAGGCCAAGGAAAATTTACCCGTGGTGGACGGGGTAAAGGAAAGAAAGCCGCAGGAGCCGCTTTACCTTCGGCAACTGCATCAGCCGCTCCCAAACCACTCTGAGGTCTCCCATCACAAGACACCTGTAGGGGGCAGGTTAACTCACCATCTGACGGAATGGCAGGCTATTATGTCAGATGCTTGGGCATTGGAGACAGTTGCCCAAGGTTACTGCCTGCCTTTTCTAAGCATCCCTCAGAGCCATCCTCCGGGGAACAGCTCTCTGAAAGTGCCGGATCCGCTCCTCTTGCAGGAAGTTGTAGACCTGCTAGAGAAAGGTGCCATAGAACCGGTACCTGTAGCGGACAAGAACAAGGGCTGGTACTCCCCCCTACTTTCTCATACCAAAGAAAGACGGAGGACTGAGACCCATCCTGGACTTACGAGAATTGAACAAGTTCCTCAGGAGAAGGACAAGTTCAAGATGGTAACTCTTTCTCAGATCCTTCAGGCCCTCCAGCTTCAGGACTGGTTGGTATCTCTGGACCTTCAGGATACTTATTTCCATGTGCCAATCCATCCCAAGCACATGAAGTACCTGAGGTTCGCAATTGGCAACTCTCTATCAATTTCGAGTTCTGCCATTTGGGCTGACCTCCGCCCCGAGGGTCTTCACCAAGCTAATGTCGGTTGTGGCTGCAAGTCTAAGGAGGGAAGGGATTCACGTCTACCCCTACCTGGACGATTGGTTGATCAGAGCAGTTTCTTCGGAACAAGCTCGGATCCAACTAGATTATGTCTGCCACTCCCTTCACAGGCTGGGCTTCTCCCTCAATTTAAAGAAGTCACAGATGATACCATCACAGAGACTCCAATTCATTGGAGCAGTCCTGGACACGTCCCTGGGAAAAGCCTCGCCACCAGAGGTGAGGGCTCAAGATATTCTGCAGATGGTCACCAGGTTTCAAAATGCCCAACGTCTCCCAGCCTACGACTTTTTGAGGTTGCTAGGCCTCATGGCATCCTGCATATCCCTTGTGCCAGAGGCTCGCCTGAGAATGAGATCCCTTCAGTGGGCACTGAGGACTCAGTGGTCACAATTCTCAGGGAGGATGACAGATCTCCTCCGGATTCCGGACAAGGTTGCCCACGACCTTCAATGGTGGGCCTCTCCAGAGAACATCTTGAAAGGAGAACTGTTTTGGCAACCATGGCCGGAGATGACAGTAGTCACAGACGCCTCACTCACGGGGTGGGGAGCCCATGCCAACGACTTGACCATCAGCGGTCGTTGGTCTCCATCGGAGTCCAGACTACGCATCAACCTGTTGGAGCTGAGAGCCATCAGACTGGCACTGAAGGCTTTTCTGCTGTCTGTACGGGGGAGAAACGTCCTGATAATGACGGACAATACAGTGGCCATGCACTACCTCAACAAAAGAGGAGGCGTAGGGTCACTGCCACTGTGCAGAGAGGCGATGCAGCTCTGGTGTTGGGCAATTCAGGAAGGAATCTATCGGCAATTCACCTAGCCGGAGAGAAGAACTTGACAGCGGATGCTCTGAGCAGGCAGAACAGTCTCCCACGAATGGGAGATTGCTCAGGAAGTCCTTCAAGAGATCTTCGGCCTTTGGGGAACCCCTCAAGTGGATCTGTTCGCCACCAGTATCAACAGGAAGTGTGACAGATTTTGCTCAAGGGAATTTCCCCCGAGAGGAGTCCTAGGAGACATGTTCGTAGTAGACTGGGAGTTCCCACTTCTGTACGCGTTTCCTCCGGTCCCTGTCATTCCTCAAATGATCAGGAGGTTGAGAAGGTTTCGGAAGACCATGATCCTAATTGCCCCGGATTGGGCCAGGAGAACACGGTACCCGGACCTTCTGGACATGTCCATCTGTCCTCCAATTCGTCTACCGTACAGAGAGGATCTTCTCTTGCAGAAGGGAGGTCAGGTTCTCCATCCAGCCATCAAGACCCTCAACCTTCACGCTTGGTATCTGAAAGGTTGAGGTACAAGCATTGGGACCTTCCAGATGACGTCATGGAGGTGTTGCTTTCGGCCAGAAGACCAGCAACTAAGACTCTTTACCTCTGCCGTTAGAATAAATTTTGCAGCTGGTGCAGAGAAAAGAATATCAAACCCTTTTCATGTAGTACACCTGCAGTGTTATCCTTCTTACTTTATTTGGCAAAGTTCAGGCCTTCAAGTTGGCACTATTAAGGGCTATCTCGCAGCGCTATCTATCTTTAAGCGCACTGCGGAGGAGCCATCGTATTTCAAAATTCCATTGGTAATACAATACCTGAAAGGTCTAACTAATGTTTACCCTCCAAGACCATTCCAGGTTCCCTTATGGGACTTAAATCTAGTTTTAAACTTCCTAAAGGGTGCTCCCTTTGAACCACACCACTCTTGTTCATTGAAGTTTCTCACCCTCAAAACTGTTTTATTGGTAGCATTAACATCTGCTAGAAGGGTTAGCGAGATACAAGCCCTATCTTGTAAACCTCCTCATACAACTTTTCACAAGAACAAAATAGTTCTACAGGTGAAGCCTAACTTCCTCCCAAAGGTAGTTTCGGAATTTCACATTACTCAGAAGATTACTTTACCTTCATTTTATCCTCCTCCCCATCCGGGGAAAGAGGAAGAGACTACACAGGCTGGACCCTAAGCGAGCCTTGAGTTTTTATATCGGTAGACTTGCTAAAATTAGACAAGCAGACCAACTCTTTGTAGGTTACGCAGGACAGAAGTTAGGATTACCAATAACCAAACAAACCATCTCCAGATGGATTATTTTAGCCATTCTCGAATGCTACAAAATGGCAGGGAAAGAGCCCCCTCAAAATCTAAGGGCTCATTCGACCAGGGGTATCGCAGCATCCTCAGCTCTTCAAAGAGGGGTACCAATTAGAGACATATGTGCAGCTGCCACATGGTCGTCCGCACATACCTTTACCAAATTTTATAGCCTGGATTCCTCATCTAGTCAAGAGACTAGATTTGGCAAAGCTGTGTTACACTCTGTTCATTCTTAAAGGGTAATATGACATCTCTTACTCCCGCCTCCAATCACATACCACTGCTATGGGAGTCTATCATAGATGAGGAATATGTCGGAGGACACAATCCCTTCGAAGAACAAGTTACTTCTTACCTTGTAACGTTCTTTCGATGGGATGTTACTCCAACGTATTCCTTATCACCCCTCCCATCCATCCCTGCAGTAACATTTCCCTTGTGGTTGCAGCTTACGCTCCTTCAAGGGTAGTAACCATTCATACAAAAACTACTTTACTCTACAAAACGGAACTGAGCAACGGACGCTGCGCGTGGCCATTTATAGGCATGATGACGTCGGCGTCGATACGGTGGCCGCTGAGGAGCACCTACTCGACGGACGTCGACGCACAGCGCCCTCTACTGGGAAAAAATGTTTCCGAGGCCAGCAAGCTGGAGATACAAATATCATAGATAAGGAATACGTCGGAGGAACATCCCATCGAAAGAACGTTACAAGGTAAGAAGTAACTTGTTCATCTCCCTGCCGGTCTTTTTGCCGAACCCCGCCTCGGAGGCAGAAAGGGTTCTGCATTGCCTGGATGTTAGAAGGGCTCTTAAGTTCTATCTGGATGGAGCATCCGAGTGTAGGAGCTCTTCTCAACTGTTGGTGACCTTTGGTAATCCACAAGGTAAGCAGGCCTCTAAGGCGACTATCTCCTGATGGATCGCTGCCTGCATTATGGAGTCCATCCAAGGGCTGAAGCCTCCTAAAGGTATTCATGCAGACCTGGTGCGGGGCAAGGCAGCCGCGGTTGCCTTTCAGATATGTCCCCTGGGAGACCATCGCAAAGGTGGCTACTTGGGCCTCCCCATCTGCTTTTTGTAAGCATTGTCTCGACATGAGCTCAAGTTCTGATGCTCAGTTTGGTCAGGCTGTGCTGAAGAACCTTTTTCAGTAAGGTTTTTTCCATCCACCCATTGTTCCTGTAAGGAGTGCTTGGGAATCTCCCATAAGTATGGACAAAGGGGACGGGACTTCGGAGTATAACCAGGTTACTCACCGTAGGGACCACCTTACTCCTAGTCCGTAGTCCCCTTTCCTCCATACGCCTGCCCGCCGTCCCCTCTAAAAAGGTTCCTGTGTTATTGCTAAGGGGTCTCTGAACCGGCTATAGAAAAGGACTGATGGGCGATGCGCGGGGCGGAGCCGAGATTGGCGGGGTTATGGCCACGTTCCGGGCCCCACGCAGAAAGAGAGGAAGGACTTACATTTTAGCAACATTTTTGGATGCTTTTTACAAAGTGCTCTGGTCCTGTCCCACAGGACGGAAGAATGTCCCATAAGTATGGAGGAAAGGGGACTATGGACGAAGGTGGTCACTATGGTGAGTAACCTGGTTATTCTTTGTTATCCACAAAGACAAATTGGTATTAAGAATGCACCCTAGGTTTTCACCGAAGTTCATTTGAAAAATTCCATGTAAACCAATACATTGAGCTACCGGCCTTCTTTCAGAACCCAACAAGCTCAGCTGAGAAGAAACTCCATACACTTGATGTCAGGAGGTTGGTCCTTTACTATCGAAACAAGACCAGACTGCTTAGAAAATCAGACCAACTGTTTGTCTCCGTAGCACCAGGCAGAGGAGGAGACTGCATTTCCAAGAATGCCATCTCCAGATGGATAGTCAGATGCATACAGCTCTGCTACTCTTTATCCAGCAAACCACTGCCTGTACCACCAAGAGCTCAGGCCATTTGCAAAGCAGCTACATGGAGCTCAGTACACACCTTCACTCAGCATTACTGCATTGACGCACTCTAAAGCAGATACCCAGGTGGGACAAGCAGTTCTAAAACCTCCATTTGCGGCTGGACCTTCTCACAACCCACCACCGTCTCCAAACACTGCTCACTAATCTATGCATAGCATGTGATCTAAGCAGATTCCACGAGCCTCAGCCATTGTATTTCTGATGCTTGTATTTGCTTAGATTCACATGCTATGCATAGGCCTACATCTAGTGGAAGCTGCAGAGTATTACAGTTGATTTGGAAACTCGAAAAGGGACATCGACAGGGCGTGCCAGTAAAACTATTCCTATTGTGACGTCCATTGTACCATTGGTCCTTCACGTATCGAGGTCACTCAGATTGTTTTGCTTCTGACATGAGGTTGCATGAAGTGTAGCCTGAGTACAGGTGTAGTAAGAAAAAGTATCCAATATTGCCCAGAAAGCCATCTATGCACCTTATACTCCAGGCGGGGGAGGAACGGCGCGCATGTGAATCTAAGCAGATACAAGCATCAGAAATAAGATTATGGTGAGTAATGTATCCCATAGTTTTACAACTACAGTGACGTTGGGGGTGAAGAATCAGTGTTTTAAAGTACAGAATGTGCATGGCTGAGGTGGCGTTGTAGACAGTGGGCACATACAAAGGCCATGACTAGTGGCCAGTTGGTTACAAATGTACAGTTGCCGCAACAACATGACTAGTTTTCTGAAAAATATAGTGGGCATGACCGAAGGAATAACCAATTCCTTGAAATTTAATTAAAACACTTTAGTTAATGATCAGTTAATGTGTAAACTTATCTGGAAAAAAATCCCTAAAATTCAATGCATTGGGGAACTCTGGATAGGCTTAAATCGATGCGCTCCCGTTGCAAAGCCCAAGAGGCAATATTCGACGAGAAGGGTTTCATCATGGATAGAAAATGGCCTTATGAGGTATATAGTATTCGAATGGATTGTGTTCTCCAACGTATTCCACATCTTTGACATGTAATGTCCACAGCTGTGTACTTCGGAAACTTTTTCAGCAGAGGGCTTCATGCGTCTGACGTCGGGTCGATGTCCCTCGAAGGCCTCAGTCGAGGGCGACGTCACTGAATGTTATAAATAGGACGCACTGTGCCCGTAGCTTGTTTTTTTTTTTTCCCTCTACGTGTTTCTTTGTGAAACTCGGCGCGCCTTGGTGTTCGTTGAGATGTCTTTTTCTTCGGCCCCTCCGACTCTGCGGTCTGGCTTCAAGACCTGCCGGGACTGCACGTCGAAAATGTCGATCACCGACCTGCATCGCATTTGTTTGTGGTGCTTGGGCGAGTCGCACAACACCGAAGACTGTTCGAAATGCCAGTCGCTGACTGCCAAGGCCTTGCGGGAGGGGAAGCTCCAGGTAGGTAGGGGTTCTAAGCCCAGTAAGTCCCGAAAGTCCAAGTCCAAAGGGGTGTCCACCGACGACTCGAGGGGCGAGACTCTGCATTGGGTGGAGGCCCGGGTTATCGGTCTCGGAGTGGTTCCCACCATTATTCTTCTTCGCGGCATTCGCAGAAGCACCATAACCGGTACCCTTCCCAGTCCTCCTCGGAGGAGGGAACCGTGAGCAAAATGGCATGCCTGACGAAATCCTTTACTCCGGAGGAATGGGCTGCCTTTAAGGAGCAAATGTTAACGATATTTCAATCGCAGGGCACAGGTCCGGTCGCGCCTTTGAACGGAGCCGGCCAGGATCGGTCTCGTACCGGGGCTCGCACGCCTTCGGGCTCATGTCCGCGATGCGACTCGCATAGGACGTCGAGGTTGTCGACTCTCGGCGTCGAAGCCTTTGGCGCCTTTGGGGATTTTTGCCTGAAATTTGCCATTGGAGGACCCTGATGTGGTGGATCCTCCTCGGAAGGCTACAGCGAAGTCTGAGGGCCCAGTTTTGCACTCCAGGCCCTCTTCTTTTACCAGGCCTGGGTTTCAACTCCCTCTGGATGACATATATGAAGAGAAAGAAAGGTCTGAGTTTGAGGACACTGGTGAACTTGATGTAGTTCTACTTTTGTCTGGGGACAGTCAGTTGGAGGAGTTGAGGCAGACCCTCTGTGATGCCAGTGTGTTGGACACTTCTCCAGAAGTGGAATTTGGTAGGCCTGAGCCTGGGGCTCATGCAGAGTCGTTTTACAGGAGGCTCGTGGCTAGGGTCTCGGAGTATCTGGGCTGGTCCAGTCCTCCTGAAGACTGTGCAGGATGATTTAACAGGCCTCTTAGATCAAGGTCCGTCCTCTTACCCAGCATTACCATTTCATCTCACCTTACAGAAAAGGGTGGCAGCTGCTTGGCATTCCCTGGAATCTCTTCCGGCTGTTAATAAATCTTTGACAAAGAAGTACCGCCCTTCCGTTTGGGACCCCAGCTATTTATCTACTCACTCCACTCCCGAGAGTTTGGTGTTTCAGGCGGCTACAGCCACCTTGAGGCAGGCAGCGTACCCTACCATCCCTCCGGATAGGGACGACAAGCGCTTCGTCGGTTGGGCCCGGAAAGTATTTTCTGCTGGGAGCATGGCCTTAAAATCGGCCAACTCCATTTGTGCCTTGGCAAGGCTCTCACACTCTGTGGAACTGTTTCTTTAGCGGCTGAGCATATTCCCGATGGGGGAGAAAGGGATGGGTTCCTTGCTCGCGTGCAAGAAGGCAAGGATGCCATGTGCGAATCGCTTCAGTCGGATTTAAATACGGCCGGCAGTGCTGGCCGATCCATTCTACGCAGATTTGCGTGGTTGCAGAAGTCGGGTTTTGCTCCAGATGTGCAGGCCTGTCTTCAGAACATGCCCTTTGATGGCGCACATTGGTTGGGCAGCAAGCTGACGAGAGCCATCAGAGGTTGCAGACCTTGAAATCTGCAGCTAAATCTTCAAGCGCAGCTGTGCTTCAACCTCCGCATTTTTGTCATGGGTGTTAAGGTGGGAATCGCGGGAAAGTTGCGTACCTGAATATCTGGTTGATCTCGACGGGGCAGCCAGACTGACCAGAAGAATTGGTGACACAAGAAACCAGCCTCTCCTCCACCCAGAATGGGTACTGGGTAAAAGATGGACCGATTCCCAACGCCACAAGCTACTCTCTCCTGATTTCTGTGACGTCGGGACTGTGCAAGCACAGGCAGGAGAGGTTGAAGGAACAAGTCCTTGAAGTGATGAAGCTCCAGAGTCCAAGGATGGGAGAGGCGATTCCAAGAAATGACGCTGAAGCAAAAGGGCACAAGAGTCCAAAGAAGACAAAGGCGTACTCCAGGAGAATGACACTGGATGCTGTGATGCTCAAGATTCCAAAGACGGCAGAGGCAAACACCAGGGAAGGCACTGGAAGAATGACCACAGAGCACAGGCTGGCGCAAGGTTGGAGAGAAGAGGAAAGAGCAAGGCAGGGAATACTTGCCTGGCAAAAGGGAGAGGGAACCCGGGAAACTTAACGACCTGGCTTGGAGAGGAGAACTGCAAGGCAAGGAACCCCAGCGAAAACCAAAGGAAACCAAGGGAAGATCCAGGAAAACCCAAGGGGAGACAGGAGGCAGACTGAAGAGGACAAGGGAAGGGAATCCCCAGACTGCAGAATGGAACGAGGATTGGCGCTGGAACACAGGGAACAGCGAGTAGCACGATCTGGAACAGAACGCATTGAGACGCGATCTGCTCCCGATGCTCACTCTCCCTTTATGGGCCGCCGGCGCCCGCAAGGCCTGGAACGCAAGCCTGATTGTAGCAGGGCGCCGGCGGACCCAGAGCGAGGCTTAGACAGCAAGCCGCTCCATTCCCGGGTGACCACTCCACGGCGCATGCGCGGAACCGTGACCGTGGTCTCCAGCGCATGCGCCGATGAGCTGCAGCCCTGGTCCCCGAAGCTCTCCCTCCACCGCCTCCCCAAGCACGAAAGCGCGATAGAGGCGCCAGGAACGGAGAGCGTGTGTGGCGAACCCCGGTCTCCCGGTAAGCGTGACAATAGGGGACAGCAATGGAGGGGAGGTTGTTTTCGTTACTACTCCTCCTTTGGTAGAACGAGAGGGGCCGCCAGTCAAAGGGGACAGCAAAAAAGTACCCGTGGTGGTCGGGGAAATCGTGGTGCCAAAGCCGCTCAGGCAGCTGCCTCTTTGCCTTCAGGCACTGCCGGAACCGCTTCCAAACAGTCATGAGGCCATGTCCCATGGTTTGCCGGTTAGGGGCAGACTGTCACAGCATCTCGAAGAATTGCAAGCCATTTCTTCAGATGCGTGGGTTCTGGATACCATCGCCCACGGCTACTGCCTTCCCTTCCTTCAGCGGCCTCACGACAATCCACCAGGGAAACTCACTTTGAAGCTTCCGGATCCGCTCCTTGCGCAGGAAATCCTAACCTTGCTAGAGAAATGCGCTATAGAAATGGTGCCTATTTTTTGATCCCGAAGAAAGACTGGGCATTGAGACCCATTATGGACTTGCGTTGGTTGAACAAGCTTCTCAGGAAGGACAAGTTCAAGATGGTTACTCTTTCTCAAGTCCTCCAGGCCCTTCAACTTAAGGATTGGTTGGTGTCTCTGGACCTACAGGATGCTTACTTTCATGTGCCGATTCATCCCAAGCACAGAAAGTACCTGAGGTCTGCGGCTGGCGACTTGCCCTTTCAGTTTCAGATCTTGCCATTCAGATTGACCTCCGCCCGAGGGTCTTCACCAAGCTAATGGTGGTGGAAGCGTACCTCTGGCGAGGGAAGGATTCACGTCTACCCCTACCTGGACGACTGGCTGACCCAGGCGCGCTCTCCCGAACCAGCGTTGGATCACCTCAGTCTCACCTGCTGCACCCTCCACAGGCTGGGCTTTTCTCCGTATTTCAATAAGTTGCATCTGACACCTTCCCTACAGCTCCAGTACATCTACTGTCTACCGTCTTTCGAATTCTTAAGGTTGCTCGGCCTCATGGTATCCTGCATTTTTCTGGTGTCGGAGGCCAGGCTGCTTATGAGATCCCTGCAATGGGTTCTCAAGATGCAGTGGTCACAGTTCTTAGGCAAGATGTCGGATCAGCGTTGGACGATTTGACAGCCAGCGGTCATTGGTCTCTGTCAGAGTCCAAACTCCACATCAGTCTGTTGGAGCTGAGGGCCATCCGGGTAGCCCTAAAGGCTTTTCTGCCTTCTGTACGGTGGAAGAGTGTCCTGATCATCACGGACAACACAGTGGTCATGCATTACCTCAACAAAAAAGGGGGTGGGGGGTATGGTCACTCCCGTTGTGCAGAGAGGCAATGCAGCTCTGGTTCTGGGCCATCCAGCGGGGAATTTCGATCTCAACAGTTCATCTAGCAGGAGATGAAAATGCGGTGGCGGACGCTCTGAGCGGGCAGACGACAATCTCTCATGAGTGGGAGTTGGCTCAAGAAGTCCTTCAGGAGATCTTAGCCCTTTGGGGAATCCTGCAAGTGGATCTTTTCGCCACCAGTGTCAACCGGGAGTGCAAGAGATTCTGCTCAAGGGACTTAGGAGACTCGTTTGAGGTGGATTGGTCACTCCCCCTGCTGTACGCGTTTCCTCCAGTCCCCGTCATTCCTCAAGTGTTGTGGCGGTTACAGAGGTTCGGTTCCCACATGATCCTCATTGCTCCAGATTGGGCCAGGAGAGCGTGGTACCCAGACTTTCTAGAAATGTCCCTCTGCCCTCCACGCCGCCTTCCCTAGCGAGAGGATCTGTTCTCGTGCGAGAGGGACAGGATGTGGCGGAGGAGGAGGGGTGGGCGGGGCGGAGTTGGGGGTTTGGTGGGGGTGCTGGGCTGGACAGGTTCTCCCTCCAGAGGTCAAGACTCTCAACCTTCACGCTTGGTATCTGAAAGGTTGAGGTATAAGGATTGGGATCTCCTGGACGACGTGATGGAGGTGTTGCTTTCGGCCAGGCGGCCTGCAACAAAATCCCTGTACCGTTGCATTTGCCCAAGTTCTGCAACTGGTGCAGAGGTCACAAGCGCTCGTCTGAAGAATGTTCTTACTTTAAGATTCCTTTTGATTTCTCAGTTTCTCAAAGGACTGACTTATGTATTCCCGCCGTCTCCATTCCATCCAGGTACCCGTTTGGGATTTGAATTTGGTTTTGAAATTTCTCATGGGTGCTCTGTTTGAACCTTTGCACGCTTGTCCTTTGAGATTATTGTCCTTCAAGACTGCGAGCGGAAGTAACTGCAACCAAGAACAGGATGAGTGAATTGCAGGCACTTTCATCTAAGCCACCCTCACAAGGACAGGGTTGTACTGCGTGTACGTCCCTCTTTTCTACCTAAGGTAGTATCTGAATATCATTTGAGTCAAAAGGTGGTTCTTCCATCTTTCTACCCTCCTCCTCATCCTGATAAGAGGAGTGACTCCATCGGTTGGATCCTACACAGTGCTCTGAGCTTTTACATTTCTAGTATGTCCAGGGTCAGAGTGGACGATCAAATCTTTGTAGGATATGCTGGGCACCGATTGAGCCAGGGTGTAGCCAAACAGACCTTGTCCAGGTGGATTTTCCTCACCATTACTGAGTGTTGCTGATTGGCGGGTAAGGACCCTCCTGACGGGTTCTGAGCTTATTCCACTAGGGGCATGGTTACTTCCACAGCCCTCCATCCGGTGGTTCCTATTAAGAATATGTGTGATGCAGCCACATGGGCTTCAATCCACACCTTTGTTAACCATTACTCCCTGGATGCAACCCATGGTCAGGATATGGCGTTTGGAAAGGCGGTTCTTTATTCTGCAATCTGATTGGGTACTCTAAATTCTTTTCCCTCCTCCATTTACTGGTACTGCTTTGGGAGCCTGTCAAAGATGTGTAATACGTTGGAGGACACAATCCATTCGAAGAACATGTTAGTTACCAACTGGTATCATTCTTACGACTGGATGTTCCTCCAACGTATTCCACATCGCCCTCCCAGCCTACCACTCTGGAGAATTTCCTATGCAATTGCAGCTTGCGTTTCCACAAGGCTATGTGCAGTCAAGCAGGCATGAGACTGGTGCCACACGTTCTGAGGTAAAAATGTAAACTGAGGCTACGGGCACAGTGTGTCCGATTTATAACATCTGGTGATGTCTCCCTCGACGGAGGCCTTCGAGGGACATAGACCCAACGTCATCGACGCAGGACACCCTCTGCTGAAAAGGTTTCCGAACTGCACAGCTGTGGACATTAAATGTCAAAAATGTGCAATACGTTGGAGGAACATCCAGTCGAAACAACGTTACCAGTTGGTAAGTAACTTGTTTTTCTAGGGCAGATGGGGGAGATCGACAGGAACGCGCCGAGTTTAGACAGTCCCGAGTTCCCAAATGCGTGGAATTTTAGGGATTTTGTTTAAATGTTTTTACCTTGAGTGATCATTAACTCAAGTTTACATAGTTTTTTTTTTTTAAACGATAAGCGGCTGGGGTGAAAGGCCATGCTGCAATTGCCACGATTAAGCCATGGTAACTGGTTTAAATCGATATTGCTGTTTTTGTAAGATGTAAGACTTACCTTCCAGGGAACTCTTTCTTTGATTGTAATTTCATCATTGCGTTTGTAACAAATTAACTTTTTCAAGATGCGGACAACATAATGTATGCTGTTTGACTTTCCATGATAAATGATCTATGTGAAAACGTCCCCAGGAAAATGTAGTCAGCCAAAAGTCGTTTTAAATGCATAAAAGTACAAAGCTGTAACCCTAAATATGACCCAAAACCCTTACCAAACCTCCACAATCACTTTAACTCCATTCCTAAACCACCAGCCCTAATTACAACCCTTACCCTACCCTGAACGCTCACAGAACTATAACACTTCAGCACAGAATGGGCATTTTATTAGCATATTACTGAATGCCAAACACAAGTCCGTTCACTTAACTTGCAGTTCATGATGTGTTTGTGTGTGTTTGTGTGTGTGTAATAGTTTATTGTAGCATGAGCTCTCTGCCTTGTTGGGGTATCGGACATGCTCCTACCATGGTAGTCTGTGTATGTGAGCCTGTGTATCATTAACTTTTGTGTGGCACCTGATGGGGGACATATGCTGACTCCATTAGTTAAATTACACAAGTGTCTGGAAAGGACAACAGGGTTGTTTGTGATGATGTGTGTTTGACCTGATGTTGCATTCAGATTGTGAAACTGATGGCCTGCTTCTGCAAACAGTACAGTGCATGTATGAGAACTGTAAAAGAACTGGATCTTGTGTTGGGTGACAACTGCTATTTTGCCCGTTTCTTCATGAGTAAGGACAGTGGGTTCCTGTTTTCACTTATTCGAACATTTCTTTGGGGGGGATATTTTGCTAGTTAATTCAGTTGTAGGCTTTTTGGCTTCAAATGTTTTCATTGTGTAGACTTTTAGCAATCGGTGGTAGACCAGTTCATCAATGCTTCAGTAGTTTTACTCTCTCGATCATTGTTCCTTCGAGTACTCGCTTATGTTTTTTTACACAGAATTTTGATGCTCCTAGTAGAGGCTACTTTGCCATAGTATTTGCCATCAATTTGCAACTAGTAGTGATGCATTCTAGGAGATTTTAGATGCGTGAAGTTGGCAGTTTCTTATTTTTGGTGATTGGTCTAAATAAGTTGTCAAATGATGAAATCGGCAAAAAAGGCAAGTTTATTTGGGTTTTCTAGAATGACTTCTAGTTCGTCCAATCTAAATTGGTAGACAATTGCTCGCGGTTCGGATTGAGGAGGCACCAACCAGTTAAATTTTGCGAAACCGAGGCATGTGTAGAAGACCTACTGGCAAGATCTTTTTCTGCATAGATTACTTGTCATAGACTTTTGTAATCTCAGCCGACACGGCTGCGATGAAATCTTTTGTAGCACGCTCACTTTCATTATTGCATTCATGGTTCTCTGCCAAAAACCAAAGGAAAAACAACTTGTAGAGCTGTGGAGACCATCTTGGAATGCCAATTTGAGACCCGATTTGTGGAGCAAAGGCCACAGTTTTTACTCTATCCATTCATGAATTCCGTGTCTGCATTTATGCATGTTTTTACATTGCATATGTGATGTGGGACTGCTTAAAACAGCTCCCAGTTTTAAATAGGGTTTTCGCATTTGTAAAATGTTAGCGATTCCGTACATATCTTGTTCACATCTGACTGCTTTCTTCTGGCATACACAATGTTGCTTTACTTTTGTGAATCGATAAAAGAATGCAGGAGTGTCACTCAGAATTGGAGGGAGATGCTTTGGTCTAATTAGTCCTTGATCTGCATTTAGGCGGCTGCCATCTTGATGAAGTGAACTGCATATCTGTAGTGGAGTGGTCAAGGTGGGCAAAACCAGAACTTCCACTGAGGAAAAAATGTCTGTCACTCCTATACAGTAGCTTTGTATGTAAAGGTTTGGGCTGTAATGCCCTTAGCGCTGAACTTGAGCAATAAGGCAGTACTTTCTTGATTGAAGTCAAGGTTATAGTAAGTGAATTAATACCACATAACTGCTTTCCCAATTCCAGGGCATTGTGGTCTGTTTAAAATCCTTTTTTTCCCCTGATGCATTTTATGGTGGCTGAAATGATAGACTAGCAATTTCCAGCTGCTGCTGTCAACTGCTAGGCAATGACGTGCTGTGACTGCAGTTCACGTTTGCTTAATAGTTTCTGTTGTATTAAGTTGCAATTCATATTTTCTCAAGCTGTTGAAAGCACACACAACGGCGAGTGGCTGTAGCGCTGTTGTCTGCTGTCTGGTGCCTGATGTGGTAAACCAAGATCAAGTTCAGCAGCCCATCCTAAGTCCTAGTTTAAAAGACCAGTGACGTGTGCCGATATCTGCTCCAGTGCAGCTTGTGCCAGTGTAAATAGTGTGCCGCGCAGCTACAGCCCCTGTTCACTTCACCAGCCCATGGATTTCAGAATTCTGAAGGGTGTTTGTGCACCAGCAGGTTGGTAGGAAGGGCAATTCGGTGCTGAAAAAGGGCTGGTATGGAAACCCAGGGTCCTTCAGTGGTATGTAGTCTACCTAAGTGCTGAAGATGTCTTCAGGGTGAGTTTGATCTCGGATGCTGACGAGTGGTGGCAATAAGGCAGTCCTGTAGATAAGACTTTGAATTTATTTTACTCGTTATTTGGAGAAATTTTTGGGGTATAAAAACAGATTTTATTGCCAATTAATATATGGGCAAATACGATTGTTGATAGTTTCATATCCCTGCTTCTTTGGACCTTGCAAACGGAAATTAAAAGATGGATTTTTTTCTCTACCCATTGGAACTGGCAGTAATCTAGTGGCACTGGTCTGATGGTACCAAGTGACTGATCCATGAACTGGCCCATCAACGTTTAATTGTTGGTTTCAAGCAAATAGTTTTTATTGGTAATAGTACATTGTGACACTTGTACTTATTGTTTTTCCTCAATTACCCGATTGATTTGTTGAAAATCTATTCCGTTTTGCTGCTGGGACCACTGCAGGCTCTTGTGTCCGGTACTTCAAATTCTTTCTTGTGCATATTTGCCTGTTTTTACGGAACAAACCTTTATGGTCAGCAGCTGATCTCTAGGACTCGGTTAGGGGCATGCAGTGCCACTTACTGTGGATCTTGTCATGGGTTGCTGAATGCTGGAAGAGGAGGAGTTTTCAATGGTTGAAGAGGACTTGCATGCACATTGGTTGCTGAAATAAGTGACCACAAGGAACTGACTGGAGAGGTATGTTGTGGCTGAATGAAAAGGGAATTTACTGTAGACATTAGTGGTCGAGTTGATGGATTGCAGGCATGATATTGAAATGGACTGGTGGGAAATTGTGGTGCAGACTTAGTGGTGATGTAAAGAGGCACTACTTTACATAAGTAATCTGAAAAAAGGTACACAGCTTACTCCACAGAAGTGACACTGCAAGAAAGAACACACCAAATGCCTACAGGAGGGAGAAAAGCAATTCTGGCAGTCCTGCAAGCTGAACTGGTTGAAAGTTCTCAAACTCTGCTCAGTAGTTAGAACTTTTCTAAGGAAAAACCACAATTTCCATAACAGATTGGCTACATCTTGGGGCATGTCAAACGTAATGATTGCTCTTAACATCCTGACACCCTATAGTGCTACTTACGTTGGTTCTCATTGATTGGACAAACACATATCCAAGAACAAAAAAAAACCACCCATTTCATGACGTCATAATAACATTTGTGATGCTTGTGTAATCTGCTTAAATCACATGCTATGCATAGGCCGACATCTAGTGAAAGCTGCGGAGTATTCGTTTTTCAAAACTCGAAAATTGACGTTGAAAAGGGGCGTGCCAGTAATACTATCCCTATTGTGACGTCCCCTGTACCCATGATCCCTAACGCATGTAGGTTTTTTCCGCCATCGTGAGCAGTCGCATATTCATTTCTGCTTACGCCATTGACCTTTATAACTTAAGTTGGTACTTCTTTCTGTCCTTTACCAATGCCGTGTGTCGATGCAGTGGAGACTCCAGGAAGACTACGAAGCTGACCGTCGGACGATATTTTCGACGGTGCCACCCGGCCTTGGAAGGCCCTTTCGGCCTCGGCCTTACAGTAGGGAGAGTGGGGGTGGTCATAAACATGTATATTCTCACCATTTCCCATTATCGCCCGGCTGTCCGCCAACAAAATGGAGCGTACTCCCTTTAAATTCTGCCCATCCTGCAATAAGAAATATACGTGGGTCGACAAACCCAGGGTGTGTAACCTTTGTTTGCACAGAGACCACAATGAGGCTCATTGTCGGGCTTGTAAACTGCTCCAACCCAAGACCCTTGAGGACAGGCGGACAAAGCGTTGGGCCCATCACGCTATGCACGCAGAGGCTACCATGGATATTGAAAGGGCGCCCAGCGAAGACAGCAACGCCGTCCCTTCGGACGGTGAGTGTGACGGGGAACCTCAACGGTCCCCAGTGCCAGCCCCTGACCCTAGCAGACAGGCTGGCGGTTCTGTTACGGGGAAGACACCCGGCAGCAAGGGCACAACACTCCCCCACACTACACACACGCCCCACGGCGGTGCAAGCGAAAAAGAACCTGCCCGGCCTCAGTGTCTAAATTCGCCGCGCAAGCCATCCCCGCAGTTGAGACTCTACCTACACCCGGGGACAAGCCCAGGGAGTCAGGATTGGCTCGTTCTGCTGAAGAACAGATCCCCAAGGCCCCTACCTCGAACCCCATCTCCAAAAAAGTTTCCTCCAAGAGCAGGGAGCATAGAGAAAAACACAAGTTCAGTTTATCTAAGGATAAGAATTAAGGGGATATGAGAGACAGACCTAGAGAGCAGTCATTCAACCCAGAACCTGTGGTTATCCCTGTCCAAGACACCTCTGAGGAGCCTGATCAATCAGAGCAGCCTGATCCTATCTGTGTAGATGAGGAAGAGCTATATTCCACCTCTACCCCTAATACTATCCCCAGTTCAGCCTCATGGACCACACAAGAGATTGATAGTCATGAGTCGTATGACTTGTTTGGCTAATTTTTTCAAAGAACATCCACATGTTCTAACAAATCTTGCCAACACGCCTCCCATTACCCAGGTGTCTGGCTCAAAGACAAACGACACAGCCTTTCAGTCCCAATTACCGCACAACTGGCTAAGAAAAGATCTTTTCCCCCCCAGTGGGACTGTCTGTGGAGCCAGTCCCCAAAACTCCCTGCCTCTCCTATGGCCTGTACGACCTGGATGCTGAGAGGTAAGAATACATGGATGAGGATGATCCTTATTATGACGTCGAAGAATACAACGCCGGGGAGGTCTGGGGGGGATGATCAGGATCAAGATGACACCGAGTCAGTAGTTTTTGCTATGGACTCTCCGTTCCCGCAAGACCCTCCTTTACCAGACTCCCCGGTTGACAACCAGCCCCTGTTCAATGATATACTCCTAAGGGCTGTATTTTGGGATCGAAACACAAGAGATCCAACAGGATAAAGATTTTGCAGAAAATATCTTGGGTCAACAAGAAACCTGCAGCCCAATGTATTCCCCTGCTTAAGTCAGTCCAAAGAAGGGTTCAGCCTTCCTTAGAAAGGCCAAATGAAACCAGGGCAGTAAACCCTAGAATTTAGAAACTCTTCCGCCCAGCGCCTTCCGACCCTTTATATATAAGGGGCCAACTTCGGCCAGACTCTTTGGTAGTCACCACTACCAGGAACAGAGCTGGTACCCCCTTGGCATCCTCCGAAGCTCCTCCGGACAAGGAGAGCAAAAAACTGCATGGGATGGGTAGTAAAATAGCGTCATCAGCGGCATACCAAGCGCAGATAGCAAATAATTCCACCTTACTATCCTGCTACGACTGCACCAAATGGGATGAGGCAACGGCCCTGGCAGAGTCAGCACCAGAGCCACTTAAATCCAAACTCTCACTTCTGGCTGCCGAAGGCAGAGCTACAGCTGGCGTTCTCCTGAGAAAGAATGTTGACGCAGCGGATAACGCAGGCTGCGTTTTCGCAGAAGCTACAATCTTAAAATGCCACGCCTGGCTTAGACAGTCTGGTTTCAAATTGGAAACTCAAGCTACCTTACTCAACATGTCTGTTGAGCAGAATGTGTTTGGTAAAGTAGTTGAGGATGCTCTAAAGTCTGCCAAGGAAGAATAAGAAACACTAAAGCCTTGGCCAACTGACAAACAACCAGGCCAAAGAGGTGGCAACAATTCTCGTCGCTTTTGGGGTCAAAACACACAAAGAAGCACCGGATATAATCGGAGCAAAGGTTCCTCATGGAACACCAACCAACAGGCTACCCAGGGTTGCGGCAGAGGTCAGCGCAGGTATTGCGGAAAAGGGAGAGGTTTCCCCCACCAGAGGTGGAGGGACACCCTCCAAGCAATGACGCCCTGATACAGGTCCCCTCCCATGCCTCCCAGTCGGGGGACGAATATCTCTTCACCCACGCATGGGAGGGTATAACATCGGACAAGTCGGTGCTGTCGACGGTGACGGGAGGTTACTGTATAGAACTCCAGGGAAGACCATCAAACCTCCCACCGCGCCTGAAAAGACCATCACAGGAAGAACAACTCATCCTGCTGGAGGAAGTCAAGGCTCTACTCCTCAAGGATGCCATCGAAGTCGTGCCGTACAATGAGGTAAACAAGGGAATTTATTCAACGTATGTCCTTGTTCCAAAGAAAGATCTGACCATGCGCCCAGTACTAGACCTGAGCCCTGCAAACAAGTATGTAAAGCCACAAATATTTCGCATGACAACGCTACAAGAAGTAATCACTCTGTTAAAACGGGGGAATTACATAGCAACATTGGACATGAAAGATGCTTGCTTTCATATTTCAGTGTTCCCAGCGCACAGAAGATTTTTGCGGTTCAAAGTAGCAGACCAGCAGTACCAGTTCAAGGTGCTGCCCTTTGGGACAGCCTCGGCTCCAAGGGTGTTCACCAAGGTACAGGCGGTGGTGGCAGCGCACCTACGCAGGGAGTCAATCCCACTGTACCCTTACCTGGACGATTGGCTGATCACGGGAGAAACCTACGATCTTTGCAAGCGAAACATGCAAAGAACTATAGAAAAAGTAAAGTCTGTTGCCAACTCATCGAAACAGTTCCTTGGAGCTGTATTAGATACAAAAGCAGGCTTAGCCTTCCCATCCATGTAAAGAGTAGAAAACATGCTTCGGCAAATACCCCAGTATCAAGCCGGTCTCCGGATAAGCGTACGCAAAGCAAAATGTCTGCTAGGTATGATGGCATTGTGCATTTACCTGGTCCCCCACGCGCGCCTGCGACCAATGCAGGATTGGTTGGCGAAACAATGGTCTCGGGCAAGTAGTCAGTGGGACGATCTAGTGGTTGTTTCGCCAACACTGGTTCACAAGTTACGCTGGTGGTCAAGGGAGAATCTGCTCAAGGGGAAACCTTTCCACGAACCAGAAGCGCAGGCGGTAGTCACGACAGACACGGCACTTTCCGTGTGGGGGTGCCCACTACCTTCACCGCACGGCCTGTGGTCACAAGACACAGTACAAAGGCACATAAACTTACTAGAGTTATTGGCAATCCTCAAGGCACTACAAGCCTTCAAAGAACATCTGACGAACCAATCGGTACAAATCCTAACACAGCACTAGCGCTATGTTCTATGTAAACAAACCGGGAGGTACACACTCTGCATATCTGTCCAAGCTGGCGCAGAAAATATGGAAGTGGGCACTCAGACGAGGGATGTCCCTATCCTGCCAACTGGTTCCAGGGGTACTGAACACTCTAGCGGACTCTCTAAGCAGATATCCTCTGCCAAGAGTGCACGAGTGGCAACTGCATGACCACATCCCTCTCTAGACTTGTTCGCTACAAAAGAGAACAAGCAATGCCTAGACTTTTCACCTCCAGCTTTCCCCCCTACCTGACTCCAAGTGGAACGCCCCTTGGAGTTTGACCAATGGATGAATTGGTCAGGGAGATTTGCTTACGCTTTTTCCCCCCCGACTCATTAATCAGCAGGGTAGTGAACAAAATACACAGGGAACAGATGACACTCATCCTAGTTGCTCCTATCTGGGCGAGACAACCATACGCAAACTGGCGATGTGCGACCCCGTCAAACTCCAGTAGCAGGTCAACCTGTTGACTTGGCACGGGGGGGGGGGGGGGGGGTTCAACAATACATCCACAAACCAACTCTTTGAACTTGGCAGCATGGCTCCTGAAGTCATAGAGTTCGGACACCTTAATCTTCCACAACGGTGTATGGACATCCTAAAAGAAGCACGGAAGCCAAACACCAGACACTGCTATTTCCACAAGTGGAAGAGATTCGTCATTTGGTGTCAATCTATGCAGATAAACCCTTTAGAGTGTACTCCATCACACATTTTTACTTACATGCTCTACCTGTTGGATTCACGGTTGGTCTTTAATTCTGTTAAAGTCCACCTAGCAGCTTTATCAGCATGCACCACCTCTCAAAGTAAGATCTCATGGTGGAAAGTGCCAGTCATTCAGGCATTCATGGAGGGAGTAAAGAGACTACACCCTCCGTTCTCTAATCCCCCGCCTGGTTGGGATCTAAATGTAGTACTAGCAAAACTCATGGGACCCCCTGCCCCTTCGAGCCTTCAGCATCAGGCTACTCTTTAAAAACTGCTTTCTTAGTGGCAATTACCTCCATAAGAAGAGTCGGCGAACTCCAAGCCTCGTCAGTGCAGGAAACTTTCTTTATCATTCATAAAGACAAATTGGTTTTACGGACACACCCTTGGCTCTCACCTAAATTAATTTCCAAGTTTCACGTTAACCAGTCCATCGAGCTCCTGGCCTTCTTCCAGAAGCCAACAAACTCAGCTGAGGTCAAACTCCATACACTAGATGTGAGGAGGGCAATTCTCTACTACGTCGATCAGACCAAACAGCTGAGGAAGACTGATCAACTGTCTCCATGGCTACAGGCAATCGGGGGGAACAGGTTTCCAAAAGAGCCATCTATCAAATGTATACAATTATGCTATTCCTTGTCAGACAAAACACTGCCTGTAACACCAAGAGCCCACTCCACACGAGGTGCCGGGGCCACTCTAGCCTTCATTGCAAATGTCCCCCTAGACAGCATTTGCAAGGCAGCTACATGGAGCTCAGTTCATACCTTCACTCAGCACTACTGCATTGACACCCATTCCAAGACAGATACACAGGCGGAACAAGCGGTTCTAAAACATCTATTTGCCGCTACTCCTTCTCTGGACCCACCACCTTCTCATAACACTGCTCGCTAATCTATGCATAGCATGTGATCTAAGCAGATTACACAAGTACACTAGTACTAGGAGATTTCAATCTAGGGCTCAACGATATCAATGACCATCATGCTACTGCCACAGGCAATACTCTGTCAGTGCTAGGCTTCACGCAGTTCGTGAATACTTCCACACATATCAAGGGAAGAACACTAGACTGGATTGCCAGTCACAACTGCTACCCTTCTATAACAGCCATCACCCCCCAAATATGGTCTGACCATTACCTTATCTCTTTCACCCTCAACACCAAAAGACCCATAGTCTTAACACCTACGCCAGCCACACCCACCTTAACGAGAAACAAGAAAAACATTACAGCCGACAATATTCTGCCCCACATCCTACCCAAACTAAATTCCCTACCTGACCACTCTGACCCAGGCATCCTAGTGGATGCATTCAACGCAGCCATGTGCTCTGCTCTTGACAGTATTGCTCCATTTAAACTTCGGATCAGTAAACCCAAAAAGCATTTGAACTCATGGTTTACACCCCACCTAAAAAACTTAAGACTACAGAAGAGAAAATGCGAAACAACTTGGAACCGACATCCGACCGCTGAAAATAAAACTAACCTAATCAACATCTCCTCGCAATACAAAAAAGACATCATCCTGGCCAAACAAGAAACCTATAATAATAGGATCTCCCAATCCAACTCCAGCATGAAGGAGCTATTCTCCATCCTAAAGGAATTGGAAACTCCTATCACAGTACAGGATGACTCCATCAAAGACAAAACTTGGTGCACAGACATACAACTGGCACTAACCAACAAAGTATCCAACCTCCAAACAAAAATTGCCCTAAAGAAAGCCTCTCTGCCAACTCAACCTCTGATAGTCAAAACTCCCACATCCAACAACCCAGAATCCACCCAATTCCGTTTCTCCAAGGTCTCAGTAATTGAGGTAGAGAAGACCATTTTGACTCTCAAACCTTCTAATTGCAAAGGCGACCAATGCCCCGCACAACTGATCAAGGATGCGGCTAGGGATTTAGCCCCCTTTATCACAAAACTTATCAATGCTTCCTTTACTACGGGCACCATCCCCCGCAATCTAAAGGAATCTTGGGTACTCCCCCTCCTAAAAAAGCAAACATTGGACCCCAACATTCCTACTAACTACAGGCCCATCACCACGGTTCCCTTCCTACTAAAAATATTAGACAAGGTAGCATACACCCAAATCCAGAACTTCCTTGAGATGAACCATCTCCTCGGCACCCGCCAATCCGGTTTCCGTCCGCAACACGGCACAGAGACTGCCCTTATCGACCTAAAAGCCCAAATAGACTCACTCAGAGACGAGGGAAAACTAGCTCTCCTCCTCCTTCTAGACCTCTCAGCCGCCTTTGATCTGGTGGACCATAAAGTCCTATGTAATCACTTGGACTCGGCTGCCCACTTCTCAGAGGAGGCTATAGTCTGGATTCAATCATTTCTTAGTGACAGGACTATGAGGGTGTTCTCCCCCGCAGCGGCAGCAGACCCTATCCCAATCACTTGCGGAGTGCCCCAGGGATCCTGCGTCTCGCCGACACTCTATAACATCTTCACCAAGCCACTCTTTGACGATCTTGATAATCTGGGTATCACCTACACTAACTATGCGGATGATACTCAGATTCTCTTACCACTTACTGGGGATTACGTCGAAGATCTGGCTCTGGTGAATAGAGTCTATAGCATCGTTCAAGCATGGATGGCCAACCATGGCCTATGCTTGAACGATGACAAAACAGAGCTCATCATCCTGGGCACGGCAGCCCGTATCTCCAAACTTAACCAAAACTACTCCGCCTTCATCATCGATGGTAACACTATCAAGGTCGCCAGAGAAGTAAAAACCCTAGGTTTTTACCTTGATGCGACACTATCTTTCACCAAACAGGTGAACTCACTGTCATCATCCACTGCCTATACATGCAAGTTAATACGAGCTGGGAAACCATTCCTTTCAGAGGACAGCTGTCTTATTCTAGCTAGAGCCCTCATTTTATCGAAATTAGATTATTGCAACGCCCTCTACATAGGGACTACCAAACAAATCATCCACAGAATCCAAGTGCTCCAAAACAATGCACTTAGAGCGGCCCTAAATATCCCCAGAAGTACACACATTTCAGAAATAAGACGAAAACACAAATGGCTTTCCACCCAAGAAAAAATCAACCTTAAATCTGCGTCCCTTATCCACAAATGCCTAAACAACAAAGCCACCCGATACCTCTCAGAACGCTTCAACAGGAAAAATCCAACGAGACTCACAAGGACAGCCAGCCCCAACTGCCTCCTAGTGCCCAGATTCAAACTAGCCACCATTGGAGGTTCCAGCTTCCCAGTTAAGGCAGCACAGTTATGGAACTCCCTACCCCTTGCACTCAGAGCTGACCAAACCTTCAATAACTTCAGAAAGAACACCATAAAATGGCTTATTGAGAATGCGACATAGCGTATGTCACTTTATACGTAACGTCTTCTTATAATGTTTGTACTAACCTGCTTTTACTGTTTGATCGCCATAGATTTGACTGTTTAGCTACGCCTTATTCTGCACTTGCACTTGCCCTACCCTGCAGACTCGAAATGTCCACTATGCCTGTAACCTGTAACGTTAACTAATCTGTAACCTGTAAACGTTAACTAAGCTGTAAACCTCCTTGTTCTCTTGCGCCCTGCTACCCTAGGGTCTGGTGCGCACAATAAATAAATAAACAAACAAACAAGCATCAGAAAGAATACATTACTCACCGTAATTGTATTTCTGGTGCTTGAATCTGCTTAGATTCACATGCGCCCACCCTTCCTCCCGTGAGAGAAGGTGCATAGATGTTACATGAGCTTTTCATATATCTGCTTGGAAACTCTGTACTCGCGCTACTCCTCATGCTACCTCATGTCAGAAAAAATGCAATTTGAGGAACCGACACGGGTGAGGGATCGTGGGTACAGGGGACGTCCCAATGGGGATAGTATTACTGGCACGCCCCTTTTTCGACATTAATTTTCGAGTTTCGAAAAAGTGTAATACTCTGCAGCTTCCACTAGATGTCGGCCTATGCATAGCATGTGAATCTAAGCAGATACAAGCCGGAGCAGGACATTTTGGCGTGGGACGATTTGGCACGGGAGTTGGTTCGGCACGGTAGCCCGTGCCGAACTGGCCGCACAGAAATGTCAAACTGAATTTGCGGCCAAGTGCGATATTGGACCAAAGATCCGGGAAAATAAAACTGGGGAATGTAGGTTAAACGTGCAGGGAAAGGGGTAACGGCTTAACCTATGTCATGGTAGCGGATATGTTGGGGGGGGGGGGGGGGAAATACCCAAATGCAACCATAATTTACGCAAGTATAATGCCACCATTTTGTTTACAGCAATGTAACGGAAACGGTCTGGTGAATCGATTGCCTCTGGGGCTGGTGGAAGGCATTGCAGCCTCTGCACAGAGCACTGCGCCTATAGAGCCTATGCAAGGATCGCATGTGCGCAGAGCACCGCACCTATAGCCCCTATGCAAGGATCGCATGTGCACAGAGCACCGCGCCTATAGCCCCTATGCAAGGATGTATAAGTTTAATGTCTCACCACTCTAGTGTATTCCAGCACACATCACTTTCCACAGGGGGGGGGAGCGCCGCCCCGTATGCATGGGCTTTGCCCCACGTTCTGCAGACACCCCCTGCCGACGCCAAAGCCACGCATGAGCTTCACCATGGCCTGACCACAGCCCTTTCAGTCCTGAGATCGGGCTTCTGTGGCTAGCTGGAGCTCGCCCTGGCCTGGCCAAAGCGCTTTCAGCCCTGACATCAGGCTTCTATGTGCTACATGGAGCTCGCCCTGGCCAGGCCAAAGCGCTTTCAGCCCTGACGACAGGCTACTGTGCGCTAGCTGGAGCTCGCCCTGGCCTGGCCAAAGCACTTTCAGCCCTGTGATCAGGCTTCTGTGTGCTAGCTTGCCCCGACTCAGCCGCCAGTACTGGCGCGCCAAAACATCCCGTCGCCGAAACGGGGTTACCGATACAAGCACCAGAAATACAATTACGGTGAGTAATGTATTCCATCCTGCTCCTCAATCACATCACTAAGCTGACCAGCAGAAAAACTCTGCACTGATAGGCTGGCATAGTCCTGTCTATGAAGATAACGCGAGTCGAGCAAGGCCATGAGTATTGCAATCCTGTCCTGATTGTCTCCCTGTCCTTCGCCCCACAGCACCTGACGGTCCTCCCCATGTTTTCCCTTGCAGTGTGCCAACTTTTTCTCTGAAAAAAACCCAACGTCACTGTGCTGGAAAGTGAATTTGCTCCAATGTATTTTTGGCCTCCTAATCTTGCTTGAGCTTCCAGGTGCCTAGCACAGCGGGGGTCGAGATATCGCATGAAGCGGCTCCAGCTAGAGTATATTCTTCCTAAGAAAGGCTTCCTCTTACAACATTAATTTGGCATCATGTGTTTTTCTGACCTAAACTGCTCAGTTGCAAAAAATAAAACTCAGGAGAAATGAAGCCTGCAGCTTTTAAATATGGGCTGGCTAGGAGGTCTTTCCCAACGGTGGCCTACAAGAACATGGCCGAACTGTGGACTCCTATTTTACTACTAATAATTTTCTCTTGCGAAAATTCCTAATCGTGCTCCACTTATACTAATAAAAAACAATAAACAAAAACATATGTGCATATGTGCTCCAAAAACCCTGCCCACACAGGCTATAAAAAAATGAAAACAAAACCGAATTATTGCTGTACGTGTGATTATCCTTCCCAATCACCATGCTCTCAACCCTATTAATCTATACCTCGGAACTACATCTTCATAGTGGGTTTTCACCCCATATATTTCTTTGCGCAGCACCCTTCTCCCTGTTGTGTGGCTTTTGGCATTACTGCACAGGCCCCCCTTTTGTGGACACTACATTTACCTCTCTTCAGTGATATTTCTGGCTGTTTATTTAGTTCTTAGCAGAACTCCCCTTGGGCTTCATGTAAGTCACACGAGTGTCCTATATCCCTGTATTTTGCCATATGAACATGCTCGGTATACATTTATTTTTTCTGCAAAGTCCACGTTGTATTAACACTGCATCATTTAAGAAAATTGTGGGCTTCCATAGAACGTCACAAATGCATTCAATTCACCCATTAATTATCACTTACAAAAGTGCAAACAAAAAGAGAATGATCTGCACCACCACGCCCTCCTGTTAGGCAGAAACCTGTGCAGTTCCCTTGGGGAACACTGCAAAAGATTTAAGACTACAGGTATAGCAGTAAACCCCTTTGGTAGCAGTCTGTACCACCCAGATTTACCTGGTAGCTGTGGCTGAGCAGTCAGACTTCTCTCAAGAAGAGTTAGGCAGTATGCAAAGTATACACAATAGGTACCAAGACACAATAGCACAAGCAAACACTGACCAGAGCTTGGTTTCAAAAGAATATAGTTATTTATTTAAAAACACACATAAGTAAAAACACTCTAGCAAAGAATATGGTAAAGATGACTTCAACACAGTTATAACGAAAGTAGATTCAATCCTTTCTCCTATCTAGACAACTCTAGGTTAACACCACTTAATTAAAACAGAGGTGAGTGCTTAACGTTAGATGACACTCTAGTAGTTTCCAAGAAAGGGAGAGAAAAAGCAGAAATAGGTTAAACACACCACTCTAAGGTCCAACACACTTGCAATAGGCTTAAAGAAGAACAAAGTCACAGGTGAGCAAAAGTCACTAGGCAGGGCCCACTCTTAGAGCAGCCGGAGCAAAAATGTGCCCAAGATCACACTGTTCGTTAGGGATTCAAAGTCTTGCAAATAGTCAAAAAGAGTTTAGAGTGGCTCAGAAAGTTTAGCCAAAGTGTCCCAGGCACTCCTAGGGTCGAAAGCCGGGGACTAAATCTACCCCGTACAGTCGGTGGCCAGGGAAGCCAGGCGGAACACAGTACCTCAAGCGGAAAGGATCCTCCAGCGGTGGCAGTTGTTCCAGGCAGTGACAGCAAGGCTCGACGTCGGTCAGGGGAGAAGAATATCTCGCTGAGGAGCAGAAGAGAAAGGTCGTAGCACTGCCCGGGAAGAAACCAGCCGCGGAGTCCTCCGGTTAAAGGGTTGTACCGACTTTCGCGGTATGGGGGTAAAGTGTGGTATTCCGGTTGCCGGGGTGCTTGGCACAGGCAAGGCGGCCACGAGATACTCCAAAGAAGCGGAAAGAAGGCGAAAACTGGTTGTCCCCACCAGTCAAGGGAAGGAGCCACTCCGTTAAGAGTTCTCCTCGGTCGTTGGGAAAAGTGGTGAGACGGTTCAGCAGGGCTCCACCGGTTGGTGTCGTCGAAGCAGGTCGGCTCAGCTCTTCCCTCGTCGGATTCTTGGTCCTGTGGCGACTTCTGAAGTTCCAGTCCCCAAAGCCCTGCTTTTATGCAGCAAACCCCCATTCACCCAGCCTAGCTGTCACTCAAACATGCTAAGTGGTGAGCCGGGCGGCTCACCACTTGGGCCAATCAGGATGGAGTGCGACTTGAGTTACCAAGGTAACTCAGTCCAGGGTGCCTAAATTCCCCTCCACCCCTCCTAAGTACCCCAGACAGAGTGGCACCACTTTGGAGGGCTTCTGTGGAGAAGCCCGCCAAAAGTGGGACAAAGGGCTCCACTTTGGGTCAGAATTACAGAGGTGAATACCAACGCCATTTTAGGATCAAGTTTTGGCAAAATAACCCGACCGGAGTTATAATAATAAATATATAAACCGGCGGTATGTTTAAGGCTACCGTAAATAAATAATTAAATGTGTTAGCCTAAAACAATGGGAAATCCCATAGGGAAATATTCGCGGTCGAATATAAAAAGTAGTTTCCACTGCCACCAGCCAAAACTCGATCAGGGGGGACGGAGACGTGCCCCCTCGACTAACAGACCCTGGGGCAATCGAATTGCCCCAGCCAGTACGTCCACAATATGATGGTTTGTACTGGTTCTGTTCAGGATTCAAGACTAATAAAGCCTTTTGTGACTTTACATGCCCTGGGAGACAGTAGTCAGTCCCAGGGTATGGAGTCTATGTTGGGGAGTCCCTAGGACACCCCTGGGTTACTGCACAGAGGGTGCTGTGTAACCCACATCACAAAAATACATGAGGCCCTATGGAGTAAAAGACCCCATAGCCCATTCAACACAAGGTTTGTCCAAGATCACACAGTTCAACATGTCCAAGAGTGAGGGTTAAAAGAGTCTCACTCTTGGCAGGAGAAAAAAATAAACCCCAGAAATCCAGCAAAGCTGCTGGGGGACTCACTAGGTAGGGAAATTCAGCCTAAACAGAGAATTCTCCCTAACACCTCCCTGTAACCCCCCATTTGTATTTAGGTTTTACATAGAAAATTGGTCAGCCAGCTAAGAGATCGTAACTACAACTGTGGGCTATTGGCCAAAATAGATCACCTCATAAAGGCATAACTTCTAAAATTTGCTGCAGATTTCATCTGATAAATTCTTATCAAGAAGTGCTGCACATGAGACTTCAACTTAACTTTACAAATATGGGCCCTGCAAAATAATATACCCAGTTGCACTTCAACCTGTACCCCCATTGCATGCTATTGGATTTTGAACAAGAAACTATAGCGACATTACCATCCCTCGGAGTATTGCTTGCATCTTCCTACGTTGCATATCGATTTGATTAAAAGTATTTCTCTTTATGGGTGACCATTCTTCAATGTATCGATTGGAGGCATTTATCATATGAGTTAGTCTTTTTTATGTACACTAACGTCCCGTCCCCTTTCCTCCATACTGCATTGCCATCCCTCGCTAGGGACGGGAGACGGACCCTTTTTCATCAGAAAAAAAGTTCTTCCCCTTTAAATCACGCATTTAAGAACAGGCTCGCTCGGTCGAGGAAGCTCTTTGAAAGATCTCGAGAGGACCCGAAGGACTTCGTCAGACAGAGATCGAGGCCCAAGGGAGGGAAACTGTTTTCCATCGCACCCCATAAGGGGGACTCCTTTCCAAGAAAACACCAGAGTGGGAGAAAACGTTCTGGTTCTCGTACCAGCGCACGTACCAAGACTAGTCCAGCTACCGGCCTCACAGCCAAGGGGTAATCGGATCCTTCCTGAAGCAGCCCTGAGGGACCGCAAGATTCTTTTACCGGGTGTAGACCCGAGGGGCAATCCCCTAGTATTGCCAGAATGTCCGAGGGGGCGCCTGCACGCAGCACTACCGGCGTTACTGATTAGGGCAATACGCTTTCCAAGCCCCGGCCTGAGGTGCAGGGTAGGTCTCGTGCCTTGGAGGAGACTGTGCCCAGGGAACCCAGCACCACAACTTTGGCACGTGGCACGCAGCTCTACAAAATGGCTGCCATGCCAGCTAACCCGGCTGCTCGTCCTATGCCACTCCTAGGAACGGAGCAGGTGGGAGAACGAGTTTTAAGGTGGGACTGTTGTCAACCAGGTACGTGGCCTACAGTTCATCCATCAGCAGCACAGGCCAGGTTTCCCCTGCAACCGAGGCAGGGTGCGCTCCGGCCCCAGCAGCAGCCACTGCATCAATTTCACCTGCCACCTCTTCAGCCTCCGAAGACAGGTTCTTCGAAAGGTTCCTAGTGCTGATGCAAACTCTTCAGATGTGGGCCATCTTTCGGGATGCTATGAATGACATGCTCCCTACGGTCACTCCACCGGCGCCCATTGTCATTCCTCCTATGGATCCAGCGCCACATGCCCCAGTGCAGCCTCTGCTGCCCCAGCTAGCTCATTCGATTCTGGCTCCCCTACCTCACACAGTACAGGTGGTTCCGCTCCAGCCTCCGCTAAAGCCACCGGCTCCGGTTCCTACACCGCAGCGCCCAGTACTCCTCCCACCCCAGACCCGCCGGACACAGATGAGGACCCAGACACACCATCGTCAGCCAAGGCCTTACACAAATGACTTGCAGGTTTGGCAGAATATTTGGGGCTTTCTCAACCGGAGGTCTAACAGTCGGAGGAAGGGGTTTTGGTAGAAGTCTTCACTCTACGTCCCCCTAATAGAACGGGGATCCCGATGCAGAAGGACGTTGTTGCTTTGGCCAAGGAGTGGCTCAAGCCACACTTGGCCCAGCCTGTCAATCGGCACCTCAACGCCAAATCTAGGCAGATGGAGGGGGCATCCACTCTTACTGTCAGCTCATCCTCAACCACACTCTTTGGTGATCGCTGCAGCATCACTCGAAGCCTCGGTCGTCCTCGGCCACCATGTCCTTGGCGCTGCTAGGCAAGGAGGAGAAGATCTTGGAGGCGTACGGGAAGAAGCTGTACTCCCAACGCCTTGCTACACCTGCGTCAATCCAACATCAATGCCATTCTGGCAGCCGTTAACCAAAGGCTTTGGCGGGAAATAGCTGACTTCCTTCCAGAGCTTCCGGTGCAGGGCCAAACACGCTTCAAGGCGGGGCTGGCAGAGGCCAGACTGGTGGTGTAGGACATCATGGAGTCCAGTGTGGCCCACATCGATACCTCTGGCCGGGCCATATGCATTGCCACGGACATGAGAAGGACTGCCTGGCTTTGCGCTACTAAGTTTAACCCTGACGTCAGGAATGCATATTGGACCTTCCATTCGAGGGTAGTGACCTCTTCCACTCTACCACCGATGAGGAATTAGATAAAAAGAACAGCTCGCAAACTGCAAAGTCTTTATCCTAACGAAGGCTACGCCCAAGCCGTACACCCAGTCGCATCAGTGCTCCGATAAGGGGCGAGCGTTCGGTTGGTTCCAGGGCTTCCAGGAGCGGAGGTCGAGGCAGCCTGACCGTTCTCAAAAGGGGGTAGGGTGCTACAAGAGCTTTTTCCAGTCCCCCTCCTCCTCCGCAGCCGCCTCAGAGGGAAAGAAACCATGACGCATTCCTTGGTGTCCACGTGTCTCGGGTGTGGGGCAGGCTTGCCTTTCACGTGAATTTATGGCGCCAGAACTTTTGAACCCCTGGATCCTCTCTGTAGTATCCTCGGGGTACCGCCTACCCGTCCGTCCATCCCTCTCCGTCCTCCCTCCCCTGCCCTCCCACACATTCCTTGGTGTCCACGTGTCTCGGGTGTGGGGCAGGCTTGCCTTTCACGTGAATTTATGGCGCCAGAACTTTTGAACCCCTGGATCCTCTCTGTAGTATCCTCGGGGTACCGCCTACCCGTCCATCCCTCTCCGTCCTCCCTCCCCTGCCCTCCCACAGATTGGGACGGAAGCTGTGTCTTTGTCACTAACCTGATGAGGAACTCGATAAAAAGAGCAGCTCGCAGGCGGCCAAATACCTGGCCATTCCCTTTAATCCATCAGCCAAAACCTTTGCACAGGGCCACTCTCGATCTGACAGTGGGAGGTCCTTTGGTGGTTTCCAGGACAGGTCGCCCAGCCAACATAGGAGAAAACACCAGAAGTGTTTGCACACAGTCTTTTTTTCAGTACCCCTCCCAGTCAACTCTGCCTCCGTCCCAAAAAAGCAATGACTGCTCTTGTCAGATCCACAGCACCCCAGTCGGGGACAGGTTTGCCCTGCACAATCAAGCTTGCCGCTCATGTTTTACAGACTCATGGGTGATTTCGGTAGTCTCCTCAGGCTTCTGGCTTCCCCTGACCTCCCCTCCCTCTCCAACAGATCGGAACTTGTTCACTCTTAGCAGAGATACGTTCCCTTGTGGAGAGCAAGGCAGTGGAGGAGGTTCCTTTCCCTCAACAGGAGCAGGGCTTTTACTCCTGCATCCTTTTTATTTAAAAGAACTACTAGGCAGGCCTCCAAGTGTTGCTAGATCTTTCCTTCCTGAATCTGTACCTTCCTTTGCAAAAGTTCAAAAAGGTGACGTCAGCTCTTATAGCGGGGACGCTGTGTGGGAGGACTGGACATGCTCTTTGTTAGGCAGAAACCTGTGCAGTTCCTTTAGGGACCACTGCAAACGATTTAGGACTACAGGTGGATGGCAGTAAACCCAATTGGTAGCAGTCTGTACCACCCAGAGTTACCTGGTTGCTGTGGCTGAGCAGTCAGACTTCTCTCAAGATGAGTTAGGCAGTATATAGAGTATACACAATAGGTAGAGAGATATACAGTAGCACAAGCAAACGCTGACCAGAGCTTTGGTGTAAAAGTATATAATTATTTATTTAAAGACACACTTGTAAATTACACTAGCTCAAAAAGAGGTAAGTAAATTCAAGACACAGTAACTATTATAGATATACAACCCTGATTACTTATTAGACAAGTCTTAGTGAGAAACGCCACTTATTTTCAGACAGAGGTGAGCGCTTAACCCTAGATGGCACTCTAATAAGTTATAAAAAAAAAGGGAGGGAAAAGGCAGAGTTATGAAAGCACACAATTTCAATACTTTTAAAAGAATCACAGTGAGTCAGGTTAGGCAAAGTCTACTGGAGAGCAAGGAAGTTCAAATGCCAGGCCCACTCTTGGAGAGAGCCACCGAAATGTGTCCAGGATCACACAGTGGGGTTATGGCCAAAGAGTCTTTGTAGATAGTTCACAAAAGATTGAGATAAAGTCAGGAAAAGTTAGTTAACAGGCCCCAGGCTAACCCAGGTTAGAAAGTTGAGGATTTACTGTCACCCCGAACGATCTGTTGCAAGGGAAGCCAGGCGGAACACAGTACCTGAAATGGGAAGAACGCTCCAGCGGGGGCAGTTGTTCCTGGCAGCTGGTGCAAGTCGGTGTTTCGTCCAGAGGAAGAGGAGGTCTCGACGTGGAGGAAAGATGAAGGTCGTTGCACTGCCAGGGAAGAAACCAGCCGCTAGTTCTCCGGTTAAAATTTACTACCCTTTTTATTCGCGGTAGTGGTAAACCGTGGTATCCTGGTTGCCGGGGTGCTTGGCACAGGCAAGGCGGCCACGAGATGATCCAGGAAGGCGAAAAGACGGGCAAACTGGTTATCCCCACCAGTCAAAGGAAGAAGACTCTCCGGACTGGAGATCTCCTCTGTCATCGGGAAAAGTGGTGAGACGGTTCAGCAGGGCTCCACCGGTGGTGTCGTCGTTGCGGGTCGGCTCGGCTTCTCCCTCCTCGGATTCTTTAGGTCCTGTGGTGACTTCCGAAGTTCCAGTCCCCAAAGCCCTGCTTTTATGCAGAAAACACCCCATTCATCAGCCCTAGCTGTCACTCGAACATGCAAAGTGATGAGCCGGGCAGCTCACCACTGGGCCAATCACACCAGTGCGACTTGAGTTGCCGAGGCAACTCAGTCCAGGGTGACTAAACCCCCTTCCACACCCCCTGTGGTACCCAGACAGAGTGCCACCACTTTTGGAGGCTTCTGTGGAGAAGCCCACCAAAAAGTGGAACAAAGGGCTCGACTTGGGTTGGAGTCACAGAAGCGAACACAAATGCCATTTTGGAACAGAGTTTCGGCAAAAAATACCAACGGGTGAATTTATATTAATTTAATAAACCGGCGGTATGTTCGAGGCTATATTAAAAAGTGGTAGCCTCGAACAATGGGAAAATCCCATAGGAATATAGTCGCGGTTGAATATAAAAAGTAGTATCCACTGCCACCAGCCAAAACTCGGTCGGGGAGACTGGACAGTGCCCCCTCGAACAACCGACCCCGGGGCAATCGAATTGCCCCGACCAGTACGTCCACAATATGATGGTTTGTACTGGTTCTGTTCACAATTTAAGACTAGTAAAGCCAATGGTGACTTTACATGCCCTGGGAGACAGTAGTCAGTCCCAGGGTATGGAGTCTGTTTGGGGGTCGCTACGACACCTCTGGGTTACTGCACGGAGGGTGCTGTGTAACCCACATACCAAAAACACATGAAGCCCTATGGGGTGAAGGACCCCATAGCCCATAAAACACATACAAAGTCAAAGGAACACCTCAAATCATGTCTAAGAGTGGGAGAAAGAGTCTCACTCTTAGCAGGAGAAAAAAAATAAACCCCAAAAATCCAGCAAAGCTGCTGGGGGACTCACTAGGTTTGGGAAATTAGCCTCAACAGAGAATTCTCCCTAACGCTCTTTGGATCTGAAAGACCTATATTTACACATCCCCATAGTGCAGCCTCATCCCCTTCCTCGGGTACCCCACGAGCGAGAAACTGGTAGAAATCAAATTGTCTGTTACTTCCTCTGCAGAACAGTAACTACGGACTGGTGGTACCAGCACCTTATGGGACTACTGATGGCATGCCTTCTCACCATCCCTTACACCAGGCTGAAAATGAGGCTGTAGCTTCATTTTGCAGCATCCTGAGGCCAGGAGTCTGGTCATCGAGGAGCCCTGGTCACTATACCCGCTCACCTACAGCAGGAACTCACTTGGTGGGGGCAGGATGCAAACCTCATGGTGGGCAGACAGTCGGGCTTCCTCCGGCAGATCAACTAGAACTACAGATTCCTCGGTCCACCAGTGGGGCGCTACCCTACGGACCATTCTCTGCATGGTCTGTGGTCCCAGCCCGACCAACAAAATCACATCAACTGGCTGGAAATTGATGGCCATTTGGCTTGCGCTCAAGGCATTTCTCCCACTGATCAGGAGCAGTGCAGTTTGCGTTCGGGCAGACCACTATCTGCATGTACCCCCTCAACAAGCAGGGGGGCAAAGATCCTCGCTCCTATGCAGGCTGGTCCTCAGCATCTGGAAGTGGGCGATTGCGCAGGACATCTGGATCTCAGTGGTGCATCTGACGGTTGAATCGAACCAGGAGGCGGACATACTGTTGGTTGGGCACCGACGCCTACGAGTGGCAACTGAACGAGAGAGTCCTTCGAGACATTTTCAGGAGGTGGGGTTCTCCCGGTCACAGACCTGTTTGCGACGGAGAGCAACCAGACTTGTCAGCAGTTTGAGCCTGAGGGAGTGGGGGGGGGGGGGGCGAGAGAGGGCACGTCTCCCTCTGGGATGCGCTTCATATCCCCTGGGATGGGAAGTGGCGTATACATTTCCTCCTACCCCACTCCTCCACAAGGTTGTTTGCAAGAACCGGCAGCCCCAGCAGCTGCGTCTCAATTTCATAGCGCCTCAGTGGCCAGCCAGGCCTTGGTTCTCAGACCTTCAACAGCTGTTAGTCCAGCCAGAAGTCCCTATCCTGAGGAGGAGGAGGAGGAGGAGGAGGAGCCAGGAGTCGGGCTGCTCGATATCAGTACAAAAGCAAATGGACCAGTTTATGCTTCTGGTTCAAGGAGAAAGGAGTGGACCGACTATCTTGCACACTGGACCAGGTGTCAACTTTTTTGAAGATTTTTAGCCAAATCAGGGGTCCAGGTCGACGCCTGCCGGACATACCTAGCGGCCATTGGCACATACAGGAACTCAGACAAGTGTTCCTTCTCCTAGGCCAATCCAGCAGTGAAGAGGCATCTAGCGGGGTTAACCAGGCTGTACCCGCCAGTCAGACGCCTGCACCCAGTCTGGGATCTTAATGTTGTTCTTAGCGCTCTTGCGCACAAACCATTTAAGCCCATGGCCACAGTGGACATCAAATTGGTCGTGCACAAGACAGCTCTACTAGTGGGGCTTACTTCAGCTCGCAGAGTTAGCGTGATTCAGGCTCTGGTGGCTTCTGAGCGCTACACTGTTTCTTCAGGATAAATTGTGCTCCGCACCCACCCCAGGTTCCTTCCAAAGGTTGTCTCCTTCTGCCACATTAACGAAGACCTTATGCGCCCCACTTTCTTTCCAAACCCCAAAGACTTTGAGAATGCTCTTTACTGTTTTGACCTCAGAATAACACTTAATATTCTATCTTGACAGAACCAAGGGCTTTTCCAAGACAGACGCTTTTATTTGTCACATTTGGTGGGTCAAGGCCTGGACAGCAAGCATCCGAAGCTTCAATAGCAAGATGGATGACTGCAGCCATCCAGGAGGCTTGCAAGGCTCAGCACAGGGCGTGAGCATGTATGCAAGGGGCATACATGCTCACGCCATCAGGGCCAAGGCAGCGGCTAATGTCAGGGGCAGGTACCATTGGCCTTCTGCAAGCACTACTGCATACTGGTGCATGGGCTGACACAACATTTGGCCAGGCTGTCCTTCGTAATCTGTTTGCCTAACATGTCCAGCTCTCCTCCCAAGGACGGTTGTATCAGTTTTAGTAGCCACACAGGATGGAGGAATGGGGATGGGACATAGGAGTAATTGTTAATCATTGAGTGTCTAATGTACTCCTAGTCCCCTTTCCTCATATGTCCCACTAAAAATTAGCGATTTTGAACAGTTTAATACAGCCAATGCATCAAAGGAGACTGAGGTGTGGCGCCGGTGGGCGGGGTTTGGGGGAGTTCATGCTCTCAGGGCCGTACCCCACACATGTAGACATTTAGAGGCAAAGTGTTTTTTTTTTTTCTGATGAAGGTTCAGTTCCTGTCCCTTGTGAAGGACACCCATACAGGATTGGGAGAAGGGGACTATGGACTAGGAGTACGTTGGTCACTCCAGTGAGTAACACTTAGGTTTATTTTTATGTTGAATACATTCTGTCCCTAACCTAATGGGATTACCCTGCCTAAATTAAAACCAATCTGATGCTAGTCAGGAAGGTCCGTGCAAGTCCAAATCAAGTCACCATCCCATTCATAAAGGCTCTTGCGCTATCCCTGTCACTACAATAAAGAATAGTAAAGTTCTGACTTTGCTCATTACACAGGAGAATGAACCCCTTCTCCTGGATGTAAAATGTCCCAAAGACGCCAAGCTTTATTCAAAATAAGTTCCTTAAAGTTCCACGCTTTTTGTAACCAAACAGTTGTACAGGATCCTCATGGGGCTACGAGAATGACTCCCTTCCCCTAGCTGGTTTTGCTATTTCTCATCTTTCTCAGCAAAACTTGCACATTCCTTCAGAGGTTTTTACAGATTCAGCTTTCTTTATATTCTTTATCCTACCCCCACTGGGATGACAAAACAGTTCCCTGAGTTCCTCGCTACTCTCCACCGCACACCTTTGTGGAGCTGGACTGGGAATTATGATACAAAGTGATATTCTGTTTTCCTGATTTCGTCACATTCACAGTCTCTGGTGTTCTCGGTTCCCCGAATGTTACCAGGTTCCTTTCTGACAAGCAAGGGTTGGATTTTCAAAAAAGAGAAGACCTGACAAAGATGAGAATTTTTCTCATTTCAAAAGGGGGTGTTGACCCTGTGGATTGAAAAGACTGGACTCTTGGCAAGATCTGGTGTCGACCAATCATAGGTTTGGAGCAGCCTTTTGATAGAGGGTGATTCGTTTTTACTCTGAAGACCAGCCCTAGATGATTTTGGGGTGTGCGCAGCAGGGCCTCTATTTCCCACGTGCTTTGGGAAGGAGTCTTTGTCAATGATCGTCCTTGAAAGCTCCCTTAAGAACTTTGTTCTCGCCAATGATGCTCCAAAAGACCGCTGGATGGGCTGCTTTCCCCTGGGCAGAGTCAGAGTAGATAAGCATTCGAATAACATTTTGGGGAATTAGGGTTGGAGTTTTAAAGACCAACTCAATTCACAACCGCTGAGGTGAGTAACCATTCTTTATACTTGATTGCTTAGTGATAACCGTTCTTCATACTAGCTTGTTGTTGCCTATTTTCCAAGGCTCTTGGTTTTCCCTCGGCTTCCTCCTGGACTGCAACTCCTGTTACCTGCTCTTTGAGTCTAGATGCTTCAACAATTCTGCCTGGGGTCTTGGGGCAATGAATCATTTTTTTTCTCACTTGGGCGCATGCTCCCTGAGCCCTATACTGTAGGCTGTTCCTGTCGGTAATGTACTAGACAGTCCCTTCCATACGGGTCGTTCAGCTTCCACCACTTTGGATGCTTCTCAAGCATGCTTAAGAGACACTGCGACCGGCCTGGGTTAGCAGTCTGTGGTCTGTGTAAAAACCAGTTGGAACTCGACGCATAAGGGATTTTGGGTACACTAAACGTCACGTTATGGATAGTGTTAGTCACGCCCATGTCGACGTCCCTTTCGCTCTTCGGAAAAAAGATGCACTATTCTGCGATTATCACTAGTTCTCCAGCATGGGGTCTGGCATGGATTCACATGCTCATGAATATTCCCCGTCAGGCCGGGAATCCTCAGTATAGAAAAAATCAGTATCCGTTTTGTTTCTGATCTGTCTTTCTCAGTAGTAACCAATCACTGGTCTCTGGGTCATACTGCCCCCAGCCAATGACTGCCCTCTCCCTAAGCCCCGCCCCTGGCAGCCATCCTCAGATTTTTACCGCACGTTCAAGTGTTGGGAGTCCTCGTGCTGTAGCTCTCGAGCTTTTGCTGCGTTTTCGCTCTCTTTTCAGGAGATTTTCTCATTTTTTTCGGTTAAATAGAGCCTCAAGCTCCACCGTTTCTACATCCGATCAACGGGGATCCGTTTCGCTTTGATTATGTTGGACAATGCTGCAAGTTGAGCTATCACAGATGCATCAGACAGATTTAGTGATGAGTTGCACAAAGATGGTTTTGGCAATATTATCATAGGTTTCAATGAACTTGCCTGCATCATCTTTAGATTTAAATAGGTGCAGTGCTAAACCTATTCGAATAAGATCTGTACTGTGCTCCCATACCAATTTGGCTCTTATTGGAAAATGAAACTGATGAATCATACGTTTATTATTAGTATTTGTAAGTGTGATCCAATCAATATCTTCAGAAGTGAGGCTTCTCAACGCAGGAATGTTATTAAATGCCTGAAGGATGAAAGAGCGATTGAGTCTATGCCCTCCTTTCGATGGACAAGTCACTCGACCAATAATATTGGACATGTCAGGGGAAAAGTCGATAGCCGAATTAACATTCGGTTGCATTTCAAACTGTTTCTCTTTACTGAGGCTCTTGTAATCCATTGCACAATGCTCTTTTCTGCAGAGCCATTGTTGTATTAGTCAGTTGGTGTGCAATCAGATGAGCTCTCAAGTGGCAAATTGTTGTTTGCTACTTATAAAACCTACTGCACCGGATGGGGGCACACCCTGAGTGCATGGTATAGGCAAGGAATGGAGGCGTACCTCAATAGTGGGCTTCGCTTTGAGCCAACAGCACATCACTGCAATCTTGCACTTTTCCAGCCTCCACCCACTAACCCACCCCTCCCTCCCTCTTTCAGAGCCGCCAGAGCGCCAGGGGACCACTCCGGTGGTGATAGTGCGCGGTACAAATGACCTTGAACATTAACATTAACATTGGTGTTTAATTTTTTTTATTTTTTTAAATTTTTTATTTTTTTTATTCAGAATGTTATGGAAACATGTGGAAAGATAGTCTGCCTAGTGGCTACAATTGCTGTTAATGAGTTTAAAGAAATGTTTTGCGCCCCATTAACATTGGGCTTACAGACTTCAGGAGAATTCGCCTTCACATGGTCTGTCGCTTCGCAACAAATTCTTTGTTTTAATGGCAGGACCTTTAGATGGAATATTCAAGGCTTGCTTCACTTTCAGAGCTTCCTTGCTCTTTTCATTGAGCTGGTTGAGATCTAAGATCACATCCTTGTTCGACAGGTTGCGTATATTTTTAATATGCAAGTTGTGACCTTTAGTTTTAGATGGGGCAAGATTTTTTTTAAATATTTTTTTTTTTTTTTTTTTACCTATGTCATTTTGTTGTGTTTTTCTTTGAGCCCTTCTCTTGAGTGCCCTGAGATAAAGCAGTTTGTCTTTGCGCGATAACAATTTCTTTGAGGGACATGTTACCCTCAACTCATTAGAGACCTCACGGGTATTATACTGCAGAAACTGCCCCCGAAGGTCCTGATCAATTAGATTGGTTAGGGCTGTCTGGATTTTAACAGATGTGAAGAACTTCTATGTTTGTATCCTGAGGCTGTATGCAGCAATTGACTTGCGCAGTATTAGAAGGAATACATAACATTTTCATCAATGTTTGGAGCTGTTCAATTTTTTCAGTGTTGGTACTAACATTATGACTTTGGAATAGTCAACATGTTCATTACCTTGATGTGTATTTGCCGAATTAAGAAGAAGCTATGCATAGGTTTGAGAGGCTAGGTTGCTATGTTTGGATTGCCTTTGTGGATACCATGGTCTCTATGGTTTGAGATCTTGAGGACAACTGCTGTGATTTAATGAGTTTAGCAGAATGACGGGCCATGATAGTTGTTTCAGCACACAGGAATCCTTCGAGCTTATAATGTGTGAAGACATGTCCCTTATCCAGCAAATTTTAAATGCGCGTGAATACAGGAAAGGAAGATTCCAGATTGTGTCGGTCATGCGATAAGCCTGAATTGCTCGTCAAAATATTCGGACGGTCTTCATACAAATCCAAAGGTATTTGTTGGGATTGCAATGAATTGGGATAATTTAGAGATACTTGAGTGCAATCTGCATGTAATTGCAAATCCTTAGAATCATTGGGATTAGGGGAGCTTGCTTGCATAGAACAAATTGAAGTTTTGTGCGTCACCTGAGTGGGAATGTTTTGCATCGGCCAAGACCAGGGGCCTATTGTTATACAAATGCACATTGTCAATACCACCAATAGCCGCTGCTACTGGTGTGGAAGGACCAAGAGAAAGTCGCACTCTTTTCTTCAATTCCGCCATTACTGCTGGAGCCAGAATGGAAACATCAGACGGAGGAACGTTCAAGAAATCAGTGGTACATTAGCAATAGTGTGCGGCTGTTCGCACCTCGAAACACTTGTGTATAGGCGTGTTATAAATGCCTGCATGGTAAGAGATCACGCATGCTTAGAAAGCTTTGCTGGTGAGAGTGATTGATGTCAAGAGCCTTTTGGAGAGGGTAGGAGTGCGACTTGCACGCAACCTCCAATGGTGTGTGCATTTGTGTGTGCATAGACTATGGCACAAATGAGGGATTTATCTTCACTGTGCTGAGTAGCATTATTCAAAATGGAGTCCTGTGCTACAGTAGTAGATGAGATGGAGGTAGTAGCTCAGGTGAATCGTCAACACCCTGTAGACAGTCTGCGTTTTGAGAGGAGGTGGTAGTCCTGCTGTTAACTTTGTTAGATTGGATTTTACAGATCTTCCACTTCTAAGGCTTCCAACCATACTAAACTGGCTACCCTGAGTGAGTAACATAGATAGATTAATGCTAAGTGTGCAAGCGGGCTGATCTCCTAGTTAGAGTTGTGCAGATGCGAGGAAACAAAATGGGATGCAAAATGAATCCCTTGAAGTTGAAGCTGAATAGACTTAAGCAACAGTACATGTTGAAGATGTCAGGATCCGGCTTGACTGAATTCCACAGGAGCTGATGCTGGCCCCACAGACCCTCACCAGGAGTTCACCTCTCAACCCTTAAGTATAAGCTGAGCTGAGAACCCCAAGAAAGTGAAAGGGGAATTTGGAGAAAACAACTGAGACACTGCAGCCCTGCAACCTTCTGGTAGGCTCTGGTATCTGTAGCAAACAAATACACTTGGTTACTTATATGTTAATATAAACTTCTTTCTAAAACAAACTCTAACTTCTTTACCTCTTAAACCTCAGTAAAAGACTTGGAGGCTAATTATCTGTGTGGAATATCTTGTAAATTATTATCTTGCTTTGTGCATATAGTTTCAAGCTATTCAAGTCTCTTTAGAATCCTAAAGTAATGACCCCTGCAAGCACCTTACAGACTTAGATATTCTTCTTGCTTTTTAAGTTCATTTAACTCTATGAAGTTTGAGTTTTAAATGCTTTTGTAAAATGCAGTCTTTCTCTGAAGTATTGAATTCCATTTGCATAAAGTTACATTAAATAGAAACTCATTAACTTTCTTGAATGCTGCTTTCCTTCTGCGTGTGAATCGTTTTCTTTTTTACACATAAACGTATAGATTCTTTCTTGACAAGCGTGTGCGATAAACACGTGAAATCACAAGACGTGAAGAATTGTCCTCGTGTTTAAAATAAACACGCGCATCTTAACAAAACACGCGCGCGTGAAAATACATGTACGTGCTAAAAAACAACTTGCGCTAGTTAAAATGGACTCGCGCTCTATCGCTACCGAACACACGCGGTTATACGAAACGTAAATCACGTAAAAATAGTACACGGGTTCAAAACAACTCACGCTTAGTTAAAAATGGACTTGCGCTCTATCGCAACCCAACTTGCGCTTTATTATACAGCGTCTCTCACGTTATATTTGTGCACGCGCTAAAATCCACTCGCACATTTCATTTGGACACGCGCTCTATCGCTCTGAATACCCGCGCGCTCCCATAAAAACGTTAACGACGTCACGCGAACTCGCGCACGCGTTAAACAGTCTTGGAATACATTATACGTAGTTAACAAACTTTAAACTTGAGCGCAGTCTTCAAACTAGTTTCCATATAGTAACTTAACTGTAAAATGTCTTTTTTCTCAGTAAACTTTAAAACTTGTTAACTCTTTAAGTTTTCTTATGAAAAATGAAAGTTCACTGTGAAAATCTTAAAGCCTTTAAAAAGAACGATCCCACCTGATGTCTTCTTGTCTTGTTCACTCTGGCTCAGCAAACGATTTTCTTACTACTTTGGTAAATCTTCTGAACTCTGAAAGGCCTTATTTAAGGAGCTTAACTAATGTACAACAAGCCACTGAATTTCTATGGATGAAAGGCAGTTTAGAATCTTGCTCACCTCACAAGAATCAAACCCTTTGTCCTTTCCACCAATCAGGCAAACCAAACATATCATTGTTCCTTTAACCAATCAGATTGTTTCTTTCTCTCCATCTTGACTTGGGCAAGCACAATGTTAATTCTATGTACAAACTCTTTCTGACTACTACTCAGCCAATTCTATGCACATACTCTTTCTGATTACTAATCCAGCCAGCCCTGACAGAAGATTAGAGATCTAAATCAATGCTAGAGAACGGGTGTGTTAGTGAACAGTTACAAAGTGCGAGTGTTCTCAGAAGCAGCACTTAATACGCCAACAACCACGATGGCTTAAAACCATATTCCCATGATGTGGGATTAAGGAGTTTTTTTGGTAGCGTGCAGTATTTGGGTTATTTCGCTTGTGAATCGCTAACCGCTACACGTTAAAGAGCTCGAAATTCCACGTGCTGAGTTTGAGTGGTTTGATGCATGTGTTAAGGAACCCTGAACGCTGGGAAAAAATTGGCAATTCAACTAAAGTTGGCAAAGCAGGTACTCAAAGTATAAATTCAAACTCAAAAGGCAAGGTCGCCCTGCTCCTGGAAATGTGTTATTGCCAACACGGTAAAAAGCTTTACAATCAAAAACGTGAGCAATGGATTGATCCAGTTTCATACAGTGAATATGCCAGAAGACTAATTACCTTGAATTAGGCACCAATAAAAATGGAGTGCCTTATTGAGCCGTCTATAAAAGAATGGCGTCCCGCTCACCCAAACAGCTAAACTGTACACTTAAGTGCACTTCAGGTGTACGTGCTTTTGTGCGCACCCCTGGATGATATAGCGATGCTGCGTAGCGGGTCCAATACGAGATGCTGAAAACAAGGACTTTCAGTAAAAGTAAAAAGTCAAGTCTAAATGATTACTTTGGAAGTAGTATTCCCAGTTATTCTGCCGACGGAGAGGAGCCCTTCGTCTTGGACACAGTGAGTTTTCTCAGGATCAAACCACCAGCGGGACCAGCCAAAAAGTACAATTAGGTGCACTTCAGTCCAGTCTCAGCAACTCCCACTGTAAGTACAGATCTGATTTGGTGGAGCGAGTGCAGTAATCTTGACACTATGGCTTTGGAGATGTGGGAGTGTGGCATTCAGATAGAGCCGTTGCATCTGCTGGGGGAGTCCTATCGGGAGGCTGCTGTTCTCTGCAGGTTGGAGGTGATGATTCATGAATGGGAGCCCCAATAACCGGTGATACAAGACTTTGTGATGTGGGGAACTCGCCTGGTGGATGGCTTCACCTCCTCAGATTTCAAATTGCCCGGTTTCCCCTGCCACTGGGGAGGCATGAAGGTTGCCTATCCAGATGGCCTCTTGCTCTGCCTTTCCATCTTTCCCTTTCCTTCACAGCATCTTTGATTTCTCCAACTTGCATAGTGCTTTTGCAAAGCGCTGAGTAGAAACTGAAACCATGGTTAAAAATTAAAGAAATATATGTATGAAAATATAAAATAGGTTTAGAAAGCAAACCTGAGTTCAGAGATGAGAATGAAAGATAAAGAAGACGAAGACCGATCTTGTTCAGACAATACCAGTAACTAGGTGTGAGAAATGAAAAGGAGTTTGAGATTGATCACGAGGGCTTGGGACAGCAAGAAGCAACTGAGACAGAGCGCAGAGAGCGTAAAGGTGTATTAAGAGAAACAAGAGAGGAAACATGATAAGTAGGAGCAAAACCATGAAGACATTTAAAGAGCATGCAAAGATAGTGAAAAAGGCGAGGCAAACAAAAGCCAATAAAGATCAGAAAGAACTAGAAATAGGAGTATGAAGGGAAAGGAGCCGAATAGCAGAAGCACTACTGAAAGTGCCTAGCAAAAACCAAAACGAGAGACGAGATGAGTAGTTTGGTTGCAGAAAAAGAGCCAGCTTTTCAGATATTATACAGGTGGCGAGTAATGTTAGAATCTCATTTTTGGAAGCATTAATATTGAGAAAGTGTAAATCCATCCAAATGGCAGGGAGGCTGACTGAAAGATGCATGGAGAACTTATTGGGACAGGAAGAGATGGAAACAATTGTGAGTTGTCGGCATAGTAGATGGAAGAGAAATTGTACGAAGAGAAGGGGACCAAGAACCAAGCTTTGTACGCCAAATCGCAAAAGACAGGTTGATATTTTGCCAGAGAGGAAAGAAAAGTTCAATGATCAACCGTGTTAAAAGCAGCTTAAAGATCAAGAAGAATGAGTGATGATTGACGTGAAGAGCAAACAAGAGAAATGGTGACTCAGAAGTGCAGTTTCTGTAAAATGAGACAAAAATCCTAGTTTGAGGAAGAACAGTGTTGCCCTTGGTAAGTTTTAATGTGAGCATAGACCACATGTTCTAATATTTTAGAAGGAAAGGGGAAAGAGAGGTTGGGCAAGTTGTCTGGAAGAGTAGCCTACATTTGGATTTTTAGGATTGGTAGGATTGTTGCAAGTTTAAAGTCTGAAGGGAAGATAATATCCCGCTGACTGGGGTTAGAACGACACCTTGTGTATGGTCTGACCATTTTTCCATTTCGTGTCGGATACAACTTTCACCCCTGCCCAGACAACATGAAACGAGTAAGGTTCTAAGTAGGAATTACCGGGCCATTACAGCTGCTGATCTATTAGTCTGTATGAATGCCTTGATGACCAAAACAAACTATTCGGATCATCCTGACACGCTTATAGAAAATTACAATAAAGACATGATCATTCCGATAGACAGACTTGCCCCCATGAAATCTAGAAGTATTAGAGATGCACCAAATCATCATAAATGGTTCTCTTCAGAACAGGCTCAGTTAAAAGCCAGTAAGAGACATGCAGAGCAGATAAAAACACAATGAATAAGACAGCTTGGAAATACAAAGAGTGCAAAGATAAGCTCACTGAATCCAAATGCAGCTACTACAATGATCAGATAAATAGGGCAGGGAATCAAACCAAGGAACTCTTTAAACTTTTCAGATCATGGGGTAAACCCAGAGTTCTTTATCAGACCATTAATCCTACAAAGGACGATTATGTAACGGTTCAAAGGCCCTTCTCTGATAAACTCCTGGGCACGCAAAATAAGATCAGGAAAGAGTTGGATGGTCAAACAGACTACAGCAATGGTCAATCCTGGAAGCGGGCGATTAAGTAAGGAGGTTGACAGCCTGATGCCTAATCTTGGGGACCTTAACCAGGGGGCACCCCCTATTGGTTTCAGTTTCTCTACGCTATCCTCCACAAATTAAAAATACCCTAAGTCATAAACCCTACAAGTTGTCCTGGGGACCTTCTTCCATCTAAGATAATCCTGGAACACCAGGATATTTTTGCCCCCTATTTGTGTAGATTCGTCGACGCTTCATTCAAGCACTGCACCATCCAGCAATCGATTAAAGATGTAGCAGTGACCCCTCTCCTGGAAAAAGTGGGCTCGGACCCAAATGATGCAGCAAATTTACGACCTATTATATGCTGTTTTTTCTGAAATTGGTCGATAAAGTGCCAAACATACAGCTCCAATTACACATGGAAGCTGTTGGTACGCTGCACAAAAAGCAGTCTGGTTTCGGATGCTTTCACAGCACAGAAGTGCCTTAATCGATTTGCAGACACATATGCTGTCCATTCTGGAAAGATGTAGATCATGGGAATCTAAGTGATTTGCCCGCAGCTGAAACTACCGCGGGCAAAATGTTTGCATGAGAAAGGTGCCAACATTTGGTAGTTCACACCTTTATCATGCGAACATACATACATTCTCACACCCATAACACCCACCCCACACCCTCAGCACACCCCCGCCCCCAACATAAACAAACCCCACTTACCTTCATCTTCATGCTGGGTTCCTGCAGCGCCAGTTCCCTTTCACGTCTGTGATCAGGAACCGGCGCTGCAGGGTCCTTTTTTCTTTTCATTTTTTTTTTTTTTAAACTGAAGGCTGCGGGGTTGCCACCCTCAGCCTCTGTTCACTATACCATAAAGTATAGTGAGCGGGGCGATGCGGGTGACACCCCGGCAGCGCCTGTTTTTTTATTTATTTTTTTACAATGCTTCCACCAAAGGTTCAAACCTTTGGTGGTGCATTTTTAGAACTTTTGGTCGTTGCGACCATTGTTTTTCGGTACAATCGTCCTAAACCGATCAGGACTGCTGGTTTTACTCTATTTATCAGCAACCTTCGATCCACTAGACCACAAGATCCTATTGGAGAGACTGGCTATCACATGGGGCCTCTCAGAGGAGGCTGTCAGATGGGTGACATTTTTGGAAGGCCGCATATCTAGGGTTAACTTGGGAGATACCTCATCCGAGGCAGAAACCATTGTTTGTGGAGTCCCCCCTCTACTTTTTACTATTATATATTGTACCTTTGTGCATGGAGTTAGAAAAACTAGGACTTAAAAAAAAAAAAATTAAACCAACTATGCAGATTATTTTCCGCTGTCCGTGGAGATCAGCGGGAACCATGCAGTGGATCAGGAGAAGCTAAACAATGTTTATCGGATTATAAAAAAACTGGATGTCTGCTAACTGGCTGTTTTTGAACGCTGCAAAGACTGAGTTAATTATTTATGGATCCAAACAAGCCAGGTATAGCCTTGATCAGGCATTTCCTAGTTTCCTGATTAAGGGCAGCCGACTAGCAGTGGCCACCAAATTAAAGGCCACCGGCACCTACATGGATGCTAACCTGAATGCAGGCGCCCATGTGGATGCTATTGTAAAAAAATACAAACTACCACTTAAGCGTCCTCAGACTGGTTGCCTCCATGATCTCTAAAGACAACCGGGTAAAGCGAGCTAGGGCTGTCATACTCCCTCGCCTGGACTAATGCAGTTGTCTCTTGAGCGGTGCTAGTAAAGAGAAGAGCCAAAAATTGCAGAAAGTCCAAAATGCAGCTGTTCGTATCGTCCATCGAATGGCACAAAATGAACCAACATCCACAGCCTGGAAGGAGCTGCATTGGTTACTGGTATCAGCCAGGATTTTGTTAAAGTTGCTGACACTAGGTCATAAATGTGTTTTTGGACCGCTCCACGGTAGCTCAGAGAAAGGCTGACAATCTATCACCCAAAAGGGATCTCCGATCTGCTAAGGCCTGCCTTCTTAGAGTGGACCATGTAAAGAGTCTGGGATAGGGGCTGCTCTTTTCCTGTCCTGGGTGCAACGGCTTGGAACAAGTTGCCAGAAGCACTCCGAAAGGAGGAAAATCATTTGTGTTTAAGTAAAAACTTTGAGACTTCGGCTGCTTCCCTTATCGAACTTGATCTTTCTGTTCCAGCGCCTAGACACCCTAGGGCTTTGGCGCTATACAAATAAAGTAACATAACAAAGTAGAATTAGCCAGATGTTACGTTGATGTGCCAGAAATGCATGTCCACAAACTCATGCAGACTATTCCTGGTGGTTCTGTGGAGGCCTACCAGGTTCATGTTCTGATCTGAAGAGGCTAGTGGTGATTTCCCCCTTAATCCTGCTTCCCTTGAGGGGAGGGTGGATATGTTTGGGAGGATATGGCATCACTCACCCCAACCTTTGCTTTCACCCGGTTCGTATGTGGTTGCCCCTCAGCCTTTTGTCTATATGAAAACCTCTGTGAGATCATTGTGGCCTTAAGCTGCCCAGTAAAGTACAGTACAAAAGTAAATTGTCTGTCACTGGTGCCTTAACAGGCAGTTTCATCCATTGACTTGTGACTTCGATTCAGGCCTTTCCTTCACGTGGGACTGGGCCAAATCTGGCATTTCTATTGAGTCTTTCTTCACCTGTCTTTCAGCAGTGCTGGCCTACAGAAATGTAGATTCAGCCTACCTCCGATCGCTTCCTGTAGAGAAGCTGTACTTAGCTGTGATGTGAGACCGGCATGGTATCAAGGCATGACACAGACAACAGATTTCAAATTGATCAGTATAATCTTTATTAAGTATTGCCTATTAAGTAATGCCTAATTTGCCGTATAACTATGGTGGGAGTTTCCCTACCTAATGAAACTAAGGAAAAGTCTAAAATCCACAAGTCCAAATAAAAAATCTGTCTGTGGCAGAACCTATACTTGCCCTCACATCTAGAAATGAACATGGTGTAGGGTACTTTTTAGCCAACAAAATAATCTTCAAAACTGGTGCCTTCCTCCTTGCCACTCTTTTTCACCACTTAGCAAGCCCTGCCCACCTGGTGCCTTCCTGCTTCCTGCTCTTTTTCACCACTTAGCAAGCCACGCCCACCTGGTGCCTTCCTGCTTCCTGCTCTTTTTCACCACTTAGCAAGCCACGCCCACCTGGTGCCTTCCTGCTTGCCGCTCTTTTTCACCACTTAGCAAGCCATGGCCACCTGGTGCCTTCCTGCTTGCCGATCTGTTTCCCTACTTAAGTAGCCCTCCAGCTTCTTTTCCTTTGCAGATGGGGAGATGGTGCAAGTGGATCTAGGTCACCTGGCCTAAGCCCCGCCTTCCTGCCTGCTGCTCTTTTTCACCACTTAGCAAGCCCCGCCCACCTGGTGCCTTCCTTCACCATCACCGTCTTGTGGCCAATGCTGGATTTGACTTTTATGGACTTCATTCATTCACGGTGCATCACGCTTTCTCAACTCTCATGCTGGACTTCCTTTGCATCTTGTACTCGTGGTGGCCCTGAATCATGCTGTTCCCATCTTCATCTTGTATCCTGGCTTGCAACATTATGTGTTACTACTGACTTCTGCAATTGTATTCGCTATCCACTCTTTTTGACTGCTTACTCTCTGTTCTCTCCTCCTTTCCCTTCTCCCTTCTCCTCCCCTTACTTTCTTCTATGCATTTACTCTATTAGAATTGTCCCTGGACCTAATATGATAGCAACCTCGTCTGTTTCCTCCACCCTCCCCTTGCTGTTTTTCCCCTCCCCTCCCCACCACCCCTCCAGCACTATCTGAAATGTCGTCAGGCCTAGTACGGTAGTCGCCTGTCTGTTTCCATTTCCTTCCCACTCTCCCCCTCCCTTCCTTATCTATGTCTTAGCTCTTGAACTATCTGAAATGTTGTCAATCTGAGTACGATAGTTAATTTCACATCCTTACTGTTCATGGCCTGTAAGAATGTGGTTGTATTTTCCCTTGTTCCCTCCCTTGCATTGAAGCGCTTTGAAACAATTGTGTATAGGCGCTATATAAATAAACAATCATATATCATATCAAAAGTAAAGTCTCAGCTGTTCTCAGCTTAAAGTTCTTCTTGGGTTTCCTATTCCAAGTTCAGCACATATCCAATAACTGCTTGTCTCAATAATGTCCCGCCATGTCTTGAGGTTCCCATCCCCAAGTTCAATACAGTACAGTTCACACAAAAAGGAGGTCTTCCGCTTCCCTTCCCGAAGACAGTGTTTCACAGTTCTTTCAACTCTCTGGGTTCTCTTTCCCAAGATTTCACTGTAGCACTTACAGAGCTTTCCCTTTCTCAATATTCACTATAGGAAAACAATGGGTCCACTTGACCCGCCTTCTAGCTTGCTTTAGCATTCAATTCACAGTTCTCCATGGTTTTATCACAAGGTCTTTAGCTTGTCACCATTTAGGGCTCTTTGGTCTAGTTGTATTTGTCTGATCCATACGATCCACCCATCACAGGTCGCGCAACCACGAACCCTATGCTTCTTAACTTGATTTGTGTTGTCTGTGACCTTCACAGTGGGGAACCCTTTGGTCTAGGTGCAGTTGTCAACCACATAGTCCAACCATTACTGGTCGTGCAACCATAAATTCCCCTAACATTGTTTAGCCCCTTCACTGGCTCTTCTGCTTCGGGTTTCTGACTTTTCACACTTGTGTTCTTTGGTTAGTGTACCACTCTTCTGCATCAGTCTTTTGCTTTACCACAGACATCTGTTTCTTTATCACATTGGTTGTTAGCATACTCGAGTGATTGTTCAATTTTCAGTATGCTTTCATTCTGCTCACAGTGCTGTTTACATGCAGTCTGACATTCAATATGTCGGTTTAACTTCAAATGTTCGTTCTGTATTCAATATTCTGTGATCCTATCCAAATAGCACTTTTCATTCAATTCAGTATTCAATATAGCTCGGATTCATTTAGACACATGGACCGTTACTTGCCTGCGGTTGATCTTCTTGTTTCCTGACACTCCCTGGCTCTTTGCGTCTCCAGTGGTGGTATCTGCTGCTCCCGCTCACCTTCTCTGCAGCTGGGAAGCGGACTGCCTGGGCTCTGCTTAATCGCTGGGCACGTCTCTGCACACACCAGCGGCCTAAATGGATGGGGACTGCATCCCTACTGCTTCGCTGTTTGGCAGCTCCAGCTGCCAGCCTTCTGATTCGAGGGCTCACGCTCCTGCAACCACCACGCGACTTGCTCGCTCTGGGTCCTGTAGGTCCTCCCAGTCCTCTGGGATCGTTGCCGGCATTCAGACTTCCTGGTGTCTCGTTCCACCACGGCAGTTCTCCCTCTTGCTTGCTTTTTATCTCCTCCCTTTATACACCTGAGCCCTATTAAGGCACCTCAGGTGTGAGTTGTTTGCTGGTCTTGTCTGACCTTAATAAACCCAATCAACGGTACATGTCTGACCTTCAGTATTCAATGCCTTCATATCCCTCTTCTTAGTCCCAGTACTAGAGTGGTGTTTGTAATAGGAAGTGTGCATTACTCCTAGTTGCTTCTTCCTCTTCTCAGAACTTGGTGGGTACTTGCATGGAAAAATAGGGCATGAACGGATGTAGCCCTTGAAGGCTGAGGGAAGGAAGGGTAAGTCTGTGTTAGGGAAGAGGGGATACCATATCTCACCGTCCGGCACCCTCTCCCCAATCCCCATGGACCCTCCACCCAGGTGATCATCCCTCACATGTCTGCCCTCAGGGTTGGGTTCCAAATGCAATGGCCCTTCACTAGCCACCTGAGCAGAGGATCCCTGAAGAGTGGTTGTGAGAGTGCCTTCGGGGTTCTCGCAATGCTCAGATGTCTGGTTGCCCCAGCCAAAGGGTCTCTCCCGTAATAGGAAAAACTTGAGGGACCAAGGGTACTGGTGGTGCCATGCGGGTGTGTTGGTGTGTGTACACATGTGCAGATACTCGATCCAATTGAAATGTGATTTTATTTTTTTACGTTTGTGTGCTGAGAAAATGGCTTCCAGATGTTCTCATGCCTCTGGCTCACAAACCTTCATGGCAATGGCAAGCATCTTCGTTGGTGTGGCCCGACAAGCGCCCACAGGTGTTTGTGCTTTGAAATAACTGACAAGTATAGTGGAAGGGGCAGTAGGATGTCTTGAGTAACACTAGTGACTACTGTGCTGCTAGTCCATAGCCCCCTTCCTACGTACACCCTCCCACTTTCCTGGCTGAATTAGGCATCCGTCGGGTACACCCAACGAGTATTGGAAATAACTGGGAGGTACAAGGGTACTGGTGGTGCCAGGTGGGCGTGTCTGTGCACATGTGCATATACTCGATTCATTTGAAATGTGATTTTAATTTTCTTAATATTTTGTATGCTAAGAAAATGGTTATGGGTTTTTCCCCATTTGTGGAAGCTCCCATAAGTATGGAAGATGTGGGGGTTATTGAATAGGAGTACAGTAGTCGCTATGGTGAGTAACCTTTACTTGCTGCCCATCTCATTCTGTCTATGCACCGCTCAGGCCTTTGGCTCCCCTCTACCCATGTTCTGTCCCCATGGACGTCGCCTGCTTGGTGCGCCTCCTGCCACTGTTGCATATACTCGTTCACTTTCTCTGTAATTTCATTCACTTGGAATGCAGGTCGAGCCGTAAGGGCCCACCGCCTTCTGTAATAGCCATTGCTTCACTCAAGCCATTAGCTCTGTCCTGCAAACTCTTCTCAACCAGTACAGCCAGGCCCCATGGCAATTATGCTTAATTATTTTCAGAACAAATTTAAGTAGATCTTCACAAAAACCAAATACTTTTGAATTGTACAAATACAATTTTGAAGATTAGCAATGTACGAAGAGTTCTCTTGGTCTTACTAGGCAAACAGTTGACCAAATTCCACTTCCTAATTATTGAAATAATGTTTAACCTTTTGTTTCAGGACTCCAGCTATTCTTTTAGAAGCAAACCATCCGTTGGTGCAAATCTGGGGGATTCCTGTGTGTCAAATGTTAGAGTGAAGGATGAGCCGGTTGATGATGAATATGAAAAAGCATTGGCACCTCAGTCTGTGTTTGAGAAAGTTAAGGATGAGCCTGAAAACTCTGAGGTAAGCATGTATGCCCTGTTTAGGAAAGGATACTAATGGCCTGGTCATTTCACCTGTAAAACAATTGAGCACACACACTTATCTGTGTGTGCCCTGCTATATGTTATGTTTTATGCTTTCACACATTTTTGTTTTGTTCCAGGAATATGGGCAGCCTCCTAAGGTTCCAGAGGGTGAGCTGAAGATAAGCGCAGTTTTTTCTGTCAGTGGCAGCCCAATGGGTAGGTAATCTGGTTTTTCCCAGGGTACAAGGATGGGCTTGGACGGTTGGGTGTGTATGCATGTGTTTAGTATATTTTTTCTGGGGATTGTGAATCAGTTCAGGTTCCCATTGCATGTGTATTATGCTATCTAATGGTTGGCATGGCCTATTGCACATTGTGTCCCAGATTTGTGTCCCAGAGCACGGTGAGTGTTGCCCCCGTTTGTGAGGCAATTTCTAGTAAAATTGTGCAGACCCCAAGGCCCTTAAACAACCCCGTTGCAGCCCGATTCCTACCCAGCTCCCTCTTCCCATTTCCCCGTCCCACCTGACCCGCCCCCTGCTCTCATTGGTCCTCTCACCCTCTATCACTGGTCATCCCAGGGCAGCCGACTGCCCGTGCAGCCCTACGGCTAAGGGCCCAAGGCCAAGGGCGGCTCCAACAGAGGCGGCTCCAGGAAGTGTCAGCAGGTGTCCGCAGGGGAAGCCAGTGGCCAGCCGTCAACCAGCAACTACAAGGACCTGTAAGGTAGGGTGGCTTGGGTTGGGGAGAGGTACAGCGCTACCCTAGATACCTGACCACTAGGCTAAACCAATATTTGCCAAGGTGATCACCCCCGCTGCCCCAAACTGCATTGATAGCAGGGCCTCTGGGCCTAAATTGCATTGCCTGATCTCCAAACTACATTGATTGCATTGTCTGATCGCCAAACTGCATTGATAGGCCTCTCTCCCACTATACAGGTCTCTCAAACTTAGCAGGGCCTCTGTGCCCTACTTGCATTGCCTGATCTCCAAACTACATTGATTGCATTGTCTGATCGCCAAACTGCATTGCTAGGCCTCTCTCCCACTATACAGGTCTCTCAGACTTAGCAGGGCCTCTGTGCCCTAATTGCATTGTCTGATCTCCAACCTGCATAGATTGCATTCTGTGATCCCATGATGCATAGATAGGCCTCTCTCCCACTATACAGGTCTCTCAAACTTAGCAGGGCCTCTGTGCCCTAATTGCATCGTCTGATCTCCAACCTGCATAGATTGCATCCTGTACATTGTCTGATCTCCAAACTACATTGATTGTGTTGTCTGATCGCCAAACTGCATCTCAAACTTAGCAGGGCCTCTGTGCCATAATTTGCAGCGTCTGATATCCAACCTGCATAGACTGCATTCTGTGATTCCCATACTGCACTGATGGGCCTCTCTCCCACTATACAGGTGTCTCACACCTAGCAGGGCTCTGTGCCCTAATTTGCATTGTGTGATCTCCAACCTGCATAGATTGCATTCTGTGATCCCTTACTGCACTGATGGGCCTCTCTCTCCGACTATACGGGTATCTCAAATCTAGATCACCCGCCGGCTACGGGGGCGGGGGGCTCTCTGACTAGGACCTCTTGCACCACAAGGCGAAAGTCCAAGCTGTGCCCTTCTAAGCCACCCTCCAACCAGTAGACACCCTACCCCACCCACACAGCCTGCTCACCACAATGTACCGTGCTAAGGGAGACAGACAGTAAAGAGAGCCACCGATAACAGCCAACTTAATAACCCTTACCACCCCCTTTCCCCACCTAGGACAGCGACGGAACGAGTCACCAACTCCAGCCGAAATGCCACCTACAGACAGAGCCCAAACTAGTAGCGGACACCCCCTCACCCGCCACTACACCACAAGACAACCAGACCAAAGCAGGACCAACTAGAAGTCACCAAACGAAGGCTAAACAACTCTCAATCTCACAATGCCGCGCAAACGACCCATCCCAAGGAAAAGACGAAGAGATGAAAGAACAAACACTCCAGAACAGCAACTTAGAACAACCATAGACCGGACCCCCACAGACAAGAACACAACCCGAAGCAACTCTGAGAGAAGAGAAAAATCCCTCTACCTAACTCCATACCTCGCAGACAACCGGCCATCACAGCAACCCAATCCAACTCTAGAAGCAGCAACATCAAACAACCTAACACAAGCAAGGAAAAGAAGGATGACCAACACAAACAGACGACCGACGCAATAACCCCCTACATCACCAAAGCAAGAAGAACTTCCAATCAACAACCACAACTCCCGGAAGACTAACCCGATGAAAACACAAAGAACCCAAGACAAAACCTAGAAGAACTCTTCGAAGACGCTGACGGCCTGAATCCCACAGCGCAACAAGTGACCGACCAGGAAGGAATCCTCAACACAGAGTAGAAGAAGACCGCTACAAAGTCCAAACCAAACACCGCAAAACTTCACTGCAATCTAATAAACGCAAGATCCATGTCAAAACACTCAACAGAGATCTTCAACCTTCTCGACGACAACGGCATTGACATCCTGTTCATCATGGAAACATGGCTGGATGACTACAAAATCACACTCCAAAGCTGCCTTCCGACCGACTTCAAATGCCTACAAATCAACAGGAAAAACAAAAAAGGAGGAGGCATCGCTTTAGCATTCAAAGAACACCTGAAAATAAAAACTGACAAACCGCTCAACATCCTCAACTGCAAAACCATGGTCATACACCTAACAGTGAGCCCGAAAACCAACATCACATTCATCCTGGTATACAGACAGCCAACATATGATGCAACATTCGTCGATAACTTCATAGAAGCCATCACCAATTTAGCCATCAACCACGAACACCTAATCATCCTGGGGGACTTCAACATCTGGTTTGAAGATAGCCATGCAAACTCCCAAAACTCACTAATTGAACAACTCGGCACCATGAAACTCCAACAACTAGTCAAAGGAGCAACGCACTCGGCAGGACACACCCTAGACGCAATTTTCATCGCCACGGCATCTCCTATACAAAAACTGTGGCGCGACCATCTCATCATCCCGTTCGTGATCACTCTGCCTACCCAAGCCTACATTCAACATCTGAAACTCACAACCACCACAAAAAGAAACTGGAAACACGTCAAAGAAAGCAATCTATTCGAACAACTGGAATTAACGAAACCCTCAACCACAGAACTGGAACTAGCGGACCTAGACGGGAAAGCGGAGATTCTCCACAAATGGATAGCGGATACAATAGACAAGATCGCCCCGGAAAAAACATTCACCCCATCAAAAAAAAGAGCAACGGCAAAATGGTTCACCCCACTATTAAGCGACATGAAAAAGGAAAACAAAAAGACAGAATTAGAATGGAGGAAAGAATACAACCCCCAAAAAAAAACACTGTACCAGAAACAAATCCGCGCATACAAAAAGGAAATTCAAAAGGCAAAGAGAAGACCTTACGATGACAGAATCAACAGTGCCACCAACACTCAAAAAGAATTGTTTAGCATCATTGAAGAAATGAGAAACCCACCAGGCTGCGATAACACACCAAACCCCTCAGAAAAACTATGCAACGACCTAGCGGACCACTTCAAAAAAAATAATCAATGACATCCGTCAAACCATACAAAAGCGACCAACCAACCACATCATACAACCCAATGAACCTAACACGGAACCACAGCACAAACTCCGAAGCTTTCCTGAAATATCAGCAGAGGCATTCGCAATGCTGGTAAAACGTAGCAAGAAAGCGGGATCACCCATGTCCCCCAGACATCTACAAATCGATCCTAGCGCAAGGACCGCTAGCAGAACACTACAGAAACCTTCTAAATCTATCACTATCAACAGGGACTGTACCGAAGATCTTCAAATCAGCATACATCAAGCCACTCTTGAAAAACACAAGTGGTGATGTAGAGGACCTTTCCAACTACAGGCCGATCTCTAACATCCCCTACCCAGCAAAACTTCTAGAAACCTACGTTTCTGATGCTTGTTAATCTGGTTAGAATCACATGCTGTGCATATGGTCCGACATCCAGTGGTAACCGCAGAGTATTGCATCTTGTCTTTCGGGGGACCGAAAGGGGACGTCGGCATAGGCGTGTCTGAAACACTATCCCTATCGTGACGTGTGTAGTACCCAAAATCCCTCACGCGCCGAGGTCCCTCAGATTGTTTTTTTCCGCCCAGATAACTGGTCGCCCTATAGAGGAGCTCTTCATGAGACATTGTTTCTTACCGAATTGTCGGTTTAATCCCTGTTAAGTCACTTCTTCTATCAAGAACATCTTCGAAGACTACGGGGGAACCGTCTACGGCTGTGGATTCCGGCACCCAAGATCCAGCGTTCGGACCTCCACGTGGTCGGGCTTTCTGACCAGCCTACACAGTAGGGAGAGTGGGCTCGGGGTTTGCCATACTGCTATGTCTTTCCTCTTTTCCACTTCTTTCCTTTTTGGTCTGGTCACCCTTCCCTTCTGCTATGGAAAGGACTCCATTTAGATTCTGCCCTCTGTGAAGGGTCAGATATCCCTGGAAAGACGAGCACACTTCGTGTACGCTTGTCTCCCCCTAGAGCACTAAAGCAGTGTTCCGCATATAACTCCTAAACCTAATCCCTTAGGGAGTGCCGGTTAAGCGGTGGGCCGCGTACGGTATGTCACGCGTGGAGCTTCCCTCCCCTGCCGCGACACCAGCCAAGAGTGACGGGGGGGGGGGGGGGGTACATCGGATGACCAAACGTCCAACGCCGACGTTGTAGACCTTGAGGCGGACGTTTCTAGAGCCGCCACGCCCGTCCACGACCCTTCCAGGCTCGACTCCGGTCTTGCTAGAGGGACCACACCCGGTGACGGGGGCGTACAATCGCACCGCACAAAACACACAACCCAAGCGCCCTCCTCCACCTCGTCGAAGGTGCAAGCGCCATCGGATCGATCTGATCCAAAGCCTTCCCCGCATCCGCAGCAGCGCATGACGACTTGGCTTAATAAACATAACAAAGGCGCTACTCCCCAAACTACACACGCCGAAGTTTCTGAACAAGAAACTTCAATGAGTTTCAAGGTTTCCAAGGCCTGTGTAGGCCCGAAAACTACGAGTAGGCCTCTACCCAAGAAACCATCATCGGAGGCGTTGTCCGCCGAAGATTCGGTAACTATCAGTAAGAGCATCAATAGGATTGCTACGGCGGTGGGCCTAGTACCGGTTTCGCCCTCAGTTATGGGCCAATCCTCCAGAAGGTTTTCCACGGTTTTGGAAAACGATCTTGAGGACTCTTACGAAGAGAGCCAGGTACCCCTCTCAAGCACCATGAGGAGATCCTCTGAACGCCTTAAGGCGGAGGACCCGGTTCCTGCTCAGCTGGGTCCATTTGGGTCATCCAAATGGACCACGCAGCAATTTGAGGGTTATATGGATCGGCTGGAGCAGGTTTTCAGGGCTTCTGATCAACCTCCGCCGAAAAAAGCTTGGGTAGACCCTAACCCTCACACACGAGTTTCCCAACACTTAGATGTTCAACACTATGTTGATTATCAAGAAGATGGAAGATGTCCAGAAGGACATGTATAGAGACATCTATACAGAACAAGAGGAGACTTTTTTTCTGGACAATTATGGGGATGATCAAGGCGCAACTGACAACTGGGAGGACACCCAGCAGGACGATCACAATTCTGATATCGTTTGCCTCGACTCTTCCCATCCACACCGGTTCGGCAAGCTCCCCCGGTGGATGATCAAATAGCTTTCAACAACACGTTGAAAAAAGCAGCGGAATTCTTTAAAATCGCCACGCTTGAGGCATTGCCTGAACAGGATTTAGCGGAAAACATTAATGGCAAGCCAGTCTATCCCTCTCTTGAGCTCTGTAAAGAGACAGCTGGCCCCTTCTTTACTCACACCCGCTCAGACTAGGGCTGTGAACCCAAGGGTCGAAAAACTCTTCCCGCACTCCCCCACCGACCCGCTTTATAATCAAAGGACACGCAATCCCAGACTCGCTGCTGGTGACCAACACTCGCAAGAGAGCAGGGGTTCCCCTTGCCACGGGAGAGTCACCCCCAGACAAGGAGTCCAAAAGGTTGTATGCCTTAGGCAAATGGGTCACGCCGGCGGCTGCTTATACCGTTCGGATTGCCAATAACATGACGTTACTGGCAAGCTACGTCGACGCCCAATTGAACCTACTCCAGGAAGGCCTCCAGGAGGTTCCGGAACCAACCAGAGCCAAGCTTCTCGCCATTGTCTCGGAGGGAAAACTTGCCAATCAAAATGTAAAGAATACCCTGGACTCTGCCGAGACAGCCTGCAGGTCTCTCGCACAGGGTACTCTCCTAAAGAGACACGCGTGGCTGCGCACGTCGGGTTTCAGGCCTGAGACCCAGGCATCCATCATCAATAAACCCATAGAAGAGGCCAACCTCTTCGGGAAGGCGGTAGACGATGCGTTGGAGACAGCCAAGAAGGAGCATGAGACTATTAAGTCGCTGCCAGATTTCCCAAAAACCCTCTTCAGAGGGGCAGCATTTTCTGCGGTCCTTTCGAGGACAAGCCCGCGCCGCTCAAAATAATTTCAGTACGGGCAACTTCAACGCAAGTCAACCGGCTACAAACCCCACTTACTACCCCCAGAGGGATCAGAAGCGCGGAAAGAATAGAGGCAGAGGCTCCAATTCCAGAGGTGCGTCAACCTCGGGTCAGAAATGAACACCAAGTTCATGTCCCCTCCCATGTCTTCCCTGGTCGGGGGGCGATTAACATCTTTCCCCAAGGCATGGGAGGGGATAACTTCAGACCAGTGGGTATTAAAGACGGTCGCCCACGGTTATTGTGTGGAATTCGCCCGACCCCCACAGTTCAGACTGCCGAAACATCGACGCCTTTCACTGGAACATCTGCAGATCCTGGTCCAAGAGGTGGAGGAGCTGCTGGGAAAGGACGCCATAGATGCCGTCCCTATTCTTCAGGTAAACAAGGGTATTTATTCAATATACTTCCTTGTACCCAAAATGGATCTCACCATGCGTCCTGTTCTAGACCTGCGCCCGGTGAACAAGTTCATAATGCCCCAGAAGTTTTGCATGGTAACACTTCAAGAGGTGATCCCATTGCTAAAACAAGGGGACTTCATGACAACATTGGATATGAAAGATGCATACTTTCATATTGCAATGCTGCCAGCGCACAGAAAATTCCTAAGGTTCGTGATTCAGGACAAACACTACCAGTTCAAGGTACTCCCCTTCGGCATAGCCTCGGCGCCACGGGTGTTTACCAAGGTCCTGGCAGTGGCAGCAGCACACCTGCGCAGACTTTCAGTTCCAGTTTACCCTTACCTCGACGATTGGCTCATCACGGGGGACTCGTTCAACGTTTGTTTTTCGAACACCCAAATGACAGTAGACCTACTGTTCAGCCTGGGATTTTCTATCAACGAAAAGAAATCCAGCTTAGTCCCCAACCAGGTAAAACAGTTCCTGGGGGCTCTAATTCGCACGGAAGACAGTCTAGTCTTCCCTTCCAGCGAGAGGGTTCAGAACATGCTCTCTCAAGTTCCTCAGTATGTAGCCAGTCGGGAGGTGACGGTACGCAAAGCTATGCATTTGCTAGGGATGATGGCGTCATGCATATACTTTGTACCCCACGCGCGGCTGCGCATGCGTCCCATGCAAGAGTGGCTCAACAGCCAGTGGTGTCAGGCCAGCAGACAATGGGAAGTTCTGTTGTCTCGCCAGCCCTCGTTCTCTCTCTGCAGTGGTGGTCGAGGGAGAACCTCTTGAAGGGGAAAACCTTCACCACCCCTGCAGTGGAAGCCACTCTCAAGACACTCATCTCTCACAGGGTGGGGGCGAGGGGGCTTACCTGCTTCAACAGACAGCGCACGGAGTGTGGCCCCCTCGGGTAGCGTCCAACCATATAAACCTACTGGAGCTACTAGCAGTGTTTAAAGCATTGAAAGCCTTTCAGGAGCAACTGCAAGGGAAGACGGTACTGGTCCTAACCGACAGCACAACAGCAATGTATTTTCTCCAGCATTGGATCTTTCATGGATTCACATGCTTAGAATATTCCCCGTCGTCAGGCTGGGAATCCCCGGTACATTATATAGACCCTTTCCCGTAGGAAAACTTTTTCGACGCTTATGCGTCCTATCCACCTCGTTTTGTATCATGCGTGCCCGCGCCGTCAGGACGCCATGATATAAATACAGAACCCGCCCCCCCTCAGATTTCAACCGTGTTTCAAAGTAGTGGGATCCTCGTGGTTACTGCTAGTCGAAATTAGGTTGTATTTTCGCTTCGGCGACGTTACATTCTGGAAAAAATATGTCCGGAAAAGCTTTATTTCGCCCTTGTGCGACATGTGGACTCAAAGTCTATGAAGGTGATGCCCACATGGATTGTATCTACTGTCTCCACCCGCACCACACGGCGGATACATGCGAGATATGCCAGGGTTTCTCCCAAAAAACCCTTAAAGACCGGAAAAGAAGGTTGGTCGACTGGCTTAACGACGGAGCGGGTGCCTATCCGGCATTAGAAGTTGGCTCCACGGCCTCCAGGAGCAAGTCGGAACCTCCCTCGAAGAAGGTGCGGCCCGTCGAAAATCGCCCTGCAGACAAGCATACGGGGAAGCATGCTGGGTCTTCCTCATCACACAAAGTCCTCCTCATCCTCTAAGACGGAGAGGCAAGCAACATCAAAATCCTCCTCAGGGGACCGTCCTAGGTCTTCCGTGAGTCGAGACTCTTCAGCCGGGAAGTCGGCAACGAAATCAGCTACGAAGTCTAAAGGCTCAGTGCCGGCTACCTGCTCGTCGACCCCGGTGTCGTTGACGATGCCTATTACTATTCAGGCAGCAGCGGTGGGGATTCCTTCGTCGACGGTGACTCAGTCTATGGCCTGGCAGCCAGAGGTTTGTGACCCGGTCCCCCCTGAGGTCCTACTGCAGCCAGACATGGCCTTGTCTGTGTCGTCGGCGGAAGGAGAATGTGGCATGGTTATACAGCCGTCGGACTGGCTTACGGCCTTCCAATACACCGACGAGTGCGAGTGGGGGTGTGGTCCCTCTATCCTCGACGTTGCTGACCCCCCAGACGGTTTTGTCTCTAGATGTGCTTAATACACTTCAGAAGCTCCTGCAGCGTCTGGATACGCAGATCCCTCAGCCTGGCACTTCATCGTCGCTATTTTCTGCACCTTCCGTCGACGAACAAGCTGAAGCAGCTCGCTCGACGACCAAAAGCCTGTCGGCCTCCCAGGTGGTGAAGGATCGTCCTCGAGCGCAGGAGGAGGGTGAGCTATCGGAGTCAGATTCTATACGAGGTGACTCAGGGTCGGACATTTCCCTGTCACCGTCGAGACCCAACATGGAATTCGGATGTAGAGGTAGAGTCTACGAGGAGCCAGGCACAACCATCTCCTCCGGATGATGTGGGAGCCTTCCATGCAATGATGGGAAAAGCGTGTTCCGAGTTCGGCTTAATTCCTGAGGAGCAAAAGAAAGACTGTTTTCTTTTTGATCACATGGGTCAAAGGAGGAAATCGGTATTTGCCATCCCAATCCTGGACCACGTGTGGCAAGAAGGCCTCAAGACGATGCGTCATCCGTTCTCGGAGCCGGCTATAAAGGGGCGTATTGAGAAAGTTTAAAGCTCCGGAGTCCACTCCAAAATGTCTAACATCACAGCCTCTGTCAGACTCTCTGGTATCGGCGGCAGCGGCTAGGAAGGCCAGAGTACAGCAAAAATGTTCAACCCCACCAGAAAGCGAGGCTAGGAGGCAGGATGCCTTTGGAAAAAAGGTGCTCTCAGTCGGCGCCACGACGGTAAGAGCAGCCAACTCCTTGGCGATTGTATCACGATACGATAGGGAGATGTGGCATAAACTAGCCCCTATCCTAGAACATCTGCCGGAAGAACAGCGAAAAGCAGCCATGTTGCTAGTACGAGATGATGGCGAGGGGGCCTCGAACCATGCAATTAATATTGCGGTTGACCTAGCAGAGTCTGGTTTCAAACAAATCAATCATGGCATAGTACTACGTCGACAAGCGTGGCTCAAATGTACTACTTTCAGACCTGAAGTCCAATACAAAGTCCTAGACATGCCATGTGAAGGAGAACATCTGTTTGGAGACAAGGTAGATGAAGCCTTGAAGGGGATGAAAGAAGACACGGATACCGCTAGGTCTCTCGGCGCCCTCCAGACAGGTAGAAATTTTCGCTCTTTTCGCCCCTTCAGGGGTGCTTCCGGAAACTCCCGCTTTGGAGCCTCTAGGGACCGTGGATTTAACAGGCCCTCCTACTCCTCACAAGGTTACAGACGTGCATCCCAGTCGGCACGTAGAGGCAGAGATTATCAAGCCTCCAGACGACGCGGCTCGGGTCCCTCGTCGACGAAGGACAAGCAAACCAGCAACCAATGACGGCCTTCGGAACGTCCTGGGGGGTCGAGTCTCTCCATATCGACCAATGGAAATGCATCACCACAGATCGATGGGTTCTGGACACGATTCGCATGGGTCATGCGCTACAATTCAAAAACAAGCCTCCAAGTCTTCCGCCAGTGTTTTCGGCCCAGCCCCACCTTCGAGTTCTACGACAAGAGGTGGCGCTTATGCTGCAAAAAGGAGCGGTAGAACGGGTTCCTGTGGCACAGGAAGGACAAGGGGTTTATTCCCGGTTCTTCGTTGTCAAGAAGCCAAATGGAAAATGGAGGCCCATTCTCGACCTGAGGGTACTCAACAAATGGTTAAAGAGCTTAAAATTCAAAATGCTAAAGCTCCTGGAGGTTATCAGGTCAGTGCAACCCAAGGATTATCTGTCGTCGCTAGACCTTCAAGACGCCTATTTTCATATCCCAATACGTCCTCGACACAGGAGATATTTAAGGTTCGTCGTCGGGCGAAAGCATTTTCAGTTCAAGGTCCTCCCGTTCGGTCTCAAGTCCTCCCCCAGGACGTTCACCAAGTGTTTGGCCCCTATAGCGGCCCATTTAAGAAAGGACGGTCACCATGTCTATCCCTATCTAGACGACTGGCTGGTCAGAGGTTCGTCCATGGAACAAACACAAAACAGTCTGGGGGCCACGATGTCCCTCTTACAGGAACTGGGCTTCGCGATAAACTTCAGCAAGTCCTCCGTAGAGCCTTCGAGGACCTTGGTCTTTCTAGGAGCGGAGTTTCATACGCACACAAGCCTTGTAAGACCATCCAGCGAAAGAATACAGAAGCTACAAAGCAAGGCGTCGGAATGGCGATGCGGTACCAGGGTGTCGGTGCGCAAATACATGTCCCTGCTAGGGACCATGTCATCCTGCATTCCGTTGATCAACAACTGCCGTCTGTTTATGAGGCCTTGCCAGGAATTTCTGGCGGACCGTTGGGTGCAGAGCTAAGGTCGCTGGTCCGACAGACTGGTCATCGACGAACAACTGGTACAAGCACTCTGTTGGTGGGGAGTTTCTACTCATCTAACGAAAGGAATGCCTCTGGTGGAACCGGAGTTCCAGAAGACGGTGGTGACGGATGCATCGCTGAGCGGATGGGGAGCTCATCTGGATATGTTACAGGTACAAGGCCGGTGGTCGTTACAAGAGTCCTCCCTGCATATCAACCTGCTAGAACTGAGAACAGTGCGGTGGGCTCTAAAATCTTTTCTTCCTCAATTGAGGGACACTGTGGTGCGTGTCATGACGGACAACACAACTACAATGTTTTACCTAAGGAAACAAGGAGGAACACGTTCCAGGTCCTTGTCGACGGAGGCACAGAAAATCTGGCATTGGGCCCTGCAACACAACATGCAAATCTTGGCGTTCCACCTGCCAGGTGTGAGAAATGTGGAGGCCGATGCCCTCCGCAGGGAAATGAACGAAGTTCACGAATGGGTGCTGAACGACCAGCAACTACAATACGTATTCAAGAAGTGGGGACATCCTTCCATCGATCTGTTCGCGACGAAGGACAACAGGAAATGCCCGCAGTATGCAAGCAGATGGCCTCAGCAGGGCTCACTGGGGGATGCGTTCTCCTTCCCATGGAAGAACAAATTCCTGTACGCATTCCCTCCTTTTCCTCTTATCCGGAGGACGTTGCAATGGATCCTCAAGTACCCATGTCGGGTGATTCTGGTGGCCCCGTATTGGGCCAGACAGGTGTGGTTTTCAGATCTGCTGCACCTAGCGGCGGCGGAGCCAATGAGGTTCAGGAAGATCCCCAACCTTCTGTCTCGACAGGAGGGTATCGTTTGGCATCACGACCCGGACAGCCTCAAGTTGACGGCCTGGCTCCTGACTTCGCCGAATTTGGTCAGCTAACGATTCCGGAGGAGTGTCGTCGTATTCTGCAAGCGACAAGAGCACCTTCCACAAACACTTCATACTCGTACAAATGGAGGAGTTTCTGTCAGTGGTGTGTGGATCAACCAGGTTTGGTTCCGCAGTCGATTACGCCGGAACAGCTCCTTCCATACTTGCTGTTCTTAGCTCAAAAGGGCCTATCGTGTCGTCGATAAAAGTACACCTGGCCGCCATCTCCAGGTTTACACGTCAACGACATTCCGCACCATTATTCAGCGACCGCCTGATTAAGCACTTCCTTAAAGGTTTGTTTCGGAGTTTCCCTCCCGAGAAGAAATTTCCTCCGGCGTGGAGCCTCAATCTGGTGTTAGCGTCTCTTATGAAACCTCCTTTTGAACCAATGTCATCATCGTCTCTAAAGTTTTTGTCGTGGAAATTGGCCTTCCTGGTGGCCATCACTTCAGCCCGACGTATTTCGGAAATCCAAGCTCTAATGGTAGACCCACCATACTTAAGATTTTTCAAGAACAAGGTGGTCCTAGCCACTAACCCACAGTTCATACCGAAAGCTCCTTCAGTGTTCCATAAACATTCCTCTATTGTCTTACCTACGTTTTTTCCAGAGCCATGCTCGGGAGCGGAGCGCACGTTACACACATTAGACGTGAAAAGGGCTCAAGTTTTATCTTCATCGCACGCAACCTTTCAGGAAAACGAGGCAATTGTTCGTGGCCTATGGTTTGGGTGCTAAAGGCAAAGCCATTTCAAAGCAAGGACTGTCAAGATGGGTATCGTCTACCATTTCGTACTGCCATTCCAAGGCTGGGAAGCCTCTTCTGCGACGACCAAGAGCTCATTCAACTAGAGCGGCGGCATCGTCGACGGCGCTGTGGTCTGGAGTCCCTCTGGGGGACATCTGAATGGCGGCTACCTGGGCGGCTACACACACTTTTACCCGCCATTACTGCCTGTCACAACAACATGCCGAAGATACTCGGATGGGACAGGCGGTGCTTCGACACCTATTCCAATAAGGTAAGCCCCGGTTGAGGGGTTAGATCTTGTTGCAATTATGATTGAATATTGTTCGTTTTCTATGTTAACAATTGCTGATGTGTACACAACCATAGGGAACGGGCATTGTGAGGAAAGTATGTGGGTTTGCATGCACGCCTCCTCTTTTCGGGATGGTACTGCTATGTAATCTATTCTAAGCATGTGAATCCATGAAAGATCCAATGCTGGAGAAGGGAATAGTTTCTTACCTGTAACTCCATTTCTCCAGCATTGGTATCTTTCATGGATTCACATGCGCCCGCCTGCCTCCCCTGGGCATGCAAACTGGTTCCCCCACTACTTTGGGGGCCGAAATCTGAGGGAGCGCGGGTGCGGGTCCTGTATTTATATCATGGTGTCCTGACGGCACGGGCACGCATGATACAAAACGAGGTGGATAGGACGCATAAGCATCGAAAGTTTTCCTACGGGAAAGGGTCTATATAATGTACCGGGGATTCCCACCCTGACGACGGGGAATATTCTCTAAGCATGTGAATCCATGAAAGATACCAATGCTGGAGAAATGGAGTTACAGGTAAGAAACTATTCCCATCTGAACAAGCAAGGGGGCACTCACTATCCAGGGCTATCCAAGCTGTCCCAAAACATCTGGATATGGGCTGTCAAACACAAGATGTTCCTGATATCCCAACATGTTCCAGGGGAACTCAATCTTCTGGCAGACATACTCAGCAGAGATTTTCCTCTGCCAGAAGAATACGAATGGCGTCTGCACGAAGACATTGTATCCAATGTCTTTGCAGAATGGGGGTTTCCAGAGATCGACCTGTTCGCTACTCAGGAGAACGCCCAATGCCCAGATTACGCCTCCAGGTACCCCCAGAACCGATCCAAGGGGAACGGTCTCTGGATAACTTGGTCGGGGAAATTTGTTTACGCCCCTGGGTGGGATCTAAATGTGGTTTTAACTAGGCTCATGGGACCCCCCTTTGAGCTTATGCATAAAGCTAGTCTGAAAGACCTGACTTACAAGACAGCCTTTCTAGTAGCTATCACTTCTATCAGAAGAGTTGGCGAACTACAGGCCCTCTCGGTCTTGGACCCCTTTGTTACAATCCACAAAGATAAAGTAGTTCTGCGCACTCATCCTAGATTTGTGCCGAAATTTATTTCAAAGTTCCATGTGAACCAGTCAATCGAACTACCCACGTTCTTCCAAAGACCTACTAACATGGCCGAAAGAAGCCTTCACACACTAGATGTGCACAGGGCAGTCATGTTCTACATGGATAGAACTAAAGCACTGAGGAAAACTAAACAATTCTTTGTTTCAGTGGCAGCTGGTAGAGAAGGGGACTCTGTCTTTAAATCAGCGATATCAAGGTGGATTGTCAAATGCATCACACTGTTACACTCTTGCAAAGAGAGAACTGCCCTTAAAGCCTAGAGCACATTCTACTCGAGGCACTGGGGCGCCCATAGCATTCATTGCAAATGTTCCCCTTGAGTCCATTTGCAAAGCGGCAGCCTGGAGTTCTGTACAGACCTTTACAAAACACTATTGCCTAGACACTCATTCTAGGTCTGATTCTCAGTTGGGACAAGCAGTACTAACACACCTTTTTCTACTGTTCCTTCTCACAACCCACCTCCAACTCCGGGTACTGCTCGCTAGTCTATGCACAGCATGTGATTCTAAGCAGATTAACAAGCATCAGAACAAATGCATTACTTACTGTAAAAGCATTTCTGATGATTGTATCTGCTTAGATTCACATGTGCCCTCCCTGCCTCCCCGCTCGGGGTGGACGGAACATAGACTTCTTACTACTTTCTCTCTTCATGTACTCGCTCACTATAGCCTTGGGCTCCCTCATGGCAGGAAAAAATACAATCGGAGGGACCTCGTCGCGTGAGGGATTTTGGGTACTACACACGTCACGATAGGGTTAGTGTTACAGACACGCCTATGCCGACGTCCCTTTTCGGTCCCCCGAAAGACTAGATGCAATACTCTGCGGTTACCACTGGATGTCGGACCATATGCACAGCATGTGAATCTACGCAGATACAATCAGAAATGCTTTTACGGTATGTAATGCATGTCATATAAACTAACCCAAGAACACGTAGAAAAACACCAGCTCCTGGACCAAGCCCAAATCGGTTTCAGACCAGCGAGAGGTACGGAAACAGCACTATCCATCTGGGACGACCTCAAAACTAATGCAGACTTGAACATTACCTCAGCCCTTATTCCGCTCGACCTCTCTGCAGCCTTTGACACAGTTGGCCACAACACCCTGACCAAAAGACTGGAAGACATAGGCATAACAGACACAGCACTAAGCTGGACCAAATCCTTCCTAACAGACAGGACAGAAACCGTATGGATCAAACCTTTCAAATCCACTCTACGAGTTAACGACTGTGGAGTGCCACAAGGATCCTCACTATCCCCACTATATTTCAACATCTATCAGACTCCGGTCATCAGAATCTTCAAAAAATACAACATTACATGTTAAAACTACGCGGATGACACTCAGATCATCTACAAAATCGAAGACACCGATGCCGACCATTCAACCCTAATCGACTGTCTAAAAGAAGTCTTCAACTGGATGGATGCCAACAACCTGAAATCAACCCAGGAAAGACAGAAATCATGATCGTATCCAAAGATCGAGAAAACAAAACCACCATCCCATGGCCTACGGAAATGGGAACCACACCAGCACCTTCGAAGGTAGAAAAAAATCTGGGTGTCCTAATGGACAACACCCTAACCCTGGAACCACAAGTAAATGCAACAGTGAAGAAATGTTTTTTTTTCTTCACACGGCAAGAGGAATTCTACCTTTCCTCTCCTTCACGCACAAAACACTCACTATCGTCGCCCTAATCATGTCAAAAATTGACTATGCAAACAGCCTCTACCTCGGAATACCAGAATACCTCCTAAAGAAACTGCAACGTATCCAAAATGCAGCAGCAAGACTACTCCTCAAACTATCGAAGAAACCACATCACTCCAGCCCTAAAAACACTACACTGGCTCCCAGTAAAACAATGCATCACTTTCAAAAAAATGTGCATAACGCACAGGGCAATCAGCGGACAAGGAGCAGAATTCCTACAAAGGAAAATAACAGTCTACAAACCAACGAGACCCCTCCGATCAAGCAACGAAATCCGCCAGGAACTCAAACCATACCTTAAGAAAAATCTTGGAGGCACCTCCTTCTACCACTTAGCCGCAAAAACCTGGAACAACATCCCAAAAGAAATAAGAAACACTGAAGATCACTTAAAATTCAGGAAATCACTAAAAACCTGGCTCTTCAACACCACAGACTAAATCTGGAAACCAAAATCGGAAAAAAGGACGTTTAGGCCAGAAAGGACACGGCATCCAAATCCCGAGAGGGTAGCTCCCACGGCACCTGGACGGGTGACACTGGATAGGCTGGAACTCAGGCGGCACGCACAGACTGAGTCAACTATCCCAGACAATCCCACCAACACCTTTGCCCACCTCCTTCGTTACCACCAGGTACCACAGTAGCGTGGAATTGTCAGGATATTGGCTATCACCACACTACCTGAGAGGCTGACATAGGCAGGTGCACTGGCCACAGGAGTAGGAAGGGAGGTTAAGGGGAGCTATGAGAGAGCATGTTAGAGGTGGGGGCCAGAGGAGTAAGGAACCCTGTCTGCCACTCAGACCCAGATCAGGTAAGAACCGCATAAGGGGAGACTATGCAAGCCGACTGCCTCAATTCAGGATAGAGACGCAAACTAACCAACCCTACTAACAATTTCCCTTTCTGCATACACCTCTCAAACTCCAAACCAACCACAACCAAAACCTACAGCACAACAAAACACACAAACTTTACTACATTGCAACAACAAACAAAAACGCACATAGTCTTGCACAACAGTACACGATGACTACCGGCCGCAAACACCACAGGCCCATCCAACGGACCCACTGGGCTGAGGCCGCCAACAGCACATCACTGCTCTTCCTACTTCCTCCCACTAACTCAACCTCCCCTCCTCTTTCAGAGCCACCAGAGCGCCAGGGGCCACTCTGGTGGTGATAGTGCGCGGTACAAATGTCCTTTAACATTAACATTGTTCAATTTAGGAGTAAAAGCTGGGCATCAAACGGATTTCCTGTCATACTTACACAATACTATTGGAGCATGCACCTATAATACTCCTTGACTCTGCACTCGGGTTGTTTTCCCCCATCACCGACTATTGGCCTGATCACAGCAGAACAGAATCTGTTGCAGTCAATGTTTGTAACGCTCACCTGATTCCCACGGAGGCGCAGGTCTGGCTTCGAGTGCTGATGCTTCTTCAATGGTGAAGCGCAGGACTCTGAAGATGGACAGGAAGGGCCCTCTACTCTGGCTTCTCCGGCTCGCAGGAATATTCCCCTGTGCGTGAAAAGGGAGTATTACCTACTGACTGAGTTATGCTCAAGCCTCCCACTCTCTTCCAACCCGCCACGATACCCTTCCACGATTCCCCGTCAAGTCTCACCTTAGGGTCTGAAAGGACGAGCTCTCCATCCTGCTTCTGACGCAGGGGCGCGTTGAACCCAGTTACTTCACTGGATTGAGGTTGGATGGGAGTTCAGGTAAGCTTGATTATACTGGTAAGGAGCTGTAAAAGTTCTGTTGCAAGTTAAAAAGTTCAAGCTTTAAATAATAATGTTCATTGTCTTTTTTCAGGTGATGAATGAAGATTCCTTTGGAGACTTCTTGCAACAAAGCGCTAATGTTGATGTCTTTTCCCCATAGGGGCCGGGGTTCGAAATGCCGGAGATATGGCGCCGACCCGAAGTGAAACGTGCAGTTCCAGTAAAGATCTGGTAAGTCCTAGATGAGCGCTCAGGTAATGTTTTTGCATTCGCTCATCTGTCTGTCTTTTTTCCCCATAGGGGCCAGGGGCCGGAAAATGCCTGGAAGCAGCAAGACCCGAAATGAAATGGGAATGACCCAACAGGTAAGTCTTAGAAGGAAACTGAGCTTTTCCTATTCCCTTCCTTCTCTCACCTCTTATGCTTGTCTTTTTCTCTAGGCTCTGGGAAGTGGCTGTGTATCCGGATGATCGCTGCTGAAGATGGAGGAACCCAGGAAAGGTGAGTGAAATGCAGCGCTGCAGCGATCGTAACAAAATGCTTTTAAAAATGATGTCTTCCCTTTCAGGATCGTCGGTGATGTCTCTGTGGTGCAGGTTAGCTGGTAGGTCTCTTGTCTCCCTTTGCAGGTGACCCAGGATGCTGACAGGCGTGGCTGAAGTCCAGGTGCAGGAGCTGACACGGTGAGCGTCCAGCTGCGAGGAGCAGAACAATGCGAAGCGTGAGTTGCTGATCGGGTGTGGTTTAAATAGCTTTGGAAGAAGTTCCAAGTGTGTATCCTTCCTCCGATCAGGTATGTATCCGTTCCCGACCACACCCGGGTGGAAAGTAGTCCCACAGGTAAAGTAGTTCCTATTCAGGCCTCAAGAGGACCTGGATGTGGCAGCATGGTCTGCATCAGGTAAGTGCACATTAAAACACTTGAACACATGTCTAGCTTTATGAGCCTGGCGCCTAAGGCGCCAGGACAGAGGTCCAACATGAGCCTGGCGCCTAAGGCGCCAGGACTGCGTCCAAAGGGCCACAGCTTGGGCCCGCTGGCACTCCCCTGGGGGAAATGATGCCTGCCTCTGGGGTGGCTGGGTCGGACCTGGCTCCTTGGAGGTAGGCATCATGACAATGTTGCCCAACTTTTCCTTCAATACCAAGCCATGGACCGAATCCAGATGCCCATCATCCGGCTCAAAGTGGGACTTTGACCTAATTCATTACACACCAATTGTGACAGGTGGTATATACATGATTTACATTATTAATGTAATACCAATGTCTTGATTTTCTTTCACTGTGAGCGCAGATCAAGAGCACTCAATTTAAAATCTCCCCTTGATGCACCTCCAAATTTCCTTGGAATGGTATACAGTTATTTGCCAAGAGAGAGTTATGTGCGCCCTGAGGCTTACGGGCATGTTGGCGCATTACAAGAATTAAAATAAATAAATAAATAAGATCATGCTGAGGCATATGTAATGGGTGGTTCAGGCTCTGGGGGAAGAGATGGTATCGGACCCCAAAAGTGGTGCTGAAAGAAGCTAGTGTTTAGACCTCAGCCAGGGTCTGAACACAAATCAATGAAATTACTGCTGCATGGACATTCAAGCAAACGCAGCAGCACTGTGAAGACTGGCAATGAGGACCACTGCAATGAAGCGCATTGAACTGCAAATTCTCGCTCAACCAATGACTAAGGGAACAATTCACATCATGGTACTGATCTTCAGCAGCCACCAGTCACTCAATCCAGAGAGGTTGAAAACCATCGGGACCCACACACAGACAGAAAGTCCCTTAGATACATAGACTAAACAGATTTCCCCTATGGGTAAGAGAACAAGTAGTACAGTATTTACCACACCATATAGAAGGATATTCTGTCATGGCAAAAAACGGTTTCTGTATAAGCCAAAGTCTGTACTCTGAGGGAACAAGGGGGGGAGCTAGGGATTGAGGGGTGGGGGGGCGCAAGATGCATCCCATGATGAAAAAGGGGGGCAAGATGCATCCCATGATGAAAAGGCAAGCCATCCTCCAAAGTGCCATGGTTACATATTCTGATGCTTGTGTGCTTGTGAATCTGCTTAGAATTGCATGCTGTGCATATAGTCTGACATGGGCGTGATTGTAACACTTCCGTGACGTGAAGGGTACCCTTCACGCTTCGAGGTTTCACCAGATAGTTTTTTTTCTGCCTATCTAGTTGGTAGCTCATTAGAGTTTATATTGCTTTATCTATGCATAGCAGTTTTCACCACGCTTCCTCGACAGCTGTCTCAACGACTACTCAACATACTCTTGATGACTGATCTTGCCTCGCCGACGCTACACCTCCAGCGACTGGGCGGCTGATTTCTTCTTGGCCATGGCCCTCTGTCCTGGCCTCACAGTGGGGTCCCATTTTACTGACTTTTTCGTGAGAATGCCTTTTCCTTCTGTCTGCTTATGGAGCGAACACCCTTTAACTGTTGCCCGTCAATTACTCATAGGGCTTGTCACCTTTCCTCCATCCTTGTGGGTGTCCCCCAACATATAGAGTTGGTACCAGAATCTTTGGCAGCAAAAACACAAGCTTCCCCTTTAAATTTAGTCCAGCGTGCAGGGCAGCAGTTCCGGGCATTGGAACGCCCACCGGCACCTCACCTCAGTCCCTTTTTCCGCACGGGCGGTGGCAGCTAGGCACAAAGACCTATTTTACTTTCTGCTTGCTCCCGGTTCTATTTTTCAATCTTCTTCACTTCCCTTTGGTGCCTCGCCTCCCCCGGCACATGTTGGCTGCAGGAGGATTCTTGAGCTGTGCGTCCGGATCAAGGGGGGAACCCGGCTGGCTTCTGTGTCCCAGGGTCTGGACTCCAATCCGCCTGTTTAAAAGGAGGTAGGGGAAATGATGACGACATCAACGACTAAGAACCCTCTGCATTTGTAAAGGCCTTTCAGTACCACCTGCAGGGCCTTTCTGAGTTCTTGACGGTGGTCCTGCCAGAGGAGGACCCCCCACCCCCAGGAGCTGGGTGCGCTAGCAGAGGTTTTGGACCAGCACACCACAAGGCGTTCAGGCATTCCGCTCCAGAAGGATGTCCTGCAGGGTGCGGGAATAGTCTGGGAGAAGCCCAGGACCAACGCCCAGATGAAGAAGTAATTAGACAATAGGTTAAGGCTGGTGGATGGGGAGCCAGTTCTTCTGGCCTCCAACCCCCAGCCTCACTGTTTGTTTATTTGATAAAGTGCACCAAACCCTCAGGTAGCTTGGCGCAACGTTACAAGCATACTTGAAGCTTAGTTACAGAGTAAATAGGCTACATACATACAGGAAATAAACAGAATTACTGCCACATAGTTTACAAAGAGACTAGTGATCACATATAGGTATTACGTGATTACAATCGAATGGTGCACTCTTAAGTGGTTGCTGCGGCTTCGCTGTATTCTAAACCATGGTCTTCGTTGTCTTCCGCGGGTGCCACGTCCAGTTGTCTGTCCAAAGAGGACAAGGTTCTGAGTAATTTGGCAAATGGTGCTACATCATCTCAGGGCTGCATTTGCGGCAAGCTAGTGCTGACACCCTACTAGCCGTGGCAAACCAGAAGCTGTGGAGGGAGCTCGGGGAGTTTCTGCCTGATCTTCCTCTGAAGAGGCAAGCCTCCTGCAAGGCCAGCCTGGCGGATGCCCGGGCGATTGCACAGGACTTCATGGAGTCTTTGGTCTCACACATCGACAAGGCCAGAAGAGTCGGATATGAAAGAGCAGAGCCTGGCTCTTCCCTTTGAGGGCTTGGAGCTTTTTCATTTGTCCACCGATGACGAGTTGACAAAGACCTCTACACAAACAGAAAAGTCCTTGGCCATCCTAACTAAGCCAAGGCAGAAGTCCTTCCTTCTGTCTCAGAGCAGGACCGATTTCAAACATGGCGCTTTCACCATTACAAGGGGTTTCTGAACTGAGGTAGGTGGATTACTGACGGGTCACGGAGTGGCCACAGGAGGAAGAAGCACAAGATTTAGTGCTTTTTCCACTCCCTCGCCTCAGACTCCAAGAAGCAGTGATGTCACGGAACACAGCTCGCCTGTAGGGGAAGGCTGACTTTCTTCCAGGACAGCTGGAATCGTTTGAAGAGTCCTTGAATTCTTTCGATAGTCTCCACCAGCACTGTTGCAGGAGATCCTCATTTGGTCATGCTGGCGGTAGAACTGGTTCCTCAGTCATACAGGGGCTCCGGCTTCTACTCCAGGATTTTTTTCAGTACCTAATGACAACCAGGCTGGTCTGAGGGTAGTCCTGGACCTGTCATTGCTCAACCTGTCTTTGAAGCTTGAAAGCTTCAAGATGATTACTCCTGCAGACAGAGTCTCTGTGCACAGGGGACTGGATGTGTTCCCTAGACCTCAAGGTTGCATACCTTCATGTCCTCATCTACCAGCCGCATCGGAAATGTATGTGGTTCACGATTGTCATACCACTTCCAGTACCAGGTGCTGCCTTTCTGCCTCAATTCGGCTCCTCGCGTGTTCACGAAACTAATGCAGTGGCTAGTCTCCTCTGCCTGGAGGACCACCACCTATACCCTTACATGGATGACTAGCTGGCCAGGCCCAGCTTGCCCTGAGGTTGCAGTGCACTCGTGCCAGCGGCTGGTCAGGCGTTCTTCACCAGCTGGGTTTCTCCATCAATCGGCAGAAGTCGCAGTTGGCTCCCACCCAGGATTTGGTCTTCTTTGGAGTGCTCTGGGACACGGTGGTGCAGCGGGTGTTCCCCACGCTAGAGTCTCCTTTTCGAGGGGGATTGGGTCCTCCGACGTATTCCATATGACATGTAATCACCACAGCTGTGCTGCTTCAGAAAATATTCAGCGTTTGCTTCTTGCGTCGATGACATCGATACGCCACCCTCGAGGACCTCCTCCGATGCCCAACGTCACTGGATGTTCTAAGTAGGATGCACGACGCCCGTAGCCTCCGTTCTGTTTTTTCTGCGAACGTGTTCGCTTCGGAGATCTAGGCGTGCCTCGACTCTTTGGAGTTTCTGTTCTTTCTCGGTTCTTCGAACCTGTTAGTATTGTGAAGTATATTCTTCGTGAAGATGTCTACCTCGTCTTCCACCCAGCGTCCGGGCTTTAAGAATTTAAGAAGTGTGGGGACTGAGGGTCCAAGATGTCGGTGACGGACTCGCACGATGCCTGCCTCTGGTGCTTTGTTGAGGCCCATGACACGGATGACTGTGTCGACTGCCCGTTGCTCACGTCCAAAGCCTTGCGGGACCGCAAAAAGAAGTTGTCGGTAGGTAAGGTGTCCAAGCCACGGAAGTCTAGGTCTGCGGGGCTTTCGACAGACGATTTGAGGGGCGACTCTCTGCATCGTCGTCGGAAGTCCAGTGAGTCTCGGTCCCGGAGTCGGTCCCGCCACTCCTCTGCCTCTTCGAGGTACTCCCGGAAGCGCCGTCATCGGTCGCCTTCCCCGTCCTCATCCGAGGAATGGGCTTCCTTCGGGAAGAAAATGTGAGCGATTCTCGAATCGCAGGGCACTGGTCCGTCCGCGCCTCCGCGTGGGGTCGGTTGTGATCGGTCGAGAGACACTGCTCACACGCCTTCGGGCTCGGGTGGTCGGCACGATTCGCGGGAGAGGTCCTGCTCGGACAAGGGGAATCGTTCTCGTCATGCCCGATCCAGGTCCCGGTCCTCGACGCGCTCGAGACTGTGTGCACCTGTGGTGTCTTCGAGGGAGACCTAGACGCCGGTGGCAACGCACTCTCGTCGACGGACTCTCTCTCGAGTCTCCGCCTCCGAAGAAGTCGTCGGCGCCCAGGATGTCGAAGGACGCGCTCGGGTCTCTGCCCTCGAGGCCTGTGTCGAAGCCGTCGATGTTGTCGGCGCTGCGCTCAACGTCGACGCCATTTCGCTCCGCCCTCGATGCCTTTCGAGGCTGTGGTGTGGGAGGTACTCCGTGGCACTGGGGAACCCCCTAGAAAGGCTCTGGCCAAGGTCAAGCATGGCTTTGTTCCACATTCTGTGCCTTCTTACCGCCATCTTGAGTTTATTTCAGAGGGGGTTGAGGGCTCTGATGGCATGGTTCCTGATACGGTGCCAGACGAGATTCTCTCGGGCCATAGCCAGATTGAGGACCTGCGGAAGTCCCTGCACGATGCCAGTGGGCTGGACACCTCTCCAGAGGTGGAGTTTTGTAGGCCTGAGCCTGGCACTCATGCCGACTCCTCGTACCGGCGCCTTATGTCTAGGGTCACTGAGTACTTGGGTTGGTCTGCTCCCCTAGGGGATTTTCTTCAGGATGACCTTATGGATATCCTTATGGATATCCTCGACCAAGGTCCACCAACTGACCCGGTACTGCCGTTCCATATGGCTCTACAGCGGTGGGTGGTGGCGGCTTGGACTGCTCCGGAGAGTCTCCCGGCAGTGGGCAAGTCTTTGCTGCGAAAATATCGCCCAGCCAGTAGCGACCCCTGCTACTTGACCAGGCACCCCACTCGGGAGAGTTTGGTGGTGCAGGTGGGTACGGCCCCGGCAAAGCAGGCGTCGTATCCTACCATCTCTCCCGATAGGGACGACAAGCGTTTTGACAGCTGGGCGAAGGTGTTTTCTTCAGGGGGTATGGTGCTTCAGGCAGCCATCTCCGTATGTGCCTTGTCACGTTTCACGCACACTCTGTGGAACTGTTTCCTTAGCGGCTGAACATATTCCCGAAGGGGACGAACGGGATGGTTTCCTTGGTATGGTTCAGGATGGCAAGGATGCCATGTGTGAGGCCGTTCAGTCGGGTTTGGACATGGCAGATTGCGTCAGCCGGTCCATGGCGGCGAGCAGCATGATACGCAGGTTTGCATGGTTGTGGAAGTCTTGGTTTGCTCCTGATGTGCAGGCCCGGCTCCTCAACATGCCCTTTGACGGGAAACATCTTTTTAGCAGCAAGGCTGACGAGAGCCTTGAGAGGTTGCAGACCTCCAAAGCTGCAGCAAAGTTGTTGGGCGCTGCAGTTCGCCAACCTCTGGTTTTTCGTCCTAGAGGACAGCAATGGAGGGGAGGTTCCTTTCGTTATTACTCATCCTTTGGTAAAGCGAGAGGAGCTGTCAGTCAAAGGGGCAACGCCGCAGCCGCTTCAGCTCAGTCATGAGGCCATGTCCCATGGTTTGCCGGTTTGGGGAAGGTTGGCGCAGCGTCTTGTAGAATGGCGTGCCATTCCTTCAGATGTGTGGGTTCTGGAGATCATAACCCACGGCTACTGTCTTCCTTTCTGGCAGAGGCCTCAAGAATATCCACTGGGGAATCTCTCTTTGAAGAGTCCGGATCCGCTCCGTGCGCAGGAAATTCAATCCTTGCTGGAGAAAGGCGCCGTAGAACGGGTGCCTGTAGCGGAGAGGAACAAGGGATGGTATTCCCCTTATTTCTTGATTTCCAAGAAAGACGGGGGTTTGAGACCCATCATGGACTTGCGCGGTTTGAATAAACTCCTGAGGAAGGACAAGTTCAAGATGGTTACTCTCTCTCGAGTCCTACAGGCCCTTCCACTTCTGGACTGGTTGGTGTCTCTCGACCTCAAGGACGATTATTTTCATGTGCCGATACATCCGAAGCACAAGAAGTACCTGAGACTCGCACTTTCAGTTTCGGGTCCTGCCGTTCGGATTGACCTCCACCCGAGGGTCTTCACCAAGCTCAGGGTAGTGGTGGCAGCGCACCTCAGGAAAGGGGGGATTCAAGTCTACCCCTACCTGGACGATTGGTTGATCAGGGCGTGCTCTCCCGAGCAAGTCCTGGATCATCTGTCAGTCACCTGCCACTCCCTCCACAAGCTGGGCTTCTCCCTCAACTTGAAGTCCCATTTGACACCAACTCAGAGGCTCCAGTACATCGGAGCTGTGCTCGACACGTCCCTGGGGCAGTTTTAAATCCCCAGGTGAGGGCTCATCCCATTCGGCAGATGGTGCACAAGTTTCAGCTTGCCCAGAGTCTCCCAGTGTTTGAGTTCTTGAGATTGATCGGCCTCATGGCATTCTGCATTCTTCTGGTTCCAGAGGCTAGGTTGCGGATGAGATCTTTGCAATGGGCACTCAAGCTCCAGTGGTCTCAGTCCTCCGGTAGGTTGTTGGACCCTGTTCAGGTGCCATCCTCGGTCGCCCAGGACCTTCTGTGGTGGGCCGTCGAAGACAATCTGATGAAGGGGGCTCCATTTTGGCTACCCTGGCCGGAGGTGACTATCGTGACGGATGCATCCCTCACGGGATGGGAGCTCATGCCAACGAGTTGACAGTCAGCGGTCGTTGGTCTCCGTCAGAGTCCAGACTCCATATCAATCTGCTGGAGCTGAGGGCCGTCAGGCTAGCCCTGAAGGCTTTTCTGCTGACTGTGCGAGGGAAGAATGTCCTGATCCTGATGGACAACACGGTGGCCATGCACTCCCTCAACAAAAAGGGGGGGGGGGGGCAGGGTCACTTCCTCTGTGCAGGGAGGCGATGCAGCTCTGGTTCTGTGCAATCCAGCAGGACGTTTCGATCTCGGCAGTTCATCTGGCCGGAGACGAAAATGAGACGGCGGACGCTCTGAGCAGGCAGAGCGCGATCTCTCACGAGTGGGAGTTGGCTCAGGAGATTCTCCTGGAGATCTTTGCCCTTTGGGGGACCCCTCAAGTGGATCTCTTTGCCTCCAGTATCAACCGGAAGTGTGAGAGGTTCTGCTTGCGGGAATTTCCTCCAAAAGGAGCCTTAGGAGACACGTTCGTGGTGGAGTGATCATTCCCACTGCTGTAGGCGTTGCCTCCAGTCCCCGTCATCCCGCAAGAACGGCGGAGGTTACGGAGGTTCGGTTCCCGGATGATCCTCATTGCTCCGGCGGTGGCCCGGAGGACGTGGTACCCGGACCTTCTCGACTTGTCCATCTACCCTCCACGTCGTCTTCCCTACCGAGACGATCTGCTCTCACGGGAGGGAGGGGGGTCAGGTTCTCCATCCAGAGGTCCGATCCCTCAACCTTCACGCTTGGTTTCTGAAAGGTTGAGGTATAAGGATTGGGACCTCCCTGAAGACGTGATGGAGGTGTTGCTCTCGGCCAGACGGCCTGCAACAAAGTCCCTGTACTGTTGCCGTTGGCGTAAGTTCTGCGACTGGTGCAGGGTTAAGAATGTGGATCATTTTGCATGTGACATTCCCGTGGTTCTGTCTTTTTTTTTTTATTTCTTTGGCCGACCGGGGCTTGCAAGTGGGTACCGTTAAAGGTTACCTGGCGGCCCTGTCCATATTTAAGCGCTCGTCCGAAGAGTGTTCCTTTTACTTTCTCAGTTTCTGAAAGGGCTCACTAATGTGTTACCTCCGTCACCTTTCCAGGTGCCCGGTTGGGATTTGAACCTTGTTCTCACGTTTCTGATGGGTGCTCCGTTTGAGCCTTTGCATTCATGCCCTTTGAGACTGTTAACTCTTAAAACTGTATTATTGGTTGCGGTCACTTCCGCTCGCTGAGTGAGTTACAGGCACTTTGTTAAGCCACCCTTCACTGTGTTTCATAAGGACAGGGTTGTCCTTAGAGTTCGTCCTTCCTTTCTTCCGAAGGTGGTGTCGGAATTTCATTTAGGCCAGAAGGTTGTTCTTCCGGCGTTTTATCCTCCTCCACATCCTGGTAAGGAAGAGGAGAGGCTTCATAGGCTCGATCCTAGGAGAGCGTTAAGCTTTTATATTTCACGCATGTCCCGGGTCAGAGTGGACGATCAACTCTTCATTGGTTATGCTGGAAAGCGTTTGGGCAGACTTTGTCTCGCTGGATTATTCTTGCTATTTCTGAGTGAGTAAGGAACCATTGGTCGGCTTGTGGGCCCATTCTACCAGTGGTATGGCTGCCTCTGCTGCCCTACAGAGGGGTGTTCCTATTCGTAACATCTGTGATGCAGCCACCTGGGCTTCAGTACACACTTTTGTACGTCACTTCTCCCTCGATTCCATCCGTGGGCAGGATCTGGCCTTTGGCAAGGTGGTCCTTTACTTTGCAATTTGATTGGGCATTCTAAATTTCTGTTTTCTAAATTCTTTTCCCACCTCCTTAAATTGGTACTGCTTTGGGAGTCTGTCATAGATATGGAATACGTCGGAGGACCCAATCCCATCATAGAACAAGTTACTCTTACCTGGTAACGTTCTTTTGATGGGATGGTCCGACGACATATTCCATATCGCTCCCTCCCTGCCTTCCCCGCTACAGAATTTCTTATGCGATTGCAGCTTACGTTTCTGCAAGGCTTTGTGTGTCAGACTGGCAGAAGACTGGTGCCACACGTTCTGGGGAAAAAACTACAACTGAGGCTACGGGCGTTGTGCGTCCTACTTCTAACATCTGGTGACGTCGGCCCTCTTAGGAGGTCCTCGAGGACGGCGTATCAACGTCATCGACGCAGGACGCAGATGCCGAAGATTTTCCAAAGCAGCACAGCTGTGGTGCTTACATGTCATAGATATGGAATACTTCGTCGGACCATCCCGTCGAAAGAATGTTACCAGGTAAGAGTACCTTGTTCATCTCTTCACAAAGCGATTGAGCACTTTCTGGCCCCTTAGGCATGGTGGTTCCAGCACCTCCTGGGGCTGATGGCATCTTGCGTGCTCACGGTGCAGCACACCTGCCTCAAGATGAGACGCGTCCAGCTCCACCTGGCATCCAGTGTGGACCAGGAGATGCGGTTCCAGTTGGACAGAATCCCAGTACCCTTGCTCCTTCTCCTGGGTCTTAGCTGGTGGCTGATGGACCGCAAAGTGGCATTGGTAGCTACCTTTACCTGGCCAGAGCTAGCTCTGGTGGTGACGACGGATTCCTTGCTTTTGGGCTGGGGGTCTACTCTGGAGGGCTACTCATCCAGGCCTTTCTGAAGCTCATCAGGGGCACAGCGGTTCTGGTCAGGACTGACAATTCCACCACATTTCTGTACCTGATCAAGCAGGGTGGTACCCATTCTCCACTCCTGTGCATGGAGGCGATGGCAATCTTGGAATGGGTCTTTACGGAAAGGATTTGGATTCCTGCGGTCCACCTGCTGGGGACAGCAATGCGGAAGCTGACCAGCTCAACCTCTTGGGGTTCAACACCTACGAATGGGAGTTGCACTTCAACTCCTTGTTGCCCTTGTTTAAGAGATGGGGTTTTCCGGATCTGGACTTATTTGCATCGCCTCAGAATTCCAAGTACCCCCAGTTTGCCTCTTGGGCGGACCCGGGATAAGGCATCTCTGGGGGGCGCATTTCACCTCTGCTGCAGGTGCTATGTGTTTCCTCCTCCACCATTGCTCCAGCAGACCCTCCAGGAAGTGCCGGATGTCCGAGTAATGCAGCCTCATCCAGATCACCTCGCACTGGCCATCAAAGGCTTGGTTTTTGGATCTACTGCAGTTTGGCTCTCAGGGTCCAGTCCACCTTCTGATCCCCGACAGGGAGGGGCTTCCTGTTGCAGCAGGACTGGGTGGGGGGAGCACCTGGACCTGGCCAGGCTGGTTCTAGCATCCTGGTTCCTGACCAGCTCAAACTTCATGCTCAGTTCTCAGAGGACAACTGAGGCGTCATTTTTGTTTTGGAACAGTTTATTAAATATTTAACCAACATTACAAACCAAACTTGCAGTGTATACAAAAGCTTAGTTATACATTTTCGAATCGCGCTCACTGCATCCCTTGTCCCACCCCCCGTTACGAGCCTGCTTCTACTACTGTTTTGTTTTTGAATCTTGTGATGGGGTATTTCTACCTGTGGAATCCGACGGGTCATGCATCTGGAGATTCCAAGCCATCAGGGTCTCAGTCTCTTCCTCCCCCCCCCAGTGCTGCTAGTCTCTTGCCATACCACAGTTTCCGCCTCCGCCCATTTCTGCAAGTCCATCCACCATGCTTCCAGTCATGGTTTGTGGCATGTCTTCCATCCCATAGCAATTCTCCTCTTCCAAAGCGCATATGCCAGGTCCTTCAGTTTGCTGACATGCCTAAGTTTACGTGGCCTAGGGAACCCCCATAACAGGCAGGCCCATACGGTATCCACCATGATCTTAATGCCTTTTTTTGCCAATTTGTGCGCAACCTCACCCCAGAAGCACCCTATGACCGGGCACGACCAAAACATATGTACCATGCCTGCATTTTCCTCATCACATTTAGGGCATGCCTGCCTTCCCACGTTTTTGAACTTGGACATTCTATGAGGTGTCAGATACGCCCTATGTGTAATATACAATTGCAACTGTTTAAGTCTTGCGTTCCTTTACACTTATACCCTTGGACACGCTCCCACATCCCGTCCTCCATCGGTGTTCCTACCTCCTCTTCCCATTCCAGTCTTAATTGCACTATCTCCTTCCCTACTATGGCCATCATCTCATATATTCTGGATATCTCGTGTCCCCCTTCTGCAATGTCATATATTGTGTCTATAATAGCATCTGGTTCTCCATCAAGCACCGGTTCAGGCCACCTTCAACTAATCTTCCGCGCCAGTCTATGGTATGTGATGTACTGACCACTGTGTAGCCCAGTTTCCACCCCAACTCCTCAAAGGCTGTTATGGTCCCCTCTTGCCAGATATCCCCCATGGTTGCTATACCAACCGACTCCCAATGGTTCCGGATTATCATCCTTAACTGCTCTTCCCCACCCGCTAGTGCAACCAGTGGTACTTGAGAGGAGCACGGGTTCCCCATCAGTTGACCGGCCCTACGCCACATCCTCCATCCCAGCACCATCATCTTTGGACGCCCATCCATCTCTGTCTGGGACAACCACATGATCTCTTTCAGGTAAAATGGGTTCAGTCACGCCTGAACAACCTAGATTCAGTGGTTTCATCCTCTGAAAGCCATTTTGCCACGTATTGCAACTGACTTGCAACATAAGACTTCATAATTAGGAAACTTAATACCTCCTTTCTCGTAAAAATTCTGTAGCTTCCAGAGGGCCACCCTATTCCGTGTGCCATGCCACAGGAAGTCCCTGCACATGCTGGCCAGTCTGCTAAAGAACTTCTTGGGTATCATATACGGGATATTCCCGAAGTAGTTCAGGAGCCTAGGCAGGACCACCATCTTCAGCATTGCACTACGTCCCATTATTGCTAAAGGCAGCTTTACCCAGAACCGCATACAATTCTCAATTTTCCTGATGGCTACTTCCGTATTGTACTTATGCTCTTCCTCCACTGCATGGTATATATCTATTCCTAGGTAGCAGAATTTATTCACCACCCATGGTACCTGTAACATTGGTAGCGGATTCGGAGGGGTCCCTTTATATCCACCCAATGGAAACATGTTAGACTTCTGAGGATTCACCGCTATACCAGACATTTCCGCATATTTCCCCATCACCTCTAAAACATATTGGAGGTTTTCCTCCGGGTATCGCAAGTACAATAATATGTTATCTGCATATAATGATATCAAATGTCGTTCGACACTTACAGAGATGCCCATCATGTCATATTGCTGCCTTAGATAAATTGCTAAGGGTTCCAGGGCTAATATGTATAACATGGGGAACCATGGGCAACCCTGCCTAGTTCCCCTACCCAGCCTCCTCCTCTCCGATATTAATATTCCTGTTTTCACTCTGGCCAGCGGTTCACTATATAACATCGTAGCCCACTGTAAGTATCCTGGACCCATCCCATAACCAGCCAGGGACACCAACAACCATGGCCATTTGACTGAGTAAATGGCCTCAATTCCATCCAGTGACACAACCGCCAGTTCGTCCTCGCTTTCATTCCCATATTCAATTACCCTATGGATCCTCCTGAGATTATGGGATATGTTACTGTCAGGGACATAACCCGTCTGATCCGGGTGTATCAATTTAGCTATAACTTTCCTCAACCTATTTGCCAGAACAGCCGTCAGAATTTTACTATCTTGATTCAACATTGACAGGGGTCTATGAGAACTACATCTATGCCCTGGCTTGTTAGGTTTGGGAAGTGGTATTATGGTCGCTTCTATAAGTGACTCTGGCAATCTGCCTAGCTCATACGCCTCATTCAGCATGTCTAGCAACGGTGGGAGCACCTCATCTTTAAATATCTTATAAAATTCACTTGGAAGTCCATCGGTTCCCGGGGTGTTACTAGTTGGCAGCTCTCACCACCTCTCCCAGCTCCTCTAAGGTAATCTGTGCAGCCAGCTCTTCTCGTTCCTCAGCACTAATCTGCGGAAATCCTATGTCCTCTAGGGTTTCCTTTATCATTGCGCGGTTCTCCTCCCCATCGTCCCCATATAGCTGCCCGTAATAGTTTGCGAACTCCAGATTGACACCCTCTTGAGTGTCAAACACAGTTCCATCTTCTCTTATTATTGATTTAATCGAGGGTCCTAGGGGTTTCACTCTTGTATAGCCAAGCAAGGATCCTTCCTAGTTTATCTCCTCGCGCATGCTGTCTCTCTATGTACTTTCTATAGTTAAGGTTACATAATCTTTCCCAGTGACCTGCGCACTTTTGCTGCAGTCTTAGTATCAGATCAGTGTCTAGGTTGGTACTGTTTTCTCTCTTGAGTGCCCTTTCCAGTTCTTCCTCGGTTTCTTGCAGATCTGCCAGGATCCCTCCCTGTAGTCCTTTTGATTTTGCAATAGCCACTCCCCTAATCACAACTTTGAAGGCCCCCCACAACGTGCCCGCTGAGTCCACACTGCCCGTGTTTGTCTCAAAGTAACTAACAATCTCCTCCCTCATGTCCTCCCTGAAGAGGGGGTCTCCAAGCGCCTCTGGTCTGAGGCGCCATGTCGGAATTCTTGCTCTCAGGGGGGGGGAGCATTGCCATCCGAGGATCAGGGGCGAGTGGTCCGAAAGGACTCTCGCTTTATATTCAACCTGCGTAATTTCTGTCTGTATCTCCGGAGTGGCAAAGACATAGTCCAGCCTTGTATGTAGTTGCTACGGGGCAGAATAATGCGAATACTGCCTCTCATGAGGGTGGCACGCTCTCCACACATCTTCAAACCCAAAGTCATTCAGCAGCGTCTGTAACGCTTTAGCCAACTGGGTAGGCTTATCAATTTTTCCATCTGACCTGTCCACCCTAGGATCTAATACGCAATTAAAGTCCCCCCCCCCCTCCCCCGCAATTCACCGCACTCCCCACACACATGCTAAGGTTGTTACACATCGTTTTAAAATATGCAGCAGTATATTGGTTTGGGGCATACGTGTTTACAATACTTCCCTATTTTCCACTAATCCCCTCACCACAACCATCCTTCCATCCGTCTCCACCAGCGTGTGTAACAGCTGAAACGGGAGGTGTGGTGCCACCCAGACAATCACTCCCCTGGCATAGGCAGAGTACGAAGAACCCACCACCGTCCCCTTCCATTTCCTTCCAATCATCTCCAACTTGTCTCCCATCAGGTGCATCTCTTGCAACAAGGCAATGTCTATCTTCTGCCTCCGCAGGTATAGCATAACCTTGTTTCGAGGGGATTGGGTCCTCCGACGTATTCCATATCTGACAGGTAATGTCCACAGCTGTGCTGCTTCGGAAAATCTTTGGCGTCTGCGTCCTGCGTCTATGACGTCGATGCGCCGTCCACGAGGACCTCCTCCGACGGCCGACGTCACCCGATGTGATAAGTAGGACGCACGACGCCCATAGCCTCAGTTCTGTTTTTTCTGCGAACGTGTTCGCTTCGTGAATCTCGGTACGCCACGACTCGTTGGAGTTTGCTGTTTTCTATTCTCGGTTCGTTGAACCTGTTCGCTTTGTTGTGAAAACCTGTCCGTGGTGATGTCTTTCTCATCTTCGACCCCCGCGTCCGGGCTTCAAGAACTGCGGGGACTGTGGGTCCAAGATGTTGGTCACGGATTCGCACGACGCCTGCCTCTGGTGCCTCGCGGAGGCCCACGATACGGACGACTGTGTCGACAACCAGTCGCTCACTGCGAAGGCCTTGCGAGAACGCAAGAAGAAACTGTCGGTAGGTCGGGTGTCTAAGCCCCGGAAGTCGAGGTCTGCGGGGCTGTCAACCGATGACTCGAGGGGTGACTGTGTCGTCGTCGGAAGTCCGGTGGGTCTCCTTCCAGGAGTCTGTCTCGCCACTCCTCCGCCTCTTCTAGGCATTCCAGGAAGTGCCGGCATCGGTCGCCTTCCCCGTCCTCTTCCGTGGACTCCTCCCGTCGGCAGGTCGCTTATCCCTCCATGCAAGCGACACCGGCGGAATGGGATTCCTTTGGGAAGCAGATGCTAGCGATTCTGGAATTGCAGGGCACCGGTCCGTCTGCGCCTCCGAGTGGAGTCGGTCGGCACCGGTCGAGAGACCCAGCCCGCACGCCTTCGGGCTTGGGTGGTCGGCACGGCTCGCGGGAGAGGACCCGCTCGGACAAGGGTAGCCGTTCTCGCCATGCCCGTTCCAGGTCCCGGTTCTCGACGCGCTCAACACCGCGTGATCCTGTGCCGTCTTCGAAGAAGATGTCGACGCCTGTGGCGCCGAGGTCATCGACGATTTCTCTCGAGGCTCGGCCTCCGAGGGGGTCGTCGGCGACCAGGTTGTCGAGAGACACGCTTGGAGCTCCGGCTTCGAGGACTGTCGACGCCGCAGATGCTGGAGGCGTTGCAGCTGACGTCAACGCCTTTTCTGTCGCGCTGGCTCGTTCAGCGCCCTCAACGCCTTTCGAGGCGGTGGTGTCGGAGGGGCCCCGTGGCACGGGGTTTGCCCCTAGAAAGGCTATGGCTAAGGTCCGGCACTGCTTTGGTCCGCAGAGGTCTTCCTCTCCCTGCCTGGAGTACATTTCAGAGGGTGATGAAGGCTCTGATGGCGGCCTGGTTCCGTTTACGGTTCCGGATGACCTATCTCGGGCCATAGTCCGTTTGATGACCTGAGGCAGTCGCTGCATGATGCCAGTGGACTGGACACCTCTCCGGAGGTGGAGTTTTGTTGGCCGGAGCCTGGTACTCATGCCGATTTGTCATATCGGCACCTTATGTCTCGGGTTACCGAGTACTTGGGTTGGTCAGCTCCCCCAGGGGAGTTCGTTCAGGATGATCTCACGGACATCCTTGATCTCAGTCCACCCACTGACCCGGTTTTGCCTTTTCATATGGCTTTGCAGAGAAGGGTGGCGGCGGCTTGCACTGCTCCGGAGAGTCTCTCGGCAGTGGGCAAGTCTTTGTCGCGAAAATACCGTCCAGCCAGTAGCGACCCCTGCTACTTGTCTAGGCACCCCACCCCACCCCGGAGAGTTTGGTGGTGCAGGCGGCTACGGCCCCGGCAAAGCAGGCGTCGTATCCTACCATCCCTCCGGATAGGGACGACAAACGTTTTGATGGCTGGGCGAAGAAAGTGTTTTCTTCTGGGGGTATGGCGCTTCAGGCGGCCAACTCCATATGTACCTTGTCTCGTTTCACTCACACTCTGTGGAACTGTGTTGCATTAGCGGCTGATCATATTCCCGAAGGGGACGAACGGGATGGTTTCCTTGCTATGGTTCGGGATGGCAAGGATGCCATGTGTGAGGCCGTTCAGTCGGGTTTGGACTTGGCTGATTGTGTCAGCCGGTCCATGGCGGCGAGCACCGTAATGCACAGGTTTGCGTGGTCGAGGTCTGGGTTTGCTCCTGATGTGCAGTCCCGCCTCTTCAACATGCCCTTTAACGGTGAACACCTTTTTGGCAGCAAGGCTGACTAGAGCTTTGAAAGGTTGCAGACCTCCAAAGCTGCAGCGAAGTCGTTGGGCGCTGCAGTTCGCCAACCTCCGCCTTTTCGTCCTAGGGGACAGCAATGGAGGGGAGCTTCCTTTCGCTATTACTCGTCCTTCAGTAAAGCGAGAGGAGCTAGCAGTCAGAGGCCATCGTAAGAGTGCCAGAGGTGGAAACAAAGGTACTCGAGGTGCCAAGGCCGCTCGGGCAGTTGCCTCTTTGCCCTCAGGCAACGCCGCAGCCGCTACCACTCAGTCATGAGGCCAGGTCCCATGGTTCGCTGGTTGGGGGAAGGCTGGCGCAGCATCTTGTAGAGTGGCAAGCCATTACTTTGGATGTGTGGGTTCTGGAGATCATAACCCACGGCTACTGTCTTCCTTTTCGGCGGAGGCCTCACGACAATCCACCAGGGAACCTCTCTTTGAAGAGTCCGGATCCGCTCCTTGCGCAGGAAATTCAAGCCCTGCTGGAGAAAGGCGCCATAGAACTGGTGCCTGTAGCGGAGAGGAACAATGGATGGTATTCCCCTTATTTTTTGATTTCAAAGAAAGACGGGGGATTGAGACCCATCATGGACTTGCGCGGTTTGAACAAACTCCTCAGGAAGGACAAGTTCAAGATGGTGACTTTCTCAAGTCCTCCAGGCCCTTCAACTTCAGGACTGGTTGGTGTCTCTCAACCTCAAGGATGCTTACTTCCATGTGCCGATCCATCCCAAGCACATTACCGGGCTGTACACTGCTCTGCCAGCAGGAACCACCTCCTAAATTCCTGAAAATGATCTTCAGAGATTAAGCCTCTGTTCGTGTTGTTTTTACACGGTCGAAATTGATCACCCAATTTTTCCATGTATACTTGCCCAGACTCAGCCTTTTTTGCGATGCAATCTGAGTTGTAAGAGCTAATGTATCTCTAGGTAGGCGAGCGGTCAGGTCAGAGGATTTAATTTCCTCTCGTCTTGGGGATGGTAGCCACCTAGCCTCGGGGCTACACACATACGCCAGGAAAGAGTTCTGTCTTTCAGTCGCCAGCAGAGGGAGGGCGTTGTCAGTACCCGCCAAAAGGATCCGATCCTGACTCACTGTGGTAGCTATTTGCATTGAGTTCATCTTATTTAGGCCTCAGATATTACTGCCGTAGTCCATGCGATTATACGATAGTACAAGGACCTATGCAGGTTTCAGTGAGGGACTCATGTGGCGTCTCCATATTTAATGGTCTATTAACAGTGATCAATGGTGACCTTGTTGCACGTGCAAAAACATCTAAAAACGCACTGCTTCAGGAACGGGAACAATCGCACAGCAGCAGCTTCCGACACTTCACTTTCTCTCTCTCAATAGTCTATTTAATCTCAGGAGTAGTCTTGCTACAGTATTTTGGACGCATTCTTATTTTTTAGTGAAGCATTCCCCGCTATAAACTATTTAAGTAGTCCATCCTTGATAATAACAAGGAGATGATTGAGAGGGTTGGGAGGATACCCATTATTAATCGGAGGCAGTAGATGGTTTTTAGCTATTAGGTTGATATGTGGTTCTAGCTAGCTTTACACATGCACAATCCATCCTATCAACCTCCCCCAACTCCATTACCACATCAGATGCAACAGGGGAGGGCCTAGAGAATAACCAGGGGATCAACTGATTCTATGCGATATCCTGGTGCCCATGGTTGTATTCAAACATAGCAAGCCAATCTAATACATCCAACTTAGGTTCATACATACCCACAATCTTTTTAGGCATCCAGGGTCTTTTTGGACTGGAAGATCTAGAGAATTCGGGGAGAGAACCATTTTCCAAAGACCATTTCTTCATCTCAAGCTCATGGTTGCGCCCCATTTCTTTGAGCCTTAGTTCTTGATGCCTCTGTTCAGTTTGGGCACTAATTCTTTTGAATTCTAGTTTCTCATTTTTTCTAGTGAGATAAATTCAGGACTTAATGTGGGACCTTGTAGGGGCCCAGTAGCCATAGGTTGATGCCTTTGAGCAGCCAGTGGCCCGGAGGGGGTGACACTATTCTCCTCCTCTTCCTCATCTGTTTCAACAATATTATGGCGGCACTCTCTATATCCTTGGCCCCCTTCTCAAAGCTATACGAGGACTTGAAAGATTAGCTGAAAGACCAGTAGAAGGTTTTGTGGGGTGAGGAAGATATTTAGAGGTCTGACGGTTGGCGTATGGACTCCACTGTGCATTAGTGTGTTCTCTCAACCGAGTGTTTCTGGATCTGGGAGAGAGTTAGGTGTTTTCAGGCCTGTGCGTGAATGTAGTCTACTTTTTCTGGACTCTGTGAGGGAGGCCCCGGGAACGTGTCTCTCTGGTGCGCAGTGGTTCTGCTCAGAGCTTTGCACGTGAGGGCCCAGGGTTGGTGCTGAAGGAAGCTTTCATCAGGAGTGGCAGGGAGCTGGGATCGTACTGAGGGTGGGCCTGAAGGTCTCAGTACTTTTGGGGTGGGGGCTACAGTGATCAGGGGAGCAGGATGAGCAGTATACGAGTCATTAGACCTTGATAACTGCACATGTGGTGATCAGGGCCAAAACTTGCAGACTTACAACCTGTGCGCTGGAAGTACCTCTAATGGTGGTGCTGGTCAGCGCGATAGGCCTGTGAACAGATGGCCGCTTCTAGGCAATCGTGTGCAGTCCGACTTGATGGGCGTGATTAGGCTTAGTTGGTGTATCATGCTTTTGGGTGCGCTTGCATCTCCCCAGTCGAAGCTGGCAGGGGGGAGGATAAGGGGTTAGGTAAAGGGATACTGTTGGCACATGAGAGGTTGAATGTTTTGCATTTTGTCGAGGGTGGCGTGCTTACAGCAGTAGTGGGAAAGAAGGGGCGAGCGATGCACGATCACCCATTCCCATCAAGGATGTAGGTTTGGTGGGGCGCTGCAAAGGACTGGAGAGGTGATGAGCTAGCAGAGTCTGTGGCGTTCACTTGGCCAAAGGGGAGTTCGCTCAAGTCATGTTCAGAGATTGGGCTCGGCTGCTGAAGTGGAGACAAGGGGCTGAAATTGCTAGGCCAGTATGCACAGGAGCTCAAAGTTTTGCATGTAATCCTACAATGGGCTGCATACACTAAAGGAGAAGTATGTTTGCATAACACTTGTACATGAGGGAGGCGCTTACCTTCCAGTACTGGTGTTGAGGGCCATTGGAAGGGCGTTTGTGTACACAAATTCAGGAGCAGGGATTGTGTTTGTGTGGTCCAGGCGCAGACGGGCACTGGCCTTTCGAGGTGGCCTTTACTGGTGGCTATAGCCGGCGAAGCCTGCCTGCTCTGGGGTGCTTCAGGTTTACATTTAGCATTGGGCTAATCGCGGCACAGTGCTGGAGGCCAATCGGGGTTGCTGGTCGGTGGACAATCAGGAAGGACCTCACGCTTGAAAATGCGGCTGTCATCTTCTGTTGGATTCCAGCCTCTGTTCTGGCAGTACTGGTAATAACTTCAGGCCCACAAAGATCATGGGCTGTGGATTCAGGAGCTGGGGTGTCCATCTGGAAGGTGCATACAGGCACTGGCCTTTCCAGGTTGCCTTCAGTGGTGGCAAATATCAGGATGATTGGGAGGATGAGGAAGGGGGTAGTGTCGCCACCAAAATTTTGAGGTCTTAAAACAAACCTTGCATATCTAAACTAGCCTCCGCATCTAAAGTAGTGTGGTCCATGAATGACTTTGGGGGAAACTGTCCAAGATGCTCTCCTTCATGTAAGGTCCTGGAGAGTAGGAAGAGACGGACTACGCTGCCCCGGAGAAATATTATCAAAGACTAGACTTCAAAGGCAGGTTTGTTCTCAAGATGACATGTGCTTTGTCCTTGATTATCAAGAGGACAGACTTGCATGTAAACCCCCCACTACTTAGATGAATTCTCAAGTTTAGTCTGCGCCAAATCTAGACAAAAATGTGATTGTTAGCATATGCCACACTTATATGGAATTTCAGAAATGTGATTGTTAGCATATGCCACACCTAGATGAATTCTCAAGCTTAGTCTGCGCCAAATCTAGATAGAAATATGACTGTTAGCAAATACCACACCTAGATGGAATTTCAGAAATGTGATTGTTAGCATATATGATTCTTAGCATGCACCACAATTAGAATTATGAACCTAGCCTGCGCAGCATCTAGATAGAAATGTGACTGTTGGCATGTACCGAACCTAGATAGAATCCCACAATTGCAAGGACAGCAATGCCAACTAACCAACCAACTAACAATTCCATCGCTCTGCATACACCTCTCAAACTATAACCAAACACAACCACAAGCCTTAAACGCAGCAATCCGCACAAACTTCACAACAATGCAACAACAAAATAAACCACACATAGACTTGTACAACAGCACACGACGACTATGGACCATAAAACACCCCAAGCACAGCCGACGGACCCACCGGGCTGAGGCTGCCAACAGCACATCACTGCTCTCTTACACTTTTCCAGCTTATTCCCACTAACCCACCCCTTCTCCTCCCCTTTTTCAGAGCCGCCAGAGCGCCAGGGGACCACTTCGGTGGTGATAGTGCGCGGTACAAATGTCCTTTAACATTAACATACTATGTGGATCCTGGATGATTGGTTGATCATTATGGTGTCGCCAGATGACCAAGATCCACCAGTAGTGTTCTCACCTACTGTGAATACATTTCCATACACAGATTTGATTGCCAGAGTGGACCAGGATTTAGGGATACTTACTGAGAACCCAAATGAATACACAGACTTCATAATAAGCAACTTTCTCATTGCATTTCTCTACTGGCCTCAGAGAATTAACCATTCAGTACAAAAATCATTCGCCACTAAGGCAGTGAACCCAAGTGTGAAGATAAATTATAAGCAATCTCCCTCTGATCTCATTTACATCAGGAGACAATACAATACTCCTTAGTATTGGCTACTGTCCATTAAAAGAGAATGTTTACTATGGCAGTCAAGGAATACCACCCAGAGAGAGAAAGCTAGCGCATATATGCCATAGGCAGGAGACCTGCGTACTCCGCAGCCTCTAGCCCACGGATTGCCAGTGCTACAACTCTCATGGCCAGATGCAACAGGTCACAATTGGATGACATGTAGGATCTGAGCAAACCGATGCCAGAGGAAGTGCAGGAAGCATTTAGTGCACTATATCACCCCCAACTCTCTCCAGGAACTCCCGCAACATAACACTGCCCAATCTACGCCCTCTAATAAACAAAATCTTGGACGTTACTAAGTAAAAAAAAACCTAGATCCTCCTAATCTGGTCGACCTCTATAATGACACATTAGAGTCAGCCTTGAATAGTATCGCTCCTCTCAAACCAAAAAAAAGCCAAACCAGTTGCCCACCTTAATAACTGGTTCACAACCGAACTAAAAATCTTGAGGAACAAAAAAGAATAGCAGAATCTGCCTGGTGTAAAGCACCTACCACCCGTAACAAGTTACTGTTCACTACAGCTGCAGCTGCTTACAAAACTGCCATCCTTTCCCCTCCGCCTCCTTTCCTGCCACTCTCTGGCCGGCCTCTCTTGGCCCTCTTCCTGCTCCCACTTGCAAGGCCAAAAACCTTGGGGTCATCTTCGACTCCACACTCCTTCTCGCCTCACATCTCTGAAGTCTCCAAGAAGTCACACTACCAGCTGCAGCTCCTCGGAGGTATTCTTCCTCTCCTCTCCTTCCCCAGAAGCTCAATGTCTTCAGAACTCTGGTTCTCTAGACTGGACTATTGCACCAGCCTCTTTCTAAATCTGCCTGCTTCTACTCTCCACCCTCTGCAACTCATCCAGAACAGGACTGCGAAACTTGTTCTTGGCCTCAAGCCCAGGGATCGTATCTCTCAGGACTGAAATCTCTGCACTGGCTCCCAGTGGCTGCGAGGATTAAGTTCAAACCCCTCTGCATTGTCCACAAGGCCTTCTGTGGCTTGGGGCCTCAATACCCCCAACTTTTTTCCTAAATATCTAACTTCTCGAGCTCTTCACTCATCCAGTTCCAACTCCCTCCGGGTCAGTCGCTTTTCCAAGCACTGAATTGGTGGTAGATCTCTCTCTTCGGCTAGGGCCTCCCTTTGGAACAGTCTCCCTGCCTCCATAAAACTTGAGGAGAACCATCTCTGGTTCCGGAAGCACCTTAAAACCTTCCTCTTTGCGCCTGCTTTCTCGCCCCCTGTCCCCTGCTGAATTCCTGGCTAAGCTGCACTGGTTACTTGGCCACCCTTCTGATCTCAGCCCAGGCCCTGCCAGTTGCACACCTGCACTGCCTCCCTGGCAACCCTGGCAACCCTCGCATCTGGGGACTGTTTTCTGTATCCCTTACAGTCCCCATACCAGCACTCATGCCTGCACTTGCCACCAGCTGGCCGTTTTCTTATTTGTCTCATTTATTCTAGTATCCCATGTACTGCACTCCCTCCTCCCCCTTCCCTCTTGCACTTTCCCCTTCCCATGCACTTGCGTGATCTGAATGACACCTGGGCTAGTAAGATCGTTCTGTCTTCCCTCTGTCCCCACTCCTTTGCCTCATCGCGCCTTGAAACAATTGTGTATAGGCGCTTTATAAATGCCATATCCTATATATCATATCCTTGCCACCAAAAAATAAATCTATAATAACAGAATACTTAATGCCAAATCTTGGTCCAAGGAGCGCTTCAGCATCCTAAGGAAAGCTCTAGCGGATAAAATAGCTTCACTCCAATCCAAAAGAGAAGCCAAAAAGAACAGCCTACTGAGCAACTCCTCTGACAAGCTTCAGCCAGCTGTTCTCATTCTCCATGGTCATGGCCAAGGAAGTGGAAGCCATCATCAGAGGCCTCGGGCCCTCAAGATGTCAAGGAGACACGTGCCTGGCTCCCATCATTAAGAAATGCGCTAAAGAACTGTCTCCATTCATCGCCACAATGATAAACGCCTCTTTGAAGGTCAATCTTGTCCCTAACAACCTCTAGGAGGCCTGGGTCATGCCCCTTTAAAAAAATAAAAATAATAATAACCTAGACATGAACATACCAACAAACTACAGACCAATCGCAACCGTCCCTTTCCTTTTAAAAATTCTGGTTAGTTGCATAGCTGCAAATCCAGAAACGCCTGGAGGACAAGAATTTACTTTCTCCGACAATCTGCCTTTCGGCCCAGACATGGCACCGAGGACTTGAAAATACATATGGATGAGGCGAGAGACGAAGGCAAATTGGCCATTCTTCTCTTGTTAGACCTTTCGGCTGCTTTTGATTTGATCACCAGATACTCACTGAACATTCAACCTCTGCAACAGCCTTCTCACTCAAATCATTCTTATCTAACCGCATCTCCAGTGTCTTCTCGCCCTCTGCCTCAGCTGCCCCGATCCCTAGCCACTGTGGGGTGCCCCAAGGCTCCTGCATCTCACCAACGCTATACAACATTTTCACGAAGCTCCTCTTAGACCGTCTCGATAACTTGGGTGTCATCTACATGAACTACGCAGATGACATCCAAGTTCTCATCACGCTGACAGGTTGCTACGGGGCTGACTCTAAACTAATCAACGATATCTACATGGAAATACAGGTATGGATGGCTGCCCACAGCCTCTGCCTCAAGGATGAAAAAACAGAGCTCCTGATTGTTGGCACCCAGGCTCGCCCTAACAAGCTCGACCCGCGGAATGTCCTTCAGCATTGATGGGATGGAAATGATTAAAACCCTAGGAGTCTATCTTGACTCTACCCTATCCTTAAAGAAATAAGTGAGCTCCATTGCTTCATCTACCGCCTACACAAATAAGCATATCAATGCCTGTAAATCATACTTGTCCCCCATTAGTTGCATGACGTTAGCGCTCTCCAAATTAATTATTGCAATACGCTCTTCTTAGGATCCTCTGAACAGATTCTTAACAGACTTCAAGTCTTACAAAACAACTCCTTAAGATCAGCACTAAACATTCCTAGATCCAGCCATATCTCCAGTCAGATAGAACTCCAATTGGCTCCCAGTACGCGATAGAATCTCACTTCGCACATTGGCAATCACCCGCAAATGTATGACCAACTCTGCACCTAAAAGTCTGACAAGCTCTCCTTTTCTCCAGCATGGATTCACATGCTCATGAATATTCCCCGTCGTCAGGCTGGGAATCCTCGGTAAGAAAAATCAGTATCAGTTTAGTTTCTGATCGGTCTTTCGTAGTAGTAACCAATCACTGATCTCTGCGTCATACTGACCACAGCCAATGACTGCCATCTCCTTAAGCCCCACCTCTGGCAGCCATCTTCAGATTTTTACCGCACGTTCAAGTGTTGGGATCCTCGTGCTATTGCTCTCGAGCTTTAGTGCTTTTTTCGCGCTTTTTCTTAGGAACATTTTCTCTTTCGGTCAAAAGAGCCTCAAGCTCCACCGTTTCTTTATCCGATCAACGGGGACCCGTGTCGGATTCTTCTACGCCCCTCAAGGGTGAAGATTTCGTCGAGCCACGCTTTTGGTGGACTCCAGAAGTTTCTCAGGTCCATCTCGATCATGGCCCAGGAGAAGGGAAGCTCGACGCCCGGAAAGCTGTTCAGGGTCTGCCCTGGATGCCAGCTTCAGAATGTCTTTGAGGACGAACACTCCCTTTGCCTCTACTGCCTGCATGAGGACAAGACGCACGTGGAGAAGGACTGTGCGTTTTGCGGCAATATGTCGGAGCGGACCATGAAGGACCGCCATCTGCGTCTCGCCAACTGGCTGGAAGGGAAGAGTCCGTCGGGCGACAAGAAGTAGTCCGAGCGGTCTTCTAAGACCTTTGAGGGCGCCCCGGCGACGGGGGTCCAACAGAAGGCCAAGCACCACGAGTCCGCTGGCACCGGGAGCGCCGAATGGTCTGGCTCTAGGGGCGCCAGGCAGGGCGCATCCTCCCCGGCGCCATCAACCACGAGCCAACGCTCTGGCTCGGGTAAGAGGAAGGCCGAGCACCCGGCGAAGCTCCTGGAGAGACCCCGGTCGAGCTCGAAGGCCCCATCGGAGGGGGAGCGAGGCGGTGACCCCCCCCCCCCCCCACCCCCCCAAGGAGAAGGCGGTGAGCGCACCGAAGGTGGTGAAAGCCTTAATCCATCCGGCCAAGGCCTCTATCGAGACAATCGCGGCGGCCCTGGCTCAGCCTGTGGAGGCTACACCAGTGGTGGCGACCTTGGGGCCCAGAGTCTCCCTGCCACCGCGGAGGGAGTCCTCTTTCATGCCCATCGACAGGACCCCCGTGCAACCTCCGACGGAGAAGAAAAAGGCGGGGCAGGAGGTTGTCGTGGATTCGGCCTCAACCTCTGAGGAGGAGCAGATCGAAGTCTTAAGCCACAGCGTTGGCGTGGAAGAAGACCAGCCCGTCGGGAGGGACCCCGACGTAGGAGACGACAAGAACGTTGAGGGTGCCGACGGGGCTCCTGACTGCCCGTCGGACTCCCCTCAACCAGTGCCGCAAGACAACTCGGCGGCCATTTTGTTGGCTATACAGTCCTTATGCTCGGAGATAAGGATGTGATTGCCGTTGCCACCAACGGAGGAACCTCTCCCGACGGGGGACCCGGAGCCAGGCCCTTCTCGGAGCCCTCCTCCTAAGAGAAGGATTCCTCCTCCACCTCCTTTTCAACCATCACGCCCTGCTCAGCCCTCCTCCCCGTCCACGACCCGTGGGGATGATACAGGGACTGACACGGCCGCGACGGGCACACACGATGAGGTTTACGACAAGGATCTCCCATCGTCGCCTCCTCCCCGGGCTTCCCCGTCCGAGATTGGATCGTTTCATGCCATGATCGCCAGGGCATCCAATCTTTTCCAGCTCTGCCCGGAAGAGAAGGAAGGTTTCCTTTATCAACGGCGCGAGACCAAGAGGAAGACGGTCCTCGCTGTACCTCTACTGGACGATATCTGGGATGAGGGTCTCGCCCTCCTCAAGAACCATCCACAACGCCTGCGAGAAGAGATCGGTACGAGAAGAAGTACCGGGTCCCGTACGCGGCCCCCTTGTGCCTTCGGGCACAGCCGACCCCGGACTCGGTCGTCTCCGCGGTCGCCAGGAAGAAAGCGGGGGCAGTGGGGGGGGCCTCGGCCTCTAGGTCAACCTCCCCACCGGACGGCGAGGGAAAGAAGTTGGACACGATGGGACGCAGAGTAATATCATCGGCAGCCACGACAATTAAGGCTGCTAACGCCTTGGCTATCGTAGCCCGCTACGACAGGGAGTTGTGGTACAAAATCGCCCCCCTGCTGGATTTCCTACCAGACAAGAGGGCGGAGGCCCTAGAGATCTTGCAGGAAGGAGAAGTGGCGTCGGACCACGCCATTACGATAGCGACGGACATCGCTGACACTGGATTTCGCCAGTTGGGCAACGGCGTGTGCCTTAGACGGCGTGGATGGCTCAAGGCAACTGACTTCCGTCAGGACGTGCAGACCAGAGTCTTGGACATGCCGTTCGACGGGAGCAACCTGTTTGGGAAAACAGTGGACGATTCCCTACAAGCCATCAAGACGGACACGGAGACGGCCCGGGCTCTTGGTGTTCTCCAGCCCTTTCGGAGCGGCGGAGGCAAACGGGGTGCCTCCAAAGGTTCCGGCGGCGGATTTTCCACCTATCGTCAAGCGGCCCGTTCGTCGTCACAGGAAGCCTACAGGGGACGAGGCAAGTCGGGCGGACCCCGCCGTCGTCGCCAAGGAGGACAAGGTGGCAAAGCCTCGTCGAAGCAGGACTGAACCAGCCGTGGGGTCGGGTCCCCACCGAAGCACCCCGGTGGGAGGCCGGCTGGCGAACTTCGTCAGCGTGTGGGAGTCCATCTCCACCGACCGTTGGGTGCTGGATGCCCTGGCCCAGGGTCACGCGCTCGAGTTTCTAAAGAAGTGCCCGCGCGTCCCCCCCGTGGCAAGGAAGGAACATCACGTCCCTCAACTTCTCTTGGAGGTAAAAGCGATGCTCAAGAAAGGTGCCTTCGAGCTCGTCCCAAAGAGGCTTCGGGGCTCCGGAGTTTACTCAAGATACTTCCTCGTGAAGAAGACTGGAGGATGGCGTCCCATCCTGGACCTACGACGACTGAACAAATTCATCAAGGCACAGAAGTTCCGGATGGTCACCCTCCAGCACGTCCTGGATCAACTGGAGGAGGGAGATTTCCTGTCGTCGTTGGATTTGGAGGATGCCTACTTCCATATCCCCATCCTAAAGGGACACCGAAAGTTTCTCAGATTCGTGGTCCAAGGGCGTCACTACCAGTTCAGAGCCCTTCCCTTCGGATTGAGGTCGGCACCCAGGGTGTTCACCAAGTGCCTCGCACCGGTGGCGGCGCGGCTGCGCCTGGAGGGGATCCACGTCTACCCCTACCTGGACGACTGGCTCATCCGAGCAAAGACCAAGGAGCTCGCCGCGGAGCACATGGCGAGGACCGTCCAACTACTCACGGACCAGGGATTCTCCATAAACTACGCCAAGTCCCACCTGGTGCCCGCGCAAGACGCGCTGTTTCTGGGAGCGAAACTCAACACAGTGGCGCTTCTGGCTTCTCCGTCGGAGGAAAGGACGAGGGCAATCTTGGGCAAGGTGCAGCGGATGCTGGTTGCGGACGCGGCCAGGGTGAGGTCCATCAAATCCCTCCTCGAAATGATGTCTTCTTGCATTTATCTCATCCGCCTGTGCAGGCTTCGGATGCGCCCGTTGCAGGAGTTCCTGGACGCTTGCTGGATCCAGACGACGGGCAGCTTCGAGGACAGGATCACACTCGACGAGAGCTTCCGACGAGCGATCCGGTGGTGGGGCACCCTCGCGCATCTGACGTCAGGCATGGACTTCCAGACCCCGGGCCACCAGAAGACAGGGACCACGGATGCCTCCCTGGAAGGGTGGGGAGCGCACACCGAAAATCTGCACGCGAGAGGCCTTTGGCTGCCGACGGAGAAGTCCCTCCATATCAACGTCCTGGAACTCTGTGCAGTGTTTTGGGCCCTCAGGTCCTTTCTTCCGTCCCTCAAGGGCAAGGTGGTGAGGATCTTCACCGACAACACCACCACCATGTTCTACATCAGGAAGCAGGCCGGTACCAGATCCCCAGCCCTGTCCAAGGAGGCTCAGGATCTGTGGCATTGGGCCGTCTCCCAAGGGATGTTTCTGGTGCCGTTTCATCTGCAGGGATAAAAAACACCATCGCCGACTCGCTCAGCAGAGAGCTGCGCTCGTGCCACGAGTGGGAACTACGACAGGATCTAGTGGACCGCCTCTTCCGACGGTGGGGCACACCCCAGATCGATCTGTTCGCGACGAACTCCAAGTGCCGGAGGTTCGCCAGCAGGTTTCCCCAGCCGAGGAGCATGGGCGATGCTTTCTCGTTCCCCTGGGAGGGCCTGTTCCTATATGCGTTCCCTCCATGGCTGCTGCTGATCCGGCTCATCAACCAGCTCAAGAGGTCACGGTGCCAGATGATCCTCGTCGCACCTGCGTGGCCGAGGCAGATATGGTTCTCTGACCTTCTGGACTTGTCAGCGTCCCCGTCAATCAAGCTGCCAGTAGACGCGGATCTTCTCTCCAGGGAAGGAGGTGCCATCCTCCATCACGACCCAAAGTTGCTGAACTTGCAGGCCTGGCTCCTGCAGCGTTAGAGTTTGGAGCTTACGACATACCGGCCGACTGCAGAGAGGTTCTTGCAAAGGCCAGGGCGTACTCCACTCTTAAATGCTACGGACACAAATGGAAGAGGTTCTCTGTCTGGTGCCACGCACAGAAGATTAACCCTCTACGGATTACGGCTCCTCAAGTACTGCCGTACCTGCAGACGCTGGCCAAGGCTGGATTGGCGCACGCTTCCATCAAGATTCATCTTGCTGCGATCTCCTGATACACCAGAACCACGGGACGGACGTCTTTGTGGTCTCATCGTCTGGTGAAAGAATTCATGAAGGGACTGTTCAGATCGTTCCCGCCGGTGAAGTCACTGGCCCCAGCGTGGGAGCTCAACGTGGTGCTGACCAAGCTCATGGGACCTCCGTTCGAGCCTCTGCACTCAGCTCAGTTGAAGTTCTTGTCATGGAAAACGGCACCCTCTCCTGCAAGCCCCCGTACTTGACTTTTCACGACACGAGGGTGGTGCTCAGCACGCACCCCTCTTTCATGCCCATGGAGCCGTCGGACTGCCACCTCAACGAACTCTTGGTGTTGCCTGTTTTCTTCCCGTCGCCTTCGTCGCCGGCTGAAAGGACTTTGCACTCGCTGGATGTGGCTAGAGCGCTGAAGTTCTACGTGGACCGCACGAAGAGTTTTCGTAAGACATCACAACTTTTTGTGAACTTTGGACCTGTCAATCAGGGGAAAGCTCTCTTGAAGGCTTCCATTTCCAGATGGCTCTCCGGCTGTATCATGTACTGTCATCGGTTGGCAAACCGACCGCTGCTTGGCCGTCAGAGCCCATTCCACCAGAGCGATCTCAGCTACCACGGCGTTCCTATCTGGTGTGCCCTTGCTGGACATCTGCAGGGCTGCTACGTGGAGGTCGACGCACACCTTCACGAAATTCTACTGCGTCGATCGGAATTCCAGGGGGGAGTCCAGGGTCGGCCAAGCAGTGTTGCACAACCGGTTTGCCTAAGGTGAGCCTGGTGAGGAGGTAAGAATTGCTTAATGTTGAGTTTTGGATGTAATGCTTAATGTTGAGCCTTTGCCACCTCCCGTGGTTGTGCATGTGTCTACTGCTATGTATTCTTTTATTCATGAGCATGTGAATCCATGCCAGACCCCATGCTGGAGAGGGAACAAGTTACTTACCTGTAACTGTTGTTCTCCAGCATGGGTCTGGCATGGATTCACATGCGAACCCTCCCGCCTACCCCTCTGCGGCTCTTCACTTGGTCATACTGCCACTTCACGTGCTACCAAATCTGAAGATGGCTGCCAGAGGCGGGGCTTAGGGAGATGGCAGTCGTTGGCTGTGGTCAGTATGACGCAGAGATCAGTGATTGGTTACTACTACGAAAGACAGATCAGAAACGAAACTGATACTGATTTTTCTTACCGAGGATTCCCAGCCTGACGGGGAATATTCATGAGCATGTGAATCCATGACAGACCCATGCTGGAGAACAACAATTACAGGTAAGTAACTTGTTCCATATCAACCAGCCCGTCCCACCAGATCCTCCCAAACACTCCTCCCAGTTCCAACCAAAAAACTGCTGGTGGTGCCAGTTTCCCCGTCCAAGCCACCAACCTTTGGAACTCCTTCCCTCCCATCATTAGAATGGAACCTTCCTTCAATGTCTTCAAAGCCAGAGTTAAACTCTGGCTCACAGACCAGTCCCACAACTGAAGCCTCTGGCCGACAGTGAGTCTGTATCTTATCTTTATTGACCTGATGTTTATGCCCCCAACTATATTTGTTCAGACCTGCTGTAACCTTGATCAACCTACCTGCTGATTTCCCATGTATGCTGCCTTCCATAAATATGTACTTTGATTTTCTGACCTGCTGTAACCCTAGTGGAACCCCTTGCCGATTTTTCCCTATGTATGCTTTTTTTATGTAAATTTGTATTTTGCAACATGTTAAGTTTTTCCAGCGCTCAGTTACCTCAGGGTTAGGTGCATGATACAAATAATAAACAAATACAAATTCTAGCTGAAGGGAAACGATCTGCCAACACGATCATAAAGTCTGGACACAGGCCGTGAAATAGCACGGGCAACACTATTTATTTATTCTAGACACTAGTCCAGTGCTCGCAAAGTCTACTGACCCACTTGCATAGTCAAGTATAGATTTTTGGAAAGGGTACTATTTTCAGGGGATGTTTGAAACTTTTAAACATTTACTTTGTTTTAAATAAAAGTCAAATAAAGGTTGCACTGTGCATGGCTGCAGTGTGCCAAAGAAAGTGGGTATGTGGTGACATGCACCATTTTACAAAAAGCACATTTAATTTGGAGTCATCCGTTGCTATGGGTAGAGTGCATTTCTCTTAGGTCGAGTTTAGCAGAATTTTAAAGAATTTGCAAGGCCTAACTCATCTCACGAATTGTCTACTTCAGCTGTACATACAAATGATGCATTGTTGCTCGTTTTGTGTCTTGGGTGCAAATAACTTCTGGTAACATTCAAAATATTACTACAACATTGCTAATCAAATGGGTTTGTTTGCTAATCAGGAAAATGTTAATTAGCAATCTCTCAAATTTCAGAATTGCAACTCTTCAGCAGGTCATCCCTCTACTAAAAAGTGGTATATAAATGTCTACAATGGACATGAAAGATGCATACTTTCATACTTTAATGTTTCCTATTCACAGAAGATTCCTATGGTTCAATAGTACAGACACACTACCAATTCAAAGTACTACATTTTGTAATAGCATTGGTGCTTTGCTTTCACCAAAGTCTTACCGGTAGTGCCAGTGCACCTTCGCCGCCAAAATACTCCAGTTTACCCCTATCTAGATGATTACATGACGGGGGAAACACTAGTCATGCTTGGCTATTACACAAGCAACTGTGAACATGCTACACCGACTAGGGTTTACTATCGACAAAATCAAGGTTAGCACTGTCACCGAAAAAAACGTTCCTAGAAGCCATAAAAGACCTAAACTAGTACTAATTTATCAATTTCTCGAAACAGTACTGGCAATTCTCTTGCAAATTTCCAACTATTTTGTGGGAAAACTGATATCTGTGAGAAAGGTCATCATATTTCTAGGCATGATGGCATCCTACATCTTTACTCCTGCACGTCTACACATGATACAGCAATAGCTCTCGTGTTAGTGGTGTGAAGTAGCTGATGATTGGGATGTTCTAGTGGTTTTTACAAGACAGGTTGTGAGCCCTCTGCATTGGTGGACAAAAGCAAACCTCTTAAGGGGGGTGGGGGTTTGGGAGTCCTTTCAGTCAACCGCCAGTACAGATAACCCCACCTATAGATTCATCAATCCTTGAATGGGGGCACTCACTGCCGACCACTTTCAACCCAGGGAGCATGGTCTGAGAAAGAGAAATACACATGCATTAGTTTCATCTTCTATCCATCAATATGGCACTGTTGCCCTTTCAAACAATGGCCGTCAGTGTGTCCAACACCACCACTGATATGACAGAAGGAGAGGGTTGTATTTTTCAAGCTATGCAAAAATAGGGGTCTAATTCAGAGGGCTAATGGCAAATTCCTGCTGCCTCCATTAAAATGTAAAAAGAAAGGATTCAGTTAACAATGGACACAATGTCCTCATTTATGCATTTAAAAAAACATCTACTAAAAAGAAACCCGCCAGTGAGGACAGTGCTTCTATTAAAAACACAACATTCGAGAATATACCTTTAGAGGAGAAACACCTTAGGCTTAAACAGAATTTCCACCCGATGAGGAGAGGAAGAAAACATATGCTCTGGGTACGAAAGTGGCTACTACCGCTGCACATCGGGTACAGATTGCAATTTGAGCTGCATTAATGACGCATTACAAAAGTGTCCAATGGAATCAGGTGGACGACTTGATGAGGAAGTCTAAGCCTTTAACATTCCAAATGCTAAAGATTATGCATTAGGGAAAGCAAGCATTATAACAATTTACTTGATCCAGTAGAAACTGCTTGAAGACTGATGGGAAAGGGAACAATTATTAAAAGGCACGCTTTGCTTCAGCGGGGTTCAGGTTTCAGACCAGAAACACTGGCAACTCTACTAGATATGCCAGTGAGTGAAGGGAGAGCCAGCTGTTTGGCGGAAGCAGTGGATGAGACTTTAGAAAAAGCAAAGTGACATGAGACAGTCAGTCTCTTGGGCAGTTCACAAGTGGGCCTGATCAGCAGAGAGGTTTCCATTCACGAAAGCATACTTTTCATACTCCAACTTATAATATAGCTGCAACGCAAACTACGTCCACAACCGAATCAGGCACGTGGTTTTGAAACCAGAGCAAGCTGAATCAAACTGCATCAGGAATTTGGAGATGCTATAGACTTGGCAGAGGACTTCGTAGAGACCAAAACCCAAGACGGGCAGCCTCTGCTTCAAAGCAATAACGCCCAAAAAACATTCCCTCGCATCCCACCCCCATAGGGAGTCTAATAACAATGTATGCTTTCTCATGGAAGTCTCTAAAGTCATACAAATGGGTGCTGTCGGTAGCACAGGGATTGAATTGATATTTTGTTTCTATAGCGCTCATACACAAGTGTTTCAGAGCACGACAAGGCAAGGGAGGTGAACAGGGGAGAACAAAAGAGCGATCTTACTGCCCAGTGGCATTGAGAACGTGCAAGTGCATGGGGGAGGGGAAAAGTGCAAGGAAGGGGGCGAAGTGGAAAGTGCAGAGCAGGAGAACATAACAAATAATAAAAGAAACAAGTGGTTGCGCAGCCAGCAAGTGGCAAGTGCTACGTTTAAGGCAGCAGACATGGTAGGTCAGATAAGTGCAGGAAGAGAAAAAAAGGGGGGCGATCTGTGTGGGCACAGACTCCAGTGCAAGGGGTGGCCCGGAGGCAGTGCGGGAGGGTGGCAAGGTGAGCAGGAACCTGGGCCCGGAGGACAGAGGGTGGCCAGGAGAACAGATCAGCAGGGAGAGAGGGGGTGGCGAAGGCGGAAGCAAAGAGGAAGGTCTTGAGGTGCTTCCGGAACTGGAGATGGTTCTCCTCAAGTTTTAGTGGCAGAGATCTACCCCCAGCTCGTTTTTTAGAAAAACTGACCCTGAGGGAGTTAGAGGAGCGAGGAGCTCGTGATGGGAGGTATTTGCAGAGGGATAGCTGAAGGTATTTTGGACCCAGGCCCCAGAAAGCCTTGTGGACAATGTAGAGGATTTGAATTTCATCCTTGCATCCACTGGGAGCCAATGGCAGAGATTCCAGAGCTGAAGAGAGAAAATACCTGGGCATAAGGCCAAGGGCAAGTCTCACAGTACTGTTCTGGATTAGTTGCATAGGGCGGAGAATAGAGGCAGGTTGGTTTAGAAAGAGGCAGTTATAATGGTCCAACCTAGAGAGAACCAGAGCTTGGGAGACGGTGAGCTTCTATGGGAGGGAGAGGAAAGACCGAGTACCTCTGAGGAGGTGCAATAGGAAGTTTGACTTTTTTTTTTTAGAGACATCGGAGATGTGTGCGGAGAAGGAAAGTGTGCAATCAAAGATGACCCTGAGGTTCTTGGCCTCGCATGTGGGGGTAGGAGGAGAGGGCCAAGGGAGGCAGGCCAGAGACTGAGGGGAAAGGATGGGAAAGGTGTGCCGATGAGGAGGATCTCAGTCTTGCTGATATTACATCAAGTTCTTAGGAAAGCTGCTCGAACTACCCCCAAGAAACAGAATGTATCCGCCAGAACAACTTGCTCATACAAGCAGTAATCCAATCACTGATTAAGAAGTGAGCCATAGGGGGATGGGGCCTTCCTCTATAACGGGTAAACAGGGGTATTTATTCACTGTGATGACTTGTTCCCAAGAAAGACAAAACAATCTAGTATTTTATTTTAGAGCTGCAAGCTCAAATGGAAAGCCACCAGAATTCTGAATGACTGCACTACGGGAAGTCATCTCTCTTCTCAAGAGGGGAGACTTATCTGGCCACTCTGGATCTGAAAAATGCACACTTTCACACAAGGTACCTCACATGTGTGGGTGCACCTACTGGGGGTGCAAAAGGAAAAGGGTAACCCGCTAGTAACCCCAAGGCTTTCGCCACAGCACAATTTGTTCATGTGGGCAACCTACAGATTTGGGCATACAGTGTCAGTCAGCAAGGAAAACAGGGCACCCCATGTAATTACCAAAAGAGGACACCCGTGGGAATGCACATAGGCCTGACTTGTGCTAAGCGGCCCAGAATCTACTACCCAGAACCCCCGGCAAATTCCAAATTTGGAGGTAAAAAACACAATTTCCAGACATTTCACTCTGCTCACCCACCGAAACACGCTGCCAACAGATGTCATACCTTCCCGCGTTCCCACAGGTATCCCAACGAAAACGGTACCTCACATGTGTGGGTTCACCAATCTAGCCGCAAAGGGAAAATGCTAACCCACTGATAACCACAAAAGGGTTTGGGGAGATAACCTACAGATTTGGGCATAGGGTGTCCAAGCCACCAAGGAAAACTGGGAACCCCATGCATTTCTGAAAAGAGGACACCAGTAGGAATCCACAGAGGTCCAACTTGCGCGAAGCGGACCAGAATGTTTTACCCAGAACCCCCAACAAAGTGAAAAATGTGGGGTTTTTTCGGCACATTTCAGACTTTGCCGGGGCTTCTTGGTAATAATTTCTGGGCCGATATGCGCAAATCATACCTCTGTGGATTTCCACGTGTCCTCTTTTCGGAAATACATGTGGTTCCCTGTTTCTTGGTGGTTTGGATACCAGAGGCCCATATCTGTATGTTGTGCTTGTCTGGAGAAAGTGTCAAATTCAGGTGTCAAAACAGACTTGGGGTTACCTGTGTTTTAGGCTTTCCCCTTGGCACCCAGGTAGGTGCACCCACACATGTGAGTTACTGTTTTCATCGGGACACCTGTGGGAACGCGGGACGGTAGGCCATGTGTTGTTGGCGGCGTGTTTCGATGGGTGAGCCGAGTGAAATGTGCGGGGAAATGCATTTTTTTCTCCACATTTCGGACTTTGCGCGGGTGTCTGGGTAATAAATTCTGGTCCGATTTGCGCAAATCCTATCTCTGCGGATTCCCACGGGTGTCCTCCTTTCGGAAATGCATGGGGTTCGCTGTTTTCCTTGGTGGCTTGGAGCGAGTCCCATATCTGTATGTTGCTCTTGTCTGGAGAAAGTGTGAAATTCAGGTGTCAAAACAGACTTGGTGTTACTTGTGTTTTAGGCTTTCCCCTTGGCACCCAGGTAGGTGCACCCACACATGTGAGTTACCGTTTTCATCGGGACACCTGTGGGAACGCAGGAAGGTATAACATTTGTTGCGTTTGTGTGGTATTCATAACGTTTTGACCCATTTGCTTGTGCCCTTTGTTACACAACGCTTTCATTTACCAAATGTGACCTACAAAATGGATGCTTGCCGTTCCTCACCACATTGGTTTTCCCGATTTACACATGCTTGGTGCGTCTTTTCAGGCCTTGAGCATAAAACTCCTGTGTACCATGGCTCAGTGTTTGGCTTGTGGTATTGCTTGTTTTGTAAAACGCTACCAAAAAATGTGTACTTTCCTAACTGCAAGAGTCGGGGGAATGTAGCGGAGCATTGCTCTTCTCAAAATACATAGAAGCCATTGCCGTACCAAGCCAACCATGTCCAACACACCTTTTTTTCGGTCATTTTCCCACTTTTCCCCCACCTACTTGTTGCCTGACCTACGCAAATCACTCCTTCCTAAACTTGGAATTTTGTCTTTTTTTCTGAAATATATGCCTTTCTGTCCTCCAATTCGGCTTTCCTACCCTTTTCTTCCATTCCGTCCATGCATGTCCAATTGGCAAAAATTGCCAAAATCGCCTACCTCTCACAAAACAGTTGATAACCACATCAAAATATTATTTTTTCGTTTCCACTCAACCTGTTCTTGAAAGCCAGGAAATTGGGGAATTCAGCACAGCAAACCATTTGTTCCTAGCTCTTACAAGGAAAAGAACACAGGCTTCTTTGTACATCATTTTATTGGCATTTCTTTAAAAAAAACATTTTCGCCCTTTTTGCTTATTTTCTCTCACCCCCCTACATCAACCTAGGATTCCTGGGTGGCGTTACGACCGCCTACATGGCAGAGATATCTCATGTAACAAAAAAGTTACAAGTAATTGAATGGCCACATACCAAAATCACCAAAAAAGGCCTTTGCACTGGGGGGGAAATAACCATGGCAGTTAAAGGGTCAAGTAAACTGTCACACAACAAAATCAAGGACACTTTGACATCTAAGACAAAACAGACCTTTTTCTTAGTCTGTAGAGGGGAAAGGTACACTTTTAGCACCCATGCAAAAAAAGGGTATTGCTTCTCCACAGTCCGAGGGAGAACTAGTGGAAGAGGGGTCACGTAAACAAATGACACAGCAATTCAGAACACCGGGGAAAGCTTGGTCAAAAGAATGGTTTGCATCTATTTTAGGGAAAATAGATTTCTTTATGGCTTTTTAAAGCAACTCCCTAAAGAGGCTAGATTAAGCCTCAATGGATGTCACCCCATTAAGAAAGGATAGGGCACACATGCAGAGCAAGTGGAGCCCATGGGAAAGGATATAATTGAGGAAGAGGGCTATTCAGAGGATTTAATTTTTGATGAAGACCACCTCATTGATCCTAATGAATATACAATTCTATCGCTAGATATTGTAGAACCTCTGATTACTTCCTGCTCAACTGAAGATCAAGTCCTTTTCACACATCTTAAGAGTGGCTTCAGGTTCAAAATACAAATGCATGAATCTGATGTCTAAATACACATTTTTATAGAAGAAATGTAAAGGAAAAGAAGTCAGTCTCTCAATTCCTATACTTAAAATCTTACAAAGGACGATTTCTCCTTCTCTAGTTAACCCGTTAGAATCTAAACCCAGTGTGTACGTGAGAAACCTGAGGTAATCCTCCCATCTACTCCCCTTGCATCCCCTTCTCAGGTGGCCAGGGAAAGGCCATCGCCTGTGGATCCTGACCCTGAAGGTTGAGAATCGAGGGAGGATCACCTCGGTGGAGGTTCCTTGGGGATTGGAAAGAGGATATCCATAGGCGAGACATGGTATCCTCCTTTTAGTTATGTAGACCAATCTGATTCCACACTTCCTGATGGCATGTTGTCATTATTCAGAACCCTTCAGTGGTAAAACCCTGAAACCACCTTTGTCAAACATTCCAGATAGAATAATAATCGCTCTTCATGTTTACGTAACAACCCTAAAACACACTTAACATATGCTGTTTATGATGGTGGTTATTTAAACAGATGTCCAGCAGTACAACTTAAAACAGTTTAAAATTCCTTTGAACTCAATATCCCAGAAAGCCTCAAGTACTTGAGACGAAGAACAGGAGTAATGAGTCAATGTGGAATGAAAGTAACCTGTTCAACGTGCGGTTTAGTTGTCAGGTTCACAATCGGCTGCGTGGTGCATTTTTAAACCTGAAGATCACCGGCAAATGGAGAGCTGCAGAGAAAGCGAAGTGGGAAGCAGACCCAAAGGAGGAGCCGGACACAGAGACCAGCCGTGTTAGAAGAGCCAAACGCTTACAGGTAACCCCCTGGAGGAGCGGGAGTCCGGTAAAGCCACAGCGAGGGCCCTAGAGGGACTGCTGGAAGAAAGACATCTGCCGCGAGACTGAAGACTCGGTCCTGTGGTGTTGCCGTGGTTCCATCGAGTAGGTGGAAATCCAACGTGGAAATGGTATCTGGTCATTGCATTGAGTGCCATTGCATCTAATGCCTTTCAATCTAAAAAATATCCATCGAATGCATCTTTTTTGTGGGTAAAGGGTTAATTTTTGTTCAGGTGCATTTTGAAGGGTAAAAAAAACGGGTTATGGGCGGGGGGCCCGAAAAAATGCATTAGATGGACATTTTTTTGATGGAATGGCATTAGATGCAATGGCATTCGATACAAAGATCATAAACTGCGGGAATCGGTCTGCCTGACAAGGGAAGCCTGCCCAACAGTAAACCTTTGCTGCAGCTGCATGCGTCACCGGTGAGTCGACTGGAGAAGTTGGGGCCCCTGGGACGTGCCAACAAACCTATGAACACTTGGGTAATTATTTTGAATTCCGGCCAAGTAGAATTGAAGGGCAAAAGTGGTACAAATCTCCTTATATGAGATGTCAATTTGGGGAAAATTGGAACATGCATTTTAAAAAGCCAATAGATACTAAGAAAGAAGTTTACAGACAGAACATGAACAAACCCCCACATATTGGATGTCAATATGGGGGAAGTTGAAGTCAATGAGGTATAAACAGTGGAGAATTGCAACTGTGTTCTACTTGAAAGAAAGTAACATTGTAGAAAGGCCTGGTGAAAGATGCACATCAGGTAGTGAACCCTTTTTGGAAAGAGATACCTGGCAGGAGGGGACACCAGGCAATCACTTTGGAGCAGTTGTGCGAAAAACATTTTTTGTAATTAAACCTTTTGCTGACCTGCAAAGTAGAAGACTTCCTTTTTGCTATCTTCCAAACAGTGTTGTGGAAAAGAAATTTGCTTTGCCATCCTGAGGAAAGTATTATGTAAAAGTAAATTTCGTTTACTTTGACAAAAAATTGTTGGAACAGAACTTTCTCAACGGTTTTCCTGAAACAGTTTAGGGGCAGGCAACGAACCCATGGATACAAGGATTGCTTTTTTGGAATTCTACATTTGGTTTTTTACACACTTTTTAATTGAAAATGGAGACGTTTACCTTGCACCTTTTGATTGTGTATGTTAGTGTGACAGTCAGATATATTTTGAACGCAAGGCCAGCTTGCTTTAGTTTTAGATTCATAGGCAGCGACACTCCTACTTAGGATAGGGACAGAAGGGCCTTTATCCAAGCCCCTTTATATTTCTGAGGCTTGTGGATCTGCTTAGATCACATGCTATGCATAGGCAGACATTTAGTGGTAGTTGCAGAGTATTACATGATTTGTTTTCGAAACTCAAAAAGGGACGTCCACTGGGCGTGTCAGTAATACTATCCCTAGTGTGTCGTCCACTGTACCCATGGTCCTTCATGGATCGAGGTGTGAAAACAAAGAAATTGATATGAGGCCGGGAAGCCCAAAGGAAACACACCAACACCGGTTACAAAGAACATACAAAGTGCTTTATTTAAAAGCTGCAACAGTTACCAAAAAGTCAATTGACAAACGGATAGCTATTCGGCTCTCAGAGTAACAGAACGAACTTCAACGCGAGTTCACTGCGCTAGTGTGAGAGACCGCACATTGGGATACTCGTGCCTTTATACTCTTTATCCTGCTCTGGCCAACCCCCTCGCGGGTTAACCATTCTTAGGACCAGGCCTAGGGTTCCTTGCCAGGTCAATCCCATAATGTATGCATTTTGATCAGTTCCGCTGATACAGTTGTTCATTTACACATAGGTCAGGGATAGGACAAGGTCTCAGTTCGCGACCCCAACAAGTGGCCTGCAGGCATATTTATTCATGTGTGCGGAGGTCACAACGGCCAGAATCCCACTCAAAATGTCATTCGGCCTCCATTTTGGTGTTCAGGGTGACTTCCACATTTACAAGAGAACCTAAAATGGCGGCTAAATCCAAGATGGCGATTTACACAGTACATTAAGGTCAAGACCTTGCCGCGGAATCTATTTACACAATGTTTTAGACAACTTGGCGTAGGCCAACACACATTCAAACAATGCAATAGGAGGTATAATATTATTTCGATTCCAACAGACCCTCCTTTTGGCCTATGCCAAGTGCTAACATCATTCCTAATACTTTTGAAAATAACTCCATGTGTTATCATCATAGATTCTGCATCATCGTCTGTAATGTCTATAGCCATTAGGAAGTTGCTGTGGTGAAACCGTCAGCCGTACTCCATCAGAAGAACAATGAATTACTGCAGTCAATTTCTTTAACAAATTCAACCCCAGCAAATTCTCTCCACAGTTTGAAGTGAGAAGAAAAGGGTAATGGTCCGTAAAGGGACCCAAAGAAACGGATACCGGTACAGAAACCGGACAGACAGTTGGTATACCAGAAAACCCTACGGAAACATTTGTTTGCCCTGACAGTGGGATGTTTGGAACCCGAGAATGATCAATGGAGCACTTCTGTGCTCCAGTGTCAATCAAAAACTGGTGTTTCCTATTCCCTACTAATAATTCAACGTAGGGGCCTTTCTGATCAACGGGAATAGGTGACGGTTCCAAACCCTGCTTTGGGCAATCCTAATGAAATAGAGCCTCGTCAAAAGGAAGCTCTTCAGAAAGGTAGGCAGCAGAAGGGTGATCAGATATGTTCCTCGAGTCCACACTCGAGGTCTGATTTTCCCGTGAAAAAGGTTGCTGAGGATCTTGTAAAAGCTGACCTCTATCGGGGCCCCCTGCTCCAGGGCGGCCCCTAGGTCGTCTACACATACCCCCAAATGCACTGTTTGACCTCTGGCGAAGGACAGGGCACTGTGCTCGCCAATGACCTTCCTGGCGGCAATAAGCACATTGATTAATATTCACAGGACCCAAAGGAGCATTTCCTTTTGGGACATACTGACCTCTAGTCTGTGTCGTGCCTCCTCTGGGGTTTCTAACAATTTGCTGTAATAATACTTTGGTTTTCAAATCTCCCTTCCTCTTTTCAATCTTTTCCTTCTCATTATTAACACGATTCTCATAATACTGAGCCATGTGCAAAACCTCAGATTGAGATTTTGCCTGCCAAGCGCTCTCAGAGGACATAATCTGTGACTGGATGTCAGGTAACAATCCATGTACAAATTTGTCCACGAACAACTTTTTCCCCGACTCTGTACCTAAATCCTGTCCACTGAAGTCAGAAAATACCTGCTCGAATCTATTAAAAAATTCGGTGGCGCCTTCAGTTTTTCCTTGGACACAGGCCGTAAGCTTGTCCCAAATAATTATTTTCTCTGGAATTATAGTTTTCAGTTTTGCGACAATTTTATCAGGCAAAGTAAGTATTACCTGCGGTGGTTTCTCACCAGCCGGTCTTTCCCCATCAATTCTAATAATATTAGCCCACGTATCTCCCAACCCAGGCACATCGTCTATTGTCCGAACCTGTTTTCCATACATCTACGGGTAGGAGTACAGGGAATAACAAGTCAATGTCACTCAAGGTGAACACAGAGGACTGCAAAACGGACTCTATTTCTTTGTAAAACCCCGTCGGGTTTTTCCTGATATCGGGAACTGATTGTCTAATTGTGTTCACTTCCTGTCGTGAAAACGGGACGTGAACAAATTGCGATACATAATGTGCAGGGATATCCACAGCAGGGGCACCAGTCCCCGCGTTGACGGGGATCTCAACTTTTGGGACAAAGGTCGGAGGAACCTCTCTCGTAGGCAACTGAGATATAGTTACCTCCGGCTGCTTACTAAGCAACAGGGCCAGGTCGAGCGCTAAGGCAGCTGTAGGAGTATCGGGCGAAAAAGCCCTTTTACAAATCCCCAATAATTCTATGGGGCAACTAACCCTCTTTCTTACACATTCTTCTTGCAGGTGCTGTACCATCACCTGAATTACCTTTCTTTGCATTTCTACTGTATACTGACTATACGTGTCATATACTTCATCTGGCGGAATCGATGAATCTGAGATCCATCGAACCGCATCTTTAGTACAAATTCGTACTTCCTCAGCTGCCGATCTACGGCACGGAAGGAACCTTGTCTGTACATATATTCTATCGTCTTCGTCGTCCTCCTCTCGTGACCTTTCAAAGTCTTTCCTAAACTCAAACAATTTTTCAACATGCCCATATACTTTCTGCTCTGTGTCCCTCGAAAGTGCCAAAGCATTCAGATCTCTCACCCCTTGTGGAAGATCCGAATTTTGTAATCTACTTCCACATCACACACAAATGAGTCCCCAAACCTTCGATAAAAACGTTTTTCTCAGGAAAACTATTCAAATTAGATAATTTGCAAAAAAACATTAACTTGATCACCTTTCTCCATGCAATGCTTAGCCCATGCAAACAATTCCTGTTTCTTATCTGCAGAGTACTACGAGTCACAATCTTTGATCCTGCACCTGGATCGACTTTAGTCAATACGGGGCCACTCGGGAGCAGAGGTATAGGTAAATTTAATAAAGGTGCAACTATCGGTGTAGAAGGAAGGGGCGGTGTGATAGGAGGAGGAACAACCAGAGGACTAGGAACAATAGGTTGTACAGGGGGAACAGGAATAACAGGAGCAACAGCAGGAATGGGCAGAGCGCCCAAAATAGGAGCATACGGAGGTGGCGCTGAGGCATCAGGCCTGCGTTCGTTTAATAACTTCTCGATAAATTCCTCAGAAACATGGAAATCTTTAGAGGGGTCAATTTTCTGGATCTCGAGTGAAAAAGCTCTATCCATATTTTTAACTGATTCTGAATGTTTTTCTTTATCATATAATAATTCTTTTTCGGCGTTTGTTTTATGACGACGTACATGTTTATCCCTACTTTTAAGCTGCTGTAATGCTTCTTTTTTCCAATTCTGTAAAACATCAAAGGCTACTGGTCTAGCCTTTTTCTTTAACAAGATCGATTCTAAGTATTCAATACGGGGGATCTCAAAACTACCGTTGATTGGCCACTGAAATTCGGAGGCATGTCTGGTCTGTCTGTGCCAAATATCATTAAATACTATACTTCCAATGCCATACTTACAGTACATAGTACACGCTGGCGACCCCTCCTGTGGTGCCGGGCGGCTAAATTCCAAGGATTGTCGATCGCCGCGGAACAGAGCCCTAAAGCGGCTAGACAATTTCCCAGGCATTTCACAAAATATTGGTGTTACCTGGTCAATAATTGTGTCTGCAGATACAATACGCCAAATTCAAATTGTCAGGGTTAAATTAAGAGCCGGGTCACGACTGCACCTGACCAAACCTAAGGAGGACCGTACGGTTTATCAAAGAACTTACCTAACGAATTTGACCTTGTGTTTGGTGGTTTCGGCAAATCTGCCCGCCTCAAAAATTGGACCCTCGTCAAGATGCCGTGTCAGACCACACGACTATCGTCCAAGGATCGGATCGTGCAGCGCTGCCGAGGTATTGCGTCTCGATCGGTCGGGCCCGCAGAATCACACCGTCCGATCCCGGTTCGATAGTCTGCGTCAACCTTCAATGATCCGGCATCAATCTTGAGGGTCGCTATTCGGGCGCCAACTGTGAAAACAAAGAAATTGATATGAGGCCGGGAAACCCAAAGGAAACACACCAACACTGGTTACAAAGAACATACAAAGTGCTTTATTTAAAAGCTGCAACAGTTACCAAAAAGTCAATTGACAAACGGATAGCTATTCGGCTCTCAGAGTAACAGAACGAGCTTCAACGAGAGTTCACTGCGTTAGTGTGAGAGACCGAACATTGGGATACTCGTGCCTTTATACTCTTTATCCTGCTCTGGCCAACCCCCTCGCGGGTTAACCATTCTTAGGACCAGGCCTAGGGTTCCTTGCCAGGTCAATCCCATAATGTATGCATTTTGATCAGTTCCGCTGATACAGTTGTTCATTTACACATAGGTCAGGGATAGGACAAGGTCTCAGTTCGCGACCCCAACAAGTGGCCTGCAGGCATATTATTTATTCATGTGTGCGGAGGTCACAACGGCCAGAATCCCACTCAAAATGTCATTCGGCCTCCATTTTGGTGTTCAGGGTGACTTCCACATTTACAAGAGAACCTAAAATGGCGGCTAAATCCAAGATGGCGATTTACACAGTACATTAAGGTCAAGACCTTGCCGCGGAATCTATTTACACAATGTTTTAGACAACTTGGCGTAGGCCAACACACATTCAAGCCATGCAATAGGAGGTATAATATTTCGATTCCAACAGAGGGCCCTCAGTTTTTTTTTCCTACATTTTAGTCGGACGCTATTTGTGGAGTTCCTTCAAGCTTACGCCTTAGATATTATGAAGTTTAAATTTAGACTTTATCCTTTCGTTTAACCGCTCATCGCCCGCTGCTCTCAAGAACCTTTTGGCAGCTCTCGACTGACGGAACCATCGTCAACGACCATCTTGTCCCCTTTACAGTAGGGAGAGTGGAGGGAGGTCCCACACTTCTTTATTTTTAGAGCATGCCTATTTTGACACCCTCTATTCCCCTTTATTGCTGCTCTGCCTTTTCGACCAAATATGGAAAATACCCCCTTTCAATTCTGCCAATCTAGTATTTGGAAATATCCTTGGAAGGACACGCACTGGGTGTGCAATCACTGACTTCCACAGGATCACGCCGAGAAGCACTGAAGATCCTGTAAGCTTTTTTTTGTCTAAAAACATTAAAGGACCGTTGCACTAAGTGCTGGGCCACCCAAGCCACGAAGGCTGAGGCCTCCATAGACGTGGTGGGTGAATCCAGCGACGGCAGCGTCATCGTCGTTGGTGACGCCAAAGGCAATCAGGGCTCTTCCAAACCCCATGTGCGAGCCCCCAACTCCATTAAGCAGGCCTGGGGCCTGTTATGGAGAAAGCACCCAGTGGCAAGAGTACACACACTCCATGCCACACTAAACGCATACCCCATGGCCGAATGCCAACCATGTCATCGACCGGTCAAGGCCATGTGGTGTTTAAGTAGTCTCTTTCCATATCTGTCCTCTGGGTCATCCCGATCGCTGCATGACAGGTCTGCCAAACAGGCGCTGAGTAGGCCCGTTTCAGACACCGCGTCCAAAAAGGCCCTCCTTTCGTGCACAGAACGGCATGCATCAGAGCCAAAACCTTTGACGCCCTCTTCAAACGCACCGAAAATGCAAGAGTTAATCAAAAAGCATGTCCTGGCCACACTTTTAAAGCCCAAAACGCCAAACCTCAAATTTGGACATATAAGCCATCCTTGCCCCCTCCCTCACAGGACAGTAGCTATACACCTTCCGAGGACACTCCATCAGGGGGTCTGAGTAAAAAAAAAATAACCCCCTACATGACACTCCTGCAACTCCTGTATTCCCATGGTCCACTGAATGGACTCCTGAAAGCTTTGACAGGGTGATGAGAAAAATATGTTTCGTAAACATCATGGACTGTCGTCGCCCTGAAGTTTACAAGCCCTCGGGGGTTCTTCAGAGGAAAGTGTGCCTAGGGGTGAATCACCTTCTAAAGTGCCACGTCTGGACACTTCCCAATCCAGCACCTCTACCCAAACTCATGTCAACTCACATTTCCAAGCTCCCTCACATGATCTGTACATTGTGGTCCTAGCAGATTCTCAGGATCTAGGTTTCCTGGGCTATCAGTATAGTCAGGACCATGACCAATACTATGATGATATCGGTCATCCAGTCGCCACACAATCGGGATCAGCTGGTGACGGACTCCCCATAGATAATCAGCTCCTGTATAATGAGCTGCTTCTAAAAGCCGCCCAGCATTTCAAAATTGAAACTCATGAGGTCCAACAGTACAATGATTTTGTAGATGACATTTTGGAAGATAAAGTCTGCAACACTATCCATTACCATACTTCAGTCAGTACAAAGTCGCATTTGACTCTCACTGTTAACACTAAACCTCACAAGGGCAGGTAACCCCAGCATTGAGAAAAGGTGTTCAGGCCACCTCCTTCTGACCGTCTGTACATCAGACGTCAGCTAAAACCTGACCCCCTTATCGTCACCACAACCAGGAAGAGTGCAGGAACACCCCTAGCTTCCGTAGAAGCCCCTCCTGATAAGGAAAGTAAAAAGATTAACACTTTTGGCAGGAAAGTTTCATCCTCAGCTGCTTATTAAACCAGAATCACGAACAATACCACTCTTGGCTAGTTACGGTTGCCATGTGTGGTGCTCACTAGAACAGTAGATTGAAGCAGTCCACGAGTCACTTAGATCTCAGCTTACTAAAACTATTACTGAAGGCAAAGAAATCACGAATTGCATCCTAAAGAATAATTTGGATGCTGCAGACAATGCAGGCCGTATTATAGCTGAGGGTACCTTGATCAAGCGCCAGACCTGGTTAAGGGAGTCATGCTTCAAGCTGGAGACGCAGGCCAAACTCCTTAATATGCCCATAAAGCAGTTGAGGATGCACTAAAAAGGGCCAGGAAAGTGTATCACACCTTAAATTCATTAGGGCAGTTATCCAATAAACCTTTGGTCCAGAGATGGGCATTTAACAGCAGAATATTTTTTTCGTGGACAAAGCCCACAACGCTCCTCAAACAATCATGGAGGTCAGTCACCATTGTGGGGGTAACTAACGGACAGTCGTCTGGTGGTTTTCAAAGAGGATACAAAAGATACAGAAGTAGGGTTAGGGCCTCCGCCAGTAGAGGCTCCACTTCCCCTAAGCAACTACTCCCCTATCAGGGTCCCCTATCATGCTACTCAAGTAGGTGGTCGCATCTCTCAATTCACCCATGCATGGGAGGGGATCACTTCAGACAAGTGGGTGTTGTCCACTGTGGCAGGAGTGTACTGAAATTAACTTCTGCAGAATCCGCTCAACCATCCGCCAAGATCCAGGAAAATGACTCCAAAAGAAAAGCTCATTCTACTGGAAGTAGACCAAACCTGCTGGAAAAAGACACTATAGAGATAGACGCAGCAAACCAGGTAAACAAGGTTATCTATTTAACGTACGTACTTGTGCCAAAGAAAGACGTAACTCTCCGCATTTTACTAGACTTGCGCCCAGCATAAGCATATGTCAAACCACAGACATTTCACATGACACCGCTGCAAAAGGTAATCCCGTTCTTAAAACAGGGTGATTTCATGGTAACATTGGATATGAAAGATGCATACTTTCATATTTCAATGTTCCCAGCGCACAAAGTATCCACGCTTCCAAATTGCTGGAGAACAATACAAATTTAGGGTACTCCCATTACGCATAGCCTCAGCTCCAAGAGTGTTCACAAAGGTATTAGCAGTAGTGGCTGTGCACCTACGCAGATAGTCAATCCCAGTGTACCCTTATCTGGACGAGTGGCTAATTACAGGGGAAATGCCACAAATCTGCATACGCATCACCCAAAGAAGAATCAATCTATTATTCCAATTGAGATTCTCAATCGACGAGAAAAAATCAAGTCTTGTCCCCAGTCAAGTGAAACAATTTCTCAGAGCAATCTTAAAGACTTGAGAAGAGTTGGTCTTCCCCTCAAACGAAAGAGTACAAAACATGTTTCAATACCTCATTATCTAGCCAGTCGCCAGATAACCGTGCGCCAGGCAATGCGCCTGCTTGGGATGATGTCCTCCTGCATCTATCTGGTTCTCAATGCGCAGCTCCGCATGCGCCCAATGCAGAAGTAGTTAGCGAAACAATGGTCTCAGGCAAGCGTTCAGTGGGACAATCTAGTCGTTCAGTAACCTTGGTGCAATCACTCCGCTGGTGGCCCAAAGACCACTTGCTAAAAGGAAAACCATTTGGCAATCCACCAATTCAACCCATTTTGACAACGGACGCCTCACTCTTAGGGTGGGGAGCCCATTACCATCACCACACAGCATGTGGATACAAACTACAGCCAACAACCACATACACCTTCTAGAACTCCTATCAGTGCTCAGGGCACTACAAGCTTTTCAGCATCATCAAGCAGGTCAAACAGTGCAAGTCCTCACAGACGGCACTGGCACCACTGCCATGTGTTATACAAACGAGCAGGGTGGGACACTCTCCAAGTCTGTCCAGGTTATCCCAAAAGATTTGGAAGTGGGCCGTCAAGCGGAAGATTGTTCCTAGTCTCACCACACGTTCCAGGGGAACTCAATGCTCCTGCTGACACTCTGAGCAGAAATCCTATATTGCCTGAGGAACAGGCAGTGGCAAATTAAGATATTTTAGACAATATCTTCACCCAATGGAAGCATCCACCTCTAGATTTGTCAGCAACAAACCTAAACGTCCAATGCCCAGGCATTGCGTCCAGGTTTCCCCAGCCAGGGTCCAAGTGGAAATCCCTGTGGATGAGTTGTTCAGCCAAAATTTGCCTACGCTTTTCCACCGACACCACTCCTCAACAGAATAGTGCACAAGATGAACCAGGAACAAGTCAGTCTGATACTAATTGCTCCTATGTGGGCACGACAACCATGGGTTGCACATCTACTCAATGTGCAAACTACTCACTCTCGTGCCCCTTCAACATGCTGTCCCAGCACGTATTAACACACTATCCATACCCTCAAACTAAGAACTTGGCAGCTTGGCTCATAAAGTCCTAGAGTTTGGGCACTTAAATCTTCCACTAAGGTAATGGATATCCTCAAGGAAGCACGGAAACCCAACACTTGATGCGGTTACTTAAACAAGTTGAAGAGATTTGTCATTTGGTACAGATCACAAGACATAAATCCAATTGAATGTTCACCATCTAACATTCTTCACTGTATGCTTTAAGTACGAGACTTGGGTTTAATATTTAATTCTATCACAGTACACCTAGCAGCGATGTCTGCTTACGCTCCATCCCAAAGTAAAGTATCATGGTGGAAGGTACCACTTGTTAAAGCATTAATGGAAGGAGTAAAGCGACTACCCTCCCATTTCAAATCTTGCGCGCTTTGTGCTTTTTGTGAAAACCCGATTATGGATTAGTCTACTCTGACCTCCCTTAAGACGGGATTTAAGAAGTGTTGGGACTGCGGCTCCAAGATATCGATCACGGATCCACATCGCATTTGTCTGTGGTGTCTCGGCGAGGGCCAAGATACGGATGACTGCTCGAAGTGTCAGTCGTTGACTGCCAAGGCCTTGCGGGAACGTAACGGGAAATTAAAGGTAGGGAAGGTATCCAAGCCCCGTAAATCCTGGCCTGCTGGAATTTCGACCAATGAGTTGAGAGGTGACTCTCCTCATCAGAAGAAATCCAAGTAGTCTCAATCTATTAGTGGTTCCCGCCACTCGTCCTTGTCGAGGCGATCCAGGAATCTGTATCATTGGTCACCTTCCTCGTCTTCATTGGACGCCTCCCCCAAGAAGGTTGGTATGCCCGTCCAAGTCGACCCGGGCGGCGTGGGATGCTTTCCGGGTGGCTATGATGAAAGTGTTTGATAAACATGGCACTGTGCCTTCTGCCGAAACCGTCAAGGAACGTTCTCGTCCGGATACTCATGTGCCTTCAGGCCCGGGTATATGGCATGATAAACACAGCGAGCCTTCGCGGCTCCGTTCGGACAAGGCCTCGAAAGATCACCCGAGAAGTGCCAGGCCAAGGTCTGGTCGTCACAGGTGAAACCGATACCCTCGAAGCCCTTGAAGGCATCAGTGCCATGCAAGACAGGTGCGCCTGTCGCGTCTCCAACCCCTGTTGGGCTATCGATGCTGTCGGTGCCATAAACGCAGTCGGCGCCAATTTTGCCATTTGAAGGTCCCTGTGCAAGTGGGCCCTCCAAGGAAGGCTACTGCGAAGTTTGTAATGCCTGTGGCTGAGGTTCACTCCTCTCCTGAGGAAGGATTTGTTTAGGTCCCTCACTGACATTTATGAGGACGAGGAACAGTCTGAGGATGAGGTTGTCCCTTTTGGTCTCCAGTATGGGACCCCCTAATGCTCCTGCGTGCCTCATTTCGGAGGAGAGTTTGATGGAAGATCTTTGTCAAACCTTGCACAATGCCAGTGGTATTGACACTTCCCCGAACTGGAGTTCGGCAACCATGCTGACTCCTCATATCGAAGACTCATGTCTAGAGTTGTGGAGTATCTGGCTGGTCCAGGCCTCCTTTGCACTTTGAGCAAGATGACCTTACAGATATTTTTGGATCGGTGTCCGTCTACCGACGGTGTTGCCATTTCATTTGGCTCTGCAGAAAAGGGTGGCTGAAAATTGGGACACCCCAGAGGCTACTCCGGCGGTGAACAAGTCTGATGTAGAAATACCGCCCATCCAGTAACGACCCTGGCTACTTGTCCACTCGCCCCACTCCAGAGAGCTTGGTGCTCCAGGCAGCTAAGGCTAATTCAACGCAGTCGGCGTAGTCTACAATCCCTCCTGATATGGACGATAAGCGTATGGATGGATGGGCACGCAAGGTTTTTTCTGTTGGGAGTATGGCGTTAAAATCGGCCAACACTACTTGTGCCTTAGCAACATTTTCGCACACTCTATAGAATTGCATTGCGTTAGCGGCTGAGCATATTCCTGAAGGGGAAGAAATGGATGGTGTTCTGGCTATTAAGGATGGCAAGGATGCCATGTGTGAATCCCTTCAGTCTGGGTTGGATACTGCAGATGGTGTGAGCGGTGCCATGGCTACAAGCACCGTGATGCACAGGTTTGCGTGGTTGAGGGTCTGGTTTTGCACCCGATGTGCATGCTCATCTTCTCAATATGCCCTTTGACGGGTTTCATCTGTTTGACAGCAAGGCTGACGAGAGCCTTGAGAAGTTGCAGACCTCGAAGGCAGCTGCCAAGTCTTTGCGCGCTGCTGTTACGCAACCTCACCTTTTCTTCCTAGGGGACAGCAGTGGAGGGGTGGATCCTTTAGTTTCTACTCATTTGGAAGGGCGAGAGGAATGTCCAGTCGAAGGGGCCAACGTAGGTTTCCTCGTGGTGGACGGCGTAGGGGTTCCAAAGCTGCAGCCTCTTTGCCATCATGCACTGCAGCAGCTGCTTCAAAACCGATCTGAGGCCTTGAGTCACTATTCACCGGTATGGGGCAGGCTGTCTCAGCATCTAGAAGAGTGGCGAGCCATTACTTTGGATGTGTGGGCTCTGGAATCAATTGCCCACGGCTACTGCCTACCTTTTCTTCGACAGCCTCACGACAATCCACCGGGGAAGCACGTTTTGATTCCGGATCCGCTCCTTGTGCAGGAAGTATTGACCCTGCTGGAGAAAGGCGCTATAGAACCAGTGCCTATGGCGGAGAGGAACAAGGGTTGGTTTTCCCCATATTTTTTGATTCCCAAGAAGGACAGAGGACTGAGATCCATCTTGGACTTGAGGTGCTTGAACAAGTCCTGAAGGAAAGACAAGTTCAAGATGGTCACTCTTTCTCAGATCCTTCAGGCCCTCCAGCTTCAGGATTGGTTGGTGTCAATGGACCTGCAGGATGCTTATTTTCATGTGCAGATCCATCTCTAGCACAGGAAATACCTGAGGTTCGCAGTTGGAGGCTTGCACTATTAGTTTCGGGTCCTGCCATTCGGCTTGACCTCCGCCCTGAGGGTCTTCACCAAGCCCATGGTGGTGGTGGCAGTGCATCTCAGGAGAGGGGGGATTCATGTCTACCCCTACCTGGACGATTGGCTGAGCAGGGCTCGTTCTCCTGAACAGGCCTTGGATCATCTCAGTGTCACCTGCCACTCTCTTCACAAACTGGGCTTCTCTCTCAATTTCAAGAAGTCGCATATCACACCTTCCCAGCAGCTCCAGTACATCTGGCTGTGTTGGACACTTCCTTGGAAGTGTTCACCACCCAAGGTGAGGGCTCAACACATTCTCCAGATGGTCACCAAATTTCAAAATTGTCTCTTCCGGCTTTCGAAATCGAATCGAAATGTTGCTCGGCCTCATGGCGTCCTGCATTTTTCTGGTGCCAGAGGCCTGACTGAGAATGAGATTCCTTCAATGGGCTCTCAGGACGCAATGGTCTCAGTTGTGGGGCAAGATGTCGGATCGCATTCGGATTCCGTTCCGAGTCTCACAGGATCTTTTATGGTGAGCCCGCGAAGGAAATCTCTTGAAAGGAGAACCTTTTTTGCAACTGTGGCCAGAGGTAACCCTATTGACGGATGCTTCCCTCACAGGGTGGGGGCTCACGCCAACGATCGGACCATCAGCGGTCGTTGGTCTCCATCGGAGTCCAAACTACACATAAATCTTTTGGAGCTGAGAGTAATCTGACTAGCACTGAAGGCTTTCCTGCCGTCTGTGCAGGGGAAGAATGTCATGATAATGACGGACAACACGGCCATGCATTACCTCAACAAAAGAGGTGGTGTAGGGTCACTGCCACTGTGCAAAGATGCGATGCAGCTCTGGGTCGGGGCAATTCAAGGGGGGCTGGGGAGATCACCCTAGTGGGGGTGCATCTAACCAAAGAGAAGAACACGGCAGCGGATGCTGTCCATATTTAGGCGCTCGTCCAAAGAAGGCTCTTATTTTAGGATTCCACTGATCACTCAGTTTCTAAAAGAACTCACAAATGTGTTCCCGCGTCACCTTTTCAGGTACCGGTCTGGGAACGTAATCTGGTCTTAAAGTTTTTGATGGGTGCTCCGTTTGAACGTTAGCACTCTTGTCCATTGAGGTTGTTGTCCTTTAAAGCTGTTTTCTTTGTTGTAATAACATCTGCTAGAAGAGTTTGCGAGTTGCAGACTGTCTTCTAGGCCACCCTTTACTGTGTTCCACAAGGACATAGTTGTATTGAGATATGAGTCGGTCCTTCCTCCTCTCCTTCCTCTATGACTTTCACTTAAGTCGGAAGGTTGTGCTACCCGCCTTCTATCCTACTCCACATCCTAATAAGGAAGAGGAACCGCTACATAGGTTGGATCCGAGGAGAGCGTTAAGCTACTATCTTTCCAGATTGTCCAAGGTCAGAGTGGATAACCAGCTCTTTGCATGGTACACTGGTCACAGGTTGGGCCACGCTGTTTTCTAAACAGAGCTTGGCTTGGTAGATCATCCTCCCTATTTTAGTGCTATAGACTTGCGGGCAAAGACCCGCTTGAGGGCTCATTCCACCAAAGGCATTGCTACATCGACAGCCCTACAGAGGGTGTTCCTGTTAAAAAATATCTGCGATGTTGCAAAGTGATCTTCCATCCACACGTTTGTTTAGCATTATTCCCTGGATACTACACATGTTCAGGATATGGCCTTTGGGAAGGCTGTGCTTTACTCTACCATTTAATTGGGTATATCTTAATTCTTCTACCACCTCCACTTCTGGTTACTGCTTTGGGAGTATGTCAAAGATGAGGAATACATTGGAGGACACAATCCATTCGAAGAACAAGTTACTTACCAACTGCTAACGTACTTTTGATTGGATGTTCCTCCAACGTATTCCTCATCGCCCTCGCAGCCTAACCCCTCTGAAGAATTTCCCGTGCTCTTGCAGCTTGCGTTCCTACAAGGCTGAAGGCAGTCTACGCTGGTTTGGCCCACATGGCCTACACGGTGAGGGGTTGGGGGGGGGGGGGGGAGTACATTAACTGAGGCCTCGGGCGTCCTGCGTGCTACTTAGAACTTCCAATGACGTCCCCCTTTGACGGAGGCCTTCGAGGAACATCGACCCAACGCCATGGACGCAGAGCGCCCTCTGCTGAAAATTTCTCAAGCAGCCGGGCTGTGGACATTACATGTCAAAGATTAGGAATGCGTTGGAGGAACAGCCTGTCGAAAGAACGTTGGTAAGTAACTTGTTCTTCTTGGAACACACTTCAGGTTCTCAACTAAATTAAAATCCAAGTTCCATGTTAACAAGTCCATTGAAGTACTAACTCGGTTGAAATAAGCCCCCATACCCTAGATGTAAGGAGAGTGGCATTGTATGACATAAACAAAACTAAACCTCTAAGGAGAACAGATTAACTCTGTTTCCATGGCACCCGACAGGGAAGGAGATCATATTTCAAAGAACACTATCTACAGATGGATAAACGGGTGCATACAGCTTTGCTACTCAAGATCAAAAACGGCTGTACCTTTTACACCAAGAGTTCAATCTACAAGAAGTAAAAGAGCTACTTGAGCATTTATTGCAAATGTTCCCTTAGACACAATTTGTAAGGCAGCTACTTGGAGCTTCATACATACTTTTAATCAGCATTACTTCATTGACACACTCTAAAGAAGATTCACAGGTGAGCCGAGCAGTGCTTGCTGCTGTATCTTCTCACATCCCACCTCCTTCACCAGATACTACTGGCTAATCTATGCATAGCATGCGATCTAAGCAGATCCACAAGCCTCAGAAGGCATACATTGCTCACCGTAATCGTAGTTCTGATTCTTGTATCAGCTTAGATTCACATGCGCCCACCCATCTTCCCCTCCTGGAGTTGAAGGTGCATAGATGTTTCTCTATCTACCTTTTTGCTTACATATTTCCTACACTTACACTTCATGCAACCTCCTCTCAGAAACAAAACAATCTAAGGAGCCTCGACACATGAAGATCCATGGGTGCTGTAGACGTCACACCAGGGATAGTATTACTAACACGCAGTGTCCATTTTCGATTTTTCGAAAACAATGTAATACTCGGAATACCACTAGATGTCAGCCTATGCATAGCATGTGAATCTAAGCCGGTACAAGCATCAAATACAATTACGATGACAAACATCAGATATACAATTACAGTGAGTAATGTATGATATATATATATTTGTTTTCTTCTGATGCTTGTGAATCTGCTTAGAATCACATGCTGTGCATATAGTCCGACATCTAGTGCTAATCTCAGAGTATTGCATCTTTCTTTTGAAGATCAAAAAGTGACTTTGACATGGGTGTGACTGTAACACTATCCCTAAAGTGACTTGTAGTGTACCCAAAATACCTGGGGGGTCGAGGTCCCCTGGATTGTTTTTTTCTACCCAACTAGTTGGTCGCCTTATGTGGAGTTCGCAAGAGTTAATATAGCTCAATATTGTTTTTGTCCCACGACCTATGGTCGTCTAGTCTTCTGACTACTTCTTTTCGACGACTGTTTCGTGGACTTCCTGCCGCCAAAGACTTCCATTACTGCTTGGTGACTGGTGTATTGATCGATGTCTGTCGACCGCGTGGCCTCGACCCTCCGGCCAGGCACCTACAGTAGGGAGAGTGGGGCCCTGGGTTTATTCATTTTCAAGAATGCATTTCCTTTTCCCTTCTCTTTCCCTATTTGTTCTGGCTGTCGTATCCCTCTGCTATGGAGAGGATGCACTTTAAATTTTGTTCGTTGTGTAACATCAAACTCCTTTGGAAGGACACCCATCGCCGTTGTAATAGGTGTCTACCTCGAAATCACAACAAGCATTCTTGTAAGTCCCGCAAGCTCTTTTGTCCCAAGACGTTAAAGGACAGGCAGACAAAATGGTGGGTGATTTACGCTACCCGTTGGCGCCGTCACTTTGACAGATTCCAGCGGCAGCCACGGCTCCGAACTGGAAGCCATCAACCTTTTGGTGGAACTCTCAGGTTCCCAGATGCCCCGCCCGACAGACAGGCGTCTGGCTGTGTTATAGGGGGAGTTCACTCTCCAGCGACAAGGGCACACATGCACCACCTAAGCCCAAACGCACAATACCGAAGGCCTCCTCACGGACCCGTCGAAGAAGCGCATAGCGCCAACAGGCCTGCCGAAAACTTTGGTGTCAGACGAAAGGGCGTTCCCCCAAAAAAAACACACGGTTGTCGATACGCCGTTGAAGGGCGTGCAAGCACCTAAGGCTTTGGCGGAATAGTCAACAGCGACGGTAGGCGCGTCAAGACCTAGCATTCTGCCGCCGAAAATACGCAAGTCTCGCAGCCATTATTTCGGCAGCAGAACACTGGGGGACCCCCGGAAGCCCCTCCAGCCTCTCTAAGGCTTTACCAGGAAAATCACCCCCTTCTGACCAGCCTTTTCCACCTCCAGCCCCTTCTGCATCTTCCCTGTGGACTAGGCAGAGAATTGAGAATTATATGGACAAGATGGCCTAATTCATAGAATAGGGACTACTGCCCTATTCACAGAAAGTGCAGACGCTTCCCATTGCTACACAAGTCCACCAAGAAGGCAGGTCTTTGATTACGCAGAACAGGACGATGCTTACGAGGGAAATCCTTTTGGTCAGGACACAGCTGACCAGGACCCAGACTGGGATCAGGATCAGCCAGCAGATCAGGGGCCTTGGCTTTTACCCACGCATACCCCCAACCCAGACATTATTGGTCTTGATCCACTTTCTTCACCTCAACAAAGGCAGTCATCACCTGTGGATGATCAAATGTTATTTAATGCTGTACTAAAGCGAGCCGCAGATCATTTTCAGATCGCTACACAAGACGGTACCTGACTGTCTTTGTTGAGGATATGCTCAAAGAAAAACCTCACACTAGTCAGGCTATTCCCTTACTCATTTCATTACTCAATTCAATAAAGAAACTCCTAGCTCCTTCTTCGTCACCGTCCCTCACAAGGTTAGTCAAAAATTGTTCCGCCACTCTCCATCTAACCTTATGTATATACGAGGTCATTCCACACCGGACTCTCTGGTGGTTACAACCACTAGAAAGAGGGCAGGTGTTCCACTGTCCATGGAGAAAGCTCCCCTATATAAAGATTATGCAAAACGTTATGCCCTTGGGAAACTTACTACATCTGCAGGCTATTCCACCAGGATCGCTAATAATACGACTCGTCTCGCTAGTTACAGCGGTGTCCAATGGGTCCTGCTCCAGGAAGGCCTTCAAGAGGTCCCAGAGCCCAGAGTGTACGCCTGCTGGCGGACACGACTGAGGGCAGGCAGTTGACCCATAATATATTAAAGAACACTCTGGACGCTGCTGAGACTGCTGGATGCACTCTAGCCCAAGGCTGACTGAAGAACTCGAGCTTCAAACCAGAGACTCAGACCTCTGATAAATAAACCTGTTCAAGACTCCAACCTATTTGGCAAGGCTGCAATCACTCAGCCAGATCACAGCCAAGACCTTCCACCAGCGTGGTGGCTTAAAATCACGCCGTTCATTTTGGGAACAGTCTTTCTCCCGGTCTCCCCATGGGCAATATGGCTCTGGAAGTACCCCCCCCTGTTCCTTCAGCCAGGGATCACCTGGTACCAACCAGTAAAAGCAGAGAGGTCAACGTAGAAGCAAGGGCAGAGGCAGGAACTCTACTCAAAGAAGCTCCCCAGCCTCCACTGCAAAATTACTCGCCAGTTCGGGTCCCACCCCACTCCTCCCCGGTCGGGGGTAGTTTGTCAGTCATTCACGCATGGGAGGGGGATCACATCAGACGAGTGGGTGTTAAAGACCGTCAACCACGGTTACTGCATCGAGTACCACTGGCCACCTCGATACTAGACGCCTATTACCAGCATACCTGCAAATCCTGCCGGAAGAGGTGGAGATCCTTCTGGTAAACGGTGCCGTAGAAGTTGTCCCCATTCACCAGGTAAACCTGGGTGTTTATTCAGTGTACTTCCTTGTACCCAAAAAGGATCTCACCATGTGCCCTGTCTTAGACCTGGGAACACGTATGTCAAGCCGCAAAAATTCAGAATGACAACATTGCAGGAGGTAATCCCATTGCTGGGGCAGGGGAATTACATGGCCACATTGGCTATGAAAGATGCTTACTTTCATATTTAAATGTTGCCAGCGCACAGAAAGTACCCAAGGTTGATGATGGAGGACGCCCACTATCAGTTCAATGTTCTTCCCTTTGACTTTGCCTCGGCTCCAAAGATGTTCACGAAGGTACTGGCGGTAGTAGCTGCGCACCTGCACAGGCAGTCATCCCAGTTTATCCTTACCTCAACGACTGGCACATAACTGTATTCGTACGGACCATGTCTAACAAATACCCAGAATATGGTAGATCTCTTCAGCCTAGGGTTCTCGATCATCGAACAAAAGTCCAGTCTAGACCCCCAACAAAGTCACAGCTTTTGGGGGCTCTAATTCAGACCAAAGACTACCTCGTCTCCCACTCAAAAGATAGGGTTCAAAATATGCTGTTCCAAATCCCTCACTATGTAGCCAGCCACAAGGCGACCGTACGCAAGGGCATGCGACTGTTAGGATCGATGGTCTCCTGCATCTACCTAGTTCCACACGCTCGCCTGCGCCCCATGCAAGAGTGGCTCTCAAGCCAATGGTGTCAGGCCAGCGGGCAATGGGACAATCTAGTGGTTGTCTCGGCAGCCCTAGTTTAGTCTCTGCAGTTGTGGTCAAGGGTAAACCTGCTACAGGGGAAAACCTTCACCACCCCCGCAGTTGCACCCACTCTCGCCACAGGCGCATCGCTGACTGGGTGGGGGCCTCACCTCCTTCATTAGACAGTGCACGGCATGTGACCCCCAGTGGTAGCATCCAATCACATACATTTGTTGGAACTGCTAGCAGTGTTCAAGGCCCTGAAGGCTTTCCAGACACACCTCCAGGGGAAGACCGTTCTAGTTCTAGTCCTCACTGACAGTACTAAGGCCATGTATTACTTAAACAAACAAGGGGGCACTCACTCTCTAGGGCTGCCAAAGCTGTCCCAGAACATATGGAAATGTGCTCTCAAACACAAGATGTTCCTCCTGTCACAGAACGTACCAGGGGAACTCCATCTTCTGGTGGATGTACTCAGCAGAGACGTCCCCCTACCCACAGAGCACGAGTGGCGACTACACAACGACATTGTATTCAATGTCTTTGCAGACTGGGGCTTCCCAGAGATTGACTTGTTCGCAACTCTGGAGAACGCACAATGCCCAGATTACGCCTCCAGGTACCCTCAGAACCGCTCCAAGGGGAACGTCTCTGGATAACATGGTCAGGGAAATTTGTCTACGCTTCCCCACCTCTATTCTCCTGCTCAACAGAAAAGTGCTCAAGATGCACCAAGAGCCAGTCAGGATGATACTGGTGACCCCGAAGTGGGCCCGCCAACCTTGGTTTTCCCATCTCATGGCATTGTCGGTCTCCCCTCCCAGGAACCTGCCATACCCTTAAAACATGCTGTTTCCAGACCAGGGGGAAACACTAGACCCATTCCCTCAAACCTCTCAATTTGGCTCCTGAGGTCCGAGATCGGGCACCTCCAACCCCCCTGAAAGATGTATGGACATCCTCAGGGAGGCGCAAAACCTAACACTAGGCATTGCTACTCCAGCAAAAGGAAACACTTTGTCATCTGGTGTAATGGCAAGGGCATCAAGCCTAATGAATGCACACCAGAACATAGTTAGATTCAGGTCTGGGTTTTCAACTCCCTAAAAGTCCACTTAGCTGCGCTTTCAACTTACACCACGTTCCAAAACACGTTTTTGTGATGGGAAATTCCACTCATTTAAGCATTTATGGAAGGGTTAAAGTGGATCCATCCCCCTATTTCCAACCCAGCTCCCGGGTGGGACCTGAACGTTGTGCTTACCAGACTAATGGGGCCTCCCTTTGAACCAATGCACAAGGCTATCCTTCAAGCACTCGCCTATAAAACCACCTTCCTGGTGGCGATCACCTCAATAAGGAGGGTTAGTGAACTGCAGGCCCTTTCAGTGCAGGACACATTTGTCACGATTCACAAAGAGAAGGTGGTCCTGCACCCTCACCCACGATTCGCACCTAAATGTATATCAAAGTTCCATGTAAACCAATCCATAGAACCACCCACCTTTTCCTAGAACCCCACTAACGTGGCAGAAAGAAGCCTCCACACACAAGATGCGAGGAGAGCGGTACTCTTACGTCCCGTCCCTTTCCTCTACACTTCATTGGCGTCCCTTCCAAGGGACGGGAGACGGAACCTTTTTCACCAGAAAAAACATTCTTCCCCTTTAAATTTCGAGGCGCGCAGGGGTGCGGCCCAGGGAGCTTGCGCTGCCCTAACTGCGCCCTCCGGCGCCACACTTCAGTCCCCTTTTCCGCGTCGACGGGAACGGTCCAAATTCACCAGCGCTCCTGGGTTTGGCTTCGGCCATGTAATTCCACACGCGGATACTTCTTCTTTGTCTTTTTTGTCTCTTTATCATTCAGGTACTTGGTCCTCAGGCGTCACACCCCTCCCCGGCGCTTGTCTACTTCCACAGGGTTCAGCAGGTGTTCATCCTCAATTTAAGACCCCCACGCCCTCTGCCTACATTGCCTTGGCCCAGACCACGGTTGGCAAGCTTGTTCATCATGTGGCTCGCTGTCCTGAAAAGCGCTGAAGAACACACTAGCCAGGTGGAAGGAGCTCTTCCAGAAGTCCCCTCCAGAGGACCTCAAGAACTTCGTGAAACATCGAACCAAGCCCAAGATGGGGCCGATATTCTCCATCGCACCCCGCAAAGGAGACTCCTTCCCAGGAACTCTCCTGCGTAGGGGACACAGGTCAGGCCCTTCTACCAGCACGTGCATCGAGGCTGCTGCAGCTACCGTCCTCCGGGCCGAGGGATCCTCTGCTCCTCCCGTAACCGTGAGGGCCTGGAAGGTTATTTTACCGGGTCTTCACCTGAGGGGCTCCGCCCTTGTAGCGGCACCATGGCCGAGGGGCTACGCCCTAGTACCGGCAATCCGTCCGATGGGGTGCCTAAACGCAGCTCTACCATCCGCCGGGTCGAGGGTGTCTCACATACCAGGCCTTGGCCCGAGGAGCAGGGTAGGCCTCGTGATCCACATGCAAGAGTCTTGGAGCAGGCTGAGCCCAGCATGGTTAAGCAATACCTGGCAGGCACATGGCAAGATGGCTGCCGCTCCAGACAGGCACCCGTCCAACGCCATTGCAGGAATTCGGCTAGAACGAGTGTGAAGGTGGGACTGGCCTCAACCAGGTACGTGGCTTACAGCGTATCCCCCTTTTGCTCAGGGCAGCTTTCCTCTGCGTCCATACGGGCAGGGTACGCAGCGGCTCCCTGCTACCCCGTCCCCACCGCCTCGTCGGCCAGTGAAGAGGGTTTCTTCCAGAGGTTCCTCTGCCTCATGAAGTCACCTCGGATGAGGGTTATCCTCAAAGACGCCATCAGGGAAGTTCTTCCTGCAATGCTAGCGGCACCACAAGCGCCTCCGCCGTGCCCCAGGCCCTGGGACAGCGGTCTCCTCAGACTCCTCTGGCGGCTCCGTACCAGCCTCTGCTGCCTCCTCAGCCTCCAGCTGTGGTCCCTGTACCCCAGCTTCCAGCGCCAACTACGCCTCCTCCTCCACAGGATACAGATGAGGAGGGTGGTCCTGGCACGCCATCCTCAGCCAGGGTCTTCCACGAACGTCTTGCTGGTCCGGCGGAGTATCTGGGCCGACCCCAACCGGAGGTCCAGCAGCCTGCAGAGAGGGGGTTCTGGCAGAAGTCCTCACGAGACGCCCCTCTGCCAAAACAAGGATTCTACTGCAAATCCATGTAGTCTCCCTGGCCAAGAAGGGCTGGCAGAAACCCCACTGGGCCCAGCCGGTCAATCGACACCTGGACGCCAAGTACAGGCAGGTGGAGGGGGGGGGGATACACTCTGTCTCTCAGCCCATCCTCCGCCACACTCCTCTGTGATCTCTGCGGCATCACTATACTCAAAGCCTCAGTTGTCCTCAGCCGCCTCCTCTGCTGCACTGCTAGGCAAGGAGGAGATGATCTTGGGGACGTACGGTAAGAAGCTCCATTTCAATGCGTCGTTGCATCTTCGCCAGGCCAACGCTGATGCCATGCTGGCTGCCGCCAACCAAAGATTATGGCGGGAAATAGCGGACTTCATGGAATCCACCGTGGCTCATATCGACACCTCTGGTCGTGCCATCTGTATCGCCACGGACATGAGGACAGCCTGGCTCCGGGCAACAAAATTCAACCCGGACGTCCAGGAACGCATATTAGATCTACCTTTCGAAGGTGGGGAACCTTTTTTCAACTCCTCCGTGGATGAAGACCTGGACAAAAAGAAAAACAACTTACAAACGGCCAAATCTTTATCCATCCTGACAAAGACTACGCCCAAATCGTACACCCAATCTCAGCAGAGGGTTCTGCGGCTTCCTGGAACGGAGATTCAGGCAGCCGGACTGCTCGCCATCTCTGAACAATCGCAAGCAACAAAAGGGGGGTGCGGGGGGGAGAGTAGGGCTTTCTCCAGTCCCCCTCCTCCATGACGGCCTCCGAGGGAAAGAAGGCATGACACGTCCCTTCGGGTCCACGTGTTTCCGGTAGGGGGCAGGCTTGCTCTCCATGCACATTTCTGCCGCCAAAATTTTGCAGACCCCTGTATCCTCTCTGTAGAATCCACAGGGTACCCCCTCCCTATCCCAGCCTCTCCTCCCTCCTACCCTCCGCTCCCACAGGTTGGGACAGCAACTCTTTTAGCAGAGATCCGGTCGCTCATAGAGAGCCAGGCAGTGGAGGAAGTCCCAGCCTCCCAGCGAGGCTTTGGCTTTTATTCCAGGATTTTCGCTATTTAGAAGAAGAACCAGGCGGGCTTGAGTGCTGGACCTTTCCACCCTCAACCTGGCCTTGCCCTTGCAAAAATTCAAGATGGTTACGCCAGCTTTTATAGCAGAGACATTGGACAAGGTAGACTGGATGTGCTCCCTGGACCTGAAGGACGCATACCTACACGACCTGATTTGGCAGCCCCATCGTTCTTTCCTACGGTTCAGGATCATGTGCTACAATTTTCAATACAAGGTCCTTCCTTTTGGCCTTAACTCCTTCTCAGACTGACATTCTTGGGCGTCATCTGGGACACATGCTCCGAGAAGGTATTTCCGTCGGAGGACAAGATCTCGGCCATCACCTCAGCTTGTTTTTTTTTGTATTTGTATTATTTATATCACACACCGAACCCTGAGGTAACTGGGCGCTTGCAAAATTTGATGATTACATACATGTTAAGAGGTAGTACATTGGCAGGAATATATACAATATATACAGTAATTGAGACCCTGGTTACAGATGGGTCGGAGGGTAGGAGTGTTGTAAGTAGCAATGGCGGATGAACAAGATGGTACCATCTTACTGTTTTACTCGACCAGTTTTTTTTATGCTGGCTTTGAAGGTGAGGAAGGAGGGTTCTAGCCTAAGAGGAATGGGGATGGAATGTGTCTGTGCATGAAGATGGGGCAGGATCTGGGTAGACTGAGTGCTGGAAGTACCTGAAGTCTGTTTAGGTTTTGTTCTGAAGAGCCTAAAAAGAGTGTGTTGCAGTAGTCTAATTTAGACAATGCAAGAGCTCTGGCTAGCGTTAAGACAGCTACTAGTGGATAAGTATGATTTACAGCTATAAATCAGTTTATTTGAGTAGGCTGTGGAGGATGCAACACTATTGGATTTATTTTTTATGAGAAGGTGTTGAGTTGAGATATACCCCAAGGGTTTTCATCTCTTTGGACACCTTGATTGGGTTGCCATCGATACTGAAGGATGAGTATCTGGTATAGAGTTTATTCAAACGTGTTTGAGTGCCCACAATCATCAACTCAGTCTTGTCGTCATTAAGACATTGGTTGTTGGTGGCCATCCAGGCTTGGATTTCTAGGTAAATGTCATTCAGGAGTTTAGCATCTTGGTCATAGTGGCCAGAGAGCGGGATGAGGACTTGGGTGTTATCTGCATAGTTGGTGTAGATGACACCCAAGTTGTCCTGGAGGTCGAATAGTAACTTAGTAAATATATTGTATAGGGTAGGTGACACAAAGGCACCTTGGGGGACTCCACAGAGTGTGGGTATTCAGTCTGCTGAGACTGATGGTGAGAAAACTCTGTTAGTTCTGTTAGAGAGGAAGAAGTTGACCCAGGCTGTAGCATTGGTGGAGAATGCTGCAGCTGTGGTGAGGTGTTTGGTGAGAATTTGGTGGTCTACGAGGTTGAAGGCCGCAGATAAGTCAAGGAGTAGGAGGATTGCTAGCTTTCGTTTGTCCTTTGCCTCGTCCATTTGGATCTTAAGGTCGGCGAGAGCTGTCTCGGTTCCATGCCTAGGTCTGAAACCTGATTGTCTAAGTCCTAGGAGATCATTCTCCTCTAGGTGTTTCTGTATTTGCAAGTAGGCCACACGGTCAAGGATTTTGAGGAGGAATGGTACGGTGGTGATGGGCCTATAGTTTGTGGGATATTTGGATCCAGGATTTTTTTATTTTTTTATAGCAGGGGCATGTCCCAGGCATCCTTCAGATTGTTGGGTACGATGTTGGAGGAAAAGGAGGGGGTTTATCAGAGTGGTGGTACCCGCATCTCCTTGGTCTCTTGGCGGCGGTCCTATTGGCCGTTCCACACACAAGATTGAAGATGAGGATTCAGCTGCACTTCGCTGCCTCATTGAACCAGGAGTGGGGCTACCAATCCGAGATGTTCAACGTTCCTCCATCTTTCCACCCGGACCTAACATGGTGGTCCAGGGACTGCATCCTACTGATGGGCAAGCCCTTTCGGCCACCCACCCCACAGGCCACCACCACCACCACAGACTCCTCGCTCGAGCGCTGGGGAGCCACCCTGGACGATTTCTCTGTCCACAGCACCTGGACTCGACAGGAGCAGGAATACCATATCAATTGGTAAGAGCTGAACGCCATCTGGCTAGCGCTCAGAGCATTCCTACCACTTTTCAGGGGCAAGTTTATCCTCATCCAGACAGACCACTCGACCAGCATGTACTACGTCAACAAGCACGGAGGCGCCAGATCCCCTCCTCTGTGCAGACTGGCAATCAGCATGTGGGAGTGGGCCCTGGAAAACATCTACTTCACAGCAGTCCACCTCCCGGGGGAATCCAACCTGGAGTCGGACAATTACGAGTTGCAGCTAAACAACCTCGTTATTCAGGAGATCTTCAGCAGGTGGGTACTCCCCAGGTGGACCTCTTTGCCACCTGGCACAACAAGAAGTGCCCTCAGTTCGCCTCCTGGCAGCGACAGAGTCCCGGCTTCCTGGCGACGCATTTCGGCTCCATTGGAACGGTTTGAAAGGATTGCGCCTTCCCGCCCACTCCATTGATTTACAGAGTGATTTGCAAGAGGGAGCTTTCGGAGCTGCTCAGTCTCTCAGAGCTGCCCCCGATTAATCTCCCAACGGGCCCAGCACATCTTCTGCCGCACCAGCGGGGGCAGGGTGGTCCACCGCACGCCTCAGAAACTAGCCCTCACAGCGTGGTGTCTGAACAGGTAACGCTTCGGCACCTCAGCCTCTCCCAGGCTAATCTTGAAATCATACAGGGTTCAAGGAGCAAGGCTACTAGGGCCCAGTATAAAAGTAAATGGACCAGGTTCTGCCACTGGGCAGACTCCAAGGAAATCGATCCCCTGGCATGTACTTTGTACAACATGCTCTCCTTCTCGGCGCACCTCGCCCACTCTGGTGTGCAGGTGGACACCTGCCGTAGACACCTGCAGCCATCTGCGCTTGCAGAACTCGGAGGAGGAGATCTTCTTCTCCAATCCCATCATCAAGAAACATTTGACGGGGCTCGCGGCTCGCAAGGCTCTACCCGCCCATCAAGAGGCTGCGCCCCGTGTTGGACATTATCTTAGTCTTGGGCACACTTGCGCTCAAACCGTTTGAGCCAATGACATCCACAGACATCAGGCGGGTCACCATCAAGACGTCCTTACTGGTAGGCCTCACCTTGGTGCGTAGAATTAGCGAAACCGAAGGCGCTGGTCGCCTCGGAATTATATACTAACTTTCACAGGGAAAAAGTCGTTCTGCAGACACACCCGGCATTTCTGCTCAAGGTGCCGTCTGCTTTCCACTTGAACGAGGAGATAGTCCTTTGTACGTTCTTTGTGATCCCATGGAAAAAGCGCAGAGTGCTGCACTGCCTTGATATCAGGCGTGCCCTGAAATTCTCCTTGGACAGGACGAAGAGCTTCTGCAAATCGGACGCCATGTTTGTCACTTTCAGAGGACGAAGACCAGGCTATAAGGCCTCCAACGCCTCTATATCCCGGTGGATGGTCTCGGACATCAAAGAAGCCTACACAAGCTGCTTCCTGCAAACATGCATGTCCACGCAGTCGGGGCCAAGGCAACGACCATCGCATTCCAGCCCCATGTCCCTTGGCAGGTCATAAGCAGGGCGGCGACTTCAGCCACTCCCTCGGCTTTCTGCAAGCATTACTGTTTGGATGCCGGCTCTAGATCTGATGCGGCTTTCTGGCAGGTGGTTCTCATGGGCCTATTTGCTTAAGGCGGGTCTCGTCTCCACCCTGGGGGCTACATTGTTGTAATCGCCCATGCAGTATGGAGGAAAGGGGACGGGATGTAAGAGTAATTATAAGTTACTCACCGTAGTGACTAACAGTCCTTAGTCCCCTTTCCTCCATACATCCCACCATCCTCCCCTCTAATAATACTGGTGTCATTAGGCAATGTTACATCTATTGTCGACGCGTCAATGGGGACTGAGGTGTGGTGCCGGAGGGCGGAGTCAGAGCAGCGCATGCTCCCAGGGCCGCATCCCTGCACGCCTCTAAATTTAAAGGGGAAACGTTTTTTTCTGGTGAAAAAGGTTTTGCTTCCCGTCCCATGTAAGGGCGCCATGCAGTATGGAGGAAAGGGTGTTAGGCAGAATCCTCTGCAGTACCCTTAGGGAACACTAGAGGTGATTAATCCCACAAGTGGTAGTACAATTTCACCTTTGGTACAAGCCTGTACTACACAGTTATAGTGGTAGCAGTAGCGGAGAAGCCAGACTTATCTCAAGAGCAAATAAGCAGTAATAGGGATTACACCAAGGACTAAAATTACTGTGACTCAAACACTGACTCAAGGTTTCTGGTAAAAAATAGAAGTACATTTATTTTTAAACCATCTGTTCACAAAACACTTCACTTCTATTAAACAAAACTTTTGGTTTAGGTCAATTCAAGGTAAGTACATTAGGATTTGACAGACTGGTGTGAAACAAAAGCTGTAACTGAAGGTTAAGCAGCGCTCACTTTTTGACAGTAATGACATTTCGGTCTTACGAAAGAAAAGCGTACCCGTGGGGGGGGGGGGTGGAATTGTAACCGTAGTTAAAACACATTTAGCACATTGAGTAAAAACCAAGGCAAAGGAGATAAAAATCATAGGCAATACTTTTGTCAAGGCACTTGAATCAGAGGGCGTATTCTAAGAGACAGATAGTCAATAGGCCTGCGCCAGTGTCACTTTGAGCAGGGCTCTGTTGTCGAGTATCACATGGTGAGAACAGTTCGAGATTAACGTTGACAGGAGTACTTGGATATTGTCAAAGGGAGGCAAAAGTTATGAGGGAAGGAAGAAAGGGACAAGCCTTCGGTAAGAAAAAGGGTTCACCCAGATTCCTCAAGGTCGGACTGAGAGAACGACCAAATTGACACAGTACCTTATTCGAATGAAGAAAGCTGGTGCTACGGCAGTTGTTCCTGCTAGTTCCTGCAGACTCACGGTTCCTGGAGCTTCAGTCGTGGGGACAAGGACGACGTCTGGAGCGATCTGCAGTACCCAAGGATGAGGCCAGCAGCAGCAAAGCAGCGGTGAATAAAAGGGGTTCTCTTTTGGAGAGGGCTCTTCTGATGGCTATCCGGACCACTACAGCTTCGTGCAGGGATTTCGACCCAGGAGAGGATTCTCTGGCTGTAAAAAGGTGAGCTGGTTGATCTCACCAGGCTCAAGGCAAGAAGACTCCGGACTGGATCTTCTCATTGAAGGGTAGATAGCTCAGGACTGCAGCAGGGCTTTACTGGGACTCGGAAGTTGCAGCAGCCGTCTTCTTCTCCACTTCTCTTCGGTTCTTGTAGTTCCAGTGGTAACTGACTTCCAGCTTAAGAGTCCTGCCCTTTATGCCAAAATCCCCCATTCACACAGCCTGGCTGTCGATCACACAGCAGGGGGGTTTGTCCAGGCCGGACAACCACCTGAGCCAATGGACACCAAGTGCGACTTTGGTCTCCAAGGAGACCCTGTGCATGGGGTTACTAAACCCCTCCCTCACATGCAGCCCACCTCGACACCCCAACGCCAAAGGAGGGCTTCTTTGCAGAAGCCTGCCAAAGGACGGCGAACGTATAAGGCAAACCTGGTTTGCTGCGCAAAGTAAAACACAAGAAGGCTATTAACACAAAGAAATGGTGACTAAACCTGACCGGAGCCAAAATAAAGTATATTTGGTCAAGCGGGTTTATGTTTGAGGCTAACATAAAAACCTAAACCAGTACCACGTTTATATAGTATAATCGTGGTAGAAAAGTTAGGGTAGATACCACTGCCACCAGCCGAGTCTTAGTGTTAAAGGAGCGAAACAAGGCTCCGGGAGGTACAGACAAAAAAGGGATCCGTGTTAATCCTTTCCAATACTCCATGTAAGATGGGGTGTACTGGGTCTGTAGGTGAAATGACTACATAAAGTAAATGGCAACTTTACCTGTTTCTGGGGGACAGTAGTCAGCCCCAGAGAAATGTAGTCCGTGGGAAGTCTTAGAGACAACCCTGTGTCAATGCACTGAAGGTGCTGTGTTACACACACAAAAAGTTGGACTCATGGAGTGGTGTGGCTCCAGAGCCCAAGATCACACACAGTAGAAATACACATGGCAAAAAACATGTAAGAGTGGGAAAAAAGTTCACACTCTTACCAGGTGGAAAAAATAAACCCCAGAAATCCAGCAAAGCTGCTGAGGGACTCAATAGGTAAGGGAAATTAGCCATACATGAGAATTCCCCCTAACAAAGGGGACTAAGGACTAAGAATACGTTTGTCACTAGGGTGAGTAACATATTTTGATGCAGATGTCCTTCATTAACAGAAGATATGTGCTCTGAGTTCAAGTGTACATCTAAAGTGTTGAAGTGAGATGACGGGGTTAGTTGTAGAGGTTTTGGATGTGATTGGTGGATGGATGTGAGACTAAAGCAGCCAATGAGGAAGTGTTAAGAACATGAAAGTGAAGAAGGGCTACCCCTGTGCTACAGGGTTTGCAACACTGCGGTATTCCCCGGACGGCAAGTCTTTTGTGTATGCCTGGCATGGAATGGAGACTGTGGGGAGTATCCAATCTGGTTTGCTGGGTGTGGCGTACAGTACAGGGAGAAAGGGTAGTAGGAGTTTGGTTTGCAGAAGTTGTGAGAGCAGTGATAATGGCTATGGCTATGTGTTTGAGAAGGCAGACTGTGTGGATTCTGGGGGGACTCTCAATTCAGTCATTGAAGGTATATGCTGAGAATCATGGCATCCTTGGAAATATTGGATTTGCAGAAGTGGAAGTTTCCTGGCATGCAGTTTGTGGCTCAAACTGGGCAAGCTTGCTTTCATTCTGTGAGAGTATGCCTCATTTTAAAAGCCCAGATATTGTGATTGTCCGTTGTGGAGGGAGCAGTTTTGGGTTTTAATCATAGCGTCTTTTATTTAAATTTAGGGAATTTGATGGGTATGTTTCTTTGGGAGAAGGTGAACGGGTATAGGTACAAGTAGAGCAGCGATGGCAAACATTTTCCTTGACATGATTTTTAACAAAGATTAGGAGCTGGATAGAATTATTCAGTTTGTCCATTTTTCCTGATAATTTCTTTATGTACATTTGGGGTTAAGGGTTCTGTTTAATTCTTCAGATTCTCTCAAATGGAATTGGCACGTGGTTTCTTCATTACCGGTATGTACTGTTATAAAAAAAGTGTTCTAGTGAGATTTCAACAAATTACATTAGTTATTAATTTTAAAAAATGTACTGCCTATCATTAGAGATGTTTTCATCTGTCATTCCTTATTTAGGGACATTTTCCTCCAACCATTTGTGTGCTTGCCATTTCTGTTAAAATGATTTTTCCTTATTAGGTATGTATATATAACAAATGGTAATAATTGAGAAATGAATACAAGTGTACTTACTATTTTGTAAGAACTTCTGTTGAAATGTGTGTCGGGGGTCTCGGTCTGTAAGCAGAGTTGTACTGAGTTGATTCTATGAGGTGTGTACAGTTATGCTTTGTGGTTGGTGCATTCGATTATATTGTGCGCTAAATGAATGCATAGTTGTGCATCTTGAAGGGAAGATTTTCTATGCACACTTATTTCTTGGTGTAGAACATATACCTATTGCTGTTCTATGTATATCTGTTAGTTGATGGATACAACTGTGTAAGTTGACCCCTGTGCTTTTGGGCAGTGTAAATGCTGTTAGCGGACATTCGTGCATTCCGCAGACTTTGTGACTGTCACGCGGGGGAGGGGTTTAGTATGATGTAAGGGATATGCACTACTAAAAAGCTATGAAATTAACTGAAAAAAAATGTTAAAGGGACATTATCGTTACAAGTAAAACCAAAAAACCTCAAATTCGCCAGTTTTGGTAAGGTAAGCAAGCATAGCTCGTCCCACCACCGTACACTGCTAAGACTAACACCCAGGACATCAAAGATGACATTACAAATGTCATTAATGACATCACTAATGACATAGCATATGAAATTAACTTTTATGAAAAGTCCTTAGAAGGGGTTGTGTTTATAATGCTGGTAACATGCCAGGGGTGATCATGAGATCTGTAATAAACTACTTAATGTATTAAAACATATACTTATCTAAACAAAACATTATATTGGAGTGCTATTATTTCAGGAACGTAGTCATACATAAACATAGGCACTGCCTCCACCATGCAATATAGAAGTACATTTTTTATATGGTACTACTGGCCAGTGAAATAATAACTTTAATCCTTTTGGAATTTTGACCAATATTAATTACGAAATAAAGAGCTAACCATTGAATAATTACTACACACCTCTGTTAGTATAAACAATATATTTGAAGAGCCACAGTGTATACAAATGTAAGGCACATATAGGGAAACTCAAGTAAGGAAGAAAGCATCAACATCACAAGATAATGTTAATAACATTAACATTCATATTCATGTATACAAATGAATTGTATTTTTGAGGCCTGCTCATTGCCCCGTGTATTTGTAGCATGAGATGAGGCCAAACCCTAAGACAATTACTTTAAGAACCTATGTCAAAAGACTGAAGAACCAAGCGCTGGGCCCAGCACGCAATGCAGGCCGAGGCCGCCATTGACATGGAGGGAGCTTCCTGTGAAGGCAGCGCTGCCGTCTTTTCAGACGGTGAGGGTGACGGGGAACAGCAAAGTTCCCAAGTGCAAGCCCCCGACCCCAAGAGACAGGCCGGCGATTCTGTTACGGGGACGACACCTGGCGGCAAAAGCACTTACACTACCCCCGTCACTTAGCGCACATCCCGGGGTGATGAGTCGACGTCGACAAAATGCCCAAGTACGGCGTCAAGGGGGAGGTCTACATAATCCCTGTCCTCTGGGCACTCGAGGTCCCAATCGGCCCATGACAGGCCCTGGAAATCAAGACGCCGTCCCTAAAACTCTGACCGAATGTCAGCTGACGAGGCGGAGGTCCGTCCTACTACCGAAAGTCAAAAGACTGGTTTATCACACCTAGTCAAACATGTCCCTGAGAGCCTGCTAAAGGCTGCTCACTCCAAGAAACACTCCTCCAAGAGTTCTAATCATAAGGATAAGTCTCATAAGGACACATCTACACCCACTAGAGAGAAACACTCTGCCCCTCAAGAGGAGGGTTCTTTGGCTGAAGCCTTACAGAACAAGGGCCCATCCACACCCCAGGGCCATCCTACACACACCCTTAGGACAAGTCCCTACCCCTCAGTAAGTACCCTGGTGTCATTCCCAGTTCACCCCTATGGACTGCGTAAGACATAGACAGGGTCATGAGAAGAATAACCTTTTTCGCCAATTTCTTTGAAAAAAAAACCCTCAGGCTTATCAAAACTTTCAGGTTACACCTCATACTACTGAGCCTTCAAGCTCCCAGCCCCCAGCTAAAAGAGCCCGTCCTGAGTCACTACCCGTCCAACCAGTACTAGGTGATCTGTATGACGCCCATACAGACACCGAAGGTGATAATGAGGACTATACGCAATCTGATCATGATTATTATGACGATGACGAAGAGGCAGAGGTGTATACCCTGCCCTCACCAATTCAACAGGACTCCCCAGTGGCCGATTCACCAGTGGATAATCAGCCCCTCCATAATGACATGTTAATTAAAGCAACTGAACACTTTGGTATCCAGACACAAATGCAGCTAGACAAAGACTTTGTGGAGGATATTTTGGGAGACCTGAAGGCTGCCACCCAATTTATCCCAATTTTATAATCTGTCCAGAGGAGGATCCTACCTTCACTGGAGACACCTAACCAGACTAGGGCAGCTAACCCACGAGTGGAGAAACCTTTCCGCCCAACGCCATCTGACCCGCTCTATATCAGGGGCCAGCTTAAGCCGCATTTGCTCGTGGTGACAACGACCCATAAAAGGGCAAGGGCACCACTAGCCTTTTCAGAGGCAGCCCCAGATATGGAGAGCAAGAAGCTCTATACTATGGGGAGGAAAGTTGCGGCTTTCCAGACCAGAATCGCCAACAATTCAACATTGTTGGCAAGTTATAATTGCTATAAATGGGATGAAATAACTGCCTTAATAGCTTCTGCTCCTGAACCTTTAAAATCACAACTAGCCCTGGTGGCGGCTGACAGCAAGGCAACTTCCAGCTGTATCCTAAAAAATAACCTTGATGCTGCAGATAATGGAGGCAGGATTATCGCTGAAGGGACTATAATCAAGCACCACGCTTGGCCACGCCAATCTGCCTTTAAGCTTGAGACCCAGGCTACGTTACTTAACATGCCAGTGGAACTTTCAGTCTTATTCGGTAAAGCAATGGGGGACGCTTTAAAGTCTGCCAAAGAGGAACACGACACCTTGAAGTCTCTGGGCCAGTTGACAAATAAACCACCAGGCCAGGGAGGTGTTAACAAAATTCCCAACTAAGCTCTGGTTACCGACAGGGTCAAAATTCTTCATGGAACAACCAAGATCAAGCCTTACAAGGCTCCCAAAGATGCTAGCGCAGATCCCGCGGCCAGGGAGGATCCTCCACATCTAGAGGTGGAGGAACACCTCCCAAGCAATGACAGCCCTCTACAGGTCCCCTCTGATGCCTCCCCAGTAGGGTGATGTTTTTCACTCTTCACGCATGCATGGTAGGGACTAACCACAGACAAGTGGGGGCTATCAACACTAGTGGGAGGTTGTGTGGAGCTCATTCAAAGACCATTAAACATCCCCCGCGCCAGAGAAAGAGAACGAAGGAAGAACAGCTCATACATCAAGGACGCCATAGAGATCGTGCTGTACAACGAGGTAAACAAAGGTATTTATTCAACCTACTTCCTTGTGCCAAAAAAAGATCTGTCTATGCGCCCAGTGTTGCACTTACGCCCTGCAAACACTTGTGTAAAGCCACAAAAACTCTGCATGACAACGCTTTAAGTGGTAATTGTAAAGACGCTGTCCACCAGTCTGGTTAAGTTTACTTCAAGCAGGTTTAATACAGCTTCTTAAGTTACAGTTACAGTTCCTCACATAAGACACACTGGATAATTACAAGGACATCAGCTAAGACTAACACCGGCTCCCATCACCCAGGCTGGCTCGCTGTAACCGCCTTCACCTGGAACTCTCCCAACACAACACTCCACTGCTCACTTATAAACATTCCACGTGACATCATTAGCTGCACATCATCAGACATACAGATACAACACATCTCCCTCCTTTATACACACACACCACACAGAACATATTGCATACAGGCACGATACAACACATCTCCCTCCTCTATAAACAACATCACACATACACACCACACGCGGACACCACCTCCAGGAGGGCTAACCACCTGCAAAACACCCACCTGACAACCTACATTCCGACGCCACCTAACAATACTGCACCACCTTCCACCCACCCCCGCCTCCAATCAATGCGGGGTCCAGGCTGCCACCCTGGAACTCCAGTGGGCCTCTAGGCTGCCACCCTAGAGCACCATGGGCCTCAAAGCCCTCCAAATACCAACCACATCTTAACACCCGAGAATAACATGCGGAAAACAACATCACTTGCCACTCACAGAAAATGGAACCTTGACTCGCATCACCGAACACCCACAACCAGACCACGCTGTAGAGACCTTACCAAAACATATCGAGAAAGCTGGCCACACAGTCCCGATGCCATCAACTAAAACTGGTTATCAAAACACACCTGTGGCTCTGGTGACAACCTCACGAGAGACAAAACATTAGATCCATAATAGCCAAACATACTACCTACGGATCAACATTGATACATAAAAAAATAAAACACTATCTGGTCACATGGGACACAACCATTCCATCACAACTGTCCACCGCCGGGCGTCCCCAGCCATGCACCCCACCATTTTTCAGATACTCCCCGTCCCCAGTGACAAGAAAACATCCATTGATATATGTGGAGACGCTACCATCCGCGAGACCTCCCACAACACAGGACATTTAGGACGCTCCATACCACGAGCAGCAAGGTCACCTCCCTTCATACTGCACGGTAATAAGAGCTTTACCAAAACCAAACCAATTCCAATAAACCACAACATCCCCAAAGGCGAAGAAGAGGCTATACCTCCCTCTATAACACACGGATGTCATATCTTAACCCGGAGATCTCATCTCCATAACCGAGCCCAGAACCAGATCCAATACTACAATAGGAAAAAAAACAATATTTCCCTGGCACCCACAGTATCGCCAATAAAATGGACCTACATTTGCCCATTGCAACATTCAATCCAAGCGTAGACTTCACCTCACACAGAAGAACTACCTTTCAATTTAAATCAACCTTCTCCCAGTACTTGGACATTGCGCAAGATTTATTGCGTATCATAATACTTATCGCAAAATAGTCTTCATATCATAAAGAAGCACTACCACCATACCCAGCCATACATTCCTGCATGTAACATACTGACAAGACACCATTTCTCTTGATTTGCTATATGCATTTTAACCCTAACTTTCCATACCCATACATGTTGTTGGTATAAAACAAAACAAATAACACACCCTACATCAACTCATATCGGCCTAAGAGTCCATAGCCATTTGGCTCTAAAACCTAAAAGTCCCCAGCCTTTGAAGGGCTCTAATGGAAATCCATGTGCCAAGACGCTTGGCACACCAAACCTGCAATTTCCTCAAATGTGGTTAAATCTACCATCAATAATAGCCAAACTCATACACTTTGCATTTCCAGCCACTACAAACTTGTAAATCCTAAAGGGGTTATACTAAGCACCACATATTATGCAATGCAGGATCCACGTAAATAGCATTACATCCATACCCATACCTATATCCTAGGTACTTAAATAACGCACTATTTCTAAATCCAAACCTTCGCTTACAGCATTGTAGGACACATCCAGCATTGCAAAAAGCCTACTGGTTACGACACAAAAAAAATCATTAACACCACCAAAATAAAAATATTTTGTTTCCATTGCATAGTCCAATTAAAGAAAACTGTGCGCTATAAAAGTCACCTCATATGTTGGCCGCTTACAAAACGCCTCACTATTTGAAGCGGAGCGGCATCGCCTTACACTACATCCTCGAAATGTCGCCATCTGCGTTGGTACGCCCTCAGCCATTGGCCGCTTGCGAAACGCCTCACTACTTGAAGCGGAGCGGCATCGCCACACATGCGACATCCTCGAAATGTCGCCATCTGCGTTGTTACGCCCTCAGCCGTTGGCCGCTTGCGAAACGCCTCACTACTTGAAGCGGAGCGGCATCACACATGCGACATCCTCGAAAAGTCAACATCGACATCGCTTCCAAGTACCTCACCAACCGTGGAAACCGCGCTTCCTTTTTACGGCAAGTGTGGGTAGGCCTTCAATGAAAACATGTGACGTAATTACGTTGCGTGCATGCAATTGGTCCTTTACTCAATGCACCCTTCCCCTCGGACTTCCTGATTCCACGTCAGGCAATTCTAAGAACACTGTGGAGTCAGAGTTCCAAAGCCTCGCCAACACCCTCAGATGGCAAGGTGACGTCCTCATTAAGGCTCAGGCCACAATAGCGCACATATGCAACGGTCGCTCGCGTGCTGTTCGAGCCAGACATTTCGTAAGTACCCCATACTGGAAAACCGTTCGCACATCTGCCTTTAGAATCTTGGAAGCCTCGCCATTTCGACTCATTAGGGTACAGATTCTCACAGTGCAGACTTCTGTTTTTCCCTTAAGCCCTAGAATAAACATTCTTACTTGCTATGGGCTACTAGGAAGGCACTCTTCCTCCAGCAACTGCAGGGTCCTACATCCCTTTGAAACCACTAGGACACGGTTCACCTTCTTTCTCTTTGCTTGTGCTGATCTCTTTGCCATGGGGCCCAATTCCTGTTTCGAGTAGGCCAGTAAATCCACACATATGGCTACTATGGGTCAAGCATCCAGTTACCCGTCCACCCCATGGGGATCAGCTGTCCTTCCTCTCCCAGCTGCCAATTGCATTTCCTATGGGGACCCTTCACAGTTTCTGCCCGGTGCGCCCTGGGTGATGGGACTTACTTTCTTAGGGGGCGGTGTTGTCCTTTTTCTTGCTGACACTGTCCTCCTGCACCCCCCGCAGCAGTTGCTTCCCAGTTCAGAGTTTCCAGTCCAGTCCAGTTTCCAGTAGGTTCATCTTCTGAAGATCCTCGTCGCCAATGTAAAGACGCTGTCCACCAGTCTGGTTAAGTTTACTTCAAGCAGGTTTAATACAGCTTCTTAAGTTACAGTTACAGTTCCTCACATAAGACACACTGGATAATTACAAGGACATCAGCTAAGACTAACACCGGCTCCCATCACCCAGGCTGGCTCGCTGTAACCGCCTTCACCTGGAACTCTCCCAACACAACACTCCACTGCTCACTTATAAACATTCCACGTGACATCATTAGCTGCACATCATCAGACATACAGATACAACACATCTCCCTCCTTTATACACACACACCACACAGAACATATTGCATACAGGCACGATACAACAGTAATCCCCCTGCTAATGCGGGGAGATTACATGGCAACACTGGATATGAAAGATGCCCATTTTCATATTTCAAAGTTTACAGTGCACAGAAAACTCTTGCGTTTCAAGATAGCAAACCAGCACTACCAATTCAAGGTGCTACCCTTTGGAATAGCGTCTGCTCCCAAGGTACTGGCGGTGGTGGCTGCGCACTTGCGCAGGTAGGCAATCCCAGTGTACCCCTACTTGGGGACAGGCTTGTCACAGGAGAATCACCCCATCTTTGCAAACTAAACACGCCAAGAACCATAAACCTTTTTTCAATTGGGTTTTTCAAACGAGAAAAAGTAAGTCTTGTACCAAACTCAACAAAACAGTTCCTAGGAGCTGTCTTGGACACAAAAGCAGGCATGGCCTTTCCATCCATGGAAAGAGTTCAAAACATGCTTCGGCAAATACCTCAGTATCAAGCCTATGCAAAGCAATGCGTTTACTAGGCATGATGGCGTTGTGCATATACCTGGTCCCATACGCACGTCAGCGCATGCGCCCAATGCAAAAGTGTTTGGCGAAACAGTGGTCTCAGGCAAGCGGTCACTGGGACTATCTAGTTGTCGTTTCGCCAACACTAGTTCAAAACCTACTCTTGTGGACAAGGGAAAATCCTTCCACGATCCGGAGGCACAAGCTATCGTTAGAACAGGCGCATCACTCTCCGGGTGCGGGCGGGGGCTCATTACCTTCACCACATAGCACATGGTCTGTGGACTTGCATCACGGCACAGAACCACATCAACCTGCTGGAACTACTAGCAGTATTTAAAGCACTTCAAGCATTCGAAGCGCAACTGACGAACCAGAAGGTTCAGATCTTGACAGCACCACTGCAATGTTCTATATAAACAAACAAGGGGGGCACACACTCTTCAAGTCTGTCCAAGCTGGCACCGAAAATATGGAAGTGGGCACTCAAACGTTGGATGTCCCTATGATCCCAACACGTTCCAGGGGTACGCAACACCCTAGCAGACTCTCTGAGCATAGATCCCCTACCAGAAGAACATGAATGGCTACTAGATTAAAGTGTAGTAGACCACATCTTCTCCCAGTGGGGTTACCCCATGCTAGACTAGTTTGCTGCAGGAGAAAACAAGCAATGCCCAGATTTTGCGTCCAGGTTCCCCCAACCAGGCTCCAAAGGGAACGCCCTTTTGATGAACTGGTCAGGGAAATTTGCTTACGTTTTTCCCCCCACTCCCTTAATGAGCAAGGTAGTGAACCAGTTTCACAGGTTACAAATGACGCTCATCCTAGTTGCTCCCATGTGGGCAAGACAGCCATGGTATCCAAATCTGCACAAATTGGCGATGTGCGATTCCCATCAAACTCCTTTGTCAGATGAAATTATTGATCCAACACGGGGGAACAGTATACCCTCAACCACACTCAATGAACCTGGCAGCTTGGCTCTTGAGGTCATAGAGTTTGGATACCTTAATCTGCCACAACGGTGTATGGATATCTTCAAGGAGGCTCGTAAACCAAACACCCACACACGTTTATTTCGACAATTGGAGAAGATTGTAAGCTGGTGCCAGTCTTAACAAATAAACCTTGTAGAATCTATTCTAACTTTATTCTCCACTTGTTAGACACAGGGTTAGTATTCAATTCCATAAAGAACCACCTGCCGGCTTTATCTGCATACACCACCTCTGAGTATTGTATCATGGTGGAATATTCCAGTCATTAAGGCATTCATGGAAGGGGTAAAAAGACTCCACCCTCCAATTTCTAACCCACCACCAGGCTGGGTTCTCAATGTTATAGTCACTAAGGTGCATAGGCTCGCATGGGGGCCCCTTGACAAGTCCAGTCCTAAACACCTGACATACAAGACTGCCTTCTTAGTGGCGATTAGTTCCATAAGGACAGTCAGTTAATTGCAAGCATTGTCATTGCAGGACCCTTTCTTTACCATTTATGAAGACAAATTGGTTTTATGTACTCATCCGAGGTTCTCTCCTAAATTAATTTCTAAATTCCACGTGAACCAATCCATTGAGCTATCGGGATTCTTTCAGAATTCAACTAGCTCTGCTGAGGTAAAACTCCACACATTGGATGTGAGGGCGGTCCTTTACTACGTAAACAAGACCAGACCGCAAAGCCGACCAGCTGTTCGTCTCTGTAGCACCAGGCAGAGAAGGGATCACATTTCCAAAAATACCATCATCAGATGAATAGTCAGATGCATGCAACTGTGCTATTCATTATCAAATAAAACACTGCCTTTCACACCAAAAGCTCACTTCACTAGAAGCACAGGAGCTACCCTGGCCTTTATCGCAAATGTCCCCTTAGACAGCATTTGCAAAGCAGCTACATGGAGCTCAGTACACACTTTCACTCAGCACTACTGCATTGACACCCATTCCAAAGCAGATACACAGGTGGAACAAGTGGTTCTAAAACATCTGTTTGCTGCCGCTCCTTCTCACAACCCACCACCTTCTAACACTGCCTGCTAATCTATGCATAGCATGTGATATAGGCAGATTCCACAAGCCTCAGAAGGGATACATTACTCACCGTAATTGTATTTCTGCTGCTTGTATCTGCTTAGATTCACGTGCTATGTAGCGAGAGGGACGGATACGCTTGCCCAGCGTGTACAGCCTTTTACATTCTTTGTTCGCAGACACCTCGGAGGTGGAGAGTGGAACATCAGCTCGCTTCTTGGTGGTAGTAACCACTAGAGAATCCGGCTTTACATGTTCTCAGATATAAAGAGGATCAGATGGCGATGGCTTAAAGATTTTCTCCACCCTTGGGTTGACTGCCCTAGTGAGTGAGGGGGTCAAAAGGGATGGATAGACCTTTTTTTTTTTTTTTGATGGATTCAAGTAGGGGAATGGCCTCACTAATGAGCTTTTTCTCATTGAGGATGTCTTCGAATGACTGCTCTCGACTGCTGTGGTGTCATTTGGATATATATATAAAGCCAAGATACAGGTCATCTGGGTCTTTTAGGTAGGTGTCGTCAGCATCTTGGTTGGGATAATCCTGATCGACGACCCAAATGTCCTGATCTGCTTGATCTGACTGCAGGTCACACTGCTGAGAACCTTGAGAAGCCTCCCGTGGCGTGATAGCAGGATAGGCTTGGGCAACTGAGGAGTTGGGGCTCTGGAGGTCCATTGGACTTGGGGGTGGCTCCTCGGATTTTGTGATGAAGGTAACTTGCTCATCAAGTCGACAAAAAGATTTTGCCCATGCTTTCCTCAATTTCTGCCTGAGTCCATGCCACAGTAATTGGAGTTTCTGCGTGGGGGGTTGTGGGACTTTGCTACCTGAGGGCTTGTCCTAGAGGTCTCTAATGGGCCAACTATAGGGATGTTGGCCCTAGGGGTATCCTTGAGGCTCTCACTTGGACGTTTTTTGTGAAGGGTAGATGACTCGGAAGAAGATCCTTCCTTATAGCTTTCAGAGGCACCAAGGGTCTGTTTACTATGAGCATGAGGTGCACTGAGATGTTTTCTAATGGAGAATGCGATTTATGTCTCTTAAATCGCTGTTTTGGTGCCTCCGCCTCATCCAACAAACAGTGTTTAAGCACCCCCATTGCCGGGGTACCTGCATGAACTCCTTGTGGTGGGCACGTAAGCGGAAACACAGCGGGTTTAGTCAGCGGTGGATTGGTCGGTCGAGAGACTCCTACCTTCGGCGTGCAGCCTTACGTCGGCGGTTCCATCGATGCCCGGCTTTTGGGGGGTGGGGAGGGTGGTGTGCGTGTGTACGCCGTCATCACCAGAGGCCTTCCTCATAGCAGCGTGCCTGGAGACAGGCATGCAGGAAATGAAGTGTTCCTCAGTTATGTCTTCGAGCTACGAATCGGATTCTCTTCTGCCTCGGCCTTCGCAATAATACAACTATCCACAATGGCGGTAAAAAAATAATCTGATGGACCTTGACACGCAAGGGATCATGGGCACAGGGTGCATCACACTAGGGATAGTATTAGACACGTCCTGTCGACTTCACTTTTAGAACTCCGAAAAACTTCATGTGCAATGCTCGACAGCTTACACTAGTTGTCGGCCTATGCAGAGCATGTGATTCTAAAAACATCCACAAGCCTCAGAATGTTCACTGAAACTTTGTTAAAGGGACGTTCTGGGGTCCATTTAAAACACCGGGTCAAATTTCACGCAAACCTTTTTTACAAAAGGGATTGTTAAATACGTGCCAAAATGATCATGCACAAGGCTTCAGCAGATCGAACCAACCTAGCACGGGAACATCTGGTGCCGCCTTCTACAGACCCCAGGGTCAATCGTCCTACCAATACCAGGAGCTAGGGTTTCGCCGTGGAAACAGGCAAGGCATGGTTGCAGACTCTATAGGCACAGCAACCCCTGCTGCCAAATAACAGGCCGATCCACATTCCCTCCCATGCGTTTCCAGGAGGGGGTTGCATAACACTCTTTGATCAGCAGTAGAAGGGATTAACTACAGACTGCTGGGTACTCTACATAGTGGCCAAGGGATACTCTGTGGAGTTTCTAGAAACACATGCACACATTCCAAGGATGATGCACCGGTTGGACGAGTAGTGTTCAAACATGTTTTTGCAGTGCTACCTTCAAACAACCCACCTCCTTCTGCAAGTACTGCCCACCAATCTATGCAAAGCATGTGATTCTAAGCAGATCCACAAGCCTCAGAAGGGACACCTTACTCACCATAATTGTGTTTTCGATGCTTGTATCTGCTTAGATTCACATGCTCCCACCCTTCCTCCCCTCTTTCAGTAGAAGGTCCTTGGGGTCGGGAGGGGGGGGGTCATAGATCGTTCACACCTCATGGGCTCTACAAATAATCTGTGACCTAGATGCGTGAGGGAATATGGGTACAAGGTACGTCATACTAGGGATAGTTGACGTCCCTTTTCGAACTTCGAAAAACTTCATGCACAATACTCCAAAGCTTCCACTAGATGTCGGCCTATGCAAAGCATGTGAATCTAAGCAGATACAAGCATCAGATATGTCAAATTTGTGGATCTGTGTCTATTTGAAATGTTCAGCGTACTCCGCAACATGCTGCAAACTTGAAATGTGGCATGTGGGTAGGTTCCATGGTATGGACAAGGTAACCAGTATAAAATCTACCCTTTTCTGATTCCTTTAAGCTGTCTGCAATACTTAACCCTGTCATATGGCTCTTCGTGCTGTAGTTATACGTTAAATGTTCCTAAAGTTCAACGGTCATTGTTCCTAAACTTTCCACGCTATTGGCTTTCTAGCTGACATTAGCAGCACTCACTTTTGAAGTCATGCAATTGACACGATACAGTGCTTTTGTAGTAATACGGGGGCAGGAACTAGTGCATGTCTCTTTATTCTCACTCATAGTCGAACTCAGTTTTCCTTTTCACAAAGTTTCTAGCAGTGGTAGCGGCTCCACTGCGCTGCCAATACATCCCAGCTTACCCATATCTAGGCGATTGGCTGAAAGCGCAGTGTTGTGCAAAGAAAACACTCAAAATTCTCAATCTTTTTCATTGCAGGTTTTTTCAATCAACGAGAAACATCAATTCGAGTGGATTGTGTCCTCCGACGTATTCCATATCTATGACAGTAATCACCACAGCTGTGCTGCTTCGGAAACCATATCTATGACAGTAATCGCCACAGCTGTGCTGCTTCGGAAAATTTTCTGCGTCCTGCGTCGATGACATCGATAAGCTGTCCTCAAGGGCATCCGTCGAGCCGACGTCCCCGGATGTTATAAGTAGGACGCACGATGCCCGTAGCCTCATTTCTGCTTTTTCCGCGAACGTGTTCGCTTCGGAGATCTCGGCGTGCCTCGGTTCTACTGAATCCTGTTCTTTCGGTTCTTCGAACCTGTTCGTTTGTGTATTATAATGTATTCGGCTTCTTCCACTCCGCGGTCGGGTTTTAAGAAGTGTCAGGTGTGTGGGTCCAAGATGTCTTGGTGGTGAGGTCGTCGAGGGACTCTCTCTCTCTCTCTCTCGAGGCTCTGCCTCCGAGGAAGTAGTCTACGCCATCGGTGCCCAGGCTGTCGAAGGACACGCTCGGGGCTCCGCCCTCGAGGCCTGGGTCTACGCCGTTGAAGTTGTCGGCGCCTCGCTCGATGTCGACACCCTTGACGCCTTTCGAGGCTGCTTTGTCAGAGGTACCCTGTGGCACGGTGGAACCCCCCCAGAAAGGCTCTGGCCAAGGCTAAGAATGTCTTGGTCCCTTTTTCTGTGCCCTCTTTCCGCCCTCTGGATTTTATTTCTGAGGGGGATGAGGGATCTGAGAAAGGTTTGGTGCCTGGGGAGGTGTCTGACGTGATTTTGTCTGGTCACAGCCAGATTGCAGTGACTGACGCAGGTCTTCATGACGCCAGTGGTCTGTACACCTCTCCGGAGGTGGAGTTGTGTCGGCCTGAGCCTGGCACCCATGCCGAGTCCTCGTACCGGCGCCTTATGTCGAGGGTCACAGACTTCTTGGGGTGGATTGCGCCACCTGTGGATTTTCTGCAGGATGACCTGATGGACATGCTCGACAAAGGTCCTCCAACTGACCCGGTACTGCCATTCCATATGGCTTTGCAAAGAAGGGTGGCTGCGGCTTGGACTGCTACGGAGAGTCTACCGGCAGTGAGCAAGTCTTTGCTGCGAAAATACCGTCCAGCCAGTAGTGACCTCAGCTACTTGACCGCGCACCCCACTCCGGAGAGTTTGGTGGTGCAGGCGGCCACGGCCCCAGCAAAGCAGGCGTCGTACCCTACCATCCCTCCTGATAGGGACGACAAGCGTTTTGATGGCTGGGCGAAGAAAGTGTTTTCTTCAGGGGGTATGACTTTACAGGCAGCCAACTCAGTGTGTGCCTTGTCACGTTTCATGCACACTCTGTGGAACTGTATTTCCTTGGCGGCTATGCATATTCCCGAAGGGGAAGAAAGGGATGGTTTTCTTGCTATTGTATCGGAAGGCAAGGATGCCATGTGTGAGTCCGTTCAGTCGGGTTTGGTCCATGGCGGCGAGCACCGTAATACGCAGGTTTGCATGGTTGTGGAAGTCTGGGTTTGCTCCCGATGTGCAGGCCCAGCTCCTCAACATGCCCTTTGATGGTGAACATCTTTTTTGGCAGCAAGGCTGATGAGAGCCTTGAGAGGTTGCAGACCTCCAAAGCTGCAGCGAAGTCGTTGAGCGCTGCAGTTCGCCAACCTCTGCCTTTTCGTCCTGGGGGACAGCAATGGAGGGGAATTTCCTTTTCGATATTACTCCTTTAGTAAATCGAGAGGAGCTGCAAGTCAAAGGGGCCACCGTAGGAGTGTCAGAGGTGGAAAACGAGGTACTCTTGCCAAGGCCACTCGGGCAAATGCCTCTTTGCCCTCGGGCACTGCCGCAGCTGCTTCAGCTCAGTCATGAGGCCATATCCCATGGTTCGCCGGTTGTGGGAAGGCTGGTGCAGCATCTTGTAGCGTTGCGTGCCACTACTTCAGATGTGTGGGTTCTGGAGATCATAGCCCACAGCTACTGTCTTCCTTTCCGGCAGAGGCCTCACGACAATCCACCAGGGAATCTCTTTGAAGAGTCCGGATCCGCTCCTTGCGCAGGAAATTCAAGCTCTGCTGGAGAAAGGCGCCATAGAACTGGTGCCTGTAGCGGAGAGGAACAAGGGATGGTATTCCCCTTATTTTTTTATTTCGAAGAAAGACTGGGGGATTGAGACCCATCATCGACTTGCGCGGTTTGAACAAGCTCCTCAAGCAAGACAAGTTCAAGATGGTTACTCTTTCTCAAGTCCTCCAGGTCCTTCAACTTTAGGACTGGTTGGTGTCTCTCGACCTCAAGGACGGTTATTTTAATGTGCCGATCCATCCAAAGCACAAGAAGTACCTGAGGTTTGCGGTTCGCGACTCGCACTTTAAGTTTTGGGTCCTGCCGTTCGGATTGACCTCTGCCCAAAGGGTATTCACCAAGCTCATGGTGGTGGTGGCAGCGTATCTCAGGAAAGGGGGGGATTCACGCCTACCCCTACCTGGACGATTGGTTGGTCAGGGCGCGTTCTCCCGAGCAAGTCCTCGATCGTCTGTCCGTCACCTGCCACTCCCTTCAAAGGCTGGGCTTCTCCCTCAACTTAAAGAAGTCCCATTTGACGCCAACCCAGCGGCTCCTGTATATCAGAGCAGTGCTCGGCACGTCCCTGGGGCAGTGTTTTCCTCCCCAGGTGAGGGCTCATCACATTCACTAGATGGTGCACAAGTTTAAAAACGCCAGTCTCTCCCGACGTTCGAGTTAGCTCGGCCTCATGGCATCCTGCATTCTTCTGGTGCCGAAGGTCAGGTTGCGGATGACATCTCTGCAGTGAGCCCCCAAGATGCAGTGGTCGCAGTCCTCTGGCAGGATGTTGGACCCCGTTCAGGTGCCACCCTCGGTCGCCCAGGACCTTCTGTGGTGGGCCGTCGAAGGCAATCTGATGAAGGGGGCTCCGTTTTGGCTACCCTGGCCGGAGGTGACGATCGTGACGGACGCATCCCTCACGGGATGGGGAGCTCATGCCAACGAGTTGACAGTCAGCGGTCGTTGGTCTCTGTCAGAGTCCAGACTCCATATCAATCTGTTGGAGCTGCGGGCCGTCAAGCTTGCCCTGAAGGCTTTTCTGCCAACTGTGCGAGGAAGGAATGTCCTGATTCTCAAGGACAACACAGTGGCCATCCACTACCTTAACAAAAAGAGGGGGGACAGGGTCACTTCCTCTGTGCAGGGAGGCGATGCAGCTCTGGTTCTGGGCCATCCAGCAGGAAGTTTCGATCTTGGCAGTTCGCCTGGCCGGAGACGAAAACGAGACGGCGGCAGGCAGAGCGCGATCTCTCACGAGTGGGAGCTGGCTCAGGAGATTCTCCTGGAGATCTTCGCCCTTTGGGGGACCCCTCAGGTGGATCTCTTCGGCCTCCAGTGTCAACCGGAAGTGCGAAAGGTTCTGCTCGTGGGAATTTCCTCCCAAGAGGAGCCTTAGGAGACGCGTTTGTGGTAGAGTGGTCCTTCCCACTGCTGTATGCGTTTCCTCCAGTCCCCGTCATCCCACAAGTGCTACGGAGGTTCGGTTCCCGGATGATCCTCATTGCTCCGGTTTGGACTCGGAGGACGTGGTACCCGGACCATCTCGACTTGTCCATCTGCCCTCCACGTCGTCTTCCCTACCGAAACGACCTGGTCTCACGGGAGGGGGGGGGGGGGGTCAGGTTCTCCATCCAGAGGTCAGATCCCTCAACCTTCACGCTTGGCTTCTGAAAGGTTGAGGTATAAGCATTGGGACCTCCCTGAAGATGTGATGGAGGTGTTTCTTACGGCCAGACAGCCGGCAAAAAAGTCCCTGTACCGTTGCCGTTGGAGAAAGTTCTGCAACTGGTGCAGGGTTACGAATGTGTATCCTGTTTCATGCGACATTCCTGTAGTTCTGTCTTTTTTGCTTTTGTTGGCCCACAGGGGCCTGCAAGTGGGTACTGTTAAAGGTTACCTGGTTGCGCTTTTTATATTAAAGCGCTCGTCAGAGGAGTGTTCTTATTCTAAAATTCCTTTAATTTCTCAGTTTCTCAAAGGACTCACTAATGTGCTTCCGCCGGCACCTTTCCAGGTGCCTGGTTGAGATTTGAACCTTGTTCTGAAATTCTTTATGGGTGCTCCATTTGAGCCTTTACCTTCTTGTCCTTTGAGGCTGTTAACCCTTAAGACTGTTTTTTGGTTGCGGTCACTTCCGCTCGCAGTGTGAGTGAGTTGCAGGCACTTTCAGTTAAGCCATCCTTCACTGTGTTTTATAAGGACAGGGTTGTCCTTAGAGTTCGTCCTTCCGTTCTTCCGAAGGTGGTGTTGGAATTTTTTATTTGAGCCAGCATTTTATCTTCCTCCACATCCTGGTAAGGAAGAGGAGAGGCTCCATAGGTTGGATCCTAGGATAGCTTTAAGTTTCTACATTTCTTGCATGTCCCGGGCCAGAGTGGACGATCAGCTCTTTATTGGTTACACTGGAAGGCTTTTGGGACAAGCTGTGACTAAGCAGACTTTGTCTAGATGGATTATCTCGGCAATTTTTGAATGTTACTACTTGGCTGGTAAGAACCCTCGGGTAGGGTTACGGGCCCATTCTACTGGGGGTATGGCTGCCTCTACTGCCTTGCAGAGGGGTGTTCCTATTCGTAACATCTGTGATGCAGCCACTAGGGCTTCGGTCCATACTTTTGTACGTCACTACTCCCTCGATTCTATCCATGGGCAGGATCTGGCCTTTGTCAAGGCGGTCCTTTACTCTGCAATTTGATTGGGAATTCTAAATTTCTATATTCTAAAATTTCCCTCCTCCATACGTTGGTACTGCTTTGGGAGTCTCATAGATATGTAAAACGTCGGAGGACCCAATCCCCTCGAAGAACAAGTTACTCTCTTACCTGGTAACGTTCTTTCGATGTGATGGTCCGACGACGTATACCATATCGCTCCCTCCCTACCATACCCCGCTACAGAATTTCTTAAGAAAATGCAGCTTATGTTTCCGCAAGGCTTTCTGCGGTCCTACTGGCAGTGGTTTGGTGCCACACGTTCTGGGGAAAAAACTACAACGGAGGCTACGGGCGTCCTGTGTCCTACTTATAACATCCGGTGATGTCGGCTCGACGGAGGCCCTCGAGGACAGCGTATCGACGTCATCGACGCTGGATGCAGTCGCTGCAAATTTTCCGAAGCAGCACAGCTGTGGTGATTACTGTCATAGATATGGAATACGTCGTCGGACCATCCCATCGAAAGAACGTTACCAGGTAAGAGAGTAACTTGTTCTTCTCATATTAAGCCTGAATAAGTTCCTGGGAGCAGTCCTGGATACAAACAAGGAAATAACCTCTCACTGAGGAGGGCTTGCAAATAGTGCTATCAAAACTCCCTTGTTATCAAGCCAGTTCCTCGACAGTTGCACAAAAGGTCATGAGACTTTGGGAATTATGGCATAATGCGTCTTCATTATCCCCTTTACAAGCCTCAGCATGTACTCAATAAGGCAGTGGTTTGCAAGCCAGTGTGCACGGGTATAAGGGGAATAGCAAAAGGTAGTGTTTCAAAAGATACTGAACACGCCTCCATGGTGGAAGAAAATAAACATGTTGAATGGGAAACCTTTTGTCAGGCAGTCAGTTCCAAGTGACGAAGCCACCAAAGCATTGTAAGCTGGTTTGGGTGCACATTGCAAAGCGCTCAAGTCACAGGGTAAATGGACAGCTCAGCAAACCTCACAGCACATACAAATATTCAAACTGCTATCAAAATGGCCTTATGCATGTTTTAAATGCATCTTCCAAACAGGCTTTCTTAACAATACAGACAACACTCCGTTGATATGTTTTATAAACTTGGCAGAACACACTAGAGTGTTCTCCTTTCTCGTTCAACAAATTTGGGATTGGTGTATACATGAACAGATCTTAAGGCACTGCACATGCCAGGAGTGTACAATTGTCCTGCTGAAAGACTAAGCAGGGTGCAGGTCAAACAACATGAATGGAAACTCTGCACAAACCTACTCGCAATTATTTCCACTCACTGGGACATTCATGAGTAGACCTGTTTGCAACAAAGGAGAACTAAAGAAATGCCCAGCCTTTTCTAAAAAGTACCTACAACAGTGCTCCCTAGGCAACGCACTATGATTTAACTGGTCAGGGATATTTGCGTTCTCTCCTCCCTCTCCCACCAACACCTTTAATTCAGTGGGTAATTCACAAGGTACTGCATGAGGGCTTTACCCTAATTTTCACTGTCCCAACATTGGGAAAGGTTGCCGTAGTATCCACACCTCCCATTCATGTTGGTATGCACTGCTATGTCAAGCCGAAGCTGTTTGTCATTTGGTGCACAAAGAAACTCATACATTCCATTGACTGTTCTTCTGCATATGTTGGCTCCTACCAGCTTTACTGCCTTGATTCAGGCTTAGTTTACATCTTGCTTACTGGCCATCTAGCTGCTTTGGCATTATACACTACATCACATCAAAAGGTGCTGTGGTTTAATGTGCCAATTGGCAAGGCTTTTATGGATGCAGTAAAGCTAGTACACCCACTAGTTGCTCTCCACCTTACCTCCGACCACCACCCCAGCTGTCACCTAAAAATAGTCCTTTACAAAGTAATGGACTCTCCTTTTGCGCCAATTCATAAGGCTTCTCTGAAGGCACACACTTACTCTGTGGCTTTCCTTATTGCCATAATCTCTTTCCAAAGGGTAAATAAGCTACATGCTCTATCAGGGATTTAAATATTTATTAAAATCCAGAAGCATAAGGTGGCTTTTGGAACACATCCACCTTTTACTCCGAAACAAATTTCAATATTTCATGTCAACCTGTATGTAGAACTGACCCATCTTCTTCTCAAATCTACTGTGTATGGGGTAGAAGACTTGATGCTTGTAGAGCAGTAGTGTTCTAATTAAGTAAAACCAACACACTGCGTAAAACAAGCCAGCGATTTGTCTCTTTTGCACCACGAAGTGAAGGTGACCCCATCACTAAATCCACCAGTGCTATGTGGCTTGTTCACTGTTTATAACTTTGCTACTCCGCTCACAAACATCTATCCCCCCTCAATCTCAAAGCACACTCCGCGCCTAGTACTGGGGCAGCACTAGCCTTAGTTGCAAACATTCTTGAGAGATTCTCTATTTCAAAGAGTTCAGTCCATACTGAACGCACACTATTCTGTGGATAAGCTAGAAGTGCACATTCGTAGGTGGGGTATGCATTCCTTAAACATCTGTTTTTATTGTTCCTTCAGCTTACCTTCCAACTTCACCGGGTACTGCTAGCTTGTCTATGCAAAACATGTGAATCTAGGCAGTCCAAAGCCTCAGAAGACGAGCATTACTTACCACATAACATTCTTTCGGTGGCTTTTGTCTGCCTAGCTCACTTGTGCTCACCAATGCCCTCTTCCCTAACCCCCTCCACCCCCCCTTATCAAAGTTGAAAAACAGATCTCCAGGTAGACAGTGTACTTCATGCCAGGAAAATAATCTTGACAGCAAAGCATGTAACCATAAGCAGATAATAGCCACGGAAAGACTAGTACTGGTAAAGTATTGCTCGCCATATAATTGGGGGTACACATTTAAAGCTACTAGCCAACTATAAAGTAGTTTGCCACCTCCCTTCTTCACATACACAGTCCAGCATTTTCTATTGCCCACAAGTCTGTCACTTGCCAATAACTAGTGGAAAGTACATGTTTTGAAGCCTCCAAATGTTTTACATACCCATGCACAAACACTATCTGAGGTCATTATTATGTTACGTGAAACACAGGGGAGTTTGAGTTTAAATTTTCAGGAGTTCTCTGGTTGGTAGTAAATAAAGTAATGAGATGTATTCCTTCCATTTTCAACTAATCTCAGTACAGTTGAATTTCATGGCTTCAAACGTGCTTGCGGTTTTGCAAAATTAAATCTAATGTAGGCTTGGTTGTCTTTGATAATTCATCCTTGCATTGTCCGATTACTGGTCTTGTTTTTGCTGTGATGATTTGATCCATGTTCGTTACTTGGTGCCTTTATTTGCTTTCAGTTGGCAAACTGGTGAATCTAATTGGTTGGCTGTTTTAGAATGATCTCTTACAGCAAATGAAGAAAGGTGATATGGGCGAAGATCTCTCCAAGGCTAGAACGTTTCCTCCTTACTCTTACGTCCCGTCCACTTTCCTCCATACTGTATGGGCGTCCTTCCAACCAGAAAAAACCTTCTTCCGCTTTAAATTTAGAGGCGCGTGGGGGTGCGGCCCAGTGAGCATGCACTGCCTGAATCCGCCCTCTGGCGCCACACCTCACTCCCCTTTTCCGTGTCGACGGGAACAGGCCGAATTCACCAGCGCTTCTGGGTTTGGCTTCGATCATGTAATTCCATGCGCAGATACTTCTCTTGTCTTCTTTTTTTGTCTTTTTTTCATTCAGGTACTTGGTCCTCCGCGTCACGCTCCTCCCCGGCGCATGCCAACTTCCACAGGGTTCAGCAGGTGTCCAGCCTGCAATGGGCTATTCCCAGTTTATGAACCCCACGCCCTCTGCCTACGTTGCCTTGGCCCAGACCACGGTTGGCAAGCTTGTTCAGAGTGTGGCTCGCTGTCCTCAAAAGCGCTGAAGAACCGACTAGCCAGGTGGAGGGGAGCTCTTACAGAAGTCGCTTCCAGAGGGCCTCAAGAACTTTGTGAAACATCGAGCCAGGCCCAAGGTAGGGCCGATATTCTCCATCGGATCCTGCAAGGGCGACTCCTTCCCAGAGAGACTCCTGCGCGTGAGGGACCGGTCAGGTCCTTATACCAGCTCTTGCACCGAGGCTGCTGCTGCTACCGGCCTCCGGGCCGAAGGATCCTCCCTGTGACGGTGTTGAGCGACCGGAAAGGTTCTTTTACTGGGTCTTCACCCGAGGGGCTCCACCCTTATACCGGCACCATGGGTGGTGGGCTACGCCCTAATACAGGCAATACGTCTGAGGGGTTGCCTAAACCCAGCTCCTCCGACCCCCGGGTCGAGGGTGTCACACCTACCGGGCCTAGGCCCGAGGAGCAGGGTAGGCTTTGTGATCCACATGCAAGAGTCCTGGAGGAGGCCGGGCCCAGCGGGCCGTGCAACACATCACAGGCATGTGGCGGGCGGCCCGACAAAATGGCTGCCGCGCCAGAAAGAGTCCCTGTCTGACACCATTCCAGGAATTCGGCGAAGAACGAGTGTCAAGGTCGGACTGGCTTCATTTACATGCAGGGCAGCTTTCATTTGCGTCCATATGGACAGGGTATGCAGCGGCCTAAGCAGCCTCCCGCTACCCCGTCAGCACCCCCCCTGCCACCGCTTCAGTCAGCGAGGAGGTTTTCTTCGAGAGGTTCCTCGGCCTCATGAAGTCTCCTCGGATGGGCGTTATCCTCAAAGATGCCATCAGGGAAGTAATTCCCGTCATGCTAGCGGTACCACAGATGCCTCCATCGGGCCCCCAGGCCCCGGTGCAGCCACCTCCCCGGGTCCACAGCCAACTCCGCCACCTCCTCAGCCCCCAGCGCTGGTCCCTGTACCCCAGACTCTGGCGCCAACAACTCCTCCTCCACAGGATCCTCCAGATCCACAGGATACGGAGGAGGATCCAGACACACCATCCTCAGCCAGGTCCTTCCAAGAACGTCTTGCTGGTCTGGTGGAGTACTTGGGCCTCAGGTGATTGAGATCTAGAATCATGACAGACAATGAAATTAATTAAATCCAGAGTAACTGATACTTTGATTTACTGTAGATTGGAACTTTGATATCAAGAACAAAGTAGACCACTCCTGAAGAAGGGGACGAGTATACCCGAAACGCGTAGACCAAGGACAAAGATTGAGCACTTGTAGAGTTATTACCGAATCCAAGATCACACCATATTCAAATCTTGAAATTGTCTGCTCAATTGTGAAAAAACATACACGTTTGGTGAAATATTTGAGGTGAAAACTATTGCAAAATGAATACTTTACGTATCTTGTAAAATAACAGATTGATGAACATTTGATGTAGTAAAAATACTTTATCTATTTTACCAAAAAGTTTTGAGTACAAATGTTTTTTTTATTTTGAAGCAATTAATTTAACCAATTACAAATTGTTTGTTGATACAATACAAATCTGGTGTGCAGGGGATGGGAGAGTTCCATAAGATTGTGAACATCTGTTGTTTTTTGTACCTGGGCCTCCTGCAACCTGAGGTCGAGCAGCCAGCAGAGGGGTTTTGGGTGAAGTCTTCACACGACGCCACTCTACCAAATCGGGGATTCCACTGCAATCCAATGTAGTGTCCCTGGCCAAGAAGAGTTGGCTCAAACCCCACTCAGCCCAGCCAGTCAATCGACGCCATGACGCTAAGTACAGGCAGATGGAGGGGGATACACTCTTGCTTTCAGTCCATCCTCAGCCACACTCCCCGGTGATCGCTGCTGCATCACTCTACTTCAAGCCCAAGTCGTCGTCAGCCTCTTCCTCTGTGGCGCTGCTGGGCTTGGAGGAGAAGATCTTGGAGGAGTATGGCAAGAAACACTATTCCAACGCCTCTTTACATCTACGTCAAGCCGATGCCATGCTGGCAGCCGCCAACCAAAGATTATAGCAGGAAATTGCAGACTTCCTCCCAGCACTCCCCACCCAGAGCCAATCACGCTATAAGGCAGGGTTAGCCGAGGCCAAGCTGGTTGCGCATTACCTCATGGAATCCACAGTGGCCCATGTTGATACCTCAGGCCGTGCCATCTGTGTTGCCACGGACATGAGAAGAACAGCCTGGCTTCAGGCAACAAAATTCAACCCGGATGTCCAGGAACGCATGCTAGATCTACCTTTCAGGGGTGGGAGGGCTTCTTCCACTCCTCTACGGAGGAAGAGCTGGACAAAAAGAAAAACAGCTCACAAACAGCTAAGTCTTTATCCATCCTTACAAAGACCACGCCCAAATCGTACATCCAATCTCAGCAACGCTCAGGAAGGGGTCGTACATATGGAGGATTCTGTGGCTTCCAGGAACACAGATCGAGGGTGCGGACCGCTTGCCATCTCGGAACCGGTGCATGCAACATAAAAGGGGGGTGGGGGAGAGAGTGAGTAAGGGCTTTTTCCAGTCCCCCGCCTCAGCGACAGCATCCGAGGGAAAGAAAGCATGACACGCCCCTTCGGGTCCATGTGTCTCTGATGGGGGGTGGGGGAGCTTGCTTTCCATGCACATTTCTGGTGCCAGAATTTCGTGGACCCCTGGATCCTATTCCTAGAATCCACGGGGTTCCACCTTTCTATCCCCTCCACTCCCACAGGTTGGGACAGCAACTCTTTTGGCGGAGATCTGGTCGCTCGTAGAGAGCCAGGCAGTGTAGGAAGTCCCAGCCTTCCAGCGAGGCTTTGGCTTTTACTCCAGGATTTTCACCATTCAGAACAACAACCAGGCGGGCCTGAGAGTTGTGCTGGACCTTTCCACCCTCAACCTCTCCTTACCCCTGCAAAAATTCAAGATAGTCCCGCCAGCTTTTATAGCGGATACATTGGACAAGGAAGACTGGATGTGCTCCCTTGATTTGAAGGACGCGTGCCTACATGTCCCGATTTGGCAGCCCCATCGTTCTTTCCTACGGTTCAGGATCATGGGCTACCATTTTCAATACAAGGTCCATCCTTTTGGCCTCAACTCGGCCCCCATGGTCTTTACCAGACTCGTGAACTCTATGGCGGCTCTCCTCAGAAGGCAGGGCCTCCTTATCTACCCGTACCTCGACGACTGGCTCTTCAGGGCTACATCTCCGGAAGCAGTTCACCACTCTTCCCATGCCCTTATGAACACACTGCACGATCTGGGCTGTTCGCTCAATCTCAAGAAGTCACAACTGCAGCCTACACAGACTGACATTCTTAGGCCTCATCTCGGACACATGCTCCGAGAAGGTGTTTCCGTCAGAGGACAAGATCTCTGCCATCAAGAGGGCCACCGCCCACTTCCTCAGCAGAGAAGTGACCTTGGCATGGTGGTACCAACATCTCCTGGTTCTTCTGGCAGCGGTCTTAATGGCCGTTCCGCACCTGCGACTGAGGATGAGGAGGATTCGGCTGCACTTGGCGGCCTCATGGAACTAGGAGGGGGGCTCTCAATCCGAGATGAACGTTCCTCCATCTTTCCACCCGGACCGCACTTGGTGGTCCAGAGACTGCAACCTGCGGATGGGCATGCCCTTCTGGCCGCCCACTCAGCAGGCCACCATCACCACGGATTCCTCGCTCAAGGGCTGGGGAGCCACCCTGGACGATTGATCGGCCCACCCCACCGGGACTCGACAGGAGCAGGAATACCACATCAATTGGCTAGAGCTGAACGCCATCAGGCTGGCGCTCGGGGCATTCCTACCACTTTTCAGGGGCAAGGTTGTCCTCATCCAGAAAGACAACTCGACCAGCATGTACTACGTCAACAAGCAGGGAGGCACCGGACCCCCCCCTCCTCTGTGCAGACTGGCGATCAGCATGTGGGAGTGGGCCCTGGAAAATATTTACCTCACGGCAGTCCACCTCCCGGGGGAATCCAAACTGGAAGCGGACAGGCTCAGTGGGCTGGGAGCGGACAATTACGAGCAAAGCTACCAGGGCCCATTACAAAAGCAAATGGACCAAATTCTGCCACTGGGCAGACTCCAAGGGAATCAACCCCCCGCCCCCTCCCCTCTGGCATGCACCTTGGACGACATGCTCTCCTTTTCGGCGCACATCACTTATTCAGGTGTGCAGGTGGACACCTGCTGCACATACCTCGCAACCATTGGGGCTTACAGGAACTCAGAAGAGGGCATTTTCTCCTCCTCCAACCCTGTCGTCAAACATCTGACGGGTCTCGCAAGGCTCAACCCGCCTGTCCAGAGACAACACCCTGTGTGGGACCTTAACAAAGTCTTGGGCCCTCTGGCGCACAAACCGTTTGAGCCAATGGCATTAGTGGACATCAGGCTGGTCACCATCAAGACGGCCTTACTAGTCTGCCTTTCCTTGGCTCGTAGAGTCGGCACACACAGTAATTCTGCCCAAGGTTCTGTCTGCTTTCCACTTGAACGAGGAAATAGTCCTTGCTACGTTTTTCCCCAATCCCAAGGAGGAAGCAGAGAGAGTGCTGCACTGCCTGGATGTCAGTGTGCCCTGAAATTCTACTTGGACAGGACCAATGGCTTCCGCAAATCGAACGCCCTGTTTGTCACTTTCTTAGGCTCAAGACCTGGCTATCAGGCCTCAAAGGCTTCCATATCCCGCTGGACGGTCTCTGCCATCAAAGAAGCGTATGAGGGCCAGCACAAGCCGCTCCTAGCCAACATGTATGCCCACGCAGTCAGGACCAAGGCAACAGCCATCGCATTCCAGCGCCATGTCCCTTTGCAAGTCATATGCAGGACGGCCTCTCACTCAGCTTTCTGCAAGCATTACTGTTTGGAAGCCTGCTCTAGATCTGATGCGGCTTTCGGACAGGCGGTTCTCAGGGTCCTATTTGCTTAAGGAGGGTCTTCTATCCATCGCCTCAGTTGTAATCGCCCATACAGTATGGAGGAAAGGGGACGGTACGTAAGAGTAATTAGAAGTTAATCACCATAGTGACTAAAGTTCTTTTAGTCCATAGTCCTCTTTCCTCCATACATCCCACCAACCTCCCCCCTAATAATACTGGTGTCATTAGGCAATGTTAAATCTATTGTTGATGCGTCAATGGGGACTGAGGTGTGGCGCTTGAGGGTGGAGTCAGGGCAGTGCATGCTCCCTGGGCCGCACTCCCGCGCGCCTCTAAATTTAAAGGGGAAGGTTTTTCCTGGTGAAAAAGGTCCCACCGTCTCCCGTCCCTTGGAAGGGACGCCCATACAGTATGGAGGAAAGGGTACTATGGACTAAGAGTACGTTAGTCACTACTGTGAATAGCTTGTAATATTTCTTGGAAAAAATAATCCACTCATATACTTGCCTTATGCCGATCTTGTATTAATTGACTATACCCTGATCGGATTACAATGTTCAATTAATACTTCACAATCCTATGTGCTTAGTAGTAATCTAAGGATTCAATCACCTTAAATCAAATGTATTGATTTTATGAAAAGTAAATATCTCAGTCTCATGGTTTTGGTTGGCATTTGAATGGCGTTACTCCAAATGATGAAACAACTAATCAATCTTGGTTTTGTAATGAACGGCAATAAAACACCAAATTCTGTATACAAGCCTCTGTGTTCAAAATTGAAGGTTCTAACTTCGCAAGCAAAGAAGATTTATTTGAAAATTTGATAATTTTTGTATAAAAGTTACAAAGCCCATGCCATTCCAATGCTGACTTAGTGCTGAATGTCTCGACCCTACTTTTAACTTTCCCTGTTAAAAATTGGAAGGGTCTTTTTGGAGATCCATTTTAAACCTTCATGCTGGAAGCCCAAATTCAGCTATTCGTTATGCACTGTTCAGCTTCTCTTCAATGTTCTGTAAATTGGAATACATAATCCTTATTAGTGAGCTTATAAATCCTCAAAAAAATCCTTCAGATCTTTGATTTATTCTGAATTTGTGCTCTGGTTTCTGTTTTCTCAAAACTTGCTTTCTGATATTATTCCTATGGATACACTAACTTGAGTACCCGCTTCGCCCGGGATGTCCGTTCTCAGATTTTTTTTTCCACATTGCACCGCAAAAGATGAACAAATATTGTAAGAAAAGACGCACTCGTACCCTATAAAAAAAAAAATAAGAAAACAAAAAAACGCAAGACCAGTTCTGCACAGACAGCGCGGCAATGATCACTTTATACAAATGACCTTTACATGGCAGCGGACCACCACAAACGTAATGCCAAAAAACAAAAGAAATGATCTATGGAACGGCAGCAAGAAATAGTTGGGTTAATACAGCAATGAAATAGTGAATATTCCATACAAAATTCATGACGCCAGATCTCGCCGTTCATGAGGCGTTACGCCCCCAAGATCAGCGCCGCTTGCAAACCCACAAACATGACTTTGTTTTATATACTTGTAGATTGGATTTTGTGTAAGCGCCTGTTTGCCTGCGGGCTTAAGGAAAGACAAATGTTGAAGGAAAAAAGAAGTTATGCCAATTTGATTGTATTTTAAAACTTCAGAGTTTTACACCAATCTTTTTGGCCATATTGGACTGACTGTGAAAAAACAAAATTGTCTTATGTTTAAGACATTTCCATGTGCTATCTGGAGGCAACAATTTGTAATATTCCGTTTTTAATCTCTTTGAAACGTATGAATTGACAAGTTTGTACCAAAATTGACCCCTTCTACCGTTTGCTTGTTTTACATTCTTTAAGACTTTTGCATACTATTAATGATCCTAATGTGTTGACAAACCTTTCTGGGTTAGAATGTTAGAGGGAACCACATTTCATTTATTATAGCTGTAGTTAGATGTTTGCAAAATATTAAATGAAAATGTGTAATACCTTTTCTCTTGTGAATATTTCTTACCTATTTTATAAATGATTTGTTGCATTATATGTGGTAGGCTTGATTTAAACCATGCCACATTAAATAAAGAAAACGAATATGTTTTTGTACCTAGAAAACTGAGCAGGTTAATAAATGATAAGCTTCCTGCAGCTTCCATAGTTGTATCCATGTAATTTAGTATTGATGTTGGATGTGGGTTTTCTGCCTTGTTGTGCATTAGGGCTCATCGAACCCTCTTTCTTCTTGCAGCACCACAGCTTTCGAGTAACTTGCAGCCACCTGTTGTATCTCCTTCCATGAACAAAGCGCTTCCAGCGGTTCCTGCTGTCCCTCCTGCAGCTGTACGCGTTTCCTGCTCTGGCTGCAAGAAGGTTCTTCAGAAGGGGCAGACAGCCTACCAGAGGAAAGGATCCACCCAACTCTTCTGCTCCACATTGTGCCTCACGGGATACACCATTCCACCTGCTAGGCCGCTGACCTTGACCAAGAAAACCTGCGCTAGCTGCTCAAAGTACACACATTAATTTGTGTTTAAATTTCTTTATTGCCAAAGATTCTTTGAATTGCCTTGTTGGAAATCTGTTTAATATGGAGTGTTAATTTCAGACTTATTCCTTCCTTTGTAATTCACCTATTTTCTACCTCATTTACTTTATTTATTTAAATGCACCCGACCCAGGAGTACATTGGCACATGGCTATCGTGGGATGTTTGCATGTAATGCCATATTGTGTACAGATCACCCTGGTTAGCCATTTTATTACGCTGGGGATAAAACTTGCATCTTAATACTCTTACGTCCCGTCCCCTTTCCTCCATACTGTATGGGCGTCCCTTCCAAGGGACAGGAGACAGAACCTTCTTCCCCTTTAAATTTAGAGGCACGTAGGGGTGCGGCCAGGGAGCATGGGCTGCCCTGACTCTGCCCTCCGGCGCCACACCCCAGTCCCCTTTTCTGCGTTGACGGGAACATGCCGAATTCACCAGCGCTCCTGGGTTTGCCTTCGGCCATCTAATTCCATGCGGGAATACTTCTTCTCTTTGTCTTCTTTTTCTCTCATCTATCATTCGGTACTCGGTCCTCAGGCGTCATGCTCCACCCCGGCGAATGTCGACATCCAAAGGGCTCAGCAGGTGTCCATCCTGCAACGGGCTCTTTCCAACTTCAGATCCCCATGCCCTCTGTCTAAGTTGCCTTGGCTCGGACCACGGTTGGCAATCATGTTCGGTGTGTGACTCGCAGTCCTCGAAGGCGCTGAAGAGCCGACTCGGCATGTGGAGGCAGCTCTTCCAGAAGTCACTTCCAGAGGATCTCAAGAACTTCCTGAAGCATCGAACCAGGACCAAGGTAGGGCCGATATTTTCCAGCGCACCCCGCAAGGGAGACTCCTTCCCAGGGACTCTCCTGCGTGGGAGGATCCAGCCAGGTGGTCCTACCGACACATGCCCGAGGCTGCTACAGCTACCGGCCTTCGGGTCGAGGGGTCCTCGATCCTTCCGGATGCAGTATCGAGGGACCGGAAGGTTCTTGTACCGGGTCTACACCCGAGGGACTACTTCCTTTTACTGGCACAATGGCCGGATGGCTACACCCTAACACCGGCAATACGTATGAGGGGCTAAGCCCTAATAACGGCAATACGTCCGAGGGGGCGCCTAAACACAGCTCTAGGAACCCCTGGGTCAAGGTGTCTCACCTACCGGGCCAAGGCCTGAGGAGCAGGGTAGGCCTCGTGATCCACACGCAAGAGTCTTGGATGAGGCCGGACCCAGCGGGCTGAGCAACACGTTGCAGACACGTGGCAGGCAGCTTGACAAAATGGCCGCCACGCCAGACTGGGGCACCCGCCCGTCGCCATTCCATGAATTCGGCGAAGAATGAGTGTAAAGGTGGGACTGGCTTCAACCAGGTACGTGGCCTACCGTCTACCCTTCATTTGCACAGGGCAACTTTCCTTTGCATCCATATGGACAGGGACATGCAGCGGCCCCAGCAGCCACCCTGCTAACCCATCGGTACCCCCCTGCCACCTCTTTGGCCAGTGAGGAGGTGCTCTTCGAGAAGTTTCTTGGCCTCATGAGGTCTCCTCTAATGAGGGTTATCATCAAAGACGCAGTCAGGGAAGTCCTCCCTGCCATGCTAGCGGCACCTCAGACTCCTCCATCGGGCCCCCATGCCCCATTGCAGAAGGTTCCGGACACGCCATCCTCAGACAGGGTCTTCCATGAACATCTTGCTGGCCTGGCAGAGTACCTGGGCCTCCCCCAACCCAAGGTCGAACAGCCGGCAGAAGGGGTTCTGGCTGAAGTCCTCACGAGACGCCCCTCTGCCAACACAGGGATTTCACTGCAAACCGATGTAGTCTCCCTGGCCAAGAAGGGTTGGCTTCAAGCCCCACTCAGGCCAGCCGGTCAACCGACACCTGGACGCCAAGTACAGGCAGATGGTGGGGGATACACTCTTGCTCTCGACCCATCCTCAGCCACACTCCTCGGTGATCACTGCAGCATCACTTTACTCCAAGCCTCAGTCGTCCTCAGCCGCCGCCTCTGCGGTGCTGCTAGGCAAGGAGGAGAAGATCTTGGAGCCGTACAGCAAGAAGATCAACTCCAACGCCTCCTTGCACCTGCGTCAGGCTAACGCTGATGCCATGTTGGCTGCTGCCAACCAATGGTTATGGTGGGAAATTGCGGTCTTCCTCCCGGAACTCCCCACCCAATGCCAACTCTCCTCAGAAGGCAGGGCCTCCACATCTACCCATACCCCGATGACTGTCTCATCAGGGCTACATCTCCGGAAGCGGTTTGCCCTCTCCGCATGCCCTTATGAATACACTGCACGACCTGGGCTTCTCGGTCAACCTCAAGAATTCACAGCTGCACCCTACGCAGACTCTGGCATTCCTGGGACTCATTTGGGACATGTGCTCCGAGAGGGTTTTCCTGTCGGAAGATAAAATCTCGACCATCAAGAGGGCCTACGCCCACTTCCTCAGCTGACAGGGGACCTCGGCATGGTGGTACCAACATCTCCTGGGTCTACTGGCGGTGGTCCTGTTAACAGTGCTGCACTCGAGACTGAGGATGAGAAGGATTCAGCTGCACTTCGCGGCCTCATTGAATCAGGAGCGGGGCTCGCAATCCGAGATGAACCTTCCTCCATCTCTCCACCCGGACTTACCTTGGTGGTCCATTGACTGCAACCTATGGAAGGACAGCCCTTTTGGCCGCCCTCTCTGCAGGCCACCATCACCACAGACTCCTCTCTCGAGGGCTGGGGAGCCACCCTGGACGATCTGACGGTCCACGGCACCTGGAGTCGACAGAATCCGGAATACCACCTCAATTGGTTGGAGCTGAATGCCATCATACAGACAACTCGACCAGCATGTTACTACGTCAACCAACAGGGAGGCACCAGATCCCCTCCTCTGTGCGGGCTGACGATCAGCATGTGGGAATGGGCCCTGGAAAACGACATTTACCTCTTGGCAGTCCAGCTCCCGAAGGAATCCAACCTGGAGGCCGACAAGCTCAGCAGGCTGGGAGCAGACAATTACAAGTGGCAGCTAAACTATCTCGTTATTCAGATCTTCAACAGGTGGGGTCATCCCCAAGTGGAGATCTCTGCCACCTGGCACAATGAGAAGTACCCCCAGTTTGCATCCTAGCAGGGTCAGGGCCCGGCTCTCTGGGCGACGCATTTCACCTCCAGTGGACTGGCATGAAAGCCTATGCCTTTCCGCCTACTCCGCTGCTCCACAGGGTAATTTGCAAGATCAAGGAGTCTCACCGACTTCTCATCATTCCAATAGCTCCATAGTGGCCGGACAGTCCATGGTTTTCGGAACTAATCAGCCTCTCGGAGGTGCCCCCGATACACCTTCCGACGGGCCCAGCACATCATCTGGCACAGCAGTGGGGCAGAATCATCCACCCCGCACCAGAGAAACTAGGCCTCACAGCGTGGTACCTGAGCAGGTAACGCTTCAGCACCTTAGCCTTTCACAGGCCAATCTGGAGATCATACAGGGCGCCAGGAGCAAGGCCACCAGGGCTCAGCAAATGGACCAGATTTTGGCACTGGGCAGACTCCAGGGGAATCAACCCCTTGGCCTGCAATTTGGACAACGTGCTCTTTTTTTCGGCGCACCTCGCTCATTCGGGCTTACAGGTGGACACCTGCTGCATATACCTTGCAGCCATTGGGGTTTACAGGAACTCGGAGGAAGGCATCTTTTCCTCCTCCAACTCTATAGTCCAACATCTGACTGGTCTTGTGAGGCTCTACCCACCCGTCACAAGACAGCACCCTGTTTGAGACCTTAACGTAGTCTTGCGCGCCCTGGCACACAAACCATCTGAGCCAATGGCGTCCATGGATATTAGGCTGGTCACCATCAAGACGGCCTTACTAGTCGGTTTTACCTCGGCTCACAGAGGCAGCGAGATCCAGGCATTGGTCGCCTCTGAACCATATACCACCTTTCACAAGGGCAAGGTAGTCATGCAGACTCAGCCGGCATTTCGGCCATAGGTTCCATCTGCATTTCACTTGAACAAAAAGTCCTTCCTACGTTCTTTTCCGATCCGAAGGATGAGGCACAGAGAGTGCTGCACTGCCTGAATGTCAGGCATGCCCTAAAATTCTTCTTGGACAGGACCAAGGGCCTCCGCAAGTTAGATGCTCTGTCACTTTCGGAGGCTCGAGGCCAGGCTATCGGGCCTCTAAGGCCTCCATATCCCGCTGGATGGTCTCGGCCATCAAGGAAGCGTACGAGTGCCAGCACAAGCCGCTCCCTTCCAACATGCATGCCCACGCAGTCAGGGCCAAGACAACGGCCATCGCATTCCAGCGCCATGTCCCTTGGCAAGTCATAAGCAGGGCAGCCTCTTGGGCCTCTCCTTGGCTTTCTGCAAGCATTACTGTTTGGATGCCGGCTCTAGATCTGCTGCTGCTTTCGGACAGGGGGTTCTCGGGGAATCCATTTGCTTAAGGAGGGTCTCCTCTCCACCCTGGGTCTACAATCTGTTGTAATCGCCCATACAGTATGGAGGAAAGGGGACGGGACGCAAGAGTAATTATAAATTAATCACTGTAGTGACTATTTGTACTCTTAGTCCATAGTCCCCTTTCCTCCATACGTCCCACCAACCTCCCCCCTAATACTGGTGTCATAAGACAATGTTAAATCTATTGTCAATGGGGACTGAGGTGTGGCGACGGAGGGCGGTGTCAGGGCAGTGCATGCTCCCTGGGCCGCGCCCCCATGTGCCTCTAAATTTAAAGGGGGAAGAAGGTTTTTTTCTGGTGAAAAGTTCCATCTCCCGTCCCTTGGAAGGGACGCCCATACAGTATGGAGGAAAGGGGATTATGGACTAAGAGTACATAAATCACTACAGTGAGTAACTTATAATTATTGGACCACTCCAAAGCAGCTTACCTTAAAGATGGACTAAAATTCTCACTATAAAACAAAATCTACTTTTTACCTTTTTACTTTGGAACTGTTTTTGTCCAGAGCTTTCCACTTTTTAATCCCAGGCTTTCAAACACGACACGCATTGTTCTGAAGCTGCAGCAGTTGCAGTGGTGCTTTAGCGTTACATAATGAGTGCCTTACTGGATTACTTGCTTGCGCAATTGGCTGTATAATGCAAGTTTCGTTTTAGAAAAATCTGTCCTTTTGGGCTTATTTAAATGTGCCTGTTTATGCTGTGAACATTTATTTTTCTTTAGGGAAATCTTAAATCCTAAGGATGTCATCACAGCGCAGTTCGACAACACCAGCTCCAGCAAGGATTTCTGCAGCCAGTCTTGCCTCTCTTCGTATGAGTTGAAAAGAAAACCTGTAGTCACAATTCACACTAATAGCATTTCAACCAAGTGCAGCATGTGTCAGAAGAATGCAGTTGTAAGTTGGTGTTCCGTTCTTAATGCAGTTACATTCCACTAGTCTTGCACTTCATTGAGCCTTATATGTCATGCGCTCCACATGGCTAGTGCGTCACCGAAAGCAACCAATAGCTGTGCAACAGCACACCGGCCCTCCATCCCTATGCAGGATAGTTTTTCATCCTGTATTAGGAATGTGCCTTTTAACTGTGGGGAGCGAGGTTAGTGAGGATAAATGTTGGGCATACGAACAATGGCGGATTTAGAAGGTACTCAATCAAGCCCCCTACTCTGGGGGAAGAAGAACATGATCGTTTTTCTTTTTCTTTCAGATTCGGCACGAAGTTAACTACCAGAACGTAGTACATAAACTGTGCAGTGACATCTGTTTCTCAAAGTTTCGATCAGCAAACAACTTGACTATGAACTGTTGTGAAAACTGTGGTGGTTATTGTTACAGCGGGTCTGGGCAATGCCATATGCTTCAGATAGAAGGGCAATCGAAAAAGTTCTGCAGTTCCACCTGTGTCACAGCATACAAGCAGGTACTGAGTATTTGCAGCGCTCGCGACCGTGCCATGAATAAGGCTAAAGCAAGTGGTTATTTTTGGAACAGTCTATTTAATGAAGAATTGTTCTGCATGTGGGTATCTTATAAAATGTATACATTGCAAGTCATTCTTGCTAAGACTAGCACATACCCTTTAGTGTGCTTCAATAGCTGCCTCTTTGGGGTTTAGTGTGTTTACCAGAGGTACCCCGAACTGCTGGTAGAGTGAGCCATATTTTCTAATGTGTTGCACAATAACACAAATTGTTGTCCTAAATAATGTTATCATAGGTATTCAACAGGAGGAGCCTTTGGATTAGTTGTGTGGCGAATCTTTCCATCTATTTCTCCTTTTGCGTTTTACTTGGCGACAAACATTTTTGACTGCCATTTAAAATTACAACGTAGTCCCCAAGTCTGGTGATCGTGCCATGTTGTACTGTATTTTTTTGTAAGCATTCTCAAATGGTTTTTAGTGGCCGGTTGTTTGTCCATATTGTTGCTCATCATGCAGGCTGGGTCTTTTCTAGGTAATATTCTTGCACGAAAAAGAACATATATTTTTTAATTTGTTTATCATTTCTGATCTATTAATTTAACGTAACTTCATATTACATGCCTAGGTTTTGCCAACCAGTTTTCTCCCCGGAGGCTTCAATTTATATTAATTTATTTGCCTGCCTTATTCTGATCATTTTCATCCCTGGTAGTGCCCACTTTTCACATCTTAACGGAAAAAGAAACTATCTGCTTCCTTCAGATCCTTTTCAGAAGTACATTTTCTGAGTTGGTATGTTGGCTTGAGCTCTATATATGGAGCACTGATCACGAATTTGAAGACTGTGTTTAGCATGCTTTCTAGCCCTGCCCTTGCAGGTCAATGCTAAAATATAGCTTTCCCTGCAAAATGGTACACATTGAATGTTTATCTTTTTCCTCAGAAATCTGCAAAGATTACGCCTTGTGCCTTGTGCAAGTCTTTGAGATCCTCTGCTGAGATGATTGAACATACCAACAGCGTTGGGAAAACCGAGCTCTTCTGTTCTGTGAACTGTCTATCAGCCTACAGAGTTCAAATGGTTACCTCTTCAGGTAGTTGTATGCTTTGGATATTTTTAAAAATTGAAATAAACTTGCATTTTCATTTGATCTTTTCGGTATTCCTTCTGCATTCCTTTATTTTTTTTAAGAAGAAACATTTACTGCCTACAGTATATTGGCTGTGCTTGTATTCATGGTTTCTAATCGGTTTCCTGCTGCTAAAAGAGGACTTAAGTGAAAACAGCAAAAAACAAAGTTTGAACCATGTTAATTTCATCAAACTCCCTCAACTGTTCTACACTTTCCCCCAAGACAGTATTTCAATCATCCTTCCTTTTTTTTTTTATCCGCCCAAAACAGCAAGCATGGTAATAAAGTCCTTAATACAAACATGTAATCTGTATTTCAAACCGCTTTTATATTTGTTTTTTACACTTTTGCCCATACACATCCTCATCTCCCCAGCACCAAATTGTCTATTATGCCCTTTTCTATTGTAAAGCTGCAGACATAGTTTGGAATGCTCAGTGGTAAGTGTGCCTCATTTCAGGTGCCCCGTTTCCCCCACTCGCCCACCATGTATGTTGCCTTTTAGGAAAGACTTTCTTTTTGCAACTACAGTTTTCTATGGAACCTTGTTTTTTGTGTGCTGTTTTTATTCTTTCCTAACATTTTGAATGGAAGTGAAGCCTTCAGCTAGGCGTCCCTTCCCTTTTATGGCGAAACTGATCAGTCCTTCAGGCTGTCAGTGCTGGGAAACTATTTCCCTTTTTAATTATTGTACTTGATACCATTTCACACAGCACCTAACCGTGCAATGGGAATACTTTTGTATCACCCTAACTTTTTGCTCATATGATTTTTGGTTAATTTTGTATGTGCCTAAAGACAAGCTGGTGGCAGCATTTATATTTTGAATTGGTTTTGTTTTTAGTGTACCCCTTCGCTTTTACCGTCTATGGCTACTAAACGTGGTTAGTGCCCTAAAATGGCTGTGCTGCAAGATTTTCACTTGTTCTTTAGCCATATTTTAGTTTGCCCTTTTTCCTGCCTCGCCAGGTCAAGAAATCCCTTATAGGGTCATGCACTTGCCCAGGAGAGCTATAGCTTTTGCAGGCTAGTGAGCTTGTGTGTGTGGCCCAGAAAGGGGGCAGGGAACTACATATATTAAAGATATGGGACATTTTCTACGATTATTGAAAGATATCAAATTTGAAGGTCACCATAAAATGCTCTTTACATTGGATATTGTAGTGGCAGGTGTAGCTTGCAGTTGTCAGCCGTGATCATTGGAGAAAGCAAGGTGAATGGCGGAGCTTGGTGGTGTTGGCGGAAGTGAGGGAAAGCTAAAAAGGAAACCTCCCTAAGTGCTAGCGTAGCGGCAGGTATAGGTGGCAGTTGTCAGCAGTTGTTAGCGGTGCTAGGGTCTGGGGGGCACTCTCCCGTTTTGCTTTTGGGGGGTGCTCAGCACCATCACCAGTAGAGGCGGTGACACAGTGGAAGGCATCTACGACCTGAAGAGCCTAAGGGTGGGTCAGCTTGATTGATTTCCGGCTGTCTGGAAACTTAAGAGCCGAAAAGCGAAAGGGAAACCAGACCCGCTCCTGCAAGACACAGTGCTACAAAGCGTGTGGCTACTTAATGTCAGCTGGTCCTGGAGAATGATGCATGGAAATCTGAGTACATGGACCAGACAAACACTTTCGCTTGAGCAGTGGGTCCGTGAGGGAGTGCCATAAGCAACATCATTTTCTTGGCGGTTTGGCATTTAACCGCTAACTGAAAATTACTTACTTACAATATTGGACACATTGAGGCTCACAAGCCAGCAGCAAATTTACTGAAGGCACTGCTAGTATGATGAAAGCGTTCAACAAAACACTTTAAATAAATGCAGTAAGTGAATGACTGAGAAAAAGCACAACAGCTACTTCAGAGCAGCTTTGTCTTAAGTTCATTGAGGCGCACTAGTTCCCTTTGAGTGAAAGTTTGTTCCTGATGTCAGGGATTTTGCTTGTACATTATTCTCATTGTATTCTAAGAATACAATGAAAAACAGGATTGTCTTCTTTCGGACAGTTGGAACATACAGCTGCGACTGTGGGGGTTGACCCTTTGCACAACTACATTGTTTGATGAAATGCTTTGGCAATCCTTCCATTGACTGTGGGGGACTTTCCCTTGGAGCTAGAATTTTTCTTGTACAGTGTAGTAAATACTATATTTAATTTGTTAGATTTATTTACATTTACATTCTGAGCCATTATGGTGCTTTCAGTGGGACGGTTTGTCGTATCATCGAGTAGTTAATTCACAGCTGTGAGAGGGGCTGTGTTCTACCTCTGCTTACAAACTACGTCCCAGTGTCTCTTTAATAAATGTGCCTTCTGTTCTGTGATTGCTTAATATGGCAGGCAAAGTTGTGAACAAAGTGTGACACTACAATTTAGGGAAAAGAAAGCCTTATGGGAAAGTGGCGGCCCGTAGCAGCACAATACAACAGGACCACATTGAAAAAGTAATTAATCCTAAATCGCTGGCGCAGGGCGGTACAGTCTCCATTGACCAGTCTTAAGCCTTCTCAGTAGGAAAATGTACATACTTTTACCTGCCCCAAAAAGAGGGAATTAAGACTTCCAATCTTGCAAAGGAGAATTACCTACTGATGACAAAAAATATCAGTGGCGCCAATTCTGACTTCAGGGAGATTGTCAACAATTCATAGCTAGATCTTTGCTATACAGTGCAAGATTTGGTCGCGGCTAGTATAGCAAATGTATACCTGGGCGGAAGAGTGGAGAAAACATGTCCTGGGTTTGAGGAAATCCAGAGATTGGTGCACCAAGACCCCTCACTCACTAATGGGCTGGATCAACGACTATCAGCCTCCCCTGATCTGTATCCGAACCTCGGTGCAGGGGATGTATCCGGGAAAGACTCGCAGCAAAATAGGTCTACTAGTTGTAGTACTATAGGGATGACAGATACATCGAAGACTACTGGAGTCATTCATTTTGCTGTTAAAATCTTACTCCAACTATGTGGTGTAATACTTGAAGAGTTCCAAAAGCAATGGGTGAGGGTTATTACCTCGCTGAATCGTAGACTGCAAGAAGCAGGCCTTTGGGTTCAGGCATTGTGGTGTTGGCGCCTACGGAGACAGGTGCCCCTTTAAATATGCATAATAGTCAACTTTCTGATAATGCCTCACTGGATTGCCATGTGGTTGAAATAAGAAACCTGGACCTTAATTTTTACTATCTGGAAGGAGCAGCATCCAGCTAAACGAGCAAAGAAAAGGGGTGCCATGGTCCCACGCAAAAGCCCTGCACCCCTAGTCCCTCCTTCTCCCATCTCCCTCTTCTGTGGTATCAGAGCCGTTGAATTCAACAGCTATTGAAGCCCAGGTATCTAAACCTAAGAATGCTCAAATGAAAGCTGCAATGCTTCGAAAGCAATTTCGCAAGTCTGCTGGGACTGTAACCAGTTGGCTGGTAGCAGATGACAGTGGCGATCTCGAAGCCAGAAGCGAAAAAGCAAGGCATACAACCAATGGCTGGTGCAGGCGGCCCCTAACCAGGCAGTCTGTGTTGCTGAAAACCAACATCAAATCAAGGCTTGTCTAAGAATGGGGTCCTGGAAATGGATCCGCTTATTTTTACGATTGGTTGTGGGTCCTTGTCATTCAGAGAAATGGACTAATATATCTGATGTCCTGCACTGTGTAAGTAGGTGCTGGCTCAGAGTTTTGTCGTTGAGTGATTTTTAGCTTTGTGAAACCCGTCAAAACAAATGGGGATCATTTTGCAAGAGTACATTGTTCTGCTCCTGAAATGCCTCTGCTGATTCGTGCCCATCAAGCTGCTATTCCTTATGCCCTATGAGATAGAAAATGTCCGCCAGTTAAGTTTGGCTGAACCTGCCGTTTCTAAGCAGAGGGAAAATGTTAAAGGCTTGATATCAGACACAGCAGGGGTGTTAAAACTGGCTGATTCGCCCCCACCTTCCCCCGAGAATGCATTGGGGTGGGAATGGTTCAAAAGGTTCCTTGTGAAACAATTAGCGGAAATGTAAGGGAACCTCTAAGTTTGCCAGCTGGAACACTAGTGGCCATAAACATTTATTGGCAGATAAGGGGTCCCTTCAGTTTATAACTGAGTCAGATTGTATGTTTCTACAAGAGACATGGCTTACTACTCCGATACAGATGGATGGGTATCTCCTATACCAAGAGATGGCTGAAAAGGGCATTAAAGGCCGTCCACATGGTGGTTTAATCACGGTTATAAAACAAAATTGGTGCACACATAGCTTGAGACTTTGTTCTACAAACGGAAATGTTTTTGCTATTGAGGTCTGCGTTGAGGGTGAAGGTGGGGCCATGGCTTTGCTGTTGATAAACGTTTGCCCCACCTGATGGAATTGGGAATGTATTGATACCATCTGCATAGCCTAGACTTTGCACCTGGACATGAATTCATCCTGTTGGTGGGTGATTTGAATGCTGGTTGCAGGGATCCTGATTAATGTGCCAATTATAGGAATGTAAAAGCTGAGAGTGTCATGGCCAAAACGTTTGGGAACATGAAGGGTGGGAAATGGGTAAACTTCCTTAAGGAATGGGATCTGATCATGTTTAATGGGAGAACAGGTGATTGCCCAGGTCAGAACAGCTGGCGCCTGAGAAAAAAGGCAACTACTTGGACTACTTTTTTGTGAGTAACAGCTGCACAGAGTTTGTGGAGTCTCTCGAGGTGTGACACTGTGATCACTCAATAGTGGTATTAACTGTAACTATGCTGAGAGCTCATACTAGGGACATAGGTGGGGAGGGAGTTGTAGTGAACCACGCAGGGAATGGCCTGCATTGGACACAGAGGAATATTGCCCTGGCGACCAGTAAGGTTAGACTGCTTTCTATGCGTGAACTTGTTGTACTCTTACGTCCCGCCCCCTTTCCTCCATACTGCATGGGCGTACCTTCCAAGGGACGGGAGACAGAACCTTTTTCACTAGAAAATATCTTCTGCCCCTTTAAATTTAGAGGCGCGTGGGGGTGGGGCCCAGGGACCATGCGCTGCCCTGACTCCGCCCAACGGGACGAATTCACCAGCGCTCCTGGGTTTGGCTTCGGCCATGTAATTCCATGCGCAGATTCTTCTTCTTCTTTGTCTTTTTATCATTCAGGTACTCAGTCGCCACACTCCTCCCCGGCGCATGTCGACTTCCACAGGGTTCAGCAGGTGTCCACCCTGCAATGGGCTCTTCCCAACTTCAGAACCCCATGCCCTCTGCCTACGCTGCCTTGGCCCAAACCACGGTTGACAAGCTTGTTCAGCGTGTGGCTCGCTGTCGTCGAAAGCGCTGAAGAACAGACTAGCCAGGTGGAGGGAGCTCTTCCAGAAGTCACCTCTAGAGGACCTAAAGAACGTTGTGAAACTGCGAGCCAGGCCCAAGGAAGCATGTAAAAACAAAAGTTTTCACTACAGCTTCCATAATCCATAGAGACCGCATTAGCAATTTAATTGGATTCACCTGAAAAGAAAGGCAACACAGCCTCCCTGAAGAGTGTTGGGACACGGAAGCGCTAGGAGGAGAACAGCAGTACAAATGCAGCAGAAGGGATCCAAACCTGTGAACATTGTGAATTGGACACTTTTGGGATTTAACCCAGTTATTTTTTTCTTTCTTCAGCTAGTATATTGACCAGGAATTGGAGCGCTCGCCTCACCCTCTTTCTGTTTTTACAGGCCCAAGGAAGGGCCGCTATTTTCCATCGCACCACGCAAAGGAGACTCCTTCTCAAGGGCTCTTGTCCTTGTACCAGCACGTGCACCGAGGCTGCTTCGGCTACCGGCCCTCGAGCCGAGGGATCCTCAGATCCTCCCGGTGGCAGTGTTGAGGGACCGGAATGATCTTGTACTGGATAGTCATCCAAGGGGCTCCGCCCTTGTACTGGCAATATGTCCCAAGAGCTACGCCTTACTACCGGCAATACGTCTGAGGGGGCGACCAATCGCAGCCCTACCGACCCCTGGGTCGAGGGTGTCCCACCTACCGGGACTAGGCCCGAGGAGCAGGGTAGGCCTCGTGATCCACATACAAGAGTACTGGAGGAGGCTGGGCCCAGCGAGCCAAGCAATACGTCGCAGGCGTGTGGCAGGCAGCTTGACAAGATGGCCGCCGCACCAGACGGAGGCACCCGTCCGACGCCATTTCAGGAGTTCCGCGAAGAATGAGTGTGGAGGTGGTACTGGCCTCAACCAGGTACATTGCCAACAGCCTATTCTTCTTCTGCGCCGGGCAGCTTCCCACTCCATTCATACGTGCAGGGTATGCAGCGGCTCCAGCAGCCCCCGGCTACCCAGTCAGTACCCTCTTCCCCCTCGGACTAGTGTAGAGGGGTTCTTCGAGAGGTTCCTCGGGCTCATGAAGTCACCTCGGATGGGGGTTATCCTCAAGGACGCCATCAGGGAAGTCCTCCTGACTATGCTAGGGGCATCACAAGCGCCTCCACCGACGCCCCTGGTTCAGCCGCTGGTCCCTGCTTTCCAGCCAACTCCTCAAGTGGTTCCGTTCCAGCCTCCGCCGCCTCCAGCTGCGGTCCCTGTCCCCCAGCCTCCGGCTCAAACTACTCCTCCATATCTGCAGGATCCTCCTGATCCGCAGGACGCAGATAATGAGGAGGATCCGGACATGCCATCCTCAGCCAGGGCCTTCCACGAACGTCTTGCTGGGCTGGCAGAATACCTGGGCCTACCCAGCCCGAGGTCGAGCAGCCAGCAGAGGGGGTTCTGGCTGAAGTCCTCACTCGACACCCCTCTGGCAAAACAGGGATTCTTCTGCAGACCTATGTAATCTCCCTGGCCAAGAAAGGTTGGCTTAAGCCCCACTCGGCCCAGCTGGTCAATCGACGCCTGGATGCCAATTACAGGCAGATGGAGGGGGATACACTCATGCTCTTGGCCCATCCTCAGCCACACTCCTCGGTTATCACTGCAGCATCACTATACTCCAAGCCTCACTCTTCCTCCGCCTTCTAATCTGCATCTCTACTAAGCAAGGAGGAGAAGATCTTGGAGGCGTACGGAAAGAAAAACTATTCCAACGCGTCCCTGCACCTTTTTCAAGCCAATGCCGATGCCCTGCTCGCTGCTGCCAACCAGAGGTTATGGCGGGAAATTGCTGACTCGCTGTAATGCGGAGCTGGCAGAGGGCAAGCTGGTGGCACATGATCTCATGGAATCCTCCATGGCCCATATCGACACCTCTGGCCCTGCCATTTTGTATCGTCACGGACATGAGAAGGACGGCCTGGCTCCGGGCCACTAAATTCAACCCGGATGTCCAGGAACGCATATTAGATCTACCGTTCGAGGGGGGAGGGCAGGGGGTGGAACCTCTTCCACTCCACCACAAACGAGGAGCTGGACAAAAAGAAAAACGGCTCACAAACGGCCAAGCCTTTATCCATCTTGACAAAGACCACCCCCAAGTCGTACACCCAGTCACAGCAGCACTCCGACAGGGGGTGTACGTATGGAGGGTTCTGAGGCTTCCAGGAACGGAGATCCAGGCAGCCGGACCACTCGCCGTCTCAGAATTGGCACAAGCAACAACAAAATGGGCCGTGTGGGGTTAAGGGCTTTTTCCAGTCCCCCCCCCACCCCTCCGCGACAGCCTCTGAGGGAAAGAAGGCATGACACGCCCCTTTGGATTCACGTGTGTCCAGTGGGGGGTGTAGGCTTGCTCTCCATGCACATTTCTGGCGCCAGAATTTTATGGACCCCTTGATCCTCTCCATAGTATCCACGCGGTACCGCCTACCCATCCCAGCCTCTGCTCCCTCCTCCCCTCCACTCCCTCAAGTTGGGACAGCAACTGTTCTAGCGGAGATCCGGTCGCTCGTAGAGAGCCAGGCCCAGCCTCCCAGCGGGGCTTTGGCTTTTACTCCTGGATTTTCGCCATTCAGAAGAACCACCAGGTGGGCGTGAGAGTTGTGCTGGACCTTTCGAGGGGATTGTGTCCTCCCGACGTATTCCACATCTATGACCGGTAATGACCACAGCTTTGCTGCTTCGGAAAATTCTTCGGCGTCAATGACGTCGATGCGTTGTCCCTCGAAGGCCTCCGTCGAGGGTCGACGTCACCGGATGTTATATATAGGATGCACGGTGCCTGTAGCCTCAGTTCCATTTTTTCTGAAAATGTTTGCTTGGAATCTTGGCGCACTAGATTCTTCTACTTCGAAAGCTATGTCTTCGTCTTCTTATACCCCGAAGTCGGGCTTTAAAAAATGTCCGTCAAGGACCCGCACGACGTCTGCCTCTGGTGCCTCAGCGAAAGCCACACCACCGACGACTGCGATGACTGCCAGTCCCTTACATCGAAGGTCTTGCGGGAATGGAAGAAGAAATTAACGGTAGGTAGGGTGTCTAAGCCCCATAAGTCGAAATCCGCAGGGCTATCGACCGACAACTCGAGGGGTGAATCTCTGCGTCGGCAAAAGTCCAGGGAGTCTCTCTCGTAGTGGTTCCCGCCATTCCTCTGCCTCTTCTAGACATTCTTGGAATCACCAGCGCCTGCCCCGTCCTCGGACTCCGCCAGATAGCGGTTGACTTGGCCCTCCAAGTCTTCCTTGCCGGCTGAATGGGAGGCATTCCGCCAGCAGCTGATGGTGATTTTTGAATCGCAAGGCACTGTTCAGTCCGCGCCTTCGAGAGAAGCCGGCAAGGAATGGGCTAGGGCCACCACTTGCACGCCTTTGGGCTCGGGTGGCAGGTGCGATCATCGGGAGCCGTCGAGGTCCTGATCGGACAAGGCTGATCGCCATAGCCGACGCCATCGAGACTGTCGGAACCTGTGAATCCTTCCAAGAAGGTGTCGACGCCATCGGTGCCGAGGCCGTCTAAGGACACTCTCGGGGCTCTGGCCGCGAAGCAGTTGTCGAAGTCATCGGCGCCTTGGTCGATGCCAAATGCATCGGCGTCCTCGACCCCGTTGGTGGATTTGCCAGAGGTGCCCCGGAGGGCTGTGGAAACTCTGAGGAAGGCTCAGTAAGTCTGTGAGGCTGGTTTTTTAGCCCTGCTTTGTTGGTCCACCCAGAGTGGATTTATTCCAATCTTTGGATTATATTTCGGAGGTGGAAGAAGGGTCTAATGAGGGGATGGTTGTGCCTCCTGATGTCCCTGATGGCCTGTTGTCTGGTCACAGTCAGATGGAAGAACTCTGTTAGTCCTCGCATGATGCCAGTGGGTTTGATACCTCTCCGGAGGGTAGTTTGGCAGGCCTGAGCCTGGTACACATGCCAAATCCTCATATTGGGGTCTCATGTCGAGGGAGACTGAATATTTGGGGTGGTCTGCTCCACCTGTGGATTTTCTTCAGTATGATCTGACGGATATCCTGGACCAAGGTCCACCCACTGACCCGGTGTTGCCATTTCATATGGCTTTGCAAAGAAGGGATGGCAGCGGCTTGGATTGCTCCGGAGAGTCACCCGGCAGTGAATAAGACGCTTCCGAAAAAATACCGTCCAGCCAGTGGTGACCCCTGCTACTTGTCGACGCACCCTACTCCTGAGAGTTTGGTGGTGCAGGCGGATACGGCCCCTGCAAAGAAGGCTGCGTACCCTACCATCCCTCCTGATGGGGACGATGAGCGCTTTGGTGGTTAGGTATTTTCGTCTGGAGGTATGGCTTTTCAGGCAGCCAACCCAGTTTGTGCCTTGGCAAGATTCACTCACACTCTGTGGAATTGTGCATCTTTGGAGGCTGAGCATATTCCCGAAGGGGAGGAACGGGATGGTTTTCTAGCCCTCGTGCAGGACGGCAAGGATGCCATGTGTGAAGCCGTTTAGTGGGGTTTGGACACGGCAGACTGTCAGTCGGTCCATGGCTGCGAGCACCGTGATACGCAGATTTGCGTGGTTGCGAAAGTCGGGGTTTGCTCCTGATGTGCAATCCCGGCTTCTCAACATGCCCTTTGATGGTGTCCATCTGTCTGGCAGCAAGGCTGACGAGAGCTTTGAGAGGTTGCAGACCTCCAAAGCAGCAATGAAGTCTTTGGGCGCTGCAGTACGTCAACCTCTGCCTTTTCGTCCGAGAGGACTGCAATGGAGGCGAGGTTCCTTTCTGTACTAATCTTCCTTTGGTAGATCAAGAGGAGCTGCCAGTCAAAGGGGCCACCGTAGGAGTACCAGAGGTGGAAAGCAAGGTACTCGAGGTGCCAAACCTACTTGGCAGTTGCCTCTTTGCCCTCAGGCACTGCCGCAGCCACGTCCGCTCAGTCATGAGGCCATGTCCCATGGTTCTCCGGTTGGGGGCAGACTGTCTCAGCATCTTGGAGAATGGCGTGCCATTACTTCAGATGTGTGGGTTCTGGAGATCATCACCCACGGCTACTGTCTCCCCTTTCAGCAGAGGCCTCACGACAATCCACCGGGGAAGCTCTCTTCGAAGCGTCCGGATCCGCTCCTTGCGCAGGAAATCCTATCCCTGCTGGAGAAAGGCGGCATAGAACTGGTGCCTGTAGCGGAGAGGAACAAGGGTTGGTATTCCCTTTATTTTTTTATCCCGAAAAAAGACGGGGCTTGCACCCATCATGTAATTGCGTGGGCTGAGCAAGCTCCTCAGGAAGGACAAGATCAAGATGGTAACTCTTTCTCAAGTCCTCCAGGCCCTTCAACTTCATGATTGGTTGGTGTCTCTCGACCTCAAGGATGCTTACTGGTGTGCCGATTCATCCAAAGCACAGGAAGTACCTGAGGTTCCCAGTCCTGCCGTTCGTATTGACCTCCGTCCCGAGGGTCTTCACCAAGCTGATGGTCGTGGTGGCAGCATATATCAGGAAAGGGGTATTCACGCCTACCCCTACCTGGACGATTGGTTGATCAGGGCACGTTCTCCCGAGCAAGCCCTGGATCACTTGTCCGTCAACTGCCACTCCCTTCACAAGCTTGGCTTCTACCTCAATTTAAAGAAGTCCCATTTGACACGTACCCAGCGGCTCCAATACATCGGAGAATTGCTAGACACTTCGCTGGGGTTGTTAGCCTCCCCAGGTGAGGGCTCATCACATTCTGCAGATGGTGGACAGATTTCAACGTGCCCAGAGTCTCCCAGCGTCAGAGTTCTTGAGGTTGCTCAGCCTCATGGCATCCTGCATTTTCCTTGTGCCAGAGGCCAGGCTGCGGATAAGATCTCTGCAGTGGGCTCTCAAGATGTAGTGGTCGCAGTTCTCCGGCAGGATGTCAGATCCCGTTCAGATTCCGTTCAGATTCCACCCTCGGTCGCCCTGTGGTGGGCCGTCAAAGGCAATCTGATGAAGGGAGCTCCATTTTGACAACCACGGCCAGAGGTGACGATCGTGACGGACGCATCCCTCACTGGTTGGGGAGCTCATGCCAACGAGTTGACAGCCAGCGGCCGTTGCTCTCCGTCGGAGTCCAGATTTCACATCAATCTGTTAGAGCTGAGGGCCGTCAGGCTAGCCCTGAAGGCTTTTCTGCCGTCTGTGCGGGGGAAGAATGTCCTGATTATGATGGACAATACAGTGGCAATGCACTACCGCAACAAATTGGGGCTGGGGGGCAGGGTCACTCCCGTTGTGCAGGGAGGCGATGCAGCTATGGTTCTGGGCAATACCGCAGGAAATGTCGATCGCGGCAGTTCATCTGGCCGGAGACGAAAACGCAGCGGCGGACACTCTGAGCAGGCAGAGCACAGTCCCTCACGAGTGGGAGCTGGCTCAGGAAGTTCTTTTGAAGATCTTCGCCCTTTGGGGAACCCCACAAGTGGATCTCTTCACCACCAGTGTCAAACAGAAGTGCAAAAGATTCTGCTTGCAGGAATTTCCTCCAAGATGAGCCTTAGGGGACGCGTTCGTAGTGGAGTGGTCCTTCCCACTGCTCTATGCGGTTCCTCCATTCCCCGTCATTCCGCAGGTGTTGCGTAGGTTACGGAGGTTCGGTTCCCGGATGAACCTCATTGCTCCGGCATGGGCCAGGAGATCATGGTACCTAGACATGTCCATCTGCCCTCCACGCCTTCTTCCCTACCAAGACGATCTGCTCTCACAGTAGGGGTTTCGGGTTCTCCATCCAGAGGTCAAGTCTCTCAGCCTTCATGCTTGGTATCGGAAAGGTTGAGGTATAAGGATTGGGACCACCCCGAAGACGTGATGGAGGTGTTGCTTTCGGCCAGAAGGCCCGCAACAAAATCCCTGTACCGTTTCCGTTGGAGAAAGTCCTGCTACTGGCGCAGGGTACAGATTGTGGATCCTTTCCAATGTTCCATTCCTTTGCTCTTGTCTTTTTTGCTTTCTTTATCCCACAAGGGCCTGCAAATAGTTACCATTAAGGGTTACCTGGTGGCGCTGTCCATATGTAAGCGCTCGTCTGAGGAATGTTCTTATTTTAAGATCCCTTGATTTCTCAGTTTCTAAAAGGGCTAACTAATGTGTTTCCGCCGTCACCTTTCCAGGTGCCTGGATGGGATTTGCATTTGGTTTTAAAGTTCCTAATGGGAGCTGCGTTTGAGCCCTTACATTCTTGTCCGTTGTGACTGTTGTCCTTTAAAACTGTGTTTTAGTTGGTTACTTCCGCACGCAGAGTGAGTTGCAGGCACTTTCTGCCAAACAACCCTTCACTGTGTTCCCTAAGGACAGGGTTGCCCTTAGGGTGCGGCCTTCTTTTCTTCCGAAGGTTGTCGGAATTCCATTTGAGCCAGAAAGTAATTCTTCCGGCGTTTTAGCCTCCTCCACATCCTGGTAAGGAAGCGGAGAGGCTCCATAGGTTGGATCCTAGGAGAGCTTTGAATTTCTAACTCTCACATATGTCCAGGGTCAGAGTGGACGATCAGCTCTTTGTGGGTTATGCTGGAAGGCGTTTAGGTCAGGCTGTTTCCAAGCAGACCTTGTCCAGATGCATCATTTTGACGATCGCCATTTGGCGGGAAAGGATCCTCCAGTAAGCTTACGGGCTCACTCTAGTAGGGGTATGGCTGCCTCCACTGCCCTACAAAAGGGTGTTCCAATTCTTAATATTTGCAAAGCAGCCACATGGGCCTCTGTCCATACCTTTGTGAGACGTTATTCCTTGGACTTTATCCATGGGCCGGATTCGGCCTTTGGTAAGGCAGTCCTCTATTCAGCAATTTGATTGGGCACTCTAAAATTATGAAATTGTAAATTCTTTTCACACCTCCATACGTTGGTACTGCTTTGGGAGTCGGTCATAGATGTGGAATACGTCGGAGGACACAATCCCCTTGAAGAACAAGTTACTTACCCTATCTGGTAACGTTCTTTCGATGGGTTGTTCCTCTGACGTATTCAACATCGAACCCTCCCAGCCTGCCCCTCTACAGAATTTCTTATGCGATTGCAGCTTATTTTTTCGCAAGGCTTTCTGCAGTCATACTGGCAGGAGAGTGGTGCCACTTGTTCTGAGGAAAAAAAACTGAGGCTAGGGGTGCTGTGCGTCCCATATATAACATCCGGTGACGTCGACCCTCGAGGGATAGCATATCGACGTCATTGACGCAGGACGCCTACACCGAAGAATTTTCCGAAACAGATCTGTGGTCATTACCTGTCATAGATGTGGAATACGTCGGAGGAACATCCCATCGAAAGAACTTTATCAGATAGGATAAGTAACTTGTTCTTCCACCCTCAACCTCTCCTTACCCCTACATCCTCTCCTCACCACATCGAAAATCGCCCGTTTTTTTCATTATTGAAAGCCTTCAGCTTGTGCAGCCACAGCAAGCTTATCAGCCCCCTGCACTGCATGGATACCCAAAACTAAGCTCAGAACACCTAGATTTGCTATTGCAAAAACACAAGGTTTTTGCCTTTTAAAAATGGCCGCCGCCTTTTCCTCTCACCTACTCTGCCTTGTTGTGAAGCCCCAGTAGCCTGCTGCCCTGTGATTGGTTGTCCGCCACATCTTAACCAATCGGGGTGCACCGGCAGGCGAAGACGGCCCCCGACGAAGGCAACAGACAAAGGCTACCCCCTGACTGAGCCTGGCCGAGCGCAGCCAGGCGCAGCCAGGCGCAAGGCGCTGTCCCTATGCCCAAAAATGTGTATCTCTCATCTGGCCTCTAGCACCCTTCCTGCTACCCCAACCACCTACAACGTAAGGTAATCTACGCTACTTGCACTACCTTTTGATGTACTTCAGTGTCTTTGAGATACAGCGCTCTGCCTATCATCTAAAGTGACCGCCTCAGCCTGCAAACAACGTGCTCATCTGCAGCACCGCTTCCTAACACGTGCCATATTGTCTGTTTTCCTGCTCCCTGATTGCACTTGCCTCTGACTAACATGTGTGCCTCCTGAATTAATCTGCCTATATCCTGCATTGTCCAAACTTGTTGCTCACACATTATGATCTGCTCCACATGTTTTGTCACACTGGTCTTCTGCCTGATAATGCTTCGACGCACCATGCCTCTTTGATGTCCCATACTCTGGAATGCTTCTCTAGACTGCTCCCTACTTGACCTCGCCTGATGTATACGTAGTGTACTAGCATAACCTATCGATTGCCTCACTACTGTCTGGTACCCCTGCCTTAAACGTGGCATTGCTCTTTGCCCTGACCTATTTAGACCCTTTGCTCGCTAGCTACTGCACCCTGTGACCTATCTGAGATCCTTTTGGTCGCTCGCCATCGTGCCATTTAAAATTGCCCATAGAATGCCTTCCTAGTAACTATATCTAGATGATTTGAAACTGTCTTGATTTTGGTCATAGCAGTGATCCACACTCATAGTATTCTTGATTCTGCTCAACTGTTTTTACTACTGCACTTAGAGTGCGGGAACTGTCAAATTTAGGTGCACTCTGCTGTATGCATCTTAGTCGCTGCTGGGATTGTCAAATCTAGGTGCTCTTGCTATGCACACTTTTAGTTGCTGCTGGGACTGTCAAATTTAGTAATGTTGATTTTGCATTGCCCTAGCTAATATCGACCCTGCCTATTGTTGATTTTGCATTGCCTTAGCTAATATCGACCCTGCCTATTGTTGATTTTGCATTGCCGTAGCTAAATTCAATCCTGCCTAATGTTGATTTTGCATTGCCCTAGCTAAAATCGAACCTGCCTATTGTTGATTTTGCATCGCCCTAGTGGCAATTGCACTTGCCCATAGCTAAGAAGCTTACCCCCTTGGTGTTCATCTACCATGCTCCTTAGGGTGCTCCTCCTTTTACTGTTCCACTCGCCGCCATCTGAAACAACAATCCTCACTCAGCCACGCACGTACCTGACACGGCCAATTCACCCTCAGCCACCTGACACTGTCTCGCCTCAGTCTTGGCCTACAGACCCTGCGTATGGCGACCTCCGCTATGACACCCACCTCAGGCCTCCAACACCTCACTACCGACCACAATCCCTACCTCAATGACCCAGCCCTTTGGTTGGAACACTTTGCTAGCAAACCTACGCCGAACCAACCGTGCCCTTCATCTCTTAGAAATGAAAGATTAGGCACCAGATTCCGCATACGCCCTACCCGCTGCAACCTCTCCAAACACACACAACACACACTCCCGGGCCCACCCTCGGCCCTCAACAACAGCAAACCCCCTCTACAGAAGTGAAACTGCCTGTCATCAAAGGCGCCCTTATCAACGCTAGATCCCTCCCAGCTCACGCTTTAGACATAGCAGACCTTATAACATCGTCAGATCTTGATTTCATTGCCATAGCTGAAACCTGGCTACATGCTGCCTCCGGTCCTTCACTGTCCCTTGCTATACCACCTGGCTTTAGCATATTGAGATGTGACCGTACCTCTGCCTCCCACTCTAGAGGTGGGGGCCTTGCCATCATCCATAAAATCACTTTGGACCTAAGAGTAACGACCAATACCAAACTTGAATCAGCTGAGCTATTGTCAGTCAAACTCACGTTAACACCCAACCAAACAGCCACCCTCCACCTAATTTACCGGCCCCCAGGCCCTGCACCCTCCTTTGTCGGCGACATATCCACCCTCCTCCTTGACAACGCTAAAACCAATTCACAAATCATCATCCTGTGCGACCTCAACTTGGGACTAGGTGACCCTAAAGATTCTATTGCACTTGATCTGGAAAACTCCCTCTCCAACTCTGGCTTCACCTCGCACATCCAAGAGCCTACACATTCTAAAGACAGGACCCTTGACTGGCTAGCCAGCTCTAATTGTAAGATCAATGTCCTGGCCATTACCCCCTGCCTCTGGTCAGACCACCACTTTATCACCTTTAATATTGAAGCCGCCCGCTGCATCCCAACCGCGATAGCGCCGGCTCTCCCGACCAGAAACAAAAAGGATATAACCAAAGAGAAACTCCTCCCTCTACTACTCCCCTCACTTAAAACAGCTACTGATTCCTGTACGACCCGACTGCCTTAGCTGACATCTATAACTGCAGCATGCTGACAGCTATAGATTCTCTGGCCCCCATCAAACTGAGGAAGGCCAAACCATGTGCTCACCTGAACTCTTGGTTCACCCCACAGCTAAGAATACTCCGTAAATCCAAACGCTGCGCCGAAAACCGATGGAAAAGCCACCCTTCTGACGTGCATAAAGACAGCTTCCTCCTGTCCTCGCTCACTTACAAAGTAGCCATTATAGAGGCAATAATCGCATTCTGCATGCTGATTCCAACTCCAAGGAACTATTTAAGATTTTAAAAGAGCTTGAAACCCCCGTTACTCCCCCTGACACCTGCATTAAAGACCGCAAATGGTGTGCCAACATTCAGGCAGCGTTACTGAATAAAATCACCATGCTTCAATCTAAAATCACAGCCAAACATGCTAGCCTGAAACTGGACAATCGCCCTCCCATTCCAGCATGGGCCCTCCCTCCTGACGTCCCCAACTGCAAACGATTTGCCTTCTCACCGCTCACCATTGCGGAGGTAGAAAACATTATCCTGACGATCAAACCGTCCAACTGCCAGGGCGACCCCTGCCCTTCCCCAATTATTAAGGAGTCCGCCCACGACCTGGCCCCATTTATCACATCCTTCATCAACGCATCCTTCAAAACAGGAACTGTCTCCGACAACCTTAAGGATGCTTGGGTGATCCCCTTGCTCAAAAAACCTTCCCTCGACCCTAGCATACCCACCAACTACCGACCCATCACCACTGTCCCGTTCCTGCTAAAAATCCTAGACCGTGCAGCATACCTGCAAATCCAAGAGCACTTGGAAGCCAACAATCTTCTAGGCCTTAGACAATCTGGTTTCCGACCCAAACACGGAACAGAGACAGCTCTACTTGACTTAAAAACCCAAATTGAAGTATTAAAGGACAATGGCAAACTTGCCTTATTACTACTCCTTGACCTCTCTGCGGCCTTTGACTTGGTCAGTCACCAAATCCTATGCAAGCATCTTCACTCGGCCGCCCATTTCTCAGCATCAGCCACGGCCTGGATCAAATCATTCTTGAGTAATAGATCTATGCGGGTCTTCTCTCAATCTGCAGCTGCAGATCCTTCCCCGATTCATTGCGGCGCCCCCCGGGCTCTTGTGTGTCGCCAACGCTCTAACGTCTTTACAAAACCACTTTTTGATGTACTTGACTATCTGGGTGTCTCCTATATGAACTAAGCTGACGACACCCAGATACTCATTTCCATCACTGGTGACTACTTGGCTGACACTAAGGCCTTGAACGAGGTCTACTTGGTTATCCAAGCTTGGATGACACAACACCAGTTATGCCTCAATGATGACAAGACTGAGCTCCTCATCCTGGGCACTACGCAACGCCTTAGTAAACTTGAGCCATCCTACCAATCATTTGTCATCGATGGCAACACCATCCAAGTCTCGAAAGACACCAAAACCCTAGGTGTCTATCTTGACGCCACCCTATCCCTATCCAGACAAACAAATGCAGTCAGATCCTCTTCAGCATACACCTGCAAACTCATTGCAGCTTGCAGGCCATTCCTGACCACCCCCAACGCAGTCACTCTGGCCAGAACTCTTATCATGGCCAAAATTGACTATGCGAGCGCCCTCTACCTTGGAACGAGCCAAGAGAATATGAACAAACTGCAAATTACCCAGAATAACGCTATCAGAGCAGCCCTAAACATCCCACGAAACCACCACATCTCGGAATCTAGATCTAACTTACACTGGCTACCGGTCAAACAGAGAATTTCACTGAAAGCCTTAGGCCTCACCCACAAATGCCTAGCTAACCAAGCCCCACCATACCTCTGTAGCCGGCTATCCCGACACGCGCCCACCTGTCCACAAAGAACGGCTCAGACCCACTGCCTAACCATCCCTAGGTTCAAACTACAAAAGGCGGGTGGATCTAGCTTCCCCGTCCTAGCCTCTAAGCTTTGGAATGCCCTCCCTCTCACCATCCGATCCGAAGAACGCTTTAGTGCCTTCAAAGCTAAAACCAAATCCTGGCTCTCCAACCAGCCATGATGTCCGGACCAGCCCTGGGAAACTCCTGCGCTAATCTACCTTCTGTAAATATGTATATTGCTGTATGCCTTGTATACTATGTACTGTTCAATGCTTTGAATATATTTAATTGTATGCTTATGTAACCATGTCTAAATTGCGCCCTGATGCCTCCGGGCCGGATGGTGCGCGTTACAAATAAAACAAATACAAAAATTCAAGATGGTTACACCAGCTTTTATATCGGAGATATTGTGCAAGTGAGACTGGATGTGCTCCCTGGATCTGAAGAACTCGTACCTACACATCTCGATTTGGCAGCCCCATCGTTCTTTCCTACCCTGCAGGATCATGGACTAACATTTTCAATACAAGGTCTTTCCTTTTGGCCTCAACTCAGCCCCAAGGGTCTTTACCAGACTCATGAATACGGTGGCTGCCCTCTTCAGAGCGCAGGGCCTCCACATCTACCCATACCTCGACGACTGGCTCGTCAGGGCTACATCTCCGGAAGCGGTTCACCACTCATCCAATGCCCTTATGAACACACTGCACGATCTGGGCTTCTCGCTCAATTTCAAGAAGTCGCAGCCGCACCCCACGCAGAATCCGACATTCTTGGGCCTCATTTGGGACACGTTCTCTGAGAACGTATTTCCGTCGGAGGAAAAGATCTCGGCCATCAGGAGGGCCACCACACCCTTCCTCGGCAGAGAGGTGACTTGGCTTGGTGGTACCAGCATCTCCTGGGTCTCTTGGCAGCGGTCCTATTAGACGTTCCACACATGAGATTGAGGATGAGGAGGATTCTGCTGCACTTCGTGGCCTAATGGAACCAGGAGCGCGGCTCGCAGTCCGAGATGATCAACGTTCCTCCAACGCTCCACCTGGACCTAAGATGGTATTCCAGGGACTGCAACCTACGGACTGGCCAGTCTGTTCGGCCGACCACCCCGCAGGCCACCATCACCACGGACTCCTCGCTCGAGGGCTGGGGAGCCACCCTGGACGATCTCTTGGTGCACAGCACCTGGACTCGACAGGAGCAGGATTACCACATCAATTGGTTAGAGCTGAACGCCATCTGGCAAGTGCTCAGAGCATTCCTACTATTTCTTAGGGCCAAGGTTGTCCTCATCCAGTCAGACAACTCGACCAGCATGTACTACGTCAACAAGCAGGGAGGCACCAGATCCCCTCCCCTGTGCAGACTGGCAATCAGCATGTGGGAATGGGCCCTGGAAAAAGACATCTACCTCACAGCAGTCCACCTCTCGGGGAGGGGGGAGGGGGGAGGGGTGGGGCGAATCCAGCCTGGAGACGGACAGGCTCAGCAGGTTGGGAGCGGACAATTATGAGTGGCAGCTAAACAAACTTGTTATTCAGGCGATCTTCAACAGATGGGGTCATCCCCAGGTGGATCTCTTTGCCACCTGGCTCAAGAAGTGCCCTCAGTTCGCTTCCTGGCAGGGACAGAGCCCCTGCTCCCTGGGTGATGCTTTTCGGCTTCAGTGGAACGGCATGAAGGCCTACACCTTCCCGCCCACACCGCTTGTTCAGAGTGATTTGCAAGATCAAGGAGTCTCGCCAACTCAACGTCATTCTGATAGCTCCATGGAGGCCGGCCAGGCCATGGTTTTCGGAACTGCTCAGCCTCTCGGAGATGCCTCCAATTCACCTCCCGATGGGCCCAGCACATCTTTTGACGGATCAGGGGGGCAGGGTCATCCACCCCGCGCCACAGAAAATAGCCTTCACAGCTTGGTGCCTGAGCAGGTAACGCTGCGGCATCTCAGCCTCTCTCAGGCTAATCTGGAAATTATTCAGGGCGCATGGAGCAAGGCTACCAGGGCCCAGTATAAAGGTAAATGGGCCAGATTCTGCCACTGTGCAGACTCCCAAGGAAATCGACCCACTGGCATGTACGTTGGACTATGTGCTATCCTCCTCGGCGCACCTCGCCCACTCTGGGGTGTAGCTGGATACCTGCCGTACCTACCTCGAAGCCATCGGGGCTTACAGGAACTCGGAGGTGGGGGGGGATCTTCTCCTCCAATCCTATTGTCAATAAACATTTGACTGGGCTCGCACGGCTCTACCCACCCGTCAAGAGTTTGCACTTTGCGTGGGACCTCAACATAGTCTTGGGCGCCCTTGTGCACAAACAGTTTGAGCCAATGGCGTCCGCGGACATCAGGCTCGTTGCCATCAAGACTGCCTTACTAGTCGGTCTAACTTCGGCTGGTAGTCGGCGAAATCCAGGTGCTGGTCGCCTAGGAACCATATACGAACTTTCACAGGGACAAAGCAGCACTGCGAACACACCCAGCATTTCTGCCTAAGGTGCTGTCTGCTATCCGCTTGAACGAGGAAATAGTCCTTCCTACGTTCTTTGCCGATCAGATGGACGAAACAGAGTGCTGCTCTGACTGGATGTCAGGCATGCTCTGAAATTCTACTTGGACAGGACCAAGGGATTCTGCAAATCGGATGCCCTGTTCGTCACTTTCGGAGGCTCAAGACCAGGCTTTCAGGCCTCCATATCCCACTGAATGGTCTCAGCCACTAAGGAAGCGTACGAGGGCCAGCACAAGCCGCTGCCGGCCAACATACATACATGCCCACGCACTCGGGGCCAAGGCAACGGCCATTGCATTACAGCGCCATGTCCCTTGGCAAGTTATAAGCAGGGCGGCCACTTGGGCCACTCCCTTAGCTTTCTGCAAACATTACTGTTTGGATGCCGGCCTTCGGACAGGTGGTTCTCAGGAACCTATTTGCTTAAGGAGTTTTCCTCTCCACCCTGGGGCTACATTCAGTTGTAATCGTCCACGCAGTAAGAAGGAAAGGGGACGGGACGTAAGTAATTGTAAGTTACTCACCGTAGTGACTAACGTACTTAGTCCATAGTCCCCTTTCCTCCATACGTCCCACCTACCTTCCCCCTAAAAATACTGGTGTCATTTTGCAATGTTAAATCTATTGTTGAGGCGTCAATGGGAACTGAGGTGTCAGGGCAGCGCATGCTGCCTGGGCCGCACCCCTGCGCGCCTCTAAATTTTAAATGGGTGAAAAGGTTTCAGTCTCCCGTCCCTTTGAAGGGACGCCCATGCAGTATAGAGGAAAGGGGACTATGGACTAAGTGCGCGATTTACTACGGTGAGTAACTTATAATTTTTTCAACTACTAAATGGAAGGGCATCTTAGCTCACAACAGTAGTCTGGAAGTGGGCCTCAGGGCTTCCCATCTGTTAGGCACTCAGATGATTTTGATATTGAGATCTGTGATGCAAAACGATGTATGAGCAGGAGCATTAGGAGAGCTAAATGTTCGATATGTGAGTCAAGGGGACTTGAAGCCAAGATCATGAAGATAAAGCAGGGGTATAGATTATGTCATGTTACTTTGCATTTATATAGCGCCTTATATACCATTGGTATGGTCTGAAGGCGCTGGTAGGTTGAACACCTTTGGGAACCGAAGTTCAAGTCAGTAGAGAGTTGAGCGAGTCAAAGGTGCGTTTGAGCACCGAATATGTGTGCAGCTGGTGTGGCATTCGTGTAATAGCTGCTTCTTAGCGGTAGGTGTGGTGGTTGAGAGGTCAATAGTATGTGTTCGTTCTTGGCAGGAATTATCCAGACCGATCGTGGCTGCGTTAGACCTGAGGAGAACGCCTGGCTGGGGGTGTGTAACCAGCAATGTTTAGTTAGAGTGATGGGGAGTATGAGGCAGATGTTGGTATGAGAACAGCTATACCGAATGGTGTCATAGTATTGCTGTGTTCTATTTCAGTGGTGGTGTAAAGAAGAGAGTAAGCGTGGAGATGTGAATATGGTGGTTTACTGTAGGTGCTTGAGATCACATCACGCCCACTCCAATAGTTCTATGAACGTCATCCGTTCCATGTACTCCGACTGTTCCGTGCATTACGAACGTTTCAAGCACTCAGACCGTTCCTTTCAATTCTCTTTCAGACGTTCCATGCCCTCCAAACCATTTCATGTACATCCCGCCATTCTGTGCACTCCAACCCGTTCCATGCACTCCCGTCCGTTCCATGCACTTCAACCATTTTATGCACTACTCCTTTCATTCGTTTTACCCACGTTATCATTACTCCATGCATCATCCATCCACATGTCATCTTCGCTCGTTCCCCCCTACTTCGCTCGTTCCCCCCTACTTCGCTCGTTCCCCCCTACTTCGCTCGTTCCCCCCTACTTCGCTCGTTCCCCCCTACTTCGCTCGTTCCCCCCCAGTTCATCTGTTCCATCGACACACTTCACTCGTTCCGTCCACGCCCTTCACTCGTTCCCCCCCAGTTCATCTGTTCCATCGACACACTTCACCCGTTCCGTCCACGCCCTTCACTCGTTCCATCCACATACTTCACCCGATATAGGGCATCCACTTCACCCGCTCACCCTATATAGGGTAGACTTTCAAGACTTTGGCACAGTGACGTAATTAGGGACACTGTCAAATCCCGCTATGCCAGAGTGGTGGTGTTATATACACTTCTAGAATCAACTTTGTACCGAGAGGATATTAGGCACACTTCAAAATTCAACCAAGGCACACACATATGTGCCCTTTCAGACAATCTCTGCAAAGAGGCTATTGGGCACACTTCTAGATTCACAGCGAGGCTAATGGGTACACTTCTAAATTCAACTTCTAAATGTACTTCTAAATTCAACTTTCACAGGAAGGCTATTGAGCGTACTTCTTAATTCACAGAGGCGCTATTGGGCACACTTCTAAATTCACAGAGCGTCTACTGAGCACCCTTCTAGATTCAGCTAGGGTGTTGGGCACACTTCTAGAATCACAGAGAGGCTATTGGGTACACTTTTAAATTCAACTTTCACAGAGAGGCTATTGGGGACACTTCTAAATTCATCTTCTAAACGCACTTCTAAATTCAATTTTCACAAAGAGGCTATTGGGAACGCTTCTAAATTCAGCTATTCACAGATAGGCTATTGGGCACCTTCTAGATTCACATCGAGGCTATTGGGGACACTTCTAAATTCAACATTTCATAAAGAGGCTATTTAGCGCACTTCTAGATTCACAGCAAGGCTATTGGGTACACTTTTATAATCAACTATTCACAAAGAGGCTATTGGGGACACTTCTAAATTCAACTTCTAGATGCACTTCTAAGTTCAACTTTTCACAAAGAGGCTATTCGGGACACTTCTAAAATCAACTTTTCACAGATAGGCTATTGGGCACCTTCTAGATTCACATCGAGGCTATTGGGTACACTTTTAAATTCAGCTTTTCACAAAGAGGATAGGCTATTGGGCACACATCTTAATTCAACTTCTAAATGCACTTCTAAAGTTCAGAACTCCATACTAGTGTGGCAAATGCGAACAGTCACATTTCTATCTAGATGTAACGCAAGCTAGGTTCAGAATTCTAAGTGTGGTGCAGCTAAGAATCACATATGCTAGCGATCATATTTCTGAAATGCAGGCTAAACTTTATGGTTCTCTCGGGGTATGGTACTAGTTGAATTATACTGCAGGCAGTGTTTGCTGTCCAGCCATGAATAGGTTTAGGCTGACTGTCACATAGTTCTTATTAATGCATGGTGTAAGTCTGTAGCAGTCTAGGCCATTGAAAGTCAAGTTAGAGTGGCAGGAGCTTTCTGGAGTAGACTTAATTGCGCTACCCCAACCCATGCCAACACTTAGTTTTGTCGGTGTCTGGTGGCTTCCCCTGACTAAAGAAATGGATGGTGGCAACAAATGTTTGCTGCCTTGTACAGCAGAAACTTCCGGACAATCTGGCAGATACATTTGACCAGTAAGGGAGATAAAAGAAAACGCACAGTAAATCCTATTGGTGAAGAATAATGGCTTGAATATCTCAAATCTTTTGGGTATCGAAACCACTGTGAAAGGAGGGAGTTGTAAGGTTCACTGCTGGCTTCTACTTATAAGCACGGACCAGATATATGTAGCAATTATCCAGCTAAAAGTTTAGAGGGCGCCAGGGCCAAACAGTTTATCAAATGTGGCTCTCAAGGCGGACCCTGGGTCATGGTCTGAAGTCCTAAAAATATTATTTGATAGGGTCTGTAAAGACAGATTCCTGTATCTTGGCAATAAGCAATATTACTTCCCGGCTATAAGAAAGAAGACGTAGAATCACCAGAAAACGACAGACTGCTTTCCTTACTAGATGTAACTGGTATATAATGTGCCTCCTTTGTATTGGCTGCTTTACAGAAATGGGTGGCTGAGAATAACAACTTGGATCCATTGCAGGCAGGTTTTCTGCCAGGATCTGCCACTACCCGCAATATTGGGCTGCTAGACACTTGATAAGGAGGCGGCTGTGTTACGGAGAATTCTCTTGTAAGGCTAATTTCCCAAACCTAGTGAGTCCCCCAGCAGCTTTGCTGGATTTTTGGGTTTTTTTTTTTTTCTCCTGCTAAGAGGGAGACTCGTTTTCTCCCACTCTTAGGCATGATTTGAGGTATGTCTTTGACTTATTGTGTGCTTATGGGCTATGGGGTCTTTTACTCCATAGGGTATCATCTGTTTTAGTGTGTGTTTCACAGCACCCTCAGTGCAGTAACACAGGGGTGTCATAGTGACCCCCAAACAGAGTCCATAACCTGGGACTGACTACTGTCTCCCAGGGCATGTAAAGTCACCATTGGCTTTACTAGTCTAAAATAGTGAACAGAACCAGTACAAACCATCATATTGTGGAAGTACTGGAAGGGGTTAATTAGATTGCCAGAACTTTTTTCCAAAATGCCGTTTTTGTCCGTCTCTGTAACTCCAACCAAGGTTGGGCCCTTTGTTTCACTTTTTGGCGGGTTTCTCCACAGAAGCCCTCCAACTGGTGCCACTCTATCTCGGTTCCACAGGATGTATGGGTGGGGGAATTGGCACCCTGGACTGCGTTGCCTTAGCAACCCAAGTCTCACTCTGTTCTGATTGGCCCAGTGGTGAGCCGCCCGGCTCACCACTTAGCATGTATGAGTGATAGCTAGGCTGTTGAATGGGGGTTTTTCTGCATAAAAGCAGGGCTTTTGGGACTGGAACTTCAGAAGTCGCCACAGGACCCAAGAAATCCAAAGAGGGGAGAAGCTGAGCCATCTGCAATGACGACACCACCGGTGGAGCCCTGATGCAACGACCTCACCACTTTCCCGATGACAAGCGAAGATCTTCTGCTGAAGGAGTCTTCTCCGTTTGAGCTGGTGGGAACAACCAGTTCGCCATTCGCCTTCCTGGACGTCCCTTTGTCGAATATTCACTCGACCATTTGGTCGTTATTTAGAAATACTCACTCGACCTTTGGTCGTTATATTAACGTTACGTTCCTCCTTCGACAAAGTTGTTCTCCGCAGACAAGATCTTCGACGGCTGTGCCTTCGACGGGGGAGACCCTTCGGCATCGCCGAACACGTTGCCTGGCCTCGCCGGCCTCAAACAGTAGGGAGAGTGGGGTTTTAAGAATGTCTTTCTCTTTCCCCACCTTTTCCTTCGGGTTATCACGTCTGTCCGTTCCCTCAGCTATGGAGAGGACACCCTTTAGATTTTGGCCGCGCTGCAAGGGCAAATTCACCTGGAAAGACCAGCAGAATCGGTGCAACCGTTGCTTGCCCCTCGACCACAAGGAAGACGGTTGTGTGGCCTGTAAGCTTCTTAAGGCCAAGACTTTAAAGGACCGCAGGGTCAAGAGGTTGAAAGGGGCCCCTGACGTCTATGGAAACGAGGCGGGTCACCACACACGATAGAGACGCCAGACATGAGGTTGTATTCCCAAAGCTAGTGTTTTATTGCAAAGCAAAAGTCTGTTGGCCAACTCGGTCTCATGCCCTGCGACGTGTATCTCTAGACCTCGAGGGACGCAAGAGCGTGAATTACGTACATCAGTTACATATATACAAAATTCATATCAAACAATCAGCTATGACATGTTTAACACCCCCCCCCCCCCCCCCCCCCCTTATTGGGTTTCTTTGAACTTGGTGTGATGATGAACATCTCCGGCCACTATGACACCTTCAAACATCTATTCTAGTAACAATTTGTAATTTGTGAGTGCGAAGGCATCTTTTGGTTATTGAACAGAACACAGCGCTTCAGTTCTTGGAAGCGAACTACATACGGGGGGAGTTGCATTCCGGACCTTGCTATCTATCAGGTGCTATTCGCGTCCTGGGAGCCGACATGCTCTAGCGGGCTCAGCAAAGGGGGGCCATTGGAACAGCATAATTCAAGCCTTTAGCGGTATTATTCTAACATATTCTACCATATAACGAGACTGGCTAGCAGCTGTGAAATTATTAAATGCCCTGCAGCTCTGCTTCAAGGCTACGTTCGGGAGGGAGCCGGGCATTCTTCGTGGCGCTGCCTACGTTTGTGTTTCAGTGAACTCTTGTTATCCTCACGGCCCTGCGGCCTTGTCCTTTTCACATACAGACAACAATGTTCCACAGTCGAGCAGTGTAAGCGGAAAATATACTGCGAAGCAATAGGAACAGAAAGCAATGAGCAATGGTTAGAAAACAAAATGGCGATTCTTGTTACATCAAAATGGCCGTTCATTGGCAAACTCGAAAACCTATATTCTGTCGTATCGTGCATGAGATGGTTGGTCCACGGCCACCAAAATGCGTTTGCGGTCATAAAGTAGAGGTATCTGTATTTCTAGACTGACGAGGTGGGCAGCCTACGCCATACGCCATGTCTAGGTCCGATTCCTCACCTGCCGCCTAAAGTGTACACCCCTCTACGGAGCGGTCACGCTCCTCGTCTGTCCCCGGCAAGCTCGGCTCACGCCCTGCTTATGGGGATGAACACCCCGGCGACATAGACGCACACAAGCACGCAAATAAGCACACGGCCCACGGCTCTTCCTCGTCGAAGACGAAGAAAGCATTAGCGCCAACGGAGACGCAGGTCCTAGCGGTGGCCTCCATGGACCGTAAGGGTCCGAAGCCCCCCTCGCAACTGCAGATGCGACCAGCGACTGAACTACCCCCAGATAAGGGCGCTATCACCAAACCGCCAGACGACGTGCCGCGCCAGCAAGCGCCCGTCGGCATAGAGGACGCGACACCTGTAACATCGAGGCCAGAGGAACCCTCGACAGACCATTTAGTCGTCGAGATCCTGGCGCGTATTGTTTCCAACGATAGCCAGAGACGGGCTCCTCCAGCCCGGAAAACGTAGAAAAAAAACCGCAGCTAGTGCTTATTTTTTGTAAATAAAATAAATAGCACTTACCGAGATTCAGCTGCAGCTTTCCTGCTCTGGTCTCTGGTCCCCGTCCTCCGCCTACAGCACTAATGAAGGGAAAGCCACCCAGCGGTAGCATTTGTTTACTACAGCTGGCTGGCTTTTCCTTCATTCGTGCCGCAAAAGCCAGCACAGCAGGGCCTCCATTTCACAAAATGGCTGCGCCCCTGTGCTTGCTTTTTCGAATTTTGAGCTTGAATAGCTCCAAATTTTACATAGGAAGTTTTAAAACGGAGAATGCTAGTATTTTTTTTTTTTTTTATGTGGCCTATCTATTTTTTAAATAAACATTTTTACTAGACCATCCCTTTAAGGACCTCACCCTTAAAACTGCTTTTCTAATAGCCATCACCTCCATCAGGAGATTAAGTGAACTACAAGCACTATCTATTCTAGACCCCTTTGTAACAGTTCACAAAGATAAGGTGGTTCTACGCACCCACCCTAGGTTTGCACCTAAATTAATTTCTAAGTTCCATGTGAACCAATCTATAGAACTACCAACGTTCTTTCAAAACCCTTCAAACTTGGGAGAAAAAAGCCTGCATACACTGGATGTGCGCAGGGCTGTTATGTTTTATATGGAAAGAACTAGACCACTGAGAGAGACTAATCAGTTTTGTCTCTGTGGCAGCAGGAAGAGAGGGAGATGCAGTTTCAAAATCCACTATCTAGATAGATCGTACAATGCATCACCCTCTGTTACACTCTTGCTAAGAGAGAACTACCCTTCAAGCCAAGAGCACTCTCTACTCGAGGCACTGGGGCTTCCATAGCATTCATTGCAAATGTCCCTCTTGAATCCATTTGCAAAGCGGCAACCTCAAGTTCTGTGCACACCTTTACAAAACACTACTGTCTAGATGCCCACTCTAGATCTGATTCACAGGGGGGTCAAGCAGTATTAAGACACCTTTTCTCTACTGTTCCTTCTCACAACCCACCTCCAACTCCGGGTACTGCTCGCTAGTCGATGCACATTCTAAGCAGATTAACAAACATCAGAAGACAATGCATTACTTACCGTAAAAGCATTTCTGATGGTTGTATCTGCTTAGATTCACATGCGCCCACCCTTCCTCCCCGCACAGATGGAAGGAACATAAACATCCTTTATCGCTCTTTTCTGTACTCTCGTCTATAAGGCTCCCTCAGGGCAGAAAATATACAAACAGACGGACCTTGACTCGTGAGGGATTGTGGGTACACTGCACGTCACTATAGGGATAGTGTTACAGACGCGCCTTGTTGATGTCCCCTTTTCGACTACGAAAAACAAAATGCAATACTCCGCAGTGAACACTGGATGTCGGACTATGCATAGCATGTGAATCTAAGCAGATACAACCATCAGAAATGCTTTTACGGTAAGTAATGCATTGTCCTATACTTTTGATACCAAGCTCTGGTCAGTGTTTGCTTGCTCTGTGTTTTTAGCCCTATTGTGTATCCTCTGTTTTCTGCCCTACTCATCTTGAGAGAAGTCTGACTGCTCAGCCACAGCTACCAGGTAAATCTGGATGGTGCAGACTGCTACCAATTGGGTTTACTGCTTACTCCTGTAGTTTTAATCTTCTTGCAGTGTTCCCCAAGGGAACTGCACAGGATTCTGCCTAATAGGCTGTCCGGGGAATCCAGTATTTTACCTGATCTACGTATACTTTAGTGTGGCGTTTGATACTGTCAAACGTTCTTCTTGAGGCAGAAACTGCACACTTGGTTGCACTGACTGGTTGGTTGATGTTCTGGTCGGCCTACATTCAGATACGGGTGCGCAGGTGCAGGTTGACTATCTGATTCTGTGAGGATAAAAGGAGTTAAGCAACGTTGTGTGCTGGCTCCCCTGTTTAATCTATATCTGGCTGACCTGCCGCCTAGTTTGACTAAGATTGGCCCTCCCAGTGAGACTGGGATCCAGCTTAGTATCGATTAAGCTCTACGTGGACAACCTGGTCCTTAAGCACTGGTCGATCTGGGGGAAGGCGGGGTGATTCGAGCCAAGTTTCAAGCACTTAAACAGTATCTTAAGGCAAACTATCTTCGTATAAACCTGGGTAAAGCCAAAGCCATGGTGGTGGCTGGCCATAAGATTAATCGGGTTGCTTTGGGCTCCCAGATTGGAAAGAGAGTATGTGGAACATTAGCCATCTGGATTTTGAGCGTATGGCTAATGGGGATTACTCCAATAAAAGCAAAGCCGCCAATTAACACAAATGATAAATAAATTTGAAAAGCAAACTGCGGGATACTCTTGCTGGAATCCTCTGGATTTATGAGCAGTGCTTCTGTCCGGCAATATTGTACAGTTTAGGGACATTCACTATCAGGGACCTAAAATGACAATGTGTTGGAAGGTCATTTTTGGAGGAGGATGTTGAATGTGTCCCCATCAACCTCTATGGCATACATACGTTTGGAGCTGGGTTTGGTCTCTCTCTGTAGTCCGGCATGGATACGTAGAGGGCTATTGTATATTAAAGTGAGGTCAAACCTTCTGTGCCCTTTGCTTGGCATGTTACCTAGGAGCCCAGTGTTGGAGGCCTCGGTCAACAACAGAAACATTGGTTTTTCGAAGCTCAATGTTTTGCTTGTATTGAGTGGTATCCAGTCTTTGATAGGGATCCTAGTTTTGTCACCATGAGGAACATCTTAAAGGGCAAAGTAGAAAAAAGGTATTGGTCTCTGAATTATGAACACCTTAATACTTCACACAATTACAAGTATGTGGCTGATGATACCCACATCTACCTAAAGGCGCAGCATATATGTTACATAGTAGCATCCTCACAGTGCGAAGTCTAATACTTCGACTACCTCCAAATCAACTTCCATTATTATCAATGCAAGGGGCTTTTGTTAAGATGCCTATTGAGGATAGAACTTGCCATATATGCAGACTTCAGGATAAACAAAAGACTGCACGGCACTGAGTGCTTAAAATGGGGACCACCGTAAAGGAGTATGCTGGAACAGTACGTGAGCCGCTATGATTCCACTAAGACGGCGCAATTTTGGGGTTACTGTTTGAATTCAGATTCGGACTCTGTTCACATAGTAGTGCTGCGCCTGTGTTAAGAATTAACTTTCGAGGGGATTGGGTCCTCCGACGTATTCCATATCTATGACATGTAATCACCACAGCTGTGCTGCTTCGGAAACTTTTTTCGGCTCCTGCGTCGATGACGTCGATGCGCCGTCGTCGAGGACCTCCTCCGACGTCATCCGATGTGATAAGTAGGACGCACGACGCCCGTAGCCTCAGTTCCGTTTTTTCCGCAAACGTGTTGCTTCGTGTTTCTCGGTTAAACTCCTCGACTCTTTGGAGTTCTGTTCTTCTCGGTTCTTCGAACCTGTTGGTTTTGAGAAGATGTCTTCTACCTTGTCTTCGACCCCGCGTCCGGGTTTCAAGAAGTGCGGGGAGTGTGGGTCCAAGATGTCGGTGACTGACTCGCACCACGCCTGCCTCTGGTGCCTCGGGGAGGCCCACGACACGGATGACTGTATCGGCTGCCAGTTGCTCACGTCCAAAGCCTTACGCGAACGTAAGAAGTTGTTGTCGGTAGGTCGGGTGTCCAAGCCCCGGAAGTCGAAGTCTGCAGGGCTTTCGACGGATGATTCGAGGGGTGACTCTCCGCGTCGTCGGAAGTATCGTGGGTCTCCTTCTAGGAGTCGGTCTCGCCACTCCTCAGCCTCTTCGAGGCATTCTCGGAAGCACCGACACCGGTAGTCTTCCAGGTCCTCTTCGGAGGACTCTGCCCGCACGTCGCTTACCCCACCAGCCGTGCAACGCCGGAGGAATGGGCTTCCTTCGGGAAGAAAATGCTGGCGATTCTTGAGTCGCAGGGTATTAAGCCGTCCGCGCCCCCGAGTGGGGTTGGCCGTGAGAGGTCAAGAGACACCGCTCGCAAGAGTGGTCGGCACGAGTCACGGGAGAGGTCCCGTTCGGACAAGGAGACTCGTTCTCGACGTACCTGTTCCAGGTCCCGGTCCTCGACGCGTTTGAGACCGTGTGCACCTGTGAGGTCTTCGAGGAAGACGTCGACGTCTGAGGCGTAGAGGGCGTCGACAGGCTTTCTCAAGGCTCCAGCTCTGAGGAAGTCGTCGAAGCCGTCGACGCTCAGGTCGTCGAGGGACACGCTCGGGGCTCCAGCCTCGAGGGCTGTGTCGACACCGCCGATGCTGGAGGCGCTGCATCTGACGTCAACGCCGATTTCCTCGACGCCGATCCTCTCGGCGCTGATGCCGGTTCTCTCGACGCTAGCGCCGATTCGCTCGACGCCATCGACGCCTTTCGTGTCGGAGGTACCCCGTGGCACGGGTGAACCCCCTAGGAAGGCTCTGGTTAAGAGCAAGCACTCTCGGGTGCCTTCTTTTCGCCACCTGGACTATATTTCAGAGGCAGATGAGGATTCTGATGGCCTGGTTCCTAGTCAGGTTCCAGATGAAATTGTCTCGGGGCCATAGTCAGTTTGACGATTTGAGACAGTCACTGCATGATGCCAGTCGACTGGACACCCCTCCGGAGGTGGAGTTTTGTAGGCCTGAGCCTGGCTCTCATGCCGATTCCTCGTACCGGCGCCTTATGGCTAGGGTTTCTGAGTACTTGGGATTGTCTGCTCCCCCAGGGGAGTTTGTGCAGGATGATCTGACGGACATCCTTGATGTTGGTCCCCCAACTGACCCGGTACTGCCGTTCCATATGGCTTTACAGAGAAGGGTGGCGGCGGCTTGGACTGCTCCGGAGAGTCTCCCGGCGGTGGGCAGATACTTGTCGCGAAAATACCGTCCAGCCAGTAGCGACCCCTGCTACTTGACCAGGCACCCCACTACGGTGAGTTTGGTGGTGCAGGCGGCCCCAGCCCCGGCAAAGCAGGCATCGTACCCTACCATTCCTCCTGATGGGGACGACAAACGTTTTGATGGCTGGGCGAAGAAAGTGTTTTCTTCTGGTATTATGGCACTTCAGGCGGCCAACTCCATTTGTGCCTTGTCTCGTTTCATGCACACTCTGTGGAACTGTGTTGCGTTAGTGGCTGAACATATTCCCGAAGGGGACGAACGGGATGGTTTCCTTGCTATGGTCCAGGATGGTAAGGATTCCATGTGTGAGTCCGTTCAGTCGGGTTTGGACTTAGCTGAATGCGTCAGTAGGTCCATGGCGGCGAGCACCGTGATACGCAGGTTTGCGTGGTTGCGGAAGTCGGGGTTTGCTCCTGATGTGCAGTCCCGGCTCTTCAACATGCCCTTTGACGGTGAACACCTTTTTGGCAGCAAGGCTGACGAGAGCCTTGAGAGGTTGCAGACCTCAAAAGCTGCAGCGAAGTCGTTGGGCGCTGCAGTTCGCCAACCTCCGCCTTTTCGTCCTAGGGGACAGCAGTGGAGGGGTGGTTCCTTTCGCTATTACTCGTCCTTCAGTAAAGCGAGAGGAGCTGGCAGTCAAAGAGGCCAACGCAGGGGTACCAGAGGTGGACGACAGGGTACCCGTGGTGCCAAGGCCGCTCAGGCAGTTGCCTCTTTGCCCTCAGGTAACGCCGCAGCCGCTCCCACTCAGTCATGAGGCCATGTCCCATGGTTCGCCGGTTGGGGGAAGGCTGGCGCAGCATCTTGTAGAGTGGCAAGCCATTACTTCAGATGTGTGGGTTCTGGAGATCATAACCCACGGCTACTGTCTTCCCTTTCGGCACAGGCCTCGTGACAATCCACCGGGGAACCTCTCTTTGCAGAGTCCGGATCCGCTCCTTGCGCAGGAAATTCAAGCCCTGCTGGAGAAAGGCGCCATAGAACTGGTGCCTGTAGCGGAGAGGAACAAGGGATGGTATTCCCCTTATTTTTTGATTTCCAAGAAAGACGGGGGATTGAGACCCATCATGGACTTGCACGGTTTGAACAAACTCCTCAGGAAGGACAATTTCAAGATGGTTACTCTCTCTCAAGTCCTCCAGGCCCTTCAGCTTCAGGACTGGTTGGTGTCACTCGACCTCAAGGATGCTTACTTCCATGTGCCGATCCATCCCAAGCACAAGAAGTACCTGAGGTTCGCGGTTGGCGACTCGCACTTTCAGTTTCGGGTCCTGCCGTTCGGATTGACCTCCGCCCCGAGGGTTTTCACCAAGCTCATGGTGGTGGTGGTGGCAGCGCATCTCAGGCAAGGGGGGATTCACGTCTACACCTACCTGGACGATTGGTTGATCAGGGGGAGCTCTCCCGAGCAAGTCCTGGATCATCTATCCGTCACCTGACACTCCCTTCACAGGCTGGGCTTCTCCCTCAATTTAAAGAAGTCCATTTGACGCCAACACAGCGGCTCCAGTACATCGGAGTAGTACTCGACACTTCCCTGGGGCAGTGTTTTCCTCCCCAGGTGAGGGCTCTTCACATTTAACAGATGGTGCACAAGTTTCAGCATGCCCAGACGCTCCCAGCGTTCGAGTTCTTGAGGTTGCTCGGCCTCATGGCATCCTGCATTCTTCTGGTGCCAGAGGCTCGCCTGCGGATGAGATCTTTGCAGTGGGCACTCGAGACGCAATGGTCGCAGTCCTCCGGCAGGATGTCGGACTCTGTTCAGGTGCCGCCCTCGGTCGCCCGTGACCTTCTGTGGTGGGCCGTCAAAGGCAACTTGATGAAGGGGGCTCCATTTTGGCTTCCCTGGCCGGAGGTGACGATCGTGACGGATGCATCCCTCACGGGATGGGGAGCTCATGCCAACGGGCTGACAGTCAGCGGTCGTTGGTCTCCGTTGGAGTCCAGACTCCATATCAATCTGTTGGAGCTGAGGGCCGTCAGGCTAGCCCTGAAGGCTTTTCTGCCGACTGTGCGAGGAAAGAGTCCTGATCCTGACGGACAACACAGTGGCCATGCACTACCTCAACAAAAAGGGGGGGGGCAGGGTCACTTCCTCTGTGCAGGGAGGCGATGCAGCTCGAGTTCTGGGCCATCCAGCAGGAAGTTTCGATCTCGGCAGTTCATCTGGCCGGAGACGAAAACGTGACGCGGACGCTCTGAGCAGGCAGAGCACGATCTCTCACGAGTGGGAGTTGGCTCAGGAGATTCTCCTGGAGATCTTGCCCTTTGGGGGACCCCTCAAGTGGATCTCTTCGCCTCCAGTGTCAACCGGAAGTGCGAAAGGTTTTGCTCGCGGGAATTTCCTCCAAAGGGAGCCTTAGGAGACGCGTTCGTGGTGGAGTGGTCACTCCCGCTGATGTACGCGTTTCCTCCAGTCCCTGTCATCCCGCAGGTGCTGCGGCGGTTACGGAAGTTCGGTTCCCGGATGATCCTCATTGCTCCGGCGTGGGCTCGGAGGACGTGGTACCCGGACCTTCTCGACTTGTCGATCTGCCCTCCACGTCGTCTTCCCTACCGAGACGATCTGCTCTCACGGGAGGGGGGTCAGGTTCTCCATCCAGAGGTCAGATCCCTCAACCTTCACGCTTGGCTTCTGAAAGGTTGAGGTATAAGGATTGGGACCTCCCTGAAGACGTGATGGAGGTGTTGCTTTCGGCCCGAAGGCCAGCAACAAAGTCTCTGTACCGTTGGCGTAAGTTCTGTGACTGGTGCAGAGTTCGGAATGTGGATCCTTTTGCATGTGACATCCCCATGGTTCTGTCATTTTTACTTTCTTTGGCCCACAGGGGCTTGCAAGTGGATACCATTAAAGGTTACCTGGCGGCGCTGTCCATCTTTAATCGCTCGTCTGAAGAGTGTTCTTACTTTAAAATCCCTTTAATTTCACAGTTTCTGAAAGGGCTCACTAATGTGTTCCCTCCGTCACCTTTCCTGGTGCCCGGTTGGGATTTAAACCTTGTTCTGAGGTTTCTTATGGGTGCTCCGTTTGAGCCTTTGCATTCTTGCCCTTTGAGGCTGTTAACTCTGAAAACTGTGTTTTTAGTTGCGGTTACTTCCGCTCGCAGAGTGAGTGAGTTACAGGCACTTTCAGTTAAGCCACCCTTCACTGTATTTCACAAAGACAGGGTTGTCCGAGTTCGTCCTTCTTTTCTTCCGAAGGTAGTGACGGAATTTCATTTGGCCCAGAAGGTTGTTCTTCCGGCATTCTATCCTCCTCCGCATCCTGGTAAGGAAGAGGAGAGGCTCCATAGGCTTGATCCTAGGAGAGCTAGTCACCCCTCCCTCCTCCCATTTGGTTCCCTTTAGCCCGGTGACAACTCCTCATAAAGCTCTGCCAACCGTGTTCACGAACATCCATATGATGAAACGAGTGTCAGCTGATGCCTTTTCTTCCACCTTCATTCCCCCTTGCCCACCCAACACAGGCGCTTCCACTGACTCTGCCCTCAGTAACCTCTATCTGTCCATCACCAACACTCTTGACATCTTTGCCCCAGTCATGAGGATCCGTCTGAAACCTGCCTCCAAACGTAACACCTGGTACGACTCTGATCTTGCAGACCAAAAACGTAATTGCAGGGCTGCTGAATGGAAATGGCACACTTCAGGCTCACCCTCTGCCAAACTGGCCTGCCGCCTGATCCAAAGACACTACAGACTCTCCATCCGTGCCAAAAAAAGAGCCCACATTCAGGCGGGGGTGTCCACACGCTGATCTCTTTAAAATCTGCAGGGAACTTGCCAACCCATCCGCAGCATCTTCTGCCCCTACTCCCTCCCAGACCCCCTGCAATGCACTCACTTCTCACTTCAGTTACAAAAACCAGGATATACTGATGTTGGGGAGAATTCTCTTCTAGGGCTAATTTCCCTTACCTATAGAGTCCCCCAGCAGCTTTGCTGGATTGCAGTTTTTTTTTCTCCTACTAAGAGTGAGACTCTTTTTCCCACTCTTAGCTGTATTTTTGATGTATGTTTCAGCCTATTTTTGTGCTTATGGGCTATGGGGCTTTTCTCACCCTCATAGGTATCATCTTTTTACATGTGTGTTACACAGCACCCTAAGTGCAGTAACCCAGGGGTGTCTTAGCAACCCCCAAACATAGACTCCATACCCTGGGACTGACTACTGTCTCCCTGGGCATGTAAAGTTACCATTGACTTTACCAGTTAATAGTTATGAACAAAACCAGTACAACCCATCTTACTATGGAAGTACTGGGATGGGTTAATAGTTGTTCCCTGGTGTTCATTTTCGAGGGGGTACCGTACAGTCCCCCTCTCCAAAGTTTCTGGCTGGTGGCAGTGGTTACTACCGTAAATAGTCGACCGCGATTATTTCCCTATGGGATTTTCCCATTGTTCGAGGCTACCACTTTTGCTGACAGCCTCCAAGATACCGCTGGTTTATTTTAATATTAACTTTACTCCAGTTGGTTTTTATGGCCAGATCTTTAATAATATTTCTTTCTCGTGTTTCTCTGAAATCCTAACCCAGGTCGGGGATCCTTTGTTCGTCCTTTTGGTGGGCTTCTGCACAGAAGCCCTCCTTTTGGCACCACTGAGTCTGGGGTAGTCTGGGGTAGTCGGGATGTGTGGGAGAGGGAATAGGCACCCTGGACAGGGTTACCTAGGCAACCCAAGTAGCTCTCTGCCCTGATAGGCTTGGGGGGTTATCCCACCAGGATAGCCACCCCACTGTGTGAGTGACAGCTAGGCTGTATGAATGGGGTCTTGCTGCATAAAAGCAAGGTCCTGAGGACTGGAGGACAAGACGTCGCCACTGGAACTAAGAAGCCGAAGAGGAGAGAAGCCAAAGAAATCTGCAACGACTGAACCACTGGTGAAGCCCTGCTGCAGATCCCCACCACTTTTCTCCGACTCGAAGATCTTCACCTGCAAGAGCCTTCTTCCCTTGAGCTGGTGGGGTCAACAAGTTCGCCAATCGCTTTCCAGGACCTGCCTTGGTCGAATCGCCAGTGCCAAGCACTAGGAGACCGGATAGTGAAAGGAAGCGCCCCCAAAACAGCACGATCCTCCCCGCAATGAGAGACAATGAAGGACTCTCCCGTAATGGGAATAAGGCCAAGACAGAGTGCGGGTGAGCGTAAGTGGGAGTTTATCAATCAGAATATGGCATGCAAAGAACTCTGCAACCTCCGAGAGCGCTCTGTCTGACAATAGCAAAGACAGGCGTATTTCTAATACAAAAAACGTCATCAGAACCTACACACTATAGGGGGCACAAGTTCATTGGGATTGGGTGGCGACGATTAACTATAGGTGTTGCTGCAGCGTGGTTGGTCTTGGCGGGAGGACGTCACTGGTCAGCCTCGTGGGTTGGGCTGGGCCTGGCAGGCCGGCTTGAGGTCATCCGGGCGGTGTTGGTATGCTGGGGCAGCCTGTGACAACGATGAATACCTTCCCTGACTTGTTTGCCCTAGGCCATGCACATTGCAGTTACTTAAAACACGACATTTAACTTCTACAGTAAATCTTTCAATAGGTTATCTTATGAATAAATACAACACATGAGGAATGCACCTTGTGAGGGGTCTGGTGGTCGGTTGTCGGGGTGAGATTTACCTGTGTCCTATTAACCGGTATTGTAGGTCGAGGGGCTGGGCTCTGGGGCCTGGGACGGGTGGTACATGTCTTTCTGCTGCGTTAGAAGTTGTTATAAATGGGCCACTATGTCTTATCCCAGTGTTGGGGGTCGCCCTTGCATGGGGCCATGATTCTTGGGGTGGTCTGGGGGGATTATGGGATTTACGAGAGGGTGCTGGTAGATCTGTGGATTCAAACGTGGGTTTATTACCGTGCTGTAAATAACGCAGGTGGCGGGCTGTGGCCTTGGATGCTGTAACGGGGCCTACAAATCTCTGACGCGGCTCCAGCTTGTTTGGGGGAGGTGAGGGAGCGCGGCACAGGCCTTAGCTTTCTTGTCTGGCAGGCTTCGCAGGGTGGGAGGGAGAATGGCCTTGCACATATTCACAAAGGTATTTTCCTCGTGCGTTGCCGACTTTTGGGTGCAGAACTTTTATAACGTCTGCCTCATTTTAACCTACTTGAACACACATATATTTCAACTTCATTAAACATTTCTTTGATACATTCAATCTAAGTACCTTTTCATTGTAGAGCACTCTATTCATTACAGTGTTTGATTATTTATATACATTTGGCATTACGTGAGGTAGTACTAGGTTATGGAACACAGAGATTGTTGCTCGGCACTGCGGGTGACTAAGAAGACTTGAGATTTCTACATAAGACTAAGAATACTTGTACATATATATATTATAAGTTTCATTGCATAATTGTGTACACCCTTCTCTGTGATATAGCAGCATTAGTTCAGTTATAGCGAGAGGTCATATAAGCGTCACACGTTTATAGTTAATACATCGTTTGCAGGTTCTGTTTAAGAGAAGTAGTTCTTTAACACCAATACTTGAATTCTTTCCTGCTTTCTTCAGATAGTTATGCTACAGTTTTCCCCGTCGCCCCGGCCTTGCTGACCAGGTCACGCGGGGCGCAGTATTACATTGTGGACGGTGAAGTGTTAGTGTTAACATTTTGTGTTAGCTCATACCCAACTTTCTCATGGGAACACGCTCACAGCGGATCTGCCATGGTGCTGCGGCGGCAGGGATGCTTGAAAGCCCTCCAAAGGTGGGGGCCGTGCTACAGTGCACTGAACTCACGCCATCTTTGCTAGACAAGATGGCTTCTAGGCCTATCTAAATTTTAGTACATGCAGACAATGGATACGTGTGGGCGATGTCATCGGCGGGTGAACCCTCCTCCACCTGGGCCCGGGTGGCATGAGGGGGCGCCCACCGAGCCATGGTCCTCACCTGGGGAGAATGATGCAGGTGAGGGGGGCCTTCAAGGCCAGTCCTCCCCTACAATAGCCAGGCACCCGTCCACCATGACCGCGATTTAAAGGAGCGTACCTTTTATTCCGTTTTGGTAGCACCGTGGCTGGTTTCATCCCTGGGCAGTGCAGTAACTCGAACCTTCCTCCACGACGAGAGCCTCTCTTCCTCTGCTGGATCTCCCAAACTGCAGGAACTGCCATGAACTACTGCCACTGCAGGAGCCTCTTCCACTTTCAAGGTACATTGTTCTGCCAGGCTCCAGTTTCGTTGGGTATTGCTAAAGGTCTTTAAATCCTTTACTTACCTTCTGGGCTGGCCGCCTTTTTGTCTAACATTATCTTTCTACGTCCTGCAACCGTCTTTTCATTCGTTAAACAAACACTTGACTGAAGCTACTAGAACATTTTGAACCTAGGCACCTTGCCTTGTACCACTGACTCTGGCTAAATCTGTTACAACTGCCTTCTCATCAAGAAATGTGTTGGTGCACCTAAAACTCTTATAACCACCTTTCTTCCCCTTGATATATTGCCGAAGTGCCATTTTGCTCGGTGTTCAGTAAAGTACTGTTGATGCTAAAGTGCTGCCTTGCTTAACTTGTTCACAATCCAATTGGGAAGTGTTGCTGTATAACTTGTTCTTTCCCGCCCTCTGAAGAAATTGTTAGTGCCATTTCTGCTAAGTTTAACACTGTGCCGTTTTTCTCCGATTCACTCTTGCTCAAACTTGTCTACAATTGAAATAGGGAGTTGTGTATATTTTTCCTGACTGTTTTAACTTTAGTAATAGTGATTTGTGTGTGAACATCAGTGTGTAAAATAAATATATTCTTTTTGATGCAAAGCTTTGGTCAGTGTTTCCTTGTTCCATAGTATTGTAGTCCTATTGTGTAAACCCTGAATACTGCTCATCTCCCTCTTGAGATAAGTCTGACTGCTTAGCCACAGCTACCAACTAAATCTTTGTGGTACAGACTGATACCAAAGGGGATTTGTTGCATATACCTGTAGTCTTAATCTTTTGTAGTGCTCCCTAAGGGAACTGCATAGGATTCTGCCTAACAACTGAACAGCCTTGTCACATGCTCTCCCAACCAAACCCTCTGCCCCCCCCCTACCATTCACCTTCCTCCTTCTCCCTTTCCCTCCTTCACTCCTGTCTCCCCTGAAGAAGTCACCAGAACTTGTCAATTGCATGAAGGTCTCGTCCAAACAGGTTGCTCCTTGCTCCTCCAGAACCATCAAGGACAATATCGCCACTCTCCCCTGCTGTAGCTGACCTCTGCAAGCACTTCTTTCGCACTGGCTCTTTTCCACCTTCCTTAAAGTACTGTTGTGCGCCCTCTCCTTAAGAAACCCTCTGCAGACCCTTGCTGCCCAACCAACTACCTCCCAATTTCCATCACCCCCTTCCTGGGGAACCTGTCAGTTGGCCTCTATTCTTCCAGATAGGAAGTCTAAGGTGCACTCGGGAGACACATTCTCCAGTCTTCCGACATCATTTCTCCCACTTCAGCCTCCCATTTCGACTTCAATCGTTCCAGTTCTGGTGTGGCAAAGGAGGTTATAACACTGTACATCACAGTGGTGACTTTAGCTGGAATATGGTCCACCCCTATGTTCCGTTCCAGTGGAGTAGAGTCTGCCATGTCGGAGAGAGCAGGGAGATGCTGTTGCAGGGCGTGTCAGAACTCTTGTGTAGTGATATCTCTGTTTCCGGGAGGTCAAAGGTCGAAATCAGTTCATCAAAAGGTCTAATAGATCCTTCTGTTATAATGGCCTTCACTTTTTCTATACCGTGTCTCATCCACACCGGCCATTTCGGCAGTTTGATTACCTCGGGGAGGTTCCTGTTTTTCCACAGCGGTTGTAATGGAGTGATTTTGTCTCCCCAGCCTATAAAGGTGTGTGACTCTGCCCAGATACGCGGCGTGTGCGAGGTGATATCACGTGGAGATGCCCTAGGTGTCGCAGCATATAATTCCATGGGGAGTGACTGTCATGCTGAGAACCTGGTGTCTGCAGAAGCTGCTGTGAACCCCCACAATCCACCCAAAATGTGGCACTCTGAGCTGACATATATATATAACTGCTCAGTTTACCTCACTTTCAGGGGAAAGGGGGAAGGGACAAAGAAACAAACACCAGGCTGGAAGCTATCAACTCGCTGGTTCTTCACCTGTAGTTAAAACATAAACATGCAATACACCTCATTACTCATGGGTTACTATACTAACCTTAAACTCTATATCCTTTACCAAAATAGTTAAAAAACCATACCTGGTACTTCTCTTCAGAATGCCCAGAGAAGTGATAAGCAGACAAGACTTCCTTAATTGTGGATCAGAATCTTATAGATCATTCAGCCTTCTCAGTAGGTCCATGAATGTAATTTTTAACTTTGTAGTTCGTCTGCTCAACCCTAAGATTCTTGAACAAGGTCTAAGTTCTTCAAATAAGTTTAAGGAAGTTCTTTTAAGTTCTTGTATTTGTTTTTATATTTTCTTTGTAGAGTGTCTTTTACTCAGGAACGAATTTTTAACTTGCGATGAAATCTTCACGTGGAAAGCCAGCACACGCGCTAAAATCCAAACTGCGGGTAAAACGCAAACACGCTGAAAATCCAAACCGTGGGAAAAAATCACATGCGCTTTTCTCCAAGTCGCGGGAAATTTGCACACGCGCTGACAATCCAAATCGCGGGAAAAAAACACACGCGCTTTTCTCCAAGTCACGGGAAATACGCACACGCGCTGACAATCCAATTCACGGGTAAAACGCACTCGCGCTAAAGTCCAAGACGCGATAAAAAATTGCACGCGCTAAAGTCCAACCCACGAATAAATACGCATACGCGCAAAAAAAACAAATCGTGGGAAAAAGCACACGCGCTTTATTTTTTCATGTAGAAAAAACCCTCGCGTAAATGAACTGTAAACGCGAGTCCAAAGTTCACGCTCGCGCTTCACTCTCACGCGCAGAGACACACGCGCGGGCTCAAAGTAACGGAAAAAACTCACGCGCTAGTTTGAATTGACACGTAGCGATGAAAACAAACGTACGCGCTTCAATCTTTTTAGATACAGATTTGCGATTTCAATCCCTTAAAATAAATATAACCTTTTTTCAAAGTTCAACAAAAATGGAAAGTCACTTATCTTGTGATTGAGACTTGAAAACTTTTTTCTCAGAAAATTGGAAGTTTCTGACTCCTGTCCTGTGTCTCCACCAAACTCCATACACGACTCCTGTTATACTTTCAGATTTTCCGCTCAACTGCTAGAAACTTGTCTCCCTAGACCAAGTTAAGCAGGAGCTGCAAGGCACACAACCTCTCAGCTGGGCAAGGACGATGAAAGGCAGTTTAGAATGTTCATTGTCCTCCCTATAAACAATCTCCAGCCAATTAGAATTTAGACTGAGAACCTCCATCTTGGCTTGGGGCATTTTCCATAGACTGCAATGAAGGTTAAGGGCAAAATTGGCTATTTAAAAATATAACCCATAATAACTTCCTAAAACCTTTCTATACTAAATATGTGTCTCCCATGACCCAATGTAAATGAGTATATGATACTGTATGTAAAGAATGTTACTCCAACCTGACAGTACCTGACAGTGACGCTCTCACATGTGGTAGTGTGGGATCGGAGTGTAGAGTGTCGTTTGTCACCGCCATCTGACTGGCCCAGTAGTATGTCTGCAGCCTCGGTAGACTGATACCTCCTTCCCATATTGACCTTTGTAGAGTTCGAAGCGCTATTTTCGGGGAGTCCGCCACCCCACAGGATTTGCCTAAGTACACGCTCTATCTCTTGGAACGTCTTGGTTGGTATGTGCAGCGGAGCATTCTGTAGCACGTACAGGTAGCGGGGAAGTGTTAACATTTTGAACAATGGAGCTCGTTTTAAGAGGGTCAGGGGTAGAGACTTCCAATGTTGCACATCTCTTGTAAATCTTTCTGTAATAGGTTGTCGGGTATATAGTCGTTGAGATTTCCTGTGATCTGGACACCCAGATATTGAAATTTTCCATGCGCGACTTTATATGGGCAGGGCTCAGGGGGCTCGTTTCCCAGTTGGTTCAGTGCAAATGGTGTGGTTTTGGATCGGTTCACTTTCAAACCACTAAAGGTGCCGTATTCTTGTAATAGCTGTGTTACCACTGGGCAAGTTGTTTTAGGTTCTTGAAGGTATATCAGTAGGTCATCAGCGTATAGTGAGACTGTCTTCCCACTCTGGTCTTCCGGGGATGCCTTTCCATGTGTGTGTATCTTAGCCATTGGGCCAGTGGTTCCATGGCCAGCGCGAAGAGAAGGGCTGATAGTGGACAGCCTTGTCGTGTCCCCTTCCCCAGGGTGAAGGATAATGACGTCCAGCCGTTTACCCTCACTTTGGCTGTCGGCGCCTCGTACAGCAGTTGGATCCAGGTTAGGAATGGCTCGTCGATCCCCATTTTACGCATAATCGCCCAGAGTGCTTCCCAGTGGACCGAGTCGAAGGCCTTCTCAAAGTCCACCGCGAGTACTGCCATGGGGGTGTCCAGGGTCTGGGCGCGCTCAATGGCCAGGTGTAGTTTACGTATGTTCATCCTCGTAGATCTACCAGGCATGAAACCACATTGATCTGGGTGTATTAGGGATGTTATGACCTGTTGTAGGTGCATCGCCAACAGTTTCGCCAGTATCTTCGTCTCGCTGTTAATTAGAGATATTGGTCGATAAGAGCCACATTCGTCTGGGGGTTTGTCTGCTTTGGGTATCACAACTATCGTCGCCTTCCTTAAATCCGCTGGTAGGCTGCTGTTGTCTCGGGCCTGCTGATACAGTTTAAGTGTGGGGCCAGTTCAGTTCCACCTATCTTCTTCCAGGTTTCAATGGGGAAACTGTTTGGACCAGGTGTCTTTCCGGACTGGTGTTGCATCATAGCTGCCACTATCTCGTCTTCTGTGATTTCCATTTCTAGGCCAGCCGCTTGTTCAGCATTAAGAGAGGGAAGGGCGATCTTTTCTAACACGGAGGTTTCAGGGGGAGTTTCAGGTGCTCTGTATCGTTTTTCATAATATTTTGCAAATACCTCTGCAATATCTGCGTCTGATCTCGTTTCAGTTTTGTGGTGTTATCGCTCTTACTTGGTTGTGTCCCTCATCTCTCCGCTCCAGCCATGCTAGCATCTTTCCAGCTTTGTCGCCTGTTTCATAGATTCTGGCTCTCATCGCCCCGTGTGCCTGTTTAGCATTGTCCAATGCAATATTCTGTAACTTTTCTTGAGCTAGGATCAGAGCTCTGTTTGTGTCAGGAGTATCGTGAATTAGGTGTGCTTCCTCCACTAGTTTGACATTTACTTCTGCTTCTCTTATTGATTCCAGGTGGGCTTTTCTTTGTGCCACGGTCCAGGAGATAATCTCTCCACACATCACAGGTTTGTAGGCTTCCCACAGGGTAATGGGGGAGTCCACCGTTCCTTCATTTAACTCGAATGTTGTGCTAGCATTTTGTAGATGTTCTAACAGTTCCGGGGACCCTAGATGGTAATTATTCAGCCTCCATATCGGTGGCAGGATTGGTTTACATGTCGTAATTGACATTAATAGGGGGGAGTGATCCGAGATGCCTCTTGGGAGGTACTCTGCCTGTGTCGCCGTGTGTATTATTGATGCTGGTATAAAGAAATAGTCTAGGCGCGACAGTGATGCGTGTACCCCAGAGTGATGGGAGTATTCTTTGCTTTCCGGGTGAAGGTCCCGCCATACATCCCTAATTCCAAATGCTTCGACAAAGATGGCCAGATTAGTTCGGCGATTGGGATCTCTACTGCGGAGGCGTGTGCGGTCTCGGGTATTGTCCATTACATTGTTGAAGTCTCCCCCCCCAGGATTAGGATGTCTGAGGTGTCCATGGTGATAGTGGGGTGATGTCTTCTATCAGCGTGGCTTGCAGTGTGGGTGGGGTGTAGATCGCCAGTAGGGAGATCGTTTTGTTCCAGAGCGTGCCTGTGACATGCGTGTATCTGCCTCCTGTGTCCGTAAGGGTAAAAGGAAGTCTTTTATGTATCAGTATTATTACTCCTCTGGCTCCCATTGTGAATCCTGCTTGTATTGTTGTGCGGTAGTTGGACCGCTTAAACAGTGCATTGGTTGTTCCTGCCAGGTGAGTTTCAGTTAGGAAAGCAATATCTGGGCTGTGTCTATTCAGAAATTGCCGCACTAATCGTCTCTTCAGACTGCTTCCTAGACCATTCACGTTCCAGGTGAGGAGCTTTAAGGTTCGGATCTTAGTATCTTGCGCAGTCATTTAGGCGTATGTGGGTGTAAATGACAGTAACGTTCTTTGTGGTCTGGCCATTGCGTTCATTTGTACCATGGCAGGGAACAACGATCTAGGTCGCACCAAAACCTGTGTCTCGAGAACTTCAATGTTCCATTGAGTTTGTCCATCCTTTGAACATAAAAGCACATATCCAACTCCCCCCTCCCAATACTTCGCCCCCAACAGAAGCATCTGTCGCCCCATTACAACTCAAATACAAATTAAACAAATTAAACAAAAGCTGTAGACTTGCAGCCCATTGCTCGTAAGTTCCCACCATGCTCCAACGCAGGGAGGCATGGGGGGGTAACTTTCCAGGGGGAATGGGGGGGGGGCACTTCCACCTGTTCTGGTCGCTTTTCTATGAGTCTCTTCATGGCTGTTATAATCATGTAAGCAGAGTGTCAACAATGCACAGTACCTTACACCTTGCTTATCGGGGCCTTCAGAGTTCCTGATTGTTCATGTCTCGGGTGTCAGTCTTCTTTCTTGTGGTTGCGAACGTTGCCTGGCGGTTGTCGGTCCAGCGGTTTATGTCTTGGCCGGGCGCGGGGGGCTCTGTTTCCGTTGCCTCTTGTCTTGTTCCAGTCACGCTGGGAAATAGGAGGCCGTATCTCACATTCAAGGTTTGCAACTGTCTTTTGAGTTGGTCAAACGATTGTCAGGCTTTTTGCACGTCTCTGGTGTAACCTGGAAAAAACGATATCTTCGATCCATTGTATGTGAGGGTGCCTTTTGCCCGTGCCGTTTGGAGCAATGCGTCACGGTCTCGATAGTTCAATAGCTTTGCTATCACTGCGTGGGGGGGCACCTGGTACTGGGTGACCCGTCGGCACGCGGTGGGCCCGTTTAATTGAAATGAAGTTATAAAATGTATCTGTTTCGAACATGTCTGTGAGTAGCTGCTCCAGAAATAATTCCATGTGCGGGCCTTCAACTTTCTCCGGCAATCCCAGGATTCTAACATTATTACGCCTGAATCTTCACTCGCTTTAATCGACCCTCTCCTCCATGGTTTTTAGGCGGGTCGTAACTCTAGCTAGTTGTTGGTTACTACTACGAAAGACAGATCAGAAACGAAACTGATACTGATTTTTTCTTTACCGAGGATTCCCAGCCTGACGACAGGGAATATTCATGAGCATGTGAATCCCTGCCAGACCCATGCTGGAGAACAACAGTTACAGGTAAGTAACTTGTTCCTTACCCGTGCTCTGGTTCTCTCCAGGCTAGACTACTGCAATAGCCTCTTCCTTAATCTTCCTTCCTCCACCCTGCGACCCCTCCAGCTAACCCAGAATAGAGCAGCAATACTTATCCTTGGCCTCAAGCCCATGGACCGTATCTCTCCTGCCCTACAAAGCCTTTACTGGCTCCCGGTCTCAGCACGGATTAAATTCAAATCCCTCCATCATACACAAGGCGATCTGGGGCCGGGGACCACTCCATCTTCAACGCTTCCTGGCTAAATACTCTCCTTCTAGACTCCTCTGTTCCTCTGGCACCAACTCCCTGCGGGTTAGCCGCTTTGCTAAACAGAGCTGGTAGGCGATCACTTTCCTCGGCTGGCTTCCTCGTGTGGAACAGCCTCCCTCTCCCTCTGCGTCGTGAGCAAGACCTCCTTATGTTTTGAAAAAACCTCAAGACCTTTCTCTTTACTTCTTCCTTCTCCTCTCTTCCCTGCTAATCTAACAGCAGTGTGACTGATGTGTAGGGCCCTTATGTGTTCTCGGGGCCTTGACCTCCCACATCACTCACCCCATCCGCTGTCTTCTGGTGCACTTAGTTGGCACATCCTTCCTAAGGGTGGTTACACTTGCGTTATGCACTTACGTTCTTCTCCTCTTAGCACTTACCCTGAGCACTTCACCATGAGCTTCTAAGCACCTTATCCCCCACCCTTCCCCCTTCTGCACTTGCACATTCTGAACACTCACAAGGCATAGGTTTGTCTCCCCTTTCCTTTACTCTCATTGTTTGTTGTACTAGTAATATATTGATCCTATCTGCATTACCTTCCCCTGTCCCCACCCTGTTTGCCCTGTGGGTGCTTTGTTTTGCTAATTGTTTAAGTGCCTAATAAGTGAATAATACAATAAAATACTTTTGTATAAATGAAATGTTGACAATCTGTCGACCTTCAAAAATTACATTGAGATTTAAGTTACATTTTTGATAAAGTATGTGGCAGTTACTCATAAAACACTTGAATACCTTAACCTACTCATGCAATATTGCAGAGTTTTGCCTATTAGGGATGGTTGACCATGTGGTCTAAAATGTCTGAAACATTTCCATAACTTAAGGCAACTTCAGTCTTTCCGAAGTTCAAAGATAACAGTGACAGAGGGTATCTCCAATTTCATCACAGTGCAGAGAACATTCTGAGCTTTTTTCTAATCTGTCGGTAACTGAGTACATTTGTTTAATTTGTCAGAGTTAAAGTAAAAGAATAATTTGAATTAACATTTTAATAATTATAGTTGACTTTACATAGAAATTATTACATCATTAACTTGAGCTGCTCCCATAATTAGGGTGTCTGTCAGAATATTCATATCAGATTTGCCTTTTTTGTAGATAAAAAGGCAGTTAAGAAATAAATGTCATTTATTTAGAATGTGTAAGAAGCAATGAAGATTTGCCTACATCATACAGGGAGTGCAGAGTTTAAGAGATTATCGGAAACATTTTGAAAAAGCATTTATTCAAATTGTTCATAATGTTAGTAAATAATCTGTTACGGTTAATGTAGATATGTTTTTTTGCTACCTTAAGTGGGACTAAGACCCTCATTTATTTATATATATATATATATATATTTGAGGCTTGTGGAATCTGCTTAGATCACATTCTATGGTCAACATCTAGTTGTAGCTGCTGAGTATTACACATTTGTATTTCCGAAACTCGAAAATGGATGTCGACGGGGCGTGCCAGGAACACTATCACTAGTGTGACGTCCACTGTACCTATGGTTCTTCACGCTTTGAGGTCCCACAGATTGTTTTTTTCTCGCCATCATAGTCGGACGCATATTGCGGAGTTCCTTCTCGGCTGATGCCATTACTTCGAAAAGTTTAATTCTAGTATTTCTTTGTGTCCTTTCAATATGTTTCCTGCAAGGTCTTTGGTGATGGCCCTGCACAGTAGGGAGAGCGGGGGGAGGTTAATATCTAGTCTCGTTAAGAGAATGTATAGTCCCCTTTACGCCCATCTATTTTGCCAGGCTGGCATCCCCATTCATCATGGTAAACACCCCTTTTTAAATGTTGCTCTTCCTGTAATAGGAAGTTTCCCTGGAAAGACTTGCACCAGGTGTGCAACCTTTGTCTCCCCAGGGACCACGCTGAACGACAGTGCAAGTCTTGCTAAATGTTCAGGCCAAAAACCGTAAAGAACTGCAAAAACAAACGCTGCCATCCTGGCGTTGTAGGCCCAGCATCAACGTCGCAAGTGACACTGAGGGCGATCGGGATCCACCGGATGCCTGTGTGCGAGCCCCCGACAGGCAGGCCTGCAGTTCTGCTACGGGCACGACACCCGGCAGCTCAGGCACTACCAAGTTACATTACACCAAGCACACCCCCACAACCGAAAATCAACTGTCGTCGACCAATAGGCCACACGCGGCATCGAGGGCAAAGTCCGAACTTTCCCTGTCCTCTGTTAAATCGCAGTCACGATCACCACATGACAGGCCCTCGAAACAGACTTTCAAGTCTAAAACCGCAAAGTCCTCGGGTGCCCACGACCGGGTGTCGAGACACATCAACGGCCTCAAAAAAGCAGAAAGCAAAAAAATTAGCAAGTTGATTGAAAGGCATGTTCCAGATACTCTATAAAAGGCCAGAATGTTGAAAATCCGTAAGTCTTCGCCGCAGGTTAAAGAAGTTCAAGCTACTAAAAGCAGCGATCACACTGCCCCAGTGGGCACCCTTTCAGGGGCTATGCACCATAATAAAACTCCTGCCACAGAGCCCACACCTGCCCCTCCTACTCCCTCTGCATTGCCAAGCTCCTCACAAGGGACCACAGAAAAATGAGTTAAAGGTATGAGAAGACAGTCCTGTTTTATGCATTTCTTTGACGACCACCCTGAAATCCTACATAATCTTCTGGGGACCCCACAAAGTGGGGCAGCAGTGACTGAAAGCGGGGCGGCAGCCACTCAGCCCGCTGCTAAGAAAGCCTGCCAAGACACCACGCAGGGTACAAACTAGTCACATCAGGACCTTGGGCAGGGCACTCTTTACCAAGTCCTTGGCACATACACAGACCCAGAGGATGAAGGAGACACAGTGGACTTTGGCCAATATTATTATGAGGAAGTATAAGTCCTCCAGTCACCCGACCTCACCGACCCACCGGTTTTGCAAGAAAAACACCCAGAGAACAATCGATCTCCTGTTTCAATTGAGATTCTGAATAAACGAGAAAAAATGAAGTCTTGTTCCAAGCAAGACCAAACAGTTCTTGGGGGCTCAGTACTGGCCCGTCGCCAAATAACGGTACGCAAACCAATACACTTGCTCGGGATGATGTGGCATCATGCATTTAGCTGGTTCAGCACGCACGGCTGTGCATTCATCCAATGCAAGAGTGGTTAGCAAAACAGTTGTCTTAGGCAAGCGGTTAGTGGTGGGACGATCTAGTGGTGGTTTCGCTAACCCTAGTTCAAGCGCTGCACTGGTGTGCAAAGGAAAGCCTGTTAAAAGGAAAACCCTTTCACAACCCTACAGTGCAAACTGTGGGCGCAACAGACTCATCACTCACGGGGCGGGGAGCCCATTACCTTCACCGCACAGTGCATGGCCTGTGGACACAGGTCACAGAAAGCTTTTGGATCCGCTAGCAGTGCTCAAACCACTGCAGGCTTTCCAAGTGCATATGTCAGGTCAGACAGTACAAGTCCTCACAGACAGCACTACTGTCATTTTTTACATAAACAAGCACAGGGCCATGCACTCGCCTGGTCTGTCCAGGCTAGCACAAAAAATATGCAAGTGGGCACTCAAGCAGGGCATTTTCCTAACAGCATAAGTTCTGGGGTAGCTCAATTCTCTGGCAGACTCATTAAGCAGAGATCCTCTACCCGAAGATCACGAGTGGCAACTCGACAGAAATATCCAAAACTATATCTTCTCCCTATGGCATTACCCCACATTGGACTTGTTTGCCACAAGCCAAAACACTGTGCCCAGACTTCGCATCTAGGTTTCCCTAACACTGTTCCAAGGGGAACGACCTGGGGATGAACTGGTCAGGGAAATTTGCCTAGGTTTATCCCCGACATCGCTACTGAGCAGATTGGTCAACAAGATGCATCAGGAAAAAGTAACACTAATCCTAGTTGCTCCTATGTGGGCGAGACAACCTTGGTTTCCACATCTGCGCAAACCGATGATGTGCGACCCAATAAAATTCCTGTGCCCCAACAACATGCTCACGCAACACGGGGGGTGGGGACACGGTTCACCCACAACCTCAGTCTATGAACTTGGCAGCTTTACTACTGAAGTCCTCGAATTTGGCCGTTCAAAACTACCTCAAAGGTGTCTGGACATCCTCAAGGAGGCACGCAACCCATACACCAGACACTGTTGAACAAATGGCAAAGATTAGTAATATGGTGCCAGTCAAGGAGCATAATCTCAATAGACTGTACTCCATCACACATTCCCCACTACATGCTCCACTTACTAGACTCCGGGCTATTATTCAACTCCATCATGGTTCACCTAGCGGCTCTATCTGCGTACACCACTTTTCAAAGCATGGTGTCCTGGTGGAAAGATCCGGTCATTAAGGCATTCATGGAAGGTGTAAAAAGAATCTACCATCCCATTTCAAACCCGCCTCCAGGGTGGCACCTAAGCATGTTACACTCAAAACTCATGGGACGACCCCCCCCCCCCCCTTTGAGTCAATGCATAAATCCAGCCTTAAACACCGTACATACAAGACTGCTTTTCTGGTGGCTATCGCCTCCATAAGAAGAGTCAGTGAACTACAAGCTTTGTCAGTGCAAGACCCTTTATTAGTTATCCACAAAGACAGGTTGGTTCTACGAACACACCCTAAGTTTTCACCTAAGTTCATATCCAAGTTCCATGTCAACCAGTCCATTGAACTACCAACTTTCTTTCAAAGCCAAGCTCAGCTGAGAAAAAAACTCCATACACTTGATGTAAGTAGTAGGGTGGTCCTTTACTATGTAAACAAGACAAAACAGCTAAGAAAAACAGACCAGCTGTTTGTCTCCATTGCACAGGCAGGGAAGGTGATCACGTTTCAAAAAACGCCATCTCCAAATGGATAGTGTAATGCTTACACCTCTGCTATTCTGTCAAACCTCTCCCTTTCTCACACCAAGAGCTCACTATGCAAATGTCCCGCTGGACGCCATTTGCAAAGCAGCTACATGGAGCTCTATTCATAACTTTACTCAGCACTACTGCATTGACACACATTCTATAGCAGAGTCACAGGTGGGACAAGCAGTGCTAAAAGATCTATTTGCCGCTGTACCTTCTCACAACCTTCTCCAGACACTGCTTGCCAATCTATGCATAGTATGTAATCAGATGCCACAAGCCTCAGAAGGGATACATTACTCACTGTAATCGTATTTCTGATGCTTGTATCTGCTTGGAATCACATGTGCCCACCCTTCCTCCCGAGTGGAGTAGAAGGTGCATAGATGTTTCTCTTTCTCTGCTTCATCTGCTTTATTACATCTGTACTCCCGCTACATTTCATGCGACCTCATGTCCGAAACAAAACAATCTGAGCCGCGAAGGACCCTGGGAACATTAGACATCACACTAGGGATAGTATTACTGGCACGCACTGTCGACGTTCCCTTTCGAGTTTCGAAAACAAAAAAAGTAATGCTCCACAGCTACCACTAGATGTTTGCCTATCCATAGCATGTGAATCTAAGCAGATACAAGCATCAGCAATATGATTACATTGACAGGATTGACCCTGGAGAAAGGACATAATAATCTGAGACGTGTTGGGACGATCTGAATTTTCCAATCCAAGAAGCATTATAAATAAGAAACTTGATTTTTTTTAAATTCATTTTTCATCCATGTTTTAGGAGTGTGATTCTAACAAAAATCTGTGCGCATTAACAATAAGAGATTTTGTGTTGCACATTAGCATTTGAAACAAAGTATATTGTGAATGTAACATTTGTATTGTAAAGTTGCTTATAAAAAAAATCCATGATAATTGAGTTAATTCTTGTACAGAGTTCTTGGGTCGAATGGTGTGAATCGCTTTTTATGCGTTTATATTTTAATGCTGGACAAAGAACATGCAATAGCCTATCCCTTGCAAGAAAAAGTGCAGGTCTTTGTAGCCCAGATATCCTGTTAGTCAAACCGCCATTCAGAGAACGGTCTGCAAGTTAATAAAGCTGTTAGGAATTATGGTGTCATGTATTTACATCGTGCCTCTAGCACCACTAGACATACGTAGTCTACAGATGTCTTATAGACCAATGGTCTCAGGTGTTTGGTGGCTGGGATGATTTAGTGGTGGTGTCCCAAAAGGTGGTGAACTGTTTTCCGAGGTGGACAGAGGCACACATGCTAACGGGCGGACCCTTCCACATCCCGCCAGTACAAGTAACCACCAATACAGACTCCTCTCAGCTCTGCCCATTGTCATAGACTCGCCACCTAGGGTGCGTAGTCAGAACTTCAAGCAACACATGGTGTTGGAGCTTTTAGCTCTAGAGAAGGCGCTACTCTAATTCCGCAAACCCCATTCAGGACAAGAGCGTGCTATTCAATACATAAAATGCCACCACTATGTTTTAAATAAGCAAGTGGTGCCTGACACTAGTGGCAATAAGAATTTGGCACTGGTGCACCCAAACATTATTTTCCTTAAAACACAACACATACCTTGCAGACAGTACAGAGTTCTCGTTCAGAATCTCGATTGGGAAATAAACAAAAATGCACACGTTTTTGCATTATAGGGCTTTCTGTCTTTAAATCTGTTAACTACATCCCAGAATGTCAAATGCCCAACCTTTGCATCCAGTTGCCCACAGAAAAGATCACTACGGATTACACTATGGATGAATTGGTCCGGGATATTTAACACCCTACCGCCCAACTCTGCAAGATCGTACTCAAACCATTAACATGGGATCTAATTGTAGCAATGTGCAAGAGGCAGAACTGGTACCCCATTTCTTGAAGATGATGGTTCACCAACAGCTAAAACAGAAACCAAATCATAACTTACTGACACAAACGCAGGTTTAAGCATCATACCCAGATCTGCACAAGTTAAGCTTGGCAGCGTGGCTTCTGAAGCCAAAATGTGACCATTTATAATTTCCTCAACAATGCATGGATATGTTAAAGGAGCCCAACACCAGACACTACTACAGTAAGTAGAAGCAGTTTGTCATCTGCCGTTCAAAATCATCCAACAGCCTGATTGACTTCACTCAGCATATATAGTTGCATCTCTGCTGTATTTATTGGATCCAGGATTTGTTAAGTCCCCACTGCAGCACTGTCCACATACACAACTTCACAACATGGAAGGGTTCACACGCATATACCCACCAATCTCACTGTCCGCCTGACTAGGTTCTTAATGCAGTGCTGAAAGTGCTCACGAGGTCCCTTATTGAACCAAAGCACAGGGCATCTCTAAAAGACCTCACTTATAAGGTTGCATGCTTAATGGCAATAATAACTTCTATCAGAAATAAACTACAGGATTTATCAGTTACAGAAGTTTGCCGCAATTCAACTTCCATTCTCTGCTAGAGCTCATTTCACTTGGAGGAAATTTGCAAAGCAACAACATGGAGCTATGTTCGCACATTCACGCAACATTGTGTAGATACACAGGTGAGAGCTGATTCTGAAGTGGGACAACCTGTACTTAAATTGCTTTTTTCCTTGCCCGCTCTGCACCCTCACTGCCTTCTTCTTGTACTGCCTGCATATCTATACAAAGCATGTGAATCTAAGAAGATTCACCGGCCTCCAAAGACTAACACTACTTGCCAGTTATCTGTGGCTTGTAATATGTGGCTTGTATCTGCTTATTCACAACCACCCACCCTGCCTCCCCACTCTGTAGCAACTAAGGCATTCCCTCATTTTCATACATCATGTCAGAAAAAGAAACAATATGATGACACAGATGCATGAAAGATCATGGGCCCCTGTAGGTATAATATTGGTTTAGTGTAACCGGAACACTTGTATCATTGAAAAGCAAGATATCATGCTTCGATCCAACCACTAGATGGCCTATGTAGAGCATGTGACTAAGCTGATTTCCCCTAATTAGCATTGCAAGAGTAAAGAACTTTGTTGGATAAGTACTGGCCAACATATAATACAATGGTAAAAGATAGGACATTGATTCTGCTCCAATCCAAGACACGCACTGAGACCATCGTAACCCAGGGGTATAAGGTTTATTACTCATAAAATTACTTTTAGGAAATAGTAAATTCCTACTTTTAGTACTTGGCATGAATCTGTTCCAGTTCACTACAGAAAGAAAGTTTAAATTAGTGGTTACTCAAATAGTTTAAATGTAGTTAACTGCCATAATTTATTTTATTTAAAACCTATAATTAATCCCATGTACTTTATAAATCTAAAATGTTTGCCTGAAAATCTCTAGGACCTTATTTGTGACCCAGTAAAAGTATGTTCAAGTAGGCTCCTACTCTTAAGTCACTCAAAAGTTGAAGTTGCCATAGGTTCTCCCATCAGAATCAATGGGACCAAATTGGTTTGGTCTTATGTGGTTATAGAGAAAAGTGAGCCAAGTTCTCCTTTTCTCTCCGTGCTGCAGCAGAAGGACAATCTGTCAGAAAGGACACCAGAGGAGCCTCCCACGAAGTTCAGCACAGGATTTGAGAGCCAGCTCGCTAAGAGGAGCTGGTTACAGAAGAAGCACACTGCCTATGAGAAGTGTGTACATGTAAATGTGAGTGTTTGGTGTTGAAACCACATCCCATAGATAATTGAACGTATCAAGAAACAGGATACCTGAGAGGACTGTTAGAGATTTCCACTTTTTGCAGCTTCCTATGCATTGGTTTTAATTGACTTCCCATCATATCATTTATGAACGAGGACATCTGCCTGATTTGTTTTGGATGGGTGTTTGGGCTTTGTAGCGTCACTCCAGCTCCATTGCTTTCCGAAGAGGGACGCCCATTGAGCCAGAAGCAAAGGCTACAGCGATGAATTCTCGGGTATGGCGGTGTAACCCAGTAAACGGGACTCCTACGACTAATAGGAGAGTCTGCATCTCAGCAGAGGATAGTTTTATCATGGGGCCAACGGTAGCGACGTCTCCGGTCTTTCCAGGTAGCAGATAAAGGGGCTATTGGTGTCCCAAAACCTTTGAAGGTGACTGTAGCTACCTGCGCCAAGGAGGGTGACCCTGGAAATAAACTGCAGAGAATGGCCTAGAGATGGTCTCTGCACAGAAGGTTAAGGCTTGGATCAGCAGAAGGACTCTGGAGGTCTGAGATGGACATTCAGCTGCAGAAACCCCAAAAAAGATGATCATCCCAGGTTCCAGCACTCAAATAGTATTGCCAAGTATGGTCTATGGTAGCCAGACACAGAGATGGACAAGATTTCATATCAGAATATTCGTTTTATTAAAAGAAAGAATGCCTCTCCTCGTTATGATGATGTCCCTATGCAACAAAGTAAATAACAAACTAGTGATCATCAGGATGCCTTACAGAAAAAGGCTGGCCTCCATCCAAACCTCATCTAACCCATTTGTCGCTACTACTAATAAAAAACATACATTTAGCCTAGGAATAATGGTTCTCCAGCATGGGGTCTGGCATGGATTCACATGCTCATGAATATTCCCCGGCGTCAGGCTGGGAATCCTCGGTAAAAGAAAAAACACTTCCACTTTTGTTTATAAACTGTCTTTCTCCTATTAACCAATGACTGCCCTCTCCCTAAGCCCCTCCTCTGGTAGCCTGTTAGGATAGGTAGCTACTATAGCTACTATCACATATTACATAGTGTATCCATTACAATTAGCATATTAAATGCTTCAACATTACAGAAGGCACATGCTAACCATCACTCTTGGTTACATTAGAATGTGGACTGTGGTGTGGAGGTTCTAGGAGCGGAGAGAGAGATCTAAGGAGGACAGAGGTGAACCTCCAGCTGGGGGTTGTTTCATGTATGTAACCTTTTACTTGAATAAAGGTATTTATGTTAATACCAAGTCTTTGCCGTCCTCATTGCATCATAACAATTGGTGACGAGGTCTAAGAGGATTGGAGCCCTGAGAGACGACCCCCAGCACGCCTGCAGGATCTTTGATGTGGAGCAGGGCCACGGCAGTGAGCGACAAGGAATGAGGAGGACCCTAACCGCTCCATCTGAGACTGAGAGGTACGGCAGCGGAGCGAAAGCGTGAGCGCCAGAAGTGAAATCCTGGCCTGCCGGGTGGAGGATGCAAAAAGGACCCACCGGGTGATAGAGGAGGTAACCTGCCCACTGGATGTTGCGCTCCCTCTCCATGTCCAGATTCATGATTTGGTGATAGACCCCACTATCTGGGCGGCGACGGTTTGCCCCCCCGTGGACACGTTTTGTTTACATTTGAGAGCGGCTAGCACTTACCTTTAGAGTCAACGTCACAGCTGGGGGCCACGCCACTGTTCTCTGCAGCCACGCGTCACCGCAGTCCTGGAGCAAAGAACCTGACGACATGCACATCATTATGCATGCTATTATTTACCTTGAGACGGCCGCACCTCTTAAAGGAAGGGACCCAACTATATGGCGGCCATTTTGGTTTGGTTGCCTGCCAATACTACGGAGCGGAGCAACCGTAAACTATTAGATTACAGCTTATTTTCACCGCGGATGCTGTGCAGGAAACATTACGGAGCAGCTGAAAGCACAAGTACCACAGCTGATTCTCGTGTCGGATTGATTTACAAGTTGATTTCCAGTGGAAAGTGGTTGGTGAATGTTTACATTGTGGGAACATTGTGACTTCAGGAACGTCATTTTGCTGGGAGGAGAGTGAACATAGTCATATACAAGTTACATGGTTAAGGCTACAACGCTGACTCAATTCAAGTTAAAGACATGGCAAATGTACCTGCCCCTGTTTTCTTTTTGCCTGTGCCAGGCGAACCCCAGAGTGCGCTGGGTAGACTGGAAAGGAGGTTTCAACATGTATGCACTAGCTCTTTTTGGTGCTAATTTCTCCAATGAGCGTAAGGAGGCATTGCTGTTCCATTGTTTGGGAACTGCAGGGCAGGTGGTTTTAAAGAAATTGCCAGAACCCATAGAGGTACCGGATGGAGGTCATATGAGAAAACATTAGCAAAGTTAGATAAACATTATAGAGTTGAAGAGAACATTCTACTGGAGAGGTACAAATTTGCCACGAGGGGTCAGAGTGGTGAAAGCATTGAGGATTTTGTTACAGCTTTGAGGGGGTTGGCAGTTAAATGTAGGTTTAATCACTGCCAGAATGAGCACTTAAGGGATCAGTTAATGATCAAATGTACTAATGACAACATCAGGAAGGAATTATGGAAAGATGAATCCCACGTTAGATAGAGCGATTGAGATCGCAAAGATGGTGTAACACACCGACAAATGCATAAAAGTGCTTCAAGCAGATAGTGTGAACAACGAGAAACCTAAGTTGGAGGAGTGTGAAGGGGCAGTTCAGAAGGTCTCTAAAGTTGCCCAGAGACAAGGTACAGGACAGGAACTCAAAGACATTCTATACAGTCTGGGAGGAAGATTGAGGATCGTCAAGAAGATAGGTTGGCAACCGGCAGAGGTTGGAATCAACAGTGGGTGCCAGCGAAAGACAGTAGAGGAATGCCTAAAGAAACAAACTCCTTTAAAAACTTTAGGGTATCTGGACCACCAAGAGGTCCTCCAGGAAGGAGGTGTTACAGATGTGGAAGTTTATCACACTTAGCATCTGATGAGGACTGCTTTGCTATACATATTATATGCAATGATTGTGGAATGAGAGGCCACATTGCCCGGTGTTCTAGGAATTTTAATGCTGGTTCGAGCCAAGCGCATGAAATCAGTGCGAGTTATGAAGATGAATCCTACAGTGAGATTGGTAGAGGTTATGTTTACAGTAAATGCCATTGACGGTAGAGTAAAAAAGAAGCCTTATGCCATTGTGTTAATTCTAGGAGTACCAGTATCTATTCTCATAGATAGTGGAGCTGATTACACATTGATAAGTGTACAAGTATGGAAGGAGAAGTTTGATTCTTCCACCCTGTGGGAGAATAGTGTCACAGCAAATGCATAGGGTGATGTGCCCATAGAGATTATAGGGTGTTTTAATGCTGAATTGCAATTTAAAGACAGGAAATCTGCGGGGACTATATCTGTCACCAATAAAAGGGAAGAGTTGCTGTCGTGGAGTGACCAAGCCAAATTGAAAATAAGGCTTGAGGCAAGTCATCCTGAGCAAGTATTGTCTGTAATGGGTGAAGGTGCCATGGATGTACAGGCAGAGCATTCCTCTGGCAAGTTGGGATGTTTGAAAGAGTTTGTTCATAAGATTCAATTAAAGAGGGGTGCAGTATCTAAAATTGCAAAATTGCGTACCATTCCTCTTGTTCTGAGGGAAGACGTAGATAAAGAACTGAGGAGAATGGAAAGTGATAGGGTTATTGAAAGGATTGATGCGTCAGAATGGGTCAGCCCCATAGTGGTGGTCAGGAAAACTAATGGATCTTTGAGACTATGCATCGATCTTGGGCATCTGAATAATATGGTTGTGACGGACAGGTTTCCCCTACCTAGAATAGATTATCTACTGGTGGGTGTATCTGGCTCAAAGTCGTTTTCCATTTTAGATCTAAAGTCAGCCTACCATCAAGTTGAGTTACATGCTGATTCCAGGGACCTCACAGCCTTCATCACACCAATTGGTCTTTTCAGATGTGTGCGCATGCTGTTTGAGTTGGTTTCGGCGGCAAGTGTTTTTCAGAGTATAATGCACAGGTTGCTTGGGGGAGAGAAAGGTGTTATGTGCTATCAAGATGTCCTTGTATGTGGGAGAGACGAGTTTGAACATGATCATCGATTGAAGAGAGTTATGGATATATTGAAAGAAGCAGGACCTACCGTTGCTTTGAAAAGGTGTATATTTAAGGCTAACAAAGTGGTTTATTTAGGCCATGAGATTACAGGCGAAGGGGTCAAACCCAAAGAAGTCATTGAGGCTATAATGAGGATGGAGGAACCAAAGTCAAAGGGGGACATATTGTCATGTTTAGGACTAGTGGAGTTCTATGGTAAATTTATCAGAGGTTTATCAGAAATGTCAAACATGAGAATGCTCACTCGTAAGGGAGTGGCCTTTAAGTGGAATGACCACTGTAAGAAAGAATTTGTGATGATTAAAGAATCCATTGTCAATTCACCCATTTTGAAGATATTTGAAGAAGGAAAACGTGCATTGCTTTTTGTTGACGCCAGCGACTACAGCGCCGGGGCCGTTATCATGCAAGAAGACCAAGTTGGTTTACATACGGTGGCGTTTGCATACAGGTCATTGAAGAGACCAGAGTGTAGATAGTCTGTGGTTGAAAAAGAAGCTTTAGCATGTGTTTGGGGAGTGGAACAATTCAAAAGGTTCTTGTGGGGCAGGGAGTTCATGATTTGTACTGACCATAAACTGTTAGTTGGGATTGTCACTAAAGGTGGTTTGGAAGGTGTATCGAGGCGCATCATGAAATGGGTCACAGCGTTGCAAGGTTTGCTATTTACCATGCTTCATGTCAGTGGTGAGATCAATGTAGTTGCAGACGCCTTGTCTAGATCTGTTAAGAGATATTTCAAATTATGATAATTACTCATGTTCTGAAGAGAGTGCAGAGATATTTCAAGTACATGAGACATTAAAGGACGATTGGAACATTGCTTGTAGTGAAGATATTTATCAAAGACTGTTGACACTGGTGGTGGAAGGTAAAATAAGGACTTGGTGGTGATATGAGTGGATTTGCCAGGGTGAAGGAAGAATTATGGGCTCACAATGGCAATTTGTATAGAGGACATCAGATGGTTGTGCCATCTGGTATGGGAAAACTTGTAATAGACCTGGCTCATGTTGGACATCTAGGTCTAGCCAGAACGAAGGGATTGGTGAGATCTGAATTTTGGTGGCCTGGTATTGACAGAGATACTGAGGAACAGGTCAGATTGCATGGAATGTGTTGAGGGAAGCAAAGGGCTAAGGGTGCAGAAGGTGCCCATGATGGAGAATGTCCGCGTGTTCCATGGGATGAAATTGCTTTAGATCTCTTAGGTCCATTTAACATTGGCAGTGGAAGAGATAGCTACCTCTTGGTGGTAATGGATCTATTGTCGAAATGGCCTGAAGTTTGTGTGCTCAAAGACACCTCCAGTAGTAGCATTATGAAATTTATGGAACAGCTATTCTGGAGAGAAGGATTTCCCAGGAAGTGTTTGTCTGACAATGGTTACCAACTGGTGTCTAAGGAATTTAGAGATTTTTTGGATAGACATGGCACGTCCTTATCACCCCCAGAGCAATGGGTGTATAGAACGTTTCAACAGGCCGCTCATGAAGGCCATTAGGATTGCGGTAGCCACTGGTGGAGATTGGGTAAGGACGGTGATGGAACGGACGTTCCAGTATAGGTTAACCCCCCACAGTGTCACAGGTGTGACTCCTTTCGAGATTTTGAGAGGAAGAAGGCCCAATTCACACTTATGTCCTGGGTGGATGGTATGTCCAAAATGGTTGGAGTAGATTTGGAAAGTGTGGAAAAGAAAATTCTTGAATCTGGTGCCAAATCCAAAGAGCGGTATGATCAGAACAACTGTTGCAGAGAACTTAAAATTGAAGAGTGTGACTGGATTAAGGTCAAACTGCCCACCAAAGTCCGCCAAGGAGCCTCTCTATTTTCGGAGCCTAAACAAGTGGTTAAGGATTTAGGTTCTTCTGTACTAGGCAGGGGAGGAGGCATTTTAAACAAAGAGAGTTGCTCTTTTCAGGTCAATCAAGGAGAGGCGAGCGGAGGATAAGTGGAAGGAGATTATTGGACGTGAGATGTGCATTTCATTAATAACATAATCCTTTTTGAATTGCACTGTTCAATTTTGTTTTGTTGCATTTGTGTATATTATGTTCCTTCTTAGGATAAGTATTATGCTAATATTGCATTCTTTGCTTGTAGGAAATAATTTTGTTTCTTTTCAGAAATAAGTTAGTTTACTTTACATATCAGTTATCTATTTTACGATTGAGAGGAGGTGTTAGGATAGGTAGCTACTATAGCTACTATCACAAATATTATATAAATAGTGTATCCATTACAATTAGCATATTAAATGCTTCAACATTACAGAAGGCACATGCTAACCATCGCTCTTGGTTACATTAGAATGTGGACTGTGGTGTGGAGGTTCTAGGAGCGGAATGAGTGAGAGATCGATCTAAGGCGGACAGTTGTGAACCTCCGGCTAGGGGTCGTTTCATGTATGTAACCTTTTACTTGAATGAAGGTATTTATGTTAATACCAAGACTTTACCGTCCTCATTGCATCATAACATAGCCATCTTCAGATTTTTACTGCACGTTCAAGTGTTGGGCGTCCTTGTGTTTTGCTCTTAGAACTTTCTCCATTTTTTGCGTTTTTTGGCTACGAAACATTGTTTCGATCCAGTCAATCGAGCCAGTGTGCTCCATTTATTCATCCGATTAACTTCAAGCGTTTTCTTCTTTGAAGTTTCCAGAAGGCCATTAGGCCTACACTGTGCCGGATCATGTCAGAGAAGGACGATGGGGCTTCCAGCTGAGGTTTGCAGAATGTTTTCACGGTCGACCAGCATTCACAGTGCTTTTATTGTTTTCACCCGATGCACAAGGAAGAAGATTGCGAGATGTGCCATGGCTTTTCCAAGTGCACAATGAAGGATCGGCACGTTCGACTGGCGGCGTGGCTCAAAGCCAGGGCCTCTACCCCGTGTGGTCCACAGGGGCATGCCTCATCCGGATTCAGCCAGCCAGAGCGGTCTTCGAAGTCCTTTGAGCATGCTCCATCCGTGGGGTCCCAAGACAAGGCCAAGCACCATGAGTCTGCTTCCGTTCGGGGTCACCGCGCAATCTGGTCCCGCAACGGTTGTGGCGCGTTCATAGTTTCCATCAGCCTCGATCTCCAGCCATTGCTCCAGTTCTTCATCAAATAGGAAGTCGGCTACCCCAGGGAAGTTGCGACAGAAGCCGGAGAAGGCCAAGCAGGACAAGGTGTTCAGCCTGCCAGTTAAGGCCCAAGTGATCCAGGCCAAATCGTCCTCTTCCATCGCGATGGTTGCTGCCGCCCTCTCAAAGGCGAAAGGGGCTGATCCTGTTCCCCTGGTACCTCCCAGATCTATTGCAGGATATCCTCTTGACCCTCCACACACTGGTGTCGGGAGATCGGAAGAGGACTCCGAGAGCACCACCCGCGGCTCCACTGCCGACGACACTGTTGACACTGGGGCCTCCACCACCGAAGGAAAGGAGGAGACACCCTATGCCTCCACTCCAACCGTTGCTGCTCTCCCCCTACGGATAAAAGGATGGTCACGGTGACAATTGACAGACGGCGTAATCTCTCCGCCACCTAGGGCTTGTCCACCAGACGAAGTGGGATATTTCCACTCCATGATCGCCCGTGCATCAGAAACTCTTCCAAATCACCCCGGAAGAGAAGGAGGGCTTCCTGTATAAACACTGGGAGGGGAAAAGGAAGAACGTTCTGTTGGTGCCGCTCCTGGACGACGTCTGGGATGAGGGGCTGGCTGTTAGGCAGAAAAACCCTGCCTCGGCCCAGGCGAAGGGGTACCAGCTAGAAAAGAAATACTGGGTGCTGGAATCTGCACCAAAATGTCTGCAGTCACATCCATCGCTGGACTCGGTGGTCTCGGCTGCGGCTAGGAAGAAGTCGTCCAACCCGTTGTCAGCCTCTGTCCCCCCGGCAAGGGGAAGAAGTTGAACGCTGTGGGATGGAAGTTAATTTCCTCTGCGGTGACGATGGTCAAGGCGCCAACGCCTTACCAGTCGTGCCCAGGTACGACTGGGAGCTATGGTACAAGATGGCTCCAATCCTGGATTTCTTCCCTGAGGACAAGCTGGTAGAGGCAATGGAGATCCATCAGAAAGGCGAGGTGGGGGTCTGAGCACCCCATCCCCGTGGCCCAGGACATTGCGGACACAGGATTCCGCCAGGTGGGAAACAGTGTTTGCCTCCGAAGGCCACCAACTTCAGACGAGGGTCCTGGATATGCCGTACGACAGATAACCTTTTCGGCAAGGTCATCGATGAATCACTTCAGGCCATCAAGACCGAGATGGCCTGTGCCCTGGACACACTGCAACAGCAGCGTCCGTACTTCGGGTAGGTCTTCGAAGATTTTCACCACTGGATCATCCTCTTACCGCCAACTCTCCTGTTCCACGACCCAGGAAGCCTACAGGGGTCGTTCCAAGGCCTTCGAAGGTGGCTGCCGTCGTCGAGGCTCCCACGGCAGCACTGCAGCCACCAAGCAGGACTGAACCGGCTGGGACTTCGGGCTCCACCCCTGCACCACGGTGGCAGGCTGAAAACCTCTCCACAGATTGATGGGTGCTGGACGCTCTCACCAACGGACCCACTTTGGAGTTTCAACGAAAGTGTCAGCGAATATGACCGGTGGCCCGGCAGGAACATCACATCCCTCAGCTGCTGCTGGAGGTTCGGGCCATGTTAAGAAAAGGGGCGATAGAGCTGGTTCCGAAGCGACTCTGGGGACCCAGAGTTTACTAAAGATACTTTCTCGATTTACGATGACCCAACACGTACATAAAGTCCCAGAAATTCAGGATGGTCATGTTGCAGCACATGCTCGGCCAACTGGAGGAGGGAGACTTTCCATCGTCGTTGGATCTAGAAGATGTGTAATTCCACGTCCCCATTCACGAAAAACATTGCAAGTTCCGGCGCTTTGTCATACAAGGGAAGCGCTACTAGTTCAAGGCTCTCCCCTTCGAACTGAAGTCAGCGCCCAGAGTCTTTACGAAGTGCCTGGCTCGGGTGGAAGCCCATCTGCGACTACAGGGAATTAATGTTTACCTGTACCTCAACGACTGGCTCAGCCGGCCCAGGTCAATGGACATTGCCGTCGATCTCACAGAGAGGACCGTCCGGCTGCTGACGGATCTGGGGTTCTCAGTGAACTATGCAAAATCCTGCTTTACTTCATCGCAGCATTAGAGTTCGGTGGTTACAAACTGCCTGCGGACTGCAGGGAGGCCCTCGCCAAAGCCAGGGCTTTGTCGACTCTGAAGTGTTACGGGTACAAAATGGAAGCGTTTCTCGACTTTGTGCTGTCAGAGAAGATTAACCCTCTGAGGTTCATGGGCCCCCCCCCCCCCCAAGTCCTTCCGTACTTGTCTTTGGCTAAGTCGGGACTGGTGCAATCCTCCCTCAAGGTGCATTTGGTGGCTATCCCCCGCTACACCAGGTCTTTGGTCGCACCGCCTAGTGAAGGAGTTAATCACAGGACTGTTCCGTTTGTTCCCACCGGTGAGGGTGCCTGCCCCGGCGTGGGAACTCAACGTGGTGCTGACTAGGCCCGTGGGGGGCCCCATTCAAGCTGATGCATCAAGCTCTGCTTAAATTCATGTCTTGGAAGACGTCTTTCCTCGTGGCCATCACCTCTGCCAGGAGAGTAGGTGAGATCCAGGCCCTGTCCTGTAAGTGGCCTTACTTGACTTTCCACGAGACGCGGATGGTGCTGCGGACGCACCCCCTCCTTCATGCCCAAGGTTCGGTTGGAATTTCATCTCAACGCTCCCTTGATGTTACCTGGGTTTTCTCCAACGCCTTTGTCGCCGGCTGTAAGAACTTTGCACTCGCTGGATGAGGCTCGAGCGCTGAAGTTTTATGTGGCCCGACCAAAGAGTTTCCAGAAGACTTCTCAGATTTTGTGAACTTTGGTCCTGTGAACCATGTGAAGGCCTTGTCCAAAGCTTCCATCTCCAGGTGGCTCTCCGGCTGCATCACTCATTGTCTCCGGTTGGCAAACTGACCGCTGCCTGGCCTTCCGAGAGCACGTTCTACCAGAGCGATCGCTGCGACCACAACGTTCCCATCTGGTGTGCCCTTGCTAGACAACTGCAGGGCTGCTACGTGGAGGTCTGCGCAGACCTTCATGAAATTCTACTATGTCGACCGGGATTCCAGAGTGGAGTCAGGCTCGGCCAAGCAGTGCTATGCAACCTATTCACTTGAAGGGAGCCTGATGAGGAGTGAAGAGTAATTGTTTCTGTTGAGCCTTGCCACCTCCTGTGGTTGTGAAGGATGTATTGCTATGTATTCTTTATTCATGAGCATGTGAATCCATGCCAGACCCCATGCTGAGAAGGAACAAGTTTCTCACCTGTAACTCTTGTTCTCCAGAATGGGTCTGGCATGGATTCACATGAAAACCGTCCCTCCTGCCCCTCTGCATCTCTTCTTGGTCACATTGCCATTTACGTGCTACCAAATCTGAAGATGGTTGCCAGGGGAGGGGCTTAGGGAGAGGCCGGTCATTCGCTGGGGGTAGTATGACACAGAGCTCAGTGATTGGTTTATAGTAGAAAGACTGTTTATAAATGAAAGTGAAACTGTTTTTTCTTTTACTGAGGATTCCCAGCCTGACGGGAAATGTTCATGAGCATGTGAATCCATGCCAGACCCATGCTGGAGAAGAGTTACAGGTAAGTAATTTGTTCCTTCCCCCTTTAACTTGATTATATGGGTGGTTGGTTTCTGATTTCTATCCCCTCTGCACCCCTCATACCCCTAAATATGTTCTCAGTTTTCTCTCTGGTTATAGGCCTGCTGGTGCAGCTCAAAAGAAATATAATTTAGTCTTGCCCTTTCTGGTAGTTTGCTCGGGGCAAACACCTGTCTGTTATCAGTTCAACAATTTCTTTTAAATCTGTCCCAAGGACTCTGTATTTGCTCCTTTTACAATAGAACAGGCTTTTTGGCTCTTTGCCTTTCCTTTCATACCTGAAAATGTCTTTGGCCCCTTCTCCGGGTCTCTTGTAGTTGGGCACATCTCACCTGTTTCCTATCTTCACCCTGCTTGGATGGTTATCTTGTGTGTTAGCCTAGCATGTGCTTACTAGCTAGTCTTAGTTTCTTGACTATCTCACCCTAAGAGGAACTGAATCCGCAGTCCTTTCGATATGGGACCTAAAGATAGACGTTAACGTCACCCAATCTGCCCTCATACTGCTATAATCTAACTCACAACCTTGATCAAAAGACTATGAATCTGCCGTTCAAAAATCTTCACTACAGTGGCTGAAATCATTCCTCACTGACCTAACCAAAAGAACCTACATACTACCATTCTTCTCAAACACAAGAAACATTGCATGTGGCGTACTAAAAAGATGAAGCCTCTCTCGGCTTCAATATATGCATGATCCACCTAACGAAGCTGGATTGCCTCCTCCAAATACGCGGACACCCAGTTTATTTTCAAGATGACTGCCAACAATGACCCTGACCATATTGTTATTTTGTGCCTCTTGGTTATAAACATCTAGATGACTAATAACCTAAATCCAAACCCAACCAGAATCAAAATTTTGATGACCCCACAAAATGACAACCTTACACAGATCTTTCAAAGGACTGCTAGGAATGGCGCTCCTCTGGAATCTTTAGTAATAAAAAAACCTGTTAGTGCTCTTGGACTGTAGTCTCACACTGGTACCACAGGTCAATGCAATAGTAAGACAATGTTTCTACCATCTACCTATAAAAGAGATCCTTCCTTACCTTAACTTCTCACACAGAACCCTTGCCATCTCCCTGGTATTATCAAGAATGGACTATGCAAACAGCCTCTACCTAGGAATGCCCAACTACCTCACCAAGAAATTACAATGCATTCAAAACACAGTGGCAAGACTTCTCGTGAGAATAAATGGAAGATAACCACATTACCCCAGTGCTGAGAAGTTTGCATTGGCTACTGGTCAAAACGCTCATCAATTTCAAAGCCTTCTGCATAGACCTTAGGAGCACTACACTGACATGGAGCTGTATTACTCCAATCTCATAATAACTTTATTCAGCCAACAGGCCATCAAAGTACATCCTATCACAATATTATACAAAGACAATCCAAAACATAATACAAGAGTAGAGAAATAAAGTACAATCAAAGAGCCCAACCCCATTCAAAGTATCTCCAACTTTATGAATCCAGCCATATTGGACCTTACTGTACCTCTACCTAGTGGTGTAAGTTTGCATCAGTTAGAGGAGTGATCCTCAGCGTTGTTCCAAGTGAGCCATTGAATCCAGAAAAAGGGTACGGACGAACAACAATCCCACTACTAAGCGTCCAACCACTCCCTGCCCCCAACTCTTTCCAGTACCTCTTTCGCCACTCTCCATTCCCAGAAAGCCAGTTCAACAGTGTCATGAAGACTCTTGCCATTGCTTGGAACTCTGCAGCACCCTGCCAAGGCTTCCCTAGTGACAAATGCAGATCCTCCAACGGTCCGCAGCCAGTGTAAGCTTTTATTTAACAAAGGATCCCTTGGTTTAAACTCGTCCATCACAAGAAGCCAAAGACCAAGTCGGATGCAAGGTCACACAGCCGCTCTCTTAGAAGACCCAGTCAGGGTATGTAAGTTATGTAAACTCTATAAAGCTTGATAGACTCCAAGGTAAAATTGTTTACATATTCAAAAAATAATGATAATAATGAAAGTTCAGTGGTATTTCATAAAGATTTTTATCAATCACTGGTTTTGTGAAAAAATACGTCTCTTGGTATGAGGCGTCACTAATATCTTTTTAGTGAGGAAGAAAAAAGCCAATAGCATTATATGTCAGACCAAAACAATCTTTTGCCAATGCATTTCGGATTTACAAATCCTTCGTCAGGGCAAGTCTGTAGTTAACATGTATATTTACATAACATCCAAAAGAAAGTGTATCACAATGCACATTCACAAAAAAATATAAATAACATACCAATCATTGTAGTGGTAGAAAGATCGGTTGATACATAAAAGAAAAAATAGAAAAAGAGAAAGAATGAGCAATAAGAAGTCTGTAAGTAATGAGGTTAGCGATGACAAGAAATGCAGAACGCGTTTACCTGAGAAAATGGCAGAATGCTTGCATGGACAGTGGCTTGGAGAACCAGAACCATGTGGTGGGCAGAAAGCTGCCCGGACAAAATCGGCGCCAAGGCACAGATAAGCTGAAATGTAAGAGAGACATTGTAAGGAACCCGGGTGGGATCCGTGTAAGCAGTACGTGTCATAACATCAGGGGAGCTTACCATGAGACCAGCGAGGAGTCGGACTGTTCCTCTCGCTTGCCGGCGTGTAACTGCGTTGTTCGCATCGGAGCGTTGCACAGACAACGCTCCTTTAATAAACCACGTGATCGCGGCCTAGCGAGGCGCGCGCTTTGGGACAAATGACAGCAAATAGGTTTCTAAGTGATTATTTAGAGCTATAAACTAATTATACGTCTTAATTGGAATATGTCAAGAATTGTGGAAACAAAAAAATGTAAAAACAAGGAAACTGAAAGCATAGAGATAAAAGAAATACTTCAATACAAGACAAAGTAAGAGGGGTGGAACTAGTGAAAGAAGATAAGAGTCATCAAAGAGAAATAGCAAATACAAAAGAGCCCTAAAGAATGCTGGGCTAGTAAAAGAAAGTTGCAAAGTTAAAACATCTATATCAACATTATTATATAACCACACTGGATCATGTCATCAAACGGCGGCATCTGAGGCTATTTTATGTAGTCCTAGGAAAAATCATAGGAGAAATCAGATACGAGTCATGCTGCAAGTACCAACCCACTGTAATGGTGTCGTCGCCAGACGGCACCTTGGGTCCCAGACCGAAGTCCAGGAAACACAGCGGGGTGGTCTAAGTCCATAACACATAAGATATATCACAGTAAATAGTTGCTAGAAATTATACCTTGAAGGCAAAGAGATTACAAAATTAAATTACAAAATTAAAGAAAACAGTGATAATTAATCTCCTCGTTAATCCCATTGGGAACCAGACTCCCAAGTTTGTCAATCCAGAATGACTCCCAGCGATTCAACCGTTGGTTAAGGTCTTCGTGTGGGTTGTTTCTTGTGAGTACCTCTAAAACCACAAATCTAATCTGAGTCAAATTATGTCCATTCTCCAACCAGTGCCGTGCTACGGCAGAGTTGGTGTAAGCATTACGAATTACTTTGTCTTGTATTGAAGTATTTCTTTTATCTCTATGCTTTCAGTTTCCTTGTTTTTACATTTTTTTGTTTCCACAATTCTTGACATATTCCAATTAAGACGTATAATTAGTTTATAGCTCTAAATAATCACTTAGAAACCTATTTGCTGTCATTTGTCCCAAAGCGCGCGCCTCGCTAGGCCGCCATCACGTGGTTTATTAAAGGAGCGTTGTCTGGGCAACGCTCCGATGCGAACAACGCAGTTACACGCCGGCAAGCGAGAGGAACAGTCCGACTCCTCGCTGGTCTCATGGTAAGCTCCCCTGATGTTATGACACGTACTGCTTACACGGATCCCACCCGGGTTCCTTACAATGTCTCTCTTACATTTCAGCTTATCTGCGCCTTGGCGCCGATTTTGTCCGGGCAGCTTTCTGCCCACCACATGGTTCTGGTTCTCCAAGCCACTGTCCATGCAAGCATTCTGCCATTTTCTCAGGTAAACGCGTTCTGCATTTCTTGTCATCGCTAACCTCATTACTTACAGACTTCTTATTGCTCATTCTTTCTCTTTTTCTATTTTTTCTTTTATGTATCAACCGATCTTTCTACCACTACAATGATTGGTATGTTATTTATATTTTTTTGTGAATGTGCATTGTGATACTTTCTTTTGGATGTTATGTAAATATACATGTTAACTACAGACTTGCCCTGACGAAGGATTTGTAAATCTGAAATGCATTGGCAAAAGATTGTTTTGGTCTGACATAAAATGCTATTGGCTTTTTTCTTCCTCACTAAGAAGATATTAGTGACGCCTCATACCAAGAGACGTATTTTTTCACAAAACCAGTGATTGATAAAAATCTTTATTAAATACCACTGAACTTTCATTATTATCATTATTTTTTGAATATGTAAACAATTTTACTTTGGAGTCTATCAAGCTTTATAGAGTTTACATAACTTACATACCCTGATTGGGTCGTCTAAGAGAGCGGCTGTGTGACCTTGCATCCGACTTGGTCTTTGGCTTCTTGTGTATTTTTGAATTGGGGTGTCTCCTTAATCGTCACAGCCAGCTCCTTTTTATAATTTGACAAACCAGGAATCTTCAGAGCAACGAAACTTCTGCATAGAAACAATTATTTGAGAAATGTGAATATTGTATAGTGGTGCCCACGCTTTTTGCTTTAAACTCGTCCATCGCCAGTTTGGGTACCCCATGGAGATATAAAGTAACACAAGTGGGTCCTCCTTGGTCATTGGGCTTATACGTGTTTCCTCTATGCCTTGGGCCATGAGCTCTAGTTTCCCCTAGGTTAGGGAGTTTTGACACTGCTGGGCTGGGGACATGATCCACCAAGGAAGTGGCCTTCACCTTGGATATAGACACCCTGTTGATTTCCTGGCTCTTAACATTACTTTCATAGGAGGAATTGGCATTGGCATTGACAGAACTTAAATTCCCAGGTGACAGTTTGTAGCGGGCTGCTTTCACTTCAATGGTCGCCGGACTCAAGGGGACCTGTTGAATAGGGCAATCCGTACATTAATTGTTAGGCCCCTTACAAGCACTTGGGACAATACAGGGCACCCCATTCCCCTGGCATGTCTCTCCTCCCCTCCCTTGGGCCTCTATCAGGACCGAGAGCAAATTTCGAATTATTGCCAGTTCGGCCAGCACTTTGTTACACTTAAACCCCCTATTTGTACTTTCATCCGCAAGGAGGGTGGGGGGCAGTGATCGTCCCTATACCAGGGTTATTTTCGTATCGTAGTGACTCTAAATGGGGTTAAACATAAAAAGGAGCTGGCCCCAGAGCTCATTGGCGACAAGTACTGGCTCTGTGCGCTGCGTGAGGAGCAAGAGGGCTGCGTGAGGAGCAATAGGGGAGATTGTGCTCGGTAGCTGCTCTGATCACTTTGGACGGAGAAGGAGGTAAATAGGTCGATGGAGCAACATCATTGTCAGTAGCCAGTGCAGCGACAGTATCCAAGCTGCAGTTGAAGGACTAGGGCTTGATAGCATACTACTAGTGGCAGATACAGCTGATAAGCGACTTGCCTTACAGGGAACCCTGACTTCGACAACTCAGAACTCAGTAGGTCAGATGGTTGGCAAGTGTTGTTGACATTGGGGGTCAGGATAGGACAGGGGAGATCACAATGCCAGATTATATCAGCTGATGTTTGAGGGAGACTGACAAACATACTGCTCACTCCATTTGTCTTGCCTGTGTCCATGTCGATGCAGGTGGGATTCCCTCTAGTAGTTGACACGGTTCCACTGGTAACAGGGGCTTCTAAGTTCTTATCTGTACAGCCCACTCCCTGAAACGTGTCAATCACACACCCTATATTACAGTACATTGCCCTCTGGCAGGGGTCGAGTGCTGCAGTGCAAGCCCCTCCAATAGCCTCATCAAGACCGTTTTGCTATCATCCGTTATTTGATGGATATTTTCTACCAACTATTGGTCCTCCCCCACAGAATCAAAACATTTGTTATAGGGTAGCTCGTAACCCTTGAGCCCGCCAGAGGACGGGGACTATGGTGGTGGCTTTGGGTGCCCCTTGGCGCTGCCTTCTTACCACTCCCATCTTGCGCTGAGATTTGTATGGGTGGTCATCTATCTCTAACTGCGTGCAAAACGAGTGTAGGAAAAGGGGGGATGAGAGGAGACCCCATGGATGGAACTTGATTAGGCTTTAAGACTACATCTTGGGCGTATTGCCATGCCAAACCGCATGCCAAGCAGTCCCGATAGTCCAAGCCTTGACCTATCTTCTCTTCCTCCTGCACCTCCCACAGCTACCTCTTGGCTCACCAACGTGCTCTGCACTTACTTCACCTTCAGTCTCTAGCTCTGAGTCCCCATACGGGTTCGTCCCACAGTAGCCCACAGGCCTGCAGTGCCAAACACTGCGCCCTTGCCCCGCTGCGGGGCTGGTGCCGGCATTAGATTTCCAGGGGGCATGGCCAGAAGGAACAGCAAGCAATGAAAGACCCAGGAAGGGTCCCAGGTCCGCCAAACACTGCACCCTTGCCCCCTCCAATGAAAAATCTCACAATAGCAACCCAGAAGGGCTCCTAAGATCTAGCACCATCCCTCCGAATAGTAACCAGGCACTATGAAAACTAAATTCAGAGGAACGCCTTTCTCCATTCTCATTTCATAGCAAAACTATGGATCTTGATCCCAAAGACTATCGTGGCGACAGAGCACCACCTATTTTTTCAGAAACCTCTGAAAATATGGTTTTTCAACTTTCTGGGATAGAAGAGGACCAACAACCACCAGCCACTGTCAGGAATGATCTCTTTTGGCAACTTTCCCTCCATAGTTTCTATGGGCCCCCAATCCGTTTGATTTGTTTTTGAACCTGTTCTGGCATTTTTATGGAGAAGTAAAGCCTTCAGCTTCACTTCCTGTGCCTTTTTTGCTCCTTTTGTTATGGGGAAAATGATCAGTCCTTCTGACTATCAGTACTGGGGAAACTACTTCCCTTTTATCTTTTTGTTTTTGTAACTAACATTTCGCACAACATTTTACAATGCAGTGGGGATACTTTTGTATCACTCTCGCCTTTTACACTTGGGATTTTGTTACTTTTATATGTGCCTAAAGAAAAGCTGGTGGCAGCAATTACATTTTTTCCATGTTTGTTTTATTTCTAGTGTGCACATTCACATTTACTGCTTATGGCTACTAAACCTGGCTAGTGCCCTAAAATAGCCACTCTTAGATTTTCATGTGATCTTTGGCCATATTGTTTGGCCTTCTTACTGCCTTGCCATGTCAGGCAATCCCTTAATAAGGTAATGTACTTGCCCCAGAAGGCTGCTGCTTTCACAGGCTAATGCTGCCTGTGTGTGTTTCTCAGGAAGTGGCTGGGATGCTCTGTTCCCGTTCCACATCTGTACTGCCAGAATGTCGAGGTATCTGGCATGAGTGAAACCAATAGTTGTCCTTGATTGGACTTCTACTGGCTGTTTGAATGGTGCAGAGCCTTAACATTGGTGGACTTGGACTTGCCACCAGGCTGGATTTTAATCCCTTGTAGAAGAAAGGCAGACTAAAGATTTGAAGATTCTTGAAGAGGCCTGGCATCCCTTCCTGAGTCTGGCCAAGTGAAGCTCCGTTGGGCTACCTGATCTGTGGTGCTCAACCCCATGACCAATCGGTCTCAATGTGTTCTCATGGATCCAGCCATCTGGATCCTTCGTAAGTGTCCCTGGACCATCCAGTGGACTTTCCAGTAGGCTACCTCGTTGGAACTCTTGTTGTTCCGCATTTGCACCCGAAACTTTGGTTGTCGCCAGCTTAGCTTGTGGTAGAAGTTGCTTTCCTGCTGAATTTCAGCATCTCAGCCGTGAGGGATCCTGTCCTGAAAGTATTTCTACAACTGCGACTGGTAGGACACCTGCCATCGTCTTGTGTGATGTTGCAGTCACAGGACGGGTAGCGAGAGTTTGAACGAAGTGCCATGAAGAGGGTTACATCAGTGCTCACTGCATCCCTCTATCGCCAAAGGTTGCACTTTGCTCCTGGACCTTACCAAAAGAATCCTTTCACCCGCAGCTCCTGGGCACCTCTTAGTGGAACCAATGGTGGGAAATCCAACTGCAGGGTATCCAACCTCCAGTGCCCCTTCTGCCACACCCCCCCCTTCCCACCCTCAAGTCATCTGAGAAAATCAGAGTCGGGGGGGGGGGCCAAGACAAAGCATTTAAAGCCCCCGCTCACCTGTACTCGATAGGTTAACATTGAGAACAAGTCTCTCTTTACTCTGTATCCTTCCATTCCACTGCCTTTTAGTATTCGAACCCGGGTAGTAAAATCTGAAGGATATGAACACATTTTGCATCTCTTCTTCGAATGGATTGTGTCCGCCAACGTATTCCACATCTTTGACATGTAATGTCCACAGCTGTGCACATTACATGTCAAAGATGTGGAATACGTTGGAGGAACATCCAGTCGAAAGAACATTACCAGTTTGTAAGTAACTTGTTCTTTTGAATATTCACCAACACAAATAACTCTGCTACAGATGCATACTAGGGAGATGCATTGTGGCTCCTGTAACTTTGGGGCACAAGGCTCCATTCTTAGAGATTGGACTGCTGAAGTTGGGGAAAATCACTTGCGACTTGTTTCATTCTTTACCGCATCGCTTTACTTAACCTCCTTTGCTGATTTATTTCATTGAATGCATTTTAAGAACTGATGGTGAATGTATATATGTTTCTGATGCTTGTTAATCTTCTTAGAATCACATGCTGTGCATATGGTCCGACATCCAGTGGTAACCGCAGAGTATTGCATCTTGTCTTTCGGGGACCGAAAGGGGACGTCGGCATAGGCGTGTCTGAAACACTATCCCTATCGTGACGTGTGTAGTACCCAAAATCCCTCACGCGCCGAGGTCCCTCAGATTGTTTTTTTCCGCCCAGATAACTGGTCGCCCTATAGCGGAGCTCTTCATGAGACATTGTTTATCTTACCGAATTGTCGGTTTTATTCCCTGTTAAGTCACTTCGCACATCAAGAACATCTTCGACGAAGACTACGCGGGAATAGTCTACGGCTGTGGGTTCCGGCGCCTAAGATGCAGTGTTCGGACTTCCACGTGGTCGGGCCTTCTGGCCGGCCTACACAGTAGGGAGAGTGGGCTTGGGGTTTGCCATACTGTTATCGTGTCTTTCCTCTTTTCCACTGCTTCCCTTTTTGGTCTGGTCACCCTTCCCTTCTGCTATGGAAAGGACTCCATTTAGCTTCTGCCCTGTGTGTAGGGTCAGATATCTGTGGAAAGACGAGCACACGTCGTGTAATGCTTGTCTCCCCCTAGAGCACGAAGAAAAGCGCTGTTCGGCCTGTAAACTCCTTAAACCTAAAACCCTCAAGGAGCGCCGGTTGAAGTGGTGGGCCGCGTACGGAATGTCACACGTGTAGCTTCCCTCCACTGCCGCAACACGAGCCGAAAGTGACGGGGGGTACATCAAATGACCAAACGTCCAACGCGGACATTATAGACCTTGAGGCGGACTATTCTAGGGCTGCTACGCCCATCACCGACCCTTCCAGGCTCGACTCCAGTCTTGCTACAGGGACCACACCCGGTGACGGGGGCGTACAATCGCACCACACAAAGCATACAACCCAAGCGCCCTCCTCGACGACTTCGTCGAAGAAGGCGAAAGCGCCAACGGGTCCGCTGGAAACCTCGGCGGTTCCCACGGATCGGTCTGATCCAAAGCCTTCCCCGCATCCGCAGCAGCGCATGACGACTGGGCATAGCAAACATAACAAGGGCGCTACTCCCCAAATTACACGCGGAAGAAGTTTCCACTGCCGACGCATCTTCAGAAGCTTTGTCTCCCGAAGATTCAGTGTCTATCCGTAAGAGTAGCAATAGGATTGCTACGGCGGTGGGCCTATTACCGGTTCCGTCCAAAGTTATGGGCCAATCCGCCGAAAAGTTTTCCACGGATTTGGAAGACGATCCTGAAGAATCTTAGGAAGAAAGCCAGGTACCCCTCTCAAGCACCCTGAGGAGATCCTCTCAACGCCTTAGGACGGAGACCACGGTCCCTACTCAGTTTAGGCCCATTTGGATCATCCAAGTGGACCACGGAACAATTCGAGGGGTGCATGGATCGGCTGGAGCAATTTTTCAGAGCTTCTGATCAACCTCTGCCAAAAAAAGGCTCGGGTAGTCCCTAACCTTCTAATACATGAAGATATCCAACACCAAGTTGACTATCAAGAAGATGTCCAGCTGGACACGTATAGGGACATCTATGCAGAAGAAGAGGCCTCTTTTCTGGACAACTATGGGGAAGATCAAGGAGCAACTGACAACTGGGAGGACACCCAGCAGGACGATCATAACTCCGATATCGTTTGCCTTGACTCTCCCTCATCCACCCCGATTCGACAAGCTTCCCCGGTGGATGATCAAATGGCTTTCAACAACATGTTGAAGAAAGCAGCAGAATTATTTTAAATTACCACGCTGGAAGCCTTGCCCGAACAAGATTTCGCTGAGGACATTATTAATGAAAAACCTCCGGCAAGCCAGTCTATCCCTCTTTTGAGCTCTGTTAAGACGGCTGGCTCCTTCCTTTCTCACACCCGCTCAGACTAGGGCTGTGAACCAGAGGGTCGAAAAACTTTTCCGACCCTCTCCCACCAACCCGCTATATATCAAAGGACACGCAATCCCAGACTCGCTGGTGGTGACCAACACTCGCAAAAGAGCAGGGGTTCCCCTTGCCACGGGGGAGTCACCCCCGGACAAGGAGTCTAAAAGGCTGTATGCCTTAGGCAAACGGGTTACGTCAGCAGCGGCCTATACCATCCAGATTGCCAATAACACGACGTTACTAGCAAGCTACGTCGATGCCCAATGGAACCTACTCCAGGAAGGCATTCAAGAGGTTCCGGAACCAACCAGAGCCAAGCTTCTCGCCATTGTCTCGGAGGGCAAACTTGCCAATCAGAATGTGGTAAAGAATACCCTGGACACCGCCGAGACAGCAGGCAGGTCTCTCGCACAGGGTACTCTCCTAAAGAGGCACGCGTGAATGCGTGCGTCGTTCTTCAGGCCTGAGACCCGGGCATCCATTATCAACAAACCCATCGAAGAGGCCAACCTCTTCGGGAAGGCGGTAGACGATGCGTTGGAGACAGCCAAGAAGGAGCACAAGACTATTAAGTCGCTGCACCAAATTTCCCAGATACCCTCTTCACAGAGGGGCAGCAATTCTCAGCGGTCCTTTCGAGGACAAGCCTGCGCCGCTCAAAACAATTTCGGCACGGGCAACTTCAACTCAGTGAACCTGCTGCAAGCCCCACTTACTACCCCCTGAGGGGTCAGAAGCGCGGAAAGAATAGAGGCAGAGGCTCCAATTCCAGAGGAGCGTCAACTTCGGGTCAGAAATGACGACCAAGTCCAGGTCCCCTCCCATGTCTCCCCGGTCGGGGGGCGATTAACATCTTTCCTCAAGGCATGGGAGGGGATAACTTCAGACCAGTGGGTCTTAAAGAAGGTCGCCCACGGTGACTGCGTGGAAATTGCCCGACCTCCACAGTTCAGACCGCCGAAACATCGACGCCTTTCACCGGAACATCTGCAGATCCTGATCCAAGAGGTGGAAGCGCTGCTGGGAAAGGATGCTATAGCAGCCGTCCAGATTCTTCAGGTAAACGAGGGTATCTATTCAGTGTAGTTCCTTGTACCCAAAAAGGATCTCACCATGCATCCTGTTCTAGACCTGCGCCCAGCGAACAAGTTCATAAAGCCCCAGAAGTTTCGCATGGTAACACTGAAAGAGGTGATCCCATTGCTAAAACAGGGGGACTTCATGACAACATTGGATATGAAAGATGCATACTTTCATATTTCAATGCTGCCAGCGTGCAGAAAATTCCTACGGTTCGTGATTCAGGACAAACACTACCAGTTCAAGGTACTCCCCTTCGGCATAGCCTCGGCGCCAAGGGTGTTTACCAAGGTCCTGGCAGTGGCACACCTGCGCAGACTTTCAGTTCCAGTTTACCCTACCTCGACGATTGGCTCATCACGGGGGACTCGTTCGACGTTTGTTTTTCAAACACCCAAAAAACAGTAGACCTACTGTTCAGCCTGGGATTTTCTATCAACGAAAAGAAATCCAGCTTAGTCCCCAGCCAAGTAAAAACAGTTCCTGGGGGCTCTAATTTGTACGGAAGACTGTCTAGTCTTCCCTTCCAGCGAGAGGGTTCAGAACATGCTCTCTCAGGTTCCTCAGTATGTAGCCAGTCGAGAGGTGACGGTACGCAAAGCTATGCGTTTGCTAGGGATGATGGCGTCATGCATATACTTGGTTCCCCACACGCGGCTGCGCATGCGTCCCATGCAAGAGTGGCTCAACAGCCAGTGGTGTCAGGCCAGCGGACCATGGGAAGATCTGTTAGTTGTCTCGTCAGCCCTCGTTCTCTCTCTGCAGTGGTGGTCGAGGGAGAACCTCTTGAAGGGGAAAAACTTCACCACCCTCGCAGTGGAAGCCACTCTCACGACAGACTCATCTCTCACGGGGTTGGGGGCTCACCTGCTTCAACAGACAGCGCACGGAGCGTGGTCCCCTCAGGTAGCGTCCAACCATATAAACCTACTGGAGCTACTAGCAGTGTTCAAAGCATTGAAAGCCTTTCAGGAGCAACTGCAAGGGAAGACCGTGCTGGTCCTAACCGACAGCAATGTATTACCTGAACAAGCAGGGGGCACTCACTCTCCAGGGCTATCCAAGCTGTCCCAAAACATTTGGATATGGGCTCTCAAACACAAGATGTTTCTGTTGTCCCAGCATGTTCCAGGGGAACTCAATCTTCTGGCAGACGTGCTCAGCAGAGATTTTCCTCTGCCAGGAGAGTACGAATGGCGACTGCACGAAGACATTGTATCCAACGTCTTCACAGAATGGGGGTTTCTAGAGATCGACCTGTTCGCTACTCAGGAGAACGCCCAATGCCAAGATTACGCCTCCAGGTACCCCCAGAACCGATCCAAGGGGTACGGTCTCTGGATAACTTGGTCGGGGAAATTTGTCTATGCTCCACCCCCCCTCCCCTTCTGAACAAGATAGTACACAAGATGCACCAGGAACCAGTCACCATGATTCTGGTGGCTCCCATGTGGGCCTTCCAACCTTGGTTTGCACCTGATGGAAATGTCCCTCTTCCCCACCAGTCAAGCTGCCCTGCCCGTACAACATGTCTCAGGACAGGGGGAAGACTCTGCACCCATGCCCACAAACTCTGAACTTAGCAGCCTGGCTCCTGAGGTCATAGAGTTTGGACATCTGCAACTCCCTCAAAGATGCATGGACATACTGAGGGAGGCAAGAAAGCCTAACACACGTTATTGCTATGCCAGCAAATGGAAATGTTTTTTCGAGGGGATTGGGTCCTCCGACGTATTCCATATCTATGACGGGTAATGTCCACAGCTGTGCTGCTTCAGAAAATCTTTGGCGTCTGCGTCCTACGTCGATGCGCCGTCCCAGAGGACGACCTCTGACGGCCGACGCCACCCGATGTGATAAGTAGGATGCACGACACCCATAGCCTCAGTTCCGTTTTTTCCGCGAATGTGTTCGCTTCGTGAATCTCGGTACGCCTCGACTCGTTGGAGTTTGCTGTTTTCCATTCTCGGTTCGTTGAACCTCTTCGGTTTGTTGTGAAGACCTGTTCGTGGCAATGTCTTCTTCGTCTTCAACCCTGCGTCCGGGCTTCATGAAATGCGGGGACTGTAGGTCCAAGATGTCGGTCACAGACTTGCACGACGCCTGCCTCTGGTGCCTCGGGGAGGCCCACGATACGGACGACTGTGTCGACTGCCAGTCGCTCACGGCAAAGGCCTTGCGGGAACGCAAGAAGAAGCTGTCGGTAGGCCGGGTGTCTAATCCCCGGAAGTCAAGGTATGCGGGGCTTTCGACGGATGACTCGAAGGGCGACTCACCGCGTCACCGTCGGAAGTCAAGTGGGTCTCCTTCCAGGAGTCGGTCTCGCCACTCCTCTGCCTCTTCGAGGCATTCCCGGAAGCGCCGGCATAGGTCGCCTTCCCCATCCTCTTCCGAGGACTCCGCCCATCGGCGGGTCGCTTATCCCCCCATGCAAGCGACACCAGAGGAATGGGCTACCTTCGGGAAGCAGATGCTAGCGATTCTTGAATCGCAGGGCACCGGTCCGTCCGCGCTTCCGAGTGGGGTCGGTCGGCACCGGTCGAGAGACACTGCTCGTACGCCTTCGGGCTCGGGTGGTCGGCACGGCTCGCAGGAGAGGTCCCGCTCGGACAAGGGTAGCCGTTCTCGCCATGCCCGTTAAAGGTCCCGGTCCTTGACGCGCTCGAGACCGCGTGATCCTGTGCCGTCTTGGAAGAAGACGTTGACGCCTGTGGCGCTGAGGTCGTCTATTTCTCTCGAGGCTCTGCCTCCGAGGGGGTCGTCGAGAGACCCGCTCGGAGCTCCGGCTTCGAGGCCTGTGTCGACGCCGCCGATGCTGGCGGCGCTGCAACTGACGTCGACACCGATTCGCTCGACGTCGACGCCTTTTCTGTCGACGCCGACTCGTTCGGCGCCCTCGACGCCTTTCGAGGCGGTGGTGTCGGAGGGGCCCGTGGCACAGGGTTTGCCCCTAGAAAGGATATGGCTAAGGTCAGGCACTGCTTTGTTCCGCAGAGGTCTTCCTCTCCCCGCCTGGAGTACATTTCAGAGGGTGATGAAGGCTCGGATGGCGGCTTGCTTCCGGTTACGGTTCCAGATGACCTTATCTCGGGCCATAGCCAGTTTGATGATCTGCGGCAGTCGCTGCATGATGCCAGCCTAATGGACACCTCTCCGGAAGTGGAGTTTTGTAGGCCGGAGCCTGGCACTCATACCGATTCTTCATATCGGGACCTTATGTCTCAGGTCACCGAGTACTTGGGTTGGTCAGCTCCCCCAGGGGAGTTTGTTCAGGATGATCTCACGGACATCCTTGATCTCGGTCCTTCCACTGACCCGGTTTTGCCTTTTCATATGGCTCTGCAGAGAAGGGTGGCGGCGGCTTGTACTGCTCCGGAGAGTCTCCCGGCAGTGGGCAAGTCTTTGACGCAAAAATACTGTCCAGCCAATAGCGACCACTGCTACTTGTCCAGGCACCCCACTCCGGAGAGTTTGGTGGTGCAGGCGGCTACGGCCCCGGCAAAGCAGGCGTCGTATCCTACCATCCCTCCGGATAGGGACGACAAACTTTTGACGGCTGGGCGAAGAAAGTGTTTTCTTCAGGGGGTATGGCGCTTCAGGCGGCCAACTCCATATGTACCTTGTCTCGTTTCACACACACTCTGTGGAGCTGTGTTGCATTAGCGGCTGAACATATTCCCGAAGGGGACGAACGGGATGGTTTCCTTGCAATGGTTGAGGATGGCAAGGATGCCATCTGTGAGGCCGTTCAGTCGGGTCTGGACTTGGCAGATTGTGTCAGCCGGTCCATGGCGGTGAGCACCGTAATGCGCAGGTTTGCGTAGTTGCGGAAGTCTGGGTTCGCTCCTGATGTGCAGTCCCGGCTCCTCAACATGCCCTTTGATGGTGAACATCTTTTTGGCAGCAAGGCTGACGAGAGCCTTGAGGTTGCAGACCTCCAAAGCTGCAGCGAAGTCGTTGGGAGCTGCAGTTCGCCATCCTCCGCCTTTTCGTCCTAAGGGACAGCAATGGAGGGGTGGTTCCTTTCGCTATTACTCGTCCTTCAGTAAAGCGAGGGGAGCTAGCAGTCAAAGAGGCCATCGTAAGAGTGCCAGAGGTGGAAACAAAGGTACTCGAGGTGCCAAGGCCGCTCGGGCAGTTGCCTCTTTGCCCTCAGGCAACGCAGCAGCCGCTACCACTCAGTCATGAGGCCAGATCCCATGGTTCGCCGGTTGGGGGAAGGCTGGCGCAGCATCTAGTAAAGTGGCAAGCCATTACTTCGGATGTGTGGGTTCTGGAGATCATAACCCACGGCTACTGTCTTCCTTTTCGGCAGAGGCCTCACGACAATCCACCAGGGAACCTCTCTTTGAAGAGTCCGGATCCGCTCCTTGCGCAGGAAATTCAAGCCCTGCTGGAGAAAGGCGCCATAGAACTGATGCCTGTAGCGGAGAGGAACAAGGGATGGTATTCCCCTTATTTTTTGATTTCAAAGAAAGACTGGGGTTTGAGACCCATCATGGACTTGCGCGGTTTGAACAAACTCCTTGGGAAGGACAAGTTCAAGATGGTGACTTTCTCAAGTCCTCCAAGCCCTTCAACTTCAGGACTGGTTGGTGTCTCTCGACCTTAAGGATGCTTACTTCCATGTGCCGATCCATCCCAAGCACAAGAAGTACCTGAGGTTTGCGGTTGGTGACTTGCACTTTCAGTTTCGGGTCCTGCCGTTCGGATTGACCTCCGCCCCGAGGGTTTTCACCAAACTCGTGGTGGTGGTGGTGGCAGCGCATCTCAGGAAAGTGGGGATTCACATCTACCCCTACCTGGACGATTGGTTGATCAGGGGGAGCTCTCCCGAGCAAGTCCTGGATCATCTGTCCGTCACCTGCCACTCCCTTCACCGGCTGGGCTTCTCCCTCAATTTAAAGAAGTCACATTTGACACCAACGCAGCGGCTCCAGTACATCGGAGCAGTGCTCGACACGTCCCTGGGGCAGTGTTTTCCTCCTCAGGTGAGGGCTCTTCACATTCAGCAGATGGTGCACAAGTTTCAGCTTGCCCAGAATCTCTCAGCATCCGAATTCTTGAGACTGCTCGGCCTCATGGCATCCTGCATTCTTCTGGTGCCAGAGGCTCGTCTGCGGATGAGATCTTTGCAGTGGGCACTCGAGCTCCAGTGGTCTCAGTCCTCTGGCAGGTTGTCGGACCCTGTTCAGGTGCCCCCCTCGGTAGCCCGGGACCTTCTGTGGTGGGCCGTCGAGGGCCATCTGATGAAGGGGGCCCCATTATGGCTGCCCTGGCAGAGGTGACGATCGTGACGGACGCATCCCTCACGGGATGGGGAGCTCATGCCAACGAGTTGACAGTCGGTGGTCGTTGGTCTCGTTCGGAGTCCAGACTCCATATCAATCTGTTGGAGCTGAGGGCCGTCGGGCTAGCCCTGAAGGCTTTTCTGCCGACTGTGCGCGGAAAAGATATCCTGATTCTAACGGACAGCACGGTGGCCATGCACTACCTCAACAGAAAAGGGGGGGGGGGCAGGGTCACTTCCGCTGTGCAGGGAGGCGATGCAGCTCGAGTTCTGGGCCATCCAGCGGGAAGTTTCGATCTCGGCTGTTCATCTGGCCGGAGACTACAACGAGACGGCGGATGCTCTGAGCTGGCAGAGCACGATCTCTCACAAGTGGGAGCTGGCTCAAGAGATTCTCCTGGAGATCTTCGCCCTTTGGGGGACCCCTCCAGTGGATCTCTTCGCCTCCAGTGTCAATCGGAAGTTCGAAAGGTTTTGCTCGCGGGAATTTCCTCCAAAAGGAACCTTAGGAGACGCGTTCGTGGTGGAGTGGTCATTCCCACTGCTGTACGCGTTTCCTCCAGTCCCGTCATCCCGCAAGTGCTGCGGAGGTTACGGAGGTTTGGTTCCCGGATGATCCTCATTGCTCCGGCGTGGGCCTGGAGGACGTGGTACCTGGACCTTCTCGACTTGTCCATCTGCCCTCCACGTCGTCTTCCCTACCGAGACGATCTGCTCTCACGGGAGGGGGGTCAGGTTCTCCATCCAGAGGTCAGATCCCTCAACCTTCACGCTTGTCTTCTGAAAGGTTTAGGTATAAGGATTGGGACCTCCCTGAAGACGTGATGGAGGTGTTGCTCTCGGTCAGGCGGCCGGCAACAAAGTCTCTGTACCGTTGCCGTTGGAGAAAGTTCTGCGACTGGTGCAGAGTTAAGAATGTGGATCCTTTTTGTTTGTGACATTCCCATGGTTCTGTCTTTTTTGCTTTCTTTGGCCCACAGGGGCTTGCAAGTGGGGACCATTAAAGGTTACCTGCCGGCGCTGTCCATATTTAAGCGCTCGTCTGAGGAGTGTTCCTATTTTAAGATTCCTTTAATTTCGCAGTTTTTGAAAGGGCTCACTAATGTGTTCCCTCCATCACCTTTTCTGGTGCCAGGTTGGTATTTGAACCTTGTTTTTAAGTTTCTTATGGGTGCCCCGTTTGAGCATTTACATTCTTGCCCTTTGAGGCTGTTGACTCTGGAAACTGAGTTTTTGGTTGCGGTTACTTCCGCTCGCAGAGTGAGTGAGTTACAGGCACTTTCAGTTAAGCCACCCTTCACTGTGTTTCATAAGGATAGGGTTGTCCTTCAAGTTCGTCCTTCTTTTCTTCCGAAGGTGGTTTCGGAATTTCATTTGAGCCAGAAGTTTGTTCTTATGGCGTTCTATCCTCCTCCACATTCTGGTAAGGAAGAGGAGAGGCTCCATAGGCTTGATCCTCGGAGAGCGTTGAGCTTTTATATTTCGCGCATTTCCCTGGTCAGAGTGGACGATCAACTTTTCATTGGTTACGCTGGAAAGCGTTTGCGACAAGCTGTGACGAAACACTGTCTCGTTGGATTATTTTAGCTATCTCCGAGTGTTACCGCTTGGCGGGTAAGGACCCTCCGGCTGGCTTGCGGGCCCATTCTACCAGGGGAGTGGCTGCGTCTACTGCCCTGCAGAGGGGAGTTCCTATTCGTCACATCTGTGATGCAGCCACCTGGGCTTCAGTACATACTCTTGTACGTCTTTACTCCCTCGATTCCATCAGAGGGCAAGATCTGGCCTTTGGCAAGGCAGTTCTCTATTACGCAATTTGATTGGGCATGCTAAATTTGTATTCTAAATTCTTTCCCACCTCCTTGCTTGGTACTGCTTTGAGAGTCTGTCATAGATACGGAATACGTCGGAGGACCCAATCCCCTCGAAGAACAAGTTACTTTCTTACCTGGTAACGTTCTTTCGATGGGATGGTCCGACGACGTATTCCATATCTTTCCTTACCTGCCTTCCCCGCTGCAGAATTTCTTTTGCGATTGCAGCTTGCGTTCCGCAAGGCCTTGTGTGTCTGACTGGCAGAAAACTGGTGGCACACGTTCTGGGAAAAAACTAAAACTGAAGCTATGGGCGTTGTGCGTCCTACTTATCTCATCGGGTGACGTCGGAGGAGGTCCTCGGGGACGGATCATCGACGCAGACGCCAAAGATTTTCCGAAGCAGCACAGCTGTGGACATTACCTGTCATAGATATGGAATACGTCGTCAGACCATCCCATCGAAAGAACCTTACCAGGTAAGAAAGTAACTTGTTTGTCATCTGGTGCAGTTCCAAAGGCATCAATCCCACCGATTGCTCGCCTTCACACAGTGTTATATCTAACCCATCTGTTGGACTCTGGGTTAGTCTACAATTCCTTAAAGGTTCACCTAGCGGCGTTGTCAGCCTACACCACGTCACAGCAGAAGGTGTCGTGGTGGAAAATACCTGTGAATAAAGCCTTTATGGAAGGGGTTAAAAGAATGTATCCCCTCATCACTCACCCAGCACCTGGGTGGGATCTAAATGTGGTCTTAACTAGGCTCATGGGACCCCCTTTTGAGCCTATGCATATAGCTAGTCTGAAAGACCTGATTTACAAGACAGCCTGTCTAGTAGCTATCACTTCTATCAGAAGAGTTGGCGAACTACAGGCCCTCTCGGATTTGGACCCCTTTGTTACAGTCCACAAAGATAAGGTAGTTCTGCGCACACATCCCAGATTTGCGCCGAAATTTATTTTGAAATTCTATGTGAACCAGTCAATCGAACAACCCACGTTCTTCCAGAGACCTTCTAACATGGCCGAAAGAAGCCTTCACACACTAGATGTGCGCAGGGTAGTCATGTTCTACATGGATAGAACTAAACCACTGAGGAAAACGAAACAATTCTTTGTTTCAGTGGCAGCTGGTAGAGAAGGGGATCCTGTCTCTAAATCAGCAATATCAAGGTGGATTGTCAAATGCATCACACTGTTTCTCTCTTGCAGAGAGAACTGCCCTTCAAGCCTGGAGCACATTCTACTCGAGGCACTGGGGCATCCATATCATTCATTGCAAATGTTCCCCTAGAGTCCATTTGCAAAGCGGCAACCTGGAGTTCTGTACACACCTTTACAAAACACTATTGCCTAGACACTCATTCTAGGTCTGATTCTCAGGTGGGACAAGCAGTACTAAGACATCTTTTTTTCTACTGTTCCTTCTCACAACCCACCTCCAACTCTGGTTACTGCTCGCTAGTCTATGTACAGCATGTGATTCTAAGCAGATTAACAAGCATCAGAAGACATGCATTACTTACCGTAAAAGCTTTTCTGATGATTGTATCTGCTTAGATTCACATGCGCCCTCCCTGCCTCGCCGCTCTGGGTGGAAGGAACATAGACTTCTTACTACTTTCTTTCTTAATGTACTCACTATAGCCTTGGGCTCCCTCATGGCTGAAAAAATACAATCGGAGGGACCTCGGCGCGTGAGGGTTTTTGGGTACTACACACATCACGATAGGGATAGTGTTTCAGACACGCCTATGCCGACGTCCCCTTTCGGTCCCTGAAAGACCAGATGCAATACTCCACGGTTACCACTGGATGTCGGACCATATGCACAGCATGTGAATCTAAGCAGATGCAATCATCGGAAATGCTTTTACGGTAAGTAATGCATGTCTTATTATGGAGTATTGTGCGATTGTATCACCTGCTTGTTTCATTTTTTAGTGTGTTTAAGGCCTAGAATACATCTTTTTATGCATGCCTGCTTGAAATATGTTGTGCTTCACTGTCTGGGCTCAATGTGGACCCCTGGTCCTGCTTGCAGTCTCCTGAGAGTACTTTGACTGCTCTCCGCGTGTAACTTGATTGGGTTTTGGCTTATGTGGCGGGTCAGAAGGGCACGCACTCTTATTGGACATTTCTGAAAAACTGTTAATGCCTACCTTTCCCTAATTTTATGGAGTTTCCCTACGTAACAACCAGTGACTGTCGTAAAAAATGTCATATGCCTCAAACCAACCCCAACTGACCCTACCAATATATTCACTAAGAACAGGAAAATGTATCCCTTCTCCTGGGTTCTTGCTCCTTCCAAAGTTATTCAAATAGTTCTATGTCACTTCTTTGATTAGTTCACACAGTTCTTTTAGTACTTCTTTACTCTTTTTGTTCCTCTTAAGTGGTTTTGTCAACAAGTGGTTCATTTTTAGTGTACTGATGTCTCTTCTTTTGTTCTATTTCTTGTTTACTTTCTTCTGTTTACAAAAGTTATTCTTCCCTGTTCCCAGGGTAGGTTTATCCAAGCTTTCTGAGATTTTATTTTTTTATTTTTCTTTCTCTTACAATTTCCTTCCCTTGGATAGTGATGCTTTCCTTGTGTTGACTGGGACGAGTATGATGACTGTTATAATGATTATCGTCCAACACTTAGTTTTTTGGTCTACACTGTCTTTACTTACATGAAAAGGTAGCTGGGGGCCGTTTCGTAGAGGCATTGATATGTAATGGTGATTTTGAATTTGAATCTTTCTCTGACGGGGAGCCACTATGCCTTTTTTCTTGCTGTGGAGACATGGTCATGTTCGTTGATGCCAAGGGCAGCTTTTAGGTGTTCTGTATTGTTTACAGCTTGTTTAGGTCTTTCTCAGAGGTTCCCCCAAGGAGCGCATTACAGTAGTCCAGCTTGGAACTGATGATAGCACAAGCAATTTTGAGGCAATTATCGGTGGATACGAATGGTCTGCTGAACTGATGGGTTTTGTTTAACTTCTGACCTTGCATTCCCGATCTCTTCCTTCCTGATGGCTTTTCAGCATCTCTGTTATCCGTTAGTTGCATAAGACAACCAATGTGATATAATGGCTTGCACCCATGGCAAAGCCAATACTATAATTACCCAAGCCTACTCCCTAAAACCAATGTAAAGTGACATAATCACAGTAAGGCACACATGGTTTGCTTGATGAGCAGGACCCCATGATTTGGGAGCCATAAAATGGTTGCAGTGGTAGTGGAACTTCACTAGAAGTCCTTCTGACCACCAAAAATAGGTCAATGACTGTCTTGAGTCCTTGTCCCACAGAGGGTACTTCATCTCTGTTAATCATGTCGCCAGGCAAGTGCTGGCTTTTTTTGCCTGGGTAAGAAGTCCAAATGGTGGAATAGGAATCCATTTCAACTGGATATGGTTTTTGTTTTGCTTTTTGAAATTTTTTTAACAAAATGATGTTGGTCTTGAAAAGTGGGTTGCATGACTAGCCCTGTGTCCCTCTTTTGTTTGTGAGGGGAAGTAGACCTCTTTGCCCGCTGCATGTCTCTATCCCAAAATTAGGGACTATTGAACCATTTGACGGGCAGGTGCCTGTCTGGGATTGCGTGGATTCATTCCTTTGCTTGAGAACCCTTTTGTGTGCATGTGTCCTGTGGCCGGGTGGATGAAGCAGGGAACGTAATGGTCTGTCGCTGGCTGCCTTCCTTGGTTAAATTTATGCTTGTTTAGTGGTTGGGCACCATTTTCACTCACTGCCTCTCAAGGGAGGTTAAAGCAGACCACCTCATTTCCTCAACCTGGTCTACTGCTTGAACTTGCCATTTGCTTTCCTGGAAGGCCTCACACTCGATTAAGGGCTGCAACTCTGTTCCAGCATCTTTTGCTCCAAGAAATCCGGTGAAGTCTCAATGTGTACTTGCCACTAGCCATGTGAGAGTGATAATTGACTCTTAAGATGAAAAAAAGCCACCTCGCTATCTTGTGCAATTTCCTGATAACCGCTGTAGAGATGCGATAATAGGACTGCGGCTGAATCTGTTACCCTCTGGTGAGATTTTGGATAGTAGACCGCAGACTAGATGGATCAGAAGTGCTTGTGAGCTGTGCAATCTGTGTTACCCAAACTCTGTACCACATCTTGAAGTGTGCTGGAACTAGAGCTCTAGATTTCTGGAGCGATGGAGCTAGCTTGACCGCAGGGACTTTAGGCATCGCCTATCCTCGGAGCATGACCTCTTTCTATCCTTGGAACTTTATAACTTACTTAAAATCTTGAAACTATATGAAGACCAGCCCTGGGGATTGGTGGGATGAAAATGGACATTTTGAAAATGTTGTAAAAACTTTGAAAGAATTACATAATGTACTACTCCTCTGTTTGTGAAATATTCCTGTACCTTTAAGAGGAAGGTGAAATCATTTTATTATTTTGAATTCTTTTACATGCTACATTATTTTGTGAAAAGTCAGATAACTATAACACAATCGATAATTAAAAGAATTGACTCTTAACAAGTACAACATTTGTGAATGTGGGGATCTAAGGAGGTTAGTGACTTCTTATGCCTGGCTAATAGCTTGCAATGAGAATGTTTTTCTTCTAATGATATGAGCCACTAATATACATGTTCCATCAAATTAAGGGAGGAAAATAAAGTACAGTATGCCTTCAGAGGAATACTACTACTGGGAGTGCTAAATTATGAATTGGGTGGATTTGCAGAAATAGGACCAACCGAGTGCGTATTTATCGTCAAATATTTTGCCCAAAAAATCTGCGCAACTCGTAATAGCCGTTAGTTTTCTGTCAGTTACTGCGCTAAGGACTCTATCCTAAGAAACTACTTAAGCAAGAATTGGACTACAAATCTTCCCGTACCTTTAATATATATGGTTTAGGAAGATTCTTCTAGCAATTCCTCACTATCTGCACAATGAAAGTTAAATATGTTGGTTACAAGTACAGGCTCGGGCTGGGGAATACAGCAGCACATGTACGTGTAATTCCTTACTTGTATTTAGTTTCTTACTTGTCGGCTTATCCCAACTCACTAATGTGGTGTTCCATAGGCTTGGGAAGGTTCCAATTGGTCGACTTAAATGTCTGTGTTGTTTAGCATCCATAGTATGAAATGTCTACTATCCTGATTTCGTCCATTTCCCTCATGCTTTTCCCTTTGCTCTTTAAGGTGTGCAGGTTCAGTGTAACAGCTGCAAAACTTCAGCAGTACCTCAGTATCACCTGGCTATGTCAGATGGGAGCATCCGCAATTTTTGTAGCTACACCTGTGTTGTCGCTTTTCAGGTAATAGTGTTATTCGCAGCAGCCTATTGCGTTCTCTCATTATTCAAAATCTTGTTTAATCACATCTGTGTACGTTTCTCCTCTCCACTTCTTCCACAGAACTTGTTCAGCAAGCCAGCGGCAATGAACTCTTCGGTTGTGCCTCTGTCTCAGGGTCAAGTGATTGTCAGCATTCCTGCTGGCACACAAGTCACGTCTGGCAGCACGGCCCCCACTGTAGTCTCCAGCACTTCAGTCAGCAGCTCGGCAGCTGCTGGACTACAGAGGTTGGCTGCTCAATCCCAACAGGTGTCTTTTGCCCGCACTGTAGTGAAGCTCAAATGTCAACACTGTAACCGTCATTTTGCAACCAAACCCGAAGTTCTGGACTACAAGGTAATGCCCAACACACTAGCAGAGTTTGTGAAAAAGGATGTTTAGAGTGTGAAGGCATGAGTAAAACCAAAGTATTCCTGATGTTTATGCAAGCTCAAATTAGGCATTTTAGCATTTAAAGGGAGGTTATGTGTATGCAACCAGGCTTGCTGCCCAAATATATTTGCTTGATGCCGTGATGCTGTTTATACGCTTGTATGTATTGGCCTCTTATCTCAATATGAATAACACGAAAAAACTTTTTGAATGGATTTTGTCTTCCCTTGTGTTCCTCATCTTTGATAGTCGTATCTCGTCAGCTTCTGAAAAATATACTCGGCAGAGGGTACTGCGCACAATGTTTTAGTGTCGATGACCCTCGAGGGCTGCCGCGGAGTGCCAATGTCATCAGTAGTATAAATAGCTTGTTCTGCGCCCGTTGGCTTCAGTTCTATTTTTCCAATAGCTTTTGCTTCGAGCACTAACGGCACGGTTAGTTTTTCTGTTGAAAAATGTCATCTTTAACACCTTCGACCACAAAGTCGGGATTTAAAAAAAGTTACGACTGCGGGGTGAAAGTGAAAATGTCAATAACCAACCCTTACCGCGTCTGCCTTTGGTGTCTGGGCTCAGGGCACCATACTGATGACTAGGGATCCTGTCAGTCCTGACAGAAAAGGCTCTCCGGGAACGTAGAGGTAAACTGGCGGTGGGGAAGGAAGCTTCGAAGACTTCTTCGAAAAGGGAAAAGAATTCCGGGGAGTCTAGAGATTCCACTCTGGATAAATGGTCGAAGAGGTCTGTCGGGAAGCCTATCGAGGACATCTTTGTCTTTGGAGAAGGCGAGGAAGAGACGTCATAGGTATCCCTCTTCTTCCTCAGACTCCTCTACGGAGGTTATCAGGTGCTCGACTAGGTCAGATTCCCCTAGTAAATGGGACGCTTTCAGAGCGGAAATGATGCCGGTCTTTGAGAATGTGGCCTCAACCCCTTCAAAAGAATCACGCAAGAACCATGCCCTGGTCGCTCCTTTGGACTCTGGGAAGTCCCAGGCTACTTCGGCGAAACCGAGTAAGCACTCAAGCCGACGATGGTATTGACTCTGGAATCGATCCATCCCCGATACCGTTGAAAGTTGAAATCGTCGAGACCTTCGACGATTGTGTCGATGCCATCAGCCTCGAGTGCTTCAACGCCAAAGTCGAGGGCGATTCTGACCAAATCGACCCCTTTTATGAAGCCGTCTTCGACACTGACAATGGAATCTTCGATCTCCTCAAAATCTTTAAGCCTGTAACGAAAAAATATTTTTCAAGTCAATGTCCTCCATATATGTTCAATGTATTTGTACCGTGCACCGTCAGGTGCTCGGGCAGATCTGTAAACGAGAAGGCAGGGTGGGTTCGTAAGGTGAAGAGGGATAGGATAGTGAGAGAAGCGATGTGCTGTTGGCAGCTTCAATTCGGGTTGAAACTGTGCGCTGAGTTTTGGTGCGAGTATCGATCGATGACAGTCCTAGTGTGCTGTGGGTGCGGCTTATGTGTTTGTTGTTGCGGTGTGGTGAAGTGCGTGTGGTTTACTGTGTGAAAGGTGGTTGTGTGGTTTTTGTTTGGGTGAAGAATGCAGAGATTTTGAGCTTTTTGGTTAGTGGGTTATATGTCTCGCGGCTAGCCTTCGCGGTTTGGCTAGATGCCAACATTTGAGAATCTTGCATGGTGGGGGGGAGGGGGCCAGGGCTCGCAATACACTACGTTTCACCATACAGTAAACCAAGATGTTGGCCCTGCCTAGGTTTGAGTGTCCTGTGACTTGGTGGGGGGGGCCTAGGTTTCATAATGCATTCTTTCACCATACAGTGGACAGAGAGGGAGGCCGAGACCAGGCCCGAGATTCCTGCACAGTCGGAGAGGGGCCCAGGTTTCACGAGAGGCAGTTTTCAACCTATAATGGAGAAGGAGGCTACACCCAGTATGAGGGTCGTGTAAATTTGGAGAGAGGGCAGGGTCCCACAGCGTACTACATATCACCATACAATAGACCAAGGTGGAGGCACACCTAGACCCGAGAGTCCGGCAAGTGGGAGAGGGGCCTAGGCTTCACAATGCACTACGTTTCCCCCTACAGTAGACAAAGGTGGGGGCTACACCTAGATTTGGGAGTCCAGCAGAGTGGATGCGACGCAGGCTAATGTTCACAATTCTATCTGTGTGGCATTTGTTGGGGAGGAGCTAGTGCTTTGGCTAGCGCCTGCCTGCACCCCTCAAGCGCTTTACAATGAGGCAAGACTTCTCTAAGCACTATAGTACTAAGAGCTTTTTTCATGCAAAAATAATCGCACACAGGCATGGCCAGTCACTGAATAAAGATAGGTTGTATTTAAAATATAAGGTGCAAATAACTATTTGCTGAGAACACGTTTAAATGTTGTTCTGTGTAGTTTTAAAATCAAATCTCAAAGCAGGCTCTCTGCCAGAAGGAATGCAGCCTGTGCTAAAAATAGACTACATGCATTGCGTTGGGCTCGGCTAGCTCTAGCAGAAAGCATGGGGTAACTCAGCAGCTGTTCCTGTCCATCACAAACCAATGGAGACTAAAAAAGATTCAGCACGACATAGAGTACTATGGGAAAACAGGGTTTTTTGTAGAAATTACTGGACCAGATCAAATATAATTATGTTAAGTGAATGGTGGGGAAGATGTGTTTATGTATGAATGTTTATAACATAGCAAATTTTGCTAAACAAGAGCGACAAAGAATTACCGCAGAGGCAGCATTATATTAAAGTAGTCTGACCTAAACGGAACACAGCCATGCCAGAAGGAAGAACTGCAGCATCCCTCGAAAGGCAAGAAGGACAATTTTGGATGAGCTCTGCCGGTATCCAGTAACCAAGTCAAGAGTATTTAAGCCCCAGGCCCAGCACCAGGACATGGGAGCCAGCAAAGGAAGACAGAATGCTGGTCAGAATGGCAGAGTCCTCTGCCATTCGCCGCAATCCTCATCTTTGTAAAGATTAAAGTTCATCTCTTCCAAGATAGACCCATGGCCTTAATTTCCTAGAGGGGTATATTTAATCTGGTGTGAGCGTGATCAGGGGGGGTCCCCCCAATGTATTTAAAGGGTACAAATATGGCCGACCGTTCACATTTGCTGACAATCATGTTTCTGTCTGGATGCGGCGCAGGCTAACATTCACAATTCTATGTAAGTGTGGCATTTACTAACATTCACAGTTCTGTCTGGGTGCGGTGCAGGCTAATGGTTAATGGTGTTTTAAACATATGTAAAGAAGGGGTTTACGTCTAGCTATGAGCGTCTTGTATGGTTGGAGAAAGGACTAGGTTTCAAATGCAGCAGGCCTCAGAATGTAAGAATGTAGGTGTAGTTCATAGCAGACACAGATGGTTAGATGTACCTATACCTGGGAGTATATTTTCAATGTGCTATTGCTTGTGTTGCGTTACCTAGGTGAATGAAGCAGGTTACATTTGCCTGCAAGCTATGTTGTGAGGTGAGGTAATGTAGAGTGGCTGGGCTTTCTGGAGTAGAGTAATTGCTCTACTCCCCACCCATGCCATACATACTTTTGGTTGCTGCTGATTGACGGCTGCCACAAGCTCCTCCTGCAGACACTTTCGGGAGCCGCCTTTGTTGGAGCATCCCTTTGCCTTGGGGCCCTTAGCCGCAGGGGCTGCACGGGCAGAGGGGTGTCCTTGATGAGGGTGCAGCACACCATTCAGGGCAGAGGAAATAGAAACCAGGGAGTGGGGGAGGCCGGGGAGAGACCATGCTGCTGCCTTGCACTATGCGCTTTTTAAGTCACTGGAAAATGTTTTGCAAGGAGCGCTGGCTAGAATAGGACTCGCCTTGCCTGGGGAATTACAGTTAATGGTGCAATAAACTAACAGGAAAGTGCTTCTGATGAGGAGACTTCATCATTTGGGGTGTAGTTTGGCACTAAAAATGTATTTGAAGAGCTCATTGATCCAGAATGAGGATGAAGGACCTCTGTGACTCCAGGCAGTCTGATAGTGGACTTGATACTTCAACAGAATTGGAGTTTGGCAGACTTGACCCGTCAGAGCATTCTGACTCAGGTTACAGAAACCTGATGAACAAAGTCACAGAGTAGGGCTTCCCCGGCATATGAGCAGGATGACATGACGGACATCCTAGATCAGGGACCTCAAAAGTACCCGATCTTGCCCTTCCAGAATGCCCTTCAGAGGAAGGTTGTGGCCAATTGGGAAGCTCCATAATCTGGCCCTGCTGTGAACAGGAACTTCTCTAGGAAGTTTAGACCCTCTAGCAGCGATCCAGATTTTCTCACCAAACATCCTAGGCTGGATAGTTTAGTAGTACAGACTGCTACTTCAACCAAATAATCTGCCTATCCCTCTATCCCCCCGGATAGAGACGACAATGTTGATGCATGGGCTCTCAAGCTGTTCTCATCAGGCAGCATGGCCTGGTCTTCTAACGTTACATGTACCTCAGCTAGATTTTCTTATATCCTGTAGGACTGCGTTGCCATGGCGGCTGATCACATCCCGGATGGCGAAGAAAGGGACAACGGCTTCCTGAATTTAGTTAAGGATGGTAAGGATTCGATGGGAGAGTGTCTGCAATCAGGATTGTATACTGCTGACCGCATCCGCAGATCCATGGCTGCAAGCACCGTAGTATGCAGGTTTGTGTGGTTGAGAAAGTCGGGGTTTGCACAGGATGTGCAGGCCAGACTGCTCAACATGGCCTTCGACTGCTCCAGGTTGTTTGACATCAAGGCGGATGGGAGTCTGGAGAAGCTGCAGACCTCAAGGTGGTGGCTGAGTCCCTTGTTGCCTCTATTAGATAATCACAACACCCCTACTCTGGCTCATCTTCCTGGAGTGGTCGTTCTTTTCGCTTCTTTTCCTCAGTTGGTAGAGGAAGAGGAAAAGCCGGACAAAGGGAGCAAAGAAGATTCCCTCATGGTGGATGAGGAAGGGGTGCTAAATCAGCCCCAGCAGCGGCAACTGTCCCTTCAGCCGTTGCTGCAGCCGCTTCTAAGTCACTCTGAGGCCTTGACCCACGAGACTCAGGTGGGAAATAGAATCTCTCAGAATCTGAACGAATGGCAGGGCATTACTTCAGATGCTTGGGTACTGGAAACAGTATCTCAAGGTTACTGCCTTCCTTTTCTAAAAAGGCCTCAAGATCATCCACCGGGAACCAACTCTGTCAAATTTCCAAATCTGCTCCTTGTGCAGGGAATTTTAACCCTGCTATAGAGAAAGGTGCAATAGAACATGTACCTGTAGCTGAGAGGAACAAGGGTTGGTATTCCCCCTACTTTCTTATTCCCAAGAAGGACGGAGGATTGAGACTGATCTTGGACTTAACTTGAACGAGTTCCTCAGGAAGGACAAGTTCAAGATGGTTACCCTTTCTCAGATCCTTCAGGCTCTCCAACTCTAAAGACTGGTTGGTATCATTAGACCTTCAGGATGCTTACTTTCATGTGCCAATCCATCTCAAGCACCGAAAGTACCTGATGTTCAGCTGTTGGCGTTCTCACTATCAGGTTCGAGTTCTGCCATTCTGGCTGACCTCCGACACGAGGGTTTTCACCAAGCTGATGGCGGTAGTGTCAACAAGTCTCAGAGGGTGGATTCACGTCTACCCCTACCTGGACGACTGGTTGACCAGGGCTTGTTCACCGAGCAAGCCCAGGAACATCTCAGTATCACCTTCCACTCCCTACACAGACTGGGCTTCTCCCTCAATTACAAGAAGTCCCATATGATACCATTCCTAAGACTCCAGTTCATCAGAGAGGTCTTGGATACTTCCTCTGGGGAAGCCTTGCCTCCCGAGGTGAGAGCTCAAAACATTCAGCAGATGGTAGCAAAATTCCAGAATGGCCAACATCTTCCGGCCTTCGATTTTTTGAGGTTGCTCTGTCTCATGGCGTCCTGCATTTTCTTGGTGCCAGAGGCCCAATTGAGAATGAGATCCCTACAATGGGCTCTCAGAACTCAGTGGTCCAAATTTTCAGGGAATATGTCGGATCAACTGCAAGTTCTGAGCAGAGTTGCTCAAGACCTGATTTGGTGGGCTTGCGAGGACCGCATTCTCAAGGGAGAATTTGTTTGGCAACCATGGCCGTAGAGAACGGTAGTGACATACGTCTCACTCATGGGGAGCCCACACCAACAAACTGACAATCGGTGGTCGTTGGTCTCCATCGGAGTCCAAACTACACATCAACCCTTTGGAGCTGAGGGCAATCGTACTAGCGCTGAAGGCCTTCCTGTCCTCAGTCAGGGGAAAGAATGTCCTGATAATAACGGACAACACAGTGGCCATGTACTACCTCAACAAGAGAGGTCTAGGGTCACTACCACTGTGCAGAGAGGCAATGCAGCTCTGGTTCTGGGCAAGGAATCTGTCGGAAGTTCACCAGAACACGGCAGAGCCGCTCTGAGCAGGCAGAGCACTGTGTCCCACACATGGTAACTAGCTCAGGAAGTCCTTCAAGAGATCTTCACCCTTTGGGGAATCCCTCAAGTGGATCTGTTCACGACCGGTGCCAACCAGAAGTGCGACAAGTACTGCTCAAGGGAATTTCCTCCAAGAGGAGCTCTAGGGGACGTGTTTGTAGTGGACTGGGAATTTCCACTCCTGTACGCGTGTCCTCCAGTCCCCGTGATTCCTCACGTAATTAGGAGGTTGTGTAACGCTCACCTGGTATCCACGGGGACGTCACTCAGCCTGTTCTGACCTCTTACGACCTCGAACCCTTCCCTGGAGGGTATTCGACTGGAGACTGGGCCTGAAACACAGGATTGGTAGAGTTTAACTCCCTATTGTCTCTGTGTGCTTGAACCCCTTCTTCCCTGGGGACCTAACCTTCCATTTGATCCTCAGCTCACCTTGTTTTCTTGGATAGTGTGCTCTCCGTCCTGCTTTCAGCCCAGGGGCGTGTTGATTGATGCAGGCTCGTTGCTGCCTAGTTACTTCACTGGCAAGAGTCCGACAGGTAAGTATGAGTCTTTTGAACAGTTCTCCAACTTCTTTCCTTTCCTTCCTTAGATGATGGCCGGCATCCGGGAATGTCGGCATGCTGATGAGATGAGTAGCGCTGAAGATGAGTGAGTGCGCGATGCACCCGTTTCGTATTTGCATTGAACTGAGTTATTTTTCTGTGTCTTTTAGGTGCCGCAATGTTTTCAGCGTGGATGCCGGTTATGAAGAACAAATGCGGTGGGTAAGCGCAGTATGCAGCGCCTCTAGATGTTTCCACGCTAACCTGGAGTGTCTTTTCCCTCTTGCAGATGGATGATAAGTTCCCTCAGAGCGGCTGGGATTCAGGTAAGCATTTGAAGCTCATACAGTAATTAAAAATAAGCGAAGATTTGCATAATGCTTACTAATGCCTTTTTTCAGTTCTTTTCCCTTTTCCTTAGGAAGTGGCGTGCCGGGATGGGAATGACACCGCCGAAGATGCCCGCAGAACAGAAGGAGCGATGAATGATGGGCAGAAGCGCTGCAAGGTAAGGCTGTTCCTAACGGTGTTCTTGCAGGAGCTGAGCGCAAAAGAAAGATGCAGGCTGGAGACCGATCCGAATACGGGCAGTGTCACGCTGCAGGTGCAGAAAACGCAAAGCATGTTTCTCAGCCTGGGTGTGGCTTAAGTAGTCTCTGGGTATCCCAGGTGTCTCTGGGCTGAACTACACCCAAAAGACTAGACAGCACATGCAGTTCTGGGAACCGAAATATGTGGGGGCATCCATCTTGTCCCCATCAATGCACTCCAAGTCCAATCCACAATGTTATCCTATGGGGGTGAGTGAGTCTGGTGCCACAAGCGCCAAGTCTGACTCCAAGTGGGTCTTTGGAGGGATGGAGAGGCCCTTGAGGGCCATGTAGGTGATCGTGGCCTGGCTCCAGCCTGACATCATGGAGGGCTGGGGACATGAGGGGCAGGAATCATGACAGGTTGAGAAAAGAAGAGAAAGTTTGGGAAACCCATGATCCTAATTGCCCCGGATTGGGCCAGGAGGACGTGGTACCTGGACCTTCTGGACATGTCCATCTGCTCTCCAATAAGTCTCAGCCCTGGTTCTTGGACCTACGGCAGATGTCACTTCAGCCGGAGATTCTACTCACTCCCTCCCTCCCCCTTCGAGAAAAGCCCTCTACTAGCACATCGGAGAGGAGCAGTGCTACACCCCTCTCCAGAGAGACTAGTCCTACTAGTCTGTTGCCTGAGCAGGTGACGCTCAACACCTTCAGTTGTCTTCCGACATTCTGGAGAGATCATCCAAAATGCCAGGAGCCAAGCTAAATGCAGTCAGTACAAAAGCAAATGGACAAGATTATCTTTTTGGGCTAAAGAACACTGGGTGCACCCACTGACCTGCACCCTCAACCAAGTTTTTATTTTTTGTATCCTTTTCGGCTTATCTTGTCGGGTCTGGCGTCCAGGTTGATACCTGTAGAATGTACCTGGCCGCTATTGGTGTACATAGGAATTCCGACTCCCTCGTCCTCTCTTCGGCCAATCCTGTAATAAAATGGGACCTCACTGGGCTGACCAGTCTGGGACCTGAATGTAGTCCTAAGGGCTATAGCATATAAACCATTTGAGCCCATGGCCACGGCAGACATTAGGTTGGTCACATTAAAGACAACACTTATGGTCGGGCTTACTTCGGCTCGCAGAGTAAGTGAGATCCAGGCATTGGTCGCCTCAGAGCCATACACAAGATTTCACAAGGACAAGGAAATGCTCTGCACACACACCAAAATCCTTCCGTAGGGGGTTTCATCCTTCCCTATCAACAAGGAGATTGTGCTTCCCACATTCTTCCCGGAACCCAAGGAAGATGCAGAGAAAAAAGTCCACTGCCTCGATGTCAGGAGGGCGTTGAAATTCTATCTAGACAGAACTAAAAGCATCCGTAAGACGGACGCACTGTAACATTCGGAGGCTCTAGGCCTGGGCAGCAGACTTCCAAGGCATACATAGCTCAATGGATGATGGCGGCGATCCAGGAGTCCTACAACGTGCAACATAAGTATCCGCTGCAGGACATGAATGGACATGCATGGGGTAATAGCTAAACCGACTGCAGTTGCGTTTCAGCACCACGCTCCCTGGCAGTTGATCAGCAGGGCAGTAACATGGGCCATGCCTTTCGCTTTTTGCAAGCAATACTGCTTGGATACCAGTGCCAAGGATGATGCTCCATTTGGCCAAGCGGTGCTGTGCAATTTGTTTGCTTAAGAGGTCAGGCCCTCCTCCCCAGGGTCGTTGTCAGTTGTAATAGCCCTACAGGATGGAGTAAAGGGGACGTGACGTATGAAGGCAAGCGCCCCCAAAACAGCACGATCCTCCCCGCAATGAGAGACAATAAAGAACTCTCCCGTAATGGGAATAAGGCCAAGACAGAGTGCGGGTGAGCGTAAGTGGGAGTTTATCAATCAAAATAGGGCATGCAAAGGACTCTGCAACCTCCGAGAGCGCTCTGTCTGACAATCGCAAAGACAGGCGTATATCTAATACAAAAAACGTCATCAGAACCTACATACTATAGGGGGCACAAGTTCATTGGGATTGGGTGGCGACGACTAACTATAGGTGTTGCTGCAGCGTGGTTGGTCTTGGCGGGAAGACGTCACTGGTCAGCCTCGTGGGTTGGGCTGGGCCTGGCAGGTCGGCTTGAGTTCATCCGGGCGGTGTTGGTGTGCTGGGGCAGCCTGTGACAAAGATGAATACCTTCTCTGACTTATTTGCCCTAGGCCATGCACATTGCAGTTATTCAATTCAACGACATGTTAGTCTCTGGCGTAAATCTTTCAATAGGTTATCTTACAAATAAACGCAACACAGGAGGAATGCACCTTGTGAAGGGTCTGGTGGCCGTTCGTCAGGGCGTGATTTACCTGTGTCCTGTTGACCGGTATTATAGGTCGAGGGGCTGGGCTCTGGGGCATGGGACGGGTGGTATGTCTTTCTATTTCGTTAGAAGTTGTTATGAATGGGCCGCTGTATCTTACCCCAGTGTTGGGGGTCTCACTGGTACGGAGCCATGAATCTTAAGGTGGTCTGGGGGATAGTGGGGTTTACGAGGGGGTGCTGGTGGGTCGGTAAATTCAAACAGAGGTTTACTGCCGTGTTGTAAATAACGCAGGTGGCGGGCTGTGGCCTTGGATGCTGTAGCGGGGCTTACGAATCTTTGAAGCGGCTCCAGCTTGGTTGGGAGAGGTGGGGCAGCGCGGCGCAGGGCTCAGGTCTCTTGTCTGGCAGGCTTCGCAGGGTGGGAGGGAGAATGGCCTTGCACATATATTCACAAAGGTATTTTTCTCGTGTGTTGCCGACTTTTGGATGAAGAACATTAATAACGTTTGACTTGTTTAAACTATTCGAAAATACATATATTTCAACTTCATTAAACATTTCTTTGACACTGGTCAGTCTGAGTACCTTATAACTGTAAAGCATTCTATCCACTACATTATTTGATTATTTATATACATTTGCATTATGTGAGGTAGCACTTGGTCGTGGGACACAGAGAATGACGCCCGCCACTGTGAGTGACTGGGAGGACATATGAGGGTTGAGATGTCTGCACACGACTAGAGTATGTACATGTGTACATTATAAGTCTCATGGCATAATTGTGTGCACCCTCCTCTGGTATCTAGCAGCGTTAGTTCAGTTATGGTGAAGGGCCGCGGGGCGTGGGCCCCTCATTTCTGGTATCATATAAGCATGCACTTCTATCATCAATACACAATTTTGCAGGTTCTTTTTACGAGAAGTGGTTCTTTAACAATCATACTTGGATTCTTTCCTGCTTCCTTCAGATGGCTATGCTACAGTTCTCCCCGTCGCCCTGGCCTTGCTTACTGGGTCACACGGGGAGCAGTATTACATTGTGGAAGGAGAAGTGTTACAGTGTTAGTATTTCGTGTTAGCTCATGTCCATCTTATTCGTGGGAACGTGCTCACAGCGGATCTGCCAGGGTGCTGCGGCGACAGGGATGCTTGAAACTCTCCAAAGGTGGGGGCCGCGCTACAGTGCGCTGAGCTCACGCCATCTTTACTAGACAAGATGGCTTCTAGGCCTAACTAAATTTTAGTACATGTGGACAATCAATACGTGTGGGCAATGTCATCAGCGGGTGAACCCTCCATCACCTGGGCCCGGGTGACATGAGGGGGCGCCCACTGAGCCATGGTCCTCACCTGGGGAGAAGATGCAGGCGAGGGGGGGTCTCCAAGACCAGTCCTCCCCTACACGTAGGAGTAATTAAGTGTTAGTCACCGGAGTGACTAACGTACTGCTAGTCCCCTTTCCTCCATATGCCCCACCATCCATCCCCCTATAAGACCAGTGAGGTTGTTCGGCTTTAAGCAGATGCGTCAAAGAATGGCGCAGGTGGGCGGGGTTAAGGGAGCCTGTGCTCCCGAGCCCACCCACGTGCACCAGTAATTTAAAGGGGAAATGTCTTTTTCTGGTGGCAAAGAGGTTCTGTTCCCGTTCCCCGTAAGGGACGCCCATACAGGATGGAAGAAAGGGGGGGGAAACTATCTAGTTAGGAGTACGTTAGTCACTCCATTGTGTAACATTTAATTACTGGGCTTCTCTCTTAATTGTCCCACATGACACCTTCACAGAAGCTGCAGTTCATTGGAGCGGTCCTGGACTCATCAGGGAAAGCTTTGCTACCCGAGCTAAGGACTCTTCACATATCGCAGATGCTAACCAAGTTTCAGAGTGCCCCAAGTCTTCCAGCCTTCGATTTTTGAGGTTGCTCAGTCTCATGGAATCCTACATTTGTCTGGTACCTGCGGCCTGTCTGACGAGATACACTCAGTGGGCCCAGAAATACCAGTGGTCACAGTTCTCCCGCAGAATGACTGATCTGGTCCAGATACTGAGCAAGGTCGTGCAGGGTCCCCTTTGGTGGGCATGCAAGAAGAATGTGTTGAAAGGAGAACCTTTTTGGCAACAATGTCCAAAGATTACTGCCGCCCTCTCGGGTTGGTGGGGAAATACCAACAGTCTGATGATGCTCGGACGCTGGTCTCCATCGGAATACAAACTACACATCAACCTTTTGGATCTTAGGGCAATCAGACTACCGCTGATGGCCTTTCTGCCCTTTGTACGGGGAAAGAACATACCGATTATGACAGACAACACAGTGGCCATGCATTACATCAACAAGAGAGGGGGTCTAGGGTCCCTGCCACTGTGCAGAGAGGCAATGCAGCTCTGGTCTTGGGCACGGCAGGAAGGGTTCTCTCTCTCTCGCAGCTGTTTACTTAGCGGTAGAGGAGAATACGGCGGTTGACGCTCTAATCAGGCACAGCACAGATTTGCACGAGTGGTAACTAGCTCAGGAAGTTCTTCAAGAGATCTTTGCCCTATACCGAACCCCTCAAGTGGATCTGTTTGTGTCCAGTGTCAACAGGAAGTGCCATCTGTTCTGCTCCAGGAAATTTCCTCAGAGGAGCTCTAGGTGACGTGTTTGTGGTGGACTGGGAATTTCCACCAGTCCCCGTCATACCTCATGTTCGAGGGGATTGGGTCCTCCGACGTATTCCATATCTATGACATGTAATCACCACAGCTGTGCTGCTTCGGAAACTTTTTTCGGCGTCTGCGTCCTGCGTCGATGACGTCGATGCGCCGCCGTCGAGGACCTCCTCCGACGTCCGACGTCATCCGATGTGATAAGTAGGACGCACGACGCCCGTAGCCTCAGTTCCGTTTTTTCCGCGAACGTGTTGCTTCGTGTTTCTCGGTTCTAGCCTCGACTCTTTGGAGTTCTGTTCTTTCTGGTTCTTCGAACCTGTTCGTTAATATTCCTTCGACGATGTCTTCCACTTCGTCTTCCACCCCGCGTCCGGGCTTCAAGAAGTGCGGGGAGTGTGGGTCCAAGATGTCGGTGACTGACTCGCACGACGCCTGCCTCTGGTGCCTCGGGGAGGCCCACGACACGGATGACTGTATCGACTGCCAGTCGCTCACGTCCAAGGCCTTACGCGAACGTAAGAAGAAGTTGTCGGTAGGTAGGGTGTCCAAGCCCCGGAAGTCGGCGGGGCTTTCGACGGATGATTCGAGGGGTGACTCTCCGCGTCATCGTCGGAAGTCTCGTCGGTCTTCTTCTAGGAGTCGGTCTCGCCACTCCTCAGCCTTCGAGGCATTCTCGGAAGCGCAGACACCGGTCGCCTTCCAGGTCCTCTTCCGAGGATTCTGCCCGGCACGTCGGTTACCCCACCAGCCGTGCGACGCCGGAGGAATGGGCTTCCTTCGGGAAGAAGATGTTGGTGATTCTTGAATCGCAGGGTACTCTGCCGTCCGCGCCCCCGAGTGGGGTCGGCCGTGTGGAGTCGAGAGACACCGCTCGCAAGAGTGGTCGGCACGAGTCACGGGAGAGGTCCCGTTCGGACAAGGAGGCTCGTTCTCGACGTACCCGTTCCAGGTCCCGGTCCTCGACGCGCTCGAGACCGTGTGCACCTGTGAAGTCTTCGAGGAAGACATCGACGTCTGAGGCGTCGAGGGCGTCGACAGGCTTTCTCGAGGCTCCGGCTCCGGGGAAGTCGTCGAAGCCGTCGACGATCAGGTTGTCGAGGGACACGCTCGGAGCTCTGGCTTCGAGGGCTGTGTCGACGCCGCCGATTCTGGAGGCGCTGCATCTGACGTCGACGCCGATTTCCTCGACGCCGATCCTCTCGGCGCCGTTGTCGGTTTTCTCGACGTCGGCGCCGATTCGCTCGACGCCTTTCGTGTCGGAGGTACCCCCTGTCACGGGTGAACCCCCTAGGAAGGCTCTGGTTAAGAGCAAGCACTCTCGGGTGCCTTCTTTTCGCCACCTGGATTATATTTCAGAGGCGGATGAGGATTCTGATGGCCTGGTTCCTAGTCAGGTGCCAGATGACCTTGTCTCGGGCCACAGTCAGTTTGACGAGTTGCGGCAGTCACTGCATGATGCCAGTGGACTGGACACCTCTCCGGAGGTAGAGTTTTGTAGGCCTGAGCCTGGCTCCCATGCCGATTCCTCCTACCGGCGCCTTATGGCTCGGGTTTCTGAGTATCTGGGATGGTCTGCTCCCCCAGGGGAGTTTGTGCAGGATGATCTGACAGACATCCTTGATGTTGGTCCCCCAACTGACCCGGTACTGCCGTTCCATATGGCTTTACAGAGAAGGGTGGCGGCGGCTTGGACTGCTCCGGAGAGTCTCCCGGCGGTGGGCAGATCCTTGTCGCGAAAATACCGTCCAGCCAGTAGCGACCCCTGCTACTTGACCAGGCACCCCACTCCGGAGAGTTTGGTGGTGCAGGCGGCCACGGCCCCGGCGAAGCAGGCGTCGTACCCTACCATCCCTCCTGATAGGGACGACAAACGTTTTGATGGCTGGGCGAAGAAAGTGTTTTCTTCTGGTGGTATGGCGCTTCAGGCGGCCAACTCCATTTGTGCCTTGTCGCGTTTCACGCACACTCTGTGGAACTGTGTTGCGTTGGCGGCTGAACATATTCCCGAAGGGGATGAACGGGAGGGTTTCCTTGCTATGGTCCAGGATGGTAAGGATGCCATGTGAGTCCGTTCAGTCGGGTCTGGACTTAGCTGAATGCGTCAGTAGGTCCATGGCGGCGAGCACCGTGATACGCAGGTTTGCGTGGTTGCGGAAGTCGGGGTTTGCTCCTGATGTGCAGTCCCGGCTCCTCAACATGCCCTTTGATGGTGAACACCTTTTTGGCAGCAAGGCTGACGAGAGCCTTGAGAGGTTGCAGACCTCCAAAGCTGCAGCGAAGTCGTTGGGCGCTGCAGTTCGCCAACCTCCGCCTTTTCGTCCTAGGGGACAGCAGTGGAGGGGTGGTTCCTTTCGCTATTACTCGTCCTTCAGTAAAGCGAGAGGAGCTGGCAGTCAAAGAGGCCAACGCAGTGGTACCAGAGGTGGACGACAGGGTACCCGTGGTGCCAAGGCCGCTCGGGCAGTTGCCTCTTTGCCCTCAGGTAACGCCGCAGCCGCTCCTACTCAGTCGTGAGGCCATGTCCCATGGTTCGCCGGTTGGGGGAAGGCTGGCGCAGCATCTTGTAGAGTGGCAAGCCATTACTTCAGATGTGTGGGTTCTGGAGATCATAACCCACGGCTACTGTCTTCCCTTTCGGCACAGGCCTCGCGACAATCCACCTGGGAACCTCTCTTTGCAGAGTCCGGATCCGCTCCTTGCGCAGGAAATTCAAGCCCTGCTGGAGAAAGGCGCCATAGAACTGGTGCCTGTAGCGGAGAGGAACAAGGGATGGTATTCCCCTTATTTTTTGATTTCCAAGAAAGACGGAGGATTGAGACCCATCATGGACTTGCGCGGTTTGAACAAACTCCTCAGGAAGGACAAGTTCAAGATGGTTACTCTCTCTCAGGTCCTCCAGGCCCTTCAGCTTCAGGACTGGTTGGTGTCACTCGACCTCAAGGATGCTTACTTCCATGTGCCGATCCATCCCAAGCACAAGAAGTACCTGAGGTTCGCGGTTGGCGACTCGCACTTTCAGTTTCGGGTCCTGCCGTTCGGATTGACCTCCGCCCCGAGGGTTTTCACCAAGCTCATGGTGGTGGTGGCAGCGCATCTCAGGCAAGGGGGGATTCACGTCTACCCCTACCTGGACGATTGGTTGATCAGGGGGAGCTCTCCCGAGCAAGTCCTGGATCATCTATCCGTCACCTGCCGCTCCCTTCACAGGCTGGGCTTCTCCCTCAATTTAAAGAAGTCCCATTTGACGCCAACACAGCGGCTCCAGTACATCGGAGCAGTGCTCGACACTTCCCTGGGGCAGTGTTTTCCTCCCCGGGTGAGGGCTCTTCACATTCAGCAGATGGTGCACAAGTTTCAGCATGCCCAGACGCTCCCAGCGTTCGAGTTCTTGAGGTTGCTCGGCCTCATGGCATCCTGCATTCTTCTGGTGCCAGAGGCTCGCCTGCGGATGAGATCTTTGCAGTGGGCACTCAAGACGCAATGGTCGCAGTCCTCCGGCAGGATGTCGGACCCGGTTCAGGTGCTGCCCTCGGTCGCCCAGGACCTTCTGTGGTGGGCCGTCGAAGGCAACTTGATGAAGGGGGCTCCATTTTGGCTACCCTGGCCGGAGGTGACGATCGTGACGGATGCATCCCTCACGGGATGGGGAGCTCATGCCAACGGGCTGACAGTCAGCGGTCGTTGGTCTCCGTCGGAGTCCAGACTCCATATCAATCTGTTGGAGCTGAGGGCCGTCAGGCTAGCCCTGAAGGCTTTTCTGCCGACTGTGCGAGGAAAGAGTGTCCTGGTCCTGACGGACAACACAGTGGCCATGCACTACCTCAACAAAAAGGGGGGGGGGCAGGGTCACTTCCTCTGTGCAGGGAGGCGATGCAGCTCGAGTTCTGGGCCATCCAGCAGGAAGTTTCGGTCTCGGCAGTTCATCTGGCCGGAGACGAAAACGTGACGGCGGACGCTCTGAGCAGGCAGAGCGCGATCTCTCACGAGTGGGAGTTGGCTCAGGAGATTCTCCTGGAGATCTTCGCCCTTTGGGGGACCCCTCAGGTGGATCTCTTCGCCTCCAGTGTCAACCGGAAGTGCGAAAGGTTTTGCTCGCGGGAATTTCCTCCAAAAGGAGCCTTAGGAGACGCGTTTGTGGTGGAGTGGTCCTTCCCGCTGCTGTACGCGTTTCCTCCAGTCCCCGTCATCCCGCAAGTGCTGCGGAGGTTACGGAAGTTCGGTTCCCGGATGATCCTCATTGCTCCGGCGTGGGCTCGGAGGACGTGGTACCCGGACCTTCTAGACTTGTCCATCTGCCCTCCATGTCGTCTTCCCTACCGAGACGATCTGCTCTCACGGGAGGGGGGTCAGGTTCTCCATCCAGAGGTCAAATCCCTCAACCTTCACGCTTGGCTTCTGAAAGGTTGAGGTATAAGGATTGGGACCTCCCTGAAGACGTGATGGAGGTGTTGCTTTCGGCCCGTAGACCAGCAACAAAGTCTCTGTACCGTTGCCGTTGGCGTAAGTTCTGCGACTGGTGCAGAGTTCAGAATGTGGATCCTTTTGCTTGCGACATCCCCATGGTTCTGTCTTTTTTGCTTTTTTTGGCCCACAGGGGCTTGCAAGTGGGTACCATTAAAGGTTACCTGGCGGCGCTGTCCATCTTTAAGCGCTCATCTGAAGAATGTTCTTACTTTAAAATCCCTTTGATTTCGCAGTTTCTGAAAGGGCTCCCTAATGTGTTCCCTCCGGCTCCTTTCCTGTTGCCCGGTTGGGATTTAAACCTTGTTCTTAGGTTTCTTATGGGTGCTCCGTTTGAGCCTTTACATTCTTGCCCTTTGAGGCTGTTAACTCTGAAAACTGTGTTTTTAGTTGCGGTTACTTCCGCTCGCAGAGTGAGTGAGTTACAGGCACTTTCAGTTAAGCCACCCTTCACTGTATTTCACAAGGACAGGGTTGTCCTTCGAGTTCGTCCTTCTTTTCTTCCGAAGGTAGTGACGGAATTTCATTTGGCCCAGAAGGTTGTTCTTCCGGCATTCTATCCTCCTCCGCATCCTGGTAAGGAAGAGGAGAGGCTCCATAGGCTTGATCCTAGGAGAGCTTTAAGCTTTTATGTTTCTCGCATGTCCCGGGTCAGAGTGGACGATCAGCTCTTTATTGGTTACGCTGGGAAGCGTTTGGGGCAAGCTGTGACGAAACAGACTTTGTCCCGCTGGATTATTTTGGCCATCTCGGAGTGTTACCGCTTGGCGGGTAAAGACCCACCGGCTGGCTTGCGGGCCCATTCTACCAGGGGTGTGGCTGCATCTACTGCCCTGCAGAGGGGTGTTCCTATTCGCAACATCTGTGATGCAGCCACCTGGGCTTCTGTACATACATTTGTACGTCACTATTCCCTCGATTCCATCCGAGGGCAGGATCTGGCATTTGGCAAGGCGGTCCTTTGCTCCGCTATTTGATTGGCTATTCTAAATTTTGATTCTAAATTCTTTCCCTCCTCCTTGTTTTGGTACTGCTTTGGGAGTCTGTCATAGATATGGAATACGTCGGAGGACCCAATCCCCTCGAAGAACAAGTTACTTTCTTACCTGGTAACGTTCTTTCGATGGGATGGTCCGACGTATTCCATATCGCTCCCGCCCTGCCTTCCCCGCTGCAGAATTTCTTTTGCGATTGCAGCTTACGTTCCGCAAGGCTTTGTGTCTGACTGGCAGTTGACTTAGGTCACACGTTCTGGGGGAAAAAACTACAACTGAGGCTACGGGCGTCGTGCGTCCTACTTATCACATCGGATGACGTCGGACGTCGGAGGAGGTCCTCGACGGCGGCGCATCGACGTCATCGACGCAGGACGCAGACGCCGAAAAAAGTTTCCGAAGCAGCACAGCTGTGGTGATTACATGTCATAGATATGGAATACGTCGTCGGACCATCCCATCGAAAGAACGTTACCAGGTAAGAAAGTAACTTGTTCTTCTCAGGAGGTTGAGATAGATCAGGAAATCCATGATCCTGATTGCTCTGGATTGGGCCAGGAGGACGTGTACCTGGAACTACTGGAAATTACCATCTTTCCCCAATTGGTCTTCTCCAAAGATAGGATCTGCTCTCACTAGAGGGAGGTTGCATTCTTCATTCAAAAATCAGGACCCCCCAACCTCCACGCCTGGTTTTTCAGGTGGTAAGGTACAAAGATTGGGTCCTTCAGGAAGACATTATGAAGATGTTGCTTTCGGCCATATGGCCAGCAGCAAAATCTTCTCTATTAGGCTTCCGTTGGAAAAGGTTTTTGCAGCTGGTATCGAGATAAAGAAATTGACCCATTCTGTTGTGGCACACCATCAGTGTTGGCCTTCCTTCTACATCTAACCCATCAGGGGCTACAGGTTTCTACGGCCAGGGGCTGTCGGACTGCACTATCCATTTTTAAGTGCTCGCCGGAACAAGTTTCCTATCGTCAATCAATTTTTGAACGGGTTGTCTAATATCTTCCTGCTGGTGTCCTTCACTGTTCCGTTCTGGGACCTCAACCTTTAGTTGAGCTTCCTGATGGGCGCTCCTTTTGAGCCTTTCCATTCATGTCTGCTGAGGATGCTTTCATTAAAAACTGTTTTGGATTTTATTTTATTTTTATTTTTTTTAAAGCCATTACCTCTGCTTGCAGGTTTAGCGAGCTCCAAGCTTTGTCCTCTAAACCGCCATTTACAGTCTTCTATAAAGACAAGGTACTCTTGAGGGTATGCACCTTGTGTCTGCCAAAGGTGGTGCCAGAATTTCATTTGGCTCAGAACATTATTTTGCCTGCTTTCTACCCTCCTCCTCGAACCCACAGGCTGTACCCCAAGATAGCGTTAAGCTTTTATATTGATAGACTTTCTAAATTGAGACCAGATGACCAAATCTTTTTTGGGTATTCGGGCCATAGGATGGAACAGGCGGTTACAAAACAAACACTGTCTCGTAGGATAATCTTGTGAATTTCGGACTGCTATAGTCTAGCTGGTAGAGAAATGTCCTAATGACTAAAGAGCTCATTCAACTATAGGAGTTGCCACTTCCTCAGCCCTTCAAAAGGGGGGTGCTTTTGCAAGATATTTGCAATGTCGCCACCTGGACTTCGTTACATACCTTCACAAAGCATTATTTTTTGGATTCTCTATCGGGCTAGGAAACAAGATTTGGAAAGGCTGTATTGCACAGCATAAATACAAATTACCTTGCCTTTGCCACCTCCTATAAGGCAATGCTATGGGAGTCTTTCATCAAAGATGAGGAATACGTGGCAGAAGACCATCCATTCGAAGAACAAATTACTTGCCCCATGTAACGTTCTTTTGACTTGATGATCCTCCTACATATTCCTCATTGCCCCTCCCATCTAACCCCTCTGTCGAGAGTTTCCGTGATTTTACACCTTCCTCTCTGTTAATGCTCATGTTTTTCTCATCTTCGAGACGACTATGCTGGTGAGAGAAAAAACATGAACTGTTGTAATGGGCACAGTGCGTGGCATTTATACGGACGCTGAAGTCCTACTCGAGGCAGACAGAGGCCGCTGAGGGACACAAAGACGGTGAAGATGACACATGGTGCCCTCCGCTGTGAGAAGTTTCCAAGCTGCAAGCAGGATATTGAAGTATATCAAAGATGAGGAATAAGTGGGAGGAACATCCAGTTGAAAGAACATTACCAGGGGAATGTAATTTGTTCATCTATTCAGTCTACTTCCATGTACCCAAAAAAGACTGAACCATACACCCTGCATTAGATATGCATCCTACAAAGTATGTCGAGTCATTAGTATTCTGGATGACTAAGCTACAGGAAGTAATGCCACTTTAAAAATAAAAAAAGGGGCTCACATAGCAACATTAGATATGAAAGATGCATACTTGAATATTTTAATGTTGCCATTGTACAGAAAATACCTAATGTTTAAACTAGGAACAACACATTACCAATTTAAGGTGCTACCTGTTAGTCCAAGCTACCTGTTAGTCCAACTAAGGACTTCATAAAACAATATCTGAGGCAGAACAAAAATCCACTCTTAGTACAAGGCTGTAACACCTGAGAACATTTGGTAGCGTAGACAAAGCAGCCAGGCTCATTTTAGGCGGGAGAGGGATGTAGCTGGGTACAAAGAAATTGTAGCGTACATATGCTTAAAAGAAACAAGATCTACATATGTAAAAGTCATAATTTGTTTGTGGTTGGATTTTTGGCACAGCGCGTTGTTCCTTAACCAGTTCTGCACCTTTTCACCAATCTGCACCAAATTTTGCATAGTTGCCTGTTGGGACCCTCCGACATTATTGGCTTCTTGACATTTGGACACCCCACTGCTTTCCCCGGATTCAGCACCTGCACACACGAGACGGTTGCCTGATATCGGTGAAACATCAATGTGGTCGTAGAAGTACCGGTCCAGACACTAGGAACAAAACTAGAGGTCCCAGCCCTAGCTGCTTCTGCTAGTGTATTGTAAAATTAAATGGTTTATTTTAATACAAGTAGGCCAAGATAAATCTTGGGTAAGTACTATAATATTTCATGTAAACCGAATTATAAAAGACTGAATACTTATGGTATACAAACCAATGTATAACCTTATTTAGATTACAATAAGCAGTCAAGGCGAGTCAAATTGAATACACATTCAGAATGGCCTTAAGCTCTTTGTGGGGAGTAAAACCACACTAGTTATACTTTAAGAAACCACAATTTCTCCTGCATGTAGTCTGGCATGGATTCCCATGCTCATGAATATTCCCCATCGTCAGACCAGGAATCCTTGGTAAACGAAAACGCAGTTTCACTTACAAATTGTGTTACTCCTCTAAACCAATCGCTGTACTCTGGGTCATACTGCCCCAGCCAATGACTGCCCTCTCCCTAAGCCCCTCCTCTGGCAGCCATCTTCCGATTTTTACCGCACGTTCAAGTATTGGGAGTCCTCAAGTTTTGCTCCGTGAGCTATAACGGTTTTTGCGCTTTTTTTGTGAAAGTCCTATTTTTATCAAAGCAGAGCCTGTGTGCTCTTCTCTCCATCGGCCGACAAGCAGGGATACGTTTGTCGGTGAATTTCAGCGGCCCTCAAGGGCAAGGATCCTCAAGTTTTCTTTGAAATTTCCATTGTAATTTCCATTTCGGCATGGTGAAGGAGGGGAGGTTCCCTCTTCAAGCTTTGTTGCAGAGGTGGCCTGCAGAACGTGTTTGTGGAGAACAAACACCTTCAATGTCTCTACTGTCTTCACCCAGACCACAAAAAAGGGGATTACGAGATCTGCATTGGGTTTGTCACAGTAGACTGGCCGCGTGGCTAAGCGCAAAGGCCTCTGACCAGTGCCCCGAAGCGGGCTCGTGCCTCACCCAGGACCAGCCTGTCAGAGGAGTGTGCTTATAAGTCCTTTGAGGGTGCTCCATCCGTGGGGTGATCAAGCTCTTCCTTAAAAAGGAAGTCCCCCAACCCAGCTAAGCTGCAGGAGAAATGGTCGTAGACGATTGCGATGATAGCAGCTGCTCTCTCGAAGGCCAAAGGGCTTGACTCTGTGAAGGTAGCCCTGAATGCACCATGGGTGTTCTTATCCCCGAGGTGGGAGGCCTCGGCAGGGGCTACGGTGAAGATGCCTGAAAAGATGCCGTTGCTGAGCCCGGCAGAGACCCCTGAAGGTGCAGAAAGGGGGGGCAATGAGGTCCCAGGCCAGTCTCAGGCTGTACTCCAGGACATGGATGTTTCTTCCTCGGGCAAGCAGGACCAGGAGTCCGTACACATGATCCATAAGGACGTGGAGGCTGATGACCGCACTGGGCCTAATAGGCCTACCGCCCCGACTCCGCCTAGAGATGCATCCCTGGACATAGTTTCGACCCTACACACGTTAGTGTCGGAAATCCAGAAAAGGATTCTGCAGGCCCCTGCTCCAGTGGACCAGCCTCCAGCGAAAGTGTGCCACCAAATGACCCCTCTTCAACCTCAAAACTAGCGCCAGGTGCCCTCCCCTTAGAGGGATACTGACATGGGGCTGACACTGGCACAGCAGATGTCACAGTGGGCGGATTGCCGCAACCGAGGGCATCCCCGACGGATGAGGTGGGGTCTTTCCATGCGATGGTCACCAGAGCTTCAGAGCTCTTCCAGCGGACTCCTGATGAGACCAAAAAGGAAGTCTTCCTATACCAGAGGTGCGGGCCAAGAGGAAGACCATCAAGGTGGTGCCCCTCCTGCACGACGTGTGGGAAGAAGGCCTTGCCCTATTGAAGAATGCTGCCTCAGCGAAGCGGGAAAGGCTAGAGAAAAAGTACTGGGTTCCGGAGTCCGCACCCAGGTGCTTACGGTCGCAACCGTCGACGGCTGCGAGGAAGAGATTTTCTAACCCCTCGTCCTCAGTCCCTTCGGACAGCGAGGGGAAGAAGTTGGACGCCATGGGGATATGGGTCACCTACTCCGTTGCATCGACCGTCAAGACGGCCAATGCACTGGTGATCCTGGCCAGGTAGACGGGGAACTGTGGTTCAAGCTGGCCCCAATTCTGGAGTGCCTGCCCAATGACAAGTGGGTAGAGGCGATCGCACCCCTCCAGGAGGGGGAGGTGGCTTTGGACCATGCATCACGGTGGTCCTGGACATCGCCGGTTTCCGACAGATGGGGAACAATGTCTGCCTCCGTCGTTGAGGTTGGCTGAAGGCTATCAATTTCTAGCAGGAGGTCCAGACCAGGGTGCTGGACATGCCCTTTGGATATAACTTTCAGGAAGGCTGTCGAGTCCTTGCAGTTACAGAGACGGCTCATGCTTTGGGTACTCTCCAGCAACACGGATCTTCCTTTCGCTCCTCCGAAGGAAAGTTAGGCAGATGGCCGAAAGGTTTTGGTGGATGCTCCTTGCCGTACTCTCAACCTTCCCCGTCCATGACCCAGGAGGCCTACTGAGGCTGTTTCAAGGCTTTCGGTGGAGGTGGTCAGTGCTGTCATCGCCACCAAGGCGGAACGCAGGCGCCGAAGTAGGACTGAATGGGCCAAGTCGTCAGAGCCCCCACCCATGCACCTAGATGGGAGGCCGCTGACTGGATTTGTTGGCGAGTGGGAAAAGATGTCCACCGACATTGTACGTGGATCCCTCTGGTGGCCAGCACATCCCTCAGCTCCTGCAGGAGGTAGGGGCCATTGGTGATGGAGCTAGTTCCAAGGCTACTCAGAGGCTACTCCAGATACTTATTAGTCAAAGAGACGATCGGGGACTAGTGGCCCATTCTAGACCTGCAGCGTCTCAACAAGTACCTCAAGTCCCAAAAATACAGGATGGTCGCGTTGCAACACATGCTTGGCCAACTGGAGGAAGGATTTGGAGGACGCCTACTTCCACGTCCCCATTCACAGGAAACATTGAAATTTCTTGCGCTTTGAAGTGCAGGGAAGACGCTACCAATTCAAAGCCCTCCCTTTCGGCCAAAAGTCGATGCCCAGGGTGTTACGAAGTGCCTGGCACCAGTGGTGGCCCATATATGCCTACAAGGGTTACACGTGTACCTGTACCTGGATGACTGGCTCATCCAGTCCGGGTTGAGAGCGGTAGCCGTCAAACACACGGAGAGGACTGTCCAGCTGCTGACGGATCTGGGGTTCTCCAATTATCCAAAGTCCTGCTTGACAACATCTCAGAACGCACTGTTCCTAGGGGCCAGGCTCAACACGGTCTCCTGCCTAGCATCACCTTCGGAGAAGAGGATAGTGGCCGTGCTGGGGAAAGTGCAATGGCTGTTGTCACTGAAGACCGCCACGGTGCAGACCAAGTCGCTGATCGGTATGTCTGCTACCATATCTGGCTCTACAGGCATTCCTGGACGCTGTGGCTGCTGGAGAAGGATCTCCGCATCAATATCCTGGAGCTGCGGGCAGTGTTCTAGGCCCTCAAGTCCTTCCTTCTGTCCCTGAAGGGCAAGGTGATGAGGATCTTCACTGAAAACACCACCACGATGTTCTACATCAGGAAGCAGTGGGGGCACTCGATCCACAGCGCTTCCAGTGAGGCGCAGAGCTTGAGGCACTTGATCGTCGGACAATAGATGTTCCTCATCCTCTTTCACCTGCCTGGTGTCAAGAATACCATCGCTGACTTCCTCAGCAGGCAGTTGTTCTGTTTGCGACTGCGGCAAACTCCAAATGTAAGAGATTTGCCACCTGTTTCCATCAGCCAAGGAGCACAGGGGACGCATTATCCTACCCGTGGGAAAACCTGTTTCTTTACGCGTTCGCTCCATTGCCTCTCCTGCTGCGAGTCATCAGTCAACTCAGTGCTGATGCAGGATGATACTCATCGCCCTGGCGTGGCCGAGACAGATTTGGTACTCAGATCTTCTCAAACTGTCAGCGTCGCCTCCGGTGGCGAACCGCAGGGAGGTCCTTGCCAAGGCCAGAGCAGCATCAACTCTTAAATGCTATGGACACAAGTGGAAGCGTTTCACTACGTGGTGCCGGTCGCAGAAGATCATCTCTGAGGGTCACAGCCTGCATATTTTTCCATACTTGTTGTCCTTTGCCAAGGCGGTCCGAGCGCACAACTCTATCAAGGCACTTCTGGCGGCTATCTCCCGCTACACCAGGTCTCCAGGCCGATCTTCTCTTTGGTCCCACCGTCTTGTCAAGGAGTTCCTCAAAGGACTGTTTTGAACTTGACCAGTGGTGAAGGATCATGCCCTGGTGTGAGAACTCAACGTGGTGCTGACCAGGCTAATGGGAGCCCCCTTCGGGCCTATGCATCAAGCCCCTCTCAAGTACCTCTGGTGGAAAATGGCTTTCCTTGTGACCATCACCTCTGCCAGGAGGGTTGTTGAGATCCAGGCCCTATCCTGCAAACAGACATGACTTTCCACAAATCGGGGGTGGTGCTGCGGACGCACCCCTCCTTCATGCCAATGGTTCCCTCAGAATTCCACCTCAACGAGCCTTTGGTGTTAAGTGTTTTTTTCAGAAGCCTTGGTCACCGGCTGAAAGGGCCTTGCACTCGCTGGACGTTGCTAGTGCTCTGAAGTTCTACATGACTCGCACAAAGTTTTCAGAAGCCATCTCCACTGTTAATGAACTTTGGTCCTGTGAACCATGGGAAGGCCTTGTCCAAGGCTTCCATCTCCAGGTGGTTCTCCGGCTCTATCCCTCATTGTCCTCGATTCACAAACTTCCTGCTGCTTGGCCGTCTGAGAGCCCATTCTACCAGAGCGATTGCTGCGACGACAGTGTTCCTGTCTGGTGTGCCCATGCTGGACATCTGCATGGCTGCTACGTGGAGGTCCACGCACACCTTCACAGGGTTCTACTGCATGGACAGGGATTCCAGAGAGGAGTCCAGGGTCGGCCAAGCAGTGCTCACAACCTGTTCGCTTGAGGTGAGTCAGTTCCAGAGGTAAGAGTGTTGCTTCTGTTTAGCCATGCCACCTACCGTGGTTGTGTGATGTTGTACTGCTGTGTATTCTTTATTCATGAGCATGTGCAATCATGGTAGACCCCATGCTGGAGAAGGAACACGTTTCTTATCTGTAACTATTGTTCTCTAGCAATGATCTGGCCTGGATACAATTGCGAACCCTCCCTCCTACTCCACTGCGGCGGCTCTTGGTCATACTGCCACTTTACGTGCTTACCAAATCTGAAGATGCATGCCAGAGGAAGGGTTTAGGGAGAGGCCAGTCATTGGCTGAGGGCAGTATGACCCACAGTACAGTGATTGGTGTAGAGGAGAAATACAGTTTTTAAGTGAAAGTGAAACACTTTTCTTTTACTGAGGAATCCCGGCCCGACGACGGGTTATATTCATGAGCATGTGAAGCCATGCCAGACCCATGCTGGAGAACAATATTTACAGGTAAGTAACTTGTTCGTTATTCAAGGGCAGCAGATCCTATTTGTCAGAATATGCAGTGTTATTCAATTAAAGAATCACTTAATTAGACCAAGACTTCTATAAGTCTAACTTGCAAGATATATGTAACTTTCTTCTTTCAAGAATTGATAGTTACACACCAAAGACACTTTTTAGAACGCAGTTCAGAGTGAGTAACTTAACTGGTATACCACCTACAGGCCTATAACAAGTATACACACACCATGAAACTATTTGACAAGTGCCTTAGGGCCTGTCGGGGAAGACACAACCTAGTGTTACAAGTTTAGAAGAGCAGCAGCTATTCAAGGTCAGTATGACCTATTGGTACATAACTTTTACACTATTACTAATCCAAAAATGTGATAGTTGGACCAATGATACATTTCAGAAGTGTATACTACAATTCTAAGTTAAATAAGAACTCTAGCAGACTTTTAAGAAGAGCAATCGGAAGTTCAAGGGAAGTAAGGTCCTATATATGTTTCAGCAACTCCAAGACAAGTATATAGGACCTTACTTCCCTTGAATGGCTGATTGACTCCAAGACTGTTTTTAGAAATGTGCTGAGCAGATCAGGGAAAGCAAAACCCAATGGTACCCTTTAAGAATTAGTTATTCAATGTCGGTAAACATATTGTTAAACCTTTACACTCTTTCAGTTAAGAATATTAAAACGGTACCAACATAATTACGTTTAAGAAGTGGGATAGTAAGAGATTATTTTTAAAGGGGCAATCGGCAAACATTAAGTAATAACTTTTGTAACACTTTATAACTTATTCTATTTCAGAGCTAGTTACACTATCTCATTTACAAGTAAGTACTTTTACACTGGTTCTAGTTTTCAATACAGAAGTCTTCTCTATTGTAGTCTTTACCTAGTCTATAGCATGAGTTTTCTCAGAGGCACAAGATGGAATCTAGTGGTCTGGGAGCCATCTGTAGTCGTGTCAGGATAGGGTTCAGATGCAGGAAAGCCAGAGTTCCAGTGGATATCTTCTTCAACAAGTATTCGCTTTAGAGTTGGTTAAGTGTTCTGGGACTTTAGAGAAGGCTCCCTATATGCGTTCCAGCATTAGGCCTTAGCAAATGGTATGGTCAAACTCCCAAGCAAACAAATCACCCATTCAGCCTCACAGGATTCACACAAGGTGTAAGGTAAGTATACCCAAGCCAACACAGTACATTGGGAGAATGGAACAGTTCTGGGTGGATGCCTTCAGGATTCAGCAGCACAGGACCCAGTCCCTGGATGCTTGGTTTGGAGATGTAAGAAATGGACACTGGATGGGAACTTGCAGCATCTTGCAGCCAGAAGAAGCTTCTTCACGGTTACTTGCGGCTCTGTGGATTTGGTGCCTTTTTACAGGAACCAAATGAAGGACGAGTATCACCATTCGGATTCTCTTCACACACTCGGTCCTGCTGCGAGGTGAGGGGACGGAGTCCGAGGGCCCAGCCCCTACCAGAGTGATGTGAGGTTGACGCTTCTGTTTTGGGTGCAAGACCCAAGCTGTATCCTCCCATGTCTGAGCCCTCTCGTGGCACTGTGCCTTTGCGCCCTCCCGTCCAGGCTGTGGGGCAAGGTTCTAAAATGGCAGATAGGTACGTGGCGGAGCCTGCTGGGTCGGCGGCCATTTTGGACTCCCACCCCGTGCTCTCGCCCATTGAATGGTCCTTGCAAGAAGGTTTATTTTTTTACATTTATAAACTGCACAAAGCAGCCTTGGGCATCGTGGCGTTGTTACAAGTAGGACTTACTTAGCTACAAGACAACAAATGTGGAAAACCTAGGTCAGCCTGTCGGAGGTTCATGGTTACAGTGAACCCAATACTAGACTGGTAACATTGAGGAGTGTGAGACAAACACAGACAGAAGTACATTAAATGTATCTCTAGGATGGGGGTTATGTGGTTATGAATTCAGAGAACCAACTGTTAAAACTCATAGGTTTTGGGATCACTAGCCATCTTTAACAGTATAGCATGAGCCAGGTGTTACAAAGTTGATGGTCGTGCAGAGTATGGGCTATCCCTCTGTCCCCAAGTATCAAACTGACAACCACGGTAACACCTGTCAGAATGACAATTAGAGCCAAAGGTGATAGTCCGTGGAGTCAGGACGCGGAAACAACCGGAAGAACCCCTGGAGCGCTGCAAAGGAAAGAATATGGTTAGATTATGGTACAATGTGCAATTATCAATGGGTAATCTCTGAATCACTATAGTACCTGTGAGTGTGGGGTTTGATGACTCGTGGTGTGTATAGTGCGTCCTGGTAGACTATCACCTGGGGAATGGACCGAGGTCCCAAGGGAGCACGTGATCTGGATGATTTAGAGTTCGAGGTCAAAACCAGAGTTCCAATACTTGAGAAGGGCTAAACAAGGCAGTCCGTAAAGCAGAACAAGGTTGGCAGCAGTTGATCCAAGAAAATAATCCAAAGTTCCAAAACAGGCAAGGGTTAGGCAAAGAGCAGTCCGAAGTACAAGGCCGTGGTCGAAGGAAGAAATCTTGAACGAATGCAGAAGCGTCACGTGATCCAAGGAAGCAGCTGTGAAGCAACGCTTTCTGTAATTAGGCTCCTTTTATACGGAATGAGGAACACGTGACCACGTTCACGTGACTAAGGTACCAAAGCAACACGTGACCATGTTCACGTGACGAAAAGTACCAAAGCGTTGCCGTGCTGAAATCACGTGATCTTTGCCGTGCTGTGTCGAACCATTCGCCGTCGTGGATGTGATCGTTTATGATGCAGAAGCCTCCATCTTACTTGCCACAAACGTGAAGGACGATACACTCCCGTGGTGTTGAGTATGCCATGTGCCCTACTATGTGTGACTTGCCGGGGCGATGAGGTACCCCTGAGTGTGGATCTGGAGGAGCGGGTCTTCTGTGTGAGAGGCGGTGTGACAGAATCCCCCCTCAAAGGCCCACGACCTCGTGGGCTAGCCGGGTTATCCTTATGGAACTGCGACACCAAAAGCGGCGCCTGAACGTCATGGGAAGAAACCCAAGAACGGTCCTCCGGACCATAACCCAGCCAGTCAACCAGATACTGCAGGCAACCCCTATGGTAACGGGACCCAAGGATGGCACTGACCTCAAAAACGTCCTGAGAAGACACAGAGACAGGGGCAGGAGGAACAAGGACACGAGTGGAAGCATGATAGGGCTTGAGGAGGGAGACATGGAAGACTGGATGAATCCTCCAGGAACGTGGAACGGACAAGCGCATGGCCACTGGATTCAGGATTTTCTGGATCCGATAAGGACCCACAAAGCGGGGCAGCAATTTGCGACAACCAGGGATGCGTAAGTGTCTGGTCGACAACCACACCCGATCACCCACCCGATACACCGGTGCCTCAACCCGTTTCCGGTCCGCCTTGCCCTTCATTGCGGACTGTGCTTCGCGGAGATGGACCAAGGTTTGCGCATGCACCCCAGCTAGATCACGTACACAGGCATTGGCAGCGGGAGTGGCGGATGTGAAATCAGGGAGCGGTAGGACTCGTGGGTGTTGCCCATACATTGAATAGAAGGGAGAAAACCCAGTAGCTGAATGGCGAGAATTGTTATATGCGAACTCAGCAAGATGGAGCAGCTTATACCAAGAGTCCTGAAACTGAAGGGACAAACAACGCAGGTATTGCTCTAAGGCTTGATTAACCCTTTCAGTTTGCCCATCGCTCTCAGGATGGTAAGCCGAAGAGAAACGAGCATCAATACCCAGGAGTTTGGTAAGAGCCCGCCAGAAGTAAGATGTGAACTGAGATCCCCGATCCGATACTATGACTTGTGGTAGCCCAAAAAGACAAAATACTGCCTTGAAAAACAAGCGTGCCAGTGTTGGAGCCGATGGTATGCCTGCACACGGAATGAAACGGGCCATTTTAGTATAGGAATCGACAATAACCCATATAGTGTCATACCCTTGCTTACGGGGTAAATCAGTGATTAGGTCCATCGAGATGGTGTGCCATGGCCTGGGAGGTATAGGTAATGGTAGAAGTAACCCTAATGGACGTCCTCTGCGTGTTTTGCACTGTGCACAAATCGAACATGTGTTTACATGATTTTCTACATCTCTTCTCATGGCTGGCCACCAGCACCAGCGTTGTAGTAATTCAAGGGTGCGTTGCTGCCCGGGATGGCCATTTATGGCTGCATCATGAGACCAAGCAAGCGCTTGATTTCTTACATCGCAAGTAGGAAGAAATAACTTGCCCTGGACAAACGGCAGCCCGTCCTGAAGTGTAATGTCCCATTCAGCGAGTGCATGAGGATGTTGAGCAACCCATTGTCTGATAGTAGTGAGCATGGTTGGTGGAGGTGTACACATACAAATAACATGGCCCTTTCCTAATAATGTATCTGGATATGAGGCTAGTGATTCCCCACCGGGAGATCGAGACAATGCGTCAGCCTTGCCGTGGTTGGGACCTGGTCGGTGTTTGACCACAAAGTCAAAAGCAGCGAAAAACAGATGCCAACGTACTTGCCGGCTATTGACACATTTTAAAGAAGCTAGATCTTGTAGGTTTTTATGATCGGTATAGACCACTGTCTGATGCTTGGCCCCCAGAAGATGATGACGCCAGGTCTGAAGGGCGTCTTTAATGGCCAGTAGTTCTTTCTCGGTTACCGTGTAATGGGTTTCGGCAGCCGAGAATTTCCGAGAATGATAGGCCACTGGGTGTAGAACACCCGTGGCAGGGCATGGCTGGGACAACACAGCGCCTAAAGCAAATGATGAGGCATCTGCCTCCAGGACATAGGGTAAGTCAGAATCGGGGTGTTGCAAAACAGGAGCAGAAGCAAACCTGGATTTAAGAGCCTCGAACGCCTTTTGGTGCGTAGGGGTCCAATTGTAAGGAACCTGCGGACTGGTCAAAGCAGTCAAAGGAGAAACAATGGAGGAAAAGCCTGCGATGAATCGCCGATAAAAATTGGCGAACCCAAGGAATGACTGAAGTTGTTTAATGTTCACTGGGACTGGCCATTGCAGGACCGCACGAACTTTGGACTGGTTCATGGATAAACCCCCGGGAGAGATGAAGAACCCCAAGAATTCAACTTCCTTTGAATGGAAAATGCATTTTTCTGGTTTGGCGAACAGAGCGTGCGCTTTCAAACGAGAAAGAACCTCTTTGACATGGCAGATATGTTCCTCCAACGAGGATGAGTAAATCAAAATATCGTCCAAATATACCACCACGAACGTATCCAAAATGTCAGAGAATACGTCGTTGATAAAACGTTGGAAAGTTGCTGGAGCATTACAGAGCCCGAAGGGCATTACAGTATACTCAAATAATCCCTGCTTGGAACAAAAAGCCGTCTTCCACTCATCCCCAGGCCTCATACGGATTAGATTGTAAGCCCCTCTTAAATCCAACTTGGTGAAAACAGAAGCCTTTGTTAACCGGTCCAATAATGTGGAGATGAGTGGTAGAGGGTATCTGTTCTTGATAGTAACGGCATTCAATTTCCTGTAATCTATACATGGCCGTAGATCACCTTCCTTTTTTGGCACAAAGAATATCGGGCTGGCAGCCGGGGAACTCGAGGGACGAATGTGACCCAATTCTAAAGCCTGCCGGATGTATTCCTTGAGGGCCTTTTCTTCAGGTTGTGACAACGAGTAGATTTTACCCCTGGGTATAGGGGCGTCTGGAATCAGATCAATCGGACAATCGTACGGTCTGTGTGGGGGTAAACCCTCCGCCGTACCCTTATCAAAAACCATATGGAATTCGTGGTATTCTGCAGGAACATGAGTCAATGTGGCCCCCACGGTATGTGAATGCACAATGTCAGTTGTACTGTCATCTATTTGAGTAGAGGCCATGGCACCCAGAATTGCGGCAGGAGAGGAAAGAGAGTCGTTTTCTACAAGACAAAACTGCTGACACACTTCTGACTCGAACGTGACTAGTCCTGTCTCCCAATTGATCAAGGGATTATGTTGCCTTAACCAAGGTATTCCCACTATCATGCCAAATTGTGGTGTAGTGATAAGATCAAAAGACATTACTTCTCTATGGTTGTTCTGAATCAATACTTCTAAGGGAGCGGTCTGAAATTGGATGGGACCAGAAGACAAGGATGTGCCATCAACCGCATGTACTGGTTCCGGATGTTCTTTTCTGACCAGAGGTAAATTGAGACGATTAGCTAAATCTATATCAATGTAACATCCAGTGGCCCCAGAATCAATGACAATATGAACCATATGCGTAATCTCCCTAGTGGGTTTCAGAAGGGCATGAACTACTATCGGTCTGACAGGGCCAAAGGCGGGTTCAGAAGGATTTGAAGACAGACTCGCCGGTGCCCTCTGAATCAGGGGCGAGTCTTCAGAAAACCCAGTGTTTTGTTCTTAGGACGTCGAGGGCATTCCCTTACATAATGTCCATTTAACCCACAATAAAAACAGGCATTATCCGCCCTCCGACGTTCTCGTTCGTTTGGTGTTATTGGGCTTCGAATACCGCCTATTTGCATGGGTTCAGGGGGGGCAGAAGAGGCCTGACCAGACAGACTGGTAAACGCGGTTTCTGACCTTCTCTCGGATCTTCTTGCGTCGATCTGTAAAGCAAGATCCACCAGATCTGAGAACACCGAAGGAAGGGCAGGAACCACAGAAAGCGCATCCTTCATGGAGTCGCATAAGCCACGATAGAATACAATCGCCTTTTTCTCTTCTGGCCAAGAAGTCTCCGCGGCTAGTTGGTTAAATCGCGCTATGTATTCAATCAGTGATAATTTACCCTGTTTTAAGTCTAATAGTTCCAGATCCCTTGATTGAGCCTTATAGCGTGTATCAAAAACTTTGGCCATTTCGGTTGTGAGGAGCTCGAAATCATACAAGGCAGGATGATTGTTTTCCAACATAGGATTTGCCCAGGTGGCCGCTACCCCAGATAGATGAGACAACAGAAATGCAGCCTTTGTGACTGAGTCAGGGAAAGCCAGGGGTCTGCACAAGAAATGAAGTTTGCATTGATTAATGAAAGTACGATATTTTCGAGGATCCCCCTGGAAACGTTCTGGAGCAGCAAGGGGCACAGGTGCCGGGAGTAACACAGGGGTGGGTGTTGGTGTTGGGACCGAGGATGATTGATCTGAAGGAACAGTATCCCCGAATTCGGTATCTGGTGGCAATGGGTATCGTGTACTTTGTAAGGCGTCAAGCCGGTTATGTATAGCGGACGTGGCGGCGGCCATGTCAGTCCTGAGGGACGTCATTGCCTGAATCAGAGCGGTCACGGGGTCCCCGGTGGAGGGATTCATACTCTATACGACCAAAAGGCTTCACAGTCTGTTACAAAGTTGATGGTCGTGCAGAGTATGGGCTATCCCTCTGTCCCCAAGTATCAAACTGACAACCACGGTAACACCTGTCAGAATGACAATTAGAGCCAAAGGTGATAGTCCGTGGAGTCAGGACGCGGAAACAACCGGAAGAACCCCTGGAGCGCTGCAAAGGAAAGAATATGGTTAGATTATGGTACAATGTGCAATTATCAATGGGTAATCTCTGAATCACTATAGTACCTGTGAGTGTGGGGTTTGATGACTCGTGGTGTGTATAGTGCGTCCTGGTAGACTATCACCTGGGGAATGGACCGAGGTCCCAAGGGAGCACGTGATCTGGATGATTTAGAGTTCGAGGTCAAAACCAGAGTTCCAATACTTGAGAAGGGCTAAACAAGGCAGTCCGTAAAGCAGAACAAGGTTGGCAGCAGTTGATCCAAGAAAATAATCCAAAGTTCCAAAACAGGCAAGGGTTAGGCAAAGAGCAGTCCGAAGTACAAGGCCGTGGTCGAAGGAAGAAATCTTGAACGAATGCAGAAGCGTCACGTGATCCAAGGAAGCAGCTGTGAAGCAACGCTTTCTGTAATTAGGCTCCTTTTATACGGAATGAGGAACACGTGACCACGTTCACGTGACTAAGGTACCAAAGCAACACGTGACCATGTTCACGTGACGAAAAGTACCAAAGCGTTGCCGTGCTGAAATCACGTGATCTTTGCCGTGCTGTGTCGAACCATTCGCCGTCGTGGATGTGATCGTTTATGATGCAGAAGCCTCCATCTTACTTGCCACAAACGTGAAGGACGATACACTCCCGTGGTGTTGAGTATGCCATGTGCCCTACTATGTGTGACTTGCCGGGGCGATGAGGTACCCCTGAGTGTGGATCTGGAGGAGCGGGTCTTCTGTGTGAGAGGCGGTGTGAGAGGCGGTGTGACACCAGGCTAGTTCAATAGCATGGTTTTGAGGGCTTTCCAGAAGGCCATGTGAGAGGTCTGATTCCTGAGGGTGATTGGGACAGCGTTCCATTGTTTAGGCACAATGAAAGGGAAACTGGAACCGCCTACATTGGCCCTTTTAACGGTGGGGATGTTCAGCTGGTTGGCGTAGTTCGATCTTTTTGGTCTGGCGGAGTTCTGACAATTTTGTCTGACAGGAGGGGGCTGTGAGCACGAGGCATTTGTGATTTGTGGCTAGCTTCTTGAATATGATACGCTCTTTGACAGGAAGCCAGTGGGCATTACGCCTGGCCTGGGAGAGGTGCTCTCTTTTTGAAATGTTTAAGTCAGCCCTGAGCAAATTATTTTGAATAACTTGGAGTCTGAAAGTTTTTGGAGGATGTGCCAGCAAAGAGAAAATTGCTATAATCTAGTTTGGACCCAATAGTGGCTCTGGCTATTGAGAGGTAATTTTGTTTGGACAGGTATGGCTTGACTGAATTAATCAGTTTAGTTGTGAATGAGGATGCAATGGCGCTAACCTGGCGTGTCATGGAGAGTATGGAGTCAAGGTATACTCCCAAAGTGTTTACTGAGGGTGAGTCAGTGATTATTGTGTTGTCTATCTTGAATGCGCTATATTGATTATCAAGTTTGCTGAGAATTTCCATAGGGCCAACTTTGAGGATTTCTGTTTCATCCCCATTGAGGAAGAGCCTGTTGGCTGCATCCAAGCTTGGATGGTGGAATAAACCAGGTGCAGTGTCATGGCATTTTGTTCATATGAGCCAGAGAGAAAGCAGGACCCGAGTGTTGTCAGCATAGTTTGTGTAGGCTGTGCCGCACATGTTAAGTTTGTCAAAAAGTGGTTTGGTGAAAATATTGTACAAGGTGGGCGATGTGCAGGAGCCTTGGGGACACCGCAGTGGATGGTGGTGGGTGTTGCACAGGTCTGGTCTGAGAAGGCTTTCATTGCCCCCTCAAGGAAAGAGGTGATCCAGGTAGTGGCCTGAGGGATGAATTGTGCTGACTTAGTGAGATATCTGCAAAGGATCTTATGGTCCACAAGATCAAACCTTGCAGATAGATCAAGGAGGAGGACAAGAGCAGGTTTGCTTTCATCCATTATCTCAGCAAGTAGATTTTTTAGATCCAGTAGGGCAGAATCAGTTCCATGACCCAGGCGAAAGCCTGATTGCCTCTTTCCTAAAATGCGTAGGATTCAAGGAAGTGCTGGATTTGGTATAGGCAGCTTTATCAAGGATTTTTACAGAAATGTTACTGTGGTAATGGGACGGTAGTTGTAAAGGGAAGAGGGATTTAGAGTTGGCTTTTTTAAGTGCAGGCAAACCCAGGCTTCTTTAAGATATGATATGGCATTCATAACACGCCTCAACACAAGTGTTTCAAGGCGCGACGAGGCAGGTGAGGGGGAACAGTGGGAAGACAAAGACAACGATCCCATTATGCCAGGTGTCATTCAGATCGCGCAAGTGCTTGGGAAGGGGAAAGTGCGGTACATGGGATAGTAGATAAATAACAATAGGAAAAGGAAGTGCCAGCTGGTGGCTGGCAAGTGCAAGGGTAAGTGCAGACATCTGGTGTCAAGTGCTGGAAGTGGGGCTGACGGGATACAGAGACAGTTCCCATGTGCGGGGGTTGCCCGGATGGCAGTGCAGGAGTGTGACTGGCGGGGGAGAGGAGCTGGGCCCTAGATCAGAGGGTGGCCAGGTAGCCAGTGCAATTTCAGTTTCAGCAAGAAAGTCAGCAGGGGAGAAAAAGCAGAAGCAAAGAGAAAGGTTTTGAGGTGCTTCCGGAACCGGAGATGATTCTCCTCAAGTTTCAGGGAGACAGGGAAGCTGTTCAGAGGGAGGCCCCGGCCGAAGACAGATATCTATCTCCAGCTCGTTGCTTGGAGAAGCGTCTGACCCTGAGGGAGTTGGAGGCGAATGAGCAAAGAGCTTGAGAAGGAAGAAAATTACTAAGAGTTGAAGGTATTGAGGTGCCAGAAGGCCTTGTGGACAATGCAGAGGGTTTTGAACTTAATCCTCGCAGCCACTAGGAGCCAGTGGAGAGATTTAAGTTCTGGAGAGATACGATCCCTGGACTTGATGCCAAGGACAAGTCTCGCAGTCCTGTTCTGGATGAGTTGCAGAGGGCGAAGAGTAGAAGCAGGCAGATTTAGGAAGAGGCTGTTGCAGTAGTCCAGCCTAGAAAGAACCAGAGCTCTGGAGACTGTGAGCTTCTGGGGGAAGGAGAGTAAAGGAAGAATACCCCTGAGGAGGTGCAGCTGGTAGTGTGACTTCTTAGAGACGTCGGAGATGTGAGCAGAGAAGAAGAGTGTGGAGTCGAAGATGACCACAAGGTTTTTAGCCTCACAGGTGGGAGCAGGAAGAGGGCCAAGAGAGGCCAGCAAGAGAGTGACAGGAAAGGAGGGAGCAGGTGTGCCGATGAGGAGAATCTGTCTTACTGGCCTTAAGGCAGAGATCATTGGCGGCGGCACCACTCCTGGATGGCGGACAGGCAGTCGGAGATGAGAAAGGGAGAAGAGGTGGCTGAATGTAGCCTGGAAGTGAGCAGAGTGTCATCCGCATAACCCTGGAAGTTGGGACAGAGCGCTGCAATGCGGTGGGCAAGCAGTGCCAGGTATTGTTTAAACAGCCAGGGAGAGAGTTTACACCCCTGGGGAACACCACAGGTAGAGCTAGAGGAGAGGAAGGACCCAAGTTGGACCTGGGAGGGTCGATCAGAGAAGAAAGAAGTCCCCCATGCCAGGGCCTGACCGGTGATACCCAGGTTATCACGGAAACGGTTGAGCAGGATGGCATGGTTGACCGTGTTGAAGGCAGAAGAGAGATCAAGTAAGATGAGGACGCATGGGGTGTTGGAATCAAGGTTGCAGAGCAGGTCTTCACGGATGTCCAGGAGAGCAGTTCCGTGCTTCTGGCAGCTCGAAGGCAGGGAGGGACAATGGCTGACGCAAAGGAGGCATTTATGAATGCTGTGAGAAAATGTTCAAGGGTGTAGGTGCATTCTTTGATGATTTTGGCAGGACAGATGTCCCCTTTGCAGTTAGTTGGTTTTAGGTGTTTGAGCAGGGCTATGACTTCAGATTCAGAGACATCCCTGAAGGAGATGAGGTTTTTGTCCGGGTGGAGTATGTTTATCGTGGGAGAGGTAAGGAGGTCCAGTAGAGCCAGGGCTTCATGGTGGGCTCGAATTTTTGTCTGAAGGAGGTCAATTCTATTAAGCATGGCTGACTGGATACTAGAGCACCAGGCTTCATTATTAACAATGTCTTGGGCACTGGTGGCGGGAGTGGATAGTTCTATAAAAATGATGAACATTTCTTTAGATTCGATGTGGCATTCAATATTCTGGTGTAATGAGTTGGCTTTGGCTGTGATAATAGCTATTTTGTATTGATTTGATCGTTTTTTCAAATTCATCCATGAGGGAATCTTGTGGATTGTTTTGCCATTGGTGAGTGCTTTGCGTTTGAGGGTGCGTAGTTCCTGGAGCTCGGAGGTGAACCAGGAGTTTGTATGCTTTAACACTTTGGCTTTTCTTTTGTTCAAGCAGCACTATGGCATCAATTGCTAATTTGAGGGTGCTGTTGTATAATTCTGCTCAGATCACGGAGTCTTTAGAGAAGGGACGCTTGAAGCATGGACCTTCTAGAAAAGGTTGCAGGTTGACTTGGGTAAGTTTGTGTTCACTTCTGGCTAGTGATGGTGGTGTGGGAGTGTTGTTTGGTAGTTGTAGGGGTGGGGATAGTGAAGTGAATGACGTGGTGGTCGGTCCAGGAGTAGGAGGTGTTAGAGCTAATGGCGGCAGAGCAGTTGAGGTCTGCAACCCAGTCAAGGGTGCGTCCTTTGGAGTGTTTGTGGGGTCAGTGATACATTGCACAAATTGGATATCGTGAAGTTCTTTGGTAAGGGCTTTGGCTTGCTTGTCCTTGTTTTTACTTGCACTATGCTCTGTTTCCTGTTTAATTGGAACACCTTTTTCAAATTAATATTTTGTCTAGCCTTTCATATGGTGTATTTTTCAGTATACTAGTGTGTTTTTTGTTTTCTTTTGTGTTGATGATTGGGAATAATTGTACTTTCCTGCTAGTCGTCCTCCCTCTTGAAGTTCAGCCTGACTGCTCAGTTACGCTTACCATTGTAGAGTTGGGTCTTTCTATTTGGGTGACACGCTTTTCTACCATTAGGTTTGATGATTACACTGCTCTTCCCACAGGGTTGTTTTAAAGTCTCCCTAAAACCAAGGACGCATTGTTCATCAGGATCCAGCCCATTACCTTGCATCCCAAAACCACCCCACTAGAGAATTATTCATTAATCTAACATGGCACACCAGAAAATCTCACCTCCCAAAAAATTAACGGGGACACACTGTGCCAACTAAATGCGATTCCTGTATCAGTAGAATGTCTGGACTGTATGATCGCATATTTCTTTCAAGCCATTGACCTTCTGTGGAAGTACACCTAGTTGGTCCTAGTTTCTCCAATTTGATGGTCACGCCTCTGCCATTAACCGGGCATGCGCATCCCGTGACGTGTCCTGCGGCCGACATGCGCCAGGGGGGCGTGGCACCGAAGAGAGGTGAAGACAATCAAAAAAAATAACAGAACGGGTAGCAAGCGCAAAGTTAAAGTCTCAGCACCTATCTGCCAGGTCCGACATCGTCCCTGCGGAAAAACGGACAGAGGTCAGGTGACAGATGGTGGGGGGTGGGTGTTCACACACCCAGGGCCACACCCCAGCACGCTATACTAAATTTAAAGGGGCCGCTCAATTCGTCACTGCCAAAGCATCCTGTACCGTCCCCATGTTGGGAGACGGCCACAAGGATGGAGGAAAGTGGACGGAACAGATGTGTATACAAGCTATCCATTTTTTTGGCTCCGAAATCAGAAATGAGCTTGATGCATATTCTTTACAGAAGAACTTGAATATACAAGATCTCTGTGTTAAATATTGATACACTTTTGTGGTGTGAGTAACTTTCCCTCCCAGTACATGTTCAGCTTCTGTCGCCTGGTTAATGGTCCAGGCGTATACAACCATGGACAAAACAGTTCCTGAGTGTATTCATGCCCATGCGGTCAGAGCCAAGTCCTTGGCTGTGATGTTTCAGAGGCATGCTTGTTGGGATGAAGTCTGCAAGGCAGCTACTTGGGCCAATTAGTCGGCCTTATGTAAGCACTATTCCTTGAATACCAGCTCCAGACGCAATGCAGAGTTCGGGCAGGCAGTTCTAAAGAACCTTTTTGCTTTGTCCTAGATATGAGACAGGTTGTCACAGCTTCACCTTATGTTCTTGTTTGGTCGAATCGCCCACAAGGATATGGAGTAAAGGGGACAGGATGTAGGAGTATTAAAAATTGCTCACTGTAGTGACTAGAGTACTTGTGGCCCCCTTTCCTCCATACGTTCCACCCACCTTCCCCTGCTTATATACAGGGCCTAATATATTCAGTGTAGCCAGGTATTTAAGCGACTGATGTGTTACAAGGCGACTGAGCTTAGGTGCCAGAACGCAGGGCCTCGGTGGGCGTTCACACGCTGTAGTAGGTTTAAAGGGGACACTCGTTTTTTCGCTGGCAAAGGATCCTGTACCGGCCCCATGTTGGCGGATGTCCATGAGGATGGAGGAAAGCGGACTATGGATCATGAGTACTCTAGTGACTACGGTGAGTAACTTACATTTTTAGCTATATCGACGGGGGGGGGTGGAGAGCTTTTTAGATTGATGTTCTGCTCTGTAACCTTTGTGCTGGAGTTTGTAGTGGGTTGTTTGATTTCTACTCATCTCTTGAACAGGGTAAAATGTTCCAGTTCTGTGGGAAAGCCTGCTGTGACGAATACAAGAAGATTAACAGTGTCATGGCAATGTGTGAATACTGCAAGATAGACAAGATCATAAAGGAATCTGTGCGATTTGCAGGCCTGGATAAGACATTCTGTAGTGAAGGTAAGCTGAATATTTAATCAGTATTTATTTTATTGTACTGTAGTACTAAGTGGCCTTACTAAGAATCTGTCGTAGAAAAGGTTTTTGACATAGATTAGTTTGTATTTTATTAACATTTGTACAAAGGGCGATTGGCTTAGCAACTTTATGGGCAGTGGCTACCTTCCCATTTTTCTAGGCATATAGAATAAATGTAATTTGGGTTCCCTACAAGACGAATGACATGGGTCAAATTTACTTAATATTGAATGAAGTGTATATTGTCATATTACTAATACAAAAGAGACACAAGGCATATGTGAGTAAGGTTGCCCCTAGGATTCATAACCTAATCACTAGACTCTACAGAAGAAATCTTACTAACAATTCCCTAATCATAAAAAAAGAAATATGGTGGAATGACTGGATACAGAACAGGATGACGCAAAATATAATCTATCAATCAACTGCAAGGCGGATGTACGATTATTGAATCACCTTCCGTCCTCTACAGATTCCCGTGCCCAAAGGCGAGAGATCTGTTATTGCAAATAAGGCTGAATCTCTTGCTAACGAGAAGTGTTGAATCAATGGAAACAGATCAAGGGGGACGACTTCCTGGCGATTCTGCCCCAATAGTCAGTAAAAGGAAACTCTCTGACATATATTGATGGAATGTGAGGGGCTATCAACTATTAGAGATAAATACTGTGAGGAGATTATCCAATCAAGATGGCAGTCTCTAAACCCAAATGAACAATGGGACTTGCTGATATTGGGTGAGCAGAAAACCTCGATCTTTAAAATACTGCATTTCTGGATAGAGATAACTACCTTAAAGAACTTTGTGCTTTAACGGGGCGACAAGCTAGCATTGTACATAGGTGCACATATGTGGATCTAATGTTTTTTTAAAAATAGGAATTAACGATGGATGTAAAAGTAAAAGGTTTGAAATAAACCAATGTACTAATAAAAAGAAATAACATAATACAAATATAGACCAACTCGTGTAACTCTGTAGTAGTGTCACTGAAAAATTACTCCATATTCATCAAAGTATAAATCTTTAACCATCAAAAAAAGTGAAAGTACAAAATATAAAGAAATACATATTTTAAACCTTACCAAATAGTGACAATTGTTTGCATATACAATTAGGCAATGTTTGGTGGTTGTAAAAGTATATCAATATGGTTAGTATCACTCAATTTCCTTTGAGTCCAACACTTGTTTCTGTATACAAAAATTATTTGAGATACGTGTTGAGAAGATACCCCTCATGTTTCATGCCTTATTGTAGATTACCACGAGTCAGTGACTTCCTCAGAGGAATAATGGCAATTGCAATCTTTCTTAATAAAAACATTCACTGGTAACATCACAATCTACAGAGAACTAAAATGTGTATTTAAAATTAGTCAGGTACCAGTACTGCTAACACAGGGTTTGTTATAGTCAAACCTATTCAGAGGTGTCCATTGTTATCCTCTGTAGTGTCCCATAGAAGACTAATAATGGTCTTAATTATGGTAGAGTACTAATACTCCACACTAAATGGCGGCAGACTTAAACTATAATCAAATCCGATTATGAAGGAAATAGTAGAGATATCATGTATAAGACAGTATGTTCTCTAGGTTCTTAGGTGAAAAGGTCTGACTAAATTCTTACCAACCGGTCTTTTCAGGTATCAATGATATGTGCACAACTTTGCATATCTATTGGCAATTAATTTATTAATACCATTATTAGAAACAGGCCAGTATGCTGGCTCACTTTTTATCACAAAAAGAATGGAATTAATTGATCTTATTAATTTACATGTTAGGTGTATCAAAGGCACAGCATGTGGCTTGCATACAGGAAAGTTATGTTTCTTAGTTTCGTTCTACATACACTGTGAAACACATTTGGCTATGCTCACAGTCCCCTATTCTAAAAACAAGGCATAGTCTATGTATGCATAAAAGCACTAAACACTATCCTGTATACAAAACTAGATAACTATAACTTATTATTAAAGCTTGTAAGTATGCATGTTGATCGCCTCCTCCTCCTCTCCTTCCCTCATCTCTTGACGGTCTGTCTGCGCTCCCTCCTTCCCTGTAGCTCTCTGGCTGGCCTCTCTTGGCCCTATTCCTGCTCCCACCTACAAGGCTAAAAACCTTGGTGTCCTCTTCGACTCCACACTCTCCTTCTCTCCTTGCATCTCTGACGTCTCTAATAAGTCAAACTACCAGCTGCACCTCCTCAGAGGTATTCTTCCATTCCTCTCCTTCCCCCAGAAGCTCACTGTCTCCAGAGCCCTGGTTCTCTCTAGACTGGACTATTGTAACAGCCTCTTTCTAAATCTGCCTGCTTCTACTCTCCACCGTCTTCAACTTATCCAGAACAGGACTACGAGACGTGTCTTTGGCCTCAAGCCTAAGGATCGTATCTCTCCAGGACTGAAATCTCTGCACTGGCTCCCAGTGGCTGCGAGGATTAAGTTCAAAACCCTCTGCATCGTTCACAAGGCCTTCTGGGGCCTCAATACCTTCAATTCTCTCTTCCTAAATATCTTCTCCAAACCTTCGCTCATCCGCCTCGAACTCCCTCAGGGTCAGCCGCTTCTCCAAGCAACATGTTGGTGGTAGATCTTTCTTCGGCAGGCGCCTCCCTCTGGAACAGCCTCCCTTAAACTTGAGGAGAACCATCTCTGGTTCCGGAAGCACCTCAAAACCTTTCTCTTTGCTTCTGCTTTTTCTCCTCCTCTTCTCTACTGACCTCCTGGCTATAACCGTAACTGCACTGGCTACCTGGACACCATCTGATCTTGGGCCCAGGTCCCCCCAGCATCACACACCTGCACTGCTTACCCGGCAACCCCTGCAAGTGGGGACTGTTTCTGTATCCGTACAGTCCCCCTACCAGCCCTTGACTCCTGATGCCTTCACTTACCCATACACTTGCCACATGCTGGCCGTTTACATATTTGTTATCATCTTTTCCCATGTACTGCACTGTCCCTGCCCCCTTCCCACGCACTTGCACGATCTGAATGACACCTGGCCTAGTAGGATCGTTATCAGTCCTCCTTTTGTCCTCCCCCCCGCCCCCCCTGCCTCGTCACGCCTTGAAACACTTGTGTATAGGCGTGTTATAAATGCCATATCATAGTCAGAAGAACACCATTGGTGCATAAAACTCTCTCTCGCTCTTGTGTTAAAGTACCTACAGAAAAAACTAGTGTTAATTACGAGTGGACTACATGTAGATAACTATGAACATGTGACTGAGTTTAAGAATGTGAACTAAATGCTCCACGGGTCATACCTTATGTGAGAAACCTGAGGGTGTTCTCACATCTACTCCCCTTGGATCCTCTATGCAGGTGGCCATGGAATGGCATTGCTTTTGGATCCTGACGCTGGGGGTGGACAATCGAAGGAGGATCACCTGGATGATGGGTGCTCTGGGATTGTAGGTGGGATGCCCGTAGGTAAGACACAACCTCCCATCAGGAAGGGACCTCTATCCCAGAAGTAGTTATGGGATATTGTTCACCATGTTCCCATATCTCTGACAAGGGTAGGAGATATCATCCCAGACGTGGTAGGAAGGGTTAAGGGTGAGGGACCTTGGGACAAAACAGTGTTTGTTTTGTTTTCGTGAGAACCAACCTAACCCTCCCCTGACCTCTATGGGTCATTATAGAGCAGTTTCCCTTCATTGCCCTCTTGGGGTACCGAAAAGTACTGAGACGAGGAAGAAACCGAGAGTTATAAACATTACCCACTTTCCCTACTCTAGTATTGAGACGAGGAAGAAGCAACTGAGAGTAATAGACTCCACTTACACTCACCACTTTGGTACTGGGTCAAAGATGGATGAAGGTCAGGCATGTAATGGTAATCCGGGGGGTGCTGGGGGGCCTGGACACTTTAATCAATGGAGTCCACTCGCAGCACATTGAAGTATCACAGGTGTATAAAAGGGGTGCAGATGCATATGGGGGGGTAAGCAGCAGCAGAGAAAGCAACAGTAGAGAGCCAAAAAGCCAGGGAAGGAGCTGTGCGGGAGCACTTGATACCGAGACGTCCACCAAGAGAGAGAACCCTTGGACTGAAAGCAAGTAAGCAGAGGCAGAGCTACGCACGAGATCTGGCAAGTGCTGAATGAAGCGCACGGTTTTTGCCGCTGAGGGAGAAGCCGGCGAAACAAGCTGCCGGGTCTGGAAGAGTGTTGAGGACACTGGAGTTACCCGGGTGCTTCGAGACCGTGAATGGAGTAGCGGTCCATGGAAGTAAGCAAAGTTACACTTATTAAATACCGAACTGAATGAACTGGGCAAAGTTAAACTTATTGAATTTCCGAATTGAAGGAAACAAGCAAAGTTACATATATTAAAATACTGAATTGAAGGAAACTGCTTATATTGAATACTGAAGTGAAAAGAAGGCAACGACTATTCATTTTGAATGGGGAGATATGTGAAACCGCACACATGCTAACATTCTCCACTGCACCTCGTAAAGGCTACTCCTTCCCTGGGGAAGTGCCCAAGCAGGAGGGGTATTCCAGGCCGCTGAGGGACCGCACGGCTCTAGTACCGGGTGTTAGGGAGAATTCTCTGTTTAGGCTGAATTTCCTAACCTAGTGAGTCCCCCAGCAGCTTTGCTGGATTTCTGGAGTTTTTTTTTTTCCTCCTGCCAAGAGTGAGTCTCTCTTCCTCACACTCTTGGACATGATTTGAGGGGTTCCTTTGACTGTTAATGTGTTTTATGGGCTATGGGGTCTTTTACTCCATAGGGTCTCATGTGTTTTTACTATGTGTTACACAGCACCCTAAGTGCAGACACAGGGGTGTCATAGTGGCACCCCACCGTAGACTCCATACCCTGGGACTGACTGTCTCCCAGGGCATGTAAAGTCACCATTGGCTTTACTAGTCCCAAATTATGAACAGAAACCAGTACAAACCATCTTATTGTGGACGTACTGGTCGGGGCAATTAGATTGCCCCGGGGTCTGTTAGTCGAGGGGGCACGTCTCCGTCCCCCCTGATCGAGTCTTGGCTGGTGGCAGTGGATACTACTTTTTATATTCGACCGCGAATATATCTCTATGGGATTTTCCCATTGTTCGAGGCTACCAACTTTAATTATTTAATTCTCATAGCCTCGAACATACCGCTGGTTTATTAAATATTAATTCGCCGGTTGGTATTTTTTGCCAGAACTAGATTCGAAAATGGCGTTTGTGTTCTCTTCTGTGACTCCAACCCAAGTCGAGCCCTTTGTTCCACTTTTTGGTGGGCTTCTCCACAGAAGCCTTCAAAAGTGGTGCCACTCTGTCTGGGTACCACAGGGGGTGTGGGAGGGGGTTTAGGCACCCTGGACTGAGTTACGTAGGTGACTCAGGTCGCATTCTTTTATGTGATTGGCCCAAGTGGTGAGCCGGCCGGCTCACCACTTAGCATGTTTGATTGACAGCTAGGCTGAGTAAATGGGGGTGTGCTGCATAAAAGCAGGGCTTTTGGGACTGGAACTTTAGAAGTCAACCACAGGACCTGAAAATCCGACGAGGGAGAAGCTGAGCCGACCTGCTACGACGACACCACCGGTGGAGCCCTGCGGAACCGACTCACTTCCCGACGACAGAGAAGATCTCCCGGCTGGAGAGGCTTCTTCCCGTGACTGGTGGGCACAACCATTTTTTTTTTTTTTTAAACTTTATTTTATTAACATTATCGTAATACAACAAACAGGCTGGAAGCTTTACCATGGAATAAACATGTCACCAGCCCAAAAAAAAAGGAAAGAAAGAGCCCCTCCCCCCACGTCCTCCCAAAAAGACAAACCCTCCCCCCCATTAACTTGGATCCAGTAGAACCCCCTTCACAGGGAGACGCGTTGCAAACTTTGTGTGACCGGAGTTCGGGAAAGAGCAAGAGTTTCAACTGCTTGTTTGGCTGCATGTCATCCGCTGTCCCCCGGGCCGTGGGCGCCCTTTTCCATCCACGTTCCCTCCCCGAGCCTCAGTGGACCTCCCATCCCCAGATCTGCTGTACCCCGTACCAGTTAGTCTGGAAAGAGTTCATGTCATTGTTCATCATCGCTGTTAATTTGTCCATCAAGAACATGTTTTTGACCTTGTGTAGCCAGTCCTCCTTTGCGGGCGTCTCCCTGCTCTTCCATTTCTGGGCCAAGGCCAACCTCCCGGCCCTCAGCATTGTTTCCCACATTCTCGGGTATCTGTATACCTCCGTGTCCTCTGGGGGAAGGCCCAGCAGCACTGTCAGGGGATTATGGGGAAGCAGTTCCTCCGTGACTTCAGCGATCCAACCCCTTACCCTCTCCCAGTATGTTTGCGCTTTTGGACAGTGCCACCACATGTGGCCCCTCGTGCCTGCCTGGTCACATCCCCTCGGGCAGGCGGGAGATGTTCCCGTGAACATTTTTGACAGTTTGATGGGGTCTCTATGCCACCCCTGTAGGATTTTAAAGTTGTGCTCCATGTCCGCTGTGAACAGGTTCCCGTGGAATGCTATTTTAAATATCCTCGACAGGGAGTCCTCCGAAATTTCTTCCCCGGCCAGGTCGTTCCAAAAAGTGCGGAACCCCCTCCTTCTCCCCAGGTCAACCGTGTTAAGGATTTTGTACATTGCAGAAACCGCCCCCTTCCTGGAGGTTGCAGTATCTAGTAGTTTCTCAAAGGGGGTCATCTGTCTCTTTAGACTCTGGCCCCATGATTGATCGCACAGGATACCCTTCAGGCGGAGGTACTCGATTATGGAGATTGACTCTGGGCCGAGGGCGACCCTCAAGTCTTCGTATGGTAGGAATTCTCCCTCTTTAAACAGTTGTCCAGCCCATTCCATCCCTGAATCTGACCAGGACTGTGCATTACGGAACCCCCTGTTTCCCAGTCTAAGTGGGTGACCCCAAAGGGATGACATCGGGGACGGCCATGATGTCAGATGTGCTGTTTGGGGGCCCTCCCTCCAGATTGCCCAGAGAACTCCCAGTGTTGGGTGGGATTTGAGCCTGTTCGGGATGAATTTGGGTGGGGCCCATAGGAGGTCGCGTACCTTGAGTGGGTGCGCATCCATGTCCTCCAGGTACGACCAGTATGTGCCCATCCCTTCCCTCATGTGTTCCAGGAGGACGCGCAATTGGGCGGCGCGGAAGTAAAGGTGGAAGTCAGGCAGCCCGAACCCCCCCTCCTCTCTAGGTAAGGTAAGAATGGCCTTCGCGGTTCTCGGGGTCCTGCCCTGCCATACAAACTCGCGCACCGCGTTCTGGAGGACCCTGAATGTTTGGTCGGGGACGCTGGTAGGGAGAGCGGTGAAGAGGTATAGTAAGCGCAGGAGTATATTCATTTTCACTGCCGTCATGCGGCCGTACCAGGACAGGATCATGGAGCCCCATCTCCTTAAATCGGCGGTGACCTGTGACATAACGGGGTCATAGTTGGCGGGGGCGGGATTGGACAGGTCCCTGGTCAGAAAGATCCCCAGGTATCGGATTGAGGTCTTCCCCACCGCTATTCCCCCCAGGCTGTCCCGGGAGTCTAGGCCTGGGTCCCGAGTCTTATGGGGAGGAGGACTGATTTAGATGTGTTGATCTTTAGGCCTGAGAAGCGCCCAAATGCGGACAACAGGGACAGGAGGGGAGGGGGGGGGGGTGAGGATTTTGGGTGCACCAGATAGGCCAGGATGTCGTCTGCAAACAGGGAGAGCTTGAATTCTACATCACCTCTCCTGATCCCCCTGATGTCTGGGTGTGATCTGATTGCTATTGCCAGGGGTTCCATATTTAGGACATAGATCAACGGGGAGAGTGGGCATCCCTGTCTTGTTCCTCGTGATAGGGGGAGTGGGTCCGACAATCTACCATTCACTTGGACTCTGGCCTTTGGGGCCCTGTATAATGCGGCTACCCAGTCCCTGATGTGTGTCCCGAAGCCCATCTTCTGAAGGGCGAGTTCCATGAACCTCCACTCGACCCTGTCGAATGCCTTTTCTGAGTCCAGGGAAAGGACGCTCGCGTCTAGGTCCGACACCTGGGCGTAGTGAAACAAGTCTATGGTCTTGCGAATATTATCTGAGCCCTGTCGCCCCCTAACAAACCCCACCTGGTCACCGTGGACCAGCTTCAGTAGGACCCCCTCCACCCGGCTCCCGATGACCTTGGCTAGGATCTTAATATATTCAGCAGGGAGATCGGGCGGTAGGAGGAGCACTCCGAGGGGTCTCTTCCGTCCTTGGGGAGCACTACAATGATTGCCTCCATCATGGAGTCTGGGAGAGGGCCCCCCTCCAGAACCGCATTGAACACCCTGACCAGGTGGGGGGCGAGGGCCGACCGAAACCTTTTGTAAAAGTAGACTGAGTAGCCATCTTCGCCCGGGGAAGTGCCCACTTTCATGCCCCTGATCGCATGTTCCACCTCCTCCTCGGTCACCGGACCCTCCAACCCCCCCGCCATCTCCCTAGACAAAGACGGGACCTGTATGGAGTTTAGGAATTTGGGTACAAGGTCTCGTCCACCAGGACATAATCTATCCGGGAAAATGTGTGCACGGATGAGTAGTAAGTGAATAAGGGGGTGTCCGTTCTAGGGGTCGGGACCGTGTCCACCAGGCCCAGCTCTGAGTTGACCCTCTGGAAGCCCCGTGCCATGATCTCATCGGGTGCCCTGGGGGCCTGGGGACCAGCTCGTTTCCTGTCCCGAGTTGGGTCCAGGACCATGTTAAAGTCCCCCCCTCTCATCCCCCCCCCCCACCACCGTCCCATAGACAAAGCCTTTGAGTTTGTCCCTCACTTCCTCCCAGAACTGGATTTGGCCTTCATTTGGGCCGTAGACAACGGCTAGGATAAGTGGGGCGCCCTGCAGGGATCCCCGCACCATCAGGTAGCGACCCTCTGGGTCCTTCAGCACGGCCTCTTTCTCGAGCCCCACGTTCCTCGCTACCAAGATGGCCACCCCCTCTCTTTTTATTTTTGTGGGATGCACTGAAGACCTCCCCAATACCTCCTCCCCGGATTTTGGGTTCCTTCCCCCGTGGCCAGTGGGTTTCCTGCAAGAAGAGGATGTCGATGTTGGCCCTTCTGAACTCTCTACAGACCAGGGATCTCTTTGTGGGCGTGTTTAAGCCCCGTACATTGAGGGAGCCCACTCCCAAGCCAGGTAGACTATACCATAGTCCCAGATTCCCTCCCTCTCGGTCATTACCATCTCTTTTCTTCGCGTGCTCCCTTGGTTCTACTTTGTGGTCCCCTTTGTTCCCTCCCCACCCCCCCCCCCCCCCCCCCGGTGAGCCTAAAACACCCCAACTGCCCCCCGTGTCCCAACCATGTCTGAACAACCCCAACTCCCGAATACACCCCCACCCCCCCTCCCCTGCGTCCAGCCAATTAGTTCTGCCATTGCTGGCTTTTGGCCGAACCACCAGCCCGCCCACCTCGGCCAGGCATTTCACACATAAAGCTCATCCCCTCAAGCCCCCAATATTCCCCCCCGGCCGTAACCCGACCATGTGTCCCCTGTACTTGCTGTTCATGGGGACGGTAGTAGTGGTAGACTCTCCGAATCTGCGCATATCCGTCCCGGATTCGGTGGGTCACCCCCGTTCTCAGTCCTCGGAGTCATTTTGTTCTCCCGCTTTTGCTGGAGATGGGGTGTTCATTTTCCGAAATTTCCTTGCGCCGGTGCGCCTTCTCCTCTTTCCGGATGGGCTGGGGCTGTTCGTTCTGAGGTTCTCTGGTCCCACTGGACCCCTCCGGGGATGCGGATCCACTGTGTACTCTTGAATAGCACTCCGGATGTCTTCTTCCGTGATCAGGGTTGAGCGTTGGCCCATGTATTCAAAGTTCAGGGAGAAGGGGTAGCCCCATCTATAACGCACGCCCTTTTCTTTGAATAGTAGCGTGAGGGGTCGGCACAGTCTGCGCTTGGCCAGCGTGTAGGAGGAAAGATCCTGGTATATTGAGACCTGAGCATTGTTGTAGGTGATTTCTCTGGTCTTTCGGGCCTCCTCCAGCACCTTTGCTTAGAATCACATGCTGTGCATAGGTCCGACATCCAGTGGTCACTGCGGAGTATTGCATCTTGTTTTTCGTAGTCGAAAAGGGGACGTCGACCAGGCGTGTCTGAAACACTATCCCTATAGTGACGTGCGTTGTACCCACAATCCCTCACGCGTCGAGGTCCCTCAGATTGTTTTTTTCCGCCCAGCTTCTGGTCGCCTTCACGCGGAGCTCCTTGAGAGACATTGCAACCCTCGACCTTTGGTCGTTCTTCTACGAAGATTAATACAGCACTCCCTCGACGCAGTTGTAGCTGTTCTCCGCCGAGCAAAATCGACGGAGGGTCGAGCGGAGGAAATCTTCGGCGCTGCCGAACACGTGGCCTGGCCTCGCTGGCCACATACAGTAGGGAGAGTGGGGTCGTGGGACATCTCTGGGTCTTTCTGAGAATGCCTTTCCCTTTCCCCTTCCTTTCCCTGGGGGTGTTTATCGCGATTTATTACCTCTGCTATGGAGAGGACACCATTTAGGTTTTGCCCTCTTTGTAAAGGCAAATTCACTTGGAAGGACAAGCACTCACGGTGTAACCGCTGCTTGCCCCTCGATCACAAGGAGGAAGGGTGCGCGGCTTGTCGGCTTCTTAAGCCTAAAACTCTAAAAGACCGTAGGGTTAAGAGGTGGGCGGCCTACGCGATGTCGAAGGCCGAAGGTTCACCCGCCGCTGCTACCACCGACAGTGACGAGGAACGCGATAACACGACCTCCGCTACGGAAGTCGAAACCCCCTCTAAGGAGCGCTTACGCGCTTCGTCGTCTGTGCCCGGCCCCGACGGGCTCGGCTCACGCCCTGCTTATGGGGATGAACACCCCGGCGACACTGACGCACACAAAGATTCACACAATAAGCACACAACCCACGGCTCTTCTTCGTCTAAGTCGAAGAGAGCTTCGGCGCCCAAGGAGACGCAGGTTCCACCGGCGGCCTCCTCGGACCGTTCGGGTTCGAAGCCCCTCTCGCAACCGCAGCCGCGACCTGCGACTGGGCTTTCGGCAAACAAAGGCGCCACCACCAAACCATCGGCCGGTGCGCATCAACAGAAGGCGCAGACCGCCGTACAGCGCTCGATACCCATAGCGTCGAAAACTCAAGCTTCCGCCGACAAACTAGTCACCGACAAGAGAGTCGCCGATAGCTTAGCAAGGATCGTTGTAGCCGACGCCCAAAAGCGTACGCCGAAGATTTCGTCGAGCGTTACGCATAGATCAAAGGATACGCCGAAAAAACCCGAAGGGAAGCAGGGACTACCCCCTTCAGTCAGGGAGTCTCCCGACACACCTGAGGGTTTTGAGGAGGGCGACGGGACACTTTCTTCGACGCTTTGGGAGAGGTCGAGCCATTTCGAGGTAGACAACTCTATTTTTCCCCCGCTAGACTGCTCTGGGGTACCCCATGAAACAATGGAAAGACTCCACCTCTGTATGGAGAAGATGGAAAGGTTTATGAGTACCCAGGCCCCTCTAACTCACAAGAGAACTAGAGAATGGCCTCAAGAGGACCCCAGGGCCAAAAATCCAAGGCTGGTCGATCCCCAGCTGGACACAGCCTCAGACTTCCAAGATGTTTATGACCTCACTGGGGAGGAACAATACTTCGAGGAAGAAGATGATTTCATGGACAACGAAGGACAGAACCAGGAGGAATGTCTAGAAGACAGAACAGACATTATAGAAGAAGGCTTCGGGGTTAGCCCAGGAGAAGGACCTTCGCACCCCTGGCAATCACCATCAGTGTGTTCCGACACTGATGTCCTAAATCTAACTCCTCCGGACAATTCTCCAGTTAGGAACACGTCTCCAATTGACGACCAGCCCACTTTCAATGCACTGTTGCGCAGAGCGGCAGCGCATTTCGAACTGGACACGGGGGAACTCTCTCCAGAATTAGACTTTGTAGAAAGAGTGATTAAAGAAAAACCCCCGGTCAGCCAGACCATCCCACTCCTCGCTTCTGTGAAAAGGAGGATCATCCCTTCGCTGTCCACTCCCGCATTGATCAGAGGGGTCAATCCACGGATTGAAAAACTTTTCGCTCCTTCACCCTCAGACCCGCTCTACATTAAGGGACATTCCATACCGGACTCCCTAGTAGTATCTAATACTAGAAAGAGGGCAGGGGTACCACTTTCCACCAGTGAGGCACCCCCTGACAAGGAGGGCAAGAGGCTATATGCCCTTGCAAAAAGAGTTACTTCCTCGGCTGCCTTCTCAGCAAGAATTGCCAACAACAATTCCTTGCTTGCGAGCTACGCAGACGTGCAGTGGGCCAAACTGCGCAAAGACGCCGAGGAAGCACCGGAGCCTTTACGTACACGCCTACTGTCAACTATTGGCGAGGGAACACAAGTGAACCAGAGCATTGTTAAAAACTCTCTGGACGCGGCAGAAACAGCAGGACGTTCCCTGGTACAAGGAATACTCCTAAAGCGCCATGTATGGCTGCGCAACTCAGGCTTTAAACCGGAGACACAGGCGTCCTTAATAAATAAACCTGTCGAGGACGCTAACGTCTTCGGGAAAGCGGTAGATGACGCCCTAGAGATGGCCAAAAAAGAGTTCGACACTATCAAGACTCTTGACCAGATCTCTAAGCCCACTACCAGACGCGGCTACGGCAACAAGCGCTTTTTTCGTGGCCAACGCCAACAACAACAAGGTCAACATCAGCAATACCCTGCCACCAGTTACCAAACCAATAGTGGGCAGTACAGCCAAAGAGGCCAACGCCGGGGCAAAGGGAGAGGTCGGGGATCCACCCCCAGAGGCTCCCAAGCCCCCAACAACTCCAAGTGACGCGAAGATTCGCGTCCCCTCCCTTGCAACACCGGTCGGGGGCCGGATAACATCCTTTCTTCCTGCATGGGAGGAGATAACGTCAGACCGTTGGGTACTTTCCACCGTAGCCCACGGATACTGTATCGAATTCAACAGTTCCCCATCCTACAGACCCCCGAGGGGACGGCGGTTGACGCCGGAACATCTTGCCATCCTTCTCCAAGAAGTACAACAACTGCTGGAAAAAGGAGCCATAGAGGTCGTGCCTCTATCTCAGGTAACGGAAGGTATTTATTCAGTGTACTTCCTTGTACCCAAAAAGGATCTAACCATGCGCCCTGTATTAGATCTGCGCCCAGCGAACAAGTTTATCAAACCCCAAAAGTTTCGTATGGTGACCTTACAGGAGGTGATCCCGCTGCTTTCGCAGGGAGATTACATGACAACATTGGACATGAAAGATGCATACTTTCATATTTCAATGTTGCCAGCGCACAGAAAATACCTAAGGTTCATGATAGAGGGCAAACACTACCAGTTCAAAGTGCTACCCTTCGGTATAGCTTCAGCACCAAGGGTATTCACAAAGGTACTGGCAGTGGCTGCGGCCCACCTGCGCAGGTTGTCCATCCCAGTTTACCCTTACCTCGACGACTGGCTCATAACAGGGGATTCCTACGAAACATGTTTCTCCAATACCCAAAAGACGGTAGACCTTTTGTTCCAGCTGGGCTTCTCCATCAACGAAAAGAAGTCCAGTCTAGACCCCAGTCAAATCAAACAATTCCTAGGGGCTCTAATTCAAACAAGGGACGGCCTCGTCTTCCCCTCCAAAGAGAGGGTCCAAAACATGCTGTTTCAGATCCCCCAATATGTGATCGGCCGAGAGGTGACGGTACGCAAAGCAATGCGCTTGCTAGGAATGATGGCGTCGTGTATTTATTTAGTACCTCACGTGCGCCTGCGCATGCGCCCAATGCAAGAGTGGCTCAACAGCCAGTGGTGTCAGGCCAGCGGACAATGGGAGGATCTAGTGGTGGTCTCGCAGGCCTTGGTTCTCTCGCTACGGTGGTGGACAAAGGGGAACATGGAAAAAGGAAAACCCTTTGCCACACCCGCGGCGGAAGCCACTCTAACCACAGACGCATCCCTCACAGGATGGGGTGCTCACCTATCCCATCAGACTGCTCACGGAGTGTGGACTCCGAACGTAGCATCCAAACACATCAATCTACTGGAGCTACTAGCGGTATTCAAGGCGCTAAAAGCCTTCCAAGAACACCTACAAGGCAAGACAGTAATGGTCCTTACGGACAGCACTACAGCCATGTACTACATCAACAAGCAAGGGGGCACCCACTCTCCAGGCTTATCCAAACTGGCCCAGAATATATGGAAGTGGGCTCTCAGACAGGACATGTTCCTACTGTCACTACATGTACCCGGGGAACTCAATCTGCTGGCAGACAGACTCAGCAGAGATTTCCCCCTGCCCGAAGAGTACGAATGGCGTCTGCACGAAGACATCGTCTTCACACGATGGGGATTCCCAGAAATAGACCTGTTCGCAACCCTGGAGAACTCTCAATGCCTAAGTTACGCCTCCAGGTACCCCCAGAACCAATCCAAGGGGAACGGTCTATCGATGCAATGGTCAGGGAAATTTGTTTACGCTTTTCCCCCGACTCCCCTTCTCAACAAAGTGGTGCACAAGATGCACCAGGAACAAGTGACCATGATACTAGTGGCCCCTAAGTGGGCACGACAACCATGGTTTGCTCACTTGATGGAGATGTCTCTATCTCCCCCAGTAAAACTCCCCTGCCCGTACAACATGCACCCATGCCCCCAGAACATGAACTTAGCAGCTTGGCTCCTGAGGTCATAGAGTTCGGACATCTACAACTTCCGCAAAGATGCATGGACATCCTCAGGGAAGCCAGAAAACCGAACACTCGCCACTGCTATTCTAGCAAGTGGAAAAGATTTGTCATCTGGTGCAGGAGTAAAAGCATCAACCCTATTGACTGCTCTCCCACACATGTGGTACTATACCTGACCCATCTCTTGGATTCAGGTCTAGTGTTTAACTCCATTAAAGTCCACCTAGCGGCACTTTCTGCATACACCACTTCCCAACTCAAAGTGTCGTGGTGGAGGATCCCAGTTATAAAGGCCTTCATGGAGGGAGTAAAAAGAATACACCCCCCCCGATAGCTGACCCTGCTCCCGGATGGGACCTTAATGTGGTACTTACCAGACTCATGGGCTCTCCATTCGAACCCATGCACAAAGCATCTCTTAAACACCTCACTCTTAAGACTGCTTTTTTAATAGCTATCACCTCCATCAGGAGAGTAAGTGAACTTCAGGCTCTTTCTATTCTAGACCCCTTTGTTAAAGTTCACAGAGATAAAGTGGTTCTACGCACTCACCCTAGGTTTGCTCCGAAATTTATTTCTAAATTCCACGTAAACCAGTCTATAGAACTACCAACGTTCTTTCAAAATCCTTCCAATTTGGGAGAAAGGACTCTGCACACACTTGATGTACGCAGGGCGGTCATGTTCTACATGGAAAGAACCAGACCATTGAGGAAGACTAATCAGTTCTTCGTCTCGGTGGCAGCAGGAAGAGAAGGAGATGCGGTTTCAAAATCCACTATTTCTAGATGGATTGTTCAATGCATCACTCTCTGCTATACTCTTGCTAAGAGAGAACTGCCCTTTAAGCCTAGAGCACACTCTACTCGAGGCACGGGGGCATCCATAGCATTCATTGCAAATGTTCCCCTTGAGTCCATCTGCAAAGCGGCTACCTGGAGTTCTGTGCACACCTTTACAAAACACTACTGTCTAGATACACACTCTAGATCTGACTCCCAGGTGGGACAGGCAGTATTACGACACCTTTTCTCTACTGTTCCTTCTCATAACCCACCGCCAACTCCGGGTACTGCTCGCTAGTCTATGCACAGCATGTGATTCTAAGCAGATTAACAAACATCAGAAGAGAATGCATTACTTACCGTAAAAGCATTTCTGATGGTTGTAACTGCTTAGATTCACATGCGCCCACCCTTCCTCCCCGCTCGGATGGAAGGAACATAGACTTCCTTTATATATCTCTCTCTCTCTTTCTGTACTCACTCACGTCTAGAAGGCTCCCTCAGGGCAGAAAAAATACAAACAGAGGGACCTCTACGCGTGAGGGATTGTGGGTACAACGCACGTCACTATAGGGATAGTGTTTCAGACACGCCTGGTCGACGTCCCCTTTTCGACTACGAAAAACAAGATGCAATACTCCGCAGTGACCACTGGATGTCGGACCTATGCACAGCATGTGAATCTAAGCAGATACAACCATCAGAAATGCTTTTACGGTAAGTAATGCATTCTCATATTGAGACCTGAGCATTGTTGTAGGTGATTTCTCTGGTCTTTCGGGCCTCCTCCAGCACCTTTGTCTTCTCCGAGTAATAGTGGAACCGGACCAAGATTGACCGGGTGGCCCCCGCTCTGCCCCCTGCCCTATGCACTCTGTCGAATGTGGGCTCGGTTGTCATCTCCTCTGCGAATAGGAGGGCGATGATGTCCTTCACTATTCGAATGACGTCCCTTTCCGTTTCCCCCTCCGCTTCAGGCACTCCGAAAATTCTGAGGTTGTTCCGCCTCTCTCTGTTTTCAAAGTCGTCCATCTGTCGGGCCCTTTCCTCGTCTCTCTACTCCAGGGCCTCCAGCCTCCTACATAGTTGTATGTCCTGGGCTGCTGTTGATGATTGGTTGGCCTCCACTTGTAGTAGTCTATCTTCGACCTTGTCCACCCTCTGGTCCATTTTTTCAAACTTCTGGGCTATATCGGAACGCATGTCCCTGATTTCCTGCAAAATCGAGGCGAAGCCTCTTTCCATTGCTGCCGACGAGGGGGCCGCATCTTCCTGTTGGGCCATAGTTTCCCTGGGGTTCGTGCTCATGTTGCCTCTGGGGGTCTCCTGGAAACGGTATCCCTGTAGGGCTTCTCGCCAGTTCATCTGTTAGTTACCTGCACCTAGCAGTATCGACCCCCGCCCGCTCCGGGTCAGTACTCGATCTCCCTCCGCGACACAGGTGGGTCTTGGCTGTTTCCTGGGGGTTAGTCTTTTCTTGGGAGGGGGGGGGTGGGTGCGCACACGCCCCACCTTTTCCTGGGTGGGGGGCCTCACACCCCACTCGATGTCTGCCGCAGTGATCCGGGGTTTCTTCTGGCCGCCCCGTAGAAGGGTGTCGCGTGTGGCCTGGGCCGCAGGAGCAGAGGGCACCACGGCCCCGGCGCCTCGCCCGAGGGCTCTCGTGGGGTGGGGGGGGCGGGCACACGCCCCACCAACAGCGGGTGGGGGCCTCACACCCAGACTACCCCGAGTTATTCTCTCCGTAAGGGGGGGCAGGGCGCCCAAGACTGGACCCCCCCTGGGCGGAGTCGATGTGTTCCGGGGGTCCTCCCCGCGATTATCCGGGAGTGCGGGGAGATATCCCCACCCACGCCAGCGTGGGGGCGGGCCCGGGTCTCCACGCGTCGCTGCCGCTCGCTCTCCTCGCCCCCCTCCTCCGGGACCCCGAGGGCCGCGGCAGCCTGCCCAGAGGACTCCCGGTGGGGGCGGAGGCGTCCAAGCACCGGTCCACTCCGCTCGAGCGGATCCAGCCGCAAGCGCTCCGGGACGGTCTCCCAGTTTCCCGAGCCGCCGCCGGGCTCTCTGAACCTCCGGCTTCTCGTCACGGCGAGGGGGCCTCTGGCACGGAGGCCGTTCGGACGCGCTCACGTGTTAAGGCCGCGTCGTCTTCCGCAGGGGCCTTTCTCGGGAACCCCGGGGTCGCCGGGCTCCGCTCTTTCTCCCGCGGGGTGCCCCGAGGGTTCACTCGTCCCGTTCGCCGTGCTGGGCCCTCCGGGGGGATCTCAGGGGGGGCTCAATTCCCTCTAGACGCCTGGCTTCGGGGAGAGCAGCACGTTCAGGCAGCCATTGCCTGCGCGCCCCCTGGTGGCCACTCGGGCACAACCAGTTATCCTTCTTTTCCTCGCATCCCAGGACGTCTTGTGGTCGAATTGCCCGTGCCAAGCACCCCGGCAACCAGATAGCCACTTAGCACTGGACCGCGAATAAAAGGACCGCTCCTTTTAACTGAGAATTCCGCGGCTGGTTTCTTCCCTGGCAGTGAAACGGACTCCTGTCTTCCTCCCCAACGAGATCCTCTCTTCCCCCGGACGAAGCACCGACTTGCATCCGCTGCCAGGAACAACTGCCCCCGCTGGCGTATTCTCACCACTTTAAGGTACCGTGTCCGCCAGGCCTCCCTTTCTAAAGATTGCTACAAGTTAATAATAATCCCTTAACCTTCTGGACTGGGCTGGCCGCCTTGACCATCTAACTGGTCCCTTTCTTTTGGTCCAACACTTTCTGAACTGATTGCAAGACTTTTGGGCACTTTGAACCGTGTGACCTTGGACACTTTTCGACCGGAGCGTCTTAAAGTGGGTCCGGCCTTGTTAACTTTGACTTTACGGTTTTAACCTGCCTTCTTTTCCTACTGTGTTCTTCCGAAAGAGTTGGGATCTGTTTCTATCTTTACTCTGCCTTTCTCTCCCTTTTTTAAACCGATTGATTAGAGTGTCATCTTCGTTAAGCACTCACCGATGTCTGAAAATAAGTGTTGCTTTACTTAAGACTTGTCTAACTAATCGTTGAAGGGAGTGTATATCTTTTTAGTGACCGTGTTTTTGAACTGCTTGATATTAGTGCCAGTGTGTTTTATTAGATGTGGTTTTAAATAAATAATTATCTCTCTTCTACACCAAGCTCTGGTCAGTGTTTGCTTGTTCTACTGTGTTCTATTGACCTATTGTGAATACTCTTTATACTGCCTAACTCTTCTTGAGGGAAGTCTGACTGCTCAGCCACAGCTACCAAGTGGGTTTACTGCCAAACACCTGTAGTTTCAAATCTTTTGCAGTGGTCCCAGAGGGAACTGCACAGGTTTCTGCCTAACACCGGGGAACTCCCTGAGGGGCTTAGCTCTTTTACTGGGCACCAGCCTGAGGGGGCGCTTGAAAGCATTACCACATGCACTACCGGCAACATGGGCGAGGGCAATCCGCCTCCCAGGCTCTCGCCTGAGGTGCAGGGAAGGGCTGATCCTTTGCAGTCAGGCAGTCAGGCAAGCAGGCAGAGACTGGACCCAGTACGGCAGTTGTCATGCAGCAAGCACTTGGCGCTGTACCAGACGAAATGGCGGCACATCGAGGCTCACCATACCAGTGCACAGGATTAGGACCGCGCAAAGGTTGAAGTGGTCACCTGGTGCACATCATACTCTACTACTTCCACTCAGGGGCAGTACACAGATCCCAGCTACCTGAGGCAAGGTGCCTGGAGTACACAGCAGTATGTACAGGCCCAAGCACCTGTGCCCATGCAGGAACGCGCCTCGCCAGCATGCGAAGACCCTTTCTTTGACAAATTCCTTGTGCTTATGAGGTCGCCTCAAGTGGGGAATATACTCAGTCTGGTCATCGGACATGCTCTCTCCGGCGCCCATGAAACCTCTGGTCTTGGTTCAAACGCAGGTACTGGGGCAGACCCAGGTTCCTGCAACCTCAGACGCCCACCGCCATGGCTGCCCTGCCTCAGGCGCAGCCGCTGGCTCAGCCCATCAGTTTGCTGCACCTGCCTGTATTCCCCCACCCCCCAAGCACCCAACCAGCATGCACGGACCTGCAGGACACAGCAGTGGACAGGGATGACGAGGAGTATCAAGACACCTCCTCCTCAGCTAGGCCCTCCCATTTAAGGCAGGCTGGCGTGGCGGAATACTTGGGGATCCCACAGCCGCTGGTTGAACATCCTGTGGTGGGGATCTTGGCAGATGTGCTTACCATCCGCTTGACCACCAGATCTGGCATACCACTGCAGAAGGATGTTGAGTACCTGGCAAAAAAGGACTGGGTAAAACCCCACTCTACAAAGCCTACAAACAAGCGCTTATAGGCAAAATACAGGCAGGCAGAGGGGGACTCCCTCGTCCTCTCTGTGCACCCTCAGCCTCACTCTTTGGCCATAGCAGCACCCTTGATATATGCAAAACCACAAACCTCCACATTGGCATCTACTTCGACCCTACTCGGAAATGAGGACTATGGGAAAAAGATATATTCAAATGCGACTCTCCACTTGCTGCAGACTCCTTGCTAGCTACCGTCAACCAAAAGCTATGGTGGAAGATAGCAGAATTATTTCCCGATCTTCCGGCCCACAGTCCAGCTCGATTCAAAGTAGATCTGACAGAGGCAAAGATGGTGGCCCTGGACATCATGGAGTCGACAGTGGCACATATAGACACTGCAGGCAGGGCTGTATGTGTGGCCACCAACATGAGTAGGACTGCATGGCTTAAGGCAACCAAGTTTAACCATGTTGTGCACAAACACCTTCTCGACCTGCCATTCGAGGGAGGGGACTTGTTCCATTAATCTACAGATGAGCTAGACAAGAAGAAAAACAGCTCCCAAACAGCAATGTCCCTGGGAATATTGAAAAAGCCTGCTGCTAAGAGTTTTAGCCAGTCATCCACGCGCTGACAGAGGTCGTACCTTTGGCTGTTTCAGGGGTTTCCAGGAATGTCGTACTAGTCAGCCTGACAGATCTCCAGCCAGCACCTCTGGAATCAACACACATTGTCACTTAAGGGTTTCTTCCAGTCCCCCCTCCCAGGCACCATCCTCAGAAGGAAAGACACAGTGATGGGTGTAAAGACTGGAGGGGGTGTCTGTACTTCTGCTCTCTATATGGCAGAGGAGAGGCACAGAGGACCCCACACAAGATTCTCTATTCCGTAGCTATGGTCGAGCAATTGAGGCCTAGCTTCTGTGTAGGTGATGCAGGCTTGTTCTTAACTACAGTGTAGTCCCCAAGCACCCACAAAGGAATGTCCACACACTGTATTGTTTAAAACAGTCTTTATATAATTAAGGTTCAAAGTTATATACACAATCACAATAACTCACTTTGTGCTCAGTTAATCTACAATGGCAAATATATACAGTTCTAAGTGGTACCACAATTCTCAGATTTCATTAGAGTGCATCAACAGTACTCTGGTCAAATGTCACATATATCAATTAATAAAGGTAACCAACAATAGACCTAGGGGGAAAGCGGTTGCTTAGAACAATTGGTAGAATACTGGCCCCTACCACTAGACGCAGTTCTGTGTGGAGATCCCCTCACCTGGGCAACCTGTAAAATATACTACAAGCCCAGTACATATATTGTTCAATGCTTTTTATTCCCTTCTAAAATGTTTCTACCACCCCACTGTATCTGGAATAGCAGAGTTCCTCGAGGAGGCGTTGAGGGATCCTTCTTAAGCGACTCCCTTTAAAGCAGGAGCCACGGATCGTCGATGGGCGTTGAGAATCCTTGATGGAAGTTCGGCGGTGTCTAGGCAGCAGCTTCGGTCCTGGTGGTGCTAGTCGATGACGAGTTGAAGAATTTCTGCAAGGATGAGGCATGCGGGGCACCTCGACGTTGAAAGTTCAGGACCACAAAGAGTTTGTGAAGAACTTTGGCCCAGCAAGGGCGCCGAGTCATCCGGCGTCTCTATGGTCTTTGCTCCTCAGCGCATCAACGGCATGTCCTTCTCTGGCGGGATAAGGTGGTCGGCGGTGTGGATGAGCGCGTCCGGGAATCAAATGTCTTAATCAGTGGAGCGTGCGGCTCCGGTCGTTGATGGCACAGCGTCAAACGATCGCTGCTGCTTCTGGGAAACAAGGCTTTGACGGGCCTCCAGCAGTTATAGCAAACCTGCGAACCCTAGTCGACGACGGTGAACGCAATGTCCGGTGCTTATTTTCGTTCTCCTCCGCGGTCCCCGTCTTTGGTCGGCAGCCTGTTGAGGGTCTGACTTCCAGGGAGCTTCGGCGAAGGTTAGCGGTCTTCTATGGTCCCTCTGAGCTCGGGAAGAGGGTCCCTAATCGAGACTTCTTTCGGATCAGTCTCGACATCATGGCGGCTTTCAGATTGCGGTGAAGGTAACAGCAGTCAACCTTCTTCTTCGGGCTCCGCTTCAAGATTAAGCATCAGTTTTATTCTAGCAGTGAGAGGCCCCCAGATATACTGTTCTCTCTTTCATTCTGCTGGGTCCCACTCGGGCGACCAATCACTCAGAAAGGCATTCAGCAGTCAGTCAGCCAATCAGGCATACAGTGCATTCAGGCCATTCTCCTCCTTCTCAGACACTCACAACAAGGAATGTGTATTGGGACAAGTACCCAGCCATTCAACACTACACACTGCATTCATACCAGTTTCGGTCAGGGCTTTCTCAGTCATTGTGTTTCATACCACAAACCGGACATCCACAACAAGAAGTGCATATTGGTCACACACTCCATTCACCCAAGTTCCACCCACAGGGTGTACCCACAACATGCAGTCACTGGGAAGACTCCAGCCAGGCTGGCTGGACTTCACTACAATACCATATATGGAACTTCCACCCAACATCCAGTCTGGGAGAAGGGACAGAGTAGTAAAACAAGGTAACAGGCCATAGAAAGCAAGAGGCCACAGTGGCCATCTTGTTTCCCTATCGGGAATCAACTGATTCCAATGCAGAGCCTAGTTATCCCAAAATGGAGGATACTCAGAGCACCTGTCAAATTCAGCATGGAGCTGCCATCAGCCCATACCCTGCTCTGTGGGCCACACACAGGTGCCCAAAGGCATACACTAGGGGCACAGGGTTGTACCCCCACCCATGGGTGCCATAAGGGTATCCAATGGGTCTGTACACCAAACCAAAAATAGGAAGGGCTGGACTGCCAGGAGTCCCACATGGACTCCTGGGCAGAAAACAATACAGAATACAAATGAAAAAGAACTACAGTACAGGGAGGCCTTGTCCCTCCAATGCATTTCCAGCATCACAATTAGGCCAGCCAGATCCACAGTTCTCTTGTGGGGGCAGGCTTTCCCTTCACATTCAGTCCTGGCGGACAAGGTCAGTGGACCCGTGGCTTCTCTGGGTGGTTTCCGCAGGCTTCTGCCTACCAGTACCTCAATCTCCTCCTGTCCCCTGCTCTCCCCCCAACACCACAGATTGGGACGGCATCTCTACTGGCAGAGATCAGCTCGCTCATAGTGAGCCAGGCAGTGGAGGAGGTCCTACCCTACCCTCAGAGCGAAGCATGGGTTTCTACTCCTGCTTCTCCAGCATGGATTCACATGCTCATGAATATTCCCCGTCAGCAGGCTGGGAATCCTCAGTAAAAGAAAACAGTTTCACGTTCACTTAAACTGTATTTACTGTATTTATTTTGACCAGAAAAAACCTTCTTCCCCTTTAAATTTAGAGGCGCCAGGGGAGCGTCCGTGGGAGCATGCGCTGCCCTGATTCTGCCCTCTGGCGCCACACCCCAGCCCCCTTTTCCGCATTGCCCGGAACGGACTGAATTTACCAGCGCTCCTGCGTTTATGTAATTCCACTTGCAGACACTTCTTCTTTGTCTTTTTTTTTTTTTCTATTTAGAATTCAGGTACTCAGTCCTCGGGCGTCACGCTCCTCCCCGGCGCATGTCGACTTCTACAGGGTTCAGCAGGTGTCCATCCTGCGCCGGGCTATTCGCTACTAAAGACCCCCACCCCCTCTGCCTACAGGGCCTTGCCCCTGACCACGGCTCGCAAGCTTGTACCGCGTGCAACATGCTTTCCTCAAGGTCTCTGAAGAACAGACTAGCCAGGTGGAGGGAGCTCTTCCACAGATCGCCTCCAGGGGACCTTAAGGACTTCGTCTATCATCAATCCAAGCCCCAGATGGGGCCGCTCATTTCCAGTGTACGCCGCAAAGGAGACTCCTTCCCAAGCACTCGCCCGCGCGGGGCAGGCGGAGGTCATCCTCAGGGGCATCATCAGGGACTAGCTCCCTCCAATGGCCCTGGCGCTGCTGGCCCCAGTACAGGCCCCGCCGGTCCCTGTTCGCCTCAGCAGCCCGTTCTGGCCCCCCAACCGATTAAACAGGCGGTTCCGTACCAGCCTCTGCTGCTGCCTCCGGCTCCGGTCTCTGCACCACATCCCTCGGTTCCTAGCACCCCGCGCCTCCCCGGTGCCGGACCAACAGGACCTGCAGGTCCACACAGATGAGGAGAAGGTCCCCCCAAACACCGTCTTCAGCCAAGGCCTTCCACGAACGTATGGCAGACTGGCAGAATATGTGGGCCTTCCTCAACTCAAGGTCGAGCAACGAGCAGAGGGGGTCCTCGCAGAAGTCCCGTGGCCAGAACGCGGATCCCGATGCAGAAGGACGTAGTTGCCTTGGTCAAAAAAGGGTTGGCTTAAGCCCCACTCAGCCCCGCCGGTAAATAAGCGCCTTGACTGCAAATACAGGTAGATGGAGGCGGATAGATTCTTGCTATCGGTCCATCTTCAGCTACACTCCTCAGTGATTGCTGCAGCATCACGGTACTCTAAGCCTCAGTTGTCCTCTGGCGCCTCCTCTGCCGCGCTGCTAGGCAAGGAGAAGATCTTGGAGGCGTATGGGAAGAAGCTATATTCCAACGCGTCATTGGACCTGCGTCAAGCCAACGCGAATGCCATGCTCTTAGCCGTCAACCCAGAGGCTCTGGTGGAAAATTGCGGATTTCCTCCCAGAGCTTCCGGCGCAGAGCCTATCACGTTTCAAGGCGGGATTGGTAGAGGCCAAGATTGTGGCGCAGGACATCATGGAGTCAACTGTAGCCCACATTGCCGCCTCTGGCCGTGCCAACTGTCTTGCCATGGACATGAGAAGAACGGCCTGGCTCTGTGCTACGAAATTCATCCTAGATGTCCAGGAACGCATCTTGGATCTTCCGTTCGAAGGGGGGGGGGGGAGACCTCTTCCACTCCACAATGGATGAGGAGCTGGATAAAATGAAAATCTGCTCTCAAACAGCCAAGTCTTTATCCATCCTTACAAAGACCACGCCCAAAAGTATGCCCAGTCCCAGCAGCACTCTGAGAAAGGGACGTACGTACGGAGGGTTCGGTCTTCCAAGAGCGGAGGTCCAGGCAGCCTGACCGTTTGTGTTCCCAGCATCGGCGCAAACAACAAAGGGGAGGGGGGGAGGCAAGGGCTTTTTCCAGTTCCCCGTCCTCTGCGACAGCCTCAGAGGGAAAGAAGGCATGACGCAGGCTTGCTTTCCATGCACATTTCTGGCACCAGAATTTTGCGGACCCCTGAATCCTCTCTAGTCTCCACGGGGTACTGCCACCCTATCCCAGCCTCTACTCCCTCCTCCCCTCCACTCCCACAGGTTGGAACAGCAACTCTTTTGGCTGAGATCCGGTTGCTTTTAGAGAGCCAGGCAGTGGAGGAAGTCCCAGCCTCCTAGCGAGGCTTGGGCTTTTACTCCAGGATTTTCGCCTTTCACAAGAACGAGGCGGGCCTGAGAGTTGTGCAGGACCTTTCCACCCTCAACCTCTCCCTACTTCTACAAAAAATCAAGATGGTTATACCAGCTTTGATAGCGGAGACATTGTGCAAGGGGAGACTGGATGTGCTCCCTGGATCTGAAGGAGGCGTACCTATACGTCCTGATCTGGCAGCCTCATTGTTCCTTTCTATGATTCAGGATCATGGGCTACCATTTCCAGTACAAGGTGCTGCCTTTTGGCCTCAACTTGTCCCCCAGGGTCTTTACCAGACTCATGAATGCCGTGGCAGACCTCCTCAGAGTGCAGGGTCTCCACATCTACCCATACCTGGACGACTGGCTCGTCAGGGCTACATCTCTGGAGGTGGTTTGCCACTCTTCCCATGCTCTTGTGAACACACTGCACAATCTGGGCTTCTCGCTCAATTTCAAGAAGTCACAACTGCAGCCCACGCAGACTGACTTTCCTGGGCCTCATCTAGGATGCATGCTCCGAGAGGGACTTCCCGTCGGAGGACAAAATCTCAGCCATCAGGAGGGCCACTGCCCACTTCCTCAGCACAGAGGTGTCCTCATCATGGTGGTACCAACATCTCCTGGGTCTACTCGCAGCAGTCCTACTAGCCGTGCCGCAAACGAGACTAAGGATGAGGATGATTCAGCTGCACTTCGCAGCCTCATGGAACCAGAAACGGGGCTCTCAATCCGAGATGATCAACGTCCCTCCATCTCTCCATCCGGACCTAATTTGGTGGTCCAGGGACTGAAAACCTATGGACGGGCAAGCACTTACGGCCGCCCTCCCCGCTGGCCACGATCATCAGACTCCTTGCTCAAGGGCTGGGGTGTCACCCTAGACGGCCTCTCGGTCCACAGCACCTAGACTCGACAGGAGCAGGAATATCACATCGACTGGTTGGAGCTGAACGCTATCTGGTTAGCGCTCAGAGCATGCCTACCGCTTCTCAAGTGCAAGGTTGTCCTCATCCAGACGGACAACACGACCAGCATGTACTATGTCGTCGAGCAGGGAGGCACCAGATCCCCTTCTCTGTGCAGACTGGCTATCAGCATGTGGGAGTGGGCCCTGTAAAACATGTATCTCACGGCAGTCCACCTACCGGGGGGAATCCAACCTGGAAGCGGACAGGCTCAGCAGGCTGGGAGCAGACAATTATGAGACAATTATGAGTGGCAGCTAAACAACCTCGTTATTCAGGAGATCTTGTGGGGTCACCCACACGTGGATCTCTTTGCCACATGGCACAAGAAGTGTCCCTAGTTTGCATCCTGGCAAGGTCAGGGCCCTGGCTCTCTGTGCGACGCATTTCACCTCCATTGGACCGGCATGAAAGCATACACCTTTCCACCCACTCCCCTGATCCACAGGGTAATCTGCAAGATCAAGGAGTCTCGCTGACTCCTCGTTATTCTGATAGCTCCTTGGTGGCTGCCCAGGCCATGTTTTTCAGTGCTGCTCAGCGCCTCGGAGGTGCTGCTGATTCACCTTCCAACTGGCCCAGCACTCTTCTGGCACATCAGGGGGGCAGAGTCATCCACCTTTCCCCAGGGAAACTAGCCCTCACAGCGTGGTACCTGAGCAGGTAACGCTTCGGCACCTTTGCCTCTCACAGGCCAATCTGGAAACCATACAGGGCGCCAGGAGCAAAGCCACCAGGCCCCATTACAAAAGCAAATGGACCAGATTCTGCCACTCGGCAGACTCAAGAGTATCGACTCCTTGGCTTGCACTTCGGACGACGTGCTCTCCATTTCGGCACACCTCGCTCATTCAGGCGTGCCGGTGGACACCTGCATCACATACCTTGTAGCCATTGGGGCTTACAGGAACTCTGAGGAGAGCATTTTCTCCTCCAACCATATCTTCAAACATCGGACGGGTCACGCTAGGCTCTACACGCCAGTCAAAAGACTACACCCGGTGTGGGACCTTAACATAGTCTTGGGCTCCCTGACGCACAAACCATTCAAGCCAATGGTGTCTGTGGACATCAGGCTGGTCACCATCAAGACGGCCTTACTAGTCAGCCTTACCTCAGCTCATAGTTGACGAGATCCAGGCGCTCGTCACCTCGGAACCATGTACCACTTTTCACAAGGACAAGGTAGTCATGCGGACGCACCCGGCATTTCTGCCTAAGGTTCTGCCTGCTTTCAACTTAAACGAGAAAATAGTCCTTCCTATGTTTTTTCCCAACCCCAAGGATGATGCACAGAGTGCTGCACTGCCAGGATGTCAGGCATGCTCTGAAATTCTACTTGGACAGGACCAATGGCTTCCGCAAATCGGACACCCGGTTTGGCACTTTCGGAGGCTTATAACCAGGCTATCGGGCCTCTAAGGCTTTCATATCATCTCCGCCATCAAGGAGGCGTGGAAGGGACCCCCATGCAGTATGCAGGAAAGGGGACTATGGACTAAGAGTACGTTAGTCACTACGGTGAGACACTTATAATTTTTCCGTCCACTTCAATGGTGTAAAAGCGTAGAATGGTGAGAGAGGGTGTCCTAGGACATAAAATGCGACCGTAACCCTTTTAATGTCAGGCACAGGCACTTTACAGCCTTATTATGGAAATTGGATTGTGTATTTTTTTGTTTACAAATTTCTGTATCTCCGGTGACATTTCTTCCCCCGGGCTTGCATTGTGTTTAATTTACAAGAAGTAGACCTGCAATCTAGTTTGAGGACATTGTCTCCTCCATGGACGTATAAATGTACCCAAATTTCAGCCCGCCTCAATCCTTAAATTTTTCTTACTATAAACCCAATCATACATAGGACATCCCAAAGATCTATTTTGCCATTGGGGTGCTTTTGTCACCCGCACCCCAAGGTAACTATTGGAATGCAAAATGGAGCAAACCCCTCCGGCAACCAAACACTGATAAATTGAAGCCTAAAATCCACTGTTGCATACTGTTGGGTTGGTTTCTCTGACGGGAGGAAGCAGAAACCTGTGACGATGGCCACGGCAGCCTGAACCTGGGGTGCGGCCTCAGTCGTCCTAGATGTGCAAGCATCCATACCCAAATCTGTACGACTTTTTGCACTGTTTGGCGTATTGGTTGATGGATCATGAGGGCTTCTGGACCAGTGGCGGCTTGTGAAACAAGCTGATACAGCTGCTGCCCAGATACTCAATGTGTTTGTGGTACGATCATTATCCTGCACTGGGCCCCATTGATTTTGCCATCTTGACAGATGCCAGTTGATTAAAAGAAATCGGAGTCAAACATATGGTCCGCAGAAACCTGCTTCATGGGCAGAAAATTAACTAACACGCTACATCTGGTGTGACTTGTCTGGGTGGGTGCGGGGGAACGGGCAGTCAATGCGGTTAAAAATAGCAAGTTGCTTTTCTTTGACTGCTTGTTTTTAATTACGATATTCTGTATCAGATTTAAGAGTGTTACATTTTAAGCCATCACTTCCATTAAGTGTATTGTTAGCTTTTTTTTTTTTTTTTTTTGCTTGAGCTTTTTTAACTGCAAAAAGTGGAAGAGGAAAGCCCTTGCACGGTTATCGTCAATCAAAGCAGCTGAAAGATCTTTGCTGATGATAGCCCCGATTTGAGGCTAAATCACTGATAGCGAAATTGAGTTTGCTGAACGATTTGAATGGGAATAACGACCAATGAAACACATGTGAAAAGAACGGAAAGGCATGATGAGCACCAATCGATTAACACAACCGATATCAATAAGAATTCATTGGGTCCCCTCGGAATGAATCCGGAGACTTTATTACCGTACAACTCGAATAATATTCTAACATGAAGTAAATACCCTCAGTCATATTTGAATTTTCTATCAAGGACAAGTGTTTGCCTGCCATGTGTTTAACGATCCAGTTCTGCTCAAGGGAGCCAGTGTCCAGCGGCAAGAAGATGAATCTATTGAGCACAGAATTCATTCCGGAGCCAGGTAAAACTCAGGAGTGTCCACCATCCTCTGAACTAACAGAAATACCTGGTTACCCTAACCAAACGGGAGGAGAAACCTTGATGGTACCAGCAAAGATGCACAGTTCTTTGGTTGCTTTGACACGCATATCCCCCAGGCAGCCATCCAGATTAGGTGCCGATTTCCGCACCAAAATCTTGTGAAAATTACACTTTCTTTCCCATGCCTATCAGTAATGCAGGCTTTTCATGGCAGCACCCCCTTAAATCATGGAGTCCATTGCTGATGGTAAACGGGGATGAGGCATGCTCTGTTTAAGACACTGCTTTTTTGATTGAAAATACTTTTAGTAAAGTTTGCTTACTTCTCAGATTGTGTGGAACTTGGGGATGAATTAATGTTTTTTGTTTACTTTATAAGCGTCTTGAACAGAAATGTGCTGTGCACATGCTTTAGGACATGTTGAGAAATATTAATTAGAATTCTTTTTATTAAGCCTAATTTGGAAGACTAGGATACAGGCCGCTCAATTGCAGCAGAATCTGTGTCAACGTTTGCAAAGTTGGTGTAGGCGCCTATTTTAGCAGTGAAGTATATGGGCATTTCATTCTTTATTTTCTCTTTGTTTCAGAAGCTCATTAGGCATTGAATGGAATAGGGGGTTTTGATGTGTTAAGTTTTGAGAGCCTCTTAAAAAGAAGTTGTGCTTTGTAGCTGTGATTAGGAAAATATTTTGGTGTTAAATGCAAAGATGTGTTGTGTATGTTTTTAAAAGTGCAAGTGGGGCCATTCTGGCAACAGGAATGAAAAACATTTACTAAAGTAACACAACTTTTTAAAAAAAGAATAGAAAACACAAACAACTTGCTGTACCCACTGAACCAGAATGATCCACAATATCAACTATTTTCAACATGGCTAATACATTTTGAGACATCATGCCCACAGTTCTCAGCAGGACTGCAATATTTTGTGACTGTACATGAATTTTTCAACAAACTTGCTGTAATGGCACATTACGAACATGTATTCACTCAAACTGCAGAACCGTGTCTGAGCTCTTCTCTCCATTCTCCAGAATGAGTGTGGTATACACGGATCGACCGTGTGAGAAGAATAAATGGTATGCTTCTCATGATTCTCTCCCTCGTCTGATTAGTGAGTGACACTGCTAAAATCCTACCCCATCTCAAGAGGCACCAGCCTCAATATAAACATACTGATTTATGTGTAGGATAGTTATTTAAAACTAGTATAGATCTTGGGACAAGCCAGTCATGTGGGTGAGTCTTAAGAGACTGCCAGTGGTGTCCCACCATCCTATGGGCATTCGTGTCAATATCATGTTGGGACGTTTAGCTCAGTGGGTTAATCCTGCTGCATAGATTAATATTTACCTGCTGGTTGCAATCATAACCATAGTTCAGCGAGTTGATGTCTGCAGAAGAGCTATGTTTAAAATTCAGATAACCTAACCAGTTTGAATTGAAGTAGATCTGACCTAGCATTCCACTTATCAAAAGGACTGCTAAATGTTCAATGGTTCAGCCCACACGTCTCATCAGGGCTGCTATACTGGTAATGTTATACAGTGCAGGCAAAGCATCGACATGGAAGCAAGTGAAGCATCTGCTGAGTAAATGTCCAACTTAACTCCCAAAAGCAGCCTTGCCTACATTTAAAAGGTCCCCTCAGTGTTCAAGCTGAGGAATGCATTTTAAGCTTTTTTTGTTATTTTAACAAATCTTTTCACAAAATCCTAAAATAATAAATACAAACAAGTTACATGTTCACAGACTAAAGTGAAATGAGACCTACTAACCAATTACTTATTCAAATCAGATGAAATAGAAAAATACCAGGAGATCATATCATATGTAGTCAAAGTTTGAGTAAACTTGGTACAAAGAATATCAGCCTTTTCCATTGTGGCTAAAATCCAATAAATGAGTATTCACCAATTAATTCATGTTTTTTAAAATTAAATCTAGTCACACAAGTTCAATTTGGTCAAATTACACAATGATAGCCGAGCCCAGAGCTGAGTTCAGGGTTTGTACATTACATACAAAGTCCCCCAAATGGCATTTCCTTAAATTTGCGGTTTCTCTGAATTCATGCTTTTGAGGGTCTCTGGAGAGAAGGCACATTTACAGAGGTGACATATTCTCTGCTCCCGACCTGTTCCTCTAAGAGGACTTACACGTGCAAGGGCTTTTAGAAGGTTTAGTCTAAAGTGCATGAGAATGTATGATTAGTGATCTGGGAACATAGTTATGTATGACTTATGAAAAGCAACCCTATATTCTCTAGCATTGGATCTTTCATATATTCACATGCTGTTTGGATATCGCCCTGTCTGGCTAGGAATCCTTAGTAAAGCAGTTGATTGAAATGTTTTTTTTTTTTTTTTTTAACTTTGTACTTTTCATCCTGCCTTGATTTAAAATAAACAGACATTATAAGCAGTGGTTATTTAGGCATGTTGATCCCCAGTCCTTTATCCCCCCTCCCCCCTGCGTTTCCTCCCTCCCCATGGTCCACCTGTCCCTTAGGCCTTGTTGGCGGGCTTTTCCCTCCCAGGCTGTTCAGATTGGGCCTCAGCGTCTATGTATCTTCCTCCGGGATCTCCTGATTTTTGAAGATCCAGCGGGCCCCGGTAGGTTTATAGGTCAGGGCGGGGAAGCGCTGGTCGGATTCCAGCACTGGGGCCCAGATATTCTGGAAACGATGAAGAGTTCCCACTTGCGCTGCCGTCACCTTCTCCGCTACCAAAATGTCCCAAAGTTTGGTCCACCATTGGGCTATGTGAGGGCCTTCCAGGGTTTTCCAAGCTCGGGCCACCACCGTTTTCCCTGCTAGTAGGCAGTGGGTTAGTAGTTTCGCTCTGGGTCCGGAGCACGGGTAGGTCCCGGGAATTGGGGCTCCCAGCAAAACCGGTTCTGGTTCCAGGGGAATCGTTGTTTCGGTAATTTGTGTGATGGACCCTAGGCAAGCTTTCCAGAATGGTTGGATCTTCGGGCAAGCCCACCACATGTGGAAGAAGGAGCCTGGGTGGCCGCATCCTCTCCAGCAAGAATGATCCACCTGGGGGTTCATATGGTGAAGTCTGAGGGGCGGATGTACCACCGCAGCGTGATCTTGTACGCACATTCCCTATTGGTGATGCAGGTGGACGAGGTGTGTGTTCTGGTCCATATGTCAACCCAGGTTTGATCCTCTATCGGGTGACCCAGGTCCGGCTCCCATTGGGCCATGCAGCGGGTTCTTGTGGTCAGGAAGTCGCTTGGGAAGCACCTGTATAGGGTGGATATTCTGCCGCGGGTTGGAAGGTCTCCCACAGTCAGTTCTAGGGCAGTAGGAGGGCGTGTCGCTGAGTTGATTTAAATTTTAAAACAGCTGTCACTTTAGTGCTCTACTAGTCATTTTGGATCATATTCGCCCCAGCCAATTGACCAGGCTCCCTTAGCTGCATCTCAGGAGGCCATCTTCAGATTTTTTACTGCTCATTCCTGTGGGAAGGCATGTTCCTGTACATGTTCCCTCCAATCACTCTTGTGCCTAGAGTAATCCATGTGTTCAGATGGCATCAGTGCAAACTGATATTGGTGGCTCCATCTTGGCCGAGGCAATATTGGTTCTTGGAGTTGCTTATCTTGTCAGCGGAACCTTCCACCTGGCTTCCTCTGCTTGTCAATCTTCTGTCCAGAGACCAAGATTCTGCACCATGGCCCGGCCTCCCTCATTCTGACGGCCTGGGTGCTGCTTTAGAGTTTGGGGCTATACTGTTGCCTCAAGACTGTTGTGACATTCTTGCACAAGCCAGGGTTTCCTCCACAGGTTCCTGCTATTGGAGCAAGTGGAGGTGTTTCTCCACTTGGTCTTCTGGGTGGGCCCTCAACCCAGTCCGTGTGCAGGATACAGATGTTCTGCCTTACCTGTTGTCTTTGGTGCGAGCCAGTTTGGCTCGCTGCTCCATCAAGAGTCACTTTGCTGCCATTTCCAGGTTCACGCATTCTCCTGGGACACCTTCCCTGTGGTCTAAAAGGCTGATCAACAAATTCCTTTTAGATCGTTTCCGCAAATTGTTTCCTATCCGAGCATCTGCTCCAGCATGGGGTTAGAACATGGTCCTCCAAGCACATGGGGCCTTCTTTTGAGCCTTTACACAAGGCTTGTCTGGCTTTTTTCTCCTGAAAGACTGCTCTGTTGGTTGCCATCTGTAAGTCTTCCTAACTGTTTGATTTTTGGTTTGGCGGGCATGGGCAATGTTCTTTCCGAAGCCTCATTGCTTGTTGGATGTCATCCTGCATTTCCTTTTGGCATCAACCGGCTAACGGGTCTCTTGAAGGCAGTCCCAGAGCCCATTCCACCAGGGCTGTGGTGGTTATGACTGCTTTCTTATGCAGTGTTCCCCTGCTGGATATTTGCAGGGCTGCCACGTGAAGACCTGTACATTCCTTCAAAGGATTTTCAACAGGGATTGCGCTGAGGATTCCAGTGTTGGCCAAGCAGTGCTATGCAGCCGGTTTGAGTGAGGTGAGTGTTTTTCTGATGTGGGTTTTTGTCAGGTGAGCTTTACCTGTGCCCATTATTGTATTGTGTATACTGCTTTGTGATCTATTCCAACATGTGAATCTGTAAAAACTCCAAAGCTGGAAAAGAAATAATTTACTTACCTGTAACTCCTGTTCTTCAGCATTGGTATCTGTCATAGAATCACATCCGAACATCCTGCCTACCCCTCTTAGGCTCTTCTTGCCTCATATTGCAATGCTCACGTGCGCTTGCCAAAATCTGACGATGGCCTCCAGGGATGAAGCAAAGGAAGACCTGTCAATTGGCTGTGGCCTATATGACCCAAAACTACTGTAATAGAGCACTAAAGTGACAGTAGTTTTAAAATGTAAACAGACTGCTTTACTATACTGAGGATTCTCAGCCCGACCATGGGGAATAATGAAACAGCTTGCGACTCTATGAAAGATTCCAATGCTGGAGAACAGCAGTTACAGGTTAAGTAACATATTCCTTCTTGAAAGGAGGAATATCTTAAAATGGCCTGCTCCTTGCGAGTTCCAATCATAAATCTTGATCCCCTCGCCCCCTTTAATTTTTCTTGGAATTTCCGATGGTGACCCTGTCGCTACAATTTATCATAGGCACTGCATCTCATTCACTATTAAAATCCCTAAATGATTGTGGCACATTACTGGATAGTAATTTATTAAAAATCTACATACATAGAATTCTTTGGAGTACTCTGTATACTTTCAAAAACATTGTTTTTATGTGAATTACATTTTCGAGTGCCAAGATTGCAGACCCCCCTCATGTCTGTTAAGGGCTATAAGGACAGACACAGGTAAATTAAGGAGCTGCTTCCAAATTCGCCCTTTCAGACAGGTTAATAATATTTCGTCCAATTGACAAGATACTTAAGTTGCATACAGAAGTGACAATGACTTTGGCTTTATAAAATGTAACTAAGAGTCAAAGTAAATGCACGATATTTATTTTTGGTCTTTTTCATCTGTGCTTTTAGTATAACTTTTCTCGATAGCAAACGTATATAGAAATAACTGCTAGACGGCCTGGCATACAGGGCAATAACCTGTTGGATTAGCTGATTTACAACCCTTATGCTCTCCACATTGATAGTCCAGCTAACGTGGAAAACATTCTTTCCTGAACATAACAGCAGCAGATTTAACAGAACTGCCAGGTTATTGCAACTTTGTACTGGGCTAACTTTTACCAGGATCTGATGGAGTCCTATAGGTGTCCTATGAAGAAGCATGATGTAGTCTGTGTAAGCAAGGAACTTAAATACATGCTTTCCAATTTGGGAGGGAATGAGCAAACGTATTCCAATGCCTCTTTAATGTACAACAAATAGAGATTCAAGAGGCCAGGGGCCAACACTCATCCCTGGTTTAGGCACAGATGGGGTAGGGGTTTCTTTAGAAAGTACACCCTCCAAACACAGTTGAAATTGGATGCAGGAATCGGCATGAAATTCAATTATCTGCATCTGTCCACCAGGGACTCCCAGGAAAATAACTTGTTCAAAATAAGTTGCCTATTGACACGTCTAAGGCAGAGCAAAGATCCACACGCGCCACATAGAGATTATCCCTATGGTCAGACCAAGCCTGTTTTGCAATAGATCAATAATAAAGCAGTTTGTAATTGTGTCCATTCTTTTCCTAAATCCAATTTGAATCTTGGTTGGCCTAGTTGATTGCAGGGCCCACTGCTAAATTTCCACATGCAAAGATCTTGCTGGTTGAAATCTCTTTGAACCTTTTGGAATATTTAATATTGCTCTAGCAGTAGCCAAATAAAAGAACAAGAGAGGTAGAACAACTCTGAACCTAAGAGAAACAAAGAAACAGAGTGGGTTGGGTGGGATAGACGGAACAACGGAGAGCAGAAGGAAGAGCTGGAACAGGAATACAAGACCAAACATCTATGGAAGGTATAGCAACAAATATAGGGTAAGGAAACTGTTGTAAATAACAGGTGAGAGAGATACAGAAAATAAAGCAGAGCAAAATAAAAATGAACGCAGGACAATAAGTAAACGGATCAACAGCAGGTGTGTTACGACAACTGATTTTTCTATACTCTGGAATGCTGGACAGATGTATAGAAGGGCAACCTATATTGTGACAGGTTCAACTCTGGGGAGCTGTAGCCAAACCAGTTTGAGATAGCAGTGGCGAGGGTCTAGGCTAAGTCTCAAGAGTTGGTGAGCTTGTACAGGGTCCACAATGAGCACACATAATGGGAATCACAAATTACACTTAGACAGTATGTGTACAATTATTTATGGCCAAATATCACTGAAAAATGACTATTAACAGGTAGAAGTATCACACAACACTAATAATAGATTACATGTATACAGTCACTGGTTGAGGGCATAATACAAATCAAACCCCTGTAAAAGAAAGTACAGATAAGATTATGCACCACAAGTCCACTGAAAATTAACCCTAGCGTCAAACGTCTTTCCATAAATTGTCTGGGACCTTGTGCCCAAATGTTCAGTAAAGTTCCAACATAGTTTGTGAAGCGGGCAAAAATTAAGGTGAGTTCTCTGGGGTCCAGTGAACAGTTCCAAGTGTTAGAGGACAGTTTATTCTGACTAACAAAAGTGTCCCCAACGTTCGGAAGGCTTGTGCCAAGCTATGGTAAAACCAAAGTATAGTAAAAGTTTTATAAAAGTTAGGAACACCTTTAAAGGGAGTTTAGGGGCAGGTAAGAACCTCTGTAACTTGCCACCATACTCCAATTCTTTGCAGGACTTGGCAGGTCAATGGAAGGTCTGAGGTTGCTTTTCCCGCTGTTGGCCTCGGTCCTTAATTTGCAGGGGTTGCAGGTTTGGGCTGATCTCTGGTCGGTGTCTTTCACTGGTGCAAGGACTCTCGGATAAAGAATGCAGCAAAACTCGATGCAGGAACCCTCTCAGGACTGGATTGTACTCGGCTAAGCAGTTTCTGACGGTGGTCGCCGCAGCACAGCGACTCAAAGGGCCTCATGTGTCGCGGTCAGACTTTATCTCCTATCTCGAGTCCACTTGACACTGGGACTCTGAACATTCCAGAGTCAAGTCGTGTATGAACATTCCAGAGTCAAGTCGTGTAGGACAACCTGAGGATCCCCACAGTTACATGCCTTAAATCGGAACAGGGGCGTCGGCAACACGGTAGGCTGTACTCTGAGCTGGTCAGCCACAGGACAATCCCAGGACACTTCCAACGGCTCTTCTTCGCAGGGTACCGAGTAGACGTCAGGATGTATGTTCCCTCCGCTCCAAGGGGCGCAGCTCCCTCGCAGGACTGCTGAAGATCTACAGCAAAGCAGGTTGGGGTATAGGAGCACACCTATATGCGTTTGTTATACTTAAGTCAGAATTATCATACCAGGCTAGCTGGTTTTTAGATATTTGAGGTGCAAGGGAGGAAATAAGGCCTTGGCATAAAGGCCCCGTTATACACATAGAACAGAAAAAAGATCCAACAATAGGGATTCTCCCGTCCCTCGCACACTATTGACAATCCACCGAATATGGTGTTAAACAGTAGTTAATAGACATCAATCAATGTAAGTTTGATCATTTCAAACCCTATGACGCCTAAACATCTGATGGCATGCTGTCATTCCAGTCAAAGTTCACACAACACATACCTAAAATCTCCTGTCTCTAATGTTTCTCTAGATAAAAGCCTTAAACTATTTATTTCTAGAAATCCTAGAAATTCTTTGGACTCCAACTCTCCTAAAGCCTCAAGTACTGAGACGAGTAAGAGGGAGTTAATGCAGATAGAAAGAAATACAAAGTTGAAAATGCAGACTGGTTTGTTTTGGGAAGCACGAGTGCATGGGACATTTAAAAATGGTGTCTGCACTCATGAAGGGAGCAGAGCTGAAGAAGGCAAGCACTTCCAGACAGCCCCTCGCCACTACATGCGTTGCATACTAGTGTTGCGCGAGGCCTGGAGAAACGCAGAGGGCACCCTAGTAGGACCGTCTGCATACCAGCAGCAGCAACAGAGATAACTGGAGACTTGTTCGTTCTGATAAGCAGCAGTCTTGCCTGCGGATGAGCACAGAGCTGCTGGGAGAGCTGGAGGAAGGGAAGCCGTCCCAAAGAGAGAGCTTCATTTCAACATGGTGGTACGGGTCGGAAATGCTGCAAGATAACAGGGAGTTAGCCCAGAGCCATTGGGGAACCCGGGGGCTTCCGACGGGCATGTGGGCAAATCATATTTAAATACTGACCAAGTAAAGAACAAAGACTGAACTTGAACAAGTAGTCCTGTATGAGATGTCAATTTGGCGAAAGTTGGAACAAGTAGTACCTCAAGCCAATAGCACAGTGAAGTAATAAAACTGTGAAATACTAAAGGACAGTGAAACTGGAGAAAAAGCCCTGGTGAAAGTAGCACATCAGCCAGTTAACATTTGGGGGAAGATACCTGGCAGAGAAGTATACCGGGCATCTGCAAGACCCAGAAAGGAGTTCCTGGCAGGGTAGTATACCATGCAATCCACTCAAAGTATATGGGAGTATAAGACATTGTGGGAAGATACCTGGCAGCAGAGTATTCCAAGGGATCTGAAGAACCTACTAAATGATTCCTGGCAGGGTAGTATACCAGGAGGTCTACTAAAGAAACTGTTTGCAAGAGACATGTTTTCCATCCTACCTAAATATCCAGGGGAAGGGAACGACCCTCTTGATCCAAGGGATTCTTTCTTGAAATAGACTGTTTCTGTTGGATGGATCTATTTGCTTTGATTGTGAATGTTTTTTGTCAACCACAAGTCAGCGACGTTTCCTTGCACCCTTAGTTAGTTTCGAGAGTTGAGGGTCAGATTAGTATGTTTTGGACACAATGACCGTTTATATATTTTGACTAGACATTCTGCTCTTTAGTTCTAGCTTCCTAGGTAGCGAAACTCTCATTTTAATGAAGATGTCTGAAAATGAAAATATTACAACTTTGTGTCCGCCTCTCATTTCTGACCTCTCGCAGGACCCAGATAAGCAGCCTCACCTAATGAAAAAGTACTTGAGCAGGATTGAGGAGACCAAAGAATAAGAGTAAGAGGATGGGAAAGGGTGCACCCATACTTAATTTGATCACTCTGACGCAGCATATCAAGCTATGGGTTGTGGTCGGAGCCAAAGGGTCGTGACCAGATATCCTGGTTTACCTTAATTTCTTTGATTCAGGGGAGGAGGCCCCCGAAGGCATCTGTGCCCGGATCCCCAAAAGATGCCCCGAGGATGCACGGAAAGGAGGGGCAGAGTGACAAAGCAGCAGACCATAACAGGTGGCATAGCAAGACTTAGTGGGAGATAGCGCAACAAAAATGAGACCGTAGCAATGTCATGAATAGGGAGTGAAGCCATGAAACAGAAGTAGTGGCAGAAAACAGTAGGAGTGAGTTGCAGGGAAGTAATTCTGGTAGAGGTAGGTACTTGATTTAAGAATACCCAGTGTAACTAGCTAGTAGCGGGTTCTGGATCTGTAGCAGTTTGAGTTCCTGTGTCCATGTATCCTAAAGATGCAGATGGTAGAATGCACCTGGAAATTATTCTCTGAGAGATTGTTTTCCACTAGCATAATAACCTATGACTCCAGAGAACTTTGATATACAGTGGTTTTATTTTTAATGTTTTTGAAAACCTTTATAACTTTCTACATACATTTGAAGGATGACAAATATGTTTTGGTGCCTTGGGAAGAACATTAATTTGTACTCTCTTGAATTTGGAATTATGTTAAAAAAAAAAAAAGGAATAAAGTACTCCCACCTCAAAATCCTATCTGGAGCACTGGGTTGTACTGCAGCATCTGTTCCGCTAGAGTTGACATTCTTCAGTTGCTATTGCCTCTTCCACCTGCTCAGTCTTGATGAACTGCTTGTAAGCTCATCCAAGCAAGTAAATCTCTCTAAGCGCTGATGCTAGAGAAGAAAGTTAAAGGCTAGCTCAAGCTGGTATTTTTCATAGATACTTATGTACCTGCCCGCCAGCCTATTATTCGAGTCAACTTGGATGGACTGTTCTCTAACTGTTAGAAAACAAATACTGACGATATCCCCCTGAGGAGAAGGGGCTTAGAATATTCACCTCATTGGCATAGGTCATATGGAGCCTCTAACTTTAGATTGCAATATCAACCAAGGGTCTCCAGCTTGATGGGGAATTATTCCAATTATGTGTATCTATCAACGATACCTGTGCTAGGGAACTATTTACAGAAGTAACATTTTCTTATCTGAGGGTATCTGGTGTGTCAACTGAAGAACTGCTGGTGTTTAGGCGATTCCTTGTGAAGTTAGTTTAAGGAGATGCTAGATATTGGTCTTTGTTTCTCTGTCTGGTGCTCAAACATGCTGTTTGTCTGTGTAGTTTTGCGTCAACAATCTGAGCCGTTAACATTGTGGCGCCTGCACTTTGTTGGTGAGAAGGCACACATGTCTGCAGGGTTTGCCAGTACCAGCTTCAACTGCCTTTCCGTGTGCATTCTGTTGTGCAAACTATGGTACAATGGTGTTCAATCTATGGGAGCTCCTGTCACCTGCACGCTTAATGCTGATTGAACAACTGAATACTTGAATGATGGAAGAAATGTACAGTTAAATCAGAGCACAAGCACTCGATGCATTTCAAATGATCTATTCCAGATCTTTCTTTAATGTTCAGGTGTCAAACAAATACTTGATGTGTTTCGTGGACATCTTCCCCTTCAGGAGCAATACTGCAGGTACAAACATGAACAGACCACATCTTACATATCACTCTCAATATATACACTTCAATACAAACTACATATAATAGTCACCATTTTACAACCATAGACCGTAGTGGTCATCATGCCACATGTTTACAGACTAGCTTTTACATTATACTGTGAATCTGATTCCAAATGCTTATGGGAGTGTATGAAGGTAGCCATCACCCTTTATTCCTTACATCCTACCAGCCTCCATTGTAGTGATCAGACCTTGAGTGTTCCACCCCTGTGGACTCCATGCCCACCATAATTCATCTCGGTGCATCACCTTCTTAAATTGATTAAGGCGGTCTATCGGTAACACTAGTGCCTTTCCTGACCCGCTTGTCTGCGGGACTATCGAAGGCATCCAACAATAGTCTGGTCAGTTTTTACATTAAGGAAGATCTCCATCTGAACTGTCAAGTGCAAACATCCGTTTTTAGAGACCAAGAGCTCATCATACATGGTGTGAGCATAAGAAATATTCAAAAATGTATAATCATAAATACCTTATAGAGGAATTCCAATCTTATACAGCCAGCACTAGCGTGAAGTGCATCTGCCCAGGAGTCATCAATCCCCTTCACTGTGTAAATAGCTGGGACACGGGTCCTGAAACCAACATACAAATGTCCCTCTTGATGGCCTTTATTCTTAACTACCTACTGCATTCTCAGTGTGATGTGTGATTGTTTACTGCCCATAATACTATCTGTGCCAATTGATTAGACATCATCCCCTCTTACCTAACTGTTCAAAGCCTGTCCGGTAATGCTCTGGAACACCTTTGCCCCCTGTTCCCTTGTATTGTTCAATTCCAATCTTTCTCTCGCTGTGTACATCCCCTATGACTTATAAAGTGTTCTGTAGTTTCCCAAACCTAGGTGTGCACTTATTCACATCATCTGAGCAATAACACTGATTTAAGCGTTTTCTGCTTCAAAAACGTCTGTCTGGAAGATGCGTTAACTGCTGATGTTAAGATGTCATGTATTACACCAGAGCTTCTTAAAGAAGTGTACTTTCAGAATTTTAACCACCATCTCTGCACACAGCCCTGTGCTTAGTTTTTCTCCTTTTTTGTATTGCAAATCCAATAACCAGTATTTACATGTTCATTTTATTTGGGTTATTGCTCCATAATTGTTAATTTGAAGGGGGGGGGGGGTGTATTGTGTGCTAATAAGAAAGCCCAAACAATAGAATTTGCCGGTGATTATTTTTTTGAAGTAGAGGAACATTTTGCATTGCAAGTAACTTCTTAACCACAACCTCTACACTGAGGGCTCTTTGGTTAATTAGCTGATCAGATTCATAATCTGTTTGCCCATGAGGGGAGGGTTTGAGGCTTTTCCCAAAACCCTAGTTAGTGATTTCACCATGCTTCTTTGCTCTCCATTTAGTAGGGGGAGGCTGTTTTGCAGAGATGTGTTCTTAGGACCTTCCACAACCCCCATGTGAGTCCTATGCTCAATTGTTGTGGCTGTGTATTCCAGGAGCAGTGAAAAAATGTTAATGCAGAAAATGTTGTCGTCTGGAAACTGATGATAGCACTTGACATGTGAGAGTGAATGTGTCGAAGTGGGGGGTGAGTAAGGTTTGGAAGAGTCACTGAGGGCCTAGTAGTCTATGCAAGATGCAAGCACGCTGTTATAAGAATTGAGTGCTATGTCCAGTTGCCCCCTTTTTGAAATTGAAACTTCACTTTTTATTCTAGGTTGCAAATTGCTCTATAAACATGACTTGGCCAAGCGTTGGGGTAACCACTGTAAATTGTGCAGTTACTGTCTACAAACCTCTCCGAAACTGGTGCAGAATCATTTTGGCGGCAAAATGGAAGAGTTCTGCAGTGAAGAGTGCATGTCGAAGTATACAGTCTTATTTTATCAGGTAACCTGGTAGTGGGAAATGTATCATGCATAAAGGAGGGTGGTGGAGTGTAAAAAATGATTTACATTTTGCTCAAAACGTCACAATGCATTTCTGTTGTAGTTCAAACTCCATGGGCAACCAGAGTATGGATAATTATCTCCTCCCAAACTAGACATCTTAGCTTCTGGAAAGCAAATGAATCTCTTCTCATTCATGAAATATCTCTTGTCATAAATGCTGAGTAACATTTCCTACATTATAATAGCATGTTTTGCATTTTTAATACATGAAATTGCCTGTACTCCTTAGAAATGATGGAACATGGAAACAGGCTTCTAGATGGACATTTAGCCTAACCTCAACCATCCTGTACTATTTATTAGTTTGAGCTATTAAATAGCTCTGCCTGTAAACTGAAAAAAACTATTGGCATGGCAAGTGAAGGTGGCAAGATGGGATATGAGGAGGGACTCTGGATGTGGGTCTCTCCGCACCAGCTCATAGCATTACTAGTGCCTATGGCCTTAACCACACACTCCTGGCCCAAAACACCACCTGCCCAGAGCTATATCTTGGAGATAGCACTCTGCTTTTGCGGCAGTACTATAATTATTTTTAAGGTGGCTGCTGAAAGGTAATTGATTAAAATGGCAGCTGTAAGCCAGCTCATGGTGTAATAGGAGTAATTTCTACGTCCTGTCCCCTTTCCTCCATACTGTATGGGCCTCCCTCGCTCGCTGGGAACGGGAGACAGAACCTTTTTCACCAGAAAAAAAAGCTTTAAATTTAGAGGCGCCCGGGGGTGCGGCCCTGGGAGCATGCGCTCCCTTGACTCCCGCCCACCAGCGCCACTCCCCAGTCCTTTTTTCTGCGGCGACGGGAACGGAGCACTTTCACCAGGGCTCATAGGTTTGGCTTCAGCCTTCCTTTTGTCTTTTGGTCTTTATCAGGTACTCGGTCCTCTGGCGCCACGCTCCTCCTGGCGGCGTATGTCAACGTCCGTGGGCTTCAGCAGGAGCCCAGCCTGCGAAGGGCTCTTCCCTTTGTCCGACTCCCACACACTGTGCCACCGCTGCCTTGGCCCCAAACACGGCTGGGAGGTTATTGTACCACATGTGTCGCGTTTACTCCGCGCACTCTGAAGTACAGGTTGGCTTGGTGGAGGGAGCACTTCGAAAATTCTCCTCCAGAGGGCTTGAAGAATTTGTTAAAAGACAAGTCAAGGCCCAAGGTAAGGCCGCTTTCTTCTATCGCAGCACGCTAGGGCGTCTCCTTTCCCAGGTCTAGTCCGAGTGGGAGGGACTGTGGTTCTCACACCAGCACGGGTACAAAGGCTCATTCAGCTACCGGCCACCAGGCCGTGGGTTCTCTAGATCCTTCCGGAGATGGTGCTGAGGGGCCGCAAGGTTCTTTTACCAGGTGTCCACCCGAGGGGCTATGCCCTACTACCGGACAAATGTCTGAGCGGATGCCTGTATGTAGCACTACCAGCGACACAGCTGAGGGCACTACGCCTACCAGGCCTCGCCCTGAGGTGCAGGGTAGGCCTCAAGCTCCACCGCCAAGAGTCCTGGAGGAGGCCGGGCCCAGCAAGGTGAGCACCACAACGCAGGCACGTGGCATGCAGCCTGACAAAATGCCCGCTGTGCAAGACAAAACGGCCGCTCGTCCGACACCACCCTCGTTCAGGGAGCAGGTAGGAGAGTGTTTCCAGGTGGGACTTGTCTTCGCTTGGTGCATGGCCTACAGCTTATCCTTCAGCGTTGCAGGGCAGATACACCTCGCAACCAGCAAGGCAGAGTATGCACAGGCCCCAGCAGCTGCACACTACTCCATCAATACCACCTACCACCGCACCAGCATGCAAGTTCCTCATGCTGATGTGGTCCCCTCAGATGAGTGCCATCCTTCGGGATGTGATCAGGGACATGCTGCCATCGGTCCTGCCTCATGCACCTATAGTCATTCTCCTATGGCTCCAGCGCCTCAGGGCCCTGCGCAGCCCCAGCTTCCCACGCCAGGGCCCAACACGCTTTCTTCAGCCAAGGCCTTCCATGAACGACTCATAGGTTTGGCTGAATACCTGGGGCTTCCAAAACCTGAGGTGGAACAACCGGAGGCGATGGTCCTGGCCGAGGTCCTCAATCTACGCCCCACAGCTAAAACGGAGATCCCAATGCAGAAGGAAGTTGTCACCTTGGCCAAAAAGGGATGGCTTAAACCCCATTCGCCACAGCCTACCAACCGGCACCTCAACGCCAAGTACTGGCAATTGGAGGGGTATCCACGCTTGCTGTCTGCACACCCTCAGCCACACTCTTCAGTGATTGCCGCAGCCTCACTCTACCCGAAGCCACAGTCGCTCTCGGCTACCTTGTCTTCGGCGCTTCTAGGCAAGGAGATCATCTTGGAGGCATATGGAAAGAAGCTGTATTCCAATGTCTCACTGCACCTTCATCAGTCGAATGCAGATGCCATGCTTGCAGCCGTTAATCAGAGGCTTTGGTGGGAAATAGCCAAGTTACTTCTGGAACTTCCAGTGCACAGTAAGGCACGTTTCAAGCTGGGGCTGGTAGAAGCAAAAATGGTGGCTCAGGACATCATAGAATCCACCGTTACTCACATAGACACCTCAGGCGGTGCATCTGCATCACCACGGACATGAGGACTGTCTGGCTTCGGGCTACCAAATTCAACCCGAATGTTCAGGACGTCATTTTGGACAGTCCATTCGAGGGTGGCGACCTTTTTCGTTCCACCACCGATGAGGAAAAACAGTTCCCAGACTACAAAGTTCTTAGCTATCCTTACGATGTCCACGCCCAAGATGTATAGCCAGACGCATCAACGTTCCGACAAGGGGCGGGCCTTGGGCAGGTTCCGGGGCTTCCAGGAATGGAGGTCAAGACAGCCGGACCGGTCTCCAAGCCAGCACCGACGTAAACAGCACAAGGTGTGGAGCAAGGGCTTCTTTCAGTCCCCTTCTTGCGCTCCAGCCTCAGAGGGAAAGAAGGCATGACGCGCCCCTCCGGGTTCATGTGTCTCCGTTGGGGGGCAGGCTTGCCCTTCACACACATTATTGGTGCACAAGGTATAAGTAGCCCCGCCCCCGCGGCTCCCTCAGATTTCAACCGTCTTCCAAGTAGTGGGATTACCTCGAGTATCTGCTATTTTTGCTAGGTTGTGCGTTTCTTTTTCTTCGACTTCCTTCGAAAATGTCTGGAAAGGCGTTGTTTCATCCGTGTGCTACCTGCGGTCTTAAAGTGTATGAAGGTGATGGGCATAGGAACTGTATTTACTGTCTTCACCCTCATCATTCAGCCGACACGTGTGAGATCTGTCAAGGCTTCTCTCAGAAGACCCTGAAGGACCGAAACAGACGCCTGGTGACTTGGCTCAATGACTGGGCGGGTGCGTACCCTGCATCGGAGGTAGGCTCTACGGCCTCGAGATCTAAATCTCCGGTACCACCTTGTCGCTCTGCGTCGGCAGGGCCCCTGATGAAGAAACCACGTTCATCGGAAAAACACCCCTCTGATAAACATCCTGCGAGGGACTCTTCGTCAAAGAAAACGTCCTCTTCTTCCTCCTCATCAAAAAAGGAAAAGAAATTGAAATCCTCCTCGGGAGACCGCCATGGCTCTATCTCGAGTCCAGTGTCGTCGACCCACAAGCCGAGTTCGAAACCGACGAGTGCGCCACAAGGCTCTGCGCCAAAAACTTCGTTGTCGTCGACTGACAGATCGTCAACGTCTTCTTTGCCATCTGTGCCTGCTCTTCCTGCGATCACTTCGGCGGGTCCAACAGTGGTTCTGGAGATGTCGTCGACGGTGGCGCCTTCGGTGGGTTGGCTGCCGGAAGTTTTCGACCCAATCTTGCCTCAGACCTTGTTGCAGCCAGAAGCGGCCCTTTCCATCTCGTCGTCTGAGGATGACCGTGGTCCGATCGTACAGCCGACTGATCTGGGGTTACGTGCAATCAGTTCGGGGGAACTCCCGAGTGGGAGTGCCATCCCATCCGCCTCTTCCTTGCTGAATCCCCTGTCTCTATTGTCCCTGGAGGTGTTGAACACGTTGCAGAAGCTGTTACAGCGTCTGGACACGCAGTTGCCTCACACTGGTGTCCCGACGGTACCGCAGGCTATGCCGGTCGTCGCCGAACCAGGCCCGGCTCCGCGCTCGACGGCCAGAATACCTACTACTTGCACGGTGAAGGATTGTTCTCGCCCACACTCGGAGGAGGGAGAACTGTCGGAGTCAGAGCGTGAAGGGTCCCTTTCAGACTTCTCATTATCCCCCTCAAGGGACCCCACATGGAAAGAACCTCCAAAGAGCCCGGCGCAACCATCTCTGCCGGATGACATTGGGGCCTTCCATGCAATGATGGGAAAAGCGTGTGCGGAATTTGGCCTGGCGCCGGAAGAAGTGAACAAAGATTGCTTTCTCTTCGATCATATGGGCAAGAGAAGAAAATCGATGTTTGCCATCCCAATTTTGGACCATGTCTGGCAAGAGGGGTTGAGGACAATGCGTCCTCCTTTCTCAGAACCGGCGATAAAAGGACGGTTAGAAAAGAAATTCAAGGCTCCGGAGTCGAACCCCCAAATGCATGACATTTCAACTTTCGCTGGATTCGGTGGTGTCCGCTGCTGCGGCCAGAAAAGTGAGGTTGCAACACAAATGCACGACCCCGCCGGACAACGACGCCTGGAGACAAGATGCGTTTGGAAAGAAGGTATTGTCAGTCGGTGCGACTACAGTGAAAGCAGCCAACTCCCTGGCCATAATGGCACGGTATGATAGAGAGATGTGGCATCGTTTGGCTCCTATCTTAGACCATCTGCCAGAGGAACACAGGAAGTCCGCTATGCTACTAGTACGTGAAGGGGAAGAGGCTTCCAATCACTCCATAAATATCGCTGTCGACCTGGCGGAGGCCGGTTTTTATGAAATTAATAACGGCGTAGTGTTAAGGAGGCAAGCCTGGCTTAAGTGCACGACTTTTAGACCAAAGGTGCAATACAAGGTGCTGGACATGCCGTGCGAAGGAGAACTGTTTGGCGAGAAAGTTGATGAAGCCTTGAAGGGCATGAAAGAAGACTCTGACACTGCTCGGTCACTCAGAGCCCTCCAAAGTGGCAGAAATTTTCGTTCCTTTCAGAGGTGCTTCCGGAAACTCCCGGTTTGGATCACCTAGAGAACTCACGGTTTGGATCACCTAGAGACCGAGGTTTCAGTCGACCCTCCTACTCTTCCTCGGCGAAGGATCGACTGGCAAAAACCCAGCAATGACATGTTTCGAGACGTCCTGGGGGGCAGTGTGTGTCGTCGACGAGTGGGAACGCATAACGGACCAATGGGTTTTGGACACGATACGTCTGGGTCACTTCCTACAGTTCAAGGACAAGCCACCACACATTCCGCCAGTGTTCTCGCCGCAATCCCATCTTCAGGTACTGGTGCAGGAAGTGACCCTTATGCTACAGAAAGGGGCTATAGAACTGGTCCCGGTGGCCGAAAGAGGAAAGGGAGTGTACTCCCGTTACTTCGTGGTCAAGAAACCCAATGGACAATGGCGTCCCATTCTAGATCTACGGGCTCTCAACAAACTGCTAAAGAATCTAAAATTCAAAATGCTTACTCTGCAAGAGGTTATCCGATCGATACAACCGGGAGATTTTTTGTCATCACTAGACCTTCAAGACGCGTACTTTCATATCCCGATGCGTCGACGACACAAGATTTCTGCGGTTCGTCGTCGGGCGAACCCACTATCAGTTCAAGGTCCTCTCATTCGGACTAAAATTGTCTCCCAGGACGTTCACGAAATGTTTGGCACCAGTGGCAGCCTGGTTACGGAAGGAAGGTCAACATGTGTACCCATATCTGGACGATTGGTTAGTAAGGGGTTTATCTCCGGAAAGGGCACGGGAAAGTCTGAATGCCACCACGTCCCTCCTACAGCGCTTGGGCTTCGCAATAAACTTCGAAAAGTCCTCCTTATCGCCATCAAGGACCTTGGTCTTTCTGGGGGCGGAGTTCCAGATGCAGTCAGGCTTGGTAAAACCATCCGTCGAAAGAGTTCTGAAACTACGACACAAGGCATCGAAATGGAAAGTCAACACCAGAGTGTCGGTGAGAAGGTACATGTCCCTCCTGGGGACCATGGCGTCCTGTATACCCTTGATCAACAATTGTCGTCTCCTCATGAGGCCCATTTAGGAATTCTTGACGGATCGATGGGCACAGAGTCCAGGTCGTTGGTCGGACAAATTGACCATCAACAACAGCCTTGTGCAGGCACTTCAGTGGTGGAGAATCTCCAAAAATCTAACAAGAGGGGTGCCCTTACTGGAACCTGGGTTCCAGATGACGGTGGTGACAGATGCTTCTCTGACTGGATGGGGAGCTCATCTGGATTACCTTCAGGTTCAAGGTTGGTGGTCATCGGAGGAGTCCAGCCTTCACATCAACGTGCTGGAGTTAAGGGCAGTGCGTTGGGCCCTGAAGTCCTTTCTGCCACGCATAAAAGGATCCGTTGTACGGATAATGGCAGACAACACGACAACAATGTTTTACCTGAGAAAGCAGGGGGGTACTCGCTCCAGGACTCTGTCGACCGAAGCCCAGGAGATCTGGCACTGGGCCCTCCACCACAGGATATATCTATTGGCGTTCCACTTACCAGGAGTAAAAAACGTGCAAGCAGACTCTCAGCAGAGAGATGAATCGACTACACAAATGGGAATTGAACGACCAGCAACTACACCGTGTCTTCGAAAAGTGGCGTCGTCCGGCTCTAGATCTCTTCGCGACGAGAGAAAACAGGAAGTGCTCACAATACGCGAGCAGGTGGCCACAAGACTCACTGGGGGAAGCGTTCTCCTTCCCTTGGACGGACAAGTTTTTGTATGCGTTTCCCCCGTTTCCACTCATACGTCGGACGCTGCAATGGATTCACCGATATCCATGTCGGGTGATCCTGGTGGCCCGTACTGGGCGAGACAAGTGTGGTTCTCCGATCTACTCCATCTTTCAGCAGCGGAGCCCATGAGGTACCAGAGGATCCCAAACCTTCTGTCTCAGGACAAAGGGGCGGTTTGGCACCACGACCCGGACAGCCTCAGTCTGACAGCCTGGCTCCTGATTTCTCCGAGTTTGGTACGTTAGCAATTCCACCGGACTGTTGCATTTTGCAAGCTGCAAAGGCGCCGTCCACGAACGCTTCGTATACGTACAAATGGAAGAGATTCTGTATTTGGTGCGGGGATCAGCCAGGTTTACGTCCACTTCACATCACACCGGAGCAGCTTCTACCATATTTGCTACTCCTGGCTCAAAAAGGTTGGTCTTTTTCATCGATAAAAGTGCATCTGGCGGCCATTTCGAGATTTACTCGGAAGAGACATTCAACTCCATTATTTAGTGACTGGTTGATTAAACATTTCATGAAAGGATTGTTCCGAACTTTTCCTCCTAAGAAGTTGTTTCCTCCGATCTGGAGTCTTAACCTGGTTCTAGCAGCACTAATGAAGGCTCCTTTTGAGCCGATATCGTCGTCCTTGAAATTCCTATCATGGAAACTGGCCTTTCTGGTGGCTATTACTTCGGCTAGACGTCTGTCAGAAATACAACCGTTAGTGATCGAGCCACCTTATTTGAGGTTTTTCAAGAATAAAGTAGTGTTGGCTACTAATCCTCATTTCATTCCTAAAGTCCCTACCATGTTCCATAAGCACTCTTCTATGGTGCTGCCGACGTTTTTTTCCCACACCTTTTGTCTGCTGCGGAGAGGCCTCTCCATATGTTGGACGTGAGAAGGGCTCTAAAATTTTACCTCCATCGCACTCAAAATCTCAGGGACACAAGACAGCTATTTGTGGCCTATGGCCCTTCTGCTAAAGGTAAAGCAATCTCAAAACAAGGACTGTCCCGCTGGGTGTCATCTACCATTTCTTTTTGCCACTCAAAAGCTGCGAAACCGCTGGAAAGACGTCCACGAGCCCATTCGACGAGATATGCTTCGTCGTCGGCATTGTGGTCCGGGATTCCGCTGGGAGATATGTCAGGCGGCTTCCTGGTCGGTACCACATACGTTTACCCGGCATTATTGCCTCGAACAACCTGCTGAGGATACACAGATTGGTCGTGCAGTCCTACGGCACCTGTTTCAATAAGGTAGGCCCCAGTAAAGGGGTTATATCCTTCGGCTAATTTACTTTAAAGTGTTGTTTTCTAGCTGTTCATGTACTATAATTTGAAGTCTAGCCAGGGCGAATATGCATTCATAGTTATGTTATTGGTTTGCATACACACCTCCATCTATGGGGGATACTGCTGTACAATCTATTCTAAACATGTGAGTCCATGAAAGATCCAATGCTGGAGAAGGGAATAGTTTCTTACCTGTAACTCCATTTCTCCAGCATTTGTATCTTTCATGGATTCACATGCGCCCGCCGGCCTCCCCTGGCATGCAAACCAGATGTCCCCCATACTACTTTGGGGGTTGAAATCTGACGGAGCCACGGGGGTGGGGCTACTTATACCTCTACGTCGTAGTGGCGCAGGCGTACACGGCCCAAAACGACATAGATAGGACACAAGTGTTGACATTTTTCCTATGGAAAAGGTCTATATAATTTACCGAGGATTCCCAGCCCGACGGGGAATATTCTAAGCATGTGAATCCATGAAAGATACCAATGCTGGAGAAATGGAGTTACAGGTAAGAAACTATTCCCTTCCTTTCTACACCAGGACCTTGTCTGGTGCAGCACAGACTGCAACTTGAGAATAGGCAGACCCTTCAGATAACCAGCACCACAGGTTACCTTCACCACAAACTCTTCCTTGGAGGGCTGGTGAGCCACCCTGGACAGCCACAGCGTCCATGGAGTTTAATTTCGTCAGGAACGGAAGACCCATGTCAATTGGCTAGAGCTCAAGGCGATCTGGCTGGCTCTCAAAGCCTTCCAATGATCAGTGGCAGGACGATCCTCATCCAGATGAACAATTCCAACAGCATGTATTATATCAACCAGCAGGGTGGCACCAGGTCTCCTTCCCTATGCGCCCTGGAAGTCAGCATGTGGGTGTGGACTCTGGAGAACATGCACTTGAAGGCAATCCACCTCCCGGGGGAGTCCAACCTGGAGGCGGACAGGCTCAGCAGGCTGGGTGCGGACAACTACGAATGGCAGTTGAACAAGCAAGTCCTTCAGGGTATCTTCAACAGATGGGGTCACCTGCAGGTGAATCTTTTTGCCACCTGGTCCGACAAGAAGTGCTCCTAGTTCCCGGCCTGGCAGCGTCAGGGCTGGGGTTCTCTGGGAGACGCAATGCAGATACAATGGGACAACATGAAAGCGTATGTCGTCCCTCCCACTCCCCTGGTCCACAGGGTAATTTGCAAGATCAGGGAGATGCTGCACCTCTGTCATGCTGATAGCTCTGTGTTGGCCTGCGAGGCCATGGTTCTTGGAACTGCTCAGCCTGTCGGAACAGGCCCCAGAACACCTTTCGCTGGGTCCAGCTCACCTACACTCACAGCAGGGAGGCACGTTCATCCACCCCACCCTCCAGAGGTTAGCCCTCTCAGCGTGGTTCCTGAACAGGTCACACTAAGGCATCAGTGTCTGTCACAGGCTAACCTAGACATCATACACGGCGCAAGAAGCATCGCTACTAGGAGCCAGTACAAGAGCATGTGGTCTAGTTTTTGTCACTGGGCAGAATCGAAGGAAATCGATTCTTTGACTTGCACGTTGGACTAAGTGCTATTCTTCCCGGGACACCTTGCACTCACTCGGGGGTTGCAAGTGGACACATGCCGCACCTATCTGGCAGCCATTACAGCCTATAGTAACTCTGAGGAAGAGGTCTTTTCATCCTCCAACCCGATAGTCAAGAGGCATTTGGTGCGCCTCACCAGGCTCTACCCACCTATCAAGAAGCCACACCCGGTGTGGGACCTCAATGTAGTTTAGGGAACCATGGGGCATAAACCATTTGAGCCTATGGCGTCCGCGGACATCAGGCTGGTCACCATTAAGATAGCCCTCTTCTTGGGCCTCACGTCGGCATGCAGGATCAGTGAGATCCAGGCACTGTTGGTTTCAGAGCCCTATACTACCGTTCATAAGGGTCCTTGGAACACATCCAACATTCCTACCTAAGGTTGTTTGCTCGTTTCACCTCAATGAGGAGATAGTGCTACCTACTTTCTTCGCTGAACCCAAGGACGATGCAGAAGGCCCTTCTCTGTCTGGATGTTAGGCGTACACTGAAATTCTATCTGGACAGAACCAAGAGCTTCTGCATGTCGCAAGCCCTCTGTCACCTTTGGTGGGTCAAGGCCAGGTATCAAGCGTCCAAGCTCTCCATAGCAAGATGGATGGTTGCGGCCATCAAAGAGGCTTATGAGGGGCAGCATAAAACACGTCCGACAAATATGCACACCCACACTATGAGGGCGAAGGCCACGTCTGCGTCTTTCCAGAGGCATGTTCCTTGGTAGGTCATCAGTAAGGTGGATACATGGGTTACGCCTTTGGCCTTCTGCAAGCACTACTGCTTGGATGCCAGCTCCAGGGCGGACGCAGCATTTGGTAAGGCAGTTCTGAGGAACTTGTTTTCTTAGGAGGCTCACCTCTGCACCATGGGGCTACATTCAGTTGTAATCGCCCATACAGTATGGAGGAAATGGGACGGGACATAGTCACTACGGTGAGCAACTTATAATTACTAACGTACTCCTAGTCCATAGTCCCCTTTACTCAATACGTCCCACCAACCTCCCCCTTAATAACACAGGTGTCATTAGGCAATAGTAAAATTGCCAACGCGTCAAAGGGGCCTGCGGAGTGTGGCACTAGTGGGCGGTGTCACGGGAGTGCATACTCCCAGGGCCGCACCCCTGCGTGTGACTCTAAATTTAAAGGGGAAGAAGATTTTTTCTGGTGAAAAAGGTTCTGTCTCTGGTCCTTAGGGAGGGACGCCCATTCAGTATGGAGGAAAGGGGTCTATGGACTTGGAGTACGTTAGTCATTACGTTGAGTAACTTGCATTTTAACCGTGTGCCTTCATCCACTTAATCTGTAAGCAAGTTGTCATTCCTGGGCTCTTCCGGTTAAAAATGCTAGTAAAAAATATGTTGTGGCTCTTGTATAGGCCTTCTATAGGCATTTTGCCAGGCACAACATATGATATTGAATGTCTTGTATAGTGCTACACACCCATAGGTCTCAGAGTGCTGAAATAACAGAAGGTATAATTCACCAACAGAGTGATACTCAGCCTTTCATCCTTCGGAGGTCGATAAATTGAGTTGACCCTGGTGTGATTCTAACCTGCCACAGAAGTCTGCGCACAGGTATCAGGGGAGAGCGCTTAGCTCACTGTGCTATTTGACCAGCTATGGTTGGGTAATTTCACTATTTCCAAGCTATTGCCATCCTTTGGCCAGATAGTACCATTCTGGCACTACTGGAAAATGTGTATCCCATACCGCTTCTAAAGCAAAAGGTTGTATTTGTTGTAGTATTTTAACCAGAAACGCATCAATAAGCAAACCTTGCAAAAAAATTGAAGCTGCCCTGTAAGCAAGTGCCTTACAGTGCATAGTTGGCAGTTTGTAAATGTTACCAGTTCAGAATGGTGTTATGGTGACACCAGAAATGGAGATGAAAGATGGACTGAGGACAGTGAATTTATGTACAAGGGGGTCGTTGCTATTTCTTCGGATTGTTAATGGGTTTCACTACCTATACATGGACTGCCATCTAGTAGTGGGTGATGAGTTTTATAACTTGTTTAATGAAAATAAGATGGGCTTGACTGGCATTCCTATAGAATTACCCCTACATATTGTGTACAGGCTGCAGATAGAGCTTCACTAAGTAGACACTCTTAACTTGGTTTTATTCCACCATCTGATCGGTCACGGTGTGGAGGCATGGACGAAGCAGCTGCAGCATTCTTTGGGTTAGCAAGTTAGGGACAGGACGTTTGATTATTTTTCGAGGGCCTTTATAAACTACCACACACACACACACCGGTGCCCCTATCTTTTACATTTTAGGTTTTTGGTAGCTGTAGTTTAGTTTTTGCTTCACCAAGGGTTCAAGCTATTTTACCTCTTGGCTAGTCTTGTGTCTTTTTGATAGCCATTGTGGCACCAGTGCGTTTAAGAAAAATCCTAATGTTGGCCAGTGTGTAGGACACCACAAGGTGGCCATTTTGCCACTGTGGGCTGATTGCGAGACCACAATGGCAGCCTTCATATAGGTCACAACTGGTTTTTGGTCTCTATAAGACCCTAGGCTCTCCCTAACATACTGAGTGGCAGACCCAGTGACCAACCATTCAGGATTTTCCACTGACCCATGACCCCCTTTAGCGATATGCTGGCTAGCCTTTTGCCAGCCCTTTTCTGCAGTGATATTGAGGCTCTGATCTGCTTCTGCGTCTCTGCCATGCAACTTTGCGTCTTCCAACCTGCTGAAGGTTTTTTCCCCACCTTTTCTGCCATTTGATCCCATTTTGTAGACTTAGCTGGCGAAAGGTGCTTCGTGCAGTGGCTTGGGCACATCCCTGTTTAAACCTTCAGGAGCAGAAAACAATCTGGTTTTCACAAATGCTCCTGCAGTCTCCCACACATTTGCATTCACTAGAACAGTGTTGGGGTCTGTTTCTTTTGTCGACTGAGCAGCCGGGAGCCATTTTTATGGATTCCCTCACCTTTCCAGAGTATTCCTTGGCAAAGTCTCTGATGCAGGCTAGAAGGTTGGCGCTGTGGCAAGATCCTTTGTTTTATTTCTGGGTCATCTTCATCATTGTTTAAGGGTGCAAGTCCCAGAGTAGTGCAACCTTTAAATTGCACCTGGAGACAACAGTGTGTGCTTACTGAGTTATTTTGTGCTGCAGGAGCAGTTTTAGCCAAAACAGCCGAAGTGAGTTCACATCTTTGGTTCCTGCGGTGAGTGATTTTTTTTTTTTTTTTTTTTTTGTGTGACACTACCCTCAGGGGTCCTTCTGGTCCAGGTTTAAGATTCTTAGGAGGCGGTTCTCTATTGCATTTCCTGTAGGCTTCTTTTGGGGGTGGTACACTCCTGCTTTATCTTTCCCTGGGGATTTTGATCAGTCCTTTAATCTGAAGAACTCTTCTTTGGGGTCTCTTATGGCCTTTCCTTGGTTGCATACCATGCATTACTTAACATTGTAGCTACCAGCCCAGTAAATATTCTTCTCTGAAAAGGATCTTGGAAGCCTTTGGCTATGGGTTGAACCAGTTTTCTACCCTCTATGGCTAAGAATTGTTATGTTTACATTTACATTGTTTTTTTATAACTTGTGTTAAAGATCCAACTTAATGTGAAGTGTTGGTGTGCAGGCGTATGCAGTTAGAGCATTTTTCTTCTCATGGGTCAAAGTCCATTTCCCTTGTTCTGCCTAGCCCTACCTGTGTCAAGCTTCTGGCCAGCAGGTTTAGGATCTTCCTTGTATACCAGTGGTGAGTTGTCTTGAGGGCACTGTTCAAAACTGTGTAGGGATATTGGGGACTTCACCTGCTTGTTATGTTTTGTGGTTGAATGTTCCCTCCACCCACTGTTAATTTATAATGGCTGCTTACCTAGTCCTGCAGATAAGGAGCATATCTGGTCTTTTTACGAACAGTAATCTTGCCAATTGGACACTTCATTGTTCCATGCGTATCATACTGTACTCTTATGTCCCGTCCCCTTTCCTCCATACTGCATGGGCGTCCCTCGCGAGGGGCGGGAGACGGAACCTTTTTCACCAGAAAAATCTTCTTCCCCTCTGAATCTAGAGGCGCTGCCCTGACTCTGCCCTTCGGTGCCACACCTCAGTCCCCTTTTCCACATCGACGGGAACGGGCCGAATTCACCAGCGCTCCTGGGTTTGGCTTCGGCCATGTAATTCCACGTGCGGATTCTTCCTCGATATCTTCTTTTGTTTTTTCTTTCAATAGGTGCTGGGTCCTCAGACACCACAGCTCCTCTGTTACGCTCACCTGGTTCCCACCGGGGCGTCGACCGGAACTGAGCCGCTGTTATTTCCACCAGCATGACGTGTAGCGCCGGGATGACTGACTGGACTGGCCCGCTCAGCCTAGTTTGTCTGGCTCGCAAGAATATTCTTCTGCAAAGGAGAAGAGGAATTAACCACCCGTGGAATTGAGTGTCAACCCACCTTCCCCACTCCCGTTGTCTTCCCACAGATCACTCTTGATGTCCCCTCCTTAGTCTCACCTAACTGTTTGGAAGGATGAGCTCTCCATCCTGCAGCGGCGCGTTGATGACCAGTTACTTCACTGGCGTAGAGGAATTGGTGAGTTCCAGTATTGACTCTAAAGTCCAATTGTTCATAAGAGTTCAAATGTCTGCTCTTCACTCTGTCCGATTCCTTGCAGTTTGCCGATTAATCCACTCTAAGATTTCCTAATGGCACTCAGTAAGATTCAGGTAAGTCTATTGTGGTTTTCCCCTTAGGGGCCGGGGTACGGCGATGAAGCAGAGTTGACTGTGCCGACCGAGATGAGGTGAGTACCTCCCGTGGTAAATCAGGTAAGTCCTTGGGGGTAGCTTGTATAGCCTTAGAGTCCCCTTGCTCACCTTGCTGTCTTTGTCTCCTTAGGTGTCGGAGGTCGGCCGCGAGATGGAGAGAGCGTGATGGAATGCTGAAGTACCGCCAAGCAGGTGAGTTCAGCGCGGCGCCGTAGGAATGCGAAGCGATGCTTCAAAGACTTCTGTCTTTCAGTTCCGTGGCGAAATGGATCAGGATTTAGGTAAGCATTAAAGTTAAAACTCCTGTTCTAACCTTTATCCTTCTTTTCTTCTTGTTTCAGGAGTCCCAGGACTGAAGCGGGCGTGGCTGAAGACTGGAGCTGCTGAAAACACGGTGAGCGTTACACTGCAGCAAGCAGAATAACGCGAAGCACGTGTAGCTGTCCGGGCGTGGTTTAAATAGCCTTGGAAGAAGATCCAGGTAAGTATTCTTCCACAGCCCCACCCAAGTAACAAAATAGTCCCTTCAGTAAAATAGTCCCTCCTAAGCCTCATTTGGCTTGAGTCTTCATGCAGCATGGTCTGCTTCAGGTAAGTTATCAATAATGAGCCTGGCGCCCATGGCGCCAGGACTGTCTTTATCTTTGAGCCTGGCGTTATAGGCGCCAGGACTGTGTACCCAAACAGCCCCTAACTGGGGCTTTTGGGCATGTTCCAAGTGGCACAATGCCTGCTTCAGGGGCTGCTGGGCTTGGTCTGGTCTTCCGGGGGCAGGCATCATGACATCCTCCCCGGTGCATGTCGACCTCGACAGGGTTCAGCAGGTGCCCATCCTGCAATGAGCTCTTCCCATCTTCAGACCCCTACGCCCTCTGTCTACGTTGCCTTGGCCCAGACCATGGCTGGCAAGCCTGTTCGGCGTGGAGATTGCTGTCCTCGAAAGCGCTGAAGAACAGACTAGCCCGGCGGAGGGAGCTCTTCCAGCTGTCTCATTCTGAGGATCTCAAGAACTTTGTGAAACCTCGATCCAGGCCTGAGACGGGGCCTATATTTTCATCTGCACCTCGCAAGGGAGACTCCTTCCCAGGGACACTCCTGCGCGGAAGGGACCGATCAAATCCTTACACCAACGTACACACCGAGGCTACCACAGCTACCGGGCTGAGGGGTCCGCGGATCCTCCCGGTGCTGACGTTGAGAGGGCGCTAAGCTCTGTTATCGGGCTAGCGCCCTTAAACTGACATTATGACCGAGGGGCTATGCCCTTCTAGCGGCAGTACGTCCGAATGGGCACCTGAACGCAGCTCTAACGACCCCCGGGTCGAGGTTGGTACACCTACCGGGCACTTGCCCAAGGAGTGGGGCAAGTCGCGAGCCTTACACTAGACTTAGCAGAGGCCGGCCCCAGGGAGCCAAGCAACACGTCGCAGCCACGTGGCAGGCAGCTCAACAAGATGGCTGACGTGCTGGATAAGGACACCTGTTTGACGCCTATGCAGGACTTTGGCGAACGAGTATCGAGGTGGGACTGGCACCAACCAGGTACGTGGCTAACGGTCTACCCTTCCTATGCGCAAGGCTGTTGTCCCTTGTGTCAGTATGTACAGGGACAGCAGAGGCCTCAGTTGCCTCTAGTAACCCCTTCAGTGCCCTCCTCTTCGGCCAGCGAGGACCGGATCTTTGAGAGGTTCCTCTGCCTCATGAAGTCTCCAGACATGGGGGGCTATCATCAAGGACGCAGTCGGGAAGTCCTTCCCGCTATGCTAGCGGCACCACAGACGCCTCCGCGATGCCTCTGGTCCCGGTGCAGCCGCCTCCTCCAGCTCCTCAGCCTACTCCGCAGGCAGTTCCATACCAGCCTCCTCCACTTCCTCAGCCCCCGGCGGTGGTCTCGGTGCCCCAGCCTCCAGATTCTCCTCTACCTCAGGATCCCCCAGACCCCACGGATACTGATGAGGATCCTGACAAACCATCAGCCAGTGCCTTCCGCGAACGTCTCTCGGGCCTGGCCGATTACCTGGGCCTCCCACAGCCCCAGGTTGAACAACCAGCAGAGGATGTCCTCGCAGAAGTCCCCACGAGGCACCCTTCTGCCTGCGCGGGATTACATTGCAGAGCGACGTGGTATCCTTCGCCAAGAAGGGGTGGCTCAAACCCCACTCTGTCCAGCCAGTCAACCGCCGCCTGGACGGCAAGTACAGGCAGATGGAGGGGGATACTCTTGCTCTCCTCCCACCCTCAGCCACACTCCTCAGTGATCTCTGCGGCATCACTGTACTCCCAAGCCTCAGTCGTCCTCGTCATCTATGGCGCTGTTAGGCAAGGAGGGGAAAACCTTGGAGGCATACAGTAAGAAGCTGTACTCCAATGCTTCCTTGCACCTGCGACAGGCCAACGCAGATGCCATGCTGGCAGTCGCTAACCACAGGTTATGGCGGGAAATTGCTGACTTCCTCCCGGAACGCCCCGCCCACAGCCAATCACGTTTTAAGGCGGGGCTAGCCGAAGCCTAGCTCGTGGCTCAGGATATCCCCTAGTCGGTGCAAGCATCAAAAGGGGGGCGGGAGGCACAAGGGCTTTTTCCAGTCCCCCTCCTTTGCCTCCGAGGGAAAGAAGTCTTGACAGACCCCTATGGGTCCACGAGTCGCCAGTGGGGGGGGGGGGGCAATCTTGCTCTTCACGCACACTTCTGGCGATGACACTTTGCAGACCCTTGGATCCTGCACAGTCTCCTCGGGGTACCGTTTACCTTTCCCTGCCTCTCCTCCCTCCTCTCGTCATCTTCACAGGCAAGTTGGGACAGCAACTCTTTTGGCAGAGATTCGGTTGCTCGTCCTGAGCCAGGCTGTGGAGGAAGTCCCAGACTCTCAGCAAGGATTGGGCTTTTACTCCAGGATCTTTGCCATTCAGAAAAAGAACCAGGCTGGCCTGAGAGAGGTACTGGACCTTTCCACCCTCAACCTTTCCTTACTTGTCCAGAGATTCAAGATGGTGATGCCACCCTTTATTGCAGAGACATTATGCAGGGGAGACTGGATGTGCTCCCTGGACCTGAAGGACACCTATCTGCACGTCCCGATTTGGCATTGCTCTTTCCTCCGGTTCAGGATCATGAGCTGCCATCTTCAGTACATGGTCCTCCCTTTTGGCCTCAACTCTGCTCCCAGGGTCTTTACCAGACTCATGAATGCAGTGGCAGCCCTCCTCCGGACTCATGGCCTCCATATATAACCCTACTTAGACTGGCTCATCAGGGCCACAGCTCAAGAAGCGGTTCACCACTCCTCCCATGCACTGATGAGCACGCTACACGACCTGGGCTTTTCGCTCAACATCAAGCAATCACAGCTGGAGCCCACGCAGTCTTTTACCTTCCTGGGCCTAATCTGGGACACACGCTCCGAGAGAGTATTCCCCTCAGAGGACAAGATGGCGGTCATCAGGAGGGCCACGTTCCACTTTCTTAGCCGAGGCGCTACTTCGGGTAGGTGGTTCCAGGATCTAGTAGGCCTTTTTGCAGCAGTACTGCTGGCCGTCCCCCACACAAGACTCATGATGAGGAGGACTCGGCTCCGCTTTGCAGCATTGTGGAACCAGGAGAGGGGCTCTCAGGCCGAAATTATCAAGATCTCCACCCAGACCTCACATGGTGGTCCACGGACTGCAACCCCCTCCGTCCTACAGGTGCCCATCAGCACAGACTCCTCCCTAGGGGGCTGGGGAGCCACCCTGGAGGACCCCAGTCCATGGCACGTGGACCCATCAAGAACAAGAATACCACATCAATTGGCTGGAACTGAACCCCATCTGGTTACCGCTCAGAGCCTTCCTCCCACGTCTCGAAGGGTTGTCCTCATCCAGACGGACAACTCGACCAATATGTACTAGATCAACAAACAGGGGGGGGGGACCAAGACCCCTTCCCTGTGCAGACTCGCGGTCAACATGTGGGAATAGGCCTTGGAGAACATCTACCTCACGGCAGTGCACCTTCCGGGGGAAAACAACCTGGAAGCGAACAGACTCAGCAGGTTGGGGGCGGACAACTACTAGTGGCAGCTGAACGACCTTGTTGCACAGGATATCTTCCACTGTTGAGGCCTCCCCCAGGTGGATCTCTTCGCCACCAGGCACAAAAAGAAGTGCTCCCAGTTCGCCTCCTGGCAGGGGCAGGGCCTAAGATCCCTGGGCGATGCCTTGTGGATCCAGTGGAACAGCAAGTCAGCATACGCCTTCCTGTTCACTCCACTGATTCAGAGTACTTTGCAAGTTCAAGGAGTCTCACCAACTCAACCTCAGTCAGAGAGCTCTGTGGTGGCCAGCCAGGCCATGGTTCTCAGAGCTGCTCAGCCTCTCGACGGTCCCTCCAATCCACCTCCCGACAGGCCCAGCACATCTTCTGACGCAGCAGGGGGGCAAAGTCATCCAGCCCACCCCCCAGAAGCTGGCCCTCAGTGTGGTTCCTGACCAGGTGACGCTCAGCCACCTCAACCTATCTCAAGCCAACCTGGAAATCATACAAGGGGTTCGGAGCAAGGCTACCAGAGCCCAGTACAAGAGTAAATGGACCAGGTTCTGCCACTGGACGCACTCCAAGGATATTGACCCGCTGGCTTGTTCACTGGACGACGTGCTGTCATTTTTAGCGCACATCGCCAACTCTGGCATGCAGGCGGACACCTGCCGCACCTTTCAGCCATTGAGACCTACAGGAATTCAGAGGAAGGGATCTTCTCCTCCAACCCGATAGTCAAGAGACATTTGGCCCGGCTCGCTAGACTCTACCCGCCCATCAGGAAGCTACACCCCGTTTAGGATTTAAACCTAGTCTTGGGTGCCCTCGCACACAAGCCATTTGAGCCTATGGCTTCGGCGGACTGGTCACCATCAAGACGGCCCTGCTAGTCGGCCTCACATCGGTGCGCAGGGTCATTGAGATCCAGGCCCTAGTCACCTAAAGTGCCATCAGCCTTTCACTTAAACAAGGAGATCGTCCTTCCTACATTCTTTGCGGACCCGAAGGACGAGCCTGAGTTCTGCACTGCCTGGATGTCGGGCGTGCCCTGAAATTCTACCTGGACAGGACCAAGGGCTTCCGCAAGTCAGATGCCCTATTCATCACCTTTGGAGGCGCCAGATCGGGCTATCCGGCCTCCAAAGCCTCCGTCTCCTGCTCGATGGTCTCGGCCATCAAGAAAGCATACGAGGGCCAGCATAGACCCCCTTCCAGCGAACATGCATGCCCACATGGTCAGGGACAAGGCAACGGCCATCGCCTTTCAGTGCCATGTCCCCGGCTCGAGGCGCAGGGTAGGTCTCCTGCTGCACCGCCAAGAGTCTTGAGAGGAGGCCGGGCCCTGGGAGCCAAGCATCACGACTTCGGCACGCAGCTCGACAAAAAGGCTGCCACGCCAGACAACATTGCGCTCGTCTGATGCCACTCCTAGGAACGGAGCAGGCGGGAGAACGAGTTCCAAGGTGGGTCTAGTGTCAACCAGGTACTTGGCCTGCAGTTTATCCATCAGCAGCGCAGGGCAGGTTCCCCCTGCAACCGAGACGGAGGGTGCTCCAGCCCCAGCAGCCCCCAGCAACTCGGTCAATATCACCCGCCACTTCTTCAGCCTCCGAAGGCAGGTTCTTCGAAAGGTTCCTGGCACTGATGCGAACCCCTCAGAAGGGGGCCATCCTGCGGGATGCAGTCAGGGACTTGCTCCCGCTGGTCGCTCGGCCGGGGCCCAAATTCATTCCTCCTTTGGCTCTGGCGCCACAGGCCCCAACTCAGCCTCCGCTGCCCCTAAGATTCAGGCTCCCCTACCTCCCACAGTACAGGCGTTTCCACACCAGCCTCCGGCTCCGGTCTCCACACCGCAGCCCATTGCGCCCAGCACTCCTCCACCCGCTCCGGACCAGTAAGACACTCTGGTGGACACAGACGAGGAGAGGGACCCTGACACGCCGTCGTCAGCAAAGGCCTTCTACGAATGGCTTTCAGGTTTGGCTGACTATTTGGCCCTTCCTCAACCAGAGGTAGAGCAGCCCGTTGAGGGGGTCTTGGCAGAAGTCCTCACCCTATGACCCCTTCCCCCTCTACCAGAAAGGGTATCCCGATGTAGTAAGATGTTGTTGCTTTCGCCAAGAAGGGGTGGTTCAAGCCACACTCAGCCAAACCTGTCAATGGGCACCCCAACGCCAAGTATAGGCAGATGGAGGGGGATCCACTCTGGCTGTCGGCGCACCTCAAACTCACTCTTCAGGGATCGCTGCTGCGTCACTCTACTCTAAGCCTCAGTCGTCCTCGGCCACCTCGTCTTCAGCGCTGCTAGGCAAGGAGGAGAAGATCTTGGAGGCGTACAGGAAGAAGCTGTACTCCAGCGCCTCGCTGCACCTGCCTCAATCCAACACGGATGCCATGCTGGCAGCCGTTCACTAAAGGCTTTGGTGGGAAATAGCAGATTTCCTTCCATAACATCCGGTGCAGAGCCAAGCACACTTCAAGGCGGGGATAGGAGAAACCAAGCTCGTAGCGCAGGACGACATGGGGTCCACCATGGCCCACCTCGATTCCTCTGGCCGGGCCATATGCATCGCCACAGAAATGAGAAGGATTGCCTTGCTTCAGGCTACCAAGTTTAACCCTGATGTTTAGGAATGCATATTGGTCCTTCCATTCGAGGGTAGTGACCTTTTTCACTCTACCACCGATGAGGAACTAGATAAAATGAAGAGCTTGCAAACTGCTAAGTCTTTATCCTACCAAAGGCCATGCCCAAGGCGTACACCCAGTCGCATCAATGCTGTGATAAGGGGAAGGCGTTCAGCAGGTTCCGGGGCTTCCAGGAATGGAGATCGAGGCATCCTGACGGCTCTGAGTCAGCACTGGCGCAAAAGAACAGAGGCAAGCCCTTTTTCCAGTCCCCCTCCACAGCAGCCTCAGGGGGAAAGAAAGCATGACGCGTCCCTTACGGTCCACGTGTCTCTGGTGGGTGTCAGGCTTGCCCTTCATGTGCAATTTTGGCGCCTTATCTTTTCGGAACCCTGGATCCTCTCTGTAGTATCCTCTGCGTACTGCCTACTGGTCCCTCCCTGTCCACCTGCCTGTACTGCACTCCCACAGATTAGGACGGCAACTCTGTTGGCGGAAATTTGGTTGCTCATCGAGCGCCAGGCATTGAAAGAAGACCCAGCCTCCCAGAGAGGATTGGGCTTCTATTCCAGGATTTTCGCCATACAAAAGAAGAAACAAAAGAACCAGGCTGGCCTGAGAATTGTGTTCGACCTATCCACCCTCAACCTCTCCCTCCCTCTTCAAAAATTCAAGATGTTTAGGCGCGCACTCATTGCAGAGACACTAGACCTGGCAGACTGGATGTGCTCCCTGGATCTGAAGGACGCTTATCTACACGTCCCGATTTGGCATCCACATTGCTCCTTCCTGTGCTTCAGGGTTATGGGCTGCCATTTCCAATACAAGGTGCTACCCGTTGGCCTCAAGTCAGCCCCCAGGGTATTTACCAGGCTTATGAACGCAGTGGCAACCCTGCACAGGGCCCATGGCCACCACGTCTACCCGTACCTGGACTGGCTTGTCAGGGCGAGATCTCTGGAATCGGTTATCCAGACTTCCTCCACACTTACGAACACACTCCACGTCCTGGGGTTTGCCATCAACATCAAGAAGTCTCAGTTGCAGCCTATGCAGAGCCTGACCTTCCTAGGTCCTATCTGGGACACAAGCTCAGTGTTCAGGAGAATTCTCAGAAATGTGCTCATTCCCTCCACCTTAGAGACACCCAGCAACTTTGCTGGATTTTGAGGACTTCATTTTTTTAACCTGGAGAGAGTGACGCTCCTTTTCCCACTCGCTCATGTATTTTAATGTGATTTTGAACACTGTTTTTCTTTTGGTTATGGAGTCTGACAAACTCCATATGCATCATCTTTTACCTTCAGTGCAGTGACACAGGGAAGTCTTCCAGATTTTCCAAAGGTTTAAATACCTTCTCTGGGATAAACTGTTTCCCAGAGTAGTAAAATGAAATTGACTTTACTTACATTTATAACTTTCTAGACCCAGCACACACTATTTTACAATAGGGTGCTGGAGGGGTTACTTAGTATCCCCTTTGTCTAGCTTCTCATGTAACATTTTTATATTACCCTTTCCTCACTGAATGACTGGTGCCAGTCGTTTATTTTTAACTACTGTGGTGTGCATTTACCGCGGGCTGCGTTCGCAGCTGCAGTAAAGCACCCAAGGGTGCCATTATTATAAAAATGGCCCGGTCTTCTTTTTTGCCCCATTTCTTTGTGGAAAGGGACCTTCTTGAGATTTACTCTGCACGCCAAACCAGGTTGGTCCCTTTGTTCATGTTGCCTTTGGCAGGATTCACGAGTGAAGCCCGCCTCTGTCCTCAGGGTGTCTGTGGTGGGTAGGAAGTGATGGAGGTGCCCCGAAACTCCCTGTGCTTAGTCTCCTAGGAGACCCAAATGCTCTCTGTAGTGATTGGCTGGCTGACTATCCGGCAAGGACAGCCAACCTACTGGGTGACTTGACAGCTAGGCTGGAATTAATGGGAGAGAACTGAATAAAAGACGAGGCTTTTGGCTTAGAGGGCAGAGTCGACCATTGGACGAAGGAACTGAAGAAGAACTTGAAGAGGACACCTGCTGCAACTCCTGGACCATTGGTTTGCCTGGTGAAGCCATGCTGCTGTGCTGAAACTCCAAATTCGTATCGACAGAGAAGCCCCTGCAAGGAAGACTTCACCCCTTGAGTTGGTGAATCAATTCCAAAGTAAGCCACCTGGACATTCTCTCAGAGCTGGTTGAATTTCCACAGAGTTGCTAAGGAGATGGATGATGTTCTCTCCTTCTCATCACTCCCTGCACACTCGGGCGTACAGGTGGACATATGCCGCACCTATCTGGCAGCCATAGGGGCCTACAGAAATTCAGCGGAGGTCTTCTCTTCCAACCCAATAGTCATGAGCCTGTCCAGGCTCTACCAGGCTCTACCTGCCTATCAAGAAGCCACACCAAGTGTGGGACCTCAATGTGGTGTTGGGCGTCTTGGAGCACAAACCCTTCAAGCCAATGGCGTCTGCGGACATCAGGCTGCTCTCCATTAAAACAGCTTTGTTAGTTTGCCTCCCCTCTGCTCGCATAGTCGGCGAGATCCAGGCTCTGGTTGCCTCAGAACCCTATGCCACTTTTTGCAGGTATAAGTTGGTCCTGCGGACACACCCCGCGTTCCTACCCAAGGTACCCTCCGCTTTCATTCCAAACGAGGAAATGGTCTTAGCTATGTTTTTTGCTGATCCCAAGGACGAGGCTCAGAGAGTCTTAGACTGTCTGGTTGTCCCACGTGCTCTGAAATTATATCTGAACAGGACCAAGGGCTTCCGCAAGTCAGACACACTGTCACCTTCAGGGGGATCCAGGCCTGGGTATCAAGCATCGAAGGCCTCTATTGCATGGTGGATGGTTTCAGCCATCAAGGAGGCCTACGAGGGGCAGCACAAGCCTCTTGCGGCTAACATGCACGGCCATGCTGTCGGAGCCAAGGCCACAGCAATTGTATTCCAACGGCAGGTTCCGAGGCAGGTCATCAGCAGGGCGCCCACCTGGGCCACCCCTTCAGCTTTCTGTAAGTATTACTGTTTGGGCAACGGCTCGAAGTCAGACGCAGCCTTCGGGCAGGCGGTTCTAAGGAACCTATTTGATTTGGGAGGGTCTCCTATCCACCCTGGGGCTAAATTCAGTTGTACTCTTATGTCCCGTACCCTTTATTCCATACTTCATGGGCGTCCCTTCCTAGGGACGGGAAACGGAACCTTTTTCACCAGAATAAACCTTCTTCACCTTTAAATTTAGAGGCGTGCGGGGGTGCGGCCCTGGGAGCATGCACCCACCTTACTTCGCCCTATGGCGCCTGTTAGGCAGAATCCTGTGCAGTTCCCTTAGGGAGCATTACAGAAGATTAGGACTACAGGTGAGAGCAATAAATCACCTTTGGTATCAGTCTGTACCACAAAGATTTAGTTGGTAGCTGTGGCTGAGCAGTCAGACTTATCTCAAGAGGGAGATGAGTAGTATTGAGTTTACACAATAGGCCTTCAGTACTATGGAACAAGGAAACACTGACCAAAGCTTTGTAGTAAAAAGAATATGTAAATATATTTATTTCATACACTTCTAGTTAAACGCATCTATCACAGTTCTTAAAGCAAGTTAAATTCGGTCAAAGAAAGTATACACAACTCCCTAGTTGAATTGTAGACAAGTTTGTGCAAGAGTGAAAACTGAGCAAAACGGCACAGTGAAAACCAAACACAAATGGCACTCTAGCAATTTCTCACATGGGAGGGAAAGCACAAGTTATACAGAAATATCTTCTTACACACCCTAGCAACACGTCCCATAATTTCGTGAACTAGTTTAAGCAAGGCAGTACATCAGTATAGAAAATACTTAAATGAAAACTGAGCAAAATGCCATTTCACAAGCTTTAAAAGTGGGGAGGAAAGGGTGGTTATAAGAAGTAGGTGCACCAACACAGTTCTAGTTGAGAAGCAATCTATAGAAGGCAGTTCTAACAGCCAGAGTCAGTCAGTAGGCCTGTGCCAGAGTCAGTGGTACAGGGCAAGGGCCCAGGAGAAAAATGTTCTTGTAGCTACAGTCAAGTCTTTGGTTAACGATTTTGAAAAGGTGGATGCAGAAGGTGAAAGACGATGTTGAGGGTGGGGCGGCCAACCCAACAGGTAGGTAAAGGATTTAAAATACCTTTAGCTCTACCACGCAGACAGGGCGGCTTGGTGGAACGCACCTTTAAAATGAAGCAGTGGCTCCTGCGGTGGTGGTTGTTCCTGGTAGTTCCTGCAGTTTGGGGGATCCAGCAGAGGAAGAGAGGCTCTCGTCGTGGAGGAAGGTTCGAGTTACTGCACTACCCAGGGATGAAACCAGCCATATGCCCGACGAATAAAAGGTACGCTCCTTTAAATCGTGGTCCGGGTGGACTGGTGCTGGCTATCTGGCCTCAGAGTACAGGGTACTGGCGATTCGACCAAGGCAGGTCCGGGAAGGCGATTGGCAAACTGGTTGGCCCCACCAGCTCAAGGGAAGAAGGCTCTTTCAGATGAAGATCTTCTCTTGTCTTGTGGAGAAAAGTGGTGAGACGCTGCAGCAGGGCTTCACCGGTGGTTCAGTCGTTGCAGATATCTTTGGCTTCTCTACTCTTCGGCTTCTTAGTTCCAGTGGCGACATCTTGCTCTTCCAGTCCTCAAGACCCTGCTTTTATGCAAAAAGATCCCCATTCATACAGCCTAGCTGTCACTCACACAGTGGAGTGGTCATCTTGGCGGGAGACCCTCAAGCCTATCAGGATAGAGTGCGACATGGGTTGCTGAAGCAACCCTGTCCAGGGGTCCTACTCCCCCCTCCCACACAATGGATCCACCCCAGACTCTGTGGTGCCGAAAGGGAGAGCTTCTTGGCAGAAGCCCGCCAAAAGGACGAACAAAGGATACCCGACCTGGGTTAGGAGTTTAGAGAAAGACACGAGAAAGAAGTTATATTAAAGTTCTGGCAAATAAAACCTACCGGAGTAAAGTTAATATTAAAATACACCGGCGGTATGTTAGAGGCTGTCAGAAAATGTTGCCTCGAACAATGGGAAAATCCCATAGGAACATATTCGCGGTCGAATATTTACGGTAGTAACCACTGCCACCAGCCAGAAACCTTTGAGAGAGGGACTGTACGGTACCCTCTCGAAAATGAACATAAGGGAAAAACTATTAACCCTTTCCAGTACCTCCATAGTAAGATGGGTTGTACTGTTTTAGTTATAAAAATGGACTATTAAAGTCAATTGGGACTTTAAATGCCCTGGGAGACAGTAGTAAGTCCCAGGGTATGCAGTCTGTTTGGGGGTCGCTACGACACCCCTGTGTCATTGCACGGAGGGTGCTGCGTAACACATGTGAATAAAGATGGTTCCTATGGAGGTGAGAAAAACCCCATAGACATTAAACACAAATAGCCTAGAACACACATAACAAAAATGCCTAAGAGTGGGACAAAGACTCTTAGCAGGAGAAAAAAACAAAACCCTTCAAATCCAGCAAAGCTGCTGGGGGACTCTGTAGGTAAGGGAATTTAGCCATAGAATGAGAACTCTCCCTAACAGCGCCACACCTCCGTCCCCTTTTCCGCGTTGACCGGATGCCGAATTTACCAGTGCTCCTGGGTTTGGCTTCAGCCATGTAATTCCATGCACGAGTACTTCTCTTCTGTCTTTTTGCCCTTTTATCATTCAGGTACTCTGTCCTTGGGCGTCACGCTCCTCCCCAGCTCATGTCAACTTCTACAGGCTTTAGCAGGTGTCCATCCTGTGACGGGCTCTTTCCAACTTCAGACCCCCACACCCTCTGCCTACGTTGTATTAGCCCCGACCACGGCTGGCAAGGTTGTACTGCGTTAAATGCGCTTTCGCAGGGAGCTCTTCCAGAGATCGCCTCCAGAGGACCTGAAGGAATTCGTCAATCATCGATCCAGGCCCAAGGTAGGGACACTCTTTTCCAGCGCACCCCGCAATGGAGACTCCTTTCCAGGGATGTGCCCGTGTGGAAGGGACCGCTCATGTTCTCATTCCAGCACAAGTAATGAGGCGATGTCAGCTACCGGCCGGTAGGCCAGCAGTTCCTCCCGGTGACGGTGCTGAAGGTTCTTTTACCAGGTCTTCACCCGAGGGGTCTCGTCCTAGTATCGGCAACATGTCCGAGGGGGGTGCCTATACACAGTTCTAGCGGCAGATCTGCCGAGGGCGAACGCCTACCAGGTCTCTGCCTGAGGAACAGGGTAGGCCTCGTGATCCACACTCAAGAGTCCTGGACGTGGCGGGGCCCAGTGAGCCAAGCAACACAACGCAGGCACAAGGAAGGCAGCTCGACAAGATGGCCGCCGTGCCAGATGGCCACAGTTCAGCCTCTGCCGCCCGCTCCATCCTCCCAACTGATGGTGCAGGCGGTTAGGTACGAGCCTCAGGCTCCGGTCTCCACACCCCAGCCTTTGGCTCCCAGGACCCCTCCACCAATACCGGACCATCAGGTGGACGCAGATGAGGAAGAGGACCCCGACACACCGTCGTTGGCCAAGGCCTACCACGAATGTATTGCAGGTCTGGCAGAGTACTTGGGCCTTCCTCAACCCGAGGTCGAGCAGCCATCAGAGGGGGTCCTCGAGGAAGTCCTCACGCTGCGTCCCACAGCGAGAACGGGGATCCTGATGCAGAAGGAAGTTGTCACCTTGGCCAAAAAAGGGCTAGCTCATACCCCACTCGGTCCCGCCGGTCAATCGATGCCTGGAAGCCAAGCAAAGGCAGATGGAGGGGGATATTCTTGCTATTGGCCCACCCTCAGCCTCACTCATCGGTGATTGCTGCAACATCACTATACTCCAAGCCTGTTGTCCTCGCCCATCTCGTCCGCGGCGCTGCAAGGCAACGAGGAGAAGATCTTGGAGGCGTACCAGAAGCTGTATTCCAACGCATCCCTACATCTTTGTCAAGCCAACGCGGATGCCATGTTGGCAGCCGTTAACCAGAGGCTTTGGCGGGAAATTGCGGATTTCCTCGCAGAGCTTCCACACACAGCCAACCACGGTTCAAGGGAATCCAGCGTGGCCCACATTGACACCTCTGGTTGGGCCATCTACATCGCCAGACATGAGAAGAACGGCCTGACTCCGTGCTATAAAGTTCAACCCGGATGTCCAGGAACCCAAATGTACACCCAGTCACAACAGCGCTCAGAAAAAGGGGCGTACATACGGAGGGTTCTGCAGCTTTCAAGAGCGGAGGTCTAGGCAACCGGACCCCTCGCCGACCCAACATCAGTGCAAGCAACAAAAAGGGGGGTGGGGAATAATGGCTTTTCCAGTCCCCCTCCTCCGCAACAGCCTCCGAGGAAAAGAAGGCATGACACGCCCTTCCGGGTCCACATGTCTCCAGTGGGGGGCAGGCTTGCCCTCCATGCACACTTCTGGTGCCAGAATTTCGCGGAGCCCTTGATCCTCTCTGTAGTATCCACGGAGTACTGCCTACCCATCCCAGCCTCTTCCTCTCCCACAGATTGGGACAGCAACTCTTTTAGCGGAGAGCCGGTCGCTCGTCGAGAGCCAGGCAGTGGAGGAAGTCCTAGCCTCTCAGCGAGGCTTGGGCTTCTACTCCAGGATTTTCGCCATTCAGAAAAAGAACCAGGAAGGCCTGAAAGTAGTGCTGGAACTTTCCACCCTCAACCTCTCCCTACCTCTATAAAAGTTCAAGATGGTTACGGCAGCCTTGATAGCGGAGACATTGTGCAAGGGAGACTGGATGTGCTCCCTGGAGCTGAAGGACGCTTACTTAAACGTCCCGATTTGGCAGCCTCATCGTTCTTTTCGATGATTCAGAATCATGGGCTGCCGTTTCCAATACAAGGTTCTTCCCTTCGGCCTCAACTCGGCCACCAGGGTCTTTACCAGGTTGTTGAATACAGTGGTGACCCTCCTCAGGGCCACTACATATAACCGTACCTCGACGACTGGCTCGTCACCGCTTCATCTCCAGAAACAGTGCACTGCACTTCCCACGCTCTTGCGAAATACACTGCATGATCTGGGCTTTTCGCTTAATCTCAAGAATTTGCAGCTGCAGCCCACGCAGAGTCTGACCTTCTTTGGGCTCATCTGGGACACGTGCTCCGAGAGTTGTTCCTTCAGAGGACAAGAGCACGGCCATCAAGAGGGCCACTGCACACTTCCTCAGCAGAGTTGTGACATCAGCCTGGTGTTACCAACACCTACTGAGTCTCATGGACAGCGGTCCTACTGGCTGTCCCCCGCACGAGACTCTGGATGAGGAGGATACAACTGCACTTTGCAGCATCCTGGAACTAGGAGCCGGGCTCTCGGGCGGAGATGATCAACGTCCCTCCTATTCACCCGGACCTCAAATGGTGGTCCAGTGACTACAACCTGCGGATGGGCAAACCTTTCCGGCAGCCTACCCCGCAGGTCACCATCACTACGGACACCTCTCAAGGGATGGCGGGGGGGCCCCTCTGGACAGCCACTGCTCCCATGGCACCTGGACCAGGTAGGAGCAGCAGTACCACATCAATTGGCTGGAACTGAAGGCCATCTGCCTAGCTCGCAGAGCCTTCCTTCCGGTTATCGACGGCAAGGTCGTCCTCATTCAGACAGCAACTCAACCTGCATGTTCTATGTCAAAAAGCAGGGACGTACCAGGTTCCCTCCACTGTGCAGGCTGGCGGTCAGCATGTGAGAATGGGCCTGGGAGAACATTACCTCACGGCGGTCCGCCTTTCAGGGGAATCCAACCTGGAGGCGGACTAGCTCAGCAGACTGGGAGCAGATAATTACGAGTGGCAATTGAACAACCTCGTGCTGCATGAGATCTTCAGCAGATGGTGACACCCCCAGGCGGACCTCTTTGCCACCCGGGACAACAGGAAGTGCCAACAAGTCTCCTCCCGGCAGGGACAGGGCCCCAGCTCACTGGGTGACGCATTTCAGATTCAGTGGTACGGCATGACAGCATATGCCTTCCCTCCCACACCTCTGATACACAGGGTAATATGCAAGATCAAGGAGTCTCGCCACCTCAGCATCATTCTAATAGCTCCATGGTGGCCAGCCAGGCCATGGTTCTCTGAGCTGCTCAGCCTCTCGAAGAGACCACCCATTCGCCTTCCGACGGGCTCAGCACATCTTCTGGCGCAGCAGGTGTTAGGCAGAAACCTGTGCAGTGCCTTAGGGACCTCTACACACAATTAAGACTACAAGTGGTAGTACAATTTCACCTTTGGTACAAGCCTGTACTACACAGAAAAAGTGGTAGCAATGGCTGAGCAGCCAGACTTATCTCAAGAGCAAATGAGCAGTAATAGAAATTACACAAAGGACTACAATTACTGTGACTCAAGCAAACACTGACTCAAGGTTTTTGGCTAAAAAGTACATTTATTTTTAAACCATCAGTTCACAAAACACTTCACTTCTATTAAATTAAAACCACACGTAAAATACACTACACACAACCAATTCACTTTGTACAGAACAACTCAAGTTAAGTACCTTATGATTTGACGGACCGGTGTTGTGAAACAAAAGACGTTACCGGGAATACATATGCAATCACTTTTTGACAGTAATGACAGTTCGGTCTTACTAAAGGTAAGCGTATCCGCGGGAAGAAATGTAACCAAAGTCAAACACACTTAGCACATGAATTTACACAAAAAAATTCGGGTTAAAAATCATAGACAATACTTTTGTCAAGGCAGATAGAATCCGAGGGCACCTTCTAACATTAGATAAGTCAATAGGCCTGCGCCAGTGTCAAACGTAACAGGGGTCCTGTTGCCGAGAATCACACTGTTAGTACAGTTCACGATTCGAGATTGCAAGTACTTAGATATTGTCACAACGGGAGGCAAAGGTTATAAGAGGGAAGGGAGAAAAGGACAAGCCTTTGGTGAGGAAGAAGGGTTCACCCCAGTTTCCTCGAAGTCGGACACAGTACCTTATTCGTTGAAGAAAGCTGGTGCCACAGCAGTTTTTCCTGGTTGTTCTTCAGACTCACGGTTCCTGGAGCTTCAGTCGTGGGGACAAGGACGAAGTCTGGAGCAATATGCACTACCCAGGGATGAGGCCAGCAGCAGCGAAGCAACTGTAAATAAAAGGTCTGCTCCTTTAAAACAGGAGAGGCTCGTCCGATGGCTATCCGGACCACTACAGTGTGTGCAGCGATTTCGACCAAGAAGAGGATCCTCTGGCTGTGGAAGGTGAGCTGGTTGATCCCACCAGGCTCAAGGGAAGAAGACTCCAGACTGGATCTTCTCTTGTTGAGGGGTAGATAGCTTAGGACTGCAGCAGGGCTTCACCGGGACTTGGGAGTTGCAGCAGCCGTCGTCTTCTCCGCTTCTCTTCGGTTCTTTGCAGTTCCAGTGGCAACTCTGAATTCCAGCCCAAGTGTCCTGCCTTTTATGCCAAAATCCCCCATTCACACAGCCTGGCTGCAAATCACTCAGCAGGGGTGTTGTCTGGCCCGGACAACCACCTCAGCCAATCGACACAAAGTGCGACTTGGGTCTCCAAGGAGACCCTGTGCCGGGGGTGACTAATCCCCTCCCTCACATGCAGCCCACCTAGACACCCAGACGCCAAAGGAGGGCTTCTGGACAGAAGCCCGCCAAAGGTCGGCGAACAAAGAGGGCAAACCTGGTTTGCCACGCAATGTAAAACACAAGAAGGATTTTAACAAAAAGAAATGGCGATTAAAACCAGACCGGAACCAAAATAAAAAGTATTTGGTCAAGCAGGTTTAAGTTCGAGGCTAATACAATAGCCTAAAACAATACCACGTTTATATAGTATAATCGCGGTAGAAATGTTAGGGTAGATACCACTGCCTCCAGCCAAGTCTTAGTGTTAAGAGAGCAAAATAAAGCTCAGCGAGGCACAGACAAAAAGGGGTAGGAACTAACCCTTTCCAATACTCCATGTAAGATGGGGTGTACTGGGTCTGTAGTTTAAATGACTATATAAAGTTAATGGCAACTTTACATGTTTCTGGGGGACAGTTGTCAGCCCCAGAAAAATGGAGTCAGTGGGAAGTCTCAAAGACAACCCTGTGTCACCGCACTGAAGGTGCTGTGTAATGCACACAAAAAGTGTGGCTCATGGAGTGGTGTAGCACCAGAGCCCAAGATGACACAAACAGTAGAAATACACATGGCAAAACACAAAGGCTCACACTCTTACCAGATGGAAAAAATAAACCCCAGAAATCCAGCAAAGCTGCTGAGGGCCTCACTAGGTGAGGGAAATTCGCCATATATGAGAAGTCTCCCTAACTGCAGGGTTCAGGGTCATCCACCGTGCGCCACAGAAACTAGCCCTCACAGCGTGGTTCCTGAGCACATCATGCTAGGTTACCTCAGCCTTTCCCAGGCTAATCTAGAGATCATACAGGGGGCTAGGAGCAAAGCTACCAGAACCCAGTATAAGAGCAAATGGATGACGTTCTGCCACTGGGCAGACTCTAAGGATCTCAACCCCTTCGCATGTACATTAGATGGCGTGCTCTCCTTCTCTGCGCACCTCACCCACTCGGGCGTACAGGTAGATACTTGCTGCACGTACTTGGCAGCCATCGGGTTGTACAGAAACTCTGGGAAAGAGGTGTTCTCTTCCAACCCGATTGTCAAGAAGCATTTGACGGGACTCACCACACTCTACCCACCCATCTAGAGGCCCACCCCGTATGGGACCTTAACATCGTTTTGGGGGCCCTGGCACACAAAACATTTGAGCCAATGGCGGCCGCGGACATCGGGCTGGTCACCATTAAGATGGCCTTTCTAGTCGGCCTCACCTCGGCTTGCAGAGCTGGCGAAATCCAGGCGCTGATCACATCAGAGCCCTATACTATGCTTCTCAAGGACAAGGTAGTCCTGCGGACACACCCAGCATTCCTACCCAAGGTGCCTTCTGCACCCCATCTGAACGAGGAAATAGTGCTGCCTATGTTTTTTTGCTGAGCCTAAGAACGAGGCACAGAGTTCTGCACTGACTCGATGTCAGACGGGCCCTGAATTTCTATTTGGATAGGACCTAGGGCTTCTGCAAGTCGGACGCACTTTGTCACCTTCGGCATATCAAGACCGGGGTATCAGGCTCCATAGCCGGGTGGATGGTCTTGGCCATCAAAGAAGCTTACGAGGGACAGCATAAGCCACTGCCGGCGAACATGCACGCCCTTGTGGTCAGAGCCAAGGCAACGGGTGTCGCATTCCAACGGCATGTCCACTGGCAAGTCCTAAGCAGGGCGACCACATGGGCCACCCCATCGACTTTCTGCAAGCACTACTGTTTGGACGCAGGCTCTAGATCAAACGCAGCTTTCTGACAGGCGGTTCTTGGAAACCTATTTGCTTAAAGAGGGTCTCCTCTCTACCCTGGGGCTACATTCAATTGTAATTGCCCATGCAGTGTGGAGGAAAGGGGACGGGATGTAAGATTATTATAAGTTACTCACTGTATTGACTAACGTACTCTTGGTCCCCTTTCCTCCATATATCCCACCATCCCCCCCCCCTAATAAAACTGGTGTCATTAAGCAATGTTATTCTATTGACGGGTCTATTGGGACGGAGGTCTGGGGCTGGAGGGCGAAGTCAGGGGAGCGCATGCTCCCAGGCCCGTGCTCCAGCACCCCTCTAAATTGAAATGGGAACGTTTTTTTCTAGTGAAAACGGTTCCATCTCCTGTTCCTAGCGAGAGACTGCCATGCAGTATGGAGGAAAGGGGACTATGGACTAAGTACGTTAGTCACTACGGTGAGTAACTGTTAGGCAGAATCCTGTGCAGTGCCCTTAGGGACCACTACACACAATTAAGACTACAAGTGGTAGTACAATTCCACCTTTGGTACAAGCCTGTACTACACAGAAAAAGTGGTAGCAATGGCTGAGCAGCCAGACTTATCTCAAGAGCAAATGAGCAGTAATAGAAATTACACAAAGGACTACAATTACTGTGACTCAAGCAAACACTGACTCAAGGTTTTTGGCTAAAAAGTACATTTATTTTTAAACCATCAGTTCACAAAACACTTCACTTCTATTAAATTAAAACCACACATAAAATACACTACACACAACCAATTCACTTTGTGCAGGACAACTCAAGGTAAGTACCTTATGATTTGACGGACCGGTGTTGTGAAACTAGACGTTACCGGGAATACATATGCTATCACTTTTTGACAGTAATGACAGTTCGGTTTTACTAAAGATACGTGTATCCGCGGACAGAAATGTTACCGGGGTAAAAACACACTTAGCCCCTGAGTTAGCAAAGAAAGTTGGGGGCAAAAATCATAGGCAATACTTTTGTCAAGGCAGACAGAATCAGAGAACACTTGCTGATAGGAAGATAAGTCAATAGGCCTGCGCCAGTGTCAAGTGGAACTGGGTTCTTGTTGTCGAGAGTCAGACAGTTCAAGATTCAACGTTGCCAGGAGTACTTGGTGTTAGGGAGAATTCTCTGTTTAGGCTGAATTTCCTAACCTAGTGAGTCCCCCAGCAGCTTTGCTGGATTTTTGGGGTTTATTTTTTTCTCCTGCCAAGAGTGAGACTCTTCTACCCTCACTCTTGGACATGATTTGAGTGTGTTTCTTGGAATCTAGATGTGTTTAATGGGCTATGGGGTCTTTTACCCCATAGGGCTTCATGTGTTTTTGTGATGTGTGTTACACAGCACCCTCAGTGCAGTAACACCGGGGTGTCAGTGACCCCCCAGTATAGACTCCATACCCTGGGACTGACTACTGTCTCCCAGGGCATGTAAAGTCACCATTTACTTTACTAGTCTTAAATTCTGAACAGAACCAGTACAAACCATCATATTGTGGACATACTGGCTGGGGCAATTCAATTGCCCCGGGATCTGTTAGTCGAGGGGGCACGTCTCCGTCCCCCCTGATCGAGTTTTGGCTGGTGGCAGTGGATACTACTTTTTATATTCAACCGCGAATATTTTCCTATGGGATTTCCCATTGTTTTAGGCTACTATCTTTATTTAATTAGTTACGGTAGCCTCGAACATACCGCTGGTTTATTTAATTAATATTAATTCTCCGGTTGGTATTTTTTGCCAAAACTTGATTCTAAAATGGCGTTTGTGTTCTCTTCTGTGACTCCAACCCAAGTCGAGCCCTTTGTTCCACTTTTTGGCAGGCTTCTCCACAGAAGCCCTCCAAAGTGGTGCCACTCTGTCTGGGGTACTTAGCAGGGGTGGAGGGGGATTTAGGCACCCTGGACTGAGTTGCCTAGGCAACTCAAGTCGCACTCCGTCCTGATTGGCCCAAGTGGTGAGCCGGCCGGCTCACCACTTAGCATGTTTGAGTGACAGCTAGGCTGAGTGAATGGGGGTTTTCTGCATAAAAGCAGGGCTTTGGGGACTGGAACTTCAGAAGTCGCCACAGGACCTAAGAATCCGACGAGGGAGAAGCTGAGCCGACCTGCCACGACGCCACCACCGGTGGAGCACTGCTGGACCGTCTCACCACTTTTCCCAACGACAGAGGAGATCTCCCGCCGGAGAGTCTTCTTCCTTTGACTGGTGGGGATAACCAGTTTCACCGTCTTTTCGCCTTCCCGACGTACCTCGTGGCCGCCCTGCCTGTGCCAAGCACCCCGGCAATCGGGATACCACGTTTTACCACGACCGCGAACAAAGGTACCACCTTTAACCGGAAAACTCTGCGGCTGGTTTCTTCCCTGGTAGTGCAACGACCTTCATCTTTCCTCCAAGTCGAGATCTTCTCTTCCCCTGGATGACGACGCGACTTGCACCCACTGCCAGGAACAACTGCCACCGCTGGAGGATCCTTCCCTCTTAAGGTACCGTGTCCCGCCTGGCTTCCCTTGCTACTGACTGTACGGGGTAAATTTAGCCCACAGCTTTCGAACCTGGGTTAGCCTGGGACACCCTGGCTAAACTTTCCTAAGCCTCTCTACTCTTTTTTAACCCTCTGCAAGACTTTCTAAGCCTAATGTAACTCTGTGATCTTGGGCGCATTTGTGCTCTGCTCTCTCTAAGAGTGGGCCCAGCCTTTGGACTTTGGCTCACCAGTGACTTTTGCTCTTCTGCCTTGCCAACAGTGTTCCTGAATCTTAGAGTGGTGTACCTTTCAATATTCTGTCTTTTTCCCTCCCTTTCTAACAAACTTATTGGAGTGCCATCTAGTTAAGCGCTCACCTCTGTATGAAAATAAGTGGTGTTTTACTGTGGCTTATCTGATAAGGAAAAAAGGGTGTATATATTACAATAGTAACTGTGTTTTGAATATTTTACAACAAGAGTGCTGGAGTGTTTCAAACAGTGTTTTTAAATTAATAATGATATACTTTGATACCAAAGCTCTGGTCAGTGTTTGCTTGTATTGGTGTGTCTGAGTGCCTATTGTGTATACTTTGCATACTGCCTAACTCTTCTTGAGAGAAGTCTGACTGCTCAGCTACAGCTACCACGTAAATCTGGGTGGTACAGACTGCTATCAAGCGGGTTTACTGCTAACACCTGTAGTCCTAAATCTTTTGCAGTGTTCCCTAAGGGAACTGCACTGGTTTCTGCTTAACATTTGAATATTGTTAACAGAGGAAGCAAAAGTTATAAGAGGGAGGGAGGGAAGGAAGACAAGGGCAAGCCTTGAGTGAGGAGAAAAGGTTTCACCCTAGTTTCTCAAAGCTGGACACAGTACCTTTGTTCTTTGAAGAAGCTGGTGCCACGGCAATTGTTCCCGGTAGTTTCCCGCAGACTCACAGTTCCCAGAGCTTTAGTCGTGGGGACAAGGACGACGTCTGGAGTGAGCTGCACTACCCAGGGATGAGGCCAGCAGCAGTGACGGTGAATAAAAGGTGCGCTCCTTTAAAACAGGAGAGGCTCTTCAGATGGCTATCCGGACCACTACAGCAGTGTGCAGCGATTTTGACCACGAAGAGGGTCCTCTGGCTGTGGAGGATGAGCTGGTTGACCCCACTAGGCTTAAGGGATGAAGACTCCGGACTGGATCTTTTCTGGTCGTTGAAGGGTAGATGGCTCAGGACTGCAGCAGGGCTTCACCGGGACTCGGTAGTTGCAGCAGCAGTCTTTTTCTCTGCTTCTCTTCGGTTTCTTGTAGTTCCAGTGGCGACTCTTGACTTCCATCTCAAGAGTCCTGCCTTTTATGCGAAAATCCCCCTGACTCAGCCTGGCTGTCGATCACGCAGCAGGTGGGTTGTCCGGCCTGGACAACCACCTCAGCCAATCATGCCAAAGTGCGACTTGGGTTTCCTAGGATAACTTGTGCACGGGGTGACTACACCCCTCCCTCACATACAGCCCACCTAGATATCCAGGCACCAAGAGGAGGGCTTATTTGCAGAAGCCCGCCAAAAGACGGTGAGCAAAGAAGGCAAATCTGGTTGGCCGCGCAAAGTAAAACACAAGAAGGACTTTAACGAAAAGAAATGGCGAATAAACCGGACCGGAGCAAAAAGGCTATTTGGTCAAGCGGTTTTATGTTCGAGGCTAATATAATAGCCTGGAACAATACCACGTTTATATAGTATAATATCTGTAGAAAAGGTAGGGTAGCTACCACTGCCACCAGCCAAGTCTAAATGTTAAGAGCAAAACAAGGCACAGACAAAAAGGGATAGGCATTAACCCTTTCCAGTACTCCATGTAATCCATGGGTCTGTAGTTTTAAATGACTACATCAAGTAAATTACACTATCTGTTTCTGGGGGACAGTAGTCGGCCCCAGAAAAATGGAGTCGGGGGGTGGGGGGGAGTCTCAAAGACAACCCTGTGTCACTGCACTGAAGGTGCTGTGTAACGCACACAAAAAGGTGGGTCTGATGGAGTGGGGTGCTCCAGAGCCCAAGATCACACAAACAGTACGAATACACATGTCAAAACACATATAAGAGTGGGAAAAAGGCGCACACTCTTATCAAGTGGAAAAAATACACTCCAGAAATCCAGCGAAGCTACTGGGGGACTCTAGCCATAGAATGAGAATTCTCCCGAACAGTAACCATTAATTTTGCAAAGGTTGTTAGGAAAGATTTTCTCTTTGCAACTTTTGTGTGCTTTTCCATCAAATGTCGGCTTCTTAGTGTTTGTCAATTGCATTTGTTTTCCCCTGCTAGGTTGATTCCTCCCTAGCCCACCCTCCTTTTCCTTTCCGCCCTCTATTAAACGTATTGGCCCCGATCTCGTGCCCACGTGACCAGAAACCTCTTCAGAGGCTTTCCCGGGGCAGCCTTGCCCGGGCTGCCAGCGAAGGGCTCAGCAAGGGGTAGCTCCCATTTCTGTTCGCCAGGTTGCTTGTTAGGACTGATTTTCGATACTCTGGCCTGGTGGACAGATGTATTGAAGGCCAACCTAGTATTGTGACTTGATAACTGTGGGAGACTTAGCCAAACCAGTTCAAGGTAGCAAAGCGAGTGGTCTAGGCTAACTCTCAAGAGGTAGTGAGTGTGTAAGGAGTCCACAATGAGCACACAGAGTGAAGCAGTCGTGTAACACACTGGTATAAAAATATCACACCACACTACAAATATGATACATACACAATCACTAGAGTAGGGCAAACTACATATACTAATCTGTACCTTCCTTTTCAGGGGTTTTATAAGCACTACAGGTCCACAGAGATTAAATTCCAACTTCAGAATTCCATGCCTAAGGTGTATGGGGCCTTGTGCCCAAAAGTTCAGCAAAGTTCCATACTGTTTTGTGAAGCTGGAAAAAACGAAGGTAGGATCTCTGGGGTCCAGTGAACAGTTCCAAGTGCCAGGGGACAAGTTAATCTGACTAACAAACATGCTCCCAACTTTTGGAGCGCTTGTGTGAACAAGTAATGGCAAAGCCAAAGTAATGCAAAGGTTTCTAGAAGTTAGCAAAACTCTCAAAAGGGAGATGGGTTCAGGTAAAAATCGCTACAACTCACCCCCCACCCCGTACTCCGATTCATCAAAGGACTTGGCTGGTCTGTTGAAGAGGGTCCAAAGTCGCTTTCCCACCGACAGCCTCAGCCCTTGATCCGCAGGGGTTTCAGGTTCGAGCACTTCTCCGGTCGTCGACTAATGCTGGTGCAAGGTCTTACTGTGAAGAAATGCAAAAGAACTCGATGCAGGGCCCCTCTCAGGACAGGACTAGACCAGGTAAGCAGTTTTGGATGACTGCCACCGAGGCACGGCAACGCAAAGGGATACACTTGCTGCGGTCAGACTTTGCCTCCAATCTCGGGTACCCTTGATGTTAGCACCATGAAATTTCAGAGGTAAGTCTCGTTGCACAAGCCGTAGATACCACAAGTTCCAGGCCTCAACTCGGAACAGCGACGTCTGCTGCACGGTAGCCCAAACTCAGAGCTGGTCAGCCAATGGGTGATCCAGGGGCTTTACCAAAGGCTCTTCTTTGCAGGACTCTGTGCTGATGTTGAGAATGGATTTTCCCACCACTCCAAGGTCGGGGATCTTCTACAGGACAGCGCTCTATCAGGGCTGCAGCAGATGTTTGATTCCAAGCCTTCTTCCGACGGCTCCACGTTCTCCCCCAAGTCTTGTAGCTGGACACAAGTCTTGGCTCCTTCAGTTTCTTCCACAATCTCTCGAGTGGGTGCAGTGGTCTTCATATCCCAAAAGCCAGGTAATAGCTGAAACTCCCACAAGCCAATGACAGATCTGGCCCACAAATACCACACACCCCCCAGCAGTGGTCCAAACAGGACCACTGCCGGCAAAACTCACGCATACCACTCAGACACACTGGCACTAGTTTGTGGATTGGGACCTGTTAGTGAGAATTCTCAGAAATGTGCTATTTCCTTTCTACATTGGAAACTCTCAGTTCTTTTTACTGGACGTTAGGACATTTAATTTCTATCCTGGAGAGAGAGAGCGATCTTTTTCCCACTCTCTCATATATTTTTCATTAATTTGGACTCTGTGTTTCTTTTGACTTAGGAGTTTGACAAACTCTATAGGCATCATCTTTATATTGTGACACACTGCATCTTCAATGCAGTGGCACAGGGAAGTCCCTCAGATTTCCCAAAGGTTTAAATACCTTCTCTTGGTTAAACTACTGTTTCCAAGAGCAGTGAAGTGAAATTGACTTTACTTACATTTTGTAACTTTCTAGACGCAGCACACACATCTTACAATAGGGTGCTGGAGGGGTTACTTAGTATCCCTTTTTCTAGTTTATCATATAACATTTTTATGTTGCCCTTTCTACAATTAATGGCTGGTGGCAGTGGTTTACTTTTTCCTACTCTTCTGTGTTTCTACTGCAGGCTGCAATTGCAGCTGCAGTAAAGCACCCATGGGTGGCCATTTTATCAAAATGGCCCTGGTCTTATTTTTTCACCATTTCTTGTTGGAAAGGTCCTTCTTGAGATTTACTCTGCATGCCAAACCAGGTTTGGTCCCTTTGTTTTTTCTTTGGAGGGATTCACCAGTGAACCCAGCCTCTCGCTCCAGCATGTCTGGCAGGGCACGAACTGAGGGAAGTGTCTGAAACTCTCTATGCTTAATCCCCTTGGTTACAGGAATGCACCCAAAGGTGATTGAATGGGAGAAACCTGCATAAAAGACGAGGCTTTTTGCTTGGAAGGCAGTCGACCGACCACTGGACGACGAAGGAATCTGAAGAACAACTTGGAAGAGATGCCTGCGGCAACTCCTGGACCATTGGTGTACTTGGCGAAGCCCTGCTGCAGTGCTGAAGCTCCGAATTCGTCTCAGCTAGAGAAGCCCTGCAAATGACGACTTCTCCCCTTGGGTCGGTGGGACCAATGGACCCCCAAGACAAACTAATCTGGAAATCCTCTCGGAGATGGCTGTACTTTCATTGCTGCTGCAGGAACCCATTGCCAGGGAGTGTCGTCGTCTTTAAGTTGGACCCGAGCTCCAGGAAAATCCTTCAGACTCCCATGAAGCAGGACTGACCAAGCCTGAGCCACCTCAACAGAAAGCTGTACCCCAGATGAGAGGAAAGTCCATAAGGTATCCGAAAAGCTGAAACCACAAAGTGCAGCTGATCTGAAGTTTGCCCTTTGCTGCCGCTGACCTTCAATTTGTAGTGCAGGAATCCCCAGACATCCTCCCTCTTGTCCCCACGACTGAGGCTCCGGAACAGGATCTGCAGACCTACACAGGAACAGAAGCCAGCTGGAACCACTTTCTTCAGACCTAAGGTACTGTAAAACTAAGTGGTACCTACCTCTTGTTGTGTAGCCTTGCTAGCTCTCAGTTGAGACTTGTCTTGGTTGCTTTTGCAGAGTTGTTTGCAGCTTTGCCCCAACAGTGATTTCATTTTCTAACAAAGACTTCTAAAACTTTGTGCAAGACTTTATACTTACCTTCAAGAAGTGCTTCAGCTCCCCTCGACTTTGCTCAATTGACCTAGACTGTCCTGGCTCCCTGAAATACTCTATCCTCTGAGTTTGTGATTTAACTATCCCTCAACAAAAGTCACACATTCTATAACTTGTGTAGCTGGGAAAGGGTTAATTTACTTTGCATTTGGGATTCAAAAGTACTTCACTGCTTAAGAATATTTGTTAACCTTTGTCGTCTTCCCTATTTTCCTTTTGACACTAAACTTATTGTTGCTCTAAATGTGCCAGTGATATATCAATGTCCACAGTGTCCTAGTTATTCAAGTCACCGCAGGGTGTAGGAAGTATCTGTGTGCCATCCAAAGTGGGTATCTTCTCCAGCATGGGGTCTGGCATGGATTCACATGCTCTTGAATATTCCCCGTCGTCAGGCTGGGAATCCTCGGTAAAGAAAAAATCAGTATCAGTTTCGTTTCTGATCTGTCTTTCGTAGTAGTAACCAATCACTGATCTCTGCGTCATTCTGACCACAGCCAATGACTGCCCTCTACCTAAGCTCCGCCTCTGGCAGCCATCTTCAGATTTTTACCGCACGTTCAAGTGTTGGGATCCTCGTGCTATTGCTCTCGAGCGTTAGTGCTATTTTTTCACGTTTTTTCTCAAAAAACGTCTATTTCGGTCAAAAGAACCTCAAGCTCCACCGTTTCTTCATCCGATCAACGGGGACCCGTGTCCGATTCGTCTACGCCCCTCAAGGGTGAAGATTTCGTCGAGCCACGCTTTTGAAGGACTCCAGAAGTTTCTCAGGCCCATCTCGGACATGGCCCAGGTGAAGGGAAGCTCGACGCCCGGAAAGCTGTTCAGGGTCTGCCCTGGATGCCAGCTTCAGAATGTCTTTAAGGAGGACGAACACTCCCTTTGTCTTTACTGCCTACATGAGGACAAGACGCACGTGGAGAAGGACTGTGCGTTTTGCGGCAATATGTCAGAGCGGACCATGAAGGACTGCCATCAACGTCTCGCCAACTGGCTGGAAGGGAATAGCCCGTCAGGCGAGAAGAAGAAGTCCGAGCGGTCTTCTAAGACCTTTGAGGACGCCCCGGCGACGGGGGTCCAACACAAGGCCAAGCACCGCGAGTCCGCTGGCACCAGGAGCGCCGAACGGTCGGGCTCTACGGGCGCCAGGCAGGGCGCATCCTCCCCGGCACCATCAACCACGAGCCAACGCTCTGGTTCGGGTAAGAGGAAGGCCGAGCACCCGGCGAAGCTCCTGGAGAGACCCCGGTCGAGCCCGAAAGGCCCCATCGGAGGGGGAGCGAGGCAGTGACCCCCCCACCCCCCAAGGAGAAGGCGGTGAGTGCACCTAAGGTGGTGAAAGACTTAATCCATCCGGCCAAGGCCTCTATCGAGACAGTTGCGGCGGCCCTGGCTCAGCCTGTGGAGGCTACACCAGTGGTGGCGACCTCGGGGCTCAGTCTGCCTGCCACCGCAGAGGGAGTCCTCTTTTATGCCCATCGACAGGACCCCCGTGAAACCTCTGACGGAGAAGAAAAAGGGGGGCAGGAGGTCGTCGTGGATTCGGCCTCAACCTCTGAGGAAGAGCTGATCGAAGTCTTAAGCCACGGCGTTGGCGTGGAAGAAGACCAGCCCGTCGGGAGGGACCCCGACGTAGGAGACGACGATAACGTCGAGGGTGCCGACGGGGCACCTGACCGCCCGTCGGACTCCCCTCAACCAGTGCCGCAAGACAACTCGGCGGCCATTTTGTTGGCTATACAGTCCTTATGCTCGGAGATAAGGACGAGACTGCCGTTACCACCAGCGGAAGAACCGCTCCCGACGGGGGACCCGGAGCCATGCCCTTCTGGGAGCCCTCCCCCTAAGAGAAGGATTCATCCTCCTGCTCCTTTTCAGCCATCGCGCCCTGTTCAGCCCTCCTCCCCGTCCTCGACTCGTGGGGATGATACGGAGACTGACACGACCGCGACTGGTACGGACGACGAGGTTTACGACCAGGATCTGCCGTCGTCGCCTTCCACCCGGGCTTCCCCGCCCGACGAGATTGGATCGTTTCACTCCATGATCGCCACGGCATCCGAGCTTTTCCAGCTCTGCCCGGAAGAGAAGGAAGGTTTCCTTTATCAACGGCGCGAGGCCAAGAGGAAGACGGTCCTCTCTGTACCTCTACTGGACGATATTTGGGATGAGGGCCTCGCCCTCCTCAAGAACCCATCCACGAAGCCGGCTAGAAGGGATCGGTACGAGAAGTACCGGGTCCCGGACGCGGCCCCCTTGTGCCTTCGGGCACAGCCGACCCCGGACCCGGTCGTCTCCGCGGCGACCAGGAAGAAAGCGGGGGGGGGGGCGCGGCCTCTACGTCGACCTCCCCGCCGGACGGCGAGGGAAAGAAATTAGATACGATGGGACGCAGAGTCCTCTCGTCTGCAGCGACGACGATTAAGGCGGCCTACGCCTTGGCTATCGTAGCCCGCTACGACAGGGAGTTGTGGTACAAACTGGCCCCCCTACTGGACTTCCTACCGGACGACAAGAGGGCGGAAGCCCTAGAGATCTTGCAGGAAGGAGAGGTGGCGTTGGACCATGCCATTACGATTGCGACAGACATCGCTGACACTGGATTTCGCCAGTTGGGCAACGGCGTGTGCCTTAGGCGGCGTGGATGGCTCAAGGCTACTGACTTCCGTCAGGACGTGCAGACCAGAATCTTGGACATGCCGTTCGACGGAAACAACCTGTTTGGGAAAACAGTGGAGGATTCCCTTCAAGCCATCAAGGCAGACACGGAGACGGCCCGGGCTCTTGGGGTTCTCCAGCAACGGCGGCCGCCCTTTCGGAGCGGCGGAGGCAAACAGGGTGCCTCCAAAGGTTCTGGCAGCGTATTTTCCACCTTCCGTCAAGCGGCCCGTTCGTCGTCGCAGGAAGCTTACAGGGGACGAGGCAAGTCAGGCGGACCCCGCCGTCGTCGCCAAGGAGGACAAGGCGGCAAAGCCTCGTCGAAGCAGGACTGAACCGGCCGTGGGTCGGGCCCCCACCGAAGCACCCCGGTGGGAGGCCGGCTGGCGAGCTTCGTCAGCGTGTGGGAGTCCATCTCCACCGACCGTTGGGTGCTGGATGCCCTAGCTCAGGGTCACACGCTCGAGTTTCTAAAGAGGTGCCCGCGCGTCCCCCCTGTGGCCAGGAAAGAACATCACGTCCCTCAACTTCTCTTGGAGGTAAAGGCGATGCTCAAGAAGGGCGCCATCGAGCTCGTCCCAAAGAGGCTTCGGGGCTCCGGAGTTTACTCAAGATACTTCCTCGTGAAGAAGACGGGAGGATGGCGTCCCATCCTGGACCTACGACGACTGAACAAATTCATCAAGGCACAGAAGTTCCGGATGGTCACCCTCCAACACGTCCTGGGTCAGCTGGAGGAGGGCGATTTCCTGTCGCCGTTGGATTTTGAGGATGCCTACTTCCATATTCCCATCCTAAAGGGACACCGAAAGTTTCTCAGGTTCGTGGTCCAAGGGCGTCACTACCAGTTCAGAGCCCGTCCCTTCGGACTGAGGTAGGCACCCAGGGTGTTCACCAAGTGCCTGGCACCGGTGGCGGCGCAGCTGCGCCGAGAGGGGATCCACGTCTACCCCTACCTGGACGACTGGCTCATCCGAGCGAAGACGAAGGAGCTCGCCGTGGAGCACACGGCAAGGACCGTCCAACTTCTCACAGACCTGGGATTCTCCATAAACTACGCCAAGTCCCACCTGGTGCCCGCGCAAGACGCACTGTTTCTGGGAGCGAAGCTCGACACAGTGTCGCTTCTGGCCTCTCCGTCGGAGGAAAGGATGAGGACCATCTTGGGCAAGGTGCAGCGGATGCTGGTTGCAGACGCGGCCAGAGTGAGGTCCATCAAGTCCCTCCTCGGAATGATGTCTTCTTGCATTTACCTCATCTGCCTGTGCAGGCTCCGGATGCGCCCGTTGCAGGAGTTCCTGGACGCGCGCTGGATCCAGACGACGGGCAGCTTCGAGGAGAGGATCACACTCGACGAGAGTTTCCGACGAGCGATCCGGTGGTGGGGCACCCGCGCGCATCTGACGGCGGGCATGGATTTCCAGACCCCCGGCCACCAGGAGACAGTGACCACGGATGCCTCCCTGGAAGGGTGGGGAGCGCACACCGAAAATCTGCACGCAAGAGGCCTTTGGCTCCCGACGGAGAAGTCCCTCCATATCAACGTCCTGGAGCTCCGTGCAGTGTTTTGGGCCCTCAGGTCCGTCCTTCCGTCCCTCAAGGGCAAGGTGGTGAGGATCTTCACCGACAACACCACCACCATGTTCTACATCAGGAAACAGGGCGGAACCAGGTCCCCAGCCCTGTCCATGGAGGCGCAGGATCTGTGGCCTTGGGCCGTCGCCCAAGGGATGTTTCTGGTGCCGTTTCATCTGGCACGGTTAAAAAAACACCATCGCCGACTCACTCAGCAGGGAGCTGCGCTCGTGCCACGAGTGGGAACTACGACAGGATCTAGTGGACCGCCTCTTCAGACGGTGGGGCACACCCCAGATCGATCTGTTCGTGACGGCGACGAACTCCAAGTGCCGGAGGTTCGCCAGCAGGTTTCCCCAGCCGAGGAGCATGGGCGATGCTTTCTCATTCCCCTGGGAGGGCCTGTTTCTATACGCGTTCCCTCCATTACCATTGCTGATCCGGCTCATCAACCAGCTCAAGAGGTCACGGTGCAGGATGATCCTCGTCGCACCTGCGTGGCCGAGGCAGATATGGTTCCCGGACCTTCTGGACTTGTCAGCGTCCCCGCCAATCAAGCTGCCAGTGGACGCGGATCTTCTCTCCAGGGAAGGAGGCGCCATCCTCCATCACGACCCGAAGTCGCTTATCTTGCAGGCCTGGCTCCTGCAGTGTTAGACTTTGGAGGATACGACATACCGGCCGACTGCAGAGAGGTTCTTGCAAAGGTCAGGGCGTCCTCAACTCTTAAATGCTACGGACACAAATGGAAGAGGTTCTCTGTCTGGTGCCACGTACAGAAGATTAACCCTCTACGGATTACGGCTCCCCAAGTACTGCCGTACCTACTGACGCTGGCCAAAGCTGGACTGGCGCATGCGTCCATCAAGATTCATCTTGCTGCGATCTCCCGATACACCAGAACCACGGGCCGGACGTCTTTGTGGTCTCACCGTCTGGTGAAAGAGTTCATGAAGGGACTGTTCAGATCGTTCCCGCCGGTGAAGGCTCCGGACCCGGCGTGGGAGCTCAACGTGGTGCTGACCAAGCTCATGGGACCTCCGTTCGAGCCTCTGCACTTGGCTCCGTTGAAGTTCTTGTCGTGGAAAACAGCGTTTCTTGTGGCCATCACCTCCGCACGACGGGTGGGACAGATCCAGGCCCTTTCCTGCAAGGCCCCGTACTTGACTTTTCACGACACGAGGGTAGTGCTCAGGACGCACCCCTCCATGCCCAAGGTGCCGTCGGACTTCCACCTCAACGAACCCTTTCGTCGCCGGCTGAAAGGACTTTGCACTCGCTGGATGTGGCTAGAGTGTGTGAAGTTCTACGTGGACCGCACAAAGTGTTTTCGGAAGAGGTCAAAACTCTTTGTGAACTTTGGACCTGTCAATCAGGTGAAGGCTCTCTCGAAGGCTTCCATTTCCAGATGGCTCTCCGGCTGTATCATGTACTGTCATCGGTTGTCAAACCGACCGCTGCCTGGCCGTCCGAGAGCCCATTCCACCAGAGTGATCGCAGCTACCACGGCGTTCCTATCTGGTGTGCCCTTGCTGGACATCTGCAGGGCTGCTACGTGGAGGTCGACGCACACCTTCATGAAATTCTACTGCGTCGATCGGGATTCCAGGGAGGAGTCCAGGGTCGGCCAAGCAGTGCTGCGCAACCTGTTCGCCTAAGGTGATCCTGGTGAGGAGGTAAGAATTGCTTAATGTTGAGTTTGATGTAATGCTTAATGTTGAGCCTTTGCCACCTCCCGTGGTTGTGCATGTGTGTACTGCTATGTATTCTTCATGAGCATGTGAATCCATGCCAGACCCCATGCTGGAGAAGGAACACGTTACTTACCTGTAACTGTTGTTCGAAGGGATTGTGTCCTCCGACGTATTCCTCATCTTCGATATCTCCTTCCAGCTCTGCTGGCCTCGGAACATTTTTCTCTCCAGAGGGCGCTGCGCGTCGACGTCCCTCGAGTCGATGTCCCTCGACAGCCGCCGTATCGACGCCGACGTCATACTGGCTATAAAGGCCGCGCGCAGCGCCCGTTGCTCAGTTCCGTTTTTCCGCGCGTACTCGGTGCCTCGGAATACCGTTGCTCAGTTTTGTCAGGTTTAACCTATTTACCTCGAGTTATTCGATACCGTACTCGATGGCTTCTTCGTCGGAACCGACAACTCCTCGATCCGGCTTCAAAAAATGCCGAGATTGTGGAAAAAAGATGTCGCTGACTGACCCTCACAGAGTTTGTCTGTGGTGTTTGGGAGCTGAACACCATTGTTCGGAGTGCGAGGACTGTATGTCCATGACAGCTAAAGCCCTGAAGGAGCGTAGGGGGAAGCTGGAGAAAGGTAAGACTTTCAAAGCTTCTTCTTCGTCGACGAAGTCGAGACATTCGTCTCCTCGTCACCATTCGCGCTCCAGATCTCGGAGTGGGTCCCATCACTCCTCGAGATCGAAGCACTCGAAGAGGAGACGTCGAAGATCCCCTTCTCTGTCTTCCTCTGTTTCGCCAAAGAGAATCCCGTGCCACACGAAACATAGTTACCGGGCTGAATGGGAGGAATTCCGCAAAAATATGAGCGTCTTCGAGAAAGCGGCCTCGACCCCCTCGAAGACTGCCGAGAGCGATGCTCTGGTCGAAAGACCCGAAGGACAAAAACGCTGCGAGTCGCAGTACCCGGCGAAGGAAACCTCTCGAGCGCGTCATGAACCCTCGAGCAAGACTATGACCTCCAAACCTTCCTCGAAGGTGCCGTCGACGAAAGTTCCGTCGAGGTCGATGTCCTCGACACACGAGTCTGTCGACTCGACGCCAGCTTCGACACCGATGTCGACGCCAAGAAAAGTCACGGTGTCGACACACCCAGTGTCGATTCCCGGGCCCTCGACGTCGATGGCTTCGCTATCGTCGAGTAGAATCCCAATTCTGTCCAGGTCTTCGAGGCCTCCGCCTTTGTTTTCGACGCCACGCTCGAAGCCTTCGACATCGACGTTTTCGAGGCCGATTATGACAAGTTCGTCACCCTCGGCCTTGGATATGGTGTTTACACCCTTTATGAGTTCAGAACAATAGAGAACTATGTCCTCAATATTGGAAGAGGGTGAATTGTCTGAACATGAAGACACATTTGAATTGCAGGGACCTGTAACCCCAATTGGAGAGGAATTCTCCTCTGAAGAACGCAGGTTAAAGGATCTTCATGAATCCTTACATGAGGCAAGTGGGTTAGACACCTCCCCTGAGGTGGAGTTTGCTAGACCAGACCCGGGGGAACATGCTGAAACCCCCTATAGAGCCTTAATGGCCAGAATCACAGAGTTTATGGGGTGGTCTGCACCTTCACAATCTTTTCAACAAGATGACCTCACGGATATTCTTGACAAAGGCCCACAGGAGGATCCTGTGGTGCCTTTTCATAAAGCTCTTCAGAGGAAGATCATGACAAACTGGGAAACCCCAGATGTCGTACCGGCAGTAAATAAAAAACTGTCTACAAAGTACAGGGTATCCTCTACAGACCCAGAGTTTTTGTCTAAACACCCATCCCCAGAAAGTCTGGTGGTACAGGCAGCATCCTCTACCGATGTCAAGACGGCTTATCCTACCATCCCACAGGACAGGGACGATAAAAAATATGATGCTATGGCAAAGAAAGTCTTTTCAGCATGTAGCATGGCGTTAAAATCTGTTAATGCTACTTGCACCCTTGCTAGATTCAGCCATACACTTTGGGAGTGTGCTTCTACAGCGGCTGACTGCATCCCGGAGGGAGAAGAAAGGGATGCGTTCCTGAATATTTTACAGGACGGTAAAGACGCTATGTGCGAATCCCTCCAGACGGGCATTGATTCGGCTGATAGTATCAGCAGAGCAATGGCGGCAAGTACAACAACCAGGAGATTCGCTTGGTTGAGAAAGTCTGGTTTTGCCCCAGATGTGCAAGCCAGGCTCTTGAACATGCCATTCGATGGCTCTTCTTTATTTGGGAAAAAGGCTGATGACAGTTTAGAGAAACTGCAGACTTCAAAAGCAGCAGCAAAATCCCTAGGGGCTGCAATCCGTCAGACACCTTTTCGTCCCACAGGAACCTCTGCGAGGGGCAAGTCTTTTCGCTTCTACTCCGCATTCGGAAGAGGTAGAGGACGACCGGCTCAAAGGGGACAAAGAAGAACTACCCGAGGTGGTTGAGGTAGATATTCAAAAGCCGCAGCAACAGCAGGTGCCTCTTTACCATCGGCATCTGCATCAGCCGCCCCAAAACCACTCTGAGGACTCCCCTCGCAAGACACCTGTAGGAGGCAGGTTGACTCAACATCTGGCGGTATGGCAGGCTATCACGTCAGATGCTTGGGCATTGGAAACAGTTGCCCAAGGTTACTGCCTACCTTTCCTACGTATACCTCAGAGTCATCCACCGGGGATCAGCTCTCAGAAATCTCCAGATCCGCTCCTCTTGCAGGAAATTTTAGACCTGCTAGAGAAAGGTGCCATAGAACCGGTACCTGTAGCGGAGAGGAACAAGGGCTGGTACTCCCCGTACTTTCTCATTCCGAAGAAAGACGGAGGACTGAGACCCATCTTGGACTTGCGAGAATTGAACAAATTCCTCAGGAAAGACAAATTCAAGATGGTCCCTCTTTCTCAGATCCTCCAGGCCCTTCAGTTTCAGGACTGGTTGGTATCTCTGGACCTTCAGGACGCTTATTTCCATGTGCCTATCCATCTCAAACACAGGAAATACCTGAGGTTCGCAATTGGCAACTCTCACTATCAATTTCGAGTGCTGCCATTTGGGCTGACCTCCGCCCCGAGGGTCTTCACCAAGTTAATGTCGGTAGTAGCGGCAAGTCTAAGGAGGGAAGGGATTCATGTCTACCCCTACCTGGACGATTGGTTGATCAGGGCTGTTTCTTCGGAATAAGCTCAGATCCAGCTAGATCACGTGTGCCACTACCTTCACAAACTGGGCTTCTCCCTCAACTTAAAGAAGTCACAAATGATACCATCGCAGAGACTCCAGTTCATAGGAGCGATCCTGGACACTTCCCTGTGAAAAGCCTTGCCACCAGAGGTGAGGGCTCAAGATATTCTACAGATGGTTACCAAGTTCCAACATGCCCAACGTCTCCCAGCCTTCGACTTTTTGAGGTTGCTAGGCCTCATGGCATCCTGCATTTTCCTAGTGCCAGAGGCTCGCCTGAGAATGAGATCCCTCCAGTGGGCACTGAGGACTCAGTGGTCACAATTCTCAGGGAGAATGACAGATCTTCTTCAAGTTCCCGACAGAGTAGCTCGAGACCTTCAGTGGTGGGCCTGTCAAGAGAACATTCTAAAAGGAGAACAGTTTTGGCAACCCTGGCCGGAGATAACAGTAGTCACGGATGCCTCACTCGCGGGGTGGGGAGCCCACACCAACGACTTGACCATCAGCGGTCGTTGGTCTCCATCAGAGTCCAGACAACATATCAACCTGTTAGAGCTGAGAGCCATCAGATTTGCGCTGAAGGCTTTTCTGCCATCTGTACAAGGAAAGAACGTCCTGATAATGACGGACAACACAGTGGCCATGCATTACCTCAACAAAAGAGGAGGCGTAGGATCACTACCTCTGTGCAGAGAGGCGATGCAGCTCTGGTTTTGGGCAATCCAAGAAGGAATCTCTATCGGCTGTTCACCTAGCCGGAGAGAAGAACTTGACAGCGGACGCTCTGAGTAGGCAGAGCACAGTCTCCCACTAGTGGGAACTAGCTCAGGAAGTCCTTCAAGTGATCTTTGCCCTTTGGGGAACCCCTCAGGTGGATCTGTTCGCCACCAGCGTCAACAGGAAATGCGACCTATTCTGCTCAAGGGAATTTCCCCCGAGAGGAGCTCTGGGAGACGCGTTCATAGTGGACTGGGAGTTTCTGCTTCTGTACGCGTTCCCACCGGTCCCTGTCATTTCTCAAATGATCAGGAGGTTGAGAAGATTCAGGAGAACCATGATCCTAATTGCCCCGGATTGGGCCAGGAGAACGTGGTACCCGGACCTTCTAGACTTGCCCATCTGCCCTCCAATTCGACTTCCACTCAGAGAGAACCTACTCTCACAGAAGGGAGGTCAGGTTCTCCATCCAGACATCAAAACACTCAACCTACACGCTTGGCTTCTGAAAGGCTGAGGTACAAGGATTGGGACCTCCCTGATGATGTTATGGAGGTGTTGCTTTCGGCAAGGAGGCCAGCAACAAAATCTTTATACCGCTGCCGTTGGAACAGATTTAGCAGCTGGTGTAGAGAACAGAATATCGACCCTTTTTCATGTGGTACACCAATGGTTTTGTCCTTCCTACTATATTTGGCAAATTCAGGCCTTCAAGTTGGCACCATTAAGGGCTATCTCGCAGCGCTATCCATCTTTAAACGCACTGCGGAAGAACCATCCTATTTCAAGTTACCCTTGGTAATACAATTTCTTAAGGGGTTAACTAATGTTTATCCCCCAAGACCATTCCAAGTTCCCCTATGGGATTTAAACTTAGTCCTAACTTTCCTAATGGGTACACCTTTCGAACCACTCCATTCTTGTTCGTTAAGATTCCTTACCCTTAAAACTGTTTTATTAATAGCAATTACATCTGCTAGAAGGTGAGTGAATTACAAGCTCTTTCTTGTAAACCCCCTCACACTATCTTTCACAAAGACAAAGTTGTCCTGCAAGTGAAGCCTAATTTCCTCCCAAAGGTGGTTTCTGAATTTCATATCACTCAGAAGATTACCCTACCATCTTTCTATCCTCCTCCTCACACGGGGAAAGAGAAGGAGAGGTTACACAGACTAGACCCTAGAAGGGCTTTAAGTTTTTACATCAGTAGACTAGCCAGGATAAGACGGGCAGACCAACTGTTTGTAGGTTACACAGGTCACAAGCTGGGGTTACCTATAACTAAACAGACCATTTCCAGATGGATCATCCTAGCCATTCTGGAATGTTATAAATTGGCAGGAAAAGAGCCCCCTCAAAACCTTAGGGCTCATTTGACCAGAGGTATTGCAGCTTCATCGTCCCTCAAAAGAGGTGTGCCGGTTAAAGACATCTGTGCGGCCGCTACATGGTCGTCTGTCCATACCTTTACACGTTTTTACAATTTGGATTCCTCCTCCAGTCAAGAGACTAGGTTTGGAAGGGCTGTACTGCATTCTATTCATCAATAGAAGACAGCATGAAGTCAGTACTCCCTCCTCCAATAATAGAATACTGCTATGGGAGCATATCTAAGATGAGGAATACGTCGGAGGACACAATCCCTTCGAAGAACAAGTTACTTCTTACCGTGTAACGTTCTTTCGACGGGATGTTCCTCCGACGTATTCCTCATCGACCCTCCCATCCATCCCCGCAGTTCTACTTCCCTTGCTGTTGCAGCTTACGCTCCTTCAGGGTGATTAGTTTAGTCCAGAAAGCATATTTGTGGGCTACAAAACGGAACTGAGCAACGGGCGCTGCGCACGGCCTTTATAGCCAGGATGACGTCGGCGTCGATACGGCGGCTGTCGAGGGACATCGACTCGAGGGACGTCGACACGCAGCGCCCTCTGGAGAGAAAAATTTTCCGAGGCCAGCAGAGCTGGAAGGAGATATCTAAGGTGAGGAATACGTCGGAGGAATATCCCGTCGAAAGAACGTTACACGGTAAGAAGTAACTTGTTCTTCTCAGCTCATAGGTACATTAGATTCTACGCTCTTAAAGGTCCATATAATACTTTTAACACAACTCACCCGTTCCAGAGGCAAGTTCATCGCCCCGGGTCTGAGTAAGCTGTTGGAGGTCAATCGCGAAGGATACGCACTGTAGGGGTTAATAACAGAGATATGGTACTAAGTTTGGAGTTCAAAAGGTTGAACAAGATCAGAGGGAGAGAGTAGTGTCAGTTGTGAATGGATCAGGTGACCGGTATAATCATGTGTGCTAAAGCAATAACTGTTGAATTTAAGCCACATGCATAGAAGCGGAGGCATAAGCATGCAGCCAAGCATGGCGGCGCAAACCCGCGAGTGAGTCTCAACGTATGTACAGGTAAAGAGAGAGAGATGAGTTCAAATCATATGTATATGAACGAGGACACGAGCATGCAGCCAAGTATGAAGGCGCCGCTCGCGGATAACTTCCGTCGCTTGCGGTGTGTTTGTGCTCGCCAGCGAGCCTAAGCTGCTCTAAACGCGTACCTAGACCTCTTCGGCAGAACGCAGCCCTCGAGACGCCCGTCAGACGCACGGCTCAAAACTGCGATATGTTGTTGTGTTGCCATGGCAGCTGCGCGCGTGCGCACTGCCTCGCTATTCGCCATATTGGTGTGGGCATCCACTTAGACAGATGCTATTCAAGATGCAAATTTGATAGTCTGTACGCATGCGATTAAAATTAACCACAGAACCGACCCTAATACTAATGTCAAATGCTTGTGGGCACTGTCTAGGGACATTGTCCAATTAATACGGTAGAGTCATGACGTATTAGGTAGTTGAGATACAGAAGAGTATTAAAAAATCCTCATATGTATATTAACTCCATGTTACACTATACCGATCAGGACACAGGGGGTTACCTCCCTGTGGAATTCCTGGTCCGGTTTCGGTGGACATATTGAATGGTTTGTGAGAGGTGGGGCACCACACAGTCTCTGGCTGCTTTGGTGCCCCGCCTCACACTTCACTACAAGTCTTTTGGGCTCCTTCACAACATTCCTTTGACCATGACCAGAGATGCGCCTTTTTCTCCTCTGGCAGGTGGCAAGGAATGGCGGGATAAGAGCACGTCTTCCCGGGACTCAGCATATCTTAAAGATTGCTTGGTGAATTCACTGAGCGTATGTATATCTCTATCTGAGAACGCATGATCACGTAGTTTCTATGGCAACCGGCTCGACACAAACATTAATATTCCCCACCAGTACACAAGCTTACACATACTGGCATTGAGTTTCTGTGGAGTAATCCATGCACGTTACTCCTGGAGTATTAGGGTCGGTTCTGTGGTTAATTTTAATCACATGCGTACAGACTATCAAATTTGCATCTTGAATAGCATCTGTCTAAGTGGATGCCCACACCAATATGGCGAATAGCGAGGCAGTGAGCACGCGCCGCCGCCATGGCAACACAATAACATATCGCAGTTTCGAGCAGCGCGTCTGACTGACGGGCGTCTCGAGGGCTGCTTTCTGCCGAAGAGATCTAGGTACATGTTTACAGCAGCTTAGGCTCGCTAGCGAGCACAAACACACTGCAAGCGACGGAAAAGTTATCCGCAGCGGCGCCTTCATACTTGGCTGCATGCTTGTGTCCTCGTTCATATACATACGATTTAAACTCATCTCTCTCTTTACCTGTACTTACGTTGAGAGACTCACTCGCGGGTGGCGCCGCCATGCTTGCCTGCATGCTTATGCCTCCGCTTCTATGCATGTGGCTTAAATTCAACAGTTATTCCTTTTGCACACATGATTATACCGGTGACCTGATCCATTCACAACTGACACTACTCTCTCCCTCTGATCTTGTTCAACCTTTTGAACTCCAAACTTGGTACCATATCTCTGTTATTAACCCCTACAGTGCGTATCCTTCGTGATTGACCTCCCACTGCTTACTCAGACCCGGGGCGATGAACTTGCCTCTGGACCGGGTGAGTTGTGATAAAAGTGTTATATGGACCTTTAAGAGCGTAGAATCTAATGTACCTATGAGCTGAGAAATGTTATTTTTGCTCTCTATGCAGGTTGAGGTGTTTTCGTTATTGCTTCAACTATAAGGTTAGTGACTCAGCTTAATATCTACCATCCCTAATCACTAGTACACATCTCAGAGTTAATTAGTTTATCTTTGTTATTTTTAGGAAAACCCCTTACCACCCTATGAAACTTTACACATCCTGCCCTGAAGATGGGTTCATCGGAATCCGAAAAGCGTTGGCACCTTTAGGAGTGTTTAGGACAAAATATAGAGCAGAAGGAATTGCACTGCTCATGCTGTTGTACACATTATGTTGTCAAATTGTGAATTGATTAATTTGTTTAATGCTTAATCTCAACTGAATGTTTTTGGAGTGTGCGAAAATACAGTTCTGATTTTGGAATCTGTATTCAATTGTATTCATGTATGTTGGATCTATACCGATTCATTTTGTACACACTGAGGTTTTACAGTGTGATTAATCTTGGTCTACTCTTTACTCTTGGTACATAAACATATGTGCTGTCTACCCACATTAAGTATGGTCTTCGTGGCTCTTGATTGTACTAGGTCAGGTGGACATTACTTTGTTTTCTGCACAGATGTGCATCCAATGAACAAGAAAGAACAGTATATGTTTACCTTTTTTAAACAACTAAGAAGACGAAATATACCAAAGTGGGCTGTGGTTTCCATTCCATTTGGAGACCCGTCTTCACTATTGGTTATAAATACACCTGGGACTGTGTCCCATTAGGAGTGCAGCATAGGGCTATCGGGTGGCAACACCCGATGTGTGTTCTGTTTTGGACCTCGAGTGGCCTCGAGGATAACCCTGCTGCACCTGAAGTACAACTAATAGACCAATTTAATCAATCAGAAGGAGAAGTGTTGACTCCACATTGACTTCATAGAAAAACCATTTACCTACTGTTGTGCCTCCCATCCCTCATTCTCTCTTCAGCACTGTAAAACACCACACAAATATACTTCAAAATTATACACCAAGTTCAGAATCAGTAAATACCCATTTGGGATGGCATACAGCAGAGACTTACACCCTCATGTGACTTCAATTACTAGGGTGCTGTTGACATTAATGTACTGTTGGCATTCAGATTTAATTCAAGAGCAAGTAAAAAGGGAAAAGATTAGAGCAAACAAGATACCACAAATATTTTGTAAGCAGGCAAATACTTTCAGATCCCCAATAAATCATTCAGTTAGAACAGGCTAAGCCAATGCCAATAGGCTTGAGTCTATATCGGCTGAAGGTTGGTAGAAAAGTCTTTGCAGAATGTTTCAGAAGTCTTTGAAGAAAAGAACAATCAAATGCAGAGCCACAAGCTGATTAGACTTGCGAGTAGTAGAAGATGCAAGCAACTCTACAGCAAGAGGTAAGTTTTCTTAGACTTTGTACAGTACCTTTAAAGTGAGGAAAAGTTGCAGCAGATGACTCCTGTTCCTGTGCAGCCTTGCAGATCTCACTGTTCCTGGGCCTCAGTCGTGGGGACAAGAGGGAGGCCGTCGGGGGACTCCTGCACTGCACTCGGATGGTCAAAACCTGCAACTGGCAAACTTCACTTTCAGTGGCTGTTCAGTGTTTCAACTCCTTGTGTCAACCGCAAATAGCAACACTGCGGTTCCTGGCTGTTGAGATGGACTTTCCTTGCTTCTGGGGTCCCCCACTCTTTTGAGGGGGCTCAGGCTCGGTCCGTCTTCCTTCCTGGGAGTCCGGAGGATCTTCCTGGAGCTCTTGGCCAACTTAAAAGCAATGCGCACAAACTGGTGTTCCTCTCCCTGAGGTCTCTCTACGGTTTCCAGTAGCAACTCTGTGGAAATTCAACCAGCTCCGAGATGGATGTCCAGGTGGCTTGCTTTGGAGTGCATTGGTACCACCGACTCAAGGGGAGAAGTCGTCCTTGCAGGGGCTTCTCGGTCGATGCAAACCTGGCATTTCTGCACTGCAGCAGGGCTTCACCGGGCAAACCAATGGTCCAGGAGTTGCAGCAGTCGTCCTCTTCAAGTTCTTCGTTTTTTTCATCCAGTGGTCGACTCTGCCTTCCAATCCAAAAGACTTACCTTTTATACAGTTCTCTCCCTTTCATTCCAGCCTAGCTGTCACACACCCAGCAGGGTGGCTGTCCTTGCCGGACAGTCAGCCAATCATCAGAGTGCATTTGGGTCTCCTAGGAGACTATGCACAGGGAGTTTCGGGCACCTCCTCACTTCCTGCCTACCCAACACCCTGGAGTTAGAGGCAGGCTTTGCTTATGAATCCCGCCAAAGGCCAAACGAACACGGGGACCAAACCTGGTTTGGCGCACGGAGTAAATCTCAAGAAGGACCTTTCCACATAGAAATGACAAAAAAAGACGACTGGCAGCCCGCAGTAAATGCACACCACGCTAGTAAAAACGAAACCACTGCCACCGGCCATTCAGTGACGAAAGGGTAACATAAAAATGTTACATGAGAATCTAGACAAACGTGGATACCAGGTAACCCCTACAGCATCCTATTGTAAGATGGCTTGTGCTGGGTCTAGAAAGTTACAAATGTAAGTAAAGTCAATTTCACTTTACTGCTCTGGGAATCTTCGGAAATCTAAAACTTTCCTGTGTCACTGCACTAAAGGTGCTGTGTGACACAATGTAAAAGATGATGCCTATGGAGTTTGTCAGACTCCACAACCAAAAAGAAACAGAGTACAGAAATTACATTAAAATACATGAGAGAGTGGGGAAAAATAAAATCAAGTCCTCAAAATCCAGCAAAGTTGCAGGTGGTCTCTAAGGTAGACGAAATCGACACATTTCTCCAGCATGGGGTCTGGCATGGATTCACATGCTCATGAATATTCCCCGTCGTCAGGCTGGGAATCCTCAGTAAAGAAAAAATCAGTATCAGTTTTGTTTCTGATCTGTCTTTCTTAGTAGTAACCAATCACTGATCTCTGGCTCATACTGCCCCCAGCCAATGACTGCCCTCTCCCTAAGCCCCGCCTCTGGCAGCAATCCTCAGATTTTTACCGCACGTTCAAGTGTTGGGATCCTCGTGCTATTGCTCGCGAGTTTTTTGCTGCGTTTTCGTGCTTTCAGGAGATTTTCTCATGTTTCGGTTTAATCGAGCCTCAAGCTCCACCGTTTCTACTTCTGATAACGGGGACCCATTTCGGAATTCTTCTACGCCCCTCAAGGGTGAAGTTTTCATCGAGTTTACGCTTCTTGGAGGATTCCGGAATATCTGCGGCCTACCTCAACGGACATGGCCCAGGACAAGGGAAGCTCGACGCCCGGATCCAAGCTGTTCAGGTGCTGCCCTGGATGCGGTTTACAAAATGTTTTCAAGGAGGACGAGCATTTGCGATGTCTCTACTGCCTTCATGAGGACAAGACGCACGTGGAGAAGGACTCTGGGTTCTGCAAGAACCTTTTGGAACGGACCAAACAAGATAGTCGTTCCCGCCTCGCCGCCTGGCTGGAGAAGGGCACAGCAGGTGAGAAGGCTTCTAAGTCCTGTGCGGGCGCCCTGGCGACGGGGGCCCAACAGAAGGCCAAGCACCGCGAGTCCGGGAGCACCGAAAGGTCAGGCTCTTCGGCTGCCAGGCAGGGCGCGACTTCCCCGGCACGTTCATCCATGAGCCAGCGCTCTGGTTCGGGGAAGAGTAAGTCTGAGAACCCGGGTAAGCTTCTGGAGCGACCTCGGGGACCCGAGGGGGAGCAAGGCGCTGACCCTCCCCCCAAAGCGAAGGCCCAGGACGCACCTAAGGTGGTGAGGGCTTTGATCCAGCCGGCAAAGGCCTCTATCGAAGTGGTCGCTGCGACCCTGGCAAAGCCGGCTGAGACTACGCCAGTGGAAACGGCCTCTGGGCCCAGAGTATCCCTGCCACCGCAGAGGGAATCCTCTTTCCAGCCCATCGTTAAGACCCCCGTGAAGACCCCGGCGGAAAAAGAGGGGGGTGGCGGTGGCAATTACAGACTCAATCAGCCTCTGAGGAAGATCTGATGGAAACCGGGAAGGGCTTGAATGAGAGGTTCATAGGCCTCAACGAGAAGTTCGAGAAGCTTCGATCTCGGGGGGCGGTTCCCGCTGATGTGATCGAAGATAGCGATGATGGTGACGAAGAGGGCCCAGTGGAGCAGCCATCCCGTCCGTCGCAGCCATTACCCGAGCCCCAGGATAGCTCGGCTGCCATTTTGTTGGCGATCCAATCCTTATGTACTGAGATGAGGACGAGGTTACCACGGACCCCGACGGAGGATCCAGAACCAGGCCCGTCGGTAAGCCCTCAGAACAAGCGGAGAGTCCACCCCGCTCCTCCCTTCGTGCCCGCAGGGCCTGTGGACCCCTCATCCCCCTCGCCGGACCCTAGAGAGGATACGGTGACGGGTACAGCGATGGGGACGGACGACGGCGGCGATGACACAACGGACATCCCGTCTTCACCCCCCCTTGGGCTTCTCCACCCGACGAAATTGGCTCCTTTCACGCCATAACCAGGGCATCCGAGCTCTTCCAGCTCTGCCCTGAGGAACAGAGAAAAGAAGGGTTTCTTTACCAACGACGAGAAGCCAAGAGGAAGACCGTCCTCGCGGTGCCGTTGCTCGACGACATCTGGGACGACGGGCTGGCTATCCTCAAGAACCCTTCCACGACACCCGCCAAGAGGGACAGGTACAAGAAGTACCAAGTCCCCGATGTCGCCCCCTTGTGCCTCAGGGCCCAGCCCACGCCAGACTGTCGTTTTGCAGCGGCCAAGAAGAAAGCAGCGGGTGCGGCGGCTTCAACTTCCACTTCCCCGCCGGACAGCGAGGGAAAGAAGTTGTACTCCATGGGACGACGAGTCATCTCGTCGGCGACGACGATTAAGGTGGCCAATGCCTTAGCGATCGTGGCCCGCTACGACAGGGAGCTTTGGTTCAAGATCGCTCCCCTGCTAGACTTCCTACCGGAAGACAAGATGGCGGAGGCCTTACAAATTCAGCAGGAAGGAGAGGTGGCGTCGGATCACGCCATAACGGTGACAATGGACATTGCCGATACCGGATTTCGCCAACTAGGCAACGGGGTTTGCCTCCGACGACGAAGATGGCTGAAGGCGACGGACTTTCGCCAGGACGTCCAGACCAGAGTGTTGGATATGCCATACGATGGCAACAACCTTTTTAGGAAGACTGTGGACAAGTCGCTCCAGGCCATCAAGACCGACTCAGACGGCCCGGGCCCTAGGGGTACATCAACGACGACTGCCCTTTCGGAGCTCCAGAGGCAGACCGGGTGCCTCCAAGGGATCCAGCGGTGGCTCTTCTACATACCGCCAGGTGGCCCGCTCCTCGTCCCAGGAGGCCTACAGAGGTCGCGGCTAGCAAGGGGATCCCGTTGTCAAGGAGGCGAAGGCGGCAAGGCCTCCTCCAAGCAAGACTGAACCTGCCGTGGTGTCGGGCCCCCACCGAAGCACCCCGGTGGGAGGCCGGCTGACCAAGTTCGTCAGCGTGTGGGAGTCCATCTCCACCGACCGTTGGGTGCTGGACACCCTGGCCAACGGGCACTCGCTGGAATTCCAAAAGAAGTGCCATCGCATTCCTCCCGTGGCCAGGAAGGAGAATCACGTCCCTCAACTGCTGTTGGGGGGTAAGGGCGATGCTCAAAGGTGCCATCGAGCTCGTCCCCAGGAGGCTCCGGTGCTCCGGAGTGTACTTAAGGTACTTCCTCGACAGAAAGAAGACAGGCGGTTGGCGCCCCATCCTGGACCTGCGTCGGTTAAACAAGTACATCAAGACGCAGAAATTCAGGATGGTCACCCTCCAGCACGTGCTGTGACAGCTGGAGGAGGGTGACTTCCTATCGTCGTTGGACCTGGAGGATGCTTACTTCCACATCCCCATTCTAAAAGGACACAAAGTTTCTCAGGTTCGTGGTTCAGGGACGCCATTACCAATTCAGAGCCCTGCCGTCCGGATTAAAGTCAGCACCCAGGGTATTCACCAAGTGCCTGGCACCAGTGGTGGCGCGGCTGCGCCTGCAGGAGATCCACGTCTACCCCTACCTGGATGACTGGCTAATCCGGGTAAGGACAAGAGAACTCGTGGTCGAACACACAGCGAGGACCGTATGGCTGCTCACGGAACTGGAATTCACCATCAACTACCCCAAATCCCACCTGGTTCCGTCGCAAGTAGCACTGTTTCTGGTAGCGAAGCTCGATACAGTGGGGGGCCTGCCTGTCGGAGGAGAGGACGAAGGCCATTTTGGGCAAGGTGCAGTGCCTGCTAGCCACGGACGTGGCCAGGGTGAGGTCCATCAAGTCCCTCCTCGGGATGATGTCCTCATGCATCTACCTTGTACCCCTTTGCAGACTTCGGATGCGTCCGCTACAGGAGTTCCACGACGCCCGCTGGTTTCAGGCGACGGGCTGCTTCGAAGACAGGATCCCTCTCAATGAGGAGTTCCGTCGGGCGATCCTATGGTGGGGTACCCTTGCGCACCTCACTACAGGCACGGACTTTCAGACCCAGGTGTTTCAGGAGACGGTGACGACAGACGCCTCTCTGAAGGGTTGGGGGGCCCACACCGGAGATCTCCACGCAAGAGGCCTTTGGCTCCCGGAGGAGGTGTCTCTCCACATCAACCTTCTGGAGCTTCAAGCAGTGTTCTGGGCGCTCAAGTCGTTCCTTCCATCCCTCAAGGACAAAGTGGTGAGGATCTTCACCGACAACACCACCACGATGTTCTACATACGGAAGCAGGGAGGCACCAGATCCCCAGCCCTATCCAAGGAGGCCCAGGATCTGTGGAATAAAAAACACCATTGCCGACTCACTCAGCAGGGAGCTGCGCTCGTGCCACGAGTGGGAACTACATCAGGACCAGGTGGATCAGCTCTTTCGGCGATGGGGCAAACCCCGGATCGACCTTTTCGCGACGGCGACAAACTCCAAGTGCCAGAGGTTCGGCAGCAGGTTCCCGCAGCTGAGGAGCATGGGCGATGCTTTCTCATTCCCTTGGGACAGCCTGTTTCTATACGTGTTCCCGCCGTTGCCGTTGCTGCTCTCATCAACCAGCTCAAGAAGTCCAGGTGCAGAATGATCCTCGTCGCACTGGCGTGGCTGAGTCAGATCTGGTTCCCGGTACTTCTGGACTTGTCAACATCCCCACCAGTCAAGCTGCCGGCGGACGCGGATCTTCTCTCCAGAGAAGGAGGCGCCATTCTTCATCACGACCCGGAGTCGCTGAACTTGCAGGCCTGGCTCCTCCAGCACTAGAGTTTGGAGGGTACGATATCCCGGCTGACTGCAGAGAGGTTCTTGCAAAAGCCAGGGCGTTCTCAACTCTCAAGTGTTACGGTCATAAGTGGAAGAGGTTCTCTGTCTGGTGCCGTACACCGAAGATTAACCCTCTGCGGATTACGGCCCCTCAAGTACTGCCGTACCTACTGTCGCTGGCCAAAGCTGGACTGGCTCATGCCTCCATCAAAATACATCTGGCTGCCATCTCCCGATATACCAGGACTACTGACGGGCGTCCTTGTGGTCTCATCGCCTGGTGAAGGTATTTATGAAGGGTCTATTCCGATTGTTCCCGCCGGTGAAGGCTCCTTCCCCGGCGTGGGAGCTTAATGTGGTGCTGACCAGGTTCATGGGGGCCTCATTCGAGCCCATGCATTCAGCGCCTTTGAAGTTCTTGTCATGGAAGACAGCTGTCCTTGTGGCCATCACCTCCGCACAACGAGTGGGAGAGATCCAGGCCCTTTCTTGCAAGCCTCCATACTTCACTTTTCATGACACGAGGGTGGTGCTGAGGACGCACCCCTCCTTCATTCCCAAGGTGCCGTCGGACTTCCACCTCAACGAGCCCTTGGTGTTACCAGTTTTCTTCCCGTCGCCTTCGACGCTGGCCGAGAGGACTTTGCACTCGCTGGATGTAGCTAGAGCGCTGAAGTTCTACGTGGACCGCACAAAGAGTTTTCGGAAGACGTCACAGCTGTTTGTGAACTTTAGGTCTGTGAATCAAGGGAAGGCTCTCTCGAAGACTTCCTTTTCCAGATGGCTCTCCGGCTGCATCATGCACTGTCACCGGTTGGCAAACCGACAGCTGCCTGGCCGTCAGAGAGCCCATTCGACCAGAGTGATCGCTGCTACCATGGCGTTCATCTCAGGTGTGCCCCTGCTGGACATCTGCAGGGCTGCTACGTGGAGGTTGACGCACATCTTCACAAGATTCTACTGCTTCGATCGGGACACCAGGGAGGAGTCCGGGGTCAGCCAAGCAGTGCTGCGCAACGTGTTTGCCTAATGTGAGCCTGGTGAGGAGTTAATAATTGCTTAAAGTTGAGTTTTGGATGTAATGCTTAATGTTGAGCCTTTGCCACCTCCCGTGGTTATGCATGTGTGTACTGCTATTTATTCTTTTATTCATGAGCATGTGAATCCATGCCAGACCCCATGCTGGAGAAGGAACAAGTTACTTACCTGTAACTGTTGTTCTCCAGCATGGGTCTGGCATGGATCACATGCGAACCCTCCCGCCTACCCCTCTGCGGCTCTTCACTTGGTCATACTGCCACTTTGCTTGCTACCAAATCTGAGGATGGCTGCCAGAGGCGGAGCTTAGGGAGAGGGCAGTCATTGGCTGGGGGCAGTATGACCCAGAGATCAGTGATTGGTTACTACTACGAAAGACCGATCAGACAAAACTGATACTGATTGTTTTCTTTACCGAGGATTCCCAGCCTGACGATGGGGAATATTCATGAGCATGTGAATCCATGCTAGACCCATGCTGGAGAACAACAGTTACAGGTAAGTAACTTGTTCCTTCTGAGAACTCTCCTTAACATGCCTCGCCTTGTGAGATGTGATAATTCCTGGCCTCTGACCCCATGCACTCTGTCATGAGGGTTTGGGGTCCAATGTCACGATGCCCGCTCCCGGGGAGCCGGCTCAGGCCCTGCGTCCCCGAAAGCGGACATCAAGTCCCCGGGGAAAGTCCCAGCAACCCCTTATAGGGGCCCTTTGGACAGCGTCCTGGCGCCACAGAACCCCGCCCTCCTTGAGGCCTGAAAGGAACTACTTTACCTGTGGGACTCATTTACCACCCGGGCGTGGTCGGGGAAGGATACATACCTGATTGGAGGAAGGACACATTCTAGGAACTTCTTCCAAGGCTATTTAAACCACACCCGATCAGCCACGCGTGCTTCGCGTTGTTCTGCATCTAGCAGCTGGACGCTCACCGTGTCTGCTCCTGCATCTTGACTTCTGCCACGCCTGCCAGCATCCTGGATAACCTGCAAAGGAAGGGAACAAGAGAACAGAAGAAGGAAAAGGCCTCAACTGCTAAATCTGCTTCCCTATGACATTTCGCTGACAATCCTGAAAAGGAAGACATTTATTTTTAAAAGCACATCGCATCGATCGCTGCAGCGCCGCATTCTACTCACCTTTACAGGGCGCCTCCATGTTCAGCAGCGACCATCTGGATTCGCAGTCGCGCCCCCGTGCCTAGGGAGAAAAAGACAAGAACAAAGGTGAGAGAAAGAAGGGAAAAGGGAAGCTAAAACTCCATATCAAGACTTACCAGTTGGGTCATTCCCTTTCATTTCGGGTCCGCGCTGCATCCAGGCATTTTCGGACCCCGGCCCCTAAGGGGAAAAAGACATCAGCGTTAATGAGTGAATGAAAAGACATTACCAAAACACTCATTAAAGACTTACCTGATTTCCACAAGGATTTCACCGCTCACCTCGGGTCGCTGCCTGTTCCCCGGCATTCCGTACCCCGGCCCCTATGGGGAAAAAGACACTAGCATTAGAACATTAATGCATGGACACAAGGGGAACCACTTATAGAAAAACTTACCTGGAAGCCAAGCAAGTTTGGTTCTCACCCATCCGAAAATCCAGTGACGTAACTGGATACCAACGCGCCCCTGCATCAGAAGCAGGATGGAGAGCTCGTCCTTCCAGACCCTAAGGTAAGACGCTACGGGGAAGCACAGCAGGGTTTTGAGGAGGGTGAGAGGGGTAAGTGGGAGGCCGATTGCATTACCCCGCAGACAGTTAACCCCCTATTCTCACCTACAGAAGTCTGCGAGTCAGACAAGCCAGATCTGGGGCCCGGTCCAGTCCGTCTTCCGAACCCTGCGCATCACCTTAGACGAGGTCACAGCAGCGCGAACCAGGCCAGCGCCCCCGTGGGAGTCAGGTGAGCGTTACATCCAACAACCATGGGACCCATGTTCGGTTTGCAGTGCTTTCGGTCACAGGGTGTTGGGGAGAATTCTCATTTATGGCTAATTTCCCTCACCTAGTGAGTCCCTCAGCAGCTTTGCTGGATTTCTGCGGTTTATTTTTTCCACCTGATAAGAGTGTGATCCTTTTTCCCACTCTTACATGTGTTTTGCCATCTGTATTTCAACTGTTTGTGTGATCTTGGGCTCTGGAGCTACACCACTCCATGAGCCCCACTTTTGTTGTGTGTTACACAGCACCTTCAGTGCAGTGACACAGGGATGTCTCTGAGACTTCCCCCTGACTCAATTTTTCTGGGGCTGACTACTGTCCCCCAGAAACAGGTAAAGTTGCCATTTACTTTATGTAGTCATTTAAAACTACAGACCCTGTACACCCCATCTTACATGGAGTATTGGCAAGGGTTAATTCCTACCCCTTTTTGTCTGTGCCTCGCTGAGCTTTATTTTGCTCTCTTGTAAGACTTGGCTGGTGGTAGTGGTATCTACCGTAACTTTCCTACCGCGATTATACTATATAAACGAGGTACAGTTTTAGGCCATTATAGTAGCCTGGAACTTAAACCCGCTTGACCAAATACTTTTAATTTCGCCTCCGGTTGGGTTTTATCGCCATTTCTTTGTTAAAGTCCTTCTTGTGTTTTACTTTGCGCGGCAAACCAGGTTGGCCTTCTTTGTTCGCCGACCTTTGGCCGGCTTCTGTCCAGAAGCCCTCCTTTGGCGTCTGGGTGTCTAGGTGGGCTGAATGTGAGGGAGGGGTTTAGTCACCCCCTGCACAAGGTCTCCTTGGAGACCAAAGTTGCACTTTGTGTCGATTGGCTGAGGTGGTTGTCTGGGCCGGACAACCACCCTGCTGAGTGGTTGACAGCCAGGCTGTGTGAATGGGGGATTTTGGCATAAAAGGCAGGAGTATTGGGCTGGAAGTTAGTCGCCACTGGCATAGTAAAGAACCGAAGAGAAGCGGAGAAGACAGCCTTTGCAACTCCCGAGTCCCGGTGAAGCCCTGCTGCAGTCCTGAGCGATCTACCCTTCAATGACAAGAGAAGATCCAGTCCGGAGTCGTCTTCCCTTGAGCCTGGTGGGAATCAACCAGCTCACCTTCCACAGCCAGAGGACTCTCTTCTTGGTCAATCGCTGCACACAGCTGTAGTGGTCCGGATAGCCATCTGAAGAACCTCTCCTGTTTTAAAGGAGCGCACCTTTTATTCACTGTTGCTTCGCTGCTGCTGGCCTCGTCTCTGGGTAGTGCAGATCGCTCTAGGCATCCTCCTTCTTGTCCCCACGACTAAAGCTCCAGGAATGGTGAGTATGCAGGAACTACCAGGAACAACTGCCGTAGCACCAGCTTTTCTTCATACGAATAAGGTAGTGTCCAGCTTCGAGGAATTGGGGTGAACCCTTTCTCCTCACCCAAGGCTTGTCCTTGTCTTCCTTCCCTCTTATAACTTTTGCTTCCCTTTTGACAATATCCAAGTACTCCTGGCAATCTCGAATCGTTTAGAAACACTGAGCGCATTAAACCATTACCCAATGAAGAATCCAAGTGGTCATACCCACATACCCTGAAGCTCTGCTTTTCGACTGCTCAGCGTGCATCCTAACTGTGTTTGAACACCACCCCATCCGTGCCCCCTTGTGACTGTCTTTTTTTAATATAATGGTTTTGTTCTAACTTTGTGATCCTCGACAACAGGGCCCTGTCCCATTTGACACTGGCGCAGGCCTATTGACTTTTATCTACGTTTTAGAAAGTGTCTCTTGATTCTATCTGCCTTGACAAAAGTATTGCCTATGATTTCTATCCCCAACTCTCTTGTGTTAATTCATGTGCTAAGTGTGTTTGACTACGGTAACATTTCTTCTCGTGCGTACGCGTTTCTTTCGTAAGACCGAACTGTCATTACTGTCAAAAAGTGAACGCGTAATAATCCACTGTAACGTCTTTGTTTCACAACACCGGTCTGTCAAATCCAAAGGTACTTACCCTGAATTGTTCTGCACAAGGGGAATTGGTTGTGTAGTATATTTGAAGTGTGGTTTTAATTTAGTAGAAGTGAAGTGTTTTGTGAACAGATGGTATAAAAATAAATGTACTTTTACTTTTTAACCAGAAACCTTGAGTCCGTGTTTGCTTGAGTCATAGTAATTGTAGTCCTTTGTGTAATCTCTACTACTGCTCATTTGCTCTTGATAAGTCTGGCTGCTCAGCCACTGCTACCACTTTTTCTGTGTAGTACAGGCTTGTACCAAAGGTGGAATTGTACTACCACTTGTGGTCTTAATCTTGTGTAGTGGTCCCTAAGGGTACTGCACAGGATTCTGCCTAACACAGGGCACTTAAGAATCGGTTCCCACAGATCTGGGTTCCACGAATTCAGGATCTGGCAGACGTGAGGCCATCCTGGCTACCGGCTCCTAAGCAGAGGGGCTCTGGGGCCCTACCAGGCTGTCCTTGAAAGGGCGATAAAGTTCGTCCTCTTCTACCCGAGGGTGTAAGGGATCGAGTGCCACCTCCAAGAGTCAGTCCTACAGAGCATGATCCAACACAAACTACCGGCACGGGCGCCGAGGACGTCCAGCCAACCAGAGCTCGCGCCGAAGTCGTGAATCAGGGCGTTACGACTACCAGCAGTCCGGCTGAGGGCTCAGCGCCTACCAGAGTGATCCAAGGTCGACACCTCTGCTTCGGATGCAAGACCCAAGCTGTATCCTCCCTTGTCCGAGGCCTCTCTTGATTCAGTACCTCTGCGTCCTCCCCCCAGGGCATGACGCAAGCCTCCCAAACAGAGGCACGTGGCAGAGTCTTCAGGCTGGCGACCATCATGGATCCAGCTCACTGCTTTGTCCCATCGAATGGGCTTTGGAAGATGTTCAAAGCCCCCTTCCCTCTGCAAGCAGCTGCGGATCCTATGGTGCAGGCTTCTGTTCTCCTCAGGGATACATCTACTCATCACAGCCTTACGGCAACCTGCAACTGGTGTCCCAGCGCTTTAACCAGGAGTGGAGGCCCAGCGCTTCAGAGGCCCGTTCCCTTAGGGACCCAGCGGCTTGCGAGAACTGCTTTTTTGAGCGCTTTTTCTCCCGAATGCGTCCCCCTCAGATGAAGGGGCTCCTGAAGGACACTGTGCAGGTGGCTCCACCTCAGCCCCATCCTCTGTTTACGCCTCCTGTTACTTGAGCACTGCTGGTGCCAGTGGCGGTCCCACCTCCAGTGCAGGCCCTACCGGTTGTCCTGACCCCTAGACCACCTCCTTTTCCACCAATGCCTCCCCCTCAACAGCTGTTGGATATGCCTGCGGCTCCGGACCTAGGGAGGGACCCCGCTGGCACATGTGTCCCAGGGCCCGGATTACTCTGTCTTTGAAAAGGGGCAGGGACGATGAGGACGATGCCGCCCAGGATGATGAACCCTCAGCATCCGTTAGGGCCTTTCATGACTGCAATCCGAGCCTGGCGACATATTTGGGGTCCCTCTGCCCGAGAAAGCCCCCCTCCACCTACCCAGGAGTTGGGTGTGCTAGTAGAGGTCTTTGGGAATCGCACCATGATCCGGTCTGGCGTCCCTCTCCTGAAGGATGTTCTGCCGTTGGTGTGAAAGGTTTGAGAGAAGCCCAGGGCCAGTGCCCAGATTAACTTTGTTGGTTGTGACCACAACATATATTGGTGCCAACATCCTATTCGTTGCCCGGCATGTAAAGGTGTCACGCTGTGGAGGGGTGAACAGAGGCGGAGCCACCCAGCTAACCTTGTTGGCAAAAAAGGTTTCCGAAGGGTAGCTGTGCTGAGACTGATCACAAAGTCGAGGCATCCATATAAGGAACATCAATCAGAAAGAACATTACTGAGAGGTATCATTTTGTTCTCATGCAGCTAGGTAACTTGTTGGTGTAGATCAGTGTTAGGTTTTTGCCCTTTCTTTCTACAGCATTTATTTATTTTATTTTTTTTCATTTGTAAAGCGCCTAAATCCTTGAAGATTCGGGCGCTGTTGCAGAACAGTTACATTATACAAAGCTTAATTCAACTCAGGAAGTATCCCGACTCTCTACAACATATTCACTAAGCCCCTTTTTGATGATCTGGACCATCTTGGTATCACCTACACCAACTATGCAGATGATACCCAGATTCTCCTCCCACTTTCCGGGGACTACAACAAGGATTTGGCCTTGGTGAATAGGGTGTATATCATCGTCCAGGCATGGATGGCAACCCACGGTCTATGCCTGAACGATGACAAAACAAAGTTGCTCATCCTAGGGACACATTCTAACATGAAGAAACTCAGTCAGGACTATACCTCATTTGAAATTGACGGGAACATTATCAAGGTTTCCAAAGATGTGAAGACACTTGGCTTCTATCTGGATGCCACCCTCTCTTTTGACAAGCAGGTGAAGTCATTGGCATCTGCCACCGCCTACACATGCAAGCTCATTAGAGCAGGCAAGCATTTTCTCTCCGATAACAACTGCCTTATCCTAGCGAGAGCATTAATCCTTTCGAGGCTTGATTATTGTAATGCCCTCTACATCGGAGCAAACAAATCCATTACCCACCGACTCCAAATTCTTCAAAACAATGCCCTACGAGCTGCCCTTTGTGTACCTAAAAGATCACATATCTCAAACATCAGGCGTCAAAACAACTGGTTGTCCTCCCAAAACAAAATCCACCTTAAAGTAGCATCCCTGGTTCATAAAGCCCTGAACAATGCAGCACCAAGCTATCTCCGCAATAAACTCACAAAAAGAAATCACTCGCGCCCTGCCAGAACTGCAAATGCCAACAGCCTCATCATTCCTAGATTCAGGTTATCTAAGGCGGGGGGGGGTAGTAGCTTCCCGGTGCAAGCAGCTCAATTATGGAACTCATTGCCTAATCCTCTACGCGAGGCACAGCCCTTCCCTAAATTCAGAATTAACTACATCAATCTGCTAAGGACTGCCAATGAATAGCCTATTGGCGCCCACTTATCCTTCACCCCACCCTAGAACATACATTTCATCATGATCTTATGGTCCCACTCACATTTCCCACCTGACCGATGAGCTTTCGCCCACACAGTACCTGTACATAGACTGTCTTGATCATATTTTGTATTTATTCTGCATGTAAACCGCAACTGCTGCCTTCCTGTGATATTTTGCATTCTATATTTTGTATTTTGTATTTGTACAGTGTATGTATCCCATGACCCCACCCTGCAACCTAAGCTTCGCATTTTCTGTACTGCTGCGCCCGGCTACCTTCGGGTCTGGTGCGCATTATAAGTGAATAAAACAAACAAACAGTGGGGCAAAAAACATTACGGCGACAGGTTACATGCAGGTCACTATCACAGTGGTTAGGCAACCCAACAAGTTTTTAGGGACTTGCGGAAGGCACTGTATGATTCCTCCGCTCTTAGTTTTGTGGGGAGTGAGGTCCAGTGGTTGACAGCAACTGCTGGGAAGCTTACCCCACCTCCTTTTGCTCTTTTTACCCTCAGTATGCCTAATTTGCATGCATGGATGGATGGATCTTACTGGTCTGCTAGGCTTAGATCTCTCAATTCTTTTTTTGTGACCAGTACTGTGGGGCAGTCTTCTCAAACATTTATATGTAATAGTCTTGAAGATAATCCTTTCCCTGATCTGTAGCCAATGGGCCTGTTTCTTCGCAGCTGTGATGTGGTCCTTTTTTGGGATGTTCAATGGTGCTCTGAGGGCGTTATTCTGGATTACTTGTAGATTAAGTTCTATTTGGAGGTTCCCACAAATAAAACGTTACAGTATTCCAGTCCTGAACCTGTAATTGCTCTGGCAATGGTCATACAGCTTTCTGTGGTGATAAAATGTCTTGCTGCATTGATGAACTTCACTGTGTAAACTGCTGAAGTCGCAATAGCTTACGCTTGTTTGTTGAGGGAGAGCGAGTCATCCAGGTATACACCGATGGTTTTTATTATGTCTGAGACTGGGATCTGAATTCCATCTAACATGAAGGCTGTGAATTGTGGGCTGAGTTTTAATTTTTTAATTTTTTAAGCACTACCCGGGAGCCCACCAGCAAAATCTCAGTATTGTCGTGAAGGCAGAAGTAGTTGGTCGCCATCCATGACAATATTGTGCCATATACTTTAAGCATAAGAGTCTTTGTCATAAGAGCCTGGCAAAGGTAGGAGGACTTGGGTGTCGTCGGCATAATTAGTGAGGATATGCCGAGGTCATCCAAGAGATCAAATAAGGGTGTCGTGAAGATGTTTTATATAGGGCAGGGGATACAAAGAAACCCTGGGGATGAGGATGGGTGTGGCGCTAGCTGTGTCTGAGAAACTCTCGGATCTGCCTTCTAGGAAGGATACAATCCATAGGAGGCTTAATTTGAAAAACTTGCGGCAGAGGTGAGGTGACGGCACAGGGTTTGTTGGCCTACAAGGTTGAATGGTGCTGAAAGGTCTAATAGGAGGAGGAGCGCTGCTTTGCCCTCATCTCTGAAGGAATTCATTTGTATTTTCAATTCTAATAGCGCAGACTCAGTGCCATGGCAGGGTCAGAACGTTGATTGCAGAGTCCCTAGGATGTGATTTGATTCTAGATGGCATTGGATCTAGTTGTAGGCTGCTCTATATAGGATCTTGAGCAAGAAGGGTACTGTGGTAATGGGTCGGTAGTTGTTGGGCACCGTAGTGTCAAGTGATGGTTTTTTAACAATAGGACGACTCCGGCATGTCGTTGCCAGATTTGTGGCGAATGAAGCATTAATGAATTACGTAATGAAGGGAACTAGGGCTGCTGAGCAGTCTTTTGATTTTTGTTGGGCATGTCTCTTAATCTGGTTGGTTTTAGGATTTTAGAATATTAGCTGTTTCCAGTTCTGAGATTTCTCTAAAGTGGAAGGCGTGTGCGGCATGTGGATTGGACGTGGCAGGGAGGTTGTTGGGGCTGGTCCTGCTGGATGTTGGTACACCAGGTTTCGTCTTTACTGAAAGAGGTGGGAGGTGTGGTAGGGGTGCCAAGGTCTCCAAGTATTCTGAATGGTTCTTGCGAATTAGTTTGATTTAGCTATTCTAGCATTGTAGGTTTCTGCTTTCGCCGTCGTAATGGACTTCTTATATTTTTGCAATTTTATTGAAGGCCAGTTTAGGGCGTTCTGAGGTTTTTCTCCAGGTGGCTTCTGCTTGTTGTTTTTTTTTGCAGCGCAGTGCTTGGAGATCGTCAGTGATCCAGGGATTATGGTGGTCTGTGAGCGTAGACTTTCTAGGGCGGAGTGGGGCCACTAGATTACTGCTTTAGTCATGGTCCTTGTATAGCTGTCTATTTGAGGGTCAGCTGTTTCCAAGGCCAGTGGAACGAGTTGGGGGGAGAGCGATTCTTTGGAGATTTTCATAGTGATACAGGCCCAAGTGGATGGCAATGTCAGTGGTTTCGTTGGTGCTTGTTTAAGAGAGGGGAGGCTAAAAGCAAATACCTAATGATCCGTCCAAGGGATGGGATTGTTTGAGGAGATGGTAATCTGGTTGTTCAGGTCAGCTATCCAATCTAAGGTCCTGCCTTTAATGGGCTTATGGGCTGAGAAGCAGTGTTTGAAGCCTAGGTCTGAGAGGGCCTTGGCGACGCCAGTAGCTGTGTGGTCTGAGTCATAGAGGCCTAGATTGAAGTCTCCTACGAGTATCATGCTAGATGTGGGTTTGATATTTTCTCCTATGAGGTGGATGAGGTCTTCCTCAAAATCTGATGACTAGGCTGGCTGGCGGTAGAGGATATGTATAGTGATGGAGTCAGTGGGTGCAGTCAGAAGTTTGATGGAAAGGCGTTCGCAGTTGCCTTCTGTAGAGGAGCTAATGGGTCTAATATGGAGGGAGTTTCTCTGGATGAGGGCTACCCCATCCCCTCGGTAGTAGGGTCTATGACATGTGAGGATGGTGAAGCCTTCCGGCAGTGATAAGGACAGCTCTGGGCCTGAGGCTTTATGAAGCCACGTTTCCGTAATAGCTAATCGGTCTAGCTTCAATGTTGAGATTAGGTCGTTGATATCAAGAGCATGTGCGGATAGGGACCTAGCATTGATCAGGGCTCCATTTAACGTATGGCCTTGCTGGGGTTCGGAAGTATAGGTGGGTGTAATGGTTGAGGGTGGTAGCTTGGGGCTTGGCGGTTTGGTGTTTGTCCCTTGGTGTTTATCTGTGGTCATAATAGTACTGAGGGTCCTTTTATTGTATGGTCCAGGGCGGGCGGTGGTGGGAAAGAAGGCTGACTAGGGTTGTTGCTGGCAATCTTAGTGCTAGTTGTAGATTCCTCAGGGAAATGGTTGGGCGAATTGCCAATTGTAGAGGAGTGACTAGCAGGAGGTAGTACACCAAGGTTCCCATTGCTCCTTCTGGTCGGTGCTGGGAGGTGGGAGGGCATTGCTCTGATCCTTGCGCATAGCCTGAAGTTCCTAATTAGAAGGGGGGTCTGGGTACTGGCATGCATGGTCTTAAGACTGGGGGACTCTTGCGGTGCAATCTGGAGGCTATGGGCGAGTTATGTGCCTTTTTGAGAGTCCTGGTCGGGTGCACAGGTAAGTTTCTATAATCCTAGGTGAGGACTGCTGTTCACGGGGGCGTTTGTGGATGCTTGCTTGTAATTGCAGGCTATAGAAGAGTGCTGGGCAATTTCTTTATGGGTGGCTAGATAGTTTGTTGTAACTGATCGCAAGGGGGTAGGCTTCGCTTGGGTGAAGAAGTGTGGGGTATGGTTGGCTGCAGTGTTAATCAGCACGTGGGATGGCCATAAGTGGCTAGTGTCAGTCTGTGGCACTTCGCAACTTAATCAGTGTGGTTGCTGCTCCTCGGTCTGACGGGTTGCTATGGCTTTGTGGGGTGGGTATGTCCAGGGAGAGGAGGGACTGAGGTGGGTAGTGGGGGGACCATGTTCTCTTTAGGGGAGGGGTCTACCCATCAGCCTGAGCGAGACTGTCGGGGAGGAACGGAGTCGAGCAAATGCTAGTGAGATGTCGCGTGCAACATGCTAGCAGTATTTGTTTTCGACAACAAAAGTACAGGCAGTACATAACGGTACCTCAAGCTGGCAGGTAAGCCCGAAGTTAGTCAGCATCGCAGGGTTGTTCCTGTACTGGGTCCGCTGCGGCAAGCAGTGGAGCAGCAGCGAGCTCCTGCAGCCTTTGACCTGGGTCTTCGACTGCGGCTGGCTTCACTATCCGGAAAATGTCTTCCTGCTGGCCATGTTTTCTCCTTCAGTCAATCGGCTGACTCCATCTGTGCAAACAAAGTTGTAATGAAGTTGGCGATTCCCACAACGGCAATAGTTTCATGTGCATGGCAGTGCATCCCTTCTCTATTGCTGTTGGTGCTTTCAGAGTGGTGTGCGGCTCCTTGCGGGAGCGGGGGTGGGGGGGCTTGATGCAAGCCTGTGGTTCAGCGAAGCGGCAGAGAGCTCCTGCAGCCTTTGACCTCAGCTTTCGACTGGGATCTTAAATGGATTCACATGCACATGAATATTCCCTGTCGTCGGGCTGTGAATCCTCTAATATTAAAGCAGTTTCGCTTTAACGCTAAAAACTGCTTGTCGTTTATACACATATTGCTGTCACTTTGGGTCCTATGGCCCAAGCCAATGACATTCGTCCTCCTTGGCTCCACCCGCAGAGGCCATCTTCAGATTTTTACTGCATGTTTTTGTGTCGGGAGTGTTTGGATTTCGCTCCTCGAAAATCTCAATGAATTTGTTCTATTTTTATGAAAAATACTTTTCTACATCCTAGTCACTGTTCTGACTGCTGTCAGTTGAGACACTTTGCCGATGGAGATCCAGTCCATCATCGGATCTCCTGATCATGAGAAACTGCAGTCTCAGACTTGGGCATCCACCACGGGCCGTGGCGGATGCCACGAGGAAGTGTCTTTTCTGGCCCTGCTTGAAATGCAGCCTAAAGAACATCTTTGTTGAAAATGTATCAGAAATCCATCTGTCTACATCCAGACCACGATGCAGATGGCTGTCCCATCTGCCAGTCTTTTCTTTTTTCTAAGACACAGGAAGATAGTCAGAGAAGGTTGGTGGCCTGGGTTTTAGGTGGTAAGGCTTCTCAATGGGCTTCAGTGCAAATGGATATTCATTCCTTTATTCACAGACTGTTTGAATAGTACCCAAGGGGGTGTTTTTTGTTAAAATGTAAGCAAGTTGTGATATTTAAAGAATATTTATTCAGCAACAATGGTCCAAACTACTAGCTGCATAGTGAAGTAACTCCTCAAACTGGCCCACATTTTCCAAAAAAGTGGCCCATTTTGACTGGCCCACACTAGCCTTTTGCATTTTCGGTACGGGCATTGACCTGTTGCCCTATAGGCCAGTCCGAGCCTGGCAGCTCATCCTTAATGGGCGAGTGGGCGTCTGGGCGTCCACCCAGTGGCCCCCTCATCCGTTACGTAGGAGCTGAGGAGGCAGCACAGTGAAACACTGAGCAGCCCCTCAGCTGCTTTTTCCAGCTGAGGGAGTGCTGCTGGGCCGGCTGAACTGTCAAAGGGAAACAATGTTTCCCTTTGACAGCAAGACGGAGATCCTCCTCATCCGCACACCTTCACCATCCTTTCCACTCACTCTCTGGCCGGCCTCCCTTGGCCCTTTTACCCCCACCTGCAAGGCTAAGAACCTCGGGGTCATCTTTGACTCCACCCTTTCCTTCTCCGCCCACATCTCTGAGGTCTCTAAAAAGTCAAATTTCCGACTGCACCTCCTCAGAGGTACTCTGCCTTTCCTCTCCTTCCCCCAGAAGCTCATGGTATCCCAAGCTCTGGTTCTCTCTAGTTTGGACTATTGTAACAGCCTCTTTCTAAATCTACCTGCCTCTACTCGCCGCCCTCTGCAACTTATCCAGAACAGGACTGCGAGACTTGACCTTGGCCTCAAGCCCTGGGATCGTATCTCTCCAGCTCTGAAATCTCTCCATTGGCTCCCAGTGGATGCAAGGATTAACTTCAAAACCCTCTGCATTGTCCAAAAGGCTTTCTGGGGCCTGGGTCCAAAATACCTTAAGCTATTCCTCCGCAAATACATCCCCTCTCGAGCTCTTCGCTCCTCTACCTCCAACTCCGTCAGGGTCAGTCGTTTTTCAAAGAAATGACCTGGGGGTAGATCTGTCTTCGGCTGGGACCTCCCTCTGGAACAGCCTCCCTGCCACTCTAAAACTTGAGGAGAACCATCTCTGGTTCCGGAAGGACCTCAAGACCTTCCTCTTTTCTTCTGCCTTCTCTCCCCTGCTGATCTGTTCTCTCATGGCACTGTGCACCTGGCCACCCTCTGTCCTCCGGGCCCAGGTACCTGCTCTCCCTGCCACCCTCCCGCACTTCCTCCGGGCCACCCTTTGCACTGAGGTCTGTATCTGTACCCATACAGCCCCCCCTTTTTCTTCCTGCACTTATCGGACCTACCATGTCTGCTGCCTTAAACTTAGCACTTGCAAATTGCTTGCTGCACTAAAACTGTTTGTTGCCTTTATTATTTTTTTGTTATTTATCTTTTCCTCCTCTGCTTCGCACTTTCCATTTCTCCCCCCTCTCCCATGCACTTGCGCGTTCTCAATGTCACTGGGACTAGTAAGATCGCTGTTTTGTTCTCCCCTGCTCACCTCCCCTCCCTTGTCGTGCTCTGAAACAATTGTGTACGAGCGCGATAGAAATAAAATATCAATATCAATTTGACAGATCACTTCCCCAGCTGCACATGCTTACAGCATGGGGGTGTTTTGCTTCACCAGCCTTGCATAGCTGCATGTCTGTATGTGCAAGGCGGAGCTCCTGTGCCACCTCGCACATACGGACAGAGCAGCCTGGAGCAGGGCGTTTAAGCACCCACACACAGGCCCTGGCAGAAGGTACATTTACGTTCATTTATTTTTTATTTAAATGTGTATGGATGCGTGTATGCTTGTGTTGAGAGAGTGTGGTGATCGGGGGTCATGTGAATGATAGTTATTGCTGTGTGTGTGTGTGTGTGTGTGTGTGTCCATAGAGCTGATTTTAGCGAGTTGGGTTTTGAGGTGGGGGGGGGGGTCGGTCTGGGGGGGAGGGTTGTACAAAAAAGGCATTTTAAAAATGCCTTTGGTGCACAATCCCCCTACGCACCTGCTCCATCTGAGGTGCTGTGGAGCCCAGGGGACAGGGATGGTATTTTTTTTACTATTTATCTAGCATAGATGTCCAGTCAAAAATACCATGCTTACTCCTATGTCCCGTCCCCTTTCCTCCATAGTGTTATGGGGCGTCCCTTGCTAGGGACGGGAAACCGAACCTTTTTCACCAGAAAAATCATCTTCCCCTTTAAATTTAGATGCCCGCGGGGTTGCGTCCTTGGGAGTATGCACTCCCCTGACTCCGGCCACCGGCACCACTCCTCAGTACTCTTTTCTGTGTCGACGGGCATGGGCGGCTTTGTTAGGGAGAATTCTCATTCTATGGCTAATTTCCCTTACCTAGTGAGTCCCTCAGCAGCTTTGCTGGATTTCTGAAGTTTATTTTTTCCACTTGGTAAGAGTGTGAGCTTTTCCCCCCACTCTTACCTGTGTTTTGCCATGTGTATTTTATCTGTTTTTGTGATTGTGGACTCTGGAGTACACCACTTCAGTAGCCCTGCTCTTTTGTGTGTGTTACACAGCACCTTCAGCGCAGTGACACAGGGTTGTCGTTTTGACTTCCCACCGACTCCATTTCTGGGGCTGACTACTGTCCCCCAGAAAAGGGTAAAGTTGCACTTAACTTTACATAGTCATTTATCCACAGATCCAGTACACCCCATCTTATATGGAGTATTGGAAAGGGTTAATTCTTAGTCTTTTTATTTGTACCTCTTGGAGCATTGTTTTGCTCCCTTAACATTAAGACTTGGCGGGGGGCAGTGGTATCTACCCTAATTTTCCTACCTCGATTATATAACATAATGTTGTATTGTTTTAGGCTATTTTAGTAGCCTCGAACTTTAAACCCGCTAGCCCAAATACTTTTTATTTCGGCTCTGGTTCTTCTTGGGTCTTTCTTTGTGCGGCAAACCAGGTTTGCCTCTTTTGTACACCGGCCTTTGGCGGGCTTCTGACCAGAAGCCCTCCTTTGGCGTCTGGGTGTCTAGGTGGGCTGAATGTGAGGGTGGGGTGTAGTCACCCCATGCACCGTGTCTCCTTGGAGACCCAAGTCGCACTTTGTGTTGATTGGCTGAGGTGGTTGTCCGGGCTGGACAAACACCTCTGCTGAGTGATTGACAGCCATGCTGTGTGAATGGAGAATTTTGGCATAAAAGGCATGACTCTTGAGCTAGAAGGCAGTCGCCTCTGGAACTACAAGGAACCAAAGAGAAGCGGAGAAGAAGACGGCTGCTGCAACCCCAAGCCCCGGTGAAGCCCTGCTGCAGTCCTGAGCTATCTACCCCTTCAACGACTAAAAGATCCAGTCCGGAGTCTTCTTCCCTTGAGCCTGGTGGGATCAACGAGCTGGTCTTTTCTTCAGTCAGAGAATCCTCTCCTTGGTCGAAATCACTGCTGTGCTGTAGTGGTCCGGATAGCCATCAGAAGAGCCCTCTCCTGATTTAAAGGAGCGCACCTTTTATTCATTGTTGTCTTTTTCGCTGCTGCTGGCCTCATCCCTGGGTAGTGCAGATCGCTCCAGACGTCCTCCTTCTTGTCCACATGACTGAAGCCACAGGAACTGTGAGTCTGCAGGAACTGCCAGGAACAACTGCTGTGGCACCAGCTTTTCTCCAACGGAATAAAGTACTGTGCATACTTGGTCATTCTCTCTGTCTGACCAGCCGGAATCGAGGTGAACCCTTTTCCTCCACAAAGATTTGTTCGTTCTTCCCTCCTTCTTATAACTTTTCCTTCCATTTGACAATCTTTATGAACTCTTGGCATCTCGAATCTCGAACTGTTCAACGTGTGATCCTCGGGAACTGAGCATCTGCTCCATTGACACTGGCGCCTGCCTATTGACTTTAATCTGTATCTTTGAATAAGTCCTCGAGTCTCCTTGCCTTGAAAAAGTATTGCCTATGATTTTTATTCACTTTTCCCTTGTTTGAAATTCTTAAGTACAAAGTGTGTTTTAACTTTGTGAGCATTTCTTTCCGCGGGTACGCGTTAGTATCGCAACCCCGGTCTGTCAAATCCCAATGTACTTACCTTGAAATTACTTGAACAAGTGCAATTGGTTGTGTAGTGTATTTTACGTGTGGTTTTGAATTTATAGAAGTGAAGTGTTTTGCAAACAGATGGTCTAGAAATAAATGTACTTTTATTTTTTAACCAAAAACCTTGAGTCAGTGTTTGCTTTAGTCACAGTAATTGTGGTCCTTTGTGTAATCTCTACTACTGCTCATTTACTCTTGAGATAAGTCTGGCTGCTCCGCTAGTGCTACCACTTTAATAGTGTAGCACAGGCTTGTACCAAAGGTGAACTTGTATTACCACTTGTAGTCTTAATTGTGTGTAATGGTCCCTAAGGGCACTGCACAGGATTCTGCCTAACAGGCTTTCACCATCACTCCTGGGTTAGGCCGCCTGCCTTGTAATTCCATGTGCTCTTCCCTCGAAGAAGTTATTCTCTTTTTCTTTTTTCTCTTCCAATTCTCAGGGTCTGCTCTGTCCTCTGGTGCCACGCTCCTCCCCTGGCTCATGTTGATGACGGCAGGTTTCAGCAGGTGTCCAGCCTGCGAGGTCCCTTCTTGACATCCGACCCTCACGCACTCCACCTCTGTTGCCTTGGCCCAGACCACGGCTGGGACGACTGTACCGCGTGCAACGTCTTGACCCCACGAACTCTGAAGAATTGGCTAGCCAGGTGGAGGGAGCTCTTCGAAAAATCACCTCCAGAGGACCTTAAAGTATACGTGAGAAGGAGGACATGGCCCTAGGTAGGTGCCCTGTTCTCCTCTGCACCCCGTAGGGGTGACTCCTTCCCCGTGAAGCGCCCAATGGGAGGGACGTTTCAGGTTCTAAAACCAGCAGGAAGACCAAGGCTAGTCCAGTTACCGGCCCGTGGCCCGGGGTCGCAAGATCCTACCGCTGAGTGGCCGCAAAGCTCTAATACCGTGTCACGACCCGAGGGGCTTCACCCTAATACAGGACCCATATCCGAGGGGGTGCCTGTACGCAGCACTACCGACACCATGGCCAAGGCACTCCGCCTACCAGGTACCGACCTGAGGTACAAGGGAGGTTGCAACCTTCACTATTCAGCATTCAGGTAGCAACCGGACCCAGCTCAGCAATCGCCACGCCTCAGGCATGTGACGCGGAGTAAGCCAAAATGGCCACTGGCCAGACAAAATGGCCGCTCACCTGGTGCCCTTTCTGTTCAGAGATCGGGCAGGGGATTGTGCTTCCAGATGGGATTGGACAATGCCTGTCTCCTGGTCCACATCCTATCCCTCCACTGTATGTGACCCCTAGCTTGGCAAGACCGGGCACGCCCAGATACCGCAGCCTCAGGGCCCAGCCCCTACACCCGCAGGAGCTCCTACACCATTTGGCGCCCCTCCTGCTTGCGAGGGTAGTTTCTTTAAGAAGTTCCTCATCCTCATGTGATCACCCCAGATGGGTACCATCCTCGGGGGCGTATTCAAGGACATACTCCCTCCGTTACAGCCACAAGCACCCACTGGGGTACATGTCCCGGCTCCAGCACAGGCCCCGGGTCTCACACCTGCACCAATCATGGCAGCTCAGCCACCGGCACTGCCAGTCAGCACACCACAGCTGCCCACGACATGCACTCCTCCTGCTCCCCCAGACCTGCAGTACACATCGGCAGACACAGATGAGGAAGATCCAGACACCATCGTCCACCAAAGCATTCCATGAGAGGCTGGCGGATCTGGTTGAGTAGCTAGGCATACCGCAGCCCGTGTGGGACAATCTCAGGCGGGGGTCCTGGCTTAGGTACTTGCGCTACGTCTTTACACTAGAACTGGAATCCTACTTCAGAAGATTGTTGAAGTCTTAGCCAAAAAGGGCTTGGTCAAGCCACACTCTACCCAACTTACCAACAAGCGTCTCAATGCTAAGTACAAGCAGATGGAGGGGGAATTCCCTGTTATTGATGGTGATCCCCCAGCTGCATTTCTCGGTTAGCGGCGGCATCACTATATTCCAAACCAGTCATCGGCATCTGTGTCTGCACTCCTGGGCAAGGAGGAAAAGCTTTTAGAGGCATTTGGATAAAAGATTTACTCAAATACCATGTTCCACCTGCACCAGGCCATCGCTGACGAAATGCTGGCGGTAGTGACAGAAGCTGTGGCGTGAGATCACAAAGCTCCCTGCCCACAGCCAGGCACTGTTCAAGGCCTGGTTGGCAGGGCCAAAATTGTGGCCCAGGATATAATGGAATCCACTGTGGCCCACTTTGACACCTCAGTCCGAGACATATGTATTGACACCGACATAAGGACGGCCTGGCTCAAGGCAACAAAATTCAACCCAGATGTACAGGAGAGAATACTCTGCCTGCCTTTCGTGGGGGGCAACTTGTTCCACTCGTCATCGGTTCAGAAACTCGACAAGATAAAGAATAGCTCTGACAGCAAAATCTTTGTCTATTCTAACAAAGTCCACACCCAGGACATACAGCCAAACGTACCAGCGCTCAGACACAAATCGGGCCTTTGGAGGCTTTAGGGGCTTCCAGGAGAGACGGTCCAGAGAAACGGATAGATCCCCAAGCCAGTATAGACGCAAGCAGCACAAGGCGACTAACGAGGGGATTTTCCAGTCCTCCCTCAGCAACATCCTCGGAGGTAAAAAAAAGTTGCGACGGGTCAATCCGGATCCACGGGTCTCTGGGTACAGACCCGTGGATCCTCTCAATGGTGTCCATGGGCTTCCCGCTACCAATTCCTCAGTTTCCTCCCTCCTGCAGATTGGTACAGCAACTCTGTTTGCGGAAATCCGCTCCCTCGTAGCTAGCCAGGCAGTGGAGGAAGTCCCAGCCTTGCAGCGAGGCAAGGGCTTCTATTCACACTTTTTCACCATACATAAAAAGAAACGGGCTGGCCTGAGAGTTGTTGGACCTTTCTTCATTGAACCTTTTCTTCCCCCGCCCCTCCCAAAAGCTCAAGATGGTTACCCCAGCCTTCATTGCGGAGACCTTGTGTGTGGATGACTGGATGTGCTCTGTGGATCTGAAGGATGCTTGCGTGCATGTCCGGATTTGGGAACACAATCGGTCGTTCCTGTGGTTCAGGATTATGGGTTTTCACTTTGTGCAGTGTTCTACCCTTTGGACTCAATAAGGGCCAAGGGTCTTTACAAGATTAATGAACACGGTGGCAGCTCTACTCAGGGCACAAGGCCACCACATTTATCCATACTTCGACGACTGGCTAATCTGGGCGGGTTCACCAGCGGCAGTACAGCACATGGCCTCCGCCCTCATGGACACACTATACGATCTGGGGTTTTCTATCTATCTTAAGAAGTCATTTATTGCCCACGCAGACTCTGACCTTCCTAGGTCTTATATGGGACACAAGGACAGAGAGTATCTTCCCTTCAGAGCACAAGATCACAGCTATCACGATGGCCACAGGGCATTTACTCAGCAGAGCAGCGATCTCGGCATGATGGTACCAACACCTGTTGGGAGTAATGGTGGCATGTCTCCTCGCAGTGCCACATAAGTGGCTCAAAATGAGGAGGCTGCAGCTTCATTTCTCAGCTTCCTGGAATCGGGAGAAGGGATCTCAGGCAGCGCCAGTCAGCATACCACAACATCTCCACCAGGACCTAGTCTGGTGGGGCACAGACACCAACCCATGGACAACTATTAAGTAATTTGAACCTCTCCCAGGGACCACCCAATTTTAGTATACCTTGTAATATTGCCTCCAGAAACTTCAGGCTCCTTTCTCGATTGTCCAAATTATTTGAACCACTTGACAGTTCAATCACCAATTTAGACTGCAAGAGAAAAAGTCCACTTAATAGACAAACCAATATTACCGAAAAGCCCACTCCTATTACTCTATCCTCGCACACAACGCATAGCCTCTCTCACAAGAAACTCCAACAGATAAATTCACATTTCAGATCACGGCCGCTGGAGCTACTTTTAGTTTGGTGGGGAAGATTAAAATGAGCACGCGTCTCTGGCTTGGCTTTCAAGTTTGTGTTAATGCACTGTCGTGCTAAAAGGCACATGTTAGTCCATCTCGGGTTAAACAAGTGTCTGCTGCTCCTCAGATGAAAAAACTAAGTTATTTAATGGGTTTTCTCCATTAAGCAGGTCCAAGTTTTTGTAAAAACAAGGAATACCAGGTTCTTCGGTGGGTTCCTCTCTTTAGGTTTGAAAAGGGTTCCTTATCAGGAACAAGCTGACACTGTACGGGTTGTGTTAGGCACTGGATCGGGTTGTCCTTAAGCTTAAGAACAACCCGATCTAGTGCCTAACACAACCCGCACAGTGTCAGCTTGTTCCTGATAAGGACCCCTTTTCAAATAAACCGAGGGGGTCCAGTATTATAAGAAACCTAAAGAGCCTTCTTCCCTTGAGCTGGTGGGGCCAACCAGTTTGCCAATCGCCTTCCCGGACCTGCCTTGGTCGAATCTCCCGTACCCAGAACTGAGGCCGGATAGCCAGGCACCAGTCCACCCGGACTGCGATTTAAAGGAGCATACCTTTTATTCGTCGGGCAGCACTGCGGCTGGTTTCATCCCTGGGTAGTGCAGTAACTCGAACCTTCCTCCCTCTGCTGGATCACCCGAACTGCAGGAACAACTGCCACCGCAGGAGCCACTTCTTCATTTAAAGGTACATTGTTCCGCCATGCCGCCCTTTCTTCGCGGTAGCACTAAAGGTGTTTTAAATCCTTTACCTAACTGTTGGGTTGGCCACCCCTCTCTCTTAACATTGTCTTTTCGCCTTCTGCGTCCACCTTTTCAACCAAAGACTTGACTGCAGCTACAAGAACATTTTGCTCCTGGGCCTTTGCCCTGTACCACTGACCCTGGCACAGGCCTACTGACTCTGGCTACATTTGTTAGATCTTCCTTCTTTAGATTGATTTTCACTGAGAACTGTGTTGGTGCACCCATTTCTTTTAACTACCCTTTCCTTCCCATTTTCAAACCTTGTGAAATGCCATTTTGCTCAGTTTTCATTTAAGTATTGATTATACAGATACACTGCCTTGCTTAAACTGGTTCACAAACTGGTGGAAGTGTTGCTAGGGTGTGTAAGACAATTTCTAGATGACTTGTGCTTTCCCACCCTTGTGAGGAATTCTTAGAGGATCCCTTGTGTGTAGTTGTCACTGCCGTTTTGCTCAGTTTTCACTCTGGTTCACTTGGTCTACAATTTAACTTGGGAGTGTGTATATTTTTCCTTTGACTTAATTCAACTTGCTTGAGGACTGTGATACATGTGTTTTATTAGAATTGTATAAAATAAATATAGAACTAATTTTTAATACAAAGCTTTGGTCAGTGTTTCCTTGTACCATAGTCTTGTAGGCCTATTGTGTAAACCCTGAATACTGCTCATCTCCATCTTGAGATAAGTCTGACTTCTCAGCCACAGCTACCAACTAAATCTTTGTGGTATGGACTGATACCAAAGGGGATTTATTGCTCTCACCTCTAGTCCTAATCTTGTGTAGTGCTCCCTAAGGGAACTGGCCAGGATTCTGCCTAACAGTTTCTGCCACTGGTGTTTGGCTAAGCATCTGGACTTCCAAGGAGGCTCTGATATGGTCATGTCCTTTGTTTCACATCTGGCAGTGTCCGGCATCCATGTCTTGTCCTGCAGGACTTATTTATCGGCTGTTGCCGCTTATATGTCCACTGACCAGTGCTCCTTTTCACTGTCTAATCCAGTCATTAAAAGACATTTTGCGGGCCCGATGCTTATTTATCCTTTTGTTCGCAACCTGTATCCAAGGTATGATGTGATTGTGGTCCTTACGTGTTTGTGTCATAAGCCTTTTGAGCCCATGGCTAACGTTGATTTTAAGTACCTTTCGTGGAAAGTGTCCCTTTTGATTGCTGTGACTTTGGGAAGGCGTGTAAGTGAGCTTCAGGCCTTGTCGGCGGAGCAGCCATTCATAAGGATGAGGTTGTCCTGTGGACAAATCCTGCCTTTCTTCCGAAGGTAGTCTCTGATTTTCATCTGAATCAATCAATTTCATTGCGTGTCTTCTTCCCAGACCCGGGCTCAGAGGCCGAAAGGGTTCTGCACTGCCTGGATGTTTGAAGAGTCCTTAAGGTCTATCTGGACAGAACATCTGAGCATAGGAACTCTTCAGAGCTTTTTGTGACTTTTGGAAATCTGCAAGGAAAGCCGGCCTCGAAAGTGACCATCTACCGATGGATCGCTGCCTGTATTTCTGAGGCGTGTACAGAGAGAGCTTTTCCCTCGAAAGACAAGATTGCAGCAATCAAGAGAGCCGCGAGCCATTTTCTCAGCAGAGTGGTGATCTCCGCTTGGTGGTACCAGCACCTTCTAGGTACTTCTCCTGGCTGTGCTTTACACAAGGCTCAAAATTAGGAGATTGCAGTTGCACTTCGCAGCCTCGTGGAATCAAGGAGCGGGGTTCCAAGGCGGAACTAGTTTACATTCCTCCAGTTGTCCACCAGCACCTGGTCTGGTGGAGCACGGACTGCAACCTGAGGATAGGAGCCCATTCCGGCAACCAGCCCCACAGGTTATCATCACCACAGACTCTTCCTTGGAGGGCTGGGAGGCATCCCTGGAGTTTGGTCTGTTCATGAAAAGGAGGCCCATATCAATTGGCTGGAGCTGAAAGCCATCTGCTGGCTCTGAAGGCCGCCTTACCGATCGTCAGTGGAAAAATGATCCCTAATAAGACAGACAACTGAACCAGCATGTATTACATCAACAAGCAGGGTGGCATCAGGTCCCCTCCTCTATGCACCCTAGCGGTCAGAATGTGGGAATGGGCTCTGGCGTACATCATTCACTTGAGGGTAATCCACCTCCCGGGGGAATCGAAACTGAAAATCGAAACTGAAGGCGGACACGCTCAGCAGGTTGGGTGCAGACAATTACGAATGGGAATTCCTACAGGGGATCTTCCACAGATGGGGGTCATCCTCAGGTGGACCTGTTCACCACATGGTATAACAGGAAGCGCCCTCAGTTTGCATCCTGGCAGGGTCAGGGTCCCAGTTCCTTGCTAGATTCGTTACAGATCCAGTGGAGCAGCTTGAACGCATATGCATTCCCTGCCACTCCCCGTGAACACAGGGTGATCTGCAAGATCGCCTCAGCATTATCCTGCTTGCTCCGTGATAGCCGGCGGGGCCATGTTCTCGGAGCTGCTAAGCTTATCGGACCAACCTCCAATTCACCTCCCACTGGGCCCAGCTCATCTAATGTCGCAGCAGGGGAGGGCAGTAATTCACCCCACCCTGCAGAAGTTAGCGCTTGCAGTGTGGTTCCTGAACAGGTCACATTAAAGCATCTGCGTCTTTCCCAGGCTGACCTACACATTCAGGGTGCTAGGAGCGATGCAACCAGGAGCCATTACAAAAGCAAGTGTTTTAGGTTTTGCCACTTGCTAGAGTCGAAGGAGGTCAATCCTCTCACATGCTCATTGGACGTTGTGCTATCCTTCTCTGCACCACTCGCACACTCAGGTGTGCAAATAGGCACCTGCTGCACCTACTTGGCGGCCATCGGAGCCTACCGGAACTCGGAGGAGTAGGTGTTTTCATCCTCCAACCCAGTGAAGAGGCACTTAACGGACCTCACCTGACTATACCTGCCTATCAAGAGGCCACGCCCTGTGTGGGACCTTAATGTAGTGTTTGGCTCCCCGGCGCACAAACCTTTGAACCAATTGCGTCTCCAGACATCAGGCTGGTCACCATCAAGACGGCCCTCCTGGTGGGTCTCATTTCTGCACCAGGGTCAGCGAGATTCTGTCATGGTCATGAGATTGGGGGCACAGGCATGCAGGGGTTGCATGCACAGGAGACCTGGGTGGACCTTTGGTGCCAGGCTCATGAACAAAGGTAAACAAGAACATCCATTTAACACAACAAGCTTTTATTATGGACATAGCACTTCAGATGCATTAACCTTGAACATTCCTTCCATTCAGCAGGATGCATTAACCTTGAAAATTCTATCCATTAAGCAGCCCCAAGTGTATTCTTGGGATTGCCTTTGCTTTGCACGTGCTCACTCTCTAGGAGTGGCAGGTAAGCCGGCCTTAATGGGCGTACCCACGATCTCAGCTATATAAGCTGCCCCGATCCTCAAAAGACGCTTTGCGTTATTCTGCATTTGCAAGCAGCGTAACGCTCACCGTCGCCTGAGGGTCAGACTTGCCTTTAAAGATCCTGCTTCTTGGACAGCCTGCTTCCTGCCGGCATACTTACCAACTGGGGGACGCTGTTCTTACCTGTACATCTCTTTGGCAAACTAAGTATTCATCTTTACACTTTCCGGCACGCCAAAATCTTCATCTTGGCACCACAGCACGACACGCTCCATCGTCGACCGCAGCACCTGCAAGGAAAAATAGAAGACAGGGTTGACATCGAAAAAACAGTCAGTTTAAGGTTGCGCTTCGCCATACATCGCGCTTTTTCTTATACCATCACTTACCTGCTGTCGAACATTGCAGTAGCATCCATCTGCCATCCAACTGCGTTTCGCCTCTGACAACTGCATTGAGGCTGCATTTCCATCTAAGGGAAGAAAACAGAAGAGAGACGTTATTACGGGCAAAAATCGGAGCAACATATAAAAGACATTAAACAGAACGAACAGCATCACAAGAGCTCAAGAAAGACTTACCAATCATAAGGAGAAGCATAGTCGCAGCTGGACTGGACTAATCCTTATCAGGGATTAGTGAAAGAACTAGATCCCATTTGCGGCGCCCCTGCCAGAAGTAGCAGGACGGAGAGCTTATCTTCCATAATTCACAGGTGAGCTTTATGGGCTCACAGAAACCGTGCTTTGGGGTGAAGGGTTCGAGAGGTACAACAATCACCGATTGGCGCACTCACACACTGTTATCTCCATGCAGAAGCAGTATCCCCATGTACCACCGCTCACAGCTTTTCCACTGGGGGAGAGGCCAGAAGGGGGATGATTCAAGTTCAGGGAGGGCTGCAACCATGCCCCAACGCCTCCACAGAGACCAGGTGAGCGTAACAGATTCAGGCACTAGTCGCTTCAGAACCTTACACTACCTTTCACAGAGACAAGGTGGTCCTTAGAGCGCACCCCGCGTTCTTGCCTAAATTCGTTTCTTCGTTCCATCTAAATGAGGAAATAGTGCTTGCCTTCCTCGCTGACCCTCAGGGGACTTTGCACTATCTAGATGTCAGGCAGATGTCAGGCACACACTGAAATTTATCTGGACAAGACCAAGAGCGACCGGAAATCAGAGGCTCGCTTCACCTTCAGGGGGTCAAGGCCAGGATATCAGAATTCTGAGGGCTCTATAGCAAGGTGGATGGTTTCAGCCATCAAGGAGGCCTATGAGGGGCAGCACAAGCTACTTCCGGTGAACATGCATGCTCATGCGGTCATAGCCAAGACCACGGCAGTCACGTTCTAGAGCCACGTCCCGTGGCAGGTCATCAGCAGGGCGGCCACATGGGCCACCCATTCGGCCTTCTGCAAACACTGTTTGGATGCCAGCTCTGTCAGATGCAACATTTGGACAGGCAGTACATAGGAACTTGTTTACTTAAGGAGGGTCACGTCGCCACCCTGGGGCTACATTCTGTTGTAATCGCCCATACAGTATGGAGGAAAGTGGACGGGATATAGGAATAATTATAAATTACTCACCGTAGTGACTAACGTACTCCTAGTTCATAATCCCCTTTCCTCCTTGCGTCCCACCATCCTCCCCCCACCTCCTCCCCAATAAAATCTGTCATTAGGCAATCGTAATATTGTTGACTTGTCATAGGGGACTGAGGAGTGGCGCTGTTGGGCAGAGTAAGAGGAACGCATGCTCCCACGGCCGCAGCCATCGAAATTTAAAGGGGAGGAAGATTTGTCTGGTGAAAAAGGTTGTCTCCTGTCCCTAGCGAGGGACGCCCCATATAGTATGGAGGAAAGGGGACTATGGACTTGTATACACACACAACCCTGTTGATTGTTTTGGACACTGTGGTGCCCATGGGACAGGGATGGTATCTTTTTACTGGACTTCTATCATAGATGTCCAGGAAAACATATCATGCATGCCCGCTGAGCCCCCAGGCACCAATTGCAAACTATTTGGCTTTTTACCCATTTTATATTTTACAGTAAGCTCTAAAAACATTTTAACCCATTATTTTAAAAAAATGTACGGCTTGAAAAAACCCGAACCGCCCTTGACATGTAAGATCCCATGCTAGAGAAGGAACAAGGTACTTACCTTTAATTCCTGTTCTCTGGCATGAGTATCTTACATGGATTCACATGCAACCCTCCCTCTTTACCCCTCTATGGCTCTTATTTGGTTCCTACTGCCACTTGACGTGTGCTTCTAAATCTGAAGATGGCCTCTGGGGGTGGAGCTAAGGAGGACAAATGCCATTGGCCCGGGCAATATGACCCAAAGGGAAAGCAATGGGCTGTATAAGCGACTAGCAGTTTTTAGCTTTAAAGCGAAACTGCTTTAATATTAGAGGTTCTCCATCATGGGGGTCTGGCATGGATTCACATGCTCATGAATATTCCCCTTAGTCAGGCTGGGAATCCTCGGTAAAGAAAAGTCAGTTTCACTTCTGAACTGTCTTTCTCCTAACAACCAATCACTGGTCTCTGGGTCATACTGCTCCCAGCCAATGACTGCCCTCTACCTAAGCCCCTCTGCTGGCAGCCATCTTCAGATTTTTACTGCACGTTCAGGTGTTGGGAGTCCTCGTGCTATAGCTCTCAAGCTTTTGCTGCGTTTGTGATTTTTCTAAGAGTTTGCTCTATTTTATTCGGTCAATCGAGCCTCAAGCTCCATTGATCCATCATCCGAGTTCCCTTCTTGGAGGATTCCAGAAAATTCTTGGAGGCCTACGCTGCATGGACATGGCTGAATATGGGAGACTAGACGCCTCTGTTCAGGATTTGTCCTGGATGCGGCCCACGGAACATTTTCCTGGACAATGGTCACTCCCTGTGCCTCTACTCCTGTCTGTATACCGACCAGACGCACGTGGAGGAGGCCTGTGCATTCTGCAAGGATATGGTTCCCTGCACCCTGAAGGACTGTCGCGAGCTGATTGCCAAGTGGCTCCAGACGGGTGAGTCCCAGCGGGCACAATATCTCCGGCACCTTCGACCTCAGTCGGCTCCAATGGAGAAAGTCAAAGGGGAGCGTGGTGCTGATCCTCCCCCCACGGTGAAGGCCGCAAGTGCGACCAAGGTTGTCAAGGCCCAGGTTCACCCAGCGAAAATCTCCATTGAAGGAGTGTCGTCCCAGGCGAAGGCGGTTGGTCGGGTACACAGGAAACGGCCTCCAGAGCGAGAGTTTCCCTGCGGGCCAGGAGGGAATCATCTTTTCTGCCCGTAGAGAAGACACTGCAGCAGCCACCACCACCACCTCCGGCGGACATTTCGGTGGACATCCTTCAGGCTTTGCACACCCGGCACCCAACTGGGCTCAGGCATTCGGACAAGGATCCCCCTGTCGCCCGTGTTAGACCCAGTGGCACCTGGATCGTCAGGAGAACCCCCGCACAAGAAGAGAAGAGTTCATCCTCCACCTCCTTACCATCCATCGCCTCCCTCCCCTCCACTGAGGGACGAGACAGAACCGGATACGGCAACGACGGGCACGGACGGCGACGGCAGAGTGGCTCTCCTGCCGCCCAGAGCCTCGCTGCCCGACGAGATTGGCTCTATTCATGCCATGATCTCTAGCCCCAGGAGTTGTTCCAACTGGCTCTCGAGGAAAAAGAGGGCTTCCTGTACCAGCGCCGGGAGTCTAAGAGGAAGACCGTACTGTCTACCCCGCTTTTGGACGACATTTGGGACGAGTGACTGTTCTTCATGAAGAGCCCGTCCTCGGCCCCGGCGAAGAGGGACCGGTACAAGAAAAGGTACTAATGCTGGAGATCACAGCCTTCCCCGGATTCGGTGGTCTCGGCAGCGGCTAGGAAGATGTGTGCGGGTTAGTCTACGTTGACGTCCTCTGCCCTCCGGATAGCGAGGGAAAGAAGCTAGACACCATTGGACGACTAATCATCTCGTCGGCAGGGAACGACAATCAAGGCTGCCAACGCCATCGCTATTGTGGCTGTTACAACAGGGAGCTCTGGTTCAAGATTTCTCCCCTCCTGGACTTCCTTCCCAACGACAAGAGAGCGGAAGCGCTGGAGATCCTGCAGGAAGGCAAGATGGCATCAGACTATGCCATCACGGTGGCCATGGACATCGCCGACACAGGGTTCCGCCAGATGGGCAACAGTGTTTGCCTTCGGCGGGGTTGGTTGAAGGCCACTAACCTCCGCCAGGATGTGCAATTGAGGGTGTTGGACATGCCCTTTGACGGGGATAACTTGTTTGGCAAGACTCTAGATGAGTCTCTTCAGGCCATCATGGCGGAAACCGAGATGGTGCGCACTTTGGGCACGCTTCAGCAGTGACGGCCGTCCTTTCGGACCTCCAGAGGAAAGTCCCAGGGTTCCTCCAAAGGCTCCGGTGGTTTTGCCTCATCCTACCATCAACTGTCCCGCTCTTCGACCCAGGAGGCCTACAGGGGCCGTGGCAAGCCCGGAGCAGGTTGCCATTTTTTCCAAGGTCCCAAAGGCGGCTCCTCCACTGCAAAGCAGGACTGAACCGGCCCGGACGTCGGGCCTCCACCCGCGCACCCCAGTGGGAGGCCGGCTGGCAAAGTTCGTCGGCATGTGGAAGACCAATATCCACCGACCGTTGGGTGCTGGTCGCACTGGCCCACGGACACACTCTGGAATTCCAACGGAAGTGTCCTCGTATACCACCCGTGGCCAGGCAGGAAAACCACGTCCCTCAGCTTCTTCTGAAAGTGCAGGCCAAGCTGAGGAAGGGCACGATGGAGCTAGTCCCAAAGAGGCTCCGGAGTGTACTCTCGGCACTTCCTCGTCAAGAAGAAGACTGGTGGTTGGAGGCCCATCCTGGACCGACGCTTGAACAAGTACATCGGATCCCAGAAGTTTCTGATGGTCACCCTTTAGCACGTGCTAGGATAGCTGGAAGAAGGGGATTTCCTGTCGTTGCTGGACTTGGAGGATGCTTTCTTTCACATCCCCATCCACAAAGCACAAGTTCCTGCGCTTCGTGGTACAAGGCCAGCACTATCAGTTCAAGGCCCTTCCCTTCGGATTAAAGTCGGCGCCAAGAGTTTTCTCCAAGTGCCTGTCAGCAATGGCGGTGCAGCTGGGTCTACGAAGGAACCACGTTTACCGCTACCTGGACGACTGGCTCATCCGAGCGAAATCGAGGGAGATCGCCGCCAGTCTCACGGCGGAGACCGTCCAGCTGCTGACAGCTTGGTGCCATCACAAGAAGCACTGTTTCTGGGGTCTCAACTCAACACGGTGTTGTCTGCCGTCTGTCGGAGGAGAAGGAGAAGATAGCGGCCATCCTGGGCAAGGTGCGACCCTGAAGATCGCAAGGGTGAGGTAATCAAATACCTACTCGGCATGATGTCATCATGCATAAACCTCGTTCGACTGTGCAGGCTGTGGGTGCGGCCACTGCAAGAGTACCTTGACGCCTGTTGGATCCAGGTATCGGGAAGCTTGGAGGACAAGATCTCTCTCTACGAGATGTTCTGTCGTGCAATACGGTGGTGGGATGTCCGCGTGCATCTGTAGGGGGGCACAGACTTCGAGACTCCACCTCATCGGGAGACTGTTATGATGGACGCCTCCCTGAAAGGATGGGACGCACACACTGGAGGTCTCCATGCAAGAGCCCTGTTGCTGCTGGAGAAGTCGTTGCATATCAACATTCTGGAGCTACGGACAGTGTTTTGGGCCCTCAAGTCTCTTTCCGTCCCTCAAAGGCAAGGTGGTATGGGTCTTCACGGACAACACTACCACGATGTTCTACATCCGGAAGCAGGGGGGCACCAGATCCCCACCACTCTAGAGAGGCACAGGACCTATGGCACTGGGCAGTTGCCCTGGGGATATTCCTCGTCCTGTTTCATCTGGCGGGAGTGAAGAACATCATAGCCGACCCTCAGCAGGGAGCTGCGTTCGTGCCATGAGTGGGAGCTTTGGCAGGATCAAGTGGATCTTCTGTTCCGACAATGGGGCAATCCCCACATCAATCTGTTTGCGACGAACACCAAGTGCCGGAGATCACCAACAGGTTTCCGCAGCCGGGGAGCATGGGGGATGCCTTCTCTTTCCCCTGGGACAGCCTGTTTCTCTATGCGTTCCCTCTGTTGCCGTTGCTTCTGCGACTCATCAATCAACTCAGACGATACCGGTCCAGGATGATCCTCGTCACACCGGCGTGGCCGAGACAAATATGGTACCCGGATCTTCTGGACTTGTCAGCGTCCCCTCCAGTCATGCTTCCGGTGGTTGCAGATCTTCTTGCCAGAGAATGAGGCGCTATCCCGCGTCACGACGCAGGGTCGCTGAACTTGCAGGCCTGGCTCCTGCACGCTAGAGTTTGGAGGATATGAGATCCCGGCAGACTGCAAGGAGGTACTTGTCAAGGCCATGGCTTCGCCTACGTTGAAATGCTACAAGTGGAAGAGGTTCACAGCCTGCTGCCGTGCAGAGAAGATAAACCTTCTACGGATGATGGCCCCTCAGGTGCTGCCGTACTTGCTGTCGCTGGCCAATGCAGGACTGGCGTACGCTTCCGTCAAGATTCATCTGGTGGCGATTTCCGCTACACCAGAACTCCGGGGCAGTAGTCGCTGTGTGTTAGGCAGAATCCTGTGGAGTTCCCTTGGGGAACACTGCAAAAAGATTGACTACAGGAGCAGCAGTAAACCCAATTGGTAGCAGTCTGCACCACCCAGATTTACCTGGTAGCTGTGGCTGAGCAGTCAGACCTCTCAAGAAGAGTAGGGCAGTATGCAGAGTATACACAATAGAGCCAAAACACAGTAGAGCAAACAAACACTGACCAGAGCTTTGTATAAAAAGTATATAGTTATTTATTTAAAACACACTTTAGGTAATACACTAGCAGTCTCAATGAAAAGTAATCTAAAATACAGTCAGGTAAGTATACACACCTCTCTTGATAACTATCGGACAAGTCAGGGTTAAAGCACAACTATTTGTTAAGACAGAAGTGAGCGCTTAACCTAGATGGCACTCCAATAGTGTAGTCAAAGGGAGAGAAAAAGGCAGAACATAAGAATAAAACAGTTCCCAACACTTTTTTAGGAATTCAGAGCAAGGGGAGAAAGGCAGGTTATACTGTAGAGCCAAAGTTCATGGGCCAGTCCCACTTTAAATGGAGCAAAGCGAAATGTGCCCAGGATCACACGGTTTAAAGTGCACTGAAAGTCTTTGCAGAGTGTTCAAAAGAGGTTGTGGTGAGTCAAAAGATATCGTTAGAAGGCCTGGAGCCAACCCAGTTTAAAAGCCAAGGATTTAAGGGTCAGCTTTAACACTCTGTAGAAAGGGGAGGCCAGGCAGGACACAGTATCTTAAGAGAAAGGAAGCTCCAGCGAGGGCAGTTCCTGGCAGTGGTTGAGGTTCCTGGTTCCGACCAGGGGAGGAGAAGATCTCGGCGAGGAGGAAACGTGGAGTCGTTGCACTGCACAGGGATGAAACCAGCCGCGGAGTTCCCGATTAAAAGGTGCAGTCCTTTTATTTGCAGTCAAAAGTGTTGAGCTTGGCTATCCGGCCGCCGGGGTGCTTGGCACGGGTGATTCGACCAAGGGCCGTCTTTGGAAGGTGAAAAGGGTGAACTGGTTGGTCCCACCAGCTCAGAGGAAGAAGACACTTCCAGCAGAAGATATTCTCTTGTCGTCAGGAAAGTGGTGAGGTAGCTGCAGCAGGGCTTCACCGGTGGTGTCGTCGTTGCAGATGGCTCAGCTTCGTCCCTCTTCGGATTCTTAGGTCCTGTGGTGACTTCTGAAGTTCCAGTCCCAAAGGCCCTGCTTTTATGCAGAAAAACCCCCATTCATCAGCCTAGCTGTCAATCACACATGCTAAGTGGTGAGCCGGGCGGCTCACCACTGGGCCAATCAGAGTAGAGTGCGACTTGGGTTGCTAAGGCAACGCAGTCCTGGGTGCCAATTCCCCCCTCCACCCTTCCTGTGGAACCTAGACGGAGTGGCACCATTTGGAGAGCTTCTGTGGGGAAGCCCGCCAAAATAGTGGAACAAAGGGCTCGACCTTGGTCAGAGTTACAGAGACGGACACAAACGCCATTTTAGAATAGAGTTCTGGCAAAAAGACCCAACAGGTGATTTAATATTAAATAAATAAACCGGTGGTATCTTTAACATTGCACCAGAAAGTGGTGCGTTTAAAATCAATGGGAAAAGCCCATAGAGAATATTCTGGTGGAATATTTTGCGTGGTAACCAGCCAGAAACTCGACGAGGGGGGGTAACGGGACAGTGCCCCCTCAAAAACAGACCCAGGGGCAATCGAATTACCCCTTAGCAGTACTTCCACAATATGATGGTTTGTACTGGTTCTGTTCACAATTTTGGACTAGTAAAGCGAATGGTGACTTTCCATGCCCTGGGAGACAGTAGTCAGTCCCAGGGTATGGAGTCTATGTTTGGGGGTCACTGTGACACCCCTGTGGTACTGCACTGAGGGTGCTGTGTACCACATATACAGAAAAACAGATGATACCCTATGGAGTAAAAAGGAACCCCATAAGCCCATAAGCACATAACAAGTCAAAGACATACCTCAAATCATGCCTAAGAGTGGGAGTAAAAGAGTCTCACTCTTAGCAGGATAAAAAAACAAACCCCAAAAATCGAGCAAAGCTGCCGGGGGACTCGCTAGGTTTGGGAAATTAGCCTTATAAGAGAATTCTCCCTAACACTGTGGTCGCACCGCCTGGTTAAGGAGTTCATGAAGACTTTTCCGCTTGTTCCTGCCGGTGAAGGCTCCGACCCTGGTGTGGGGGCTCAAAGTGGTGCTGCCTAGGCTCATAGGTCCTCTGTTCGAGTCTATGCATTCAGCGCCAGTGAAATTCTTATCGTGGAAGACAGCGTTTCTTGTTGCCATTACCTCCGCACAATGAGTGGGAGAGATCCAGGCCCTCTCCTGTAAACCTCTGTATTTAACATTTCACAAAACGAGGCTAGTGCTACGGACGCACCCCTCCTTCATGCACAAGGTGCCGTCGGACTTTCATCTAAACGAGCCCTTGGTGTTACCTGTTCCCCCCCCACCCCTTAGACCACCCCCCACCCCCACCGGACGCCTTCATCGCCGGCTGAGCGGACTTTGCATTCGCTGGATGTGGCTACAGCGCTGAAGTTCTACATGCACCGCACAAAGTTTTCGGAAGACGTCACAACTGTTTGTGAACTTTGGCACTGTGAACCAAGGGAAGGCCCTCTCAAAGGCTTCCATTCCAGGTGGCTCTCCGGCTGCATCACCCATTATCACCGGTTGGCAAACCGACCGTTGCCTGGCCGTCCGAGAGCGTATTCGACTAGAGAGATTGCTGCAACTATGGTGTTCCTGTCTGGTGTGCCCCTGCTGGACATCTGCAGGGTTGCTACGTGGAGGTCGACGCACAAGTTCACGAGATTCTACTGCGTAGACCAGGATTCCAGGGAGGAGTCCAGAGTCGGCCAAGCAGTGCTGCGCACCTGTTCGCTTGAGGGTGAGCCTGGTGAGGAGGTAAGAGATGCTTAATGTTGAGCCTTGCCGCCTCCCGTGGTTGTGCATGTGTGTACTGATATGTATTCTTTATTCATGAGCTTGTGAATTCATGCCAGACCCCATGCTGGAGGAGGAACAAGTTACTTACCTCTAACTGTTATCCAGCATGTGTCTGACATGTTTTCACATGCGAACCCTCCCGCCTGCCCCTCTGCGGCTCTTATTTTGGTCCTACTGGCACTTTACGTGCTACCAAATCTGAAGATGGCTGCCAGAGGAGGGGCTTAGGTAGAGGGCTGTCATTGGCTGGGGGCAGTATGACCCAGAGACCAGTGATTGGTTGTTAGGAGAAAGACGGTGCAGAAGTGAAACTGATTTCTTTTTACAGAGGATTCCCAGCCTGACGGGGGATATTCATGAGCATGTGAATCCATGCCAGACCCATGCTGGAGAACAACAGTTAAAGATAAGTAACTTGTTCCATTCTCAGCCTGGCGATGGACAATGTTCATGAGCATGTGAATCTATGCAAGATATCTATGCTGGAGAACAGGAGTTACAGCTAAGTAACTTGTGAGCGTATGGTTACCCTTTGTCTGTGTTCTGTAGGTTTGATATGGAACTTTGTTTTATCATTAAAGGCTTACTTGAAGACACACCAATCCTTTCCAAGCAGCTTTCGATTTATACAAAACATGTTTGTAAACTGTCATAAACAATTGTTGAAACTGTAAATACTGCTCTATTTGAGATGCCCACCTTCTTATTTTGCAGATGGCAAAGTGTGATGGTTGTAAGCGTCAAGGGAAACTTGGCGAGTCTCTAAAGTGGCGAGGGGAAATGAAACATTTCTGCAACCTGCTGTGTATATTAATATTCTGTAATCATCAGAGTGTCTCGGATGGAACGCCTCCAAATAATACAGGTAATCTTTACTGCCTTGTGATGTTGGATCCTGCACTTCCTCAGATAATTAAAGGTATTGTTTCTATGACTTTCAGACATGATGCACATATATTGGATTACATGCCACCATAATCCTATAGTGCATGATTAACAAAAGGCTTTGACTGGTGCCCCCTTACATTCTGCCCACTATCCCTACACAATGGAGGACCCACAACCAACACCGGGCATTTGTCATGCTGGGCACATTTCTGACACCTAGACAGGAATTAAACAACTAGCATCATGTGTATGGGGGCTGAGATAATGTTGTCACTGCAACTGAAGGATCCATGTGTCTTGCTGTAGGGAAGCTGACAATCTAACAATGTGATGGTATGGTGCTTTTGTATTCACGGTTCATTCTGGGTGTTAAAAAATGCATCTTTCCGCTGCTTTCCTCACATAGACCTCTATGGGCCACACATTTTGCTCGGTTTTGCCTGCTGATAGGATTTTATTTTTTAATGCATGTGAAGCCTTATGCTTTTCTTCCCTTGCTTCATGCTCATTTTTATGGGGAAACTGTGATCAGTCCCTACCACTATCATTGCAGTGAGTCCCACTTAGTAAGTTTCTTGTATTTTTGACGCTGCACAAATCGCCTTGAAGTATGGTTCAGATGTTTTGTATCTGTTAAGCTCACCTGGATTCCACAGGGGCGCCGAACGAAACTGGACTGCAGCGGTCTCCACCAGCGTGACTCGTAGTGAAGTGACGAGCGCCTGCAGCTGCCCTCCAAGTTTTGACTGTCTGGCACGAAGGAGGATTTTCCTAGAATAGGCCAATGGTAAGTTAGCTAACCAATAGGAGAAGACCTAAGTACTGCTTCTGCACTCTCCTTATGTTCTCCTTACTGCGTGTCACCTGATTGTTAAGAAGGATGAGCTATCCATCCTGCGTCTGCATGCAGGGGTGCGTTGAAACTTGGGTACTCGGTTAGCTTCACTGATCCCGTGGCTGAGTTCCTGACAATAAGGACTCTGAGGTAAATCTAATGTCTTGCTTTTAAATTCTAATTGTCTTTAGTTCACTTTTGCACTATTGTCTTCATAGTGTTTCCCTTTTTGCAGAATTGCCGCAGACAGGCGTCGCAATGTAAATGCCAAGGCAAGTTTCAGTATTACAAAGAAAGAATAATGTCATAAAATGCGGTATTGTTCATTCACTCTTTTCACCTGATTCTCTTTCTTGTCTGCAGGTGCGTCACTTTCAGAAACAAAGCTTGTGTGAGGGTGATTAGCAAGACCGCAAACGAATATAGCTTCGGGTAAGTATCTTGCGGTGCCAGATTGAAAGTCTTATAGCGAGAAGTAACTCACCAATTGTCTTTTGTCTTTCACAGATGCGGCTGTTGCGGGCGGTGATTACTCTAGAGTGCCTCGCTGGATCGCCTGGATGAACAGAGCATCGGTGAGTAATTTGCTGTGCTATGCTAATTGTTCTTGAAATGTTTCCTTGAATAGCGCGGTCACTGGTGTTCCTTCCCTTGCAGGAACAAACTCCTGTATGCTTGCAGGGATGAATCCAGGTAAGGTTCTTGCAATAACCTGTTCTCTGCTCTTCCTTTGCAGATCGAGTAGACCGATCGGACATGACTGAAGACTGGACTGGAGCTGCAGGCACAGTGAGCGTTACGCTGCAGCAGGGCAGAATAACGCAAAGCGTGTTCTGTTCTCAGGCGTGGTTTAAATAGCCTTCCAAAAGTAGTTCCCAGAAAAAGTAGTCCCAGTACCATACCCAATGAAATAGTCCCTTGAATAATGTAGTCCCTTCAAGCAGCCTCATGGTGGGCTGTACCTGGCTTTACCACTTGGTAATTTGACATGCCTGAAAAAGGCCATATGAGCCTGGCACCAATGGTGCCAGGACTGAGTCCAGAAAGCCCTCAGGCAATCTTTTGGGGCCTTATAGGTCCCCATGGGTGCCAGGATTTTGGGTTGACTGGTCTGCTTCATATGTCTGGGGGCAGGCATCGTGACAGTATCCTTGTAACGTTTTATTTTGTAACTTTGTGGTAGCCAACACAATGTGTTCAGCATGGGCTTCCCGCCACAGATATTTTTCAAACGTGTTTTTGGCTCTTTCTTTGTGGACTTTTGCCTTTTGTGGCATAATGCTGTAAAGAGTACCATATACTCGAAAATGGCAGTGCAACAAGATTGTCTCTTGTCCCTTGGCCATGTTGTCCTTTGGCCTTCTTCCTTCCTTTCTCAGGTCTGCAATTGCCATATATGGAAAGCCCTTTCCCGGGAAAAAAACCTTTTCCCAGGCAAAGTGGCAGTCTGTCTGTGTGTGGGTGGATGTGGAAACTTGGACCGTCTGGTTCTAGTCGTTATGGCTGTCCCTGAGTCTGTTGGTAGGCAGAATGTTTGGACAGTGGCTGTCATGATTAGACAGCCTCTGCCAGTTTGAATGGTAAATTGGTTGCCCTGGTGGCTACTCCAGTCCAAATTCTGGATAAAAGGACTCCTGCAGCCATTCAACAGATCATTGGATCTAAGACCCCTATGAAGAAGTGCAGTCTGGGAAGACCTCGGGACGATCGTTACAGCTACCCAGCATTTGTTCCAGCCAAGTCCCGGTGAAGCTCTTCTCCACGGTCCTTCTCTCAAGAAGGCCCTGGTCGGTGCATTGCTGCCTGGAACACTGCGAACAACCAGCCTCGACCGCTGCTCGAGGATTGGTGCTTGCTGACCTTTCGAAAGTGCTCCTATACTGACTATCTCTGGTGGACTCAAAAGCTCTCTCCTGGGCTACCTCGCTCCAGCCATCGCCGTTCCGAGCACATCCTTGGAAGATAGAGTATTGTCAAGTTGTTCTACATGCCTGCTCCTGCAATTCCAGCCTTCTACTCTCAACAGAAACTGTGCAGGACCTTCCCCTTTGTTCACCAACCAAAGAATGCCTGCGACTATGGTGACGCCTGTTTAATCCAGTGGTTTTAATTCCCAGAAAGTTCCCTGAGCTTGCTGCTCAGCAGAAGTCTCCTTCCTTTCGTGCCAAGGCTGCTGAGCTGGCCAGGTTCTGTAACTCCAATATAGATATCTTCTCTGTACTTCCGTCCCCTTTCCTCCATACTGCATGGGTGTCCCTCGCTAGGGACGTGAAACTGAACCTTTTTCACCAGAAAAATGTGTCCCCTTTAAATTTGATGCCCGTGGGGGTGCGACGCTGGGAGCATGTGCTCCCTTGACTCCGCCCACTGGCGCCAGTCCTCTTTTCCGCGTCGACGGGAGCAGACCTCTTTCACCTAGACTGTGGTTGAGGCACTTATTTCTTGCTTGTAATTCCACGCTCCAAATTTCCCCAGAATAATTTTGTTTCCCTATTTTCCTCAGAGGCTAAGTGTCCGGCCTGCGAGGGTTCCTGCCCCACGTTGGATCCGCATGCACTCTGCCTCCGGTGCCTTGGCGAGGACCACGGTTGCTCGGCGTGCAATGCACTTACTTTTCGCGCTCGCTGAAGAACCGCTTAGCCAGGTGGAGCGAGCTGTTATCAAGATCACTACGAGAGCACATCAGAGAGTACGTCGGGAGGAAGACCAAGCCAAAGGTAGGTGCCCCTTTCTCCTCTTCATACCTGGGAAGCGTAAAGCGAGAGGGCCCTTCCAGGTCCTACCAGCAAGGGGACGAAAGCTCGATGAGCTATGGGCCACACGGCTGAGGGGTTCCAAGGTGTTGTCCCTGAGGGGCTTAGCTCTACTACTGGGGGCAAACCTGAGAGGGCACCTAAACACAGTACCAGCAACGTGGCAGAGGGCAATCCACCTCCCAGGTCCTTGCCTGAGGTGCAGGGAAGGTCTGAGCCTTTGCAGTCAAGCAAGCAGGCGGACACTAGTCCCACTACGATGGTCGTCACGCAACAAGTACGTGGCGCACTATCAGACAAAATGGCGGCTCATCCGGAGCCTCTCCAGTCCACTGCGCATGCATTGGAATGCCCGCCAAGATGGGGATTGGTCAACACCGGTCACTTGGTCCACCTCTTACCTAATTACTAGAATGCAGACCCCAGCTATCTGAGGCAAGGGCCGGCGAGAGCACTGCCAACAGGTACAGGTCCAAGGACCCGCACCCACAAAAGTAAGCACATCACCAGCATGCAAGGACAGGTTCTTTATGAAGTTCTTCACGCTCATGAGGTCTCCTCAAATGAGGACCATGCTGGAGGGTTGGGGGGCATCCAAGACATGCTCCCTCCGGCACCCATTTAGCCCCCTGTCTTGGTTCATACATAGGTGCCAGTACAGGCCCAGGTTCCCGCACCCCAGGCATAGATTTTTACGGTGGCTCCGCCCCGTCTGCAGTCCCTAGCACAGTCTCTGGCTCAGAGCCCCTCCAGCACTTCACCAGCAGGCCCTGACCTGCAGGAACCAACGGGGGACACGGACGAGGAGGAGGAGGAGGAGGATCAAGACACCTCCTCCTCAGCTAGGGCCTTCCATGAAAGACTGTCTGGCGTAGCAGAGTACTTGGGGAATCCTGCAGCAACATGTTTAACAACCGGAGGCAGGGGTCTTGGCAGAGGTGCTTACCTTGCTCTACACAGCCTACAAACAAGCGCCTAGATGCCAAATATCGACAAGCGGAGAGTGACTCCCTCATGCTGTCGGTGCACCCGCAACCTGATTTCGATTAGAGCGGCAGCATCAATGTATGCAAATCCACAAACCTCCACGTCTACACCTACTTCGGCCCTTCTAAGTTAGGAAGAAAAACTCCCAGAGGCCTATGGGAAGATGTATTCTAATGCTACGCTCCACTTGAAGCAGGCTAATGCGGACGCCATGCTAGCCGCAATAAACCAACACATATGGTGGGAGATGGCAGAATCCCTTCTTGAGCTTCCGGACCACAGTCAGGTGAGCTTCAAGGCAGGTCTGGTAGAGGCGAAGATAGTGGCCCAGGACCTCATGGAGTCGACAGTGGCGCATATAGACACTGTAGGCAGGGCTGTATGTGTGGCCACTGACATGAGGAGGACTGCATGGCTTAAGGCAAGCAAGTTTAACCGTGACATGCAGGAACACATTCTCGACCTGCCATTTGAGGGAGGTGACTTGTTCCACTCATCTACAGACGAGGAGATTGACGAGAAGAAAAACAGCTCCCAAATAGCAAAGTCCCTGCAATTTGGACTAAGCCTGGGCCTAAGTGCTTTAGTCAGTCACCCACGTTCTGCAAAGGTCGTACATTTGGTGGCATCCGGGACTTTCCAGGAGCACCGTACTAGGCAGCCTTGCGTGTCAGCCAGCACTGATGCAAGCAGCACAAAGCGTCACAAGGGATTCTTCCAATCGCCCTAACGTGCACCAGCCTCAGACGAACAGAAACCGTGACAGTGTCATCCAGAGTCACAGTTCTCTATTGGGGGCATTCTTGCCCCTCACTTTCAGTCCTGTCCTCACTTAAGTCCTGGCGGGTGAGTTTCGCAGACACATGGATTGTCTCAGCGGTTTTCTCGGGATTCGGTTTACCGATGCCTAAATCTCCTCTCCGACCTCCCCCCACCCCCCAGCCATCTCCCCACAGATTGGGATGTCAACTCTTCTGGTGGAGATCCGCTCGCTCATAGCAAGCCAGGCAGCGGAGGAGGTTCCAGCCTCACAGCAAAGCATAGGATTCTACTCCCGCATCTTTGCCATACAGAAAAAGAAACGGGCTGGCCTGAGAGTTGTACACGACGGTTCAACATTGAACCTTTCCCTACCCCTCAATTTTCAAAATGGTAACGCCTGCGCTGATAGCAGAGACACTTTGGGGGAGACTGGATGTGCTCCCTGTATCGGAAGGATTTTTATCCTCCCGATTTGTGAGCGCCATCGTTCCTTCTTATGCTTCAGGATCATAGGCTTTCATTTCCAATACAAGGACCTCCCATTTGACCTCAATTCAGCCCAAGGGTCTTTAAAAGATTATTGAACGTGGTGGTAGCCCTGCTCAGAGCGCAAGGCCATCACATTTTTCCATATCTCGACGACTGGCTTGCACCAGCGGAGTATACAGAGGGAGTCCAGCGCACAGCAGCCAGCTTGATGAACACGCTATAAGATTTGGAGTGCTCTATCAACCTCAAGAAATCAGTTACTTCCCACTCAGTCCTTCACATTCTTTGGATTTATTTGGGATACCAGGGTGGAGAGGATATTGCCCTTCGAGGTCAAGATCAAGGCAATTAAGACTTCCACAGGGCATTTCCTCAGCTGGTCAGTAACTTCGGCATGGTGGTACCAACACCTGCTGGGAATAATGGCGGCATTCCTCCTGGCGGTGCCACACACAAGGATCAAAATGAGGTGGCTGCAGCTATATTTCTCAGCCTCTTGGAACCTGCAAACTATCTCTTGTTGTGGAAGACAGAGGCGAACATGTTTGCGGGCAGGCCGTTAAGGCAACTCCTACCGGTGGTCACCATTGCCACAGACTAATCCCTGGAAGGCTGGGGGGCTACCCTGGACAAGCAGTGTCCACAGACTTTGGTCAAAGCAGGAACAGCTAGAACACATCAACTGGCTCGAGATGATGGCTATCTGACTTGCCCTCAAAGCTTTCCTCCCCATTATCAGCAGCAAACCCATATGCATACAGCTCCACCTGCATGTATTACATCTGGAAACGGGAGTGCCAGGTCTCCTCTTCTCTGCAGGTTGTCCATCGAAATATGGGAGTGGGCGCTGTCGCACAACATTTAACTATCAGCCTTTATCATCCCGGGGGAGTCCAATCTGGAGGTGGACAGACTCAGCAGGTTGGGGGTCGACAACTACGAGTGGCAGTTGAGCGAGCATGTCCTGAGGGAGATCTTCCACAGGTTGGGCCATCCTCAGGTAGACCTATTCGCCACTGTGACCAACAGGAGATGTCACCAGTTTGCGTTCTCGATGGGTCAGGGCAGAGACTCACTGGGGGATGCGTTGCAGGTTGATCTGCAAGGTCAAGGAGTTGCAGCGCCTCTGCCTCATCTTGATAGCACTGCAATGGCTTGCCAGACCTTGGTTCTTGGAGCTCCTCCGACTGTCGGGTCAACCTCCAGTCCCCCTTCCAGAGGGACCAGCCCCCCCCCTCTATTATCCTAGAAGGGAGGCACAGTGGTACACCACACTCCTGAGAAGTTAGCTCTAGCAGCTTGGCTCCTGAGCGTGTTACCCTGAAGCATGTACACTTGTCACAGGACAACTAGGACATCATTCAAGGGGCAAGAAGCAAATCCACCAGGAGTCAATACAAAAACAAATCGACCAGGTTCTGTCACTGGGCCAAGGCAAATGAGATAGACCCTCTGGCATGCACACTAGACCATGTGTTGGCTTTTTCCGCACATCTGGCTCGTTCCGGGGTGCAGGTAGCCTCCGTCTGTACTTCTCTGACGGCCATAGGGTCTTGTAAAAACTCCAGAGAACCTCTTCAGCTCCTCCTAATCCGGTGGTCAAGAAACATCTGTCAGACCCGAACAGATTGTATCCACCAGTCAAGCGACCACAACCGGTCTGGGACCTCAACCTGGTCCACAAGCTGTTTGAACCATGGCATCAGTAGATATGAGGCTGGTTACTATTAAGACTGCTCTCCTGGTTGGCCTCAGCTTAGCACGCAGAATCAGTGAGATCCAGGCTCTAGTGCCATCAGAGCCATATGCCACATTCCACTGGGACAAGGTGGTGCTTAGGACGCACCCTTCATTCCTCCCTAAGGTCATGTGATCTTTTGACCTCAATGAGGAGATAGTACTTCCAACCTTCATTCCAAACTTGAAGGATGAGGCAGAGAAAGCGTTGCACCGTCTGGATGTCATGCATGCTCTGAGATTTTACCTTGATAGGACTAAGAGCTTCCGCAACTCGGGTGCACTTTCGGTGAGTCAAAGTAGGCGGTCAAGCATCCAAAGCGTCAATAGCTAGGTGGATGGTTATGGCAATCAACAAAGCTTATGAAGGGCAGCACATGACCTTGCCAGCAAACATGCATACCCATGTGGTCAGAGCCAAGGCCACGGCTGCGGCTTTCCAAAGGCATGTTCCAAACAATCAGCAGGGACGGCTACTTGGACTTCGCCTTTGGCTTTTTGCATGCACTATTGCTTGGATGCCAGCGCCAAATCAGACGCTGCATTTGGCCAGGAAGTTTTAAGAAACTTCTTTTCCTAGAGGGCCAACTCTACTCCCCAGGGCATCATTCTGTTGTAATCGCCCATGCAGTATGGAGGAAAAGGGACTATGGAATAGGAGTACGTTAATCACTATGGTGAGTAACATATAACGTATGCATTAACCTCCACCCCTCTGCTCCAACTGACGCAAGTTTCGGGTTTCGGTGGGTTGTAGTCTCCTCCGGATTGCCTCCCACTGGCCTCCGAGACCCCGGTTTTCGGTTCGGCTGCAGTGGTGCTTCCAGGGTACTGTCCATCTTCAATTCTCCAGCAGGGGATTCCAGACGCTGCAAGGCGGTGTGGTGGAACATCCGGACCCGGCCAATCTGGCGCTTGCGGCCTGGTTTCTGACAAGCTAAGGCTTCAACTTGCTAAAATTTCAGTTGACAGCGGGGGCATGATTCCATTAGTCCAGGAGGACCTCGACTCAGTCCCAGTATAAGAGTAAATGGACTAAATTCTGCCATTGGGCACGCAACAAGGGTCTGGACCCTGTCACAAGTCCTCTGGATGACTTACTGGCTTTTTCAACTCACCTGGCTCGTTCTGGAATTCAGGTGGATACTTGCTGCAGCTATTTGGTGGCCATTGGAGCCTACAATCATTCCCCTGGGCTTTTTTTTTCTGCAGCCAACCCGGTGGTAAAGGTTCACCTTAAGGAATTGTCTATGCTTTTTCCGCCGGTGCATAGGCCACACCTGGTTTGGGACCTCAAAGTGGTTCTGGCAGTGTTAGTCCAAAAATGAGGCTTCTGCAAAGAAATGAAGACACACCAGTCACAAGGAGCAAACAGTTTATTATCCCTTAAGCTGACCCAAATTTATCAATGCATGTGTACAGGCATAGAGAAGGTGAGCAAAGAAATGGGGGAAGTGAGCATATTTTATACATCTTAACATGGCAAATTCGTGTGATGAGGGTTCATGACCTGCAGACGTGGGAATTTTACTATACCAACACATGCTGGAGCACTCCGCTTCATCTCTCAGACAATCTACTGTCTGGGAACAGAGCAGAGTTGCGTGTAGTAGTATATAGTGTTCCTAACGCAAGGTAACATTCCTCGTGCTACATGATCTATGTTCTTTCTAGACTAAAAGGTTAGTCTGCATTTCGACTCCGCTTGGTTTTTAGGAATGCATATGCTGTGAATTGTGCTTCGTTTTAATCATCTGGATGCACATTCATAATTAGCTATGGAAAGGGCAAGAAAGTCTGGAAGACTGGAAGGAAACTAATGTACGGATTGGCCACGTTTGTGCCAGTTCTTCAAGGCTCGAAGTTAAAGATAAACAATGTGCTCAGCAGATTTAGCATTCCTGTGCAGGGGCATGTTTGAGGAGCATTTCGAATCAGTGAGTTTGTGAATCTCTTAACACGCTCAGAATGAAAAATCGGAAAAGGTAGCAAAACGACCAAGATGGCGTTCGGGAACCGTGTTGGCGCAGTTCAATGTGTGCGCGCTTAGGCTAACATTATAATGCAAAATGGATGTGTTTTTACAGCAGCTTTGTAGCGCAAGCCTTCAAAGCTGATGGCCTCCGTGGACCTCAGGAGCCAAGCTGCCAAGTTGGTCAACTGAAGTGTCTGGTGTGTTACCTGTTGGTGAGTCTGTGTTAATAGGTATTGGATTAGAAGATGCTTGATAGGTGGTCACAAAGACATGTGCATTAGGTGCAAGTGCCATGGTTGTCTTGCCCACATTGGAGCAATGAGTATCATTGTAAAGCTCTCTTGATTCGTCTTGTGATTTATCTTGTGGATGAGTGGCGTTAGAATGGGCGTCTGGGAGGGGTGTGTATGGAAATATACCCGACCAACTCGTCCATAGTGCATTGCCTAGGGAGCCAGGTTGTGGTACCTGGACGCACAGTTTTGGCATTTTTTGTTTTCTCTTGTTGCAAATGGGTCTACTGTTTGGTGACCACATGTCGCAAAGATCTGTTTGAGTGTAGGTAATACTCTGCAACAAATACTAAAGTACAACTTATGCAAAGCATTTGATTCTAAGCAGATACAAGCTGCAGAAAGACTATTACTTATCAGTAAAATTTGACATACAAAGTATCTTAACTGCACTTCACTGTAAGGTGATGTCTAATAGTAACAATAAAAAAATGCACACAGGGAGACTGTCTCCCATTACTGACAATGTTAGGGTCTAATGAATTTCCCCTTAAGAATGCGCAAAACAGTCCAGGGTAGTAAAGTATAAGGTTTTACTTACCTCTAAAAAGCCAGGACTGGTTTCAAAAGGAGTAAAAAAGAAAGGGTGTTCCATAGAAATCTATGGAGCGAAAGTTGCAAATAAAAATGTTTCAAGGGGATGGGTCCTCCGATGTATTCCATATCTATGACAGTAATCGCCACAGCTGTGCTGCTTCGGAAAATCTTTCTGCGTCGATACGCTGTCTTCGAGGGTCTCTGTCGAGCCGACATCACCGGATGTTATAAGTAGGACGCACGACGCCCGTAGCCTCAGTTCCGTTTTTTCCGCGAACGTGTTCGCTTCGGAGATCTCGGCGCGCCTCGATTCTACTGAATCCTGTTCTTTCGGTTCTTCAAACCTGTTTCTTCATTGCTATCGTATGATGTCTTCGGCTTCTTCCACCCCGCGGTCCGGGTTTAAGAAGTGTTGGGTGTACGGGTCCAAGATGTCGCTGACGGATACGCACGACGCTTGCCTCTGGTGCCTAGGGGAGGACCATGATATGGATGACTGTGTCGACTGCCAATCGCTCACATCGAAGGCTTTGGGGGAGCATAAGAAGCTGTCGGACGGTAAGGTGGCCAAGCCCCGGAAGTCCCGTTCCACTGGTCTTTCGACGGATGATGCGAGGGGCGACTCTCCGCATCGTTGTCGTGAGTCTGGGGGTTCTCGGTCTGAGAGAACTCCGTCTGAGGACGCCGGTAGTGGCTGTACTAGCGACACTGCTCGTCCGCCTTTGGGCTCAAGCAGTCGTCGCGACCACCAGGCGCCTTCGAGGTCCCGGTCGGACAAGGATGGTCACTCTAGACATGCCCGTTCCCGGTCCTCGACGCCCTCGAGACTGCGAGAATCTGTGAAGTCTTCGAGGAAGACCTAGACCCCGGCGGCGCCGAGGTCATTGACGGACTCTCGAGGCCGTCGTTGGCGCCATCGGCGCCCCAGCTGTCGAGACACGCTCGGGGCTCCGCCCTCGAGGCCTGTGTCGAGGCCTTCAAAGCTGTTGGTGCCGATTCCGTCCACCCTCGACGCCTTGTCGGAGGTACCCCGTGGCACCCCCCAGAAAGGCACTGGCCAAGGCTAAACATGTCTTTGTGTTTTTTTCTGTACCCTCCTTCCAGCCTATGGATTATATTTCGGAGGTGGATGAGGGGGTCTGAGGATGGTGAGGTTCCTGCAGAGGTCCCTGATGACATTGTTTCTGGTCATAGTCAACTGCGCCAGTCGCTGCACGACGCCAGTGGTCTAGTCACCTCTCCGGAGGTGGAGTTTGGTAGGCAGGAGCCTGGCACGCATGCCGAATCCTCGTACCGGCGCCTCATGTCGAGCGTCACGGATTACCTTGGGTGGTCCGCACACCCCTGGGGATTTTCAGCAGGATGACCTGATATCCTGGACCAAGGTCCTCCAACTGACCCGGTGCTGCCATTCCATATGGCCTTGCAGTTGCAGAGAAGGGTGGCTGCGGCTTGGAGGACTTCACTGGAGAGTCTCCCGGCAGTGAGTAAGTAATTGCAGAAGAAATATCGCCCAGCCAGTGGTGACTCCCTGCTACTTGACCACGCACCTTACTCCGGAGAGTTTGGTGTGCAGGCGGCTACATCCCCAGCAAAGCAGGCGTCGTACCCTACCATCCCTCCTGATGGGGACGACAAACGTTTTGACGGCTGGGCGAATTAGGTATTTTCTTCTGGGGGTGTGGCACTTCAGGCTGCCAATTCCGTTTGTGCCTTTTCTCGTTTCACGCACACTCTGTGGAACTGTATTTCCTTAGCGGCTGATCATATTCCCGAAGGGGAGGAACGGCATGGTTTCCTTGCTGTTGTGCAGGATGGCAAGGATGCCATGTGTGAATCCGTTCAGTCGGGTCTGGACATGGTTGATTGCGTCAGCCGGTCCATGGCGGCGAGCACCGTAATACGCAGGTTTGCGTGGTTGCAGAAGTCGGGTTTTGCTCCTGATGTGCAAGCCCAGCTCCTCAACATGCCCTTTGATGGTGAACATCTTTTTGGCAGCAAGGCTGATGAGTCTTGAGAGGTTGCAGATCTCCAAAGCTGCAGCGAAGTCGTTGGGCGCTGCAGTTCGCCAACCTCTGCCTTTTCGTCCTAGGGGACAGCAATGGAGGGGAGTTTCCTTTGGATATTACTCGACCTTTTGTAAATCGAGAGGAGGTGCGAGTCAAAGGGGCAACCGTAGGAGTGCCAGAGGTGGAAAACAAGGTACTCGAGGTGCCAAGGTTGCGCAAGCAGTTGCCTCTTTGCCCTCAGGCACTGCTGCAGCCGATTCAGCTCAGTCATGAGGCCCATGCTTCTCCGGTTGGGGGATGGCTGGCGCAGCATCTTGTAGAATGGCGTGCCATTACTTCAGATGTGTGGGTTCTGGAGATCATAGCCTACAGCTACTGTCTTCCTTTCCGGCAGAGGCCTCACGACAATCCACCATTGGATCTCTCTTTGAAGAGTCCGGATCCGCTCCTTGTGCAGGAAATTCAATCCCTGCTGGAGAAAGGTGCCATAGAACTGGGGCCTGTAGCGGAGAGGAACAAGGGATGGCATTGCCCTTATTTTTTGATTTCGAAGAAAGACGGGGGATTGAGACCAATCATGGACTTGAGAGGTTTGAACAAGCTCCTCAGGAAGGAAAAGTTCAAGATGGTTACTCTTTCTCAAGTCCTCCAGGTCCTTCAACTTCAGGACTGGTTGGTGTCTCTCGACCTCAAGGACGCTTATTTTCATGTGCCGATCCATCCCAAGCACAAGAGGTTCCTGAGGTTCGCGGTTGGCGACTCGCACTTTCAGTTTCGGGTCCTGCCGTTCGGATTGACCTCCGCCCCAAGGGTTTTCACCAAGCTCATGGTGGTGGTGGCAGCATATCTCAGGAAAGGGGGATTCACATCTACCCCTACCTGGACGATTGGTTGATCAGGGCACGCTCTCCCGAGCAAGTCCTGGATCATCTGTCCGTCACCTGCCATTCCCTTCACAAGCTGGGCTTCTCCCTCAACTTAAAGAAGTCCCACTTGACGCCAACTCAGCGGCTCCAGTACATCGGAGCAGTGCTCGACGCGTCCCTGGGGCAGTGTTTTCCTTCGCAGGTGAGGGCTCACCACATTCAGCAGATGGTGCACAAGTTTCAACATGCCAAGACTCTCCCAGCGTTAGAGTTCTTGAGGTTGCTTGGCCTCATGGCATCCTGCATTCTTCTGGTGCCAGAGGCCAGGTTGCGGATGAGATCTATGCAATGGGTTCTCAAGCTCCAGTGGTCACAGTCCTCCAGCAGGATGTCGGACCCCGTTCAGGTGCCGCCTTCGATCGCCAGGACCTTCTGTAGTGGGCCGTCAAAGGCAATGTGATGGGGGGGCTCAGTTTTGGCTACCCTGGCCGGCGGTGATGACCGTGATGGACGCGTCCCTCACGGGATGGGAAGCTCATGCCAACGAGCTGACAGTCAGCGGTCGTTGCTCTCTGTCAGAGTCTGTTAGGGAGAATTCTCTGTAAAGGCTAATTTCCCAAACCTAGTGAGTCCCCCAGCAGCTTTGCTGGATTTTTGGGGTTTATTTTTTCTCCTGCTAAGAGTGATATTCTTTTCCTCCCACGCTTTACATGATTTAAGGTGTTACCTTTGACTTTGTATGTGTTCTATGGGCTATCGGGTCCTTTTCCCCATAGGGTTTCATGTGTTTTTGATATGTGGGCTACACAGCACCCTCCGTGCAGTCACCCAGGGGTGTCGTAGTGTCCCCCAAACACAGACTCCATACCCTGGGACTGACTACTGTCTCCCAGGGCATGTCAAGTCACCATTGGCTTTACGAGTCTCAAAATGTTAACAGAACCAGTACAAAGCATCATATTGTGGACGTACTGGTCGGGGCAATTCGATTGCCCCGGGGTCTGTTGTTCGAGGGGGCACTGTTCAGTCCCCCCCCCCCCGACCGAATTTTGGCTGAAGGCAGTGGATACTACTTTTCATATTCGACCGCAAATACATTCCTATGGGATTTTCCCATTGTTCGAGGCTACCACTTTTTAAAATAGCCTCGAGCATACCGCTGGTTTATTAAATTAATATAAATTCACGGGTTGGTATTTTTTGCCGAAACTTGGTTCCAAAATGGCATTTGTGTTCCCTTCTGTGACTCCAACCCAAGTCGAGCCCTTTGTTCCACTTTTTGGCGGGCTTCTCCACAGAAGACTCCAAAAGTTGTGCCACTCTGTCTGGGTACCACACGGGGTGTGGGAGGGGGTTTAGGCACCCTGGACTGAGTTGCCTCGGCAACTCAAGTCACACTCTTGTGTGATTGGCCCACCACTTGGCATTTTTGATTGACAGCTAGGCTGAATGAATGGGGGTTTTCTGCATAAAAGCAGGGCTTTGGGGACTGGAACTTCAGAAGTCTCCACAGGACCTAAAGAATCCGACGAGGGAGAAGTCGAACCGACCTGCAACGACGACACCACCGGTGGAGTCCTGCTGAACCGTCTCACCACTTTTCCTGACGACAGACATAATCTCCAGCCCGGAGAGTCTTCTTCCTTTGACTGGTGGGGATAACCAGTTTGCCCGTCTTTTTGCCTTCCTGGACCATCTCGTGGCGCCTTGCCCGTGCCAAGCACCCCGGCAACCGGAATACCCTGGTTTACCACTACCGAAAATGGTGGTACCTTGTAACCGGGAAACTCTGCGGCTGGTTTCTTCCATGGCAGTGCAACGACCTTCAGCTTTCCTCCACGTCGAGACCTCCTCTTCCTCTGGACGAAACACCAACTTGGACCCGCTGCCAGGAACAACTGCCCCTGCTGGAGCGTTCTTCCCATTTTCAGGTACTGTGTCCCGCCTGGCTTCCCTTGCGACAGATCATTCAGGGGTGACAGTAAATCCTCGACTTTCTAACCTGGATCAGACTGGGGCTTGTTAACTAACTTTTCCTGACTTGATTTCAATCTTTTGTGAACTATTTACAAAAACTCTTTGGGCATAACCCCACTGTGTGATCCTTGACACATTTCGCTTGCTCTCTCTAAGAGTGGACCTGGCATTTGAACTTCCTTGCTCTCCAGTAGACTTTGCCTAACCTGCCTCACTGTGGTTCTGTGAAAAGTATTGAGATTTGTGTGCTTGCATAACTCTGCCTTTTTCCCCTCCCTTTTTAAATAACTTATTAGAGTGCCATTTTATGCTAAGCGCTCACCTCTGTCTGAAAATAAGTGGTGTTTCTCACTAAGTCTTGTCTAATAAGTAATTAAGGTTGTATATATATAATAGTGACTGTGTGTTGAATTTACTTGCCTCTTTCTGTGCTAGTGTAATTTACAAGTGTCTTTAAATGAATAATTATATACTTTTACACCAAAGCTCTGGTCAGTGTTTGCATGTGCTACTGTATCTCTGTACCTATTGTGTATACTCTATATACTGCCTAACTCATCTTGAGAGAAGTCTGACTGCTCAGCCACAGATACCAGGTAAATCTGGGTGGTACAGACTGCTACCAATTGGGTTTACTGCCAACCACCTGTAGTCTTAAATCTTTTGCAGTGGTCCCTAAGGGAACTGCACAGGTTTCTGCCTAACAGAGTCCAGACTCCATATCAATCTGTTGGAGCTGAGGGCCGTCAGGCTTGCCCTGAAGGCTTTTCTGCCGACTGTGCGAGGTAAGAATGTCCTGATTCTGACGGACAACACAGTGGCCATGCACTACTTCAACAAAAAAAGGGGGGGGGGGCAGGGTCACTTCCTCTGTGCATGGAGGCGATGCAGCTCTGGTTCTGGGCCATCCAGCAGTATATTTCGATCTCGGCAGTTCATCTGGCCGGAGACGAAAACGAGACGGCGGATGCTCTGAGCAGGCAGAGCGCAATCTCTCATGAGTGGGAGCTGGCTCAGGAGATTCTCCTGGAGATCTTCGCCCTTTGGGGTACCCCTCAGGTGGACCTCTTCGCCTCCAGTGTCAACCGGATGTGCGAAAAGTTCTGCTCGCGGGAATTTCCTCCAAGAGGAGCCTTAGGATAATTGTTCGTAGTGGAGTGGTCCTTCCCACTGCTGTACGTTTTTCCTCCAGTCCCCGACATCCCGCAATTGTTGCAGAGGTTACGGAGGTTCGGTTCCCGAATGATACTCATTGCTCCGGCATGGGCCCGGAGGACGTGGTACCCAGACCTTCTCGACTTTTCCATCTGCCCTCCACGTCATCTTCCCTACCGAGATGATCTGTTCTCACGCGAGGAGGGTCAGGTTCTCCATCCAGAGGTCAGATCCTCAACCTTTACGCTTGGCTTCTGAAAGGTTGAGGTGTAAGGATTGCGACCTCCCTGAAGACCTGATGGAGGTGTTGCTTTCGGTCAGACGGCCGGCAGCAAAGTCCCTGTACCATTGCCGTTGGAGAAAGTTCTGCGACTGGTGCAGGGTTAAGAATGTGGATCCTTTTTCATGTGACATTCCTGTGGTTCTGTCTTTTTTGCTTTCTTTAGCCCACAGGGGCTTGCAAGTGGGTACCGTTAAAGATTACCTGGCGGCGCTGTCCATATTTAAGCGCTCGTCTGAGGAGTGTTCTTATTTTAAAATTCCATTCATTTCTCAGTTTCTGAAAGGGCTCACTAATGTGTTCCCTCCGTCACCTTTCCAGGTGCCCAGTTGGGATTTGAACCTTGTTCTCAAGTTTCTAATGGGTGCTCCATTTGAGCCTTTGCATTCTTGTCCTTTAAGACTGTTAAACCTTAAAACTGTATTTTTATTTGCGGTCACTTCCGCTCGCAGAGTGAGTGAGTTACAGGCACTTTCAGTTAAGCCACCCTTCACTGTGTTTCATAAGTACAGGGTTGTCCTTCGAGTTCGTCCTTCCTTTCTTCGGAAGGTGGTGTCGGAATTTCATTTAAGCCAGAAGGTTATTCTTCCGGCATTCTATCCTCCTCCACATCCTGGTAAGGAAGAGGAGAGGCTCCATAGGCTGGATCCTAAGAGAGCTTTAATTTTCTACATTTCACGCATGTCCTGGGTCAGAGTGGATGATCAGCTCTTTATTGCTTACGCTGGAAGGCGTTTGGGACAAGCTGTGACTAAGCAGACTGTCTAAATGGATTACCGTGGCAATGTCTGAATGTTACCGCTTGGCGGGTAAGGACCCTCCGGTAGGCTTACGGGCCCATTCTACTAGGGGTATGGCTGCCTCTACTGCCCTGCAGAGGGGTGTCCCTATTCGTAACATCTGTGATGCAGCCACTTGGGCTTCGGTCCATACTTTTGTACGTCACTACTCCCTAGATTCTATCCATTGGCAGGATCTGGCCATTGGCAAGGCTGTCCTTTACGCTGCAATTTGATTGGGCATTCTAAATTGGTATATTCTAAATTCTTTTCCAACCTCCTTACGTTGGTACTGCTTTGGGAGTCTGTCATAGATATGTAATACGTCGGAGGACCCAATCCCCTCGAAGAACAAGTTACTCTCTTACCTGGTAACGTTATTTCGATGGGATGGTCCGACAAATTCCATATCGCTCCCTCCCTACCGGCCCCGCTACAGAATTTCTTATGCGATTGCAGCTTAAGTTTCTGCAAGGCTTTCTGTGGTCATAATGGCAGAAGATTGGTGCCACACTTTCTGGGAAAAAACTACAACTGAGGCTACGGGCGTTGTGCGTCCTACTTATAACATCCGGTGACGTTGGCTCGACAGAGGCCCTCGAGGACAGCGTATCGACGTCATCGACGCAGGACGCAGAAAGATTTTCCGAAGCAGCACAGCTGTGTTGATTACTGTCATAGATATGGAATACGTCATCGGACCATCCAATCAAAAGAAATTTACCAGGTAAGAGTAACTTGTTCTTAATAGCATCCATGATTTTCCTATGGCAGCACCCCTCACCTTGTGGTGATCTGACAAGTCCACTTTTTGCAGTGGCATTTTTAATGCACTGGGCAGCCGATAGGCCTACCAGTGCAGGAGCAATCTTATATGGAGTGCCTTGGAGATACTTTGCGACCACTTTTCTTTGTCCTAAATTCTTCTTTTTTAAAAAAAAGTTTTCAGGCTTCCTCTGAACAGGCTGGTGGCAGTCATTACATTTTTACCCTTTTTTCAGGTACACTATCACGCACTGCCATTATTGGGGGCGATTATGCACGAGAGGATCATATACTCAAAGCTTCAATTGTGCTTGGAGTTCTGTTAAATATGGCCTGTTCTTTGTTTGCTGACTTTCCACCTTGCCACGCGAGCAGGAACCCCTTCCCTTCATGCACCTTGCTGACCTTTTGCAAGAAGGTAGTGCTGGCTCTTCTATTGTGTGTGAGCTGTCAGGAAGTGGGGAAGGGGTTGTTTGCACCCAATCCACATCCTCCATGAGTGACTGGGATGTTGCAGGGCAGATTCTGGGAGGCTTGTCCACTATAGAAGAACCACCACCAGGTTTGAATGTTTTGTTTGTTTATTTTACTTATATAGCGCACCTGACCCAGGGGTATCTGGCTGCTAGGGAGTAAGAAGACGGTTGCTTGTTTCAGTTCATGCAGAATAGTACATACAAGACATGGTACAAGGCAGGAATTCAGTTATTACAATAGGCAATCATGAATTCAGTCATGAATGAGGAGAGGAAGCATACGTATATGGACGGGAGGGTACAGTTACCGACTAGTCCAAGGTGCATAGTGGAGTGAGAAGAGTGGGTTAGTTCTTATTGAGTAGCCAGGAGATAACACTGCGTCTGAATTTTTTGAATACTTGGATGGATTTGATGTCCAGTGTGATTGTGTGTTCCATAGTTGAGGCCATGACCAGGAAGCTGGATCCACCTGCTCTTTTGAGGTTGTATCTAGGTACCACAAGGCAGGAGGTGTTAGTGGACCTTGTAGTGCGGATGGAGGATCTCAGCGTAAATTTGTCAGTAAGATATGGTGGGGCTAGGTGGTTAAGTGCTTTGTGGTTGAGGCAGAGAGTTTTCAGGTTAATCATTTCTTGTATGGAGAGCCATTTGCAGAGTTTTATGGTTGCTGAGATATGCTCTCTTCTGGATAGGTTAAAGGCGGCTCTGAATACATTGTTCTGCAGTTTGTTGAGTATGGATTTATTGGTGACTAAGTAGAGATCATTACAGTAGTCCAATTTGGACTGTATAAGTGCTCTAGCTAATGTAAGACAGCTGTTTGACAGTAGGGGTCTGCACACCCTGATCAGCTTGCCGGTGTAGGCAGTGGCTGAGGCAGTCATGTTCACCTGTTTGGTTAGATTGGAATTGGCGTCAAGGTAAAAACATCTTTGGCAACGGATACGTCATTCCCATCAATGCTTATGCTAGTGTAGATTGGGCTGAGTTTCTTTAGGTTGGTAGGTGAGCCATCCATGAGGACTTTGGTCTTATCATTCAGGCAGAGGCTATGGATGGCCATCCATGCCTGAATGATGTAGATTTCATTGATCCAAGATTCATCAGTGCCATAAATACCCGATAGGGGTAGGAGTATCTGGGTGTCATCTGCATAATTGATATAGGTGACACCCAGGAGATCCAGTTTATCGAATAGTGGCTTTGTAAAGATATTATGCTAAGTAGGCGAGACACATGAGCCTTGTGGCACGCCGCAGGGGATAGGTATGCAGCGGGTAAAAAGACACGAATGGTCCTGTTAAGGAATGACTGAATCCAAGTGATGGCGCAGCTCGAGAAGTGAGCTGCTGAGGCGAGGTGATCACAAAGTACCTTATGGTCGACCAGGTCAAAGACCACCGATAGGTCTAAGAGGAGTAGGATGGCCACTCTTCCTTTGTATTTTAGATCGTCCATCTGTCTTTTGAGGTCAACAAGGGCAGTTTCCGTTCCATGTTGGGGTCTGAAACCAGATTGACGTGTTCCTAATAGTTTTTGTCTCAAGATAGTCTTGGATTTCCAAATATGCAACCCTATCTAGAATTTTTTTAAAAATATATATTTTATTCAATATTAATCAATAACAGAAACAAAACAAAAAAGGAAGGAAACAAATCGAAAATTAGACAACAGAATTAGCACAAGATTGTGATAACACACTTCATTACAGTGGAAGGACGGATATTAGAAGGTGAAGTTTAGTATGCAACTCATTCATAACAATATTCTGATAGGGAAGCGATAGTGGAGGGGGGATGTTTCTATGTTGGGCTGGGCTATAGCCATGCAGAGTTTAGTTCAGCCAGTGGACACTGGGCGGCTTTAGTGTGAGGGCAGGGTAACGGTCTGCATAGTCCATAAATGGGGCCCTGGTGTTCAGGAAGGGATTGAGGTTGCCCAGGCGGGATGCAGTGACTCTTTCCGCAACAATAATGTCCCAGCACTTAGCCCACCAGAGTGGGATGGAGGGGCCCTCGTGGTGCTTCCAAAGACGGGCGAGGGTGATCTTGGCCGCCAATAGTAGATGGGTGCATAAGCGGGCTGCGTTTCCTGACCTCGGGAGGTCCCACTACCCCGAGTCTCCCAGTAAAATGATTCCAGGGTCCCATGGAATATTGAGGCCTGTTATTGCTCGGATATGCGTCAGAACCCCCTTCCAATAGTGCGCCGCTTTAGGGCAGTCCCATAGGAGATGGGGGCTGCACACCCGCTTTATACAGTTGGGACGGTGTAATATAGTTCCAAAAGCATATTTTATATCCTCCTTCGCTATTAGTAACGCACTGGGTGCTCCTGTGGAGTCTTGTCCAAATTTTGTCCCAGGCCTCAGGGTCCAGGGGGTGCCCCAGATCGCACTCCCAGTTCAGCATGTACCTTTCCTTCGATTTGGGGTTGCTTTTTTCTAAGAGTTTGTAGAGGGTAGAGATCTTACCTCTTGGAGGGGATGTCGTTGGTGATAGTTCGAGGGGTGTTAAGTCCCTGGAGCCTCGTTCTCTGACAGAGCGTTGCGAGATCCAGTGCCGGATCCAAGTTTACCGGAATCTTTCCTCCTCAGTGATGTTGAACTTCGCTTTACAGTCCTCAAAGGAGAGCGGCTGGCCTTCATTTAAAAAGTCTGAGATTCTGTGGAGGCCGCCCTCTGACCATTTGACGAAGCTTCGGCGGCAAAGGCCGGGGGAGAAGCCCGGATTGCCCCAGATTGGGGTCAGCGGACCCAGCAAGCTTTTAATTCCCCTCTTTCTATTTGCAGCTTTCCTTTTGTCCACTGTATTGCAAGTTGCTGGAAGCGGAGATATTGCGGGTGGGGTATTCTGGGACTGGATGTGGGGCAGGTCTGATGAGGGGGACGTGCACCATGCTTTTTCCAGTTGCAGCCAGGCTGGGCGATCCCCTGAGCAAGTCCAAGTGAAGGCGTGTGCGAGTTGAGCTGCGCGCCGATATCTAGCGATGTCCGGGACCCCTAGACCTCCAAGTTGTCGGCTGCGGGTCATGATTTTCCTGGCAATGCGGGGTCTTTTGCCTCCCCAAATGAATTTCATAATATCGCGCTGCAAAGCTACAAGATCCGCTTCCGGGATATGAGTTGGGAGCGCGTGGCAGTGATATAGCACTCTGGGGAGCAGGTTCATTTTTACCGCGGCAGCCCGGCCCAGCCACGACATCTCCCGTTTATCCCATCGTTTCAGGTCTGAGCATAGCATTTTAAAACACTGAGGGAAGTTGTATTTGTAGATTAACGGGCTGGATTTGGGGATGTGGACGCCCAGATACTCCAACGAGGTGTGAGCCCACGGGATTGGCAGATCGGGACATAGAGTATTTGCCTGGTGCTTTGGGAGGTTGATCGGACGGATGATTTATCATAGTTCACCCTGAACCCGGAACATGCACCAAATGCTTCTAGTTCCTCGAGCAGAGGTTGCAGCCAGCTGGTTGTATCGGTAACGGTGAGAAGTACATCATCGGCGTAGAGCGCCACTTTATGTTCAGTCCCACCCACCATGACCCCTTTAATGTTGGGATTGAGGCGGATTCTCGCGGCAAATGGCTCCATTGATAAGGCAAACACCAAGGGAGATGGCTGACACCCCTGGCGGGTCCCTCTAGATAGAGATGCTCGTCGATTTCCTCCCATTGACCCGGAGTTGCGTTGATGGATGTGCGTAGCATGCCATTAACCAGGTTATAAAGTTGTGACCACGGCCCATACAAGAGTGTTCCGAATAAAGTCCCAGTTCACTAGATCAAACGCCTTATGTGCGTCGAGGGAAATTACTAGGAGCGGAATTTTAATTCTGTTCGCAAACTCGATTATGTTGAGTGTGCGCCTGATGTTATCATGAGTCCCTCTGCCAGGAATGAAGTCTGTTTGATCTTTGTGAATTAGCTCGGTGAGAATCTTGGCTAATCTAGCTGCTAGAACCTTGGAATAGATTTTCCCATTGGTGTTCATTAGGGCAATTGGCCTATATGAGGCCGTTTGCTCAGGGTCCTTTCCCGGCTTCTGCAGTAGGATGGTAGTATTCGGCCATGGAATGTGTTACCTTTTTTTGTAGATAGAAATGAGTTGAATAGTACTGCTAATTGTGGGGTCAGGATGTGGGCAAATGATTTATAAAACGTAGGCGTGAGCCCGTCTGTTTTTAAGTGATTTGATGGCTTCTAGAATTTCCTCTGAGGATATTAGGGTTTCCAGGGAGTCTAAGGGGGAGGAAATCGTGGGGGTGTGAAAAGATTCCAGATAGCGCTGCTGTTGGGCTCTATCCTCCTGAGATGTGGATGGTCCTTGCATGACCGCTTTATGGTGGTCCAATAGGGTTTCGATTATGTCTGGGGTAGTAAATTTGCTTACTCCATCTGATCCTTTAAGGATAACTATGTTGTTTCTGGTGTGGGTTTTCCGCAATTTGTACGCTAGCAACCGGTTCGCCTTGTTACTTTTGTGATAGTAAAAGTGTTTCGTATATGCCAGAGCCTTCGCTGTGCGGTCAGCCCAGTGCATCTCTAGAGCCCTTTTTGCCTTTTTTTTTAGCTCTCTGTCCGCCTTTCTAGAGTATTTGGTCTTAAGGTCATTTTCTAGGGAGGATAGTTTGGACTCTAGTGCTTGTGTGAGGATTTTGGAGACTCAGAATTGCTTGGAGGCAGCGCTAATTAATAATCCCCTTATGACTGGTTTCATGGCCTCCCATAACAGCCCAATTGGGGTTTCGGGGTTCTGATTTTCTTCGAAATAGTTGATCAATGCTTCTTCTGCCTCGCCCCTGATCGCCTGATCTAATAGTAAGGTGTCGTTAAGTTTCCAGAACCTAGGAGGGGGTTCCGGGCCTCCCAAGATAGAGAGGCCTGCCAAGACGGGCGCGTGGTGGGACACCATTATTGTATGGATTTAGGTATTACTAAAGCATGGAAATAAGGTGCTGGTGGCAAGTAGTACATCAATTCGGGAGTGACCTCCGTGTGCTTTTGAGAAGAACATGTAATCGTGAGTGTCTGGATTGGCTACCTTCCATATGTCGACCGTGCCCGACTCTTTGAAAAGTCTGGCAAATGCAAGGGCTCGGGAGAAGTCAGGGTGGGATGGGGGAAGGGACTTGTCCTTTGTGGGGTCGGGGACTAAGTTAAGGTCCCCCCCGACTAGAAGATACCCTGTGGTGAAGGTTAATAGCGGTGGGAGTAGCTCATCTATGAATTTGTCCTGATTTGCATTCGGGGCGTAGATCCCCGCAATTGTGATTGGTTGTTCTGTGATGAGGCCTCGGATAAAAAGCTATCTGCCCGATGGGTCCTTTTTGACTGTGGGGTTGGATAAAGGGAATTTGTCGCTTAGTAGGATCGCCACCCCCTGTTTTTCTCACCACTAGGGGCAAAGAAGCCCTGTTTAAAGCGTTTGAATTTGATTCGGTGTTCGTCGGCTGGCAAGAGATGAGTCTCCTGGAGAATTACTATATCCCCGTTTTAAAGCCGCCAGCCCCTGCTCCACTGATTTGCGCTTCCTGGGGGAGTTAAGGCCTTGGACATTCCAGGTCAGGATGCGAACCTCCCTAGTGTTGTTCGGGCCTATTAGTTCTGGGTATGAAGCATGTTGTGTGAGTGAATTATGCAAGGGCTGCAAGGCTTTGGAGGCTTCCTAAGGGAGCGTGCTGGAGTGCTATAATTACTGATGTCTACGAATAAAACTATAACTGTTAGCTGGGGTTTCAGGGGAGTTAAACAGTTCCCAAGGCTCAAAACTGCCTTCCTTCCCCCCCATAACTGTGAGAATGAGACCATAAAGCTCATTCGTGGGGTTACTGGTGGACCCCGTCGTTGGGAGTTGCATCCCGCTAAATGAATAGAATAACCACCCAGGACGTGGGGAGGTAAGCCTAAGGGCTGTGTAGAAAACAAAGGCCTGGGGCTGTGCGACAGTGTGCGAGTCTATTGGTGTCCCCGGGGGTGCCAGGCTTGATAAAGTACCTTCCGTGTGAGATGAGGGGAGGATGGAGAGCTGAAGGAAATCGGAAGGCTCATGGGGTCGCCAAGCGGAGAGAGATATTAGTCTGGCGAGCCGGCCACAGGGAGATATGTGAGGGCTTCTGATCAGTCGGATTGCGTTGCCTCCGGGGGCCCCACGGCCTGCGCCGCCCGCCAGCACGGGACCAGCGATTGGATGTAGGCGAGCCGGGTTGGGATTGAGAGCAGGTTGCATGGTCAGAGTCCTCATTTGCTGATCTTATTCCCAGAAATTGGGCTGCCTCCTTGGGGCTCCGGATTTGCTTGCGCACCCCCTCCCATTCGAAGCACAAAGATATGGGGTGACCCCATCTGTATTGTACTTTCCTTTCTTGAAGCCATTCTGTGAGGTTGAGAAGGGTGTTACTTTTCTGGAGGGTTATGCTTGCAAGGTCTTGGAACAGTGCGATGTTTGCGCCTCTGAAAGTGATTTGTTTCGAGGACCTGGCCTCTCTCATTATTTCCTCTTTAACCCTGAAAAAGTGAATCCGGGCGAGAACATCTGGCGGAGAGGAAGAGGCTTGCCTAGGCGCTGTGCGATGGACTCTGTCGATTTCTAGCGGGGCGCTTTCGGGAAAAGTTATAATGAACCTGAGTAGGTCGTTAACGAAGCTCTCGAGATCTGCATTGCTGATTGAAGCGGGTATTCCGCGGATGCGAATATTATTGCGCCGGGAGTGATTCTCACTGTCGTCCTGCTTATACTCTAGTGCGTCGCATCTGGCTTCTAAGGTTGCTATTCTATTTAAGCCGCACTCCAGTTCAAAGGTGTTGTCACATAGGCTATTCTCCACCTCCTCGGTGCGCTTCTCCACTTCCTCCACTCTTTGTCTAGAGATGCGATCTTTTTGGTGACCTCCTCCGTGACTTTTTGGATCTCCTTGGTGAGGGCTACTAGGAGGTCTTTTAAGTCTGTTTTGGTGGCGAAATGCTCGGCCTGCGGATGCTCCGGTGAAGTGAGAGCGCTGGGAGTTGCTGTGGTGGTAGGGTCGGTTTTGCTTGCCTTATTTTGGCTCGAGTTGGACATCATTGCTGCGATATCTGCTTGTTTCGCCGCTTTTCCACTCTTCGCCATGGTTCCACCATGTGGTGGGGGCAACTGCTGCAGTATTGATTAATTATTTATGCTGGGATGCCAGGCATAGCCCAGCTGAGCAGAGTTGGTGCCAGGGAGGAGTGGCGAGCCCCACCTCACAAAAGGTCAGGTCAACCGGTGCCGGCGAAGAGGACAAGCACAAAATGGTTTTGTGGGCTGCTCAGCGGCCTGCCGATCTTTGCGGCGCTGATAGGAGGACCTGGGAAGTCAGGCTCGGCAGGTGAGAAGTGATTGGCGGGATAGATGGGGTCGAGACCCCCCGGATGTCCGGCTGGAGGCGGAGGCGTAGGCAAAGGCGATCAGCAGGTCCACAAAGCAGGGAGTGGATATGATCCAGGCGAGCTTTAGATTGCCTGCCGGAGGTGGTGGAGATAGCTGTGCCAGGCGCTTCCCTATGGATCTCCGGAACAGGGCAGGGTGCGCATGTGCTATTGCCCCTGGCTTCAGGGGGTTGTTGATGTTAGGCTGTGTGCTCGCAGGTGAGGGAACTGCCTTAGGCGCTACTGCTCCCCCAGGAGTAGGTTTAGGCTTAGGGGCCCTCCAAGTGGCCCCCAGCTCCTGCACTGACCCTGGGGTCCACTGGGGTGGTGGGCAGAGGGCGCCAACGGAAGTATTATAGTCCAGAAGGGAGGTAGGGAGCAGCAGGGCCGCCTCAGTGCCAGGCAAATCTCATGTAGGCGAGCTCCCGAGCCGCTGAATTCCAGACCGCCAGAACAGGGGCTAGGCGTGTAGGGAGATGCTGCAATTAGGGCTAGTTGGTGCGTGAGAGATGGTGGCTGATCGTGGGCGGGCGCCCCCTATAGCGGGTGCTATGCCGATCCGGGGCGGGCGTTCTCCCAAAGCGAACCCGGCCCGCACTCGATTGTGTGCAGAGGTTGGAGGTGCAGCGCCCGGTGCACTCGCCGCAAGAGCTCGGGCCGCTGTACTGCTGCGTCTCAGGTCCTGATGGTTGCCGCCTGAAGTCTGCAGGTTGTGGTGGAGGTTCTCCTGGTCCCCCGCATGTGGAAACAGATGTCGGCGAACTCCCAAGCATGCGGGCCGCGCTGGGTGCTAGAGATGGGAGCGGAGGAGTGCCCCTCCCCCACCGGGGCCTCGATGCTACATGGGTCCGCAGGTTAGCGGCGCGTCCGGGCTGTGGTGGAGACTTTGGCCGAAGGGTCCTGCGAATTTCTCCTGAAGCCCAATGCATTGTAGCGTGCGTTGGGGTTCTACTGCCGCGCCTGGCTGGGTAAAGGTGGGGGGAGCCGGAGCAGAGCCCGGCGCCTCCCGCTTTGCGGGCAGGGGACACCGCGGGTGTGTGTCGGGAGCTCTCCTGGCGGGCCCCGGCCTCCACCCAGCTGGTCAGGGATCCCTAGGGCAGGCTGTATTGTGCGTTCGGGCGCATTCTCCGGGACCGGCTCGGTGTGCTGCGGCGATGACTCAGGGCAAGGGGCGATGCGCCCGTGTTCGGCCTCGGTTGTACACAGTGGCTGCCAACTCAGAGGTTCCCCCTCAGTAGAGCCGGACGGCGCAGGCGGGATTCCACCCGCTGGTCCTTCGGATGTGCCGACATAGGATCTCTAGCTGCTGTGGTTTACAGGGCTCACATCCAGTGCTCCGCACAGGGTTCACATGCCGGCGCCGCTCAGTGGGGGGTCGATCGGAGGCCCCTCACGGCCCGTGGATGGATGGTGTTGCTGGCTGGCTTTAATGGAGGTTTGCCCCTCCCCCATCGCGGCTGCGATCGCTAGGGAGCCCGCCCCCCATTTTGGCTTTCTCCATGCTGATCTGATTGGAGAGCGCAAGGCTCTCCCGGCTTCAGGGCTGCTCCGTGCCGCTTCTAACCCTGCTCATCAGAAACAGAAGGCATTCATGGTACGGCCGAGCCAAAGGGTGGCTCGGCGGCAGCTTCAGTCCGCGGGAAATTTGCTCCGACGACGGGCCTGTCCAGGAGCACCTAAGGAGCCATGCTGTACGGTCTGCTCTGGCCACGCCCCCCCTATCTAGAATTTTTTAAAGAAAAGGGACTCTTGTGATCGGTCTGTAGTTTGTGGGTATTGATGGGTCTAGTGTTTGTTTCTTAAGTAGTGGGAGCACCCATGATTCCTTCAAGTTGCATGGTATGGAGGCACTAGAGAAGGATGAGTTTATTAGTTTGGTGATAAACGGGGCCAGGTCTCTGGCCGCGTCTTTTATGATCTGTGCTGGACAGCTGTCACCTTGGCAGTTAAAAGGTTTCAGTGAGGCTATAATTTTTTGTACCTCTGGTACAGAGACATTGGTGAATTTAAACCCTGGGGTTTGATGCGACGAGGCAGAGGTAGTCGGGCTAGTTGGATTACGGGTGGTTAGTTGGTGCCGTTTGTCGGCTATTTTGGTCTGAAGACCTATGATTTTGTTGGCGAGTGCATTTTGGATGCTGGTGCACCAAGGTTTGTCCTTAATGCAAGTGTCAGCGGGTGGGTTAGGATTTTCCAGCTCTAAGATGTTGAACAATTCTTTGGTACTGGAGCCTGCTTGGTTTATTCTATCATTGATGTTCTCTCTTTTGGTTCGGATGATCTCGCTTTTGTATGTGGCCGTAATATTTGCTAGGTTAGTTTTATTCTCTGAAGAGGGGATGTTTTTCCAAAGCGTTTCAAATTTCCTCTCTTCTGTATGTAGCAGTTTTAGTTCAGGAGTGAACCAGGAGTTCAGATGTGCTCTTGCTTTCCCACTGCGCATTTTTAGTGAGGCGAAAGTATCGACAGCTTTGGCCATGGATTCATTGTAGGTGTCTACCATTAGATTTGTGTCGTTCGTGAAGGGTAGAACATTGAGTGTAGGGATTACTTAGAGGTAGGATGGCCTCAGCAATGATGTTGAGTTTGTTTCTAGTAAGATAAGGTGGTGCAACTAGGCTTCTTCACTAGATTGTTAATGTTAAGCTCAAAGGAGAGGAGGTAGTGGCCAGTCCCCAATTGGGGTGATGCCTCCTTTAGTGAGATGTTGCAGTTTAGGTCTGCTACCCAATCGAGTTTCCTACCTTTCTCGTGGGTAGGCTGGGTGCTTCTTTGTAGAAATCCGTATTCAGACAAGGCATTGGCTATAGATGTGGCAGGTAAGTCATAAGGGTTGTTGTAGTCAAGGTTAAAATTTCCTAGGATGGTGTTTTGCGCAGTAGGTTTGGTGTTTTCAGCCGCTAATGACATGTCTTCCTCAAATGATCCCAAGGGACCTGGAGGCCTAAATATTAGGTGGATGTGATAGTGCTTTTAGGCAATGTTTGGAGTTTAACTGAAAGTAGTTCGCATGAGGCCAAAGGAGCAGAGGTGGCTATTCTCATGTCTAGCGTAGTTGTAAAGATGACAACGTTACCTCCTCTGGAGTTGGGTCCATCAGCTCTGAGAGTAGAGTAGTTGTCAGGGACTGCTAAAACGAGTGATGGGCATGCTGCGGCATGCAGCCATGTTTCCGTTACTGCAAGGAAGGCTAGGTTGTTTGACAATATGTCAGCAGTCTGTCGCGTGGGCTACAAAGGAAATGGCGTTTATTAAAGATCCTATTTGGGGATGCTTCTGCGAGAGGCGTTGGCTTTTGTTAGCTGAAGACTCTTTCAGGTTGACGTGAGGTCTTTTGTGAGTTGTGCCATCTGTAGGTGGTTTACTGGTAATCTTAGGGTTGTGCTTGGCTAGTTGGCTATAGCGTGTAAGAAGCCTAGTTCTTAGTCTAGTGTTTATTACAGTAGTGTCAGGGCAAGTGGTAGGTGTACCTGCTGTGAGGTGTATTTTTGGCAAAGGTCAGGATGGGTCATGTACATTTGCTGTAACAGGATAGAGCAGGGTGTAAATTAAATAGGAATAATGTAGGCCTGATACTTGAGGTCCGGCTGAAGGTGTTCAGTGCGGGTAGGAAGGGGGTGGCCTTAATCGTGTGATTGAGGGCTGTGGCAGAGCTCTGATCGGGGTGCCGCTGATACTCCATCTGGGCAGGCCTGGCGATGGTGAGTAGCAGTGGGATAATGCGGAGTATGCTGATCATGTGGCAGCTTGCTAGTGTGTACGTTAAGGGTGTGGGTAGAGTGACATCATGGGCGTATCATGGTTATACCAAGTAGTACAGAGATGAGTTACAGTGCTTAATGTGCCTTCAATTGAATCACAGTATGGCTAATGGGTTGTCTCAGTAAAAACCGTATTGGGTGTTGAAGCACCTCCTAGATGGTCTAGGTCGGCAATTTGCAGAGGTAATCAATCAAGCAAGCAGAGGGCCTGGGTTAGGTCTTGGCAACACAGTAGCTTAGTTCAAAAATAGCAGTAGAGGTTGTAACAATCGATCAAAGGGCCACGTAGGTCTGAGCAACACAGGTCTGGGCAACACAGTAGGCTGGTTCGATCATAGCATAGGTATGTACAATCCGGGGCTGACCTAGGGTGGTTTTAGCAGGTAAAAACGATGGTGGGCAGCAGACAGTCAAGGCTGCAAGATATGCAAGGTGTACAATGATGCAAGGGGCCATCACAAGTTCATTCGGTAGTGATTGTTATGTTATAACGTAGGTATGCTGATAGAATTTGCTAATTAAGCAGCAATATTTAATCGACAGGCAGAGGTTACAGTGCAGACGTTGTGTCGGTCGCAGTGATACGTCAACTCTTTCCGCGAAGAGATTGCGGCGTGATAAGGGTGGTAGTTCCAAAGTGAGTCAGTAGTTCCAAAGTGAGTCAGTTCTTGGTATCTCTCGAAGAAATGTGGGACTTTATTGCAAGGAGTGGGAGAGTGGGCATATACTATAACAAGATATGCATGGGGACAGATCTTGAGACGTGGACTCAATGATGGTGGCTGCTTACCCAAAGTAGAAGCAGAAAGAAGGCATCAGGAATCTCCTTGCGGCTCCAATGCAGCTGTGGACAGGCTGTAGACAGGCGCAGGCCTTACTTATGAGGGCCTTAGCCAGGAAGGGCCGGCTCTCGCCATTCGGTGGTGACGCTGTGCTAAAACATAAGGGGTCAATCACGGGCCGTGTCGGTGTAAGCAGGTTGCTAGGCAACCATGTAAACCATACTGGAGGCTGCCATTTTCGAGTCAGCCACTCGTGGGCTTTAATGGCGGCAGCTCACCAAATGATTCTGAGGTGTCTTGGTGTGGTCGGGTTAACTCCTGTGCGGCACTGCAGGCATCGGCAGGTTGTTGTGAAGGTGGGGGCGACTCAGGCTCATGTGCTCAGAGGAGCATAGTGATTGTGCTCCGGTGGCGATGTTGCAAGTGTTCTTCTGGGGTTGCTCCTAGCCTAGATTCTGAATTGGCGACGAGCTGGACCTAGAAACCAAGTCCAGCAATGGAGCAGAAACAAAAGAACCAGAAGACGGGGACACCAAAGGACTTCTGCAGAAACCAGCACTGGCTCTGCCAATACCACCTCTTGATGAAATTCCACATCATCAGTAACATGAAGACCTCTGTGAAGGGCCTTCCTCCCCCTGTCTGGTGGGACCAACCAACCAATCACCTGTCCTGCCCAAGGTACATTGCCTGTTTTCACTTGTCCGAGCTTGCATTTTTGCAACAAGGAACAGATGGATACAGTCTGTGCAGAGATCATTCAAAGACTTCTAGCTGGCCAAACAGCTGAAACTCACAGTATACATCGTCAAGGCTCTACTGGGAAGTTAGAAATCTACTGTGTTGCCCTCCCCCTGGAGGTGAGTCTGCTGGAAGACCAAAGTTCTGCCGATGAGTTACCAAATGCCTCCTGACCCTTCTCTGGGTCCATGCAAGACATGCATTTGTGAAGTCATCCCTGAGGGCCTATGCTTCGTCGTGGGATTGAATATAGCTGCCCGTAAGGTTGCCAGAGGAGCCGGGAAACAACCAGTGATGATCTCCTTGTATCTGCAATCGTACGATCTTGCACGGCTGCAATTTCAGTCAGCCACGTCTTCCCCCGCAATTAGTCCCCTTCGACCATTAACCTTTTCTTGGGCTCATAGTCAGAGATGACTTAGCTCTTGGACTGCGCCCTGCCCATTGGGTTAGCATTGGTTACAAAGTTCTGCCTCCCTTAGTGCTATCCGGGGCTGGCTTAAGGATGGTGCTATCTGGGTTAGTACTTCTGTGGGGCATCCTTTCCAACCTCCGGGGTGGCAATTGCTTTTCTTTTCACTACAATTTAAGATTCTTTACTATCCATTTCGCCTGTTACACAACAAACGTCAGTACTTTCCAGCATTACCTGAGTGGGCCCTCCTGGACTGCTTAGCTCATTCCTCAGGAACCTTGTTGCCACACCTAAAAGCCTTCAAGAGGTTTGGTAAATGTTAGGGTTGGAATTAGATTATGGTGCTGAGTGCCTTATATTTGTGTGAAAAACATTTCTTCTCCCTACTTGATGTATACATGTACTTAGTATCTTTTACTTAAATTTGAATATTTAAAGTGTGCCTTTTTGTAATCTTCTGATAGTGTTCTTTTTAAACTTAAGTGTGTGTTTCCTTTTACTTTTGTTGTGTTAACTGTGCTACACAATAGTGCCCCCTTCTTCCTTGGTTCTGCTGGCTGCTTGGTCCACGCAACAAAAGTTTGTTTTGCTCAAGTGGAGGGGGGGGGGGGGGGGGGGACTTAGCTAAACCTAGGTTGGATTTTCCAAGTCCTTGCACAGTGACTTTGTTCACTACACTCCTAACACCGGAGTAATCTATGGTTTTGGTCCTAGTTTCATGAGTCTGGCTGTCTTCCATTTTTGTAGCTCATGTCCTTCCCAGTGAATACTACAGGATGCAAAGTTCTGCCCTAAATCTTCTTGCCTTAACTTCTGTGGTGGAACCCGAACAGAATTCTGTCTGGTGTCCAAATACTATCTCTTGTGAATTATTACTATATAGCCGCACTCATCTGTTGCATTACCGATTTCAGAGCATCTTTGTGCTGAAGCCTCACATTTGATATGCCTATTTTCTTGACACACATCCAGTTCGACTAATAATTTCATCTGGTTATTGCATTATTTTTTTCAGCTGTGAATGCTGCATCTTCGCAACCTTCTCCAGCTGCCCCCTCTCCCTTGCGGAAGGATTCCACACCTGTGATAGCCAATGTGGTGTCTCTCGCCAGCGCCCCAGTTGCCCAACCCACTGTTAACTCCAACGCTGCTTTACAAGGTATGGTAAGAAAAACAAATGTAGCTCTATTAATGTGATGTTCTCTCGCAGTACGTGTGGCTTTTAGGCATAGTGATCTTAAACAAAGGCTTAATATTTCCTCTTATCAGTATTACTTACGTCCCGTCCCCTTTTCTCCATACTGCATAGGCGTCCCTCACTAGGGACAGGAGACAGAACATTTTTCACCAGAAAAACCTTCTTCCGCTTTAAATTTAGAGGCACGCGGGGCACAGCCCTGGGAACATGCGCTCGCCTGACTCTGCCCACAGGCACCACTCCCCTGTTCCCCGTCGACAGGAACGGGCCGATTTCACCAGCGCTCCTGGGTTTGGCTTCGGCCATGTAATACCATGCGCTCTTCCCCGGATTATTCTCCTCTTTTTTTTGTCTTCTTTTTGTCATTTAGGTACTTGGTCCTCCAGTATCACGCTCCTCCCCGGCGCATGTCGACTTCAGCGGGCTTCAGCAGGTATCCAGCCTGCGAGGGGCTCTTTCCTACGTCCGAACCCCCGCACGCTCTTTGCCTCCGCTGCCTTGGTCCCGACCCGCATACGACGCACTGACTCCACACGCACTGAAGAACAGGCTAGTTAGGCGCAGGGAGTTCTGAAAGCAGTGCTGAGGGACCTCAAGATTATTTTACTGGGACTACACCCAATGGGCAACACCCTAGTACCTGCCTAATGTCCGAGGGGGCGCCTGCACCCTCCACTACTGGCGACTCTGCCAAGGGAAATGCACTTTCCAGGTCTCGGCCTGAGGTGCAGGGCAGGTCTCATGCTCCACCACCAAGAGTCTTGGAGGAGGTCGGGCCCACGGAGCTGAGCCCCACGACTTTGGCATGCAGCTCGTCAAAACAGTCTCCGTGCCAGACAACATGGCTGCTCGTCCGATGCCACTACTAGGAACGGAGCAGGCGGAAGAATGAGTCGCAAGGTGGCACTGGTGTCAACCAGGTACGTGGCCCACAGTTTAACCATCAGCAGCTCAGGGCAGGTTCACCCTACAAACTAGACTGAGTGCGCTCCGGCCCCAGCAGCTCCCGGCCACTCAGTCAATACCTCTAGCCACCTCTTCAGCCTCTGAAGACAGGTTCTTCGAAAAGGTTTCTGGCGCTGATCCGAACCCCCCAGATGGGGGCCATCCTACAGGATGCCGTCAGGGACTTGCTCCCTCTGGTCACTCCACCGGCGCCCATAGCCATTCCTCCCATGGCTCCGGCACCACAGGCCCCAGCACAGCCCCTGCTGCCCCTTCGATTCCGGCTCTCCTGCCTCCCACGGTACCAGCAGTTCCACACCAGCCCCCGGTCTCCACACTGCAGCCCACGGCGCTCAGCACTCCTCCGCCCGCTCCAAACCAGCCGGACACTCTGGTCGACACAGACGAGGAGGAGGAGGGCCCTGACACGCCGTCGTCAGCGCAGGCCTTCCACAAAAGGCTTGCAGGTTTGGCAAAATATTTGTGCCTTTTTCAACCCACAGTCGAGAAGCCCAAGGAGAGGGTCTTGGCAGAAGTCCTCACCCTACGACCCCCCCCCACCCCCTATCAAAATGGTTATCCCGATACAGAAAGACGTTGCTTGGCCAAAAAGGAGTGGCTCAAGCCACACTCGCCCCAACCTGTCCATCGCACTTCGATGCCAAGTATAGACAAATGGAGGGGGATCCACTCATGCTGTAGGCGCACCCTCAATCGCACTCTTCTGTGATAAATGCAGCGTCACTCTACTCTAAGCCTCAGTCGTCCTCGGCCACCTCGTCCTCGGCGATGCTAGGCAAGGAGGAGAAGATCTTGGAGGCATACGGGAAGAAACTGTACTCCAACGTCTCCCTGCACCTGCGTCAATCCAATGCGTATGCCATGTTGGCAGCCGCTAACCAGAGGCTTTGACAGGAAATAGCATACTTCCTTCCAGAACTTCTGGTGCAGAGCCAGGAACGCTTCAAGGCGGGGTCTAGAAGATGCCAAGCTGGTAGCACAGGACATCATGCGGTCCACCGTGGCCCACATCGATACCTCTGCCCGGGCCACCTGCTTCACCACGGACATGAGAAGGACGGCCTGGCTTCGGGCTACTAAGTTTAACCCTGACATCCAGGAGCACACATTCGACCTCCCGTTCGAGGGTCGAGGGTAGTGACCTCTTTAGCTCTACCACCGATGAGGAATTAGATAAAAAGAACAGCTCGCAAACTGCAAAGTCTTACTCTAACGAAGGCCACACCTTTCACATGCAATTTTGGCGCCAGAACTCTTTGGACCCCTGGATCCAATCTGTAGTATCCTTGGGGTACTGCCTACCGGTCCCTTCCTCTCCTCCTTCCTCCCCTACACCCCCACATATTGGGACAGCAACTCTGTTTGCGGAGATCCGGTAGCTCGTCGAGAGCCAGGCAGTGGAAGAAGTCCCAGCCTCCCAGAGATGATTGGGTTTCTACTCTAGGATTTCCGCCATACAAAAGAAGAAACAGGTTTGCCTGAGAGTTGTTGGACCTATCCACCCTCCACCTCTCCCTCCCTCTTCAGAAACTCAAGATGGTTACGCCAGCACTCATTACGGAGACACTAGACAAGGGGGACTGGATGTACTCCCTGGATCTGAAGGACGCTTATCTAATGGTCCTGATTTGGCCGCCAAATCACTCCTTCCTGCGCTTCACGATCATGGGCTGCTATTTCCAATACAAGGTGCTACCCTATGGCCTCAACTCAGACCCCAGGGTATTTACCAGACTTATGAATGCAGTGTAGCCCTCCTCAGGGCTCAGGGCCACCACGTCTACCCGTACCTGGACGACTGGCTTGTCGGGCGAGATCTCCGGAGGGGGTTATCCACACTTCCCCACACTTGAACGCACTCCACGACTTGGGGTTTACTATCAACCTCAAGAAGTCTCAGCTGCAGCCCACGAAAAGCCTCACCTTCCTGGGCCACATCTGGGATATGAGCTCCGAGAGGGTCTTTCCCTCGGAAGACAAGATTACGGCCTTCAAGAGAACCACTACTCACTTCCTTACCAGAGCAGGGACCTGGGTATCATGGCAGCGGTCCCACTGGCTGTGTCTCACACGAGACTCAGGATGAGGAGGATACAGCTGCACTTCGCAGCCTCATGTAATCAGGAGAAGGGCTCCCAAGCGGAGCTGGTCAGCATACCTCCTTCTCTACACCCGGACCTCACATGTTGGTCCAGGGACTGCACCCTGCGGACAGACGAGCCCTTTCGGCACCCGCCAGCCACAGGTCACCATCACTACGGACTCCTCACTGGAAGGCTGGGGGGGGGCACTCTGGACAGCCACAGCGTCCAGAGTTTGGTCCTGCAGGATCAGGAGTCACATATTATTAGGGCCATCTGGCTTGCTCTCAGAGCTTTCCTTCCGCTCATTGGGGGCAAGACCGTCCTTGTCCAGACCGACAACTCCACCAGCATGTACTTTCAACAAGAATGGGGGGGTACCAGGTCCCCACAGCTGTGCAGCCTAGCGGTCAGCATGTGGGTATGGGCCCTGGAGAAAAACATTACCTCACGGCTGTCCACCTCCCGGGGAGGCCACCTTGAAGGCGTACACTCTGCAGACTGGGAGCTGACAAGCTCCGCAGACTTGGAGCCAACAAATACGAATGGCAATTGAACGATCAGTTGCTGCTGGAGATCTTCAGCAGATGGGGGCATCCTCAGGTGGATCCATTTACCTCCAGGAATAACAGGAAGTGCCATCAGTTCGCGTCCTGGCAAGGGCAGGGCCCCTGCTCCCTGGGCGACTCATTAGATACAGCGGGACGGCCTGACGGCCTATGCCTTTACTCACACACCCATGGTCCACAAGGTAATCCGCAAGATAAAGGAAGCTTGTCACCTCGCATCATTCTGATAGCTCGTTGGTGGCCTTCGAGACCGTGTTTCTCTGAACTGCTCAGCCTCACGGACAGACCACCCCTTCACCTTCCGCTGGGATCAGCCCACCCCCGTTCCAGTAGGGGGGCAGGAACAACCACCCCGCCCTGCAGAAGTTAGCCCTCGCAGCGTAGTTCCTGAGCAGGTCACCCTTGGTCACCTGAGCCTATCACAGGCTAAGCTAGAGATTCAGGGTGCATGGGGCAATGCTATCAGGAGCCAATACAAGAATAAATGGACATGGTTCTGTCATTGGGCGGACTCTATGGAGATAGACCCCCTTAAATGCACACTGGTTGATGTGATCGCCTTCTCAGCATACCTGGCACACTCTGGCGTGCATGTGTACACATGTCGCACCTATTGGGCAGTCATAGGGGCCTAAAGAAATTCAGAAGAGGTCGTCTTCTCCTCCAACCAGATAGTAAAATATTTTGCGGGCTTGTTCAGGCTCTACCCGCCCATCAAGAGGCCACACCCCATGTGTGACCGCAATGTGGTGTTGGGCGCCTAGGCACACAAACCCTTAGAGCTAATGGCATCCGCGGATATCAGGCTGGTCACCATTAAAACCGCTTTTAGTGGTTCTCACCTCCGCTCGCAGAGTTGGCGAGATCCAGGCTCTGGTGGCCTCAGAACCCTATGCCACTTTCCACAAGGATAAGGTGGTCCTGCTGACTCACCCTGCTTACCTACCCAAGGTACCCTCTGCTTTCCATCTCAACGAGGAGCTAGTCTTAGCTAAGTTTTTTGCTGACCCTGTTTTGCACTGTCTGGATGTCAGGCGCGCTTTGAAATTCTATCTGGACAGGACAAAGGGCTTCCGCAAGTCAGAGGCATTTTTTATCACCTTCAGGGGATCCAGGCCCCAGGGTATTCAGCATCATGGGCTTCTTTTGCACAGTGGATGGTTGCGGCCATCAAGGAGGCCTACGAGGGGCAGCACAAGCCTCTGCCAGCTAACATGCACGCTCACGCTGTCGGAGCCACGGCCATCGCATTCCAACTGCACGTTCCGTGGCAGGTCATCAGCAGGGCGGCCACCTCTTCTCCCCCCTTAACCTCCCCCATTCAGCTTTCTGTAAGCATTACTGTTTGGATGCTGGCTGTAAGTCAGATGCGGCCTTCGGACAGGCAGGTCTCCTCTCCACCCTGCGGCTACATTCAGTTGTAATCGCCCATGCAGTATGGAGGAAAGGGGACGGGACGTAAGAGTACCAGGGGGATAGGCGTCCTCAGCCTCCTCCTTTGTGGCACTGCTAGGCAAGGAGAAGATCTTGGAGGCGTATTGCAAGAAACTCTATTCCAACGCTTCTTGTCATCTGCGTCAGGCCAACGCTGATGCCATGCTGGCATCTGCCAACCGAAGGTAGGGCGGGAAATTGCGGACTTCTTCCCGGAACCCCCACCTTGAGCCAATTGCGTTTTAAAGCGGGGCTAGCCCGAGGCCAAGCTGGTAGCACATGACAAGGAATCCACGGTGGCCCATATTGACACCTAAAGCCATGCCCATCTGTATTGCCATGGACATGAGAAGGACAGCCTGGCCCGGGCAACAAAATTCATCCCGGATGTTCAGGAATGCATACTAGATCTACCGTTCGTGGGGGGGTTAGGGGGACCCTCTTCCACTCCTCTACGAGCGAAGTACTGGACAAGAAGAAAAACGGCTCACAAGCAACTAAGTCTTTATCCATCCTTACAAAGACCACGCCCAAATCGTACACTCAATTTCAGCAACGCTCAGGAAGGGCTCGTCTGTACAGAGGGTTCCGCAGCAACTCTTCTGGCGGAGATCCGGTCGCTCATAGAGAGCCAGGCAGTGGAGGAAGTCTCAGCGAGGCTATGGCTTTTACTCCAGGATTTTCGCCATTCAGCACCAGATCCCCTCCTCTGTGCAGACTGGCGATCAGCATGTGGGAGTGGGCCCTGGAAAACTACATTTACCGCATGACAGTCCAACTCCCGGGGGAATCCAACCTGGAAGCGGACTGGCTCAGTAGACTGGGAGCGGACAATTACGAGTGGCAGCTAAACGACCTCGTTAATCAGGAGATTTTCAACTGGTGGGGTCACCCCAACGTGGATCTCTTTGCCACCTGGCACAACAAGAATTGCCTCCAGTTTGTATTCTGGCAGGGTCAGCAGGGCCCCGGCTCTCTGGGCGATGCATTTCACCTCCAGTGGACCGGTATAAGGCCTATGCCTTTCCGCCCACTCCCCTGATTCACAGTGTAATTTGCAAAATCAAGGAGTCTCGCCGACTCCTCATTCTAATAGCTCCATGGGGGCCAGCCAGGCCATTGTTTTCGGAGCTCCTCAGCCTCTCGGAAGTGCCCCCGATTCACCTCCCGATTGGCCCAGCACATCTGCTGGCACATCAGGGGGGCAGGGCCATACACCCTGCTCCAGAGAAACTAGCCCTCACACCGAGGTACCTGAGCAGGTAACGCTTCAGCACCTTAACCTCTCACAGGCCAATCTGGAGATCATGCGGGGTGCCAGGAGCAAAACTACCAGGGCCCAGTACAAAAGCAAATGGACCAGATTATGCCACTGGGCAGATTCCAAGGGAATCCACCCTCTGGTGTGCACCCTGGTCGCCGTGCTCTCCTTTTCGGCGCACCTCGCCCACTCAGGCATACAGGTGGACACCCGCCGCACATACCTCGCAGCCATTTTGGCTTACAATAACTCGGAGAAAGGCATTTTCTCCTCCTCCAACCCTATAGTCAAGAAACCTCCGACGGGACTCGCAAGGCTCTGCCCGCCCTGTTAGGCAGGATCATCTACAGTACCCTTAGGGAACACTACAGAGAAGACTACAAGTGGTAGTATAATTTCACCTTTGGTACAAGCCTGTACTACACATTAAAGTGGTAGCGATGGCTGAGCAGCCAGACTTATCTCAAGGGTAAATGAGCAGTAATAGGGGTTACACAAAGGACTACAATTACTATGACTGAAACACTGACTCAAGGTTTCTGGTTAAAAACTGTAAGTACATTTATTTTTAAACCATCTGTTCGCAAAACACTTCACTTCTATTAAACAAAACCACACTCTAAATATACTACACACAACCAATTCCTTAGGTTCAGGTCTATTCAAGGTAAGTACATTAGGATTTGACTGACCGGTATTGTGAAACAAAAGACGTTACCGGGGGTTATTAAGCGATCACTTTTTGACAGTAATGACAGTTCGGTCTTACGAAAGAAAAGCCTACCCACGGGAAGAAATGTAACCGTAGTCAAACACACTTGGCACATTGAATTAAAACCAGGGAATAGTGGACAAAAATCATAGGCAATACTTTTGTCAAGGCACTAGAATCAGAGGACGTGTTCTAAGACAGATAGTCAATAGGTCTGCGCCATTGTCACATGGAGCAGGGCTCTGTTGTCGAGGATCACATGATTAGAACAGTTCGAGATTAACGTTGCCAGGAGTACTGGATATTGTCAAAGGGAGGCAAATGTCATAAGAGGGAAGGAAGAAAGGAAAGGAAAAGGGTTCACCCTGATTCCTCAAGGTCGGACGGAGAGACAGACCAAATGGACATAGTACCTTATTCAAATGAAGAAAGCTGATACTACGGCAGTTGTTCCTGGTAGTTCCTGCAGACTCAAGGTTCCTGGAGCTTCAGTCGTGGGGACAAGGACGACGTCTGGAGCGATCTGCACTACCCAGGGATGAGGCCAGCAGCAGCAAAGCAGCGGTGAATAAAAGGTGCACTCCTTTAAAACAGGAGAGGGCTCTTCTGATGGCTACCCGGACCACTACAGCTTTGTGCAGCGATTTCGACCCAGAAGAGGATTCTCTGGCTGTAGAAGGTGAGTGTCATGATGCCTACCTCCAAGGTGCCAGACAAGACCCAGCTACCCCAGAGGCAGACATCATGTCTTCAAGGGAAGTCACAACAGCCTCAAGTAGGGGCTCTTTGGACTCCGTCCTGGCGCCTTTGGCGCCAGGCTCATATCGGGCCACAGTCCTTGCGCCATAGGCGCCAGGCTCATAAAAGGGGACTTTGTGTTAAAGGTGCTTAGTGTTAACTTACCTGATGCAGACCATGCTGCAACATCCAGACCTTCTGAGGCCTGAATGGGACTACTTTATCTTTGGAACTACTTAACCACACGGGTGTGGTCAGGGGAGGAATACATACTTGAGAGGAAGGATGCATACCTGGAACTACTTTGAAGGCTATTTAAGCCACGCCCAAGCAGCAAGTCACGCTTCGCGTTGTTCTGCATCTAGCAGCTGGACGCTCACCGTGTTTGCTCCTATATTCTGTCTTCTGCCACTCCTGCCAGCATCCTGGAACACCTGCAAAGAGAGAAGAGAAGAGAAAAGGGTAAAGAAGAGTCCTTACCTGCTAAATCCGCATTCCGGAGACATCTCGCCTACGGTCCTGAAAAGGAAGACATCCATTTAAAAGCACATCGCATCGATCGCTGCAGCGCCTCATCTCACTCACCTGTACAAGGTACCACCACGTTCTACGGCGACATCTGGACTCGCAGCCACATCACTGCGCCTAGGGAGAAAAAGACCAGAATAAAGGTGAGAGGGGAAAGAAAACAAGGAAACCTTAATTTCCATTACAAAGCTTACCTGTTGGGTTATTCCAACTTCATTTCGGGTCGGTGCCGCATCCTGGCATTTCCGGACCCCGGCCGCTAAGGGGAAAAAGACATCCGCGTTAGTGGGTGCATGAAAAGACGTTACCCAAATCCCATTAAAGACTTACCTGATTTCTTTTGGATTGATCTTTGTTTCGGGTCTGTGCCGCATCCAGACATTTCTGGACCCCGGCCCCTATGGGGAAAAAAGACATCAGCGTTAGTGAGCGCATTGATACAAGGACACAGAGAACTCTCATCACGCTCACCAGAGTCTCATTCTTCGGTTCCACAGCTCTTATCGGAATAGTTTCCGCACCTGAAAAAGAGACAACAAACAATTATTATTGCGGAATCATAATCATTAACAGAATCCTTACGGTACTATACCGGGAAAACAAAACTTGAACCCTCTACAATCAAAATCCCAGTGAAGTAACTGGATACAACGCGCCCCTGCATGAGAAGCAGGATGGAGAGCTCAACCTTTCAAACCCTAAGGTGAGACTTCACGTGGGGGTCGCAGGAGGGTTTCGTAGAGGGTTGAGAAGGGAGCGGGAGGCTTATACTTACACCCGCAGATTGTTAATACTCCCTTTTCACATACAGAAAGATATTACTGTGAGCCAGACAAGCCAGATTCGAAGGTCCGGTCCAGTCCATTTTCCGGGTCCTGCGCTTCACCATAGAAGAAGCAACAACACTCCAAGCCAGTCCTGCGCCTCCGTGGGAGTCAGGTGAGCGTAACAGTGAGCTGGTTGATCCCACCAGGCTCAATGGAAGACGACTCCGGACTGGATCTTTTGTTTGTTTGTTTTGTTTATTTTATTTGTAGTGCACACCTAACCCAGGGGTAGCAGGGTGCAAAAAAAAGCAAGAGGATTGTAAGGCTTAGGTTACAGAAAGTACAATGGATATAATCCAGCTGGGTTACATTGCTGGAAGCATCAAAAGCATAGAGAACCAATGCAACAGTTATAATTACAAGGAGATATACATAGTTTACAAGTTATATAATATGTCTAAACATAGAGGATCAGTGGATATACACAATTTATACACAATTTACAGTCTTTATATTATAACACAGCAGGGAAGTGCCTTAGGCGTCATGTTCCTTAATCCAAAGGATAGTATTGGATCTGAATTGTGGGTAGGGAAGGTCTTCCCTGAGGGATGTTGGTAGGGAGTTCCAAAATTGTGCTGCTTTAACAGGGAAGTTGCCCCCCCCCCCCCAACCCCCCCTCCCCAGACATAGTGCGTTTGAATCTTGGCACTAGAAGGAGGTTGGAGTTGGCCTTTCTGGAGGGGCAGCAAGATACCGGTCTAGTGAATCTTGTTATCAGGTATTGAGGGGCAGCTTGGCGGAGGCATTTGTGAGTCAGAGAGATTTACTAAAGATTTTGTCTTTAATAGAGAGCCAATTGACAGATCTTCTATTCTCTGAGATGTGGGTTTTTTTGGGAGACTTACTGCTGCTCTTAAAGCATTATTTTGTAAAATTGGAATTTTGTTCGTAATGGTTGCCAGTGATGGGGTCAAAAACAAAAGGATCAAATGCCTTTTGATCGACAGTCAAAGGATCGAAAAAAAAGGGTTGAATTAATGGGGGGGTTCCCCCCAACCCCCTGTTTTTTTTAAATACATTTTTTTACCAACCCAAACTAAAAATATATATATATAAATAAAATAAAAAATGCGACCCTTTTTTTTTTAATTTCGATCCTTTTGCATTTCAGCAAAAGGTCATTCAATCCTTTTTTTTTTTGCGGTCGTTTGACGACACCGTTCGTAATGTATGTATTACTGCCTGCATAGAGAGCATTACAATAGTCCAGCTTGGACAGGATCACCGCTCTGGCTAAGATGATAGTTATTGGTTGAAAGGAACGGTTTGGCTGCTCTAATGAGTTTGCATGTATAGGACGTGGCAGATGCCATATAGCATTAACTTGTTTTTTGAAGGTAAGTGTAGACTCGAAGTAGAATCCGAGGGTTTTAACCTCCTTAGCTATGGCGATGTTGTTCTCCAGCATTGGATCCTTCATGGATTCACATGCTTAGAATATTCCCCGTTGTCAGGCTGGGAATCCTCGATAAGTTAAATAGTCATTTTCCATAGGAAAAATTCCGACACTTTTGTTTCCTATCTACGTCGTTTTGTGCCGCGCACGTCTGCGCCACTAGGACATAGAGGTATATATATAGCCCCGCCGCCGCGACTCCCTCAGATTTCAACCGTCTTCCAAAGTGGTGGGATTACCTTGCGTATCTGCTTTTTCTACTTCTGCGACTGTTTTTTCTTCTCGAAATAATGTCTGGAAAGGTGTTGTTTCGGCCGTGTGCTACAAGCGGTCTTAAGAAGGTGTACAAAGGGGATGGTCATATGGACTGCATTTACTGTCTTCATCCTCACCACACAGCGGACACATGTGAAATCTGTCAGGGCTTCTCTCAGAAGACCCTCAAAGCCGAAAAAGACGTTTTGTCGATTGGCTCAATGACTGGGCGGGTGTGTACACGGCATCGGAGGTGGGCTCCACGGCCTCAAGAAGTAAGTCAGAACCCCCGACGAAGAAGGCGCGTTCTGCTGAAAAACGCCCCTCGGAGAAGCATTCGGAAAAACATTCGAAGGCCCCCTCTTCACACAAGGCGTCGTCTTCCTCCTACTTGTCTAAAAAGGAGAGAAAGGAACCATCTAAATCCTCCTCAGGAGACCGTCATAAGTCTACCTTGAGTCGAGAGGTCTCGGCCAGCAAGTCGGCCCCCGAAAGCGGCAGGAACACCTCAAGACCCTGCGCCACTTGCTTCGTCGACACCTGCGTCATCGGCGACTCCTCCCATGCTTCAGACAGCAGCTGTAGAAAACATATCGTCCTCGACGGTGGTTCCGTCTATGGGATGGCAACCAGAGGTTTTCGATCCCGTTCCTCCTGAGGCCCTGCTGCAACCAGAAGTGGCTTTTTCCATCTCGTCGGCTGATGAGGAACGTGGCCCGGTCGTGCACCTAACCGACCTGGGGTTGCAACCAACCAGTGCGGTGACACTCTTAAGTGGGGGTACCATCCCTACGACCTCGTCATTACTGAACCCCCAGGCGGTTCTGTCCTTGGAGGTGCTAAATACGCTACAGAAGCTGTTAGTGTTTGGACACACAGATACCTCAGCCCAGTGCCCCGTCACGGCTACAGTCTACGCCACTCGTCGACGAGCCGGCCCGGCTCCTCGCTCGACGACCAAGATTACTGCCGCTGCCCAAGCTGCAGAAGCTCGCCCTCGCCCACAAGAACAACTACCGGACTCTGATTCAGACCGCGAAGGGTCGGGTTCAGACATCTCACTATCCCCCTCAAGGGACCCAACATGGGACTCTGAAGCAGAAATGGAGGCTCCGAGAAGTCCGGCGCAGCCATCACCACCTGACGACGTGGGAGCGTTCCATGCCATGATGAGTAAGGCGTGTGCTGAGTTTGGCCTAGTCCCCGAAGAGGACAAAAAGATTTGTTTTCTTTTTGATCATATGGGCAAGAGAAGGAAATCAATATTCGCCATCCCTATTTTAGACCATGTCTGGCAGGAGGGCCTGAAGACCCTGCGTCATCCGTTCTCGGAACCGGCAGTAAAAGGTCGTTTGGAGAAGAAATTCAAGGCTCCGGAATCGACTCCCAAGTGCTTGACGTCTCAACCTTCGCTGGAATCGGTGGTATTCGCGGCAGCGGCTAGAAAGGCCAGGTCCCAACATAAATGCACGACCCCGCCGGACAACGAAGCCAGGAGGCAAGACGCCTTTTGGCAAGAAGGTGCTGTCGGTCGGCACAACTACAGTTAAGGCAGCCAACTCCTTGGCGATTATGTCTAGGTATGACAGGTAAATGTGGCACCGGCTGGCTCCTATCTTGGAGCATTTGCCCGAAGAACATAGAAAGTCTGCCATGTTGCTAGTACGGGAAGAAGAGGCCTCCAACCATGCTATAAACATTGCTGTCGACCTAGCAGAGTCCGGATTTAAGCAAATCAATAATGGCGTGGTACTACGACAACAAGCCTGGCTCAAGTGCACTACGTTCAGACCGGAGGTGCAATATAAAGTCTTGGATATGCCGTGTGAAGGGGAACAACTGTTCGGTGAAAAAGTTGATGAGGCCTTGAAGGGCATGAAAGAGGATTCTGGCGCGGTCACTCTGAGCCCTCCAGAGTGGTAGGAATTTTCGTTCCTTTCGTCCTTTCAGAGGGGCTTCGGGTAACTCCCGTTTTGGGTCATCTAGAGACCGAGGTTTCAGCAGACCCTCCTACTTGTCCCAAGGCTAGAGACGTGCGTCCCAGTCTTCTCGTAGAGGCAGAGATTACCAAACCTCCAGGCGGCGGGGTGCCTACCCTTCGTCAACGAAAGATCAACAAGCCAAGAACCAACAATGACATGTTTCAGGACGTCCTGGGGTGCCGAGTGTCTCGTCTCGTCACGTCGACGAGTGGGAGCGCATAACAGACCAATGGGTTTTGGACACGATTCATCTGGGCCACTCTCTACAGTTCAAGGACAAGCCACCACACATTCCACCGGTGTTCTCGGCTCAGCCCCACCTTCAAATACTACTGCAGGAGGTGGCGCTTATGCTGCAGAAAGGGGCTATAGAACTGGTCCCGGTGGCAGAAAAAGGACAGGGGGTGTACTCCCGTTACTTTGTCAAGAAACCAAATCGAAAATGGCGTCCCATCTTGGATCTAAGAGCGCTCAACAAACTGCTCAAGAATTTAAATTTCAAAATGCTTACGCTCCAGGAGGTGATCCGATCGATACAACCCAGAGATTTGTCGTCGCTAGACCTTCAGGACGTGTACTTCCATATCCCGATGCGTCGACGACACAAAAGATTTCTGCGGTTTGTCGTCGGACGAACCCACTATCAATTCAGGGTCCTCCCGTTCGGGCTAAAATCGTCCCCCAGGACGTTCACCAAATGTCTGGCTCCAATAGCAGCCTGGTTAAGAAAGGAAGGTCACCATGTGTACCCTTATTTGGACGACTGGCTAGTGAGGGGATTGTCTCCAGAAAGGACACAAGGCCTAGATGCCACCATGTCCCTTCTGCAACGTTTGGGCTTCTCAGTGAACTTCGACAAGTCCTCATTGAAGCCGTCAAGGACCTTGGTCTTTTTGGGGGCAGAGTTCCACACACCATCGGGGCTGGTGAAGCCATCCCTCGAAAGGATTCACAAGACTGCAACAAAAGGCATCGGAATGGCAGGTCGGCATCAGAGTGTCAGTGCGAAGGTACATGTCCTTACTGGGGACCATGTCGTCCTGCATACCCTTGATCGGCAATTGTCGCCGCTTCATGAGGCCTCTTCAGGAATTCTTGGCGGATCGATGGGCACAGAGTCCAGGGCGCTGGTCAGACAAGTTGACCATCAACGGCCAGCTCGTGCAGGCTCTTCAATGGTGGAGAATTTCCATACATCTGACAAAGGGAATGCCCCTGCTGGAACCTGCGTTCCAGAAGACATTAGTGATGGATGCTTCTCTAACTAGGTGGGGAGCTCATCTGGAGTCCCTACAGGTTCAGGGTTGTTGGTCATCGGAAGAATCCGCCCTTCACACACATCAATCTGCTAGAGTTGAGGGCGGTGCGTTGGGCCCTGAAATCCTTTCTACCACAGATCAAGGGCTCAGTGGTGAGAATCATGACAGACAACACGACAACAATGTTTTATCTACGAAAGCAGGGAGGAACTCGCTCCAGTATCCTGTCGACGGAAGCCCAGGAGATCTGGCATTGGGCCCTCCAACACGACATACATCTGTTGGCGTTCCACTTACCAGGAGTAAAAAATGTGAAAGCAGACGCCCTCAGCAGGGAGATGAACAGTCTACACGAATGGGAACTGAACGAACAACAACTGCACTGTCTTCGCGAAATGGGGTCACCCGGCCCTCGATCTCTGCGACGAGAGACACCAGGAAATGCTCACAATACGCGAGCAGGTGGCCACAACAAGACTCGCTAGGGTACGCGTTCTCCTTCCCGTGGACGGGCAAGTTTCTGTATGCCTTCCCCCATTCCCTCTCATCCGTCGGACTCTGCAATGGATCCACAGATATCCATGTCGGGTGATCCTGGTGGCCCCGTATTGGGCCAGACAAGTGTGGTTCTCCGATCTACTTCACCTTTCAGCGGCAGAACCAATGAGGTTCCAGAAGATCCCCAACCTTCTGTCTCAGGAGAAAGGGGTCGTTTGGCATCACGACCCGGACAGCCTTAGTCTGACGGCCTGGCTCCTGATTTCTCTGAGTTTGGCGCGTTATCGATTCCAGCGGACTGTCGTCGCATTCTGCAAGCTGCAAGGGCACCTTCCACGAACGCTTCATATTCATACAAATGGAAAAGGTTCTGCATATGGTGCGCAGGTCAACCAGGTTTGGTCCCGCTGACGATCACACCGGAACAGCTCCTACCATACTTGTTGCTCCTGGCTAAAAACGGTTTATCTGTTTCATCCATAAAGGTGCATCTGGCTGCCAACTCGAGATTTACTCGGAAGAGGCATTCAACTCCATTGTTCAGTGACCGCCTAGTTAAACACTTCCTTAAAGGGTTGTTTCGAACTTTTCCTCCCACAAAGAAGTTTCCTCCGATCTGGAGTCTAAACCTGGTTCTGGCAGCCCTGATGAAACCCCCTTTTGAACCAATGTCGTCGACATCATTAACATTTTTGTCTTGGAAATTGCCTTTCCTGGTGGCCATTACTTCTGCTCGACGTCTGTCAGAAATACAAGCTCTAGTGATCGACCCTCCGTATTTGAGGTTTTTCAGTAATAAAGTTGTGCTGGCCACTAATTCGCATTTCATACCTAAAGTGCCTTCCATGTTCCATAAACACGCTTCTATAGTGTTGCCTACATTTTTTCCAACACAGTCTTCAGTGGCAGAGAAGACTCTCCATACATTGGACGTGAAAAGAGCTTTAAAATGTTATCTCCATCGCACTCAAAGCTTCAGAGACACGAGACAACTCTTCGTAGCTTATGGTCCTGCGGCTAAGGGTAAAGCGATTTCAAAACAAGGACTATCCAGATGGGTGTCGTCGGCCATTTCTTATTGTCATTCCAAGGCCGGAAAACCGCTAGAAAAGCGTCCAAGGGCCCATTCGACGAGATCTACATCGTCGACGGCGCTGTGGTCCGGACTTCCGCTGGGGGATATCTGCCAGGCGGCTTCCTGGTCGGTACCACACACGTTTACCAGGCATTACTGTCTCGCACAGCAACATGCTGAAGATACACAGATGGGACGTGCAGTACTACGTCACCTGTTCCAATAAGGTAAGCCCCAAGTGGGGGTTACACCGTTCGGCAACTATGCTTTAAAGTGTCGTTTCTTTCACTGTTAACATACTATAATGTAATGTGTTGCCATGGTAAATATGCATTGTGATTGTGATGTTGATTTGCATATACGCCTCCAATGTTGGGGGATACTGCTGTACAATCTATTCTAAGCATGTGAATCCATGAAAGATCCAATGCTGGAGAAGGGAATAGTTTCTTACCTGTAACTTCATTTCTCCAGCATTGGTATCTTTCATGGATTCACATGCGCCCACCTGCCTCCCCTGAGCATGCAAACCAGAAATCCCCCCCATACTACTTTGGGGGTCGAAATCTGAGGGAGCTGCGGGGGCGGGCTTTATATACCTCTACGTCCTAGTGGCGCCGACGTGCGTGGCCCAAAACGACGTAGATAGGACACAAGTGTCGGAATTTTTCCTATGGAAAATGTCTATATAACTTACTGAGGATTCCCAGCCTGACAACGGGGAATATTCTAAGCATGTGAATCCATGAAAGATACCAATGCTGGAGAAATGGAGTTACAGGTAAGAAACTATTCCCTTATCAATTACGAAAGAAGAGTAGTTTTGGCCTAGTTTATTAAGATTAGGTATGGTACCTGGGGGCGCAGTTGCGCACGACAAAAATGGCCGCCTGATTGTTGAGCTCCTGCTCCACTGAAAGATCCTTTGCCTAAAAATCTCTCAGACCTGCCTGGTAAGCCTCGGACACAGGCATCGCTGGCCTGAATACCCGTGAACATCCGTTTTAATTCCTGGGCTCTGGCGACCAAAGTGGCCAGAGTTGTGCCGTCTCAAACATTGGCCCGCCGGTGCGATCAGCGGACGGGACCTGGAATTGAGCACCGGGGCGGCCCACTTGAGTGCCGCGGCTTCGGCGCCCCGAGAGGCCCCAAATGGGAGGAGCCTAAGCTCTGAAGCTGCGCCACTGAGCTCCCTGGCGGATCTGGGAAGATGAACTGAGGACCGGACATACGATCAGGGAGATGTATAGCCCGAATGATCCTGCACTCTGAGGTCCAGAGATGGACCCCCGAACCATCGCCCTCCCAATTCACTCGGCGGGCCCCGACCTGCATCGCGGTTCCCTGGGAACTGGAAGACAACATCCGATCAAGGTGAGGTTGATACGACGGAAACCGTGAGGGCCCCGGGATTTGGGGGAACGCCGCTGTCCGAAACAACCCTATCACTCCTACGGAGGATTACCTGGGCTCCATACAGCCCCCGGTGGAGCAAACTTGCCGGGCCGAGGCTGGCTCCCACTTGGAGACCCCAGCGCATGAACTAGGGGCCTGCTGGAAACCCTGGGAGTGAACCACACACCCCCTCATCATATCCCACCCGGCGACCAGCAGATGTACGCATAGTCCGATTACTGCCCTGAGACTCCCATAGAATCTGCCATAAGCTGCCATTCCGATAATACAATACGTGGGTGGGCGCAATCCACTTGACCCAACTGAGTGGTCCCCCGGACGACGGAAATACACTCTCGCGTCCCGCTCCAAGGCCCGATACACGTTGAACAAAACTGAGACAAGCGGAATACTCCCTTTCCACGGCCGCCAAAGCGGACACCACAATGGAAGAACCATCTGAGATGGGTAGGGGCTCTAAGACCTCGGGGAGCAAGAAGAAGGGCCCGATGGACGCCTACACGGGCAACCAAAACCTAACCACTGTGGCAGATCTGCATGCTGACGCCGATGAGGCTTCGAACCTGGCAATCAAATGGATAAACTAAAGGCAATAGTGCAGAGTGGATTCCTTTCCGTCAACACAAAGCTGGATGACATCGTTTCTACCATAGGCTCCCTTAAGGCTAGAGTGGAAAGGGAGAGTGTGCGTGTCACAGAGGCTGAAAATAGGATAAGCAGTAATGAGGACACCATTGCTCATCATACCCGAAACATTGCCTTGATCAAAGAAAATGTTGTTAAGTTACAAAACAAGTGCGAGGATCTCGAATCAAGATCAAGAAGGAACAATATCCGTGTAGTGGGGGTGTCTGAATCCTTCGGGAAAGGCCAGATGGAAAGACAACTGGAGGAATTACTCAAAACCCTGTTTGGGCGGGAAACATTCTCTAAGCATTTTCTGATCGAAAGGGCACATCGTACACTGGCCCCGATTCCTAAGCCGGGCGCCCCGCCGCGCACTATAATTGCAAGACTCCTTAATTACAGGGACAGAGACACAATCCTGCGGAAGGCAAGAGAGGCGGGAACACGCCAGTTCGAAGAAAATCGTATCCATATTTATCCTGATTTCTCTGCGGGGGTGCAAGCAAGCAGGAGATTCTACGAGTCAGTCAAGACGCTCCTGCAGGAGCGTCAAGTCCCGTACGCCCTCATTTTCCCAGCCAAAAATGCGGATTCAACACGCAGGCAGAGCACATTTTTTTGAATCTCCGGCTGAGGCTACACACTACATCGAAACCTCCATACCTCCCCCTCCTAGAGGGGGGCGGACCAGCACAAAACAGGCCCAGACCGGCGGACTGAAGGGGGAAGATAAACTCATCAGGCAAACGCAGGTACAACACAGGCTCTAGCATAGGCCGTAGCTGTGAAAAAATGTGTAATACTATTCGGCCCAGGCAATGTGTTTAGGCTGGGACCCAGTCGGCGGCCACGTGAAGCAACATGGCTACCCTTGGAATATTCCACGAGTTTGGTTTGATGCATCGTCGAGTTGGGGGTGACGAAGGGGGGCGGGAGGGAGGGCAGGGGAGTTGGGATTAGACGTTAGTCTTGGACTGGCCCTATTGAGGCACAAAGTTGGTAACTGGGATTTGAGATGTAAAAATGTGGTTGCATATGGACCGGCACTGACTAGAATTCACGAACATTATATAGTTGCTGTTCAAGAGGATGGCGGATATTTACTCATGATTCACGGGCGATGGTCTGAGGGTTAAACTGTTAACATGGAATGTCCGGGGGCTAAATAATCATATGAAAGTCAAAAAAATTGGTAACTACATCACCAGACATAGCCCCCAGGTGCTGATGCTTCAAGAAACTCACATGGTGGGGACCAGTAATATTCATTTCTGATGTTTGGTAATCTGCTTAGAATCACATGCTGTGCATAGGTCCGACATCCAGTGGTCACTGCGGAGTATTGCATTTTGTTTTTCGTAGTCGAAAAGGGGACGTCGACAAGGCTTGTCTGTAACACTATCCCTATAGTGACGTGCGTTGTACCCACAATCCCTCACGCGTCGAAGTCCCTCAGATTGTTTTTTTCCGCCCAGCTACTGGTCGCCTTTATGCGGAGCTCCTCGAGAGACATTGCCAAATAGTTTCTTCGACCTTTGGTCGTTTGTTATTAATATCAATAACGATAGATCCCTCCCTCGAGGCAGAGCCGTTTCTCCGCCGAGCAAGATCTTCGACGGAAGGACGAGCGGAGGAGATCCTTCGGCACTGCCGAACACGTGGCCTGGCCTCGCCGGCCATACACAGTAGGGAGAGTGGGGCTTTGTGGTCTTTCTTTCTTTTCTTTAAGAATGCCTTTCTCTTTCCCCTCCCTCTCTTTCGAGGTCGTAGTCACACCTATTACCCTCAGCTATGGAGAGGACGCCATTTAGGTTTTGCCCGCTTTGCAAGGGTAAATATACCTGGAAAGATGAGCAGAAACGGTGCAACCGTTGCTTACCCCTCGATCACCAGGAGGACGGCTGTGCGGCCTGTAAATTACTAAAGCCCAAAACTCTAAAGGACCGCAGGGTCAAAAGGTGGGCGGCCTACGCCATGTCTAGGCCTGACTCCTCGGCCGCCGCCGAGTGTGACGAGGACAGAGACTACATGGCCCCCATAACAGAGGCTGTAGACCTCTCAAAGGAGCACTCTCGCTCCTCGTCGTCCGTCCCCTGCCCCGACAAGCCCGGCTCACGCCCAGCTTATGGGGATGAACATCCCGGCGAAAAGGACGCACACAGAAGAACAACAAAGCACATACCCCCAGGCACACATTCGTCGAAGACGAAGACGGCCTTAGAACTAACGGGGACGCCGGGCCCACCGACGTCTTCCACCGACCGTAAGGGTCGGCAGCCCTCCCCGCCACCGCTTCCGCGACAGGGCACTCTAAAAATAAGGGCGCTAACACCAACATTTCCGGCGACACGCATCGCAAGAGCGCTCACGTTGCCAACAAGGACTCGATGACCAAAGACTCGACGAGCAAAGGCTCGACGCTCCATAGCGCGACGGCGACCGATCCCTCGGAAGAGAGAATGATCGCCGAAAGCCTCGCGCGCATAGCATCGAAGGACGGCCAAAGACATACGGCGAGTGAAACGCCGAAAACCGCACACAAGGCTAAAGATACGCCGAAGGCGCCGGAAAACAGATCAGGTCAGTTCCCAACGCCGTCGGAAGGCCCTAGCCAGCGAGAAGGCTACTCAGAAGGCGAAGGCTCTTTTTTCGACGTTATGGGACAGAACCAGACAATTACAGGAGGAAGAAACCCCCTTTTCTTTCCCAGACCGTCCTGGCCAACCTCAGTGGACCTTTGAAAGGTTCCAGACCTGTATGGAGAAACTAGATGGGTGCCCTGTCTTCTGGGATGGACATGAACCTAAGAGACCAAGGGAGGCACCCCTTGAGAGTCCAAGGGCTAAATACCAGAAGTTTTATAGCACATACAGGAAGACATAAACTCTTACAATCCCACTGAGGAAGACACCTTCCAAGAGGAAGATGAGTTCACCTATGTTGAGGACCAACAAGAAGAGGAAGGTTTCCACGAGGAAACTAACCTATGTGAGGAAGGATTACAGGAAGACACAGGCGAGGACGACCAAAATCCCTGGCAGTCACCGGCTAGGTCGACTGACACTGGCAGTAGCAGTATAGTCATCAGGTCTACTGAAACTACACCAGTCAGGAACCCTTCGCCTGTCGATGCTCAACCCGCCTTCAATGCACTGCTGAAGAAGGCAGCAGCACATTTCGAAATCGAAACTGGAGACGTCACCCCAGACACCGATTTTGTGGAGAGGATTATCAAAGAAAACCCCCCCCTCTAGCCAGGTTATACCTATCCTCGCCTCAATTAAGAGACGCATTACACCTTCTCTTTCCACTCCTGCATTGGTGAGAGGGGTCAATCCGGGGATTGAGAAACTGTTCTCTCCCTCTCAATCAGACCCATTATACATTAAGGGTCACTCAATCCTATCTACTAGCGAGGCGCCCCCAGATTAAGAAGGGAAGAAGCTCTATGCCCTAGCCAAGAGAATCACCACTTCTGCAGCATTCTCTACCAGAATCGCCAATAATAATACCCTATTGGCAAGCTACGCCGATGCTCAATGGGCTAAGCTCAGACAGGACATCGAAGAAGTCCCCGAACCCCTAAGGACTCGTTTACTGGCTACAGTTAACGAGGGCTCTCTGGTCAATCAAAGCATCATCCAAAATACCCTGACGCAGCAAAGACGGCTGGCCGCACTTTGGTACAAGGAATTTTACTGAAGCGTCACGTCTGGCTTCGCAATTCCGGTTTTAAGGCAGAAACACAAGAATCCCTTATTAATAAACCCATAGAGGAATCCAACCTCTTTGGGAGAGCAGTGGATGACGCGCTGGAGAAAGCGAAGAATGAATTCGATACTATAAAGACCTTAGACCAAATTTCTAAGCCCCCTAATAGGCGGGGATTTGGTAATAAGCGCTTTTTTCGTGGACAACGCCAGCAACAAAACCAACAACAACAGTACTCTGCCAGCAACTACCAGAGTAATAGCGGCCAGTACAATCAGAGGGGTCAACGCCGTGGCAAGTGAAGAGGCCGGGGTTCCACCCCCAGAGGCTCCCAAGCCAACAACACCACCAAGTGACGCAAAGATTCGCGTCCCCTCCCATTCAACGCCGGTCGGGGGCCGGTTAACATCCTTTCTTCCAGCATGGGAGGGAATAACATCAGACTGCTGGGTACTTTCCACCGTAGCCCGCGGCTACTGTATAGAGTTCAACAGTTCCCCAACATACAGACCCCCGAGGGGACGCCGCATGACTCCAGAACACCTCGCCATCCTCCTCCAAGAAGTGGATCAACTGCTGGAAAAAGGAGCCATAGAGGTCGTGCCTCTATCTCAGGTAATGGAAGGTATTTATTCAGTGTACTTCCTTGTACCCAAAAAGGATCTAAACATGCGCCCTGTATTAGATCTGCGCCCAGCGAACAAGTTTGTCAAACCCCCAGAAGTTTCGTATGGTGACCTTACAGGAAGTAATCCCACTGCTATCACAGGGAGATTACATGACAACACTAGACATGAAAGATGCATACTTTCATATTTTAATGTTGCCAGCGCACAGAAAATACCTCAGGTTCATGATAGAGGACAAACACTACCAGTTCAGAGTGCTACCCTGCGACATAGCATCTGCATCAAGGGTATTCACAAAAGTACTGGCAGTGGCAGCGGCCCACCTGCGCAGGTTATCCATCCCAGTATACCCTTACCTCGACGACTGGCTCATAACAGGGGATTCTTACGAGACATGCTTCTCAAACACCCAAAAGACTGTAGACCTTTTGTTCCAACTGGGCTTCTCCATCAACGAGAAGAAGTCCAGCTTAGACCCCAGCCAAGTCAATTCCTAGGGGCTCTAATTCGAACAAAGGACGGCCTCGTCTTCCCCTCCGAGAGGGTCCAAAACATGCTGTTTCAGATCCCCCAATATGTTGCAGGTCGAGAGGTGACGGTGCGCAAAGCGATGCGTTTGCTAGGTATGATGGCGTTGTGTATTTATTTGGTACCTCGCGCGCGCCTGCGTCCAATGCAAGAGTGGCTCAACAGCCAGTGGTGTCAGGCCAGCGGACAATGGGACGATCTAGTGGTGGCCTCGCAGGCCTTGGTTCTCTTGCTACGGTGGTGGACAAAGGAAAACCTGATAATAGGGAAACCCTTTGCCACACCCGCGGTGGAGGCCACTCTAACCACGGACGCATCCCTCACAGGAGGGGGGGCTCACCTATCCCATCAGACTGCTCACGGAGTCTGGACTCCGAACTTAGCATCCAAGCATATAAACCTTCTGGAGCTACTAGCGGTGTTCAAAGCACTAAAAGCCTTCCAGGAACACCTTCATGGGAAGACAGTGATGGTCCTTACAGACAGCACCACAGCCATGTACTACATCAACAAGCAGGGGGGAACCCACTCTCCAGGACTGTCCAAGCTGTCCCAGAATATATGGAAGTGGGCTCTCAAACACAACATGTTCCTACTGTCACAACACGTACTAGTGGAACTCAATCTGCTAGCAGACGAACTCAGCAGAGACTTCCCCCTGCACGAAGAGTACGAATGGCAATTGCACGAAGACATTGTCTTAGACGTCTTCACGCAATGGGGATTCCCGGAAATAGACCTGTTCGCAACACTGGAGAACTCACAATGCCAAAGTTACGCCTCCAGGTTACCCCCAAAACCAGTCCAAGGGGAACGGTCTGTCGATTCAATGGTCAGGGAAATTTGTTTACGCCTTTCCCCCGACTCCCCCCCCCCCCCCCTCAAGAAGGTGGTGCACAAGATGCACCAGGAACAGGTTACCATGATACTAGTGGCCCCAATGTGGGCCCGGCAGCCATGGTTCGCTCACTTGATGGAGATGTCCCGATCTCCCCCAGTGAGACTTCCCTGCCCGTACAACATGCTGTCTCAGGACAAGGGCAGGACACTGCATCCATGCCCTCAGACCATGAACTTAGCAGCCTGGCTCCTGAGATCATAGAATTTGGACATCTACAACTCCCGCAGAGATGTATGGACATCCTCAGGGAAGCCAGAAAACCTAATACTCGCCACTGCTATTCTAGCAAGTGGAAAAGATTTGTCATCTGGTGTAGAGGTAAGAGCATCAACCCGGTTGACTGCTCTCCCACGAACATTGTTCTGTACCTGACCCATTTACTGGATTCAGGTCTAGTGTTCAATTCCATTAAAGTCCACCTAGCAGAACTTTCTGCATACACCACTTCCCAACTTTAAGTGTCGTGGTGGAAGATACCAGTTATGAAAGCATTCATGGAGGGGGTAAAGAGAATACACCCTCCGATAGCTAACCCAGCTCCCGGAAGGGACTTAAATGTGGTACTTTCTAGACTCATGGGCCCTCCCTTTGAACCCATGCACAAAGCAATTCTTAAGGACCTCACTCTTAAGACTGCTTTCCTAATAGCTATCACCTCCATTAGGAGAGTAAGTGAACTACAGGCTCTTTCTGTTCTAGACCCCTTCGTAACAGTTCACAAGGATAAGGTGGTTCTACGCACACACCCGAGGTTTGCACCGAAATTCATCTCGAAATTCCATGTAAACCATCCAATAGAACTACCAACGTTCTTTCAAACCCCTTCCAGCTTGGGAGAAAAAAGTCTGCATACACTAGATGTACGCAGAGCTGTCATGTTCTACATGGAAAGAACCAGACCACTGAGAGAGACTAATCAGTTCTTTGTCTCGGTGGCAGCAGGAAGAGAAGGAGATGCAGTCTCAAAGTCCACTATATCTAGATGGATTGTTCAATGCATCACTCTGTTTCTTTCTTGCTAAGAGAGAACTACCCTTTAAGCCAAGAGCACATTCCACTCAAAGCACTGGGGCTTCCATAGCGTTCATTGCAAATGTTCCCCTTGAGTCCATCTGCAAAGCGACTACCTGGAGTTCTGTGCACACCTTTACAAAACACTACTGTCTAGATGCACACTCTAGATCTGACTCCCAGGTGGGACAGGCAGTATTAAGACATCTTTTCTCTACTGTTCCTTCTCATAATCCACCGCCTACTCCGGGTACTGCTCGCTAGTCTATGCACAGCATGTGATTCTAAGCAGATTAACAAACATCAGAAGACAATGCATTACTTACCGTAAAAGCATTTCTGATGGTTGTATCGGCATAGATTCACATGCGCCCACCCCTCCTCCCCGCTCGGATGGAAGGAACATAGACATCTTCTACATCTCTCTTTTCTGTACTCACTCACGTATAGAAGGCTCCCTCAGGGCAGAAAATATACAAACAGAGGGACCTCGACGCGTGAGGGATTGTGGGTACAACGCACGTCACTATAGGGATAGTGTTACAGACACGCCTTGTCGATGTCCCCTTTTCGACTACGAAAAACAAAATGCAATACTCTGGATGTCGGACCTATGCACAGCATGTGAATCTAAGCAGATACAACCATCAGAAATGCTTTTACGGTAAGTAATGCATTGTCATACTGCCTAAATGGGGCTCCCTAAGGTACTATACAGACTATTCATCGCAGTCTAGGGGGGGTCATTACACTCATTCATCCAGGGTTGGGGTTTAGTCCGGAGAATCACAGGATTGACCCTTTGGGGAGATATGTTTTGGTATGAGGAGAGATCGCTTCCCAGCTCCTTCTCCTGAATCTGGTATATATCCTATCGCAACTTCTGTTGGTGGATTCCTGGAGGGAGCTACATCCTGATAGTAGAAGATGCACATTTTACTCTACCGTCCATGACTCTGAATCCAGGATCGAATCCAGGATCGATTACTGGTTTATCCCTTCATCTATGACGACGGCACTGCAGGGGTGTGAAATTTTGCCTCGTACTATGTCAGACCATTCCCCAGTGTTAGATCTATTGCTCTGGGAAGCGCCCGTGCCCACCAGGAGGTGGAGAATGCCCGTTGGAATGCTTGCAGACCCTGGGGTAGTGGAAACACTGCATATTGATATCGGAGTACTTTACAAACAATATGGGATCGGTTGACAAAATTTCAACGGTATGGGAATCCTTTAAGGCTTGGATAAGGGGGGTGCTGATACCTAGGTCTGTTGATATCTAGGTCTGTTGCTATGTTGAAAAGAGTGAGAACTGAGCTATCAGAGGTTGAAAACAAACTTGACAGGTTAGAAACAGACTATACGCGTACCCAAAATAAAGACTTATTGTCTGACATTCACACACACCTGCAACAGTTTAATAAACTGGCCAGCAGAGAGATTCAATATATTGCGGCCCCCATAAGGGCTTGAAGCTATGGAGAGGGGGATAAGGCGGGTAGAACGCTATCCAACTTACTCAAACAGGATAAACAACCCACCCTGATCACTAGTATTCAGACAGCGCAAGGCGATATACGCCTCACTGATACGGATATAAATGGGGAATGTTTGGACTTTTATAAACAACTCTATTCAAATAAAGATTTGAAATCACTCCCAGAAATTAAGACATACTTTGGGGCCCTCTCACTCCCTAAATTCCCTGAGGAAGACAGTCTGGCCATGGACCAACCAATCACCCCAGACAAGATCACGGAAGCAATTAAAGCGCTGGCGTCGGGTAGGGCACCAGGGTCGGATGGGTTGGGGGCCGAATTTTACAAAGAGTTCCACGAGGAACTCGTCCCAGTATTGATGCAGGTATGGGAAGAAGCTCTCGATAGTGGCATTTTGCCCCCCACCATGAGAGAGGCTATCATAACGGTCCTCCCCAAGCCACGACGACCTCCACAGGACGTATCGTCGTATAGACACTTATAAATACTGACACTAAGATATTCGCTAAAGTCCTAGCGAACCGACTTCTCCCTGTTGTACCTACCCTTGTACACCCTGACCAGAATGGGTTTATCCCCACAAGATCCACTGCTCTGAATCTCCGTAGGCTTTTTGGCATCATGGCACAGATGGACCCGGCAAGAAGTGCGGCAGCCATATCCCTCGATGCGGAAAAGGCATTTGATTCCGTCTCGTGGGTCTATCTCCTGGCGGTTCTGGAAGCATTTGGGTTGGGCCCGAACTTTGTAAAGTATGTCAGTTTATTATACACAAAACCTGGTGCACGAGTCCTAACTAACAGGACCATCTCTGATATGTTCCTACTGGGCAGAGGTACCAGACAGGGATGCCCATTCTCACCCCTACTGTTCGCATTAACCATCGAGCCGATGGCGGCTGCGGTCAGACTGAGACACACAAATCGAGGGATTCTGATGAAGGGGTCCACCCAGCTGATTTCACTCTATGCAGATGACACACTATTGTATGTTAGAGAGCCCGAGGTAAATATAGCACCCATAATGGAAGAAATATGGGAATTTGCAGAATATTCTGGGTACACTATAAACAGAAATAAATCTGAAATATTCCCACTCACCCCGGCCACTAGGTGTCCTCTCACCACAGGAGGGCTTAAATGGTCAGACCACAGCATCAGATACCTTGGTGTTCTGGTATCCAGAGACAAACACACGCTGTACTCAGATAATCATGAAACTGTATTACGCACTATAAGCACGAAACTTCAGATCTGGGGACGCCTCCCAATCTCGTTGGCGGGTAGAGTAGCGGTCCTCAAAATGGTGATCCTTCCCATGTTACTATACCTTTTTGTAAATATCCCCATATGGCCGGGCAGAGTCTTTTTCACCAAACTCTGATCCATAGTGGTCACATTTCTCTGGGGCGGAAAAACGGCTAGAATAAGCTGGGAAAAAATGACGGAACCATATTCCACGGGTGGCATAGCGGCCCCTGACTTTGAGCTTTATTATTATGTTTCCCAGGCACAGTTTGCAAAACACTGGTATAAGGCCCCAGATAGTACACCCCATGCGTGAATAGAAGAACATACCACACACCCCACGAATATACAATCTGTCCTCTTTGATACAAATATAGGGACACGTGCGAATATAACCCTGTAAGCTATATTCAAAAGACTGAAGATTGAAACACCCTATAACTCAGATACCTCTGTGGAACTTCCTGGGCTTGCCTCCCACGCATGACACTAGCGTACAAGACTCGTGGGACCCTGACAGGGAAATGAAAGTGGGGGATATGTTTGTAGATGGGAAATATGTGGAACTGAGGTTGCTCTTAAGGGCATTGGGAGATGGACCGCTCAAAACCCTCCAATACTATCGTATGAGGTCAGCATTTATCAGGAGGTGGCCGCTATTTCCGGACGAACCAGTGGTTCATCCGTGTATACAACTAATAACGACTACAAATGGTCTGGGGATTTCCAGGCTGTACTCTGCGGTTCAGGCACACACCCCCACGCTGAATCGTGTTAGGGAGAAGTGGGAAGCAGATTTACAGATTTCAATTGAGGAGAAATGGGCAAGGTATTGCATGCTTACTAAAAACGTCTCACTAAATTCTGGGCTGAGATTGATTCAATTCAATATCCTAAACAGGCTACATTATACACCTGCCAGAGTTGCAAAATTTGCACCGGATGCCTCAGACTCCTGTCCTAAGTGCAATTCACCTCAGGCTGATGCTTATCATATGTATTGGAAATGTCCGCTGGTGACAGGGTTTTGGAAAGAAGTGGCAGTATTGTTGGAAGAAATAACACAGATTCCCCCTGCGATGACCCCCCAGAAATACCTATTTGGCGATATTGGCATTACGTGTGCCATAGCCAAAAAATGCATACTTCAGAAATGGAAGAGTTCCGCCCCACCCAGTATGAGTCATTTTTTGCAAGAATTGACACTCATAAATGAGGTAGAACAGTTTGACCCAACCTGTATCATGCAGACCCAAGGACATCTGGGGCCCCTTCAGAGTCCACTTGTGCAACATTATTGAGAATAACATGTCCTCGTAACAGTGTAAACCGAATCAAATTAAGATGTATTCTTGTTGTATGTACGAGTTGAAATGTGCTACGGTGCCGCTGTGCTTTTGTATCCACGAATGAAGAAAGTTAAAAAAAAAATAATTATTAGGTATGGTACCTAGGATGAGGAGTTCTGTTTTGTCATCATTCAGGCATAGACCGTGTGAGGCCATCCATGCCTGGATGATGAGGTACACTCTATTCACAAAGGACAAATCCTTGTCATAATCCCTCATCAGCGGGATGAGGATCTGGGTATCAGCATAATTTGTATGCTAATACCCAGACCATCTAAATCATTGAAAAGGGGCTTTGTGAAAATGTTGTACAATATGAGGGAAACACAGGAGCCCTGTGGTACGCCGCAGGTAATTGGCATTGGGTCAGCAGCTGCTAGTGGGGAGAAGACTCGCATAGTTCGGTTGTTGAGAAAGTAATGAATCCAGACGGTTGCCTCATGGGAAAAGTGGGCTGCCGACTGTAAGTGATTGCAGAGGATCTCATGGTCGACCAGATCGTATGCAGCTGAGAGATCAAGACGGATTTTCTCTGTCGTTGAAGGCTAGAAAGCCCAGGACTGCAGCAGGGCTTCACCGGGATTCAGGAGTTGCAGCAGCCGCCTTCTACTCCGCTTCTCTTCGGTTCTTTGCAGTTCAGTGGCGACTCTGACTTCCAGCCCAAGAGTCCTGCCTTTTATGCCAAAATCCCCCATTCACACAGCCTGGTAGTCAATCACTCAGCAGGGGGGGTTGTCTGGCCCGGACAACCACCTCAGCCAATCGACACAAAGTGCGACTTGGGTCTCCAAGGAGACCCTGTGCAGGGGGTGACTAATCCTCTCCCTCACATTCAGCCCACCTAGACACCCAGACGCCAAAGGAGGGCTTCTGGACAGAAGCCCACCAAAGGATGGCGAACAAAGGCGGCAAACCTGGTTTGGTGCGAAAAGTAAAACACAAGAAGGATGTTAACAAAAAGAAATGGCGACTAAACCCGACCGGAGCCAAAATAAAATGTATTTGGTCAAGCGGGTTTATGTTCGAGGCTAATACAATAGACTAAAACAGTACCACGTTTATATACTATAATCGTGGTACAAATGTTGGGGTAGATACCACTGCCACCAGCCAAGTCTTAGTGTTAAGGGAGCGAAACAAGGCTCCAGGAGGTACAGACAAAAAGGGATCCGAGTTAACCCTTTCCAATACTCCATATACGATGGGGTGTACTGGGTCTGTAGTTTAAGTGACTACATAAAGTTAATGGTAACTTTACCTGTTTTGGGGGGGACAGTAGTCCGCCCCAGAAAAATGGAGTCAGGGGGAAGTCTTAGTGACGACCCTGTGTCACTGCACTGAAGGTCCCATGTAACACACACAAGTGGGGCTCATGGAGTGGTGTGGCTCCAGAGCCCAAGATCACACAAAGTAGAAATGCACATGGCAAAACACATGTAAGAGTGGGAAAAAGGTTCACACTCTTACCAGGTGGAAAAAATAAACCCCAGAAATCCAGCAAAGCTGCTGAGGGACTCGCTAGGTAAGGGAAATTGGCCATGAATGAGGATTCTGTCTAACAAGCCCATCAAGACACCGCACCCTGTGTGGGAACTTAACATAGTCTTGGGTGCCCTTGCGCACAACCCGTTCGAGCCAATGGCGTCTGGGAACATCAGGCTGGTCACCATCAAAACAGCCTCACCTCGGCTCGTAGAGTCAGCGAAATCCAGGCGCTGGTCCCCTCTGAACCATATACTACCTTTCACAAGGACAAGCTAGTCCTGCTGACGCCCCCGGCAGTTCTGCCCAAAGTCCCGTCTGCTTTCCACTTGAACAAGGAAATAGTCGTTCCTACATTTTTTTCTGCACTTCCCTGGCGTGCCCTGAAATTCTACTTGGACAGGACCATCGATCTCTGTAAATCGGATGCGCTATTTGTCACATTTGGCGGCTCAAGACCAGGCTATCGGGGCTCTAGGGTTTCTATATCCCTCTGGATGGTCTCTGCCATCAAGGAAGCATATAATGGCGAGCACAAGCCGCTCCTGGCCAACATGCATTCCCACGCAGTCAGGGCTAAGGCAACGGCCATCGCATTCCAGTGCCATGTCCCTTGGCAAGTCATAAGCAGGGCGGCCACTTGGGCCCCTCTCTCGGCTATCTACAGGCATTACTGTTTGGATGCCGTCTCTTGATCTGATGCGTTCTTCGGACAGGCAGTTATCTGGAACCTATTTGCTTAAGGAGGGTCTCCTCTCCACCCTGCGGCTACAATCAGTTGTAATCGCCCATACAGTATGGAGGAAAGGGGACGGGACGTAAGAGCAATTATAAGTTGCTCACCTTTGTGACTAGCGTACTCTTAATCCATATTCCCCTTTCCTCCATACGTCCCACCAACCTCCCCCATAATAATACTGGTGTCATTAGGCAATGTTAAATCTATTGTTAACGCGTCAGTGGGGACTGAGTTGTGGCGCCAGAGGGTGGAGTCAGGGCAGCGCATGCTCCCTAGGCCGCACCCCCACGCGCCTTTAAATTTAAAGGGGAAGAAGGTGTTTTCTGGTGAAAAAGGTTCCGTCTCCCGTCCCTTGGAAGGGACACCCATACAGTATGGAGGAAAGGTGACTATGGACTAAGGGTACGTTAGTCACTACGGTGAGTAACTTATAATTTATTCAACGTCTATATGGCTGCCCTGGCACATGTGATTGCCACTTTCACCTCTAACTTCGAGTGCTACGCAGATGACACACAACTGTCTTTCATGCTACCCTCAGCCGCCGCCTCCGCCTTGCTCACATCTGACGGTTTGTCCACCAATCAATCATGGTGTGCTGCAAATTTCCTGTGTCTCAACGCCACTATGACCTTCGCATTGGGACCCCTGGTCCCTCTTTCTCACTTTCACTCTGGCTGGCCTCCCTTCTCCCGCACCCACCTGCGAGGCAAGAAACCTTAGGGTTATCTTTGCCTCCACTCTCTCCTTCTCCTCTCACATTTCAGACATCTCTAAAAAGTCTTATCAGCTACACCTCCTCTGCAACTCATCCATAACAGAAGACTTATCCTTAGCCTCGAGCCCAGGGACGTCCTCTCTTCAGCACTTAAATCCCTTCTCCTTCTCCCTGTTGCTGCAAGGATCAAATTCAAGACCCTTTGCATTGTCGACAAGGCTTTCTGGGACCTGGCACCTACCTACCTACTTGCAATGCTGCCTACCTAAATACTGTCTCTCAAGAGCCCTTCGCTCATCTACCTCCAACCTTCTGCGAGTGAGCCGATTCTCCAAGCAGAGATTTGGACGGAGATCCTTATCCTCAGCATGTGCCTCCCTCTGGAATAGCCTCCTGCCACACTGCGTCTTGAGCCGGATCCCTTTGAATTCTGCAATTTGGTCAAGACATTCCTCTTCACTTCCTTCTCTCTCCCTCTACCCTTCTAACAACTTCTCTTTTCTTTCCCTCCTCTTGATTTCAGCATACTGAATGGCCGCCTGGTGTACCTCAGTCTCGCAGGTCCCCGGCACCCCCGCCAGTCCTCTTTCGCACTTGCCTCAGGGCCCTACACCCCACCCACACTCAACGCACTTGAGAAATTAACCCAAGAGAGCGGTTCTTTCTGCACTTACCCCAGTCTCAACCAACTTGGTGCACTTGATCTTCCCCCTCCCTGTGACCCTCTGTGCACTTGCTCGATCCGTACGTACCGCGCCTGAAGATTCTGTTCTCCCTTGTCTTCACCCCTTAATTGCACTGTTAAAACTGCAGAATTAGCGTCAGGCCTATTTTCTGTTTCCCAAACTGTTAAATGTATTTTTTGCACACGTACTCTGCCTGTGCAGACTATTATTGGCTCAGAATTTCAAGGACTCAGAGCAACTGTCCCCCTCCCACCCCCCCCCAATCTTCCCACCCTCCTTGAGCGCTTTGAAGCACTTGCCTGTGTATAGGCGCTATATAAATAAACAATTCCATACCATACCTGCTTCCCTCTTCTTCCTCCTCACTTTATCCCTTTTCCTTTTCTTACTCTGCCAATTATCTGGTATGCCCTGGATGGGTGCATACTGTCCCATTTTGTCTGATAAGGTTAACACTACTGAGGTGATTGGTGTGGTATAATTGCGTTCTAGAATTATTGCACTATGGTTATAATGATGAGTAAACTGGGCAGTACTAGGTGGTAATGGCCTGGGGCCTGAGTTAATCAGCTCAAGGGCCTTTAACGAGGGCCCGGGGATGTTACTACCATGTACGGCCCAGGTTCCACGTCATGGCCATAAGCGCCCTTGCAGTTTTCCTTTGCAGTTGGTAATGGTGCTTAATTAAAAAATAAAACAAAGTACTTTGTAGTGCTGTAGTTTCTAAGTCTGTTTTTTTTATGTTGTTGACTGTAACATCTTCAATAAGGAAACTGAATTGGGAGATGACACCGCTGTGCTGAAATGCAAGGTAATTGTTGCACCTCTTGGCACCTGCATAGGAACTATACGGATGCTAAGAGGTCAGTGGGGAAGGGGAGCAGGGAAGGGGGTGCTGACCAGCAGCACTCGGGCTGCTCGCAACAGGGGTTTTTACCGGAGAATCTAGCCTTCGTTCCGAGCATCCTGATTTGTCTGCTTCCTAGTACTTGGATTTATTTGTTGCAGCCAATAATGCATTTTCGTGTGGTTCTTTCTGTAAATCTCCTTAACTATGGGATTTTTTCCTGATCGAATGGAACATCTTGTTCTATATATCAGCTAATCAGATTGAGATTCCTTACATGCCTTTTAATTTGCTTTGCTGTTGGTCTCTGTACAAACTGCTGCTGATGTGGAAGATTTTATTCAGTATCAAAGAGGGAATTGTTACATTAAGTAAAAGCTAAATGGAATGCTACCTGCATGACAGAGCTTTCTGGCCTTCAGACCTCATTCCCAAAAGTAATTCCTTTCATGGATTGCTTTTGTCCGGCAGATTCCTCATCTAATAGATATCCTCATCCAGCTATGCTGCTCAGAAATATTTCGACAGTGGGTGTATTGGACCTCGACTTGGCCGTCTATTGTCGATCCGTCTTGCACCGTGCTCGATCGTCTGCTCTGGACGTGACATCAGGTGTTGTGTGTGTGTATGTGTGTATATATATATATATATATATATATATTTCTGAGGCTTGTGGAATCTGCTTAGATCACATGCTGTGCATAGGCCGACATCTAGTGGAAGCTGCGGAGTATTGCAGTTTGTTTTTCGAAACTCGAAAATGGGCGTCGACACAGGCGTGCCAGTAATACTAATCCCTAGTGTGACGTCCACTGTACCCAAGATCCCTCACGCGTCTAGGATCCTCAGATTGTTTTTTTCCGCCATACTGGTCGGAAGCATCTTGCGGAGTCCCCTGGCCTTAACCATACTTTTGCTAATAATTGAAATTTATAATTCTTTATTGACATCCTTCCCCACCCCAACGTCGACCCTCGACGACGGCTGGAGAAGACATCGACCGTCGGCTGCTGCACGACGGATCTGGGCCTCGGAAGGCCGCTGGCCTCGGCCTGGGCCTGGTAGGCCGCTGGCCTCGGCCCTGCAAGTAGGGAGAGTGGGGGGTGGTACATACTCTTCACTCTTGGTATATAGGTACACCTTATATATTTCCTACACTTACCAGCCCGCTGCCTCAAGGTGCGTATGGAGGGTACCCCTTTCCAATTCTGCCCCAAGTGCAACCGCAAATACCCTTGGGTCGACAGGCACGCCACGTGCAATCTCTGCTTGCCGAGGGACCACCCCGAAGCGAACTGCAGAGCGTGTAGTAGGTTTAAACCTAAGACACTTAAGGACCGTTCGACAAAGCGTTGGGCCCACCACGCCAGGCAGGTGGCCATGGCAGTGGAGGGCGCCTTCAGCGATGGCAGCGACGCCGTACTTTCGGACGGCGAGGGCATTACGGCGTCGAAAGACAGCCGAGCGCAGGTCCCCGACCTCGGAAGGTCGTCCGGCAGGGCGGCTATGGGGAAGACCCCCGGCGACACAAGCGCTACACCTACACACACTAAGCACACTAAATCCAACCGAACCTCGACGTCGACTTCTCTGAAAGAGGCACAGATAGAACGGTCCGACTCGGTGTCCTCTGGGCGCTCTCGATCGAGATCGCCTCATGACGCAAGGCAATCATCCACTCTTGCCAAGAGTGCCTTGCTCCCTAGATTAACGGAAGTTCGATCGTCGGAAGACGAAGACGACTTCCACCCCCAGGCCGCGCTCCAAGAGACCGAGCCCGCAGTTAACACCAGCGAGGCCCCACGCTCGAAAAACACAGATACCTCTCCCGACCCTCGACGCCAGGCGTCGAAAGTCTCTGGGGCCTCCAAGGGACAGGGAAACATTTTTCCACGCACGGGGAGGGGGGGAAAACAGCGGAAATCACACTCTTCCTCTCCTGTAAGACCATCCTTCCCCCCCTAAGCAGAAGACAAATACAAGTCTACTGGGACATCAACTTCCAGCAAGGTTACCCTTGTTAAGTCCCCTAAATTGCCTACTAAAGTCATCCCCTGTTCCAAAGAATGGTCCAGTGAAGACATAGACAGGGTCATGTCAAGGATGCCTTCCTTGGCTGATTTTTACGACAAAAATCCAGAGCATTTCCTTT